>NC_134531.1:186806119-189443619 GCF_050624435.1 Tenrec ecaudatus | reverse complement strand
TTTAATTTCTCTTCTCACGTTTCACTATAAGCAGCTAGGAGTTCAAAGAGCACCCTCGACACTCTATCTAGAAAGCTTCTTCGCTAAGCCACCTAGTGCATCCGTCCCTATCGTTTACATGACCTCGGGTAGCAGTGCTGTTATACTTCCTGCTACTGCATAGCCGGTCTTCTTCCCCTGACTCCTCGCCTCATTCTCCTTGCTTTCACTGATGCCCTCCCCCCCCCACCCCCACCGCCCGCCAACCTTCGCAGGGTCCATCGAGCTTCTGCTGAGTCTCCGGAAGACGCTTGCCCAGGAGTGCAGCACCCTCCTTCTAGGTCAAATAAATCCATCTCAGTGAACAACAAATCACGGCCAAACCAATAGACTAAAGCAACAACAGTACTTTTAATATCTATCGTGGATGGAGCCTATGTATCAGAAATTCAGAAAAGACTCACCTGGACAGTAAGACTCAGGTTGTCTCTTGCAGGTATAGACAGGTGGTGGCCAGAGCAAAAACAGCTATGGGAAAAGGTAGGACTGACTCTGCGTCTATCTATCATCGATCTGTCTATCATTGATCTAGCTACCTACCTACTTAACTCTAGCCTTTCTATCTCCCTCTCACTTCCAGAATCTCTTTACAAGGTCTTTCTGAACCTACTACTAACTTTTGTTGCTGTGAAGTACCGTCAAACCTGTTCCAACCCATAGCAACTTTATGCACAACAGAATAAAGCACTGCCCATCCTGAGACATCCTCATGCTTGTTCCCATGTTTGAGCCAGCATTGCAATCATGGTGTCACTGCATTCTCCTCAAAGACCTTCCTCTTTTGGGCTACCTCTCTACTTTACAAAACATGCTGTCCTTCTCCAGGGACTGGTCTCTCCTGAAAACATGTCCAAAGTAGGTAAGACAAAATTTAGTCATCCTTGCCTTTAAGAATCATTCTGACATACTTCTTCCAAGACAGATTGGTTTGTCCTTTGAGCAGTTCGGGTACTTTCAATAGTCTTCTCCAGCATCACAGTTCAGATGCTCACTATAGGGTTTCTCATTTTATGGTGACTTTGGGGCAGTTGGATAGCTTACATGACAGCTGAGGCTTCAAGAGCCAATACTGTAATAAGTAAGATGTAAATTGCATTGCATATATAGCAGATGCAGAAATCACGTAACCTTCCTTTCACAAAGCTTCCTTTCACAATACTGATGGAAAGAGTGACTAAGGCCTGCTAAGTTTCAAATGAAGGAGATCAAGACTCCCATCACTTGATGGTGTCAATGAATGTGTTGACATATTTTTAAATGGCCACACAGTTCCTTTCTTCAATAGGCAGTAACCGTGGTCCTACAGTGCACCAGATACCATGCTAAGTATGCACAGGTAAATCAGACCTGGGCTTTCCCGTGAGTAACTTACCACCTACTTGGGAAAGCAAAAGGGCAGGACATACAGTGGGCTGTGTATGTAAATAAAATTTTAAATGCTGTGGGGGAGATCTCTGGTGGTGCAGTGGTTATGAGTTGGGCTGCTAAGCACAAGGTATATAGTTCAAAACTGCCAGCCACTCCAAAGGAGAAAGACCAGGTTTTCTACTCTGTGAAGAGTTACTATCTCAGAAACTCCCATGGGGGAAAGCCTAGCCTGTTCTATCGGTCACTGAGTCAGCAAAGACTCAATAGCAGTGAGTTTGGTTTTGGGTTTGGAAGCTATCTGGAGAGACCTGAGGAGAGCCCTGGAACCAGCAGCCCACCCCCGGGCTCCCTCCCCTACTCGTCTTCAGCAGGGTCTTCACTGAAGAAGAGTCAGTAGCCTTGGACAATGGTCCTCCTTCCCCTTGTGTTGCTTCTGGGGTTACTCACAGCAGCTCTGACAGTTTCAACCCAGGACTGGAATGACTGCCCTGGAAATTCAGCGCTGTGGCTACCACTGGCCCTTGACCTAGGCATAGGTAGTCCCTATGGCAAGCACTGACCTTGTGTTCCTGCCAATCTTTTACATCACCTTACCATGGCATCAGCTAAAAAAATGTAAGTCGACCTCATTAATCTTTTACTTACCCCCTTGTGGCACTACAGGAAAATTACAATCGCACCTCCCTGGTTGATGAAAATTTATCTATGATATTTTCAACGTCTTTTTTACTTTTGTTTTTCTATAATCAGCAAAGCAGAATCACACAGTTTACCCTGAACCATGAAGGGTCTCCGATATGAAAAATATTAGTTTACTTTTGCTGAACACTCTCTCAAAGCTAGCAGTGAAAATTTTGATGGTAAGTAGAAACAGCTCAGTGGAGCCCCCTTTGAGGGTAGTCGGGCACATACTTTACCTGCCATGTCTTGTACTCCTCAGTCACTGTGGTAGTTACATAATCTGGTGTCAACTTGAGACTATTAAGAGTAAAGGGGTGGATTTTAGCCTGTCAATCAGATCACATTTTGATGACCCCATTTGGAGGTGCCACGGAGATACATAGCTCACTGGAGACCAGACTCACACTCTCTCTCCTTCACATTACTATTGACAAGCGACGTAGAGCTACACTGAGGTTGCTAGAGCCCTGGAGCTGGAGAAGCCACATAGAGACCCATGCCAGCACTGAGATGTTTCTACCAACACTAGATCCACAATTTTCCAGCCACTGGCCTGTGACCTTCCTGCTTTAAGTGTCGTTGCATATGTTGTGTGAGTCAAATGAAGAAGTTATTGATTGGTATTGGACATGCGGGCTCATATCGGACTTATGGACTTGATCTGGACTGGGCTGGGATGTTTTCTTAATATACAATTACTCTTTGATATAAAGTTCTCTGTTACACACATATGTGTCTCTAGATTTGTTTCTCTAGTCAACCTGGAATAAAATAGTCACCGAGATGCTCAGCCCAACTTGAGAAATAATGAGTCTACTCTACAGTGAGTATAAGGATTTCTACCAGGGTGTCTTCATTTTCTAATGCTGTTGTAACAAATATTATAAGTGGATGACTTTAAAGGACTGACTTTTTTCCCCTCACAGCTCAAGAGGTTCAAAACACTCCAACTCACTGCCAGCGAGTTGATGGCGACTCATAGTGACCCCATGGGACAGAGTAAAATTGCCTTTGTAGGATTCCCAGCTGTAACGCTTTACAGGAGTGAAAAGCCCACTCTTTCTCCTTCAGGTTGGCTGGTGATTTCACACGGCTAACCTGGTGGTCATCAGCCCAATGCACTGCCATGATGCCATGATGCCACAGTCTGAAGTCAAGGGCATGGCTACAGGAACATGTTCTCTCATCCTGTTGCCTCTGGGATAGCATCGCATCTCTTTGGCTCCGTAGATCCCGCACTCCTCAGTTCCTTGAGCACGCCTACATGGCCTCTGTCTTGTGCCTGTTTGTTATTTCCCCTGTGTCAAATCTACCCTCTTATCACTCAGAAGTGATTAGGTTTGGGATACCGTCTTGGAACAACCTTACACTTACCTTACACCGGTATGGCCTCATTAACATAATCCAGAATGCCCTAATCCTACATTGGATGGCACTCACAAGTATGGAGGTTAGGATTCCAATACAATACATATTTTGGGAGGGCACATTTCATCCATAACAGCTTGTACCCTTGGAAGTCCAGCTTAGCATCTCCCATGGGATAATCAAAGAAGAAAAAGACTTCTGAGGCTGAAGTTCTCAGAGGACTTCCTACTGCACACGGATGCACACTGGAGCCTGCACACTGGCATCCCAAAGGCTGAAACTGTACAGTCTCTAGGGATTGTGTAGTTTAAACTGGAACAAGTTGTTAACATTTAAAAACGGTGCCCAAACTATCCAACTTGTTAATGTGCCCAAACTATCCATTTATTCTGGAAAAATACAAAGATTCACCCCCAAACATACATTCCCACATGGCAACACTCAGTTGAAGCTGAACTTGAGCCACCCCTGCAATTTATCAAGTACTGAAGAAAATGTAGGACAGAAAAATGTCTTATCTCCAGCACTATGTTGGTACAGACAATTAGGAGGAGGATTTGAAAATTTCATTTCAAATTCAAAATTCACATGGAATTGACCAGGCCATTGCGCTTTTGGAAATCAAGCCTACAGAACACTCATACATGCACACAACTTTGGGGTAGAAGAATTTCATTCTTATACTGTTTGAAATTAAAACATGAAAATAATGTTTGTAAAAGGAATGGGTTAAGTATATTAAAATGCATAGATCCGTGTTATTAAGAATTACATAACCACTGGGAAATTGGGTGATCTGATATTAACTGAACCCGAGATCTGGTGATGTACTAGGTTATGCATCAACAACTTGTTAATAAAGCAAACATAATAGAGCTAAATTTATTAGTCACCACTCATCTTCAAATATGTCACTCTGTGATGGTTTGAATCTTAAAGATTTTATCTTGGTTGGATCCACAGTCAATACTCATGGAAGCAGCAGCCATGAGATCAAATGATGCGTTCTAGCAGGTGAATCTGCTGCACAAGACCTGTTGAAAGTGTTGAAAACAAGAACATTACTTTGAGGACTATATGCTCCTGACCCAAGCCATGGTATTTTCAATTGCATCATAGTCATGTGAAAGTTGGACATTGAATAAGGAAGACCTAAGAAGAACCAATGCCTCTGAATTATGGCAAAGAATATTGAAAACACCATGGACTGCCAAAAGAGCAGTGTTGGGAGAAGTACAGGGAGAACGCTCCTGAGAAGCAAGAGTGGCAAGATTTTGTCTTGCATGTTCTGGACAACTTCTCAGGAGAGAACCGTCCTTGAAAAGGACATCACACTTGGTAAGGTAGTGAGGCAATGGAAAAGAAGGATGTCCTCCACAAGATCGATTGCCACAGTGGCTGCAACAATGAGGTCAAACATAAGAACAATTGTAATGGTACAGGGTCAGATGGTGTTTCTTTGTGTAGTGCATAGTGTCACTATGAGTCGAAACTGACTCAACAACACCTAACAACAACAACAACAAATGATGCTAGAAGCCATGTCATTTCAACTACCAGCAGAGGTACTCATGGTGGGCAGGCTTCAGTGGAATTTCAGACCAAGGTAGACTAGGAAGGAAGCCCTAGTGCTCTGCTTCTGAAAAATCAGCCAATGAAGACACTATAGATTACAACATAATATTGTCTGATATAGTGGTATGATCAAAACGATATCACAGGATCAAAGCATTTTGTTTGATTGAGCATGGGGTCACCATGAATGGAAGCTGACTTGACAGCAACTAACAAGAACATGTTTATTAGAATCAGGGCACTAAAAGGGTGCTCTATAGTCACAATCATGTTTCAGAAACAGGATGCCCAACGTAAGATTATGATAAGGCCTTGATGTATAATTGTAATATAAGGTGTGGTAGTTACATGATCTGGTGTCAAATTGCAAAGGGGTGGAGTCTAGTCTATCAATCAGGTCACAGCTTGATGACCTCATTTGGAGGTGCCACGGGGATAAATAGCTCATTGAAGGCCCGATACACACACATACTCTCTGCTTCATCTTCCTGCTGACAAGACTCATGGAGCTACGCTAGAGTCCTGGAGCTGGAAGAGCCACATAGAGACCCATGCCAGTGCTGAGATGCTTCCATTACCACTGGACTTCCACCAACTAACCTGTGATCTTCCCTCATTCGGCATCATTTCATGTGTTGCATGAGTCTGAAGAGAAATTTATGGACTAGTATTGACATATAGAGTGATATCGAACTTACAGACTTGATCTGCACTGGGCTGGGGTGTTTCCTTAACGTACAATTGCTCTTTGATATAAAGTTCTCTCTTACACACGTATGAGTGTCTATGAATTTGCTTCTCTAGTTAACACAGAGTAACACATAAGGTATGAGTTTCTAAAGCAGAAAATAAATTTAAATTGGACAAAGTGCATGATACCATCATTAAGGATTGGTGAGCACAGCAAGGTGTCTAGCAAGTCTTAATGAGCAGAGTGATACTTATAAGCAAACTTATTCCTTGGGTGAGCAGAATCTTCAATAAATTAATCTGCAGGAATTTCTGTAGGCAAATAAGGAAAATATATTGGCTTACTTTCTTTATCTTCCCTGGGAAACATTCCCTGGGAAAGCAACCAGCTATGCTGCCATGGGCGGCCCATAGCCTTATATTTCCCACAACTAAGTTGAACCCAGATTGTCTGGATGCTCTATGAAAGCCTGGCTCTCCCACTTTGTGGGACTTTGGACAGTCTATTCCAAGCTCCTATCTGTAAACTAGGGTTGATAATGGTACTCCATAGAGTTGAAGGGAGGATGGCAATCTCAGTGCCTGGAATGTAGAAAGTTCTTAGGAAATGTTAGCACCTTTTACCACAGCTGGATATGAAAGCATAGGGAAAGGGCCACTGTCATTGTTGTTGTTATTGTTGTTGTTGGTTAACCTAAAGTTGACCCCTGGCTCATGGTAAACACAATAGAATCAAATGATTGCCATTCACAGGGTGTTCATTGACTGGCGTTTTATGAAACAGATTACCAAAAAGCAAACCAAACTTACTGCCATGGAGTCGATGTGGATTCATAGCCACCCCCACTCCAACTGGGTTTCCAAGATTGTAATTGTTTGGAGGGAGTAGAAAGCCCAGTGTTTCTCTCAAAGAGCTGTGAGTGGTTTCAAAGTGGCGAGAATGTTAATCTCAGTCCAATGTGTAACCACTACACCACCAGGACTCCTGAAGTAGATCAGCAGGAGGAAAAGATGAGAGCAGAGTTTCTTAAGGCCAATACTATTGATGTTGTGAACTGGATGATTCTTTGTGGTGGAGACTATCATGCACACTATGTGATGTGGAGCAGCACCCCTAACCTCTATCCACCAGATGTCAAAACAGCACCCCACTCCTTTTGTGGCAATAAAAAATGTCTCCTGATATTACTATTGCCCACTTAATAAACACTGACCTGTCAAAGCTATCAGGAAAAGAAGGGGGGGGGAGACTAAAGGCATCCAAATTAACAAAAACAGAATACGTATAATTCTATTTTTAGGTTATATTCTATACAGAACCAAATTCTAATATTAGTTGTTCAAGGGGCCCATGCAAAGCAAGAAACACACTATTTCCCCCTTCGTTAACATTTTTACGGTGTGCATTATTTCCACATTAAAAAGAGCAAATACTAAGGCAGATGCAGAAAGACTAGCACCTGCATATACTACTGATGGAACTGTAAATATAGACAACCACTATGGAAAATGGCATGGTCCTACCTCAAACAACTGAGAATAAAAATCCACACAATTCAGCAATATGTTGGGTGTGTGGCATAATGAAGTAAGCTGTAAGGTAAACAGATATATGCAAGCCCATGTTCATTGCAACATTGTTCACAATAGAAAGAAGATGGAAGCAACGTAAATGTCTATAAGTAGAAGAATGGTTAAAAAATTGATACATTCACACAATGAAATATCATGCATAACTAAAATATTGTTGATATCATGAATCACTCAGGGATGAATGGACTTGGAGAATATTATGCTGAGTAAAATTAGTCTAAAAGGACAAATATAGTAGGAGATGACTGTGATAAAGAAAATAAATCAAGACAAAGACTTTCATAAGAAAGGGAACAGATTTGGGGTGTTACAGGCTGGAGATGGAGCAAGGGTAGGAAGATGAAACAATAGGTTAGGGGGCTTGGTAGGCATTACCTTGGGTGAAGAGAAAGATAGTAATCCATGAGAGAAAAGAAAATCAAAGTCTATGGGAGTGTAATAAGTAGTTTAAACTGTTGGATACAAAATTGTTGATCTGACATGTAAACCCCCACCTAATTCAGATTTTGTATACTTTTATAATTTTTAAAAATCATTTTATTCAGGACATTTACAGCTCCATACATCCATTGTGTCAAGCACATTTGTACACATGCTGCCATCATCATTCTCAGAACATTTTCTTTCTACTTAAGTCCTTGGTATCAATTCTTCATTTTTTCCCAAGCTCCCCCACCCTCCCACCCTCATGAACCCTTGATAAATTATAAATTATTATGTTCATATTTATACTGTCTGCTGTCTCCCTTAATCTAGTGATGTTATATGCCAATCATTGTGAATGGATCCCCCTTTCATGCCCCACCTCCCCCCTACCTTCATGGTATCACTACTCCCATTATTGTTCCTGAGGGGTTTATCTGTCCTGGATTCCTTGTGTTGAGAGCTCTTATCTGTACCAGTGTACATGCTCTGGTCTAGCCAGATTTGTAAGGTAGAACTGGGGTAATAATAGTGTGTGGGAGGAAGGATTAAAGAACTAAATGAATGTTGTATGTTTCATTGGTGCTTTACTGCACCCTAGTTGGCTCATCCCTTCCTTGTGACCCTTCTGTGAGGGGATGTCCAATTGTCTACAGATGGGCTTTGGGTTTCCACTACACCACTCTCCCCCACCCTTTACATCTATATGATTGTTTTTTTTAGGTCTTCTGATGCCTCATACCTGATCTTGTTGACACCTCATGATCACACAGGCTGGTGAGCTTCTTCCGTATGGGCTTTGTTGATTCCCAGCTAGATGGCCACTTGTTTATCTTCAAGCCTTTATGACCCCAGATGCTATATCTTTTAATAGCCAGGCACCATCAGTTTTCTTCATTGCGTTTACTTATGCACACATTTTGTCTTCAACGATCATAAATTCAGTCTTTCTAAAAAGTTAAAAACCAAAAACAAACCATGAATACAAAAAAAGAAAACTACATGAATGGGAAAATATACCATATTTGTGGATAGAAAGACTTAACATTGTGAATATGTCAATACTAATCAAAGAAATCTATAGATATTATGCAATTCCTATCCAGATTCCAACTTCATTTTTTAAAGAAATGAAAAAATGAATCACCAAGTTAATATTTGAAGGAATGAGACTTTGGATAAGTGAAGTACTGCTAAAGAAGAATGAAGTAAGTGACCACTTCCTTTTCTCAAAACCTACCACACCACCAAGATGGTCAAACAGATCAATACTGAATTAAGACAGACACACAGAGTAATGACCCACAGAGAACTGAAAGGTAAACCCATCCACCTATACACAACAGATCTTTGATAAAGGGCAGAGACATATTAAATGGGAATGAGATAGTCTCTTTGACAAGTGGTGTAGACAAAACTGGATTTCCATTGGCAGAAGATTGAAACAGAACTCATCTCATTCCATATTTTTAAAAATGCATTTAAGGTAGATCTTGGACTTAAATGTAATTCCAGAATTATAAATGTCATCAAAAATAGGAACAAAGTTAAAGTCCCTAATGCAAGGCATAAATACACTATGAAACCTAAAAAATACACAAATAGCAGAGCAAAATAGATGGGTGGAACTTTCTAAATATTAGACACGTATGTATATAAAAAACTGACAAAGGAAAGAGAGAACCCACAAATTGGGAAAAATAACATTGGCAATGGAATATTGGACGAGGGACTAATCTCAGAAATGTCTGAAAAACTTCAATACTTCAATAAACGGACAAGAATCTAATTTAAAAATAGGCTGAGGACATTAACAGACAGTTGACCAAAGAAGACATTCAAATGTCCAACCAACATATGAAGACATGATCACGTTCATTCACCATTCAAGAGATACAAATCAAAACAACAAGGAGATACCAGCTCATTCCAACATTAGTAGCAACGTTCAAATAAAACAGAAAACAAATGGTGGCGAGGATGTAGACAGCCTGGAAGCCCCATACATTGCTGGTGGGACAGCAAAAGGATACAACTACGGAGGAAAGCAGCATGACACTTGCTCAAACAGTTGGGACTAGAAATACCATATGACCAAACAATCTCTTCTTTGTTGTTGCTATACGTCCTTAAGAAATGAGAACCACTACATAAATAGATATATGTGCACCCATGCACATAACAGAACTACTCACAGTTATGAAAATATGGAAATAACCTAAACACTCATGGTGGAAGAATGGATAAATAAGTTTTGTACGTACACAACTACTGTTATGTACACATTCTTGCAACAGTGGCGACTTACTTTAGATACATGTACACGCTGAACAGGTGTGGGAGGGAAATTGGAAGTATATCCATGAATATATAAAGACTTGACAGAGGATATTTGGGTATGTGTTTTTATCTTTCCTGAAAATATAACCATAAATGTGTTGAAGGAGAAGTTACGAATACTTCCTAGACATGATAAAACTCCTTAAGAGAATGAGTCGTTTATCCTGAGGATCACACTGGGGACAGCATGATCCATCGACATCGATCCTATTAAAAGGACAGTGTTCTCTGTACCACTTGGGAGAATAGTAAGTGGGGTCTTCGGTACTTGTAAGCAGCCACCTAAGTTGCAGCCATTGGTGGTCTTTCCCTCTAAGGAAAGGGTGAGGAAAATTGAAAGACACTAAACACTAAGTCCGGTAGACTAGTAGACCACAAGAATATCAGTGTCCACCACCCTGGAATCAGAACTACAGGGTGGGTGGCTATTACTACCAAGTCCTCTGAAAAAGATCACGTCAAGAGGTCCCGCATTGAGTGCGGGGAAGTGGGGACAAGAACAATCGGGCTTAGTGCTTGGGCAGAGACATTGGGACACCTGAGACTCACTCCTGAGGTAAAATAACCAACTATTGAAGCGTAAAGGGGCAGCATTTATAAGGCTAAAATTCAGAAGGTTAGACAAGAAGGACGGAAAGATATAGGAAAAGGGGGATGAAAGTGGAATAAATGATGCTACATTGAATGGATTGCGATGGCTAATTTGACACAAAATGTATATGAATTGTTGAATATAGAGTTGGTCACCTGATCTATAAACCTTCATCTGATTCACAATATAAAGTAAAAACACAAACAAAACATTGACCTGGAGGCGACCCTTGTGCAAGTCCTATGGGGAAAGAGAATGGATTGGGTGGAGATAATGAACATAAAATAGGATGGGCTGTGACTCATATGGCATTCTGCTATTTATTGTTGGGAGGCTTGTTTTGTCTGCCCTACTAAATGGTAAGCTGCCCACTGGCAGACTCATTTTTGCATCTTCTGAAAGCAGTAGTGATTTGCATGCAGACAAAGCTAGCTAACGTTTTGTAGCAATGGAAATTCAGTAGGTGTTTCCAGACAGAGGGAAACTGTTGTGGCTACTGACCCATGCATGGATCTTGGGAAAGAGAAAGGCTAAATGCATTCATTTCAGAGGAGAGGTCATTAGGCATTAAAATGTAAAGATGCTTTTGCCTCCAGGATCCAGATAGGCTCCAGAGAAGTCAGAAGGACTGCATGAGTAGAAAGGGCTGTCAACCCAGAAAGCTTGGATTTCCCAGAGGAATCATGGAAAGAACCTCCATTTGGCACCTGTGACCATCATCAGTTACCCATCTGGGGCTCTCTGTTCCTGCCAGGACTTTCAAGAGATGTTGAGAGGTTTGTTTCCAAAATGCGTCATGACCTGGCATGTGTTCTCGGGGCTTCCGCTCCCACTGTGTCCCTGTGGTGGCCATTAGGTAAAATTGGAGACGACACAGTTTTTCTTGAATTGTCAGGCTAGGGTGGGGATGGCGAATTCTGCCCTCGCTTTAAAAAACAATTTGCAGTGGCAGAACTGAACATATTCCTCTCTCCCTCTGGTATACTATACTGGGGCTAGGTGTGTTTGCTTGCTCCCATGTTACACAAAAGAAACTTACTTAATTTCTTTGTTTCAAGGAATAGCTTTGTGGAAGATATGAAAGGGAACCAACCAAAGGAACTCCTTTATCAAGACTAGTAGCTCCCTCACCAAGAATCACTTCATGATATTCCTTTTACCCACGGATTCAACTCTGTCTAGCCTCTCAGTCCAACCAGGTCTCTGCTTTGCAAGATCCACTATAAAATAACCCAGCCCAGGCCGGGTCCTAAAGTTCTCTACAACTTTCCCTCTTCGAGACATCACCAGGACTCTGTTGAGAATGATGTTCTCCTCTACTGCCGGAGGTCTAGTCAATTTAGCTTACTGGTCTTTTGGGAGGTTGAGAGTCAACAGATGATGATGTCTCCCTGGATAAAATTCTTCGGAATTAATAGCTAAGTATGTTGATGGGACATTTGTAATGCTTCTAGGCTCATTTTATTTGATTCACACGTAAACTGAAGAAAATCTCAAATTTGTTGCCACATTTTAAATATTGGGAATTTCCCCCAAAGAATATGAATCTTGGATGTGTACAGACAATAAATGATGGCAATGGTTAATTAGGAATGGTGTGGAACGAGGAACGTGAGGGGAATTGGGGAGCAATCAATGGATGAGGGAGGGGGAGGGAACCTTAGAACTGATTGCGATGATGTATACGCAACTCTTTTTAAAAGCAATTTAACTATGGAAGTGTATGCTATGTTAATATTCTATCAAGAAAGTCACTAAAAAGAGAGAAACCAAGCGACCTCCGGTTATCATGGGTGAAAGAGGAGGAATTTATACTTAGAGGTCATTGAGTTTGTTTTACTGGTGGTGGAACGATTTGGAGAGGGAGATCAATAACGGTGGCACAACATGAAAAGTATAGTCAATGGCACATGTAGAAGTTGCTGAATGAGAAGATGTTTTGTTGTGTATATTTTTGCCACAACAGAAAAAAAATAATTACACAAATAAACTATGAGTACAAGGGAGAATAAAATGTTCCAAAATTGATTGTGGCAATAATTGTACAACTCTTCTAGCTCTGATTGAACTATTGAATTCTATGGCATGTGGATGAAATGCCAATAAAACTGTTTTAAAAAAAAAGAATATGAATCTTAGTTGTCTCTGTAAAAATCAGAATCAAATCCATCTTGCCATCCTGTTTCAGGTGTTTGGACCAGCTCATTCAAAGCATCCTTGTAAACAAAGATGAAACATTTCATTTATCTTGGCTATTAGCACAGCCATCACAGTACTGGTGTGTTTGAATGTCTTAGACACTGGAAACATCGCATCACTCATAGGGATTAATTCCAACGGAAGGAGGAGGATCCTGCAAGGACACAGTGGTATGTCACCATTTAGAGGTCAGATAGAACTGACAGAAGTCTTCACTCTGCTGCTTTCTCATTGTTCTCTGTAACTTGCTTTCAGTAAGTATAAGGAAATTCCTTAACTTCCGGGAAGAAGACGCTCTCATTTGTAAAGTGGAAGCAACAGTATTGTCTTGGTTTTTAGTGCTGCTGCAATGAAAGTACCACAACCGGGTCATTTAAAAGAACAGAAAATTACTTTCGCACAGTCTTAGGTGTTGAAAGTCCAGATAAAGGTCTTGGCGATGCCAATTCCATCCTTATTGGTCCTGCATGTTCCTTGGTGTCTTAGTTAGCTAGGGCTACCTGGACAGAAATATCACAAGTGAGTGGCTTTAACCGACATAAATCTGATTTCTCACAGTTAGGAAGTTGGCACTGCCATCGAGTCTATGTCTCCTCATAACAACCCTGCTCCTATGAGTTTCTGAGACTGTAACTCTTTACAGGAGTAGAAAGCCCGTCTTTCTCCAGTGGAATGCTGCTGGTTTAGAACTGTCTATCTTGCACCCTCGCCTCTCTGCTTATCTACTCTCTTTTTAAAAAACATCATTTTATTGGGAGCGCTTAAAGATATCATAACATTCCACGGCTCAATCACATCAAGCAGTATTGTACAATTGATACCACAATCCGTTTCAAAACATTTTCTTTCTTCTTGAACTCCTTGATATCAGCTCCTTTTTATCTCCGTCCCCCCCCCCCTTTCAAGGAAACCTTTCTTTTTTTCTTTCCTATAATAGTTGGGAGTTTTGTTTGCTTTTGTTTTTTGTTTGCCATATCTTACAGTCATCAATGCTACCCACATTGATTGAAGTTCAAAAACAAGCAACTAAATTGATGTGGAAAGGCCTGGATACTGTGGAGACCCAAAACCCACTTGTAAGATAATTGGACAGACCCTCTCAGAAGGGCCACACAGAAGGGATCATAAATCCAGGGTGTGGTATGGCACTGATGAACCACATAACTATAGTTCGTTAATATTTCCTCCCCTTACTATTATGGTTATAATTTTACCTCATTAATCATATTAAATTTGCATATGTTAATTTCTATATTTAAGATCCTTCAGTACATGAAAGCCAAGATAGATAACCTTTCAGAGACAGTAGCAGGAGTAATGGCTTCCCGGGGGTACAGGAAGAGAGGGGGGAAGAGGGGAAGAGGGATAGATAGCATTGATGACTCTGTCTACTCCCTTTTTATCTCAGAAGACATTGACTCAAGACACCCCCTACACTAGTACACAGATCATTAACACAACAAATAAAATCCATTCCCAAGTGGAATTATAATCATATAAAACCAAAACCAACCCCCTTGCTATCAGGTCTATCCCAAGTCATCGTGACCTATCTAGCTCGCTGCCATGGAGTCGATCCTGACTCACAGGACAGAGCAGAACTACCCCTGTGGGTTCCCAGGGCTGTGCATTGCTAGGGAAGGGAGCAGTCTTCTCTTTCTCCTGCCCAGTAGCTGGTGGCCTTGATCCACTGACCACACTATTAACAGCCCAATGTTAGCCCATAACGTCACCAGGGCATCTAACCACAGGCATGGGGATTATGATTTGTAACATGCACATTTCTAAAATTTTTGTAATGATTTAAATTAAAACTTCCAGAGAAACTTTATTTTCTATGTAACAATTTGTTCACATTTTTATCTCTGACATTGATTGCAACCCCTAAAAACTAACAGCATTTCTTCTCACTTCTTTCCTATTTATTATCCCCAGTGTTCTTTTATGTCCCTTCCTGCCTTCTGAGTTTTATCCCTGGACAAAGGTTGCCCTTTAGATTTTAGATGTTTGGTTGTTCTAAGCAATACGTACCACGCTTAAAGGACTATCTATCATTGGGCTGAAAGTTGAGCCCTGGAGTTGAGAGGGGGAACTGATTATAAGTATCTACATATAACCTCCTCCTTGGGGATGGACAACAGAAGAGGGGTGAAGGGAGACGTCGGACAGTGTAAGACATGACAAAATAATAATTTATAAATTATCAAAGGTTCATGAGGGAGGGGGCAGTGGAGAAGCAGGGGAAAAATAAGGAGCTGATGCCAGGAGCTTACTTGAAGAGCAAATGTTTTGAGAATGATGAGGGTAATGAATGTACAAATGTGCTTTACACAATTGCTGTATGTATGGATTGTGATAAGAGTTGTATGAGCCCCCAATAAAGTGATTAAAAAAAGAAAGAATTCCACCAGTCTTTATCAAACCAGCCAGTCTGGTCTCTTTTGATATTTAGAGCTTTGCCCCACATTTTTCTCCTACTCTTTCCAGGACGTCCTGTTAGGATGACTTTCAGAGACTCAGTAGTGGTGGTGGTCACGCACCCCGCAGTTCTGCTCTGGATGTCGTGGGGGCTATGTCCTCTGCTATATTCTTAGATACATTTTCAGTCCATAAAATACCTATGAAGAGCCATCCTCTGTCAAATCTGTATTTATTTGTAGATGGAGACCCATTTGCCTTCATCTTCAACTTTATTGTCTATATATGTGTCTCCTCAGATGATGGTTATTACTGTTAATGAAGGATTTTGTATGTAACAGTATTTACTTTTGTTGCTTTTCGCTTTTGTGCCCACTGTCTATATATATCAGGGTACCAGCTCCTAACACATCATCACGGGTCTGGTAGGCACAATTGTACAGCGATAATAAGTAAAGATTATAGTAAAGTCATAGAGAGCATGAGAGATAGGAGAAAGATTGATATAATGGAGTCAGACACATTTCATGGTAGCATGCTTACCTCAGCCCTGCTTGGTGGTCCACGTGGAGAGAACGTGCGAGCCCCTAATTACAGCTGAAGACATACGTCACAGGAAAGGGTTGTGCTATAGATAATACAGTAGTGGGAAGGGAGTGATCTAGGGGGATCCACATAATAGGAAGGGGGAGGATATGGGGGTGCACATGTGGTAAGATGGGCAGATCCTAGATTCAGGATGGCAGCCTAACTTTGGATGTCACTGAGCCGGTTTGACCTGTTCTCTGGCTCACTACAGAAACCATTATCAGTAGGATGTAAACCCACCCTGCAGGGACCAAACTGATAGTCCAAGCCTTTAGGGAGAAGCAGCCCATTGTCTTTAACAGCAGGGAGTGGACTCTACTTGTGGTGGGCCCAGATGGTAGTCTGGCAACTGACTGCCTTCAGGGAGGGAACTTGACAATCATTTACCATTAGCTGCAAGCAGTGTCCTAAGTCTAACATATATAGGGATCCACTCATACTGTATGGTTATTACTGTTAATGCAGGACTGTGCATGTCACCATACTTACTTTTGTTGCTTTTACTCTGATGCTTCCCCCACACCTTGCTTTTTGACTCAATCATTTTGTGCTGATCTCCACCTTTTTCTGCATTGCCTTTTCTTCCACCCAGGTTAATAGGTGTCTCACTGCCAGTTAGTGATTTAGCCTCCCTAACCCTCTGAAGCTATTCTGATCCTACAACTACCCTAGAGGACAGGGAGAACTACCCTGAGTGTTTCCAATAATTTAAATCTTTACAGTGCACAGCCTCGTCTTTCACCCAGGGAGTGGCTGGTGGATTTGAACTGTGCCTTTGTGGTTACTAGCTCAGTGTGTAGCCCACTGTACCAGCTGGAATCAACTCAAAGGCAGTGTCTTTGGCAGTTCAGGTCAGCACTTTGAATCCACGTGCCACTTCCAAGAGAAAGATGAGACTTTCTGCTCCCATAAAGATTTATAGACTCAGAAACCCAATATAGAGTTGCCGTGAGTCAGAAATAACTGCATTGGAAGCAGGTTTGGTTTTGTGTGGTGTCTAAACTGCTCTTTTTAGACCTCAGAAGTGACTCAATTAAAAAAAAATCTAGCTTACTGGAGTAGGGTTCTAATTAACATATCAAAAGAAGAATCTATACCCAAATGGGATTACTGCCACAGGTATAGATTAGGTTAGGATTCCAGAAATATAGGTGTATGTTAGGATTCCGTGGTAGTTACATAATCTGGTGTCAATTTGAGACTTGAGAGTGAAGGGGTGGAGTTTGGCCTGTCAATCAGTTCACAGCTTGATGACCTCAATTGGGGGGCACTAAGGAGATAAGTATCTTGCCGGATGTGGAATACATGCTTACTCCTGGTGAGACATTCCTGCTGACAAGACGCATTGAGCTACGCTAGAGTTCTGGAGCAGGAAGAGCCATGTGGAGACCCTTGCCATGCTGAAATGCTCACACCACCACTGATCCACGAGACCTTCCACCCTCTGGCCTGTGGTCTTCCTGCATTCAGTGTCATTTCAAGTGTTTCATGAGTCTGAGTCTAGATTGGTATTAGACATATGGGCTAATATCAGACTTATGGATTTTTGTATATAAAGCTCTTCCTTATACACATATGAATGTCTGTGAATTTGTTTTTCTAGTCAACCCTATTAACACAATTCTAATACATATTTTGGGGGGCAGGGGCACAGTTCACTCTCTAATAAGCATCTACTTATCTCATGTGTGCTTGGGGAAGACATAGTGCAATGGTTCTCAACCTTCCTAATGTGGCGACCCTTTAGTACAGTTCTTCACGTTGCGGTGATCCCTTATGTGGGCGTATCTGCATGTGGGTGGATCCACCTGGAGACAGAGGAGCAGCGTCTCAGTTCCTAAGACCATCAGTGACCCCTGTGAAAGGGTTATTTGACCCCCCAAAGGGGTCAGGACCCACAGGTTGAGAAATGCTGACTTAGTGAGATATAATGTACCCTGACTCATAGTGAGCATTGAGTAAGTGAAGGCCATCGTGACCAGAGACTTTCAGGATTCTCAGTGACATAGCCATGTCTATGAAGCCTTCCTCTTGTCCATCCATCTTTGACAGAAGTCCATTCCCCTCAATGGTTACAGTGATGGTATTTTAACAAAGGGAAAAGGGAGCGAGAGAAAATCTCAATGCTGGAGTAAAATCTTTATCTTGTGTTTCAACTACTTCTAAACCTCATGAAATTAATGGGTTCATGATTCTTCCTGAAGAACATTTTGGCTTCAGGGTCTCTATTAAGTGCATACACTATGAAACATACGGGCATTAAAATGTGTACAGTCAGTGGGGGCAGCTGGGTGAAAGGGAGCTATATTACATTTGTTATTATAAAATACTTTGACATTTTTGTTAAGGTGCAGAACTATTATATAGGACATTCATGTACTAACTACCTGGCCTTAACAATCTGAATACTTACCATATTTACTTCAGGTCTTTTTCTCCTGGATTTAAAAAAATAAAACTTTACAGATTCAGTGAACTAGCTTGTATATCCCTCAAGACCACAAGCCATCCCTCCTTCAGAGAGAACCACCACCCAGAAACTGTTACATGTCCCCATCAGGCTTGATTTTGTGCTTTTTTTCTGTAGATGTGTGGTGCTCTAAACCCCACACTGTAATTTTTGCATGTTATTAAACTTCAAACAAAATTCAAATCAATGCTCTTATGCATTTGAATAATTGGTATGATGCTATATGTACCCTTGAGCCTTTTTCTTTTCATGTAACTCTGGATTGTTTTAAGTATCTTTGATTCTTGGTATCATTCCATGGCTGTGTTTGTACAGGGTGAGGAGGGGGTTCTATTTGATTGTAGTCTGAGGGAAGGCTTATGGAGAAAATGCGTTGCCTGTTTAACCATGTATGCGCAAATTATTTTGCTTTCTGGCATGAGCTGAAGTCCTTCAATGTAATAGCACTCACCCACCCTCCTCCCTGGATGCTCCCTTTCCATTCAACCACTTGCCCTGCCCCTTCCTGCCTCCTGTGGTTGTTTGTTCCGAGGACCACCCTCCTCACAGGTGTTATTGTTCAGTTCAGAGGCCTGCCTGCTGTGGCCTGTAGCAGTGAATTCCAAGTTTAAAGGGGTCCCAGTACTTTGGATTCACAGCTGAAGGATTGTTGCTGCTGCTGTTGTTAGTTGCCAGTGAGTCTGTTCCATCTCCAGGCAGCCTTGTGCGTACTAGAATGAGCCAACCCCTGTGGTGCTGCGTCACATTCCGGATTGTTCTCGCTAGTGCAGATCAATCCATCTCACTGAGACTGTCCCTTCTTTGGGGCGGCATTCTCTTGACCCCTAATAGCGCGTTTCACAAACTTAGATTGCTTCTTCTTTTTAATCATTTTACTGAGGGCTCTTACAACTCTTCGCAATCCACACACACATCCATTGTGTCAAGCACATTTGTACATCTGTAGCCATCATCATTCTCAAATATTTTTTCCACTTGAGCCCTTGGCTATCAGCTCATTTTTCCCCTCCCTCCCTCATGAACCCTTGGTAATTTATAAATAAATTAGAGTTCTTAACAATGACACCTGTCTGCTTCCCTCAGTCTCCAAGCTTAGGATTTCGTAGGGACAAGGTGTCTGGATGCGTCCACTCTAACTCCCTGACTTCAAGCACAGCCTAGACATCATTATGCAAGTTCTCAAAAAAAAGAGAAAGAGTGCTGAACTGAAGAAAGGGATTGAGCTTGCCGCTTTGGGGAAAGCAGAGCACGCCAGGTGTCCAGCGGAAATCCTTAGTGAGCCTTCCCTTAGTAAGCTTGCTGCTAAGATTCACCTGGATGGCCTCTCTCCTAATCAGCCGAGTGCAGGCTGAAGTCAAACTTTAAGTCTGCATTTGTTTATCCTACAGTACTTTAGAGAAAGAACACTCTAAGTGGGACTCTTAACCCCCTTGTGAAGCAGACATCATACACAACGGGTTGACGGATCTCAACTCAACATTTGGCAGCATGGTCCACCCAAACTTGTGGGGAGGAGGGAGTCAGGGGATTTTTTTCTTTTAAGGACGAACTCTGGAGGCACCAGTGCACAAATGGGGTCATTCATTGAGGTCGGTACCTGCAGAAGTTTAAACAGCTCTCATGCCAGGACCTCACCCTCAGAGACCCTGCTGGCCCTGCTCTAGGCTGCACCGTAGGTCCCAGGATGCGTTCAAAGCTCCCCAGGTAACTCTAACCTGCACTGTGGTGTGCCAAGCTTCGCCATTCATGTTCCCCAGAGCAACGGCGAACCCTCTGCCCAGTCGGTCCTGAGTCAGGACAACCTCATGTGTATCTGAGTAGGGCTTGCTCTGCGGGGTTTTCAACGACTGATTCCCTCAGAAGGAGACCATCAGGCTTTTCTTCGAGGAGCCCTTGGGTGGGCTCAACCCTCCAACTTTTCACCGGCAGCTAAGTGCATTGACCGTTCGTGCCACCAAAGGACTGCACATATGTGCCCTAGTGTTTATCCTGCTGCTGCAGCTGCCCTCAATCCAATCGCTAGTTCTGATCACTTCCTTGTGCTGCACACAAATGATGATTCTCTTAGTGCACTGTGCTGCGAAAGATATGGGATGCTCTGTCTCAGTGAACAGGAAAAAACCCAAAGCAGCCTAGGCTTAAGTAAAGGGCATGATGTAGACCACTGGTGGTGTAAGACTTCAGTTTGATTCTACCCTCTTCATAACCACGTGCCTCCTAGTTATAGAACTTCCACAGTCCCCTGAGAGCCTCTTGATGGTGGTGGTGGAGGTGGTGGAGGTGGCGGAGGTGGAGGTTGAGGTGGTGGTGGTGGTGGTGGAGGTTGAGGTGGCGGTGGTGGTGGTGGTGGTGGAGGTGGAGGTGGTGGTGGAGGTGGTGGTGGTGGAGGTGGTGGTGGAGGTGGTGGTGGTGGAGGTGGTGGTGGTGGAGGTGGTGGTGGTGGTGGAGGTGGAGGTGGAGGTGGAGGTGGAGGTGGAGGTGGAGGTGGTGGTGGAGGTGGTGGTGGTAGAGGTGGTGGTGGTGGAGGTGGTGGTGGTGGAGGTGGTGGTGGTGGAGGTGGAGGTGGAGGTGGAGGTGGAGGTGGAGGTGGAGGTGGAGGTGGAGGTGGAGGTGGAGGTGGTGGTGGAGGTGGTAGTGGTGGTGGTAGGTGGTGGTGGTGGTAAGTGGTGGTGGAGGTGGAGGTGGAGGTGGAGGTGGAGGTGGTGGTGGTGGTGGTGGTGGTGCTGGAGGTGGTGGAGGTGGTGGTGGTGGTGGTGGTGGTGGAGGTGGAGGTGGTGCTGGTGGTGGTGCTGGTGGTGGTGGTGCTGGTGGTAGCGGCTACCATGGAATGGACTCCTGACCCAGGCACAATGAGGTTAAAAATGGTGACCACTCTTGTGCCAGCCTCATGATTGGTGGCAGATCTGGCCACTGTAATCCACAGAGTTTTATTAATATATCTTAATCTGGGAGCTCCACTGATACCTGTTCAGCAGCAGAGTGGCATGCCAGCCTCCACTGAGAGGTGGGAGGTCATGTGCAGGAGTTGCATGTGGCAATGAATCTAATCCAGTCTGCTACGTGGACTGCGTAGATTCTACCACGGAACCCCACAGTCTCCATTGATGGGATCCTAGGCCTTTTCGTCTTCATTTTCATCTCATTGGCTCAGTCTGAAAGGAAGCCTACAAGGTTGGCTGTAGGATTTCCATCGGACCAATAATGAAGCTGACACCAGAGAAGAGAAGAATCATCTGTATAGGACCAAGATCCTCTCTGAATCTCAAACTATCTGCTCTGGATTTCCATCAAGGAAGTCAAGGTTTAAAAAGCCACGGCAAGCCAAGATGGCTGAGGCTAAGGCATAAAGACCTCAGTGACATCCCTGGGACACTCAGTGACAAAAATTTAGGAGTAGAGCCCGGGCATCCTTTGAGACACTGGGATTGGGATCTCTTTTCATGAGTTCAAACCCCAACACTTCCTCTCATTAGCTCTTTGGCATTGGCCAAGTGATGGCCCCATGTTGTGCCCCCGTTACCTCATTTATAAGGAATCCGGGTGGTGTGATGGGTTGTGTGTTTGGCTGCTAACCGAGAGATCAGCATTTCTCATAGCACGCTTTACAATCTTTGATTACAAGTCTTAACTCATCAAACAGACACTTCTCTGCTTTCCCTCACCCCCAAGCTCAAAATGCCTCTAGGAAAAGTATGCTTCCATTCTGAACCACTGACTTTGACCATAGCCTGGAATTCATTGTAGCAAATGCTCAAGAAGATGTTAATTGAGTTGAAGAAAATGATGGCTCCTATGAGTTTTGAAAAAGCAGTGCCACATCAAATGTCCAGAGGGAATCATTATGGAGGCCTCTCTGTGATAAGCTTGCTGCTAAATTTACCTGCATCTCCTCAGAGTCACCTCCGTGATGCCCCTTCCTGATCAGCGGCGTTGGGATGAGAAAAAGATGAGACTTTCTGCTTCCATAAAGATCTACAGCCTGGGAAAGCCCAAGAGGCGGTTCCACTCTAATAGGGACACTAAGAATCAGAATCAACTTTGAGACAGTGTGGCTGTGGGCCCCTTATTTGTAAGTGGGGACACTAACAACTCCTATGGTGCAGGATCAGCCTTCCAGAATCGGTGCTTCCTGGTTGCATGATTTTCGGCCAAACAATTCATCTCTCTGAGTCTCCAATTTTTCCTTTAGGAAGCGGGGCCAATGCCATTCCCTTTACAGAGTCATCATGAAAACTGGATGACGCTATTTGTGTCAGACATTGAGAGCCCTGCCAGGCATACGGTGAATGCTACATAAATGGTTCGGCACTATTGGAGTGGCGGAGGAGCCAGGTGCCATATGATGCTCTGCCGTGTGTAGGTGTCATCATGTAGCCCGAGCAGGTCCCAGGGCGGTACAATTGTGGGGAACAGCCTGGGTCAAAGAAAGATGCAGTTATGGACAAGGCCCTCCCAGTGCTGACCTCTGTCTCCCACTCTGTACAGAGGACAGCTTTTACAGATGAACGTAGACAGTGTGGCTCAAACCCAAGATTGATTAGGCCTGGGCAGAGTTCCACGATGCTCATAAACATGCTGCTCTTTGCTGTTGATTGCCATCTCGCTGGTTCCAACTCGTGGGGCCCGATGCACAACAGAGGAAACACTGGCCGGTCCTTCACCACGCTCACCATGTTTCCAGTGCTCGGCCCGGTGCTGCGGCCACTGTGTCCATCCACCTCAGTGAGGGCCTTCTTCTCTTCATTTCCCTCTCTCACGCATGATGCCCTTCTCCAGGGATCGCTCTCTCCCAGCCACATGTCTAAAGTACATGAGACTGAGTCTCCCCATTTGTGCCTCTAAGTAGCATTCTGGCAGTAATTTTTCCAAGACCAATTTGTTTGCTCTTTGACAGTCTATGGTACTTTCAATATTTTTTGCCAGCACCACAATAGAAGTGCATCAATTCTTCTGATTTCTTTATTCACTGCCCAACTCTCACATGAATAGTTCATTGAAAATACCATGGCTTGGTCAGGTGTATCCTAGTCCTCAAAGTAACATCCTTGCTTTTCAGTACTCTAAAAGGGTCATATCCCTGACCATCATTTATTAAGAATTTCCTTTATGTAGTATGCTTTGTGAAAAACTTCAAAGAAGGACCTTCCAGTCATTGTCACATTATCCAACGCAGAAATTTTCTTTAGGACAAGAAGTCCAAAGTGAGGAAATTTTCTTGCCGAAGATCATACAGCTAGGAAACCGCCACTCTGGAAATTACACCTGGGTCACTCTAGGATGGACACCTCATCTTCTTTCACTGTGCCATCCGCCCTTTGCAGCCCTTACTGCCTTCTCTCTCCAGCAACAGACCCACGGGGGGGCCGGGGGGCACCACAGGGCTTGTTCTCCACCCGCAGCTGCCTTTACCATTCCTCCAGCCAAGGTGTCCAAAGGGCTTCCTGGAAGAAAGCAAGAGACATCTACCAACCCTCTGTCCAGCCCTCCGGTCCTCTGTTCAGCAATTTCCCTGGCCCTGCATCTCTCCGGATTCCCTTTGAAACCAATGCATGCGCTAAATCTAGCTGTAGCCCGAGATTTAATGCTTGTCTCAATCCAAGCCCTCTGAGCTATCAGACAGAGTAAGGTTAAAAAGAATACGGGCAGAAGACACTGAAAGAATGTGGGGTTTAGAAAGTAATTCCCAAACCCCTTTCATACCCAATGCACCATTTCAGCATCTCGGCCATCCTCTAGGTTGGAGGCTCTGCTGAGTCTTAGCCTTCTAGCAGGAACAGCGAGGCTGGGGGAGTCCGAGGACCTGCCCGTCATCGTTGTGATGGGCCACATTGTGGGTCTCCTCACTCTGAAACCAGGGGGCATCAACATGTGGCAGCCTGTACCCAGGTTTATCTGGCAAATGCACTGCCAAAGACTCCTGGCAGGATCCAGAATGTATCATCCACTGTTTGGCTTGCTTCTAATTTCCTATATCGCCTTCATTCCCATTCATTTATTCATTGCTTTCTTTAGTTTGTTGATTAGATAAATACCTTCAACACATACCCCATGCCAGCTGGCGCACAGAAAACAATCAGAGTTTCTAGGATGCTTTCCAGATAGAGGCTCCACATCCCTCCTCCAAATTCCCATCCCTCTGTGGTTGCCACTTGCCACCGAGGCAGCTCCAGCCCACGGCAACCCCACTCAGCACAGGGGAATGCCGCCTGGTCTTGCACCTCCCTCCCGATCCTTGTTCTGTCTGAGCTCCTTCGAACCTAGGAGCAGCCCCTGTGCTGTGCAGTCCGTTGGCTCTTGGCTGTGAACTGAACCCGCCAGGATTCCTCGTGGCACTGTAATGCAGCCACCCCATGGGAGAAACACGAGGCCGGGTGCTTCTCTACCGATTGACAGCCGGAGAAACTCAACCTAGTGTCACTTGGCGTCTCAATCATTTCAGCGGCAGTGGCTTTGAGCTTTCACGGAGGCCCTCAAATAAACGCTAACAGTCCATTCCCACAGCTCGGTGAAGAGCTTTTTGAGTTGTCCACACACATTGAGTTGTCACGAGCGGAACTCCACAGTAATTGCTACTGCTCCAAGTTAGGGGTCCAACCTCCAGACAATATTCGGTTGTGATTCATAGGGTTTGTGCTGGCTAATTTGTGGGAATAGGACAGCAGGCCTTTCTTGCTAGTCTATCTTAGTCTGGCAAGCTCTGCTGAAGTATGTCCACCGAGGGTGGCCCTGTTAGTGTTTGAAGTGCGAAGGGCGTAGCTTCCAGAATCACAGCATGCCATCCAGCACTGTACAGTAACCTGAACCTCGTGGGTTGATAGAAGGAGAGATGTGAGTACAGTTGGATGGATGGATGGATGGATGGATGGATGGATGGATGGATGGATGGATGGATGGATGGGTGGATGGATAGATGCATAGGATAGAACAGATAATGATAGGTGGATAGATGAGGGGTAAAAGCACTGACCCAGCAGAAGAAAATGACAGGCTTGTGTTTGGGAGGCTCTGGCTGTGATGTGGGGCATGGCTCTAGATAGGATATAAGCCTCTTTTGCCTTTAAACGTCAGAGCTGCCTGAGGGTGAGCTTGCCTAAGATCACTGGCATTCTAACCAGGGAGACTGCTTTCACTGGTTCTTTGGCTTTTACAACTTCCCCACCTAGTGGCCACACCGTGTATTCCACAAGGGAGAAGATGGTAGCCACAGAGCGAGAGCTGTGTCCAAGGAGCCGGGGCAGCCTGGCAACGTGTTCATCCTCACTGTAATCACATCTTGCTGGAAGTACTTACTAAGATGCAAATTGATTCCTATAAAAGAGTGTGGCGTTTAGAAAAGTATCATCTTCTGAGTCATCGACACAGAGTTACTGACAAGTCACTGATAGGTGCCATTGTAAAGCACTCAACCTGTAACCAAAAGGTTTGAATGTACCTCTCACCGCTCTGTGGGAGGGAGAGGTGGCCATCTGCTTCTGGAAAGATGGCAGCCTCCGAAACTCTAGGGGTCAAGTCTACCCTGTCCTGTGGGGTTGCTATCAGTTAGACACCACACAATGGCAGCGGGCGCTTCTCAATACTAACGAGAAGTGTGATCGAGTAAACAAGCCATGCATTTTGAATCCCGAAACCATGCATTTTGGAGTCCCAGGGCATTGCCAGCCTTGGCCTGTGTCTGCTTCCTGCACTTTCTCAACCCCTCCACCTCCTCTAGTGCTGATCTGAAGGTTCAAGTCTGCTGTGCTTTCTCCCATCGTTGGTCTTGATGGAGAAGTGAACTGCTCACCTCCTATTAGCCTGACCGCCCCCCACCCACCCCTACTTTTTTTCAAACTATTTTGAGATCTCAGAATGAAGGGCTTCTGAAAAGCCCACGTGCACGTCGTGATGAGTGCGCACGTGAGCGCTGAATCTGGGCTCCCTTTGATCACCTTTGCAAGGCAAAGCTAAGGTGAGAAGCCCGCTCCTTTGATTCCTAGTCTGGAAGACCCAAATACTTCACATCTGATTTATGTTTCCTCCATTTCCACTTCCATGTTCTGCTGATTCCTTGCACTTGCTGATTTGAAGTCATTTGTAGTACATTTTGAATCGTTTTAATCGGCAGTGGCATGTGGGGGCGTATTGTTTTCCAGCCCAGATGCCCCTTTTTTTCTTGTAAACCTATTAGAATGCAAAATAGATATAATGTGCAAATTAATGTGACTTCCTTTCCATACACAAGTTATCAATGTGCTCTTCCTGGGACACATTAGAGATAAATGCCTTCCGGCCAGACCTGCGCTCAGATCCTGGGCCATGCATTGATTCCTTCTTTCATGTACCAATTGGCGACCAGGGCCTGCTGCAGGCTCAGAGATCCCTGGTGGTGCAGTTGGTCTGAGCTCAGCAGGTAACCGAGAGGCTGGTGGTTCAAGCCCACCAGCTTCTCCGCAGGAGCAGGATTTGGCATCCTGCTTCTGGAAGCCCGGTAGGAGCTGTTCTGTTATGCCCTGAAGAGTCACTGAATCAGAATCCACTTGAAGTCTGGCTTTCTTTTTTTAAACCTGTAAATGGAGCTAAGAACCAGACTCTGGTTTAGCTGTGTGGATGAGACGCACACAGAGGCAGCACAGCGTGCATTTGAAATCCCCCGGTGGATGCGGAATGGTCATCCCGGCCTTCCCACTTTCAGCTTTATGACCTTGGCAAGTCGCTTTAACCTCCCTGAGGGCTGCTGGCCTCATCCGCGGAATCGAAATTGATTATCAGAGTGCTGAAATAGTAACAGTGCCTGGAGTGGAATGAACAGTAGGAAGCGTGAATCACTTGGGCCGGGGGAGACATATTCTCTGTCTTCAAAGAACTCGGCGTCCAGTGGGGATCAGAAACATCAGAGATTACAGGAGGGGGCTTAAGCAAGCTCATGGAAAACAGAATTAAAAGACAATGGGATTTTCCATGAAAATGTTGAAGCCCCATATACATTTATATGTTTTTATAGAGAGACTCTAAAGAGCTCCAGTGATATAGTGAGTTAAGTGTTGAGCTGCTGCCTGTCAAGGTCAGCAGTTCGAAGCCATCAGCGGCTCCTCGGGAGAAAGAGGAGGCATTGCAGCCCCAGAGTCTTGGAAACCCACAAGGGCAGTTCTACCCTCTCCTAGGGCTGGCTATGACTTGAAAACAACTGGATGATGGTGAGTTTGGGCTTTTGTGTGTTTCGATGAATGGCTGTGTACTACAGTCCCTGGGTAGCACAAACACACGTGCCTACTAACCCATAGATCAGAGGCTTGAGTCCACCCACAGGCACTTTGGAAGTAAAACCTGGTGATCCACTTGTTTAAAATCACCCATTGAACCCCCCCTCCCCCGGGGAGGGGGGCACAGCTCTACTCTGACATACAAAGATCACCAGGAGCTAGAGCCATTTTGACAGCAACTGGTCTTGTTGCAGGTAAGTGCTAGGAGCCCATTAGTGTCCACAGGGCGTGGTCCCTGGAAAAGAACAGTGTCCTCGGTAAAGTAGAGGGTCAGTAAAAAGCCGGACAATCAAGACCCTCCATGGGATGGATTGACACAGTGGCTACAGTAATGAGTTCAAGCACGACAATCGTCAGGAAGGGCCAGGACGGACCATGTTTCCATCTGCTGTACATCGGGTGATTGTGGGTTGGAATTTACACCTAAAAACAGCACACCTATGAGGATACGGAGTGGAGGGTAATGAATTCCACTTAGGTGCCCAAGAAAGATTCAAGTAGAAGATACCATGTGTCTGACCAGCTCAAGAGGCAGTAAAGAGGAAAGGCATTGAGAACTGATGGGCCACTGTGTGCAGAGTCTCAGAGCCCTGGTGAGTAGAAAGACACGTGCAATGACTGCAGTGTAAGCACTGGGAACAACGGTGCTGGAGCACCATGAGCACTAGAGGGCTTTGAAGGTCGTGTGGAGGACGCTGCCTTGCAGACCAAGGAGTAGAAACTTTGGGGGGGGATCGCTTCGTCCCCTTCACAGTCCACTCCAAAAGCCTCGTGGGAGGATTCTCCCAACCAAGGAGGAAAAGCTCCTCAGCGTAATTAAATTATGAGTTCACTCCAGTTCATGTCACAAAACATTTATCAAGCTTCCCATTTGCGTCTTGCACCCATCTGCCTTCTGCACCTGGTGCTGGAATTGTGAGTTGCCTTTGAATCTGCCCTGACTCGCGGCGCCCTCGTGCGTGCGCAGAGAAGTGCCCCGCAGGGTTTTCAAAACCCTTCCGAAGCAAAGCGCCAGGACTCTCTTCTTAGTTGTTTCTGGGTGGATTTGAGTGCCAACTTTTGGGGTTGGTAGTCAAGCATCAGTACACAGTATGTGGTGTTGCTTTGCATGTTTTAAACTGAGAAATGGTGTCCTTTAGAAAGTGTGCTTCTCAATTTGAGTACCTTTCTGAGGTGGCATGAGTCAAAGGGCACCAAAGTGTCCAGAGAAGGGTTAGAGGGATGAAAACATCACCTTCAGAAGTGTATAGACGTAGGAGGATGTGAAAAGAGACACTAGTTTCTCATTCTGATGTCTCTGGTGAATGAAAACGTCTATGATTCTGCATCACAACCAAAAAATATGATTTTTCCATTTTTTAACTTATTTAAAACATATTTAGCTTCTTTTAAAAATCAGCATTTCAAAAATAATAACAGTGACAAATCAATGTGCTGACACAATGGACAGATGTGGGGATTGTGATAAATGTGGTATGAGCCCCAATAACATGAGTTTAAAAGTAAAATAATGCCAACTCTCGGGGAAATAATCAGCACTTCTTGGCCTTCTATTGTTTTTAATGACTTTTTCCCTCTGCTGATTGAAAGGCTAGGAATTTTATTTCTATCCTTGTGGTAGTTACATAATTTTGTGTCAACTTAAAAATATAAAAGTGAAGGGGTGGGCTATGATAGTTGGGTTTTTGTGTCAACGCGCCTCTGTAGGAACATATGGGTGGAGTTGAGCTTGTTGATCAGGTCGCATCTTAATTGGAGGGAGACCAAGATAAGTGGCTCTCTGATGCCAGCCTCATTCTCTTTCTCCCTGAGGTGAGCCTCTCTCTCTCTCTCTCTCTCTCTCTCTCTCTCTCTCTCTCTCTCTCTCTCTCTGCTTCACCTTCCTGTTGATGAGCCACTTCAAGCCACGCTGATGGCAGCCAGAGTCCTGAAGACATGTCCATCACCATTGGATCCACCAGACTTTCCACCCACTGACTAGTGATCTGCCTGCATTCTCATTGCATGTGGCCGCATGAGTCTGAAGAGGGATTGATGGACTATTAGCGACTGATGGACTTGAGCTGGACTAAGCTGGGGCGTTTTCTTCATATGTAATTACACATACATGAGCGTCCCTGGATTTGTTTCTCTAGTCAACCCAGCCTAGTGCAATCCTGTTAATGGTTGCTCTTACATTTTTAAATCGCACAATTAACTTGTTTTCAAACAATACCCACAGCTAATTAATATTTCTAGCCTCTTCCTGACTAGGACACAGACTTATATATTAGCCAGGTTCCTATTAGGAGATGGAAGCCACACAGTAATTTGAAAGGGAAACATCTAATCTATATTAACTGTAACAGAAAATTGGGGAAACAAGAGATTAGCTATAAGGAAGCAAAATGAACCCTAAAGACTATCTGAACTGCACGCATCCCTCCAGCTCAATTGTCACCCTGTCAACCGAACAGTACTACCAGTGGCGTACACGCTCCTTGGAACAATCAACCATCTGAGAACCAAAGAGAGCACTTGCCCAGGGAGAAAGCTCGGAAAGCAGGAATGAATGGGGGGAAAGCTGAAGGGAGATGTAAGCACAGAGAGGACGTGGGGGGCATTCTGTCACATTGTAGGGGCTGTGAACAGTGCCACAAATCAAAGTGTGTATGAGCCGTTGAATGGAAAACCAATGTGCTCTGGGACCTTTCCATCAAACCACAATAAAAAAGGCTATTTGAATCATGGACATGGAGAGCAGCCACTACGCCGGGGTTTGAGCACCCAGAGATGGAACCCATGTGCAAGGGGAGCCATGCCTTCTGAGAAGACGCAACCATGGCTTACCGGATGGCGCAGCAGTTCCCTCAGGCAGCACCCTGAAGAACTCCTGGGAATCTTCTGAATAAGCACATACCGTTCACCAATATATGCTGTCACTGCCTCTACTCAACATCAGAGTCGAACTCCCTTGTAGGTTTCTGAGACTGTCACGCTTTATAACAAGAGCAGAAAGCCTCCTCTTTCTCCCCCAACACCGCTGGTAGTTTTGAACTGCTGACTTTGTGGTTAGCAGCCCAATTTGTAATCCACTACATGACCAGGATGACCCTTGCCTGAGAATGGTAGGTCCTAAACCTATATGCCTCTGAGTTTTAAAAGATCTGAGAAGATGCAGAGACACGCCCAGGGGGAGAGGCCATGTAGATTTAGACACACACAGCAGATGAATCTACAAGGGCAGGGACTCCGAGGATGGTTCGCAACTATGAGAAGAGGAAATAGTGAAGAAGGACCTTCTCCTAGAGTTAACGTCCTGAGCATGTCCTGCTAGCCCCCCGAACTCGGAGGCAGAAGTGATTGGCCCAGCTCACGCTCACCTCCAAGGCCACACGCCTTCCACTCTGCTTCAGGACCTTCAGTGGAGCCGCATCCTGTAATCTGTTCTCTCCTCCTGGCCTCTCCGTGCAAACCCTACTGTGAGGCCTTCCTCTCTTTTTGTCACATCTCACCCCCTCAGCTTCCTCCCTGTCCCCGTCAGCGCCCCTATGCCTGGCACCCTGATGACAGCAGAAGGCGGGCAGGTGGGAGTTTGAGGTATTGTCATGCACTGGAGAAAAGAACAGAGAATGAGACAGGGAAGTGTGACAAAGTGACAACAAAAAAGCCCAGAGAAGGGGCTCCTGAAGTTGACATGATTTGATCAAAGAAGACACAGATTCAAGCGATCAAACCAGCGAGCTGCAGGGACTTTGAAATTGTGTTAATAGCTTCAACCTCTTCTTCGGCAACACAAAAACAAAGCGTTCTTTTCATTGTGCAGGGAAGATGTGGGAGAACTTGAAATTGGGTCCGCGCTGCCTGGAAACTTCAGCAGTTTGAACTCGGAGGTGGGGTTCAGAGCAGAAGGCCCCTCGGAGAGCTGCTTGATGACTCTTGCCCCTGGTCCCGCAGAACCTGCTTGGATACCACAATGTAGAGAGCAAGGGCGGGGGGCTTCAAAATCTCCCCCCTGATACAGGGAACACCAATCCCTTGCCCCCCTTGTCTGCTGACATGGCACCCATCATGTGAACACACGTATTACATGGAACACATGGAAAATGCACTTGAGGAGCCATCGGGCGAAATGCAGGAGCCCTGGTGACACAGTGGTTAAGCACTGGGCTGCTAATCGCCCAGGTCAATGGTGCAAACCCATGGACCACTCCATGGGCAACAGATGTCGTAGTCTGCTTCCATAGCGAGTTACAGCCTTGGGACCCTGCGAGGTAGTTCGAGTATCTTCCGCAGGGTTTCAGTAAGTCAGAATCGACGATGGTGATGGGTTTGGTTTTGGTGGGTGGCCGCAGACTTCCCAGAGGCAGACAGCCGTCGGAGGAAAGACTGCCACAGCATTTGGAGGTGTGTACCGCGCTGTGTGTCCAGCTGGGTCAACCAGCCCACAGAGGGCGCTGGTATACATCAGCCCCAACCCCTTGTTCACTTCCCATCGGTGGCTTGAAAGTAATCACGGAGAGCGTACTTACACCACAACAATTGGAAGATCCTATAAACTGAGGCATTTATTCACTCACAAATGCTCATATCCTCCCTAGTCCATACACCATCTCCTACAGATGTTCAGGGCTCCAAAATTCCTCTTTAAGCTAATAGGTCTCGGATCTACTCATTCCCAAAGCAGATCACCCTCCTGAGCTACAGATCCACCCACGGGCTAGCTTTTGATCCATGTTTTTGAAATACAAGGGTATCTCCTCAAAATTAGCTCCTTCTCCAGGGTAAATAAATCATTCTAATGTCCCCCAAGCTAGATCTCTGGAATCTACCTAGTCCCCCCTACCTCATAGATTTTAAAGTTCCATACTGCTAATGCCACCTCTTCAGTACTTTTATTTTTACTTCATTCTCCTATTACTGCCTTGACCTTGTCCATAATTCCACCTCCTCAGCGTTAGTGCTCTCTCTATACCATTCTGAAAATAGTTTAGACCTAAGTGATCACACCTCTACTTACCATCTGCAATGGCTCACCATGGTCCTTAAAGTCATGCTCAAGCTCTATGGGACTCAAAGTTCTCCATGATCTGGGCCCTGCCTGCTTCTCCACTGTCACCTCCCAAGGTCCACCCACCCATGCCAGTGACAGTGACTGGAAGTGTCCAGAGTCTGCCTGAGTGTGTGGAAGCTCTACTGGCTTCAGCAGAATCATCAAATCTGCCATTTAGCAGGCAAACTTCTGCTCATACTACAAGACCCAGATATTTTCTGGTTAATCTCTGAAGCACCCACATGTCAGATTCAAGAAATCCTCCCAATTTATTTTGTATGCACTCATTGGAATTGTTCACACTTATCTATGAAAAGTACCCTGGACTGCCAGAAGAACAAACAGACCTGACTTAGAGTAAGTACAGCCAGAATGCTCCTTAGAGGCCAGCATAACAAGGTTGGTCTCATGTGCTTTGGACATGTTGTCAGGAGACACCAGTACCAAGACATCATGCTGGGTAAAGTAGAGGGGAGTGAAAGACAGGATGACCCTGAGCAAGATGAATGGACATAGAGGCTGCAACAACGGGCTCAAACATTACAATTGTAAGTATGGCACAGGACCAGGCAGCGTTTTGTTCTGTTGTACATAGGGTCACTAAGAATTGAAACCTGACTTGGAACTAACTCAAGTTCCCTAACAACAACACAGAATATTCACACTGCGTGTCATGGTTTATTCTGTCATGGGCTCTGTGAAGGCTGGTCCATTGTTATTCATCTTCAATCTCCTATGGCATAGCTCAGGACCTGGCACCTAGTTGATACTCAGCATGAATGCCCAAGGTCATACACTTGGTGATCACCAGGACTAAATCTGGTCCAGGAATTTTTCCATGGAGTATTCCTACTTGGCATCCTGTGAGCCCAACGTGGGGTACATGAGAATCTGCTTCTGAGTGCACACTGCCACTGCTGATTAAGAATATGATTTGAGAGAATTCAATACTTCTGCACAGAAATATAAGAGAAAAACCTTTAAGTGTTATAAGCCTTTGCTGTAGTAAATGCTCATTCCTCATGACTTACCATTTCAAACACTGCCTGAACTACAGTTGTGTGTGGGCTTGACATGGGTTGAATTGTATGCACACAGAAAAGATGCAGTAAAATCCTAACCACTGTACCTGCAGAGATAACTTTGTGTGGAAATAGGGTCTTTGACACATGCTGTCAGTTAGGTTAACATGAGGAAATCCTGATGTAGGATGTGTCCTAATCCCACGTAACTGTTGTCTTATGAAAGGGGAGAAGAAAGAGGCAGAGAGACACAATGGAAAGACTTCATGTGAAGATGCATCTAATTCCAAGGATCTGTGGGCATCATGAGAAGCTATGAGAGAGGCATAGAACAGCGACTCTCTTTAAAAACTAAGAAAGCGACATGGCTGATACCCTAGTCTAGACTTCCGGCCTCAAGAACTCTGATACAATAAAAGCTTGTTCTTTAAAATCACATTTTGCTATGATAGCACTAGAAATTGCATGCTTCAGTATGGATTACAACTCAATATGAAGAAGATCAAAAGCCTCACAACTAGACAAATAGATAGCATCATGGTCAGTGGAGAAAAGATTGATGTCAAAAATTTGTGTCTTGCTTGGATCCACAATCAATATTCATGGAAGGAGCAGTCAAGAAAGCAAAGGATGTGTTGCTTGGATAAATCTCTGCACAAGACTTCTTTAGAGTATTAAAAAGCAAGTTTATTAACTTGAGGACTAACGTGTGCTTAACTGAAGACATGGTATTTTCAATTGGCTCATATCCATGTGAAAGTTGGACATTGAAAAAGGAAAACCAAAGAAGAGCTGATGCATTTGAATTGTGGTGCTGGAAAATATCATTGAAAGTGCCATGAACTCCTCAAAGGACAAGCCAACCTGCCTCGAAGAAGTATAGCCAGACTGCTACACTTAGAGGCAAAATGGTGAGACCTCATTTTGGACTTCATCAAAAACAGATTTTGGACACGTCAGGAGAGACCAGTTCCTGGAGAAGCACATGGTGTTTGCTAAAGTATAGAGGGAGAGAGGATTGACACAGACCCTGCAATAATGGGCTCAAGCACAGAAGCAAGTGTGAGAATGGTGCAGGTCCAGAGAGTGCTACATTATGCTGTGCACAGGGTCGCTATGGGGAGGTGCATCTGTTTGCAGAGGGTCGCTATGGGGAGGTGCATCTGTTTGCAGGGGGTCGCTATGGGGAGGTGCATCTGTTTGCACAGGGTCGCTAAGGGGAGGTGCATCTATTTGCACAGGGTCGCTATGGGGAGTTGTATCTGTTTGCACAGGGTCGGTATGGGGAGATGCATCTGTTTGCAGAGGGTCGCTATGGGGAGGTGTATCTGTTTGCACAGGGTCGCTATGGGGAGGTGCATCTGTTTGCAGAGGGTCGCTATGGGGAGGTGCATCTGTTTGCACAGGGTCGCTATGGGGAGGTGCATCTGTTTGCACAGAGTCGCTATGGGGAGGTGCATCTGTTTGCAGGGGGTCGCTATGGGGAGGTATATCTGTTTGCACAGGGTCGCTATGGAGAGGTGCATCTGTTTGCACAGGGTCGCTATGGGGAGGTGCATCTGTTTGCATGGGGTCGCTATGGGGAGGTGCATCTGTTTGCAGGGGGTCGCTATGGGAAGGTGCATCTGTTTGCACAGGGTCGCTATGGGGAGGTGCATCTGTTTGCAGAGGGTCGCTATGGGAAGGTGCATCTGTTTGCACATGGTTGCTATGGGGAGGTGCATCTGTTTGCAGAGGGTCGCTATAGGGAGGTGCATCTGTTTGCAGAGGGTCGCTATGGGGAGGTGTATCTGTTTGCAGAGGGTCGCTATGGGGAGGTGTATTGTTTGCACAGGGTCGCTATGGGGAGGTGTATCTGTTTGCACAGGGTCGCTATGGGGAGGTGCATCTGTTTGCACAGGGTCACTATGGGGAGGTGCATCTGTTTGCAGAGGGTCGCTATGGGGAGGTGTATCTGTTTGCAGGGGGTCACTATGGGGAGGTGTATCTGTTTGCACAGGGTCACTATGGGGAGGTGTATCTGTTTGCAGAGGGTCGCTATGGGGAGGTGTATCTGTTTGCACAAGGTCACGATGAGTAGGAACAGACTCGATGAAACCTAAAAGCAACCACAGCAGTACCAGAAATATTTAATATATTTAATATATTGATTCTTCACATATTAATAAAAAAGAGCATAGCCATCAAATATATATATATTCATTCAAAATATACATAAATTTATAATGTCTGGAGTCTTAAAAGCTTGAAGGCAAACAAGCGGCCATCTAGCTCAGAAGCAATAAAACCCACATGGAAGAAGCACACCAGCCTGTGCGATCACAAGGTGTCAAGGGATCAGGTATCAGGCATCAATGAACAAAAATTCATATCATTGTGTGCTCACCTCCCTGATATGATCACTGAAGACAAATGGGTGCATAAGCAAATGTGGCAAAGAAAGATGATGGTGCCTGGCTATCAAAAGCTATAGTGTCTGGGGTCTTAGAGGCTTGAAGATAAACAAGCGGCCAGCTAGCTCAGAAGCAACAAAGCCCACATGAAGAAGCACACCAGCCTGCGTTATCATGAGGTGCCAAAGGGATCAGTTATCAGGCATCATCAGAACCAAAAATCATATCACTGTGAATGAGGTGGGGGAGTGCAGAATGGAAATCCAAAGCCCATTTGTGGGCCACTGGATATTCCCTTACAAAAGGGTCTCTGGGAGGAGATGAGCCATGTAGCAGGGTGCCATGTAGCAATGATGAAACATACAACTTTCCTCTAGTTCCTAAATGCTTCCTCTACCTCCCCCCGACTCACCATCAGAATCCCAATTCTACCTTACAAATCTGGCTAGACCAGAGGATGTACACTGGTACAGATAGGAACTAGAAATGCAGGGAATCCAGGACAGATGATCCCTTCAGGACCAGTGGTGAGAGTGGTGATACCGGGAGGATGGAGGGGGATGGGTTGGAAAGGGGGAATGGATTACAAGGATCTGCATATAACCGCCTCCCTGGGGGATGGACAACAGAAAAGTGGGTGAAGGGAGACGTCGCCCAGGGCAAGATATGACAAAATAATAATTTATAAATTATCAAGGGTTCATGAGGGAGGTGGGAGTGGAAAGGGAGGGGAGAAATGAGGATTTGATGCCAGGAGCTTACGTGGAGAACGAAAGTTTTGAGAATGATGAGGGCAATAAATGTACAGATGTGCTTTCACAATTCACGTATGTATGGATTGTGAAAATAGTTGTATGAACCCCTAATAAAATGATTAAAATATATATACATAAATTTGCTGTGGCACTAATAAATTATGTATATTATTGAACATATCATATTTAAATTATGGGTGAAATAGAAGTTCTCATAGGATCTTTGCTTATGCTAATTCATATTCACATGCAACCCTGAATTTCAGATGCCCATTTGGAAAACACGAGTCTATCATGCCAAAATCCTGAACAAACCCAAATGATAAAATTAGGAGTGGGATAAATAACTGTGCTTCCCCAAACACTAATCTGAGGGATTTGAGGGAGCTCCTATTCCTTGCCTCTCTCCCAATTTGTTGACAGCAGAGATCCTTGATGTTCATTGGTTTGTAGACACAGCACTCCACCCTCTGCCTCTGCCATCACCCGGCCCATCGGTTGTCTGCACTTGTCTCTGCTTCTTCCCTCCTTTTTCATGAAGACAGTACTCGGATTACTTTAAATCCCTTGGTGGCACAAATAATTTGAGCTCATATGCCAGCCACAAGGTTGGTGGTTTGAATCCACCCAGCAGCCCCTGGGAAGGAAGTTCTGGCAATGTCCTTCTGAAGAACCAGCCATTGGAAACGTATGGAGACTTATGAGCCATACATCACAAGGACACCGTGTGCTCAGGGATAAGGCTCAGAAGCTGGAACTGGTAGGAGAGAAGGATGGATGGAGACAGTAAACCTAGGGAGGAAGTGAGACGACCGCTGCTGGGTGGTGGGGATTGCAATCCGTGTCACAAACGGTGTGTGGGATGCTGAGTGAAAACCAGTTGGCTTTGTAAACTTGCACTAACTTACAATAAACAATTCGAGAGAGAGAGAGAGAGAGAGAGAGAGAGAGAAGGAATCCTGTAGAGCACACACGTGGAGACACCATGAGTCAGAGTTGACGCAAGGGCAGCTGGTCCCTTGGATTAACACTCTGTTACAAACACAAGCCTTTCTACTCCTGAAAAGAGTTAGTCTTGGAAACAGACCCATTCTAACCTAACCTATAGGATTGCTGAGTTGGAAATGATGGGATGTCGGGAGTTTGATGTAATGCTGGTATGACCTAAGGTTAACCTAACTAAAAGGACTTATTCAAAGACCCTGCTTCCAAATATGGTCAAGTTCGAGAGTATGACAGAAGTTCAATGTATCTTCCATAGGGGTGGGGGCTAGGGGTGGACAGTGGAACCCAAAATTGAGTGAAGCAAGGCCTGCTTGGGCTAGATTATCTCTGGGGATGTGGTATTTGGGAAGAGACATGAGCATGAGAAGGAGGAGCCATGGAAATTCCAGGCCAGAAAAGTCTAGACAAAGAGCAGCAAGTGCCAGATCTTGTGTGGTTCAGAGTCATATCCGGTCTTCCACTTTACCCCGGGGCCCTGTAAATAGTGGGGCAGCACAGCCAGAAGGTTCAGGCATAGCTCCAAACACACCGCAATGCCTCTTTCAAAATCAAGGGCACAGGAATAATGAGAAGCCATGACCACAGTAGGACCTCCCTCAAAGTTCTGGGGCCTTGCCAAAGATAGTTCTTTGAAGCTGGGATTCTTGACAAATGTCTATGACTGACCACCATGCTGATACTCACGTGACTGTGTTAAGGGCCCAGTGATCAGTGGCCAAGTTAGACTGTTGGTCCTTGGGTGGTGGAGACACTGTAGACCCAGACCTGGTACCCACAGGCTCCTCCCCTCACTTTCCTCAGGCTCAGCTGGGCAACCCCTTGTCTGAGAGGCTGCCTTCCCTCTGCTGCCCGTCCCTCAGCACTTTCCACCACCTGGTGTTTTGCATGTTTCCTACTGGATGTGCTTATTGCCCATCTCCTTCTACCTGGAAGGAGTCCCGACAGCGTAACAGTTAAGTGCAGGGCTGCTTACCAAAAGCTCAGCAGTTTGAATCTACCAGCTCCTTGATTCCAAGGAGATGTGACACACTGTTTCTCTTTTTTTTTTTAAATCATTTTATTAGGGGCATACAACTCTATCACAATCCATACAGACATAAATTATATAAAGCACATTTGTACATTCATTGCCCTCATCATTCTCAAAACTTTTGCTCTCCACGTAAGCCCCTGGCATCAGCTCCTTATTTTTCCCCTCCCTCCCCGCTCCCACTTCCCTCATGAACCCTTAATAACTTATAAATTATTATTTTGTCATATCTTGCCCTGTCCAATGTCTCCCTTCACCCACTTTTCTGTTGTCCATCCCCCAGGGAGGAGGTCTGCCCCTTTCCAACCCACCTCCCCTCCACCCTTCCTGTATCACCACTCTCACCACGGGTCCTGAAGGGATCATCCACCCTGGATTCCCTGCATTTCTACTTCCTAAATGTACTAGTGTACATTCTCTTGTCTAGCCAGATTTGTAAAGTAGAATTAGGATCATGAGAGTGGGTGGGGAGGAAGCATTTAGGAACTGGAAGAAAATTGTATGTTTCATCATTGCTACACTGCACCCTAACTGGCTTATCTCCTCCCCATGACCCTTCCATAAGGGGATGTACAGTTGCCTACAGATTGGCTTTGGGTCTCCAGTCTGAACTCCCCCTCATTCACAATGATATGATTTTTTTGTTCTGATGTTGCCTGATACCTGATCTCTTCAATATCTTGTTAGTGCACAAGCTGGTGTGCTTCTTCCATGTGGGCTTTGTTGTTTTTGTGCTAGATGACCACTTGTTTATCTTCAAGCCTTTAATACCCCAGATGCTATATCTTTTGATAGCCTAGCACCATCAGCTTTCTTAACCATGTTTGCTTATGCACCCGCTTTGTCTTTAGCGATTGTGTCGGGAAGGTGAGCATCATGGAATGCTAGTTTAATAGAACAAAGTATTCTTGCATTGAGGGAGTACTTGAGTGGAGGCCCAATGTCCTTCTGCTACCTTAACACTAAACTTATATATATATATGCACATAGATCTATTTCCACATCCTCACATATAAATATAGTTACATATGTACATGCCTTTATTTAGATCTCTATAAATGCCCATTTGTCTCCTACCCCCTCCTCTATTTCCTTTTACTTTCCTCTTGTCCCACTATCATACTCAGCCTTCATTTGGTTTTCAGTAATTCCTCTTGGTTACATTACCCTTGCCGCATCCTACCAGGCCTCCTCACCATGACAGTGTGTTCCATAAAGACTATATCCTTGGACTAGATGGAGAACTTCATGGGGCAGGGACCTGGTTTTCCCCACTGATCCTCTCCTTCTCAGAGAGTTTCTGGCCTATTGTGGCAGCTCCTTCAACAAAATTAATGATCTGCTAACAAGGTCCATTCAATCTATTGCCTCTTTGCATTTATTGGAAGATAAAACAGCAAAAGAAGCTTTCATGTGAAAACAAAATGCGTGTCAAGTGAACACTCTTCAAGAAGTACTGTCTTGGCTTTGTTCGATTGTGGTAAATATAGATGCAGCGAAACATTTGCCATTTCAATCTTCTCCACATATAGAATTCTGTGGGGTGAACTTTGTTCATCATGTGGTGCCCCATCAGCTCTATCTCTTGCCAAGCTTTTCCATCACCTTTGAGCGAAGTTCATTGTCCCCTACGCAATGAGTTTCTTTCCCCCTCTCTCAATGCAAGCAGAAGAAAAGCTCAGACCGAGATAAATGAAATAAAGAAAGGAAAGTGATGGAGAAAACCATGAATTCAAAAGCTGATGTTTTTGAGATCAATGAAATACACAAAGCTTTAGCCAGATGAACAATAAAGAGAGAGAAGATGAAAGTGCTTATAATCAGACAAGAGAGACTTTACACGTGCGGTGGTTAGCTGCCAGCAAGTAGGTTCTGACTCACAGGGACCCTTTGCACAACAGAACAAGACGCCGCCAGCCCTTCACCATCCACCCAAATTGGTACTTTCAATATTCTTCTCCAGCACCGCGATTCAAGTGCATCGATTCTCACAACAATATTAGAACTTCAACTCTGAGCACTACATTGGCAGGAGGATACAGTTTGCCATGGGAGCCCTAAATCCATTTGGGGGGTCTTCACATACATTCAGCAGCCATGGACTTCTTATTCACCATTGGCTGGCTGTGTTAGACAGAGTTCTCTAGAGAGACAAAACCAGATTGCTAATAATTTTGCATATATTTATACAGACAGATATATAACACAAGAAATGAACAGTTAAATTATATACAGATAGATAGATAGATAACACAAGAAATAAACAGTTAAATTATGTACAGATAGATATATAATACAATAAATGAAAAGTTAAATTATAAAGCAGTACAAATGGCTCAGTGCAACTCACTCCCATGAGAGAATTGTGAGACACTGGCAGTCCTTCAAGTCTTGAAGGCTGCCAGATAGTCCTCTGTAGAGAGATTCAGGCTATCCTGGCACAGGCAGCAAACAGCAAGGCAGGTCACCAACTGTCAGGTGACCAATAGTCAGTCCCCAGCTCAAGAGATGTAAATTCCAATTGTGTGGCGAAGCAGGTCTTGAAGGAACCTCAAATTACAGCAACACAGTCCACGGGTTAGGTGTCCCACAGGTAGTGTATCTTGCAAATTGAGGCACAGGACAAGCAAGGCAGCTGCATACTGGTCCGGTGATCAAAGAGCGAGAGACTAGAAAGGCGAGGCTCGCTGAGTCATTCATCTCTTCGCCCTTCAATCAATCCCACATGTGTTTATCGGCCAGGCTGGCACAATAAACTAACTACCTCACTGACATTGTAAAAACCTTTGCCCTGAGGTAGAGGTAGAAGGTAGACTGCGCTGGCCAGCTTGTGGGGAGAAGTCTTGCTCTCAGGAACTTGCTGGGGCACATCCTTGATGCAAACTACGGGGCTAGGGTTGCCCGGTCTTTAAGAATACCCCGATTGAGGAGGGGTTAAGGAGGTGGTGCTCACCAACCCAGGGGCAGGCGAGCAACAAGTGATCCAAAATCAGTGGCAAGGAGGGTGTGAGAGGCCTAGTAGGGATTCAGCAAGGGCAAGGTAACCGAAAGAAATTACTGAAACCCAAATGAAGGCTGAGCATGATGGTGGAACAAGAGGAAAGTGGAAGGAAATAGAGGAAAGAACTAGGTGACAAAGAGTATTTATAGGGGTCTAAAGACTGGAATGTACATATGAAAATATATTTATATATGAGGATGGGGGAAAAGATCTATGTGCGTATATTTATAGGATTAGTATTAAGGCAGCAGATGGACATTGGGCCTCCACTCAAGCACTTACTCAATGCAAGAACACGTTGTTGTATTGAATTGGCATTCCAGGATGCACACCTTTCCAACACGATTGCTGAAAAAAATGGGTGCATAAGCAAATGAGATGAAGAAAGCTGATGGTGCCTGGCTATCAAAAGATATAGCATCTGGGATCTTAAAGGCTTGAAGATAAATAAGCGGCCATCGAGCTTAGAAGCATCAAAGCCCACATGGAAAATGCACACTAGCCTGTCTGACCATGAGCTGTAGAAGGGACCAGTTATCAGACACCAAAGAACTAAAAATCAAATCAGTGTGTTCCCACCTTCCTGATATGATCACTGAAGACAAACGTGTGCATAAGAAAATGTGGTGAAGAAAGCTGATGGTGCCCAGCTATCAAAAGATATAGCATCTGGGGTCTTAAAGGCTTGAAGATAAACAAGTGGCCATCTAGTTCAGAAGCAGCAAAGCCCACATGGAAGAAACACACCAGCCTGTGTGACCACAAGCTGTCGAAGGGACCAGATATCAAGCATCAAGGAACAAAAAATCATATCATTGAAAATGTGTGAGTTCAGAGTGGAGACTCAAAGCCCATCGGTAATGGGTAAGTGCAGAGTGCAGACTCAAAGCCCATTAGCAGCCAACCAGACACCCCCATACTGAAGAGTTGTGGGGAGGAGATGAGCCAGCCAGGGTGCAGGGTAGCAAAAAAGAAGCATATAACTTTCCTCGAGTTCTTAAATACTTTCTCCCCCCACTATCATGATCCCAATTCTACCTTACAAATCTAGCTAGACCAGAGGATGTACATTGGTAGAGATAGCAACTGGAAACAGGGAATCCAGGACAGATGACTCCTCCAGGACCAGTGGTGAGATTGGTGATGCCTGGAGGGTGGAGGGAATGTGGGAAAGAAACAGGGAACTGATTACAAGAATCTACATATAGCCTCCTCCCTGGGGGATGGACAGCAGAGAAGAGGGCAGGGGGAGACATCGGGCAATGTAACATATGACAAAATAATAACAATTTATGAACTATGAAGGGTTTATCAGGTAGGAGGGATTGGGGAGGGAGGGGGAAAACGGGCAGCTGATATTAAGGGATCAAGTGGAAGGCAAATGTTTTGAGAATGATGATGGCAACAAATGTACATATGTGCTTGACACAATGGATGTATGTATGGATATTTATAAGAATTGTATGAGCCCCCAATAAAATGATTAAAAAAAAGAATACCCCAATCAAGGTGGTCGGATATGCACCTCCCTGAGCCAGCTGTGTAATCTTTTCTGGTCTACAATAGCACACCGATCCTACTCGGGGCCCTTCAATCCTGTGTTTGCAAGATGTTCCTATGTGTTTCCGTGTCCTCTTTAAGCTACCGCTGGATTGGGAACCTGTGTGCCCCTTATGGCCTGATGCAGAGAGTCTCTGCCATTCAGAAGCTTCATCTCTGTCTTTAGCCCGTCTCGATACAACATATTTAAATGTGATTTACCTTTTTCTCCTAGAACTCGACTGACTCTTTAGATAGGAAAAGGCTCATAAAAATATGAATAATTATATACCAACAAATTATATCATCTAGATGAAACTGACCCATTGCTAGAAACAATAAACTCCCTGCACGGGCTCAAGAAGAAAGAAAAGATCTCGACAAGTCAATAGCAAGAGGTTAAATCCATGACCCAAAGCCCCCAACAAAGAGAGGCCCCAGACCAGATGACTTCACTGGGACACTCTATAAATAAACATTTCCAGAGAAAGGGACCCCAACTTTTCTTAAACTTGTCCAGGACATAGAAAAGCAGACGAGAAGGCAACGCTTTATAACTCGTTCTGTGGGCTACAAGGAATGAGCATCTGTTGAATGCCTAGCTCATGCCAGACATTGTACGTGCAAAGCCTTACTCTCGGAAGGCTCAGCAAGGTGGGCGTTGTTATCCGTGGTTCTTATCAGCATGTGTGTCATGGTATTTCAAAGCAGGGACTGATGGGCTCTCGGGCTGTGACTTATCACTGTTCCCTGAGGGCTCTGGTCCCCACTCTTCTCCCCAGACAGATCTGCATGAGTCACTCACTGCCTTAGGGAATCAGAGGACCAAAGTTGCTCCCTTGTGCTTTTTAAAAAGCCAGTGGCAAGGATCAAGCAGAATAATGCAGAAGCGCACTTGGAAATCAAATTCCCATCCCTGCGGATGAGAAGCTCGATGGACTGATGGGAAAAGGGGAGAGCAGGATGATGGCCACTGCATGAGCTGCAGAAACTAGGTTCTCTTCTCCTTTCGGGGACACCAGACCAAGTACATGTCTGTCCCCCAAAACTTTTTTGGCAGTCCTATCTGGGAGGGTGGGTGCGAGGGGCAGCATTCTCTAAGCACCAAGGCGCAGCCTAAATACTGAGTAAAGATGAGACGGCATGTGGAGTGATGTACGTTCAGCGTGCCCATTTTGTAGACCAGAAAAACGAGACCGTAGTCAGGTTAGCTGGCTCCTATGTGGCTTGATGTTCTTCTGTGCCATTGATTCTGTTCCTACCACAGCGCCCCCTATGTACAACAGAATGAAACACTGCCTACTCCTGGACCATCATTACAACAATTCTCATGTGTGAGTCCCTTAAGGCAGCCGCTGTGTCCATCCATCTTGTCAGGGGTCCTCTTTTTGTTGCTGGCCCTCACTTTACCAAGCATGATGTTCTCCAGGGACTGTCCTCTCCTAATAGCATGTCCAAAGTATGTCAGACAGTCTCGCTGTCAGGTTTCTAATGAGCATTCTGGCTGTACTTCTTCTAAAATAGATCTGTTTGTTTTTCGGTACTTTCAATCTTCTCCACCAGAACCAGAATTCAAATGCATTGATTCTTCCTTCTTCAGTCTTTCTTATCCAGTGTCCAATTCTCAGATGCATATGAGGCAATTGAAAACACCATGGCTTGAGTCAGGCACATCTTAGTGTTCAAAGTAACATCCTTGCTTTTCTACATGTTACAGAGCAGCAGGTTTGCCCAATGCAATGCATCGCTTGATCTCCTGACTGCTGCTTCCATGAGCATTGATTGTAGATCCAAGCAAGATGAGATCCTTGACTTCAATCTTCTCTCCATTTGGTATGCTGCTACCTGTTGGTCTACTTGTGAGGAATTTTGTGTTCTTGACATTGAAGTTAGCCCACACTGAAGGCTGCACTCCTTGCTCTTCATCTTCAAGTGCTCCGGGTCCTCCTGACTCTCAGCAAGCAACGTTGTGTCCTCTGCATAGCACCAGTCCAGTCCTGATGCCAAATTCTTCTTCATGTAGTCCGGTTGCTCTGATGAGTTGCTCAGCACACAGATTAAATATGAATGATGAGAGGATATAATCTTGACGCACACCTTTCATGACTTTGAACCCTCCAGCGCCCCCTTGTTCTGTTCATACGCCCTTTGACTGTGTGGATCATCATAAAGTGTGGATAGCCTTGAAAATAATAGGAACTCCAGAACATTCTGTTGGGCTCATGCAGAACCTGTACATGGATCAAGAGGCACATAAGGCTAAACAGCTAGTGAGGAGGGAAATGTTATGGCTCAAATTGTGTTCCCAAAATGCGTGTTAGAATCCTAAGCTCTGTACCCGTGGATGGCATTGTGTTTGGAAGTAGGATTTCACTTGTTATGATAATTAGTTTGTGCCAAAGTAGGGTGAGCTCTCTATCAAAGCACCTCTCAGTTATTCAATGAGCAGAACACACACACACACCACCCCTCCAGGGAGGAAAATGGACAGCATCTGACAACCAGAGGCAGGTGTACCTACAAGACAAGGAACGCCAAAGATTGCCCACCTACTAGAAGCTGAAGCAGACCAGAAAGAAGCGCCCCGCTCTGTAAGCATCTGACTTTCTGCGCTGTGAGAAATAAATCTTTAGAGTCATCGCCTGTGGTATTCCCGCTACAGCAGCACTGGGTAACTGAGACACTGGCTCATTTGACACCAGAGTCCTAAGCTTTCCACGTCACCTCGCCACCTGCATCAAGACGCCCTTCCTACCTGCAGAAAGGAACATAGTTGTTTGTGACACACCATGAGTGACCTACAAAATGAGCTACCCCCATGGGACGTGCCGGTGTTTTCCCTGTATCACCGCTAGAGGGTGCCCTCACCACACAGACCCACCCTGCTCAGCCTGCTTGCCTTCAACAGCGAAGAAAGGCGCCCAGTGGTCAGGCTGCTTTGCAAGTTGAGACTGTGCCTTTTCGCCTTCCTTCTTGTCTTCGTTGCTGTTGCTCGTTCGCATTCAATCACACAGCAAGTGTAATAAGGGTAAGACGCAGGTGATCAGAATGCTTCCTTGGGGGCAGTTTCCAGTCTCCATAAAAGAAGCACACATGAAACTTTAATTTCTCCAAACCTGGTCTGGGGCCACCTGTGAAAAGGCAGGCACTCGGGCCCCACTGCAGCCCCAGTGGGTCAATGGAGTGAGGCCCAGAGATCTGCGTTTACACCAAGTATAGCAGATTCTGAAGCCAAATAAACTTTGGGGACTGCTGTATTCTAGCACTCCTCGGGTTATGCATCAGGCTACCAGTCACAAAAGCAGTAGTCAAACCCACTGGCCACTCTGTAGGAGGAAGATGAGGTTTTCTACTCCCAGAAAGGTTAGCCCACTGGGTAGCTCTACTCTGTCCTTTATGGTCGCCCCGAGCCAGAATGGACTCAAAGTTCAGTTTTTTGGGTTTGTTTCTTGGAATCACGTGGTTGTTGTGGGGTGCTTTAGACCCCATTTTGACTCCTCCTTACACTGGACCAGCAGACAACATCATGATGAATGATGAAGAAAACAACGTCATCAAAGAGTTCATTCTTCTTGGATCATGTCAACACCCAAGGAAGGAGCTCACCATGTGGTGAGCAGTCTTGTGTACAGTCCTGCAAAGTAGATATAGGGAAGTTCAAATTTGACATGTTATCATCACTCCTTTTCTCCGTTGATCCATTTTTAATTGGTTCCAGTCCCTATTGTCTTCTGCTTCCTCTTGGACTGAGTTTTTTCTGTGCTTTATTTTGTTGTCATCATGTTTTGTTTTGATTTTTGGTATGGTTTTCTCTATATGAAATGGGGCAGGTGTATCTGTAGAGGCAGTAATTGCATGAATCGTTCCTTAGGGTTATGGCAGGAGAGCAATGGGGAGCTAGTGATAATGGGTACACAGAGGAAGAAAACACATTGTGGTGATGACTGCACAATTCTTTTTAAACCATTGAGTTGTGTGGTATGTGAATTGTATGTCCTTATAAGACAGTTTGTTTTTTGGTTTTAAATGACACTGGTGAGACTGCATCTCGATTACTTTGGACATGTTGTCAGGAGGTACCAATCCTTGGAGAAGAACACCATGCTTGCTAAAACAGAGGGGCAGTGGGGGAAAAAAAGCCAAACTCTTAATGAGATGGATTGACAAGTGGCTGCAACAATGGGTTCAAAAGAGCAATGATTTGTAAGACGGGCCTGGGACCATCTGCATATGGCATGGATCATATACATAAGGGCACTCTGAGTTGGCATGGACTCAATGGCATATTGCAGACACAAGGCACTCAAATCAGCCTGACTGAGTCATAAAGCCCTAAGGAGGAAAAGTCCTTGTCCCCAAGTGGACAATCACGAACATTGGACTCAGGGATTCACTACAAGCCTCTCTGGGTCCTGAAGTTGGCAGAATCAGCTGAGCTTTAATCAAGGCCCAGTCCCCATGGAGGGACAATACGTAAGCATCACTCTACAAATGAGGTCCTTTTATTTGGGCATCAGTGGGTTATGCATTGGGCTGTTAACCTCAAAGTCAATAGTTTGAAGCCACCAAACAGTCCTTGGGAGAAAGATGGGGCTTTCTACTCCTGTAAACAGTTACAGCCTCGAAACCCACAGGGGCAGTTCTATCCTGTCCTATAGGGTCACTATGAGTCGGAATTAACTCGATGGCAGTGAGTTTTATTTTGTTTCTCACAAAGCCATGACCACAAAACTCCAAGAATATGTCAACCTTCCCAGCCTGACTTACAAGGTTTCTGATTTGGGGTTTGGAAATCAAATTGGGTTACTTTTCTAGTGAGAAACAGAGAAAAACTGGTAACGGTCCAATGATTCCGTCCTGATTAGAAAATATCCCCACCCCCTCGTATCTGACTCTTTGCTGCTGTTGTTGGGTGCTCATAAGTCTGTTCCAACTCACAGCGATGCCGTGGACAGAGAACTTCCCACTTCCTGTCGTCGAGTGTTTAAGGAAGTAGATCGCCATGTCTTTCTCTCAAGGAGCTACTAGATGGGTTTGAACTGTAGGCCTTTCCATTAGCAGCTGAGTGCTTGACACACTGCACCACAAGGACACCTTCTTGGAGTTTTAGTGCTTTGCTCTGCAGGCTATTCCAGCAGAGCCAGTCCCTCTGGAGTCCATTAGAGTCCTGGACCACGTAACCCACAAGAAACTATGAGTACGCATGATTCTGACTTACCTGAGTGCTCCGAAGAGCTAAGGAAAGGTGAAGAAGAATGAGTGGAGATGAGAGAGAGAACGTGGACAGATATGGAAACTTAAGACGCACAAATGCATGAAGGAATTGTTAGCGCATCTGCCCAGAGGGAAAGCCATGAGGAAGCAGCACTCTGCAGTGACGATGCTATGAACTTGGGGCCTCTGACTCCAGGATGTAGTGACCTATGGACACGTGGGACAAGGAGAAGGAAGGTCACCCCTGTGGTTGTTACAGAAACAGGGTTAGTCTTGAGAGGAATATACTGCCTCCTGTCACCACTGAGAAAAGAGCCATCTCTGCCCACCTGCTGCCCAGCTCCTCAGCTCCAAACCAGTCCAAAGAGCAAATGTACTACCGGATATAAACCAATTCAAAATAGCTTGTGTTTTGAATTGGTTTGCGCATTTTACTAGATCAGTTGCTCCCTGATAGACGGATCCAAGGAAATCGGGTCTATTGAGGAAACTGGGAATAAGCAGGCAGTAGAAAATTCCCTCGAGACTCTTTGACTCTCAAAGGGCAGCCAGGCAGGTGAGGAATCAGACTCTGTCTGGGTGAGGTCTAACCGGTTGGTGTCCTGTCAACCCCGACTCACGGCAACTCCATGTGGGCCAGAGCAGAGCAGGGTGGTGCGGCAGGGTTTTCAGTGGCTGGATAGTTGAGAGTAGACTGCCAGGCTTTCTTGTGAGTGACCTGCAACCTCCAACCTTGCAGTCAGCAGTGAAGCACAGTCGCCTGCCACATGGCCTCTGTGTGTTGGAGTCCTTATTTCTTTAGACGGTGGTATCAGAGGGCATTTGCATTTGCCTGGAAGGAAGAGCGGTCCTGATTTCCATAGTGGTTATAAAATTCGACCATCTTACCAGCAATGCAAAAGCTTCCCAATCTCTCCGCATCCTTTATTTTTCTTTATTAATGAATTTTGCTAGTAGAGTCAGTGTGAGGCGATGTCTCATTGTTTTAGTTTGTATTTCTCCTACTGCTGATGAATGCCGACATTTTGTCTTGTGGTTGTTGGCTGCTTGCCTGTAATCTCTGGTAAATTTCTATTTATGTCTTGTGCCCATTTTTTAATTGAGTTATTTGTATTTTTCTTGTTAGGATATTGTATTTTTCTACAGATCTTGGTGGTTAATCCCTGTATCTTTATTTTAAACATTTTATTAGGGACTCATACCCCTGTATCTTATGTATTATTACTGAATATTTTTATTACTGAATATTTTCCCCACTCTGTGCGTTCTTTGCATATTCTTTTGATGAAGACGTTTGTTGTGCATAGATATCATCTTTTTAGTAGGCCCCAGTTCTTTATTTTGGGTTCTGTAGTGTGGATATTTTCCATCATGTTTGGTAGTGTACTTATGCCTTGTATCAGTTTCCTTAAGTTAGTCCCTATTTTCTCATTGATGGTTTTTATCATTGTGTCACCTATATTTAGGTCTTTCCTCTGTCTTGAGTTCATTTTTGTACGTGGCATAAGGTCCCATTTTATTCTTTTGCTGATGAAGATCCGGTTTTTCTAGCACAACTGTGTTGAAAGGCTATTTTCCCCCTACTGCGTGTGTTTTAGTCCTTTAGCAAAGACTACAGGTACTTGGTTGTATTTCTGAGTCCTTTAGCAAAGACTACAGGTACTTGGTTGCATTTCTGAGTTCTCAATTCTAATCCATTGGTCTTCAGAGCTATTGTTCTGCCAGTGCCAGGCTGTTTTTGGTTATTGTGGCTGTACAGTAGGTTTTAAAGTCTGGAAATGAAAGACCTCCTACTTTGTTTTTATATTTTAATTGTATTTTATTTACCCTAGGTTTCTTTCCTTTTCATCTAAAGCTGGCAACTTGTTTTTTCTTCATTTCTTTGAACAATTGTGGCGGGATTTGAAATGGAATTGCATCAAATTTGTAAAGTATTTTTGGTAATATTGACATTTTCACAAGATATAGTCTACCTATCCAATACCATAGTAGCTTGTTCCATTTGTGTTTCTTGAAGGACTGTTTTGTAGTTTTCTTCATATCAATCTTTTGTTTCTCTGTAAGATTTAGTCCCCAATAGTTTAGTTTTTGTGTGGTTTTTGTAAATGATACTGCTCTTTTCATTTCTATTTTTGTATCTTCATTCTTAGTGTACAAGAATACACCTGATTTCTGTATGTTGACATTATAGTCTCTTACATGGCCACAGTTTTAATTAACTTGAGCAATTTTTAAACAGACTGGGGTTTTCTACATGTAACATTCAAAGACAATGTTGCATTCGTCCATAAGTTTATGCATGCACATATTTACATTAAGTACTGTAATGAAGCACATAAGTGTATGATATTAAAAGTGATCCTCAGGAATTTCAAGCACTGTGAGGGCAGACTGATGCAGCTGGAACACCCCTTGGAAGAGATCAGTGTGTTCATTGGTCAGCAGAGGCAGCTACTGCAACAAACATGACCTGGTCTGACCGGATGTAGTATGTACTACATGGATCAGTCTGAAGAGCACCTGCAGTTTGAAGGGTCCGCAACTCAGTGACCACAGGGAGCTGGCAATTTGTAGTTAAGCCCTGTGCCCAGGAGGAAGAGGAGAAACACCATTCTCTGCCCTTATGTTATTAAAAATCCTCTGTCACAGTGCAGGGAGAATTTTACCAGAATGTGAACAAACAGCTTCAAGAGCAATGCTCAATTAAGCAATTCTGTTTCCATGAAGTAAGATGGCCAGTCTGAAAAATGTGACAGTGGGCCTGTGTTCTGCAGGACGGGGAGGAGGTGGCCAGCCAGAGGGGCAAGATGAGTCCAGACAGAGGGCATAGCAAACCATATCAACTGCCACCAAGCCAACTCCAAGTTGAGGCAAACCCATGCATTAGACTATAGCAGTTAGAGAGTACAAGGAAGGCCCATCGAGTCTCCTTGGCTGTAATCTTTATGGAAGCAGATGAACAGTGTCTTCCTTCCACGGACCTTCTGGGTGAGTTCAACCTGCCAGTTAGTTGTCGTTGTTAGGTGTGCACTCAGAGCGACCCTGTGCAGAACAGAACAAAACTCTCCTGGGTTTGCACCACCCTCACCGCTTTCCCACTGCCCCTCCGCTCTAACCAGCATGGTGTCCTTCCCCCAGGACTAGTCTCGGACTGAGAACAAGCCCTTTGCACCCTCCAGGACTTTACAGGACAGAAGATCATTAACACACTCAGGAGGGAAACAGAGTCCCCAAATAGGCTTGAGGTGGGCTTCTAATCCCAAGGTCCGTAGTTCAACCCCACCAGCTGTTCCATAAGAGAAAGATGAGGCTTTAAAGATTGTCCACCTTGGAAACCTACTGGGGCAGCTCCACCCTGTCCTATAGGCTCCCTCGGAGAGGAGACAGCTCCATGAGAGTGGTTCCGCAGGTTACGTTTCCTAGTGTGCTGTGGCCGAAAAGCCACAGGGGGGGAGCTGTGATGGACAACAATCTATTTTCTCACAGTTTGAGGTTCCAAGTCCAAATTCATGGCACCAACCCCTGCAGAACGCTCTGTCTGTCTATCCTGGGAGAAGATGCTGTGTCCACTCCGTGACTGCAGCATTCCTCCGTTCCTTGGTCTTCCCCTGGAAGCATCGTCTGCCCTTTCTACACTCACGCTTGCTGCTGCTTTTTTCAAAAGTCATTCCATTGAAGACGCACCCTACACTTGGTCTCATTAACTTAAGAAAATTCTCCTCGTAAATGGGTGACATCCACAGGCACAGGCTTTATGATGTACCATATATGTTGGGCAGGGGGAGGAATCTGAAGCACTAAGTTTTAATAAAGCAGGTTTAGTTTGAGAATATGAATTGCACTGTTCCAGGAAGACCAGAATCGTTAGACTAGATCATGAAACAGCTTGGCTCAGTCGTTTGCAGCCCACAGAACACCGGGAAACAACTCTTCCAAATATGAGACTTCAGAGTTCCTCATATGTAAAGAAATCGCATTCACAACACCCTCCAACACCCGCCCCTCCACAGTGTCGAGGGAGGCAGGCAGCTAAAACCATTACACAAAGCATCCTCCCACCAAATCTTGACCACAGGCCCCCACTCCCGGCATCCTCCTCGCTGAACTTCAGTTTCCTCATTTGTCAAATGTCATTTGTCACCAAATCCAAAGACATGGTGCTCCCACTCCAGCTCTGAGTGCAGCTCTGCTTCCCCTAGGGCTCTCCCTCCGGCCAAAGATGAACAGGTGACACGTGACCACCTGACCCGTCAGGATCCATCAGTGCACCGAAACTAAGAGACAAACACTCTCCAGGGACCGGCTGGAAAGCTGTATAACCAGTGGGTGGGGAGTTTAGCAATGTGCAAACTGAAAAGGTGCCATTGGAAATCCATCTTCAGAGAAAACAGGAAGAGAACGTGTACCAGAGAGGCCGTGTCACCCAGGAATAGAGAGAAAGAAAGGTGTGGACCAGTGATGTTCCCCTCCCTGGGAGACTCCGCGCACCTTCCTGTTCGGGTTCTCAGCGTCACTCCCGTGTCCCCTGTTCAGACGCCACCTCTCCTTATCGAACTGAGTGGGCGACCGCACTGGAGTGGCTCGGGCAGTGCTACAGTGCTCGCAGGCATGCCCCCCGTATTTCAAACCCCAGTAGAGTCACGCGTGGTGGGCAGGCTTCAGGAGAGCTTCCAGACTAGGACAGACCAACATAAGAGGACAAATTAGCGGCTTAGAACCCTCTGGATCCCAACAAAACCAATGGATCTTCTAGGTTGAACGGCGTCCCAGCTGCACAGTGGGCACATCAGTGAGTTCAAGTATAGGGATGCGCATGAAGATGGCAAAGGGCCAGTCGGCATTTGCTTCCGCTGCACATTCGGCTCCCGTGAGTCACAGCTGCTTTGACCAAAACTAAGAGCAACAACAACCGTTCAGAATGCAACATATCTTGTTTTTCAAATAAAACAGAGAGAGCGCTGACTAATTTGTTAGGACCATAGCAATAATAATATAATATACCGTATCATAACATAGAAATACTGTCATGAAGGAAATTGATGATTAAAACACTTGGCAGGGGGAAATTGCTTAGTTAATGGATGTTACCCAAGATAAACTCGGTCCCTGGCATATTCTCAGAAGAACAAACAACTGATTTCGACTCGTAGCTGCCCTATAGGATGGAGCAGAATTGGCCCTGCGGGTTGCCAAGGCCATAAATCTTTACTGGAGCACAAATCATCTGCTTTCTCCAGAAGTGTGGCTTCTAGGTTTGAATCGTTGGCCTTGTGGTTAGCTGCCTGACATGTAACCCGCTATGCCACAAGAGCTTCTTGGCACATACTAGATGCCCCACACCCCCAAAAGGTTACTGTGGTCATCGTGGCTCCTCCCACAGCCTCAGTGCGCACACAAGCATTTGTGAGCATTCTGTCCTTACTGAGGGTTTAATAGAGCAGGGAAGGGATTATTGGTGTCTGCCAGCTCCAAATCCCTATCGCTCACGGACTTCTACAACGTCTCTTCCCAGCGATGCCTCCCACAGAGCATCGTCCCTTTTCCTCCTCCTGATCATTCCCAGACTCCCTGGCCTTCTCTCTTTCTCCAGCATTCCCAGCTCCACCCAAAGTGCGTTCACCCGAGCCCCTCAAGCTCTGCCATTACAAGTCAGGGTCACAGCTGGAATCCCCGAGCAGTGTAGTCACCATTACCATGCTCACTGCTAGCCCAAAGGTCCAAGTCTACACAGAAGTGCCTCGGAAGAAAGGCCTGGCAGGCTACTTCTTTAAAAAAAATGAACCATTGGGAAGCCTGCAGCACTATGAAGCACAGTTCTGCATGGAGACTCATAAGAACAGCATGAGTTGAAGTCATAAGTCGATTATAACTTATGCTATCTGGTTATTTGGATTTGTGTGGCCTCTGCCACTCTAGCAGCAATGGTGCGTAGCCATGTTAATGGTTCCAGGGACCCAGGGTGCTTGTAGCAGGACGCAAATGTGTTTGACACTGCCAAGAAGACTACAGGACAAGACATCTGCTTCCACAAAGACGAGGGTCTAGTGCCATCTCCCTGTGACCTGAGCCCCCCTCCACTTCATCCTCTCTTACCTCCCTTGCACATCTTTAGAAAGCTCTCAGATGTCATCCAGGCAAATGGCAAGTTGTCAGCCAGGGAAGCAGAGCCCTAACAGAGCAAATCTTAGAACTTATCAACACAAGCTGACAAAAGGAAAGGAGGCCCGAGGCTTGTTCTGTAAGGAGAGATGTTCTGTCTCCGAGGAGGGCGGGAGAAGTCTGGGAGGAAAGGGGAATGAAGAAGCAAAGAGAAATCCTTCTCTTGTACCAAATGTGTCCTGACATGCCATGCGTCTGCTTCCCCGCAAAGCTTCAAGACAAATTGAATGTGCCTGACGAGCAGGAAGCAGGGATGGCTGTGAGTTTTGAAATGAAGAGACGCTGCCAGTCTGCATCACCATTGAACTGAAGTGGCTCCTGAATGCCTTTGGTCAAACGTGTTGGCTAACTTCATTTCATGCCCATTGCCTACAGTTCTTCCACACAGCCGTCCAAGCCATTGTTTCACGCATCCCTGGAACCGAGAGGCCCAACATAAGCTTTTAATTGGCTCCATATCATCACAGCCTTTCAAAAAAATAAATCACCAATCCCCACGGATGACCTCAAACTGCCTCATCACTCAAGTTTCAAGTAGGAAATTCTAAAAATATTGGCAAGCCGAGGCTGCTGGACGGCTGTGTGCTAGAAGGAGAAACTCACAGGCCAAAAACAAAAAAAGGAATACAAGTCTCTGGTAAAGGGAGGGCGAGCTGCTCGGTACCCATCGGCAGTCAAGGGCGTCCATGAGCAAAGGTGCCGCCCATGAGCAAAGGTGGACACCAGTGATAAGTCCCCGTGTTGGGAAGGGTGCAGGCAGACAAGAACCTACTTAGACAGGTGATGTGTATGGGATTTAGTACAACCATCTTGAAAATCTGAGATGATTGAAATACGAGACACACGAGGTAAATGAAAAGGCCATGGCTTGGGTCAAGAGCAGCTTGGTCATCAAAACGACATCTGCTGTTTTTAAAACTTGATGGCACCTAGTAACAAACAGGAAAAGGTCTTTTGTGGAAGTTTTGCCCAAGGCAATATATCAGCTGACTTCTTGACGGCTGTTTCCACGGACTGGGTTTGTTGATTCAATGGCGATGAAACCATTTGCTATTCAATTTCTTCTCCGTTTATCGTGACATTAGTGCTTAGTTCAGTTGTGAGAATTTTCATTGTCTTCATATTCGGGCATAATCCGTACCAAACGCTGCTGTCTTTGACCTTCATTAAAGTGATGTGGTCTTCATGTTCAGTGAGCAAAGTGATGGCATCTGCCTTTTGCAGATTTTAGCAAGTCTTCCTTCAGTCCTGATGTGGTCTCCTTCTTCTTGTAAGTCTACTTCCTGAATTACGTCGTCAGCCCACACAAGTTGAATAAGCGATCTAAAAATGATACAGTGCTGCTGCAGACATTTCATTTTCCAGGTTTAAACCATCCAGGACCTCCTTGTGCTGTTCAAACACTGCCTCTTGACTCATGTACAACCACAATGCATAGACACAAGTTTGGGATTCTCATGATTCACAAAGTTATCTATAATAAGTTACTGAGTCAAATGCAAAGTCACTAAAGCAGGGGAAAAAGGCATCTTTCTGGTGTTTCCTGCTTGCGGTGAATATGTATCTGGCATCAGCAATGACATCCTGAGTCCCATAGTCTCCTCCAGTTTGAGTCTCTCTCAGTTCCCTGATTATGGTCTGCTTCAGTGATTTTTTTAAATTATCTCCAGCAAAACTTTGCTAGCATGTAATATGAATGATATTATTCAATAATTTATCCACTCTATCTGGAATTGGTACAAATGTGGTTCTCTTCCACGCAACATATTAATTATATAAAATCAATATAGAAATTTAACTAAATAGGAAAACGTGAAAAATCCAGAGTCTATATAAGGTAGAAATCTGTCAGAGTAGGAAAACTCAAACGTTTTCCATTAGAAGAATTTGGCAGTCAACTTGAGTGAAGAGGTGAAATCTACCCTGTCAATAGGTCATAGCCAATGATGACTGTGTGGTCATGGCCTTCTCCTAAGGATTCTGGGAACTCCTGTCTTCATCTCTGGAGGTGGAACACGCTCTCTCTGCCTCCCCTTTCCTGCTGTTGAGACACTCAGAGACCTGGAGGAGCCATGTGGAGACCTGAGCCACTATTGAGATGCTTCCACTGCCACTGGATCCACAAGACCTTCTAACTACTAGCCTCTGGTCCTCCTGCATTTGGCACCATTGCATGTGCTATATGAGTCTAAAGAGACATTTATGGGTTAGTGCCGGACATATGGGCACATATCAGACTGATAGACTTGATCTGGACTGGGCTGGGATGTTTTCTCAATATACAATTGCTCTTGTATCGAAGGCTCTTTCTTATACACATATGAGTGTCCATGAATTTGTTTCTCTAGTCCACCCGGACTAACACAAAGGAGAAAAGGAAAGGTTATAAAACTGCATGTGGGAAACGTGTGTGATCCAGAAAAGACAAGGTTTTCTTTATGGCTCTCATGGGTTTCAGTGTGCTTTATTATGAATATAGAAACACCCCAAGCAACATTGTGTGTTGTGGGGACATATCATGGGAAGGAACAATGGGATGTGGATAAGAAGAACATAGATTATATCTATGAGAATAGATGTCTCTGGTGAGAGGCGAGACACTGAGGAGGGAGAATACGTGAAAAACAATAAAGTAAAATCTAAAGACAAGTTTCACAGGGGCAATTATACAGTGCTATGAATTAATGGAGCCTGATCAACTCCAGCTGAAAAGTTAAAATGAAACAATTATAACAACACCCCCTCAAACAATTTTTCCAAGCTCACAAGCTCAAAAGTGTTGATTGGAGCATTTGGTGTCATAAATTTTAAGCATTCTTATTGTCTTTCCAGAGAGTAAAGAGTAATTAGATTAGGTCGCATGCATTCAATAGCCTATAATTCAGCCTTGAAAACAAAAGATCATTCTATATGAAATAATACCATTCTACAAGATTCATGGCGGAATTACATAAATAGTATGATAAAATATGAAAAGGGACAAGCTCAGATGACCTAGAGCATTCATGTGATTCCTTATTTCAGTAGCTTAGTAAGAATATTGATCAAGAGCTTCATGAAAGAATGCAGACAAGGTAGACACACTACACACACTCCATACAGAAAACACAAAAGACCTAATGAAAGAGTGATGAAAATCCAAGGACCCTGAACATCAGTGGAAAGGCTGACGAAGTGAACTGAATACAGACTAAGGAGGGTAGCTGAACAAAAGTGACAAGAGCACACGGGTGCCTGACTCAGGGAAGGCATCTTGGATTTTTACAAGCAGGATTCTCTGCAGACAGTGACCTGGTATACCAGTGATTGGTATAAACGGTGGGTATCCTCTCTTGTTCCCACATCCTCTTGGAGCCCAGAAGCATGTCCAACCCCCACCTCTCACCCAGCCAATGGCTGGTAGACCCTGTCCTGGAAAGCCCCTGTCTGCTTGATGTCAGAAGCACACCATCACTCGCATGCCACTAGATTTGCCACTTCCATGACTGGAGACATATGAACTCCCCCTCGTCAGACCAGTAGTACATGCTGTGCTGGTGCCTGGCCACGCAGAGACAGTCAGGAAGCCCTTCCATAATTAGCTGTCCTGCCCACAGCTGCCGTCTGTACCCAAAACAATGTCTTTCAGGAACAAGCTCCCTGACAGTAGCCACAATCTGAACCAGCAAGAACTACTTCCAGATCAGACACCCTCACAAGAGACCTTTTCCTTCTCTCTCTCAATCTCCCTCCTTTACTAGTCTGGAAGAGAACCACATTTATACCTATTCCAAAGACAAGTGACCCAACAGACTACCCAAATTATGGAACCAAATCATTAATATCACATGCAAAAAAAATTGCTGAAGATCATCAACAGTTGCAGCAGTGGCTTGACAGAGAACTTCCAGGCCAGAGGCAGAAGGGTATGAGGGAAAAGGATGTCATTGCTGACGTCAGATGGATCTTGGCTCAAAGCAGAGAATACCCGAAAGATGTTTATTTGTGTTCGATTGACTATGCAAAGGCTTTCAACTGTGTGGACCATAACAAACTGTGGATAACCTTGAGGACAATGGGAATTCCCGAGCACTACAATGTGCCATGTGAACTTGTGCATGGATCCAAAGGCAGTTGTGAGAAGGGAACACAACATGGTCTAAAATCCAGAAGTGTGGGCACCGGGGTTGTTGCTCTCACCATACTTGTTCAATGTATATGCTGAGCAAATCGTGAGAAGCTCACTTATATGAAGAAGAATGTAGCATCAGGATTAACCATCTGCAATATGCAGATAGCACAAACTTGTTTGCTGAAACTGAGGAAGACTTGAAGCACTTGCCCATGAAGATCAGAGACTGCAGCCTTCAGTATGGATTACAATGCAATGCAAAGAAAGCAGCATCCTTCTCCTGGATGTGATTGAACTATGAAATGATTTATGTATTAATCCCAAGTGATGATAATAATAATAACAATTGTGGGAAACAGAAAGACTTCTCCCAAGTTCTCTCCCCGAGATATATGCCAAACTTAGCTGCTTGCTATACGTGGCAGATGAATATACACTTGGAGGCCAACAGAAGTAGTTCAGGGGTTAATCTCCAGAGCAAGCAGACACCACTATTTATCCCACAACAAGTAGGGCCCACTCCCTTCTGATAAGGATAGTAGTAGATTGTTTCCCTCAAGGAGAGCCCAGGGAGGTCAAGCCCGCTCAATGGTGGCCAAGGTTAGGCTGCCATCATGAATCCTGGGTCCACCCTTCTTGTCAAGTGTATATCTCTAGTCCCTCCCTTTCCTATCATGTGCACACTGCTAGCTCATCCCCTTCCTGTTATGCTCATGCCCATTGCATATCCCCCTCTTATTGCTTGTATTGCCTATTGTACAGCCCCTTCCTGTGATGTATGTGGTTACTGGTAATCATGCCCCCTAAGTAGATAAAAACCTTGGTTAGCAGTAAACAGAGTCCCCTGCCGGCCATCTCTCTCCGTCCCACCTCACCTTAGCCCACGCTGTGTGCAGACCTTCCTGGTAAGATCATGGCCATTCAGGAGGTGAGCATGCTACCATGAAATGTATCTGACTCCATTATTTCAATCTCTCCTCTATCTCTCATGCTCTCTATGACTTTACTATAATCATTATATATCTTATCCGTACAATTGTGCTTACTGAACACTTGGTTAATTGTGGGGGGCTGTCCTTTCCCCCACAAATAATAATAAATCCTCACAATAGAACCAATAGTTAGCATCATGATAAATGGAGAAAGGGTTGAAGTTATCAAGGATTTGGTCTTGCTTGGGTCCACAACCAATGCTCATGGAAGCTGCAGTCAAGAGATCAAAAGACAAATTGCATTAAGTAAATCTATTGCACAAGACCTCTTCAAAGTGTTAAGAAGCAAGTGTGTTCCTTTGAGGACTAGGGTGCACCTGACCCAAATCATGGTGTTTTCAATTGCCTCGTGTGCATGTGAAAGTTGGACATGGAATAAGGAAGACTGAAGAAGAATCCATGCATTTGAATTGTGGTGCTGGAGAAGAACATTGGAAGTACCGTGTGCTGCTGAAAGGACTGTCAAATCGCTTTTAGAAGAGGGATGGCTAGAGCGGTCCCTAGAGGCAAGAATGGAGAGGCTGTGTTATATACTTCGGCCGCACCGTGAGAAGAGATCAGTCCCTGAAGAAGGACATAGTGCGTGGTAAGGTGGAGGGGCAGTGACAAAGAGGAAAGCCCTCAAGGAGATGGATTAACCCCACGGCTGCCACAGTGGGCTCAAGCATAGGGATAAGGATGTGAGGCAGCACAGGACCAGGCAGTGCTTTATTCTGTTGTATGTAAGGTCACTAGGGGTCAGCACCGGCTTGATGGCACCTGACAACAGCTCTCATTCTAAGGAGTCCTGGTCATGTAGAGGGTCATGTGTTGACTGCTCATCACAAGGTCAGCAGCTCAAACCCATCTATCTCACTGTGTGAGAAAGATGAGGGATTTTGCTCCTGTAACATGTTGCAGCTTTGGAAACTCACAGGGGCAGTTCTACTCTGAAATCTAGGGCTGCTATAAGTCAGAAATGACTCGACAGCAATGAGTTTGGTTTGGGGTATTTGCTATCTTTTTGTCTCCCCATCCCATTTTTCTCTTTTTATTTTCTGTAACCTTTTTCAATTTTCCTTTTAAAAAAATCCTTTTAGTTATCAAATTATGTTTTTCTTGTTGTTTGTCTGCTTTGCCCTGCTTGTCTTTTTTCTTTATTATTTTCTCTCTTGATGTTGTTTGTTTTTATTTTTTTTCTACATTGAAAGAGCAAACAAGTAGAAATGAATCAGTGGAAAGCTCACTAGTGAGCTCCAAGACAAATATGCCAGTACTAATCTGCTAGAGCCCTGTTGGTACAGTGGTTATGCATTTGGACTTTGATCCACATGATCGGCAGTTCTACCTCTGAGGGAGAAAGACTAGGCTTAATACTCTGATAAACAGTTGCACTCTCATAAACCCACAGTGGGTTACTATGAGTCAGCATTGACTCAATGGCAGTGAGTTTGCTTAATTTTTTTGGAGTGTGCTAGATAAACAATCAATATAAAGATTTTTAATTTAAGCCTAAGAATTATGTAGAATATAATCAAGAGGAGTTCCAGAATCGGAAGAGACCAAAATAAGGACCCAAACAATTGTGAAAATCTATTAGAACTGGTGAACCCTGAACAGAAGAGTCTCCAAGAGAAAATTACCATGACACATCATAATAAAATTTTCCAAAACCAAAGATAAGAAATGAATTCTGAGAAACAAAAAGTTCCCTACAAAGGAGAGCCAATTAAACTGGCTTCTGATATTTCAGCAGAAACCATTTAAGCAAGAAGGTAATAAATAACATACATAAAACTGAAAGAAAAATGTTGTCAATTAAGAATTATATACCCAGCAAAATTACCCCCCGTGGGATGGCAAAATAAGGACATTTCCAAATAAACCAAAATTAAAGGAATTTGTAAAAACCAGTTAAAGCCTACAAGGAATACTAAACAGAGTTTTTCAGACAGAGAACCAACAATGGTGGATAACAACCTGAGATTAGTGTACATGCCAATGCCACCCAGAACTCAGTTCATATAGGCTGTTGCCGCTAGCTGCCATCATTTTGGTTCCAACCTACAGCACCCCAATGCATAATAGAAGGAAGCACTGCCCAGTCCTGTGACAGCCTCACAATTTTCCTAGATATCGATGTTCCCAAAGGAATACAGACCTATAAGATTGAACGTGAACCAGAGATATTAACTTGTCATGCAGAAAATCACAAAGTAAAAAGAGAGAATAGTGTAGTTAGTGAATTTCAAAATCAAGATGAAGTCAAGTAGATTTCAAGAACTTGGGTGAAGAGCAGGGCAATATACATTAAGAGGGAAGATGGCAAAAAACAATGAAGGCAGGTCCAATCAGAATAGTGCAAGAATTAAAGGCAGCAGAGGCAAATAGGGTCGTATAAGCAATAACAGGGATCTACAAGTAGATGCATAGGCGTGGGAAGAACAGTTGGGGTATACTTACATACATAAATGTAGGCTTGACAAAGGATTTTTGTATATTGACCTATGCTGAAACTATGCACATGAATGTGGTGGAGCATCCAGGGGACAAAGTTTGAGAAATGTCTTGCTTATAACAAACCACATTGAGGAATATGTCATGCGGCCTAGCCACTCAGCTGTAGGGAACACCAGATTCAATAGGCATAACCGTCTGCAGAGTGTACATCCTACTTTGGTGAGTAATAGTTAAAGTTTTAAAAGCTCATGAGAGGCCATTAAATGTGCAACTATTAGGCTATCCTTGTCCAGAGGAGAGAGGAAGAGGCACATGAAAATTATTAGTGTAATGAATTAGTGGGCCACATGAACATGAGTCTCCATGACTCTGAGACTTGAAAAAAACTAGATGATGCCCAGCTAACCCTTCCAGCTGCTTTAAAAGGGCTTTCATTGGAACACACTGGATACAGTGGGAGAAAGGTGCAGAAAAGCTCCAAACCATTAAAGAGTCCACACTTGCTTATTGGACAGAGACTGCTGAAGCCCCAAGACTGCGGTTTTTGATTAACTTTCAGGTCTGGAGCTGACCTCACTCCTGTGGCTCAATTTTTAGCCAAATAATAGGCATGGCTAAAAGGGGAATGATAACAATAACAATCTGTGCACACTTTAGAATGATTGAGTATTTGGGATCAAGGGAGCAGGATTTCCCTAAGGACAAGATGCAGATGGGTGGGAAAGAAGGGGGAATGCAAACAGGGAACACAGAGAGGAGGTGGGGTGGGTTATGCTACATTCAGGGCATTGCTATGAGTGACATGAAGCAGAATGTGCCTAAGGTGTCCTCCAAATGATCTGCCCTGTCAATCTTCACTTAATTTACAATAAAATGTTTTTGTTGTCTAAAAATGTGGATGTGTGTGTATGTGTGTGTGCACGTGCGTGCACGCAGGTTGATCTCAGAGGTCTGAGTTTCCTCGATGGAAAACTGTGTTATTCCATTCTCTTTCTGAGAAGGCTAATTCTTTGGTGAGAAATAATTAAAGTACCATTGCTATATGTTCACCTAATGGCCTATGTTCCTTTCTTTCTATAAAGATGGTAGAATGCTTTAAGAATGAGACACTTTATGATTTTGGTCCTAAGGTATCCATCTATGCCTGGATGAAATTATATGTGATTGGAATCCCATAAGGAACACAGAGAAAATGGAGTAGAGTAAATATTTGAAAATATTTCCCCCAAATAATGAAAGGCATCAAACAACATATCCAGAGTCTTAAAGATCCCTAGCAAGATAACTTCCCCTTAAAATATCATCTAGATACATCATAGTCAATTTAGTGAAAGCCAAGATAAAAGCAAAAGTGCTTAAGGCAGCTGGACAAAAATGACATTTTGTAAGGATTATTGCAAATATATCAGAGACCTCACAAACCAAAAGACAGAACTATCTTTAAATTGCTCTAAAGATTAAAAAAACAACAACTGTCAACTCATTCCATATTCAGTGAAAGCATCTTTTAAACTTGGAGAGAAAACGCTTGCTGTTGGCCAAAAAGGTTAGCAGAGACAGAATATATGTTCCCTCCTTGAACAATCGGGAAAAGAAAATACGGGGAGAAAATTTGGGGGGAGGGTACTTCAGAAAATTGACAATAAACAGCACAAAACAGTGATTCTTGAAATAAGTTCACAAACAAGATGAGCAAGAGTGTTCTGGTATACTTCATGGGCACAGTGTCTAAGCTATGCATTGAGTAGAGGGAACTGAAAGAGAGCCCTGCAAATTTGCTGAGTTGAGGCAAGAAGGCAAAAAGCTAGCAGAGGCCAAAGTAACTAGGTTTTGCACTAACAGAAGAGAGGTGTACTGAGAAAATTATCTGGATATCTTAAGAGAAGACCCCCAACTTCTTGAAAAATATTGTTCTGTTCTTATGTGGATGGAAGCAATCCCAAATCAAGAAATGAACCCATAGAAAGCAAATGCTGAAACATTCACAGATCGCAAACAAACCTGGGACTAGTGTTTCTTTCCAGCAGGCACAGTGTACGACATACAGTCCTCAGAAAGATATTGGCCCGTTAATATAAACTGCTCTGGACTAAAGGTTCCTCCAGATCTTTCTCAAGGAAAGTATAAACGTACGCTCGAAAGGATCAAATTAATTAGAAGCAACTTAATGCTCAGAACCAAGATTTATTCTAGGCAAAGGAATAAAGTTCACTACTCAATGCTTTCTAAACAATGACTCCCTCTCCTCTGCTCCCCTCACCCCACCTCTTACAAACACTGATAAATGTCTTTGTTACCTTGGATTGGGCATTGGGTTCTTAGACATAACACCAAAAGTACAAGCAACAAAAGTAAAATGAAATTAATTGAACTTCATCAAGTTAAAAATATTTGTACATCAAAAAGCATGATCAAGAGAGTGAAAAGAAAACCTATATTAATAGTGACAGATTATGTTTCTGACAAGGGCCCCATATGCTGAACTACATAAAGAACTCTACAACTCAACACCAAAACATATTGAAAAATCCATGGGTAAGGGACCTAAATATATTTCTCAAAAAAAGATACAACTGGCCAATACTCACTGCCATCGAATTAATTCTGACTCATAGCTCCCATATAAGACAGAGTAAAACTACCCCTTTGGGATTTCCAAGACTATAATTCTTTACAGGAGTACCTTTCTCCTGAGGAGCAGTTGGTGGTTTTGAACTGCTGACCTTGTGCTTAGCAGCTCAACCTGTCACCCACTATGCCAACTCAATATCATTGTTGGGCTCTTTCAAGTCAACTCTGACTCACAGTGACCCTAGCAAGGTTGTGTTGTCTACATCTCAAAGGTTAATGAGTCTTCCTCCATTGCTTATGCCAAAGTCTTCTTTATATCATCCAGCATCTTTGGTCATTTGCTCAGCATACAGATGAAGTATACTGAAAAGGTACAACCCCGATTGATACTTTTCCTGAGTTAAACAATCTCCCATTGCTCTATTCAAATAACTATCTCTTGGTCTGTGTGCAGGGCCTACATGAGCACAGTGAAGTCCTCTGGAACCCTCATTCTTACCAATGCTATTCATAGTTTGTTATGATCCACACAGTTTCGTGTTCTTGCAAACTGGACAAAACACAGTAAACATCTTTCTGGTATCTCCTACTTTCACCCAAGATCCATCTGGCATCTCTACTCGGAGAGGCAGCTCTGCTCTTTAAAAGGATATGCAATTCCTTCTGCCCCTTGTATGCTAGGCCCTTTTTGCTCAGCCACACCCTGTCTCAAAATAATTGGTGATTTTTGCAGCAGTCAGCTCCAGTTCACCATTTTCAGGCAACGCTGTGGGGAGTGCAAGAGTTTGGATTATTGGCTTATAACACCATGTGACATTAGTCATCTCTGCCTGAGTGGTTGTCTCACCAGTGAATTGAGTATCACAGTAAAAAAGAGATCACTTGGATCTTTTTCATGTTTGCTGCAATACTGTGAACTTTGACTGACACCAGGGAGCCCAATGAAAGTGCCGTTGTTGATGCTGGACATGCTCCCAAGAAGCAGAGACAAGTCACGGCATTACAAGAAAAGGTCGCATCGATGGTGCCTCTCAAGGTACCATGAGGTGAGGTCTGCAGCTGCAGCGTTCTGCAGTCCCATGATGAGTGAGCGCACCATAAAGACCATGGGAAACCTTGCACTATGGGTGACACCCTTTTTGACCTCCCATTGAAAATGCAGCTTGTAATCGGTTCCCCCTTTCCAGCCCACTCCCCGTCTACCCTCCCAGTATCGCCCCTCACAACCCTGGTCCTGAAGGTATCTATGTGTATCCTCCTCCCTGGGGGACAGACAACAGAAAAGTGCGTGAAGGGAGATGTCAGATAGGGCAAGATATGACAAAATAACAATCTATAAATTATCAAGGGTTCATGAGGGAGGGAGGAGGGAACAGCGAGGGAGGCAAAAAAATGAGGGCCTGATGCCAGGGGCTTAAGTGGAGAGCAAATGCTTTGAAAATGTTTAGGGCAAAGAATGTACAGATGTGCTTTACACAATTGATGTATGTATATGTATGGATTGTGATAAGAGTTGTATGAGTCCCTAATAAAAAATGATGAGGGCAAAGAATGTGCTTTATACAATTGATGTGTGTATGGATTGTGATAAGAGTTAAAAAAGAAAGAAAGATGCAGCTTGTATGTGAGTGTTGATTACTGTAAGAAAGGCTTTATCTGCAGACACTAATAAGCTTGAGGAAGGGTGAAATCATTATACAAAAAAGGCAAACAGAAGGTGAAAGATCTAAAGCTAGAATATGTAATGCCAGCTAAAGAGGGCTTGATGAATTTAGAAAGAGGGTTGTCTTTTGAAATGTCAAGATAGAACGAGAAGCAACTCTGGTTCCCAAAAGAAAATTAAAAATGATCGAGGAGAAAGGCTATCTGCCAGAGCAAGTTGGTATTGCAGGCTGGCAGTGCCCTGCTCTGCGGCGGGAGGCACTGCCACAACCAGCATCTATTAGTAACCACGCCAGAAGCAGGCCTTAGGGCAGACGCTGTGCATGACTTCACAGCATTGGTGGGAGAGCCACTCAAGGAAGCCATGACAGAGCCTGTGGACGTGGCACAGAAAGGAGGGGGTTGAAGTGCTGAAGAGATGGATCTTGGAGAATTTCAAGAGCTCAGAGAGGCCACGCCAGTGGAATTAACAGGTGGGGATGGTAGGGATGGGTGCTTCTGAAGCCGTGCCAGGCAGTGAGGAGAAACAGTGCCAGAAGATAGATTGGCATTAGACCATCTTGAAGAAGAGTCCTGGCTATTGACGTTTCCTCTCCCCCCCCCCACCCCCATGACTTTTATTATTATGATTATTAAAATCATTTCATTGTCATATGCTTCCTATATCATACAATGTAATTATGCAGGCATCAAGAAGAGTGTGCCACCATCCCCACAATTTCATAACACTTGCTTCTCAGACTCATTGCTGTTAATTCCTGTCTCCCCACCCCCACCCCATCCTCCCTCCCATGCCCTGATTCTACCTATATTGGATTTAACATACAGAAAATTATACAAAACAAAACACAATCAAACAAACCCAACAATGACAAGACAAAACATAGAAAACCCTCAGTCAATGAGAAGCAGAGAATATTGTATTGAAGAAACCAGATCGTGTCCCTCTATCAGAAAGATTGGGGTTGAATCTTAAAGCTTGTCTGCAAACAAGCAGCCATCTAAGTGAGGTGTCAACTAAGTCCACGTGAGGAAGCACACCTGTGTGATCCAAAGATTGTAAATAATAAAACCCAAATCCGAAGGAGGGAATCGTATCAGAGTTTCAATTGTGACCACCTGGTTTTCAGAAGGCTATAGTTGACCATAGAAAGCCAAAATTCATTCATAGTCCCCACATGGTTAAGTCTCCGGTGAATCATCTCTGACCAACGTCGAGGGATGTGACTGGCCCCTTGCTATCAGAGAGCGCGTGTGAAGTCAATGGTGGCACAGATAGTGAAGTGAAGCTGTCATGGCCGATGATTTGACCTCCCTTCGGACCCATTTTAAAACGGACGACTGGTGTGACCTCTTAATAACATAGACCCTTCTATGACACAGGCCCTGAATGGCTTTAGTTTGCTTTAAATGGTGGAAGGAAGACTGGCACCACTCAGAAACATTTTTAGAGAAATTAAAAGGTTAAAAAATAGACAGCAATTATGATGTATTTCCCTAAAGTTACACCCTGCCACCTCTGAGACAGCAAGACCAACCCTCCTCTTTCTCCTCCTCTTCCTCAGCCAACTTACATTATGAATCACCATAGTAAGTACAGTACAGTGAATGTATTTCCTCTTCCTTGTGACTTTCTTTCCTGTTGCTTACTTTATAGTAAGAATACAGAACATATAGCTACAGCATAAAACATAGGTGTTAATAGACTGTGTATGTTATTGGTAAGGCTTCTGGCCAACAGTATTAGTTAAGTTTGGGAAGATTGAAAGATCATGTGTACAGTTTCAACTGTGTAAGGGGTTGGTTGATCCCAAACCAAGTTTCCACGTTGTTCAAGGGTCAACTATAAATCACTTTTGGAAAACGCAAATCTATGGAGACAGTGAATAAGACAGTGGTTGCAATAAACGCAGGGACAGTGGAGAGGGACGAGCAGGCGGAGCTCAGGGTAGTCTGAAAGCAGTGAAACTATGTGTATGAAACTGTGATGGTGGGCACATTGCCTTATGCACGTCTCAAAGAGCACAGTGCTTTCCAACATAAGGAGTGAGGCTGCATGGTAACTGTGGGCTTTCATGAGTAACAAGGCATCGATAGTGGTCTAATTGTAGCAAACATACTGCAGGAATATACCATGTTCATACTAGAAGGAACAGTGTACGGGGCCTGGGAGAGTATCTGGACTCTCTGTAATATCTGCACAATTTTCCTGCAAACTTAAAAGTGCTCTAAAAAATTAAGTCTATTGAAAATTATCTTTTAATCCGTTTATGAAGACAACTGCCTTCAGGTTATCTCTGACTCATGGCAACATTGTGTACATCAAAACAAGACAACAAGACCCCTCAATAAAGATGCTTACACTGTGTTTACAATAAGAATGAAAGAAAATGCTGCGCTTGTACATGTTAATGCTGAGATGAGTTTCTTTCTTTCTTTGCTCCTGGGAAGGTGTATCTTTTGTGGCTGGAAGAATCAGCCTTTCACTACCCAAGTAAGTCGTTAAGCCCGTGATTCCTTTATCTACCTAAAGTGTCCAGGGATGAAAGCGCCAACCTTGCAACACAACGCCACCACGGGAGACAGGGCTTGTGCTAGTTAATTCAGCAAAACTCAGTGGCATAATGACTCATCATTACCCTAAATCAAAGTGGGTTTTCTAAAAGAGCGTGTTGTCAAACCTAATCCCTGCTCTTTGATCCTCGCTAGGCTGGGGGCAGGAGAGATGGGGTTTCAGAAATAAAATAAATGAGTTCAGTAGGATTATGTGCTTACGGGACACAGCTAGCTGTGCTAAACCATTTAGAACAGGGAATAAACACCGGGGCTGCAGTCTGTGAAACCTGGTTTGGACTCAGCAACACACTCACTCATCCTGGAGCTGCCACCGGACTCCTTGCAGAAGTTTCTCTCACGTCAGGTCCTGAGACGGGGGCTGGGGATACAGTCGTGAAAAGGCATGGAAGTCCCCTCCCTCTAAGGAATTTAGGATTGGCTTGGGGAGATGGACCCTAAAGAAGAAACCAAGCACTCACGTCAATTAGTTCTTGCTTTTGCTTGTGATGCAGTCGGTCCAAGCAGCTGCACGGAGATCCGCCCAGAGCGTCTACTGAAGATGGGACGTTGTGGGAACTCTCGGTGGACGTGGCTTTCAAGGAAAGACAATGAGAGTGAGGAGACTCCAGTCTCAGAGTAGCCTGGGGAGGAGAGTCCGGGCTTTCACAGAGTAGAGCAGGGATTATGAAAGTACCCATTTTACAGGGCTGGGGTGAGGATTAAATGGGATAATGATGTAAACCTGTGGTTAACGTGGGGCCCCTTGGTAAATAGCAGCCACTTCTAGCACCACCGTCAACCACTCGGATCCTTTTAAGGGATGTCAGTGAAGGGACATGCTTTTTGTAGTAAGGGAGCTGAGTTCGAGTCTTGGGTTCACTTGGCCAGCAGTTACCAGCAGAAAGACCTCTCCCACATGCCCGCCCATGTTGCTGCTAGATGCCATTCAAGTCAGGTCACTCATAGTGACCTAAGTCCCACAGAAGAAAGCACTGCCCAGGCCTGCACCATCCTCACAATTGTTCTTAGGTTTGAGCCCATTGTTGCAGCCACGGTGTCCATCCATCTTCCCGAGTACCTTCCTGTTTTTCCTTTCCCGCTACTTTCTCAAGCCAGATGCCCAGAGGCAGTCAAAAGCGCAAGGTTGAAAATAATGATAATGAGTTGCCATGGAGTCACCTCTGAAAGAAAGGGACCTCATGTGTGTCGGAGTAGATCTGTGCTCCCCAGGGGTTTCAGTGGCTGCTTTCTCACCAGGAGTGTGGGAAATTTCTCTACCAAGGTGCCTCTGAGGCCCTTCCACAGCAACCTTTCAGTCAGCAGTTGGGTGCCTCATTGTTTGCATCACCCAGGGACGCCATCACCAGCAAGTATGATGACAATGAAAGCAGTGGCCATGGTTCCAGCTGCGTGACTTTGAGCAAGGGCTTACCCTTCGCCAGGCCTAATGCATTTATCTAAAAAGGAGGGCAACGGAGAGACTGCAGGCCCGTATGAAGAGGGCTCTGGCTAGCATCAGACCCACGGGCTTGACAGGCTTCCTTGATATACGATGATGTCTTGATACAAAGCTCTTTCTGCTACGTAGATGAGCTCGCTGCTTCGTTTCTCCAGACAACCCAGCCTAACACTACACGCTAAGAGGAGTCCCCGCCACGGAATGGAGGCTGACTCGGGTGACCCTAGAGGACAGAGGAGTCCCTGCCATGGAATGGAGGCTGACTCGGGTGACCCTTGAGGACAGAGGAGAATGGCTCGTGAGGGTTTCTAAGGCTACAGTATTTACAGGAGCAGATCGACTATGTTTTCTCCTGCCGAGTGCCTGGTGGGTTCGAACGGCTGGCCTCATGGTTAGCAGACCGACACTTTGCTCACTGGGCCAACAGGGATCCTTCTCTCTGAGGAAGCACTGTTTCGTTTTCAAGACATGCACGCATTTTCCACACGGTTTCTTAGAAATTCCTATCTTATACTTCCTTCTCGATAATCATTGAATTAGGAAAATTGTAACAAATTGATTTTAATTCCTAGAAAGCGGGGAGAAAAAGGTACTCTTGGGACATGGTGAGTGAATATTGGAGAGGGGTTATGAGAGGGTAAGTAAAAGATGTTTCTAGGGGCACCAGTCCATACATGGTTTTATTCCAAATAAAAATGTGCTTGGATGTGTGTCTGCTGTGAGTGGGCGACGGCAGACAAGTCCTCTCGGCAATACATTTACCTTCATCTTCACTAGTATTCTCCAAAAAAAAGTAAATGTGCCATTAAGATAGGGATGTTCTGGGCCAGTTAACTCCAAAGGAGACAGGTCAGCTTAGAAGGTTGTCATGACTAGTTTTCAAGACCCCAGAGGTAATCTTGTATTTCCTCCAAGGACACAGCACCACCACAGGGACTTCATAGGAAGAAGTCTGCAGACAACTGAAAACTGCATTGGTCAGAAAGAGGCCAGGAAAGCTGGACTGGGGATGCTTTCCTTCCCATCACAACAATGAACTTGCTCACGCTTCAAGCATCATGAGCTACTCTATGAGAATTTTATGGGGAAACTGTACCCCATCCACCCTACAGTCCTGGAATTACCCATCCAGACTTCTTTTGGTTTCTAAACTTTAAAAAAAATTGAAAAGGAACACAATTTGAGTGCCTTCAAGATGCCAAAACTGCCATTTGGATGTGGTAAAAATTGAAGTGGTTCCAATTTTCTGGGGGAAGGGTTAGAGATGCAAACTGTGTCTTTAGAAGTCTACAGACCTACATGATGGCAGATATGTTTTTTAAAAAATCTATTTTTATATGTTTACTAAATAAAAGTTTGTGTGATTTTTTTTTACTTTACATATACAAAAGGATTTCAAGAAGTTCATGGGGGGGGGGGGAAATGTATTTTTTTAACTTAATTTCACCATGAACCTTTTGGAAAACCCTTCATATATACTAGAATGAAAATATTATGTACAATTTCATAATTATATATAATGTTTACATATGAGGGGCAGGAAAGATAGTGGAATCACACAGATAGAGCGCAGTACCAAAACCAACTGGTTGGTAATCTACCATTTCAGCGGGTAGCATACACCCAAAACCTGATCATACTGAAGGAACAAGTCCATGCTACGTAAACAACATTGGTGAAAAGCAAAGCTGAAGGAACTGAAGGAATATCAGTTGAAATGTTTCCACAACCAGATGCAGGACTGGAAGCACTCAGTCATCGGTGCCAAGAAATTAGGAAAACAGATACCTGGTCAGCTGCCTGAAAGAGACCTGTAGTTGCACCCATTCCAAGTCAGTGGTAATCCAATAGGATGTGGAGATTATCACACGACATCAGTAATATTACACACAAGCCCATGTTTGCTAAGATAACTCCAAAAATTTCCAGTAGTACATTGACAGAGAATGCCAGAAATATGAGCCAGATACAGGAGAGCCCATACAATGAGGAATATCATCACTGCTATCAGAAGACTCTTGGCTAAAAACAAAAGGTCAGAAAGTTATGCCCTTGTGTTTTATTGACAACACCAAGGCATTTAACTGTGAGTACAATAATAAACTACAGATACCATTGCAAAGAATGGTAAAATCAGAGCATGTCTTGTGCCCAGGCAGAGCCTGGCATATGCAAGAGGTAGTTGTTGAAGCAGAGTAAGGGGATACATACTGCCTCGCTGGAAATCAGGAAAGGTTTGTGTCAGAGTGGTATCCTTGCACCTTGCCTATTTAATTTGCTTGCTGAACTACATGAAGTAGAATAATTAACTACATGAAGTAGAATGGAGCCTCAGAACTGGAGGGTGACACATTAACAACCTGTAGTACGCAGATGAAAGCATTTTCTTACTGAAAGTTAAAAGGACTTGCAGCACTGATTGATGAAGGTTAAAGACTACATCCTTCGATGTGGATTACACCTCAGTATAAAACAAAAATTCACACAACTGGACCAATCAACACCAACGTAAATGTATACAACACAGACATTTTAAAGGATTTTATTTTATTTGACTCTACATTCAACACCCGTGGTAATCAAATCAATCCATCAAGAAGTCAAAGAAAGTGCTCTATTGGGAAAATCTGCTAGAAAAAGGCCTTTTAAAAGTGTCAAAGAGAAAGAGGTCACGTGAGGACTAAGGTGTGCCTGTCCCAAACCATGGTATCTTCAATCGGTTCATATGCATGCAAAGGTTAGACAATTAATAAGACAGGAGAAGAACTGATGCACTTGAATTCTAGTGTTGGTGGAAAATACTAAACGCCATGCCCTGCCAAGAAGAACTACTAGGTTAGCAGAAGTAGAGGCAAAATATTTCTTAGAAACAAGATGGCAAGGCTTCATCGCACACGCTCAAGTGGGACAAGTTCCTGGAGGACATCGTGCTTGGTAATGGGAAGGGGTCAACCAAAAAGGAGAGAATGCTCAATGAGATGGATTAACACACGCACTCAAAGGATGAGCTCAAATGTAATGGTTGTGAGAATGGGGCAGGATCGGGCAGTGTCTTGTTGGGTTGGACCTGGATGTCTACGAGTCGGAACTGACTTGACAGCACTTGAAAGTGTGTGTGTGTGTGTGTGTGTGTGTGTGTGTGTGTGTGCAAAGGGAAAGCTGGCGATGGTGATGTGGTGGAATTTGTACTGAAATGGAAAAATGCTTCTGGCTGCATGACATTAAGTTGTGATGATTTCATCTCGCTTAAGAAGGGATAAGCAGATGTATGCAGAGTTTTAAAAAAAATAAGCTTAAAAAGAACACAGGGCCAGCCCCAGCACCTAGCGTGCCTGTCATCCTTTCTTCTATGAAAGGGAATTTCCCCGGATCTCTTGCCTTTTCTGTGAACCCAGTGAGATCACGTCAGGGGCACTCTGAGATTTCTGAGCCATCAGTAATGTCAGAGCTTGCTGGCCTGATGAGGAAATGCTCCTCTCTTTGGGTGACTTCTGAAACCATGCTTCTAATCCTGGGAGAAGGAGAGCAAATAAGTCATTGCCAATCTGGAGAAGGTCTGAGATGTTCAACTGACTAAGGAATTAGCCAAAAAAAGCAAACTCACAGCCATCGAGTCGATGTCGGCTCATTGCCACCCCACATCATTCACCCCATAGGACTGAAGTGAACTATAGTGCTCCCCTGTGAGTCTCCCAGGCTCCATCTTTCTCGGACACAGCTGTGGGTGGTTTAGGAATGTGGACCTTGCAGATCGCAGCTCAGGGCTTAATTAACCACTAGACCACCAGGAGTCCTGGGACCAAGGGGTTGGAATGGGATAAGGAGGTAGGACGGCAAGCATGGCTGTGAAGCCCACGGAGATTGTCTTTGGGTGACTCTGCCTGGGGGAGTTCATGTGGTGTAGTGGTGGTTTCTACCCACCAGCCTCTCTGCAGGAGATAGATATAGCAGTCGGCTTTCTTAAAGATTATAATTCAGATGGTTATTTCTGAGGGTCTGTCCAGATAAGATAGGCTGGATGAACAGTCTGGAGGGGAACACAATGGGACCGATGGTTCTAGGGGGACACGGAAGAGGGGGAGGTGGGGAAAAGGAGGTGGTGTTAACCAACCCAGGGACCAGGGAACAACAAGTTAGTGGCAAGGAGGGTGTGAGAGGCCTGGTAGGGATTCAGCAAGGGCAATGTAACCAAAAGAAATTAACAGACATGCAAATGAAGGCTGAGCATGATAGTGGGACAAGAGGAAAGTAAAAGGAGATAAAAGAAAGAACTAGGAGGCAAAGGGCATTTATAGAGGTCTAAATACAGGCATGTATTTATATAGGATATATAATATATTTATATTTATATAGAATGATGGGGAAATAGATCTACATGCATATATTTATAGGTTTAGTATCAAGGCAGCAGATGGACATTGTATCTCCACTCAAGTACTTTCTCAATGCAAGAACACTTTGTTCTATTAAATTGACATTCCATGATGCTCACCTTCCCAACACGATCGCTGAAGGCAAATGAGTGCATATGCAAATGTGGTGAAGAAAGCTGATGGTGCCCGGCTATCAAAAGATATAGCATCTGGGACCTTAAAGGCTTAAAGATAAACAAGCAGCTATTTAGCTCAGAAGCAACAAAGCCCACACGGACGAAGCACACTAGCCTGTGTGACCACGAGGTGTCAAAGGGATCAGGTATCAGGCATTAAAGAACAAAATATTATATAATTGTAAATTAGGGGGAGTGTAGAGTGGATACCCAAAGCCCATCTGTAGGTAATGGGACACCCCCTTACAGAAGGGTCACGGGGAAGAGGCGAGCCAGGCAGGTTGCAGTGTAGCAACAAAGAAACATACAACTCTCCTTTAATTCTTTAATGCTTCCCCTGCTTCCCCGCCCCCCCCCACTATCATGATCCAAATTCTACCTTACAAATCCAACTAAACAAGAGGATATACACTGGTACAGATAGGAACCAGAAACACAGGGAATCCAAGACATATGATCCCTTCAGGACCAGTGGTAAGAGTGACAATACCAGAGGGTGGAGGGAAGGCATGTAGAAAGGGGGAACCAATTATAACCTATAACCTCCTCTCTGGGGGACAGACAACAGAAAAGTGAGTGAAGGGAGATGTCAGACAGTATAAGACATGAAAAAATAAAATAATTTATATATTGTCAAGGGTTCATGAGGGAGGGGGAGCAGTGAGGAAGGGAGAAAAATTAGGAGCTGATACCAAGGGCTTAATTAAAGAGCAAATATTTTGAGAATGGTGAGGGCAATGAATGTAAAAATGTACTTGACACAATTGATGTATATATGGATTGTGATAAGAGTTGTATGAGCCCCCAATAAAATGATTTTTTTAATTACAATTCAACAGCAATGGATAAGGATATTAGATAACTGCAGCTTCTCAGGGCTAAACAGCAGTCGTAAGTGAACAGTGATGTGGTAGTCACCTAATCTGGTGTCAATTTAAGGCTTAAGAGTGTAGGGGTGGAGTCTAGGCTGTCAATCTGGAGACGGCCAATGAGACTTCTGTGTGGGCATGACCTTCTCCTGAGAATTCTGGGAAATCTGGTACTTCCTCTTGGAGGTGGAAGTCACCTCTCCGCTACTCCCTGGAAGACATGGCAGAAGACAAGTCACATGGATGCAACCAGACCTCTGAAGCCGGAGAAGCCACAGAGAGATCCCTGCCAGAGCTGAGACGCTACACCACCACTGGACCCAAAGACTTTCTACCCACTGGCTTGTGATCATCCTGCATTTGGCTTCATTACATGTGTTTCTTGAGTCTGAAGAGGACCTTATAGATTGGTATCGGACATGTGGGCTAATATCAGGTTTATGGCCTTGGACTAGACTGGGTTGGGATGTTTTCTCAATGTTCAATTCCTCGTGTATATAAATCTCTTTCTTATACACATACTATGTGTCCATGGATTTGTATCTCTAGTCTTCCCAGACTGACACAAGTGAGTCCACGCCAAGACAGATCTCTAGTGCTTAAAACCATCAGAGAATGTAGAGTGTTAGTTCAATCACTGATCACGATGCTGCCAACTGAGAGTTTGCTAAGTGCTTCTTGAACAGCCAGGTACATAATACTCACCAACTAACTTGCCACCCGTTTTTCTGGGCTCTGGGGTATGAGAAGAAAAAGAATACAAAATCTATGGCACCAAGTAGCTTGAGAAAGGATGACAAATTTAACAATAAACAAATAAATATGTATTAGGATGCTCTTACAGTCGTCCAAGTTTATGCCTGTTATTCCAAAGATATTATTAACAGTACCCATATTCACTTTCAAAAGTGTTTGGGAGATAAATACGTGTTCACCCCACTGATAAAGAGGATAACTGAATTATCAGCATAGCTGTATGTGACTCAAAAACTTCTATGTAGAATTAACATAAAACCCAGCAATTCTGCTCAATGGTGAGAGAAAGAGGGGAAGAGAACTCTCACAGCCACAGAGTTAATTCTGACCACCAGCCACCCAATTAACAGAGTAGCAACATTCTATAGGGTTTCCAAGATTGTAAATCTTTACAGGAACACACACCCCCACCTTTTTCCTGCAGAATCGATGGTAGAGTTTAACAACCAATACCTCATCGACGAGGCCACCAGGGCTCCTTACTCTATGGCATAAACTCACTGCCATCGAGTCTATTTGAACTCACAGTGACCCAATATAGAGCTTCCAACACTGTGAAACTTCATGCGAGGAGACAACCAGATCTTTTCTCATGGGGCAGCTGGTGGGCTTGAACCACAGACCTTACAGCTTGCAGTGCCAGCAGGCCTCCTTTTGATAAGAGAAGAGAAGAGAAGAGAAGAGAAGAGAAGAGAAGAGAAGAGAAGAGAAGAGAAGAGAAGAGAAGGTGAAATGGGAGTCTGGGAGAGCAGGAGCATGAGTAGACCTGGGGACTATAGAAGGACTTCCTAGAATCCCGCGTGGTGACTTGGGGTCATAAAAGTGAAGCAGGAGAGGCAGCGTGGTCATAGGACTTATTTCCAGTCACACTCACCTGCTTAGGTGCACGTGTGAGGTGGTGGAGAGTTGACTATAATCAGCTTTAGGATTTTGCCAGACATTGAAGTTATAAGGTGTATTAGTCTGGGTACTCTAGAGAAACAAATCCACAGAAATTCATGTATAAGAGAGAGGTTTATATAAAGGTTACATGCACATCAAGAAAACATCCTAAACCAATGCTGCCCAAGCCCACAAGTCCAACATTAACCCATATGTTTGACACCAATCCACAAAGTCCTCCTCCATCTCACAAAACAGACGCAATGATGCCAACTGCAGGAGGAAAGCCAAATCAGTGAATGCGTAAGCATCTCGGTGCTGGCAGGGGTCTCCACACGGCTGCTCCAACACCCAGGACTGCATTGGGGTAGGATCATGCGGCTTCTCCTTGGGGATGTCTTACAGGAAGTCAGCCTTGCCAGCTGAAGCAGGGACCTTCTAAGGCAGCTGCATCCTGGTCCAATCAGCAGAAAGCAAGAGAGCCAAGAACTCAAAAGGCGAGACTCACTGAACCATTTATCCTTCCGCCCTTCAATTAACCCCACATGTGTTTATCGGCCAGGTTGGCACAATAAACTAACTACCTCATAAGGGAACAGGGGGTTATGTAGAGTAACAATTAGGATGCTGGTCCCATGGAATATAAACTGAGTTGGAAAACATGTGAGGAGGTGATTCACCATGAAATTAATCAAAAAGCCAGTGATCCAGGTGGAGACCAAGTATTGGATTCAAGGTACTAAACCAAGAGAGATAGTAAATTGCAATCAGAGATTGGATGGTAGAAAGTGAAAGTAGTTGGTAGTAATGACAAAAGAGCATGTCCATGGGAGAGGAACGCTGAGGTGACAGAAGACAAAACATGGGAAATAAACCAATAAGCCACTAAAGAGCAAGTGTACTGGAAAGAAAACTCAACCAAGCTCACTGCCCTCAAGTCGATTCCACCTCCTAGTAGCCCTAGAGGACAGGGTAGAACTGCCCCTGTGAGTTTCCAAGACTGTGACTTTTCATGGGAGTAAAAAGCCTCTTCTCTTTCCTGGGAAGCAGCTGGTGGTTTCAAACTGCTGATCTTGCAGTTAGCAGCCCAATGCGTGACCACTATACTGCAGTGCTTCAGTGTCCTGGAAGAATTGTCTAATTGATAAGCCAATTATTTTAGATCTTACCATCTACTAACTATCATGTTTATCTTAAAGATATTCCGAGGACTAAGACAAGCTCCTTGTTGAAGAAAAACCAAAGCACAATGTGATCGGTGATGATGTTCTGGCTTCTTTTAGAGAATTTGAGCCAGGACCTTGCCTGGCACACCAGGTACAACATGCCATATCCCATATCCTGTTCCATTCATCACATCCTTTGCCTAGCTGTGAGTGTATTTAAGCATTAGGCCCAGTTGTGGAATAGGTTCCACCACCCATCTGTCAGTTTGTCACACTGTGATAGCTTGTGTGGTGTAGGATGCTGCAAACGATGCCACGAGTACTTCAAATACCAACAGAGGGACCCATGGCCGACAGGTTTCAGTGGAGCTCACAGAGTAAGACTGTGTAGGAAGAAAAGTTTATCCTCTACATCCGAAAATTAGCCAGTGAAAACTTTGTGGATCTCTGAAGACACGGGACCATGGTCTTAAAGGTCATCAAGGTCAGTGGCATAACATAAAGGCAATGTTGAGCATCTTACTGTTGCTGAGTACCCGCTGGGGTCTTAAGATCTTGTGAGTAGTCCTCTAAGGTGCAACGATTGGTCTCTTCTGTCCAGAAGAATAAGAGTTAAGAAAATTGAAGACACATGCATGCAAACAATTAGTCCAAATGGACGATTGGACCATGGGAGGAGCAATTTCCATGACCCGGAAATGAAAAGTAAAAACAAAACTATCACCACCAACTTCTATGAAGGTCCTCACAAGAGAAGGTCCAAGATAACAGTGGGAGGAAAAAAAGCAGTACAAATTCAGAATCATTATCCCATCAAGACCTGGTTCACCATTATCATCTCCCTCACCTTGATGTGTCGCTAAGGGTGTCTTGGTCTTGTCCTGTCCAAGACTTAATATTCTCTTTATTTGAGAAAAAAACACTCAAAATCATAAAAGATAGTCACCCTTCAGGTCACCCCCATGTCTCCATTTTCAGCCAAACATTCTACAGATCTATAAGGGGAAACAATAACACTAGAGAAGTGTGCATGCCTTGGAATAATCAACAATTTGCTACCAAAGAGGGAAACATTTGCCCAGACACAAGTTCAGAAGGTTTAGGAAAGAAGGAGACATGGAAACAGAAAACACAAGGAGGAAGTAGCATACAGGAGGGCAAGTGAAGATTGCAACCAGCCAATCAAAAATGTGCATGGTTATTGAATCAAAATTGATTTGTAAAACTTCACTGAATTGTTATAAAAGATTAAATAAAATAAGTAAATCCTGTTTTGTTTTTTGTTTTGTTTTGTTTTTTGCCTTTTTAATCATTTTATTAGGGGCTCATACAACTCTTATCACAATCCACACATACATCAATTGTGTAAAGCACATTTGTACATTCATTGCCCTCATCATTCTGAAAACATTTGCTCTCCACATAAGCCCCTGGCATCAGCTCCTCCTTTTTCCCCTCCCTCCCCGCTCCCACTTCCCTCATGAACCCTTAATAATTTATAAATTACTATTTTGTCATATCTTGCCCTGTCCGACATCTCCCTTTACCCCCTTTTCTGTTGTCCATCCCTCAGGGGGAGGTCACATGTAGATCCTTTTAATTGGTTCCCCCTTTCCAACCCACCCTCCCTCTACTTTCCCAGTATCACCACTCACACCACTGATCATAAAGGGATCGTCTGCCCTGAATTCCCTGTGTTTCTGATTCCTATCTGTACCAGTATACATCCTCTAGTCTAGCCTGACCTGCAAGGTAGAATTGGGATCATGATAGTGGGGCCGGGAGAGGAAGCGTTTAGAAACTAGAGGAAAGTTGTATTTTTCATCGTTGCTACATCACACCCTGTCTAGCTCGTTTCTTCCCGGAGACCCATCTGCAAGGGGACCTCCAGTGACCTACAAATGGGCTTTGGGTTTTCCACTCCACCCTACACACCCCCACCCCATTCACTATGGTAAGATTTTTTGTTCTGATGATACCTGATCCCTTCAACATCTCGTGATCACATAGGTTGGTGTGCTTCTTCCATGTGGACTTTGTTGCTTCTGAGGTAGATGGCCTCTTGTTTGCCTTCAAGCTTTTAAAACCCCAGATGCTATAGCTTTTGATAGCTGGCACCATCAGCTTTCTTCACCACATTTGCTTATGCACCCATTTGTCTTCAGCGATCGATTGTATCAGGGAGGTAAGCACACAATGATATGATTTTTTTGTTATTTGATGCCTGATAACTGATCCCTTCTGCACCTCATAATCACACAGGCTGGTGTGCTTCTTCCATGTGGGCTTTGCTGCTTCTGAGCTAGATGGCTGCTTGTTTACCTTCAAGCCTTTAAGACCCCAGATGCTATATATTTTGCTAGCCAGGCACCATCAGCTTTCTTCACCACATTTGCTTACTCACCCACTTTGTCTTCAGCGGTTGTATTGGGAAGGTGAGCATCATAGAATGCTAATTTAATAAAAGAAAGTATTCTTGCATTGAGGGAGTACTTGAGTGTAGGCCCACTGTCCTTCTACTACTTTAATACTAAACCTATAAATATATGTGCATAGATCTATTTCCCCATCCTCATATATAAATGTATTTGCATATATACATGCCTTTATCTATACCTCTATAAATGCCCTTTTCCTCCCAGCTCTTTCCTCTATTTTCCTTGACTTTCCTCCCGTTCCCCTAACATGCTCAGTCTCCACCAGGGTTTCAGCAATTCCACTTTGTTACATTACCCTTGATCTTGCCCTACCAGGCCTCCCCCACCCCCTTGCCACCAATTTGGATCACTTGTTGTTCCCTTGTCCCTGGGTTTATTAACACCACTACTTTTCCCCCATCTCCCTCTTCTCCCATGTCCCTCTGGAACTCTGTCCCATTGTTTTCTCCTCCAAATTGTTCATCCAGCCTATCTTATTTAGACAGACCTTCAGAGATAATAACATGCACAAAAACAAGACAGAGCAAAACCAAGCAACAAGATACAACAACAAACCAATGACAACAAAACAAAACCATAAAGAAAAGCTTGTAGTTAGTTCAAGGATCATTTCTTGGCCTTTAGGAGTGTTTTCCAGTTCCATCTGTTGGGGTACCACACCCTGACCCCAAAGTCCACCTTCAGCATTCCTGGGGGATCTCACTGCTCCATTCCCTTGCTGTTCTGTTGCACCCCCCTAGTGTTTTGCCTTGGTGTGGTGGGATCATATTGGGTGCAATTCCCACACTGTGTCTCCAGTGTTGTCCTCTATAGAGCTGTGGGTCAGTGGGGCTGACCATGTGGTCCTCTCTGTGGACTGGCTGCTCTAATTGGGGTCATTGTCCTCAAGGCCTGGTGGGCCAGGATGTGCTCCACTCTCTCCTCCTCCCCCTTCATCAGCACCCGTGTGCTCTGATCAGATATGTTCCTCTCCTGGAGCTGCAGATTCAATGCTGTCTTTTGAAATAAATTCTTCTGGGGGGAGAGGAAAAATAAATAAATCTTATCTACTCTATCATAGCAGACATTTTGCAAGATAGTGCTGGCAGATGAGGCCCCTAGCTTGTGAGGCACTCAAAATACACATTATCCATAACAGAGATTTATGTGTATCGACCATGGTGAAGCTGGTGGTGACCTGAGCAATGCTTTGGTCTATTGTACATGAGCCCACCAGATCAGAGGTGACTTGGCCACGATTACCAGTAGCAAAGGGAATGGGTTAGGAAGCATATGTGTGAGACATCTTTCTCCTTAGGAGAGACACTCAGTAAATGCTTATTGAAGGTAGACAGGCAAGAAAGAGGAAGAGGACATGCTTCCAGATGAAACAATCAGAATTTGTTAACAAACAGTTTGAAGAGTAAAGAAAAAGAAAATAGAAAGCAACCCCAGCCTGGACAGAGGAAGACAAAGTGTTATACTGATGTGATATAATCAGAAAGTTGAAATCACCATTACAGTGGGTGAGCTCGTGTTTTATTTTTTTTTAATTTAATAAATCATTTTATTAGGGCTCATACAACTCTTATCACAATCCATACTTACATCAATTAGGTAAAGCACCCTTATACATCCGTTACCCTCATCATTCTCAAAATTCGCCTTCCACTTGAGTTCCTGGAACTTTGTTTCCCTCCCCCTCCCTCCCCCCTCCCCCTCCCCCATGAACCCTTAATAGTTTATAAATTATTATTTTATCTTATCTTATCTTACACTGCCGGCGTCTCCCCTCACCCACCTTCACATTGCCCATCCTCCAGAGAGGAGGTTACACATAGATCCCAGAGATCGGTTCTCTCTTTCTACACCCCCTTCACTCCCGGTGTCACCACTCTCACCGCTGGTCCTGAGGGGTTCCTCCGTCCTAGATTCCCTGTGTTTCCAGATCCCTACTGTACTGCTGTGCATCCTCTGGTCTAGCCAGGTCCGCAAGACAGAATTGGGATCATGATAATTGGGGGTGGGGTGGGAGGGGAGCGTTCAAGAACTAGAGGAAGGTTGTGAGTTTCATTGTTGTTACACTGAACCATGAGTGACCCATCCCCTCCTCACTACCCCTCTGCAAGGGATGTCCAGTGCATTGGGTCCCCATCACGCACTCCCCTCATTCACAGTGATGTGATTTTTTTGCCCCCCTTCCTTTGTTGTTTGAAAGCTGGTCCCCTCTACCCTTCATGATCACACATATTGGTGTGCTGCTTCCATGTGGGCTTTGTTGCTTCTGGGCTAGATGGCCGCTTGTTTACTTTCAAGCCTTTAAGTCCCCGGACACTATATCTCTCAATAGTCAGACACCATCAGCTTTCTTCTCCACACTTGCTTATGCACACATTCGTCTTCAGCGTTTATGTGGGGAAGGTGGTCACGCAATGATGGTTTTTGTTCCTTGGTGTCTGCTACCTGGTCCATTCAACACCTTGTATTCACTTAGGCTGTGTACTTCTTCTCTGTGGGCTTTGTTGCTTCCAAGCTACAGGGCCACTTGTTTGCCTTCAAGCCTTTAAGAACCCAGACACTATATCTTTTTGATAACCAGGCACCATCTGCTTTCTTCACATTTGCTTATACACACGTCTGTCTTCAGTGATCATGTTGGGAAGGTAGGTATCATGGAATGACCGTTTAGCTGGGCAAGGTGCTATTGTATTGAGGAAGTGTGCACGAGGAGGCCCAATGTCCACCTGCTACCCTACTACTGAACCTATAAATATATGCACATAGGTCTATTTCCTCCATAATCACAAATATGTTTACATATGTACATGTTTGTATTTAGGCTTCTGTGTATACCCTTTGCTTCCTACTCCTTTCCTCTGTTTCCTTCCTCCTTCCTCTTGTCCCACTACCATGTTCAGCCTTCATTCTGGTTTCAGTAATTCCTCTCAGTTACCTGGCCCTTGGTCACTCCCTACCAGTCCTCCCTTCCCCTTCCTGGCACTGGGTTTGAAGAGCTGGTGTTTTATTAATGGGCATAAGAGCTGAAAAGTAACTTATCCCAGAATTCCTGCAGGTTCTACTTAGTTCTGGTTCCAAAGAAAACTGTAATTTAGGGAAAGGTTATAGCCTTAAAAACCTGAAGTTCTCAAACTAGGCCAATTGCAGAGAAAAAAGAAGACATCCATCTCACTTTGTTAAAAACTAATATGAAGAGATTTTCCTGACAATCCTAGCCATTCTTGTCTTGAGTCTCGAATGAAGGACGATTCTATCAGGGAAAAAAAACCCAAAACAATGTTTCCTCAGCTCTTTCTCACACAGATGGAGAGCAATACAAGAGTTTGTTGACTTCAGTTTCATCAAAAGGCATCTGTCCAGGTGCCTAGACTTCTGTCCAGGTGCCTTGGACTTAGAGACAAGAGGAAAAGGAAATTGTTTCAGGAAATAAGAAGGGGAAGGTAGCTCAAGAGATGTGGAATTTTGAAGTGGCCATGAGGAGTCAAACACGGTTTCTTAGGACTTTCTTAGCAGAGAATAGTCATTGCCATTTCATCCCAGAGTGATATTCACTGGAATTGGCAGGAAGAGTCGGTAGAGCTCAGGACACCATCAGGTGAAATGAGCCTGAATCTCCCAAAGCTGAAATCCAACAGGAGGCCCCGGGCTCTCAGACCAACTCACCTGTAGTTGCTGGAACTTGCCACTCCTCCCTTAGACTTGGCTCCTGCTTGTCCCATTACCTGGGAAGTTTATTCTGTTCTTCCATGGATGACATAAAGTTTATGTTAAGGCTTAGCTGGTCCCCTAGCAGAATTGGAATTAGGAGAAGCTTACTTTTTCTTTTTCTATTTTTTTAACCATAGAACCCTTCATTAAATAAAAATATCAGAATGTGAAGCATTGTTTCTTGAGATATTCTCCAACTAAGTCTATACACTATTGGAGCCGGTGTTTGGGAGCTGTTTACTTTGTATAAAGAGACACTTTGTGTCTCTATGATATGATCCATCTCTCATCTATGACAATTGGTTATTATTGATATCTCCATTGCTATAATTCAGAAATTTACTGAATGGATGATTGAATGTCCACATTGCACTCGATATCTGGAACACAGAGTAAAATTTCTGGCCATCTGCCAAGTGATTTAATGAGCACAGTGTGGGCAACTACAAGGAAATAACTGAATTTTTGATTTTTCAAATGTGTGATTGGCCAGTTGTTGATATAGTTTCATTGATTATTTTCCTGTAGTCCTGTCTAGAATAGATAATGATATAGATAGATAGATAGATAGATAGATAGATAGATAGATAGATAGATAGATAGATAGATAGACAGATAGAATCGACTATTACTGCGACAATTCCACCTCACAGCAACACTATGGGACAGGCTAGAATCACCCACAGGGTGTGCCAGGCTATAATCCTAACAGAAGCAAACTGTGACCTTTATTCGGGTTAGAACACCCAACCTTATGGTTAGCTGCTGAGCTCTCAACCACTGTGCCGCCAAGGATATGTGTTTTGGTAGATGTAAGTAGAGCTTAAAGAGCCCAGCTCCTTTGTGGCCATGAAGCAATGAGGAGTCAGCACTAGAAACTTGCAAAGGATATATTCTTCCTATATGCTTTTGCTGCTGTAGGTCAAAATGTTTGTTTGGGATTTCAGTCCAGTTTCCCACACCAGGGCTGCCTCTCTTCCTTCCCTCAATAGTTTCATTCTTGCCAGGGCGGAGGAGCCCCTGATGCGATTTGTCAAAATGTCCAAGAGCCCATGAGTGACCATGAGTGATCATGGGCAGGGCCTCCAGGAAAAGGACTGTCATCTACACAACACCTTCCCAGGTTCTTTTTGTTTGTTTTTAATCATTTTATTGGGGGCTCTGATAGCTCTATCACAATCCATCCATCCATCCATTGTGTCAAGCACATTTGTATATAATATTGCCATCATCATTTTCAAAACATTTCCTTTCTACTGAAGCCCTGGTATCAGCTCATGCTGTCCCCTCCCCGCCCGCCCCCCCACTTCCCCGGCCTGTAATCCATCTTCCCAACCAGGTTGGTCCCGGACTCTTGCAGCTGCTCTTTGACCCCTTCTCTTTCCATTCCCCTTCTCGCTCCTGACAGACTGCTTCAAGTAGATCAGAATTAGCTATTTTAATGTTTGTTAACAAGTAGGCATCACATATCCAACTTAACTATCCAACAATAAACAAGACACGAAGGAAGCGAACATCTCATTTATACTAGCAACCCAGATTAAATACTTAGGAGGATGTTTAACCAGAAATGTGCAAAACCCATATGAAAAAAACAATGTAGATCTTCCGGGAAGACATATAAGCTTTTCACACAGGGCGGCAAATCTAGTGACAGGTGAAGTAACTATTCTTGTTAAGAACTAAGCATCGCACCTTCATGGTGAAAGCCATCCTGTGTAACTAATCTTCCACACGGTAAGATGGGGACCCACTAGACTATGACTATTGTTATGACTGTGGTTGAGCGGATTTGACTCCCAGAAGTGCCTGTGCCCAAGTCTGTCTTGGTGGCTGGAAGTCCATGCATATTTCCCTTCTCTGCCACCACTGCTACATTGTCCATGAGCCCATTGAGCAAGGACAGCAGTGGCTGTGGAAAGAGGTTGACTAATGTCCACAGTACAGGTAACCCTACCTCCTGCTCACTAAAATCCTCCTCTGCTAAGGTCATTCTTCGGTAAGTGTTCACATGGAATTACCTATTGTTCTGCCTTGTGCTATTAGATGTCTGTCCACATTCCTGTTCCCCAAACCTTGTGACCCATGTTATTAACATATTCCTTCTAAATCACTGACCACCCAACTGAACCTCTGATTGCAATCCATGAGTCAGTGTAGACCCACACTCCTGCCTATACCTTCCTTCCAGGCAAAACGAATAGTCAAGTGCACTGTGCAGTGGTTTCTCCAATAGGGGGATTTCCTTTCTCCATTGTGCCCTAGAGACATTTCACAAAAGGACTAGAAATATACCATTGCAGTTGTCCACTTTCAGGCAGTGCCTACACACCACGTAAGCAATCTGTAAACCGTGTCTGACTTTTTTTTTCTTCCTGTTAATTGGTCATAGGAAATGTGTCTTGATGCATATTTGAGATGCATGCTGAAAGGAAGAAGGAAATGTAAGGAGGAGGACCAGGCACACATAGACCACGTCTTTAAGTAAGTCCCTTGCGCCTTCCCAAAGGAGACCTGGTAGCATCGTGCGTTGCAAGTTGGGCTGCTAGCCGCAGGTGAGCTGTATGCAACCGCCATTCACGCCGCATGGGAGAAGGATGAGATTTTCTTTTCCTGTAAAGATGCCTCAGGAACACCCAAAGGAGGTTCTACTCTGTCCATAGGTCACTGTGAATCAGAATTGGCTCAATGGCAGTGAGTTTGTTCTTGCTGTTTGTGCCCTCAAAGCATACTCAAGCCTGATCTCATATATATCTCATCTCATACATTAGGGTCCTGCTCTACACCCTAACTTTATGGTCTGGTGGGTGAGATAACACTCAATTTGTGATGGGCAGCTCAATGGTATCTACATGGCTGTCATACTGCATTCTCTGCTCAAGCCCCAAATCTGATTCTCCAAAAGGAAGTGGTTCTTCACAGAGGACGCCATTATTTTAGTCCAAAATCCTAATGGCGTGCACTGTGATTAACTTGTAGGAGTCCTGACGACTCCCACACATTACAGGTGACCTTAACCAAAAGACCAAGGAGCCCTGATGGTGTCGTGTGTGAAGTATTCGGCAGCTAACTGCAAGGTCAGCAGTTCGAAACCACCACCCACTCCTTGGGGAAAAGATGAGGCTTTCTAGTCCTAAAAACAGTTTCAGTTTGGAAAAACCCTCAGTAGCACCTCTACCCTGTCCTATTGATGCTGTATGAGTCAGAATGGAGTCCATAGTGGTGATTAGTTGTACTAAAAGACTCCCAATGACACTTCTAGCTGCCACTGTCACTTTAAGCAGCATCAGATATACTGGCCAATGGACCAATCGACTAAGCAGTTTGTTTGACATTCAAGACATGTTGCAGAGCCTACGCTTGCCCTGGGCTCCTTTAGAAACCAACAGCTTGTCAGGCTACTCTATGAACAGATCTCCTAAATCCAAAGAGGCCCATAAGGCATGTGTCTCTTTCTTAAAAGCACAAGGGGCCAGATCGAGCATCTCTCCTGTACTTGGGAGAGGTATACTGACCTGTTTCAGACCACTTGACAACTAGAAATGTCACTATGTAGCAAGCCCATGAAGCTCTGTGGGATTCATTGCCCGCCATTTTTGTATCCAAGTGACTTGCAAACAAACCTAGAGTAGCTACAAGGACCAGTATGATTTCCTATAAACTGAAAAGACCTAGGTCTCCGCAGAGAGTGATGCTGTTTGGAGTCTTAGGTCTCTGCAGAGAGTGATGCTGTTTGGAGTCTTTGGGACATTTAATCACCGGGAAGACCCTTACAATTTTGGTGTGAAACTATCCATCTTCTGCAGAATGACTTTCACCTTCTAAGAAACAGTTTTTGGTTTGCTACAGAGCAGCAACAGGGTGCTTGACGCCAGTCATCTAGTAACCATGTAATCTGAGCTGCCCATAATAAACTAGGTATTACCTGACCCACCAAACCACAATGTAACAACATTACCTGGGCTCACTCATTCCCTCTCACCATCAATCGTGACCAGATTCACCAAAGAATTATCACCTTCTTTCTGACTGAGGCTGGACATAAATTTCTGAAATAAGCACACCTTATAAAGAAATACCAGGATAAGCCCCTAAGGATATCTATTTAAACACAGACTAAATCAGATTAAGTTAACTTTTAAAATTAAAAAAATCCCTTACTCCCCTAGGACTGTTTCTATCTGGGGCAAGAGCAAGAAATGGGAATGTCAAATATCTCTGTTTTAATAAATAAATAGCTGTATGTGAAAGATCTCTATGGATTAAATATCTATGTCTAACATCATTCTATTATCTAGAGTTGATGTTTTAGAGGCCTCTGAATATTTGTGATTACATTAGTCGCATACTTTCCATAAGGTGTTTGCTTTGAGGAGGACTTGATTAGGCCTGAATTGTAAATCAACGTGCTTAATAGCAATTGCGTCATTTGACTTTGGCATAATCAATTAGGTGCTAAGCTAGAAAGTGCTGTGTGGCTCCGTGAGGATCTGAGATATGTTTTCATCTATAACTTCTTGGTGGGACGAAGAGGTGATCATCTTAACTGTATGCACCTATCATGCTAGAAAACACAATGGAATTATTTCACGCCACATCTCCATTGAAAGACCCCATTCAAAAGGTGAAAAGTTGTTGATCTTAGAAGCAAAGCTGTAAGATAGGGAGAAGCCTAAGTCCCACTCAAACCTACTGATGTGGAGCTAATTCCAATTCACAACAAACCTGAAGGACTGAGTGGAAATACCCCATTGGTCTTCCCAGGCTGTAAATGTTTATGGAAGCAGACTGTCGCATCTTTCTCCCATAGAGTGACTAATGGATTTGAACTACCAGCTTTTCACTTGGCAGTGGGACACTTAACCACTCTACCACCAGGGCTCCTTCTAGGCCTAAATGAGGACTTACTTACTGCCTTTCATTGGAGTGATTCCGCAGTTAGGGCTTTAGTGCTGTGGGTCATAGTGTTTGTGTCTGAGGTCCTCGAGGCTAGGGTTTCCATGGAGATCCATTTACTCATTGTTCAGAGTAACTTCACTCTGCTAGAGAGGAGCTGGTTTCTTGTTTTGGTGAGTGATGTATAACAACTAAAGAGAAGTAGGCTTTTCAAAGACAGAAAAGGACCAAAGCCCCTGTTTACATGAGCCCTATGTTTCCCTTCCTGCTGTTGAGTAGGAAGGCAGGCTGGATCTGCTCCCCATTGAGGTTTAGGTTGACAGCAACTCTGAGTGTCTGTGCTCTGCATGGACATGGCCCTTGCACGTCTGGGAAAGCTATTTTGGGGAACCAGAAAAAAAAAATCTCTGCCACAGAGTCGATCCCAACACATAGAACCAAATAGAACAGGGTATGCTTGCCCCTGTGCATTTCCAAGACTGTGACTCTTTACAGGAGTAGAAAGCCCTGTATTTCTCGCTTGGAGCAGCTCATGGTTTCAAACTGCTGACTCTTCACTGAGCAGTCCAACTTGCAATCAGTCTGATGCCAGAGGTCTCTTTCTATGGGGAAACAGGTATAGTTTTTGAGAGGAGTAAAAATTAGTGTAATGTCTTTGAATGACAACTTTTGAACTGTAACAAAATTTAACATGAACAGATGTTTTAAGCCAAGAAATTATACTTTTAAGAATTTATTCTAGATAAAAACTCTCATCTAGGATAAAGAGACACACGTGCATACACATTTATTGTCAAATTAACTGAATTTAAAAGTCTAGGTCTAATAGTTTTGCAGTATGAGGCAGATTATAAAAAACAATTCATTCACAGTTGGGAATACTAAGCACAAGCCTTGATGGCTGATGAAATACATAACTATCCTCTAGTTTTTAATATTTCCTCCCTCTGCTGTTACTGTCTTAGTTTTACCTCTTGTTAGACCTGCATATGTTCATTTGTATAATTAAGATTGCTTGATACATGAAATCCAAGATAGACAAACCCTTCAGAATTAGTAACAGGAGTAATGATCCCCAGAGGGAACGGAAAGGAGGGGAGGAGAAGGGGAGGGGAGAAATGATAATAACAATGACTAGATAACCCTATTTGAGGAGCATGAATAACAGGATGACAGGTGAATAGATACATTGGATGGTGTAAGACATGACAATGATAATAATAGTATACAATATAATATCAAGGGTTCCCAGGGTGGAGGATGGGGGAGGGGGGATAAAGGGGAGCTTATATCAAAGAGTTCAAGAAGAAAGAAAATGTTTTGAAAATGATGGTAGAAGTAATTGTACAATTAAGCCTGATCTAATTGACCTATGGATTGTTATAACATCTGTAAGCGCTCCCAGTAAAATGGGGGTGGGGGGACCCCATCAGTCTCTCCATCAGAGAAAAGACCTGGTGTGTGCCCTCATGAAGACTGGTCTAGACTACTCTGCGGAGTGGTTCGATTCCTTTTTCTAAGGTTTCTGTGAGTTGGAATCAAGTTGACACATAACAAGGTACACTCACAAGGAAAGAAATCTACATGCATGTAATGGAATGACGGCTACACTGTACTAAATCCTATTATCTGTTCTTTTTTTTAAATCTTTTTATTGGGGCTCATAAGGCTCTTATCACAATCTGTACATACATCAATTGAGCAAAGCACCCTTATACATTCGTTGCACTCGTCACTCTCATAATTCACCTTCCACTTGGGTTCCTGGAATCAGCTCGGTTTCCCTTCTTTTCCCCCCATCCCCCTCCCTCCCCGATCCCACCCCTGGTCCCTTGATAGTTTATAAATAATTATTATATCTTATCTTACACTCCCCGGCATCTCCCCTCACCCGCCTCCCCATTGCCCATCTCCCAGAGAGGAGGTTACACATAGATCTCCGAGATCGGTTCTCCCTTTCTACATGCCCTTCCCACCTGGTGTCGCCACTCCCACCGCTGGTGTTGAGGGGCTCGTCTGTCCTAGATCCCCTGTGCCTCCAGATCCCCACTGCACCGCTGTACATCCTCTGGTATAACCAGGTCCGCAAGGCAAGGTAGAATTGGGGTCATGATGATTGGGAGGGGAGGAAGCGTTCAGGAACTAGAGGAAGGTTTTGAGTTTCATTATTGCTACACTGAACCCTGAGTGGCCCATCTCCTCCTCACTACCCCTCTGGAAGGGGTGTCCAGCTGTCTACAGGTGGGCATTGGGTCCCCATCATGCACTCCCCCTCTTTCACGGTGATGTGATTCTCACCACCACCCAACCTTTGTTGTTGGAGACCTGGTCTCCTCTGTCCTTCATGGTCACCTATGTTGGTGTGCTGCTTCCATGTGGGCTCGGTTGGTTCTGGGCTAGATGGCCGCTTGTTTGCTTTCAAGCCTTTAAGTCCCCAGACGCTATATCTCTCAGTAGCCGGGCACCATCAGCCTTCTTCACCACACTTGCTTATGCACACTTTCGTCTTCAGCGATTATGTGAGGAAGGTGATCACACAATGATTGTTCTTTTAACATGGAAACTTTTAGTCATGGCTGCAAACATAGTAAGCATAACTGATATAAAAACAAATAGACATTAAAAAGCCAGTGATCAAAATCCTTCAAGATAATAAAATTATTTCAATTAAAATCAATCACAAAGATGAATCAATATGTTAGTCAGGCCTCTAGAGAAAGAAAAACAGTGTGAGATCTAATTTTAAGAAAGTTGTCAATACAGTTGTAGAAGTTCAATGGTCAGATGGTAAATTTTAGACTTTTCCTGAATCATATAGCTGCCAGGGCTGATGTACCAGGAAACAGGAAGATGGAAAAAAAGGACCACAACTGGTGGATACAGAGAGAAAAGGATCCAAGGTCAGCAGGTCAGGAGGCAGGCTCTGATGGGTACCAGGGTCAGGAGACAATATGGCAGGTCATTGGTTCAAGTCGAAAGAATTGGACATCAGTGAGCCATTTCCAAGAAGTGAAGCTCTGCACAGCATCTACTTATATAGAAGGGGGCCACACCCAAGGACTTCCTTTAATGGCATTCCACCCTAATCTTCTAACAACTTGGATGGTCCCAGTAGATACCATCATGAAGTTGATTACACTGTGTTGGTCACATTATGGTCACATCAGGCCTTAACTTACAAAACCACTGAGAATCCTGGTGAAACCAAGTTGACACAGAATGTAACCATCACAAATCAATAATCAGAAAGTTATGACCAAACACAGGAAGGAAGGCAGAACAGTGCTGTTTCTTTGTGCAGATTAAAACTAGTGTAACCAACAAGGGATATATAAACCACAGATACATAAATGGTTTGGGGGATCACATTTAATCATAGCCCTAAACTAAGTACTCATGAGTTCTTATGACGCGGCTCAGTAACATGGAAAACATGGCTCTACTCAAGACTTTCCCTCATGAAGAGATCCCTGAAGATGGAATGCTATGGCAAAGCATGGTGAAGAAGTCAGATGGTGCCCATCTGTCAGAAAGAGTAGTGAAGAAGTCAGATGGTGGTCATTGTCAGAAAGAATAGCCTTCTTTTTCTTTGAGATGTGCTTGCATGGTCCCTAAAGAATCCAAGTCAATTTTAGTTTTCTTGTTTATTTGTTTTATATGCCACTTAGCCACTATTTAGGTTTGAAGGAAAAGGAATCTGGGGGGCTTTTGGGGGGGGGGCGTTAAAATAAGCATGCTGTATAAATTTACACAACCCATCTCAAGAAATTAAACTATCAACATCCTGTTACACCTTCCACATGCGTGGCTCTCTTTCTTCCCCTCCCCTCACCCTTCCTCACTCCCTTCTCAATATCCTCTCTCACTCCTCTCCCTGTTCCTGCCCCAACCCTGACCTCCTGATAGTCATCAAAAGTCTTATTTGTTAGTATAGAAAGTGTATTTTGGTTCCTTTGCTTTCTTTATAATAATGGTACCATTAAATATGTATCTTCATATGACTAAGTCTGCTAAGCATAATATTCTCTAGCTTTGTCCATGTCTTGTGGTGTTTAAGAAAGTTGTCATTGTTTTTTATTGCTGTATAATATTCCATAGCATGAATGTATCAGAGTTTGTTTATCCATTCCTCTATCATTGGTGTTTTTGCTTATTTCCATGTTTTTACTATTATGGGCATTAACATAGATGTGTAATAAACATAGATGTGCATATGCCTGTTCAAGTTGTATTGTTTATTTCTTTAAGGTGGAGATTTTGCTGGACCATAAGATAATTATATTTGCATTTGTTTATTGTAGAGTCATACTGATTTCCATTGTGAGTGTAAAATTCTACAGACCCACCAGCAATGTAAAAGTGTTCTTATCTCTCTGCATCCTCTCCAACGTTTTTATTATTTTCTATTTTACTGAATTTTGCTAGAAGTGTCTGTATGGGTGGTATCTCATTGTTGTTTTAATTTGTATTTCTCTTATTGCTAATGGGAACTGACACTGTCTTAAAACAACCAGCCATCAAAGTGAGGTATCAACTAACTCCCCATGGAAGAATACCAGTCTGTGTGATGTAAGGATTATAAACAATGACATCCAAATCCAAAGGAGGGAATGGTGTCTCTGGTTGTTAGTCAACTAGACACTCCTGTTTGTCAGCTAGACACTCCTGATTAGGGGTGGAGTCAAATCTGTCAATCCAGTGCTATCTTGATGATACCCCCTAGAAGGTGTGGCCTTTTGTATGAGACTCTGGGACCTGCCTCCCTGAGCAAGTTTCTGGGTGTCAGGAAAAGGAGGATGAGTCGTACCTGGATATGACCTAAAGAGAAGTTGACCTGTAGTGTGATTGCCACTGGGGCCACAGGTGACCAATCTTAGGGGAGTTGTGAACCTCCAATGGCCCTTGAGAGTCATCCCAAAATGAAGCAAGAGAGGCAGGCCTGTCTTCCTGCATCATTGCCCTGGTATGTCTCCTGTGAGGGTCCATGCTCTACATCCAAAAGCCATCCCAGTGACAAAGAAGCTGTGAGTCATCAGCCAGTACTTCCTATGGGTACAGAGGGCTGGAGGGGGTGGGGTAGAGCACACAACTCCTACTACCCATAGTATGCTGCGATACTATATTGACGACCTATGCCTTGTTTCTCTTACTACATTAAAGGCATCTTGTGGTACAAATAGTTTCTGCACTCAGCTACCAAACAAAAAGTTAGAGATGTGATTCTATCCACAGGTATCTCAGAAGAAAGGCCTGGTTATCTACTGCTGAAAAATCAGCCATTGAGAACCCTGTGAAGCACAATTCTACTCTGACACACATAAAGCAGTTGTTACCAGCCCCTCAGTAGGTCAAACAGAGAAGTACTTAGCTACTGACTGAAAGGTTGGGAATGGGCGATTGAATCCACCCAGGAACACCTTGATCTCCTTCTGAAAGTCAGCACTGTGGACCTCTGACACCTCTGTGAGACCTCTGTATGGCTCGTCAACCTTCACCTAATTCACAATAAACAGAAAGAGAGGAAGCCCTATGGAGCACAGTGCTATATTCTGGATCACATTGGGTCACATGAATTGGAGTTGGTTGTACAGCATTGGGACAGTGGGGGTAGCCAAGGCCAGAGAACCAGTGTCTCTGCAGTAGGGGTTCTCAAAACTGTGGGTCACGACCTCCTTGGGGGACAAACAACCCTTTCACAGGGCTCACCCAATTCACACCAGTAGTAAAATTACAGTGATGATGTAGCAATGAAAATAATTTTATGGTTCGGGGGGGGGGGGGGTCACCACACATGAGGAACTGTATGAAAGGGTCGAGGCATGAGGAAGGTGGAGACCCACTGCTCTCCAAGAAGGACTAGGAAGAAGACCATACTTCTAGCTCCAGTCCTGGTCACATTGAGCTATGGGACCTCCGGCAAGAAAGCCTCTTTGAGCTTTTGTGCTTTTAAAAAAGTGAAGAGGCTGTGCTGATGGCTACAAAAGTCCCTCTATCCGTGTCCCCTGTGGTTCAAATCCGAATTGCTTCCGGAGTGAGGTTGATGTCTACAAACTTAGCCTGATGGGAATTATTGTCAGAGCTACAGAGTCACTGATCAGAGCTGTTGTTTCGGGGCACTGTGCGCACAGCCTTGAGAATCATCTGCTTTTCGCTCTGGTTTAGGGTGTGGAGTTTGTTTGCTTGTTTCCATGGACATTGGTGACTTAGCTTCACAGGGCTGCCAAAACAGAGGACTACAATTTGAGTGTTTTAAGAAAACAGAGCAGTCCAACTAAACTGCTAATCCCAAGGTCAGTAGTTTGAAACCTACAGCCCCTCCGTGGGAGAAAGACTAGACTTCCTATTCTTTTAAAAAGTTATAGTCTCAGCAACCCCCAGGGGCAGTTCTACCCTGGCCTGTAGAGTTGTCTGCGTCAGCATTGGCTCGGTGGTCATGAGGGCAGTAGAGGGGTCACCTGTTGTGTGGGAGAAAGAGGAGGCTCTCGCCTCCCCTCAAGTTTCCACCTCAGAAACCCCCAGGGGCAGTTCTGCGCTGTCCTGGAGGAGTCACTGGGAGTCGGAATGGACTTGCTGTTTTAGAGTTTAGGCATGAGAACAGAAGGTACGGTCTCACAGGACTGGAAGCTGGAAGGACAAAATCATTGTGTTGTTCATGAGCACTCCTTTTGAGGGCTTGGAGGGACCCTGGTGATAGCTGAGGATGCCTGGTGCTCCTTGGCTTGTAGCCCCATCACCACATTCCTTCCTCGGTCATTTTCACTTGGCTGTCTTCCCTCTGAGACACTGGGTCTCTTCTCTTTATACCAACAGCGTCAACAAGGAATTAAGATCCACCCTACTCCAGTACAGCCTCGGGTTAGCTAATCACATCTTCACAGATCTGATTTCCAGATAAGGTCATGTCCACAAGTACAGTGGGTAGGGGTAGCAGAACTTGAGCATGTTGGGGACACAATTCAATCCAGGTACCTTGGATTTCTGTGTCATCTACAGGTGCCCCAACATGGAAGGTATCAGAATGTCATGAAAGAACGAAAAGAAAATTCAGAAAGCAGAGCAGGAGATGAGAAGATCACCTACAACTCTTCAAATTAGAGCATCGGTCCAAAAACCAAACAAACAACACCAAAGGGTCTGCTGTCATGTCGATTCTCACACTGGCAGCCCCGTAGAACAGAGGAGAGGTGTCTCTCCCCTTTCAGGAGGGGCACGGAAGGAGACGAGACAGTCAGGGTGCAGTGTAGCGCTGATGAAACATACCACTTTCCTCTAGTTCTTCAATGTTTCCCACCCACCCACTATCATGACCCCAATTCTACCTTACAAATCTGGCTAGACCAGAGGATGTTCACTGGTACAGATCAGAGCTGGGAACACAGGGAATCCAGGACAGATAAACCCCTCAGGACCAATAATGAAAGTAGTGATACCAAGAGGGTAAGGGGAAGGTGGGGGAGAAAAGGGGAACTTATCACAATGATCTACATATAACCCCCTCCCTGGGGGACAGACAACAGAAAAATGGGTGAAGGGAGACACCAGACAGTGTAAAACATGACAAAATAATAATAATTTATAAATTATCAAGGGTTCAGGAGGGAAGAAGAGTGGGGGGAGGGGGAGAAGCTGATACCAAGGGCTCAAGTAGAAAGAAAATGTTTTGAGAATGATAATGGCAACAAATGTACAAATGTGCTTGACACGATGGATGGATGGATGGATGGATGGATGGATGGATGGATGGATGGATGGATGGATGGATGGTGATAAGAGCTGTATGAGCCCCCAATAAAATGATTTATAAAAAAAGAAAAGAAAAGAAAGAAATACAGAGTAGAACTGTCTCCTAGAATTCCCATTGCTGCCATATTTACTGAAGGAGATCAGCACATCTTTCTCCCATGGCTGGTGGATTTGGACAGTTTGTGGTTGAAAGCGGAAACACCAAGGCTCCTTAGGAATATAGATAGCTGCTGCTTTTATAAAAGTAAGAATCACCACCACAAAGCAGGTGTCAGGTGAACACATGGGATAGGGTGCCACATGACAAGATCCTGTGGTTTGGCATTTCACCTGGTCATGTTACCTGCCAGGAAATCCAGAAGGTTCTGACACGCTCATATGCTCAAGAAATATATGATAAGAGAAAATTAATAGCTTAAGAAGGAATATTCCTTTGTAGTTAATTGGTGGGGTTTTGTTTGCTTGTTTTAATAGCAAACTGGTTGATTTGTCTAAATTCTTGACTCTGGCTCAGTTAAGATCAATGGTTTTCATCAAGGAGAGAAGAGTGTGCTACTGTCGTTTGGACGAGAAGGTGTTTGGCTGTGGAGCAGGGATATCATGCTGGAAAGCATAATAGTCGCAAGAAAGGGAGGTGGTAGGAGGCATCGCAGAAGGACAATGATGAGGGAGAGAACAGAGGTGACCAAAAAACACCTAGAATTGAATGAGAGGCAGGTCTAAATGAAGTCCCTTAGTGAGGTAGAGGACGGGGAGAAGGGGTGTTGCCTAATAGAAGAAGTTAGTGGTTTAAAGATGGTTCAGAGTCATAGAAAATAAATCCCCCAAACTCGCTGCTATTGAGTCAATTCTGACTCAAAGAAACTTGATCTAGGGTTGCCAAGGTTGTAGAAATGCATGTATAGGAGCAGAAAGCCTTACCTTTCTCCTGCACAGAGAGGTGAGAGGGTTTGAACTGCTGACCTTACAGTTAGCAGCATAATGTTTACCCATGACACCACCAGGCCTCCTTTCCAAGAAAATAGCCAATCCTTAAATTGTATGAGTAATGCTATCATCGAATTTAATCCTAGAAAGACTTACTGGATCATCTAACCCTGGAAGACTCGTTTTAGAGACAAGGCAACTAAAGCCTGCCTGATCTTGGTCAAAGTGCCCAGGGCCCTCCGCTCCGCAGGGGTGCTATCCTCTCCTTAACCACGGCCCGGGGACTGTTCTCACGGGTGTTCTGACTAACCCGTGCTGGTTTGACGGCTTTGGGTCGCAGCCGCTGCATTCATGCTTAGACATGCCAGAGATTTCCATGTAGAGCGTTTAGTTCTTTCTCTGCGTGTCTTGGAGTTTTTCATCACAGCGCAGTGAATCGGGGTTTTATATGATTGCACAGAATACACAAGGCTCCAACTCTCTTATCTAAGCATGATAATGTCATATGGCCTCTCCTGGGAAAAAAACAGAAAGAAAGAAAGGGAAGTGGATCGTAATTTTCTCATGTACAACTTTCATGTATGACCTTGGGCAAGTCATTGAATGACCTGCTCTTCATTTTTACATTCATGAGAGAGTTACTTATCCATGCACATGTCTCTATGCACTCGTGCACATACGCATGTACACACACACATCCTCAACAGACTTAGGCCAAATAAAGGAGACAGCTGCTTCATCCCCAGCTGGCCGTGTGGGTAAGATGGCCCCTTCTGGCGAGGATGTTAGCAATTGGAGCCTTTCTGGCAGTAGAAGGTGTGGGAGAGAAAGAAGCTGGCCTCAGCCAAGGCCGGTCCTTTCACAAACACAAGAAACATGACCGCGTGCTCACCACCAGTCCGCACAGGCCCACTTCCCTCTGTGCATCACACGCTTCTGGTGCCAGAAGAGATCTAACTGACATGGGGGTGAAGCCCCTCTGTCGCCGAGAAAACAGAAAGGGCTTGCTGGAAGGCACAGAGAATCCAAGTCCTCTTCCCTGCACCTCCTCTCACCCCCTCAGCCCACTCCTTGTCCCTGCAGAGGCCGTGCAGGAGGGGGAGAGAACGCTGGCCAAGAAATCAGCAGGGAGAGACTATGGGCTGTCACTCAGCCTCTCAGCAGAGGTGGCAAACGGGTGGTCCCCAGGAGGTACTGACCCCTAAACATGTTTGCTTTGGTCTTCATAGTGATTTTAAATCATTTTAATAAGTTGATATGTGATAATGAGTTGATGCTTTCCACCATGACAGCTATGAACTCCAGCTGGGTTCCAGCAGCCTCTCATGTATGTAGCGCATGGACTCACCAGATCCCTAGTCGCCTCAGCCCCACCTGCCCCGCCCCTTTGGGCTTTTGAGACGGCAACCTCTGCTTTATGGACCTCTGTCTCCTCGTCTTCTGTGTGCACCCCACCCCACACGTACTCCTTTACATCAGTCAATAAGCCTGTATTCACTGCCCAGTGCTGCCCGCTCCATACGGAGCAAGAGGAACAGGACAGGCCTGACTCCCGAAGTGAGCAACATGGTCAGCCGCAACCAGTGCACAAGTCAGACATGACAGATTGTTAGAGGACACCTGTGTGGAACCTTCCAGCTGAGTCCTGAAGAGGGATACAGGCTCCTGCAGCTGCTGCAATCTGTGGAGGAGTACAAAGATGAGGGGATGGGGGAGTTCCAGGCAGAGAGAGCTAGCTGATCAGAAAGATGGGGGGGTGAGGCCGAACACACTTGGGCAAGTGTGAGGGGCTCACTCTAGGAAATCTAGGAAATGGGTGCAGGGGCGGGAGGGGAACCTACTGGACAAATCCAGGCAAGAGGTCAATTAAGACAGGTTGGTGACCATGGTAATTCCCCAGGACCAGGACAAGAGTGAAGTCAGAGAGGCCTCTAGGGTGCCAGCTTTAAGGAGGCCCTCACCATCATGGCCAGGCAAGTTCAGGGTCAGACACCTAAGTGCGAGGACTTCCTCTTTGTCCTCCAGGTGCATCCTAGCACAGCCCTCAGAAACGACCCAGACCAAATTATTGACTGCCATTGAGCTCATTCCAATGCATAGTGACCGTGAGCATGGGTTTTGTGTCAACTTGGCTGTGCCAGGATTCTGGGTGGTTTGACAGTTGAGGCGCCCTCCATGATGTGACCTAACCTAACATAAACCACCCCATGATGGGATCTGCTGTGCATAGTCAAGAAGTTGTGGGAAGATTGGGGGGTGCAGTGTAACCCCATACCCATGTCACAGCCTCACCTGTGATCAGCATCTGGCTTATGAACCACTGGTTCTTGGGACTTGGCTCAATAACTTGCCATCTTGTTGGCTGACTGTAGGAACCATCCATCAGAGCCTGCCATCTGAACTTGGATTCATCTGCCTGTGCAACCATCAGCCATGGTCTTCCTGCTACATCTGCCTACTGTTTGTCAGTTCCAGGGGCTACCTGAGAAAGGAAACGCCTCCAGTTGAGCAGATGGACTTGATCCCAACTGGACTTACCCACTTTTCCAACCGGATGAGCCACTTTCTTTTTTGTTTTGTTTTTTGTGTGTGTTTTCTTTTTTAAAAAAACATTTTATTAGGGACTCATACAACTCTTATCATAATCCATACATACATCAAGTGTGTAAAGCACATCTGTACATTCTTTCTTGACATCAGTTTCTCCCTCGATATGTACATGTTACTGTTTGCTTGTCTAGAGGACCCAGCCTCGCACAGCAACCCTGTCAGGAAGAGCAGAACTGTCCCATAGGGTTTCCAAAGATGCAGTCTTTATGAAGCAAACTGCCACATCATTATCTCGAAGCTGATAGTGGGTTTGAACTGCCAACCTTTCCGTTCAGAACCAAGCACTTGAATCACTGAGCCATCAGGATAACGAAATCAACAACAGCTCACTGCCTGTGTTGACTCCAATCATGGTGACCCCACGTGTGCCAAGCCGGAATGCTCCATCGCCACACCTGTTTTCCAAGGTGCTTCTGGATGGGTGCCAGCCACCAGGCTCCAGCTCACACTGGAGGGCTTCACTGTTTGTGCCACTCAGGGAATCTAATGGCTGTCATCCGTGGAAGAGGTCCCTAAGTGGTGCAAATATAGCAATCACAAGGAAGAGCATCCTATGGAGCGGCTCTACTCTCGAGCAAGTGTGTTGTCTGCCAAGCACTAGCATCAAACTCTCGGCAATAGCTTTGGTCCGTTTTGATGAGTCTTCCGGAAGTAGATCATCAGGCATTTCTTCAATGCTGCTGCTGGGTAGACTCAAACTGCCAACCTTTTGATTAGTCGCCCATGGTCATCAAGTAGATGCCAATGCATAGCGACCCTATAGAACACAGTAGAACTGCCCCTTGAGGTTTCCCGAGACCTCAACCCTTTTCAGGAGCCCAGAGAGACATCTTTCTCCCGAGGAGCCTCGGGAGCTGAATGGAAACCACCAGGTGAGGGAAGAGCCCTCTAACAGGTGAAACTTTATTTTCTAAAGGTGGAGTCTTATGGGATACCCTACTCATTGCTGCTGGCTTATTTGTTTGTTTGTTCGTTCATTGGGGACTTTTGCATGACAGCAGGACATATATTCCTGTCTTGGCTTTAATACCCAGGGTGCTCACACACTGCCTTGCTCCCCAATTTCCCAGACATCTGAACTAGACCCGAGCGTCTCTGGTCCTCAGGGCTGCTTCCTATTCCCACAGTGGAGGGGGGAGTCCAGCCTCAGCCCCAGCAGCCACTGTCCGTGACTCCTTGTCTTGGCACCAACGCCCACTCCTCTTCAAAGACCACAAGAACAACGACTCCTTCTCTGGGTATGCTAAGCAAGCCTTCCGTTCCCGTGGCTCCTTGATTCCCTTCTCTGCACCATTGGTTGCCTCAGCTGTCTTATGAAACATGGAAAACATCTGTGCGCGGGCGTTTTAGCAAAAAACCTCACATCTGGAAAATATTGGTCAAGAGTCTAATTAAGTGTGTCAATGACAAATTGTTCTCACAGGAAGTATTTAGGACGAGCAGATAATTGGGATTTAATGCCCTTGGCCTCTTGTCCCTGCCTTCATGTTTGCTTTTCCCAGCAGAGGTGGGGGGAGGAGAGCTCCCATGCTAACCCTGCCCCAGCCCGGCAAATCCTGGGACGCACTTGGGCAGGAAATCCAGGCCCAAGATGCAAGAAACCACATTCATGGGGAAAAGCATCAGTGGAAACTGTGTTTGAACGCCAGCCTCCCCGAGCCACACAAAGACCCCTCACCGAAATCTCCGTCCACTCAGGGCCGCCATGTCCGGCCAGGCCGAGTGCTGCTGGAAGACGACACTCCAGCGGAGACTCTTAGGTTTCTCCTTCTTGGACATTTTTTCTTCACCTTCCCAGAGGCCAGGGCTGGAGGAGGGTGCTGAGGTGAGGGAGGAGGATCAGGTCCCTTCCCCCACACCCACGGAGAAACTCCCAACTACGGAGCGAATGAAGCGTCATGGACTTTCCAGGGGCCCCTCCCAGGGTGACACACACGGTTAATGAACTCAGCTGTTCAGGGAAAGGCTGCCCATTGGAGCTCGCTCAGAGCAAACACCTCGGAAGAAACACTTGGTGATCAGCTTCCGAAAAATGGACTTGAAATCCCCTTTGGACGGCAGTTCTCCGCTGACGCAGAGCGGGTAGCCCCGGGCCAGTCAGCACGACAGAAGCTGGTTTGTTCCTGGCTTTCAGTGGTGTTCCCCCAGAGGAGAGGGTGCTTCTCCTTACAAAAGGGCTTTGGGAAACTATCATTGCCCTTGCCATTCCTCTGACACCTCAGGAAAACGCTCCGTGTCCTCCATCCCTGCTGGAGACCCCGCACCCTTCACAGAGACCCCATCCAAGACGGCCCCACGGGCCAGACAGGACAGACCACTTGGGACAGCAGGCTCAGACTCGTCAGCCAGGAGGCAGTTGGAAACCTAGACAGAACCAGCAAGCGCTCAGTGTCTATTTCTAAACCTTTATTTCTTCAGGCAACTTGTGTCCTCTCTTCTCTTCAGGCCACACAAACCTTCACGTCTCTCGCTCCTTCAGTCTTCACAAGCACCACACTAGGCCAAGCTGTTCTTGTACCTCGCCTGGGTTGTGGCAATGGTCTCCTCCTTGGTCGTCCGGCTCTCCCCTCTTAAGTGTCATCCCCCTCCTTTGACACATTCCTCCTGCAATAGCCAGGTGGCTCTATGAGCATGGGACTCAATCATGTCCGTGACCTCAGCTGCCCTCCACCACAGTGAGAATGCACCTAGCTTTGAAGTGTGCTCTGAGAGCTGACACCTGCCCATTGTCACTGCCACCTCCCCCCGCCCCTCCCCCCCTACACACACACATTAACCTGTTCTCATCTCCAGAGTCGTCCACCTGTTGCCATATGGACCCAACAGGCTTTTTTCCAAAAGTGACTGGTTTTTTTTATTAGATCCCTAAACCTTTCTTCCACGCTTCCTCTAGTCTAAGTGAACTTGAACTTCCAACGTTTCCGTTAGTGGATGCGCATGCAAACAATGTGCCCTACACAGAGCCTCCCCGGAGGTCTTACCATTATCTAGCATCTTTTTCAAGGTGTAACTTCCTTGTCTCTTGTCAAGCCAGTAGTTGCCATTGGAACACACCCTCCAGGGAGCGGGAGCTGTGCCTTGTAGGATAAAGTAGGCAAGGTACCAAGAGCATAACATTTAAGGAGGCCCTTGCTCTCAGTCACTCAGAGTGGGGGTTTTCTTAAATGCTGCACCAGAGATGCCTGACTTGGCTTGCCCCTCTCCTGCCTGACCACCAGCTCCTGGCTCACAGTAAGTGCCCAAACCCACTGCCAAAGTCAGGTCTGATTCTGAGTCATAAGGACCCTATAGGACAGCATAGAGCTGCCCCATCGTTTTTCCCAGGCAGACAGACACGTCTTTCTCGCACAAAGCTTCTGGGCGCTTGTTGTGTAACCACCTGCCAAGCTTTTGCTTCGCCGCCAGGGCTCCTCCGGTAGGTGCCCAATAAATACAATTTGAATGAATGGACTCTGACGCTCTCTAAGAGCTGAACCCACTGCCATCAAGTCCATTCTGACTCCTGGCGACCCTATTGGGCAGAGTAGAAATGACCCTGGTCCTCCAGGCTCATCCCTCAGTGGGTCCCCTCTCTCACTCAGTCGCTCCATGTCCAGCCTGCATTCTTACACACCTTTCTTAAAGTTATCCTAACGTCCCCTCAGGTCAATCTCGCCTGGACTAGAACACGTCTGTTTCTCACTGCCTGCAGTGTAGCGTCCAAGGTCCTCTGCTTGACCCCAGCCCTGCCTTTTTCTTTGGCTTTGTCTCTCTGCATCTGGCGCTGACACTAAACACCTGCCAGCTTCTCTTATTCCAGGGCTAGCTCTTGGCACGACTCCTCCCTCTGCCTTGCCCTGGTGAGTGCCGGTAAGTCCCCGAAGCCTCGGGTTATTAAGGGCTGCCTTTCTGTGAGGCCTGACTCATCTTTCTGCGTAAAGGTCGTTTATATCCTCTGGCCTTCCTTGTCTTCCTTGGGTTAGAGTTCCTTCTTAGACAGCTCTTTAGAGACGCTCAGAACTCACTAGGGAGTCGACTCCCACTCGCCGGGGCCCTGTAGGGCAGGGTAGAACTGTCCCAGTGGGTTTCCAGGACTGTAGCTCTTTATGGGAGTAGAAAGCCTCGTCTTTCTCTCATGGTCCTCCTAGCGGTTTCAACTGCTGACTTAGCAACTCACCTTGTAACCCCTATGCGGCCAGGGGTTATGGCCCTTGGGCATGTTAGGTGAACACTTATCTTTAACTAACAAACTCGCCCAACCCAGAGGTTTATAAACATCAGCTTCCTTTCATTAAAAACCAATTAACTCAGTTGATGTGTCCAGGAAGAAGGGTCCTCTAGAGCGTTTTCAATGACTGATTGACCAGAACTAGAATTTTCTTCCAAGGTACCTCTGAATGGGCTCAAACACATAACCATTTGACTAGCAGCTGAGCCCACTGACCATTCACATCATTCCGAGATTCTGTGCCCTTGAGGAACCTGGCTAGTCCAACCTCCTTGAGCCTTGGAGGGAGGGCAGGCCATGGGAAGGAGGGAAGAGAGGCAGGCAAACCTTAGACCCCAAGCCCTGCCGTTTGACTCTTGGGCTCATCTCTCTCGCTTCCCCCAAGTGTGGGGAGCATGTGCAATGTGACTTGGGAGTGTACAGCACTGTCCCTCAGGTGGCAGTGACTTCAATGAGGAGCAAAGGTCTGGCCCCAGCCTCTTTCACAGCAGATGGCTTCCAAGTGAGGGGGCCTCTGTGTGGCCCAACACCTTGCCAGTCTCCAATCTCAACACAGGGGGTAGGCCAGACTCAGCCTCTTTCTTTGAGTAACACTTTCTGTTTTGAGGTTAATAACTTGCATTGTTCTTACTCTGTTTTTATTGCTGTTGTTACTTTCCATTGATAGTAAGTGATAAGGTCTTCCCCTAGAGAAGTGAGTAAGGAAATGCTTTTAAAATAACTGTTTTAAGAAAAGTTTAAAATAAGGGGAGCCAACTGCAAAGCTCCTAAGAGCAAAGGGGAGACTGTGGGTGTGTAAGAGGAGCCCTGGTCACAGAGGGGGTACATGTTGGGCTGCGCACAGCAAGCGTGGCAGTTTGAACCCACCAGTGGCTCCACAGGAGAGAGATGAGACTTTCTACTCCACAAAGAGATAAAGCCACACAAAAAAAAGAGAGATACAGCCACAGTGTTATCCGCCATTACCCTGCCCTATGGGGTCCTCTGCGTTAGAACTGACTCCTTGGCAGGGAGTTTGAGGGTTCTGGTTTCCGGTGGTGCAAACAGTAAGCGTGCTCAGTTGCTGACTGAACAGCTGGTAGCACCTGGCCAGGGCTCTGTTTCCCAATGTCCTTGTATAAGCACAGAGGGGACTTATGTCACTACATGACTGGCCCATGAAGACTGTCCTATGATCTCCCCTCACCTGTGCAATAGCTGGGAGGCCAGACTCAGCAGGGGCTGGGGTAGAAGATCCTCGAAAAACAGTGAGGCTTTTATTCCTTCTAAGCAGGAATGCAGAGGCTCTCTATTATCTCCCCAAAGCAGCGAAGCCTTCTAGGAAGGTTAAATGAAGCTTGAACTTGCATCGCACTAAGAGACAAAATCTACAGAGGCTGAGGTCTCCTGTGTATCAGGTATTGTGTGCCTGGAGGTTGTGGAAACGGGCTCATAGGGCAGGGTTCAGAGGATCAAAGGCAGCTAGATCTTGCCAACCACCTGTGGAAAATCCCATTTGACAAGCCCAACCTGCCGAGTTTCTTCCCAGTGACTGTCTGCGAGCTGCGCTCCTCCAGCTCATCAAAGAGCCCGCCATCCCGAGTAAAGATAACCAAGCAGGTCGTGTGGTGGGCCACTGGAAGATGAGAGCCCAGAAAAACATCTTTCAAAAAACAAGTGGCCCATCGGAGTTCCTCAAGGTTGAGGACAATGGAAATAAGTCGTGCTTTCTGGGATTGCAGCGATCCTGCTCATTGGAATCAGAAGCACAGAGCATTAAATCTATGGTCATAGAGACCAGAGATGTTCTGACTTTTTGTCCTGCCTTTCTTCTCTCTTTCTTCCTCCTTCCCTTTATTTCTTCCTGTATACTCCTTCCTTCCCTCTTTTTTCCATTTTTCTCCCCAGCAGTCAAGTCGGACTCATGGCAACCCCATGGCAGAGCAGGCTGTTACCTGGCCCTGCGTCGTAGTCACCATTGCTGACGCCTTCAAGTCCATGGGAATGGCTGTTAGGATGTGGCCCATCCTACCAAGGCCTCTGTTGTCCTCACTCACCCTCCATGTCACCAAACAGAATGTCCTTCTCAGTGACTGATCTCTCCTGGCGATATGTCCTAAGCCGGTGAGTCTGTTTGTGATCAAACAGGTTCTCGTTGGCCAATTTTCAGGGGTTGATCACAAGACCATTCTTCGTATTCATAGTCTGGAAACTCTGCTAAAACCTGTCCACCAGTGACAGAGTGTCCAGCATCACAATAGCACCTGGACACCACATTATACCAAATATCCATAGATCCTCAATGTGCAAGAGCGCCCCAAAAGAAGGCAAGTATTGCAAGAAATGAAACCAAAAGAGACCCCCTAAAAATAATATTTCCTGCTCATGGATTGGAAGACTTAACATTGGGGAAGTGACAATACTACTCAAAGCAGTCTATCGGTATGATGTCATCCCAGGCCAGATCCCAATAACAATCTTTAGTGAAATAGAAAAACTGGTTTTCAACATTACATGGAAAAGAAAGAGGTCTCAAATACGCAAAGCAATATTGAAGAAGAAAAGCAAGGTAGGAGCCCTCAAACTTCCCAATCACTTCCCAATTTCAAAACATACTGTCCAGCCACGGGCATTAACACAACCTGGTACTGGTTCAATGAAGGCATATAGCCATGTCAGAAGTAAATCCATGCATCATCCAGAGGCAACTGATCTTCAACAAAAGCTCAACGTTCATTCAATTGGGAAGAAATAGATGGGTCTGGCAAAACTGTATATCCATTTGCAGAGAAATTAACCAGGACTCGTACTGCATACCATGCACACTATTAATTCAAAGTTGATGAAAGCTAAAACTGTAAAGTTCCTGGAAGCTAACATAAAGACAAAAGTAGAGGGGCTGATTTTCAGCATAAATAGCCTATTAAACACAACTGAAAATGCCCAAGCAACTAAAGGTAAATAAGATAGCTGAGACCTAAAAATTAAATACCTGTGCTCATCCAAAGACACGTGGCAATGCAGCGGTCACTAGCTGGGCGGCTGGCACAATGAACTATGGCAGCTGGTTACGGAAGGTCGGCGCTGTGAAACTGCCAGCTGCTCTGCAGGACGAAGGCGCGGCTTCCCAACCCCATAGAGAGTTACAGGCACTGGACTGGTTGGGGTTGCTCACTAGGGGCCACACTGAAAGTCCATAGGCATACCCGGGGGGAAGGGAGGGAAGCTGCAACCTTCCATCCCTGACCTCGGGAGTAACAGTGTGGTCTTATAGAACAAGACAGAGAAGACTAAAAGGGGGCATGTGTTGTTGGACAAGCGGGACCAGGGAGAGGTAAACTCAGAAGAAATGGGTCGGGACGGATGGTTTATAACGTGCCCTTCTCTATATGTAGCACAGAGATATTCATTTGTTCTCTGCCATGATCCCTGTCAGATTTGTCACTATCTGTATGTTTGGGGGGGGTTTTGGGGGGGGGAGTGTTCTTTGTTTTGTTTTGTTTTTGGTGTGCATGGGTTTGTTGGTTTGTTTGTTATCTTTTTGGTTGGTGTTCATCTGGACAAGATATGCAGGACAGGCAATCTTACAGAGACAGTGACTGGACCAATAGGTCGGGGGTGAGGGGGCATGGGACGGGAGGCGGGGAGGGGGCATGGGACGGGAGGCAGGGAGGGGGCATGGGACGGGAGGCGGGGAGGGGAGTGGGAAGATAACAATTATGGATACAGATGGATACAGAGGTATCAGAAGTCCAAAAATACACAACTAAATTGATGCAAAGGGGCGTGGATGTAGTGGAGACCCCAAGCTCACCTGAAGATAATTGGGCAATCCCTCTCAGAAGGGCCACGTGAAGTGGATGATAAATCCAGGGTGTGCTATGGCACCGATGAACTACATAACAACCCTCTAGTGCATAAATATTTCTCCCCTTACTATTATGGTTTTTACTTGTTTAATCAAGCTAGACTTACATAGGTTCATTTCTATATTTGGGATTATGCAGTACATGAAAGGCAACACAGATAACCTCCAGAAACACAGGGCTAATGGTTCCCTGTGGATACGGGAAGGCAGAGGTAGGGAACAGGGGAAGGGGGAGCTGATCGGGTTGCTGATTGTGTAACCTCCCTCCATAGAATTGAACAACAGAATTGATTGTGAATGGATATACTGGATTGTGTAAGATAAGTCAATAAAACTATTCCATCAAAAACAAAGTCACAGTCTCAGAAACTCACAGGAGCCTGTTAACCCTGTCCTATCGGGTCACTGTGAGAAGGCATTGATTGATGGCAATACGTTTGAGTGTTTTGAAGTTCATCAAAAGACTTTACAAAGACAGTTTTTTTAAAAAATCTATAGTCTCAGGGAATGTTTGTCAACAACCTGACAAGGGTCCAATGTCACAAATACATAGAAATGTCAACATCTTAACAATAGGAAGTCTCTGCTCAATTTTTAACAATTCAGGGACATGAACAGACCCTTCAGCAAAGAGGACATTCTGTTGATCAACAAATTCATGAGAAGATGCTTGCAACCTCAGTAGCATGCGGATGCTTTAGAGAGATACATATAAAAACTGACATGGGGTACCGTCTCTCCCTTGCAAAAAAAATTAAAATGACAATAATATTCATTAAAACAGAAAACAACAAATTCTGGCAAGGTTATGGGGAGATTGAAACTCCCATGCACTGGTAGAGGGATTATAACATAGCACAACCACTATAGAAAACAGTATGAGATCTTCTCAAAAAACAAAACAAAAACCCTAGAAATACCATACGATCCAGCAATATCCCTCCTAATATACCAGGGATATAAGAGCAGTGGCACACATAGACATGTGTGCACCCATGTTCATTACAGGTCCGTTCGCAACAGCAGAGCGGTGGAAACAGCCTAAGTGCTGTCACCTGATGAATGAATGTGCAAGAAGTGCTACACTCATACAGCTGAGTACTGTGCACCCCTAAAGCATGCGGAAGAGCCTGTGGGACATCCTACAGCATGCAGGAACCCAGGAGTTAAAGAAGTCAAACACAATTGGGCAAAGGCTGGACTGTCCCACTTATAAAATGTCAAGGATAGATCCAAACACCGGAAGCGACAGTATTTTATGGTCACTGGGGATGGGGGTGGGGAGGAGAAGGAATGGCTTCCTAGTCAGTAAACATTTGTTGTTTTTGGTGATGGGAAAGATAATGCCAAAGGTGAAGTCGCCACAACTTGACCAAGGTAAATTAAGACATTAAGAAATACATTCATACGATGGAATATTGTGCATCTATAAGAAACAATGGTAATTCTCAAAGATGGCCAGATATGGACAAAGCTTTTTATGCTTAGCAAACTCAGTTAATCTTACAACAATAAGCATTTAATAACACCATTGTCATAAGATAAAACAAAGAAGAAATGTGATTTGTACACCAATAGACCAGACTTGGATGAGGGGCGTCGATGGAAGCAGGGCAAAGGGAGAGGTGGGTTTTTTGGGGGGGGAGAGAGGAAAGATTGAGGAGGGGTGGAGAAAATGAACCACACGTAGGGAGGGTTTAATAGGATATTATTGTTGGTTTCATTTCTTGATATGGGCTGTATATATAGTTTGCTTCATTTTTGAAAGTTCCCTGAGATTCCTTATCCCACAAGTCTAAATAGTGATCTGAGAGGCTTAAACAGGCGGGGGAGAGGGGGTGAGAAAAAATGAAATTTAAATGGACTTAGAATCTCTAGTGACAAATAAATTCATATCAAAAAATAACTAAATAAAATTATCTGCCAAAAAAGAAGACATTAAGAAGTATACAAAGGGACAATTTCAGGAAATGATATATAGCACACAATTGTGCAATGTTAGTGATAACAGCTATATATAGAGAGAGGGGTGCGTGTGTTCGTCTAGTCATGCCTCTGTACATACAGAGGCGTATCTGTAGGCATCGGTGTGCCTGTGGGTGCGTGTGTACAAGGAAGCACACAGGGGACACAGTCATGACCGTCTCCTGTGTTATAACTTAACACCCTGCTGGACCGGTTGACTGGATTGGACAGCTGAGGGCCACCGTCTTCTGGGACAAGTAGGTCACTGGCACAACATAGTCTATAAACCTTGTCACCTCCTTCAAAATCTCAAAGAAGAAACTACCACGTGGGACGCACAGCCCGGACAGGGGACAGAGCAGAAGGTCGTGCGTGGACAAACCGGGAGAAAAATGGAGAACCAATTTCCAATTCCTAAAAGGGCCAAACCTATAGGACGAAGAGAGACTAGAGGACTAACTAAGACTATTTCAGGAAGTCACCCTCCTGCCGAGTAATAGATCGGCTCCTAAATGGCCAACAGTCACGGACAACGGAAGCTGAGAGCGCAGCCGGGAAGCTAGACCCTGGGAAGAGAAGGGACAGACTGGCCGCCGTGAGCCTGCTGGCGCCGTGTGAAAAAGGCAGCCACGGTGGCCGACCTTGTGCCATAGGAATCTATTTTGCTGTGCAAGCTTACACATGAAACCAAATTATTTACGTTTAGAAAAAGAAGCAGGCCGGAAGGACACGTGGGCTCAAGCTAAAATGCCAAATTTAGACTTCGGAAAGTATCCTTCCCAGGTGCTTACACAACAAGTCTTAATAAAGGTGTGTGTGCTAATGACATCAATTTTTATATGCAAGTAATACCATGTACCATGAGCTTTGTAAACGCTGCCTATTTAAAGTGGATGTAGTGGTGCAGGATCTCATACATAGCAGAGGACAGCTAGGAAAAGGGATTCGATCTGATACAGTTCCACAAACAGATCTGGCCCCCGGAGCCTGCTGTTTGAGCACTGGTAAGATGCTCACGGAGGCTGTGAATTCCCGCCCGAGAACGCGCAGGCAACAAGAAGAGCTCCTTTCTGAGTGGAGCCCCTCCCTTGCAGGCTGCTCTTCCTTCCACACTTTCACGCTGGGGGCGCTCTCTGCTGGCCAACCCACAGCATTACTCTGTTTCCCTGGACCCTCACGAAGGAAATCTCTAAAGTCTTCCACGATGCTGTACCCCAACTGTCATCCCCTGAAGGTGCCTGGGTTCTAGGTGATGCTCACAGCAGCAAAGACCCCCTGTGTTAGTCTGGGTACTTTAGAGAAACCAATCCACAGAAACTCATGTATAAGAGAGAGTTTTATATAAAGGTTAAGTGCGCATCAAGAAAACATCCCAAGCCAGTGTTGCCCAAGCCCACAAGTCCAACATTAACCCTTATGTCCAACACCAATCCACAAAGTCCTTCTCCATTTCACAAAACAGATGCAGTGATGCTGACTGCAGGAAGAAAGCCGAGTCAGTGAACGTGTAAGCATCTCAGTGCTGGCAGGGGTCTCCACACGGCTGCTCCAGTACCCAGGGCTGCATCGGGGCAGGTCCATGTGGCTTCTCCTCAGGGATATCTTGCAGGAAGTGAACCTTGCCAGCTAACGCAGGGAATTGGCTAAGGCAGCTGCACCCTGGTCCGACCATCAGAAAGCAAGAGACTCGAGAACTCGAAAGGTGAGACTCACTGAGCCATTTATCCCTCCACCTTTCAATTAACCCCACATGTGTTTATTGGCCAGGTTGGCACAATAAACTACCTCACCCCCCAACACTCTCCAGTGACACGGGTCCATCTGTTCACCTTAAGAACAAGGATGAACGTTGTTGGATGGCCTACTATGTGCCAGCCTGTGCCAGCTTTACATACACAGGGCAGAATCACCACAGGGTCAGGGGATTGCCTTCCCCTGCTGGTTGCCATGGTCCTCCCACAGGCTCCTACTCACAGCAGGACCACACTTTACCTTCCTGCGCCATTCTTCTTAGTGTTGGCATGCTCCCACATTGCTGTGGCCACTGCTTGTCTTCAGTGCCTTCCAGCACACAGTCCGGCAATATTCTATTGTGGGCCATAGAGTATTCACTAGCTAATTGCCAGACTAGTCAATTAGACTAGTCTGGCCTTGTTTCCTAGTCTATCTTAGTCGGGAAGCTCCTGGAAACCTGCCCCCATCCCCTGGCTGGCCCTGAAACTATTTGAAAAGCAGAAAGCACCGCTTTTCGCATCAGAATCACAGGCAGAACACCACAGTACAGCAAACTGACAGCTGACGGAAATGCTAAGAGACCCAAGGACGTTAAGTGACCCTTTCAAGGTCACACACATTGGAGAAAAATGCTAACAAAATGACTCAACCCTGGATCCGCTCCAAATCTTCTCCCTCGTCGTGGTTGGGCAGTGTGTTGAGGAGAATGGAAAAAGAGCATACGGCAAGCCCACCTGGCAGCAGTCAGTTCTGACTGGTAGCACAGCAAGCCCGTGTGTCAGAGCAGAAGTGCGCTGCTCGGGATTTCTGATGGCTGATCTTCCTCCAGTAGATTGCCAGGTCTTTCTAGTAAGGCACCGCCAGAGAGACTGCAAGTTCCAACCTTTGCAGTAGCAGCCCAGGGCTTTAACAATGCGTACCACCCAGAGACTCCCCTCGGCTCTTACACATACTTGCTTCAATTCCTCCTCGCCACCCACTTGTGTATCACCTGTCTTTGCATTGACCCATCCATCAGTCACGTGGCACGCTGCCTTGTGCTCCAGCCTCCCTCTCTGTACCCAAGCTCAAAAGCATCTCAACAGAACCAGCAGGGCACAAAGGAGGCTAGTGACTGAGGCTAGCAACACACTGAGCAGCTGGGAAACTGAGCAGTGTACGAAGAAATAATACTCACTGAGTCTCAATATTTTCCAGGCAGGGGCCCCATATACTGGGTTCCTTAATCCCCACTACCAGCCTTAGTGGGGGACCATTATGATCCCTCGTCTTTCTTTATAAATCATTTTATTGGGGCTCATACAAGTCTTATCACAATCCACACATACATCAATTGAGTAAAGCACCCTTATACATTCGTTGCCCTCGTCATTCTCAAAATTCACCTTCCACTTGAGTTCCTGGAATCAGCTCGCTTTCCTTTTTCCCTCCCCCTCCCTCCCCATATCCCCCCTCCCTAACAAACCCTTAATAACTTATAAATTATTACTCTATCCTATCTTACACTGCCCGGCGTCTCCCCTCACCCACTTTCCTGTTGCCCATCCCCCAGAGAGGAGGTTACATGTAGATCCCGGGGATCGGTTCCCCCTTTCTACACCCCCTTCCCTCCTGGTGTCACCACTATCATCGCTGGTCCTGAGGGGTTCATCCGTCCTAGATTCCCTGTGTTTCCAGATCCCTACTGCACCACTGTGCATCCTCTGATCTTACCAGGTCCGCAGGTAGAATTGTATCCCTCGTCTTATAGGTGAAGAGATTGAGGAATGGGGTGTTGGAAATGACTTGTCCAGAGACACACAGCTTGCTTGAGATGGGACCAAAATTTGACTCCAAGACTGAGTGACTATGGAGTCAAGCCCTTTACCACAGGGGCTATGGCAGCAGCTGAAGGGAGCAGTGGGAGAGGAAGGGTCCGGGTGGGAGGGTGGAGTAAAGTTTTACCTGTATCTCAGTCTGTCTGCAGTCGTTGAAGGATCTGAAATGCATGGGCCCTGTAGACTTTCTTTTATGGACCAGAGAGACAGTCGGAAAGTAAGACGGGCTACAGGACTTGGGTGGCCATAATTCAGTGCCCAGAAGCCAGACTGGAGCATGTTGAGTGAGAGATCTATGAGGCACTCAAGGGACATGGGTGACCCAGTCATCATATTTTTGTGTTCCATGTGGCCAAGTGATTATACCTTGGGTTGTGATCTCAAAGTTCATCGGTTTGAAACCATGAGGCTCCCCGTGGGAGAAAGACGGGGCTTTCTGCTCCCATCAAGAGTCACAGTCTCAGAAACCCACAGGGGAAGTTCCACCCTGTTCTATGAGGTCACTATGAATCGGCATCAACTCGATGTTGGTGAGAGCCAGTGAGATGTGGCAGACCCGAGTTCGATTCCCAGTCAGTGGACCCCATGCACAACCACCAGCCATTAGCTGAGCCTGTGTGTTGCTGTTCTGCCGAAGAGGTTTCAATGGCCTTCCACATGAGGCCAGACTAGAAAGAAAGTCCTGGTATCCTCTGCCAAAATTCAGCCAAAGAAACTCCTCTGGCTCACAAATGTCTAACCCACAACCGATCACAGGGTCTGTGCAGCATTTTATTCCCTGGCGCCGGGGATCACCGTGAGTGGGGATTAACTCCAGGCCTGCTCACATGAACACTAGGAGACATTTACATTGGGAAGCTGGGCAGCCCAGGCCACTGGTGGGGTGAATCGAGGGAGATGGGTCTGGCAATGAGGACAGGGAAGTTGTCCGAGTGTTGAATGGATGGCAGCTAAGCTTGCAGATAAGGTGGCCTTCAGGAGAATGACGACAGAGAGGTGGAGAGGAGGGCAGGTGTGGACACTTGGGAACAGTGTCTGCAGAAGGAGGAACTGGAGACCCAGTACCCCAGAGGGCTCAAGACACGTCAGAGGCCGTGCTCTCCGACCCCGAGTTGAAGGTTGAGAGGAGGCCAGCATTCAAGAAAGTTGTGTTTGGCTCCCCGAAATGACCCACCACAAATGTCAAGATCTCTCCCCATCTGGAACGCAGAAAAAATGATTTGCAGTCCTCAGACAGTTACGAGGGCATCGTTTTTGCCAAGTCACATTATTGGACAGAAATGGGCCGTGAAATGCCTGCTAATTGCTACAAGATTTAACAGGGAGAGAAAGGCCCGAGAGCTGGAGGTGAGTCTCGGGCTTTCATGTGGGGAACTGGGGAGCTAGAGGGATAACACGACATAATGGGCCTGCTTCTCCACACTCCAAATTACCAGGATCACTTTATCCCACTGAAAGAAGACTAAAGCTTTTAAAAATGGGCAATCATGACATCTTTTCTTCATTGTTGTCGAGAAAGCTAAACCCCAATTATGCCAACTATTTTGGAGGGGTTTTCAAAAGGCACTCATGCCATTGTTGAGCTCACCCTCTCCCCAGGCTCCAGCGAGAGCTTGGTTTGCCTTCATAATCCTGGTTGATCCCTTCTCGCCATACCCGACAAGTCTTTGCAGCGCTCTGCCCGCGTGCTCTGTGCCGGCCCTGGAATGGGACCACGGGGCCCTGGAACAGGCGGAGAAAATGGTTCCCATGTCATCAGCAGTCCCTTCACTGTGGATTGAAAAAATATAGCAGGGGTTGGGGGTGGTCCAGCGAGCCTACTCCAGCTCATGGACACCCTGTGGGTTAGAGAGAGGCCTGGGTTCCATAGGCATTTCCTTGGCCTTTCTTTGGTGGTTCTACTGAGTGGGACTGAACCGCACACCTTTAGGCTAGCCCGGATTGCAAATAGCTTCGATTACCAGGTTCCAAAGGACATGGCAATAGTCTGTAATCTTACCTCTTCCCCCTTCTTTCTCTGATCTTCAGGAAGCATCCCTTGACATCTGACCTAAAACCTCCAGTAACTCCCCACTGCCTGCCACGTCTCTCATCCATACATGTATTTGCTCATGAATTCACGTAATAGCCATGTGTTGAACACATTGTATATGCCAGGTACCATTTGCTCATGCATTTGCTCATTGCTGCTGCCTCCATGTCACCTATGTGCATTGAGTGCTTTGTGTGTGCTGGGCTCTATCCCAGGGGCTGTGGGAGACTTTTCCAAGTTGGAAAGAGAGTCGGGGAGGCTAAAAGTTATCCTACATAATATCAAAGGCTCTGTTGAATGAGGGTGGAGGACTTTGGAAGAGACAAAGCCCTTCTCTCTGCACTTGGGCTTATGCCAGAAAGGTTCCCCCGTCGGGAGGAATATGAAGGAGGAGGAAACCTACTGGAGGCAGAACTTGAAGTCACAGGGTGCCTGCAGTGAGGGCTTTCGGGAGAATGGGAGATGGAATGACACTGCCCCCTCCAACCCCAACCCCATGCCAACGATGTCCATGCCCTAATCCCTGAGACCATGAATGTTCCCGTCCACGGCATAGGTAGTTAGATGTGACTAAGTGAAGGCTCCTGCAATGGGGAGATAAATGAAGACTTTACAAGATAGTAGAGGACTTGATGTAATTATAATGGTTCTTAATAGGAGAGAGGCAGGAGGGTCAAACTTAGGGAAAGAGGTATGATGGTGGCTATAGAAGTCAGGGAGCAAGAAAGGTGCTAAGCGTCTAGAGGAACCCAGGCAGCTTCTAGAAGCTGAGCCATCAAAGGATCAGAGGAGCCTCCCCAATGGCCTCCAGAAGGAGGACAGCCCTGCCTGGACCTTGATGCTGGGCTTCTGACCTTTCCATTGTAAGAGATACAGTTGTGTGGTTTTAAGCCACTAAATTGATGATACTTTGTTGCAGCAGTCATAGGAAACTCAAGCAGGGGGCAAGGAGATGCTCAGAGTTCAACAGTGGGTAGTTGGGGGTGGAGGGTGATGCAGCTGCACAGAGAAAAGTCAATGTGACAGGTGTGGGAGGGGTGAACTCCACTGGGGACTCTCTGATCCTTATAAGCCTGTGGGCCACCAGGAGGTGATGCCCAGCAATCAGCTGTTCCTGGGCACCGTGAGGGGTCCAAGCTGCAGAGAGAGGCATGGGAATGGTCAGCTCAGAGGTAGACATTGGTGTCCTGGCGATGAGCAAGGCCGTGTGGAGAGGCAGCTCCCGAGAGAGTCCGCGGGAAGACCAGCAGCTAACGCACCTTGTGGAGGAAGAGGTTATCCTTGGTGGTGCCAGAGTTTAAGGGGCTCAGCCGTTAACTGAGAAGTTGGAAGTCTGAGTTTACCCAGGCCTCAGAAGAGGCCCCAGCTGACCTGCTTTCAACGTTGAAAACCCTATGGAGCACAGTTCTAGTCTAATGTACGTGACGTTCGCCATAGGTCACCAGCAACTCCATGGCAACTGGCTTTTTTTTTTTTTTTTTTTGGTTTATTGAGAAAGATGAAACTACTCAGGGGAAAAACAACAACCAACCTGGAGTCTAAAAAGAGGGAATGCCAATCATCTGCTTCCCCAGTGGGAGCAGACGGCTTGCAAGTTCTGCCTTTGTAAATCTGAATGAGATCCGAGGGTCTAAAGTACTCTCAAAAGGACCACTGGCTCTCATAATGTGTGGAAAATGCCCAAGAATAGCTACTAATCTATAGGGGTCCTGTTTTCGTGTTCACTTCATCCCAGATTCAAACTTTTAAGGGGCTCCAAAAGGAAATGGAGACTTGGCGTGATGGATTCTGTGTAAGACCAGGCATCTAGGCAACGAGAGAGCTCAAAATGGAGCTAGAGAAGCAAAGCCCATGCTCTTAGTCGCCCACTAATCTCTTCTGGGCGGTCTGACAGCAGAGCAGAAATTAGTCCACCAGTTCATTTATGTATTCAGTCATATTATCTTCCAGGCAATGATCTCTAGTCTCATGGAACTTATATCCTACTGGTAGGACGAGATATGTTCAAGATCTTGGCTTTTTCCTCGAATGAAATCGGGAGTTACTGGACAGTTTTCTGTGGGGGAGAGATACATGATCTAATTTATATAGTGCCACACTGGCGTCTATGGTGAGAACAGCTTTATGGTAGCAAGAGTAGAATCAAACAAGCCTGGTAAGCACCTAGTGTCCTTATCCAAGCAAGTGGCAATGGTGAGTTGGACAAGGGTGGCAACAGTGGAAGTGGTCAAATTCTGGGTAAGTGTTGATGATGGACCAAATCAGATGAATGATGGATTGACTAGGAATGGACTCTCAGCCTGGGCGGGAGATAGAAATGTAACACTTATCAAAATATATTGTTTTCTTTAAACAGTTTTATTGGTACATACTTCACGTATCATATAATAATTCAATCATAACAAAGAGTTGTACAATCATTAGTAATCAATTTCCAAATATTTTTTCTTTTGTGTACTTTTTGTTAGCAACTCCCCACCTTCCCCCCAAACGTCACTGTCATTTTACCAAGAAATCATTGATCCAGTTACAGTCTCTAGAGATTTACCTACCCTGGATGTCCTCTACAGAAAACATATCAAAACAGAAACAGAAAAACTAACAACAGCAGAGTAAAACAAAGAAAAGCCTCAATATAAAATGAAGTTGAAAATATTAAAATGGGCCAAAAGGGAGATCAAATGATAAGGTGTTAAATTTTAACCTATTGCATTGACAATAATCCACTTTTCAATGCATTTTTGCATGATAACAAGGCTATGCGTATCCTGGTGTATAGTCAAAGGTAATTCACCAAAGGCTTAATCCATGTGTCTTTCCCCATTGCTTTCTTTTTACTTGAAACAACTTTTAAAGAAGTCAAAGGGGAAATCAAATGATACATTATTACATTTTAACCTAATATAGCTGTCATATCAACTTTACAGTGCTCTCTGATAACCTGGCTATTCGTACCCCTCAACCACGGTCAGAAAGAATTCACTAGAGACTTGGTCTATGTGCGGACCCTGCAAAGGGATCTATAGCCTTCTGCAAACTGGGTGTTCACACTTTAAGTTCTGATACCATTCCCTCTGTATTAGGATTATACTATTTACAATCCTTCAATCACACAGGCTGCTGTGCTTCTTCCATGTAGAATTAGTTGACACCTCACGTAAATGGCCGCTTGTTTGAAAGATTACAAACCTTTTAGGTTCCACATAATTCTTTCTGATAGCCGACTTTCCTCACCGCACTTTGCTACAGCACCCATTTCTTCAGTGATCTCTTCATGATGGCAAGCATCAAGCAGGGCCATGTCCATCAACCCTTGGCCCCTGGCAACCTGGATCACTGTGATTGTTTGCCTGGGTTTTGAAGTAACTCACCAAGTCTTTCTTCCCAATAAACAGATCGAGAGAATGCATGTATGAAAAAAATGTATGAAAGAAGGAAAAAATTAAAACTGAGCCCAGAGAGTGTTTTTGTGAATTGAATTGTGTTCCCCCCAAAAAATTGTGTTATAAATCCTGACTCATACTGGGGTTATAATCCCAATAGTGACTGGGTTTTCTTTTCATGTTAATGAGACACTATCAGTGTACAGTGTGTCTTTTGTTAAAAACCACAGATTAAGACTGAGGAAGAGAGCAGAAATGTGGGATGATAGAGGCTGCATCACATGAAGAGATAGCCAGAGAACCAAAGAACAAGAGCATTCCCTCCCACTGACAGAAAGAGACTTCCTCTCAGGTCAGCACTCTGGATTCAGACAGTTGGCCTCCTAACCAAGGAGACTATGCCACAGGCTGCCAGAAGAGCAAACAGATCTGTTTTAGAAGTGCAGCTGACAGCTCCTTAGAACCAACAACGGAGAGATTTACTTTTGTTCTTGGGCCATGTTATTGGAAGGACTCAGTTTCTGGGGAAGGATATCATGCTTAGTAAGAAGGGAGTCCGTGAAAAAAGATAAATCCCCTCAATGAGATGGACTGATGAAGGAGCTTAGCAATGAGCTCAACTATAGCAATGATTTTAAGGATGGCCTAGGACTAGGTTGCGTTTTGTTCTGCTGTACATAGGATTACTGTGAGTCAGAGCCACCTCCATGACATCTAACCACAAGCCGTGAGAAAATAAATTTGTGATATTCTGCTACAACAGCACTAGGTAACAAAGACAGTGGTCAAGAACAAGGGAAAGATTCCGAACATGACGGTGGCATGTGACTACTGAGAAGAAGAAAAGTCAGAAGAGTGGAATGTTCTGGCAATCAGGTGAAGAACCTGCATCCAGGTTTGGGTAAGCAAGTATGGGAAGTGCTGCTGAGAGGTCAGGAAACATGAAGACCGAGGATCAGCCAATAGATCTTGCAATATGAAGGTCATTGGTGCACTTGGCAAGAGCAATTTCAAGGCATAGCCAAGGGGTGTCTGGTGGGAGAGGATGTTAGAGAAAAATGAGATACAAGTGAGAGACCGCAAGGTGAGACAACTTTCCCAAGGAGTTTTTCTGCGAAAAGACGTCAAGAAATAGACAGAAAGTGTTGATGGCAACATATGTACAAGTGCACGTAATACAATTGAATGATGGATTTTTATAAGATATGTCAGAACCCCACCCCCCCAATAAAATGATTAATAATAATAAAAAAGAAACAGTAACTGGCAGGAAAAGTGGGACAAGAGAACATTGTAGATTGAATTACGTTTCCCTTCTCCCCTAATATGTATAGAAAGCCTAAGTCTTATACCTGTGGACAAAGGAGTGCTCGTGGCACAGTGAATTAAGCATTGGGCTGCTAACCCCAAGGTCAATGGTCCAAACCCACCACATGCTCTGAGGGAGAAATCTGAAACTCTCTGCTCCTGGAAAGATGAGCTGGAATCAACTCAATGGCAGTGGGTTAGACCTGCAGGTGTCATTCCATTTGGAAATAGGGTTCCGTTTCTGTAGTTTATTAGGTTATACCTGAGTAGGGTGGATTCTAAGCATAATCACCTCTTACCTATACAAAGAGCATGGTCAAGGGAGGGAGGGAGGGAAGGAGCGTAGTCTACAAGTAGAGGAACCAAGGATTGTCTGGGACAACCTACAAGAAAGGAACCAACATGGCTGAGACCTCGATTTGGACTTCCAGTCTCCAGAGCAGTGAGGAAAAATAATCTGCTCTGTAGAGCCCCCAGTGTGGGCGCTGCATTGCAGCAGCGGCAGGTAGCTGCAAGAGGGGGTGCAGCATTTGTTCATGTGATTGCTTTTTAAAGAAATGAAATGGAAGAAAGAATGAAGCCAAGAGCTTTGAATCATGAGCGAGGTAGTGGCACTCACATAGAATAAGTGTTTGGGTTGGATGGATGTGCCTGCATCATACAACATACGCGCCTCTGAGAAATGGGGTCTGAATTTATGAGAAAGAAACATTATGATCCTCGAGTTTAACCATGGCCCATAAGTTCAGAAAAACTCTTCTAGAAGTTTAACTAAGATTCAAGTCCACCAGAGCTACTCAGGGTAGACGAAATCATAGTAAAACTCAGGCTAGGAATGGCATGAGGGAGCATGTCCTGAGGGACAGGGCTGGAGTCTTTTCAGAGCAGAGCATATTTGAATCTGACTGTAGTCCAAGAATGACACATGCCCTTGCGTTGATTGCTTCTTTAGTTCTTTTCCCAGGTTCAGAATAGAAAGTCAAAGCCATTCTAGGTTCTTGAGCTGGGATTCCATAAATATCTTGAATTCACTGGCACAACTGAGCGCCCATCCTCTGAGACCACATCAAAACTTGAGCAGAGTCTGACCAGGGCCCCAGTAGATATGCCCTGAAAGAATGAGAGAACAACTCGGGACTAAACTCCAATTCTTACGCTTGAGTGGACCAGGTCAGATGAAAGAACTCCCTGGGACAATCGTTCTGAGATACTCTTTGAACACATTAGGAGACACATCCTAAGGTCACCTTGTAGCGACAGGGGAGTGGCACGCAGAATAAAGGCAATGATCCATGAGCACCTTGCTCCGTTTTACTGGGGCTCACCCAGCTCTTATCACAGCCTGTACATCCATCCAAGCACATTTGTACATTTGTTGTCATCATCATTTTCAAGACTTTTCTTTTAACTTAAGCCCTTGGTATCAGCTTCTCATTTTCCCTCTCCCTCCCCATCCCCCCTCCCTCATGAATCCCTGATAAATTATAAATTATTATTATTTTGTCATGTCTTGTACTGAAAAAAATCTGAATGAAACCACAGGACCAGCAATTGCATACAAGCAAAGATGGGAAGATAAACTGCAGGGAGATTCGATTTCTGGAAATAGAACAAGCAGCATGCAGGAAAAGAGAATATTGACAAGATGTGGATGATCTAACTCATGTCACTGCACAATTTACGTAGAAACTGCTAAATGTTGTTTGTAACTTGTTGTTTCAATTTTCACTGATAACACAATAAAACAGTAAAAACAAACTCGGAGAGTCCTTGAGTGGCCTCTTTCTTGTGCACTTTCTTACAGTAATACCTCGCAGGGAGTATTTCTCTCGGCTCCCCCAAACACCCTGGCCACCACGTTTTACATGCTGGCTCCTTCTGAATATTTCAGGAGTATACCTTAGAAAGGCCTTTCCTTGACATCCATATCTTAATTTCATTCCTGAATTACTTTCTTCGCATCCATCTGTTCTTTTTCTTCATAACTCATAACACAATTTGCCACAAGATACTCATTTCTTTGTTTGCTTGAGAATAACAAGCATTGCATTGGGCAAATTGTTTGGGGCAAATCCCAATTCCCACTCATTCTAGGTACACCGTGTTGGGAAAATTAATGGACCTTTCTGATTATTTCTTCTTTTTCATCTACAAATTAGGGGGAGGAAATATTAAAATTAATAACTGAATTATTAAAGAGATCCAAGGAGATAATGCATTAAAGTATTTGGGACATCCCTTAGAAGCAACTGCCGATAAATACTAGCGATGTTACTGCTCTTTGGAAAGTGTCTGCTTGTGGACTTTAAACTCTGCGTAGCTTGTGGATACTCAATATTTGATGGTGCACAGGATTCAATTAACTCAAACAAGTTCCCAAACATTGACTTTTGGTTGATACAAGCGAGCTCCCTTGGCTGTCCCTGTTGGGATTCGTGGCCTGGCGTGCTAACAGGCATCCGAACGCTCTTGGAGAAAACCGGCCTGAATCAATTGTGTGCCGTTTGACACTAGATAGTATTTCTGTGAAGCCCTGGGTCTCTTATCTCATTTTGGATGTCATTATCTGTGACTCCCTTTTATGGCGAAATAATATCTGTAAAAAGTCTGGCCAAGTTCATTTGAAAGAAATGGGCTCTGGAATTGGTGATTCATGTCTGATTTGGTGTCTCAATCAGATTAGCTAGCCTCCCTAGTCATCAGTATATATTTAGTTGTTTGGACTCCACATAAGTCCTTGCAAAATAGAAGAGATCATTTGGTATAAATGTCTTATTCCACAGATAAAATTGAGTTCCAGAGAAGCGAAGCAATGGGCTCATGGTACGTCCAACCACGAATTTTTGCAGAACCAGGCCTGGAAACCAAGGTCACTGGAGACTCGATAAAATGGAGTAAGGTTGTCTGGTCTAGAAGAAAAAGGTTGCCCTTTGCTAGTACTGGTCAGCAAAGTAAGGGTGCATGCTCATGTCTGTATTTTCATTTATTTTAAATTCCATAAGTTATTAATAAATACTGCTACCCCAAAACCCTACATTTTTAGGTGATTCCACAAGAAGTTAAAAAAAAAATAAAGATGTTTTCATTTAATCCAGCAATTCCACTTCTGAGTATCTACCCCAAAAAACTAAAAGCAGGGACACAAAGAGAGGCGTGTTGACCAGTGTTCACAGCCTTGCTGTTCACAATCGGAAGTGCTGGACCCCCTCTTCCACAAACAAGTGGGCACACAAATGTGGTGCATACATTCATGGGATCATCACTCCCCCATGGAGAGGGATGCAGGCCTGACACAGGCCACAACACAGCGCACAGCGTGCTGAGTGAAAGGAGTCAGTTACTAAAGGACAAATGTATGAGCCGCCTTATATGACCTGTCCGGAACAGGCAAATGTAGAGAGATGAATAATTCTCTGGTCACTAAGTACAGAGCAGAGGAGGAAAGGGAGACCCACTGCTTAAGGAACCCTGAGCTTCTGTTAAACGGGGTGGGAAACTGGGGGGACAAAGTAAGAGGATGGCTGAACAGCATAATTAACAATACCACTGAATTGTACTTGTGACAAATGTTGCAATGTTTAAGTGCTTTGTCGCATAGATAGGAGTACTCACCACAATAAAATGATAATTTCTTCAAACTCTAGATAAAGTAGATGTCCCTTCTAGGCCCCACATGTTAGCTTCCTCTTCTCCTAACCTCTTCAGAGGTATCTGTCTTTGATTCATTGTTTATCGCTTCAAAACCTTCCTGTCATATATATATAATATATATAGTTAGGTGCTGTCAAGTCAGTTCCAAGTCATAGCACCCTATAAACAGAACACCGCACATCCTCACAAGTGTTCCTATGCCTGAGCCCATTGGTGCAGCCACTGTGTCCGTCCATCTTCTCCAGAGTCTCCCTCTTTCACTGCCCATCTACTTTACCAAGCCTGATGGCCTTCTCCAGGGACCAGTCTCTCCTGACAGCAGTTCCAAAGTGCTTGAGACCAAGTCTTGCCATCCTTGCCTCTAAGGAGGGATGAAAACATGCACAGCATTGTTTACGGTGATGGGTTTGCATAAACGCCATAAACCAACTACTGTTGAGTCGACTCCGGCTCACGGTGACTCCCTGTGTGCCAAGCAGATGGTTTTCGGTGGCTGAGTTTTCCCCAGTAGATCTCCAGACCTTTCTTTCAAGACTCCTCTGGGTAGACTTGAACCGCCAACTTTTCAGTGAGCGTGTTAACTATTTTCTCTACCCAGGAACTCCATATAATTAATATTTAAATTATTAATGAAATATTCCCCTGCCCCTTGGTTTTGTGCCCAGGACCCTCCATGAGCCCAGAGCACCAAGTTAGGTGTGGTCTCAGCACCATCACCTAATGATTAAGTGAAGAATCTGCATACTTCATCAAGACCTCCACACCCTCCCCCTCTTTACCCACTTTCCATAAGACCTCTTTTCACTTGGGATCTGCCTGTCATCCACATTTCCCGATCAAGCCTCACCACCCCACCCTTTAAAAATAACACTCCAAATTGTTCTCTCATGCAGCATGAGATTTCTGAGCTATGATTCACTTCAAATTTCAGCAGGGCTTAAGTGCTTTCATTTCTTTTTAAATAGGGTTGGGAGAAACGTCAAATATCTCAGCAGAAGAGTAGGCAATGGCTATCAACAAGCAATTCACATACAGGGTAATACCTAGGTGCATCAGACAAAGATGCTCAATCTCACAAACCATTGGGAAAATGCACATCGACACAATGACTTGTGTCCACCAGAGGGGAGGTGTTTTAAAAGCTTGGTCCATTGAGTGGTGGAGCAGGTTGGAAAGAGGGTAGCCCTGAAAACTCTGGGTAGGAGTGTTGACTTCAACAGCCCTTCTGGTGAAAATTTTATGGCATCTAGGGAAGCTAGCACTCCGTGACCAGCAGCTGTCCTCCGTGTTGTCCCTAAAGAAGCCCTCCTACGTGTTCACACAAAAGAAGCTGATTTGAGGATTTTTCGGATTCCTGGCCATGCATTGGGGAATCCTTGTAGTATAGTGAGTTAGTCATTGGGCTACTAACCACAAGGATAGCAGTTCAAGCCCAACAGCCATACCATGGAAGAAACATGAGACCATCTGCTCCTGTAGGGATTTTCAATCTCAGAAACCCTATGAAACATTTCGTCTGTCTTATAGAATCGTGATGTGTTTGTTTGGGGAGGGGTAATGGTTAAATGATGGGCTGTTAACTGAAAAGTCAATGGTTCTAGACCACTAACAACCCATGGAAGAAAAGACTCAGAGATCTGCTCCCACCAGGATTCCAACAAAGGAGAGCCCAGAGGGCAGTTCTGCCCCATCCCACAGAGTCGCTCTGAATTGGAGAAGACTCAGCAGCACACGACCACAGCACTGCTTGTAGTAGGGGAAATTAGTCTGACGGAAGTGCCATCTCAGCATTAGATATGCTGCCAGGAGAGAGACCAGGCCCTGGAGAAGGACACCATGCTTGGTAGAGAGGCATCAAAAAAAAGAGAGAAAGGGCCTGGACAAGATGGAATGACACAGTGGCTGCAACAATGGGCTCAAGCCTAGGACTGGCGCAGGACTGGACAGTTGTTTCATTTTGTTTCATTGTACATAGGGTGGCCGGGAGTAGGAACTGACTCTGTGGCCCCTAACAACAGCAGATATCTACCCCAGGGGACATTCAGACCACTGACTGCAGCATCTCACCAGATACAGAGAATGTGCTGGATCTGCATGGACTTACATGGGAAGACCTCTAGATCATATTGCTGAGAGGGGAAACCATCTTGAAAGCTAATCTACGGTATGTGGTAGTATTACTAGGAGTCCCCAGTGGTAATATTAATAGGTAGTATTACTAGGAGTTCCTGGGTAATGCAAATGATTAACACACACAACTGCTATCTAAAGGGTTAGAGGTTTGAGTCTATCCAGAGATACTTCAGAAAAGACCTGTTGATAGACTTCTGGTAAATCAACCATTGAAAGCCCCATGTACAACATCTTACAACATGGTGCTGGGAAAGGCAATGCTGGGTGTGAGTGAAGTATGACTGCCCTAACCAAGGTAAATGATGTCACTGAAATACACACGATTAAAGGACTTTATAGGTAAATGCTATTGGCATATATAATTTGGAAATAGCTGGAGCATCTCCAAAAATGGGAATGCTTGCATAGGTAGATTCACAGGCACATATTTGCATATTAAGGTATGTGTGGATGCATACATGTGTATATATATGTGTATCTGTAGGCATATGCGTATGATTGCTTGTGTGTGGTGCATGTATACTCATAAAACTCAAACACTTTTCCAATCAATGCCAACTCATAGCGACCCTATAGGACAGGGTAGAACTGCCCCATGGGTTTCTAAGACTGTAACTCTTTAAAGAAATGGAAGGCCTAGTCTTTCTCCCACTTTCTCTGGAGTGACTGGTGGTGACTTCTGGTTAGCAGCCCAACTTGTAACCCACTGCACGTCAGGGCTCCTCACACAATCATACATATGATAAAGAAAATAGGGGGCACAATTACAGATACATCTTAAACAAACAAAAAAGCCACCATGGAGTCAATTCTGACTCAGAGAAAGCTGTAGAACAGAGCAGAACTGTCCCTATGGATTTCTGAGACTATAACTCTATAGGAGTAGAGAGCTTTCTCCTGAGATACAGTTGGTGGCTTCAAACTGATGATGTTGTGGTTAGCAGGGCAACGCCTGACACTCCACACTCCAGGGGTCGGACAAACACGTGCTAAATGTAATCACTCACGGCGTGGGATTGTTTTACTTGATTTGAAAGCTTACAACCACCATCTCATGGGACAACTTGGGCAGAGTGCACACCATCGTCCATAAATATGTTCTACATCTTAGTATATGAATAGCAGGATAGCTTCTAGGATCTTAAGAGTTTACCAGAGGCCATCGAAAGTACAGTTGCTGGTCTCCACTCAAACTGAGCAAAAGAGAAAGGAAACTATCTACAGGATTAATAGCCCACATGAGCCATGGGCTCATTTACCTTGTGACCAGCAGACCTGATGGTGTCCTGCTACCACTACTGACTACTCTGTCCAGGGACACAAGAAGTAGTCCTGAATAGAACTGGGAAAATATCATAGAACCAAAGGGCAGGTGTACTGTAGGGCACCTTCAGCTAAATAATGGATTGTCTCCTAAAAATAAACAATTATCACCCATGAGTACTGTGGTCTTTTAAAAAGATTCATATGGAGAGAAGGAGCCTTAGTGGCATGATCGTTGGGCTGCAGAGTACAAGGTCCGCAGTTCAAGATCACCAGCCACTCTGCGGGAGAGCAATGGGCTCTCTATTAGCAGGCAGCATCGATGCAGTGACAGTGAGCTGAGTGTGGAGATGACGACACCATGATCAACACGTTTCATAGATGAGCATGTGCAGGGGTGAGTGTTGGCAAGGAAGCTGAGTTATTAAAAGTGGAACAGCCATAATGCAAATATGAGGATTGTGGACTGTATTAGGCTGGGTACTTTAGAAAACAAATCCACAGAAAATCATGTATAAGAGAGAGTTTTATATAAAGGTTAAGTGTGCTTCAAGAAAACATCCCAACCCAGAGCAGCCCAAGCCCACAAGTCCAACATTAACCCATATGTCCGACACCAATCCACGAAGTCCTCCTCCATCTCACAAAACACACGCAATGATGCCGACTGCAGGAGGAAAGCTGAGTCAGTGAACGTGTAAGCATCTCAGTGCTGGCAGGGGTCTCCACGCGGCTGCTCCAGCACCCAGGGCTGCATCAGGGTAGCTCCATGTGACTTCTCAGGGATGTCTTGCAGGAAGTGAGCCCTGCCAGCTATAGTAGGGACCTGGCTAAGGAAGCTGACCATCAGAAAGCAAGAGACCCGAGAACTAGAAAGGCGAGGCTACCTGAGCCATTAATCCCTCCGCCCTTCAATTAACCCCACATATGTTTGTTGGCCGGGTTGGCACAATAAACTACCTCATGGACGTAATGTGTTGCATACAGCCAATGTCACTGAGCAATATGTGTAGAAAGTATTAAACAGGAGCCGAATTTGCTGGGTCAGCTCTAATCAACAACTCCATAAGGTATTAGAAAGAAAGAGGGAATGCCCCAGGGACTTGCTCTGCTCTGACACATCCCGGGTCACCATGAGTCTGGATCCTCTCAATGGCAACTGTTTCATTTTTGTTTATCCATATTCATTCCATGCTGAAATGATAATATCTGGGCTCTATTAGGCTAAATGAAACATTGTTAAAATTAATTTTATCTGTTTCCCGTTACCTTGTTAATGTAACTACCAGAACACTTTAAACTGCATATATGGCCTCAATTTTTATACTGAATTAAGCTAGTCTAGGAGAGAGGGACAATTAAGTTCCACTTGGGTCAAAAATGCCATGTACCCTTGGGTGTGTCACTTTCCTATCTCAGCCTGATACACAGGGGTCCAGCTCAGGCCATTGTTCTTCCCTGGAAACATATTCATGAGGGTGAGACAGCCCAGAGCCTTACTCTACAGGTCCCATCTCATAGAGCATGCCCTTGGCCGGCTGACAGTCAGCTCACCCCCCAGCTCTCTGAGTGGCTCATCTTAGAACTGGAGATGGAACCTTTTCACCCAGAAGTTCTTCGCTCTTAGGGACTGCATGTCTCAGACCTTCGTGTGCAAAGGAGCTGGATGTTTCAACTCTCTGCTCACCTGGGACCTCTAGGATTCTTCGCAATGGGTCATGGTGTTGACGCTTCCGTCGCTCAGCTCACAGAGTTTGATTTATCAACTCAGTTGCTTTGGACTCTGGCAGTTTATCAACTGGGATTCTGACCAGAAAAACAACAACCCACAGCCAACAACCAAAATCCTAGAAATGGTTTAAATGAAACAACAACAGCTAGTTGCCATTGAGAGGGCTCTGGCGATGGCCAGCCCATGTGGACCAAAACCACAAAGCCAAACTCCTTGCTGTTGAATGGATGTTCACTGCTGGGGACCCAGTAGGACAGAGCAGCACTGCTCCAGAGGGTTGAGCACATACCCCATCTTTTTCCTGAGGAGTGGCCGATGGGTTTAAACCACCGATCTTGCAGCTAGTAACCTGACGCTTATCTCACTGTGTCATGAAGGCTCCTTGATCGTGTGTGTAGCAGAGTGAATGATATTTTGGAAGTACAGGACCTTGGCTTTCTTCAGAGGTGCCTCTGGGTATATTAGAATCACCACTCTTTCAACTATCAGCTGAACACGTAACTATTTGAATCACCCAGAGCCTCCAATTGTTTTTAAAGATGGAGGGACACAATTTTGGGGGTTTTGTGTGGTGGTTTCTGTGTTTGGCTGTTTTTTCAGAGAAAAAATTCAGCGGTGTTCGTATATGTATAAGGAAGACTTTTATATCAAGAAGTAATTTCATATCAAGAAAGTATCCCAGCCTTCTTGTCCATAGGTCTGAAGCTAGCTAGGGCCCTTTGTAGTTCCATAATCTGTTGTCAATTTGAACTTAAAAGTGAAGAGGTGGAGTTTGGCCTGTCAATCAGGTCACAGCTTGATGATCTCATTTGGAGGCGCTAAGGAGATAAATAGCTCATTGGAGGCAGGACACAGGCTCTTTTCTGGGAGACATGCTTGTTAGGCTAGAGTCCTGGAGCTGAAGGAGCCACATGGAGACCCCTGCCAGAACTAAGATGCTTACACTGCCACTGGGTCCATAAGACTTTCCACACCCTGGCCTGTGATCTTCCTGCATTTGGTATCATTGTGTTCCATGAGTCTGAAGAGAAATTTATAGATTGGTGTGAGACATAATGACTAATATGGACTCATGGACTTGATCTGGACTAGGCTGGGATGTTTTCTCAATGTTCTATTGCTCTTTTATATAAAACCCTTTCTTATGCACATATGAGTATCTATGAATTTGTTTCTGTAGTCTACCCAGAATAACACAGGCCCTCTTCAGACTCATGTATCACCATGTATCACCAAAAGGTGATACAAAAAGCAGAGAGGTCACGGGCCAGTAGGTGCAGAGTCATGTAGACTCAAGGCTGGTGGAAATGTGGTAGGATGCCGACAGCTCTCAGGGTCGGGCAGCCCACATGGGGCCTCTCCTGGAGGCAGGCACAGAGACCCAGCAAGCAGGAAGGGGAAGGGTCTGCAGTTTCTCTCTTATAAAGAGGCCACACTTACCAGGAGGCATCATCATAAAGGGTGGTTGGACTCCACCCTTACACAAGTGCAAGGGGACATAAAACTTAATTGCCACCATTTTTTAGGCCTATTGCTACAAAGTACCCAACCGTGATAGCTTAAAACAACATAAATGTATTCTCTCCCAGATGTGAAGGACAGACGCTCTAAGTTAAGGTGCTAATCGGGCTCTAGGAGAGAATTTTTCTGTACCTCTTCCAATATCCACTGGCCACTAGAATTCCTTGGCTAATGGAAGCATCACTGCAATATCTGTCTCCATGTTTGCATGGCCTTCTCTTCTGCATATTTCTGTGTGCTATCTCCTTTTAAAGATGCCAGTCATTGTATTATACCCTAATTCAACAAAATCTAATCATGGCCCTTACCTAAATTACCGCCGTGAAAAATCTGTTCCCAAACAAGGTCACGTTCTGAGCTCTGGAAGGGGCATGGATTTGGGAAATACTACTCAGTCCACTATAGCTCCACTTGCTGAAAAGTCCTGGGGTGACCATAGCCCCGGGAAGGGCAGGGGTATGTCTTCAGGATCATTTTCTCTGTCTGTGTACAAGGCTCTGTTCTAGTCTAGCTCTATGTCACTGATTGGTTAATGTTGTATCAAGAAAATGTGTTTTCCAAGGATTAAAAGAAAAGTATCAGTTGTCATCAATGTGATTCTGACTCCATGTGTTTCCCGCGGGAACTCTGCTCTAGAGGGATTTCATTGGCTGTAATCTTTTAGGTGTCTCTAGGTGGCTTTCAACCTCCAGACTTTTGCTTAGTAGCCAAACACGTTTTGCTTCATCACCCAGGGGCCTTTGCTGAGAAGGCAGGCCCTAGTATTGAATGCAATGTCCATAATGCATCATGGTTTTTAAATGTTCACCACGACTAGTTCAAATAATAAATCTCTATGGCTTTATGTTTGAGCACGTAGGCAGAGCCAGGTCCTTAGCAGGGACTGAAGAAACAAAAGCAAATGAGAAAAAAGGCTCCGCCCCTGAAGGTTTGCACAGGCTAGCAGGGTAGACAGACTTGTCAACAGCATCAACATAGTGTCATTTGTTTGTGGTCAAAGAAAGCGAACGACGACACGAACCCCAAGAGAAAAGAGAAGAGACTCTGGACAGACTTATTAGGTGAGGAGATCAGAGGAGCTGGGTCCTAAGGAACAAAGAGAATAGGAAACAGAGGCATGAAGCGATGTGGCTTCCCCAGGACTCATGGGAGTCTTCTATGGAGTCAGCAGGAAGCACAAGGAGTGGGACGTGAGGACTGATTAGGAGGAAAGGGGGTGTTATAGGTTGACTTGTGTCCCCAAAGAGATATATCAAAGCCTTCACACTTGTATCTATGAGTGCGTCCTTGTATGAAAACGGGGTCTGTCATTTAACAATGTCACACGGGCCCTACTCCAACATGATTGGTGCCTTTACAATAACAGAATAGACAGATACATAGGGGGGGGGGCGCTTTAAGAGATCGAGATTAGAGTAATGCATTAACAAGCAAAGGAACCCCAGGACGTGCCAACAGCTGGATTGAGACAAAGGAAGGATCTTCCCCAAAGGGTCTCGAGAGATGAGACTGTGCTTTCAGGGATCCTTTCTATAGTTCGTTGTTAGAAAGTGTTCTCTGATTGGAGACCACCGAAGCCTTTTGAGAGAGCATAGCATGCTGGCGCTGGGCTGAGGCAGAATGACTTGATGGCAGGGAGTGTGGTTTAGGTCAAGTGGCCAACTGTAAAAGAAGAAATGTCTCTTGCTTCAATCCCCCAGCCGTGACTCTTTGTTCTGTCAGTCTTAGTAGACCATTGCAGGAGCCACGGAGAGTTAGGCAAGTATGCACCATGTGCTTTGGAAAACTGCTCGGGGAGCATCTGTAGGCGAGAAATTAGAGGCCAGGAGACCAATGAAGTGCTTCCAGAGAGGAATTCAATCAGGCCATGAAGAGACAGTAGCCCAGGGGTATGGGAAAGATGAAATGGCCTGGCAGATATTGCTGAGCAACAGGACTGTGTGGTTAAGCAGGTTCAGCAGAGATGTGAGACGTAGGAAGAGCTTAGGAATAGGGAGTGTTGAGATTGGGACTCTGGAAGTGTGAGCCTAGGGACACAGGGAACAGAGTACCTTTGGGTTGAAGATGCAAAAATCTCTTTTGAACATAAAAGCCAACAAAACTCCAGAAGACCCAGGTGGGATGTTTCCAGGTGGAAATACTGGTCTGAGTAGCAAACGAGGCAACAGAGAACTGAGGGCTTCTGGGTGTTCTCTGGAGCTCCAGTGGGAAAGCAAAGAAGAAAGTGCAGTCTTAAGAGAGTAGGCAGGCTGTGGGGAACACTAGCTCCCCAGTGGGGTACAGGCAGTGGACAGGTACAAAGGTGTGGCCTGCAAGAAGCAAACATGATAACCACTACACTACAGAAACGCCTCGCTGGTGCCTAACAGAAATAACACGAACATGCTAAATCAATTGAACCCTTGGGCACAGTGCTTTTTGTCGCTTTGTTTCGGGGTCTTCTTTGCAGAATATCTGGAAAATACAAATACCGTAAATGCTCGACTATAAGCCGACCCGAGTATATGCCGAGGTACCTAATTATTACCCGGGAAACCAGAAAAACTGATTGACTCGAGTATAAGCCTAGGGTGGAAAATGCAGAAGCTATTGGTGAGTTTCAATAATCAAAACAAATGAAAACAAAATTACTAAAAATTGAGACATCAGTGGGGTGATGTATTTAAATATTTATTTTAAATAAGAAACACAAAAAAGGACAACCATTTAACATTAGTAAACCAGCACAGTAAGTGGAAAATAGGTTCAACAAAAACAATAAGATATCAACAATGATACCTTAAGAGTACTATTCCCTGAGCTCAATCAGCAACCAAGCTAAAATGTAAGGAATTAAATTCCTTCAAAACGGGATTCCTTATCATCATCCATATCCCCATGCAGAGCTTCAGCTGGTGTGAGGTCATCATAGACACTGTCCTCACTGAGATCGCCGTCATCATCAACACTGCTGTCATTGTCATACACAGCGCAGTCTTCACTGCCATCCATAGCATTACTAATACTACATTTCTGGAAGGCATGTCGCACCATGTCTTCTGGAATGTCTTCCCATGCATCTTGAACCCACTTTGCTATTAACTCTACGTCAGGCTTCATGAGATTTCCTCCTTTTGTTAGTCGGGCTTGACCAGATGACATCCATTCATGCCACATCCTCCGCACACGGTCTTTCAAAGGCTTATTCAAAGATGCACCCAGAGGCTGCAGTACAGATGTAAGGCTACCTGGAATAATGACTAAAGTAACTTTACTAGATTTTGCCAAATTTTTTATGTCATCCGATAGGTGGGCTTTGAACATATCCCAAACAAGTAACGATGGCTTTTTCTTTATGGCTGCTCCTGGTCGTCGGTTCCAAATTTCTTCCAGCCATTTTTTTGTTCCGTCTTCATCCATCCGGCCTTTAACATGTGCACGCACAGTAATTCTTGGTGGGAAATTGACCTTTTTAGGCAAGGTCTTTCTTTTAAAAATAATGACGGGACACAGCTTAGGTCCATTAGACAAACACGATAGAACAACTGTAATGTGTGGTTTTTTTTTTCATTTCCTGTGGTTTTGAGAAAAATGTTTTTTTCTCCTAAACTTGCCACAGTTCTGTTGCTTGGAAGATCAAAAGTCATGGCAATTTCATCCATATTCCCAATATCTGCCAGGTCATAATTATAAATCCTTCTTTGTTTTATAATAAATGACTGAATGACATAATTTTTTCTTCAAGATCTTGTGGCAATTTCTGGAAAATCTTTGTTCTTTGTCTCAAACATAGTAGGCCAAACCTATTCATGAAGCGGGCACACCATCCTGCTGATGCAGCAAATTTTTCAATGCCTGGTGCTTTATATTTGTTATCCTTAGCCATTTGTAGAGCACGTATGCGGATTCCTATGCGTGTTACGCAGTAACCATTTTGATGACACTCCATAACCCACTTATGCAATTCACTCCCTAGAGCCCATAAAAAGGCATTAAACCATGATGAGGTTTATTAGCTTTTGGAATCTGTTCCAAGTCAGCCTTCATTTTCTGCCACTCCCTCACTTGCTTTGTGTCAACACAGAATTCCCTACTTGCAATACTGTTATTGCTCTCTTATGCTCTTGACACAACCTTCATTGTGAAACCAACCTCATATGACCGGCGTTTTTGTTTTGGTTCAAGAATATCCATTTCTAATAGGATAAAAAAACAAGACTTTGAAAAAGAATTTTCATGGTAATGCCCCTCCTCGCCGTGTTAGCCAGGAGGAGGGGGGAGTCCATGCTGGTGGGAGAATGCGGGATGTGAATTAACACAGAGACCAGAGGGGAGACACGGAGCTCAGCCACAGACACATCCTTACAGTTCAGCTGCCGGTGTAAGTGAATCACTATGGATGCTTCTGCGAATTGGAGCCGTCCACGTCATAGGACAGCTCTGATTGGTTAGATGTGAGTAAACAAGCATTCAAAGCCCTGCAGTGTCAGCGGGGCTTTGAATGAACAGCGGAGAATTGGCAATCACCCGTGAGATAACAGGCGCTCGTCCCATTACCTGTTGGGGTTGGAGGGCACCCAGCAAGATGTTACACCTCGCTGGAGTACCACTGACCCATGTATAAGCCGAACCCCGGTTTTTCAGCACATTTTTGTGCTGAAAAACTCAGCTTATACACGAGTATATACGGTAGTTAAATTGAACCATCTGTATTTTATGATCAACTGGTTGTTTACAAGAAACAAAATCACAAGCCACTTTCAAAGTAAAGATAAGTGGGTAGATAGCTGCTGTCAGGTCAAACTCCACACCTCCTGGGGACCCCAACACAGCAGCATGGAATGAAGCCTGGGCCCGAGTCATCTTCACCATCACTGCATGGTGGCGCCCATCACTGTGGCTACTGTGCCCACCCATCTCCCTGAGGTCTTTCTTGACCTCACTGGCCCCTTTCTTCAACAAGCACGACGTCCTTCTTCCACCCATTGATGTCTCCTGATGAAGGTTCTCATGGGCCAATGTCAGAAGTCAATATCCAGGTCTTGCCGGCCTAGCAGCTCCACTGAGACGCACACAGCCTAGAGATCCTGCTGGTACTTGAAATCCTGGGGCACAGCTTTCAGCATCACAGCCACAAGACGCCCCACAGTCCAACAACTGACAGACTCAGGGGGACTGTCAAAGCGCAGTTCACTGCCAGCATGCTGCCTCTGACTCGGCTGACCTTTTGTATGCACGTCCTGGAGAAAATACTTTCCCGGAAGCAGATTTTAGCAGCTGCAGTTAGACAGGTCTGGTATACCCATCATTGGAGCTCCCTTTTGACCCATTTCGAATTAAATTAGATTTTAAATGTTTTTGTTCTTTTCGACTGAAGCTGTTCTCTGTTTTATTTAGTCATTGCTGCTGCATTCTTTGTCGTTTGGTCTTTTGTCTTTGTTTTGTGTGGTTTTCTGAATAGGGAAGTCAGGAGGAGGGGGTTTAGGCAGACAGTATCTGGATGAAGACTTCCCTGCAGGCCCCGAAGGGAAAGTTGGGGGTCAGTGGGGAGTCAGCTGCAAAGGCTACAGGAAGGAAGAAAATGTTCCAAAGAGGATTGCGGTGTCGCCTGCATAGTGCATCTCGATATGATCGAACTAATGGATGTTATGAGATGCTAATCGTATCTCAATTAAAAAAAAACAAACCTTTCTAAGTATTTCCCCCCAGGCCTGCGCCATCTTTGTGATGGTTGATGTATTTGAGCCCACTGTTGGGGCTCAATCCATCTCATTGAGGGGACCCTCATTCTCACGTAATCAAACACGATGTCCTTTACCAGCCTTTGCTAATGACGTGCCCAAAGGAAGCAGGACAAAGTCTCAACATCCTTGCTTCTAGGGAACATCCCAGCTGTACTTGTTCTAAGACTACTCCGTTCATTCCTTCGATGGTCCTTGGTACGGTCAATATTCTTCCCCGCACCACCGTCCAAACACATCAATTCCTCTCTGCCTTCTGTGTCCATTGTACAGCTTTCAAAAGCATATGAGGCCATTGAAAAGACTACAGCTTAAGTCAGATGCACCTTTAGTCCTAAAGTAATTTTTAAAAAATATTTTTAGCATTTTAAAGAGTTCTTTTGCTGCACATTTTCCCAATTCAAAAGTGCATTTGATAGTCTGATCACTGCTTTCGTGGGTGTTGACTGACTTGGTTCAAGCAGAATGAAATCCTTCGAAACTTGATTGGCCTCTCCCTTTATCATGAGCTGTTCACTAATATTTCAAAATAAGGGATTTTTTTTTAAGGTCGTGTATCTGAAAATGTGTCAAGGGCCAACCTCTACGTCTGAATCTTCTCTTTGGATCTGCTTCTCTTTTGGAGTCTGTGGTCAGTTTCCACTGTTCTATCCAGTCCAAAGCCACACTAGTAATGTCACTGACCCCTTCTGGGCAGAGCTCACTTGCTCAGTCTTCTCAGGGATACCAAAACCTGTTCCACTGAGGACTTTGTGAGATAGTTAAAGATCATTGTGCCAACCTGGCCGATAAACGTATGTGGGGTTAATTGAAGGGCAGAGAGATAAATGGCTTGGTGAGCCTCACCTTTCAAGTTCTCGGGTCTCTTGCTTTGTGATGGCAAGACCAGGGTGCAGCAGCCTTAGCCAGTTCCCTGTTTCAGCTGGCAAGGCTCACTTCCTGCAAGATATTCCCAAGGAGAAGTCTCATGGGCCTACCCCCATGCAGACCTGGGTGCTGGAGCACCTGTGTGGGGACCCCTGCCAGCACTGATTTGGCTTTCCTCCTGCAGTCAACATCAATGTGTGTGGTTTGTGAGATGGAGGAGGACTTTGTGGATTGGTGTCGGACATAGGGGTTAATGTTGGACGTGGGCTTGGGAAGCACTGGCTTAGGATGTTTTCTTGATGTGCCCTTAACGTTTATATAAAACTCTCTCTTATACATGAGTTTCTGTGGATTTGTTTCTCCAAAGTACCCAGACTAACACACCTTGGGAAGAGAACAATGAGCCAGCTACAGTCATCCTAGTATTTTGGCTCTGCAACTGTTGTTGTTGCTGGGTGTCCTCGAGGCAGTACTAACGCATAGCAGCTCTACATACAACTGAGTGGAACACTGTTCGGTCCTGTGCATTCTCAAAAATGAGCTCATTGTTTTAGCCTGTCTTAATCCAGCCTGTTCAACAGCCTCCTCTTTTTCCCTGCCCTTCTACTTTACCAACCATGATGTCCTTTTCCAGGGACTGGTCTCTCCTGATGATATGTTCAAAGCACATTAGATAAAGTTTTGCTATCCTTGCCTCTAAGGAGCCTTCTAGTTATACTTCTTCCAAGATGTAGCTATTTGTTCTTTTGGCAGTCTATTGTTTTACTTTTCTCCAGTGGTGCCATAATTCAAATGCATCAATTCTACTTCATCTCCTTTACTCAATGTCGAACCTTCATGTGCATATGAGACCATTGAAAAGACCATGGCTTGAGTCAGGCACACGTCAATCCTCAAAGTAACAACCTTGCTCTACAGAGTCCTTGTGCAACAGATTTACCTAAGGCAACTGGTCTTGTGATCTCTCGGTTGCTGCTTCCCTGATCATTGATTGTGGATCCAAGCCAGATGAAATCCTTCACAATTTCTGTATTTTCTCCATTGATCATAATCTTACCTATTGGATTAGTTGTGAGGAGTTTGCTCTTCCTTACATTGAGTTATAATCCATGTGCATTGGTTTGCGGATCCAAATAAAAATGAAATCTTTGACAACTTCAATATTTTACTAGACAGTGGCCACATGTTAATTTTGGCTAAGGTGTCGTGCGCCAGGTCTCGCCAGCAAGAAAAGATGCATAACAACAGGATTCTTCCACAGGCGTTTAATGCGGGTTCGATTTGCAGATGCGGAAAAAGACCCCGAAGCCTCAAACTGCTGCTGCTTATATACGCTTTGTGGGGACGTGCTGTGCATTGATTGGTGCGTTCGCCAGAATCCTCGTTTGCATACTCCAGGGTGGAGTTGTGACTACGTCATCTAAGCAGTGCGCATGCTCTAAGTGGTTGTTTACCACTTAACTGGGCCACCGCCCTGACTGCCCGACGCCATCTTGTAATGGCGGCGAGAGCTGTGGCTTCCCAACTCGCGAGAGCCGCGGCTTCCCACATCGCGAGAGCTGCGGCTTCCCACACTAAGGGAAAGACAACACAAAATATGGTGGAGATCAGTACCATGACCAAGGTAAGTAAATACACGGAGAGGTATGCAAAAATGAAGAATGACTACAGTAACTGCTGTAATGTCTACAATGCTCCAACAACAGTTATCAAAGCCAAAAACTGTGAATGGTGACAGAGGTAGGTATGCTTCCCAATACAATCGCTGAAGATAAAGTGGATGCATAAGCAAATATGATAAAGAAAGCTGATGGTGCCTGGCTATCAAAAGATATAGTGCCTGGGGTCTTAAAGCCTTGAAGATAAACAAGCAACCATCTAGTCGAGAAGCAACAAAGCCCACATGGAAGAAGCACATCAGCCTGTGTGATCACGAGGTGTTAAAAGGATGAGGTATCAGGCATCAAAGAACAAAAAGTCGTATCATTGTGAATGAGGGGGAGTGCACAGTAAGGACTCATCCATAGGCAACTGGACATCCCCTTACAGCAGTGTCGTGGGGAGGAGATGAGCCGGTCAGGGTGCAGTGTAGCAACAATGAAACATACAACTTTCCTCTAGTTCCTAAATGCTTCCTCCCCCCACTATCATGATCCCAATTCTACCTTACAAATCTGGCTAGACCAGAGGATGTACACTGACACTAGTACAGATAGGACTGGAAACACAGGGAATCCAAGACAGATGATCCCTTCAGGACCAGTGGTGAGAGTAGCATACCAGGAAGATGGAGGGAAGGTAGGGTAGAAAGGGGGAACCAATCACAATGATCTGTATATAAATCCCTCCCTTGGGGATGGGCAACAGAAAAGTGGGTGAAGGGAGATGTCAGACAGTGTAAGACATGACAAAATAGTAATAATTTATAAATTATCATGGGTTCATGGGGGGAAAATGAGGTGCTGATATCAAGAGTTCAAGTAGAAAGAAAATGTTTTGAGAATGATGATGGCAAAAAATATACAAATGAGCTTGACACAATGGGTGTATGTATGGATTGTGATAAGAGTTGTATGAGCCCCCAATAAAATGATTTTTTTTTCAAAAAAAGAGGTAAGTATGTATGCTATGTATGTGTGGTTGGCAACATGGTAGAACATGTGTGTACCTCTGTAGGTATAGTTGTATGTGGTTGTATATACATATTTGTGCTGCATCTATAGCTGCATTTCCCAACCTGTGGGTTATGACCCCTTTGGGGGTCGTGACCCCTTTGGAGATTGAACAGCCCTTTCACAGGGGTCACCTAACACCATTGGAAAACACATATCTCTGATGGTCTTAGGAACCAAGACACCACTCCTTTATCTGTCTCCAGGCGGGTCAGCCCACATGTGGATATGCTGATCTGGTGAGAAAGAAGCTATCTCAACCTTCCCACTGAAGTTGGCTTTTTACACATACTGTCACAAAATGTAGCAATGTAATTTACTGTTGTTATATTAAGACAGTTACCCATGATACACCATGCTACAAGACAAAATTTCATTTATTTATAATTAAAATGAAATATTTCACAATATATAACTATGTATTGTTTTGTGATTAATCACTATGCTTTAGTTATGCTCAATATGTAACAATGAAAAGACATCCTGCATATTAGATATTTACAAGTCATAAGAGTAGCAAAATTACAGTTATGAAGTAGCCATGAAAATAGTCTTTTGGTTGGGGGGTCACCACAACATGAGAACTGTATTAAAGGGTCGAGGCATTAGGAAGGTTGAGAACCACTGAGCTATAGTCATATGTAAATTGAACATCTCAGGGTTCATAACTTTGGAAACTTCTTAGTCATAAGCAAACACTTTGTATGACTAAGTTTCTGGATTGAAAGCTAAGGACATATTCTCTAGATCAGCTGGCATAACATAGTTTATAAAGATAATGCTCTTTTCTCTTTTTTCAGTCATTTTATTGGGGGCTTATACAACTCTTATATCAATCCACACCACCATCCATTGTCTGAAGCGCATTGATACATATGTTGCCATCATCGTTTTCAAAACATTTTCTTTGGACTTGAGCCCTTGGCATCAACTCCTCATTTTTCCCCTCCCTCCACCCTCCTTCATGAACGCTTGATCATTTATAAATTATTATTTTACATGTCTTGCACTGTCTGATGTTTCCCTTTACCCCTTGTCTCTCTGTGCATCCCCATGTGAGGGGGTTATGGATAGGTTATTGTGATTTGCTTCCCCTTTCTCCCTCCACCTGCCCCTTACCCTCCTGGTATGGCTACTCTCAATATTGATCCCGAGGAGTTTATCTGACCAATATTCCCTGTGTTTCCAGTTCCTATATGTACCAGTGTACATCCTCTGGTATAGCCAGATTTGTAAGGTAGAATTAGGGTCATGATAGTGGCAGGGGGTGGGGGGGACAGATAGCATTAAAGAACCAGCGGAAAGCTGTATGTTTCATCAGTGCTACACTGCACCCTGACTGGCCCATCTTCTCCCCATGACCCTTCTGTAAGGGGATGTCCAATTGTTTGCAGATTGGCTTTGGGCCTATATATACTCTGCACTCCTCACCTCATTCACAATATGATTTTTTGCTCTGGGTCTTTGATGTCTGATACCTGATCCTATCGACACCTGATGTGTTTCATCCATGTGGGCTTTGTTGTTTCTAGATGGCCAATTGTTTATCTTCAAGACTTTAAGACCCCAGATGGTATATCTTTTGATAGCTGGCCACCATCAGCTTTCTTCACCACATTCAGCGATCGTGTCAGGAAGGTGAGCATCTCAGAGTGCCGGATTATTAAAACAAAGTGTTCTTGTGTTGAAGGAGTACTTGAGTAGAGGCCTAATGTCCATCTGCTTCCATAATACTAAACCTATAAATATGTGTACATAAATCTATTTCCCCATTATCACATATAAATATATTTACATATGTGCATGCCTGTGTTTAGAGCTCTGTAAATGCCCTTTGCCTCCTAGTTCCTTCCTCTATTTCCTTTTACTTTCCTCTGGTCCCACTATCATGTTCAGCCTTCATTTGAGTTTCAGTAATTCCTCTCAGTTACATTGTCCTTGACCAAGTCCTACCAGACCTCCTAGACCCTCCTAGCCATTGATTTTCAGTCACTTGTTCCTTTGTCCCTGGGTTTGTTAACATCCACTTCCTTTCCCCTGCCTCCCCTTCTCCCATGTCCACCCAGAACTGTTATCCCGTTGTTCTGTCTTGTGGTTTGTTTATCCCGCCTATCCCATCCAGATGGACATGTAGCAACAACAATATGCACAAACACAAGACCAAGCATAATAAAGCAAGAATAGAAAATAAAACAATAGCTACAACAACAAAAAGGCAATGACAAAAAAAGAAAAGCCTATAAATATTTCAAGATCTATTTATTGTCCTAACGAGTGTTTTCCAGTCGAGTCTGGTGGGGTGCTACCCCCTAGCCCCACAGTCTATTTTTGGTGTTCTCTAGGGACTTCATTGCTTTGCTCCCCTTGCTGCTCTGCTGCATGCCCCAGCAACTTGCCTCGGTGTGATGGGCTCAGGGAGAGCACAGTTCCCACCATGTGTCTCCAGTGTTGTCCCCCATGGTGCTACAGGTCAGTGAGGGACATCGTGTCTTGTGCTGGGGTCAGCCCTATGGTCCTCTCTGGGCATTGGCTGCTCTGAGCAGAAATATTGTCCTCAGGGCTTGGTGGACCAGGATGTGCTCCACTTTCCCTTCCTTTCTTGGGTGCTCTGATCAGACTTGTCCCTCTCCCTGAGCTGTAGCGTCAGTGCTGTCCTCTGAAATGAGTTCTACTGGGGGTGTCGGGGTGGGGAACTGTCCATGGAGTTCATAATGGGGCCGGCCACTCAGGCCTCTCTATTGGTTCCTTGCTTCATATCAGTGTGTTGCATTCTTGTCTAGGAGCTCCGGGTTGAAGCCTGGTCCCTCTTTCCCTGTGGAGATATAGACAACATCCTCTCCTTGGGTGGGTTGGTGCCCTGCTCCACAGCTACCGGTGTCTCTTTTTTAATCTATCTCTCTCTTTCCTTTTTAGTTGGCTAACATATGTATCCCTGGGTTCAGTCTGCCCTTGCCGTATTACCAGAACCTCACCCCAAGCTACTGTTTAATAATATTTGTTTCCATTGAGATTTTTATCTGTTTCACTCTGCTATTCTTTTTAGTTTAGTTTGCTTGTTTGTTTTTAGCATTCGTCTGTATATGAAATCCAGGGTAGGAGAATCTAGAGACAGTAACTGGATTCATGATCCCTGGGGAGTGTGGCAGGGAAGGTTGGGGAAATGGGAAGCTAATAATGATGAGCAGTAGAAAGATGAATAAAGTGTTCTGAAACAGATTATTGTGATGATGGTGCAACTCTGTTTGATATTGTTGAACTGTTGAATTGAATGATACGTGGGTTACATGGCAGAGGGGGCGGGGAGACTAGGGGAAATTAATAAACAAAACCCAAATCTAGGAAAAGAAAATGAACAGAAATTTCACAAAATTGTTTCTAACACTATAACAATAGATAGATAGATAGGCTGGATAGACTAGAGAAACAAATTCATATGTGAATAAGAAAGAGGTTTATATACAAGAGCAATTGACCATTGAGAACACATCCCAGCCCAGTCCAGATCAAGTCCATAAGTCCGATATTAGCCCATATGTCTGGTAGCAATCTATAAAGTCCTCTTCAGACTCACAAAACACATGCAATGACTGTGAATGCAGGAAGATCACAGGCCAGTGGGTTGGAAGTCCTACAGATCCAGTGGCGCTGTAAGCATCTCAGCACTGGCAGGGCTTTTGACTTGACTTCTCTGGCTCTAGAGGTCTGGCTCCATTAGCCTCACTCCATGTGTCTTCTCCACAGGGATGTCTCGCAGGGAGTGAGTCGAAAGAAGGTGTCTCCCGCCTCCAAAGAGGAAATACAGGGATTCCCAGAATCCTCAGGAGAAGGCCATGCCCACACAGAGGCCGATTGACAGACTAGACTCCACCCCTTCACTCCTAAGCCTCTCGAGTCTCAAATTGACACCAGATTATGCAATGATCAGAGATAGCTAGAGATAGATAAACATTTATGTCCTAATTTGGTGAATATTGGAATAGTGCCTGGGCTCTTAAAAACTTGCAAGTAGCCATGTCAGATCCAGCTAATGGTCTCTTTCCTCCCGAGCAAATAAATACACTCTGAGGACTCTGCGACCAGAGGGCAAGCAGCCTTCGCCAAAAGTACAGCGGTGACAAAAGCAAGGTGAGGCCGGGAAACGGGGCAGGCCCGGTGGAGATGGGGAGAGTGCTCACACGCTGGGTGAGGGAGGGTGGCGGCGGCGATGCGCTGATGTCACAGAAGGATCTGGTTGTGGATTTTTGAATGGGAAGCGGATCCGTCGTGTAAACTTTCACTGAAAGCACATACCCACCCGATTGTTAGGGGGAAAATTAAAAGGCAAGTGGGGAAGGTCTGATAAGGACATGTGAGCTATTACAATTTGGCAAGAACAGAACAAATTAATTGCCGAGGCAGTTAAGTGAGCATTTTTATACGAAGAACACGACACACTTATAAGCTTTTCTGAGTCCTCTGGGGCACCGCGGGAGAGGGTTCTGATGTTTCCTGGCGATATCCTTTCTGCTTCATTAGCAGCCACTTTGTTAGAAGCTAATCCCTCGTGCCACACTAAACTAGAACATACTAGACAACAGTTCAAATCCCAGCCCCCTCACCCCTTCTCAGTAGATGGCACTGCTCGGTAGGGGTGCATGAGCGTTTCCCAGCAGATTACATAAAGAACTCTGCTTGTCTAAATTCATTCAGACCTCAGGGATTTCTGGGAATTCTCTAGAAAAAAGGGGTAGCGTATATACTTGTGCACAAGCTGAGTTTTTCTGCACATCTTTATGCAGTATTTGTGGTAATAGCAGGTGCCTCAGCTGATATTCAGGCTGGCTTATACTCAAGTATATACGGTCCTTATCCCCCTTGACTCAATAATGACCATCAGCAGTTAAATACATCTGCCTGATGCACTTGGATGCAGCCAGCTCTCCTTGCTCTCCCAGAGATGCCTGATGTGCTCAAGAATATCAAGAAAACTCACTGCCTCTAACTCAGTGGTTCTCAACCTTCCTCATGTCATGACCCCCAACCATAAAATTATTTTCGTTACTACTTCCAAACTGTAATTTAGCTACGGTTAGGAATCAGGCAACCCCTGTGAAAGGATCATTCGACCCCCAAAGGGGTCCCGACCCACAGGTTGAGAACCGCTGCTCTAACCTATGTTTATAAAGGAAATTCAGCCAGTCCTTCTCAGGGAAGGGTGGTAGGCTAAAGTTCTTGCCTTAACTAAACGTGTCTATGGATAAGAGATATAAGATTAAAGGTAAGAAAATTGAAGCTCCCAGGGGACAGTTGGCTAGTATGTGACGAGGCCAGGATTCCCCCTCTCATCCTGCACGCTCATTGATCTGATGACAGGGTTGTCTCTCTGGGCTGCGAAGGAAGTTTCAAGACACTTGTGGCTCAGCTACAAGCCCACTGAAGGCCTGGCTGAGACCTTTCCTGTCCTGGAGTTCCAGGACCTCAACCTTGGAAAGAAGAATCCCTGCAGTGATTCCCAAACTCAGCCGCCCTCTAGGAAACGGTAGTGACTGTCATTGTCATCAATTTCAGGCGCCTGTGGTTGAATCCTGAGTGAAGTGAGTATGTGTGGGTGATCTATGTATATCTCTGACTCTTACTTTTGTTGTTGTTGTTGTTGTTAGGTGCCACCAATAGAACAAAACACTGTCTGGTCTTGCCCCATCCTCCCTGTCATTACTGTGCTTTTTCTGTTTTTGTTTTATTTTATTATTTTTTTAATTAAAAGATCATTTTAGTTAGGGCTAGTACAGCTCTCAATCCATTTATCACTTGTATCAAGCATATTTGTACATATGTTACGATCATTCATTCCTAGACATTTACTTTCTGATGAGCCCTTGGTATCGGCTCCTCTTTTTTCTCTCCCTTCCTCCCCTTCCACACTTGATAAATTATAAATTTCATTATTTTCATATCTTACACCAACTGCTGCCTCCCTTCCTCCAGTTTCTGTTGTTCGTGCACCTGGGGTGAGGGAGGGGTGTGTGGTTATGTGTCAGTCATTGCGATCAGTTCCCTCTTCCTCCCCTCCTCTCTACACCACCCCCACCCTACTGGTATCCCTACTCCCATTCCTATTCCTAGATTCCATGTGTAGTGAACTCTTATCTCTTTTTGTACCTGTGCACATGTTCCAGTCTAGCCAGAAGTGAAAGGCAGGACTGGAGTCATGATGGTGGGGTGAGGGAGTCTCAAAGAACCAGAGGAATGTTGTGTGTTTCATCCATACTATGCTGTGCCCTTCTTAACTCATTCCTTTCTGTGACCCTTCTCTGAGGGGATGTCCCACTGTCTACTGATGGGTTTGGGGTCTCTGCTCCGACCCGCCTCATTCTCAACAATACAGTTTTTTGTTTTGTTTGTTTGTTTCGGGTCTTTTGATGCCTGCTACCCAATCCCATTGACACCTTGTAATCACCCAGGCTGGTGTGCTTTTCTATGTGGGCTTGTTGCTTCTCTATTAAATAGCCTCTTGTTTAACTTAAGCCTTTAAGACCCCGGACGCTATATATTTGATAGCCAGGCACCATCCCTTTCTTCACCACATTTGCTTATGCCCCATTTTGTCTCCAGCGATTGTGCTGGGAGGGTGAGCATCGCAGAAGGCCAGGTTGTTAGAGGAAAGTGTTCTTGCATTGAGGGAGGGCTTGAGCAGAGGCCCGATGTCCATCCACTACCTCAGTGTGTTGCCTTATAAACATATGTACACACACACACAAAATAAATAAATAAACATATGTACATAGGCCAGCACCTCTATTTTTATGAATTAATGTTTTACACATGTACACACCTATGCTTATACCTCTATCCATAGCTTTGCCTCCTAGATCTTTCCTGTTCCCTCTTACCTTCCTCCTTTCCCACCATCACACTTGCCCTACTTCCACCTCTTAGCACTTCCTCTCAGCTAGACTTCTGTTGTTCCGATACGATAGATCTTCTTTTTCTAGGACTGCTGTAGCAAAATACCGCAGAATGGGCAGTGTGGGAGACTGTAAGACTTTAAGAAATGTGTCCCCTCACCGTTCTGGAAGCCAGAATCCCAGATCAAGGTGTCAGCCAGATTGATTGCTTCTGGGGACACTGAGAGAACGCTCCATGCTGCTCTTGTAGTTTCTTGTGCTCCTGGCTGTCCCCCGTCCTTCACCTGCAGTTCAGCTGCCTCCGTGTGACAACACAACCCTTCTTCCTCTGTCTTACGGGGTCTCTGAGTCTGCTCAACTCATATCTGAGATATCACTCAATGGGGAATAGCACCCACCATACTCTGTATGACTTCATGTTAACTTCAAAGTTCCTGTTTCCAAACCAGCTTGTAGTGACAAGTACCAAGAGTGGGGATTCAGCGTGTCTTTAGGGGCAGAAGATTCAGTCCATAGCCATATAATTTGGTGCTGTCATTAAGAGCTCAAGCATTGAGCTTAGACAACAAGTTGTTCAAACTCCAGCTTTTCACCTGCTTCTGCCACGACAGAGATGTCACTCAGCTTCTCTGAGCCTTCATTTTCCCCTTTCAAGTAGAGATACAAATACTCAAAAGTTGAATCCTGCTCATACTGACCGTAAAGGACTGAGTAGGACTGCCCCTTTGGGTTTCCAAGGCTGTCCGTCTTTACGGGTGCAGACGGCCTCAGCTCTCCCCTGTGGAGTGGCTGCTGGGCTCGAATGTCTCCCCTTGGAGTCAGCAGCCCTCGCATAGCGCTTCCACTCACTGCACCACCACGGTTCCCTAAAACAAATCTTCCTGTTGTGGTAGCTCGATGCCATCAAGTCAGCCCCGACCCATAGTGATGTATGCACAACAGAAGGAAGCATGGCACAGCCCAGCACCCTCCTCACGATTGTTCCTATGCCAGAGCCCAAACACGAGCCACATTCAAATCCAGTGAAAAAACCGATACCAGCCCACATCCAAATAGAGAGCCTTACTCAGGGTGTCCTACAAGGCTTCCCACCACATTGGAGACAATTTACAACTAAAATATATCATATTCACATATATGAAGGCTACAAAAAATTCATGGGAAAATGGAGTTAAAAGATCATGGAATTTTCCCATGAACTTTCTGAAGCACTCTTGTGTGTATCCCCTACCTGGCATGTCACACAATGGTGACCTGTGGGTTGTGGGATCCCGGATGCTGTGCCACTGGTGTTTTAAATCCCAGCAGTGTCACCCAGCGAAGATGGGTTTCAACGGAGCTATTAGACTAAGGGGGACCAGGAAGAAAAACTTGACAATCTGCTGCCAAAATGTCAACTGATGAAATCCCATGGCTTACAACAGGACACTGCTGTCACTTGCTTTGGGCACCTCAGCAGGAAGCAAGAAGGAGGATCAATCATTGGAAGAGGACATCAAGAATACTTGGCTAAGATGAATTGGCACAATGGCTTTGAACAGGCTGGTGACCACGGGGATAATGCAGGAAGAGGCGACCTTGGTTTCTATAAGGGCAACCTGCATTCGAGTTGGCTCCGGAGTTAGAAGCTTAGCGTGGTTTCTCCAGAGGAGCAAAATCAATGAAATATTGGTGTGTAGGGAGAGAGAGGTTTTACTTTTAGGAAAATGGCTCCCACAACTATGTGACTTAAAACAGCAAACAAGGCTATCTACTTAATTTCTGTAGCAACTATCTATGAGAGGACCGGCAAGGCCCACATCTGTAGGTGTAACAGCCATCTGGCTCGCCGGGTGACAGGCTGATCAGCTCCAAATCTGCAGGTCAGCTGCTGGCCTGGACTTCTGCAGGTTTCCCCCTTGTGAAGGGAAGAAGGCAGGGCTGAGAGAGCGGCCACATTTTCCCAGAACATCCATTTACGTACTGGAGCCAGACCACACCCCAAACAAAACTCTGTGTCCAGTGATGGGTCCAGCACATTGGGTCCGTCCAGGAGCGTGGCTGCAGCACATGCATGCCCTGATGGAAGAGCACTGACGCTCAGCCAGACCACTGAGAACCAGCACTAGCCAAGCGGAGACATTCTGTGACCATTTATCTCTCCATCTCTGTAGACGACTGTACCATAGGTGACATCATGATAAACAGAGACGCGATGGAAGTTGTCACCGATGCCACCTGGCATGTATGCGCAGCCAATGTTCATGGAAGCAGAAGTCTGAAAACCAGACACCATTGGGTCAATCTGCCGCGTGAGACATCTTCAAAATATCGACGAGCCAAGGATATTACTTAGAGGACTAAGGTGCACCTACCTCAAGCCGTGGTGTTTTCAAGCACCTCGATTGCATGTGAAAGCCGGACATTGTCTACAGAAGCCGGCAGAAGAATGGATGCATTTGCGTCGTGGGGCTGTGCAAGAACAGTGAGGGTACTGTGGACTGCCCACAGAGCAAACAACCCTGGCTTGGAGGAAGTCCTGCCAGGATGCTCCCTGGGAGGAAGGATGCTGAGACTTGGACATGTTGTCAGGAGAGGCCAGTCCCCGAAGAAGGACACCATGCTTCGTAGCGGGGCAGCGAAGAAGAGGAAAGCCCTCAACAAGATGGACAGACACAGTGGCTGCAACTGCAGGCTCAGATATAAGACTATCGTGAGGCTGGCGCAGGACCAGGTGGGGTCCCTAGGGCGGCTATGAGTCAGAACTGACTAGACCATACCCAGCAACCACAACACAACTGCATATGGACATGGGGCAGGGGGATGGCGAAGGGATGCCCAGCTGCCACTCGGAGTGGAAGGGGAGCCTTATCAGAACCATCTCCTGGGTCAGAGTATGCCCCGAATATCGGCTTCACCCCTATGGTCACCTGGCTGCTTTCATAAAGGGTACCATCCACAGGAACGAGGGTCTTTGGATGAAAGCTGAGATGCCAAAGGAAGGGGGGGTGGTGGCGGGGGATGCTTTGGGGACTGGGGGGAGGTAAGCGACCAAGCAAGCCGGAGCTGGAAATGCCTTCCAGACTTAATAATCCCGGGAATCATTAGTAACCCAAGCAAGCCTTCAGAACATGTGTTTTGTGTTGACAGCGGACCCTTAATTAAAGCAGGCCTCGTGAAGAACTGCCTGATTAAAAGAAAAGTGGGGCTTAAAGGACAATTTGGCTGTCGACAGACATGGGCTGGCAGAGGGGAGCGGAGCGGGCCTCCACCGAGCGTTCCCCGCGTGCCAGGCCACGTGCTGGGCTACCTCACAGGCCCCTCCGAGTCAAAATAGTGCCCAGTCTGGACATGAAGCCAGGAGGCCACTGGGGGACTCCCGGTCCCACATTACATGGTTGCCACTTGCTCCCCTTTCGCTTCTCCAAATTCCGGTGGCGCTAAGGAGACGCAATGTCTTATCGGTTATAGGAACCATATGTCTCCACCACGCGTTCCTTCTTGGGAAGCCCAGTGGCTTTAGGTACCTCAATGCTCCCGGCACAGCCAGGCGAGCACCCACAATCCACTGGGCCTGCAAGCGACGGGCGAGAGGAGCATGGCGGGCAGCTGTCTGCATTTCCAGCAAGTGACAGGGTCCAAGTGTGAGGCTGGGGACAGGGAAGCCCTGTTCTACCCGAGAGCAGCAATCCTTTGGGGATCTGAGTAAGTGAAGCACTTCCTGGGCGCATTAGAGATTTTCTGGGGAGAGGAGGCTGTCCCGGGAAACAGAGTTAGCTGGAGGGTCACAGACAATGCGGGAAGGCGTGGGTGTGGTTGCTCTGGAGGGACACCATTGCCCTTGCCATATGGTTGAGATGAATTTGTACATCCCTGAAGACTCCAAGTCCATGTCCATTCTACCTTTCCTCCTTTTGTGGGCGCCACGCAGACCAACCTTTAGATCAGAGGGAGAGGAATGTGGGGGATTCCCCACACTGACGCCTCTCTGTCCATGGAGCAATTTTTATTTTATTTTTATTGTTTGTTTCACTCTTAAGTCCTGCTCTTTGTTGAGGGGGGTCCCCTATCCCTTACTCCATCCTTTTGTTTTTCCACATCCCCATCCCCATCCCCGGCCCCTCATAGTCATTAAAGTCTTGCCTTCTACTTATGACAATGGCGATAGCAAAGATTCCTCTTGTAAGACTGAATTTGCTAAGCATAATGTCCTCTAGTTTGGTCCATGTCTTGTGGCGTTTAAGAGAGTTAGACCATTGTTTCATATTGATGCATAAAATCCATATTAATGCAAAAAAGTACCACAGTTTGTTTATCTATTCCTCTATCATTGGGGTTTTGGGTTGTTCTCATGTGTGGAAATTGCTGCAATCAACATAGGAGTACACATATTTATAAATAAAGTTTTATTTATAAAAGAGGCCTTCAACCAGCTGTAGTTATTGAGCAGTGCTCAGCCAATGCCTGGTGTCTTCAGACCCACCAGGGAACATGCTGAACATAACAGCTGGAATGAGCAAGGGGGAGAGGTTTCTGGGGCCCTTGAAGAAAGTCTTTTCCCTTTAACATGAGCTTGCCCTCTTTCCCATGAGTAAACTGGGCATATTTCTGAAGCTCAGCAAGTTCTAATAAGACGCCAAGCATTGTTAGGAGATTTCTACACGCCACAGATTTGCAGAGTCTGGGAACAGCTTTCCATCCCCATTTCCTTTGCTTCAAATTCCAGCTATGCAGGGGTCCTCTCTGCGACCACATCATAGCCTGGATTGCAGTGTGTGTGTGTGTGTGTGTGTGTGTGTGTGTGTGTGTGTGTGTGTGATGGAAAGGCTCACATGCCAAAACCTCTGCCTCAGACTGATGCAAGTTGGACTCTTCGTTTTTGTGGGCAGTCATGTAATGATCACACACACACACACAACTTGTTCTAGGTTCCCAACCAGAGGGACTTTGCCACTTCACGGGACATCTGACAGTCTGGAGACATCTGGACTGTCATCACGGGGGCTGGGAGCCGAGGCAACAGGCATCTAGGCACTGTGATGCTGATCAATGACAAAGTTCAGGCAGACCCCTCTCCAAAGAACTATCCTGCCCCAAAGGTCCAGGTTAAGAAACTCCACTTTATATTGATAAACTCCTATGTTCAAATCCAATCATCAGCTGCTACTTGTGTCTCCACAAGTAAATAAAGCAGGGCCCATATTTCTCCAGATTCCCTGGGGCTGACCGGCCCATCTCACAAGTCAACCAAACCAAATTCACTGCCATCGGGCCCACTGTCAGCAGGAACAGAAAGCCCTGTCTTGAGCCCTCAGAGCTACTGGCTGTTCCAAACTGCCAACACGAGTCAAAGTCACTGAGAAAGCAGAGGGAGAGCGAACAATGATGCTTCTTTATACTACACACCTACTTGTGAATTAGATGACTCTCTTGACCCCTGGTATGTGTTAAAGGAGCCCCTGGAAGTGCAGTGGGTTACACACTGGGCTGCTAACCATAAGATCCACAGTTCAAATCCACCAGCCACTGCATTGGAGACCGGTGAGTCTGTTTGCTTCCATACCGATTTACAACATTGGACCCTCTGATCGCCAGCAGCAGAACCAGCCTCAGCGGTGGTGGGTTTGGGGTTGGGCCCAGGGTATGTGAAGGGGAAACAACAGCAGAAGGAGCGCCAATGATGTCCTTTTCCTCCTCTTCCCCTTCCTTACTTTCATCAAAGAAACATTAATTCATTTGACAGAAGCACTAAAGGATGGGGGTGTGCGGGGTGTTCTGAAATCCTTTAAAATGGAATACAGGGCCGTTATAAGCATGTTCCTAATAGGGAAAATAATGAATGGTTAACGCTGACGGAGCATGCTCTATGCCCCACATACGTGTGAGCCGCTTGGAATGCGGCCTCCTTGGTCATGGCAGCACCCCTAGGAGGCCACCCCCATCATCTCTGGGAGCATTCCAGGGCATGCCCAAAGCCCTGGGTAGTGCAGTTCGATGTGATGCAGACAGCCTGGCTCCAATGCTTAACTCTTAACCCCCACCACCCACCCACCCCTTGTATTTATCTGTCTCCTAGTGCCCCCATCCCCTCCCCAGGAACCTAACCGTTCCTTTTTTATAGTCCCCTGAACGGTCCAAGACTAAGCCGCACACAGGGACAGACTCACAAGCCGCGGACAGGACGTAATCGCCGGAATCAGAATCAGATTTTGCCCAGCCGAGGACGAGCTTCCGGGGCCGGCCGCCGGAGGGCGCGCGGGCGCCAGCCGAGCCGCGCAGGGACCAGGGCTGCAGCAGCTGGCTGGAGCGGGGGTGGGGGTGGGGGGCTCTGAGTATCTCCAGAGAGGGCCCCCCCTTACTCAACACGTCCTGGTGTGTCCTCTGCCCTGTGGAGACAAAGAGGATTCCATCGCGTACAGTGCTGTCGCCGCTGAATTCATTAGGTCTCTTGTGTTGAAACGGGGTGGGGAGTCCAGAAGGGACTCCATCTGGCATCCGAAATGTAGACACCTGTGGGCGTGAACCCGGAAGCTATGCCAGGACTACAGGCATGAACTGGGGGCAGGAGCAGTATGGATTGAATTGTGCCCCCCCCCACCTGCCCCCACCAAAAGGTTCGTAGAATGTTCGGGGAAGCCCCCCCAAAAAACACTATCAGTGACCTACCATGAAGTAGATGCCACTCAGAGTGGCCCTGTAATATGGAGCAGAACCGCCCCGGTGAGTTTCCGAATCGCTGACTCTTAAGAGGAGTAGAAAGCCTGTCTTTCTTCTGCGCAGTGTGGCTGGTGGTTTTTGAATTGCTGGCCTTGCAGGTGGCAGGCGAATGCCAACTACCACTACACCAACCCGCTACACCACCCGGGCTCCTGGTCTGGGGGTCGAGGTAGTTCCAATCCCTGTCTCCTCCCCGTGGCATCTTAGGAACAGAAGGACAGATGTGGGAACGCATTCTCGCACACGACCACGACGGAAGTAAGTGCAGGAGGACACCTCTGCCCACTGCCTTGGAGTCAATGCCAATGCACAGTGGCCCAGTGGGGCGGAGGAGAACTTCTCACAGGGGGTTCCAGGCTGTATATCTTTACAGAAACTGGGAACAGACAGAGTGGCTGGAGGGTTGGAACAGCTGGCCTTGCAGGTCAGCAGCCCAACACCTGACCCACTGTGCCACCAGGGCTCCTTGAAAACAGACAGGCAAGAATGAGTACCCAAGAATGCCCACAGCCACCGGAAGCTAGGAAATGGGCATGGAGGAGTCTTCCCTCTCAAAGCTCTCAGCACAAATGTCCGACACTCTGATTTGGACTCCTAGCCTCCAAAACTGTGCGACAGCATATTTCTGTGCTTTAGAACCACTTGGTGGTGTTGGAGGGGAGGGGAGCCAAACTCGCTGCCATCTGGTCGCATGGAGCAGGGACTGCCCCTTTAGGTCTGTGAGTGAAATCTTCATGGGAATGGAAGGCCTCATCTTTCTCCCATGGAGCAGCTGGGGGCTTCAAACTGCAGACCTTGTGGTCAGCAGTCCAACATATAAGCCACCATGTGACCAGAACTCCTGATTTATCATGGCAGCCAAGGGACACCAAAACAATGGCCGTCTCCCCCAACACCCTCACACCAGCCTGACAAAGGTCCCGTTCTCACCCCACTCCCACCCTGTAAAGCTGGTTTGGGCTCATCCCCTATCTTGGGACATCATTTTATTGGGAGCTCTTACAGCTCTTATCACAATCCATACATCCATCCATTGTGTGGAGCACATTTGTACATATGTTGCCATCATTTTCAAAACATTTGCTTTCCACTTGAGCCCCTGGTATCAGCTCATTTTCCCTCCTCCCCCATCCTCCCACTGTGGTAGTTATATTGTCATTTGTCCATTTGAGAGGATTAAGAGTGAGGGAGTGGAGTCTAGTCTGTCAATTGGGTCATAGCCAATGAGGCCTCTGTGTGGGCATGGCCTTCCTCTGAGGATTCTGGGAACTCCTGTATTTCCTCCTTGGAGGCAGGAGACACACTCTCTACTCACTCTCCCTGTGAGACATCCCTGAAGAGAAACCACATGGACCTACCCTGATGCTGCCAGATCCCCTGGGGACTGGAGAAGCCACATGGAGCCCCCTGCGAGCACTGAGATGCTTACATCACCACTGGATCCACAAGACTTCCCACCCAGTGGCCTGAGATCTTCCTTGGCTTCATTTCATGTGTTTCATGAGTCTGAAGAGGACTTTATAGATTGCTATCAGACATGGGCTAATATTGGACTGATGGGCTTAATCTGCGCTGGCCTGAGATGATTTCTTAATATTCAATTGCTCTTATATATAAAGCTCTTTCTTATACACATATGCATGCTTATAAATTTTTTTCTCTTGTCTACCGGGATTAACACATCCTTCCTCATGAACCCTTATTAATTTATATATGTAGATATATATATTTATATACTTATTTATATGCTGTCTCCCTTCACCCACCTTTCTGTTGTACATTCCCATGGGATGGGGTTATATGTAGATCAATGTGATCGGTTTCCCTTTCTCCCCTTGCCTACCCCTTGCCCTCCTGGTATCGCTACTCTCATTATCGGTCCTAGGGGGTTTTCTGTACTGGATTAGTCCCTGTGTTTCAGCTCTTATCTGAAAGAGTACATGCTCTGGTCTAGCCAGATTTGTAAGGTAGAATTGAGGTTGTGGTAGTGTGGGGGGTGGGAGGAAGCATTAAAGAACTCGAGGAAAGTTGTATGTTTCATCGGTACTATTCTGCACAGAGACTGGAACGTCTCTTCCCTGAGACCCTTCTGAAAGGGGATGTCCAATTGTCTACAGATGGGATTTGGGTCTCCACTGCACACTCCCCCTCATTCACATTGATAATGATTTTTTGTTCTGGGTCTTTGATGCCTGGTACCTGATCCCATTGACACCTCATGATCACACAGGCTGGTGTGCTTCTTCCATGCGAGCTTTGTTGTCTTTCAACTAGATGGTGGCTTATTTACCTTCAAGCCTTTAAGATACCAGACACTATATCTTTTGATAGCCAGGCACCATCAGCTTTCTTCACCACATTTGCTTATGCACCTGTTTTGTATTCAGTGATCATGTTGGGAAGGTGAGCATCACAGAATGCTGGGTTATTGGAACAAAGTGTTCTTGCGTTGAGGGAGTACTTGAGCCAAGGCCCAATGTCCATCTGTGACTTCAATACTTAACATATAAATATATGTGCATAGGTCTATTTCCCTATCACTATATATAAATACATTTGCATATGTACACGCCTGTATTTAGACTTCTGCAAAGGGATATCATTCTCTTATCCTGCTTCTTAACCTGCATCTTTTCTGAGTCTAGACCAAAGTAGGTCAGATTGGAAAATGGTCAGTTCCCTAATGGACAACCCATCAAATCCAGGGAGAATTTAGTCTTGACTACAAAGGGTCCTAATGAAGATATTCCTTTTATGAACAATCCTGTCTTAGGTCTTCTCTGGCTCCCTACTTAAAATTGCAGCCCCCTTTCACATGCCCCTTCCTTACTTTATTGTTTTTCAAAGCATTTAGCATTATTTTACAAACTCTATTTTTCACTTAGTTTTATGTTTACTGGTGGCTCTTTTTCCAGTCCTGGTGATATGATGGGGAAGCACTGGGTTGCTAACCACAGAAAGACCAGGCAGTCTGCTCCACAAAGATTTGCAACTCCGGAAACCCTGCGGAGCCATTCTACTTTGCCCTGGAGCAGCGGTTCTCAACCTGTGGGTTGAGACCCCTTTAGGGGTCAAAAGACCCTTTTACAGGGGTCACCTGAGTCATAAGAGTAGCAAAATGACAGTTATGAAGTAGCAACGAAAATAATGTTATGGGGAAGAAGCACACCAGCCAGTGTGATCACAAGGTGCCAAAGGGACCAGGTATGAGGCATCATGCAAAAAAAAAAAAAGAATATGTGTGTGTGTATATATATATACCATATTGAATGAAGGGGGAAGTGCAGAGTGGAGACCCAAGGCCCAAGTGTCGGCCACTGGAGATCCCCTCATAGAGGGGTTTAGGAGAGGAGATGGGTCAGTCAGGGTGCGAGGTAGTACTGATGAAGAACACAGCTTTCCCCCAGATCCTGGATGCTTCCTCCCCCCAACTACCATGATCCGAATTCTACCTTGCAGGGCTGGATAGGGCAGAGGTTGTACACTGGTACATATGGGAGCTGGAGGTACAGGGAATCCAGGGTGGATGATACCTTCAGGACCAAGGGTGTGAGGGGCGATGCTGGGAGAGTGTAGGGTGAGTGGGTTGGAAAGGGGGAATTGATTACAGGGATCCACATGTGACCTCCTCCCTGGGAGAGGGACGACAGAGAAGGGGGGGAAAGGAGACTCTGGATAGAGCAAGATATGACAAAATAACGATGTATAAATTACCAAGGGCACATGAGGGAGGGGGGAGCGGGGAGGGAGGGGAAAAAAAAAAGAGGACCTGATGCAAAGGGCTTAAGTGGAGAGCAAATGCTTTGAGAATGATTGGGGCAGGGAATGTATGGATGTGCTTTATACAATTGATGTATGTATATGTATGGATTGTGATAAGAGTTGTATGAGCCCCTAATAAAATGTAAAAAAAGAAAAGGAAAAAAAAGAAAGAAAGAAAAGAAAATGATTAGGGCAAAGAATGTACAGATGTGCTTTATACAATTGATGTATGTATATGTATGGACTGTGATAAGAGTTGTATGAGCTCCTAATAAAACGTTTAAAACAAAAACAAAAGAAAATAATGTTATGGTTTGGGGTCACCACACGTGAGGAACTGTATGAAAGGGTAGCGGCTTGAGAAGGTTGAGAACCACTGCCCTACTGGGTTACTATGAATTGGAACCCACTCTTGGGCATGCCTGAACTTCTCAATCTGGCGAATGCAAAAGATCCTGCCCTTGGCAAGAGCTGTGTCCAGGTCTACTCCAGCCACCCTCCTTACCTGCAGCCCACCCCAACCTCACCAGTCAGCTCCCACCCATCAGCCTCCTGTCCTTGCCCAAGGGACCTCTTTAAAGCAGAAATCTGTTCCCGTCACTTCCCTCCTTAAACCTGTCAGTGGCTCCTCGTTGGTCCAGTCCAGGGAAGCAGTGAGACCAGCGGTTACAGACCCAGCTGCTAACGTTAGGACGTGGGCAAGATTATTAAGCTCTGAGGCCATAGACAAGCAAGTCAGACTAAATCTCACTAAACTGTAGAAAAGAATTGTTCGCTGGAGTTATGTCAGAGATTCTAACCTCAGCCCTGTTGCCTTTGGGCTGGCTAATGCTTGCTTCTGAGGGACTGCCTCCCTGTCTTCTAAAACTGGGTTTTATAGCCTGGTCCCATCTCCTGCCCGTTTCAGTCATCCAAAGTTCCCTCCTGACTTTTCAAATGTTTCCTGGGCCTCGTTGAGAACCCCTGAATTATTAGCAGGGTTAAATAAGACAACATATGGATCTAACCTGAGACCAGAAGAATTAGATGATACCCAGGTACCACTACCAATGACTCAAACAGAACATGGTCAAAAGACCCAGACAGAATGGGAGACAGATGTAGAACATGGTTCAAATTCCCCCAAAAAAATGGCCACAGGTACTGAACTAACAGAGACCAGAGGAAACCGTGAGACTGCCACCCAAAGATGGTCTTCGGATTTGGCACTGAAGCCATTCCCTGAGGTCACACAGCGCCAAGTACTAAACGGACTGCAACATCAGCAATGCCACCTGAGAGTGACATAGTCCCTGAAACAGCCAGCTTTGAGAGCCCAGCTGTGGACGTTCACCCAAAGCAAAGATGAGAAGGCAAAGGTGGAAAGGGAAGCCCGGTCAATTGAAACAGAGCAGGAAGAATGGAAGTCATGGAAATGCTGACTCGTTGTTCATGTTGAACCAAGGACATAGAACATTGAGTAAAAATTCATTCAGTGGTAACCTAATTCACTATATAAACTTTCACCTAAATTCAGGCCCAGACTCGCAGAGATGGGTTCCATTTTGAGTCATAGCAACCCAAAGGACAGAGTCGAACTGCCCCAAAGGTTTTCGGAGACGATCAATCTTTATGGGAGAAGAAAGCCTCACCTCTCTGCCCCCAGACAGGTGGTGGGTTCAAACTCCTGACTGTGTGGCTAACAGTCAATGCTTCCCACCAGGGGTCCTTCACTTAAAACAAAGGATATTTTTTAAAAGAAAATAAAATGTATGAAAAGCATATAGGCCGGGGCCTAACACATATAAATTGCTCTTCAATAATATTTCTCATTTACCTTTATCCTCTTTTCTGCACTTCCTCTGCTTCACCATGAACTACTCCGTGTCCTCCTGGACCAGCACTTAGACTGACTTCTTCTTCCCACTTATTCCAGGGTGTTCCAATGGTCTTTCTGTCTCCTGGCTTCCCTGTAGACTGTGGAGGCAAAGGAGGGTTTCATTCCGCCCCGTGTCCATTGAGCCTAGCCCATGGTTCATGTGGTACTGATCAGTATTGTTTCCCGCCAACGATGGACATTTCATGAGTACTGTGTGTCTAAGTATATTTCCTGCTCCGTCTTGTTTCACCTTTATGACTGCCCTTTGAGATGCATACCATTGTCATTCTGACTTTAGAGATGAGACTACCAAGACTCATGGAGGTTACGCAGCTTGCCCCAAGTCACGCAGCTAGTCAGTGACCAAGCCAGGACTTAAATTCTAGTCTGATCTGCTGGCTCCAGAGTCCAAGATACTGTTTCTCCAAGAAGCTGAATTATGAACATTTACAGTTTCTCAGGCCCTGCTCTCTTTGTCACAACTGTTCTAACTCGGTGGCTGTTTGTTGCCATGGAATTGGCTCAGGCAGAATGAAGCATGCCCAGTCTTGGGCCATCTTCAAGATCGCTGGTCTGGTGAAGACAGTCGTGGGCACTAGGGAATGCATCTCCCAGTGCTGCGCCAAACAACGTCCGGTTATGATCCATAGAGTTTTCACTGACTGCTTCTTAGAGCTCGGTTGTCAAACCTTTCTCCCTAGTCTGTCTTCCGCTGGGAGCTCAGCTGAAACCGATAGCTTTCGTCAAGAAAGTGTCACTTGATTGATAGGTTTGACTCCACCACTAGCCAGGAGAGGCTAGTTGACATAATCCCTAACTGCCACATACGGTGTTGTTTCCCCTCCCCCAACACACACACACACACACACACACACACACACAGAGTCTCTCTCTCTCTCTCTCAGTCTACTTTCTCGGGGTTTCCCAAAGCCATCATAATCCCACCCATTGCATGGCCTCGTAGCTCTCTCCTGCTTGTCCCACCTCTAAGCAACCTGAAGGGACGCACTGCCCCTTAACTCTTCATCACTTCAACTCTTTATGACCGCCACTATTTAAATCATGACCAAGGGCATTAAGGGCTTGTAAAGGTACACTGACTTTAGCGGCTTTAAGAAAATAAGGTTTTTTCCTGTATGTTTTAATTATGAAGTCATGTGTTCTGGATCATATATACGTGTCAATAAACAGAGATAAGCTATGGGAACACATCACTTAAATAAGTCTTTAGGGGATCGTGTTGAGTGAAAACAGCCAATCCCGCAGGGTCACTTACCACATCTCTCCATTTACAGGGCATTCTTTGGATTGTGTGCTTAATGACGGATTAGCTGCTGGGGGGGGGGGGAGGGGATGGAGAGGACGGGGGAGACGGGTGGGTCTGTACAGGGACAACAGGAATGCGTGTGCTGATGAGGCGCTTCTACAAGCTGACGGGGAGACTGTCAACATCCCGGCTGTGAGATAGCTAAGCACAGTTTTGCAGCATAACATCAATGGTGAACACTGGATAAAAGATGCAAGGATCTGTCTGTATATTTTAATTTATAATTAAACATGAATGTACAATTATCGCCCTATCAAAGTCCACCTCCTGGTTGTGCTCTTGTAACTATAGTTTTGCAAAGTAGTGCTAATTGAGGATAACTGGATCAAGGATCCAGAGCACCTCTCTGTATTATTTCCTACAGTACAAATGAATCTACAGTCATCTCAAAATAACATGTTCATAGGCATGATGTCAGTGAAAATGGTGGAGTCAAGAACTCCAAAAGTCCATCCTTCCATAAAGACACAAATAAGCTGGCAAACGCTGTCAGAATCACCCCTGAGCAGTCATAGTCATTAAAAGGTTATTACTATCAAGGAAACATGGGGTGGGAGTGGGGAGGCTGAATTTCAGTAAGAGCGCTTCTTCGTGTTTTCACTTACCGTGGCTGCATCCTGTATTGTCCAGCTGGGCCATGGTGACCATGAAGACACTTGCTCACATTCCCAGTCCAACTTCCTATTACCAGAGGGAGCGAGCAGGTCACGTGCTTAAAGAACTGTGGTTATTCATTTGACTCATCCGGGAGCGCGTTGAAGGACTGGCTTCAGAGCTTGCGTGCATTTTGCCTATTTCAGAACTCTCACAAGCTGAGGTTTCTCTCCAGGGCAAGTGTTTGTCAACAATATTTAAAGGCAAATTTTTTTTTACATTTTATTAGGGACTCATACAACTCTTATCACAATCCATACATACATCAATTGTATAAAGCACATCCATACATTCCCTGCCCCAATCATTCTCTTTTTTTTTAATTTTAACAATTTATTAGGGGCTCATACAATTCTTATCACAGTTCATACATATACATACATCAATTGTATAAAGCACATCTGTACAGTCTTTGCCCTAATCATTTTTTTCTCCTCTTTTCTTTTTTTACATTTTATTAGGGACTCATACAACTCTTATCACCATCCATACATATACATACATCAATTGTATAAAGCACATCCATACATTCCCTGCCCCAATCATTCTCAAGGCATTTGCTCTCCACTTAAGCGCCTTGCATCAGGTCCTCTTTTTTTTCCCCCCTCCCTCCCCTTTCCCCCCTCCCTCATGTGCCCTTGGTAATTTATACCTCGTTATTTTGTCATATCTTGCCCTATCTGGAGTCTCCCTTCCCCCCTTCTCTGCTGTCCCTCTCCCAGGGAAAAGGTCACATGTGGATCCTTGTAATCAGTTCCCCCTTTCCAACCCACTCACCCTCCACTCTCCCAGCATCGTCCCTCACACCCTTGGTCCTGAAGGTATCATCCACCCTGGATTCCCTGTACCACCAGCCCTCATATGTACCAGTGTACAGCCTCTGTCCTATCCAGGCCTGCAAGGTAGAATTCGGATCATGGTAGTTGGGGGGAGGAAGCATCCAGGATCTGGGGGAAAGCTGTGTTCTTCATCGGTACTACCTCGCACCCTAATTAACCCATCTCCTCTCCTAAATGCCTCTATGAGGGGATCTCCAGTGGCCAACACTTGGGCCTTGGGTCTCCACTCTGCACTTCCCCCTTCATTTAATATGGTATACATATACATATACACATATATACACATACATACACACACTTATATCGTTGTTTTTTGTTTTGTTTTTTTTGCTTGATGCCTTATACCTGGTCCCTTGGCACCTCGTGATCACACTGGCTGGTGTGCTTCTTCCATGTGGGCTTTTTTGCTTCTGAGCTAGATGGCCGCTTGTTCACCTTCAAGTAAAGGCAAAATTTTAACCAGTCACCCGGGACAAAGGATGAAGGTTGGGTAAAGTATAGATTGGCCAAAAAGCTTGGGAGGAAAGGTTAGGGAATGAGATCATTTGAGAAACAGGGATTTGGAAGAGTTGCAACTTATTTTTGGGAATCCTGGAAGACACACGCACCTGCCCAGGTCTGTACATCTGCTCAGAAAAAAAGCTGCCACCGCTGGATCATCTTCAGACTCTGCAGCACAGCAAAGTGAAGGTTAAGGTGAGTGATAGCCTATTTCAAGCTCTCTCCAACACACACACACACACACACAAAGACTGGAAGTTTTGTACTCTTAGTTCCAGGAATTCAACAGAATCTAGCTGATGTCTAAACTGACAGAACAAAGACTTTGGTCACCATACACATATATACACTTTACAGGATTATTATTGTTATTATTAGGTACCGTTGAGTCTGTTCTGACCCATAGCAACCTTATACACAGCAGAAGGAAACACTGCCCGATCCTGGAATCACAGCAATGGCACACAACACCAGTCTTTATGAGAGCAGACCACCAGGCCTTTCCCCCATGGCATCATTGAGTGAATTTTAATTTCAAACCTATAGATAAATACTTTAATTAAATACAAACATTGTGTGTCACTCAGAGGTCTTTAACTTAAATGGAAAGTCACTTGAAGCGTTCAGAAGATGATATAAGCAGACAGATGAAAAACTCAGGGAACTTTATAAAAGGTTAATTCCGAAGGACTGAAGGAAAAGGACAAGAGTGGAGAAAAGTAAGCAGAGGCGATGCCACCTGTTTGACGACATCACATAGGCCAACAGACACGTGATGGGCACATCAGCATGAGAGGATATCAAGAACAGGGCAGAACGAATACTGAATAAATAAATTACCTTAAACTTCCTAGGTTTGATGACAGTCGGAGTTCTACAGATCCAAGAATCTCAAAGAACCTCAAGTGAGGAACACTGAAAGAGAGCCACACTGAATCGCTCTTTACATTATACTCATGCTTCTGAAAGCCAAAAAACAAAGGCAGACTCCTGAATTCAGCAAGAAAGAAGTGACTCATTATGAACAACTAATTCTCAGGTCAACAGCAATTTCTCATTATAAACCAGGGAAACCAGAAGACAGCGGGATGACTTACAATGCTTAAAGACTGTGACAGTTAAGGTTTTCGTCCATTTGGCTAGATCAGGATTCTCAACAGTTTAGTTAACACTTAGCAATTCCTGTTTAGTTACCAGTTTAGCAACCACATAGAAATTCCTGTGGCCTGACCTAAGAGAATGTAATCACAACCAATCCATGGTAAGCCTCTAAAAGGGATAAGATTAGGATAAAATAAAACACCATTATTCAGTTCACAACCTTGACATAATTAAAAAGAAGTTCCCTTGGGGTGAGGCCTCCTTCCTAGATAGCAAAGCTGTGGAAGAGCTTGCTTTGTTTTTTGGGTTTATTTTTTTCTGGATCTGGCTCATTCACTTCTGGTTCTTTGGACTTGAGCCAAATGCCTACCATATTGCCAGCCCATCCTGAGTTATCAGAGGCCTGTCAACTTGGATTCACTCAACTCTACCGTCACAAACCTGACCCCCTGACATTGGATTCAACTGCCTCTGTGGCAACAACCCTGTGGTCTTCCTGCCCATCTTGAGTTCATTCGCTCCCAATGCTACAGAAGCCACAAGAAGCCTCCAGCTTAACATGTGATCCACGGACTTGGAATATGCCTATGCTTTGACTTGCCCATCTTCACAACTGAGTGAGGCATTTTCTTAAAAACATAGGTGTCCCTGGGTTGTCTTCTCTAGAGAACCCAGACTAAGGCAAAGACAAAAAAAAGTTGTAAAAAACTTATTAGCAAAAATGTTGATAGCCATCAAAAGTATACTTTGAAAATGAAGAAGAAATTAAGATATTTCCAGAAAGTCAGAAACTGAAAGTATCTGTTGCTCGTTTGCACGCTCTACAAGAAATGACCATAGGAGTCCTCTGAACTTAAATGATAGGACAGTAAACCGTCACTCAAACTCGCACAAAGAAATAAAGAACACTGCAAAAGGTCGCTCTGTGCGCAAGCATGAAAGCCAGCCCCACACTTAGTCTTAAACTCCTTTTCCTTCCCTGGCTGGTTTAAAAGCCAGGGATATAAACCAATAGTAAAAAAGCGTGTTGATGTGAATACAACACATACAGCTATAAGTTGTGATGATCATAACACGGAGGAGGAGGATGGAGCTACACAGGAGCAAAACTTTATATACGAGTGAGACTAAAAAGATGTTACTTAAAGTTAGATGGATTGAAAATTAAGGTATTAAAGTAATCCTCGGGACAAACACTAGGAAAATAACTAAGTATCTGCACAGTAAAAGGAACAAGAAGAGAGTCAGAATGGCCCTCACTAGAAACTATTCAAGACAAGAATTCAGAAAGGGCTAGCCGAGGAAATTGTACACACACATATATATGTACGTATACACACACAGATATAAGATACTTATTGAAAACAAATGCCAAAATGACAGTAATAACTCATTTTTATCCATGGTTTACATTAACATAAATCATTAAGCTCTCCTACTAACGGATAGAGATTGTAAGAATTGAATAAAACAACATTCCCCTACTCTATGCTGTGGAAAAGAAAATTGTTTAAAGTCCAGAGGCACCAATAGACTTATAGTGAAAAAATGAAAAACAATGATTTCATTCAAACAATAACCAAAAGAGAGCTATAGAAACTCACACAGACAAATACCAGACAAAAAAATAAACTTTACAATGAAAATACTTAAAAGCGAGAAAGTCATTGTATATTAATGAAAGTGTGAATCCACTCAATGAATGTAACAATTACAAATGCACACCTAATAAGAGAGCCCCAAAAGATATTAAACAAAAACTGACCAAATTGAAGTGATAAGTAGATGTTTTAGCGATCAAGATGGAGGCTTCAACACACTACTTTCAATCATGTATGGAAAATAGACAAGAGGCCGTAAGGACATAGAGAAATTGAGCATACTGTCAGCAACAAGCAACGGCTCCCGATAGACATTTACAGTACTCCCCCACCAGCCGTGGAGCACACAGCTTTTCCCCAATGCACACGAATCAGCCCACAAGATACACCACATGTTTGACACAAACCAAGTCATACGTTTTCAAAGTTTGCAATCACAGCAAATATTTTCTTTGACCCCAGTAGAATGAAATTAGAAATCAATTAACAGGAGGAAAACTGGAAATTTTATAAATATGTGGAAATTAAACAACACAGTCATTTTTTTTCACAACACAGTCTTAAACAATCAATAGATCAAAGAAAGAATCCATTTAAAAAAAACTAGGAAATATATATATTTTTAAGAAACTGCATGTGCAACCTACAGCTATACAATGTGTGATCTGTCAGTCAATTATCTGGGAGCCTTGAAGGACCAACCACTATCTGTCCTGGCCACACCAGGAGTACAGTATGAAGGCCTGGCAAAGAGTCAGCTTTCAAGACTGCTGCTGGCAGAGAGACAGGGCTCTGTGGTTGAAGGAGCTCCTGGAATGCCGGAGCTGCCAGCCTTCCAGAAGTGTGACTCCATATGAATTCAATTATCTCTCAGCACTTCCATCTTTTAATATATAGAAATGTGATGATTACAGTGCTTGCTCACAAAGTTGCAGCGGAAAGAGGGACAAATAGTAGCTAAAATAATTATTGTATATGTAAGTAATAACCACCTAAGGCATTTGGATAGAATAAACTCAGTTTTCAACATGCCAATCGCTTCTTTTTGAATTTGAATAAATAAAGATCCTTTTCAGTGGTGAGTAACTTAAGCCCTGCCTAATGCTTGCAAGTATTCACACATCTTGGTTCTACCTACTCCTCAGCTTGTCCACACAAACTCCATTTACCTTTGTAAGGCTAGCTACACGGATGGTAACTAATTTTCAATGACTAAAAAGGAGCCAGTTTAGAACTTGATCACAGCAAGTCCCAACACCAAGACTTAGTTCTCAGAAGCTGATGAAATATCAGCTGATAAGCTAAACTACAACTGTCTTAGTTACCTAATGCTGCTGGAACCAATATACCACACCTAGGTTGCTTTAAGAGAGCAAAAATTTATTTTTTATAGTTCTGGAAGCTGAAAACCCTGTCAGTTCCTTCTGTAAGCCTCTCTCCTTGGAATGTTCCTTAGTGTTTATCTTTCCCCTTGTTCCGTCTCTGTGTCTATTCTCGTCCTTTTGCAACTCAGAAGTGATTAGGTTTAGTTCCCACCCTATTCTGGTAGGCTTCGTTAAAATAATAAACCCTGTTCTTTTTTTCAAACAGAAACAGGGTTTAAAATTGCATCACATATTTGGCAGAGGGTGACATTTGATTTATAAACAAAAAAATCATGCCCCTCAAGAATTCAACCTCTTCCTGTGCCTTTGGGGTGGAGGTAACTGTGGAGAAATGAACAGGCTCCAAGAGGGTAGGTTTCCGTATATCTCAAAGAGTCCCTAACCTGTGGTTGCTGATGTTTGGTACCACCCAGCTGGCTCTGACTTACAGTGACCCTATGCACAATGGAACGAAACAGTGCCAGTCTCTGCACCATCCTCAAGTATGCCTGTGCCTGAGCTCATTGATGCCGCCACGGTGCCAATCCATCTTGCCCAAGATGTTCCTCATGGTCACCTCCTTCCCACTTTCCCAAACATGATGTCCTTCTCCGACAACTGGTCTCTCCTGACAATATATCCAAACCATGTAAGAGTCTTGCCGGCCTTACTCTATGGAGCACTCTGGCTTTACTTCTTCTAATACAAGATCGGTTGGTCCTTTTGGCAGTCCCTGGTACTTTCAATATCCTTCTCCAGCACCACAGTTCCAATGCAGCGATTCTGCTCCAGTCGTCCTTATTCAATGCCCACTTTTCACATGCATATAGGACAACAGAGTATACCACAGCTTTGGTCAGGTGCATCTTAGTCCTCACAGTACATCCTTGTTCTTCAATATTCTAAAGAAGTCTTGTGAGCAGATCTACCTAATGCAATACGTCTCTTGATCTCTCGACTACTGCGTCCATAAGCATTGATTGTGGATTCAAGAAAGACAAAATCCTTGACAAATTCAATAATTTCTCCATTTATCATATATGAGTCAAATTGTGAGAATTGTGATCTTCTTTACATTGAACTGTAATCCATACTGAAGGGCACAATCCTTGATCATCAGCAAGTGCTGCCATTCATCCTCACGTTAAGCAAGCAAGGTTGTGCCATCTGCATGCCTCAGGTTGTAACTAAACCTTCCTCAATCCCGTGCCACACTCTTCTTCATATCATCCAGCTTCTCTGATTTGCTCAGCACACAGATTGAACAAGTATGGTGACAGGCTATAACCCTGGTACACACCTTTCTTTAAACCATGCAACATTCCCTTGTTTCATTCTCACAAGTCTTTTGATCCATGTACAAGTTCCCAATGAGCTCAATGAGATGTTCTGGAATTCCCACTGTTCTCAACATTTTCCACAGTTCGTTATGGCCCACATCGTCGAATGCCTTTTCATCGTCAGTGAAAGACAAGTACAGATCTTTCTGGCTTTGAGCCAAGATCCAGCTGACATCAGCCATGATATTCCTTGTTCCAAATCCTCTTCTGAATCCAGCCTGAACTTCTGGAAGTTCCCTGTAACCATTTGTGATAGTCAAGGTTTATTGTGCCAACCTGGCCGAGAAACACATGTGGGGTTAATTGAAGGTGGGAAGATGAATGGCTCAGTGAGCCTCACCTTTCTTGGTCTCTGGTCTCTTGTTCTCTGATGGTAGGACCAGTTGTGGCTGCCTTAGCTAGTTCCCTGCCTCAGCTGACAAGGCTCACTTCCTGCGAGACATCCCTGAAGAGAAGCCACATGGACCTTCCCTGATGCAGCCCTGGGTCCTGGAGATGTAATGTGGAGACCACTGCCAGCTCTGAGATGTTTGCATATTCACTGATTTGGCTTTCCTCCTGCATTTGGCACCATTGCATGTCTTGTGAATTTGAGGAGGACTTTATAGATTGATGTCAGACATATCAGCCTATGGTTGGGTTTATGGGCTAATGTCGGACTTATGGGCTTGGACTGGACTGCGCTGGGAGGTTTAATGTACAAATACCCTTTATTTAAAACTCTCTCTTATATACATAGGAGTTTCTGCGGATTGGTTGCTATAGTCTACCCACTCTAACACACCATTGTTGGTTGATCTTCAGCAAAATTTTACTGTGTGAGATATCAATGATACTGTTCTAGAGTTTTGGCATTCGGATGGGTCACTTTTCTTTGGAATGGACACAAATATGGATCTCTTCCAGTCAGTTGACCAGGTAGCTGTCTTCCAAATTTCCTGGCCTAACAGAGTGATTGATTCCAGTGTTTCAGGAGCTTTCTGAGACATGTAAATGGGTATTCCGTCGATTCCTGCTGCCTTGTTTTTGGCTAATGCATTCAGTGCAGTTGGAACTTCTTGCAGCACTGTTAGGTCTTGCTTGTGTGCTTCTTCCTGAAATGGTGGAGTGTTGGCTTGTTCTTTTTGCTACAGTGACTCTGTATACTCTTTCCATCTTCTCTGGATGATTCCTACATCAATATTCAAGATTGCATGTCAAGACTTGTCATTTGTTTTCTTGAATTCTTTCAGTTTCAGGTATGCTGAGCATGCTCGTTCCTTTTGTTTTTCTACGTCTAGGTCCTTGTAATTTTCACTGTAATATTTGGCTTTGTCTTTTCGAACTGCCTTTTCACATTTTCAACTCAGCTCCTTCCTTTCTTCCATTAGCTTTAGCTTCTCTATAATTCATAGCAAGTTTCAGAGTCTCTTCTGATATCCACTTTTCTTTCCTGTCTTTTTAATGACCTTTTTCTTTCCTCGTGAGTGATGGTTTTGATGTCCTCCCACAGCTCAGCAGGTCTTCTGTCATTAACGTTCACTGCATCAAATCTGTTCTTAAGATGTTCTTGAAATTCAGGTGGGATAGAGTTAAGGTTGTATTTAGGCTCTCCTGGGTTTGTTTTAATTTTCTCCAGCTTTAATCTGAATTTACCTATTAGCAATTTATCTTCTGTTCCATAGTCAGCCCCTAGTCTGGGTTTATCTGTTGATATTGAGCTTCTCCATCATCTCTTCCCACAAATCTAGTCAATTTGATTTTATTCCATTTAAGGAATTTCATGTGTATAGTCACATTTTGTGTTGCTGAAAAAGGTATTTGCTATGAGCAAGTCGTTAGTCCTGCAAAATTCTATCATACGATCTCCAACTTTGTTTCTATCACCAAGATCATATTTTCTGAAGATTGTTCCCTCCTCTTTGCTTCCAGCTGTTGCAGGCCCATTGCCACTAGTTGTCAATACATCTGGATTGCATGCTTGGTCAATTTTAAATGGAAGACATTGGTAGAATCCTTCAACATCTGCTTCCTTAACTTTAATGATTGGTGCATACATTTGAATAATACTTGTATTGACTGGGTTTCCTTGCATGTGGATAGATATCCTATTACAGACAGTATTGTACTTTAAGATAGATCTTGTAATGTCCTTTTTGACAATAAATGTGGTGTCATCCCTCTTGGATGCATCATTCCCAGCACAGTAGCCACATGATGTGTATTCAAAATGGACAATCCTAGTCAGGCCATGTCAGCTCACTAACACCTAGAATGTCAATCTTTATGAGTTCCATTTCATTGTTCACGAATCCCAATTTTCCTAGAATCATACTTCAGACATTCTAAGTATAATTTATCAATTATATTTCAAATACATTAACTTTCTTGTGTTTGTGCATATTATTAGCTCTACATGTCTATCTAGATAAGATAGGCAGGATAAAAAAGCCAGAAGAGAAAACAATGGGACCGACAATTCTGGGGGGACTTGGAGGTGGGGGGAAAGGAAGTGGTGCTAACAAACCCTGGGACAAGGGAACAACAAGTGATCCAAATCGGTGGTGAGGAGGGTGTAGGATGCCTGATCAAGGGCTATTTAACCAAGAGGAATTACAGAAACCCAAATGAAGGCTGAACATGATAGTGGGACAAGAGGAAAGTAAAAGGGAATAGAGGGAAAAACTAGGAGGCAAAGGGCATTTATAGAGGTCTAAATACAGACAAGTAATATGTAAATATATTTTATATGAGGATGGGGAAATAGATCTAAATACATATATTTTTAGATTTAGTATTAAGGTAGCAGATGGATATCGGGCCCCTACTCAAGTCCTCCCTCAATGCAAACAATTTGTTCTAATAACCTGGCATTCCATGATGCTCACCTTCCCGACACAATCACTGAAGACAAAGTGAATGCATAGCAAATGTGGTGAAGAAAGCTGATGGTGCCCGGCTAGCAAAACATAGAGCGTCTGGGGTCTTAAAGGCTTGAAGATAAAGAAGCAGCCATCTAGCTGAGAAGCAACAAAACTCACATGGATGAAGCACACCAGCCTGTGCGATCATGAGGGGTCAGTGGGATCAGGTATCAGGTATCAAAGACCCAGAACAAAAAATCAGATCAATGTGAATGAGGGGGAGTGTGGAGTGGAGACCCTAAGCCCAACTATAGACAATTGGACATCTGCTTACGGAAGGGTCACAAGGAAGAGATGAGCCAGTCAGCGTGCAGTATGGCACCATTGAAACATACAACTTTCCTCTAGTTCTTTAAAGCTTCCTTGCCCCCCACACACTATCATGACCCCAATTCTCCCTTACAAATCCAGCTAGAACAGAGCTTGTACATAGGTACAGATAGGAGCTCGCTCAAAACACAGGGAATCCAGGACAGAGAAACCTCTCAGGACCAATAATGAGAGTAGCAATTCCAGAAAGGTAAGGGGATGGTGGAGGGAGAAAGGGGGAACCAATCACAATGATCTACATATAACCCTGCAATAGTTTATTGTGCCAGCCTGGCTGATAAACACAAGTAGGATTAACTGAAGGGCAGAGGGATAAATGGCTCGGTGAGCCTCACCTTGCTTGTTCTGTGCCTCAGTTTAAAGGGGTACACTACCTGTGGGATGCCTAGCTTGTGGACTGTGTCGCTGTAAGTTGAGGTCCCTTTAAGCCCACACGATTGGAATGTTCATCTCTGGAGCTGGGGACCGACAGTTGATAACAGTTGGGGACCTGCCTTGCTGTTTGCTGCCTGGATATATATAGCCCAGCTCTCTCAACAGAAGGGGACTGGCAACTGGCAGCTCTCAAGCCTTAAAGGACTGCTAGTGTCTCACTGCTTTATAATTTAACTGTTAATTTCTTGTATTATCTATCTGTATATAATTTAACGGTTCATTTCTTGAATTATATATCTATCTTTATAAATATATTTATATATAATTACTAGCAATCTGGTTTGTCTCTCTAGAGAACCCTGTCCAACACAAACCCCCTCCCAGGGGAATGGACAACAGAAAAGTGGGTGAAGAGAAACACTGGTCAGTATAAGACATGAAAAATAATAATAATTTCTAAATTATCTAGGGTTCTTGAGGGAGAGGGGGTAGGAGAAGAAGGGGGGGAAATTGAGAAGCTGATACCAAGGGCTCAAGTGTAAAAAAATGTTTTGAAAATGATGATAGTAACAAATGCACAAATGTGCTTGACACAATGGATGGATGTATGGATTGTGATAAGAATTGTACAAACCCCCAATAGAATGATTTTTTTAAGAATAAAGATTAAAAATGCAGATTTTAAAATGGTATTCAAAATAGTTTTCAAAAATAGTTTTTAATAACACTGCTATGATAGTAAGTTTAAAATGAAGATATTCAATTATTAAAACAGTATGAATAGCGGTCATTAAAATACATATTAAAAAATTTTAATTAAAAAAAACAAATGTTTTCCTAAACTGTCTCATGGTCTTCAGACCAAAGCAGGCAAGGTTTAACCTTGTAACCCTGGTACCCCAATTTCCATTAAGAGCACAGCTAGGCCAGTCCCTGAGTGTGAAGCTGCCCCTGCCTAGACTTGAGGAGCTGAGGGACAGTAATCTGATTTTCAAACACATTCTGTCTAAAGGCAAAGTGATTCACACTGTGGGTAAAATGGTCAGAAAGAAAATGGAGGACTCTATGTAGAGACTCGGAAATTGATTCAGGACTCACTGTCAACCATAGCCTTCTACAAAGCAAGCGCTCAGGATTTGAGCTCTAATACAATTCTAGAAGTTCAAATTCAGGGCTCTAGGGCTCTAGGTTTGCTTTCTGTAAACTCTAAGTGGGAGGGGGGAACCTTAGCTTTTTCAGCTTTTGTTCCTTGGTTCCTTTGTGACCCTACCCCTGTGTGCTTCCTTGACTCTGTATTTAAGCTGTTTCTTATAACTCAGAGAAGGAACCCCGGGTTGTACATTGGGTTATGTATTGGGCTGCTAACTCCAAGGTTAGTAGTTCAAACCCATAGGATACTCATTGAGAGAAAGATGAGGCAGTGTGCTCTTATTACGAGTACAGTCTCAAAAACTCTTTGTGAAGCAGTTCTACTCTGCCCGCTTGGAGTCACTATGAATTGGAACCAACTTCACAGCAGTAAATTTGGGAGTTTTACAACTCAGAAATGATTAGGTTTAGGATACACTCAACTCTGATACAGACGCATTAACAGACGAAGAAAACTCTTATTTCTAAGGAAGATCACATCCACAGGGAAGGATTCCAGCACATAGTTTAGGGGAACACAACCCAGTCCAGAACATTTCCCATGAGATGGACTGACACAATAACCACAACAGTGGACTCAAATATGCCATCACTCATGACACTGGTGTGGGACTGGCAAGATCTATTCTGCTGAACAGAAGGCCACCATGACTTGGAGTCCACTTGATGGCAATTTACAGCAATTTTAGGGTTCTGGGGTGGTTGGTTTGGAGTGATGAACTGCCAAACAGAAAATGGATTGGCGTTGGTCAGAGCTTATGACATATTAGTCCTCCGTAAGTAGGCACAGCAAAGCCAAAAGCTTGGGCCAGCATGTGAGGAGCAGGCTGTTCATCTCGATAAGTCAAGTCTCAACTTTCAGAAGCAAGAATGTTCGGGAGCAAACGGTTAAGTTCGTTTTCTGAGAGCCAGTATAGTTAAATACAGGAACAAGGAATCATGACAATTTTCATTCTCTTTCCTATAACAGACTGAAGGTTCCTTGTGAGCAAGAACCCTATCCATCTGGTCATCACTGCTTACTACTGTATAGACAAAGAGCCTAGCACAGTAGCCTGTCATGTTGAAGGTGTTCAACAGATATTTGTTCATTATATTAATTAATGATAACTTGGCCATTTTCAAGCTGGTTATATATCCTGGGTAAGACACTTACTTTGCCTCCGTAGCCTCTGAGTTTTCTTTTCCTTGCCTGCAGAAGAAAGATAAATAGAAGGGATTCCCAGCTGTTATTTGTCAGCCCTGTCCTAAGTGAAAACAATCTGTTGGTTTGTTGTTGTTTGTTGTATATTCTTGCTTGGTTTTGCTCTGTCTTGTTTTTGTGCATGTTATTATCTCTGCAGGTCTGTCTAAATAAGATAGTCTGGATGAATAGTCTGGAGGAGAAAACAACGGGACTGACAGTTCCAGAGGGACATGGGAGAAGGGGAAGATAGGGGGAAAGGTAGTGAGTGATATTAACAAACCCAGGGACAAGGAACAACAAGTGATCCAAATTGGTGGTGAGGAGGGTGTAGGCGGCCTAGGAGGGCGTGATCAAGGGTAATGTCACCAAGAGGAATTACTGAAACCCAAATGAAGACTGAGCATGATAGTGGAACAAGAGGAAAGTCAAGGGAAATAGAGGGAAGAGCTAGGAGGCAAAGGGCTTTGATAGAGGTCTAAATAAAGGCATGTACATATGCAAATATATTTCTATGTGAGGATGGGGAAATAGATCTATGTGCATATATATATATATATATAGGTTTAGTATTAAGGTAGCAGAAGGACATTGGGCCTCCACTCAAGTACACCCTCAATGCAGAAATACTTTCTTCTATTAAATTGGCATTCCATGACGCTCACCTTCCCGACACAATCGCTGAAAACAAAGCAGGTGAATAAGCAAATATGGTGAAGAAAGCTGATGGTGCCCCGCTATCAAAAAATACAGTGTCTAGTGTCATAAAGGCTTGAAGGTAAACAAGCAGCCATCTAGCTCAGAAGCAACAAAGCCCACATGGAAGAGGCACACCAGCCTGTGTGATCATAATGTGCCAAAGGGATCAGTTATCAGGCATCAAAAAATAAAAAATCATATCATTGTGTGCTCACCTCAATGATATGATCTCTAAAGACAAATGGGTGCATAAGCAAATGTGGTGAAGAAAACTGATGGTGCCTGCTTATCAAAAGATCTAGTATCTGGGGTCTTAAAGGCTTGAAGGTAAACAAGGTAAGCAACAAAGCCCACATGGAAGAAGCACACCAGTCTGTGTGATCACGAGGTGTCGAAAGGATCAGGTATCGGGCATCATCAGAAAAAAAAAATCTTATCATATTGAATGAGGTGGGGAGTGTGGAGTGGAGACCCAAAGCCCATTTGTAGGTCATGGATATCCCCTTACAGAAGGGTCTCGGAGAGGAGACGAGCCAGTCAGGGTGCTATGTAGCAACAATGAAAGATACGACTTTCCTCTAGTTCCTTAATGCTTCCTCCTCCCCCACTATTATGACCCAAGTTCTACCTTACAAATGTGGCTAGACCAGAAGATGTACACTGGTGCAGATAGGAACTGGAAACACAGGGAATCCAGGGCAGATGATCCCTTCAGGACCAGTGGTCTGAGTGGTGATACTGGGAGGGTGGTGGGAGGGTAGATTGGAAAGGGGAAACCAATTACAAGGATCTACATATAACCTCCTCCCTGGGGGACAGACAACAGAAAAGTGGGTGACAGGAGACATCGGACAGGGCAAGATATGACAAAATAATAATTTATGAATTATCAAGTGTTCATGAGGGAGCGGGGAGTAGGGAGGGAGGGGAAAAATGAGGAGCTGATGCCAGGGGCTTAGGTAGAGAGCAAATGTTTTGAGAATGATGAGAGCAATGAATGTACAAATGTGCTTTACACAATTGATGTATGTATGGATTGTGATAAGAGTTGCATGAGCCCCCAATAAAATTATTTTAAAAGAGTTAGCAAATAAGTAAAACAATTACAGGTTTGTACCCCTATAATTTTGCACAGCTCTTGCTAACCAGCCAGACGCCCTTCTTGGGATACTGACATCAAGAGACAAACTCCAGTGAAAATAACAGTGGAGTTTCTACTGCTTTTCCAAATGCGTATCTCAAATGCTTATTGAAGCAAGTGTATCTTTAAGGACGAGACAACACATAAATATAGCTAGCTAGCTAGCTAGACTGATAGACAGGTATAGATAAATATATGTCAATGTCAAGGTGGAGGACACGATAGAGCAAAAGACGGAGAAATAGAAATAGAGATTGGTGTAGAGATTTTATATGTTCTTCCTTGTTTTCAAAAAACAGACTCTACTTAATGCATAACATGACGACTTGGGTGTTGCACCTAGTTTTGCATCTTGAACAATCCCTCCCAGCAGCACAAAGGGATCTCACGTCTATCCAATAGCTGCATAGTGGTCCAGAGGGTACAGCCTGCCTTCCAGTTTCCACCGACCCTGCTGCTGGCCTTTTGGAACGTTGTATTGCCATGAGCTGCAGTCGTGTTGGTCCCAGACTCATGGTGACATCATGTACAATGGGGTCAGGCCCGTGTGATCTACAGGGCTGTCCCTGGCTGATTTTTGGAAGTAGATTGACAGGCCATTCATCTGTCCAGTTTAGTCTCTAAGTTCCGATAAAACATGTTCAACATCACATTGCTGTTGCTATTGTTGTTAAGTGTCCTGAAGTCAGCTGTGATTCATAGCAACTTCCTCTACACGCAGCAGAAAGCATCCTGCTTGGTCCTTAGCCTCCCTCACACTCATTATGGTTAAGCCCATTGTTGCAACCACTGTGCCGACTCATCCCCTTAACTGAATGGCCATGGAGACCATCTGACTCCCGGTGACCCTAGAGGACCGGGTAGAACTGACCCCGTGGGTTTCTGAGATGGTAACTCTTTACGGAAATAGAAAGCCTTCTCTTTCTACCTCAGAGTAGCTGGTGGTTTTGAGCTGCTGACCTGGAGGTTAGCATGTTGGTTAGCCCAATATGTAACTACGACCTCACCATATCTCTTTGACAGTCATCTTCTCATTTGGTGACCCTCCGCTCACATGACGTCCTCTTCCAGGACCTGGTTTCTCCTGGTAACCAAAGCACATGAGATGAAACCTCACTATCCCCATTTCTGAGGACCATTCTGGCTGTACGTCTTCCAAGGCAGATTTGTTCTGTGTTTTCTTTTGGTAGTTCAGCACCATAGCAACATGCACACTTCCACTGATAGATGGCGTGCCTTGGCTATTAATATTACCAAGTCTTCCACATGGAAGGCAAGCGTTCTACATTTGCGACGTGACAGACACAGAATTAGTGTCCCCGCTCAACAAAATCTGGTTGCATCAATCATAGCATTGTTTCTGCTTTAAGACAAATTAAGATAAACACTCTGGCGGGTGATCCCATTCAAATAGGTGGCATGTTAGCAACACACTTCCTGACATAAAGCCTGAGCCCAGTGGCTATCCTTTGATCATCAGATCCATTAGAAGTTCTGATTACAAGGATCTACCTGTAACCCCCTCCCTGGGGGAGGGACAACAGAAAAGTAGGTGAAGGGAGATGTCAGACAGTGTAAGACATGACAAAATAATAATAATAATTTATAAATTATCAAGGGGTCATGAGGGAAGGGAGGCAAGGGGGCGTGGATGAGGGGCTGATACCAAGGGCTCAAGTAGAAAGCAAATGTTTTGTGAATAATATTGGCAACAAATGCACACGTGTGTTTGACACAATGGATGGATGGATGGATGTGTTGTGATAAGAGTTGTACGAGCCCCTAATAAAATGATTTTTTTAAAAACAAGTTCCCATCTCACTTTCCTACCACCGAGAACTCTGGGAGGAAGCAGGAAGGTGTTGCCCCATGAAGGGGATCAAGTGCAACTCATGTCCTGAAACAACAGGGGTAAAACTTATTCAATGGGAAGCTGGTTTGCTTTGTAAATTTTCACCCAAATCACAGAACAGACTCAAAAATAATAATAAAGTCATGAATTCTCTTTACTTTTGACTTAGATTTTAGCTTTGAAAAACAACAAACTAACAAAATCGGGGCATGACAGTGAGTGAATGCACATTCATCGATTGGTGTGCATCAGATATCTCCATTGCAAACCTGGCTGTTTCCAATGTGTTCTTTTTTTAGCACTTTTTAACCCTGACTGGCTATTTTGAGCCAAAACTACCCCCATGCAGCAAGCTAATTTTCCGCAATTGAGTATAAAATGAAAGCATCTAACTAAACTTCAATGCACTTCATTTGCATATCTGGCATTGAAATGAAATTTGTTACATCTATTTGATGGTGATAGTCAACCGGTTTCCCCCTCGCCCCCCCCCCCCCATGTATGGGGTACTGCAGAGCATCTCCCTATGTAACTACCCAGCACGTTTTACACATATAGCAATTTTGCTGTGCTCTCCTTCTGAAAAGTGTGCTGTGCACACGCTACTGAGGTTGGTTTCCCCTTCGTTATCTTTCTTTCTCACACATGGCCTTTTAACTTTCCTGAAAGCTTCCAAGCAAATGTTTATTCAGAGCTCTTTGGGAGATACTGGCACATCTGCCAGCTTCTGGGCTGCATCCTGGTGAATGATCAGTTACCCATTCGCGAACTATCTCTATTAGGAAATGCTTCTATTTCTTCCCTTTTGGGGGAGGAGGGGAGGGTATAGTTGCCATAAATTTTAGCTGCAATGAATTAGGCACAATTGATCAAAAAGAAGCTACTTTTTTAATACCATTCTGTACGTCTGTGGAAGACACTGCCATTGCCCAAATGCTATTCAGCCCAATCCATTCCTCTCGATACCTTTCATCATCCATTATGCAGTGAGGTTTTGTTTTATGTTATATTACATTGTTATGTTATGTGTGGATTTCATAGAATAGTTGAGATCAAACACAATGGCCAGTTGGCTTTCCATATAACAAGAACAAAGGGATCCTTTCTTCCCTTTGAAAGTTCTTTGTTATTTTCTTTTAGAAATGTTAGCGAGCTGGTTCTCCCTTAGAGCAGCACAGACCAGTGTTGTTTTTATTTTTCCAACAATATCTCAGCAGTAGAAATTGCTGTTGTAATGCCTGTCTTAGCAAGCATGATGCCAAGAATTAAGAGAAGGACATAAGATCAATGTTTTGCCTTCACCCAAATACATCTTGAAGTTGCAAAGGTAGCCAATCCCACTTTCACAAAGCAGATTCACAACAGCACACACTGTATTACTTTTGCCAGATGATTCGTGCTAACGCTGCTCCGTCCTCCCCACGGCATCAGGGTTTCCAGGAGTGAAAACTGCTGTGTTGGCATCTAAAAAGAGGGGGATTTGTGGATGATGTGATCCCAAAGCAGTCTGACTCTGTGAAGTCTGTCTTTGTTAGCTGTAGCTTGTGAATGACGGCTAAGATGAAAGGGTATGAGGACTTGCATGACCGCCTTCTAGTCATAGTTTTAGGAAAGATGGGTGCTTCCAGCGAGGGATGGGTTGACCAGTGATCTTTCCACTGTCCCATCACTGTAAGTAAACTGAGACATTTCCTTCTATCCTGTTGGTAACTTCCATCCATGGTGATGTTTTAGCAAAGGTTTTGTGGCACTTTCCCACTTGGTGCTGGACGTTATGAAAAGTACATTTGTTACCTCGCTTGTACTTCATGCCTCTCCAACTTATACCTGGGACATTTATATAGCCTCCTCCAGGGTTGGTGCCCTGTCAGTTTCCATTCATTCTCCTTCAGAATCATTTTCACTGTCGGATACTCTTCTTTTTTCCCCTCTGTGATTGTCTCATGTCAGATTCCTTAGTATCTTCTGATCGAGCCTCATGTTCTAGCTGACTATCGTGGATGCCAAAGTCACCCCAACAATCAGACATGCTGCCTTCAAAAGATCTTCGCTGTTTCGATGAGCTAGTGGTGAAGCTCTTGCCGTACTGTTACATGAGCAGAAGGCAGACGCATCGCATGTCACCTCTCTGAGGGTGTAGACTGAACAGCTGGGTAAACGCCATGCACAGCACAGAGGAAAAGTAGGGACAGACAAGAGAAGAAGCTCTGTCTACCATGCATGCACTTCTTAGAATCTTATCCTCAGCCAAGAATATAAATGAGAGTGCTCTTAGGAGGTCCACATTGCTTTCAAGCTTCAAAACTGCATAAACGAATATAAGAGCAAGCGTACGTGAACTCGTGACCAGTTAGGAAAGTCTGGGTATGAAACTATGAATACATCCATGACCCATCAGAAATCAAGACAGCGGTCGTTTGAACTCCATGATGAGATGTGGCAGTGCTTGTCATCAGGTGTAAATCGAAGAAGTTCTTCTTGAGGGCTTTGAAATCATGTGATAGCATGGAGCTAACCATTGAAAGGGAATTTTTTCCTGTTCTCTTTGGGAGCGTGATGACCAGGCGCTCTTCTTTTCAACAGTTTTTATTTATTGGCTTATTTATTTATTTTTGCTTGACCCTTTTTGGAATGATCATTAGGGGACTCCTTCGTCTGAGCCCGGTCAGATCTTTGAGAAGGCTCTATGTTAGCTTTCTAGGATCCCTAGGAAAGTGATCTAGGTGGCACTGAAAGAAAGATGACGCGAGCTGTTCTCATGAAGTTTGACGGCCTCAGAAACCCTACAGAAGGTGGCTGTGAGTTGAAATTGGTTTAGGGACAGTGGCGCATATTTGTTCCCTAGGGATGCCAAAACACATTTTCTCAATCTAGGTGGTCTAAAACAGACATTTATTCTCTACATTTCTGGAAGCCGAAATCAAGGTATCTGTAGAGCTAGGTGATCTTTGAAGGGCATATCCTCCCTTGCCTCTCCCAACATTTTGTGATGACCCGCAATCCTTGCCTTTCCCTGTCTTGTAGACACATAGCTCCAGTCTCTCTCTGCCTCCATCTTTACATCACGTTCTTTGCTGTGTTCACATGGACTTGTTCTCTGTGTTCCTATATGCCCACTCTTCTTCTTAGAAGGAAGTTTCCCGTTGGATTCAGAGCCCACTTTAATCCAATAGGACTCTATCTTAAGTTAATTGTATCTTCTGAGATCCTGTGTGCAAATACAGTAATATTCTAAGGTTCCAAGTGAAGGTGAATATTACACAAGGCCTCTTTAAAGAGCAACGGTGTTCCTCTACGGACTAAGGCAGCTAATTCACACAATGATATGTTCAATCATTTCTGTTCACGTGGACGTTGGACAATGAGTAAGGAAGAGTGGAGGAGAATTGATTCATTTGAATTATGGTATTGGGGGGGAATATTGAAATTACCGTGGACTGTTGGAAGAAGAAACCAATGTGCCTTGAATGAAGTACAAGCAGAATGTTCCTTAGAAGCAAACATGGTAAGATTTCTCACCTACCTTGGACACGTTATCAGTAGAAACCAGTCCCCAGGGAAGTACACCATGCTTGGTAAAGTAAAAGGTCAGGGGAAAAGAGGAAGGTCATCAGTGAGATGGATGGATGGACACAGTGGGTACAGCATGACAATTTAAGAATGGCATGGGCAGTGTTGCATGATGCTGTGCAGAGTGGATGAAAGTTGGAGCAGATTGCATGGCGCCTCACGACATTCATCCCGCCAAAGGTACCTTGACCCCTTCAAGGATGTAGTATTGCCTAGCCCCTGAGTACAGGTGTGCAAAAGGCGACAGTTTACAGTGAGAGCCCTAAGTCCACTTTTGAGTTTCCATATCAATTCAGCTTTCAGTGAGTTCTTTTTCTTACCATGACCTTTGATGAAAATGGATTTGCCCTCAGGCAGAGTGTTGTGAAAATAGATTACTTCCAGTTCCCTAGCCAGCAAGGGGGGCACAGTTTCACAGTCAGGGACTTGCCTGGGTGTGTCCTTCCTGGGAATTGGGGTACGAGGGTCCCATATTCATGAGTCATGCCCTGACTGCCATGGACAGAGTCCCTGAATCAATCTGGTGAGCTTTTCTAATCTGCAATATTTTATACAAGGGTGTTCCCAAAAAAGATGGAAATTTATGTCTTTTCTTCCCCTCAAAGCTATATATTTAAATTTGTTTTACAAAACAACTTTATCACCTTCAAAATACTCTCCATTACACTTAATGCATTTGTCAAATCTATGATTCCATTCTTGGAAACATTTTTCAACTCCTCTCTTTAAATGGCTGATAGCGCCTCCTCATTTTTTTCACCTCTTCTACATTGTCAACTTGCTGTCCTTTCATGGCCCTCTTCTTGCAAGCAAAAAGAAGTCACATGGAGTGAGATCAAGTGAGTACGGTGCTTGTAGCAAGAGAGGCATCCTGGGTTTTTTGCCAAAACCTGGCACACTGAGATGGCTATGTGAACAGGCGCATTGTTGTGGTGGCAAAACCAGTCTGCCAGAAACCAAGCCTTTTTGGTTGCACACTATTGCACTATCATTTCAGAACCTCTAAAGAGAAAGCTTGACTAACAGTCTGACCTGGTGGAACAAACTCCAAATACACTATGAGTTGACATTTTTGTCCCTCCAGGAAGCTGACAGATGTCCAGCAAAAAGTTTGTCATCAATCAACATTTTGCCTTTTTTGAAATCAGTAAACCACTCATATACTTGAGGTTTTCCCATAGTGCTGTCCTTGAAAGTTGTGTTCAACATCACAACCGTTTCTGCAGCATTTTTCCCAAGCAGGAAACAAAATTTCCGGTTTGAGGAAGCGGGGGAGTATCCCTCATAGATCTCAATCATAATCCATTTCCAGTCTGCAGTCCAGCAACTGTGATGAACTGATCTTCCACCACTCGTGATGCTTTGGCAGCTCCCCTGGGGTTCTATGTGCTATCTGAAGTAGTCACAATGGTGAATCCTCAGACACTATCAGTCTCCCTCATCTGGATGATTTGCTTGTGTCTTGTCCTTGTCCTCTTTAAGACTTAATAAATGTGTCTCTCTAAATTATTTTGGAGCTTGGGGTCTCTTTGGCAGCGTAGCCAGGAGCCTTGGTGTCAGAGGGGTGTCATTGGGCTGTTAAATGAAAGGACAGCAGTTTGATCCCACCAGTTGTGTCAAAGTAGAAAGATGAGGCGTTCTATTTCCAGAAAGATGTACAGCCGTAGGAAGCCCAAATGGGTAGTTAGACCCTGTTTTATAGGGTCTCTGTGAGCCAGAATTGGCTAAGTAGCAGTGGGTTTTGTTTGAACTTTGGTTTTCTTCCTTAGAAAAGGTTTCAATTTGCGCTATGACCCCCGAAGTCTCAAGGTGAGAAAGAATCTATCTCAAGTCACTTGAGATAAATATTTTCACATTCCTGGGTGATGCCCCTCATAAGAATCTTAAAATCATGTTGCCATGGAGTCAGTGCTAACCCAGAGTGGTCCCACAGGGTTTCCCAGGCTGTCAATATTTACAGAAGCAGACTGCCCCTCTTGCTCCTGCAGAGAAAGTTAGCTGTCGAGCACTTACCAACTGTGCCACCAGGGCTCCTTCTGCTGCCCCTTGGGGGCAGACAGTGCAGTGTCCCAATAGCATGCCACTATTTAGGGGCCCCAGACTCAACCCCTGGCTCTGTGTATTTCTAAGTGAGACCTTGGAGAAGTCACTTAACTCTTCGGAGTCTCCAATTGCTAATTAGGACAATAGAGAAAAGTGGGGCGTCTTCTGTGTCACAGGCTGAGCCCCCAAATCTTGGCTCTCTTTATAATGAATAAAGCATGATCTCTGCATCCTTTTAGAGAGAGGGGGTGATGAGGGCAACATCAGGAAGTGCCATGGTTCACGGGAGCTCTGCAGAAGGGCATGGAGGAATGGTATTTCAGCTACCTGGCGAGTCGCAGGTAAGAAGCAGGGGGATGGAGGAAGCTGTCATCCCTGACCATGGGAACTGCTTAGGGGAAACCGTAAGATGCAAAAGACTAGAGCAGAGTAGTAAACAGTGTAACTTAGAGAAGATGTTGTGAAAGGTGGTCGAAAGCCAAACAAACCTACTCGGCTTCCCTGGGGAGACCTGGATTTGCCCTCTCTGATCTTCTGATCTATGAATCAGTGGCTGGGACAGTTAACTCCCTCAGCTACTAACTGGAAGGCTGACGGTTTGAGTCTATGCAGAGGTACCTTAGAAGAACGATTTGGTGACCCACGTCCCCCAAGCCCGCCATTGGAAACCTGGGGGAGCGCAGTGCTCCTGTGGCATGCATGGGGCCTGCATGAGTTGGGGTGCATGTAATGGTAGCTGGGATGCCTTGTTTGTTGTCTTACCCCGTTATCAATGTTTATACACGTTAGCGCATGTGGTTGACCCACACCCTGGATCCCGGGGGAAGCCCTTCAGACAACTGTGAAGCCCCACGTCTAAGCCTTTCAGACATCCTCAAGACAGGGGGCACCAGGCATGACTTGCTTCTTTCAAAGTTGTGCTGCGATGCCTGAAGCTCTTCTGACACTGGCGGGAAGCTGTTTCCACTTACAAGTCTTAAGGCAGAATAAGGGTTTTCTGCACTGAGGCCCAGGGTGGGACATAATGGTGATTTACACACCATAAACTTTTGTGAGTTTTATTCACTTCAGTGGTCTAATATTAAACAGGCTCATGAAGAATGGGGGCGGGGCAGACTGGGGAGTCGGGGACTGGTGGTTTTGTTCTGCACAGGCCAGCACTAGAGTTCTGAGAAGGCTAAGGAGGAGACAGCAGGGTTTCCCGCCATCTCTTGTCTGCTGGCCATTGCCTTCAATATCAGAGGCCGTAAGCAGCTGACCTACAGGTTCAACTCCAGCCACCTACCGTCCTGTGTGGGGAACATTGGTGGTTCGGTGGCAGACGTCTCATCTTCCATTTGTGAGATAGGAGTTCAATTCCCAGTCAATGCACCTCATGCAAGCTCCCACTGCTGTGAGTGGAGACCGATGTGATGCTTTCAGTGAAGCTCCCAAATGAAGAAAAACTATGTCGAGAGGCCTGGCAAGCTGCTTTGGAAAATCAGCTAGTGAAGACCTTCTGGATCAAAGCCGTTCGATACGGGACCGATTGTGACGATGTACTGTTCAGCTGGGCATGGACTCACCTTGACTCAGCGGCTGATTCAGCAATGGCAACAACAATAACAAGCTGACAACAACAGCTCTGTGGGAGCTGGCACCATATGGACCTGGACCCTCTTTACGAGAAAAGCTTAGCATAGGAAATATGAAAGAATACAGTGGGTTAAAGACTGCTTGATGGGTTTTAGATGACCAGCTCAGCTCTCCCTTGGAGGGAGGGTCCAAGAGCAAGCGACTCCATGTCTTAGTGGCTGTCCTTGGAATAGTGTCTGGCACAGAGCAAGCTCAGAACTGAGTCCTCTCTGCCTCCTTGGCAAACCAGTACATCAGTTTCACCACCCCACCCCAAGAAAGTCCAGATTCCTGCCCCCAGTCCCCAGTGTTTCTGCCTCCAGCTCCTGAGCCCTCTTTGCATCTCTTGGATAATTGTTCACTCACAGAGATAACAACTCACTGCCATCAGGTCTATGCCCACTCCCAGCAACCCCACAGAACACAGCAGAACTGCCCCTGTGAGTGTCTGAGGCTTTAAATACTTACCGGAACTGAAAACTTCATCGCTCTCCCATGAAGTGGCTGGTGGTTTCAAACAGCTGACCTTGCAGTTGGCAGTTCAGTGAGAAATCCACAATGCCCCAAGGACTCCTCAGCAGCACCGAAAGGCTCCACTCTCTAGGCTGAGCACAAGCCCTCCTAATTAACTTCTTCAAAAATCTGAAAGATGAGCAGTCTTTCTTCAGCTCCTGGCTCCTTCCTTCCCTCTTCTCGAAGTATCCCTGTTCCTCTCTTTCCCCCTCAAACCACCAAAGAAGCCCCAACTAGTCAGCCTCTAACAAGTAGGACATTTCGCCTCCCCCTAAGTATCCAACCCCAAACCCAACAGGCACTCCAGTCACATCTGGTGGCCCAATATTTAAGGGAGTGACACAACTTCAACGGTGGTCAAGATTACAAAGAGCAAAAATGTTTTCTTTTTCTGGGATCCATACATACTTGGCCAGAAGGGGCCTGGTGGTATGGTGGTTATACTTTGGCCTATAATCCTCAAGGTCAGCAGTTAGAAACCACCAGCTAATCCTCTGGAGAAAAATGGGGCTTTCTACTTCCATGAACAAATACAGTCTCAGAAACTCACCGGGACAAATCTACCCTGTCCTACAGGGTCATTATGAATCTGCATTGACTGGATGCCAGTGAGTTTATTTTTTATTCTTGACCTGGAAGAAAGAAGAAGCTTTCTACTCCTGAGAAGAGTTGCTGTCTTGGAAACTCACAGGGACAGCTCTATCCTGTCCTATAGGGTCACTATAAGTCAGAATTGACTCGATGGCAGTAAGTGATACTTGACTTAAGAGAGGGGTCAACCTGGGGAAAGAACTGGGGAATCCAACAAACCCAAGGACAAGGGAACAACAAGTGATCTAAAATCAATGGCGAGGAGGTCATAGGATGCCTGGTGGAGCTTGATCAGGGGAAATGTAGCCAAGAGGAATTAATGAAATCTGAATGAGGGTTGAACATGATAGAGGGACAAGAGGAAAGTAAAAGGAAATAGAGGAAAGATCTAGGAGGCAAAGGACATTTATAGAGGTCTAAATACAGGCATGTACATATGCAAATATATTTATATATGATGATGGGGAAATAGATCTATGTACATATATTTATACATTAATATTAAGTATTAAGGTTGCAGATGGACATTAGGCCTCTCCTCAAGTACTCCCTCTATGCAAGAACACTTTGTTCTATTAAACTGGCATTCCATGATGCTCACCTTCCTGACATAATCGCTGAAGACAAAATGGGTGCATAAGCAAATGTAGTGAAGAAAGCTGATGATGCCTGGCTATCGAAATATATAGTATCTTAAAGGCTTGAAGATAAACAAGCAACCATCTAGTTGAGAAGCAACAAAGCCCACATGGAAGAAGCACACCAGCCTGTATATCTTGAGTTGATGATGGGACCAGGTATCAGGCATCAAGACCCAGAACAAAAACTCCTATCAATGTGAATGAGGGGAGTGTGACGTGTATACCCAAATCCCAGAAGGGTCACAAGGAAGAGATGAGTCAGCTAGGGTTCAGTATAGCACTGACAAAATATACAACTTTCCTCTAGTTCTTTAATGCTTTCTCCTCCACCCCACCCCATTATCAAATCTGTCTACATCAGAACATGTACACTGGTACAGAGAAGAGTTCAAAACACAGGGAACCCAGGACAGGGAAACCGATCATGAGAGTAGCGATACTGGGAGGGTATGGGGAAGGTGGGAAGAGAAAGGGAGAACCAATCACAATGATCAACATATAACACACCCCTCCCAGGGGGATGGCAACAGAAAAGTGGGTGAAAGGAGACAGCGGTCAGTGTAAGACATGAAAAAAATAATAATTTATAAGTTATCAAGGATTCATGAAGGAGGGAGAAAAAAACTGAGGAGCTGATACCAAGGGCTCAAGTAGAATGAAAATAATGATGGAAACACATGTACCAATGTGCTTGACACAGTGGATGCATGGATGGATCGTGATAAGAGCTGTAAAAACCCCCAATAAAATTATTTTTTTAAATCACTATACAGTAAGAACTTCAAAGCACAAATTTTTAAGCAAGTATTGATTTATTTGTTGTGAGGTTTTACTTTGCTTTAGTTTTATACTTAATTTTTTCATAAAGAAGAATGTTAGGGTGTCTTTTTTTAAAACATTTTATTAGGGGCTCAAACAACTCTTATCTCAATCCATACATATACATACATCAATTGTATAAAGCATTCTTTGCCCTAATCATTTTCTTTCTTTTTTTTGCTTTTCTTTTTTTGCATTTTATTAGGGGCTCATACAACTCTTAGCACAATCCACACATATACATACATCAATTGTATAAAGCACATCTGTACATTCTTTGCCCTAATCATTTTTTTTCTCTTTTCTTTTTTTACATTTTATTAGGAGCTCATACAACTCTTAGCACAATCCATACATATACATACATCAATTGTATAAAGCACATCCGCACATTCCCTGCCCCAATCATTCTCAAAGCATTTGCTCTCCACTTAAGCCCTTTGCATCAGGTCCTCTTTCTTTTTCCCCTCCCTCCCCGCTCCCCCCTCCCTCATGAGCACTTGATAATTTATACATTGGTATTTTGTCATATCAGGGTGTCTTTAAAGATCTCTCACGTGTATTATATTAGGATGAAACTTCAGAAATACTGAATTCAAAGAGATAATAAATAAATATGGAAACATTTTACTGAAAAAAAAGAGCCACCAATAAAATGATATTTTTTAAAAGGAGGGGAGGCCAACAACCCACTGAAGAGAAACAAAATAGCAAAATCTGGTTTCCCTAATTATGTAGGATGAATGCATTAGTTATGTATTGCATCATAAATTATAATCTAGTCTCTCACACAGTTTCAGCTGGTTAGGAGTATCTGAGCAGCCTGCTGACAGTTAGTTGTGACTTGAGGTTCCCCAAGAGGTTGTAGTTTGATGGAAGCCAAGGCTCTAGTCATCAGAAGACTTGACTGGGGATGAAGAATCTAATTCCAACTCTCATGGCTGTTGGCAGGAGGCCTCAGTTCCTCTCCATGAGGTCATGGTATGATGCGAACAGACCAGGCAAGGCAGCAAGCTTCCACTGGGCAAGTGAGTAGGTGCAAGTAGGAAGGCATTTCCAGCATCAGAAGTCATCCACCTTCACTCCTACCATATTCTATGGGCCACAGTGACCAGATCTGCTCCCACGTGAAACGAGGCTACAGCAATACATGGAAGGCAGGAAGCAGGGCCTGCCAGGGGCTGTCTTAGTTTCTGGTGCTGCTATTACAAGTAGACCACCAGCAGTTGGCTGTGACACGCACATTTACTTTCTCACGGGTTAGGAGACTGGAAATCTGATGCCCAGCACCAGCTCTAGAGGAAGTCTTCCTCTCCCATTGGCTGGCAGTTTAGGAAGAAGATCCTTGGCTCCTTTCAGGCATTCCAGGGAGATCTCCATGTGTCGTGGCATCAATCGTCTCCTGGTCCAAGAGATTCTCTGGACAGAAACCTGGGTCCAACGGATGCACACCACTTCCAGCTCTTCTTACTTGGTAGCACTCGTTCCCTCTCTCTGCGCTCACATCTCCCTCCTTTTCCACACAAGCAAACTCACTGCCAGTGAGCCAGCTCTGAATCATAGCAACCCTATAGGCCAGAACAGAACTGTCCCGGTGGGTTTCTGAAACTGTAGATCTTCATGGGACTAGAGAGCCTCATCTGTCTCTCGTGGAGAAGTTGGTGGTTTTGAAGTACTGACCTTGTGATTGGCAGTCCAACCAATGTGTAACCCAATGCACCACCAGCTGCAAGTATTTCAGGCCATATCCCAGGGAAACTCCCCTTATATCAGATGATGCTAGGGTCCCATCCCATTCTTAGGAGCTGTGGTAGTTCAAGCCCACCAGCTGCTCCAAGAGAGAAAGATGAGGCTATCTGCCCCCGTAAAGAGTTACAGCCTTGGGACCCACCCCAGCAGTCCTACAGGACACAGCAGAACTGTCCCTGTGTGTTTCAGAGGCTGAAACTCAATGCCAATGGGTTTTTGGATCCCGCTCTTAATCTGATTGGTTTATCACAATAGATCACATCATGGGGGATTGGTACATAACTGCTTAATTAATCATTGCACAAATGTCAAACACTAAGATTCAAGGCTAAGCCAAGTTGACACATAATTTGGGGGACAGAATTCAAACCATTACAGGGGCCATTGGAATCTGCCTCCCACAACTGTCCTATAATCTTCCAATGTTCATTTCATGCCTGTTTTTGTTTTTGTCTTTTTTTTTTTGACCCTCGGCTTTGCCTCCAGCCCTTCCAGTTTGGTGGTTTGGTGTATCAGGTCTTGACAATCCCTATCTTACCTGCATCACTAAGTTAAGGTTTGTCTTGACTTCCAACAGTGAACCGTAAATTACATACATGGTAACCAAAAAATAGGGTATCACACCACCTCCCTAAAATGTGTACCATAAATGTCCATCAAACATGTAGCGCAACACCTGGCCAATATTAGACCTACAATAAATGTTCATGGCCCCTGTTATTATGATTTATAATAAACCCTGTCAAACTTTATATGAGGAGTAGAGGACACAGAGTTGCCGGGGAGAAAGGCCATGTGAAGAGAAGCCAGGTGGAGATAAAAGCAGAGACTGAAGTGATGCAGCCACAAGCCGAGGAGTCCCATGGCCCCGGGAGCTGGGCGTGACACAGGATGTCCCCCTCAAGCCTTCAGAGGGAGAGTGAGTCTGCCAACATCTTGATTTCAATGCCCCAGCTCCCGTAACTGTGAGAGAACTCATTTCTAATGTTTTTAGCCACCAAAGATACAGTGGGATGGCTGCTCTGGTGGCATGGTAGAATAAGCACTGGGGAAGGTCAGCAGGTCAAGCCCACCAGCCCAGCGGTTCTCAACCTGTGGGTCACGACCCCTTGGGGGGGGTGTCAAATGACCCTTTCACAGGGGTCTCCTAAGACCATCAGAAAACACATAAATATTTCACACTATATAGTTACATATTGTTCTGTGATTAATCACTATGCTTTAATTATGTAACAATGAAAATACATCCTGCATGTCAGATCTTTACGTACATTGAGATTCATAACAGTAGAACCACTATGGTTATGAAGTAGCATCAAAAATAATTTTATGGTTGGGGGTCACCACCACATGAGGAACTATATGTATTAAAGGGTCACGGCATTAGGAAGGTTGAGAACCACTGCACCAGTTGATCCTTGGGAGAAACATGGGTGTTTCAGTTCCCCTAAAGATTCCCAGCCTCAGGAAGTCTATGGAACCATTGGATTCCACCCTATGGGCTCATGGCGAGTCAGAATTGACTCGGGGACAGTGGGGGAGGGAAGGAGGGCCAAGAAATGTAATACTTCAATGTTTAGTTTCTTCATCTAAAGGTGTGTCTTCCAACCAAACCGAACTCATTGCCCTCTAGTTGATGCCAACTCTTGGCCAACCTGTAGGGCAGTGTAGAACTGCCCCTGTGGGTTTCCCACACTATAAATCTTTACAGGACTATGAAGCCTTGTCTTTCTCCCACAAGCTGGCTGGTGGTTTAGACCTGCTGACTCTGTAATTCTCAGCCCAATGTGAAAAGACTGTGCCCCAGGCTTCCTCAGTTTTCCGGTTCTTGATGTATAAAGGGGCGCCTTAGGTAGGTAGTGTTGCTGTCACACACATTTGAAGAACAGAAGTTGATGTTCTCATTGTTCTGGAGGCTGAAAGTCTAGCTCAGGCTCTCAGTCGCACCCCTCCTTCCCCAAGTGGGCATTCCCTGGTCGCCTGTGTCTTCCCTGCTCTCTGCATAGCTCGGAAGTGATGAGGTTTAGGACATTTCCCGCCTCCCTGCTGTTGTGGCCTCATTAACCTCACAAAGAAAAGCAGACTCTGGGGACGTGGGATGCCATCCGTCTGGAGCACACAGCCCTGTAATGATGGTGCTCCCTTCCAGCTGTCATAAAAATGCCCGTCTCAAAAACAAACAAATGAAAAAAAACAACATGCCCAGCTCACCAGCCTGCATGGCCAGCCCGGGAATGCAGTGCGTGCTGAGGGTCTGGCCCGGGTTCCTTGCCAAGGTCTAAATCGGTTCCAGATGTGTGGGCAGCGGCGCTGGTGGGCAGTGAATGGCATACCAGGAGGAAAAGTCAAAGCTTTCCCTCTGGCTGATGCTAATCAACAGGACAGAAAGCAAGATGGGGCCAGACAGGCTGACAACCAGTTAGCTGATTCAATATGCATGACTCACTCTGATCCCACCCCCATGTGGGCCAGGAAAGGTCTGGAGAGGCCAGGCCTGACCATCCCTTTGAGCCACCACGTGGCCCCGCTCTGCCCTGAGAAGCATCTATGAAGATCCTGCTGTGGCCCAAGGGTCTTCTCCAGAGGTTACTCTGGGGAACCCTGCACTAAGCCTGTGCCGATGTCTAGGCATCCTTGTTTGATGTTGGGGTCCCTGGTGCTCCAAACGGTGAACTCACTCAGCTGTTAAATCAAAGACTGTTCCTCTACTGGCGATCTGCTTCTGAAAGATCACGTCCATGTGTGACTCCGCGTGTGTCAGAAGAGAACTGTGCTCTACAGGGTTTTCTGATGGACAATTTTCCAGAAGTAGGTCGTCAGGCCTTTCTTCTGAGGCACTTCTGGCAGACTCCAACCTCCAGCCCTCTGGTCAGCCGCCAAGCAGGTGGACCATTTGCCTGCCCCGATGACTCTCACTACGCTCTGAGCCAGTGCTCGCTTTCAGAACAAGAATCCAAGCTCCAGGGATCTAAGTGCCTGGATTCAGGGCAGCCAGGGTGCTGCAGGATTGGACTTCAGCCTAACTGGAATCCAGGCCTAAATAAAGACAGTGGTCAGGAGGCGAGCTCGTTGGAAGAAGAAGGAAACATAAACGTGAGGGAGGAAAGCTAAGAGGAAGGGAAGGTGATTGGGTTAGGAACACAACTTTAGACAAGGTTAGTAGGACTGGAAAAAGGCTGAAAGTAAGCAGATATGGATAGCTTACTTAGAAAAAAGAAAAGAATTGGGGTGTGTGTGTGTGTGTGTGTGTACAGGCACACCCAGGCAACCTTTACAATCTCAGGGCATGCTTAGTCAGTTTGCCTTCCACCCTTACTCATTCTGGAAACTGCTCTACGGCCAAAAAGGCGAGACAAGGGGCTTTCAGAGGGTCTGTGGAAATTCTGAGTAAAGCGCGGAGTCAAAGGATACTGAGTTCTCACCCACCAACTCTGTGGAGCCCCTTCATGAAGTCAGAGTTTATCACCAGCTTGCTCAATTTTTCTCAGCTCTGGTCCCGTTTTCTCCTCTTGGGAGGTGGTGGATGTCTTATCACTGACGGTCAGCTGCCAGCCAAATACCGTGCATTTATGTCCCAGAAGCTGTAGTTTCGGGGCGCCACAAGGGTAAAGCAAAAGCACGACCACAAAATCCTATGTCAAAATGGGAGCTGCTTGCTTTACGGCGCGTCCGCCCTCTAGGCCTGTGCACGCCTGAAGGTGCGTTGTCATCTCCCACCCCTGCCTGAAGGACAAACACTGCCCTCATGGACGGACCCACAGCCACATAGCGGTGTGCGCATCCTTGGGGTACTCAGATCGTGTTTTCTTTGCTGTTGCTGCTGTTTTATTATTTTCAACAGTTTTATTGACGTGTCGGTCACAAGCCATCGATCCACTAGTTCAATCAGACCAGGAAGGGTTCACAGTCGTCATTACAACCCTGTCATGATTAGCTCCCATTGTCCCCTCGACCTCCCAAACTGTGCTTCTTTTGAAAGTTCTTTGAATTTGGGGAACAAAACGAAGTGCAAAGGGGCTAGATCAGAGCTTTGGGGTGGATGGGGTAAAGTTCTCCGGTGAAATTCTCACAGGACAACCCTTTCTGCCCCACCCCCCAAGGAGGGGCAGGCACATGGTTCTAATGGGGGTGGGAGGGGGACCCCTTAGCAAAATCTTCCGGCCTTTTTCTCACCTGTGCAATTTTCCATTTTCTTAGAATTTCTTCCCAATAAGCCCTCGTGACTGTCCTGTCCTGTGAGGAATCGCCCACGATGACCCCTGTGGAGTCCCCCCAAAAGCAGCTCTCGTCCCTTTCTGAAATGACCTCTGTGCGGTGAAATCAAACTAGCCCAGCAGATCCCCCAGCAGCCGCTGTGTGGGCTGTTCTTTTCTGGAGGTGCCTGAATGAGACAAAGACCAATGCGTGCCTGAGAGCTTACCTGTCGCCACATCCAATCACAGAAACACAGTGATCATCCACTGTGAACCAGCGCCCTCGTAAAAATACTTTTTGATTTATCCTTATGCATACGTGCATAAATAAGGAGAGAGATGCCTTGGTGATGTAGTGCTTATGCATTCGGCATAGCCTGCATGGTTGGCAGTTGGAAACCACCAACAGCTCCTGAGGAGAAAGACTGGGCTTTCTACTCCTGTAAATGGTGACCGTCTCAGAAGTCTACAGGGCATCATCGTGGGTTTGGTTTGGTCTGGAGTGATGAAATGATTAAGCCCTTGGCTGCTTACCAAAAGTTTGGCGGTTCTAACCCACTAGCTGCTCCACAGAGAAAAGACTTCGTGATCTGCTCTTGTGAAAATTCAAAAACCCAAACTCATACCCTTCAAGTTGATTCTGACTCCTAGTGACCCCTGCAGGGCATGGCAGACCTGCCCCCGTGGGTTTCTGAGACTGTAACTCGTTACAGGGGTGGAAAGCCTCATCTTTCTCCCCTGCAGTGGCTGGTGGATTTAAACTGCGGACCTTGTACTTCCAGCCCACCGTGCTATGGGGCAGTTCTACTCCGTCCTAAGGGATCATCCTGAGTCAGAGTCCATTCAAGGTCATACAACAACAACACATAAATGCATAACGAACCCCAGGTGAGCCCAAGGAGAACTGTGCTCCCAGAATTTTCAATGTCTGGTTTTATGGAAGGAGAACGCCAGACTTTCTTCCAAGGCACTTCTGAATGGGCTTGCACCTCTAACTTTCCATGTAGTAGCTATTCCTGAGTGCATAGTTTAAAAAAATTCCTTTTGGAAATCAATAGACATATGAGGCCTTGCTAGTAAAAAAAGAGCAATAACCTTACATTCCCATCCCTGAAACCTGCCACATGACTGGCTGAGCCAGGACCACAAAGGGAGCACACGGTCAAAGATTCATCCAATAAGCCTCTCTCGCATCCTTCTAAGCAAGGGAACTGGGTTAGTCTGGGTAGACTAAAGAAATAAATTCATAGACACTGATATGTGTATAAAAAATAGCTTTATATACAGGAGCAATTGAGTATTGAAGACATCTCAGCCCAGTCCAGATCAAGTGCATCAGTCAAATAATAGCCCATATGTCCACTACCAATCGATAAAGTCCTCTTCAGACTCATGAAACATGAAATAACACTGAATGCAGAATATCACAGGCCAGTGAGTGAGAAGTCTTGTGGATCCAGTGGTGGTGTAAGCATCTCAGCACTGGCGTGGGTCTGCGTGTGTCTCCTCCAGCTCAGGGCACTAGCGTAGCTCCATGTGTCTTGTCACCTGCAATGTCTCCCAGGGAGTGAGTGTGTATCTCCTTAGCACCTCCAAAGGAGGTCATCAAGCCGGGACGTGATTGACAGGCTAAACTCCACCCCTTCACGTTTAATCCTCTCAAATTGACAACAGATTATGCAACTACCACAGGAATCATGGCCTCAATCAATGTGTTCTCCCTGGCGGTGAAGACAGGTACAAAAACAATGCACTCATTTTCTGACAAAACATGTTAACTCTTCATCTGCTGGGCTACCCGACCAGCTGTTGGACACAGGAATGGACACCTTGTTTCAAATGGTGACCGAGAAGTCTCTGAGGCAGAAAGTAGTCCTGTGGCTACACCCTGAGAGGCCCACGCTGCACGCAGCATCTGTCCTCAGTCCCACCACGTGGGCTTCCCCAGAGGATGGGGGCCACAGGCAATTCCCTGTGGGCTCTGACCCAACCACAAACTTGAGGGAACAGCAGGAAAAAATGTGTCCGAGGCCGTTATACCAGGACCACTCGATTCTTTAACCTACTAGTATATCCAGTGACTTCCCGGCCCACTAGAAAATGTCTGGCCTAGCTAGGCTCTGAAATAGCTGACTGGAGGGAGATGCAGTTGAGGGCACTGGCCCAGAGTTTTCGGCCAGCCCCGCTGCCTCTGCCAGAGGTGCCTGCCCTCCCTCCCGCCACCCTACTTGCCAATGATCACAGGGTAAACCCGCTCCATCCAACCTCTGCTCCTTCCTTTCGCGCTCCCCGGGAGTTCTGGTCTTTTGTTCCAGGGACCCCACAGAATCAAGCTAGGAGTCCAGGAGGGAGGGTTGTTTTTTTTTAATTGGGGGATAGAGGGGGTTCGTGTGTGTGTGTGTGTGTGTGTGTGTGTGTGTGTGTGTTGTTTGCTTTTTTTTAACTGAGTAAAGTTTACAGGGCAAATTGGTTTTCAACTCCACGAGTCATATACCGTTTCTCCCCCGAACTGCTTGCAGCTCCACAGGGTCACAGCGCTCTTCTGGGGGGTTCACTCTTTCCCTTCAGCCTTGTTTCCTGACCCCCCTGCCTTCCCAGCTGATCCCTGGGCAGATGCTGCCTCTTGACAGCAAAGGATTGAGGATTCTCAGAAGCGCCAGCTCCCTGGTGGTAACTCTCCTTACACCAAAACCAAACCCACTGCCCCCGAGTCCATTCCCATATAGCCACCCTCCATAAGATGGCCAGAGCTGCAAATCTTTAAGGCAGCAGGGAGCTGCTTGGAGCAGCTGGCGGGTTTGAACCCCCGGCCTTGTGGTTAACAGTGTAATGGTTACCCAGCAGTGTCACCAAAGCTCCTTTTCCACCCCTAACAGAAACTTACTTCCCGCCACCAAGTCAGTTCTGACTCCCAAGGATCCTATGGGACACACTAAAACTGCCCCTGCGGGGCTCTGAGAAACTCGCTACAGAAATAGAAGGGCCCATCTTTCTCCTGAGGAGCAACGAGTGCTTGTGAACCGTGGACCTTGTGGTGCGCCGCACAATGTATAACCCACGATGGCACCGGGGCTTCTGTTCCGCCCACAGACCTGGCTGTGGCTGGCTGAAAGCTGAGCTCCTGGGAGTGCGCTCCAACCCAGGCCTGCAGAGTGACCAAGGGACTCAGTCTTTGGGTGCCACCAACCCCACCAGACCAGTAAGCCTGGTCTGTTGTGATGCTGAGTTGTGATCCCCAGTAACCAGGGCCCTCTCTTGTGACTCCTTTCAGAATGGTTAACTGGTTAGCTGGGCGCCATCTAGCTCTTCTGATCCCAAGGTAGTAGAGGTTGGGGTTCATGCGATCCACTTGTCCTTTGGACTAAATGCATGTTCAGACTTAGATTCTAAGCACTTGGTTGGCCCTGTCAGGGCTGCACCAGTCTGCTAGCTTCAAGGGCAGCAGAGCAAATCTAGCAGTAGCTCCTCAGGAGGAAGATGTGGCTTTCCTCATAGTCCCACCTAAGATCGTGATGAACTGCTCTCTCCAGGAGCAGGACCCTGTGCCAGTTTCCTTCGCTTGCTATCATTGCACCCATGGCAGGAGCGCCTTGGGCTCCATGTAGGCTCCTGGTGGTGATCCCCCTCATGCACGTGGTGCATCTTCGTCTTGTTTTGTCCTGTTTAAGACTTAATAAAGAAGTCCCTGTAAGTATATATGTGATTTAGAGGGGGGTTCTCCCTAAAACAATTGTTTCTATGCATCTTTGCTTTTCCTCATTCTGCTTTGTTCCTGACAGCAAACCTGCATTTTTTAGATGCTTAAGATAAAATGTATGCAATGACAAAGAAAGCTAATTAAAATGCAGGTATTAAAATGTTTCTTCACTTACAAAAAGATTAGCTTGTATCCACCTTTATTACTATTAGATTACAAAGCCCAATATCTCACACCATTCAAAGCGTTGATATAACCAGCTATCTGCAAATGGGAGCAGGATGTGAGAATATCTGAAATCTCTTAGTAATAAGCTTATCAAAGTTATTGGTTTGTGGCCTATATCCATACTGGAAAGAAAAGCTAAATTTTGACTCATGCCAATGCCACAGGTCTCAGAGTAGAACTACGGGCTCTAGGGTGTCCATGGGAAGACCCTCAATGAGATGGACGGGCACAGAGGCTGCAACAATGGCCACAAACACAGGAAGCATTGTGAAGATGTCTCACAGCTGGACAGAAGTTCATCCTGCTCCACAAAGGGTCACTCTGAGCCAGAGCCAACTCAGTGGCAGCTAACCACAAGGCAGCCCTGGCACTGAAGGCTTACACCATGCTTTACACTATGCCTCTGGGAGGCTTGGAGTCACCAACCATGCCATTCGGGGAGGGTGGGGGGAGAAAATGGGAATCGATCACAAGGATCAATCTAGAACCCCCTCCCAGGGGGACAAATAATGGAAAAGTGGGTGAGGGAGGACAACATAAGATATGGAAATAATAATCTATAACTTATCAAGCATTTGTGAGGGAGGGCGGGTGGGGGGGCAGGGGAAGAAATGGGGAACAGATACCAGGAGCTCAAATGAGAAGCGAATGCTTTGAAAATGATGATGGTGCGGGCCGCTGCCTCCCCCCGCGCCTCCGCAACGCCCCGACCTCCAACCTCCCCTGCGAGCATCCAGGCTGCCTCGCCGCTGGGCAGGAGATGCCTTCTGGCCCTCCTTGCGCGTGGGCCGCACCCCGCGCGGCCCCTCATGGCGGGGCAGTGAGTGGAGGTGGACGGCGCCGTCCTGGAAGGGGGTGGCCAGATCCTGAGGGTCTCAACAGCCCTGAGCTGTCTTCTGGGCCTCCCCCTGCGGGGGCAGAAGATCCGAGCCGGCCGCAGCACGCCCGGCCTGAGGCCTCAACATCTGTCTGGACTGGAAATGATTCAGGATTTGTGTGATGGGCAACTGGAAGGTGGTGAAATTGGCTCAACGGAAATAACCCTCACACCAGAGAAGATCCAAGGTGGAACCCACACTGCAGATACCAAGACAGCAGGGTACTTAGGAGGAGCCCTGGTGGTGTAGTGTTTAAGTGCTTGGCTGCTAACTGAAAGGTGGGTGGTTTGAACCCACCAGCCGTTCCGAAGGAGAAAGATGTGGCACTCTGCATCCATAAAGATGACGACCTTGGAAACCCTGTGAGCAGCTCTATTCTGCCCTGTAGGTTTGCTATGAGTGAGAATTCACTGCGTGGCAGCAGGATTGTTTTTGGTTTATGTAAACCTATTTAGAAAATTTTCGATATGATCCCGATTTTTCCCTCATTGGGAAATGATGCTGAACAATTAAATTGGACATTCATAATGTTCAAGAATCCCACTTTGTATTGACAACATTCTTTGTGTTGTCTTACGGTGACATTTGCTGCTTGTTAATTGAATAGCATCCTTTCCCAAAATCCTATCTATTTACCAAACAATTTGGTAAAATAAAGGAATGTTGTAAGCTTGGTGCCAGTTTTGATCAGAAATGATGGTTTTGATGAATTAGGATGTGTTTGGTTTCAGATAATCCTGAGTTTTCTGTGAGATTTGCATTGTGATATAAATAGACCTCTGTGGAAGGGGGCTTCTGCTGAGCCAAGGGAACTTCCCTGTAGGATTTAAAGAATTTTGAGGTGTCTTTATAAGAAAGGTATTATTTCCAGCATATCCCAGCAATAAAATAGGAAATGATATATATAAAAAAAGAAAATGATGATGGTGACATATGTGCAAATGGGCTTGACACACTGGAGGAATGTATGGATTGTGATAAGAGATATAAGAGCCCCCAATAAAAGGTTTTTATTAAAGAAATAAAATTGAAACATTAAAAAAAAAGAAGCTGAGGGCAAACCATTGCACCACTGAGGGCCTCTGATTTTAATATGAATAAAGACTTCCATAAACTCCCAGACATCTACAGTTCTGAAGTTAAAGTACCCCACACTCCAACCCTACACTTGTGAAAAGAATTTTCCCCTGCTAAGAGGCAGTACCGCTTCTCTTGGTAGCTCCGTGGGCCAGCTAAGTTACGTAGGCTCTCTGTTCCTCAGTGCTTTACCCATAAAAAGGGAAGACCAAAACTAACTCCTACTCCGTGGAGCCAATGTTCATCCCCAGTGTCCAGCACAAAGAAAAGGCTCTACTAAACATTGTACATGAATAGTATTTGGTTTGGGTTTTGTTTTCCTGGTATTTTCAAGAAGACCCTGCCATTGTTCTTATCTCCATTTTTCTATCTGAAGAAACAGAGGCCCAGAACAGGGAAGTCGCTTATAAACATCACACAGGCTTCAGAGGAGAGATTTTCCCATCGTAGTAGAGACAGGCGGAAATGCCAGAAACTGGAAAGAAACACAGGTCAGAGCAGTGAGGCTGCATTAAGGAGTAAAACAAAACTTTCCACCCATTTGCCAGTGAGGCGGTCTGCTTTCCAAACTGGGAACACTCTTCTATAGGCACACAGCAGTACTATGGCCGACCACTTACCTTGGGCCCACTCTTATAAGCAAAGGCATCCTCTGAGGGGGTCCAAGGTAGCATAGGGGATGTGCACATGCCACCTGCCAACATCCACCGCTTTGGGCAAGCCACGTACCCTTTGTCCTCAAGCCAGGAGGTATGGGTGGGACAGTCCCTCCATCCCCATCATGACCCAGATCAACCACTTCTAAAAAGCAAACATCAATTAATTAATTAAATAAAAATAAAATAAAAGCATTAGTTCCACACCAGAAGGACCAAGGCCATGCTCAAAGGGTTAATTGGAACATCAGGGAAAGAGAACTCCCTCTCCCTGCAGAGTCCCCTTGGAGAGTTGTTGGGCTGATAAGACAGAAGCCTGGAGCCATCCTAGTCGCTCTTATCCCATCGGGAGAGACGCTGGGCAGGGAGGTCAAAGCAAAGAGAATTGAGCTGAACGCTGAAAAGAACCAATCACAAGGATCCACACAGAACCCCCTCCCAGGAGGCCGGTCACCAGAAACGTGGGTGAAGGGAGACATTGGTCAGTGTAAGACATGAGAAAGTAATAAGAATTTATAAATTATCAAGGGTTCATGAGAGAGGGAGGAAGACAGGAGAAAACCATGAAGAACCAATACCAAGGGCTCAAGTAAAAGAAAATGTTTTGAAAATGCTGATGGCAACAAATGTACAAATGTGCTTGACACGTGGATGTATATATGGATTGTGATAAGAGCTGTAGGAGCCCCCAATAAAATTACTTGTGAAGAGAAAAGAGCATTTTGACATTTTTTGTTAGTTTATTGTTTGTTTTTCTCTTTTTATTCAATCTTTTTTTTTCTTTTTGTTTTGTCTCCATTGTTGTTGTTTTGCCTACCTATATAAGATAGCCATGGGAAGCAAGTCCAAGGAGAAAACAATGGACTGACAGTTTCAGAGGGACTTGTGGGGAGGAGGAGGCAGGAGAAAGAAGCAGTGAGCAAACAACCCCATCGACAACGATACAACTAGGAAATTAAAAGCAACAACAAAGGTGACATAGAGATCTTGGTGGTGTTGGAGCAACAGCAATCTGGCTGAGAGGAACTACTAAGAGGCAGAAGAAGGGCAGAGTGATGGTGGGAAAGGAGGAAGGTAAAAGAAAAGAGGGGAAAGATGTAGGGAGCAAAGCTATGGATAGATTATAAGCATAGATGTGCACTTATGTAAATATTTCAATCCATAAACAGAGGTATTTCCCTATGTACATATATTTATACGGCAATACATGGAGGAAATGGATGGACATCAGGCCTCTGCTCAAGCCCTCCTTCAATGCAAGAACACTTTCCTCTAACAACCTGGCCTTCTGTGAGGCTCACCCTCCCAGCACAACCGCTGTGGCGAAGAAAGCTGATGGTGCCTGGCTATCAAAAGCTATAGTGTCTGGGGTCTTAAAGGCTTGAAGTTAAACGAGCGGCCATCTAACAGAGAAGGAGCAAGCCCACATGGAAGAAGCACACCATGAGCATGAGGATTGACGAGCATGAGCGTTGACGGAATCAGGTAACAGGCACAAGAAGACCCAAAACAACAACAACAAAAATGCATTGTTGAGAATGAGGAGGGTCAGAGGAGAGACCCCAAACCCATCTGTACACAATGGAGCATCCCCTCATAAAAGGTGCACAAGGAAGGATGGGTCAACCAGGGCACAGTGTAGCACTGATGGAACATAAAATATTCCTCTGGTTCTTTGAAGTTTCCTCAACCCTCACTATCATTACCCCAGTCCTGCCTCTCAGCTCTGGCTAGACCGGAGCATGTGCACAGGTACAGATAAGAGCTCAGGACACATGGAATCCAGATCAGATGAAAGCCTCAAGAACAGAATTGGGAGTAGCGATACCATGAGGGTAGGGGAAAGGTGGGGGGAGTAGGGGAGGAAGGAGGAATTGATCGCAATGATTGGTGCATAACACTCCCCACCCCAGGAGAATGTTCAACAGAAACATGGGTGAAGGGAGACAGTATTCGGCGTAAGATCTGAAAATAATAATAACTTATAATTTATCAAAGGGTCATGTGTTAGTCCGGGTAGACTAGGGAAACAAATCCATGGACACTTATATGTGTATAAGACAGAGTTTTATATCAAGGGTGATTGTACATTAAGAAAGCATCCCAACTCAGTTCAGTCCAAGTCCATAAATCCGATATTAGCCCATATGTCCAATATCAACCTATAAAGTCCTCTTCAGGCTCATGAAACACATGCAATGACACTGAATGCAGGACTATAACAGGCCAGTGGGTAGAAAGTCTTTGGATCCAGTGGCGGTATAAGCATCTCAGTGCTGGCAGGGGTCTCCACATGGCTTCTCCAGAACCCAGGGCTGCATCAGGGTAGGTCCATGTGGCTTCTCCTCAGGGATGTCTCATAGGAAGCGAGCAAAAAGAGAAGGCTCTCCCAACTCCAAGGAGGAAATCCCAGAGTTCCCAGAATTCTCAGGAGAATGCCATGCCCATACAGAGGCCTCATTGGCTATGACCCGATTGACAGACTAGACTCTACCCTTCACTCTTAATCCTCTCAAGTCCCAATGGACACCAGATTATGTAACTACCACATGTCATGAGGTAATTTGGGTTTCTGCCACTTGCAAATAAAACAGCTTTGACAAATAAAAGCTCCTTCGAATTGACTTTCCTCTAACTTCCCTAACAAGAGCCCTGGTGGTGTAATCTTTTTTTTTCTTTTCGTTTTTCAAATTTCATTTTATTGTTTAGCACTTGAACATCTCTCCAATCAAATCTTATCAGTTTGGTGACTTGTGTAAAATGCGGTCAACATTTAGGGGGTGTAATCTTTAAGTACTCAGCTGCTCACTGAAAGGTCAGCGGTTCAAACCCCCCAGGCACTCTGTGAGAAAAAGACATGGCAGTCTGTTACAGCCTTGGAAGCCCATGGGGCAGCTCTACTCAGTCCTATGAGTCAAAGTGGACTCAATGGCAGTGAGTTATTTTGGGGCGGGGGGCTATGGTTTGAAACACCCCTTGCTCAGGACAGGTTTACTCTCTTCTCAAGACTTGTAGGTGCGAGTCTGCTGCAGTGTCTGTGTCCCTCCTCCTGAAGGAATGAGAATGTGTCCTTAAGCCCCCCACCACCCACTCTCTTCCATCATGACTGAGTAGAGCCACTTGTAGAATCAGGGGTCCACAGTTCCCCCCACCCCAAGACTGTGTCATTGGCCGTGGAGGTCAGTCCTGGTATGCTGCCCCGCTCCTTCGGCAGCAGAATGTCAGGCTGTGCACCCTGGTCTTGCCCTGTGTCTGCCCCCTGGGCCTCAAGACTTCCATTCCGTGAGAACAGCACCCGGGAGCACCATATGGATTGTTCCCCAAGCCAGTCACTTTCCTCCTTGCAACTTATTCCAAGGCAAATCAACAACATGCCAGCATCTTTCAGCTTAGTCATAGCCTGACTCCTGTCAAGTATTTGACATCGTTTCTATATCTGGCAAGGAAAGCACTCGGAAAGTCAGACTTGGGGTAGACTATTAAACCGAAAATAAATTCCTTATGGAGACCATTTAAACCTAAGCCATTACAAATCCCAGCTCTAAAAAGGAGGAGAGCTAAGGCTTTCTAATGCCCTGACAGTTAAACCAGTCATTAAAATCCAGGCGGATTCTCTAAGCCATGATTTTAAAGTCCTATTGGGAAAACCCAGAATGAGAAAGGGGTGGGGGGGGGTGGGGGAGGAGGACCATTCAGCCCCGCTACAGGAGTAGTGAGAGAAAAGAGAGTTTTCTCTGATTCATTTGTGGGGGTGTTGTTTTGGGAGGTTTTGGGGTGGTGGTGCAGGGCAGTCTTACTTGTAACTGCAGGGTCCTCAAGCCTATAAAGAGAGCTGACTGACTGTTCCCAACCACTTGCTTCCTTGAAGATAAGACCTCCTGGGCGACCACAGCGGTGTCACTCTCACCTCAGGCCGCCTGGAGGATTAAGATCGCCTCTCGTGCCCAATGCCCAGAGAAAGAGCTCTGGAGCCTGCGGCCATAGGAATTTGGACAGTCTGTGTCTCTCTGGCAGTACATGCCACCCTGCTCACTATAAGCTGCTAACTAGAAGATTGGTTGTTCAAATCCACCAGCCCTCTCAAGGGAGAAAGAGGTGAAACCCGCAGGGGTAGTTCTGCTCTGTGCTATCAGGTCACTGAGTCAGAACCGACTCAATGGCTGTGACTTTGGGTTTGGGGGTTGGTTTTGTTTATTGTGGGATAGATCCTAAATATATAGTGGCTTCAGGGGTTTATATTTATTATCTCATCATTTCTATGGATCAGGATTTGAACATGTCTTGGCCAACTATTTCTGGCTTAGAATCTTTCATCCAGTTCTAGTCAAAATGTTGTCCATGAAGATAGCTAAAAGCTTGATTCAAATTGGAATATCCACTTCTATCACATGGCTGTTGGCAGAGGGCCTCAATTATTCACTGTGTGGATCTCACCGTAGGACTGCTTGAGTGTCCTCATAGCATGGCAGCTGGCTGCCCGAGCAGGCGACCCAAGAAAGACCAAAGAGGAGGCCACATTGCCTTTTGTGTCCTACTTTTGAACATCTCACGACACTTCCATTCATTACTCCCAGTGACCAAGTGCAGGACACATTTAAAATCAGGGTTATTAGTTAGGCTCGACCTTCTGAAGAGAAAAGTTCATAGACAGTTTGAAGCTGACATGGTATTCTGTTGTAAAAGATAAAGGAAAGACTACTCCTAAATTCATTCCATGAAGTAAACATAACCTGAATGCGCAAACCAGACAAAGACACCACAAAATACCAGTAAATAGAACCCAGCAGCACCCATGACCCAGTCGGATTTATACCAGGAATGCAGGGATGGTTCAACATTAGGAAATCAGTCAACCTAACATTAATATAAAAAAGGAAAAGACCCACATGGTCGACTCCATCAAGTCTAAACCAACCCCATTGCTATCATGTGGTGGGTTTGACCCGCCAACTTTGCGGCTATGTGCCTAATGCCTAACCCACAGAGCCACCAGGGAAAAACAAAATCGGATGAAGTCCAGTGACCTTTCTGATGAAAACTCTAAAGAAGATTAAGTTAGAAGAGAAACGCCTTAATATAATTCAAGGTATATAAAAAGAGCTAACAGCCAATATCATAGTTAATGGAGGAAGACCAGGATCTTTCTCCTTGAAATCAGTAAAGGACAAGGGTGCCCAGTCTCACCACTTCTATTCAACATGGTATTAAAAGTCATAGAGCAATAAAATAAGAAAAAGAAACAAAAGATATCCAGATTAGAAAAGGAGTAAAATGATCTCTATTTGTGGATGATATGGTGTTGTGTGTGTGTGTGTGTGTGTGTGTGTGTGTGTGTGTGTGTAAATCTGAAAGAAAACTGCTAGAGGAATCAGCAAATTGCAAGGTACAATTCTGGATTTCTATATACCAGCGACAATCAATCTGAAAGAGCAATGACTTCGTTTACAATATCATCTAAGAGAATGAAATACCTAGGAATAAATCCAACTCTGGGCATGAAGGACTTATGCAATTAAAATGACAAAGCATTGCCAAAAGAAGTTAAGGGAGACTGTTAGTCTGGGTAGACTAGAGAAACAAGTCCAGAGACACTCATGTGTGTGTAAGAGAGAGTGTTACATCCAAGAGTAATTGTGTATTAAGAAAAATTCCTGGCCCACTCCAGATCAAGTCCACAAGTTTGATATTAGCCCATATGTCCCACACTAGACCATAAATTCTTCTACAGACTCTCACATCAAATTCAATGACACCAAAAGCAGGAAGAACACAGCCCGGTGAGTGGAAAGTCTTGTGGAAGCATCTCAGTGATGGTATGACTCTCCATGTGGTTCCTCCAGCTCCAGGGCTCTGGCTGCCATCAGTATAGTTTCGTGTGGCTTGTCGACAGAATGGGAAGCAAAGAGAGTGTGTGTCCCACCTCCGGAGAGGAAGGCAGGGGTTCCCAGAATCCTCAGGAGAAGGCCATGCCCACACAGAGTGTCATTGACTATAACCTGATTGACAGGTTAAATTCCACCCCTTTCTCAAGTTGACAGGAGGTTATGTAACTACTACCGAGACTAAAACAAACAGGAAACTGGTTCATGTTCTTGCATTGAAGATTTATATTGTTAAGATGTCAATACTATCTAAAGCAATCTATAGCTTCAACACAATCCTGATCAACATTTCAACAACCTTCTTTACAGAAACTGGAAGAGTAATCCTCAACTTTATACAGAATGGCAAGAGGCCCTGAAGGGCTGGAGCAATGTTGAAAGAGAACACAGTAGAGGGCTCACGCTTCCTAATTTTAAAACACATTAAACAGCTGCAGTAATAAAAACAAGCTGGCACTCTGTAACAATGGACGCAGAGCTCAATGGAATAGAATTGAGAGTCCAGAAATAAATCTATACATGTGTGGTCAACAGATTTGTTTCTTCAATGATTCATTCAAAGAAAAAAATAGTTTCTTCAATAAATGATGTTAAGAAAACGAGACTTATTTTCACGTGCAAAAAAATGAAACCGAATCCATGCTTACATCATACATAAAGATAAATTCAAAATAAATTAAGAATGTATATGTCTCCTAAGACAATGCAGGGGCAATGCTGTTGGATCTAGCCTTTAAGGATGGATTATCTAACATAATACCAAAAGTACAAATAGCACAAGACAAATAAATGAGACCTCATTAAAAATTTGAAGTTTTTGTTCATCAAGCCACGTTATTGAAAGAGTAAAAAGGCAAGCTACTGCCTGAGAGAATATTTGGAAACTATATAGCCAGTGTGAATCTAATAAACTATGTACATAGCTAGACACAGTGGCTGCAACAATGGGCTCAAACATAACAATTGTGAGAACGGTGTATAACTAGCCAGGGTTTCATTCTGTTGTACATAATGTCACTATGAGTTAGAACCGACGGAGCAGCACCTCAATAGCACGACAATAACAACAGAAAATGCAACACGGTATTAAAATGAACACAGGGCTTGAATAGACATTTCACCAAAGAGGACATTAAAATGGCTATCAAGCACATGCAAAGAAAGGTGTTCCACGTTGCCGGCCATGTCACTTGCTTCGGATGAGAGTCGACCTGATGGCAGTGAGCTTGACCTTCATTTAAGGGAGGCTAGGAGAAAAGGAAAGAACGGGTGAGCAGAAATAACAAATGCTGCAAGATGTAAGGCCATAGGAATCATTATCCGCTGCTGGTGGGACTGCGTAATTGCACGGGAGTTGGGGTAACAGTGTGGCGGGTCCTGAAAACACAGAATATAAAACCAATGTGTGATGTTGTGTGCATCTGGTCAGCTCCAACCCATAGGCCCCCGGGGACCACAGAGCGCATGCCACCTGATCCTGCTGTGGCCACAGTTCTACAGTTCAGTCCACTGTTGCAGCCACTGCGTCTATCTCTGTTGTCAGTCTTCCACTTTCTCAATGGCCCTCTACTTTATTAAGCACGATGTCTTTTTCCAGGGATTAGCCTTTCTTGATAGTATGTCAAAAGTTCATGTGACAGTCTCATCATTTGGGCTTCTAAGGAGCAATCTAGTCATACTTCCTCCAAGACAGGTTTGTTGGTATTCATGACAACCCATTGTTCTTTCAATATTTCCCAATAACACTATAATTCAAATGCATCAATTTTGCTCCAGTCTTCTTATTCATTGTCCAATGTCCTCATGCTTTTGAGGCAGTTGGATATACCATAGCTTGAGTGAGGCAGAGCTTAGTCTTCATCTTTGAGTTTATGAGCATCTTTGCTCGTTAGCACTTTAAATGGGCTTGGAGCAGCAGGTTGCCTGTTGCAATATGCCAAATGATTGCTTGACTGCTGCATAGTGGGGTTGGGATTGGGCTGCTAACCAGAAGATCAGCAGTTCAAACTCCCCAGTCACTCCTCAGGAGAAAGATGAGCCTCTTTGCTCCTTCAAAGATTTACAGCCTCAGAAACCCAAAAGGGCAGTTCTACTCTGTTTTACAGGTTGCTATGAATCAAAATTGACCCAATGGCAGTGATTTCAAGGGGCACTTTTGTTTATTTGATTGTTTTTTTGCTTCCATGAGCGCTGTGCTTGTTCGGGTAGACTAGAGAAACAAATTCATGGGCACTCATATGTGCATAAGAAAGTGATTTATATACAAGAGCAATTGAATATTGAGGAAACATCCCAGTTCAGTCGGGATCAAGTTCATAAGTCTAATATTAGCCCATATGTCCAACACCAATCTATAAATTCCTCTCAGACTCATGAAACACATGCAATGATGCCAAACGCAGGAAGATCACAAGCCAGTGGATGGGAAGTCTTGTGGATCCGGTGGTGTTTTAAGGATCTCAGCACATGGCAGAGGTCTCCACGTGCTCCTCCAGATCGAGGCATTAGAGTAGTTCCCTGTGTCTTGTCAGCTGCAATGTCTCCTAGGGAGTGAGCCTGTGTCCTGCCTCCAGTGAGCTATTTATCTCCTTAGTGCCTCCAAATGGTGTCATCAAGCTGCAATTGACAGAATAAACTCCACCCCTTGACTCTTCATCCTCTCAAATTGACAACAGATTATGTAACTACCACAAGCATTGATTGTGAAGTAAAGTTAAATGAAATTCTTGATATAACTCTTTTCTCAATTTATCCTGGTGTTTTCTACTGGTCCAGTGGTAAGGATTTTAGATTTCTTGGCATTGAGAAGTAATCCATATTGATTTTCATCAGTAAGTGCTTCAATTCCTCTTGCTTCTCAGTGAGCAAGATTTTTGTGTTGTCTACATATCCCACTTTGTAATAAGACTTCCTTTAGTATTACGCCATGTTCTCCATATAGTCCAGCTTCTCACATCATTTGGTCAGTACACAGATTGAACAAGTATGGTGAAAAGACACAACCCTTATGCACATCTTCCTGATGTTAAACCATGTGGCATTCCCTTGTTTCTCTGGGGCTATTACAGGTTCTGCCTGAGCACAATGACGTGTTCTGGAATTCCATTCTTCACAATGTTAATCATAGTTTATTATGATACACTCATTGTAAGTCAATAACCTTCTGGTATTCTTTGATTTCAGTTAACATCTATCTGGTCAACAATGATATCTTGTATGCCATATCCTCTTCTGACTCTGGGCTGAATATCTGGTAGCTCCCTGTCAAAGCAGTGTTAGAACCATTTTTTAATTGTATTTAGCAAAATGTTACTTACATGTGACATCAATGATACTGTTCTACAATTTGTATGTTTTGTTGGTCAACTTTCTTTGAAATTTGGCAAAAATATAGGTCTCTTCCACTCATCTGACAAAGTAGCTGGCTCCTAAATGTGGTGGCATAGACTAGCAAGTGCTTCCGCCATGCGGTAGTTTGTTAGAACATTTCAGTTGGTATTCGATCCTTGGAGTTTTGTTTTTTGCTAATGCCATCAGTGCAGCTTGGACGTGTGCCTTCCATACCGTGGGTTTTTGATCATACATTGCTTCTTGAAACTATTGAATATCAACCCGTGACTTTTGGTGCCGTGAATCTGTGTATTCCTTACATCTTCTTTGGATGCTACCTACATCATTCAATGTGTTGCCCAGAGGATCCTTCAATATTTAAACTCCAGGCCTGAGTTTTCCTTCAGTTCTTGGAGGTTGCTGTATGCATGCTGAACATGATCTTCCCTGTTGATTTTCCAAGTCCATGTCTTTGCACGTCTCACTATCATGCTTTCCTTTGCCTTCTAAAGCTGCTCTCTGAAATTTTCTGATCGGGTCCTTTACTTCGTCATTTCTTCCATGTATTTTCTGCTCTGTGTTTGAGAACAAGTTTCAGAGCCTCTTCTGACACCCATGTAAGTCTTTGCCTTCTTTCCTGTCACTTTATTGTCCTCTTGATTTTCTTTTCCTGGATGATGTTAGTGATGTCACCTCACAGCTTTCCTGGTCTTTGGTCATGAGTGTTTATTGTGTCAGGGCTGTTCTTGAAATGGCCTCTAAATTCAGGTGGAAGGTACTCAAAGTCAGACTTTGGCTCTTATAGACTTGGTTTAGTTTTCGCTAATGGGATTTGCATATGAGTAATTGATAGTGTGCTTCACACCCAGCACCAACCATATGACCCACCTTTAGAAATACTTCCAAAAGACTTGTAAGCTAAGACTCAAACCGAAACTTGCACACCAATGTTTATTGCTACACTGTGCACAATATCCAAAAGGTAGAAACAAATGAGAAATCCATAAAGGCGTGAATGGATAAACAACAGTGTACTACATGCACACAATGGAATATGACTCAGCTAGTAAGAGAAATGCAGTCTTGATAAATGCTATGAAAAGGATTGTGGATACCTGAGTGAAATAAGTAAATCACAAAAGGACATGTATAATGTGACCTCGCTCATATTAAAAGGTAAATGTATAGAAATAAAAGTTTATCGGGGGTTGCCAGGGAAAAGAGGGAGGAAGAAAATGCAGGATTTAAGGATGATAGAAACATTAAGTTAAGAATAGGGCTGCAGCCAATCATTGTCACTGATGTCAATAAGCTATACACCTATAAAAAGTCGTGTGATATGTTTACAATGACAAAAATAAAAATTAAAAAAGCGCCTGGGACTGCTTCTGTACTAGTACAACCTGAAATCTCACAAGATGTGATTCCCCAGTTTAGAGATTTAGGTTCAAGGTTTTGTGAGACGTCTCGGTCAACTGACCTAACAATATAGTGAGGGTTTCCGGTCTACCTTGGTAGTTACTTGCACAGGGCCTGGGACCTTAAAAGTCTGCAAGCACCCACCAGAGACATGCCAATTTGTCTGTATGTACTGAGAACACCAGAGGAGAAGGGGAGTAGGGGATGGGAGGATATGGAGTATGTGGCTAAGTGCCTCTAGGAACAAATGGTTCCTTTACCACGAAAGCAGTATTAGATGGTTGCTAATAGGGAATATTTTGATCAAAGATTACATAGAAATTCTGATCCAAGGGGAGGAAAACATAAAACACAGTTTCAAATGGACCATGATTTTTTTTTGATCCATGGGGGATGACTAAACCCCTGAATCTACCGTTCTGAACCAATCTTTAAACCTTAAACCATAAAGGAAAAAACAAAATAAAACCCTGAAGTATTCTTAAAATCAAACAGGTCAGCTCTGTTGCCTGGGCCTGAACCATGTCACAATCATTGCTATGTTTCAGCCCATTGTTACTGCGACAGCCTCTATGCGTCTTATGAAAGGGCTTCCCCTTTTGGCACATCCCCTGCAGAGCAAGATGTCCTTCTCCAGGGACTGGTCTTGCCTGATACATGTCAAACGTATAGGCGTACCACAATCCTTCGTTCTAAGAAGCATTCTGACTGAAACTCCAAGAAAAATGCGTTTGTTTTGTTTAAAACTAGTTACTAGCTTAGCTTAAATCAGGAATCACCTTGATGGCAGTAGAATTGGTGGTGGGTTTTTTTTTGGGGGGGGGGGTGATTCAAGTAAAAAATGTCTTTCTTGATCATATGCTCTTTTAAGAACTATTTGATATCAAAGTGACAGCAGCCACTTGAAAGATTTGCTAGGAGCTGAATGTTATGTTACGTACGTGTATGTTAATGAGGTAGGGACAGCTCAGTAAAGGAGGCTGAGACTGAGTGCGCAACTCAAGGAGTATACAGTCCATGCCACTGTAGAAACACATGGATTCATGAAAGTCTCTCTGTGCATATTCTCAACAACAAAACAACTTTTTTAAAAAGAAAGCAAAGTGAAGGGGTGGGGCGGGGCGTCGCAGAAGGGGCGGGGCGAAGGAAGCCGCCCTGGCAGGCGGGGAAATAAATAGATAAATAAATAAGTAGATAGATAGATAAATAAAAAGAAAGTAAAGTAGAAGAATATGTTCAAACAAACCAAGAGTAATATAATGGACACAGGAGGACCTTATACAGATGACAGTGTAGCTGAGGCAGGTGGTAAGCCCCTGCTGCTAACCACACAGCTAGTTTACCCTTCAAAGGCACAAAAATAAAGTTAAATAAAAATGCAAGCTTCAGCTGCACTGTATGAACAGATGAAGGCAGAAAACATGCAAGCTATACAAGCAGGATGTATAGTGGAAGGAGAGTTCGCCTTCCTACCTCACTTCCCTGCATACTGTTCCTAAAGGCAACTTTTGATCATACCTTGATGGGTGTGTTAGTCTGGGTAGACTAGAGAAACAAATCCACAGAAACTCACATGTACATAAGAGAGAGACCGAGTAGAATAGCTCAATGGGACCTACGTGTCTCTATGAACTCCACTGACCTGTTCTGATCTTTCTTCATTCTTTAAATGTGCCGGGGACCCTCCTCCCAAATGGAAGTCTCTCCTGTGTGCCTTGATTTCTTGGGGGTCCTACTTTGGGCCCACGCTTGGAGAAGCCGGCTCAAGATGATTCTATTCTAAGACTTCTCTTGTGGGCGGTCCCCTGATAGTCCCTTCTCCGCTTCAGATCACTGGTCTGCTGACATCCTGCAGTTTCCCCTCAGCTGCTGGAATATCACTGTAACATCTGGTAACTTCCGGCCGACTTAGTTCCCACTCCCACACTGCCCCCACCCCCCAACACACACACACACACTTTTTCTTTGAGTTTTTATTTGTCTGCTGCATAATTAGAATGCTTTTCAAATTTTACTGGAATTTTTTCTCGTTTTTTTACTGTCATAAAATATATGCAACATAAAATGAGCCATTTTAACTGTTTTTTAAGTCTATAATTTAGTGACATTAATTACATTCACCAGATTTGACACTACCCCACCCCCTGCACAATTTCTTTCCAAAACTCTTTCATCACTCTGAATAGAAATTTGGTACCCATTAAGCAATAACTCCCAGTTCCCCCTTGCCGGTACCTCATGGCTCCAATCTCCTGTCTGTCTCTCTGCACTGGACTATGATGATGATGTCGTATCGAGGGAATCGTGATGATCTGGCCTTCGGTGTCTGGCCTCTTCCAGGCTCTCAGGGTTCATTCCCAGCAGGCATCGAGGAGGCTGCATTGCTTCCTCAGGTGACCTTTCCAAGCCTTTGACTGGTATTGGCACTCTCCACTTATGGCAATCTGACTGAGGGAGGCTAGGAACTTTGCTCATTAGAGCTATCCCAGTGATAGCGATCATGGAAATAGGAATGAAGTGGTCTTCCATCTTAAGAAAACAGAAGTTGGAGAGCAAATGCTTTGAAAATGATGAGGGCAAAGAATGTACAGATGTGCTTTACACAATTAATGTATGCATGGATTGTGATAAGAGTTGTATGAGCCCTTAATAAAATGTTAAAAAAAGAAAGAAAAAACAGAAGATAGTCAAATTCTGATGAGTGAAGGAATAGATTTTTTTAAAAATATATTCAAGGATGTTTACGAACTGATTATGAAAGCAATGGTACAATTATGCTTGGAGAGATGGAATGATGCCATGACATGACATTTGGGTTCTTTCCTAAGTAAGAATAAATTGAAAGTCCCAAACAAGCAAACAAACATAGATCCAGAAATGGTTTGGGGCTCACACTAAATCCCAGCTGCAACTTAAGAACAATTAGTTCTTGTATCATGGCCCTGCCCGATACTCACCTCCAGGAAGGGAACACAGAGGAGATGGGACTATAGCAAAGTATGGTGAATTATAAAGTAGCATATGGGATCTTAAAGGCTTGTCTCCAAGCAAGCAGCCATCTAAGTGAGATGTCAACTAAGTCCACATCAGTCACCTAAGGATTTTGAGGCATATAATCTGAAGTTGAAGAGGGGGATTAGTATCAAAGCCTAATGTCTGAGAATCTGGTTTGCAGAAGGCTATGGGTGACAGTGAGAGCCCAAGATTCATGGGTGGAACTATACAGGACTCCCTTCAAACATTGAGGGATCGGAGGAAAGTGGTCACTAAACAGAGTACACTAGTGAGTTGAGTGTAGAAAATCAAAGGCAGAAGTCTGACTTGAACAGTTAAAACTTGGCAGCAGGTTCCCACTAGAATGCAGGCTGGACCTGATCTGGATATCAAAATCTTATGTGTTGGAGGGTTGTGTTGTTTTGTTTGGTTTTTGATTGTACGATTAAGGGTTATCTCAGGATTGTTATGTCATTGGGGGTCACCCTCTTGAAGTTGCGGTACATATTTTTTTCATTTGGGTGTTATGAAGACCGGGACTGATGAACTTATAGAGGCTGCAAGAGGAATAAGGATTTTCTGGCAGGGAGGGGCACAGAGGTGGTAGCAGGGTGAAGGGTTGAAGATGTCAAAGGGTCCATATATAAAAAAAGAATGTTTTGAAACTGATTGTGGTAGCAAATGCACAATTCTGCTGCATGTGATTGAAATATAAAGTGATTTGATATATATGTTTAGCCCAATTAATAATAAGAAGATAACAATGTACTCTGGTTTCAAAAGGAGCATGCAAGAGAAGCTATGCTTAGATCATTGATTAAGTCTGCTTTCAGCATGATTCAAGTTACCAAAAGGCTGGTATACACTCATGCAATGTCCTGGGAATGCATTCAATGGTGTCACTGGTCAATCTCACCAGGGTGACAATGCTGAGGCCCGCAAGGCTGTGTTAAACCAATCGAGACATTGTTGTTTATGTCCAGTGTATTAGCAAAGCAGTAAATAAGTTTAAGCTTCATACTTCCTTCTTCTCTAGACATGAGATCCACAGAGAAGTATCTGGGCTTCTAAGCCATGTGCCAACATACAGGGATTGTGTGTTGTGTGTGACCATCCACACGTGTCAGACTTGTCATCCCATGGCTGTCGTGGCATGCCTGTGGGTCCAGTGTGTGTCTTCATTATCTATTGCTGCATAACAGATGATCCTCACATTTAGCAGCTGTTAATCATTAGGATCTGTGACAACTTAGCTGGTCCAGGATTCTCAGTGGTTGGGCAGTTGATGCATCTCCCATGAGATGGACAAGCATGATGTGAACAATCCCCTGGTGGAGTCTACTGCGAGCAGTCAAACAGTTGTGAGAAATTTAGGGCAGAGTGCTACCCCTTACTCAAGTCACAGCCTCAGGAGTGTGGCCTACTTCATATGTAAATAGACACTGGAGAAAACTTCCTCTCTCTTCTGGCTGATGTGGATCCAGCATGTCTCACATCAGCCTCTGGCCCTGTGAACTTGAGCCAATGACCCGCCTCATTGCCTGCTGACAATGGGAGCTATCAGTGGTCTGCCATGTTGCCTACTGACCCTGGTACCCAGTAGAGCCTAACATCTTACCTACTGGTTTGCCTCTGCATCCACCAGCTGTGACCTTGCTTCATCTTCCTGCTTTGTCCTCCTACCTCCTAGATCATCATTCTGCTTTCAGGTAGCTCATCCTTGGCAACTACATGAATGAGGAAAAATCCTCCAACTTAACATGTGACACACAGACTTGAACCACACTGTACTACGTAACCACTTCTACAACTGTGTGAGACATTTTAATTATATATTGTATACACACGCACTCACATATGCACATCATCACTTTCACCTTATTCTATATCTTGGAAGCAAGCCACTTAATCCAGCCCACACTCAAGACAAGGGCCAGTATACCAGGAGGCAGGGGCCATCATGGAAACTGTCTACCATTCTATGAGTATGTGTTAGGGGTGGGGGTACATGTGTGTATGTGCTATAGTATAAACATGTTTCTTCATGTAATAGAGTCCCAGGTGGTACAAATAGTTAATGTCCTCAACTACTAACCAAAAAGTTAATGGTTTGAATCTACCCAGTGATACTTCCAAATACAGGCTTGGAGACCTACTTCTGAAAATTTGAGTCTTTAGATACCCATTGAAATAGTAACTAAAAAAGATTAGATAGAATGGTTAGGGGGCAGAGACTTTATGCTAACATGGGAAGAGCAACTCAGGAAAGGACGCTGGAAATGGTTGCACAAGTCACAGAATGTGAGCGGCATCACTGCCTAGTGCGTGTAGCAACATTGGTGTGTTTTCCTATGCTCGCGTACTCTCAACAACAACAAAATAAGTAATTAAAGAAAAGAAAACACTATAGCGTGGAGTTCACCAGAGTCAGAATCAACTTGCTGGCAACCGGGGGTGGGGAGGTGGGAGGGCGGAGGGAACGAGATCACTTGTAAACTACCCAAGGAGTTTGAAAACTGGTTTTCTCATGAACGCCATTCACTCTTCTAAGTGTAACATCATCAGGCAGCCGATTTTGTTGTGTCACTGATCCAACTGCTTCCCACTAGACTGAACACGGAGCACTGGAGACAAGACTTTAAGTCCAGAGGAGTAGCGAGCAAAAGAAATGAAACTTAACACCAAGTTACAACTCATTCCTAACAGGGTCTTTTGGAGAGCCATTAAAAATCCATCCTTATCTCAGACAAATGTTGTATGAGACTACTATTAAATAAATTCAAGGAAAAGGTTTTCACACAGAAGAAACATCCTTTGATGGGTGGCTGGGGCAGGAGGGAAGGAGGGAAAGTTGCTGACTAAAGGGTTGACCTGTGATGGAGACAGGTGTTAAAGGCGACACAGGTGAATGCTGTTCTGTACACAGCCTTGCCACTGTAGTCACCTCTAAGTAGACAAGTCGACAGAACAGGGAAGGGGGCAATGGGAGGGACATTGAGAGCATATCTACATATAGATGGTTGACAGAAGATATTTGGACATGTGTATTTACCTGTGATGCAAATATACCCATACATGTGGTGGAGCATCCAGGAACCGATGTTATGAAACCTTCTTAGATATGACCAAACACCTTGAGGGGATAATTTGCTGGGTCTGGTGACTCAGGACCATAATCTCAGGAGATTCTAAAGTCAATTGGCAAAGCACAGTCCACAAAGTCTGCACTGGGCTCTAGATTGGTGACTAGCAATTAGGCTCTTCAAAGCTCATCAACTGCCACCTAAGAGATAATTCTTGGTCTCTCTCAGTTCAGAGGAAAGAAGTGTGAAGGAAATCGAATGCACATGGAAGCAATTAGTCCAATGGACTGTGGATACATGGAAGCAATTAGTTCCATGGACTAACGGGCCATGTGGAAAATCAGTCGTCCAGAGCCTGAGACTAGGAGAATGCGATAGTGCCCAGCTACCATTGCCAACTGCTGTGAAAGGGTCCTGCAGAGAGAGGGAGAAAACTGTGAAATAAAACTCAAAATCACAACAACAACAAAATAGATAGTGCTTACCGATCAGATCGAGATCAGCAGAGCCCTCAAGACTCTGGCCCTTAGTCACCCTGCAGGTCTCAAGATCAACTCATCCTCATGGCTTAGTTTTCACACAAACAATAAACAGGTTCATCAAGGGAGCAATAAGAGGAGGGAGGTACACAGACCTTAGAATCATCAACCTCTTGAGATCAAAAGGGCAGCATTCACCCAAAGAGAAAATTCAGAAACGGAATGGAGGAAAGAAGATTGGAAACAGGAAATACAGAGAAGGCGTGGGGTGAGAGGTGGAACATTATGGGGCTGGTGAGGAAAGGACATGGATATGAAATGCTGTATGGAAAGTTGATCTGCTCTGTAAACCTTCGTTCAATTCATAATAAAAAGTTTAAATTAATAGATTTTTTAAAGAACTTATTTCAAAGTATATGTATTGCCAGGGAAAAGATGCTCATAATATAGTTTGAATCAAACATTATGAGCCCAGTTTACAAAACCAATGTCTATATACTCACATTAACACCTAACATTTCTTTTTTAAATCATTTTATTGGGGGCTCCTACAATTCTTATCACAATCAATACATACATCCATTGTGTCAAGCACATATGTACATTTGTTGCCATCATTATTCTCAAAACATTTGCTTTCTACTTGAGCCCTTAATATCAGCTGCTCATTTTTCTCTTCCCTCTCCACTCCTCCCTTCCTTATGAACCCTTCATAATTCATAGATTATTATTTCATCATATGTTACACTGTCCAGATCTCCCCGCACCCTCTTCTTTGCTGTCCATCCCCCAAGGAGGAGGCTATAAGTAGATTCTTGTAATTGGTTCCCGCTTTCTACTCCACCTTCCCTCCACCCTCCAGGCATCATCACTCTCACCACTAGTCCTGAAGGAGTCATCTGTCCTGGATTCCCTGTGTTTCCAGTTCCTATCTGTACCAATGTACATTCTCTGGTCTAGCCAGATTTGTAAGGTAGAATTGGGATCATGATAGTGGTGGGGAGGAAGTATTTAAGAACTAGAGGAAAGTTATATGTTTCACTGTTGCTACCCTGCACCCTGACTGGCTCATCTCCTCCCCACAACTCTTCAGTAAGGGGGTATCCAGTTGCCTACTGTTAGACTTTGAGTCTCCACTCTGCACTCACCCACATTTATAATGATATGATTTTTTTTCTTTGATGCTTAATAACTGATCCCTTTGACAGCTCGTGGTCACACAGGCTGGTGTGCTTCTTCCATGTGGGCTTTGTTGCTTCTGAGCGAGATGGTCACTTGTTTATCTCCAAGCCTTTAAGACCCCAGATGCTATATCTTTTGATAGCCAGGAACCATCAGCTTTCTTCACCACATTTCCTTATGCCCATGTTTGTCTTCATTGATCATATCAGTAAAGTGGGCACCCACTGATATGATTTTTAGTTCTTTGGTGCCTGATAACTGGTCCCTCTATACCTCGTGGTCAGACAGGCTGGTGTGCTTCTTCCATGTGGGCTTTGGCGCTTCTCAGCTAGATGGTCACTTGTTTATCTTCAAGCCTTTAAGACCCCAGATGCTATATCTTTTGATAGCCAGGCACTGTCAGCTTTCTTCACCACATTTGCTTATGCACACATTTTTCTTCAGCAATCGTGTTGGGAAGGTGTGCATCCTGGAATGCCAATTTAATAGAACAACGTGTTCTTGTATTGAATAAGTCCTTGAGTAGAGGCCCAAAGTCCATCTGCTGCCTTAATACTAACCCTATAAATATATGCACATAGATCTGTTTCCCCACACTCTTATATAACTATATTTACATATGTATATTGTAGTCTTTAGACCTCTATATATACCCTTTGTCACCTAGTTCTTTCCTCTATTTCCTTTTACTTTCCTCTCCTCCCACTATCATGCTCAGCCTTCATTTGGGTTTCAGTAATTTCTCTCGGTTACATTGCCCTTGCTGAATCCCTACCAGGCCTCTCACAGCCTCCTTGCCACTGATTTTGGATCACTTGTTGCTCCCCTATCCCTGGGTTGGTCAGCACCACCTCCTTACCCGCGCCTCCTCCTCTCCCCTGCTGTCCCCCGGAACCATTGGTCCTGTTGTTTTCTCCTCCAGACTATTCATCCAGCCTATCTTATCTAGATAGATCTGTAGAGATAATAATATGCACCAAAAATCAAGCCATAGCAGGATAGGCGATGAGTGAAAACACAGCGATGACAACAAAAAAGGAAACCAATTACCCATAGAAGAATAAATTAATTAAAAGAAAAAAATTTTTTTAAGAAAGAAAAACCTGTAAATACATCAAGGTCTGATTTTTTTATCTCTAGCATGTCCTTCAGTCAGGTCCGATGGGGTACCATGCTCTGGCCCCAGAGTCTGTCTTTTGTACTCCCTCGGGGGCTCCCTGCTCTGCTCCCACAGTTGCTGTGTCGCACGCTTTTAGTGGTTTGCCTCAGTGTCACGGGGTCAGTCTGGGCGAGTCCTGCCCCTGAGTCTCCAGTGTTGTCCCCCTTAGGGCCCTGGGCCATCAAGGGACAGTGTGTTTCATAGTGGGATCAGCCATATTGTTCACTCTGTCCATTGACTTTTCAGAGCAGGGATATCATCCTCCAGGTCTGATGGGCCAGGATGTACTCCACTCTCTCTTTCTCCCCCTTCTTTGCTCCCATTTGCTCTGATCAGACATTCCCCTCTCCCCTAGCTGCAGCTTCAGGGACATCCTCTCAAGTAGTCTTCTGGGGTGCGAGCCAGTTGTCCACGTAGCTTGTAGGGAGGCTGAGCCCTCAGGCCCCTCCACTGGCTCCCCACTCCTTGCCGGCACACTGCATTCGTCTGGCACTGGCTTTATATCTGGTCCCTCTTTCCCTGTGGAGACACAAACATACCCTCCCCTTGGGTGGGTCAGTGCCCTATTCCCCCATCACACATCTTTTTTTTTCCTTTCCCCTTTCCTCCCTCCACCCCTGTTTTAGTTGGCTACCATATGTACCCCTGGATTTGTTCTGACCCCTGCCATACTACCTGGACCTTACCCCTGGAGTGTTGTGTACAGTAGCTTTCTCCCTGTCCCCCTTTTGCACTTACCTTTCTGTTCTCTCTTTTTTATATATGTATAAACTTACCTCAGAGGACTCATGTTATTCTTGTCCTTTTGTGCTTGGCTCACTTCACGTAGCATAATTTCCAGTTCCTCCCATGCGGCGATGTGCTTCACGCATTCATCACTGCTTTTTAGTGATACATAGTACTCCATTGTATGTATGTACCACAGTTTTTTAATCCATTTGCAAAGTTGGGTTGTTTCCAACTCCTTGTGATTGTGAACGGTGCCGCAATGAATATTGGAGCACAGATGTCTGGCCGTGGTTTGTTTCTTGCCTCTTCTGGGTATATGCCCAGTAGAGTGATTGCTGGGTCGTATGGTAACTCAATTTTCATCTGTTTGAGAAATCGCCAAATCGATTTCCATAGTGGCTGTACATACCTACAGGTCCACCAGCAGTGGATGAGAGTTCCTATCTCACCACAGCCCCTCCATCACTTGTTGCTTTCTGGTTTTCTGAACTGGGCTATCTTTGAGGGTGTTAGGTGGTATCTCATAATTTTTTTGATTTGCATTTCTCTTATGGCTAAAGATCAGGAACATTTTCTCATATGTTTAATGGCCATTCGGATTTCAGACTCTGTGAAACGTCTGTTCAGGTCCTTTGCCCACCTCCTCATTGGGAAGTTAGTGCTTTTTGTAAGCTTGCAGAGTATTGTAGATTTTAGTAAAAGGCCTTTGTCTGATGTGTCATTGCTAAAGATGTTTTCCCAGTCGGTGGACTCTCTTATCACTCTTGGTGAATTCTTTTGATGCACACATGTGTCTTATCTTCAGTATATCCCACTTGTCTGTTTGTGACTCCTCTGTATTTGTATCCTTCACTATTTCTGATAGCTTATGTATTCCCTGTGCCAAGGTTCCAAAGTTTGTCCCAAATCCCTCATTAATGTCTCTAATTGTTTGGGGTTTTATCCCAAGGTCTGTGATCCACCTTGAGTTTATTCATGTACATGGAGTGAGGTAGGGGTCTTGTTTCATTTTTCTGCAGGTAGATATCCATTTTTTCTAGCATCATTTATTGAAGAGAGCATCTACTATCCATTTAATATTTTGGGCCCTTATCAAAGATCAGTTGCCTGTATGCTGTTGTTTTTATTTCTGGGTCTTCAGCATTTTTCCATTGGTCTGAATATCTGTCATTATGCCAGTACCACACTGTTTTGACTGCTCTGGCTGTATTGTACATGCTAAAGTCAGGTAGAGCAAGTCCTCCACTCTGTCCTTCTTCTTGAGGAGTTCTCTGCTAATTCTGGGCTTCTTCCCCCTCCATATGAAGTTGATAATCTGTTTTTCCAATTGTTTGAAGAAGTATGGTGGTATTTGTATCGGGGTAGCATTTAACTTATATAGTGCCTTGGGCAGAACTGACATCTTTACTATATTGAGTCTTCCAATCCACGAGCATGGGATATTCTTCCATTTGTTGAGGTCACTCTTGATTTCTTGAAGTAGTGTTTTATAATTTTCCTCATACAAATCTTTAGAATTTTTTTTGGTCGGGTATATCCCTAGAACACATTTCCTAAGCACTCATTGTCTACTAGACACTAGAGTCAGTACCATTGAGCCCTCACATTGCTCTCCCGTGGAGCTCTTGCCATCGTGCAGGTGAAGAAAGAGAAGCACAGTGAGGGTAAAGCACTTTCCAAGGTCACACAGCTAATAGAAGGATTTGGACCCAGACATTAAGGCATTGACCCAGAACCCATACTCTCTACCAGACTAGGAGGAAGGATATGGGGTTATTAACAAGTTTCCTAGATGTGGAGATTGAGAATAATGCAGATGAGCTCTTTTAAAAGTGTCCCACATTTTCCAATGATTCCTCATGATGGCTAATTAATATATAACATACCAGTGGTATGTGATGGGGCCTGAGTTGGGCTGCTAACCACAAGGTCAGCAGTTCAAAATCACCAGTCACTCAGAGGGAGAAAGATAAAGATGTATAGTCTCAGAAACCCACAGGGGCAGTCCTCCCCTGCCCGACAGGGCTGCTGTAAGAAGTGACTCAATGGCAGTGAGTTTCAGAGGGATATGTCTGGGCGAGAGGCTAGTCAGAAAAACTAAGAAAGCTGGTGAGTCTTGTGTTTGCCCCTGAATTCCCTGGCCCCTTGGCCTCTCCTGATGACCCACACCACACCCATCCAGTTACGAAGGACCCCAAAGAGCTCCCCAAATCCACAGGTGGCACAGAAATCCACCCAAGCTTGGGGACGGTGGCAAAGTGTGGATACTTCCTCCAGCAGGGACCTTTTCCTGGGCCATCTGTTGGGGTTCCAAAAAGGGTCTCTTGGAAGAAACCTCAAAGGGTCCATAGAAAGTCTCCCCTTTGAGTTTTCAGCGTCGTCTTCCTTGAAGACCTGCCAGGTTGACCCTGGATTCAGTCTTCAAATTACTGGCATTCGCCATTTTGGCAAAAAACGTTTACACAAGACTGTTCATTGCAGTATAGCCTTAGCACAGTAAACTTCCAGAAACAGCCGAAATGCCCATCAGGGGAGGTCACTTAATTCATCACTTGACATCCGCACGACTTCTAACAAGAACTAGAGTGCTCAAATGTGCTTGACACAGTGGACGGATGGATGGATTTTGAAAAGATTTGTACGAGCCCCGAGTAAAATTATTTTTTTAATTTTTAAAAAAAAGAAGAACTAGAGTACTTCTCAAGGCCCAACAGCACAACATCTCCTATAACTCCTGGGCTGAAATTAAATAATGGACATAAGCAACCTGACGTCAAGATCCACTTAGGTGGTTGAACACTGTCACCACGGCATATGCTATTACAGAGCGGCTGCAGTGCCATCGTGTCTGTGTCTGCACGACTTTGTAATAAAAGTTGATAAAAATAAGATTATAAAAACATGAAATACTTGCTGGAATTCTTGTCATTTGGTGGCTCCATGTGTCGGAACAGAACCGCTGTCTGTAGGGTTTTGCAGGGTGCAGTCTTTCGAGAATAGATTATCAGGTCTTCCTCCCACACAACTGCTGGCTGGCTTCAAACTGGCAGCCTTTCCATTAACCATTGCACTACCGGAACTCCTTTAAAAAGATATAATATCAACACCAAATGGAAATGAAGCAGTGGAATAAATAAAGCCAGGCATATATGCGGTGCTATAATGAAGGGGCGTGGGAAGGGGCCTGGGGTTGGGAGAAATAAACAGCATACCTAAATCTTCTTCTGAAAAATGACCCGTCTGTAGTTTTTGTTATTGCTGTTAGAATACAGAGTCTACGGTCCCCCACTTGACATGGAACCAGAATGTTTAGGGATGGGCCAGTCTTTGAGACTGTAAGAAAATTCCCTGTGTAATATTAATGAGCTACCACCTGTCCGTTCCCCATTTTCTCCACCCACACATACAAACACGCACCTAAAGCAAAAGGCACGAGCTTTGCTCTGCTGCCTCCGGCTCAGAAATTGCCATCTGAGCCCTCCGTTTTTCTGTCCGCTATATGCCGAGAGGCAGGAGGAGAGCTCTCTGTGGGTCAGCTGGTAGAAAGCACCTGACAGCCCAGCCCTGGTACTAAACCTTAAGGGGATGAAACAGGAAGGAGTTTGGAATGCAGTCAATTTGAGGCTCATACCCTACCCCACCCCCCGCCACTTATTGGCTGTGAGTTTTAGCAAGAGTCTTGGCCGCCTTGAGTTCCAATTTCTTCTACTGAAAATTATAGCAAACAGTATATTTGCGGGGGGGGGGTGAGCAAGGATTGAGATTAAATGGCATAATCCATGTAAATGCCCATTAGAATATCTGGACGTGTTGTAGGGGCTCAACAAAAATAAATTGGCGCTATTGATAGATGAATTATTTTTGTTACAGTGAGTCTGTGTAGTCCTTCCATCCTCTTTCGGTGCTTTCTATGTTGTTCAACATCTGCCCCCACAGAATCCTTCAACACTGAAACTCCAGCCTTGACTTTCTCATTCTGTTTTGCCTGCCTGGGAAGCGCTGAAGTTTGGTCTTTGGCTGGTGTCATGGTCACACTTTCCTTGGCCTTCTCCAAGGAAATCTGCTCAGTCCTGAAGGTCATCATTTCTTCCGTTGGCTTTAGCCACTCTACTTTCATGAGAAAATTCCAGAGTCTCTTCTGACACGCATTTTGGGGGGCAACGTTCAATCCGTTCAGGAGGTAGCCTCTGATCAAGAACCGTTTTCTTCCTCGGTGCAGCCAGATGTGGTCAACAGTCAACCTTCAGGTCCGTAGCCCAGTACCCACCATGACGGGACCCCAGAATATGTTGAATGTCAAGTACTTCCCCTTGGTCTGGGCATTCTTTCACTTCCTTTAAAAGAAATCAATAAATCCCCTGGGGAGCTTGGGACCCCTCCTCCGGATATCCGAAGCCAGGGCCTGCCCCACCAGGGCGACAGTGCAGTCCTGGGAACCGCGCGCCCTCCGGTGGAACGGATTTCAAAGCGGGCCGCAGGGACTGGTCCCCGCACCTGACAGTCCCACACCCCTCGCCAGGGCCAGCCCAACAAAGGGCCCGTGAAATGCAGGGGGGCTGCAGTCCCCGTCGTCGTCGCCCGATGGGAACCGCGGCTGCCAACCAGCCCCCGGGCCGTGCCGCCCTTGTCCCCGGAGTGAACTCTCTCTCTGCCGGCGCCCAGCTACTGGCGGGGCGCGCGGCCGCGGCCCCTCTCCTCCGGCCCTTTAAAGAGAAGGGCGCGATTGTGCGGATTTCACAGTCTGCGGCCAGCTGAAAGGGAGAGAATGGAGACTCCCTCCCGGCCCTTTTCACGGAGGCCGAGGCTGCGCTGCGCCTTCATTCAGAATATATGCAGCTTTTGTGCGTCGGGGCCGGCCCGGCTCGGCGGCCCCGCTCCCCGGCTGACACTCTTTACAGTGCAGACGTACAGTAATTAACGCGGCCCCGCGCGCCTGGGAACCCCAGCCCGCGTTTGTCCACCTGAGCGCGCCGCGCCGCATTTGTCACCGCGGCCTTGCAGGCCCAGAGCCATCCCTTTTGTCTCGGGGCTGCCGGGCTGTCAGGGTGCGCCCAGGCCCCCCGCATGTGTTGCTAATAAAAGGCCAGCCCGCGCCTTCCACCCCGCGAGCTCGCGGCAGGGGGCACCGCCTGGGCCCGGGGAGGGAGCCCAGGGGCCGGCCAAGGTGACCCGGAGGGGGCTGCGCCATCTCTGATTTCGGGGCGTCTGTAATTTGGAGTGGGTAGGAGGGATGTAGACAAAATACCTCAGCCTTCCTCCACGGGGGGACTGTTGCCCAGAGATTAACATTCAAATCTAATTTTTCCCCCTCTTTGGGGTCTAAAGGAGATGAAATCTGGCCCCGTGGCTGCAGGCGGGCAGTATTGTTAGCTGTGCTTATTTTTCAAGCTTCTTTCTTGTCACTCTGCGTCGGATGATTCACGCTGGTAGCATGTTGTATCAGTTACCCAGTAAGGCAACCTCATAAACCCCCACTTCACATGCGTTCCTTAAAGAGCCAGAAGAATTTGTTCTGTAGACTGAAACCTATGTTCTTAATAAAGGCTGATTGAAGAAAAGGAAGTCTGGAAGGGGAAAAAAAAAACAACCATGGTGGGGGGCTGGGCCCGGGGAATATGACAGTTTGCTGATGAAGCTCCAAAGAGCTGCTTCCTTGTCTGCTCCCTCTCTTTCTTTTTCTCGCTCTGCTGCCTGTATTAAAATGTGTGGTTTAGCACAAAGTTTTGAATACAAAGTTGATTGGGGGAAAAAAGAAAAAAAAAACAACCTCCCTTCAGACTCATCTGGCTCAGCACTTGAGTTTGTGAAGTACTCCTCCCAAGAGCAACACTGCCCTCTGATTTTGAGCTCTTCCAGAGTGGGGCAAACCATTCCTGTGTTTGGCTGCCAACCAAAATTTAGAGGTTCTTGTCTACCCAGAAAAACCTCAGGAGAAAGGCCTGGCAATCTACTTCTGGAAAACCCACCCCCTGGAAACCCGGTGGAGCGCAGTGCTCCTCTGATGTAACTGGGGCTTCCTGTGAGGTGGAGGTAAGTGGGGGGAGGGGGGGTGTTGAAGAAAAGGAGCATTACTGGACTAGGGATCAAGGCAGTCACTCCCTGCCAGAGTTTGAGATGGCATGGAACAAGACGCCCGTCTCCACCTGGGGGTGCCCAAGTTGCCAGAGGGGATTCAGTAGACACCCCAAGAGGTAAGTCACCAACATGGGTGTGCAACAGGTCTCTCAAAGCTGGAACCTCTATTCCTGGGGACACCCTCTCCCCCCTCCTTTCAGCAGGATGGAAGCAGTCATTCCCCAAGGCTAGGATGGCGAATGGCTCCCTCTGACCAAGGCTCCTTGGTAAAGCAGCAGGGCCAGGGCTCACCTGGGTTCCAACGTCTCTGCGTCAGCTTCCTTCTCTGTAAAATGGGCATTATGTTATCCCCCACCTCTCAGGTCGTAATGACCAGCAGGTAATGCAATAGACGCTGGCTATGGCTTCATTCTTATTAGGACTAACTGCCACTGACTGAGGAAGCTTTAGTGGCAGGCGTAGTGGGCTCCACACCAAGCTGCTAAACACATGGCCCTCTCCTGGGAAGCAAGGTGAGGCTGTCTACTTCCACTAAGAGTCAAAGTCTTGCAAGCCCAAAGGGGACAGTTCTACTCTGTTCCTGTGGGGTCACTAGGAGTCAGAGTCCACTCGATGGCCGTGAGTCTGCGTTTTGAGCATTGACTGAGCAGTCAGGAATCCCTGGATGGCTCAAATGGTTGAGCACTGCCTACTAACCAAAAGATGCTAACCAAGCTCACCCACGGGCACCTCAGAAGAAAGGTCTGCCTACCTACCTCCAGGACACAGCCAGGGAAGCCCTAGGGAGCACAGGTCTTCCGTGACACACAGGGTGTCCGGATGAACTCAGTGGCTTTTGCTGCTTTGTTCCTGGTTTTAATTGACCATGTACCATATGTTACATGGTTTACATAGAAGAAGTCATTCAACCATCTCAGTCACCATGGTGCCAGCAGATTGTATCATCTTCAACTGGCGAGTTACAAAATGCAGGCCCAGAGGGAAGCAAAGTCCTGGTGAGACTTGTTCCACGTCAAGGCGCAACGTCCAGGCTCCCTGGAAAAGGAAGAAGCAGGTGGCCAAAGAGAGAGAGAGAGAGAGAGAGAGAAAAGATGAAGGTTCTCAGCAGGTGAAGTCATTGTCAGTCCTTCTTAACGGGAAATTTACATGTGAGCATGCACTGGATTGTAGAGCATAGGAAAATGGGCATCAGAAAGTCCAAGTCGAAAAAATATAATAATTTATAAATCATCAAAGGTTTGGGAGGGAGGGGGGAGGGGTAAAATTGAGGAGCTGATACCAAGGGCACAAGTAGAAGGAAAATGTTTTAAGAATGAGGGTGGCAACAAATGAACCAATGTGCTTGACACAATGGATTTATGTGTGGATTGTAATAAGAGTTCTTTGAACCCCCCAATAAAATGAATTTTTTTTTAAAAAGAAAGTCCAAGTGAAGGTCAAACCTCATCTCTAGTACTGAGTAGCTGGCTAAACTTCAGCAAGTTTCTTAGCCTCAGGTGGTGAACCTCAGGGGGCTCCTGGGTCATAGGGGCATAACAGTAGTCTTCCTCTCACGGTGTGGCTGTAATTAAATTAAATGGCGCATGTCAAATTAGCCTTTGTTCTTAGAGAACAATGTCCCCCTACCTTGAGACTGAGAATGTTTAGCTTGATTTGCACAGTGCCAATAGTTGGGCAACTGGTAACAAACCCGTTCCCACAGGCTGGATGTTTTGAATTCTGTCTCCCATTTATTGTCTAGCCGGGTACATTACCCTATCAGTTTCAAATCCCCACCTCATGTAATCCTCCTCCGGTGAGGTATCAGCATATGAGGTAGATTTGTGGGCAAGTAGCTCTGGGCCAGCTGCAGGCCTCCCCACCGCCCCCGCCCTCCAGAAGTCTTCCCTGAATTCTCATCCTGGATTCACGTCCTGCTGAGCCATTGCTACCTTAAAGGACAGGAGGCTCCCAGACAGCTACTGTTTATGGGAGTAGAAAGCCTGGTCTTCCACCCTCCCCCAGATTGGCTAGTGGTTTCGAACTGCTGACCTTTCCGTTAGCAGCCCATTGTGTAACAAAAATGTCACCAGGGATCCTAGCTTGGGCAGGGCACCCGGAACTTGCTAACTTCCTAACACCGTGTTGCTGGTATTATGAGTCATTGAATCGCTTCAGATTCGTGTCAACCCTATAAGAGAGTAGGAAGACCCCATTGGGCTGCCTAGGCTGTGCTTGTAGAAAGAAGAGATCACCAGTCATTTTCTCCCCATGAAGCAGTTGGTGGGTTTCAACCCCCAAACTTCTTTGCAGCTGAGCCTGTAACCATGGCGCCATCATGTCTCCTTTGCCACGGCCTCGACACTTTTCTGAAAAGGATCCCACTCCTAGCTTCCCAGGGAGTCCTGGTGGCGTAGTGGTGGCTTAAATGCTGGGCTGCTAACCTCAATCAAGTTCAGCAGTTGAAACCCACTGACCATTTCAAGGGAGAAAGAGGAAGCTGTGTGCTCCCACAGAGATGGATAGCCTCAGAAACCCACAGGGCAGTGTGTTCCGTCCTACAGAGTCGATGGGAGCCAGAATCACCTCCCTGGCAAGCCGCAAGTTGAGTTTTTGTTGTCTTCTGGGTGGAATTCCGGAGGCATGTAGACAGGGCCCGGATGTATCTTCTTCACAGCTACAGAAACCTAGCAATGAGCCTCAATGGTATGAGAAAAGCCCTTGTGGTGTCATGAATGAAAGATCAGCTGCTAATGAAAGGTTTATGGTTCAAATCCACTGGCCGCTCCATAGGAGAAAGATATGGCAGTCTGCTTCTGCAGTGATTTACAGCCTTGGAAACCATATGAGGCCATTCTAATCTGTCCCACAGGGCTCAGAAGTATTCTAAAAATGTTACAGTGAACACTAACTGGAATGCTGGAGTTTTGCCTTCACCCATGGGCTCCTTGGAAGAAAGTCCTGGCAACATTTTTTTGAGAACCCTGTGGGAACAATGAATAGAAAAGAACACCCCCTGCAGCACTCCACTCCAATGCACAGGAGTTCGCGCTAGGGAGCAGAAGCGCATGAGCCAGGGTCCCCTTCAAGGACTGGTTAACTGCCCGACGATGGCAGCTTTCGCAGGCCACTGTCCACACTCCTTTGGAGAAATGGCCCAGGTCTAGAGCTGGTAGTGTATTGAAATAAGCATGACTGGTTGGTTGGTTGGTTGGTTGGTTGGTTGGTTGGTTGGTTGGTTGGTTGGTTGGTTAGTTGGTTGGGTGGTTGGTTGGGTGGTTGGTGTTATTTTTTTACCAGAAAACCAGGAAGCTTTCAAGACAACTGAAATTCTATTAAAAAGACAGTAACTGACTTGAAGAGGCTCACCTTGGCCAAAGAGGAACCCATTTGCCCATCAACAAGAAAACAGCTGAATTAGACTGAAACACACGGAACACATTCACAACCAGGAGTCCACTGACCTGTCAGAAAGGTCATATGACCACCTCATTATTTGGAAGTGCTGGCTGCAGCAAAAAGGTAGAGAATCCCCCTGTCTCTCACGTACTCTCCGTGTTAACCAGGCCGTGGTGGCAGCTAGATTGTTGATGAAGAAACGTTTCTCTATATGGGGGTATTACAATTACTAAATGAATCAAAACTTCAAAAATCAAACTCCACACCATCAAGTCCATTCCAAGTCATAGTGAGCCCCTAGGGCAGGGTAGAACCGCCCCTGTGGATTCCTGAGGCTGTAACTCTTTACAGGAAGTCTCCTCTTTCTCCAGAGGGAGCTGCTGGTGGTTTTGAACTGCTCACCTTCTGGTTGACAAACCACTGTGTAACCACTACATCACCAAGGCTCCTTGACTAAATGAATAGGGAATGGTAAAATGAGGATGTCACTGTTTTTGCAATCTCTAATGAAACAACCCGTTAGTTAGGTTACCGGGCTCTGGTGGCTGCCTGTTACTGGGATGCTGGAAATTATTCCTCTACAATTTCAAGTACCAGCAGGGTGATCCAGCCTAAACAGGCTGCAGGAGAGCTTCCACACTAAGACCGTCCAGGAGGAAAGACCTCCTCATTTACTTCTGGAAATTAATCATTGGGAATTCTGTGGATCATAAGAACACTTTGTCCCCCTCACTTGCTTTGAATGCATCATCAGGAGCGAGTGATCACTGGAGGGTGAGAGCATCTTTGGCAACGTAGAAGGTGGCGAGGTGCCTGAGGGTACAGGAGACACCAGGTGAGATGGGTTGACGCAACTGTTAAAATGGACTGGAACATGCCAGCGAGGGCAAGGACGATGCCGGACTGGGCAGCATTCCATTCTGCTGTACCTCAGGTCACCACGAGGCAATCTGAGAGCAGCTATCCTGCTGGATGTTGATCTATCTATTGAGATGATAGGAGTCCTTGTGGCATGATGGGTTACACATGATGCGAGTCACAAGGTCAGGAGTGGAAACAACCAGCTGCTCTGAGGTAGAAAGATGAAGCTCTTGACTCCTGTAAGGAGTTCACAATCTACCCTGTCCTCGAGGGTGGCTTTGAGTCAAAATCGACTTGATGGCAGGGAGTCATGAGCCAATGGGTGTAGAAGTTCAGCAGTAGCAGCTTCTGGCATCATGAAGACAGCCAGCCAGCTTCTGCTTGCCTTGTGCTTGAAGAAGACAACGCTGCTATAAAATAGTTTTCCAAAAGCACAACTTCGATGCGATCAAGCCCCCAGGTCTAACCACGTACATGCACTGCAGGGGAATATGCTGATACTACAGGGATATGGGCAATAGGAAACCAAGCAGGACAGAAGCCTTTGTCTCCCGCCAACAGTTAAACTGGAAGGAAAGAAAAGAGGAGACAGTGAACTGTATACATCTGGAGCAACGTTGAGAAACATAGAAACAGATTTTAGTGCCGGGGCTTTATTTGACACTAGTTTCAACAGATACACTCATTCAGCTACGTACCATCTTGTTAAAGTATTTGAGATCATATTTAAACACTAGCTGGAGAATGCATGACATTTCCATTAAGGAAGTACAATCATTTCTAGAGGAGGTAGTGATTTGATACTTGTCTAAATGCGTCTCCATCTCAGAGATACAGACGGAACAAGTGTGTGCGGATAATGTGTTAGAAAGGCTGGGGCTTGCTGCGAAGGAATCATGGGAGAATGGAGAAAGGATGGTGGTGGGCGAGGCAGAGCCAAGGTGGGCAGGCGTTGATCCCAGTGAAGCTGGATGGCTGTGTGTGAGGGTCTTTAGACTATGTTCTCGCCTTCTGTCTGCTGGCAGTCCCCCATAATAAAAAGGAAAACCGAAAACACGATGACAGGTATTACTTCGACCAAGGAAGAGAGCCATTTGGGAGTCCAGTAATCTATGGCTGGTTTCACATCACCGATCCATTTGCTTATTATTGATTTTAATGTTCCTTTGTTCTCACTGTCTGTTTCCTCTCCTAGAACAGGAGCCCCACCGGGGCAGGAGCGTGTTTAGCTCCCCAAATGCCACAGAGCCCTGGTGGGGCAGTGATGGTGATGCATCAGCTACTAGCTGAAAGGTTGGCAGTTCGAACACACCAACTGCCCCTTGAGAGAAAGATAAGGTCATATGCCTCTGTGAACATGAACAGTCCTGTCAAGTGACAGTCTCATAAATCCCAGGGGGCAGTACTGCTCTGTCCTATAAGCTCGCTATGAGTCAGATCCACTTGATGGGGATGGGTTACCCCTAATGTCGATCCTGGGACCTGGTGCTCTTCAAGGGTGGTCTCCTCCTGCAGAAGGTGGGGTCTACTATCCCCATCTTGCAGATCAGAGCACTGAGGCAGAGAGCTGATGCAGCCTAGCCAGTTAGAGACCCAGAGCCCGTCGTTCCTGGTATTTACAAGCACATGCTCACGGTTCTCCCACTGCTGTGCATGGACACGACTGGGACAGGACGGGTGGGAATAAAAGTAAGAACCAACCTTTCTTGAGAAGTGGACACCGCAGTGAGCACTTTACCACAACGAAGCCATTTAATCCGTATAACACCCACGTGAGGTGGATTCTGCTATTATCCCAAGAGAGGATCAACACCTTGCCCAGATTCGCAGAGAGCACGCTCTAGCCTCAGGTCCCAAAGCCCTCAATCCCTACATGAAAGGCCATTGAAAAATAAAGGTAAACTTTAGGATTTGAATGGGGGTCTGTCTGGTGCCCGGGGTTTAGACCCAGAGAACAGTCATATGGAATAGCCCTCTGACAGTAGCTATCGGATAAGAGGTCCAAAAAATCAACTATTTTGTACTCTTAGTACTGCTGTCAAGTTGATTCTAACTCAGAGTGATGCTGTAGGACAGAGCAGAAGTGCCCCTGTGGGTTTCCAAGACTATAAATCTTTATGGGAGTAGAAAGTCTCATCTTTAGTAGTGGAGAGACTGGTGGTTTTGAACTGCTGACCTTGCTAGCAGTAGTCCTACACATAACCACTACACCACTAGGGCTCCTGAGATACACCGGCACATCTATATATGCTGCTGCTGCTGTTAGGTGACATTGGGTTGGTTCTGACCCATAACGACCCTACGCACCTCGGAACAACACATTCCCCAAACCTGCGCCATTCTCACAATTGTCCCTATGCCTGAGGAACAATGGTTGTAGCAGCCACTGTGCCAATCCATCTCCTTGAGGGCTTTCCTCTTTTTCGCTGTCCCTCGACTTGACAAAACATAATGGCCATCTCCAGAGACTGGTCTCTCCTGACAACATAACCAACGTACGAAAGACGAAGTCTCACCATCTGGGCCCCGACGGAACCCTCTGGTCATCATTCTTCCAAGACAGATCTCTTGGTCCTTCTCATAGCGCATGGTGCTTTCAAATTCTTCTCCAGCACCACAGTTCCACGCACCCATTCTTCTCCGGTGTTGCTGACAGGATTGGACCTAGACACGCCCCTATGTCTATGAACAGTCATTGGTGGCTTTGACTCCATTCTGATTCATGGCGACCGATGTGTGTCCGAGGAGATCTGGGCTCCATGGGGTTTTCAGTGGCTGATGTCTCAGAAGTAGATCGCCAGACCTTTCTTCCAAGACACCTCTATTTTGACTGACAGCCCCGGGGCCTTGCAGTTAGCAGCCAAGCATGTTACCCATTTGTACCACCCGTGGACTCCTCTTTTGAGGCTTCAAAATCCTATTTAAGAACCATCCCTAGCTAGCTGTAAACTCCCCTATAGAGTACTGGCAAGTTCCCTGCCCTCTCTGGGACTCAGTTTCCTCACATTTGAATACAAGGGCGCTGGACTAGTCAGAGGCTCTCAAAGGGCACTGCATGCCCTGCCATCTTTTCACTCAACCCTCTGGGAGTCTTCTGATCCCACCACGGGAGCTGTGGCCTGTCACGGACGTCCCACATCAAGCGGTCGGAGTCTCATTTTTAACCCCTCATAGATGTCTCTTACAAATTATCCAGGGTCATGGATTAGTTGAAATACAAAAGCTTCGTTTCCTCTGCTTGGCTACTGTTATAAGCAATGAACAAAAGGAGTGAAGGAACGAACACAGTTGGCTGGAGAGAGGAAGCTGGGATGAACTGGGGGGACATTCTCTCCTTGGTCCCCCTGAGTGTTTTGAAATCTTCGGGGCAGTAATTCACTGCCGCTTTGGTGGGGGTGGGGGGGTGCTGAGATGAATCATAACATTTGGTGCCCTCAAAGAAAGGGAGAAGAAAGGGGAGAGGGGCCGGGGCGAATCACGGCTCAGCATTTCCTCAGCTAAATACATGTTTTCATTGCACTGTGATGGGCTGAGAGCAATGAATGGCCATGATTCAGTTATCTTTTGGATGGATGATTTTAAATGCACGCTGGAAACGGCTTTCAGAAGACTGCCTCTTGAAGCCGGAGCACAAAGTGGAAGTCTTTGGAAGGGGGAATGCTGCTGGTCTTTCAGCCATTCTAAAGGCTCAGCCAGGGCTTTGGGAATCCTGGAGTGAGCATTTTGTTGCTGTTTTTTTCAATGGCCAGACTTGCATGTCTGCCCCATAATCCTTCTGACTGTCATCAGGCACCTTGTCATAAGCAAACAGAGGAGGTCAAACTGGCTGCACAAGGGGAGGGAGGGTGGCAATTGACTGTGGAGGGTAAGGTGTGGCTGCAGGATCATTCCATCCCACACAACATTGATTACCGGGGATCCCTGGTTGACACCCACGGCTTGCACACAACCACTCCTCTGATGGTTGGCAGTTCGAATCCACCCAGCGACACCTTGGAAGACATGCCCGTCGATATGCTCCCTTGAAGATGACGTCCAAGAAGGCCCCGCGAAGCAGGTCTCCTCTGTCATAGGTGGGGTCCTCAGGAGTCAGAATCATGGCCATGGGCTTGCTTTTGTTGATTTGCTTGCTTGCTTGCTCATTTCCATGCTCTCAGTGGGATGGTTGGCACTGTCGGAAAAGAAGACAATACGGGATGATCAGCGGTGGGTGAACTGTTACAGCTACCACTCTGACCAGAACCTCCTGGGTAAATCACATTAACTGAGGAAGGTTTATCCCAACCCAGCCACCTGCTGGCCATTTCGAGATTTAGCTTGCTCTCCCCCACCACCTGCAAAAAAACAACAACAACGATGCCCTTTGTCTCCACCCCACTGGGCTAGTCACTGGCTCATTGGAAAGTTTAAGGGTTTCTCCGCATTCAGGACTGAGAATCTGGATCTTTAACACCAGATGGACGAACCCCTGTCCATGGAGGGTTTTGTCCAGGTCAGGTATCACGAGTTTGTGTGTGTGTGTGTGTGTGTGTGTGTGTGTGTGTGTGTGTGTGTGCGCGCGCCCACTGTGCCACCCATCTGCCAGTTTGGTCTTCTAGTCACATGATGCGTCAGGCTGGAAGCTAGGTCACCAGTCCTAGCAGAGTCACACATGATGGGCAGCAAGCAGTGTTTCCAGACACCGACAGACTAGGAAGAAAGGCCTCTGTAAAACCAGCCAATGGAAACCCTGGTTGACACCCTGTCGATCACACCAAGACATCGCCTTGCGTTACATAGAATTGAGAAATGAGACTCCTCGGTCGAAAGATACTCAAAGGACAACGGACATGCCTGTGACCATGAAGGTCGTGCAGACCAGGCAACATTCTGTCCTGCTGCACATGGGCTTGCCAGGAATCAGAGTCACCTTGACAGCAAGGGACCACACACGCACACAGCAACCATTCGGGATAAGTGTTAACATTATCCACTGGTTGCAGGTGAGAAAATCAGGTTGCCCAAACATGCAAGGTGGTAGAGCCAAGACTGGAACCCAGGAATGCTGACCAGAGACCCACACACACGAACCCAGGGCTGCCCTGGCAAGTCCACTGATCCTGATGCTCCCCCATCAACTCAGGTGTTCTTCCTGGGCCTCTAATCCCCTGCACCCTCCTGTGCTGCCCCATGCCATTGGTCTCAATGTTCCTCCTCCTTGCCTCCCTCAACCTGGCCACTCACACACTGTTCTCCTGTCGCTTCCAACTCTTAGCGAAGCTGTAAGGCAGGGTAGAATGGCCCCTGTGGGTGTCCAAGACTGTAACTCTTTACAGGAGCAGAAAAGCTCATCTTCCACACCCGCCAACCCCACCGCAGAATGACAGGTGGTTTCAAACTGCTGAACTTGGGTTTAGCAGCCTCAAGCAGAATCTACCACCGCCAGCGCTCCTTCCCCTTCCTGGTAGAGGATGCTAAACCTACAAGGCATTGTTGCAAGCCATCGCATCAGCCCTGGGAATTGGATTTCTCCTTTCTCCCAATTCCCAGAGCTCCAGAGCTTCCATGGGCCGGCCGCCTGTACCCCTGCATGCTAGGGGGTAACAAATGGTAATTCCCCACCCCCTGGCTGGCTTTTCCCAGCAAACTGGAGTTTTGCCAAGGACAGGGTGCTAAGTGGCTATCACCGCCTAGAGCAGATAGACATCAATTCCCAGGTGAGCATGAACTCAAAAATTAAAAGCAAGGGAGAGGGTGAGAGAGAGCAATGCTGGTAAAGGAAAAGAATTGAGCCCTATGAGAGCCTCTGAGTAATACCTCCCCTCCATCCTTCTAACATGCTAGAATGGAAAAGACAACACAGCAAGCCATTGGCCGCCCCACGTGTTGTAAAAGGAGCCCTGGTGGCCCTGCGGGCTAGGTGCTGGGCTGCCAACCGCAAGGTCAGCCGTCCAAACCACCAGCTGCTCGGAGGGAGAAAGATGAGGCGACTGGCTGCCCACCCACTTGTACAGTCTCAGAAACCCTGTGGAGGGTCGCTGTTTGCCAGGATCCGCAGCATCGAGTGCGCTAAAGCATTGCAAAGACATTTCTCCTGGGTCAGGTGTACCTGTTCTCCCTGGAGAAGTCTAGGACAGACCTGGACTCGCCTGAAGTCAATCTGATTGCAAGTGTGGCAGAGGCAGCAAGCACCCCCACTCCCTGCTGCCACCACCCAGCCACCTGGCAAGATTGACCTCCAAGGGCTGAGCAGGTAGACCACATGTTCCTCTGCCCACCAACCTCTCAGCTCTAGGGACTTTCTGAGCACCCAGCCCCTGAGAAAAAAGAAGCAGCCTGGCCTCTGGAATGTTCCCACCCCCGGTGTACCCGCTGTGACCCTGGACAAGTCCCTCCTCCTGCCTGGGCCTCTGTTTCTCCCACTCTCAAGTGCTGCCTGCTTGGTAGAAACAACGGAGGGGACGGGGTTCTGTAAACTGTACCATGGCCCACAGCTCTCACGGATAAATCATTGCTTCTGAAATGGGCTTTGGGGCAAAGCCTCACAGTAATAGTGCCACTTGTCTCCAGTCTATTAGAGAGGATGGAGGTAGGTACCTGCTTCCTGAAATGCTCTAAATACCCAAATAAATGAACCCACACAATCAGACCAGAGCCCTGGGCATCACAAAGTGCCCTTTGTCCATTTACTTTACGTGAGTCATTTCGTTTTAATTTACGATCATATTTCATAACCTACCGGCAAATGGGCTGCAGTATATTTTGAGAAGTGATGGGGCCTGCGTAGCTTGAGACCATATTCTGGCCCTGGCTGCAGGAGCCTGCCCTGGTAAGTGCAGGAAGGCTGTCGGGCTTGGGGGGAGATTTTTTACAATCCACAAGCTAGTCGTTGTGAAGTGAGCGGACTTCTTTACAGCTGATCTCAAAAACCAAGGCAGATGTCGCAAGGCCGCCTTGCCCACCTCAACCCCCACCCCAGCCCCAGATCGGGGTCCTGCACCATGGCTGCACCGTCCTGTCCTGGAGAAAGACATGGTTCTCTGAACAGACATCCAGGGGCTCCAGAGGAGACTGTAATTCCCACATGGCAGGGTTGACGGTGGTGATGGTGGGCAGTGGGTTTCAACTGAAGTGGCTTCCATTAGCTGATTTCTCAGAGATCGCCAGGCCTCCCTTTGTCATCTGTTTTCATCTGAAAGAGCTCTGCCTACACCTGTCAATCACCCTAGCAACCCATGAGCCTCCACTGACAGCTGGGTGACGGCCCTGCAGGAAGTGTGTTGGCCAGGAGGTGAACCTAGGTCTCCTTTGTGGGAGGTGAGCCCACAACCTCCTACCAGAAAAGGACACTGAGGTCCAAGGGACAACTAAGAGAAAATGGCCCTCTATTCCCCTCTCCCTTTTACCTAGCTGCAGGTCAGAATTAGTGCACAGGCCTCGAACTCCTGTCTGCGAGTGAATTAATTAACCTCTGGACCACACCATGAAACGAACTCTCAAGAAGTGTTTGCCGTCCACCTAGCCAATTTTATAACTCAGGAGGGTTTCATTTACTGCAATGTTTTAAAAGTTTCTTGCCTATGAAATATAAGGACAAGTTGAACTGGCTCTACCTCATTTGGCTAGCACACAAGACAAGGTCATGAAAGTTTCTTTAAATATTCATCTGTGACTAGTCATCAGAGGCTTAACTGAATCAAGAATTTTTCATAACTGCCCTGATAGCACTACGTGGCCCATCTTGCCAAAAGGCAAATCGCTTTTATTGTCTTGCGAACTGAACCAGCGTTTTAAAAAGTTTGAACTCTCAGCAAACCTACTCCGATTCTGAACATTGGAAAGGCAGCACAGTCCACAGCTGGAACACTTTCCCAGAACTCTGCTTTCCCTGTTCACTGAACAATTAAAATATTCACCTTTAATTGTTCAGTGAACGCTGTTCTTGCTGAATGCCTACCCTGGGCTGAGCACTGGGCTGAGGCCTTGGGATGCAGTGGGCAACGGAACAAAACTCTGCCCCCTCCCCACCCTGTGGACTTTCTATCTCTTACCTTGCTGCTTGTAACTGCCTGGGCTCACGGGTACCTCGAGGCTCAGAGAACCACCAAGGCCATTGGGCTTGAACTCAGTGACTCCGGGATCTCATTGAGTACTCAGTTAAAGGTTACGTCACCTTGCACTTGCATCAGGGTGGAGTCTAACTTGTCCGTCAGGTCACAGCCCGATGCTGCCTCCCGGGAGATGTGACCGTGCGGTAAGAGAAACGTTGGGAACTGTCACTTCTCTCCCTGTCTCTTTTCTTACCTGTGGCTGTGATCCTCTGCACCTGCATCCAGGGCCGCCCCAGGTGGGCTGCCGACCCCGAGAGCTGTTGGCGCCTTGCCGTGTTTCCACTGACCTTGGACCCACACGACTCTGTGCCCACTGGCTGTGATCTTCCTGCAGCTATGAGAGTCTGCAGAGGGGTCTGGCTAGCCTGGGGTCCACGGACTTCATGATACAAAGCTCTGTCTTAAACATGGATGCAGGCCACTGGTTTTGTTTTTCTCGACAGCCGGCCTAACCTAGTCCTCTTGAGTGGAGACATCAAAATATCGATCTATTTGGGAAAGAGTGCCAGGGAAGGGACTGGAGAATCCACCCTCACCCCCAAACCGGGAAGATCAACGTTGGGGAGACTGCATTGGCACAGGGAAAGGGTTGCGTCTGAGTACGTTTTAAAACAATTGACAAATAGCATGCTTGGCTGCTAACCTAAGAACCAGAGGCACCTAGGAAGAAAGGCCAGGCCATCCACTTCCCAAGAATCAGCCTTTGGTGAACAATTCTCCTCTAACGCACGTGGGGAGGCCACAAGTTGTCATCAGAGACATGGTACTGGTTACAGTTATGATGGGGTCAGAGGCTTGTTGCCTAGCAAGCATACTATTTTTACCAAAATAGCTTATTAAAAGATGAATAAAAATAGCAAAGTTAAAGAACGAGAAAAAAAAAAAAAGCTTTTACTCACACTTTCCCTAGGCTTGAGAAAATATTATTTGTCCAGATCAAAGAATTTCAACATATGTTTTTCATCTGGAGTGGCGGTAGGGGGTGGATGGATATTATTGGGGATTGAAACCCACACACAACCACCACCCATCCCAGTGCCCCCTCTCTGGCTGGCTCGTTTTGTGAGCTACTCAAGTTTTAGGTACAGGAGATTAGGACTTAGATTGCTCCCAAATTCAATTCCCCGGGGCCTATTTCCCACTGACCTGAAGGAGAAAAGTGTCTTTTCGCCATCTGTCCCTTCCACTTCTATTCCTGTGTAATATTGCCCTTCCACGCTTCTGCCGACTTTGGGCCAGTCACTTCCACTGTGAGCCTCTTGCACCATCTGATCACCAAATTCTCTTCGAAGGGAAGGCTTAGGCAGAATCCTGAAGCCTCGCCTTCCCATGTTACTCTTCCCTTTGCTCCGAGTACTAGCCTGGACTGTCATGTCAGCCCTGATGGCAACTTCTTTTAAGTTGTTGCAGAAACACTGTGGATCTAATGACGAGCTCTTTCATCCTGGAAGTGTAGTTGAGTGTGGTCAAGGCTGCTCAAACGGCAAGGTCAGCAGTTCAGAACCACCAGCAGAAAGATGAGGCTGTCTGCTCCCATAAAGATCTACAGCCTGGGAACCCACAGGGGCAGTTCTCCTCTGTCCTATGACGTTGTGAGGAGTCGACATAGACTTGATGGCAGTGAGGTTTTCAGCTTCCTCTTTCTGGAGAGGAAATCAACCCAACCCTCTTGAAAAATCCAAACCTCACTGCCTTCTTCCAACTCCTTGTGACCCTATAGAACAAAGCAGAGCTGTCCTTTTGGGGGGTTTCTGAGACAGTCAATCTTTATAGGAAATTGAACCGCTGGCCTTGTGGTTAGCAGTCCAATGCGTAATCCAGCTCTGCCGTTCACCAGCTGTGAGAAATTAGTGTAGTGGGCATCTTCTCTCAGGCCCTCAGTCTCCTTATCAATAAAATGGAGGTGGTACATTTGGGTGTTAATCTAAGGATTAAAATAGATTTACATAAAGGACTCCATCTACTGCCCAGCACCAAGAAAGTGATCATTTAATTCAGTTATTGTCCAAAGAGGTGGACAATATCTTCAGTTATTGTCCAAAGAGGTGCTCATCTTCTTCCTCAGAGCCGTAGTGAATCAGAACAATTTGATTTGGAGAAAAATCCCAGTCCCTCAAAGGATCAGCGTCCAAGATCATTCACGGTTGCTGGAATCTGACACACAAAAATGACTGATTTGGTGTTGACTTAAGAAGGAAGGTTGAATTTGTACGCTTTCGAAGGTGTCATTTCCAGTTTCCAAAGTGTCCTCACACATTTATTTCATCTATATTGTTCTAAAAACCACGTGGTTTTAGTGTTCAGGCCTGGCGTCCCCATCTTCCCTTTGGGTGGCCTGGGTTCAGTTCCCAGGCGCCAGAAGCAATCCTTTACCTGTCCCTAGAGACATGCCTGTTAGGACCCTGCTAAATGTGTTCTGGTGCAGCCCCCAGGTCAAGATAGACGGGAAGAAATAGCTGGTGATCTGACTCCCCAAATCAGCCAACAGAAAGTCTATAGATCACGAGGTGGAACCCAGAACCCACCTAGAGGGAGGGCACAGGACTGGGAGGCGCTTCCCGCTGGTGCATGGCGTCACCGTGGGTGGGCAGCAAAGAGCACAACAGCAGAAAGCACTTTGACAGAAAGTTCTTCCCCTTTCTAGGCCCAGATCCACCCAGGGTTGCATGTCGAGGGAGATTTGAGCCTCACTAACGCAAAGAGGCATCAGAAACACCGGCTCAATTTTTCATCTGCCCCAGGCTCTAGAAATCTTCTGCCTTGCCCTCTAATTGCCTCTTTCCTTCTCAGGCCTAACGTCTCTGGCACTGGCCTGGGATTTGCAAGAGGAAAAAGTTGTGCCTTTCATCAATGTTGAGCTGTAGATTTGTGGTATCTACATAGGGCAGAGATGTCCCTAAACCTAAGAATAACATTGCTCTCCCCACCCAGTCCCAAAGCAACGTCCACACCCTACTGCCTTGGACCAGTCCCGCCCTCACCCCCAGCCTGAAGCAGCACCCTAACCCCCCCCCTCCAACGCACCCCCACTCATAGCCATCCTGGATGACTTCATTGCCCAGTTACTTTCCTGGGATTCTCTTCAAGTGCAAGATCATATTCCTCACGCCCACCCCTGGGATTTTTTACGTTTTCTCTTTGGCTCCTCTCTGTTCCCATTGCTAAACAAAGAGAAATCCAACCGGAAAATCTAAGCCGGGCGAGCCGCCGCTGACTGGTTGGGGAGGAGGAGGCTAGGAACACGCCTCAGCCCTCAGACTTTCCCCAAATTGGCCAATTTTACGTCGTCGATAACTGCCTCATCCATCAGCACCGCCTTTCAGGTGATTTTCTGTGATGGGGTTTCGGGAGGCACTTAGCGTCTTAGACACGATTTCTTTACAAAGTCAGTCTTCCATCGCCAACCATTCTCCGCATTGAAACAGAAACAGGGAGTACTTTGCCACTAAAATAGCTCTTGTTCCCGTGCCTGCCTCTGCGACCGAAGCAGCTCCTTTGAGGGTACACTGCCTTGGGTCCACACACAAAGACCCAGACAGACAGCTCCGCCGGCTTAGGTGAACTCTTCTCAGACAACTGTGGGGACTTGGCTCCACTGTTAAGTCACCGCTCCCTCCGAACACTGGTGTTATTTTTTATAAGATGCTGAGAACAATAGTAATAATAACACCCCGCCCCCACTGCCTCGAGGGCTGAGCTCGTGCACCGGAGAATGTCCTGGACACTAGGGTATGTTTTATAAATAAACAGACAGCATTAGGAGGTGGAGATAAAGGAAGTCAAAGGCTCTCACTTCCTTCCGCTTTGTTCAGGGCTCGGGTGACTAGCCTGAGTGATAGCCCACGGGAAATGTAGACAGGAGACTGTCGCTTTTAAGTCAGTGACGTTTCCCAGAAGTCAAGGAGTCTGCAGGGAATAGGTAGGGTCAGGGCTCACCTGGCTTCTGGGGCCTGTGTGATGTGGGCTTGGTCACCTCTCTGGGTAAACTTCTTTCTGGGGTTTTATTTCCTTCCCTGTGAATACAGAACCCCCAGTTTCTGAAGTTCTGGGTTTCTGGGAAGGTATTAAGAGAGAAAGAGGCGTGGGGCTGGAGTGGAGGATGCTTCCGAGGGGGACAAGAAGGCAGGAGACCCACTAGGGGTTCAGATTGTGGGCAAGCTACACCCAGGGCACATCCTGCCTGACTGCTGGACCCAACAGTTGGCGCTTAGCTGCTAATCCAGAGGCTAGGGTTGGAAAGATGACAGCCCAGAAAACCCTATGGGGCCTAAATTGAACCCCCCAGTGGTGATGCACAACAGAGACTTCATTAAGTCAGCTGCTTTGAGGCGTGCCTGGCACATGCTGCGGGTCAGCACACCTAGGTGCCCAGGGACTCAGGTACATCGACGGCCTCTGGGAGGCACTATTGTGTCGTGCTTTCACCCAAGGGAGCTGCAATAGGTGGGTCACAAGGTCCCACACCAGTTTCGTTACTATCAACCTATGTCCTCTTGGGCACTGGAAAGGAATGACTGATCCCTTCACTCAGAGGTAGGGGGTAATGCCTTCTTCCAGTCGGCTTGAGACTCCACAGGGTAATAGGTGTAAGTCGCTGAACGTCCCCAGGCTGGCAGGCACTTGGGGAGCGCTCCATAAAAAGGGGGACTGTTATTATCTGCTTGGCTTGCTTCTCTTGGAGTCCTGTCCAGGTGTAAGTTTAATGGCCAAGGGGGCGTGCGGGCGCCTGCTCGGCTGCCATCTCCCCGGCCTGAGGAGCGGGCCGGGCCGGTGTCAGCGCCCATTTATTGATGGCCGGTATTTGGGGAGTAATTGAGCGCGGCGGCCGGCCCGGGGCGAGAGTGGGCCTCCACGAGCAATTAAATGTGATTAGGCTGGGACCTTCGGGATCCAGCTGGGTGATTGATAACCCTGCCGCATTCCTGCCGGGACCACGACATCAAACGGGCGGCCGGCAGCGGGCGGGGCGGCCGGGCAGCGCGCGCGGGGACACAGAACTTCTCCGCCGGGCGCTGCCCTTCTTGCCCGAGATGCCCAGGGTCCTAGGCGGAATCCGGGTGAGACGCCCCCTTCTTGCGCAGTAGCGGTTCCCTTGCTCGCTCGCCAGGTGCGGCCAGGGAGTGGGGAGCACCGGAAGGGACGCGGCGGCGAGGAAACCTCCGCAGGGGCGCAGCGCCGCGCACATGGCTCCCCGAGGAGCGAGGCCAGCCTGCCGGAGTGGACACCCGAGATCGAATGCCCCCTCGCTGGAACCGGGGGAGGATGGAAACGAGAACCAGAGGAGAATACGAGACGGTGGGGAAACGCGCGGAGAGAAGGAAAACGGCGAAACAAGTGAGACGCCACGAGAAGCCATGGGACAGGCAACGAAGAGAGAAGCCGGAGAGCGAGCCAGCGAGGCAGAAAAGTGGGATGTGCGTAAGACGCTAGGACGAAGGAAGGCGTTTAAACAGACCGTGTCCTGCAAGCGACACGGGAAAGAACGCAGAGGAGGACAGAAGGGAGTAGAAGACAGACAACAAAATAAAAGAAAAATGGGGCGCGATTGGCAGAAGAAAGAGCAGCATATTAAAAAGGAAATGAGAGACAAAAGAATGCGGGGAGAAATGGAAATAAAGCCGGTCTGGGTGACTCCTTAGCTGTGCCCCTAGTCCGAGAGAGCCCCTGCGACTTCTACGCCCCAGTCACCCGATGCCCAGTGCCTGGCATTTGCTCCCAAGAGCCTGACTGTGGCCCAGCCCCAGCCTTGGGCCAGCGCACCTCCTCCCTCCAGGCTGGGTGAGAGGCACCCCCAGTCTGAGGCCTGAGTCTGGAGGGAGTGTGCACCCCAAGCCTGGGCCCCACGGGCGCCATAAATCACCAGTACAGATGCTGGGGTGCCTGAGCGGTTGCCTCGGGACCCCCGAGCCTGCTGGAGCCAGGGAAGTTTCTGTCTGTGCTGAGTCCACAGCCAGGATCAAAACAGCGTGAAAGAAATCCGAGCGAGGACGTCGTCGGCAGGAGCCGGACTTCTAAAACCCCTTCCGCCCCCATCGGCTTCAATATTAAAAAACCCCCTAGGAGCCTCAGACACTGTATTAATTAGTGCAACCACCCATGAAAAGTTGTGTTTGGAGCGGCATTCTTTGCCCTGTGTGAAAAACCAAGTCTAATAAACAATTGTTAAGTTGGCCTGTTGCCGCTGGTAAATTACATAGCATTAAAAAAATAATGCTTTTCATATTAGGCACTAATTAAAGGTTGGGACAGCTTTAAACAAGGGAGGGGGGGTGGAAATCAAAGAAAATATACAAATGTTCTTTCAAGAGTTATGGGAGGTTAATAAAGTATGTCTGTTAGAGTGAGTCTACTTTGCCCCTAGCTACAGCCAAACTGGAGCCGCCACAATTGGGTCTCAATAAGATAATGATATTCCTTTCTCTGCTATTAAAAGCCTCCCAGTGCAAACTTAAAATGATTTATTTAATTTAGGAAATTATGAGGTGTAACTTCAAAGGCCGAGCCGTTAGTAATGGAAAATACCAGGTTGTTTAAAATTATTGTAATAATTGTTTGGAGGACTCGGGACATCAAAGTGTTTTCATCAACAAATGCTGAGGGGTCCGGAGGAGGTCGGAAGGAGTCAGAGGAGGTGGATGGAGTTTGGATTTGATTATTCCTGAACCTTATCAGCAGCGCTGCCTTCAGGACTCCTGAAAGCCAGGTCCTTGCAGCTGCTTTGAAGCGGGCTGGTTGGGAAAGCAATTGTACTGCTTCTTATTTAGCTCTTAGGAGGGAGGAGGTGAGAGGGGTTGCTGAGGGGGGTAGAGGCGTCCAGAAGATGAGTGCAGCTTTTTTTTTGTTGTTGCTGGGACCACTTCATTTCGTTAAAGAGGCCGACAGCATCTCCAAGCTGGACACACACACAAACACACACACTAGTGCTCAAACTGAGGTGGGGGGGGGGGGGAAGCAAGCACAAGCAACCTCATCCAGCCGGCCCTGTGATTTGGGGAGGGTGTGTGTGACGTGGGCTCTTTTATAAATGAGGTTTATGCTCTTCCAAAGCCTGCAGTGGAGAGGGGGGTGGGGTGGGGGAATGGCCTCTCCAACCCGTGGCAAATGAGGGGCTTTCAGAGCAAAGAATGGCCGTGGGAGTTTTCATTCGGTCAGACAAGGTTCCGCTCAAAGACTGGGATCCCCTTTTCAGGCGGGTCAGGCGGACGTTTCCACAGCGCCTTCTCTCAGCCGGCCCCTGGCTACCTACCTCCTGCTGGCCGGGCCCCAGCTCCGCTGAGGCAGACTGCAGCTCAGGTCCACGGGGTGACAAGCTGGGCTCCTCCTGGCAGGGGTGGGGGTGGGGACGGCGGCTCAGAGCGGTGAGCCCCGGGACTGGAGAGGCTCCAGACCGGGGGGCTCTCCGTGCCTGACCATCTGGAAGCCCCCCGCCCCCCCACTCCCAGCACCAGGTCTGAGGCAGCTAGCTGCTCTGGGATGGACGGGCTTTTGTCTGCTCTTCTGCCCACCGCCTCCACTCAGTCAGGCCTGGATTCAGCTAGCACCTCGAGCTCTGACTCTACAGGAGGCACCTCACCTCTCTGAGCCTGTTTCCTCAACGACGAAGTGGCATTTCTCTATCTCTCCCTCCCCCCTCCGTGTGCGAAGATAACCTGAGTCCACGTGCCAGGCGATCCGAGTTCTGCTCTTGCTACACCGCAGTGGCTCAATAAATGTGATTTTTCGTCGTGCCGCCCCTCCCTACCCAGCTTTAGCAAAAGCAGTCGCTGTCATTCAGGATAGTTTTGGTGGAAAGCGGTACCAGTACGCACGGGTGGCTGAATGAAATGGATGTTGCTACTGTTCTCAGGCTGACCCCGAACGCACGCTGGCCTCTTCCGCTGAGGTTCGAGTCAGAGGCCACCTGTGGCTGCCCGCAGGAGGCAGAACTCAACTCAGTATAGCCTTTTCTGAAACGCTTCCCGGATCCGTAACCGATCCAGCCGAGACCGAGGCCGAACTCCGCCCAGCAAGGTGCGCCTTGGAGCCTGTGGACCCAGGGTGGTAGTGAGCGGTGCTCAGCCCGGGGACCAGCCCCCGGACCACCTAGTACGTAACACAGCGGGGCACGTACCGAGCCTCGCAGCTCGGATTTTGCACGGGACTGGGGTGAAGCACAATCACCGAGACGCAAATGTACCCATTATATACAGCTCCGATTCCGATAGCAGATGCCGACCCCTCACTGGTCTGGCTGAGCCCTCACCAGCAGCGATTCCACCACCCCTGTTGTCAAGATCACCCACGGGCCTGGGGTCCTGATGGCGCCCAGAAGGAAGCTTGGTGGAGGAGCTAATTAGGGACCCAACTGATTAGGGACCCGGCTGCGGAGGAAACCTCCAAGGGCTCTCTTGGAAATGCATCCCTCTGGAGACTGGATTCCGGGCTGGAAGGAGAATTCGGACCCAGGGGCTCAGCAGGGCAGCCCTGATGCACAAGTGGAAACATTTGAGACAGTCTGGTGCCTCAAGTAGGAGTTCAAAGAAAACGGTCCCCGAAGTGGAAGCCGAGCCCCAGGTTAGATCAGTCACAGGAGAGAGTTGCGAGCCTGTTGAGGCGTGTCGCCAGAGCCCTGGAGCCCCGGTCCGACCCGAAAAGAAAGTTTCCTGCGCCCACCTCCACACTGGGTGTGGGCACCGAGGAAATACAAGAAGTCAAGTCCTAGTAATTGCCAGGTGTTGCTCGCCAAGGCAATTGTTCCGCATCGGGACGTTTTCGCTCCCATCTGCTCTCAGTTCCTCGTCAACAGTACCTCCCAAGGAAAAAGACCTTGTGAAGGTGGTCACTTCTGCCTTGTAGGTGGCAAGACAGCGTCGGTTACAGTCCTCGGAAGCCATCCTCGCGCATCACCGTTAGAATAGCAATGCTTCACAAACCCCAATCCTGGCCCGGTGTACTTCCATGCATCCATCGGGAAAGGAAACTGAGTATTAGAGTTTGAACGAATCAGAAACTCAGGGCCCCTTTATAGTCGCCATGTTCTTTTGCAAAAAAGGGAGAGGTCCCTTTTTCTCAGCATTTTACATCTGTTGTGCTTTTTTCTGGTAGCTGAGGGATTGCAAGTTCATGATTTTCCTTGATCATCTGAAAAGTACTCAGCCCCAGTACAACCTTTCTGCCTTGCCTTTCCTGAGGGCTCCTCATTCAGCTTTCACGGAGGATGTTTGCTGCAAAGCCCCTTGACAACCATCCCACCTCTTGGGAGCAACACAGCTGCTGGAGGAAACATTTCAAACGTCATTCCCGTATTTCCGATTGCCACCCCATCCCCCACCCCAGCTCAATTTGATTCCACCCCCACCCCCATAGCTCAATTTGGCTGCAATTCTTTCATTCACATTCAAATAATAATCAATGAAAATTGAATCACACACCAGCCCACCAAACTGGGTGGCATTTTTTAGGGAAGCCCAGCAGAATACGCCTCAGAAAATAATTGTTTGGACAAACTTCACTTCGATACAACAAATGTTTAATTTAATTCGGAGCAAAAGATAAGAAATAACTCTTCAATAAAATATATAAAAATATACAAGGTACCCTTTCAAAGGGATGTTCAATATCCTGGGGGCAAGTGGGGGGAGGGTGAAAAGGGGCTACAAGGGCTGGTGGACACTTTAGCAAGTCAGAGGATAGCTTTGGCCTCTGACTCATTACACACATTACAGAAAGTATAGAATTGTTTTCTAATAAGTTTAGCACTTACGATACTCAACAAAGCTTGATTTCCTCTGACCGCCTCGCCCCTCGTTCCCCAATCTATCAAGTGTTCTTAGCATATAGTCAATAGTGAAGATGGTCTTTTTTTTTTAAGCATAAAATTATTCCACTCCCACCCACCTCCCCCAGGGGTGAGAAAGATCGCCTTCGCCATGTGATGAGGACTAACACTCTCCAATGGTCTGAGATGGGAGTCAAGCAACAGCACTGAGGAAGAAATAGGCTGTACCCCAATTTTCCTCATTCCCCCAGGCATTCTTCTCATCCCCCTTTATCAGTCTTAAAAAAAAACAAAACAAGAAAAAGAAAGTAAATATCGTTACAATGTGGGAAAGGCCAAATAGGAATTTTTCAAATGCATCTCACAATGCCAAAAAGGTGATGTAATTGTTCCCCCTCATGTGGAGCAATCTCTCCATCTCTCTGGTCTCTGCAGTGTCTGATTTGAAGATCCGCTTTCCCTCAGTGGAAGTAGATCATTCCATCAAAACCAGCGAATGGGTGGACTCAGTGGAGCAAGTCATTTGTCTCCCCCTAGACTTTACCCCTCCCTCCCAAGAAAAGAGCATGCATAGATATCGCTGGATTTTGCCTTTCAAAATAACTAGGAATTTTTACGTCATCAGTATAAAAATGAATTATACTTTATTATAATATATATATATACTTATATATAAAAACTGTCAGAGCCAATCTTTGTGAAAGGACAAGGGGCTGCAGGAAGAGTACTCCAAGAAAACAGCAAGCTTGGTGCCTCTAGCTTACGGAACATTGATCCCAACTATATCACAGGGCCCTGTCAGCTCAGGGTAGTGCGTGGGGCAGGGTCTGCAGGAGCACCGGGTTGGCAGTTGGAGAAGGGAACGCTTTTAAAAACAAGCATCCAACACGGTGTCCATCGAGCTGGTCTTCCTTAGGATAAGTGGTACATGCCATATCCCACGGGCGTGGCATAGAGTCCCACAGGCGGAATGGGCAGCACAGGTCTATGGAAAGGGTACGAGGCCCCATAGAGGGAGGCTGCTTGCAGGGGTGAGTTGATGGGGAAAGGCAGGCTAAAGCCCGAGGGTAGCATGGGCTTGGCAGCCATCTTCAGCTTTTCTAGTTCTGCCTCCTGCAATCTTTTCGCCTTGGCCCGGCGATTCTGGAACCAGATTTTGACCTGGGTCTCTGTGAGGTTCAGAGAGCTGGAGAACTCCGCCCGCTCTGCGATGGAGAGGTACTGTTTCTGCCGGAACTTGCGCTCCAGAGCCAGGAGCTGGGACGTGGTGAAGGGCGTCCGAGGCTTGCGATTGGTCTTGTGTTTCCGCAGGGTGCAGGTGGTGGGGCTCATGTGTCCTAGAGAACAGAGAGAGAAGTCCATTAGCAAAAGAAAAAACTGTTTTTCCTCTTCTGGGGAAGTCAGGCTACAGAAAACACTTGAGATGCTAAGTTTGTTTCAGCCTCCAAAAAAAAGTGGGTGGGGGGAAGTAAAAACAAAACTAACCCAGGTGATACCAACGCAGCGCTCTGGGACAAGGTTTGCAGTGCAGATCCCCAGGCCTGTCTTTGAAGGTATCACTGCGAGGGGTCCAACCCCGCACCCTTCAGGGCAGTCGTTTAGGGTGCTATGCTAGGACTTCAGTTAAAAAAGTACACTTCTCTCAAAGCCATGGTGTTGGTACTGGTGCTTAGGGGAGGGGAGTGTTGAAGGTACATATTTATTGATTCATTTAACAGTTTTATTGGCATATCATTTATGTGCCATACAATTCAAGATTTCATTCTTTAATTCAAGTTGCAATAGATTCCAAAGAGTTGTATATTCACCATCACAATCCCCTTTAGTATACGTTCCCCATTCCTGTAGCCATTATTTTTAGCTCCCCATTGACCGCTTCCCCCAAACTTCCAACGGCTAAGCTGCTTGCTTTAAAAACAGCAGCTACAACAAAAAACCTTTCTCGCCCAGAAAATTGAGAATGTAATGCAATACTGAAACTTCATAAATATATCATAAACAGCCTTGGAGGAAGCCTTGGTGTGTGTGTGTGTGTGTGTGTGTGTGTGTAGACCAGCCCGGCTCCAGCCGCACCTCCCTACCCAACAAAGTTGCTGCATGTTTTCTGACAAATACGCTCCAGGCCTCTGTCCTGGGCTTCATTTCTTATGCTTTTAACATCGGAAGATGTCCTGATAACCCCACTGCCACTGGGTGCTGCTGCTGAATTGCACAGAAGGAAAAGGACTTTATAAACAAGTTTAGCAGTTTCCTTGTCTCTCCCCCCTCCCCCCCCCCAATGTGTGAACCAGAACTTGGGATTGCTCCCAAGTGCAGGTAAAGTCTGTAGTGAACCAACAGCATCTTTGGATTTAGGGGCAAGCCCCATGCAATAAACCACCACGTAGCTGCCATTCCATTCCTGCTAGATGATAGAACCCGAACATCATTTCACAGATCTGGATGTGGGCTAAGTTCCTTGGCCGGGTACTGCTGTAATATAAACTTTACTAAGAAGGAGGGAAAAATTAGCTGGCCCATAAATGTAAATGTCAGGGGAAATCAGACTGCCTCCGAATTGAGAGCATGTGATGACATCTTAGTCATGTCCTCTCCTCCCCATCCTTTGGTTAGGGAGCAAATGTGTAAATGATTAGTTTGTCGCCAGAATTTAGAGGCGAGGGGGGTGTGGTGGTGGTAACAAGCAAAATAAAGTTATGTCAACAGCATCCAGACTCCACATTCAAAATGGATTCAATTACGGGAAGTCACAGGACTGGGGCATCCCTTGTGATTTTCACACCACCAACTAACTCCGGGCTTGTTTATACCTCAGTGCGGTGGCAGGCAGGGGGGAGGCACAGGGCTAAGAAGGCTAAACAATTAATTTTCCGCATTTGGCTTTTATGAGCTATGCTAATTTTCCAAATGTAGCCACAGTAGTAATTCCAATGTACTCATAGGGAGAATGTCACATTTCTTGTTTAGTTACTTCGGTAGCCCAAGAAAGAGTTTACACTTTAATACTTGAGGGCGACACAAGCTCAAGTTCCAACTCGGCCTTCCAGTTCCAATAAAGGACGGATGTGTGCTAGTGTCAAACTATGAACCATCAATGAGGACGCCCCAAGGTAAAACTAAGTGGTGGGTTCTGTAATCAATCAAAAACAAACAAACCCAGGAATCAAGGGGACCATGGAATAGAAAGACTACAGAAGTCTAGACTTTTGCATATGCTAATCCCTAAACAAGTGGGGGGGGGGTACCTACTTAATTTGCAAATAAACTCAAGGGAGTAGACCTGCAAATGTCTCTCACCTAGTCTGGGTGACCTGTCCAGAGGACCTAGGTGTCAACTCAGCTACCAAGTTCGAAGTGCCTACCCTCACCTCTTCTCTACTTGGGTTTTCTTTAAAAGCATCTCCTCGCCTGGGCTGGGTAATCCTGGCTGCACCTCGGGGCTGCGTTTGAATTATGAAATCCTGGGGATGAGGTTCGCACAACTGAATCAAAGCCATGAAAGCTGGAGGCTTCCTCCCAGCGCTTCCCCCAACCCCATCCTAAATCAGCCAAAGGAAGGATGCGATTATACAAGGCAAAACAGCATTTATCCTACTTCCTCCGAATAACAAAACCGGGCCCTGGCGGGTGGCTCCTTCTGCCCCAGGCCTTGTCACTTGGCGCTCCAAGCCCTGGGCTCAGGAGACCACAGGGCTCCCAGGCCTCTTCAGGCCCCAAGCACCAACAACTCACTTTGCTTGATAAATTAAATCCTCCCTCAACTGCTCAGGTTTTTCTTAGGTCAGATTCAGCGCCCAAGGCTGCCTTTTACCCGACCGGGGAGTCGGACGTGTGGGGCATGGATGGTCATCCGTCGAAATCCAAGTCCCTGTGGCCCCTGGATGCTGCCCCTCCAGACCAGCAGCCCCACTTCAGGTGGGGCCAGGGTCCTAGGCCTACATGGGCTGTGGGACCTGTCCCCAAGCCTAGGAACGCAAGAGCTCTCAACAGTGTTAACCGAATTAAACCACATAATGCTCCTGAGCCAGTTTCACTATCAATGAAATGGGTAAATCATGAGAATTCCCTCGGTGTGGTTTGGAGTACTGAATCTTAGATTAAGATTTACGCGTGCCCAGAGCCCTGTCTGCCACCTGGTAGGTGATCATTAATTGCTCCCTAGTTCTTTTTTTGTCAGGTCCGAACTCAGCATGCGCCCATTCTTCTGAACTCGGCAATAAAGTCCTTCTCCAGCTAAGGAGGCCAGAACTGATGCACTGGGGTGATCAGATAAGATAAAGCCGTTTACAGTGCTATAAAGCACAGTGCAAATTTGAGTTTAAATTCCTTGAGTCCTTAATCTACTAGCCCTTCGAGTCTTTCAGTTTATAATAGACTGAGAGGACAGCCATTGATTAGGGTACATGGGGGGGGGCTCTGGTTCACAAAATACTATCATTCTAGGGCTGAATAATGGAAACTGGGAGGGGATGACTCCTAGGGCTACTCTAGAAAGTCCTTCCAACATCTCTCCTAGGGGGAAAATGAGGTGCTGGGGTGGGGCAGGGAACCCAGGCCAGGGTCACTGAGTCCAAGGAGTTATAGGGAATCCTTTCTCCAAATTACTTGGGGACTCAGGGCTAAAATTTCCATATGGAAACTAATCTGGAAGCTCCGAAGCCAAGTCTTCTGGGCCTGACATAGCCCTTCACCCTCACCTGGCAGGACATGATGGGGTGTAGTTAGGGCACTCAGTCTAGTCTCTGCCAGTGTTGTACCCCCACCCAAGAACACGGCTTGGACACCGAATCCTCCAGCTCTTTTCAGCAGTTGTTGGTGACCCCTGTGATAAACTTAGGGTCCACATCTGAAAGGGAAGGGTCCCCACAAGCCCTGCACCTCTTCGGGGTTCAGATCAGGATCCAAGGAACATATTGTACCAGCTGCTTTATAAAAACTCCAGCGTTGTTTGTTGGTTGGAATGCTGTTAACAATAACTATAGGACAAGCCAAGTCCCCGAGTTTCTGACCCCACAGCCCGTGCTGGGCGAAAAAGCTTGGAGCCGCTGGAGCGACGTGCTGGCAGTCCGAAGTACACAGCGCCACGTCTTCGCGGCACCATCTCTCCGTGGACCCCGGCTTGGACCCTGGAGTGGTCCACGCGAAAAAGCAACATCACCCCAAAGTATTGGACTGGTGTGCTGTATACCTCGCAGGGTTCCTGAGAGTTTTGAAAGGTGATGGATGACACCCGAATCCTGCCTGCTTCCTACTGGGTGAGCATTTCTTGTGGGTCCCTTGCTCCCCAGAGACCCCGGTGAGCCATGAAACAAAAAACTGTGCCAAGCGATGGAGCGCAGAAGGCTAAGGGCCTAGCGAGGAATCACCGCCCCCCCCCCCACCAGCTGGGGGACGCCCATCAAAGGCCAGTGATTCTAGCGTGGGGATCCTGACACAGAAGTCGGGAGTGGAGGGCTGGAGGTGGCTCTCAGATGGTGCGGGTGCGCTCGCCTTCGGGAACAGCCAGGAGGGCAGTCGGCCTGATCTTCACTTAGGTACACTGCAGACGCGTCTCCGTGCCCCCACCCTGGCATGCCCGCCGTCCCACCTCGCCCCTAGGCCCCCGCGCACCCCCTTTCTCCTAGCCCCGGCGTCCACTCACTTGGTGGTGGTGAGTATCTGCCGGGCTCCTGCATCCACGTCGCTCCGTCTTCAGAATTTTCCGACTTGACCGAGGCCGTCTCGAAGGGCTTGACCAGCGAGCCCGGGCTGTGCGATTCCCGGGCGCCGTGTCCCGGCAGCAGCAGTGGCCGCACGGTGGCCGCGGAGGAGGCGCTCTCGGCCGGCCGGGGGGACGGCTCCTTGGGCGGCTTCTTGTCGGACATGAGCGCCTCCACGCTGAAAGGCAGGCTGGAGACCTTGACGCGACGCTCCTCGGGGGCCCCCTCGGCGCCCCCCGGACCCGGGCCCGGCCCGGCCACCATAGCTGGGCCCTCTTCATCAGACGAAAACAGGTCGTTGCCTTTGGACGGAGAAGCCATGACTTCTCTGCCCTAAGTAGCGCCGGCGCACGACTATTCTCACAACCTGGCAGCAGCGACTCAAACTTTCTTTGAGGGAGGGGGGGGCAAAGAACCAGGAGGGGCGCGCCAGGAGGCAAGTCTTTCCTCCAAGGGGAAGTGGGAGAGACGACTCAGCCAATCCGCGCCCTCCTTGGTGATGACGTCACCGATGCTTGCCTCCGATTGGTTGCCCTGGAAGAGGCTGGGACCTTTTTTTTTTTCCTGTTTGAAATAAATTAGGAGTTAATTACAGGCGCAGTCAGCAGAGTTGTTATTAGGCGATCCCTTAAGGGTTGTAATCACACCAAAACTGAAAAGTCCAAGGCGTAATTAAAGCTGATTATTTAAAGAGGAAGTCGCTGAGTATTATTTCTTATCTCTGTTGACCCCTCTTTAGAAGATACCCCGTGCCCCCTGCCCCCGCCGTCAGAACGTTTAAGATCTGCAACTGAAGTTAACTTGTTAAGCATTGATATATTAATTAATTTATGCGCCCAAACGTTGCTAACTTGCCCATTTAAAGAGTCAGCCCTGAGAAACGCAGGCCAGGCCCTCTGCTACAGGATACATAAGTGCACAGCGCTGTCTGACACGAGGGAACCTATCGAACTGGACCGCAACTACTGTTACCATCACTGGTTCGTTCTCCCCCGAAAATGGGTGGCCAAAGGTTCCCAAACCACGAAACATTTCAAGCAGCCGTCCTCACCTCTTCCCCTCCAATACAAAACCAGTGCGCCCAGGAAAATGTGGATCCTACTCCTACGTACGTGTGTGCTTTTCGCTGCTTCTCTCCTGGACTGAGATCTGGATCTGAGCTCTTTCCCAAGGCTTCATGCAAAGACGTCCGTCCGTGCGTTGGCTTGAACGTGTTTTTTCCTTGTGTGTTGGGGTTTCAGTTTTTGTCTTCCAGGTAGATCGGGAGTGGGAGGTAAAAGTGCGGATAATACCCCTTGCAAATATCCGAAGAAGGACCGGTTTCCAAATGTACTCATCTCAGGCCTGTGTTTCTTTCTGGGGAACCATTGCACTAGTTAAAAAACGAAATCAGATAGCCCAAAGCCATCCTTCAGCTGTGTCCTGAGGCGACTGTGAAGATAAACTCTGCCCTGGAAAGGAAAAGAGAGAGAGCACACTTCTAGTGCACAAAGCCCTCCGTTCTCTGGATGCTGGCCTTCTCCTAGCTGGGCCAGAACCCACCTTCAAATGGCTCTCCAGAGGACAGTCGCTTTTTCCCTATCACCAACGAACTATTCTAAGACAAATAGTGAGTTGCTGGTCTCAGGGCCTCCTCATATACCATAGATGTTTGCTAAACAGTCCCTGGAGCATTGCTTTTAATTACTTAAATGACCAGTACTTGCTGTTTCCAGAGTCACAGAAACTTGACCTCCAGATTGAGCTACACAGACCCTTAAACCTTCTGCCCTAGAGCACCTCTCTCTCTATGAAGAATGTTTCTGTCACCCCCAAGGTCTGCTTGGACTAAAACACAGCTGGCCCACGATGGGAGGGGGGAAAGAAAAAAAAAAGGAAAAGGCCTTATTTAAAGCTCAAAGGATAAAAACAATCTGTACTGGCCAGTTAATTCAGTTTGATTCTGACTAGTAATGGATAGAATTTAGAAGTAAAATTCTACAGACTTCCAAAGTTTTCAGGTGTCCCCCACAGAAAGGAACAAACACATTTTCTTACAAACTGGAAGCTCAGAGAAAGTTAAAGGGAAAAAAAAGTATTAAAGTTATCTTGGATATGTATACATTCTCCCCTTGAGTCATACTTGATGACAACTGGTTTGATATGCATCTCAAATACAGTACAGGTAAGTCCAGATTAAGTTCTGTGCCTTCCAGATGTACAGGCAAGGTGCAGGCTATCTACACATATTGGAAGGACACTCGAAATTCGTTTAGCCCTTAGCTGCCAAAGTGTACAAAAGGGTTCAGTTTTCAGTTGGGCTGGCCCCAGCCACTGCTTTATGATTGTTCCTGGAATCCCATTGCTAATATTTATCAGCTTACAGAAATATCAGCTCCTGCCTGGGAAAAAGCAGGCAACAACAAACTTGGGGTGCTTTTATTTTCTTGAACTTCTCAGGAGAAGCAGGCAGCTTTGTTGCCCTCTACTAGGGCTTCAAGTCCAGGCATAAGAACATTATGAAACCTGAAATGGGAGAGAGTAATTTTGTGTGTGTGTGTGTGTGTGCGCGCGCGAGATTGCTTTTTGCTTTTATTTATTTTTAATCATTTTATTGGGGGCTCGTACAATTCTTATCACAATCCATCCATCCATCCATTGTGTCAAGAACACAAGGACATGTGTTGCCATCATCATTCTCAACTGTTTTCATTTTTACGATAGGGTGTTTAAGGCCTGAATGGAAGCTCAGGCCAGGAGCAAGCGTTTCTCAGTGGGTAACCAGCCTGCCTACCTGACCAAGTCCTCCACCAACTAACTCTCTCTCCAGCTCCTTGCTAGGGGGCGTATGGGTAAGGGAGATGGTCCCAGGAAGGGGTCTTACTTCTGGTAGGAATCAAGCCCAACCTCAACTCAACGCGAAATGGAAAACCCCACGTAGGCATTTGTTCCACCTTTGCTGCGTTTCAGAAGCTTTCTTTATTCAACTCTTCCTGCGTCGTGACCTTGAACGCGTTACTTCACCTCCCTCCGCCCAATTTTTTTTTATGTCTAGAATGAGATAATCTATCCCTACCTGGCGCGCTTTTGTGGTAATTACATTCAGTTGACCACATAAAGTGCCCAGTGAGTGTAAGGGGTCAAAGGGTGAAAGCCAATGTTGCATTTTAACAGCAATACGTCTGAAAGAACGCGTTCCCGCTTCCAAGTGTCCACAATGAGCCGCTCCGTCCGCCTTCACCGAGTTCACGGGTGCTCACTTTCTAAGTCTCCGCAGCTGAGCACTGGGCTCCGCCACAGCAGTGTCGTGGCTCAGATGCCGTCCCTTCTGGGAGTACTGGCTTTGGCACTTAGGAGGCGCTCCGTAAATGTCAGTTCCCGCAGACGGAGTTTGCAAGCCGACCAGTGGGGTTCCAGTGCGAACTCCATCACTGCTCCAGACCACTCTGCACTGTGATTTAGTATCTGGACGGAGCCTCCGGGATCCATCCCATTGATCTCTTCCAACACACTGCTCCGTGGAGATGACACACCCCACCCCACCCCCACTGTAAGGACGAGAAGCCTGCGGCTCGGAAGCGTTAGTTCCTAGGTACTAGGTAGTGGACCCAAGAACCCCACCGCGCGAGCGACACCGCCTGCTCCCGCGACCGCGCGCAGACCCTCGGTCTCCCGGGCTTCCGCGCTCCCCTTGGCCTTCCTCGCCCGCCCGTCCTGCCAGCTGCAGTCGGGAGAAGAAAGCAAACGCTCCCTGCACACTGTGGGGCGCAGCGCGCAGATCGCAGCTTTTGGAACCCCGAGGAACAACCGGAGGATCCTGGACTTGCGGGGGGGGCGGGGGAGGGGGCTGTAGACGGGCCAGGGCTGCGGGCAGGCGCCAGGCGCGGGGAGATGAAAGGCGGGCTCCGGGGGAAGGGGCTGCGCCGGGTGACCGGCTCCAGCCGCGCCGGGCGCCCCGCCCCCGCCCCGCCCCGCCCCCGCTGCCCCGGGCAGAGGCGGCTGCCCGCGCCGGAGCCGCGTTAATTGCTCGGGCCCCGCCACTCCGCCTGCGCGGAGCCGGCACAACCTCGCTCCCGGAGGAATGACAATTCGCCCTAATGGGACAACCTCGCTCCCAGAGGAGTGACAATTCCTCGTAATGGGCCGCTCGTTAGCGGCCTATTCTCCCGAACCCGGGTATCAGAAGCGGGCAGACACCCGGGCGCCAACGTCCGCCTGGAATTCCGCAGCACCGCCCAGCCCCCTCGCCCAAGGATTTGCTGTGTGACCGCGGGCAGAAGGCTGCTCCTCTCTGAACTCGTTTGTCTTACCTGGGCCGCCTGGAGTGGACACGGGAATCAGGCCTGAGCGGGGCACTTAAACGTCCAGACGGCAAGCAAGGGCGCGCGTGGACGGCGCTCCGTCGCAACTTGAGGTTTTAGGGGGATCGCTTGTTTGTGAAGTCCTGGGCCCTTAGGCTGGCATCCTCCAGCCCAGCCCACTTGAAATCAGAACTCAGGTCTGGAGCCCCAGCCCCAGCCCCAGCCCCAGCCCCAGCGAAGCGCGTCTCAGCCAAAGCGCTTTGCAGGTTACCCAAGGCCGCTTGGGGTCTGAGTTGTCATTGGCTCCTCATTTTTGAGCCTAGAAAGCCGAGGAGCAGAGGGGAAAGGCTGACCCTAGGTCAGCTGCTGGCCGATCCTGATTCCACTTGGTCCCTGGGAGGATGGCCCAAAAGAGGACAAGATAGGGGCCAGGTGCTGAGTCCGCAGTCTAGAGAAAGGTGGACCAATTGTTTTGGGGGCAGGGGGAAGGAATCCCATGGTTCCTAGCTACAGGAGGCCTAAGGGTACCATTCCTTCTGTAGTCTCCGTTCCAATTCAGACCCCGCTCATGTCACCATCTCAACAGACCTCCGTTTTCCCTTTTGGAACATGGGCATATTAATGCCCAACCCACAAGGTGAGGTGGATGAGAAAACCCTTACAAAAATCCAGGTATCGGATGGGTGATACATTCTTCCTCCAGCCTCTTAGAAGTGTCATGGGCATAAGTCGAGGGACTCCGTTTATCTCCTGCACAATATAGACAAATAACTAAGCGTGTCTGCACTGCAGTTTCCTCCCTTGTAACATGGGACTAATACCACTATTGCCTACCTCCTAGGATCATAGTGGAGATTGAATGAGAGGTAATTAACGCCAATTGCTCAGAACAGTGCCTCTGCACTGTCCTCCAGTCCATAGGACTCACAGTGACTCTATTGAACTGCCCCTGTGGCTTTCCCAGGTTGTAAATCTCTCCAGGAATAGAAAGCTTCATCTTTCTCCTGTGGACTGGCTAGTGGGTTCAAACTGCTGGCCTTAGGGTCAGTAACCCAACTTGTAACCTATACACAACCAAGGCTCTTCAGAACAAGGCCCAGGACTCAGTCATGGTCAGATATTATCTTTTTTTTTAATCATTTTATTAGGGGCTCCTACAACTCTTATCACAATCCATACATATACATACATCAATTATATAAAGCACATTCGTACATTCTTTGCCCTAATCATTTTCAAAGCATTTGCTCTCTACTTAAGCCCTTTGTATCAGGTCCTCATTTCTTCCCCTCCCTCATGAGCCCTTGATAATTTATATCATTTTTAAAAAGCACTCTCAGTATTATTTTTCACCCCCTTGCCAACCACTCTGCCCGACATTGCACACATCTGAGATCCAATGACCCACGTTGGGTGGTTGTAGGCAGAGGGTGCACTGTTTTTGGAGGGGTGAGGGCCCTAGTGGTGTCCTGGGTTGCAGGCTAGGCTACTAACTGCGAGGTCAGCAATTTGAAACTACCTGTCACTCCAAGGGAGAAAGATGAGGCTTTGTACTCCAGTAAAGATTTACAACCCCGAAAAACCCACCAGGCCAGTTCTGCTCCAGGGGTCACTATGGGTCGGCATAGACTGGACCCACAGTGAGTTTGGTTTGGTTTGGAGCTGAAGAGGAAGCAGATTGTCAGCTCTGTCTAGTGAGGGGTGAGGATTAAAGGAAGCAGAGACAGTTTAGACAAACGAAGGAGCGCGGAGTATAAAATCCCCCAGCCCCTGGGCATGGCTTGCTGGCCCCTTCCCAAACCTGTGCTGTCTGCTCCGCAGAAGGTTCCCATGGGCAGAGCCCAGGCTCTGACTTGTCTAAAGAGAAAGACCCAGACAGATTTCTGGAAATGGTGGTTCCAGAAGGTAGGATGGCTACAGCCTTGGGGAATCAGCCCAGCCCATCCTCAACACGCAGAGCAGAATGCCCTGCCATTCACAGATCTCTGCAGTCCCCCCCCCTCCTGCCCCTCAGTTTACCCATCTGTATAACCAGGGTAACCACCCATCCTGGGCTGGGCTGGGCTGAGAGCTGAGGTTTAATTTTAACCAGGATTCAATATCTGTCAGCTACCTCCCTTTTAATCCTCAAGCAGCCCAGTGAAGTAGGGGCCCTTATGCCTTTCAGAAGAGGGGGAGGGGGAGCTGCTTAGCAGCTTAAGACTTGATAAGAGTTTCACCAAACTAGTAAATACTTGGCAGAGATGTGAATCGGGGTTTGGCTGATTTTAAAATTTATGTGTTTTGCCCGAAGCAGCGATTGCTTTCAGAAAGGTTAAGAAGCCGTGGTGGCTGCGTGGCTTCAAGTCCTTGGCTGCTGACCAAGAGATGTGTGTTCAAACCCACCACAGGTGCTGCGTGGGGGAGGGGTGGCTCATAGCCATGAATCATCTTATGGTTTGAGCTTGCTTTCTACAGGAGGGATCCGACTGATGAGTCCGGGGTGTGCAAGGGTACCCCAAGTGGTGGGCATCCAAATAGTACCTCTGGCATTCCAAAGCTATCTCATTTAGTGCTATCTGTGTTGTGTCAGGGGAACCTTTGGAGGCCCTAACTGTAGGGTGGCAGTTGGCATATACGCTGCGGTGCCAGCTCCTCCGGAGAAAGGCCTGTGACCTGTGTGCTACCTTGAAGACTGTTCCGCTCGGTCACCTGGGCTCTTTATGAGTTGGAATGGACGTACGGAGCACGACACCAACGCCACAAGTTAGCTCAGCTTCAAAACGCAGCCTACAGTGCATAGGGGGTGGGGGAGGAAGTTTAGAGAATTACCTAATGGACATAATGATATTTTTTAATTAAGGAAAATGGAATCCCTTGCAATTGCTCCACCCCCAGCCGCCTGGTGGGCAATGAGCTGAGTGTGCTTCACCTTGCGGATGAAGAACATTAGAAGCAATTATTTAGAATTTTGTTAGTCATTTTCTGGGGCAGGGGTTGGGTGTTGTAACTGAGCCCCAGGCTTGTACCAGCGGGATGGGGGTGGGGAATCAGGACCGGGGCTGGGGACCACAGTGAGCAGGAAGACCCCTCCCCTCAGTGGTGTGCAACTGAGATTTGTCGTCGCTTTCTGCGTCAAGAAGTGCTTTCCCATCCAAGACCTCACTGTCGCTCAGATCACGCTGGAGCTTGTCTGGTCTCTCCCAGCCTCTGCCCCTTCTTTTTTTTATTTATTTTTGTTTTTTGTTTTTGCCTCTGCCCCTTCTTGTCACCTCTTTTCACAGACTGGCTTAGAAGGCCGCTGCTAAGGGGCAGAGGTCACAGAGGGTAGGGGAGAGAGCCAGTGGGCTCTGGTTGGGTGCAGCACTCTAGAAACTCAAGCATTGCAAATCCTGAATCCCGCATATTCCCAAATTCCCAACTCCTGGATCTCCAGATGCCTGATTAACAGCCCCCCCCCCAACTGACGTTGTTTGTCATGGGTCCACAGATTTGTGTTCAGTCGCCTGGAGGCCCTCTGGGTCAGTGAGGGGCTCAACACATGTTTGTTAACTCAAGACTACACCCTGTAACCAGAGAGGTAGCCCAGATTGCAAGGGTCCATTCACTTGCTTCATAGGTCGCCTTTTCCGGGGCCTTTGGAAGGATCCTTCAGAGGACAGTAGCCTGTATGCCTGAACGACAAGAACCCAGGCAGGATCCTTGGTAGGGAGACATGTGTTTCAAATGGTTCAGAGACTAAAAGGATCTGTCACTCGCCCTTAGCTCAGGTACCTTTCAGTTGATCTCAGCAACACCAAAACATTCAAAAAACAAAACAAAATACCAAGCCTGTTGCTTTGTAGTCCATTCCAGCGGAGACCACATGGGTTCCAGGCTAGACCTGTCCCTTTGGGTTGTCCTGCCTGCTCTCTTGATGGAAGGAAGCATTGCCCCAGGCTTGTCGCCCATGCTGATGCTGAGTGGGTTTGAACCTTCAGGTTGATGGTTTGACGTAAACCCGTTGCTTCTCTCAGGGGATCTTAATCTTCACCCTGTTCTAAAAATACCCATTTCAGAGATGGGGAAAGAGTTGGAAAGGCTGTCACCTGCCAGTGACCCAAATGCCCTCAGGTGACTCTGACTGCAGCCTCCAAACTGGTTTCTTTTTCAGACCATCCCGAGAGCACTTCTCTCCTCCCTGGTTCAAAGTAGCAAATGCTACCTGTGCCCAGTAATTTCAATGAGAACTTGACCCTGCTGGGCTTTCACATTGTCCAAAAGTGTGTTTTTCTTACACAGAAAATATCAATGACTTAAATATATTTTGAAAGCTATAAAATGATAGCTTCAGTTGCCCCTTCTCCCCCCTAATAGAAACATGCGAGGTTTATTGAAAAGGTACTCTGTGCCTGGCCCTGTTTCGAGAACATAACAGGCACTCAACTCATTTCATCCGCACAGCACCCTTCTTAGGCAAATACTAGAAGCATCTGCATTTTACCGAGGGGAAGCAGAAGCAGATTCTCAGAGACAGAAAGTCTAGATAAAGTGAGATCTCTCCTTTAAGTGCGCGTTTGCAGGGAGATCGTTCTCTTCCTAGTCTTTGTCCACACTCTACCCGCAGAAGATAATAGTTATCCCCCATTTAAAAAGGAGCAAGAAAAAGATTAAAATTTAAAAATAATAATAAAATAAAAAGGAATAAGAATTACGTTGTGGATCTAATTTCTTATAAGGGATATTTAAAACTTTGTTTTAGAATTGTATTAGATCTCTAGTTAAAAGATTGGCAATTCAAACCCACCAGAAGTGCCTCAGAAGAAAGGCCTGGTGATCTATTTCCTAAAGGCCATAGCCATCGAAAACGCTATGGAGCACAGTTTTAACTTTAAGCATCTGGGCTGCCAGGAGCCCGCTTGACAGGAACCAACAACCACCTAAATGCATTGTTGATGTTGGGTGCCATTGAGTCGGTTCTGACTCATAGTGACCCTATGTAGGACAGACCAAAACACTGCCCAGTCCTGCGCTGTCCGCCCAAGTGATATGTTTGAACCCATTGCTGCAGCCACTGTGTCCACCCATGTCATCCAGGTCATCCTCTTTGTCGCTGCTCCTCTACTTTTCCTACCAAGCATGTCTTTCTCTGGGGACAGGTCTCTCCCAATTACATGTCCAAAGTATGTAATACAAAGTCTTGCCATCTTTGCCTCTAAGTATCAAACGGTTTTACTTCTTCCAAGACAGATCTGTTTGTTCTTTGGACCATGCCACTTTCAATATTCTTCGCCAACACCATAATTCGAATGCATCAATTCTTGTTCGGCCTTCCTTATTCAATATCCTTCTTTCAAATGAGGCCGTTGAAAATACCATGGCTTGGATCAATCGTACCTCAGTGCTCAAAGTAATATCCTTTTCAACACTTTAAAGAGGTCTCATGCATCAGATTTACCTATTAAATTGTGTTGTTTGATTTAGTATCATTATAAGAAAGGATTGAAAAAACCAAACTCATTGCCATGGACTCTTTATGACTCACAGTGACCCTCTAGGACAGGGTAGAAATGTCCCTGTGAATATCTGAGATTATACCTCTTCTCTTTTTGTTTATTTATTTATTTGGGGCTCATACAACTCTTATCACATACATACATACATAGATACATATATACATCAATTGTGTAAAGCACATTTGTACATTCATTGCCCTCATCATTCTCAAAATATTTGCTCTCCACGTAAGCCCCTGGCATCAGCTCCTCATTTTACCCCCTCCCTCACGAACCCTTGATAATTTATTAATTATTATTTTGTCATATCTTGCCCTATCTGATGTCTCCCTTCACCCACTTTTCTGTTGTCCATCCCCCAGGGAGGACGTCACATGTAGATCCTTGCAATCGGTTCCCCCTTTCCAAACCACCTTCCCTCTACCCTCCCAGTATCGCCACTCACTCACACCACTAGTCCTGAAGGAATCATCCACCCTGGATTTCCTGTGTTTCCAGTTCCTATCTGTACTAGTGTACATCCTCTGGTCTAGCCAGATTTGTAAGGGAGAATTGGGATCATGATAGTGGGTGGGGAGGAAGCATTTAGGAACTAGAGGAAAGTTGTATGTTTCATTGTTGCTACCCTGCACCCTGACTGGCTTGTCTCCTCCCTGAGACCCTTCTGTAAGGGGATATCCAGTGGCCTACAAATGGGCTTTGGGTCTCCATTCCGCACTACCCCCTCATTCACAATGATATGATTTTTTTGTTCTGATGATACCTGATCCCTTCAACATCTCATGATTGCACAGGCTGGTGTGCTTCTTCCATGTAGGCTTTGTTGCTTCTGAGGTAGATGGCCGCTTGTTTACCTTCAAGCCTTTAAGACCCCAGACGCTGTATATTTAAGACCCCAGATGCTGTATATTTTGATAGCTGGGCACCATCAGCTTTCTTCGCCACATTTGCTTATGCACCCACTTTGTCTTCAGCGATCATGTTGGGAAGATCAGCATCACAGAATGCCAGTTTAATAGAGCAAAGTATTCTTGCATTGAGGGAGTACTTGAGTGGAGGCCCAATGTTCATCTGCTACCTTAATACTAAACCTATAAATATATGCACATAGGTCTATTTCCCTATCCTCATATATAAATTTATTTATATATATACATGCCTTTATTTAGACCTCTATAAATGCCCTTTGCCTTCTAGCTTTTTCCTCTATTTCCTTTGACTTTCCTTTTGTCCCACTATCATGCTCAGCCTTCATTTGGGTTTCAGTAATTCCTCTTGGTTACATTACCCTTGATCATGCCCTACCAGGCCTCCTACACCCTCCTCACCACCGATTTGGATCACTTGTGGTTCCCTTGTCCCTGGGTTTGTTAACACCTCTACCTTTACCCCCACCTTCCCGTCTCCCATTTCACCCCGGAACTGTCTGTCCTGTTGTTTTCTCCTCCAGATTGTTCATCCAGCCTATTTTACTTAGACAGACCTGCCTCTTTTCTTTTTTAGTATGCTTTTTTATTAAAAATCACTTTATTGAGAGCTCTTATACAGTGCTTATTATAATCCATACATCAATTATATCAGACATATTGTACATCTGTAGCCATCATTCTTTTCTCTCCCCCCTCCAGACTATACCTCTTTATGAGAATAGAAAGCCTCATCCTTCTCCCATAGAGAAGCTAGTAGTTTTGAACAACTCACCTTGTGATTAGCCCAACTTGTAGCCACTATGTCACCAGGGCTCCCCATAATGATTATGATTGTCATGAGTGTAATCCCTTATAGATATTGTTGTTGATAAAAATCACTGCCAACGAAGCTGATGGTGCCCGGCTATCAAAAGATATAGAGTCTGGGGTCTTAAAGGCTTGAAGATAAACAAGCGACCATCTAGCTCAGAAGCAACAAAGCCCACATGGAAGAAACACACCAACCTGTGTGCTAATGAGGTGTCAATGGGATCAGGTATCAGGCATCTAAGACCCAGAATAAAATCATACCCACGCTGAAGGGGGTTGGCGGCATAGAGTGGAGACCCAATGCCCATCTGTAGACAATTGGATATCCCCTCACAGAGTGGTCACAGAGAAGAGAGGAGCCAGTCAGGGTACAGTATAGCACCAATGAAACAACTTTCCTCTAGTTCTTTGGTGCTTTCTTCACCCCACTATCATGACCTCAATTCTACCTTACAAGTCAGATTAGACCAGAACATGCACACTGTTACAGATAAGAGCCCACAACACAGGGAATCCAGGATAGATAAACCCCTCGGGGCCAACAGTGAGAGTAGAGATATGAGGAGGATTAGGGGAGGATGGGAGGAGGAAGGAAGATTTGATCACAAGGATCAACTATAACCCCCTCCTAGGGAGACGAATAATGGAAAAGTGGGTGAGGGGCAATGGAGGATGATGTGAGATATGGGGAAAATAATCTATAACTTATGAAGGGTTTGTGAGGGAGGACAGATAGAGAAGGGAGGGGGAAGAAATGGGGAGCTAACATCAGGGGCTCAAGTGGGAAGAGAATGCTTTGAAAATGATGATGGCGGCATATGTGAAAATGTGCTTGACACATTGGAGGAATGTATGGATTGTGATAAGAGATGTAAAAGCCCCCAATAAAAGTATTTTTTTAAAAATACCAGGGGGCAGGGGAACGAGGAGCTGATACCAAGGACTCAAGTAGAAAAAAAAATGCTTTGAAAATGATGATGGCAACAAACGTACAGATGTGCTTACCACAATGAATGAATGTATGCATGTATTGTGATAAGAGCTGTATGAGCCCCCAATAAAATGATTAAAACAAAAAAAGAATTAAAAAACAACCACAGCCAATGAGTCCTTGCTGACTCATAGCGACTATCCCTTGGGTTTCTGAGACTGCAACTGCTTATGGGAGGGGCAAGCCCAGTTTTCCTGGGAAGCAAACTGCTGGTGAGGTCAAGTTGCTGACCTTGCAGATCGCAGCCCAACGTGTAACCGCTGTATCACCAGGGGCTGTTCCACTTGCCACATTTTCCAGATTCTAACTTGCCATGGCTCGTGGGTCTGTAGTCTTAGTTGGGTGGGAGAGGTGGGTGAAGGGAAAGGCCCAGACCCCAGTCTAGAAAGAAGCAAGGGTTCTGAGTGTTGCATGTCATTCACCTGTTGGGTGACTGAGCAGCACTCTCCCCCTTTCTGCGTCCCCATTCCTCTCGCAGGCCGAATGGGCTGGCCCAGTTGCCTCTGGTTCTGTGGGTCTATGACAAAAGAATGAGCATGACAAACCTGCTCCTTGTGCTGCCTACCAGCAGCTTGACCAGCGTCTCCAGGGAAAAGGAGTGCAGGGGGTCACGGGCATCCAGCTGGGCTGCTGCTGTTGGTGGTAGGTGTAATGCCCTGTGCGCTCAGACGGCCTGCACCACCCTCACAAGCAGCCCCATGTTGGAGCCACTATATCCACCCTGGAGACCCACTGGCGGGGGAACCATGAGCCTGTCTCCTTCCATCCGATTTCCAGCTTCAGAAACTCTGTAGACGGTCCTCCTGAGGCTGAATGACTCTCTGGCAGGGGGTTGGGTCCGTTGCACGACAGGGGGTGAAGTCTGAGCCCCTGAGTGGCATGAATGGTGAAAGCTTTTGCTGCTAAGTGATCCATGACTAATTGAAAGGTTGGAAGGGAAAGTCCACCCAGAGGTGCCTGCAAAGAACAACCTGGAGATCCATTTCCAAACAAACTCCCTCCCTGAAACCCTCGGGACACACCAACTGGACGGTGACTTTTAAAACAAAATCCCTCGGGGAGTGAGTCCCAGGCGAAGACTGCAGTAAGTCCCTTCACTGTGCACTGCAGGTCAGTGCATCTGGATGCGGGAGGGCTATCCCTTCGGGCTCCCCAAATCACTACTGCCAGCCTCTCCTCGGTCCCTGCATGAGAAAGGAGAGTACCGGCAATGGGGCAGTGTTTCATTAATGCTTAACTTTAAATAACCTTGCATTTGAAATCAAATTAAACAGCGATGGTGACTCATTACGAAAATGGAAAGCATGCCGCCGTACTACTCATCCTGCAGACGGATTAACTGAAAAGAGCTAGGCTCGGCAGAGGAGAGAGCTGGGAGGAAGCCTTGTGGATAATTGTTCATGATACATCAGAGCTCACATGGTTGGTGTGGACAATAGCAAGAACGCTTATGAAAATTAGGTCAAAAAAAGAAAGAAAGAATTAGGACAGAATCCTTGGGCAGTACAAAGCTGCACTCAAGGGGCGGTACCATTTTCCCCAGAGGAATGATCTTAGGGAGCCCCTGGTCCAGACTGGAGCCCTGGCGGTCTAGTGGTTATGCGTTGCTCTGCTTACAGCAGTGTTGGCAGTTCAAAGCGACCAGCTGCTCTGAGGGAGAAAGACAAGGCTCTATCTTCCTGGAAAGAGCTACAGGGTCAGTTTGACCCTTCCCTACAGGGTCAATATGAGTCAGAATCGACTTGATGGCAATAAGGGGTTTTTGTTTTGTTTGAATTCGGCTCCAGACAAGGTCCTTGGGTAACACAATAGTGACATGTTTGGCTGATGACTGAATGGCTGGCCTTTAGAACCCACTGCCACAGATAGTGAACATCACAGCCAAGCAGCCTGGCTGGGGCTGTGCTACGCGGTAACGCACGAGGTTGCCAAGAGCCGGATGGCAACGGGGTTAATTCTGGCTTTCTGAACCAGGCACGGAGTGACATTCAGGCACCTGTTGAGAAACGTTCTTTCATTCCCAAGGAACTTGGAACCCATCAGTCATCTCAGGAGCCTTCCTTACTATATATTTTTAACATCCCCACAAAGACCAATAATTTCCCTGTGGCTAAAGCAGCAGGAGCCCAGACCCCGAAGGTGGGTCATACCAATGGTTAACACCTTGGACTGCCAAGCAACATGTTGAAGATTTGAGTTCATTCAGAGACCTCTCAGAAGAAAGGCCTGGTGTTCTGCTACTGGAAAACAATCAGCCCACAAGGTGTGGGGGTGGGGGAGAATGCTTCAGAGACCGCTGATGATACTGAGGAGGTGGAGACAGCCTGGAGCCCATTCACTCCACTTCTCTAAGGAGTCAGCCATCAAAGCTTTCTCACTTGGATTCGAAATGCAGGGTTATTTAAAGCTACTTGTTAATGAAATGCCACCACCATTGGTACTGGATAAGGCCAGTTGTTTTCAGACAAAGGAGTGGTCCCATAGGTAGGTGCTTTACAACTTAGGCTGTTTTCTCAGAATTAACTTTGCTTTGGGAACAGAATGCATTTGAACTGATAACCTGCTCCACCTCCTCCTAGCCCCGGTGGCTCTGGGCAAGTTGCTACAAGTCTCAGAATTGAAGTCCTTATCGGTAAACAAGGAGATGGTGATCAATGTGACCTCCCAGGTTTGCTCAAGGACTCCACTGGAGATAACGCAGAACCACAGCACATTTGCATGGCTGTCCGGGTGGTTAGCCTATTAAAAACAATGGATAGAGGAATGTGATCTGAACACTAGATTATTTACCACAGACCTGGTTATCTCCGAGCTGGTGGTAGTTATAAAACTCAACTCAGAACTTAAAAAAAACTGCTCTCAGGCCTCCTCCCACAGATCTGTAGGATGGACAGAATGCCCTGTGGGCTTCTGAGACAGTCACTTTTTATGGGAGGTAAAAGCCTCGTCTTTCTCCCTGGAAGCAACTGGTGGCTTCAAATTACGGGGCTTGTTTTCGGCAACCCCACAGGTGACCGGTAAGCCCCACCAACAGGCTCCTTATAGTGAATAGAAGAGAATTCTTTGAAAGCCGAGGTTAGTTTAAGAATCACTTCCTTGCATAAGTATTAGTAGTTCCTCTTCTGTCTGGATTGATAGGCCGCCATTTTGGATTGTTTGGTGAGCATCACTTTGCCCTTTGTCATCCCCTTGATTCTGAGTCACCGAAACCCCCTGGGACAGAGGAGAGCCGGCCCTCAGGGTTTCTTTCCCCTGGCTGTCCATCTTTAGGAAAGCAGACTGCCTCATCTTTCTACTGCTGAGTGGCTAGCGGGCTAGAACTACAGACCTTTAGGTTAGCAGCCCAGCGCTTTCACCACCATGTCATCAGCGCTCTTTGAGTGTCACTATAGTCTGTTGGTAAAATGAGCTCCCAAACAAAGCAGGATGCATTTTTGTTTGTTTGTCCTTTTCATAAATGACCAGCTCGTGTTTGCAATCTCACAGATATCACCAGGCACCCACGCCCGTCTGGATACCAGGAACCCTGGTTGCACTGAGGGTTACACCTGAGGCTTCCAGCCAAAATGCCGATGGTTCAAACCCACGAACTACTCTGTGGGAAAAAGATGAGGCTGTCTGTTCCCATAAAGATTCAGTCTCAGTAACCCTACCATAGGTGGACTGGATTGACTCCGTGGCAGCGTTGTTTGACCTGTGTACCAGGAGCTCTGGTGGCACAGTGGTTAAGTAACTGACTGCCCACTGAGAGATGGGCTTCATGGGAGCGAGCTGACGGTCTGAGGAACTTGATGGGGGCAGTTCTACTCTGTCCTGAGGAGCCTCTGAGTCAGAATGAACCGAAGAGCAGCTTTTATATACAACCATAATGCAGCGTATATACATACAGAAAGATGGAGATTAAGAGTGCTTTTGTATCTGCCTGCCTGCCTGCCTACCTCTCTGGGTTACTTATTGGGCTCTAACTGCAAGGTCAGCAGTTCTAAACCACCAGATGCTCCACGGGAGTAAAGGTGAGGCTACCCACTCCTATGAAGAGTTACAGTCTTAGAAGCCCATAGGGGCAGTCCTGCTCTGTCCTACAGGATCGCCACAAGTCAGAATGGATTCAATGGCAGTGGCTTTGAGACCTAGCTGTCCATCATCTCTACGTAATTTACTTTCCTTCATTAATTTATACATTTCACCAGTCACTCGATATAAATTCAGTCTGCCCTTTTTATGCACCACAGCAGAATAGTTTACAATTTACACGAGCGTGGTCTTACTGGCACACATTTAATTTTCTCTAGATTTTTACTGCTAGAACAATGTGGGGGCTGGAGGGTAACACTTGTCATTTCCATACTTGCAATCATCATTCTAAGCATTTAAATTTCAATTCATGCTGTGGATTGGCATCAAATTGTGTGTGTGTGTGTGTGTTAATGTGAAGGGAGAGGGCTTGAAAACCTTGTACTGATAGTGCCCTTGTGTCCCATTCCCCTCCCCACCGCCCAGCTCAGCCTGCACGAGCTGTTGTTGCTCTGGCTTCATTTCCGCCCCCAGCAGTCTTAAGCAGAGGAGCAAGGGGAGCAATGGAACCCTGTGCTCTGGTGGCGCAGCAGCTATGTGCTGGACTGCTGACCACAACATCAGCAGTTTGAAAGCACCAACAACTCGCTGGGAGACAGATGAGGCTTTCTACTCCCACAGAGAAAGAGTGACAGTCTCAGAAACCCACAGGGGCAAGTCTACCCTGCCCTATATAGGGTCACTACGAGTTAGGATCACCTCGGTGGCAGTGAGTTGGGTCTGGTACCCATCTGATAAACTTCTTGTGGGGCAGCATTGCAGAGCACGCCACAGCAGGAGATGCCGTGATTGCTCTGGAGGTGGGAGGGGAAATGCAGCAGGAAAAGGGGAGTGACTGTGGGCGGAGATTGGTATGAGGGTGCTGGGAAGGGCACCATGAAGATGTAGAGATGCTTGCTGCTGGGGCACGCATGGGTCAGGTAGGCAAGAGGGTGCACTGTTAGCAGCTCAGGTCTGTCTGCAGAAGGTGGGGCCTATTCTGGTGCCATGTTATTGCAGTCTTCCATGGCCACCCACGTCTCCCATCCTTTGAGCTCCATTTCAAGTCTCACATGTTGGAAGCACTGGACCAAGGCACGGGGCTACTTAGAATACAGCTTCACTTCATCTGCTGAGGGCCTGGGTGAATGGGCTGGGCTGGGCTGGGCTGGGTGGGCAGGGCTGGGAGGTGGACCAACATGTTTCCAAGCAGGGCAAGCCTTCAAGACAGCCCCATTAATTAAACCCATGATTACTTCACAATGCAGCTTGGTAATTAGCTGTGCTGCTTCATCTAATCCTCACTGATTTGATTTTTAACGTCTACAGCATTTGGCAACAGGTGTGTTGGAAGCAACAACACAGAACTCAAAGGTTTGGATTCCTGTAAAGGGCTGGGCAGACCTATGCTGGCGAGCTGGGCTTGGATTTCTGCTCATGCTTACCTGTTATGGATTGATTGATCGCATCACTCAAAATATGTGTTCCCGTTGGACATGTTCCTGATAGGGACGATGACGAGGCCGCTCTTTGTTATGTTAATGAGCCATATCTTTGTAGGATGTCCTACGCCTAATTACTTCTGAGTTCTGAAAGGATCAGATCAGACAGAGAGACAAGCACAAAGGGAAGAGAGACGCCACGTGGAGATGGCTGGGCAACTGAGGAACACCTGCTTTACAGCAGCTCAATGAGAAGGGATCTTCCTCCCAAACCCCTTAGACGAGAGCCTGCCTCTAGGGCAGTGGTTCTCAGCCTTCCTGATGCCGCGGCCCTTCACTACTGTTCCTCATGTGGTAGTGACCCCCAACCATACGATTATTTTCCTTGCTACTTCATCACTGTAATCTTGCTACTGTTATGAATCGGGTGACCCCTGTGAAAGGGTCATTTCACCCCCAAAGGGGTCCAGACCCACAGGTTGAGAATTGCTGCTCTAGAGTCTGTGCCCTGAATCCCATGTTGTATTCGCTTCAAATCAGGGAGACTAAGCCCTCCTCTACATGTGGTGTGTGTGACAGCACCCCTCATTCAGGTGAGAGCCCTGGAGTGCTTCCTCCATCTCCCTTTGCCCCTCGGTCTTTTGCTCACTGGCTTTCTCTGCCTTCTTCTGTCTCCCTGACTCTATATTTCTCTCCCAACCCTGGGTTCTAGAAACAGACTTATTTCCCCACCAGCCCCTCTAATGCCTCTGAGCCTCCTGAGAAGAGCTAGAATCCAAGGATTAAGCCCTTATGGGAAACACGATGGCCCTTCAGGGCCTCGGGAGCAGCAGAGATTGCCATTAGTACAGGACAGCCTGTCCAGCCAGCGTGTTTGCTCAGCCGTCCATTGTCCAAGAAAGCGTGGTACGTTTTCTTTGACAATGGGTCCATCTGACTTCATAATTAGCCCATTCTCCACGGAGAAGAATGGGGAGGGGGGGCATTTGGCCCTAGTAACTGAGATTTCAACCCTTGGCATGACCTCAGGATTAATTCTCCAGTGGTCACATGGTGCTCTGTGTTCACGGGCCATCAAATAGAACCATTTGTTGTCCCCTGGGTGTCAAAATGCCGAAGGTGGAATGGAAATTAATTTCCCGTTATGGTTTTGGCAGTTGGCCTTGTCATCAAAGACCCAGTTCTCCACTATCGTTTGGCATCAAATGGACAACAACTTGAAAGCGTTGACAGGAGTCTTTGAGAGGGGCAGTGAGTGTACATTAATTTGGAAAACCAGGGTGAACATGGCTGTATAGATGGAAGAAGTTGTAGATGCAAACATATGGAACTGGGTACATTGGCTATGCGTAGCTGACCAAAGAATAAAAAAAAATTTTAATTAAAAAGACCCAGTTTCCCTCTTTGAAGAAGGGGACTATATCTAATTCCTGCATTAAAGTCTGGGCATGTCTGCCTCGTGCTACTGGAAGCGCAGGCCACGGAATCCCTTCGACCCAGCAGCAGCCCTGTGCGACCGCGGGCAGGTTGCTTGAGCTCCCGAATCTCCGTATCCTCATCGATCATCTTAGCTGCTGGGGAGGGACTTTGGGCACAATGGCATGAAATGCTGCACCGACCCGTGCCATCTCCAAGACTTGTTTGGGATTGGATGGTTGTGATCCCTAGGGTTCTTAGCAGCCAATCACCAGCTCTTTCTTGCCAGTCCATTTTAGTCCCGATGCTCTGCTGATACCTGTTTAGCATCCTAGCAACGTGCAGGTCTCCACTCTGCACCTGATGCGCATTGGCTGGGGGTGGAGTCCAGGTCCCCCAAATAGAAGGTGAGGTTTCTCCCACTGAACCACCACCACTCCCTACTACTAGGCACCTAGTAGGCCCTTAACACCTAGACACTGTGGTTCTTGGAGACAATGTGGCTGAAGTGACTAGGAGCAACCAGTTGAGTCTTTGAGGAGGAGGCGCCAGGGGAATTGTGTTCTGCTCTCACTCAACCCCCTTTCTGCTATTGGTTACCTAGGTGATGTCACACAATGCACGCCAGCACCAGCTAGAGCTCAGGCAGCTGTGGAGGCATGAAGAAGTAGTCTTGGCTCTTTGTTGGCACCAGCCATCTGCGAGCCCTCGTGGCGGGCAGAGATAGTCACAGTAAGCAAGGGATTACTGCCCTGCAGTGATGGGGAGTTCAGAACGAGCTGGTGTCAAGGGTGGTGCTCAGGCCTCTAAGAACCCCACAGATCCTCGGGTCTCTAAGAACTCCAACAGACCCAGGGCATGACAAAAAGAAAGGCAGGGCTCTCGAAGCCCGAGAGTGTGTTGGGCTGACCACCGCTGTTCTCCGAGGAGCATGGTTCCCATTACGGGGGCAATGCTGGCCACACACGGGCAGAAAGAAAGTGTGCAGGCAGGAAAGTAATTGGGGGTGTCAGGGTCGTGGGATAATCTCTGAGCTTGTTTTCAGAATCTTCTTGAATGTCTCATTTCATTCATTTTACAAGGCAAACCCCTTACAAATCAACTGGAAGGCAAAGTCGGCCGGAATTAACTCAATATGTTTCTGTGATTTCCTACACGATGGGCCTTTCTACAATGGTAAGTAAAAAAACCCCATATATTGCTACAAAACCCTAGAAACCTTTATGAAACAAAAATATCAAAACTTGAAGCTATTGTTTCCCTGTATGTCCACTGTTTAGGTCCCTACATTTTGGAAAGTGGTGTTTCCAGCTCTCAAACGCAGTGGTTCTCAACCTTCCTGATGTACTGGTGACGCCCCAACCACAACATTATCTTCATTGCTACTTCATGACTGTACTATTACTACTGCTAAGGATGGGTCAACCCCTGTGAAAGGGTCGTTCGACCCCCAAGGAGTTGCGACCCACAGGTTGAGAACCGCTGCTCTAGCACATCCCACGAGAGGGAAGCTGTGTAGTGAGTGGGTCAGGAGTTGGGCTGCTAACCGTAATGCCAGCAGGTTGAAAACACTGGCTGCTTCCTGGGAGAAAGATGAGGATTTCTCCTCGAGGAAGGATTTATAGCAGTGGTTCTCAACCTGTGGCATATTCACCATTATTAAGAACATTTCAAGATCTGTGTCGATGTACAATGCTGTCTGTGACAGGCTAATAGTTATACACCTACATGCAAATCCAGTTAATACAAATATTATTGTACATACACACCAACCGCTAACACTAATGATGAGAAACTGAAGATTCCTATCAATTTTTCAGTCTCAAATTGATCAAACTTGCCATCAAGATGTGTTGATAATTACTGGCAATTGAAATGTAAGTGTTGGCAACAAAGAAGGATTAGTAGTTAGAAAATACGGCTTTGCTAATGGAAATGACACTGAAGGTCATGTAATAGGATTTTGCAAGACATCAACTTCTTCATTGCCAATAACCTTTTCAATACATAAACAGAGACTGCACACATGAACTTCACCGGATGGAATACACGAGAATCAAATTGTTACATCTGTGGGAAGAGATGATATAGAAACTCGGTATCAGCAACCAAACTAAGAGCAGAGAAAGGTGACCCATAACAATTCAGGAATTATCCAATAATATTATTACTATCACAGGCAAGTACATTTTTGCTGAAGATAATTCAAGATCATTACAGCTGCTCGTCAACAGAGAGCTGCCAGAAATCCAAGTAGGATTCAGAAGAGAACATGGAAAGAGAGACATTGTTGCTGACCTCAGTGGAGCTCAACTGGAAGTGGAGAATATCAGGAAAGCATTTACTTTTTCTATCAGGCATGCAAAGGCATTCAAGTCTGTAGAACAGAACGAGTCACAAATAATTACAACGGCTGGGAATTCCAGGACATTTCATTGTGCTGATGGAGAACCTGTACATGGACCAAGAGTCAGGCCTTCAAACAGAACAAAGGTCCCCGCTTGGTCTAAAACCAGGAAAGGTGTGTGTGTCAGGGCTGCATTCTTTTACCATCTATTCAATCTGGCATCAGAATGGGAGGAAGGCTGATTAACAGCCTTTGATATTCAGAGGGCACAGCCCTGCTGGCTGAAAGTCACTTGAATCACTTGCCGATGAAGATCAAAAGACTGCAAGCTTAAGTTGATCAACGGTTTTCAACTGTTGAATGTAAAGTTTGTAGTTTGAAATGTAAACCCCCCACCTAATTCACAAAAATATTCATTCAAAGGAAAACAACAAACACTGCAGCCTTCCTTATAGATTGAAACTCAATGTAAAGAAAACCAAAATTCTCACAACTAGATCAATAGACAAGATCATGATAAAAGCACGCGGGGTGGGGGTGGGGGACCTGAGATTGCCAGAGGCTTCATTTTACTTGGACCCACCATCGACACACATGGAAGCAGCAGTCAAGAAAGCAAAGGATGCATTCATTGCATCGGGCAAATCTGCAGCACAAAACTTCTGTAAAGCATTAAGGAGCAAAGATACCACTTTGCGGGCAAAGTCCAATGGCCTCCTATGCACTTGGCAGTTGGACAACGACTGAGGAAGACCGAAGAAGAACGGATGCACTTGAAGTACGGGGTGTGAAGAGTATTGAAGCCATCATCAACCACCAGAACAAGTACATCTGTCTTGAACCAATTACAATCAGAATGCTCCTTTGAAACAAGGATGGGGAAATGTCATCGCAAAGGTTTTGTTATGAGGAAACAGCAGCCCCCGGAAAACAGTGTCATACCTGGTAAAGTAGAAAGGGTCAGTCAAAAGAGGACAATGATGCTCTACGGCAGTGGTTCTCAACCTTCCTCATGTGGTGGTGACCTCCAACCATAACATTATTTCCATGGCTACTTCATCACTGTCATTTTGCTACTGTTATGAATTGGGCAACCCCCATGAAAGGGTCATTCGACCCTCAAAGGGGTCTCGACCCACAGGTTGAGAACCGCTGCTCTAGGAGATGAGGAATTGACACCATGGCTGCGACAATGGACTCAAACAGAACAGCTGGGAGGGTGGCACAGGGTCTGGCTGCATTTTGCTCTGTGGGGCAGAGGGGTGCTATGAGTTGGAGCTGATTTGACAGCCCCTAACAACAGCAACTAAAGCCGTAACCCCCCCCCCCAAACTCTGTCCCCTCCCATTTATGCCACATCAAAATGGCCGGTTTTGCATCCTCAAGGGTGTCAAATTGTGCTCCTTTGAAATGCTCTTTGACTTTTCGGAGCAAAAAGAAGTCTGAAGAGGCAAATCTGTAGGGCGGGTGGAGTCAGGTTTTCCAAGGAAATGCTCACAGAACAGCTCTTGCTACCCTCGATGAATGAGCAAGTGTCCCTTTGTGATAGAAAATTCCTCCACCCAAGTTTCCGCTGCTTGGAATCGACCCCTTGGGGGTCCACAGAAACAGTCTCCGTGATTTTCTTGGGTGACAGTTCAGCAGCTCCCCTAGAAAACCGCTTTCTGATTAGACTTGCTCATTGAATCCTATTTGTAATTTAGAGACTTGTTCTGGTTATGATTCCTTGCATAAAATCGCCTTCCTTAAAAGCCTGATAGAAAGACCAGCTCTTTGAATTCACTAGTCTGCCGGCAACATTTTTAGTGCCCATTGAGCTGAAAACTTGCTGAGGTCAAGTTTTTTGGGGTGGTGTTGCAGTTTTTGCTTTTCATTTGTTTTACAACTGCTCTTTTGGAATTGGGTAAAGGTTTACAGTGCAGGTCAATTTTCCATGTAACAATGTATACACATCGTGTTTCATGTGACTTAGTGGAGTCCCCACAATGGTAACCCTACGCATTCCACTGCCTCTCTCTGCTTGGCAACACTGGTTGCTTTCTGTTTTTGATTTTTTTTCCCCTTCACTATTGATGCTGGGGTGAGATGGAATCACATTTGTATTGCTTTGCACCTCTCAGATGGCTAATTTATCATGAGCGTTTCTCCATGTTTGTTGGAGGCCAAATGTTTGCTGACAATAAAACATGCTGAACCATGCGAGATCCCAAATCTCATTTCTATCATACTGATGCTAATTCTCTGATCCTCCTCCACTAGGAGGAGGTTGCCCTTGAGCCACAATGTCTCTCTTTCTTGGGCTGAGGGCTGTCTTCCCTCTCTTGACTTGTCTTTGAAGTCTTCCCAACTCTCCCTCCAGCCCTTTATCCATCCAACACTGTTATTTATGGGGCTGCATTCCGGTAGACTTGTTGCAAAGTCTCATTGGTTCAGAGAGCTATCCACTGAAGATGTGCTAAGAATTCAATATTAGCCTTGACCTCTCTATATATATACATATATAACTTACATAGCACAAAAAAGTACCTCACTTTTTTGGAAGGCATGCTAACAAGAATTAAGTCAAATGTCTTTCTGAGCAAGCTTGTTTGCCACCATCCACTGATGACCGAGACGTGTGTAAAAAGCACACTCTGTTTGCAATCGACCTGGCACACATGAACTGGAACCCTGGTCACATACGTTTTGGCTTACTGTGGAATTAATATGTTTTTCTTTGCGTGTGTGGAAAATACCTATGTAACAAAATGTTTATCGTTTTCCCATTTTTACCACGTACAACTCAGCCACTTTATGTTCATTGTATTGTTCAGCCATTGGTACTATTCCTTCCCACATTGATCCGCCATCCTTCACAGCAGCTCCGTGTCGCCCCTTAGTAGTGTTCCCCTGGTACACTATGGTCAACCTTGGTCCCTATACACTAGCCTGTTCTAGATAGTTCATGTGAGGTCCTGTAACACATGTCCTTTGGGGTCTGACTTACAGAACTTCTCTCCAGACCATGGTAGTTTTGATTTTAATTCTTCTAATGTTCTGAAATGGACTTCATGGCCATCCTGAATGTTTGGGTTTTGTTAGAGTCGCCCTGGGATCCTGGTTCAGGAAACGGCCTTAGTGGCCCATTGTAGCGCCTATGGCCTAAGAGCAGCATGCCTGCTACCCACAGACGTGGCTTCGTTTCTGAAACCAAACCAGTTGCCATCATGACCCATGACGGCCTCCTGCTGCTCCGAGGAGGACCGTGCTCCATGGGGTTTTCAATGGCTACTTGTTCTAAAGCTGGGCCCATTTCTGAGGTATCTCTGGCTAAACTTGAACCATCTGTTTTTGGATTAACAGCGAATGTGTCAACCATCCGTACTACCCAAGAGCTCCAGCGCTATGTATGGGGAAACTGAGGCTCAACAGGAGCAATCTCTTGTCCCTTTGCTTACGTGGCTGTGAGCAGCACTCAATAAGCTCATGGGTAATCCCACCATCTTTGAACTCCCTCTCTGCACACACTTTCTGAAGCCCCGCGTACTAAACAGGATAAGGTTGGTTTGGAACTCGTCTCCTGAATCTAAGTTACATTCTTTCTACTGAGCCACCACTGTAACCCCCAAATAATTCCCCTTCTGGGAACATTCCTTCTTCTAGCTACTCCCCAGAAACACAGCGGGTAATGTGTCATTATTTATACCCTTGTCTGTGATGCAACTGTGGGACTCAGTACCAGCTTGCAAAAGCAGGAAACATGTATATGAAAATCTCTCTCTCTCTCTCTCTCTCTCTCTCTCTCTCTCTCTCTCTCTCAATCTCTTTTCCACACTCTTTTCATCTCCACCAAACATTTTCACCATTGAGAAAACCCAAGTGCCATAAAAATGCTTTGGAGAGAAAACAAATAAAGATCTGGTGGGGAAAGAAAGCCCCAATTCCCTGTGATCAACAACACGACTTCTTTGGATAAATATTTGTCTAATCTAATTCTTCTGCCCCTTTTCTCTCGTCTTTTGACAAGTATGTTTGTTGTCTGTAGCCCCGTGGCCCTCTTGGGACAGACAGATGCTCAGTGTTTCCATTATAAGGCATGTTTTTCTGGGGGTTATTACTCAGCTGTAAAAATGTGCTCAAGGCAAAAACTTGGCATAGTAAGTCTCATCCCAGAGGTAATTGGTGGAGCTTTTTAAAAAAAAGTTATTTCTTTATTTTTTTTACCACCCCCGTGCCCCCTCCCCCTTTTACAGACAACCTCCAAAAAGGTCAAGAATTTACTGTTGGAAACTATGGGTTTTGTCCCCATGGGTTTTCCTCTTTGATTTGGTTTGCTTGGTATTATTTTTGGTCTCTTCTAACTAGAAACTTGGAGGCAAAGTAATAGAGTCTGTAATCTCAGACAGTGAGCCATTCTTCCGCCAGTAAGTCTTCATCGAGTGCCTGCTTCGGCTCTGGGGAGACAGAGAGCAAGCAGCATGGTGTAGGGTCTCATGGCGCTTATGCCCTCCCATGCCCACTCCCAGGCAGTACTTATACCACACACCAAAACACAGGCACCGGGAAGCTGGCCCTGTGGGGGCTGTAGTTGGCCTGCCGTGAGCTCCTCAAGGCGGGAGCAGAGTTGGAGAGAAGGGCACGGGGAAGGTGAGGTGGACGAGGACTGGACTCCTCTGCTGATGGTGGCCCATGGGGACCAAGATGAGGAGGACTTGGGGGTGTGCAAAAGTCTCCACCTGGAGTCTCTGATGAAATCAGCCAATGGAAGCCCTGTGGTTCACAACAGTGGTCGGTCATGGGGATGATGAAGGGTGAGCTGGGCTCCTTGGTGCACAGGGTCTCCAGGAGTTGGGGACCATCTTAATGGCAGTCTAAGAACAATCACTGGCATCAGACACCAGGAGTAGAGTGTGTGGGAGGGTCGTGCCAGGTCAGGGGAGCAGTAGGAGGCCCGAGGGTCAGATTGGATGTGGTGTGTTATGCAACGTGAAGTCAGAGATTGCACTCTGGAGTGAGTAAAGGGAGCCGGGAGGATGGGTGCTGGGAGATTCAGCAGGGGCCAGCTGCCGCAGGGCCCTGTAGGTCAGGATCAGGAGGTGCGCTTTCATCCCAAATTAGTGGGATGTGATTGGAATGCTTTAGGCAGGGCAAGTGAAACCCTGACTTACATTTTGAAAAGACCCCTTTGGCTGCAACGTGTAGCCTGCACTGGATGCATAATAGTTAGGAGGTGGGGGGTGGGGTGGGGTGGCCAGGGTGGATCCAGTGAGACCGTGGGAAACATCTACAGGAGCCTGAGGTCTTTGTTCTGACAAGAGCTGATAGCAACTTGGACCAGGTGATGATTGGCAGATGGAGAGAAGTGGGCAAAGCAGAGGAGAAGCTCAGAGGTAAAACTAACCCTTTCTTCATGAGGCCACTGCAGCAATGCACCAGAAACGCAAATCTGACCGGGTCACTCTTCCACTCAAGACCCTTTCATGGCTCCCCGGTGCTCTCAGGGTTAAACCTAGATTCCTTCCCTTGGCTGCTCTTTCGTCCTAGACATCTGTGCTCCAGCCACCTCCGTCTTCTCTGAGCTCTCAGGATGCATCCTGCTACTTCCTCCTCCCAGAGACCTGTTATCAACCCTTCCCAGACCCGCCCCGACCGCTCCCCACCCATCATTTTCTCTAATCTATCTATGTGCACTCCAGATGAGTTGGAGATATACATGTGCTCATTGTGGAGTAGAAAGCTGGATAAAGCCTTCATGGGCTCAACTAGTTAAAGGTGTCATTTATTCACCTATAAGTAGAACCAGGTGCTGTCCATTTGATCGACTCACGGTGATCTCAGGTGTGACAGAGTAGAACCATGTGCTCCACCGGGTTTTCAATGGTCAAATTTTTGGAAATTGGTGGCCAGATCTTTCTTCCCAGATGCCCCTGGGTAGACTTGAACTGGATTAGCATTTGATCAGCCTTTTTGTTAACAAGCTCATTAGCCATTTATATAGCCCAGGAACTACAGCGTCTGGACCAGATAAAACAATCTGAAAGCCCTCCTGCAATCCTTTCTATTCTCCCAACTCAGGTTTGGAGCCTCCAGGTAGCTGGGCAGGGCGTGAGAACCAGAGTTGTTTGAAGCCTCGGGGATGATGCTTCATTCGCTTTTTTATGAATTAGGTAAAAGTTTACAAAGGAGCTTTGGTGACTTAGTGGGTTGCATATGGGGCTGCTAACCACAAGGCCAGTAGTTCAAAACCACCAGCTACTCCAAGGGAGAGGGAGGAGGCAGTCACAAAAACCCGTAGGGGCAGTATACCCTGCCCCATAGGGTCGCTATGTGTCAGAATTGACTGGATGCCAATGAGTTTTGCGTTTTTACAGGACAGATCCCGCATTTTTTTAAGATCCCGCATTTTTATATTAAAAAGTTAGGAAACCTCCGGAGATGTTGCCCTGTTTCCACTATTTCTTGCCTTTTCCTCCTCTTGTTGGATATTGTCTTCCTGTTCACCCAAGTTCACCCTGTTTATCCTCTAACCTACAGCAGCCCTCTCCCTCCCTCCCCTTCCACCTCCGTAACTGTCAGTCTATTGACTTTAATGTGCAAAACTTTTCCTCTATAGCAGTGATATCATACCTTACTTGTCCTTTTGTTTTTGACTAATTCCTCTCTCCAGGTTCACCCACATTATGAATTGTTTTACAGATTCATTCTTAAACTTTCAAAAGAGGAAAAGGATTCCATCGTGTGTGTGTGTGTGTGTGTGTGTGTGTACAAAGGTTTGTGCATCCGTTTTCTTCCCCACCAGCAGGCATTTCAATTGTTTCCACTTTGTTGCTATTATGATTGGTGCTGCAATGAACATGGGGGTGTTAGGGCAGGTGCACTCGAGAGACAAATTTGGTGACACTCATATATGTGTAAGAAAGAACTTTATATCAAGAAATAATTATGCATCAATAAAACATCCCAGCCCAGTCCAACTCAAGTCCATACGTCTGATACTATTCCTTAGGTCCCTCGTAAGATTCACGCAGTCCCATGCAATGATGCAGATGTGGGAAGAGCACAGGCTGGTGGGTGCAGAGTTGTGTGGATCCCGTGGTGGTGGACGCATCACAGGGCTTGCAGCAACCAGGGCCAGCCATAAGGAAGGTGAAGGCAGAGAGAGAAAGAGAGAGGTCAGGGAGGTCCCCAGGAACCACCTTCTGAGAAGGCCACACCCACAAGAAGTCACCATCAGGCTGTGACTCGACTCCACTCCTACACTTTTATTATATCTTCGAGTTGACATGAAATTATGGAACGATGAATATGCATCTATCTGTTGGCGCTATTGTCTGTTTTCTTCAGAGTATATCCCAAATAGAAGGATCGCTGGGTCATAGAGTGTTTGTATGCTCAGGATTTGAGGAAGTGCTGTCCCATTTGCCCGGTGGTTGCACTGACTCAGAGTCGCACCAGCAGTGTATGGGGGTTCCCGTTGGTTTCACCTTTGCCAGCATTTGTTACTTTCTGGGTGTTCTTACCCTTTCCTGTCAATACAGGGGTGAGGGTGGATCTCATTGTGTTGATTTGCATCTCTCAAGTGCCTAAGAATCTCAGGCATTTCTCCATGTTGTTGGTCCAAATGCCTCATTTGACCAACTGTCTGTTTGTGTCCCCTGTTCATTTTCAATTGGATTATTTGTCTTTTTCTTGTTGAAATGTTGAAGTTTTCTGCAGATTTTGGAGATAGGTCATTGGCAAAAAAAAAATCTTAGTGTGTGGATTCTCTTTTTACTCTTTTGGTGTTTGGTAAATCTAAGTGTCTTTAATTTTAGTCATCTATCTTCTGTGGGTGTGTTTTTTTGTTATGTTTGCTAGTACCTTAGTACCACGTATTAGGGCCTATGACTATTTTTCTTATGATGATCTTTATAGTTTTGGGTGTACATTTAGGTCTTTAATCCATCTTAAACTGTTTTTGTATATGGAGTGAGGTATGGGTTCTGTTTCATTTTTCTGCAAATAAAAATCCAATTTTGCCAGAACCATTTGTTTAAGAGACTATCTCTTCCTCATTTGATATGCTTTATTTGAGCCTTAAGTTAAAAAATGATCTGTCCGTAGGCGGATGGGTTTGTTTCTGGGTTCTCTACTCTGTTCTATTGGTCTATGAATCTGTTTTATAACAGTACCAAAGTGTTTTGATTACTGTGTTTTGAGTTGGGAGGTGAGAGATTTTTTTGTGTGTGTTTTTTTAAAATTTAATAGTGCTTTTCTTATGCTGAGTCTCTTTTCTTTTGATATGAAGTTGGCTGTTAATCTTCCACTCTTTAAAGAAGGATGCTGGAATTTGGGTTTGAATTCCATTACATTGAAGAGAGTTTGGGGTCATATTGACATTTTTCACAATGTTATCTTCCTGTCCATGAGCATGGTATTGGTTTCCATTATGTAGGGATCTTTTGCTTTCTTGTAGTTGTGTTTTGTAGTTTTCTCTGTATATTTTCTTATTTCTCTAGTTGGAGTTATTCCTAAGTATTTAATCTTTTGGGAAATAATTATAAATGGCATTGCTGTCTTAGTTTTCTTTTCAGAGTTCTCATTGTTAGTCTCCAAGAATCTGGTGGATTTTTGTGTGCTGATCTTGTACCCCTCCAAATTGCTAAATCTTTTCATTAGTTCCAACACTTTTTCTTGTGTTATATTTTTGAGACTTTCTATGTTCATAATCATATGATCTGCAAATAGAGAGTTCATTTCTTCTTTGCCAACTTGTATGCTGTTTATTTCCTTTTGTTGCCTAATACCTCTGTCAAATGTTCTAGCTCATGTTGAATAAGCTCATTTCCCTGATCTTGTCTAATCCTCACAGTGAAGATATGACTACTCCCATTTAACAAATGTGAATGCACAGGCCCAAGTGGTGGAGTGGTGAATCTATGGACACACAGTCAGTTAGTGGTAGAGCAGGGTTCAATTTCAGATCAGATGGATGGAAAACACACACTCTGAGGTCAGGATGGCCCTGACATCCCACACCCAAGTTCATCATCCTTGTGCCCCTAAGCCTACTAAACTTAAGAGGAAGAGTCTGGGTGCTATCCTTGCTGGTGATGGTACATTTCCTTTGGAAGGCATTGGGTCCATCTTTCCTTCAGCCCTTCACCTCACTCTCTTTGGAATGGGAAAAATGTGGCCATCCTTTGGAACCCAACCGATAGCCCCAGAAATCCATCAATGAACAAGCAAAAATGGAATTATATTTGTTTGCAGGACTCCCCATTTCCCAGATGGCATGTTACAGCAGAATCAAGGTTATCTCCCATCTAACAACCTATCTAAGCCTTGCCCTAGAAGTCTTCAGGTACAGCTTACTAAGGCCTTTTGCAGTTTGTCTTCGATTCAGCTCTGATCAGAGCAGGCTGGCCCTTCAGGAGTTCAACTTCAGTCACTTGTACTGTCTACAATTGTGAGCATAGTGCTGCTGGGCCCCAACTATAAGCCCACTCCTTTGAACCTCAGGACAGATCTGATATATCTCCCTTTCAGATTCCTCCCCTGGATGCAAGCTCCTTCCTGAATCTCCACAGACCTTCAACCAGCTGCTGCTGGAGCTGATCGTTCGAGTTCATCAGCCCATCCCCATTCTACAGGGAAGAAGCTGCATGCATCCCTGCCTGTCTGCACCAGCTCTACATGGGAGAGTAATGGATCCCCACGTCCATGAGGGCACTGAAGAATACACTGACACCACTGCCAGTGACTTGATTCCAACTCTATGACTATAACACAGAGCTGCTTCCTAGGCTTTCCAAGGCCAGAACTCTTTAAGGGAGCAGCAAGTCTCATTTTTCTCCAACTGAGCAGTTGGTGGGTTTGAACTGCTCACTTTGCAGTTAATCACCCACCAGTGAGCCCATTTTCCTCATTGGATTCTTCTACCTTGAAGTTGAGGCTTGGTTTTCTTTCTCCTCTCAGCTGAAGATAGGATGAGCATGTTCTTCCTTTATGGTTTTATAATTCTGGGTCGCACACTTCATTATAATACTCTGAGGTGCCTGTCCTTTGACATTTTCTGTTCATCTCTTTTAACTACATCGGTTCTTCCATTTACTTTAGCTGCTCTATCTATGTTCTGAGCAAGTTTCAGAGGCTCTTCTGACATCCACTTTGGTTTTTTTATTAAAATAATTTCATTGGGAACACATACAACTCTTATCACAATCCATACATACATCAATTGTGTCAAGCACATTTGTACGTCCATTGCCCGCATCATTCTCAGAACATTTGCTTTCCACTTAAGCCCCTGGCATCAGGTCCTCATTTTCCCCCTCCCTCTCTATTCCCCCCTCCCTCATGAACCCTTGATAATTTATAAATCATTATTTTGTCATATCTTGCCCTGTCCAACATCTCCCTTCACCCACTTTTCTGTTGTCGGTTATATGTAGATCCCTATAATCGGTTCCCCCTTTCCATCCCACCCTCCCTCCACCCTTGCGGTATCGCCACTCTCAGCACTGGTTCTGAAGGGATCAACTGCCCTGGATTCCCTGTGTTTCCAGTTCCTATCTGTACCAGTGCACATCCTCTGGTCTAGCCAGATTTGTAAGGTAGAATTGGGATCATGACAGTGGGCACGGCAGCAGGCGGGGGGAAGCATTAAGGAACTAGAGGAAAGTTGTATGTTTCATCGTTGCTGCCCTGCACCCTGACTGGCTCGTCTCCTCCCCAGAATCCTTCTGTAAGGGGACTGACATCCACTTTGATCTATCCTTTCCTGTCTTTTTAATGACCTTTGGCTTTTTCCCTATATGATGTTTTTGATGTCCTTCCTCCTATGATTTCTGTGGTTTTCAGTCAGTAGCTGTGGCAAATATGTAATCATTTGTCAATTTGAGGATTAAGAGTGTACGGGTGGAGTCTAGCTTATCAATCAGATCATAGCCAATGAGGCCTCTGTGTGGGCATGGTCTTCTCCTGAGATCTCTGGGAAATCCAGTCCTTCCTCCTTGGAGGTGGAAGACACCTCTCTCTCTCTGCTACTCCCTGGGACAGAAGACAATTGCAGAAGACAAGCCACATGGACACAGCCAGACCTTGGAAGCCAGAGAGAGACCCCTGCCAGAAATGAGATGCTTACAATGCCATTGGACTTTCTACCCACTGGCTTGTGATTCTCCTGCATTTGGCTTCATTGCATGTGTTTCGTGAGTCTGAAAAGGACTTTATAGATTGGTATCGGACATATGAGCTAATATCAGACTTATGGCCTTGGACTGGACTGGGCTGGGATGTTTTCTCAATGTTCAGTTCCTCTTGTATATAAACCTCTCCCTTATATACATATGCATGTTTATGAATTTGTTTCTCTAGTCTACCCAGACTAATACAGTAGCATTCAGCGCATCTCTAGATGATCTCTAAATTCAGGTGGGATATTCTCAACATTGTCTTTTGGCTTTTGTGGGCTTTCAATATTTTTTCTTCAGCTTCAACCTCAACTTGCATATGAGCAATTGATAGTCGGCTTCACAGTTACCCCCTGGCCTTGTTTTAGTTGCTTGTGGTAGTTACCTAATCTTGTCAATTTGAGACTTAAGAGTGCAGGGGTGGAGTTTAACCTGTCGATCAGGTTGCAGCTTGATGACCTCATTTGGAGGCGCTAAGGAGATAAATAGCTCACTGGAGGCAGGACACATGCACACTCCCTGTGAAACATTACAGCTGAAAAGACAAATGGAGCTGCTTTAGAGTCCTGGAGCTGAAAGAGCCACGCAGAGACCCCTGCCAGCACTAAGATGCTTCCACTGCCACTGGATCCACAGGACTTTCCACCACCTGGCCTGTGATCTTCCTGCATTTGGCATCATTGCGTGTGTTTCATGAGTCTGAAGAGGAATTTATAGATTCGTATTGGACATATTGGCTAATATGGGGCTTATGGACTTGATCTGGACCGGGCTGGGATGTTTTCTCCATGTTCAATTGCTTTTGCATATAAAGCTCTTTCTTCTACACATATAAATGTCTATGAATTTGTTTCTCTAGTGTTCTCAGGCTAACATACTGAAAACATCAAATTTCTCCCTATCTCTTTTCAGAGATGTAATAGATTTGATGTCTGTATATTCCAGCCGGCAAAGGCCACGTGTATAGTCACGATTTAGTTTGTTGAGAAAGGCATTTGGTCTTGCAAAATGCTATTAAGTGATCTCCTACATTGCTTCTGTCACCAGGGCCATATTTTCCAACCACCGATTCTTCTTTGGTTCCAACTTTCCAATTCCAATCATTAGTAATGATCAATGAATCTTGATGGCATGTTTGATCAATTTCAGACTGAAGAAGTTTGTAGCATTCTTCCATTTCATAATTTTTGGCTTTAATGGTTGGCGCATAACTTTGAAGAACAGTTGTGATTATTTGGTCTTCTTGTAGGCTTAGGGATGCTACACTACCACAGACAGCATTGTGCTGCAAGACGGAGATAAAAGTGTTCTTTTTACTCACAAGTGTGACACCACACTTCTTCAGTTTGTCATTCCTGGCAAATGAGATCTTTCTGGTATAAATGATGCCTCAACAGGCTCTTGTCCCATCTGCAGGTGCCTACCCACAAAGACCAGCCCCCAGCCCCAGCACAGGCCTGAAACAGCAAGGCCCATTCAGGATTCGCTACCCATTCCTCACCCCTTTCAAATGAGGATCTCCATGCACTTTATAATATTAATGAAAAGACAGTATTATCCCTCGGAAACTGGTGTAGTTATTCCCAATCAACCAACGAGGATACGGAAGCCTGTGTCTGTGCCACAAGAGGAGAAGGTGCTGAGAAAGCGGGACAGGAGGCCAGTGGTGGAGAAGCAATGCTCTACTGAGTGTGTGCAGAGGGTTTCCTTTAGAGTGGCAGGCACTGAGCCTTGCCCACACCTGTGCATCCCTAGCACACACCTTTTACAGGTGGCAAAACGGAGGCTCATTACGTCAGTGACTTGTCCAGATTCTTAGCTAGAAAGTGGCCAAGCAGGGACGCAAACCCAGAGAATTGTCTGGAGATCCAAGTCCGTGGTATTGCCACTGCTCTTTATTTTTAAATATAATTCAAATAGTCATTTCCTGCCTCCAAGTAATGATTATTCACATCGGCACAGTACTTTATAGTTAGCAGAGCATTTAAGCGAGCCTTGTCTTATTTGTTCTTCATAATATCTCAGCCAGGCAGGAAGTGCAGATGTAATTAGCTCCATTTTATAGATGAGGAAATAGAGGCTCAGAGAAGAGGAAGTCAAGGGCCCAGGTTCTTATAATAGCAATAATAACTCATTGCTGTACAGTGATTTATAGCTTACAAAATACTTTTTTTGTTTGGGGATATTGCAACAGCTTTATGAGATAAATTGAGTTTGAGTTCCCATTAAAATTATAGTTAGCAATAGTATTCCCATGTTTTATGTTTAATTCTTTTTTGTTCCCATATTTTATTACTTTAAACATTTATTATTGAACTATCACTTTACTGGGGGCTCTTACAGCTCTTGTAACAATCCTTACATCAATTGTATCAAGCCTATGTGTGCATTCGGTGTCATTGTTATTTTCTAGATATTTACTTTCTATTGAGCCATTGGTATCAGCTTGTTCCCCTATTTCAGATGAGTAAATCAAGGTTCAGAGAGAGTTAGGCAGAAGATGAGTGAGTCAGTTAGCTTATTGTGCCAACCTGGCCGATAAGCACATGTGGGGTTAATTGAAGGGCAGCGAGATAAATGGCTCGGTGAGCCTCACCTTTCCAGTTCTTGGGTCTCTTGTTTTGTAATGATCAGATTAGTGTTCAGTTGCCTTGGCCAGTTCCCTGCTTCAGTTGGGAGGGCTCACTTCCTGCAAGACATCCCCAAGGAGCTGGAGCAACTGTGTGGAGACCCCTGCCAGTGCTGAGATGCTTACACATTCCCTCATTCAGCTTTCCTCCTGCAGTTGGCATCATAGCGTGTGTTTTGTGAGATGGAGAAGGACTTTGTGGATTGGTGTTGGACATTTAATGGATTAATGTTGGACTTGTGGACTTGGGCAGCAGTAGGTTGAGATGTTTTCTTGATGTACACTTAACCTTTATATAAAACTCTCTCTTATATAGAAGTTTCTGTGGATTTGTTTCTCTAGAGTGCACAGACTCACACAATGAGAACAGAGCATCTGTATGTCAGAAACAGAGTGATCAGATACTATTGCTGTCACCTCACTGAGTCCTTCTCATAGCTGATAGGCCAATATTTGTAACGGCTTTCCTTTTATCCATTGCAACAAATGTCTCCTAGCGCCCACTGGGCTTGCAGTGCAATTTTTGTCTTCCGTATGAGTCTCAGGTTCAGGTCTCAGCCAATCAACCTTTGAGCAACCATCCCTCTTTGCCAGTGGAGGCTTCCGTATCATTATGATGCTGAACAAGTTTCAGGGTGGCTTCCAGACGAAGATAGACTAGGAAAAAAGGCCTGGTGATCCACTTCTAAAAAACAGACCAATGGAAACACTACAGACCACAATGGTCTGATCTGTGAGTGATCATGGAGAGGGCCCAGGACTGGGTAACCTTTCCTTCCTTTGTGCCCGAGGTCATCATGAGTGGAGAGCAGACTCGCCAGCTACCAACAACAAACAGCATCTGGTCCTATTTGGGGAACAACGCAAAATCCCTGCCTTCACTGGGCATATCTTCTTTTGCGTATGGGTGGCAGAGACCCTAAATAGACAAGCAAGTATAGAGCATACAAACCAAAGCTGAGTCCACTGCCAGAGCTGATCCTGACTCATACATACAAGATCCACTGAATGCAACGAAGAAAGACATGGTCCAAAGAGGGGTGGATGCAGGTTGGTTCAGATTGAGTGGCCACAGCTAGTCCTCCTGAGGACACGGCGATGAGGAGAGATCTGAGTCAAGTGAGCAGAAATGGGCCCTGAACGAGTCTTGAGAAATGAAAAGAGCCATGTAATAACAATTCCAGAGGCAGCAGGTCCTCTTATTTGAGGGTTTAAAATATGTGGGGAATATCTAAAGATATTTGAGTCTTTACAATAACCATGAGAGATGAGTGAAAGGTTAAGAGTTTAGCTCACAATGTCATAACTGATAAGTGCGGACTCAAGACTCCAACCTACCTCTACCTGACACCCAAGTCGGGATTCCTGATCATGAGACACCCACTGTGCAGAGGCTAGGAGGGAAGCCCATAATGAGTGTGGTTTGCATCCAGGTAGGAAAGGCAAAGAAGAGAAGGATGGGAAGTGTGGCTGGTCCACTGAGTGGATCAGACCCTTAACAGTCTTTGAAGGCCATGCTAAGAAACGCTTCCTCCCAACTGCCTCCAACTTTTGGTTTAGCACATTCACCGTTGGAGTCACCCCATGACTCCCCCGCAGTAGTTAGAGTTAGTTTTCAACCGTCCTCTGTAAGATGGACGATCCAGCAGCCTCAACAATGGACTCAAAGCTAGCAGTGACCATGCAGATGGGCTGGGCACCAGGTTCCTCCTGTTAGACATCAGGTCACCATGACTCAGCACCTTCTGAGGGGAGTTAACACCAGTCTCCAATTTTTTTGGGGGTGGGGGAAGTCTTTGGTTGCAGCACCAAATTTAGTTGGTTGATACACGATTACCTGAGTTTCCAGGTCTCATCATTGAGATACCTACAATGTCCATATCACTGATGCCATTGTGACTGTGCGTTATGCATATAGAACCTTTACCCTGGAGAGGAGACCCAGATCACTACCAGGCCAAGACTCACAGAATGTTTAGAGCCCTGTAATGAGAGCCTCTTGTTCTTTTGCATCTTTTACCCTTTGATTGACTGGTGCCTTCATTGTTTCTAAGAGGCTTTAGTGACTGACCCAGAGTCCCTGGATAGAGCACGGGAGCCACTGCCACCCCCTCCACCACCACCACCAGCTGCCCTGAGTCAGCTCTATTTCATGGTGCCGCATATGTAAAGCCAGCCTTCATAGGGTTTATAGGGCTGAGTTGCTTTCTTCCTCCTCTCCTCCCCCACTGCCCACGCGAAGCAGAGATCGCCAAGTCTATCTTTTGAGGTGCCTGTGGGTGGATTCAAACCCATATCCCTATGTATCAGCAGCTGAGCTTGTTCACTGGACCATCCAGGGACTGTTCGTCCCCCCTCCCCCCAGGGGTTTATGTGTCCTGGGTTCATGTACTGAGAGCGCTTATCGGTACCAGTATGCATGCTCTGCTCTAGACTTTGTAAGACTTGTAAGGTAGAACTGGGGTCATGATAGTGGCAGAGAGGAAGCATTCAAGAACTAGAGGAATGTTGTGTGTTTCATTGGTGCTATACTGCACCCTGGCTGGTTTGTCCCTTCCTTGTGACCCTTCTGTGAGGGGATGTCCAACTGATATGATTGCTTGTTTTTAGTCTTCTGATGCAAAGGACTGCTGTTTTAATTTGAATTTGATGTGAATATGTGGACACCATGGGTTTTCAGGAACACCTGGATGTGTGTTTCCTTATGAAATCAGAAGGCCTGACATCTCTGGGTGCACTGAGTCCCACCTGCTGGGTGCAGTGGCTGGACTGGGGAGTAGCTGCCACAGAGAACAGAGAGCTGCTCTCCGGGTGGCTACCCAGGTGCTCCAGGTCTCCTTTACACGCCCCAGTGAAGCCTGAAAGATATGAATTTTGGATGCTCCCGATTTGAGAGAGGTTTGGTAGATAGTGTTGCCTTGGAGCACCCCCAAGTCACACCCTAGGAACAACCTTCACACCAGGTGGTGACTCACTGAGCTGTCTGCTCACTGGGAGAAAACCTGGACCCAAGGCTTTGGCGTGGCCAAATGGAGCAAGCAGAAACGCGGAGGAGGCCAGAGCCACGGATGCCCCCCCTCTTCATTTCCATCTGGCTTATTGCTCCATCCAGGTGAGGTGACCGCCCATCAGTCACCTTCTGAGAGCCTTCACAGGCCTTCCCTCTGCACAGAGAAGAAAACCAGGCTCCGCAGAACTGCCTGTGCCCAGCCCAACTCTGCGTCCTCTCCCAACGCAGGTTGGTCTGCCGTCTGCTTGGTGAACGCCAGTCTGTTCTACGTCCTGAACTCTCTGCACATCCAGACCCGATCCTTTTCATTTGAGGGTAAACAGTCAGCACCCCTTCAGCAACAAATCCCTACCCCTGTGCCCCACTAATACCCTCCAGTCTCTCTGGTGGCCTGCTCTCCATCCTCCGTAGAAGTGGGGTTGTATGCAACTTGTCTTCCTGGGTCTGACGTTTCAATCGCCCTAAGAGTCTCAAGGCTCCTTCGTGCAGGAGCATGTTTCAGGGACGCCTTTTCTCTTCCCGTCGGGATTCCACTGCGTGGGTGTCCCACCTTCCCTCTAGCCACTCCTGTCCTTGGGCGCTTGGGTTGTTTCAACCTTTCGGCTCACATGAACAGCGCTGTCAAGGACATGAGTGAGCAGGTATGGAGTGAATCCTGCTTGCAAGCGGATTTGGAGGCCTTTCTCCAAGTGTTCCTGTAGTACATTATTGTACTTCCTGCTGCTTCCTTCCCGTGTGTCCCTGGGGAAGAGCAACTTGCTTTTCTGAGCCCAGGATTCCTCAGAGGCACTTCACCAAAACCAAGTCAACTGTCGCCCAGTTGACTTGGATGTATGTCAACCCTACGGTGTCAGAGGCAGAGCTGGCCTCCACAGGCTTTTCAGTGGCTGCTTTGGCAGTGGCTGCTTTGTCAGAAGCAGGTTGCCAACCCTTTCTTCCAAGGCACCTCCAGATGGGCTTGAACCTTCTACCTTTGGGCTGGTGGCCAAGCACCGCCAGGGAATCCGTGCAAGGGGCTGGGATACTGCTTGCCTCAGTGGACTCTTCGTGAGGGTGAGGTATGGCAACGCACGTCACGTTCCCAGACTGCATCCTGGCACATAGTAGGTCCCTGGCCAAATCAAGCCCTCCAGCTCTCCTCGCCCCATCCCCCCCTTCCCCCTTTAAGTCTGAGCTAGAAGAAAGCACGTCAATCACAGGGTAATTTATGCAGCATGATATGCCTTTATTATTCCACGCTGAGTTGGCTCTCCTACTGTCCAATGAAGGTCAAAAGGAGGTACGGCTTTTATCTCTCCAGCAACTCTGGGAGCACAGAGGGGAGGGGGCAGCTCACAGAGGTTTCCTCCTGAAAACAAACAGACCCTCTCCCCTGCCCTGAATAGCTTTCCTCAATCAAAGCTGTAAAAGTCTCAAAGCAGCAGGACTTTGCCCTGAGACTGGAGGGAGCTAATAAAGCCTTGAATGGGGAGAGTGACCCCTAACTGGCAGAGGGGTCCCCGCTGGGCCCCAGGCCCGAGCCTGCTGCCTCGTGGAGAATTCAAAGGTCACGTGTCATTAGTCAGTGTCTTACAGCCACCCTTTCAAAATTATTGATAAAGGGGAAGGGGGCCCTCTCTGCTGCGAATCCCGAAACGATTTTCTCCACCACCCCCCGCGCCCCCTCCACTGCGGGCAGAGCTCGATGGCAACATCTTTTACTCGTTTTCTTTCAGAGGAGAAAGAACTGGTTTGAAATCGGGAGTGTCATGCTTTGGAGGACATGAAGATCGGGACCAGATTCCTTTCTTCTTGATGCAGTTTCTCGGTGCAGCCTGCCTCTTGAGAAGAGACTGGAATTGGGTTCCCATGAAAGCGTGGCTTGTTTGGTCCTTGTCCCCAAATCCTTCTCAAATGTCAGTAGCATCTCTGCCATTTCTTCTAGGCTCTCTCCAGTCTGGCCAGAGGCCTGGCTTCTGTGAGGATGAAGGGGATTTGAGCCCCGCTCTTGAAGAACTGTGAACCTCCAGCATCTGCCTTCTTCCTCCATGACTCAGTTTCCTCATCTGTTCCCACTGGGCAGCATCCTGGACCCACGAGGGAAATGACCTGGATGACCTCATTCAGGCCTGCGATGCACCTTAAAGGGATAATCAGCCCTTCATCTCATGTGAAAGAGTGGTGATTATCATATTTCCTTTATTATTTGCTTAGCCCCAGCCGTTTATAACAGCGGCCAACAAGTGGCTGTGGTTGCGTTAATCTTTAATCCATTAGCCGGAGATAGGTTTGATGACATTCCTGCATTTACAGGTAGTCATGTCATTGCTTTTGATTTGTTGTCCATTTTGCGAGGCAATTAAGGGGCCGCATCATATCCCTCTGCACATGTCAACTGGGATGTCAAATCTCGATGTGTTTCATGTGCCTGGTGGGGAGGTGCACGTTACATCCCACATGTCGTATCAGAGACAGAAACCACTTGTCATTAAAATTATTCCAGAAAATTCCTTAAGGCATTTATTATTCTTACTACTACTAATTATCATGATGATTGCCGCCATCCAGTCAGTGGACTCAAACCTCTAACCTTTCAGTTAGTAGCTGAGTGTGTGAACCCTTTGCACCCCCAAGTGTATGGTAGATGTGACTGTGTGTCCCTGGCCCTGTAGAGTAGCATCACATGCGTGTATCATGAGAACAGGAAGAAGCAGCATCGGAACAGATCTCCGCCTTTGGTGCCAGGTGGAGTGCGTGGCTGGTGGTCCAGCCAGAGGGTGCGTTCTGGGAATATTGCCCATCACGGACCTCCAGACTAGCTCTCCGCAGAGCAAGGGGATGAGACACACGTGTGAAATGAAACTGACCTAAAGCGAGTCTCCTGTCTCCTGCTCACTCCCTGGGCGAACTGGGAAGTGGCATGCTCCCGCCCCCACGCTAAAGCTCTTCTCTGTCACAAATGCATTTGAATATATTAACTGCGCATGTCATGTGACTCCCATAGTAACTAATACTTCCCTTCTATACAAGTTGAATTATTTATCCCTATACATATATATATTATTTTACTTCAGTAAAATACTCATACAATTTGTCATGCTGACCACTTTTAAATGTACATTGCAGTGGTGCGTTTTTTAAATTGTTGTAAATATACATGTCACCAAACAGTTGTCATTTCAAGATTTCATGCACAGACCATTTATTGACATTAGTATAGTCGCCATCTTGCCAAATAGAAACTCTGAGGGTTGGGCTCTTTTGACGCCCCCTTTCCCCCTGAAACACCACATAGTAAATACTGCCCAGGCTCACTCGTCTGGGTGGAGGAGAGCAGCAGGGTGCTGGCCAGAGGCAAGCGATGCCACTGAAGGAAGATGCCACGGAACTGCTTGAGCTAAAGACCCCTTCATCACCAACAAACCAGTGGCCACGGGGTCAGTTCTGATTCATGGTGAGGCCATGTTTTCAAGGCTGCGATTTTCAGAAGTAGACACTAGATCTATATCCTGAGACACCCTTGTGAGTGTTTGAATAGCCAATCTTTCGGCTAGTGGTCTCAAACTTCCTTGCTTCTGCCAGCTGGGAACCTTGGCTTTCTGCTCATGGGAGTCATTGCCCTGCCCCTGTGGCTTTAGAATTCCAACATGTTTTCTGATCAACTGTAGAGGATTCCAAACCTTGGTTGCAGGGGAGCCAATCTTTTGTCTCACATTTTCTTTCTTTTTTAATAATTAAATCATTTTATTGGGGGCTTGTACAACTTTCATCACAATCCACACATACATCCATTGTGTCAAGCATTTTTGTACACTTGTTTCCCTCATCATTCTCAAAACATTTGCTTTCTACTTGAACCCTTGGTATTTTCCCCTCCCTCTCCGCTCACCCCTCCTTCATGAACCCTTGATAATTTATAAATTATTATTATTATGTCATATCTTACATTGTCCGACATCTCCCGTCACCCACTTCTCCGCTATCTGTCCCCCAGGGAGGAGGTTATATGTTGATCCTTGTAATCTGTTCCCCCTTTCTCCCTCACCTTCCCTCCACTTCCCTGGTGTTTCCACTCTCACCACTGGTCCTGGGGGATTTATCTGTTGTGGATTCCCTGTGTTTCCAGTTCCTATCTGCACCCATGTACATCTGCCAGTCCATCCAGATTTATAAGGTAGAATTGTGATCTTGATAGTGGGGGATGAGAGGAGGAAGCATTCAAGAACTAGAGGAAAACTGTATGTTTCATCATTGCTACACTGTACCCTGACTGGCTTGTCTGCTCCCTGTGACCCTTCCATAAGGGGATGTCCAATTGCCTACAGATGGGCTTTGGGTCTCCACTCCGCATGCCCCCTCATTCACAACAATATGATTTTTGTTCTGATGATGCCTGATACCTAATCCCTTAGACATGGTCTTACAGGCTGGTGTGCTTCTTTTATGTAAGTTTTGTTGTTTCTCAGTTAGATGGCTGCTTGTTTCTTCAAGCCTGTAGGACCCCAGATTCTATATCTTTTGATAGTCGGGCACCATCAGCTTTCTTCACCACATTTGTTCGTGCACCCACTGTCTTCAGTGATTGTTCCAGGAAGGTAAGCATCTCAGATCGCCGAATTGTTAGAACAAAGTGTTCTTGTGTTGAGGGAGTACTTGAGTAGGGGCCCACTGTCCATCTCTTTCCTTTACACTAAACTTATAAATATATGTACATAGATCTATTTCCCCATAAATATATTTACATCTGTACATGCCTGTATTGAGATCTCTATAATGCCCTTTGCCTCCTCATTCTTCCCTCTGTTTCTTTGTACTTTCCTCTTGTCCCACTATCACGTTCAGCCTTTATTTGGGTTTTAGGAATTCCTCTTGGTTACATTGTCCTTGATCCAGTCCTGCCAGACCTCCTTGCCACTGATTTCGGATCACCTGTTGTTCCCTTGTCCCTGGGTTTGTTAACACCCACTTCCTTTCCCCTGCCTCCTGCTCTCCCATGTCCCCCCCACCCACCCACCCAAACTGTCATCCCTTTGTTCTCTCTTCTGGCTTGTTTATCCCACCTATCCCTTCCAGGTAGACAGACATGCAGCTTGTCTCACAATTTCGAATGGGACCCTGTTAGGCTAATTTTGCAGATTTGTCTCCTAAGAACCAAAAACCTGGTTTCTTAATGGTTCTATTTCCCTCTCTGTAAAATGGGGCTTTGAGAGCCCTGGTGGCATAGGAGATACTAGTTGCCAGAGCAAAAGTTCAAAACCACCAACCGCTGCATGGGAGACGGGTGAGGCTCTCCACTCCCATAAGGAGTTACAGCCTCGAAAACATACAGGGTCGTTATGAGTCAGAAGGGATTTGATGGCAATGAGTTCGGAGTGTGAGGCTTTAGAATATTCCCTATCTCATAGAGTTGTTTAAAGGATTAAATTAATATAAACCTGAAAAGTGCTTAAAAGAGGACCCGGCACTATTCTTGCTGCTGATTTCAATTTGTTTCTAATGATTCTTTTACTTTTCATCATTAAAATGATAAATTCAGGTGTTTTTTTTCAAATTTAGTATTGTTTTAAAAATTTTATGTCTAAAATGATTTATATATTTTTGTTACTGGTTTTGATGCCATTAGATAATTATGACTGACAATTAGCTATGATGATGATTCTCAATGATTCTATTTTATGAGCCTAGTTTATGCATACATCCATCTCAAAGTGGTCACATAAGTGCATACATCCATGTCATAGAAAGTGCATACATCCATCTCAAACGATCACAGTGGTCATATAAAATGCTTGAATGACTTATTAACCTATGCTGAAGAATTTATTCATTCATTTATACACACAAACATAAGTACATATGTATCTTCTAAAGCACAAGGGGCATCAAAATGTAGCACATCGCATTTGGCTCTACTCAGACTTTTATTCATTTGTTTTTTAAAATCATTTTATTGGGGGCTCATACAACTCATCATAATCCACACATCCATCCATTGTATCAAGTACGTTTGTTCATTTGTTGTCATCATCATTTTCAAAACATTTTCTTTCTACTTGACCCTTGGTATCAGCTCCTCATTTCCCCCCTCCCTTCTCCACCTACACAGACTTTTAAAGGGGAATTTGCTAGTGCTGCTGTTCAGTAAGTGTTGGACTGCTAGGTCCAGGTTCAGCGATTCAAACCCACCAAATGTCTCCTTGGGAGAAAGAAGAACTGTCTGGTCCCATAAAGAATTAACTCGATGGCAGTAGTTTTGTTTTTTTATAGTTTTAGCTGACAAGAGTCTGGACTTGGGGTGGGGCTGGGCGTGGGCGGGTGGGGCTGCCCCAAGCAGGCCATTTCCTCCTGGATGACTGGCGTGAGCGAAGTGAAGTCCTCTGAGCAAGCCTATGCGGCCTCTGGGGCCAACACAAGCACAGATTCCTACGGAGTGAGTGGCTGGTGGTTTGGAACTGCGGACCCTGGAGCTTATCCAAGTGGACCAAGCCTGTATATTGGCTTTCTAAAGCTGCGATCTTTAGAGGAAGCATTTTCCCTGCTGAGGGGCTGCAGCGTTTGAACCACGGACCTTGAAGTTAGCAGTCCGGACAGCCAGCCACCAGGGCTCCTAGAATTCAGACTAAGTATTCACATTACTTTTCAATGAGGCAAGTCAGCACTCCACTGCTAAACAAACAAAAGGTTTTTGTCGCTGGAGCAAAAGCACTAGGCGCCCTGCAGGGGACAAAAAAAAAAAGGCTGGCCTCTGGCTTCCACAAAGATTAGAGCCAGGAGCTCATCCTGACCTTTGATGCTGCTGTTAGGTGTGGTCAACCGTTCCCACTCACAGCCAATCTGCACACAGCGGGTCCAAACACTGCGCCATCTTCACAATGGTTGTAGCAGCTCTAACAGGATTGCTGAGACCCCCCCCCATTTTCTCCTGAAGGGCCCCCCCCCCCGTGGGTTCCCAGGGAGCTTTGTGGGGAGCTGTCCCGTACTTACCCGACAGTGCCACGTAGGCTCGTGGAAGTCCTCGAGTTGGGATGGACCCCACGGCCACCTCTTTGGTTTGGTTTTGTGCAAAGCCCTACAGCACCAAGCAAAAGCTCATGGAGGACAAGTGCCCTGGTGGCACTGTCGGCGGTCGGCAGTTCAAACCCACCAACAGCTCTGCAGGAGAATAAAAATAAATGAATAAAAATCGTGGCCATAGACTGGTGGTTTCGAGCTGCTGACCTTGCAGTTTGCAGCCTCATGCATCAGCACGTTGCTCAGGGCACCTTCCTGACGTAGACTAGATCCCATAAAGATTTACCATCTCAGAAAGCCAATGGCAATGGCAATGCTTCGTCTGTTAACCATAATGTCTGCAGTTCAAACCCACCTGCCAAGCTCCTTGATACATGGACTCCGAAAGCCAATATACAGACAAGCTCTGCCAGGTCTGTCTGCCGGGTAAACACTGTCTGCTAAGCCCACGGTCTGTAGTACAAACCCACCAGCCATGCTCTGCTTGTCACTATGAATCAGAATCAATTCCATAGCGATAGGTTTAGCCCAGCACTGTTCTAAAACTGTAATCGAGAGTTTCTTCATCAGTAAAGAACATATGGACTCACCCTTCATGGGTCCCGTGAGGAATCAAAATAGACTCAAGGGCAATGGGTTTAGATGTGGGGTGTAAGGAGAGGGGTTGGGGCGGGTCTCTAGGAGTTCTGGTGGCTGTAAAGCTCCGTTGCTAACTAAAAAATTGGCGAGAAAGGGCGGTGGCTCCCGAAAAGATTCCAGAAAGCTTCGGAAACCCTATGGGATAGTCCTCATCTGTCCTATAGGATCACTGCTAGTCCTTTTTTTTTTTTGGTTGCTCATTTCAGGGATTTATTTCTACCTGGACCCCTGAACCTGTGGCCTAGCAGACAGAGGAAGCCAGTCAGCGGAAACCCCTCTTCCTTCAGCAAGGCGGACAAACAGCATGGTCCTTTGTAAGTATTCCCTCGGAGATTACCATTTTATTAGCATAGAGATAAACAATGGCAGATAAGAAGGCTCTGGCTTTATATCTGGGGAGAGAAAACAGGACATTTCTTGCAGGAGCGAATCCCAGCCCAGGAGAAGGGAGGCCTCTGTGCCTGAGGCAGCTTCCTGGCTCCGGTGGGAAGCAAGTTTTGACAACAGCAATGCTAATTGATTAAATGTTCTCATCAGAGATTACAGCACGGAGAGCGATCACATTTTTTTTTTTCTGGAGCATAAGCCCAAACTGAATTCATTCCCACTCAGACCTATAAGGGGTGTCATTCCCACCAAGAAAAACATTTTTTTACCCCCTTGTAAAGCAACATGATTTACTATCCCTTGTACCTGCCTACTCAGTTTTCTTTTCAAATTCCAATGAAACATAAGCTTTTCACTGTGATTTAGGTGAACGTTACAGAGCAGACTGTCAGCCTGACATTCAGGAATTTATACATAGCCATTGCAATCCCCTATCCATCGCACTACCACCACATATCCCACTCCCAGAGCTTCCTGTTTCCATGTCTGCTTGCTTCCTAACCTTTGATCCTCAGATAAATGCTGTTCTAACATGAAGTGAGTTCAGTTCCCCATTAGAAGGGTGACTAGGGCTGTAGGTTTGGCGGATCCTACCAGTCTCCATCAGAGTGTGTTAGTTCAGCGTTGTGTCAACCTGGCTTGCCAAGATTGTCAGTGGTTTGGTAGTAATCGCCATGATGTGACCTTAAATGACACAGTCAACTCTATGATGAGATCTTCTGTGAGCTGCTAAGTAGTTGTGGGATGATTAGGGCTGAGTGCAGCCCCTTACTCAGGTCACAGTCCTGTTACAATTGGAAGACTTTTCTTTGGGGGGTGTGGCCCACTTCCTAAATAAGCTGATGTTGTTAGAGGAAGCTGGTTAGCTTCTTGCTGAATCTGGATCCTGTGTCTGGCTCCACTGACCTTCGGTTCTTTGGACTAGAGTCAGTGGTGTGCCATACTGATGGCCAACTCTGGTAGATATCAGGAGCTTGGCATCTGACCTATCATCTGACCCTGATGACCTTGAATTAATATATCACTGCATCCACCAGCCTGTGGGCTTCCTGGGTTATCTTCCTACTTCCTGGTTGGTCTTCTTGATTTTTGGTCCTTGAATCTCAATGAGTCAGGAGAAGGCTCCAGCTTAACATCTGATCTACAGACTTGAGCCAGCCTGACCTTATCCACTTCTACAATTGTTTGAGCCATTTTATCGATGTCAATACTCTCTTGCTCGCTCGATACTGGTTTTGCTTCTCTAGAGAACCCAGCCTAACACATTGGCCAATAAGTCTCCTTTCTTTTATGATTTTGAGTTTTGTTTCATATCCCCACCCCCATACCCACCCCCACACGCAATCTAGGTCCTTCTAATATGATCCCTTCTGGAGCAGTTACTAGTGATGGTTGGGCACCATCTAGTTCTTATGGTCTCAGGGTTTGGGAGACTGATGTTTGTGTGACACATGAGTCCACTGGACCAATTATTAACCTCAGTCTTCAATTTCTTTCTTTCCTCAACACAGGGAGAATAACTTTTTGCACCTTAGTAGTGACTCAGTCACTACTCACCAGTGGAGGCTGTAGAACCTTGCCTTTGTGAACTATGTGATGCCAACTGACCTTGGCATTTCCCAAGACCATGGCCCCTTACATGGGCTTTTAATATCTCTGTTTATCCATCTATTTCATGTCCAAAAGTACAAGGGTTACTTGTGGACCTTGAGGTTCAATCATTCTCTGCTCACCTTAAATAATACTACTATTCTGGTGCTGGGAAAGAATACTGAATGTACTATGGACTGCCAAGGGAACATACAAATCTGCCTTGGAAGAAAGAATGCCAGGATGTGCCTTAGAAGCAAGGAAGTCAAGATTTTGTCTCACGTACTTTCCACATTTTGCCTGGAGAGACCAGTCCCTGGAGAAGGACGACATGCTTGGTAAAGTAGAGGCAGCAAAAGAGAGGAAGGCCCTCAAGGAGATGGACTGACACAGTGGGGGCAACAATCAACTCAAAATAAGAGCAATTGTGAGCATGGGTCACTGTGAGTTGGACTCAATGGCACTGAAGAACAGCAACATTTGGTGCAATTGCCTCTGTTTTCCTGGCAATTGAGCTGTGGCTGGACTGAAAGCTAGGCTTTCCAGGTGTAGGTTTGAATAGATCTTAATTCTGCCTATTATGGGCATAAGGATTTAGGCAAGGTATTTGTACTTTCTGGGTGTCACTTTCCTTACCTGTTAAATGGAGATACAAACAAACCAGTTTCCATTGAATCCATTCCAACTCATGATAACTCTGTCAGGGGGTACCCTCCCTCCTTACCCTTCCCCCAAGAAAAACCCAGCATAAAACTCCATTGGCAGAGGTTTGGTAGCATGCATTTTTCTTGCTAGGTGAGCATCCAGCAACTTGCTCTGAGCTAGTGCACTCAGTGGCGTCACCTGAGAAGGTTCTCTCTGGCCACAGGGAATTTTCTTGTAAAAGCAGTTTTGCTTAAACCTCCTTTTTTGTGATGGGTGATTTAAGAGAACAGTGTGCAGCTGTGAAATTTTGTTTCCTGCTTGGGAAAAATGCCGAAGAAACGGTTGTGATGTTAAACACAGCTTACAAGACAACACTATAGTAAAAATCAGCATGCAACTTGTTTTCTTGTTTCAAGAAAGGTGAAATGTTGATTGATGACAAACTGCATTCTGGCTGTCTGTCACACTCCCAAATGAAAATGTCAACAAAATTCATACATTTGTGTTCAAAGACCAACGATGGATCATTGAAGAGATGGGGAAGTTGTCTGGATTATCTTGGAGCTTGGTTCCATTTTTTTTTCTTTTTCAAATTTTTTTTTGAGTGAATTTTAATGGAAGATTTCAAAATGAGAAGGGTCATTGGGAAATTTGTACCTTGGGTTCTGACTGACCAGGTAAAAGAGCGTCAAGTGGAAACATGCCATGGCATTGAAAGAACAGTTCTGAATTGACCCAGACTTTTCCCCCAAGGTCACTACTGGTGACGAGATGTGGTACTATTCCATGTGTCTTCTCAACGGAATGTCTTGGAGGGAGCATGCATGTGTCCCCCCCTTTAGTGAGCTATTTATCTCAGCACCTTGAAAAGAAGTCATCAAGCTGCAACCTGATTGACAGACTAAACTCTACCCCTTCACTCTTAAGTCTCAAATTGACACCAGATTATGTAAATACCACATGCAGTATGACCATACTTGCAAGTGGGTGCAAATATAAGAGATTTTTTTTTTGCTTTGGGTTTTTGAAATTAGGTGGTCATATGGATTGAATCATTAAAATTTGTACCAACTAGTATTATGACTTGAACTGTGTCTTTTCCCCCACACCCCACACACCCCTCAACCCTTCACACATAAAAGTGTTATAAATTCCAACTTCTATGTCTATGGTAATGATCCCTTCATGGAACTGCGATAGTTGGTTTCATGTCAACTTAGCTGGACCAGTGGATTGGCAGGTAAGGCCTAGTAATCTCCCATGATGTGACCTGACACAATGTAGTCAACTGCATAATGGGATCGGCTGTGAGAGCCCATCAGTTTTAAGAGCATTAGTAGTGAGTGCAAACCCCTTACTCAGGTCTCATCTCTGATGCAATCGAAGGGAGGTTTCCTTGGGGGTGTGCCGGGGAAGAGTATGGGGAGGTCTGGTGGCCTACTTCCTTATATAAGGACGCTGTGCAGAAGCTTACTTGGTTCTTGCTGGGTCTGGAGCCTACATCTGACTCATTGATCTTTGGTTCTTTGGGCTTAAGCCAATGTCCTGCCATATTGGCTGCCTATCTTGGGAATCTTCAGCGGCTGCCATCTGACCTGATGACCTTGGATTCATTTACCTCTGCAGCCACCAGCCTGTTGCCTTCATGCTGATCTTGAGTTTATCAGCCCCCACAGTTACATGAGTCAGAAAAAAAGTCTCTAGCTTACACATCAGACCCATAGTCTTTGTACCTGCCCAGACTTAGCCTTGATGACTTCTTCAACCATGCGAGCCATTTTCTTGTTATAAATTTCTTTCTATATCTACATATATAAGTGTTGCTGGTTTTGCTTCTCCAGAGAACCCAGCCTAACATAGGTATAGATTGTCTTTGTTAGGTGGATGAGACAGCATTATCATACAGTATATATTGATCCAATATTTTTTAAGACGTAATATATTGAAGTAAGCTAGCAAGTGGTGATGGGGGGAGATGGCAAACTACATGAAGGTGACCTAGGAGCAGAAGCTCAAAAGAGATAAGAAGTCCCTCCAGAACCCATCACAAGGTTGGATATCTAGCACCCCATCCCCACCCCAGGGGGATGAATAACAGAAAGGTGGGTGAAGGGAGACAATGGACAGTGTAAGGCACAAAAGAAAAATAATAATAATATATAATTGATCAAGCTTTCACGAGGGTGGGAGAGTTGCGGGGGGTGAAAAAAAGAGGAGCTGATACCGAGGGCTCAAGTAGAAAGAAATTGTTTTGGAGATGTTAATGGAAACATATGTACAAGTGTGCCTAATACCATCGAATGATGGATTGTTATAAGAGCCCCCTAAAAAATTGATTAAAAAAATAAGAAGCTTACAAAAAAAAAAAAAAAGCCATCTTCTCAAGCTGGCATCCTGATTCTGGACTTCTAGCTTCCAAAACTATGAGAAAATAGACTTTGTTGGTCAAAGACATCCTGGGGGACATGTTATCAGGAGGGAGCAGTCTCTGGAGAGGGACATTATGCTCAGTAAAGTAGAAGGTCAGTGAAAGACAAGAGGACACTCAACGCTATGGATTCACACGGTGGCTGCAGTAACAGGGTGGAGCACAGCAACACTTTTGAGAACGACACAGTCTTCTATTGTATATATAGTTGCAACAAATCAGGACGGACTGGATAGCACCTAACAACTACAACAAAAGATAAACTAAGGCATTTAAGGACTCCACTGCCATTATTTGTTTATCAAAGGTGAGCTGGGGTGGGGGGGCGAGCTTTGGAATTTGTATAGGCTAAGATTCTTGAAGATACTGGTTCCCCCTTCTGTATGAGTCAATTGGTTGTATTTCCTTTTTTTTTTTTATAACAACAATCAATTAATGAATGACCTCCCACAACTTAACAGCTGGAATCTTGAAGTCCCTTTTTGTAAGAAACTTCAGATCCAAGGGATGAAAGACAGTACAGGTTTCTGACCTCTTGGTACTTACCAAAGGTGCCACAGTGGATCAGCTGGTTAACCACTCAATGCCCTGTGGTTTCAATCAGCCAGCTTGTGTTAGTCTGGATTGACGAGAGAAACAAATTCATAGACACTCATATGCGTATAAGAAAGAGCTTAATATAAAAGAGCAATTGTATATTGAGAAACATCCCAGTCCAGTCTAGATCAAGTTCATAAATCTGATATTAGCCCATATGTCCGATACTAGTCCATAAATTCCTCTTTAGACTCACACAGCACATGCAATGATGCCAAATGCAGGAAGATCACAGGACCAGTGGGTGGAAAGTTTTGTAGATCTAGTGGTGGGTGGAAACAGCTCAGCGCTGGTGTGGGTCTCTGTGAGGCTCCTCCAGCTCCAGGGCTCTGGCTCCATCAGTGTGTCTCCATGAAGCTTGTCAACAGGAATGTGAAGCAGAGAGTGTGTCCCACCTCCAGGGAGGAAGACAGGGGAATTCCAGAATCCTCAGGAGAAAACCATGCCCACACAGAGGCCTCATTGGCTATGGCCTGGTTGACAGGCTAGATTCCACCCCTGCACTCAAGTAGACAGGAGATTATGTAACTGCCACACAGTTGCTCTAGAGGAGAAAAGTGGGGCCTTCCTGGGAACCGTGTGGATCAGTTCTGCTCCTGCAGAGTTGCCGTGAGTTGGGATTGACTTGATGGCCTGGGTTTTTGGTTTTGGCACTTACAAGGATGAATCAGGGCTTGAGATCCCAGCCTCACACAAGTGATGGGCAATATTTAGTGTGCAAAAAGATTCACTTGAGAGTGTTTGTTTCACTGTGGGAGGCCCGGCAACGGCCCCTGAGATGCTGAGTTAACAGGACTGCAGAGGACTCTGGGAATCTGCATTTTTCGTAACTATCCTAGGTAACGGTGGTGTTCATGGTCCCCGGAACCAGCTCCAAGGGAAAGCCAGCGACTGCCCCAGAGAGGCTGACTGGCGCTATGGGTAGTTTCCCATGGGCATGGCCCGTGAGAGCAGTGAACTGTAAAAGGACGTCGTTTGAGCAGAGCTTGCCTGGTGTACATGGACACTAAGTGCAGGTTCATTTCACTGACTCTTGTGAAACTGGGTCAGCACCGCCTCAATGGCAGTAGGTTTGAGTGGATGTTTAGTAACTGTTCTTTCTAGGGCCCAGGCAAGCAGAAGATTCATTCTCACACCAGCTAAATGTAAGCTCTTGGCATGCAGTAAACCCAAACCCAACTCACTGTCATTGAGTCAATGGTGGCTCACAGCAACCCCACAGGACAGAGTGGAATTGCTCCTTTGGGCTTCGAAGGCTTTTAATCGTTATGGAAAAAGCCTCATCTTTGTCCCTCAGAGTTGCTGGTGATTTCTAACAAATGACCCGTGGTTAGGAGCTCAATATATAACCCACTGTGCCGCCAGGGATCCTGGGCACATAGTAGGTGCTCAGTAAATGTGACATGGAAGTAGCAGAGACAGATTTCACTGCAGCCTTAGTGATTTCTCGGGGTGAATGAAGTCAAGTCACTAGAAGTTTCCTTGGGTGTCTGGGCAGGAAGGTTGAGGAGAGAGGGTTAAAGGGTCAGACCACTTGCGTTACAGACTCACTCAGAAGAACGTAACGACTGTGAGACAGACAGTCAGACCTGTGTTACTCATCAGGTGACATGCTCTTTCTTTGGGTTTGACGTGAAAACTTGAGGTCTTTCATAAGCACATTTGCCCCTGGCAGCAGGGCTGTCTCCTGGCCAATCCTCGCCACCTCCCACCCCATATACCCCCATTTTTACATCTTCTGATGCCATTCTCTCATAGCTTTGGATGCTGTCAGGCTTCCCTAAGACTTTCAGAGAGAAAACCCAACCCTCTTTCCCAACATTGCTCATTGACTCAGAGCAGTAGTTCTGAACCTTCCCAATGCCTCAACCCTTTCATACAGTTCCTCATGTTGTGGTGACCCCGAACCATAAAATTATTTTTGTTGCTATTTCATAACTGTAATTTTGTTACTGTTATGAACCTTCAAGTAAATATGTAATATGCAGGATATATTTTCATTCTTACAAATTGAACATCATTAAAGCACAGTGATTAATCACAAAAACAATATATAATAATATATTGTGAAATATTTATTTCTAATGACAAATAAATTAAATTTTGTCTTGAAGTATGGTGTAGCATGGGTAACAGTCTTCGTGCCAGGTACACATCTGTGGGCACATCTGCCTGGAGACGGATAGAGGAGCGGTGTCTCAGTTCCTAAGACCATTGAAAATATGTGTTTTCTGATGGTCTTAGGCAACCCCTGGGAATGGGTTGTTCAACCCCCAAAGGGGTCGTGACCCAGAGGTTGAGAACCACTGTTTTAGCAGGTGAAAAGATGTAATCTGCCTTTGGGAGCTGGGAAGTCCTCTCCTGAGGTGTGGGGTTTGAAGAGGGAAGCAGTAAGGCTTCTTTTTGGTGGGTTGATATCTCAATTTTCAGGGTATGTCTTGGGTTGCAGGGCAAGCAGAGTTCCATGGGCCACCCAGGCAGACTGTAAAATTCCAACAGCGGCCCACTGGAACTGCTGAAATACAGCCCTTCACCCAAGACCATGACAACGCTCTCCTTACAAAATAGCGGCATGTTGACCAAGCCCTCTGAGTGGGCAGGTACAAGCACGAGTGTGTGAAACTCTGATTAGAAATCACATCTTTGTGTGTTGGTTAGTTGCATCCCCTGCGGCCGAGCTCAGAGATGGTCACAGATATGGAGAGGTCAGAAGTATGGGAGGGAGGAGCAAAGAAACAACTGACTCCTTAGCAGGCAGTGCGAAATGATGCTGTGGAATCATAGACGTGACACAGGCAGATGCTCCTGAGCCACTCACTATGTAGGGAAAACTGCCAGGTCACAGAAGGGTGAGCTCATTATTTCTGAAAAAAATCTGTAGCCTTAAAACAAATCTGGAAATATGAATCATGGTCATAACAGGGGGATTACAGGAGGCATTTTATTTGATCACAGTTTTACTTTGCCATGGTTTCAAATACCTGTGCAGTAAACATAAAGTGTTTTTTACTGTAAGTGTATAATATATACCCAAAGGATATTCAATAACAACTAACGTAAGGAGCCCGGTGGTGTAGCAGGTTACAGATTCAGCTGCAAACTGCAAGCCCGGTGGCTTGAATCCACCAATCTCTCCTCAAGGAGAAAGAAAGATGAAACTAGTTTAAAGTCTCAGAAACCCAAGGGACAAGGGGCGGGGGACACTTACACTCTGTCCTCTGTCACTGTGGACCAGAATTGAGTATGGACGGCAGTGAGTAAATATACATGACAATTGTTTTTTGTGTATCATATTGAAAACTATCCAACATAATTAAATATGCTCACATGTGTGTTCCAGCACAATGGAACTCGACATCATGTTGTCACTTCCTGTTGCCTTATGGGCTCATCTTGATAGAATAAAGCTATTCTCAATATCGGACCCCGCAGTCCTCTCAAAGGAACGGCTCAATGACGTTTCAACACTTTCCTCTTTGAGTCGAAGACACAGAAATCTTTATTGTCTTATAGGTACACTGAAGCTTTACGAACAGTGTGGCCACGCAAACCCCAAGCCTCCCTCGTGCCTCATGCGGGGTCATTTCTTGACGGTAGAGTTCTATGTAGAGAGGACTATGCCCAACCCTCTCTGAAAGACTCAGAACACATCTCATACAGGGGTGGGGTGGGGGATGTAGAGTGTGGAAGGATGAGCTGGCGTTCTCTAACCAGAGAATGAGTGAAGGCCCTTCAAGGCGGGGGGAAGGGACATGGGCAAGGATACAGGCATTTTAAAGGAGAGTTGGTTTATTTGTGTAATCGTGAGTCAACTGGTATGACTGGCTGAAATACGGGGAAGTGGATGGAGAAGACTAGGAAGACAGGTTGGGCCAGATTGTGAAAGTCCTTGAATGTCAGATGAGGAAGATAAGATTCACATGCTGGGCACCAAGGGGAGCCCTGCAAGGCTTCAAGCAGGGAGATCGGATTTTCCTGGAAGAAGTAGTCGCACAGGGAGATTGGCCAGACACAGGGAGAATTTGGAAGCAGGTAGATTGGGCCAAAGCAATGAGCACTGAAGATCTGTAGGTTTTGCTTCTTGGTGATCCACACCCCCAGGAGGGGACCTGCTGTTGAGTGAGTCCCCATGTTTCTGAACAAGAAGAGTTTTTCAGATCACTAGGACCTTTTTCTTGCAAAGCCACTCTGGCTAGGCTTGACCTTCAACCTTCCAGTCAGCTGCGCATTACAAAATGCTGGTGCCAGCCGGGCTCCTCACAGAAGAGTTGTTGTTTGTTGTTGTTGATGTTGATGTATGTCATTGAGTCAATTCCAACCACGAGCCGCCGCATGTATAATGGAATGAAACACTGCCCAGGCCTGTGCCATCTTGACAGTTCTTCTTACTGTGTGTCCATGGTTGGGGCCACTGTGTCTATCCAGCTCCTCAGGGGCCTTCTTCTCTTTCTATGGTGCTCTCTCCAGGGCCTGGTGTCTCTGGCAACACGCCCCAAGTGTGTGAGATGAAGTCTCACCATCCTGACCCCTGAGGAACACTCTAGCTGTGCTTCCTTTAGGACAGGTTTGTTTGGTCTTTTTGGCAGGCCATGGTGTTTTCGATATTCTTTGCCAGCACCGTCATTCAAATGTATCAATTCTTTTGCTGTCCTCTTTGTTCAACGTCCAACTTTCACATGCATATAAGACAATTGAAACGATCTTGGCATGGGTGAGCGTACCTTGGTCTTCAGAGTAACATTCTTGTTTCTCGACACTTGAAACAGGTCTTGTGAAGCAGAGCAATTGATTGTTTAATCTCTTGACGGCTGCTTCCCTGAGGACTGATGGTGGATTCAAGCAAGACAAAGTCCTGACAACTCAATCTTTTTTCTGCTTATCCTGATGTTACCTATTGGTCCACTTGTGAGGAGTTTGGCTTTTACATTGAGTTGTCATCCACACTGAAGGCTGTGATCCTTCATCTCCATCAGCAAGTGCTTCAAGTCCTCCTGCTTTCAAGAGATGCTATTGGGTCATCTGCATATCCACAGGTTGTTAATAAGCCTTCCTCCAGTCTCTCCTCCATGCTTCTTCAGAGAAGGCAGGTTCTCTAGTTATTTTCTTGGCATCCAGATTGAAGAAGCATGGTGAGAGGATACAACCCTGACCCACACCTTTCCTGATTGTAAACCACATAGAGTCCCCTTGTTCTGGTCTCACAACTGCCTCTTGATCCAAGTACAAGTTCCATATGAGCACAATGAGGTGTTCTGGAATTCCAATTCTTCTCAAGGTCATCCACAGAAGAGTTAATATTCAGAAATCCCACTTTTAGGCATTTGTCCTATAATTGAACTTCTGTATGGGATATGTAAATGGGTAGTCATTGCAACATTTTAACATTGCCTATATTATGTGGTAGGGTATGACAGTGCCTGTTGTGAAGGTCAAAATCCATAATTTTTGGTTTAGTTCAAAATATAAAACCATATAAATATGGTTTATCTCAAGAGTAGCAGAATACAGAACACACATAGAGGCCAGTGAACAGGTCCTGATGGGCCAACCAACTTTCTGTGAATACATGGGTTTTGTCTCTAAGACACACTAAGGAATTATAATTTTTTTAAAGGTGATCTATTTTTTTTAAGATTATACACTACAGAACATACAACAATTCATCGGTTTCTACATGTCCAATTCAGTGCATTCTTCAAATTGTACAATTCTTGCTCTACTTTCCTGAGTCAGACCTCCCCCATCCTATAAATGTTTCAAGTAGCTGTTGTCAGTTTGCTCCCACATATAGATAGATCTTAAACAAGCATAATGCTCAAGGCATACATTCCTTACCAGGGAAGCTAAATTACGGCTTGGTTTTAAGAAGATTTCAAGGGGATATTTTTGGTTTAAGTTTTTAAAGGTTATCTCTGGGCAAGCATTTTAAAAGTTTGTCCAGCTCTATCGCTCCAGAAAGGCCAGATTACATAAGGATTTGAAATTCTGTGCTGGTTTCCCCTCCTTCTGAAAAGAATCTTCCATGAAAATGTGTAGGGCTGGTAGCTCAGCTCACTGCCCTCATGCAGACTCTGACTCACAGCGACCCCAGAAGACAGACTACAGCTGCCCCCTGTGGGTTTCTGAGGCTGTTGTCTCAACAGGATCGGAAAGCCTCATCTGTGGGTCCGGCCCACTGATGTTGTCGTGCAGCGCCAGCGGCCCATCCAGGGCACCAGTCTGTTTTCCTGATCTCCTGGCAAAGGAAGTTTCATGGAGGCATTTAGCCACACAAGACATTTCCCCCTCCAATTCCCGACTCTCCTTCCTCCCCCGTTGTCCAGGAAAACAGGGAGCAACTGCTGCGCCTTGGTCCCTTGTAACTTTGAAGTCCCCAGGAATGGCACATGGCATTAGGAGATAGAACAGAAGCACTAACGCCTCTCACAGGCCCTTTTCCTGGGCTGTGCCAGGAAACCCTGGTCCTGAACTTCCAAACCAAGGAACCAAATCCCACGAGGTGTTGGCTTTGATGCACACAGTCCCCGCAGCCTTCCCCCCCAACACCCCGTGGTTGATTATTGCTATAACTCGATCAAACAACTTTTATAAGTATCCGGTTTTCGACAGACATTGCATTCGTCAGTTGTGCATCCCTCCCCTGAATCAGTATAATTTTCTACCACAGAGCACTGAAACCCAGGGCTCCCACGCCCCCTCCCTCCTGCCCCTTGAACTGCTAATAACCTTCCATCCCTAAACATTGGCTTTTTTTTTGGGTGGGGGGTGGTGTTTTATATAAGTGAATCCATACAATATTTGTCCTTTGGTGACTGACTGAGTTCCCTCACCATGTCTTCCAGCTTCACCCATATTGTAGCATGTACCGAGATCACGTTTCTCTTCCCGACTGACTTATAGTCATTGTACGCATGCCCCACCGTTTGCTTATTTATTCGTCCATCGATCGACATTTAGGATGTTTCCACCTCTTGGCTATTGTGAATAGAGCGACAATGAACCTTGGCTTCGAAGTTTCTGTTTGACCCTCTGCTGTCAAGTCTTTTCTTGGGGTGAAATTGTTGGGTCGTATGGCAGGTATGTGGGGCTTTCTACTCTTATAAAGAGTTACAGTCTGGGAACTCACAAGGGGCAGTTCTACCTTGTCCTATAGGGTCGCTCTGAGTTGGTATCAATTTGATGGCAGTGAGCTTGATTTTTTTCCTTTCTCTTTTTCATGGCAGTTCTAGTTTCAGTGTTTTAAGCAACTGCCTCACTGTTTTCCACTACGGCTGTACCATGTCGTATTCCCACCAATAACAGGAAAAGGTTCCCGTTTTCCTATATTCTTGTAAATGTGTGATGTTTTCTCTTTTTTTTTTTTGACTCAGCGGTTGTAGATGATGCCTCCTGGTGATTTCGATTTGTGTTTCTCTGCTGACAAACAACCCTAAGCATCTTCTCATGTGTCTACTGGACATTCGAAATCCTTGTTGGTGAACTGTTGAGGAAGGACTTACTTTCTTTCCTTCTGTGTGAGAATAATGTCGTGTGGATGCTTTCAAGACTTATATTTCTCAGAGATAAAACCCAAACTGTTCACAGCTAACCTCATATCAGATTCACAATAGTCGGGGAGACGGGGAGGCCTGGACGGGGAAGGAAGTACAGCACCAACAAGATGGATTGTGGGTGGATGTTTGTTGAAGCTGACAGATGGACCCATGGGAGTTCAGTTTAATAGCCTGTCTACTTTTGTACATGTTTGGCAAGTTTCCACGATAAAATGATATTTTACAAGGCAAACGATACAACGGTTTGCAAAGAATGCTGGCGTTTGTGTGGAGAGGGAGGCGGGGGTGGGGTGGGGAGGCATGGATGGATGCACGCTCACATACTATTGCTGGTTTAGAAAGACAGACGTGGCGATCGAGTTCCCTTATGGATCACCACCGAACGTTGTCCAATTTGCTTGCTTTGGACTGGCCATCAGGGGGACCAATCATTGGAAGAAGACATCATGCTTAGTGGTTCCCAAGGCCATGCGAGCCAAGGGGACTTTTGGTAAAATGAATGGCCACACTAGCCTTAAAGATGGACTCAAGCTTGCTGGTAATTGTGAGGATGACCCAGGGCCTGGCCAGTGCTTCATTCTGTTGTTATAAAGTCTGTCCATGGGTCAGCTCAATGGCATCTGTCTGTCTCTCTGCTGGTGCATGCAGGAAATACTTAGGGTAGAAAGACCTCGAGCAGAGGGAGTCATATTATTTTCTGCCTTAAAAACAAAAACAAACACACGAAAGATAAACAAAAAGCCTCCAAGATATGCACAGATTATTGTTAAAAAGGGTAAAGTAAGACACAAAGTTACACAAGAAAAGAAGACAGCACCTGTGTTGTATTACCAGCTCAGGGCTCCCTTCCTGTGTGTGTGCACCTTCCTTTTCTTCTCCAAAGAAGGCAGAACACAGTCCCTTCCTGCCTGGTGAGATGGAACTATTTGGTGCAAATTGCCTAGCCCAGGGCCTGGGACAGGGAAGGTTCTTGTTGTGGGCAGCTATGTTAATCACAAGGAATGGGGACAGCAATCAGGAAACTGCTCCTGCGATAGTGGGTGGGGAGAAGACGGTCCGTCAGTCTCTGTAAGAAGCATGCAGAAGGCGGTGTCCAGGCTCGATGTCCTTTTCATGCTCACTGTCTCCTTGCTGCTCCAAGACAGAGCCTGGACTTCTGCCCCCAGCTGTCGACATTGATCAGATTCACCAGGTAATCGCTCACCTCCTCCCGTCACTTTGACTGTGCACGCTCGCCTCAAAGCCCAGGCGCCTTCCTCCAGGGATGGAGCAGAAAGCTGACTTGTTCATTTTTGTGTGGGGTAATTTCTAGGGTGAGTTAGCGCAATGTATGATTTTGTCGGCTCATGTTTCCTGAAACGCCTGCCATGGTGACGTTTGGGACCAGCGTAAACAGCCAACCTGTGTGTGAACCCTGGTCCAGGGGAAGCTGGGTTAGCACCTTCGCAGCCTGTTTAAATTGCACACAGGTCTGCGGGCTGTGTGCCTCATACTCTTACCTACGCAGAACCTGAACTTTGGGTCTCCTCCCCACCTACAACCCCATCCTGGCTAGAGTCAGCTGTCCATCTTTTCTTGATCCAAAAGCTCTCTAGCAGGGCAGGGAGGTTGGGAGGAAACGAGGCGCTAATAACGAGGAGTACAAGAATGGAGACAACGTTCTTTTTTTAAATCATATTATTGGGGGCTCATAGAGCTCTTATCCCAATTCATCCATCCATCCATCCATTCATCCACCCATTATGTTTATACATATGTTGCCATCATCATTTAAAAAATATTTTCTTTCTACTTGAGCCCTTGGTATCAGAACCTCATTTTCTCCCCTCCCTACCTGAAGAACCCTTGATAATTTATAAATTATTGTGTTTTCATGTCTGACCGATGTCTCCCTTCACCCACTTTTCTGTCATCCATCCCCCTGGGAGAGGGTTATATGTAGATCATTTTGATAGATTCCCTTTTTCTCCCCAACCTTCCCCTTACCCTAATGGTATCACTACTCTCATTATTGGTCCTGAGGGGTTTATCTGTCCTGGATTTCCTGTGTTTTGAGCTTTTATCTGTAGCAGTGTACATGCGCTGATCTAGTTGGATTTGTAAGGTAGAATTGGGATCACGATACTGGGGTGGGGTCGGGGGAAGGAAGCATTAAAGAACTAGAAGAAAGTTGTATGTTTCATCGGTGCTATACTTCACCCTGACTGGCTCATCTCTTCCTGTGACCCTTCCATAAAGGGATGTCCAATTGTCTCCAGGTGGGCTTTGGGTATCCATTCTGAACTCCCCCTCATTCACATTACTATGATTTTTTTTGTTGTTGTTCTGGGTCTTTGATGCCTGATACCTGATCCCATTGACACCTCATGATCACACAGGCTGGTGTGCTTCTTCCATGTGGGCTTATTTATTTTCAAGTCTTTAAGACCCCAGACACTATATGTTCTGATAGCCAGGCACCATCAGCTTTCTTCACTGCATTTGTTTATACACCCATTTTGCCTTCAGCGATTGTGTTGGGAAAGTGAGCAGCACAGAATGCCATGTTATTAGAACAAATTTTTCTTGAATTGAGGGAGTACTTGAATAGAGGCCCATTGTTTGTCTTCTGCCATAATATTTAACATATAAATAGATAGGTACATTGATCAGAGCCAATGTTCTAAAGCAGGTCATAGTGATGACTATAGAACTCTTCTTGATGTGATTGAACTATTGAATTGTATAATATGTGAATTATATGCCAATAAAGCAGTTTTTTTTTTAAAAAAAACATCTTGGGGGCCGTACAATGGAAAAGTGGTTGAGGGGTGACGGAGGTCAATGTAAATTATGAAAATAATAATCTATAATTTATCATGGGTTCGTGAGGGAGAGCAGCCATGGAAGGGAGAGGGAAGAAATTGGGAGCGGATATCAGGGGCTCAAGTGGGAAGAGAATGCTTTGAAAATGATGATGCAGCATATGTGCAAATGTGCTTGACACACTGGGTGAATGAACTGTGATAAGAGATGTAAGAGCCCCCAATAAAAGTATTTAATTAAAAAAAAAGAGAGTTTTGACTGCTTGGAATAGACTTACCTGTCTTAACACCAGTGGGCTGGGTACAGGGTAGGTACTTGATAAATTGTGTAAACAATTAGGATAACCATCAATTTTGATATTACTACTTTTTCATGTGGTCTCCCTGTTATTGTCATAGTTATTTTCCTTATATCTACCTTTGCCCTCACAGCGTGTGAAATATACACTTCAAAAATGACGCAATAAAGAATATTACAGCTTTAAAAAAAGTCTCAATAAGACTCAGAAAGTCAAAGGGAGTTAAGCCAGGAAACTTGCACTGAACTTGACATTCAAGATCCTGCCTCTAGATGCTTAAGAGTGAGGACTCGATGCCTTGGATACAGGGCAAAACACCAAACCCGCTTCCATTGAACAGAGTCCAACTCATGGTGACTCCATTGATGACTTTCTTGGCCATCATCTTCATGGAAGCAGTTTGCCAACGTTTTATTTTATGATGCCACTGGGTGGATTTGAACCATCAACTTTTAGGTTAGTAGTTGAATGTACACTCTTGCCATCGCCCAGGGACCTCATGAAACCTCACTCCTACAGAGAACATACTTGCTACCATGCTCTTAATTCCAATGGTTTGTGGCCCTACATAGGGTTTCAGAGGCTGTGATCCTTAAGGGGGCAGGCAATCTTCCTCTTGAGGAAGGGGTAGTGGATTTGACATTATCAGTCCAATATCTAACCCACTGTATCACCACCCGCAATAGTGAAAGGTTATTTTTCCTTCTTAATTTATATATATATATATATATATATATATATATATATATATATATATATATATATAAATGGTTGATAAGCGGGTTTCCCTTTCCCCAGTACCTAACCCCTGGGGTCTTCGAGGTGGTGCCTCTTGGTGGGGAGGGACATTGGAAAACAGCCATCTGTAGAAGAGCGCCATTTGGAGGAAGAACATGATCTGGTCAGGACTCGGCTTCTCTGGAGGAGCCTTCAAAGGAAACAGGAGGCAACTGATGCCGGAGCCCCTCCCAGGCTGCTTTCCACAGCTCAGTGGAAAGAAAACCAGCTCACCAAGCGGTGTGGCCTCCAGAGGACAGGGCACGTGTGACGGTGCCGGTGCCTCTGCTGCCTTGATGTGGACCAACTGAACAAGAGATGCCGAGGGAGCCCTGGGAAGATGCTCATGTCTTTGAGTCCACAGGGCTTGCATTCTCACCCCAGCCTATGATATCGAAGGTCTGCTCGGACTGGGCATGAGAAACAGTTACACAGGTGCTCTAGGCGAATGGATGTGTTGAACGCGCACAGTTGTCTTCTGGAGAAGATGCAATGCTGGTCCCATTTTTCCCGATGAAGCCACAGAGGCACCGAGAGGGAACGTAACCCACCGGAGGCTGGACTGCGTTGAATAAGGGTTTGATCCTCAGCAGGCTGCCTGCAGAGCCTGTGCTTCATCTGCAAAAAGAATAGAAAAGACACGAACTTCTGGGGATTTGCAGGCTACTCCCAGGACATCTGACTTTGCTAAACAGCCTCACCAACACCGTGGGGGAGGGATGCTCACTCTAGGGTCTCTTGTCAGTCCTGAAACCCAATTCAAATGGGCTCCAGAAGAAAAAGAGAATTGATCGGTGCCCTGCCTGGAGTTGCTGAGTGGTACAAACATGCTCAGCTGTGAACCGCAAGTTCGGAGTTCACTCGGAGGCACCTCGGAAGAAAGGCCTGGCGATCTATTCACAAAAACCAAGCCATTGGAAAGCTGTGGGATGCACATGGGGTCACTACGAATCAGTATCGAGCCTGCATCGACTCCACAGCCACAGGCTGACTAGTTGATAAGGGAGAACCGCAGGCCCAGTTCTGGCTCCAGGCGCGGCTGTCACGGGAACTGTTTCCTCTCCTCATTTTTCGTCTTGGCCTCCTTGGAGCTGGCTTTCTGCTTTGGTGTTTTCCCTCATCCCCAGTGAGCGATGGGCTGACAGCCCCCCATCCTCTCTGGGACACTTGCAATGAGAGTCCTTAATAGAGGCTCCACTGGTAGGCAGCCCCCTGTGTCCAAACCCTTTCTGAGCCCACCTCTGTCCATGGGGAAGAGATGTTATGGTTAGATGAGGCTGAGCTGTTTTCTTACTCTTGGACCTGGGAAAGGCATCATCTTCCCCACTCCACTGCGAGTGGGCAGGAGAGTGTCCACAGGGGAAAAATGGGTCCATGGTTATCAGCAGGGATTGCAGAATGGGGTGAGCCCTGTTGAACGAGACCACACGCTGTTGATCTCCAGGTAACGGAGGGGTGCTCACAGACAGGAAGGGATGGCTCCCAACACTTTCAATGATACCAGCATGTCCCTGTGAAATGAATAATAACAACATGACTGTGTGTTGTGAGGATTAGCTGAGAAGACAAGTCAGTGCCTAGAGGTCCAACGCTCAGCCATCAGTACCACAGCCCATAAAGAGAGGGGTACTCTGAGCCTGCTTCCACGGGGCACATGGGAGGTATCCGTTACCAAGGGGAAACATGGCATATTGTCGTTGATGATATCAAAATACCCATTAGAGCAAATGCAGAGAGACTCAAGGTTATTAGCAGTCACCAGAGGTGGCTGGAAGGGAGGAGCTTTCTTTAAGAGGCATGGGGTTTCTGTGAAGGGCGATGGGGAAAAGTGCCGAGATTGTAAAATGCAGACATGTAATTACAGTGTGTTTTGCGCACACAGAACAGTGCTTGAAATGACAAATGGTATTATCACACACATCTCTCTTTCACCATAACCTTTGCTTTTAAAGCAAAGACTGGTGCTGAGTTGGGTTACAGTTCCCATTAGCAGAAGGAGCCATGAGGTCAATAGCCGGGGATTCTGCTTTGCTGATTCTAAATCAAGAATGGTTTACTCTCTTTGGGCATTAAACATCATTCTGTCTATCTGTCTGTCTCGATTCTGAAGCACATAGGAAGCTGTGGCAGGAGGAGATTGTCTCTGGTACTCTGTGCCCAAAGCCAACCCTGTAGCAGAGAGACTTCCAGCAGAGAGCTGCCAGCTCCATCCTGAAAGGCGGTGGCAGCCGAAACACAGGCTTCAGGAATTCCTGGAAACGGTGCCCTTTACTTCATAAGCTCCACCTCAGAGAGAAGAAATCCCTCGTTGGTCCAGGTGTGATGTGAGGTACAGCCACAGCTATTTGCCGTGTGGATCTGGGACACAGTCAGGAAAAGTATCTGCAAAGAGATTGGTTCAGATTCTTGTTGGTAGATGCCATCAAGTCAGCTCAGACGCCTCGTGGCCTGTGTGCCATGGATCGAGACACCGCCCGGTCCTGCACCACCCTCAAAATCGCTGTTGTATTTGAGGCCCTTCTTGTAGCTAGGGTGCTAACCTATCTCGTGGAGGGTCTTCCTATTTTTTTTTTGGAGCATCATCTCCTTTCCCAGGGACTGGTCTCTCACTAGCACGCCCAAAGGACATGCGACAAAGTCTCACCATTCTTGCCCCCAAGGTGCACCTGGCTGTACTTCTTCCAAAACAAATTTGTTTGTTCACTCGCAGGCCAAGGCCATTTCAACATCCTCCACTCGCCCCATAGCTCAAGTGCATCATTTCTTCTCTGGTCTTCCTTATTCAGTGTCCAGCTTTCACATGCAAATGAGGTGATTGTAAATACCACGCTCAGGCACACCTTAGTCCTCTGAGCGATGTCTTCGTTCTCCAACACTGTAACGAGTCCTTGCGCTGTCGATTTGCCCAATGCATTACTTCCTTTGATTTTTTTGGAATGCTGCCTCACAATCAGCGAGGGGTGATGGTGGATCGAAGCAAAACAAGATCCTTGACAACTTCAACCTGTCCTCCCTTCATCCTGATGTTGCCTATGCATCCGTCCAGTGGTGAGGATTTTTGCTGCTAGGACTGGTGAATGGTTTGGGGGGAAAGACTCTCAAAGCCAGTGTCAGAAAAGATTCTGTTAGTTGCAGGGCAGTGGCCCTGAGGAGTCAGGAGTGGGCTGTGAAGGGTCAGGGTTTCTCAACAGGTTGAGACTGAGCCATGTGTCCGTATGATAAGGACTGTGCTGGAAGCATCCCCAGGGATCCACAGAGTCACATGAAAGCACACAGAAGGAGGGTGACACTGCTGAGTCAGTAAGGGAGACTCTGTGGGGAGTGGGGCAATGAGGATGGGCCAGGCAGTAGGAGTCTGAGCAAAGGGAAGTTCCAATCTCCTGGAGAGGTTACCTGGGAGCCTGGGAACAGGTGTGGGAGGGACACTTTATCACCGCTCTCTCTACATCTCTCAGTGTCTTGACGTTTGGATCATACAGGCATAGGCCTTAGCAAACACATACTGCAAATATACAAAATAACTATTTGTATTGGTATGAATGTGATCGTAGACTCTGTTTGTATACCTCTGTATGTGGAAACTTAAGAAATGAATCGGGATGATGGGATTTGCTTCTGGAAAAGAAAGTAAGAGAGTGAAATGGGTTATGGGAGTTTGGGGTTCAGTGTAATGATTGATCTCTTTTTGGAAGAAGAGTGGAAGCAACCACCAAATGTTATGGATGTGGGATGTTTATGAGCTCACTGTCTTTTTGCTTTCCTTTGAGTTTTCACTGTGCTCTCGGTGAAAGGTTACCAGGCACCTTGGTCTCCAGGTAACAATTCAGACACATCTTGATTTGGGACATGGATGGCAATCTGCACTTCACAGCACTCTTCCCGCTTCCTCCTTGACTTTGCTATTTCCATTTGCTCTTCTCTCCCGATCCTTTCCGCCTCCAAAATTTCCTCCCTGGGCAGTTGCTGCTGTTTCATCTCATGTGGTTGGTTGTTCTAGACAGTGCAGGTCTCCCAGGGATTATTGTTCACCTTGGAGGCATGTCTATTGCTTGAACATTGAACCATCAGTTGACCGAAAGGGTGTCTATGGGTCATTGTCTCAGGGATGTATCAGTCTCTGTTGGACAGCCCGTGGAGCTCTGGCAGGGTAATGGCCATGAATTAGGCTTCATTTAGAGAACACCAGTCACTCCATGGGAGAAAGCCCTGTCTTTCTCCTCCTGGGAAACAGTGACCGTCTCAGAAACCCACGGGGGTCATTCTACCCTGGCCTGTAGGGTCGCTGAGAATCAGCATCCACTTGATGCCGATGACTTTGGTTTGGGTTTTGCTGGACCAGGAAGCCTAGTCGTGTTGATGATTTGATTTTGTTCCACGTTTTCCTCCCACTCTATCCAAGATCTCGTGTTGTGATGATCCCTTCAGAGCCTCAGCAGCAGGATCCGGGCACCATCTAATTCCTCTTGTCTCAGGACTATGGAAGCTTGGGGCACACCATGTGTTTAAACACCTTCCAGAACAAAGCTGGGAGCGCTCTAGCATGCCACAGACACGGCGCTCTCGAGGGTCTGCAGGAGAGGTGGTGAGTCAGCAGTTCTTGCCAAGGCATTCTAGATGCAGCGCTGAAGCTTAAGACCCCCACCCCCCCACCCCAGGCCCCAGGCATTACCCAGCTCCTGGACTTGAGTAGACAGACCAACTTACAGTCAGGAGTTGGTCTTCAGCAAGGGAAGGGGGTCCACCCACAGGCGTGCATTGCAAGGGAGGGAAGATGAAAGCAGCAGTGGGAACATCATCATAGCCCAGGCCTGGGGTGCAGAGCCAACAGTTGAGGCAGCTGCGAGAAAAACAGGGGTCCCTTCTGAGCAGTGTCTGTCCCCAGTGTCTGTGGTGGGAGAGGGGGCAGGGAGCAACGGTCTCAGAGGATGGTAGGCATGCAAACACTGAGAGCAGAAAACCCAGAAAAAGACCTCCTAGAGGTAACTAGACATCAATTGCCCCACAGGCTGTCTCTCAGGGCAGCTTCCCCCAGTCAGCCCCCGAGTCAGTATGGGGTGGAGGGTGGGGGTGGGTTCAGGAGAGGCCCTGGAGATGGTTTCCATTCCTGCCCACTCAGGATTTTCCAAGGTTCTCAGCAAGGAGTCTTTGTGTGCCCGCCTGCAGATGGCATTCCGGGCGGGTGAACACTCCACACGGTCCCGGCAAAGGCCCTTTACTTTGATTACTCTCCTACCCTTGTCAAAAATGGTGCCAAGGTGTATAAACAGACCGATTTCTGGGATTGTTTCAATCCAATCATATTAAATTATTTGCTCTCTTGGCCTTGAGGGGGTTCCAAGGGAAAGCGATTGAAGTCGCGTCCAAAAACAGCTACCTTTGATTTCCAATCCTGGTGCTAACGTGGGTGAACTTCTTAGAGCTTCTGGTCTTGAAGTCACTGAGCCGGGGCCGGCCTGAGCCAGGGGCTGGAAGGGCTGCAAGGCTGGGGGGTGGGCACTGCCTTTGCTCAATTTTGCCTCCCGGAGCCCATTGATGAGGAGTGACATTCTACGGAGGGCTTGCGGCAGGGAAGGCTCCCCCAAGGGAGCATAGGTTCGGTGTCAGGATCCTGTGTTGGTGGGAAAGACAGAGCTCTTGAGTGAGCCCCCCCCCCTCAGCGGAGGGGGCCTGAGGGGAGAGGAGATGCCAGCAGGAGGGCGAAGAGGGAGAGACACTTTGGGAAGGAAGGGAAACCCTGGTGGGTGTCAACAATGAAGGCACTGCAGGAGGCTGCTCATCAAAAGGTTGGAGGTTTGAATCCCCCCAGAGGCCCCTTGAAAGAGAGGCCTGGTGATCTACTTCTGAAAAACCAGCCACAGCAAGTCCTGCGGGGCACAGCTCTACTCTGACAGGCGTGACAGCATCGTGCGTGGGGCGTGGCTCCGCAGGAAGAAGGTGGGCTGGGTCTGGACCCTGCCTGGGGCACCTTCCCAGGTGGCCTTACAGGGGTAAAGTTTCTGAATGTTGGGTAAGCCCCAGTTCTCCCTTCGGGGAAACAAGACTCTGCAGACTCATGGGGGACTGTTACCCTCTAAGAAAGTCTTAGGTGCCTAGCTTCTGGGAGAGCGAGCAGAAGGGAGGGCTATAAATGGATGTGGTCTCCTTCCGGGCATGGCAACACAGCTGCCTTGCACCGCTCCTGTCCTGAGGCCTCTCACGAGGGTTCTGTACTCTGTAGGTGCTCATTAAATCTCTGCAGATGGGCTGGATGAGACTTCGCAAATCATCCTGGGGGCAATTTTACGGAGCTCTGGTCCCAGGCCACTTAGCACAGGACAAGAGGGCCAGTTGCTACAGAGCTGATTCTGACCTCGAGTTACCCCGGGGGCTTTGAAGAACTGCTGTGCTCAGCAGAGTTGTTTTTGTCCCAACAGTTTTATTGGCAAGTAAGTGACATGCCATGTATTTCAATAGTTCAATCAAACAATCATATCAAGGAGAATTGTACAATCATCCCCACATCAATTTTAGAGCACCCCCATGGTTAAATCGCCTTTAAGATGCTGCATGCAATCATGATCCATTCGAGCGCTCCCTCTCCCCTCCTGTCTTCATTCCCGATACCCCCTCCCTATCTCCTCCACCCCCACCCCGCTGCATAGTCCCCACACCCCCTTGTATCTGTTATTATTATGCCTCCACTCCTCCTGGGCTTCACAGCTGGGTGACCCAACAGAAAACAATTTTTATAAAATCACGCTAAGGTCTTTTTTTTTTTAAATTTTTTAAAATCTATTTATTTATTTTTATTTTAACAATTTATTGGGGCTGATACAATTCTTTTCACAGTTCATACACATACATACATCAATTGTATAAAGCACATCCATACATTCCCTACCCCAATCATTCTCAAGGCATTTGCTCTCCACTTAAGTCCCTTGCATCAGGTCCTCTTTTTTCACTCTAAGGTCTTAAGGGCAATAACATAATAGTAAACAGACAACAATATCCATAATGCATAAGAAGGAAAAGACCCCAGCAATATTTTAAAAAAACAGGGGAAACTGTTTGTCATGGAACCAGGAAGAGATTCTTGTACCCAGAACAAATTCAGGTTGAATCTATATGGAGGTCAAGTGATCAAGTATGAAGTTTGATCCAGCATAATCAGGATTACAATGGTCTCTGCCTGATAGTAACCCTTCCATCGACCCTTGCCTGTGGCTAGAGCAGATCTGTCAACGGCTCCGTCTGAACAGATACTCTGCAGATGGGTTTTGGGGTCCCACCGTCCCCCATGACCCCCCACAAATTGGGGGTTCATAATTTTTGCTCTGACGCTTTTCCCCTCACCACATTTGATATTGTAATTGTCATCTTTGGATCACACGAGCTGGTGTGTTCCTGCCATGTGGACTTAGCCGATTTCTCACTAAGGTGGCTGCTTGTTTGAATATAAGCCTTTAAGACTGACCCCAGACACTCTTCTGATTGATAGTCGGGCACCATCTGCTTTCTTCACCATACTTTGCTGTAGCACCCTTTTCTTCAGTGATCAGTTCATGAAGGTGAGTGTCGAGCAGGGCCCTAATGTAAGAACTGATTATCCGTAAGTTGGAGCTAGGATTTAGACAGCAGGGTTTGTAATGGCTAATTTTTCAAAAGTAGGTCTCCGGGATTTTTTTCATAAGGTACCTGTGGTCACACCTGAGCTCCCCGCTTTCTGCTTGACACCAACAAGCTAAGCTTTTGCACTACCCAGAGTCTCTAGGATAGATAAGACACAGGCCTCCAAAATCCAGTCATTGATTGAAGTCAATGCTTTGGGGTGAGGGTATATTGGTCAGTGGGGTTCAAAGGAGGGGTTGCTATGAGTGCTAGCTCTAGGAGTAGAATGAGTATTCGTTCCATCCTTGCCTCCCAATGCCTCAATCCCAGAGAAAGACAAGAAAGGAAGAGGATTTCATTTACAATGGTGGCTCCCTCATCTCTGCTGATTTGTCCATTATGGGCTAAGCATCGCCAGCTAGTGAACTCACCCTCTTATCTGCTCTAGCATCTCTATCGCAGTCACCTGTCCGGTCCTCTGGGACAGAACACCCATGACATCGGCAAATGCTTGTTGATCTGCTTTGGTGCCATTGAGTCCATTCTGACCTGTAGTGGCCCAGGGTCACTATACTAGCATCTGTCTTGGATCAGAGGGCCAAGTCTCTTCTGCAGCCACTGGGTTTGAACCGCCATCCTTCCTTTAACAGCAGAGTGTCCGACTATTACACTACCAGGGCCCCTGTGAGAAATGCATTTGGATGGCTGTACATACATAAGCTGACCCGAATATCTGCCGAAGCACCTACGTTTACCACAAAAACTACATTAAAAATGTGCTGAAAAAACTCAACTTCTACTCAAGTATATAGGTACCTACTGCTTGACACTGGGGTGATAGCAGCAAAACACAGAGCAGGAACTTTCCTTGTGGCACTCAGACTCAAGGGGGAGAAGCACGGTGATTACTTGTCACTTCTGTGAATGCTGCCTCTTCAACAGGATGCTTCCAAGAAAGCCCCTTGTTTCCTTTTCTGCTGCCGTGACTCGGGTTCGGCTTTCATTCTCTGCATGATTGCAATAGCTTCCCTGCTGTTTTCTGGGTTCCGAGTCCTCGTCCAATCTGTTCTCTGCCCTGCATGTGGGGGGAGGTTCCCAGCCCTTTAATCTGATCCTATAGCTCCTCGGCTGGAAACATCCAGTGGTTTCCAATTTACTGATGGAACTGAATCCAAACGATTGTTGTGAGTTGCCATTGAACCAATTTCACCAAGTGTGTGTGTGTAGAGGAAGTGCTCCGATAGTGTTTTCCAAGGAGGGAGCAGATGGGAATTGTCTTCCTTTCTGAGAGTATATGGGTGGGCTCGAATCACCAACCTTGGGGCTAGTCGTCCAGTAAGTGACCATTTGCATCTGCCAGGAACTCCAAAGCGATGTCCTTCTTTATAATGAATGGAGAGGTTGCACAATGATGGCCCAAGAGAGCAGGCAGAGTTTATTGATCTGTCTAATGTAGTGCCAGCCTCCACGGTGCAGGTGCAGATGTTGTAGGTTAGCAAAGTCACACTGCAGTCGAGTGGGTCATGATCCTAATCCCTGTGAGCAGGGAAACGAGAAGGACAGGACTGAAACAGTCGTGCAGAGAGAGACAGTGGCAGGCAACGATGGAAGCGGGTGCAGCCCAGGAATTCCAAGGACTGCTGGCAGCCACCGGGGCTGTAAGAGAGGCATGGAGGCAGCTCTTTTTCTCTCAGAGCTCTCAGAGAGCATCAACATGGATGATATGCTGATTATCTGGACTTCCACCCGGCAGGACCATGAGACAATAGATGGATGGTCTTGCAAAGCACCCCTTCTCCTATGGCAGCCCTAGGAAGCTAATCCCAGATTCTGTTTATCATTGGACATTGGTACTCCTCATCACGTGGGAGAAAAATGAGGCTGTCTGCTTCCTGCATGACGTGCAGCCCGGGAAGCAAAGGAGTGGTCTAGTCTACTAGACGGGGTCATTGTGAGTCAACGTTGACTAGATGGTAGTTGGTTTGGCTTACCACTGACCATTTCAGCATCAGCCCACTCACAAGGTCCATATCCTGGCCATAGTGACCCACCAGAGCCCTCCATGTCTAAGAAACACCCGTGCTGTTCCCACTGCTCTTCTTCCTCAGCACTGTGGGGGCACCCCTCTTGAGGCCCCTCTGTCCTGGAAGGCTATCTTCCCTCCCTCTGTGGGCATCTCCCACCCACTGCGCTGTCTTTTGCCCTCCCATCGTATCATACACATGCTTGACTTCTAGACTGTGAGCCCCCTGGGGCAGAAACATGCTCTTCATTCATCCCACAAGTAGGTGTCAAGCTCTTACACCGTGTAGGTCCCAGATGCACGCCGGTCTTTTGGAGCGTATATTCTGCTGGGGGAGTGTCAGCAGGTACATGGGTACATTCTTCGCAAGGAGAGAACATACAACAGAAGTGAAAGGGAGAATGCCTTCTGCCAGGAAAGCAGCGAAACCAAGCCCACTGTCATCGAGTTCATTTGGGCACATGGCAGCTCTAGAGGACAGAGCAGAACTGCCCTTGTGGGTTTCTGAGGCTGTACATCTTTATAGAAGCAGAAAGTCTCCTCGTTTTCTTATGGAGTAACTGCTGGGTTTGAACCACTGACTTTGTGGTTAGCAGACCAGTGCGTAACCCATTATGCGACCAGGGCTCCTTGGGGAACAGCGGGTACTAAATCTAACTCCCATGTGTGAGAGAAACTCTCCCCCAAGAGGTGACACATGACAAGAAGGGGCCAGCTGATGGGAAGATCTGGATTTTGTCATCTTGTCACACACTGGGCATCAGGCAATCTTTGTGGAAGACATAAGTGGCTATGGGAACGATTTCCCAGGAATGGAACAGTCTTTAGAAGCTAGAAAAGGCAAAGAAATGGATTCTCCTCTAGAGACTCCAGAGGACTGCAGCTTGCTACACATTTTGGCGTTCTAGGATCTAAAATGGTAATGCAATCAATTCATATGAATTTCACTAGCCCAAACTGACATATTTTCTCATTGCAGCAAAGGAAAGCAATACAGATTTGATACCAGGGATGATGTACTGCCTTAAGAAGTATCTATCTCTCTGTCATCTATCTGGTTTTGGAATTGCTCAATGGGCAGAAACGGAAAGAATTTTGAGGCAAGTAATCAAAAAGTTTACATTGCCTCAAACTAGAGCTAATAGAAAGACAGACGCTAATGACTCTGCCATTGAAGAGACAGACAGAGGAAGCGGGGACACACAGGAGAAAAACGACTGTCTCAGAGAAGACTCAAATCCTCATAAGCAGACTGCTGATAGGACTAAAGATGTGGAAGAAGCTGCAGGTGGGCACTCACACACGGAAAGGAGGAACATGCTATTGGAAACTGGAAGACAGGAAATCCTTGTGATACGGTGGCAGAAAGTTTTTGTGGAAAACAGAATTTGTAAGTGAAAATTTTTAAATTTAATTGCAGAGTGCTGAAGGTGTGTCCTTGTTTCTTCTTGCTGTCTATGGTAAAATGTGAATGCACAGAGACTGACTGAGCGAATGACTAAGCACTAAGGGACCAGGATTTGATGCTTTGGGAAATTCTCAGCATACCTAGATTGTAAACCATTGCTAAAAATAGGAGATGCACTGTCAAGAAAGCATACTTTGAAGAGAAAAGATAGCCTTTTGGCTTGGAGACTGGATAGTCTTCTGCTTGTGTCTTAGAAAGATCAAAACGTCCGGGTGTTCAGTCAGACAGAGGTTTTCTGGAGAGATTAAGCATGTGACTCATGAATCCCTTCAGTCTTATCAACAGAATCTAGGGATAGAGACGGGGCTTTGTAAGAAAGTTCTGCCTCTTGTCTGCTGGGGTGAATCCTTGAAACATGCACGGGGAACCCACCAGGTTCCCGAAATGTTCATGTCAGCAGAAATACAGCCATCTTGGACTGAAAGGGACAGAGAAAGGATTGGATGAAAGAAAGCTTTTGAACTCCCCAAATTCTGTAAGCAGAAAATGGTGATAAAAAGACAGCTCCACACCCATGTTGACATTTATGAAAAGGAAGGACGATACCAAGGGCAGAGCCACCAACCCAGATGAGGGAGCCATGGATCACAGAGATTGATCTCTGCCCTTGAAACCCAGTGTTGTTGCTCAGCTCTAGTTTGAAATTATTTAGGATTGCTGCCTCCTATTTTTCTTTTCTTACACACCCCCCGGCCCCCCGTCTTGAATGGAAAGTGTCTAGTATTGGCATTCTACGCCTGACCTACAATTGTATTTTGGGAGCAGCTATCATGTTTTCCAGTTTCCTAAATCCATAGATGGGGAAACAGTGTATTCCACGACGGGTCATGCCCAGAGTCTCAGCTATCCTCAGTCTTGCTTTAAATGGTGCAACAGGGACCTTTGTAGGTGTGAGGATTTAGGACTCTAAGTTGCTGTTATAATGGGTTGAGTCTTTGGGGTGGAGTGGATGTTTTATAGATATGAATCTTTGGGGGTCAAAGAGGAGACAGTGCAAAGAAAAATACGACTAAGACCACTATAAATTGTTGTGTATACTTGTAATCGAAAAACCGTTACATTTCAGTTCAAGGTCTGAGAGAATAATGCTGTCATAATACTTCTCCCAACGAACTTCATGGACGCCCAGGTTCAAGTAAGTCCAAAAGTGGATTTGGTGGTTTATAAAACAGGTACCCAGGCTACGCATACCTTTCTGTTGTCTGAACCAAAGGCTCCCTTTCCTCCCCAAGATGGGAACCACAGCTCCTGTGCACACCTTGTACAAGCTGGAAAGATAGAAAGTAGGAAAGAAGCAAGGTGGAAGGAAGTTTTCCTGTGAATTGTCTGGGGCTGGACTAGTTCCTGGAAGGCCCAGCATCCTGCTCTTTGCTAATGTGGTCACTGTGGCATGTAACCACTAGAAAGAGGAATGGCGGCACCAGGATTGGCTTAGATGGGGCATCAGCAATAGTTAATTTCATCAAGGGCCAGGTCGTCAATATGTTAGGGTCTGTCGGTGATGTGGCTTCTATTGTAAGCACTGAACCCTGCCGTAGGAGCAAGAGGGAAATCAGCTTGGATAAGTTCTAAAAATGAGATGTGGCCAGCATGGTCAGATGCATCAGATAAAAACATGGTAGAAATCCCCAAATAAAATTAAACTTCTGATTGGCAGCAACTACTTCATTTATTTTAGAGTAAATGTATTCTATGCAACATTTGGGAATGCATTTGTAAAAAAAAAAAAAAGTTCAATGTTTATCTGAAATTCAAATTCAGATTCAAGTGGTCTTCCTGTATTTTATCTGGCAATCTGCTCACTACTTTTGAGTCAATCTTGACCTTTAGAGAAATGAGCTAGAGTAGAACTGCTTCCCGGGGTTTCTGAGACTTGAACTCCTCAGAGAGAGCAGACGGCCTCACCTTCCTCCTGAGGAACAAGTGGTAGGTTTAAACTACTGACCTTTCTGTTAGCAGCTCAATATTATTCCACTATGGCACCAGGTTCCCTTATCAGGCAGTCTGGAGGGTGGTTACTACAGTGATCCGCTCATCCTGGCTTACGGGAGTCTTCCCTACATTCAGCACAAAATGCCACAAACCCAGGGAATCCTCTTAGTTTCTTGCCGATCTTAGACAATCGGTCATGCTACCAGTAACATTTGATTTGTGGACAATAGAACTTGAACTTCATACAATTTTCACATACAATGAAATATTCTTCTTAACTCCCCCCCCCCAAAAAAAACCCCAAACCCTCCACTATTCCCCCAAACCATTACAAAACACACAAAACCCCAAACAGCATTTTTAGTGTGCAGACTTTACACGAAGAGGCAACGGACCAAATCTGGTCCCTGGCCTATGGTGTGCAGACCCCTGGTTTTAACCATCTGTGACTCATCATCTGGGCCCTGCATAAGAACAAAGATGGGGAATGGTTGTCAGGAAGCAACTAAGAGTGTCTTCCCCAAACGAGATTTCTCCTTTCCTGTCGACCCTTGGGCATCTTGTTCTTTGAGCCTGCAGAGGCGATGGCTGATTCACCCCTCACCTCTCAGCTGGGTGGATTTCCCTTCAGGTTTTTCAAACAAACCAAGGGCCCTTTGAACAACCCAGTAATCCATTGCTTTGAGCCAATTTTGATTCATGGTGACCCAGCCTGTGTCAGAGTAGAGCTGAGCTTTCAGTGGCTTTCCATGTTTTCAATGGCTAGTCTTCTGGAAGTCGGTCCCCAGGCCTTTCTTCTGAGGTGCCTCTGGGTGATAAGAAACCTCTCACCTTTTGCTGAGCAGAGAAGTGTGTTAATCCTTTGTCTCATCCAAGGACTCCAAAGGCTTTCTAGACCTGGAAGGGGGAAAACAAATTCTGTTCCTCTGGTTTCTTATCTGTCAACCATGACTTTGAGTAAGACTGCAGCTTCCTGGGCTGCATCAGTGAGACAAGAAAACCTCTCCAGTATTTTTTTAAAAAATCATTTTATTAGGGGCTCATAACAATCCATACATGCATCAATTGTGTCAAGCACATTTGTACATTCTCCAGTCTTAAAGGTGCTGAATCTTTGCGATTGTCATTGTGCACATTCATGAGGGACCTCATCTGAATTGCAGAAGGACCCTGTGATCCTAATTTATAAAGTAGCCTCTTGGATTGAATTGTGCTCCTCCAAAATATATGGGGATGGTCACCTTTAGACCTCCTGGAGGGACAGAGCTCTCTGTTATGTTAATGAGGCCTTGTCAGGTTGGGTGTGTCTTAATCCAATCCCTTTGAGATTAAAGCAGAGCTATTAAAGTCGGAGAGGAAGGCCATCTGGGAGAAGATAGTATACCATGTGGAGATTGCTGAGGGAGGAATGAGCTGAAGCTGCAAAGAGCCAAGGATCTGTCTGCCCTTAGATCCCACAGAGTGAGAGAAAGCCTTCCTGTACCTAGAACCAGTACCCCAAATTTGGACTTCTACAGAAACCAAGATAGGAACACATTCTTCACTTCTCAAAAGAGGGCACGAACATTTGAGCAGCTCCACTCCTTTGACCCCTGTCTCCCTTCGGCCCCTCTTCATGCCCGATCTCTACCCTGGATGCCCAAGAGAGAAAACCAAACCGAACTCAGTGCCATTGAGTCATTCTGACTCACCAGGGCCCCAGCGAACAGAGTCCAACTGCCTGTGGGTGTCTAAGACTGGAACTCTTGAAGAGAGCAGACAGCCCGTCTTTCTCCCACCAAGACAGAAGGCAAGCTGGAGAGTATAGCTCCTGTTGTCCCTTCCAAATGACCATCTCCAGATGGTGCCTGTTTATCAGCGGTTCTAACCCAATTAGGACAAATGATCATTTCAATGGCTTGATGTGTCCCCTGGGCACCCTTAAAGAGTCAACCCAAACCAACACTATGGGAGGTTATATTGTTTCAGCTTTTCCATCATCAACTTTTATGATCAGATTTAGAAATTGGTTGTAAAAACTGACTTCAGACCCCCAATTTGGCAATCTCAGGCAATTCTTTCCTGTCCAAAATGAAGAGGAATTTGCCCCCTGGGCAGTCTAAAGAGCAAGAGAGGGTGAATTGGATGGCAGACTCCTCTGGCCTTTAAAAGGCCCTGTCTCTTCTAACCGAGTCTGTGGTTGTTCCATTATAGAGAGAAGAGACAAGGAAATGAAGAGAGGAGAAACGGAAAGTCAGCTCACCAGCCCACTGTCTTTCTGTTTTGAGACAATGACTTCTACATCACTGGAGCTCCAGTCACCAGAAGAAGGACAATTGGCCATGAAGCAAGATTGTCAAGGTGACCAAGGGCTTCTTTCTGGGGCAGCAGAGCCAACAAACCTACTTCGGTGAAATGCCGTCTACGGAAACCTTGCGGGCCTTTCCCTGTCTCCCATGGGACACTCCCCAAGTCCCTCCTGCTGGCCCATCTCCAATGATACAATGACGAGTTGGTATTCATTTGTTGCCCACAAGTGTCATGGTGGGCCTGGGGGTCTGGGGGACTTTGCTTGACATGTGGGCACCCTCCCTACCGAGAGTTTCTGAGCGTCCAGAGGTGATGGGGTTCATCCTGGCTGACCCATCTGTCATTCCTGGGATGCGCTTGAAACAAAAGGAGGGTCCTGCAAGATACCAAGCTGTTACTTGCTCTTTTCCCCAAAGAAACCTTCTCCCCTGACAATTACCACATCATCATAAACACCCAGGGGAGACATGATGTAAAAATGAAATTACTGAAAACATTTTTTTGGACTAACACTTGGCTTTATATAAACTCACAGACAATCCTATAAGGCACTCAGGCAGATTATGGGTTTGAGCAAAGCTGGAAAATTGCTGCCATTATATTGTTATTATTAACACCTTGTAATTAGCCCTAAGGAATCCCAAAGTTCTCTTTCTTGATTTGGCTTTAATGAAGGAAAATTGCTACCTTTGCAAGTTGGATGGCGCCCGTTCTGATTAACCTTAAGTATATAGGACTATTATTTTGAAAATGTTTGCTGTCCTGCGAATATTAGCGTTACCTACAACTAGCTGGGAGGGGGTTGGGTGGCGATGCTGGTCTCCTCTTCTTTTCTCCCTCCCGCCCCTCCCCTCCCGCCCCTGCCCCCTGGCCAAAGGTGAGTCATGAGCATACTGCAGCGGGGGGGGGGCCCTCACTTGGAAGCTCAAGAAGGAAAGCCCTGTTCTGGCCCCGACTGACCGAAGTTCTTGGCCTGTGCCAAGCTCCGCCAGCAGGACAGTTGGTTGGCTGGCAGCTTTTGTTACCTGCTGACTGCACTGGCTGGCGGAGTAATTGCCTGGGTGATTTTATCATTACCTTGAGAACCACCCGATGGGGGTGAGATCATACAGGAGTTAGCACCTAGTGCAATAAAGCCCGTTTTATTTGCATGTCCAGAATTCTCCAGAGGCACCTCCTCCGGCCTTCACAGGCACTGTGTCTCCAGCGAACCGCCGCCTCCGTTCATAAAAGATCCCTCAACTGCCCTCCCACAGGTGCTGCAGGATTTTCATTACCCTTCACTGGGAAAACCGGGCATTAAAGCGAACTCGTTTGATCTTATCTATAATTAATTTGTATTTTGATAATAGAGAGGAGGAATTTTTTACTTGTGATGACTTACCTGTTCATTATTTTTTCTCTTTTGAACTTCTGTGACCGCTTAATAACTCAAGCCGCAGCGTGGCAAGTTAGGGAGCTTTGCCCGCCCACCTCTCAGGAAGGGGGGAAGGTGTTGCCTCTCACCCGGAGACAAATTGCTTTAAATAATGACTTTGTGCAAAATTAGTCATACATAATTGAAAAATTCTATAGATGAACGCCCCAGTAACTTGAGATGATCAGTTCACGTAGGTGCTTCCAGCAGCTCGGCCTGGTGGCGGCGGTCCTAACCCGGCCCTTGCCCGTCAGGAAGATGTTTTTCTTTTGTTTCTCCCCCCTCGCTTCCCCGAGAGAGAGTGAGGGCATCTTCTTTCCAAGGCCGGGTAGTGCGGCCTCTGTATGCGCAAGCCCAGCCATAGAGGCCGGAGCAGTGGTACCGTAGTCGGGGTGTCTCTGGGGAACGCAAATGGTTAAGCAACTGAACAAGTAACTGAAAGGCGTTGGAAGAAAGGCCTGGTGATCTGCTCTCAGAAGGTCCCCAAACAAAACCAAAACCAAAACCAAACTCACTGCCACTGAGTTGATGGTGACTCCCAGGGATCCTTTAGGACAGGGCAGAACTGCCCCCTGTAGATTTCCTAGACTGTAACTCCTTACGGGAGTAGAAAGCCCTATCCGTCTCTCTCGAGGAAGGAGTGGTAGCTTCAAACTGCTGACCTTGTGGGTTAGCAGCCTCATGCATAACCACTGCAGCATCAGGGGTCCCTTCAGAAGGTCAGGGCCTTGGAGACCCCATGGAGCACGAGACTGCTCGGGTACCCGTGGGCTTGTGGTGGGCTCTGACCCACTTGCTGGCACCCGGTCATTATTCACAACGGCCATCGCAGTCCTGGGGGGACAGGGAGCTCCCCGCTGAAGAGGAAGGGCTTGTGAGTGAGTTGGAGTCACCATGCTGAGAGGTTGTACTGGGGATCCTGGGCCTTGCTCACCAGGAGTAACCCTGACCAGCATTGCATGTGTCACTTGGAGTCGAACTCCGGACGTCTGCCTTCACATTCGACCCTGTGGGCCCCTTCCCCTGTGAGCATCCTCAAGGTGGAGCAGAGTCCCTGGCTGGTGCAGTCAACACACTTGACTAACTGAAAGATCAGGGGTTCAAGTCCACCCAGAGATGCCTCGCAAGAAAGACCTGGTGGTCCACTGCTGAAATCCCTGTAGCTCTATTCTGACGCACCGAGGTTGTCAGGACTGTGTGAAATAGTGTCGGCCACCCTGACTTCCAAACCCCCGAATGAGACGAAATTGTCCTGCTGCACAGCCTACAGATCTGGGGTTGAATTTCAACCCTGTTTCCGACTCCGTGGGTGGCTTTGGGCAACTCAGGTTAACTGCTTTGGCACATACTTTCCACTTGTGTAAAATGAAGCAATATAAGCAATATACTCCACTCACCGAACTCCGGAGGAACTGCCGATGAGACACAGAGAAAGACTGAAAAACCAAATGCTCAAATGCTAGTGGCTTTGACTTGGGGCCCCTCCTCCTGTGTGCCAGGGGAAAACCGGGCTTCATTGAGTTTTCTATGGCTGGTTGTTTGGCCTTTTAAAAGTAAATTTCCAGGCATTCCTCAGAGAGAGCTCGCGCCCCCAACCTGTTGGTCCTCACTGTCTGTGACGCCTCGGGACTCCAGCCATGTCAATACTGCAGGTGCTCTGCGTGGTCCGTGTCTGAGCAGGTTTCTGGACAGAAGTCAGGACAAAGCCTTTGTTCTCACCACTGCCGCCTCTCGCGGGTCTCTGGAGAGCCTTTCGTCTCCAGGTCTCGGTTTCTCTCATGTGTAATGGGAGAATAAGATGAGAAGGCTTCCCGTCTCTCTTGGCTAAGAGGAGGATTAATGAGTTAATGTTGATGAAGGGCTTGAGATCTTCCTGTGAAAGTCTCTCGAGGTGGATTTTATTGGCGTATTAAGACTTCTATCATCTGTGGGGAAAGAAATCCATGTAGGAAAACATAATCATCACTCAAAGGAGCTAATGAGGATATTATAAGTGTAAATGCATCACCCCAATTGCTTGCTGATGCAGCCGTTTCAGAGTCTGCCTGTGGGGCGGCATGCAGGAGCGCCTTAGCGCAGCAGGAGGATGGCGGGCAGTGTCTGAAAGTCCGCGTGCCCTGAAGCAGCAGGGTGGGCGGGCTAGCAGGTGCAGGCTTATTGAGGGAAGGGGTTGTGTTTTAGGCCTCCGGGTGAGGTTCCAAACAGACCTACTCAGCTGAGTGATGAGAAAAGTTATACGCTAGAGCCATATGATGTTTGGAAGCTAGAGCCCTGACGGTGTAGTGGTTATGGGTTGGGCCAATAACCACAACTTCGGCTGTCCAGAACCACCATCCATTACACGCTCCATGGGACAAAGATGGGGTTTTCTGCTCCCGTAAAAGAATTACCGTCTTGGAAAACCACAGGGGCTGGTCCCGGTTAGAATCAGCTTGATGGCAGTGAGTTTTGAGTTTATTTTGGGGTCAATATGAAATAACAGAGGTAAGACTCAGGAAGAAAAGAGATGGGAGTTAGGTGAACGTTGGCATTTCCACAACCCAGGATTTCTCAAACATTTTTTACATGATCTTTCCCAAAAGAAACTTTCCTGCTAAGTCAGTGGTTCCAACCTACCAGTCACATCTTGAGAAAGAGATGAGACTCTGCTCCCTTCAACATTTACACCTTCAGAAACTCTAAATAAGGTCTCTATGAGTCAGAAGCGACGCTGTGGCTGTGGTTAAGTAGACCCAGGTATATTTGTTTAATTGCCAAGCCCCTCCTAGACATTTTAATGTCATACACATACTGTTTGTAGGTTGTTCTTGTAGTTAGTTGCCATTCAGTCAGCTCTGACTCATGGCGATATCTAATGTTTATTTGTGTTTAGCCATAAAACGATCAAGATGTCATCCTTTTGATCCCCCAAATGAATATGCATCCTCTTGGGGTGATGTCAACCCCCCTGAGAAAGCGTGCTTCAGCATGGAATGGTCCGACAAGCATTCCCTTAGCACTTGCTGAAGAAGGGTCTTTTCCCTCCTGTGACCCCTGGCCCATCTCTTCCTCATCTCCCATCCCTCCCTCCCTGCCTTTCTTTTCTCTTCTTTCTTCCCTCCCCCCCACCCCAGTTTAACCTGCATTTCTCTCTCTATTTTTTTCATAAGGAATATATAATGACCGTTTGATTGGTTCCTTTAAGATTTAATTTGGTTCGGGTGACAGTTTTTAGCGAGTAAATTCATTTTTCCATGCAACTATGCAGACTCATTTTGTTTTGCATCTTTAATTGCAATCCTCCCTCCCCACCACCCGCCCTGTGTAACAGCCTTCTTCCTGCTCCCTTCTTGTGTTCCCAGTCTTCCTCGCTTCGTTCCTGATCCCCACCTGCTTTTAGAGCTTTGTTTTTGGGTAAAGGCTGCCCCTCTGGTGTCTTATGGTAAACTGCTTGGAGCACTCTCTCCTCATGTGTGCAATTGTTCATTGTGTCAGTCCATCTCTTTGGCAGCAAGTTGATCCCTGGGGGTGGGCTCAGTTCTAGGTTTGAAGACTGTCTAAGGGGTACAGTCTCAGGAGTTCTACCAATCTCTATCAGATCAATAAAGAAGGCTTCCAACACCTTCTCTCTGGCTCTACTCCTAGCCATTCAATCTTTGGAACCACCTTGAAGCAGCAGTTCAAGATTAACAACACCCCCCACACACACACCCAAGCCTCCCATGTCCCCTCGCTGACCAGGAAGGTAGGTGAACTCAGGCCATCTCTGCTTCTGTGGACACTCTGAGGCAGCAGAAATGGTGTGCAAAGGCCAATGGCTCTCATTGAAGAGGGTCGTCCTTCAACCAGTTGAGGACACTGGAGGGCAAGGCTCTTGGCACAGCTCAGCTCTGACCTCGGAGGACTGCGTTCCCTACTGCTTCTCTTCGTAAGGAGTCCACACATTACAAAACCAAACCAAACACCGTGGACGGATTCTTCATGCGACGTTGCCTAGCATGGAGGGCAGAGGCAGTGCATGGCAAACGTCGTATTTTAAATGAGTAGGTGCAGACATTAGGACTCGAGTTGATCAGTGTCTTCATAGAAAGTTCAACAGGACTTCGCTTCAGTGCCGCTGAAGAGCGTTACATTTCTTGAAGAAGCTACAAAGGCTCCCTTAAAGAAATGATATTCTTCTTCTTTTTAAAATCATTTTATTGGGGGCTAATACAACTCTTATCACAATCCATACATAAATCAATTGTGTAAAGCACATTTGTACATTCGTTGCCCTCATCATTCTCAAAACATTTGCTCTCCACTTAAGCCCCTGGCATAAGCTCTTCATTTCCCACCTCCCCCCTACTACCCCTTCCCTCATGAACCCTTCACAATTTATAAATTATTATTTTGTCATATCTTACACTATCTGACATCTCCCTTTATCCACTTTTCTGTTGTCTGTCTCCCATGGAGGAGGTTATATGTAGATCCCTGTAATTGGTTCCCACTTCCCACCCCACCCTCCCGGTATTGCCACTCTCAGCACTGGTCCTGAAGGGGTCATCTGTCCTGGATTCCCTGTGTTTCTAGTTCCTATCTGTACCAGTGTACATCATCTGGTCTAGCCAGATTTGTAAGGTAGAATAGGGATCATGATAGTGGGGGGCGGGGAGGAAGCATTTAAGAACTGGAGTAAAGTTGTATGTTTCATCGTTGCTACACTGCACCCTGACTGGCTCCTCCTCCTCACGACCCTTCCATAGGGGAAGTCCAGTTGGCTACAGATAAGCTTTCGGTCCCCACTTGGTACTCCCCCTCATTCACAATGATATGATTTTTTGTTCTTTGATGCCTGATAGTGATCCCTTCAACATCTTGTGATCACACAGGCTGGTGTGCTTCTTCCATGTGGACTTTGTTGCTTCTGAGCTAGATGGCCGCTTGTTTACCTTCAAGTCTTTAAGCCCCCAGGCACTATATCTTTTGATAGCCGGGAACCATCAGTTTTCTTCACAACATTTGCTTATGTACCCATTTGTCTTCAGTGATCACACAATGATATGATTTTTTGTTCTTTGATGTCTGATACGTGATCCCTTCAACACCTTGTGATCACAAAGCCTTGTGTGCTTCTTCCATGTGGGCTTTATTGCTTCTGAGCTAGATGGCCACTTGTTTACTTTCAAGTCTTTAAGACCCTGGATGCTATGTCTTTTGATAGCCGGGCTCCATCAGCTTTCTTCACCACATTTGCTTGTGCACCTGCTCTGTCTTCAGTGATCCTGTTGGGAAGGTGAGCACCATGGAATGCCAGTTTAAAAAAACAAAGTATTTTTGCATTGAGGGAGTACTTGAGTAGAGGCCCAATGTCCTTCTGCTACCTTAATATGAAACCTATAAATATATGCACATAGATCTATTTCCCCATCCTCATATATAAATATATTTACATATGTACTTGTCTTTATTTAGACCTCTATAAATGCCCAAAATGATATTTTTCTTACTGTCAGAATATAAGAATTCTGGGGCCAACTCTGCCCCCATTATGTGCTTTGTTATCTTCTTGCCTCAGGAACCCCTGAATGGCATGGCTGGTTGGATGCTTAGCTACTAACCCAAGGCACCCACCAGTGGTACCTTGGGAGAGAAAGTCCTGGTGAACTGCTTCTCACCGATCAGAGCCTGGAGAATCCATGGAGCAGTTCTACCCAGAAGGAGCTCCGCCAAAAAGTGCTTGGTTTGTATCAGGGGTAGCTTCCACCTGGAACCTGAGTCCCCCTAACTATTTGCTGGTCTAATTTGCCCTTGCCTTCCATGTCACTGTTCCAGAGAAGCCCTATTGACCTTTCCATTAGGTCACGTCCCCTGGGAGCTGCTCTCCAAGGCCTCCGTTTCCTCTCGCATGGCTCTTATCACAGGTGTAATTACTTAGTTATACACACAATTATTTAATGATATTAATAACCAGCATTTAATGAGTACATACTAGGCACAGGGCATGGTGTTGAATGCTCTAATCCTGAGCCCGTCATCATGTCGTCCGCATGACAAGACCATGAAGGGCTGTTATTACTGTCAGTTTACACAAGAGGAGACTGGTTCAGAGGGGTTACATGAGAAGTCCAAAGCTGCACAACCAGTTAACAGCAGAGGCAGGATTGGCATCCAACCCACGTGTCCTGAAGTCCACACAGGTGGCTTCTTTTGCACAGGCCTCCAAGGGCAGTCCCCATGGGAGCAAATCTAGATATTGAGACATTGGGAGATGCCGTCTGAAAAATACAGATGTCCGAATTCCTTTGAAAATTGGACTGGTGCACCACCACTGGGCCTCAGCCCTTCATGACGGGGATCAGCTGAAACTGGGCAGCTGATTCTCCATCTGATGGGCTGTCTCTCTTTTAGCTTGCCAGTCTCTATCCAGTCCTCTTGGGCTGTAAGAATTTGAGTTTGAGACTCCCACATAATGGTTTTTGTGGGGCCCATCTTTTATTTAATACCCATTTTTTTCTTGGGCTAGGGCCCAGTGCATGCTCCAGGATCACACAGTTTGTGGGGGCTGGCAGCGACCTAGGTCCAGTAGTTCAGGGTTTGGAGACCATGGCTCCAGCGCACGGACTGCATAGGGCAGCAGCATGGTGGCAGCATACACAGAGAAGTTTACTGCTTCAGGCTCCAGAACGATGGCCATGAAAAGAGCCTCCCACCCACCTCCGAATGGGCATGAGCTACGATGGCTGAGTCCAGGGAGATGGGGGGAGGGAGGGGCAGAATAACAGGTGACAAAGAGCCGTTTGTGCTAGACAAGTCATTATACTGAAAACATACACACACCGGGACTCACTGCCATGGGGTCAATTCTGACTGGCGGGGAGAATTGGCCCTGTGGTTTTCTGAAACTCTCACTCTTGATGGGAGTCGAAAACCTTATCTTTCTCCCAAGGAGCGACGGTGGTTTAGGAGTAACGCACAGACAGACGCACACCCATGCCAAAGCAGTGCTTCCGAGGCTACGGCCTTCCATCTGAGTCGCTGCTGGCTGGACTCAAACCTCCACACTTTTGGTTAGCTGCTGAGTCCTTAACTCTTGGCCCCACTTCAGGCCTCCAGGCTGCCAGGTGCTGTGCGATGCCTGCCATGTGTGAGTGAGAGAGAAACGGCATTCCAGCTGCCTGTGCACTGGAGCCTGTGCACGCCTTGTCATTAGCCGCGGGCGCTACACACGGTGCGGTCATTCTCAGGTGTTCACGTGTGGACGGCCAAGGACAAGATTCATAAAGATGTTTATAGGACACAGCACCCGTAATAAAAACTGAAAAAAGAAAGGCATTCCCCTTAACGTAGTGCTGACTTAAGGTGGAGGCGTTGGAGCCAGGGCTCAGGGCCCGGTTGAGCTGCGCCTGTTTGCCTCTTTTGGCAGAGGAGTGGGCATGTGGTGTGGTGGCCCAGGGGGTGAGAGTGGCGGTGACTGTTCCCAGGAGAAGTTCTGAGTGCGTGTACAGCTCCCTCTGGGGCCTTTCCCTGCCTTGTGTGGAATTGAGGCTTCTGTCACCCTCGGCTTGATGGTGATCAGGGTCCCACGTCCCCGCTCCAAGGAGCAAGCAGAACCGTGCTCAGTTGGGCCACTGACAGGTTGGAGCTGCTTTCTCTTTCAGGCCCAAATGGAGCGATCCAGTCCAGGCAGCGGCCACACAGGCATAAGCGAGCCAAGAGGAAAAGCGAACGGGTACCAGCTGGAGCACCACACTGTGTTTTGGTGGCATTCGCTGGCTCCAGGTCAGCAGAGCATCTCTGTCTTCCCAAGGACGCCATGTCCTTTCCCATCTCCTTGCCTTTGCTCAGGCTACTGTCCCTGCTGGCGTCTGCTCTCTCTCTAATGCCATCTGAAAAGTTGCATGCCCGTCAGGTAGAACTCAATCGTCGTCCCTGAATGTAGAGGACCCCCAAATGTGTCACCACATCAACTCGTGCCCCGCCCCCCAATCCATACTGGAATTCTGACTCCCATACTTAGAGAAGACACTCCCACCTCCCTTGTCGACCACTGATTAGCTGACAGTGTGCATTCGTGACGGCAGTAACGAAGGATGTGGCTCCACGGCTGGCAGTAACAGGTGCTGTGGGGGGAGGTGAGCGTCACATTGGCTAGGAGGCTTCACATTCTTTGTCAACTTGGGTGGGCCGTGATTCTCCGGGGGGGTTGGCAGTCACCTAGGGACCTAAGTTAACAGTACGGTCTGGTGGAATCCGGCCGGCACACACTGGTGCAGTCACCCTCCCTTTTGTGATGTGATGTGGTCTTTGCTGTTTTTCGCCACGTTTGGCATAGTGACCTGGTCCTTGGCACCGAGCCACGTTGACAAGTGCGGAGCAAGTGTAGCGTTGCTTTTTCCTCCTCCTTTTTACATGACGTGTTCATCCCATGTTAGAGTAGTGTGTGTCCTCAATCCCAACACTTGAGTGATAGAGCCGTCTCCATACAGAGACTAAATCCAAACCAAACCTGTTGCCCTCTGTTGAGTTGATTCCAACTCAGCAATCCTACAGACCAGAGAAGACCTGCCCGGCAGAGTGCTCACTACTCACTACCCCGAGTCGACGCTGACGTCTAGCCACCCTCCATGACAAGGTGGAACAGCCCCTGCGGGTTTCTGAGACTGTCACTGTTCACGGGAAAGCCCCGTCTTTCTCCTTCAGAGCAGCTGGCGGTTTTGAATTTCCGACCATTCGGATCACAGCCTAGCATGTAACCCCAAGGCCAAGGGTGCAGTGGGAGAAATCCACATCGCCAAGAGGGAATACAGACCCCAGCTGAGTTTATCTTCTGTTTTTTCAAGGGGATGGTGTGATCTGAAATTGCATGGGAAATCCCCAGATTTGGGTATGTCAGAAATGATCTCGAATTTGAGAAAACAAAACAACTCCAAGAAAAACTGTGTAAGCCAAATCCCACCCCACGCCGCCATCCCCGTTTCCAACTTGGCCCTTGGGCAACTCCGTTGTAACTTGTGTGGTGGGGGAGGGACTCTGCATGAATTTGTAGGCAGAAGAGGGATGGAATGGGGTCTGGGAGGGGCAACATCCCCTAAGACTAGAGGAGGAGGTGCTGAGGCGAGGAGGCCAGTGGGGAGGTCACTAGAAGCACCTGCGTGAGAGGTGACCAGGCCGACAGAGAGTGGGGAAGGGCAGGAGGAGATGAACAGCGAGATGCTTGGGTGGAAGGCCCACCAGACCGTGGTGCATGGATGAGGCTGGGGAGCTCCTCACCAACCCAGGGCCACAATGTGGGCAGCAGGCTTGAAGGGGGAGATGATGAGGTCAGCTTCAGGCAGTGGGTAAGAGGCTGGTTGGTGATGGGGGCCTCTCCCAAGTATATATTCAAATATATTATTATTTGAATCTCTGTTGCATGGCAAGCACTGAGCTAGAATTGAGGCCCTCTAGAAACTTGACCCAAATGGCTTAGCAATTATGATTGAGGTCAACTACAGAGGACAGACAACTCAAAGTTGTTATTAGCAGTTGTCCTTGAGCCTGCACTGACTCTGTGGTCCTATCTACCCTATGTATAGTAGAACAGACTGCTTCCCCGGCCTTCTGCATGCTGGACCACCTGCTGGGTCTTTGATATGCTTGGGTTCATAGATGCAGCTAGGGTGTCAGTCTATCACAATGAGGGCTTTCCTTTTTTCACTGACACCCTACCAGACACGATGTCTTTTCCTAATGATTACCCAATCCTGATTACGTGTCCAAACTAAGCAAGATGAAGTCTTGCCATCATTGCTTCTAAGGAACCTTCTGGCTTCTGGCTGTACTTCTTCCAAGCAGATCTTCTGATAGTGCATGATATAGTCAAGGTTCTTCACCAGCACCTGGACTCAAACCCACCAATTCTCCTGCTTTCCTGTCTGACCATTGTCCCGTGTATGTGAGGTGACTGAAAAGGGCATGGCTTGGCGCAGGCACACCTTAGTATTGAAAGTGCTATTTTTGCTTTTTCAGACTTTAAGGAGCTCTTTTGCAGTAGATTTTCCCAATGCAATGTGTTGTTTATTTTGGGGGGATGGGGAAGACTTTAGTTTAAATGCATCTCTCTTTTTATAATTTTAACAGTTCTACTGACAAATAATTCACCTGTCATACAATATAATAGTTTAAGCATATTAAACATTGTCCGATCTCTTGGCTGCTGCTTCCCTGGACACTGATTCTGGAGCCAAGTCAATGAAATCCGTGACAACTTCAATTGTGTCTTGATTCATCTTGATGCTGTTTACTGGTCCAATGGTGAGGATCTTCACTTTCGTCATTTTGCATGATCCATACTGAAAGCCCTGGTCCATCTGCAAGCGCTCCAAGCCCGCTTCACTTTCAGTAAGCAAGGTTGTCTCATTGGCATATCAGAGGCGGTTAGTGAGGCTTCCTCCTGTCTCGATGCCAGGTTTATAATGGTGGCTTAAACGAGACAGAGGCTATTTCTCTCATGTAGGGGAGTCTGGTGGTGCACAATTCAAATGGCCGGAAACCTCGAAGGTTGGGAGATCCAGACTGGTCTTGCTTCTTGCCATCCTCAGCATGTGGCTTCTGTCTTATGGTCCACAATGGTTTCTAGAGCCGCTGCCACCCCATCTGCAGTTCCAGCCATGAGGAAGACCAATGAGACAGGAAGGGGTATTTCTGTTTGTGTGGCACTGGCCAGAACCTAGTCACAGCTGCCAGGGAAGCTGAGAAATACTTTCGTTCCATGTGTCCAGCCAAAATTAGAGGCGCCAGTCCAAAGGAGCCCTGGTGACGTGGTGGTGATGAGGTGGGATGTAAGTTGCAGGGTCAACGGTTGGAATCCCCCGGTCACTCTGCAGGGGAAAGACGGGCTTTCTACTCCCGCACACAGTGACAGTCTCAGAATCTCAGAGGGGCCGTCCTCCCCTGTCCAGTGAGGTTGGCATTGACTGCATGGCAATGAGTGAGTGCCACAGGAGAGAACCGTGCTGCAGGGCAGCTGCTGAATGGACCACAACTGAGGCCGCAGTCCAGATACGTAGCCCTTCTGGCTGCGGGGTTTCGAGGGCAGGCTGTGCAGCCGCTGTTCTTCATTGCCGCAGGACCTTCAGTCGAACTGCTGAATGAGAGGACAGATCGAAGATGAGGGGGCTTCAAAACGTTCGTGGAAGAAGGCACCGGAAAGATGATGGGGTTTCCTCAGGTGGCAAAGCCTTGCTCGCAACGAAGGTGCTGCGAGGAAGAGAGCGTGTGTGAGGAGCTCAGGTGGCGCTGGCTCCAGAGGCAGCCTCGGTGGTGGCCAGGAGGGGAGCAGCAGCACACCTGAGAGGACAGTGTGACACCACACACACGCACGCACGCACGCACGCACGCACGGCCTCGTGTTCTCTCTTCTTCCTCACAGGACTTTTGCTGCTGGTGTGTTTTTATGCCCCTTGGGGCCTGTCCACATCCTTCCAATTTGGCTCACTTGACATCATACCCAGGCTCGGAGGTGTCACGTGACCCGGGACAGGTTCGATGCCCACGTTCCTCGCTTGGCTCATGGGTAGGACAAATGCAAAGGGGTCCACTTCAACTCCCTGAGCCAGCTTTCTGGAGAGTAGAGCTGTGGCTGACTGAGGCCCAACAGAGGCAAACCTGGGGAAGGGCTTCACAAATCTGAGCTGCTTCCCGCCTTCGACCTTGAGTGGGTCACCCATTTATCTCAGATGGAGTTTCCTCATCTCTCTCCTATACCTTGGCTAGCTAGCTTCTAACTAGAAGCACCTTCAGCAGCGAGGCGGTCACTGTCTCTGTGGCTTACCAGGAACGGGAGGAAAGGCCTGGTAGTTAGCATTCCCTGCGAGCAGTCCGTAGACAATGACCGGTAACCCCTCAGCTCCCCACTCCTAGTGGAAAACAACCGACTCTAAGAGTCTAGTTGGCCACAATGGCAGCAGATCGCCGTCCTTTAGTGCAGCGGCTCTCAACCTTCCGAATGCCGTGACCCTTTCGGACAGTTCCTCATGTAACATTATTGTCGTTGCTACTCCATCACTACTGTTATGAATCGGGTAACTCCTGTGAAAGAGTCATTTGACCCCCAAAGGGGTCGCGACCCCCAGGTTGAGAACCGCTGCTTTAGCAGCTTCTTTCTCTCCCCTGTTCAATATCCCACTCCTGACTGATGTTTTCTAAGGCCACCACCCAAATAAACCACATGAACTAGCACCCTTGTCCCAGGCGCTGCCTCGGGAAACCAAACCAAACACAGGCACGATGTGAGCCCTACTCAAGGTTGAATGAGATGACTCTGTGACAAGTTTAACGCGATTCAAAAACCAACAACACCCAGAAGTGGTTATTTTTATGTCTGAGGAGGCCTGGCGGTTCAACCATTCAGAGCTGGCCTGCTAACCTAGCGCTTGGCAGTTTGAACTCCCATGGCAGCTCTGTGGGAGAAAGACCTGGGGGGATGTACTTGAAAATGACAGCCGAGAAACCCCCCGGGGCTGCTCTCTTCGATGACAAGGGGTCACTGTGAGCCAGAATCACCTTGATGGAGCCCGACAGCACCATTGTTATCTCTGGGTGGCTCAAACTCTGGCAGGGCAACTGTTGAGCACACTTGGTTGCTAACAGAAACATGGCGAGATAAAGTCCACCCAGAGGCACCATGGGAGAGAAACTCGGCAATTGACTCCTTCTGCCCACGAAATGCCACCGAAATCCCATGGTTCAAGGCTGCACTTGGATGCACAGGGGGCCACCATGAGTTGGCATTGACTCAGTGGCACCTAGTGCGGTCACTGCTCTTATTGCTCGTACAGAATATCTGTGTGTGTTTCTCTCCATGGCATCCCAGGGGATGGCTGACGCGACCAGATACACAGAAAGTACAGTGCTAAAGGCCTGGCCATCTAGATTTCTTTCTTGACGCTCCCTCTGATTGACAGATGGACGTTGGCTAGTATATTAGTTTTTCCAGGTGCCCGGGTGGTGTAGCGGGCTATGCTTTGGGCTGTTCGCTGCAAGGTCAGGAGTTTGAACCTATCCACCGCTCTGAGAGAGATAGATGAGGCTTTCTATTCCTGTCAAGATTTACAGCTTCAGAAACCCACAGGGGCAGTTCTACTCTGCCCGCAGGGCAGCTATAAATGGGAACTTACTTGATGGCAGCGCGATTGCTGCTTCAAGAAGTGATCCGAATCTTATTGGCTTAAACCCACGCAGATTATTATCTTATTACACGTCTTATTACACCTCATACTCCAGGCTCAAGGTGTCTTCACAGCTGTGCTCTTGCTGGCTTTGGGGGCGACTTTGCCTCTTTGCCTTGTCCAGCTGACAGGGCCACCCAGCTGCTTGTGGCTGCTAGATGTGCAGAAGCGAGACTGAAGAAGTGGTGCCTTTGAACGATGGTGTTCGTGAAGAACACTACATCGACTGTGGAGTTCCAAACAATGACCCCGTCGGTCTTGGAAGAAGGTCAGTCCGAATGCTCCTCAGAATGCTCCTTACCTCACGGACTTTGGCCATGCTACCCGGAGGAACCAGTCACTGGAGAAGGTTGGTAAAGCAGACAATCTCAGCAAAGAGTAATCTCTCCAACCAGATCAACTCAGCGCCTACAACAACCAGCTCAGACATACGGACAACTGTGAGGATGGCGCAGGGCCAGGCAGGGCTGGGCTCTGTTGGATACAGAGTTGCATTGATGCAACATGAGTCGGAAGACACAGTAGTCTTCCCAGGGGTCCTTAGTCACATGAAGTCTTTTGAAGCAATGTTGGGGAGGCTATTCCAGAGTAACTATTTGTGATGAATTGAATTGTGTACCCTCTGCCTCCCCCTGCCCCCCCCAAACCCCCATACATCTCGGAATTCTAATCCCTGTACCTCTGGATAAGGAGCCCGTGATGCAGTGGTTACACATTGGGCTGCAATCTGAAACCATCAGTTGCTCTGGGGTCAGCAGTTCGAAACCATCAGCTGCTCTGTGGGAGAAAGATGAGGTTTTCTTTTCCCACAAAGTTACAGTCTCAGAAACCCACAGGGACGGCTCTACCCTGTAGGGTTGCTGTAAGTCATCTTGATGGCAGTGAGTGTCTGGAAGTGATTGAAAACAAACAAACCAAAGCAAAACAAGCAGTCGTTATGATTATTTCTGAGCAGTCCTGGATGTAATCCTGTTTGGGAAACAGAGTTTCCTTTGGTGGGTTAAGTCAAGAGGGTTCTATATCTAATCACATCTGAATCGTTACAAGAGCAGATTAGACACAGAGACATTTACAAACAAGGAAGACAGGCACCCCATGAGGATCTTCTACCAGCCCAGGAGCCAAGGAAAGCCCAGGACCTCTGACAGGAAGGCTTCCACCCTGATGGGGACTTCTAGCCCTCAGAACTGTGAGAACATAATTTTCTGCTCCTGAAAGCCACTCACTTGTGGAGTTGATGTTAGGGCACCCCGAGGAGGCCGAGGCAGCGACTTGCAGCTCTGAGTCCCAGCATCCAACGCCCTTTTGGAGGCTCTTCAGCTGACGGAGCCCTTTCCACACTTCATTCCAGCCTCATGGCGGCCTCTGAGGTCACACTGTCAGTACCAATGATGGAACAGGCAGAAAATGAAGCACAAGGAGGCTGGGAAACGTGTGTAGCTCACACACCTGCTAGTGGGAGAGCTGGTATTCCACACTGTGTCTGACTCCAACGTTCATGCAGAAGCACACAGCTGTTGGTATGTTGCCTTCTCAGCTGACCCCAGGAAGGGCAGTCTGATCGAAAGTCTCCCGGGGAGGGAGCCACGACAGCGGTGGGCCATAAAAGAGAAATCTGTGCAGCTGGAGATCAGGACAGAGCCGAGAGCCTAGGACATGCTGGGATCTGGAATCTTCTCCACTGAGTCGATCTCCCATAGCATGCCATAGCCCCATTCCCAAGCATTACTGTTCAGGGTCATAGGCACAGGGTGGTAGGTTTTAGTAATTTGTCATTTGAGTTGTGTAATTGATCGCCCCCCACCAGTCTGTGGTTGATGAAGAGCGACTTCTTCTTAGCTACACAAGAGGCCAAGGCACTTGTCCCGAGGGTCTGAAGTCAGAACTTCACCTTATGGACTTTGGATGTGTTAGCAGGAGGGATCAGTCCCTGGAGAAGGACATGTCACTTGGTAAAGCGTCAGCGAGAAGGAATGCCCTTAACAAGATGGCTTTCCACAGCAGCTACCACCTTGGGCTCACACATAACAATGGTTGGGAGCATGATGCCGAACCGAGCAGGGTTTCGTTCTGTTGTCCCTGGGGTCGCTATGAGTCAGAACCAAGTGGATGACAGTGAACAACAACAAACTCCGCACAGGAGCCTTGAGTGCTGTTGAGTCAATTCTGACTCACAGTGACCCTGTCGGCTAGCGTGGAGCTGCCCTTGTGGGTTCCGCAGCCTGTGGCTCTTCATTGGAATAGAAAGCCTCAAGCTCTCTGCTGGGGGAACAGCAGCTGGTGGTTGCCAGCTGTGGACCATGCCTTTTGGCCCCATGCCTCTAGCTTGCGAGCCAGCAACATTAAGATGAGTCTTTCTCATACTGCCCTGTCTCTGGTGCTGACCCTTCCAGTTCCTTCCGTTCCACTGAAAGAACTTTGTGATTGCATTGGACCCACCAATAAGGTTATCCAGGACAATCATTTTAGGGCCGCAGGTGACCAACCTCAATTCTTCCTTGCCGTGCAACCTAGCATCTCCACAGGCTCTAGGGATGAGCATTTGGACATCTTGGGGGGCTGGCTGCCTTGAGCCTTACTCCTGCCCACTATAACAGGAGGGTTCATATTTCTGGGTCTATCAAAAAGCCCTTAATCTAGAGTCATGCTTCGGGACCAGCACTTTCTTCATTGAGGAGACAAGTTGGGGCTCTCCTGGGCAGCACAGGTTCAGGGCTCATCTACTAACTACACGATTTTCAGTTCAGATTTCCTCAGGAGCATTTTGGAAGAAAGCCCTGCTAATCTCTTCTGAAAGCTCACAGCCATCGAAAACCCAGTGGCCATGGGTCTACTCTGAAACACGTGGGCGTCCCATAAGTTGAAATTGATGCAACAGTGTTGGTTTGGGTTTCTTATTATTTTGATTATCTTATTATTGTTTACTTTTTTTAGGTGGTGAAGGGCCCAGGTGCCATGCTGTGTGGCAGCCCCGAAGAATTTGGAGCTCGGGAGAGTGAAGGTCTCCATAGGGTTGCTGGAACAGGAGGGCAGAGAACAAGGTCCAGTTTTCAGGTTTGCCAAACCACTAAGAACCGTAAAAGAAGAGGCAGTGGTGTCTGTGAGTTGAATAGTATTTCCTGGGCTCCGGGTGTGTGTGTCTTATCCCTTATGGTAGGCTGAACAGTGTCCCCAAAATGTGTGTCCACTGGGACCCTCAAAATGTGATCTTCTTTGAAATAGGGTCATTGCAGATGCAGGTGAGGTGAGGATTGGAGGAGCTCATGTGGATTAGAGCAGAGTGCTCCTATGAGCGACAGAGAAGGTTTCCCAGCATTGGGCAAGCGGGCCTGGAGCCCTCAGCACCACTAGAAGCTGGGAGAGGCAAGAGAGGACACTGGCCCTGTGGCCAGCTGGACGGAGGACTTCCAGCCTCCTGAACTATGAAAGAATAAATATCCACTGTTTTAAACCACCAAGTTGTGGGGATGTGTTTCTAGCCCCTGAAAGCAGGAGGCTATGGTGTGGTTCCTAAAACCCCAAACCACGCCCACTGCCATCAGGTTGATTCTAGCTCATAGCAACCCTATAGAACTGCTCTCGTGGGTTTCTATGGTTCTTTGAAACGGTGTCTCTTTACAGGTGTGGAAAGCCTCATCTTTCTCCCAAGGAGTGACTGGTGGTTTCAAACTGAAGACCTTGCAGTTCTCAGCCCGATACTTAAGTATTTAAAGAATGTGTAGAAAGATCGTCTGCACTGGAATGACCATCTTACATTACCCGTCGAGTGAATTCCATCAAAGGTCTGGTCTCCAATTGTATCCCTGTGCTTGATGTGTTCATGTGCCTCACCCCACCCCTGCTTGCCATCCTGACAAGTCAGAGTCAGATGGATTTGTTTGTGACTTTGAGTGCCGCCACCTTGCCATGTGCCTTTGGTCAAGGTGATGCAGCCTCTCAACGTCTCCTCCAGTTGCTCACGTACAGAATGAAGCTAGGCCCATTGCCATCGGAAGGCACGGGGTTGACCAGGAGAGGAAGCCGGAGGAGAGAGGTCAGCGTGTCTCACTGAATTGCGGGTTGCTGCCTTCCCTTCCCATGCCTGTAACCCAAACCAAACAGCCCATGGGCTGTTCAGGAAAGATGAAGCTTTTTTGGTATTGCAGCCGGGGTATTGGGATTGATCAATGATGTGAGCGGGGACACAAAAGACGTAAGGCCAGTTAGTTTCACAACATCAGCACACACTCGGCAGGCTGGGCAATAAAGGTTATTCCATGTAACTGATATTTATTGTCCCGGGCTGGGCTGTGTCAGAGGCACCACTGAGAGGCTGGCCATCTGAAAACTGATCGCATAGTGACCACCCCTCGGGGGAAACCCTATCGACGCTATTATTAAGAAAAATAACACCATTGGACTCTTTCTGGTCTTAATGGTGGACCAAATCTGTCTTGGAAGAAGTCCAACCACAAAGCTCCTTAGAACAGAGAACGGCGAGACTGTGTCTGACATGTTTTGGACACGTTGTCAGGAGAGACCAGGCCCTGGAAAAGAGTAGAAGGTCAAGGAAAAGAGGAAACTCATCAAGGAGATGGACTGACACAGTGGCTTGAACGGTGGGCTCAGGCGTTGCCACCATGGTGAGCATGGGGCCGTGTTTGCGTCCGTTGTGCACAGGGCCACTAGGAACTGGAACGGACTTGACAGCCCCTGACAGCAGCAGTACCACCAAGGTCCCCAGAAGTCCCTGGGTTGGGCAAAGAGTTGAGCATGTAATGACTACCCAAAAGGCTGGAGGCTCTAAGGTGCCCAGAAGGACAGTGACCTGCTTCTGGACGCTCACAGCCTTGGGAACCCTGCGGAGCAGCCCGACTTCGGCATGCCTCGGGCCCACCAGGAGTAGACATGGCCGGTCTGCAAGGTGGTTGGCAAGAATAGAAGCCTTTGTGGGAGGCTGTCCGAGCAGGGCTGGCGGAAGAGCCAGCAGGGACTCCTCCTTCCTGGGTCTGCACTGAGCAAGGGTGTCCATGAAGTTTATATGGTCTCGACAGGGAGCTGTCTTTGTCCCGCCTCCCAACTCGACATCTTTCTCTGTGGGCTATGTGGTTCAATGCTTGTCATTTTGTTGTTGCTATTGAATCACCACAGCAACACACACACACACACACACACACACGCGTTCATTTCAACAGCCTCTCCTCCACACAGCCTTCAGGGACAGTGGTCACATGCTTGGGTTGTGCAATCCTCCTCCGCGTCCTTCTCGGAGTGCTTGCTCCGCCGTTGACGTACATGCTCTGACCCCCGGGTTCCGATCTCATCTTCCACGTTGCTCTTGTCAGTGGGATCCCACTTAGAGAGAGTTCTTACAAGAGCATCATGCTCAAGGCAGACATTAAAAAAAAACAAACTAGCTAAACTGTTGTTGCGATTTTAAGACAATTTCAGGGGATATTTTTAGTTTAAGGTTTAAAGATGATCCCAGGGCAATCATTTCAGGGGTTCGTCCCTACTCTGTGGCTCCAGGCAGTCTGGAGTCCAAGACCATCTGACATTCTTTCTCTATCGCCTGCTCTCGCTCTGAGCAGGGTTCTTCTATGATGAATCTTTGATGGAAATGTTTAATCACGGTAGCTGGGCTTCATCCCGTTCCTCTGGTCTCATGGCAAAGGAGGTCATTGTCCATGGGGGCCACTAGCGCCATGTTCCATCTCCTCCTAGTCCTGATTCTCCTTCTTCCTCGGTGGCTCCAGGGGAGGGGAGGACATTTGTCTGACCGTGTGGAGCTGTACATTGTATTAGTGCTGACAGCTGGGAGGTTGGTCTTGGAGTGAAGGCACTGCCCTGAGTAGGGCATCCCTAAGATGGTAAGTCATGGGAGTCATTACAGGGACAAGGTCTGTGCCTCCCAGGTGAAGGAGCTGGATGGCTGTCCCCATGTAAACCTTCTCTGATAGGATAATAATTCGGGAGGAAACACTGTGGAGGCGCCTACTCCCTCACGTCTTCCCTGGCACCCCAGAGGCCCACCACGATTTCTTTGGGTCTCTTAGATTTGGTCCCTGAGGACCAGCTCCCCTCCTATGGGCTGCCCTCTGTCTTCCATAGTAGATGACCTCCATTCTGTCAGAGAGAAGGCTCCCTGGAAAAGCACCGCCTCACAGATCTGCAGAGAGCGGAATCCACGTCTCTGTTCACTTCTGTCTGAGAGGGCCGTTCCTGTTCCAAGATCTTGTCCCCCTGTGAGTGGCTGCACTACTCTCCCCAGGGCACTTGATTGGTGGGCTCCCCAGAACTCAGCAGCCCTGGTGGGCAGTGGTCAAAGGCAGGGCTGCTGTCTTCAAGGCCAGCAGTCTGAAATCACAGGTCTCTCTGGGGGAGAAAGACAGGCTTCTCTACTCCTATAAAGAGTTATGGTCTCAGAAACCCACAGGACCAGTTCTACCTCGTCTTACAGGGTCACCATGAGTCACCACTGACCCGATGGCGATGAGCAGAGCCCGCTATTTCGCCCACTGTCCCCTCTTCTTACTCTTCATGGGGGTGGCACGCTGATCGCATCAGTCTGGGAAAATTCTTGTTTTCTGGCCTCCTTTGTCACTCCTGGGGTCCTCCGCTGAGCTGTCAAGTAGGCCTCTTTACAGAAGAGTCATGGTGAGGCTGGATGGCATTTTTGTGCAGACCACGTGAAAGAAAAGATGCAAACTCACTGCCCTTTATTTCCATTCAGTCTGTTCTGAAGCCAGCGGCTTCTCTCATTGGTTTTCTGAAAGTTAGATAAGTTAGGCTCGGTGGAGATGGGCTTCTTAGAAAAAATGGTAACAAATGTGGTTTAAGTAAAAGCAAAAGTTATTTCCTTTCACTCTGGTCCCCTGAGCCCCGTCCCTTACCCTTACTATTGCTGTTTGTGCACAGACTTACTGACCTGTTCCCTCTGTCTAGACTTGCCTGGAGCCCCGGGCCGGGCATACGGCTGAGGTACTTGACTGCGCACTGGAAGGTTGCAGGCGGGAGTCCTCAGAGAGGCGCCCCGGGAGAAAAGCATGATGATCTGCCTCTAAGACATCAGCCCCTGAGAGCCCTCTGGGAGCCCAGTTCTAGTCTGACACCCCCGGGGCTGCCACGAGTTGGAATCACCTGGCTGGCTGTTGGTTTGGTTTCGACAGCTGCACGCCCACTGCTGTCGGTTTGGAGTTCTAGAAAGGTTTAAGTGGGATCACACTGTGCATCGCGTTCAATAAACTGGGTGCCTCGCTCTGTTTGCTCACAAGGTTCCTCTTCATTCTGTTTTGGGCTGCTTGGTGCTCCCTAGCATGTATGGTTAAAGCAGTGTCCGATAAGGTCACTGGTTAAAAGTTTTAGCTGTTTACCCTGCTATGAAAATCCTAAAATACATCCCTCTGAGATTTCTGTGAGTGAGATTGCTGGGCCTGAAGATGGACTGACTTTTTAAAGTAGTCCTATGGCTTCACAGTATTTGTTCCAAAGCCATAACGTCAATGTCCCACCCTTGACGGATCTGATCTGGTCTTGCCCTCCTGTGGCTACCCTCATCCCTCAATGGAACCCTCCTTAAAGCTCTATCACCCCAACGCTTGTTAACAGCCTAATTATCATGTAGTCCACACGCCACACAACTCAATAGTTCGATCACATCAGGAAGAGCTGTACAGTCTTCACGTCAATCAATTGCAGAACATTTTCTTCACTCTTGTACTCATCGTTATTAGTTCTCCGTTGTCCCCCAACCTCCTCCCATCATCTCAACTGTTTGTACGCAATCGAATTGTGTTGAAAAGTCCTCCTCTTCTTCTTCTGCCTACCTGGCTCCCACTTATACACGAAGACCAAACTTCCATTGCACACGTCTGAATCTTTAAAAAGCAAAAACATTTACTTCGACACCGGACACATTGTATTAGAATGTTTCTTTCATTATCAGCCGCATACCAGAGCCTGATTAACTCAAGGGCAAGGTCAAACCTCACCGCCACCAAGTCAATTCTGCCTCCTCGGGTGATTTTGTAGGACTATGTCATGGGCTTTCTGAGACTCAATCCCCACAGGGACAGGAGCAGGCAGCCTCACCATTCTACCATGGAGCCATTTCTGGGTTTGAGCCACTGACCTTGTGTCTAGCAGCCTGACACTTACCTCATGCACCAAAGGCAAGGTCTGGGCATTACTCAGATCTCTTTCCTCAGTGCGCCGCACTGGACCTGGTCAGGGAAACCTGGAGCAGGCAGTTGCTGAGAGAAGGAGTAGATGGAGTGGCAGGGGTGAACTAGTGTTTCCTACCAATTTCCTGGAGAGAGAAGTGCCTGCCCTGACCCACCTTTGAGGAGAGAACTAGCCAATTTTGTCCTCTATCTCTATAGTCTGCTCCCCCCACCAAATTGTCATTGTTAGATGCCACTGTGTGGAACCCCAACTCACGGTGACCCTGTGCACAATGGATTAGACAATGTGATCTACAGAGGTTTTCATTTTTCAAAATAGATGGCCAAGTATTTCTTCCTACTCCATCACACTCCGAAACCTCCCGCGGCACCTGTTTAGCATCACAGAAACATGCAAGCCTCCACTGACGGGGCATAACTGGGCACGGGGTGCAGGAACCCAAGAGTCCTACATGTTGTTGCTAGATGCCACCAACATCGAGCGGATGTTCTGACCCACAGTGTCGGAATGAGACACTGCCAGTCCCGTGTCACCTAGGCCTGAGCTCGCCTTTGCAGCCACTGTGTCCGTCCAGCTCCGCCTTATCAAGCATGATGTCCTTCTCCAGGGACTGGTCTCTCCTGACAAATGTCCAAAGTATGTTTCCTACATGGAAGTTGAGGTTTCTACCACAGAAATACCACTGCCCGCCCCCGCCCCAATACTGCTGTCCTAATTCTTGGAACACGTGAGTGCTACCTTATATGAGAACAGGGCCTTTGCAGATATGGTTTTGCTATGGATCTTGAGACAGAATAATGCCTTCTATTAGCCAACTCACCCCCTGTCATTGAGTCGGTTCTGATTCATACGGACCCTAAAGGATAGAGTAGAACTGCTCCCGTGAGTCTCCGAGACGGTAACTCTTTATGGGAGTAGAAAGCCCTGTGTTTCTCGTGCAGTGTCTGGTGGTTTTCAACTGCTGACCTCGTGGTTAGGAGTTCAAATGCTTAACTACGGCACCCCCAGAGCTCTTGCTGTGCTATCTAAGTGGACCTAAAATGCAATCACTCGTGTTCTCACAAGAAGGAGGCAAAGGGAAATGCGACCAGATGAGGAGAGGTTATGTGGTGATGGAGGCAGAAAGAGGGATGATGCGGCCACAAGCCAAGGAATGTTCCTCTTGATCTTCCGGTGAGACTTCTAGTCTCCAGAAGGATGGCAGACCTCATGTCTGTTTGTCAGAAGTCTCAAGTGGGTGCTAATTTGTTAAAGCACTCATAGAAATGAACGATTTGCAGTAAGCGTTCCTGTTTCGAACAGCTGAGACGGTGCTAGAAGCAGGTGGGAGGGGCTCTTCATAAACAGAAGCACCGCCCTTTGTGTAAATGTCTCACAACGTCCCTAAGGAGACAAGCTGGAGAAGAGTGTAGCTCCGTGACATTTAGCTAGAATCGTCCAGCCGTAGATGAGGAACAAGCTGTAACGTAAATGCTCTAGAAGGTCAGGGAGGGGGAGTTTCGGCTGTGGGAAATATGGAGAGAATTATGAATGCATTGTGGCCGACCCATAAGTGTTGGTGTGTGTCGTCCAACCTCGGCAGTCACGTCATGTGACCACTTGTCTGCGCTTCCATATTTGGCTTTGTCGGGCTAGATCTGTTTCACATATAAGTTACGACTGGGCGCTAACTTGGTAAATTTGGGAGCAGCATTCACTCTCTAACCTTTGAAACTGTTGATGTTATTAGTTTTGTTTGTTTATTTTAACATCCAACAGTCCCCCGGTGGTAATCGAAAGAGTTAATGCCGTTTCCCAGACGTTCTGAACGTATTTTTAGCACTGGAGGAATTTGGCCCAGTGCAGTCAGAGCGCAGCCATCATTTTATGAGGGCAAACATGTATTTCTTGCACAAATATTATGTCAACAGTAACATAAGAAAACAACACAAGCCAGCCACAGTTCACCACCCAAACAATCTGTTTGCTCGCCCCTCCCGGCCAGTTTCTTCTCCTCTCTTTTTTCCATTCACAGACACTGGGTTTTCACCAGCTCCATCAAAACTTAGAGGCCATTTTGTAAAATGCACACACACACACCCCTCTTGATGTCCTGGCAAGGGCATTTTTGTTGCGATGCTGCCCCGTGTTCATGATTTGAAGCTTTGAAAATGGCGTGCAATCTTCTGAATGGTCATTCCCTAAGTACCACCACAGTGCCTGTCCTGTCGGCTATTTGGATGGTTGCCAGTTTTTCACTTCCCACTCTTGTAAAGGAAGGTGAGAGACGAGCCTTATTTTCTTTCTGGATTATTTACTTACATATGTTCCCATGCCTGGCCTTTGTGGGTCAGATGATATGAAAATGTTTATACATGTTTCTGAAATAAGCTCCCAAATTCTTATTTTTGACAAGGCTGTATCCATTAAACCTGCCACCAGCTGTTCAGGAAGAACTTTTCCTTTCTCCTCATCTTTATCAGCATTAGATGTTATTATTTTTTCCACTTAATTTATTTGATATTAGATCACACATTCTTTTTTTTTTTCACATTTTATTAGGGGCTCATGCAACTCTTATCATAATCCATACATATACATACATCAATTGTGTAAAGCACATCTGTACATTCTTTGCCCTCATCATTTTCAAAGCATTTGCTTTCCTTTAAGCCCTTTGCATCAGGTCCTCTTCCCCCCCCCTCCCCGCTCCCCCTCCCTCATGAGCCCTTGATAATTTATAGATTATTTTGTCATATCTTTCCCTATCCAGCGTCTCCCTTCACCCCCTTCTCTGTTGTCCGTCCCCCAGGGAGGAGGTCACATGTAGATCCTTGTAATCAGTTCCCTCTTTCCAAACCACTCACCCTCTACCCTCCCAGTATCGCCCCTCACCCCCTGGTTCTGAGGTATCATCCACCCTGGATTCCCTGTGCCTCCAGCTCCTATCTGCACCAGTGTACAACCTCAGCTCTATTCAGACTTGCAAGGTAGAATTCGGATCATGGTAGTTGGGGGGGAGGAAGCATCCAGGATCTGGGGGAAAGCTGTATTCTTCATCGGTGCTCCATCGCACCCTGACAGATCACACATTCTTGATGCATAATATTTCATTTCTTTGCGTGTTTTCAAAGGTTGAATAGTTTTTCATGTTTGCCTTTAAAACACTTTTTTAAAAAAAGCCCTCACTATCATCGAGTTGATCTCAACGCATAGTGAACACCACAGGGCAGGGTAGAACTGTCCCCGCGAGTCTGTGAGGCTGTCACTATGGGAGTAAGAAGCCCCAGCTTTCTTCCAAAGGGCAGCTGGTGGTTTCAAATGGTTGAACTTGCAGATCACAGCTGAATGTGTAACCACCACATCACCAGGACTGTAAAAGGGGCTACCCCCCAACCCCACCCCAAACCAGAAAAAGCTCCACTGGGTAGAGCGTTTGTAGTACCATTTTCTCTGCTGGGCAAACATCAAGCAACTCGCTCTGAGTTAGTACACCCAGTAGCGTCACCTGGGAAGGTTCTCTCTGGTCACAGCGAATTTCTGTGTGAAAGCAGTTTCACTCCAACATCACTTTTTGTGATGGCTGATTCAAGAGAACAATGGAAAGTTGTGAAATTTTGTTTCCTGCTCAGGAAAAATGCCGCAGAAACTGTCGTGATGCTGAACACAGCTCACAAGGGCAGCGCTATGGAAAAAACTCAAGTGTATGAGTGGTTTGCTCTTTTCAAAAAAGGTGAACTGTCATTTGATGACAAACCTCTGTTCTGGACATTCATCGACTTCCTGAACGGATGAAAATTTTGACTTGTGGTGCATTTGGAGTCGGTTCCACCAGGTCAGACTGTTAATCGGGTTTTCTATTTAGAGGCTCTGAAAAGATTGCGTGACAGCACATAACTAAAAAGGCCAAATTTTTGACAGATAGGGGACTGGTTTTGCCACCACAAGAATGCACCTACTCATTCGGTCATCTCAGTGCACCAGTTTTTGGCAAAAAACAAGCATCCTCTCTTGCCCCGCATCCCTTTCTCACCTGACCTTGTTCTGTGGCTCTTCTTTTTGTTTCAGTAAATGAAGAGGGACGTGTAAAGACAGTGATATGATGACATAGAAGAGATGAAGAAAAAAATATGAGGGAATTAAACAAGCGGCCATCTAACAGGTAAGCAGCAAAGTCCACATGGAAGAAGCACACCAGCCTATGTGATCATGAGTTGTCAATGGGATCAGGGATCAGGCATCAGAAGACCCCAAATAAACAATCGTATAGATGTGAATGAGGGGGATCGGAGTGTAGCCCTAAAGCCCATCTGTGGACAATGGACAGCTCCACATAGAAAGGTCAGGAGGAAGGGACAAGTCTACCAGGGTGCAGAGTAGCACCGATGGAACACACAACAATTCTCTAGTTCTTTAATGCTTCCTCCCCCCACTATTATGACCTGGCTAGACCAGAGCATGTGCACTGGTACAGATAAGAGCTCTCAACACATGGAATCCAGGACAGATAAACCACCCAGGAACAGTAATAGGAGTTGCGATACCAGGAGGGTAGAGGGAAGGGTGGGGAGAATGGGGAGAAGGGGGAGCCCATTGCAATAATCAATGTATAACCCCACCCCTGAGAGCGACGAACAACAGAAATGTGGGTGAAGGGAGACAGCGCATGTTGTTAGATATGAAAATAATAATAATTTATAATTTATCAAGGGTTCATGAAGGTGGGAGGGTGGGGGAAGAAGGGGGAAAAAGAGGAGCTGAGACCAAGAGCTCAAATAAAAAGAAAATGTCTTGAAAATGATGATGGCAACATATATACAAATGTGCTTGATACAATTGATGTATGGTTTGTTTTAAGAGCTGTAAGAGCCCCCAGTAAAATGATTTATAAATTTAAAAAAGAGGGAGTTGCTGTCAGCCATCCAAATGAATGAGTTTGAAAAATTTTTTCAAGAATGGAATCACAGATTCCAGTATGACATTTTGACAAATGGAGAGTACTTTGAAGGTGACTAAGGTTGTTTTGTCCAAGAAAATTAAATACATAGCTTTGAAAAAAATATCTGCTTTGGAGGGCACCCCCTCATACTCTCACTTGCCATTTAATGGCTTTCTGTGCTCACTAACACATTAGCATCCAGGTTCCTGCACCCCCACCCCACCCCCATTCAAGATGCATCTACTGTTTACATTGATTTGGTCCCAAGTGTCATCTTTTCCTTTTTACTGTAATTACATCATCCAAGAAAAGAGTGGGCAGTGATTTGGCTGGGACTCAAGGGGGCTCCATGTGTGTCACAGTAGAAGGACTCTGTTTTCAGGGGCTTAGTTTTTAGAAGCAGATCACCAGGACTTTCCTCTGAGGTTAGTAGTGGAGAATGTTCATTGTTTGCACCACCCAGCAAGTGGCTTCAGTGGGCAGACTCAAACAGGTGAGACTTCAGATTCCAGCCCAGCCCCTCACCGCTTCATACTGAATACTTTGGGGCGTGCTTGTCTGACAAATGGGGACCACAGAGCTTCATGCTCCGAGTGGGACCAGCGGCCTTTCTCCAGCCTGTTCTTTTGCCTTTTTACATCAGCCCCCGCCGCCGCCCCCCTCCTTTTACAGAAGTTTTACATGTTTACATAGTTGACGGTCTCTGTCTCTTTTGGTTTTCCTTTAAAGCACCCAGTGAAATGTCTCCGTTGCGTGTTCTCAGGATCACAAACGATTACAACCCTTTGGTCCCCAAATGTGTTCCAGATGGACCTGGCTCATGGCGGCCTGGGCCAGGGCCGGCCTGTCGGTAGCTAGCTCCTCCTGGAGTCCCAGGCAGGGGCGTGGGCGCCGGGCAGGAGCGCTTTCCCAGTAGAGAGGGGAGATGGAGGGGGTTACTCAAACCCTGACGGAGTTGCCCACCAACGCCCCTAGATGAAAGTTAATATTGTTCCAGCCTGGGCAAGAATGCCAAGAATGCTTTGTAAAGTTTTATCTCTTCCCAACTCTCCGTTTTAATTACCATCAGGAGGTGACCTACATGCCCGCCCGGGAACTCTCACCCCCATGTGGGAGAGCTGCCTTCTCTGCCCCATGCCACTGCCTCCCTCCCTGCCTGGTGGCAAGCCAAGCGGAGGTTTAGTGCCAGAAGTACCTGGGCCATGACCGTGGCCTCTCGGTTCTCCAGGGCTGGGAACATCACTGGCTTGCCCTCTGCAGCTCAGTTTTCCGAGCTACAGAATGGGCCCCCTGACGCTTACCTCAGCGGGTCGCTCCATAAATGAGATCGATGCCAGGTTCAGGAGACCAAGGTGGCTATTACCTCTCTGCTCACTTCACGCACACCGAACCCTGGCTTCTCGTCAGAGGCCATTTCTTAAGGATGACCGTCCAAAAGTTGGTTCTTGAGACTTTCATGGTCCGGCCCACTTTCTCCTGCCATTTGCCAGCCCCACGCTCAGGGTTGTTGCTCTTAGTTTTCCTGCGCCTCATTTTCCCTATCTGTAGGATGGGATGGTAGCACCCAGCACATAGGCCTGTGAGGATTTGTGGTGCGCTCAGGAGAGCACCCGGCAGCAAGGGCCCGGTCAATGCCGGTGACTGTGATGATGGGGCGCCTGGGTGGAGCACTGAGCTATGAATCAAAAGCGTGTTGTTTGAACACACCCAGAGAAAGCTCAGAGCAAGGCCTGGGGAGCGGCTCCCCAATGTCCAGACTCGCTGTCATTGAGTTGATTCCAACTGACCCTGCAGGACAGGGTGGGATGGGCTCTGTAGGTTTCTGAGACTGGAACTTTTTCCATGAGTAGAAAAGCTGCTCATTCTGCTTCGGAGTAGCTAGTGGTTTCAAACTGCTGACCTTGTGGTCAGCAGTCCAAAGAGTAACCACCAGGCCACCAAGGTTCCTCTCATTGCCTTGAAAGTCTACAGTTCTCTGACACACAGGGAGGGGATCACCATGAGTAGACGTTAACGGGTGGATTTGGATCGGCTTCATCTGCATTCCCCTAATGCACCCCTGTCTTTCTTGCTCTACAACCTATGCCTGCAAGCCCATTCTCTCCTTCCTTGTTCATTCCTGAGCATCCTTCCAGACTCACTTCATCGGCACCTCCTCCAGGAAGCCTGCCTAGATTGAATGAGGGGCCTTCCCAAAGCTCCAACCGTCTCCCTGTCATCCCTATCTATGGCAGCTCCAGGAGTGGGCCTGACACAGTCTCTGCTGTCAGGCTGCCGGGCTTCTGCCTCTTAGCATCTTGGGTCCAGTTACGTCTCTGTGCCTCAGTGTACGTGTGCGCACCACAGTAGGCTCGTTCTGAGGATAAAACGAGGCAGGGAGTGGCTGGTGCAGGAAAGCACGTGACACAAAAAAGATATTCTTTGAAGTAGCTAATCCTAGTGAAAACCAGCTGCTAGTGAGTCAACTTTGATTCATGATGACCCCATGGGGGTCAGAGGGAAACCAGGCACCATAAGATTTTCAATGACTGGCTTCTTTGGAAGTTGATAGCCAGGCCTTTCTTTAACTCTGGGTGGACTTGAAGCTCCAACCTTGTACCACCAAGGACTTATAGTAACTGCAGTGCAGTGAACTATGCGGTGAATCACTCTTGTAACCATAGCCTTTGTTAGACCCGCAAATGACCTTCAATTTCTCAATGGGTCTGGGTAAGAAGCTGGGAGGAAGATACTTACTGGATTCTATGATTCAGCTGTGAATGATGGTGAACTGGGTTCATTGCGATGGTCATCCTGCTGGGTGCTGGGTACAAAATCAGCTATCTCAGAAGCAGGGAGCTCACTGCCTGCAAGAAAGAACAACCAGGAGTGAATCTTGGCCTTTGGATCTCAAGACCCCTGTGCTTCAAACCTGCTTGATCCAGGAGACAGCTTTGACATAAGAGGCGTGGCAGTGAAGCAATGGCACCAGAACCAGGGACCAGGGCATGAGACAGAGTGGTGGACTTCCCAGACTACACAGCAAGTAAAGCCGGATGTTTGGTGGCAGGACACTGGCTTGTGAACTGGATGTCTCTGGCTCTTAACTGGGGGAGCTGATTTAGCTGATCTGCAGAGCTGGAGCTGAGTGCCTTTTGGCTGAGGCTTAGAGTGGAGTGGCATGCCCTTTGGACATTTATTGGTAGCCCACACAGAGCTTTGTAGCATTGCCTGAGCAGGACAGAGTCCAGGCCAAGAGACTGAGGGCCAGAGAGAGGCCTGTTTTTGGTATAGTAAAGAAGAAACTATCCTGATTAAACAAATGTATCCTGAGCATTTCTCACCTGAATTGTAAGCTGTGAGTTTTCGTAATAAATCTCATAATCATCAGCATTGTCTGTGAGTTTTGTGTGGCCAATTTCAATGAATTATCAAATCCAGGTACAGAAATAAAGTGCTGTAGGAGAGACAGAGCAATAACTCACAGCCATCGAGTTAATTCTGACTCAGGGTGACCCTATAGCGCAGAGTAGATCTGCTTTGCTGGGTTTCTAAGGCTGTAAATCTTAATACAAGCAGGATACAGCCTCATTTTTCTCCCACAAAGTGGCTAGTGGGCTTGAACCACCAACCTTGTGGTTAGCAGTCGAACATTTACCTGACTTCACCACTAAGGCTCCATTTAGCTCACATTGTATTTGAATTATTTCTATAGTCTCCCCCCACCCCCCCTTTCCTCTCTCCAAGATGTGACTACTTTCAAGGCAGGGATTATGTCTTAGTCATTTGTCTCTTCACTATCTGGCACCTAACAGGTGCTCAAGAAATGTTTGTAAGATGTAAATAATCCCCACATGTCTTTGGTTTTGAATTTACCAAGCACCGAGTCAGAGTGAAACAGAAAGAAGACAAGGACTTGCATCTCAGCTATATGCGACTGGGTGGCTTTTGGCAGGCTGGTGGCTCTCTGAGCCAGAGTCCCCCCATTTGTAAAGTGAGAGCAATGACATCAGCATTGTGGGATTTTATGAGCACTGGAAACAATGCCTGTGAGAGACCAGTCATGTTCCTCTGTGAATCTTATGAAGATGGCTAGTCGTTTGAATTAATTTAGTCAAAAGTCTCAGTGGGATTTTTCCTAGAGCAAATGACTCTAAAGTATAGCACAAACAGGTTTTGTAAGAAGACCAATTGAGTGAGAATTCCCATCAGATATTAAAATGCATGAGCGCGTTACATAGTTAAAATGGTATTTGGACACGAATAGGCAATGAGATGATTGGAAAGGGTAGACTATCGGATACCAATTCCTGGGGATCTGAGACCTAACTCCAGGATCAAGAAGCACTCCACAGTGGTGGGTGCGGGCTGGGTTTAATCAATAAAAGGTGCTGAGGAAACCAGCTATTTGAGGTGGGGTGGGGGGAGATCATCACCTCATGCTATACTCCCAAATAAATTCCAGATGGTTGTAGAGTCCAGTGTAGCCAACATACATGGAAACGAGAAGGGCGATGCACATGCTTGCTCCTGTGGCTTTTCCATCAGACTCCATCATCCATCTGAACGGTGTACTCATCAGAACAGGACATGGCTTCTCTGAATACAAGGACAAGTGAAGAAGCCACACATACATACATCACGTCATGTGATTCCTGTACAAAACCCAAATCAGATCTTACTTAAAACATCATCAAAGGAAGATTTTATGAGGAATATAATTTTGAAAAAATAAGGGAATAAACTCCTCCTAAGTTGAAGGTTATTCTAAATCCACACGGAAAACAGAGTAGAAATGCAAAGAGCAAAGGAAGCGCCCGTGGGTGGAAGCCAAATTGTCATCAGTCAGGTTCCAACCCCAGGTGGCCACCGCCATTTCAGGCCGCAGAGAGAGAGGGCTTGGACTCCGTGGGAAGCGTAGCGAAGAGAATTGCACACATGCCTGGAGGGGTCTGAGGCCGCATGGAGTGCTGACACCGGAGCCGGGCAAGGCAGCAGATGGCGACTTGACCGCAGAGGCCTCCTGTGGGCCCCCACTTCTCTGTCCAGCCCTGTGAGGGAATGCAGCCGGAAGATCAAAGCTGGGGGAGTTGCCATGCGGGAAGCCTCAATCCTGCTTCAGCTGCAACTCTGCGCGGAGAGATGCTCACTCGTCCCAGCCCCTTGCTTTACAACAGTGGTTCTCCACCTTCCTAGTGTCGCGACCCTTCCATACAGTTGCTCTTGTGATGGTGACCCCCAACCATAACATGATTCTCATTGATACTTCACTGCCATTTGCTACTGTTATGAGTCAGGCAATGCTTGTGAAAGGGTCATTCGACTCCCAAAGGGGTCATGACCCACAGGTTGAGAACCACTGCTCTACACCCTCCAGGGTGTCCTGCTCAGAGCCCCAGGTGGATAGACGGGTCTGGTGGCTGGGACCCCACCGCTGAGGGGGATGGTTCCTGCGGTACAGACAGCACAAGGTGGAGCTCAGATTGTTGACCAAAGCACTTGGGGCGGGAGGTGGGGGGGGGGCGTCTAAGAGTCTAAGCCAGTGGTTCTCAACCGTCCTAAGGCCGCCACCCTTTCGTACAGTTCCTCATGTGGTGGTGACGCCCCCAACCATAAAATTACTTTTGTTGCTACTTCATCACTGTAATTTTGCTACTGTTATGAATCTGGCGACCCCTGTGAAAGGGTTATTCGACCCCCAAAAAGGGTCACGACCCACAACCACTGGTCTAAGCATTGGGGCTTCGGTTGCCATCCTCTCTGTGCTCTGGCCTGAGCCTTTCAGAGTCGTGAGACTCTGCCCACCGACACCCTGTTCTCTTCAACTGCGCTGGCCTTCCTACCTCCCGACGTGGTGCAGCCCCCTCCACCGTTTTCATTGCTCTTAGGAAAGGACAACACATCGAGCGGCACGTCAACACGCTCCACGCGCACGGGTCCGTGACACGAGTCACATGGTGCTGTGTGTGACTGCGGCTAAACCTCCCTCCTCAGGAACTGCGGGGCCGGGCTTCAGTTCAGCTTGCTCTGAACCCACATTCCTGGTGGAAGAAAGCGTTTGGAAGGTTCTGTATTTGTTGCTCTTCTTGGTGTAGATGGGGCAGTGGGTATATTGATGTCTCTGTAAGGGTGTCATCCATTCACATTTTCTTGGGCGAAGTAGGCAGGAGCCACAAGTTAACCTTGAGAGGGACAGGGAATTTATAGTAGAAGCTAAGCTCTTGATAAACTCACGCACACTGCCATCAAGACCATGCAGGCTCACAGTGAGCCTTTCAGAAACAGGACGGAATGGATTTTAGAGACCATCTTTCTTTACTGGAGTAGAAAGCCCAGTCTTTATCCCAAGGAGTCGCTGGTAGTTTCGAACTGTTGACCTTACATATTGCAGCCCGACACTGCCAACTGCAATGTAAGTAACTACGATGTCATCAGGGCTCCTCCAAACTCTTGATCTGTGTGGGTGAAGGTTCTTGGGGATTATCTGATTCCCTTGGACACCCTCACGTTGTCCTCTACTCATGGAGACCCCAATCCCAACAAGACGGAACCATTGTGAGCCAAGAGGTTTTCCACGGCTGTTTCCCAGAAATTGATGGGCAGGTCTTTCTCCCATCGTCTGTCTTATTCTGGAAGTTCTGCTGAAACTTATTCACCATCATAGCAACCCAGAAGCCTTCACTGAAAGATAGCTGGTAGCTGTGCATGAGGTGCCCCCACTGGGAATCGAACTTAGGTCTTCTACAGAATGGCGAGGATTCTATCACTGAACCAGCCCTGCTCTCAGCACCGTCCTGACCCACTAATAATGGGGCCTTCACCAACACTCTGGCCCCATCCTAACCCTGCGGTCAGTTTAGAATAGGGTTACCGGATATGATTAAATATAGGTTGTTCCTAAATATGGCGTGGGACATAGTTATTCTACAACATTATCTTTGTTTATTTTGCAAGTTGAACTTCACTTGGCATCCTGTATTTTTATTTGCTAAATTGGGCCACACCCGATCAGAGAGAAGCTCAAGGCTAACTGTCTAATTTGCAAGACCTTGGGAGGGCCTTCTGGATGGGGATGTGGCCTGAGAAGTCGATGACTCACTGCCGGATGCTTCCAGGCTCGCCGGAGCCGGGGCTGGGAGGCCTGCTCTTGCATGCTGGCCGGCTGCACACACTCTGTGCGAATGACATCCCCAAGAAGGAAAGGTTCTTTTCCCCCTCTGCTATTTTATTTTGGTTTCTTTTTCCAAGCAGCAGAGCGCACATGCAGAATACCTGTTAGCTGTCGGGGTGTTGCAGAGACCAAGTGCAGGGTCTCTGGAGCCAAAGGGATTTGGGTCTAATCCCAGCTTAGCTACTTGTTAGCTGTGTAACCCTGGGCCAGCTCTGTAACCTCTCTGAGCCACTGTTTCCATTATCCGAAAAACGGGGATTATGCCCACTCCCTAGGGTGGCTGTGTGGATTCAATAAGAAAGCATGTGAACGTACTGAATGTGAATGGCGTGCCTGGCAGATGGTGGCCACAGGTGTGCCTTGGGACTATGTACAGCAAGAGTCTCAACCAAGGTCTCTCCCTTATACAGTGGCACGGAGCGTGAGTTTCTCCATGTTTCATTCCCCAGGGGCTCCCGGTGGCACCGTCGTCAAGTGCTTGGCCACTCACTCACCTGCAGGTCGGCAGGCGAAAAGACCAGCCGTTCTGCTCCCAGGAAAGGACAGCCTAAGAAACGCTCCGGGGAAGTTCTACTCCATCAGTTGGAGTCGCTGTCAGTCACAGCAATAGCCTAATTAGATTTAAATGGTGTTATGTTTAAGATGATAAATTCTTTATACAAATATTGGCTTCTTTCATCCTTATCTCCAAGCCTTTTAGGTAGATCTTATTACCACAGTTGTAGAGTTTAGGAAACAGATACGGAGTGGCTGAGAGGATGCACTTGTCAGCAGCAGCAGGCGGGTCACTCTGGGAGTTCCTGGCACTAAGGGCTTTCTGTGCTTGGGGTTTGGTGGCCAAATCCTCACTTTGCATGTGGGAGACCCAGGTTTGATACCCAGAGCGCCATCCATCAATGGGAAGCATGTGTGCTGTTGTGCTGCTGAATGGTTTCCATGGAGCTTGTAGACTAAGCTGGACTAGGAGGAAAGATCTAGGTCTAAAAATCCGCCAATGAAAACACTATGGCTAATAGTGGTCCAGCCTGCTCCTGGCATGGTACAGGATGGGCAGCATTCCATGTCCCGTGTCACCCACCACAAATTGGGGACAAATCACTCCCCGCTAACGATTCTTAGCGATGCTTATCTCCATGCTGTTCAAAACATCCCTTTGAGGGCAGAATTATGATTATTAATATATTAGTTCAAAACATCCCTTGGAGGGCAGAATTATGATTATTAATATATTAGGAGAAGAATTATATAAAGCTCAGGGAGGGGATAGGTGCTTCCTAAGTTCACAGAGCCAGGATATGGCAGATGTAGGAGTCTAACCCAGATCTCTTGGAGTTCAAGGCCCACAAAGATCAGTTTGGGACCCAGGCTGACCCATCCCCACCCACCACCTCATTCATTTTCCAGCGGATGACTTGGGATCACAATGAAGTGTTATCCGGTGTACTGCTGGAAACGAATCCTCTGGGTCGGAAGCCTTCAGAGTCCGCAGTCGACTCAACTATAGGCTCCAGCTCAGCAAGGACTGTGAAGGTGGAGGAGGCCCCGGAGATGTTTCCTTCCACTGGAAGTGTTCATCTCTGTAAGCCAAAATCAATTCCACGGCCACTAGTGGAAACAGCAGTGGCCTTAGTGGATCGGCTCCATTCCCTTTCTCATTCCTCTTGGCCTTGAGTTCCGATTCTCAAAATCAAGTTGATCAAAGTGCTGTCACCCTCGTTGGGAGATGCTCAGCTCTCGGCCTAGCAGAGACCCTCACCCTGTCATCCTCTCACTGATGACCTCACAGTCCTCAGAGGCGATTTTTATGACAGTTAAAATCCTGTCGTTGACATGTAAGGATGACATTGAACATTCTTTTGAAACTCCAGTCTCCCCAAGAGTAAGTCCCACCTGCAGCACGTGTCTCCCAAGGCAGTCCTTGTTGGGGCGTTGCCTCCTGTTCTGCAGCCCTGCTTTTCTAGATCCTCCGTGCTCTGCTAGATGACCCCGTGCCCTTGTGCTCTCTGCTCTGCTAGAGCAGCGGTTCTCAACTTGTGGGTCATGACCCCTTTTGGGGTCTAATGACCCTTTCACAGGGGTCCCCTGATTCGTAACAGTAGCAAAATTACAGATATGAAGTAGCAACTAAAATAATGTTTTGGTTGGGGCGTCACCGCAACATGCGGAACTGTATTAAAGGGTTGCAGCATTAGGAAGATTGAGAACCACTGTTCTAGAATAGATTACCACCTGCCATTCTAGAGTGCTCTGCTTCTCTGGGTTCTAGACTTCTCCCTGCTCTTATAGGCTATCTGCTGTTCCCCTAGACTCCCTGATCCCTGGGAAGGACTGGGCAAGGCACACCAGGGAAATGGGACTCCCATGGGGCTGGCGTAGAAACGGGCACAGAGGCCAAGCACAGTGTACGCTTAAGTAATAACCCAAGAAGTAGATGAGGGTGTGGCAGCAGGTCCCCCCCCCCAACCCAAACCCACCCCAGCCCCCATAAAAGGATTCCTGGAGGGCTCATGCCCAGAGGCCTGGACTCCTGGCTCAGCCCTGCCTGGCCACTGACAGATGCTCTCCTCTATAAAATGCATTTCATCAGTCCATTTTTTTCCACCCCGGATTTTGAGCCTGCCTCTGAGTGATTTTTCAAAGGGGTAATTGATGGTTCTGGCCCATTCAAACGAGTCCCCTGAGAGGTATTTCTCTCCAGTTCCTTGCATTTAACTCTGTCATTTCTCCTGACAGCTCATGTTCTAAACCAAGATTAAACATCTCAAAACTAAAACAGACTCCTGGTAGCATCGTAGAATTATCATAAAGACATTTTAATAAAGACAAATCAGCCACTAGGTTACACTGCAAGGAATTCCTGGTTTGTTTGAGGAAGAGAAAGGTTTTGGAGTCAGTAAATGTTTCCAGGACAAGGTCACCACTAGCATTTCCATTGTTTCCAATTGGCCTGGAGTCGAGCCTCACTCGTGGCAACTGCAGCGTGCCAGGGCTGAACTGAGCTCCGCGGGCTTTCAATGGACGATTTATTCTGCAGGTATGTTGTCATGTCCTTCTTCTGAGACGTACATGGGGGGGGGCTTCAAACTCCAACCTTTGTGTTAGTATCCAAGTACATTAGCTCTTTATACCATTCAGGGACCCTAGTTCTTATGTAGTGAAGGCCAAAGGAAGGCGAGGCCAGGCCCTTAGCCAATGTTTCATTTTCTAGGTACCTACTGTGTGCTGCGCTTGCTGTGTGTGCCCATCATGCGCTGATGACAAGGGGAGCGATGACGCCGTCAGCCTATTCTGGGCTCAAATCCTGTCACTGCCCCTTTCGAAGCAGGTGACCAGATCCCGTGGGCTATCAATGTATCCCTCTGAAGCTCTGCATCCCTCAGAGGAGGAAGGCCATTCCTGTCCCAGGCAGCTGCCATTAGGAGGATGGGTTAACAAGGAAGAGCCCCTCTCTTACTTTTCATTTCTTGATATGGTTAGGGTTGAAAGACCAGGTTGTTATGCGAAAATTGGCCTATGTGAAAATAGGGGATGGCCACAATAGATCACAAAACGAAGGATGAATACATCAGTGACACATAACGTAAGCCATCAGACCCAGCATTGCTTGCTCTCTGGGCCTCTGCTTGTTACTGCCAGCTGCCTGCCACTGATGTGCCGACTAGTCAGATGTAGACTTTTATGAGGGTCCTAAGTGTGAAATGTCAGAGACCGAGACAGTGGATAAGTGAGGAGTAGGTGAAACGAGGCTGGCCCTGGTATTTGAGGCTAAACATTTAGTAGTCCATCCTAATAGTATCATTTACTCTTTTGTGATTCCGCCATAAAAATACTATTCAGCAAAAATGAATTTGGACCAATGAGCAATTTGATCAAAAATAATTTGGTAGAAAGTCAAATGGTGAGCCAAACCATTAGGGCAAAGCAATGATTTGTGAGCCAGCACTTGATTGAAGTACCCATTACAAGTTTGTCAAAGCCTTTCACTTGTTTTTTCCTCTGGGAATTGTGGGTGTTTTTGTTTTTCTGTTTTATTTCTGTCTTACATTTCAGACCTAGGTTTTGGCTCATCATGGTAGTCGAGTAAAATGGGAGCATCTTAAATGGCCTAGAGGAAGCTCTGGGTGGGACACATGGTGAGCATGCTGGGCTGCTCACCCAAACGATGGGGAATGGAGTCCCCTCAGGGGCACCGCTGAAGAAAGGCCTGGTGATCTTTTTCTGAAAACTAACCAGTGTAAGACTTATGGGTCCCGATGGTTCAATTGCAGCTGACCCCTGTGGGGTGGCACAGGACCCGGCGGTGTTCCACAAATGGGGTTGCGATGCTTTGGAAACCAAACTGACAATAGCTCACCACCACTACCACCATCACAAGTGGGAAAGGGAAGCAAGAACTGAGCTCTCATACTGGGGCAATTCAACTCAATGTTATAAAATAGTCTGACTGATATGAGCTCATTTTTGTTAAAAGCAAATAAAAAAAAATACCTGCTTAAAAGGACTTGGCTATACTACCTAAGATCATTTTCCTGCCAGACTCTTGGAACTGCAAGCCAAAACTGACCCCTGAGATCACCTTGTAGCTCCATTAGGAACTGGCTTCAAAAAGCATGAAGCATGATTTAAATAAATAGCATGAAGACCACCTGTGGTAGTTACATAATCTGGTGTCAATTTGAGACTATTCAGAGTGAAGGGGTGGAGTTTCGCCTGTCAATCAGGTTGCAGCTTGATGACCTCATTTGGAGACACTGTGGAGATAAATAGCATGGAGACACACTCATGGAGCTAGAGCCCTGGAGCTGAAGGAGTCACATGGAAACCCACACCAGCACTGAGGTGCTTCCCCAACCACAGGACCTACAAGACTTTCCACCCACTGGCCTGTGATCTTCCTGGATTCAGCATTAGTCCAAAGAGGAATTTATGGAGTAGTATTGGGCATATGAAATGATGTTGGACTTATGGTCTTAAACTGGACTGGGCTGGGATGTTTTCTCAATATACAATTGCTCTTTTATATACAACTCTTTCGTATACACATATGAGTGTCTCTGGATTTGTTTCTCTAGTCAACCCAGACTAACACCCCCCATCCTTACCACTCATCCAATGCCCTCAGGGAATCATTATTCCTGTAACTGTGTCTGAAGGATCATCTATCTTGGCTTTCATGCATTGAGCGATCTCACTTATACAAACGAACATACGCAGGTCTAATAAGATTAATGAGTATAATAATTAAAGACCATAATAGTAAGGGGAGAAAATATTGAAGAACCAGAGGAAAGTTATGTGTTTCATTGGTGCTATACCATTCCCTGTGTTTATTATCCTCTCTGTGGGCCCTTCTGTGAGGGACTGTCCAATCATCTTACAGGTGGGTTTGGGGTCTCCACTTTGTCCATGCTCCTTCACATCAATCTGATTGCTTGTTTTTGAACTTCTGATACTTTCTGATGATCACACACGCTGGTGTGCTGCTTCCATGTGGGATTTGTTGCTTCCCTGCTAGATGGCCGCTTGTTTATCTTCAAACCTTTAAGACCCCAGATGCTATATGCCAGTCACCATCAACTTTCTTCACCACATTTGCTTATGCATCCATTTTGTCTTCAGCGATCATGTCAGGAAGGTGAGAATCATGGAGTTCCACATTATTAGAACAAACTGTTCTTGTACTGAGGTAAGATTTAGAGGCCCAAAGTCCATCTGCTTCCTTGCTTTATTTAATATGTATATATACATAGGCAAATATACCTATATTTATATATTTACATAGCTATAGCTATGTATAATTTTTACTTTCTTCTTCTTTCCTCTTTTTCTTTTTTCTTTCTTACTGCCCCACTATCGTGTTTACCCATCTTTCACCTCTCGGTAATTCTTCTCGGATACATTTTAATTGATCAAACACGACCAAGAATGCTACACTCTCCTTACTGTCAATTTTAGAACCTTTGTTATTCCCCCATTCCTGTCATTATTGGTTCAATGTTCCCCTCCCATTTATACCTCCCACCTCAACCCCCAATTGTTGGTCCCTTTGCTGTATCCCTGGGAAGGCTTATCCTGCCCATCTTATATAGATAGACACCAAAAAAAAAAAAAAAAAAAAAGGAGAAGAAGAAGAAAGAAAGAAAGACCATGTAAATAGTTCCAAGCCCTGACCCAGAGTAGATGTGTATCTCTCTGTTAAATAACAAGCCAGGGCTGTCATAATCCATCAGCTCAATCCCCTTTTCTTTCAGGGTTCCATATCCTGGGACTCGATTACCTAATAGCACTTATACCCTTCTATTCCTCAGCATTTGTGACTGAGAGGCGCACTTCCTATAAGTCCCTGTGGCTCTTCCTGCAGTCAGCGATGGAGGTGTCTAGTGCCCCCATCTCCACCCTGTTACACCTTTAGACTTTAAGTATGGCCCCCTTGGGAGTACTCCCAACCAGATGAGGTGTCAAACGCTGCCTCCCAAGTCAGAAGTCTACAATAGGGTTTTATCAGGAACTTCTGGGCTTTTCTCCCATTGCTGATCCCCTCTTGGTTTGCCCCCACGTGGGCGGGTCAGGCCAGCTGCACTCTCCAAATTGTGTCTTCAGTGCTGTCTTCTGCAGCTCTGTCCTCAAGGGAGGGGATGTCATGTCTTGAGCTGACCTGTCATCCTCTCTGTGAACAAGCTGTTCTGAGCAGGAACATTGCCCTCAAGGGTTGGCACACCAGAATGAAGGCTATTCTCTCTTTCCCTTTCCTGCAGAGACATAAACAATACCCTCTTCTTGGGTGGATTAGTGCCCGGGTCCCCCAGTGCCACCTTTCTCCTTCCCCCACCCCTCTGTGGGCCTTAAAGGCATATGAGAAGTGGGGAAAGAGGTCTTCCAGTACAGGTGCTAGCTGTATCTTTTAAGATTTATGTTTGGATGACGTGTGTATCATTTGGTTTGGTCTGGCTCTGATCCTCAGCCCAGGAACTGTGTGAGATGTACATTCTCTCCTATGCCCATTCTGCTCATTGAACTCACCATGGTGGACTCAGGCTGTACTTGTCTTTTTGTGCTTGGCTGACTTCACTTAGCCTAGTATCTTCCGACTCTTTGCCTGAGACGAGGTGCTTCATGGATTCATCACTGTATTTTAGGGATGTGTAGTACACCATTGTGGATATATACCAGAGTTTTCTAATGCCTTCATCTATTGATGGAAATTTAGGCTGTTTTCAATTGTTTGCCATTGTGAACTGCACCGTGATGAGTATTGGAGCGCAGATGTCTGGTCAGGGTCTGCTTCTTATTTCTTTTGAGTATATGCCCAGTAGTGGAATTGCTGGGTCATAAGGTAACTCGATTTCTATCTGTGTTAGTTATCGCCAATCGCTTTCCACAGGGGTTATACTTATCTACAAGACTACCAGCAGTGAATGAGTGTTCCTACCTCACAACACCCCCTCCAATATTTGTTACTTTCTGATCTCTTTGAATTGGGCTTGGTGGGTGGTGGTACCTCTTAGTTGTTTTTATTTGCATTTTACAGTTGACTAATGATTGGCATCCTTTTCCCATATGTTTATTGGCCATTCGGGTTTCTTCCCGTGGGAATCTTCTGTTCAAGTGTTGTGCCCACCTCCTCAGGGGGCAATTTGTTTTTTCCTTATTATAAGCTTTCAGGATTGTGTAGATTTTAGTGATTGGGGCGGGGGGGGGGGTCTTCCTCTTTTGTGTCGACTGTCAATTTTACCAAACGGGATGTCCTTCTCCAAGGACTGGTCTCCTGACAATATGTCCAAAGCATGTGAGATGAAGTCTCTCCAGAGCTGCCTCTACAGAACACCCTGGCCGTACTTCTTCCAAGACAGGTCCGTCTGTCCTTTCAGCAGCCCAAGGTACTTTCCATCGTCTCCTCCAGCGCCACTTCGTTGAATGATGGAGGCTACTTATGTTCTACTTTCCTTCCTTTTTTCCCAGTAGCTCGTCAGCATATGATTCACACCTCATGCAATTCAATCACACCAAGAAGCTGCCCGATCATCACCGCAGTGACTTGTAGAGCAGTCTCTTCCTTCTTGAACTCATTGTTATCACCTCCCCGTTCCCCCAACTTCCCCGGCCATACCCACGAGAGACCATTAAGCCAGGTCCTGCCTCTACAGATCTACCTACCCTGGATTTCATAAATTGATAAATGTTTTTAAAAACCCTAAGAACAAAAACAAAGTAAAACAGATAAAAACCTGAATTGAAAAGAAAGCAGAAAATATTTAAAACTAGAACAAATTGAAATGGATCATAAGGGGGATCAAATGATAGGGTGCTAAATTTTAACTTGACTTCATCTTCAACAATCTACTTTCCAATGCATTTTGCTTTGCTTTTTAATGTATATTTCTAATTTAACATATTCTGTGAATGTATTATACTTAAATACTGAAGAAAAAAAAAAGGAAACCCAAAATGTTAAAAAAAATATTACCAGGGTTTGGATCTGTTTAACTTTAAAATTTCTCATTAATTTCAAGCTAATTGTATGCTTATTTTACTTTTTAATATTAATTTATTTTTGTCATTTAGCGGTGAAGGGGATTAGACTGTCTGCCATGACAGTGACTTGACCTACCTTGAGTGATGATGATCAAGCTAAAGCAAGAGACTTCAATATATAATTACTTGCACGGTCCTGGGGACATGGCAAATGTTCAACAAGTCATCACCGAGTGACTTGAGAAATCATGAAAAGCACCCATAAATGCTCGGCCCCTTGAACAGAATTACCCATGTGAGATCAACCAATCAATAATTCCCTTAAAGATGAGACTGTAAGGGGGCAGGGAAATAGGTTCATGGAAACAGAATGGACAGAATGAAAGTGATCTGTGTTGACACTGTTGTGCAGAAACCAGTCGTCTTGGCTCCGCAGACATTTGGTGAGTTAAATCCGTCTCTGGGACAGCACGCTTCGTTGGAGTACAGGTTGTTCTGGCGAGTGGTGACTTCCTCTTGGTGGACATTATGGGTGATCTCCCACCATCTCACTTGGAGAACTGTTGTAATTTCCTGAATGGTCTTTATTTTTCCACTCTAGGCACCATCCCCCCCAGGCTACTCCTGATAAAGTAGCCAAAACACTCTTGGCAGTCCAAGCTCCGTCCGGTGCCCTGTTCAGTTCCTCTTGTGACCCCCGTTGCCCGTCAAACCCCCAGCGGTCAAAATAGTGAAGCAGATCGATAGCAAGGAAGATTTTCAGGCAGCCCTGAACAGTGCTGGAGAGAAGCTTGTAGTGGTTCACTTCTCCGCCACGTGGTGTGGGCCTCGCAAAACGATCAACCTATCGTTCCCTCTGTGCGAAGTCTGGCAACGTGGCCTTGCTTGCAGCTGATGAGGAGGACTGCCAGGATGTCGCTTCAGAGGGTGAAGTCAAATGCACGCCAACGTTTCAGTGTTATGAAAAGGGACAGAAGGTGGGCGAATTTTCTGGTGCTAATAAGGAAAACCTTGAAGCTACCATGAACGAGTTAAGTGAATAATGCTTCCTGAAAATGCAAACCTTTTTGTATTTGCAAGAAAGAAGAATCAAAGATGAAGACTATATACCCAGCTACCATCTGATTATAAATGACAATAAAATATTAATTCTACCCTTAAAAAAAAACCACTCTTGCCAACACTTGCATAGAGTCATGCCAGTTCTCAGCCCTGGAGTCACCCCTCTTCTGATTGGAATGGTAACCCAGCCCTGGCCTTCCTGGACCATGCTACCAGACCCTGGCTGCTGCTTCCAGCTCATGCCCCACCTTGCTTTCATTCATTCACTGTGGGCCAGTCAGTTGAGCCCACAGCACCCCAAAGCCATTCCACCGCAGGACCTTTGCACATCTCCCCTTTGGTGGGAGGCTCTGGCCCTGACTATGTGGGCCACTCACTCCTTCAGTGCACTGAACTCTCTGCCCAAATGCACTTGCCCCACGAGGGCTTCCCAGATTGCTTTATCGCAGGCACCACCCACTTCCCTCTTGATCCTCTCATTCTTCATAGCACTTACTAAATGATCTCCAATATTCATATTCTGCTTGACTGCTGAGTGGATGAACTTTCTCAGCTTGGCCCAGGCCTTAGAATAACTCCTCTCATGTTGAACGTCCAGCCAACATTTTCAAATGACTGACTGAAATGGACAAAGGCATGAAATATGACCTTACTCTTGATCATCAAGATGGTTTCAATTCACTGTCGTCCCCAATAGTCAAGGAGGAACTATCCCCTGAAAATGAGTGAGAACCACTGGTGACTTTTGAGTTGGCTCTGGGTCATGGCGACCTACTGTCCAGTGGTCATGAGCCATCATCCTCCCCTCAGCGGTATGTTTGAGTCTGGGGCCACTGCGTGTTGGGAATGCCTCCCAACCCAGAGGACTCGTATTCCAGCAGCACTGCAAACAACATTCTGTTGGGTTTTCAAAGGCTGATTTTTGGAACTACAAGTTCAGACCTTCCTTCCTTTCTCCATTTCTTTCTTCCTCTCTCTATCTCTTACTTTTGATATAATTTATTTTATCAGTTTTAAAGAATGTTGTAAACACAGCACAAGCATACACCCATTCAAGTTTCTGCCCGTGCGTTTCAGTGATGTTGATCCATTGTGGACTTGGGCAGTCCTCTCAGGCTCCTTTTCTGTGTCTCCCTCTCCCATTCACATAAACTCACTGCCCCTCCCCCCGGGGGCGTCTTACCCAATCCGTCCAGCTCTGCTGTCAGGCTGATCTCATGCAGATAGATCTTGAAATAGCACAATGCTCAGGGCAGATGTGCTTTACGAGTGAAGTTAAACTATTGCTTGGTTTTAAAGAAAAACTCCAGGGGAGGCTTTTTTCATTTAAGGTTTGAAGAGGACCTCAGGGCAGTGGCACCAGGGATTTCTCTAGCTTCCATGGCTCCAGAAAGTCTAGATTCCTTGAGAATTTAACATTGGTTCTGTATTTTTTTTCTTTTTTGATCAGGCGACTCCTATAGAATCTTTGATAAAAATATTCAGTAATGGTAGCTGGGCACCATCCAGTTCTTCTGGTTTCATGTTAGGGGGCAGTTATTCCTGGACACAGTTAGTCACACATTACAACTTCTATTTCGGACCCTCCTTCTTTCTCTATTGCTCTGAGGGCTAATAGAGACCAATCATTGTAGCTTGAATGATTGTTTGTATCCTTTTAAGACCCTAGGCTCTGTGCATGCATTGAACGAGGAGGTAGAACTGAACTATGAAACACATTCTGTATATATATGTATATGGTTAAGAACATAAAAAAGAAACACATGATTAGACAAGTTAGCTGCAATGTCCTATGAAAGGTGACCCTAAACCTTTAACTCAAGGGTTCCAATTTCTTGAGGAGTTTTGGTTTTAAACAGCTGACTCAGTAACTATTCTCTTTTTTATTTGGGGTCATTATGGTCATGTATCTATCACACAACGAGGTTCAATTCAAGTTTTTATTGCTGTGCAACTTATTGGCAGCAATTACAATAATTGACTGTGTGTACCTACCCTTAACCAATGTGAATTTTCCTTTACTGCAAACTGAAAATCAGGATCTCATAAGCAATCAGCTCCTCATGCTCCTGGTATCATCCACTGACACGGAGTCCATGCTGACTCATCGCAACCTGGCAGGACCAAGCAGAAGTGCTGCAGAGGGTGTTTGAGATGGTCAGTCTTGATGGGAGCAGACCCCTCGCCCTTCTTCATGTCTGAAGCCTAAGGGTTTGAATCACTGACCTTGCAGCTAGCAACCCAACCTCCCCTCGTTAAGCACAGATACACCTTGATCTCTGTACATTCTCCCCTTTTCTTGTCTTTCATATGTGACAACCTACTATATTTGTCCTTTTGTGATTGACTTATTTCACTCAGCATGATATCTTCAAGCATCAGCCATATTGAAGGATGTATCAAGACTTCATTTCACCCCAATCAAATGATTTAAAAAAAAAGACTTCATTTCTTTGACTGAATGAGTCACATTTCATTCTATGTATGTGCCTCATTTGGTTTATCCATTCATTTGTTGATGGGCGTTTGGGCTGCTTCCACCTTTTGCCTGCTGTGATAGTGCTGTAAGGAACATCCGTGCAAATACTTACAAAAACCTTTTTATTAGGTCATAATCCAGACATCATACCATTCAATAGTTCAGTCATATAGAACAGTGTTGAGTAATTGCTACCACAATCAGTGTCAATACATATTCATCCTTCTCATCCCCCTTAATATCGACTCTCCATTACCCCTCCCCTGCCATACCTACCAAGAAATCTTATTCTAATTGCTGTCTCTTTAGATTCACCCAACCCTGGGTTTCATATACTGAAAGACATAGAAAGATGCATGACAGAGTCAAGAACTCTACCAACAATAACAAAGTACAACAGGGATAAGCTCTAATTTGAAAACAAACAAACAAAACAAACAAAAAACCCAGGAAAATATTAACAACTCCATTAAGCGCGAAGTGTATCAAAAGGGACATCAAATGACAAGGTTTTACTCATTCAAGTCAGATTTATCATTTTAATCCACTATAATCATCTCATATAATCTACTACAATCTGATAAGCAGTTTATTCCCACCCCTCACTTTTGGTCATGGGGGAATCACTGCAGGCTTATTCCACAGGAGGATCCTGTGAATGTATTTTGAGCTTCCCCTGTCAGCCATAGCTTTCTGCAAACCAGAATCTCACGGTTGAAGCTCTGAGATCATTCCCTCCTTCAGATCTGGATGATATCATTTACAGTGCTTGGATCACAGATGTTGGGGTGCTTCTTCCTTGTGGACACAGTTGTCATCTCACTTAGATGGCTGCTTGTTTGAAAATAAGCCTTTAAGACCCCAGACGCTACTCTTTCTGATAGCCAGGTACCATCTAATTTCTTCACCAGACTTTGCTATGACACTCATATCTTCCACGTTTGCTTCATGAGCATGAGTATCAAGCAGAGCTATGTTGTAAGAACTAATTTGTTCTTAGATTGCAGCAAGGATTAGATGCAAACCTCAAATCCATTCCTATATCTGTTTTCTATCTGCCTCTGGTTCACCTTAGAGACATCTTTGTCATTTTATGGTAGAGACTCTTATCGATTGTTTCCCTGGAGCATAGGTCCTTCTATTTATAGTGTCATTGATTTAGCCCTTGATAATGTATTTAAAACACAATTGAGAAAGAGAGATTAAGCAAGTAAGTGTAAGCTAATTACAAATTGTACTACATGGATGATTGCACAGATTAACTCCTTACTTGACTGGACACTAGTTACATAAACAATGGGAGTTGGTGATCAAGCTAAGCTTACAGCACTATCCACCGACAGTGTCAGGCACAGGTCTGCCAGAATAGCAAATAGGGTATCGAAGTCGTAAGGAGATGGCAGTCTGCTTGTGGACAGATCAATACTTTTGGTAAAGAGGTCCTTCGCTTCTGCATACTTCAGGTAACTTCAGCCTTACATCCTTGGGTTACAGGTGTGTGTGAGATAGAAACCAGTTCACTCAGTGGGGTTTCCACACCACACCCCTCTGGTATGGCCATTGGAGTTTGTTGTGCCCCTTGGAGATCCAGGGTTCAATATCCCAGTGTTCTATGGCCAATGGCCTGGTTCCCCAGGGGGTGTACAGAAACTCAGCCCAATGTGCCCCATTAGGAGCACAGGTGTACATGTTTCTGTTTGAGTCTCTGCTCTCATATCTTTGGGGTATATAAACCAAGAAGTGGAATTGCTGGGTCACATGGTAGTTCTACTTTTAAGTGATTGGGAACTGCCACACTGATTTCCCCAGCAGCTGAAATGGTTCCCAGTTCCCCACGTCCTTGCCAACATTTGCTATTATTTTTTATCTTAAGCCATCCTAGTGGGAGGGAGATGATATCTCATTGCAGGTTTGATTTGCATTTCTCTGTTGGCTTGTGATGTTGAGCATCTTTTCATGTATGTGTTTTCCATTTGCATGTCCTCAGGTGAAATGTGTATCCAAGCCCTCTAACCACTTGACAGTGGCCACGGCTTTCTTTTATAGCCTGTCTTAGCCAGGAAGCTCAGCTGAAGTCTTCCCCCTGTGGGTGACTCTACTGGAAGTAGAAATTCCAGTGGGAGCACATCCGAGCACAACAAACTGCCAGATGACTTCTGGGGATTGAGACCACCGAGGGGAAGAAGGAGAAAACAACCCCTCAACATGTGGCCAAGACTTTCAAAGAAGCACAGCTGGCCACCTGATGGCAAACGACAGGGCTCAAGGCATGTATGCAGCCACACCCACAAGGCCCTTGTGCCAACTTCAGACGTGAGTGAAAGAATCATTCTGTTGAACATGGAAACCTTCGTTCGGCTTTCCCAAGAAGTCGTTCACTGTAGTGCAGCAGGGGGCACCCAGCTTCAGAGCATGACTCACGAGGGCCTCTCCACCAGCCCAGGTGAAGTCATCTCTTACTTCTCCACGTCTCGCCAATGCTTCTATCATTTCCCACTCACCCCTCCCTCACCACTCTCCCTACCTTGGACCATTGCTTCTGTCACGCCTATATCCTGCAACGCTTTGCTTAAGCACCTCTTCTTTGAAGGTCCCACTAGCTATCCACATACCAGTGTCCCCAAGGCCTTGGGCACATCACCCATTGAGGACGTTGATTGTCTGACTTGCCTGTTAGCGTCCCTAGGAGAACTGGTCAGCATGTGCAGTAACTAACTGAAAGGCGGGGAGTTAGAATTCACCGACATGCTTCAGGAGAAAGGCCCGAGGATCTACATCCAAAGTAAATCAGTAGCTGACCGCCCCGTGGAGCACCGTTCTACTCCGATTTCCATGCAGTCACCTTGACTTGGAGTTGGCTCGCTACTAACTGGTTTTTATCGAAGACTGGTTTTTATCGAGGATTTGACTCAGGAAAGAGAGTAGATTTGACATCAGACAGAACTCAAAGAATCAGATGCCAACTTGGTCTCTTCTTACCCATGTGACCTGGAGCCTGCCACCTAACCTCTTAGCTTCAATTTCCTCGCTTGCAAAATGATGGACAAAATGCCATAAGCAATAGGGTTGGGCACATGGCAGACCCTTGGCAAAGTTAATGAGCAGTAGCTACCTGGTTGGACTGCTAACCAAAAAGCCAGCAGTTCAAATCTACCAGCCTTTCCATGGAAGAAAGGTGTGGCAGTCCGCTTCCGCTATGAGTGGGATATGCAGCTCTAGAAAGCCGAGGGGGCCACTTGACAATGTCAGGGTCGACTTGATAGCAGTGGGTTAAGTTCTCAGGTGGTGCAAGAATTCACATGCAGAATGGTAACCAACAGGTGGTAGGTTCAAATCCATCCAGAGGTACCTTGGAAGGAAGCCATGGTCCTCAGAAAAAACCTAGCCATTGAAAAACTTTGTGGGGTTCCCACTCTGACTGCCACCCAAAAGTTGGAGTTGACTCAATGGCAATTAAAGAAGAAGAAGTTTTTCTGCTGCCTCTGACCTTGCCCTCAAGTGGCCTAGGGGTTCCTTGAAGACAGGGACGTAGCTTGGCTGCTTTTGCGCACTCTGCGGTCTGATAGGTGCAGAAAAAAGATGGAGGGGAGTGGGGGCCAGCTGAGCAGCCTTGGGTTCCATCCTGACTCAATGCGGTTCACCTCAGCCCCTCCTCAGGCTGCCTGTCGCCCCCTGGGACGGCAGGTTGGTTTTGTTGTGGTTACTTGCCATTGAGTTGTCCCCAACTCACGGCGGCCCCATGCAGAACAGGAGGAAATGTGGCTCAGTGCCACGCCCCCTGTGGGCTGTTTGAATCCACTGTGGTGGCTAGTTTGTCACTCCAGTTCATTGGGGGCTTCCCTCTTCTTCAACTAGGACTCAGCGAATGGTTTTCCTTATTATAATGAGTGTAATTGCTTCAATATAGCACACACATCTCTCTCTTTCTCTCTCTCTCTCTCTCTCCCCCTCCCTTATCCTCTCCCTCCCCAAACTCCCTTTAAAAGGAAAAACAGAGTTGTGTTTTGCTGTGAGCTCTTACAAATGTCTCATTTTGTGGGGGACTCGCTCTCAATTGCTTTATTTTGAGCAACAAAGAAACGTTTGGGGAATGTACATTAGCCTGAAACCACCTCAAACAACGAGGGTTTAGAATTCTTAGAGAGATAATCTGGCAGAAATCTGTAAGAAAAGGAGTCAGAGACATTTTACACAGATTTAGTAATTCTTCCTCAGGGTATGACCTCAAATTACAAGTGCTGGATGTCATGGTAAATAAGCTCTTTAAAGCTAGGCTTGAGAAAGCATCGCTGAGTGGTTCTTTTGTGGAGAGCTCGAATATATCCACACACCCGGAGACTGGCGAGAACACCCCACCCCCGCCCCCACGGCATGCAAATGAGGTGGAGACCATGCTCCCAGCAATCCCAGAGATTAGAGAGAGGGAAGGGAGAGGCCTGGAAAACCGAGTGGGGTGAACCAAGACGTGTGTAGGGAGAACCACAGCGCTTCCGACTTCAAATAGGATTTTAAGATCAGCAATAAGTTTATATTTATTTCAACACTGCCTACGTGAAAAAGGTCCATGAAGAGACACTTGCCTATCTTGTCTATCATCTTTACAATTGGTTATGTATTCCAACTGGGTCCAAGCAATTAAAAAACAATTCTTTAACAAAATTGTTTTAATGAGGAAGAGAGCAGGCGGTCTGTCTTCTATTTGGGCCGATGCAGAAGGGTACACTAGCAGTTTCGCGTCCCTTCGGGGGCCTTAGAAGAGGTTCGGTATTGATCTATTTACTTTTAATAGCTTTTTTATGGTGACTCGGGAGCAGATGAGCAGTTTGCACGTAGCATTTTATAACGCAGCAACACCGCTCCTCCCGCCGCCTCCTCCCTGTGTCTCCCGCCTCTGCTCTGGCTTCTGTCCTACGCCTTCCAAACACCGTCCTTGGGCCAGTGCTGCTCCCACCCGCCCACCGTCAAGGAGTTGACTGCACTGAGGGTTACCGAGGCTGCTAATCCTTCTGGGAGCGGGCAGCCTCGTCTTTCTCCTGCAGCTGTACTGCAATAGAGAGAGAACCCTCCTGTGCCGACCCCGACAAGACAACAACACACGGTTACAGGCCATCTTCACCATCGTCAGTGTGTTCGAGACCATGGCCTGGGCTCGTTAGCCCAGCCGCTTCACTGAGATTGTGCCAAACTACTTCACCACGCGTGACGTCCTCTCTTGGGGACTGAGCCTCCCTAGCCACACGTGCTGACAGCAAGCAGTTGCACAATGTTCTCCTGTGAGCTGGGGGGAAAGACGGCTTTCACGGATGGATTTTCCAAAGCAGCTCACCAGACTTGTCTTCCTGATCTTAGACTGGAGGCTCCATGCAGCCGGCCAACTCCTCTGCTGGTGTTTGAAATATCTGTGGGAGGAGCTTTCAAACTCACAGTGTCTGCCCAAGTCTCCGCAATGACTCCGGGGACTTTAGGGACCCACTTTCCAACCTTCCCCTGAGTCTTTCTTTCTTTGTTTTTGGAGTTGTCTTTGTGTTTTGGGAAAGATAGAAAGGACAGGGAGAACATGGTCTCCCAAAGGAGAAAGCAGGGAGGGCATTTGAAGTCTATTGCATGAGGAGCTTCCCCCAATGTTGCTGGCTGTGGACTTATCCCAATGAGCCCTGGCTGACGCACCCCAAACACAGGCCATGGGTTGAAACACTTCCCAGGCCTGTGTCCATCTGCATGATCAGCTGTGCACCCAACTCTTGTGATTCATGGGGTTTGCAGTGGCTGATGTTCAGAAGCAGATTGCCAGCCACGTCTTTCTGCTCAGACCTTCTTAGTCTGGAAGCTCAGCCGAAATCTGTCTGGAATCATAGCAAGTGTGCACTGGCCAGGAACCAAACCCTGGTCTCCCTCACAGAAGAAGAGACTTCTGCCACTCACTGCTTCCATCATGTTACAGGGACACATCGTTACTTCTGGATGTAGTTATGACCACCAGCCCTGCCATCTGTTGAACCTTCACCCTGAAAGATGCATTCATTCAAATCTATCACTTAAATGGTCTCAATTCTGTACCTCCCACAGGCTCATAAAATAGACATTACGATTACTTTGACTTCACAGATAAGGAGAGCGAGGTTTGGGAACTTGCCCTGCCTTGCTGATATTGGCATTGAAATCCAGCCTGACCTGGTCATCACGGCTTGTACCAGCTCTTAGAAACACACCGGTCTGTTTGCACAGAGAGATCCCCTCAGAGTGGCAGTGGGGTGTTCCAGTGAGGGACAGACACTCATTTCTTTTCTTTCTGTGCTTTGAGGTTCTTCCTACAGATTTTATCACTAAGAGCAGAGATCTGAAGGCCATTACAGAGAGTGGCTAAGAGTGTCCTGTATAGAAGCAAAGGTCCCAGGGTCAGCAAGAATGGAGAGGTAGGGTTGGGGCCGTGTGCTGGCTCCAGCCCATTGTCACTGTTACAAAACACAGCCTCGGTATTACCAAACCTTCTAGCAGGTTCAGAAGCCACAAAGCCAGATTTTTGGGCGAAGTCTTATCTTTACGAGTTGGTCACAAGCTCAGGTTAGTTTTGCAAAACCCAGGTAGGACCCACAAAACCTGCCTGGGGCCTAGAATGACCCGCTCAGGGCGGAGGTGTTGCAACCTGCCTCAGGACATAGACACTGCTGCTGCAGGGGCCTCCTCAAGCCTGCACGCATAGCCCAACTCTGCCCTTATCAGCTTGCTCATCTCCCCGAGCCTCAGTGTCCTTGCTGTAGAATGAGACACTCTCATATTACCTGCCTCACAGGCTTGCTGAGAGGAGGATGGATCCATCTGGCCGTGACTCACTGACATGGCAATCCTTATATTTTCAATAGTGAATCTTTGTTTCCTGACCCCTGTCCACGGGGTGTTCCTGAGGGTCTGAGTATTACGGTGCCATGACTCTCTCGGTGTCCCCTCGACTGGGAATGTTCTTCCTCTAGAGGTGCTTTACCAGAAAAGTCTCTGCTTCCGGAACACTCCACGGACACTGCTCGCCATTTGGATCTCAGCTCAGTAGACTCCACAGAGAGCCCTTCCCCGAGCTCCTACTGAATACTGCTTCCTGCCTCCCTCGCCCATCACCACCACACTGCCACTATATTGTTTTCCTAATGACTCTGCTCAGGATCCCTTGTACCCCGAGTCTCGTGGGTGTCATTGGCCTTCCCTCACGTTGCATTCTCAGCCACAGGCTAGCACACAGCAGGCACTCGGTTGAATCAATGGATGGATGATGGGTGTTGCCACAGTCATGAGCTAATCATACAACACGCTGGTCCCCGTCCCTCCCTCATAGAACTCAGGAGGGAGGCCACGGATGGGCTTCTTAGAGAGGCCTTTAGGGTTTGCCTGGAACCTTGTTGTAAATCAGCACCAGCCTCTTTTATTGCTTTTGGGACGTCATTAAACATAGAGATAATTAGGCAACCTGTACAGCTCATAGAAGCAGCAAGGCCAGCGTGGGTGGAAGACGGGGTGGGACTGGAGGGGACAATTTGGGGTGTCCAGGGCCCTGTTATTTCAAGTAGTGACCAAGACACATGATAACACATCCCCTGTTTCTCTTCCTTCTCAACCCTTGGATCTCAGTTTTCTGATTAATTGTAAGACAGACCCCTCTTCCCCCCAATACACACACACACACACACACACACACACACCATCACCACCACCCTACCCCACAACTCCTGGTCTCCTGCAGGCGCTCCTGGTTTAGGATGTGTTATGTGGGGTGGTCGGAGGCAGCAGTTAATACCCATACCACGCCTTTCCAATGCTCTCAGTGCCACTCCATCTTATTGATCTCAGTGGGAAAAGGGCTCTTAGGAGAATGCCTTATATTAAGTGACCTGGTGGATGAATCTGAAAATCAGCTATGGTGCAGGTGGTCTAGGGTGTGAACATCATGGCAGTGAGTGCACATGGGGGACTGAAGTAGAAGTGTGGCAGGTCCCATCTTGGCTGATGAACGCAGCTCCCCTGGCATGGCACTCAAGGGCCTCCACTGTATGGTTCCAGCCCCACTCACCGACGATACCTTGCCACCAATCTGCACTAGTCTCTGCTTTACCCCACACCCATGCCCTGGGCTCTGTCCACTCTGTGGTCCTCCTGGAATGCCTGTCTCTCAGCCACTCACTCAGCGTCTACTACTGATTTCCCTCAACTCCTTGTTGGCTGTTGTTATTGTTAGTGGCCACTGGTGGACCTTGAGTCATGTGACTCCAGAAGCAATGGAAATGGGGGTTGTCTAGGCCTACACCATCCCCATGATCCGTAGCACATCAGACTATTGTAATCCATAGTGTTTTCACAGCATGTGTTTTCTGAAGATCACCAGACCTTTCTTCTTAGTCTCTCTGAGTCTAGAGGCTCTGCTGGAACCAGCTCAGCAGGGTAGTAAACACACAATCTTCCACTAGCACATGGGTGGTGGCTGCACATGAAGGGCATTGCCTGGCACCCTTTGATCATGTAGCCCCATTCACAGGCCGTCACTGAAAGCTTCAGTGATTTGTGGAGGTTTGTGTTAGACCCAGGAGACTAGAGAAACAAATCCAGAGATACTCATATGTGTGTAAGACAGAGTTTTATATCAAAGACTAATTGTATATTAAGAAAATATCCCAGCCCAGTCTAGATCAAGTCCATAAGTCTGCTTTTAGCCTATATGTCCAATACTAGTCTATAAATTCCTCTCCAGACTCATGCAACACATGGAATGATGTCAAATTCAGGAAGATCACAGGCCAGTGGGTGGAAAGTCTTGTGGATCCAGTGGCTGTGGAAGCATCTCAGCACTGGTACAGGTCTCCACGTGGCTCCTTCAGCTCCAGGGCTCTGGCTGCCATCAGCATAGCTCCATGTGGCTTGTCAGCAGGAAGACAAAGCAGAGAGAGAGTGTGTTCTGCCTCTAGGGAAGAAGAAGTTCCCAGAACCCTCATGAGAAGACCATGCCCACAAGGAGAGATCAATCAGGCTGTAGCCTAATTGACAGGCGAGAATCCAATCCTTCGCTCAAGTTGACAGGAGATTATGTAACTGCCACCCAGTTGGACGTCACTGTACCCACTTTAGAGTTCAGTATCAGAGGAGCGAAGTGGTCTGGTTATGACAGCTCAGAGGACAGTACTGGGTCAGGTTCTAATTGAGGACCTTAAACCCTAGGAGCCAGGCATGCTGCCTCTTCTTCCCTGTTGGCCTCTTCTTCATGGGTGTCTATGCAGCCCAGTGTCAGCAGGCTCAGTTTGATCTCCCAAGAGTTGGTGAGGTCCTGGAAAGGAATTTCAGATTCACTCTGTCCTGGTGAAGCGCCTGCACCTTGTGAGAATCCTGCTGGCCTTTGAATGAACTTGGACCAGATTAAAGTGACGTTCTCCTGATGGGGTTAGGCTGGGTGGGGCTGCAACCCTTACCAGAAATCTGGAGAACTTGGCCAGAAGAAGAAGGATAAATATACTAATTACTTCAGAGCTTAAGCCATTTACGTTTCTCAAAAATAAAAAAAAGACAAAAGATTAAAAAACCCAACTCACTGCCATCAAGTCGATTCTGACTCATCGTGACCTGATAGGGCGGCGGAACTGCCCCTGTGGGCTTCCGAGACTGTAACTGTTCACAGGAGCAGAAACCTCATCTTTCTGCAGAGGAGTGGCTGGTGATTTCCAACCGCTGCCCTTGAGAATAGCAGACCTGTGCACAACGTATCACGTCACCAGGTCCTTGCAGACTGGGACCATCGGAAGTGGTGTCCCAGGGTGTGAGAACAGACAAGGGCTTTAGAACAGAATCCCTCTCCAGGCCTGGCTTGGGGTCCTAACTGGACCACTCATTTCCTCACTGTATGACCTTGGAGGACTCTCTTCAACTTGAGCCTCAGTTCCAGTGTCCTTCATCTGGAAAATGGGGTCAAGAGGAGGCTTCTGTGAAATAAAGAGAACACACTGCAGGGCCCGGTCCTGGAGCAGGTGAACCAAGTGTCCCCAAGTCCACTCCTGGCAACCCCATGTGTGTTGGAGTAGAGCTGTGCTCCAGGGGAGGCTTCCCAGGCTGGTTTGTAGGAAAACCGTCCTTTCTTCTTTTTAAATAAATCATTTTACTGGGGGCTCTTACAATAATCCATACAACAATTGTATCAAGCACATTTGTACATATGCTGCCATCATCATTTTCAAAACAGTTTCTTTCTACTTGAGCCTTTGGTATCAGCTCCTCTTTTTGCCCTCCCTCCCCATCTCCCACCGTCGTGAACCTCTGATAAATTATAAATTATTATTGTTTTCATATCTTAAACCATTAGCTGTCTCTCTTCGCCCATGTTTCTGTTGATAGTCCCCACTGGGGAGGGGGGCTGGATTATATGTCTGTCATTGTAGTCAGTTCCCTGTTTGTGTTAGCCTGGGTAGCCTAGAGAAACAAATCCCAGGAGACTCATATGTGCATAGGAAAGTGATTTATATACAAGAGCAGCCAAATATTGAGAAAGCATCCCAGCACAGTCCAGATCACATATCCTTAAGTCTGATATTAGTCCATATTTCTGATTCTAATCTTTAAAGTCCTATTCAGACTTACAAAACACATGCAATGTCGCTGAATGCAGGAGGATCACAGACCAGTGGGTGGGAAGTCTTGTGGTTTCGGTGGCGTGGTAAGCATGTCAGTGCTGGCAGGGGGCTCCACGGGGCTTCTCTGGCTCCCAAGGGAAGGGCTATATTAGTATAGCACCATTTGTCTTGTCAATAGAGAGTCTCCCAGGGAGTGAGCAGAGAGAGGGTGTGTCCCCCGCCTCCAAGGGGGAAATACCAGAGTTCCCAGGATCCTCAGGAGAAGACTATGCCAACACAGAGGTCTCAGGTTAGACTCCACCCCTACACTCTTAATCCTCAAATTGATACCAGATTATGTAACGACAACAATGTTTCTTCCCCTTCTCCCCCCAACGTCCTCCTTTCCCTCATGGTATTGATATTCCCATTACTGTTCCTAGGGCAAGAGGGGGTATTTGTCCTGGATTCCTGTGTTGAGAGCTCTTATCTGTACCAGTGACATGCTCCAGTCTAGCCATGTCAGGTAGAACTGGGGTCATGATAGTGGGGGATGGGGTAGGAGAGGAAGCATTGAAGAACTGGAGGAATGTTGTATGTTTCATCAGTGCTATGCTGCACCTTTCCTGTGACCCTTCTGTGAGGAGATATCCAATTGTCTACAGATGGGCTTTCAGTCTTGACTCTGACCCCACTCATTCGCATTGGTATGATTGTTTTTGGTCTTCTGATGCCTGATACCTGATCCTGTCAGCACCTCATGATCACACAGGCTGGTGTGCTTCTTCCATGTGGACTTTATTGCTTCCCTGGTAGATGGCCGCTTGTATAACTTTAAGCCTTAAGATCCCCAGATGTTATATCTTTTAATAGCTGAGCACCATCAGCTTTCTTCACCATCATTTTGCTTATGCACCCATCTTGGGAAGACGGTTCTTTCAAGGTGCCTCTGGGGGGGGACTAGACCCAAGCATGTTGCCATTTGCACCAGCCAGGGATATAGTAGGTGCTCAGTGCACTGGGGTTGGCTTTCTGCCGGCCTCTGCTCATTGCCTGCCTGTTCCTTGAATTAGATATGCCCACGCACAGAGTCTGGAAGCCTGGTGGTATAATGGGTCATGTTGGGCTACTAACCGCAGCGCTGGCAGTCCAGACCCATCACCGGCTCTCTGGGAGAAAAAGATGAGTCTTTCTATTCCCATGAGAGTTACAGTCTCAGAAACTCCCAGAGCCAGTTGTACCCTGTCCTAGAGGGTCACTAAGGGTCAGCATGGAGCTGATGTCAACGCAGAGTTTGAATTTCATGTGCACTGAGTCTGCCTCCTTCATACAGTTTCTGCTGTCAGTTGCTCCTTGGGCAATTTACGCATGAAAGTTCAGTTTCCTAGTGGGCAGAAGGGGGCTGATTATTTACTTATTCCTCAAGGCTTGTGGTAGGGAATAATGAGTTGGTGGAGAGCTCTTCAACCGGCCTGGGGTGTGGGAAATGCACACTCATGGTAGCATTCTTGTGAGATTTGACCTAAACCACCTCATTTTTCAAGCCAGATCTGCACCATCACCCTGATTCTTACTTCCTCGAGTGTTTTCCCACCCGCATGTTTCTTGTTTGCAGCCATGGAAACGCTGCAGATTCCACAGTAAGTCCCAGGCAGGGAGATGCAGAGATGGGAACTGAAGTGTGTGCACAGAGTAGTGCTTTCCTGATGGCTTGATGGCTTCTATGGAGCACATGGGAAAGGAGGGACATCAACAATTCATCCGGAAAGCCAGCTCTTTGGGTTGTCCCTAAAGTAGCGGTTCTCAACCTGTGGGGTGCGACCCCTTTGGGGGTCGAACAACCCTTTCATAGGGTCGCCTAGGACCATCAGAAACCACTGCTCCTCTATCCATCTCCAGGCGGTCCGCCCACATGCAGACACGCCCACATACAAGTACCCAGCGTGAAGACTGCCATCCCTGCTACACCATGCTTCAAGATAAAGTTTCGTTTATTTGTAATTAGAAATACATATTTCACAATATATAATTACATTTTGTTTTTGTGATTCATCACTATGCTTTAATTATGTTCAATTTGTAACCATGAAAATACATCCTGCATATCACATATTTACACGGCCATTCATAACAGTAGCAAAATGACAGTTATGAAGTAGCAACAAAAATCATGCTATGGTTGGGGGTCACCACAACAAGCGGAACTGTATGAAAGGGTCGCGGCGTGAGGAAGGTTGAGAACCACTGCTCTGAGGGTAAGGACGATGAAGAGATGTCCCTAAGCTGGGAAAACCCAGGTGATAATGGCTTGAGAAGCAAAGGTTGCTTCTAGTGTCTACAGAGCTGCTCAACGCCCACTGGTGGCCAGAGGGTTCAATGACAAAGGAGGGTCCCTCTGGGGCACCAGTTGTGATGAGGAAGAGAGGGCAATGGAGGTTCGGGGAGTCTCTCCATGCTGAAGTCTGAGGGGATACAAACCGTGTGTACTGAGGAAGACAAGTCTGACTGTCTGCTTCTGTGATGACTGCAGGAAAACACCCGATGGAGCAGTTCTGCTCTGCGACACGTGGGGTTGGAATGGATTCGGAGGCACTGGGTTGGTGCTAAGTCAAGAGAGGTGGCACGGCAGGGACAGGAAGGGGACAGGCCAGACAAGCCCCACAAAAGGCATCCATCAATGGGCATTTCTGATCATAGTCTCTGTCCCGCCCCACCCCAGGGGTCTGACGTGGGAAACTCCGTCCGCGGGTACCATTTTGGACTTATCCTTTATAAGCTCAGAAACATATATTCACTGGTTAACTAAAGCAGGGAAGAGTGCATTGAAGGGGTTTGGGCAGCTCACCAATGACTGAGAAGCCAGTCTTGGAAAAGGATACCAACGGAGCTTGCTCCGGGCTGCAGAGAGGCAGGACTAATTTCGAACCCCACTGGCGATGGGAAAGAATGCACTACACCCATGTCTCTCTCTGCCCATCCCCATGCCACCCCCCACCCTTTGTCTTGCTATTCCAAGTCCAGGGAGAGAAAGCACGATGGTCCCAGTCAAGGTCAAAAACCTACAGGTGTACACAAAGTGAGGAGGGACACCTTGGGGAACAGTCACATCTTAACTGCACTGGGAGGGAGGGGGGTGACTCCCATCTAGAAATCAAAACAATGGAATAACTAAAGAGAGGACACATGTTGGGTGGCCCAAGGCTAACAGACACCCACTGCCACTGGTAAGCTGATTCCCAAAGAGCCATAGAGGATGGTTAACAATTCCATTTCATCCTGCATTTATGGACACGGAGTGTATTCCAGTCTTTGTGTTAGGAGGAGATTAAGACTGATGCGGAAGTAATTTAGCTCAGGTTGTAGACACAGATCCTTTGATGCCAAATCCTTGTCCTACAGGAGAGAGCACTCTAGGGGGAGAGAGATGTGAGCGCGGAGGCAGGTGGAGAGAGGGTGCAGGTGTCTGGGGACGGAGGGTGGGGTGGAGGGCAGCATTGAGGAAGTAGAGGGAGAGCCGCAAGCACACAGGAAGCCGTTGGGATTTCCACTCTGAGGCCTTGCCAGAGCCAGAATGGAGAAATGCAATGTTGAGCCAACACTGAGGCAGACCAGGGACAGAGGCACGGCCCCAGAGCTCCATCTGGGAAGGTCGAACCATTCCCTTCCCGGAAGCCATCTTTCAAGAGCCCCGAGGCCTGATGGAGCAGTGCCTCAACATCTAGTAGATGCTGAATAGAAGGGAGGGAGGGAGGGAGGGGAGAATGGAAGTCATCCATAAGACACAGGAGCAAGAACTTAAAAATGAAGTGGGTAAACAAAAACGGAGTAAATGAATGAATGATGAGAGGAAGGAAGGCGGATAAGGGAAAACAGAAGCGCTAAGATGTGAAAGGAGAAACCAGACTCCACCATTTACTCTCCGTGTGATCCTGGGACAGTCACTTGACCTCTCTAGGCTTCAGTTTCCTCATCTGTCAAACAGGGCCAAGTACTCCTTGTGGGTCTAGGCAGTGTTTCTTTCTATTGGACATCGGGTTGCTATGAGGCATAGTGTGTTTAACAACAGGATGGAACAGGAAGACAATGCAAAACACCAGGCTGGGGTGGGGCTCAGTATGTGTCCAGGAAGGAAGTGAAGGAAGGAAGGAAAGATTGCAGGAAATTAATTCAAGGCAGGAGGAAGGAAGAGATGAAGGGAGGAGGAGGAGGAGGACTAGGAGGAGGAGGAGGAGGTGGAGGAAGAGGAAGAAGAGAGGTGGAGGTTTCGGTGGACCTTCGCCCTCTCTATCTCTGAGGCTTTCCAGGGCTGGGGACTATCTGCCTTGCGCACAGGGTGACCTCTCCCACCCCTGCTCCCTCCCCAGGCAGCCTGTTTGATTTCACCAGGAAGATAAGAACCCTGGGCTGCTTTTTCATCCCACCCCACCCCCCTCCCCTATGTGTCTCCAATCCCTCCCCTAGCTCAATGCCCCTTTGGCAATTGGTGCCTTCAAAGTCCCTGCTGGCTCCTGATCTGCAGATAATGGCTTACTGTAACCCTACCCAGGAGAGAGGCTGAGAAAGTCCAGATGGAGCGTGGCCTCTTCAAACTCACTTTCCCTGCCCAGAGAACTCTGGCCTCTTGGGAGCCCCTGACCAGTCTTTGGGGACAGAGGTGAGGTGGCCTCTGGAGGCAGAGAACCCCCACTGTGCAGTCTCCTGATTTGAGCAAAGCCCTCATTTCCTGGGTGTGTGTGTGTGTGTGTGTGTGTGTGTGTGTGTGTGTGTGTGTGTGTGTGTGTGATGGATCATGAAGTCAAGTCGGACTGGCCTGGATACCAACTCTACCTTTCAGTCGAATTCACATTTGTGTCCCGTTTCCTCGGCTGTTATGAGCATTCAGGGCATGAGAAGACCTGGGCCTGGACGAAGGTGCAGATGACACCCTTTGCTTCTTGAGGGATTCTGGGTACTTCGGGAGGCTCCCCGGTGTCTGAGCCCCAGAATGGAGATCTGTCCTTAGGAAGCAGTTGTAGCAGAGGCCTGCCTGGCAGTCAGGCGGGCCTGGGCTTTAGTCTAGTTATCTCCCTCACTGGCGGTGTGACTTTGGACTGCTTGCCAAGCCTCTCTGGTTTCTGGTGCATCTTCTCATCTGAAGCAGGGGGTGCCCATATCCTCCACTCCATTGGCGGATTGCAAAGGGTCGAGTTCAAACACCGGAGACAGTGTGCTGTCATGAGACAAACTGGCAAAAGCAAGTTGCTCTTCTCTTGCTCAAAGAGCTCAAGATTCAACCTGATCCAGAGCTGCAGGGACTGTCCGCATATGGCACCACCTTCAGGGGGCATCTGGGCAAGACCTGGTGATGCTCCACTCTCAGCCACACTCATTCAGGCACCAGTCTCATCTCAGAGTCCCAGGGACTTGCGAGGCCTCTGGGCCAGAGACTTCCCAGGCTGGGGTGTGGTCGGAGGTGCATGTGGGGGCACTGGGAGCTCTGGGAGCTCCCGAAAAAGGGTCGGGGATCAGGGCAGGGCTGGAGGCACAATGGGAGAGGCTGTAACTTAGCAAGGCCCCCCTTATCCTTTCCCTCCCCTGCCCTTTCATAGCCCATTACACAAATCCATCCAGATTTTAGATCTGACCCTACCCACTTCTAAGAGGATTTAGAGCATTTTAAGATTAAAACTTAGAGCAAAATAAGACTTTCACAGGGATCATCTGCAGCTCAATCTCACTTACAATGAGAAAAATACACACAGGAAGCCCAGGAGCTGCTTTCTGCCCAGTCTACTTGGCAGAGGTCTGCACCCTGACTGAGTGCCCTGTGGGCGAGCAGGCGGATCACTGCTGCTGGAGGAAGTGGGACATGTGCACAGACAGCCTCTCTGGAGACCACCCCCAGACAACCTCCCTGCCATGGAGCCACTGCAGATGCATAGAGATCCTTGTGGGTTCCTGAGACTGGAACCGTCAACGGGTGTAGAAAGTCCAGTCTTTCTCCCAAAGAACTGCTGGTTGTATCACAGCCCAACATGCACCCACTATGCCACCAGGGCCCCTTCTGCGATCCCTGGGTTGTGTGACTGACTCACAGCGACCCTACGGATAGCAGGGTCAAACGTGGCCTGGTCCTGTACCCTCCTCACAGTCCATTCGAGAAGTCCGTCCTGGGGCCTCCGTCTGCAAACACAAGCACAAGCGTGTCTATTGAGCTATCCATGGCAGGATGGTAGGGAGAGAAGATGAGGGAAACTCCAGAAATGCCCCCCCAAGAGGGGCTTGGTCAGGTAGACGGAATTGTGTTTAGTCCGGGTAATGCCAATGGCTAATGCTCTCGGCTGCTAACAGAAAGGCTGGGGGTTGGTGTTCACTCCTGGTACCTTGGAAGAAAGGCCTGGCGAACTACTTCTTAAAATCCACATTCTTCCCATCTTCCCAGTTTGTCCTCTGTCCAGGGCTGGCTTCACCCTCAGGCTGGGAGCGAGAGACCAAAACACCAAGCTCACTGCCGTGGAGTCAATGCTGACTCGTAGCCACCCTGTGGGGCAGGGCGCAGCTGCTCCCGTGGGTTTCTGAGACCGTGACTCTTTACAGGAGCAGAAAGTCTTGTCTTTTCCTGAGGAACGGCTGGTGGTTTCAAACTGCTGGGTTTATGGTTAGAAGATAGACTATTTCTAGGTCTGGGTCAACATGTTAACATGGCTTGAGGAGGAGGGAGGCTCTGCCTTGGCCTGGCCATTGATAAGCCTGTGGAGCGCAGGTCTGCTCTGACTCCCCAAGGTCTCTAGTATCTGCATCAATGTCATGGCAATGGCATTCAAAGGAAGATGACAGAACCAAGGGCCCAACAAGAAGCACTGTGTGCTTCTCTGGGCGTGTGCTTGAAGAGTGGACCCAAGGGTGTGTGTGGGTACACAGAGCAGCCTCAGAGTGACAGCAGAAGTTGTCCCTGGGAAGGGAACTGGTGATGTGGGGCTCCGGGGAGAAGGAACACCAACCTACACTTCTACTTGAGCAGCTTTCAGAGATTTTACTGTACGCATGCATGGATGATTTTTAAAACAGCTATTCAGGTTGAAGTTTACATATGCTTTAAAAAGAACATGTACGCTGATTTATATAAATCGTGAACCAACAGAAAAGTCAGCAAATACAAGAGACATACTTTGGACCTGTTGACAGAACATCATGGCTGGTAAAGTGGAGGGGCAGTGGAAGGGAGGAAGGCTCTCAACGAGATGGACGGACACTGGCTGCAACGATGGGCTCATACCTGGGACAAGGGTGAGGCTGGCGCAGGACTGGGCGGTGTTTCCTTCTGCTGTGCACAGGGTCACAATGCATCAGAGCTGACCTGACGACACACAACCTCCACACACAGAGTCAGACTAACATTCATCCCAGAGCATCCATAATCATTTGCCACCACGGGCATTCATAGTGTAGTGCACAAGAAATCAAACGGTTGCAGGAAGAAAGTCCATAGAGTCGATCCATCCTGGTACCTGGGCTGAGCAGTCTAGAATCCATGTGAAATGCATTGTGCTGTCAGTTTGCTGACCAGAGAAAAAATGGAAATAGGTTGTACATGTAGCCTGCATTACGCCCCATCTGAAAGCACTTGTGTGAGTCCCCAGAGATGGGGTTTCTCCTGAACCAACAGGCAATCAGCAGCTTCCCCTGGTGCTTGGGTCTCACATCCAGGGCAGCCCAGCAGGCTTCATCTGCTCTGGACAGGGACAGGGTCCTGCGTGCAAGTGCCCTGTGGTCACCCAGGGTGGATTTGATCAAGGGGCAAGATACCACCCTTTCAAAAGGGACAAAGTGTTGGGCGCTAAAGTAAGGGGTCAGGGTTTGGGTTTATCCCTGAATCCATCTCTGGGACCTGGGTGGATTTGAGCAAGGAACAAGCAGCTTGCCGGCCTCAGCTATCTATTCTGTGAAATGGGGCTAAAGATAACAAGTGGGATAAGGCACAGGGAAGTGGTCAATGAACTTGACAGTCTCTAGTTACACTCTAGGAGCCCTGATGTCCAAGTGGGTTCCACACTGGGCTGCTAACCACCAGGTTGGCAGTTTGACTACTGCCCACCTCCCGCAGCCATAATTTGGGAGAAAGATGAGACTTCTGCTCCCTTGAAAATGTGCAGTCTCAGAAGCCCACAGGGGTGGTTCCTTCTGTCCTGTAGGGTCGCTGTGAGTCAGATTTGACTCGATAATAGTACGACTAAAACTGAAGGAGATGATGCAGCCTTCCTCGTCACTGGTCAGGGAAAAAGGCACGCTCTGCCCTAGGGCTGGGTCGTGCTCAGCAGAGTAAACTCATTTGAGTTCATTGTGCCCTAACCCAGAGCCGCACTTCTACAGGAACAGAAAGTCCACCCTGAAGGATGGCACCCACCTGCTATGCTTCAGTGTCCTCAGGAGCAAAACAGGCATGAGACCCTGCAGTGCTCTCAACACGCCATGAGATTCATGAGAATCGTAAGTCCGGGTCCCAGCACATAGTAGGTCCTTCACAGACAGTAAGAGCCCTGGTGGCACAGTGGTTATGGTTTGGGCTGTTAACTGCAAGGTCAGCAGTTCAAAACCACCAGCTGTTCTGAGGGAGAAAGATGGAGCTTTCTACTCTCATAAAGAGTGACAGTCTCAGAAAACCACCGGGGCAGTTCCACCTTGTCTTACAGGGTCACTGTGAGTCAGCATTGACTCAATGGCAGCGAGTTTGGTATGAGTTTTCACAGACAGCAGAACTAGAAAAGGCAAATAATTCAGTGTCAGTAGCATTCACCTTTAAGTCTCACTCGATAAAGTATATTTCCAGTGCAGTCATGTGACTACCCTGCTTCTGCATTAGCAGAGAATGACTGTACCACTCTGACATGAAAGCTCTATCTACATGGACATAGTTGGCCAAGTTAAAAAAAAAACACACCAAAAAAAAACAACAACAACACCCCAACTCCTGGTTAATTACACAAGATAAATACTGACAATATTTCCCAGTGTCTTCTCATAAAATGTCCAATGCAAAACTCATCCAGGTAGATCTATATATCTTTTTGAGAAGCTCAGTTTCCACCATTAACATTTTGTGGGTCTTCTTTTCTGACCGCATTTATTTGTTTTAAACCCCGAGACTGTATTAAGACACATTCAGCTACAAGTAACAGCAAGTCTGATGCAATATGAAAGAGAGTAGGCTTCATAGACTGTCAATTTAGCAACCATCTGATGCCATCAAAGCCCCAGTTCTCCCCTTCTTTCCCGTACTGGCGTTACCCTCAGGCTGGTAGCAAAACCGTTGCATCTAAAATGCCAACATGCCCTGAGATTCAGAAGTAAATCCATACACCTCTGGGCAGCTGATCTTTGACAAAGGACCCAAATGCATTACATAGGAGGAAGAGTGGTCTCTTTAACAAATGGCGCTGGAGAGCCTGAACATCCATTTACAGGAAAATGAAGCAGGGCCCATATCTCACACCATATAAAAAAATGAACTCAAGATGGATCAAAGACCTAACTTTAAAGCCTAAAACTATAAAGATCACCCATGAAAAAACAGGGACAGACTTCGGGGCCCTACTACAGGTCATAAAATATACTATCAAACATAACTGAAAACACACAAATAGCAGAAGACAACTGAGATGACTGGGCCTTCTGAAAATCAGGTACATAAGTACATCAAAGATACCACCAAAGATTAGAAGATTCAAAAGAGAATCCACCAGCTGGGAAAAAAAGATTTTGGCGACAATATATCCAACAAGGGACGAATCTCTAAAGCGTATAAATACATCACTACCTCAACAACAAAAGGACAAATAGTTCAATTAAAAAATAGACAGAGGACATGAACAGAGTTCATGTTCAGGTAGTCAGCAAACATGCAGCAATGCTCTTGGCCTAGTCATTACTGTTGTTGGCGGGTGCCGCTGAGTTGGTTCTGACTCATAGCAACCCGATATACAACAGAACCATATACTACCTGGTCCTGTGCCATCCTCACAACCATTCTTATGTTTGAGCCATTGATGTAGCTACTATGTCCTTCTGTCTTGTCAGAGGTCTTCCACTGTTTCACTGCCCCGCTACTAACCACTGTTTGTGTTAGGTGCCATTGAATCTTTGAATCTGTTCCTACCTATAGCAAATGCATTAGACAGGGTTCTCCAGAGAAACAAGATCAGGATATATATACATATGCATATACATATATATATATATACACAGAGAGATATATAGCACGAAGGAATATAACAGCTAATTAGGCCATACAGTAGTACAGAGGGCTCAGTTCAATTCACTTCCGTGGAACAGTTAATATACTAGAAGTCCTTCAACTCTCAAGGGTTGCTGGGTCCAAGGTTAAGGAAGCAGACAGCTGAATCTTTCCTAGATCAATGCAGGCAGTCCAGCCACAGGCAGCAAATAGTAGGGTGGGGCACCAACAGTCAGCAGCTCAGGAGCTTAGCGAAGCAAGCCAGGATGGGATATCAAACTTAAGTAATGCAAGACAACAGGGTCTGACAGCTTCAAGTTTAAGCAATGTACATACCAGCAGCGTGGCAAAGCAGGTCCTAAGGAACCTCAAGCTCTAGCAACATGATTCATGGGTTGCCTGTCTCACAGGTAGTGTAGCTCACAAGTTGAGGCAGAGAACTAGCAGGCTGGTTCCATCACCAGAGAGCAAGAGAGAGAGAGAGAGGGGTGGGACTTGCCAAGCCGTTGATCTCTTTGCCCTCCTAGCAAACTGCAACCTTATTAATCCCACATGTTCCTATTGGCCAGGTTGACACAATAAACCTACTTAACACAGTGACCATGCACACAACAGAACGAAACATTATCCTGTCCTATATATCTTCATGAGCCACTAGATAGAAGCAAATAAAACAAAAACACACAATGAGCTATCATCTCACCCCAGCATTAATTGCAAAGTAGAAAAACAGACAAATCGAAAACAATAAATGCTGGTATGGATATGGAGAGATTGGAACCCTTGCACACTGCTGGTGGGTATAAAAGGTGTGGCCACTGTGGAAAGTGGTGTGGTGCTTCCTTCAGACACTGGCAGCAGAAATGCCACGTGATCCAGCAATCCCACTGCTTGGCACATGTCCTCGAGAAATCAGTGTCAGGACATAAGTAGACGTGCAGTCCCGTGTTCAACACAGCCCCATGCACAGTTAAAAGAACACAGAAACCCATGCTTTGTAATGTAGCCTTGTGCCTGTGCATCCCGTGGACCCCGCTATAGCCTCAAGCCAAAGGCATTTCTAGTTCAGATGACTCATTTTCTATCTTTGTCTTAAGGCTTAATCAATGGGCCTCTATTAAAACAAAGAGCACGAAGATGGGAACAACCCAAGTGTCCAGCAGTGGAAGCATGGATCAATAAACGTTGGTACATACACACTGTGGAATACTATGGAAAGTTAAAGACTACCAGTGAACCAGCAGAACACCTCCAACTCTATAAATGAACCTGGCGGACATCATGCTGAATGAAATAAGTCAATCACAAAAGGCCAAATATTGTATGAGGCCCATATTGTAAAAAGCCAAGAAAGGATTTTCACATTCAAGGACACATTCTTTGACGGCTACCAGGAGTAAGAGAGAGTGATGAAAATTGACTAAGTGGGGTGTAGATGTGCCAATTTGGGGAGGGGGCAGGCAACATACAACAAGAGAGGAGTCAGCCCAAACCGATGGAGGCAGGGGAAGACACTGGATGAAGTGCACGAGTCCAAGTCGAGGTGGTCAGAGATTAAAGGGCAGAGATACTAGATGACAAGCAACAAAACCTCCAACAACCCAAGCAACCGTCATGAGAACGCTCGCCTGTTGTGAAGACTGTCAGTGATGGCATTGAGCCGTTTATGCAGGTTAACTGATAGGAACCTCAAGTGCCCTGGTAACTTTCACGGAAAACCCAATGCAATATTATAAGACACCCTGAGGAAGAAAAGAGAGACCACCACTTTCACTGGTTCCCGCCTTCGCAAAAGGGGCTGAAGCCGCTCAGCGGTCCTCTCATCGTCATAGACAGAGTTGGTTCAATCACTCCAAGGGCATGCGAGTTGCCTTGGACTGCTCAGGCTCACCCCTGCAGCTGAGGATTGGGATGGAGGCTGGATAGTATCTACGGCATGGTCAACGTGGTCAATAGGTTCTAGGGTGACCCTCCATTGGCCCATCTCTTTGTGTTGATGCCTTTAGACAATCCCTTGCCTTTAAGTGTGGGAGGGAGCCATAGTTTTACATTTTTATCATTAGTAGATGTAATCATTACAGAATCTTGTGTAATTTTGAGGCTATTAGGAGTGAAGGGATGGAATCTAGCCTGTCAATCAGGCCACATGCCTCCTTGTGGGCATGGCCTTCTCATGAGGATTCTGAGAACTTCCTCTCTCTCTCTGCCTTGGTCTTCTTGTTGCAAGCTATGTGAGACATGCTGAGACCTGTTTGACTTTCCAGTAGAAGACTCTCACTCAGAGAGCTGGAGGAGCCACAGGGAGACCAGCACTGAGATGCTTCCACCAGCATTGGATCCACAAGACTGCAGGTGCTGTGTGAGTCTAAAGATGAATTTATGGAGTCGTGTTGGACTTGGGGGCTAATATCAGACTTACAGACTTGATCTGGACTGGGCTGGGACGTTTTCTTTAATCTACAATTGCTCTTTGATTGAAAGCTCCCTCTTACACATACATCAGTATCCCTGGATTTGTGTCTCTAGTCACCCCAGCCTGACACAGTAGAGTATGACCAAAATTAAGGTTCACCATTGTCATAATTATGTTACAATGGACAATGATTATGTCCTGTGGACATTGATGTAAGTTACATTATGTAAAATTCCATCTTGCTATCCAAGAATTGAACCGGTGTCTCCCATGTGGAAGACTTGCTCTAAAGACTCTCCTTGTGGTGGGATGAAGCAGAGAGCCTGCTGGGAAAGCCCACCCAGCGAGGCAGCGTGAGGAAGCTCAATTAGCCAACAGTGCCTTCTAGGCCCCATTCAGCAAGATGCCGAAGTCCTCTGCCTTACAGCTGCAGCACATTCCTTGTCAAGCCAACCAATGAGAGCACAGCCTGTTGACATACTGCTACCTTGCTTATAGTCTCATGAACCAACCTTGGCTTACAGCAACCTTGAAGGACAGGGTAGAACTGCCCCTGTGAGTTTCACAGACTGCAGCTCTTTACGGGTGTAGAAAGCCCTGTCTTTCTCCTGCCGAGTGTCTGGTGGTTTCTACTGGCCGACTTTGCCGGTAGCTGCCCGATGCATAACCACCACGCCGCCACGGCTCTTGACGTAAGACAAGCTAACAGGAAAAACAAAAACACACTGTGTGATTTTTCAAGCTGCTAAATTAAGAGAAAATAAACACGAGTAAGTACCATATGTGCAAACACCAATGGTGGTAAAGGAAGAAGTTCAAGCTACACTGAAAGCATTAGCCAAAACAAAAGCTTCAGGAATTGATGGAACACCAATTACAATGTTTCAACAAGCTGAAGAAGCACTGGAAACACGTAGTCATGGATACCAGGAAGTTTGGCAGATAGCCACTTGACCAACTGACTGGAAGAGATCCGTTTTTATACCCATCCAGAGAAAAGTGACCCCACAGAGTGCTCAAGGTATAGAACAGCGTCACTGTTGTCACAGGCAGGTAAAGTTCTGCTGAAGATCATGCAACACAGACAGGGAGCTGCCATAAGTTCAGGCCCGATTCAGAAGAAGACCTGGAATGAGGGATATCGTTGTCAGGTAGATCTTGGCGAAAGCAGAGAATACCAGAAAGATGCTTACTTGTGTAATTTGTGGATCATAACAAACCATGAATAACTTTGAGAAGAAGGGGAATTCCAGACACTTCATTGTGCTCATGTGGAACTGGTGCGTGGATCCAAGGGCAGTTGTGCAAACAGGACAAGGGGGTGCTGCATGATTTAACATCAGGAAAGGTGTGCTTCAGGGATAGATCGTCTCACCATCCTTATTCAATCTGTTTTCGGAGCAAATCATTGGAGAAGCTGGATTATATGAAGAAGAATGTGACATCAAGACCAGAGGGCGGCTTATTAACAACTTGTGATATGGAGATGATTCAACCTTGCTTGCTGAAAGTGAGGGGGACTGAAGCACTTGCTGATGAAGATCAAGGACTGCAGCCTTCAGTGTGGATGACAACTCAATGTAATGAAGACCTAAATCCTCACATCTGGAGCAATAGACAACATCATGATAAATGAACAAAAGTTTGAAGTTGTTAATGATTTTGTTTCGCTTGTGGAAAAAAAAAAATCAATGCTCCTGGAAGCAGTCATGAAGAGATGGAAAGGCATGTTGCCTTGGGTAGATCTGTGGCACAAGACCTCTGTAGAGTACTGAGAGGGACTTTGGGGACTAGAGCGCTCTTGACCCAAGCTGGGGCATTTTTCAATGCCTCATATGCATGTGAAAGCTGGACATTGAATAAAGAAGGCCAAAGAAGAATTGATGTGTTTGAATTGTGATGCCAGAGAAGAATATTTGAAGTACCATGGACTGCTCAAAGGACAAACAGATGTCTTGGAAGAAGTACTCCTTAGAGTCCCCCTTAGAGGCAAGGAAGGCAAGACTTTGCCTCATATACTTTGGCCACATGTCAGGAGAGACCAGTTCTTGGAGAAGGGCCTCATGCTTGGTAAAGTTCAGAGTCAGCAAAAAAGAGGCAGGCCAACAAGGAGAAGGATAGACACAGCGGCGGCCTCAATGGGCACATCATAGGAACAACTGTGAAGCGGGCACAGAACTGGGCAGTGTTTCATTCTATTGTGCACAGGGTCACTATGGGTTGGAATGGACTCGGTGGCATCTAACAACAACAACAACAACAACAACAACAAGATATGGCTATCTACTTCTAAATCTCTGTCAATGGGAACCCTATGGACCACAATGGTCTGATCTACAACCTGTGATGGGGATGGCATAGGACCAGAGGCTTCATTTCATTCCATTATGGATGGTGTTACCAGGATTTGAGGGCTGATTTGAACACAATGAACAATAGCAACATGGTGTGAACCTAGAATACAGGCAAAGAGAGGGTCAGTAACCAGGAGATGGATCACAAAACAATAGTAGCAGCAACAAAAGCAAAAATTATAGTTTGGTGTTAACAGATGGTTGGTTGGAGGTTCTGATTTCAGGCCCTGTGGACAAATGCCTTGTGTATCTGAGAAGAAGCCACCTAAATGCACCCAGAGGTTCAGGGAAAGTTTCAACCACTCAAATCAAATTGCAAATTACTTTGCCTAAACATACAGTCCTGCGTCTATGACCCTGAACCGTAATCCTGGGGCCACGGTCCCAGCATGTCCTAGGCTCTCAGCTCTGTCCTGATCTCCAGCTGCACAGATTTCTCTTTTATGGCCCATTGCTGCCGTGGCTCCCTCCCCGGGAGACTTTCGATCAGACTGCCCTTCCTGGGGTCAGCTGGGAAGGTAACATACCAACAGCTGTGTGCTTCTGCATGAACGTTGGAGTCAGACACTGTGGAATACCAGCTCTCCCACTAGCAGGTGTGTGAGCTACACACATTTCCCAGCCTCCTTGTGCTTCATTTTCTGCCTGTTCCATCATTGGTACTGACAGTGTGACCTCGGAGGCCGCCATGAGGCTGGAATGAAGTGTGGAAAGGGCTCCGTCAGCTGAAGAGCCTCCAAAAGGGCGTTGGATGCTGGGACTCAGAGCTGCAAGTCGCTGCCCCGGCCTCCTCGGGGTGCCCTAACATCAACTCCACAAGTGAGTGGCTTTCAGGAGCAGAAAATTATGTTCTCACAGTTCTGAGGGCTAGAAGTCCCCATCAGGGTGGAAGCCTTCCTGTCAGAGGTCCTGGGCTTTCCTTGGCTCCTGGGCTGGTAGAAGATCCTCATGGGGTGCCTGTCTTCCTTGTTTGTAAATGTCTCTGTGTCTAATCTGCTCTTGTAACGACTCAGATGTGATTAGATTTAGAACCAATTTTCCTTAGCATAACAGTGGAAATCCTGTTTCTCAGGAGGTATAGAGGTTAGAGGTATAAAGGTTAGAATTCTAATATGTATTTTCGAGGCACAATTAAGTCCACAGCACATATTCTAGAATAATTGCCACAACATGACTAAGAGTCTCTGAGGGAACTTGAGGTTGTTATCCTTAATTCTAAGGAACATTCTGACTGTACTTTTTTCCAAGACAAATTTGTTGGTTCTTTTGGCAGTTCATGGTACAGTCAACATTCTTGGTCAACATCCTAATTCAAAGGCATCAATTCTCCTCTGGTACGCATCCCCATGGTTGTTAAGTCAATTTTCTACATGTATCATGGTGTTGTTTATTGGTCCAGTTGTGAGGATTTTTCTTCTATCTATATTAAGGTGTAGTCCACACTGAGGGCTGTAGGCTTTGATCTTCATCAGTAAGGTGTGTCAAGCCCTCTTTTTTCAGCAATCAAGGTTGTCCCATCTGTATATAACAAGTTGTTAACACGTCTTCCTTTACTCCTGATACCCTGCTCTTCTTCATATAGTCTTGCTTCTTGGATTATTTGTTCAGCATAAAGATTGACTAAGTATGGTGAAAGGATACAACCTGACACACAACTTTGCTGATTTTAAACCACATAATAACCCATTGTTCCAACAAATGTCTCTTGGTTTTGACTTCCCATTCTTATCTATAATTTGCTGAGATCCACACAATGGAAAACTTTGCATAGTTAATCAAGAAACACAAGGAAATATCTTTCAGATATGTTCTACTTTCAGACAAGGTCCATTTGATCTTGCAACTATATTGCTCCTTCTGTGCTGCACTCTGAATCTGGCTGCATATCTGACATACTTATTGATATACTGCTGCTGTCATTTTTGACTGTATTAAAACGTCACTTGTTGCTGATCTCAATGATATTATTTCATGTTTTCTCCATTCAGTTGGCTCAATTTTCTGGTGACTCATCTTACTTTGATAGGGGCGCAAATGTAAATCTCTTTCGGTTGGTTGGCCAGGTAGCTAACAAATTTGGGGGCATAAAGGAGTGCTTCCAGCATTGTATTTGCTTGCTGAAACATCTCAAATGGCATTCAATCAATTCTGAGAGACAAATTTGTTGAAGCAGGTCTATGCGAACAAAGATACCATCCAGAGTATATTCTCCCTGAAATTAGAGACCGTATCAAAAAGAGAATTGACATGAAGAACACTAATGTCTGAAGACCAGTCAACTTGTGGGGTGACATGAAAGACACTGTACACAAAGAGACCAAAAGGCCGTTCGAAAGACAGGAAAGGAAGAAAGGAGCAAGATGAATGCCAGAAGTGATCTTGAACTTGCTTTTGAACGTAGAGTGCCTCACTGTTGATGGAAGAGATGATGCTGTAAGAGAGCTGAGCAGAATCTTTCAAGAAAACAAAGTCAAGCATTACAAGAAAGTGCCAAACCTCGTCTTAGAACAAAGGGAAAGAACACGCTCAACACTTCTCAAGCTGAAGTTGCTGAAGAAGCAATTCGATTTGGTTGTGATACTGAAGGATTCTATGGGAATATTGAGCAATACAGGAAGCATCAGAAGAAAATGGGAAGAACACAGGGTCAGCCAGCCACACAATGGACGTTCAGCCACGGCAGGAGGCGGCCTAGGATCAATACAGTGTTGAAGGAAGGGGGGCAAGCTGCATGGTAGGGGTATTTGCTGGAAAGGTAAAGTTCACGATCAGAGGAACACATTAAGTAGATTGATCCTGGGACCGAGGCATTTCTGCCTGCTGAATGGCATCTCGTGTGACTTTGTTACGAGAGCGTAACACATTGAGAACCTTGTTCAAGTAGTTAGGCCCAGCAGAAGGGGTCTTGCCATGGCTGCCTGGTTCACACGGTTTTCCTAATAGAGTTTGTGGTCCATGATGAGAGTTCATCACATCTCTTGAAAACAAGACAGAGAATCTAGTCTAGAGCCCCCCGACTCAAATTGTTGCCTGGCAGGGAAGAGGTGGGTTGTAGGACTCTGCGTGAACTTCGGGAATTTGCGTTTCCTGCACTGGTGCTCTGCGGCTGCCAACATCTGCCCCCTCAGATGGATGCTCTGGAACTGCCCATTTGGCAAAGGATTCCCCAAAAGCTATACATAAAAGTAAGGCCTAGCTCCTACTTTTTCAATGTGTTTACTATTTAAAATGATCAATATATGAGGGGGTACTCCTACCCCTAAACTGGATTCCCCCCCAAAGCTATGTATTTAATTTGTTTTTGTTTCTTTACAAAACAACCTTCAAAGTACTCTCCATTACACAGTACATTTGTCAAATCTGTGATCCGTATTTGGCTAACAGCACCTCCCTTGGTTTTTTCTTCGCCTCTTCCATGTCAACAAACAGCTGTCCCTTTTCATTCGTGGAAACAAAAAGAAGTTGCATGGAGCGAGGTCAGCTGAGTCAGGTGTGTGGGACAAAAGAGGCATGCTGTTTTTTTGTCAAAAACTGGCACCCTGAGATGGCTGCGTGAGCAGGTGTATTGTTATGGTAGCAAAACCTGCCCCCCGCCTGCCACAAGTCAGGCCTTTTTTGTTGCACAGTTACACAATCTTTTCAGAACCTCTAAATAGAAAGTTTGATTAACAGTCTGACTCAGTGGAGCAATCTTCAAATGTCCTATCCCCCTCACATCAGGAGAGCTTTCTTCAATTTTGGGGTGGGGGGCACCTCCTCATATGCCATGTGGCTGAAAGAAGTCATGCCTGGGCCCCAAATGGCCCATGGACAGCCACTTGGTCATCTTGGGCCTGACCCCACCTTCTAATTTGAAGACACCAGCGACAAGAGAAGGATTTCTGTTGACGTGGTGGTTACACATTAGGCTGCTAACCGTAAGGTCAGCAGTTTGAAACCACCAGCCACTCTGCAGGAGCAAGAGGAGGCTTTCTGTTCAGTGTTGGAAACCCACAGGAGCAGTTCGACCCTGTCCTATAGGGTGGCTGTGAGTCAGAATCAACTTAATGGTAGTGAGTTTGTTTGGGGGGGGGGCTAGAGAGGAGAGGGGAGTTGCTCAGAGCAAGGCCCCCTCAGGTAAGGTGGCACTTTGTGCTTTTGGTCCCTAGTGATTGGTGGTCTTTTCAAGGTGTGAAGAGGGAGAGGAAACCCCTGGAAGCACAAGGACCCCCTTCTCAGGCAGGTCTCCAGGCCCTCTGGGTCATGGCACCCTGACTGGGCTCCACCACTGGCTGGGAGACTAGGAGAGGCCCTTGGCAGGAGGTAAGTAGCGCAGTCACAGGGAGGAGTCAGGAGGCCTCTGGACCCAGGTAAAGCCAGTGCATGCTTACTCACTCTGCTGCCACCTCCTCCTTTGATGTCTTGATGTTCCAGTTTGGCACCCTGTGAGGCAATGACACCCGGCTGCCTGCCTCAGCAGCCTCCTCACCCCAGAGCAGAGCTTAGCAGGGCTTGCTGGGGACTTCAAAGGCAGAACATTGCCCTGGGATAGTTGTGTGCTGGCGCCTTGCAGTGTGAACAGCAGCAAGCAGAGAAAGAGATCAAAGTGGGGCCAGCCTTTGCTTACAGGGAAATCGAGGCTGAGGCCAGGTGAGTCTGCTGAGTATGGGAGTGTGGTGCTGCCCTCAGGGAGGCTGGGTAGGACCAGAGGCGCCCTGCTCTTCTCACCAGGTTCCAACGTCCCATCTGGCTACACAGCACCTCTTGGAATGATGCTGAACGGGGGCTCAGCCAGCTCTTTTTCCAGGAGACCTCGGCTCAATCACCAGCTAAGGCACTTTGTGTGTTGATCTGATGCTCAGCAGCCCCCCAGAAAGCTTCTAGCCTGAGATGGACAAAGAAGAAAGGCCTGGGGATCTGCTATCAGAAATCAATCTATAACAACACCGGAGAGCTCAGCAATCGGGTCCACAGCGAAGGACTGGGCTGGCAGAGGGCTGGGCAGCATTTTGTCTCCTTGTGCGCTGCATGGCCATGAGTCAGGGCAGCGAACACAATATGCTGAGTTAGGGATTCCCACCAGGTCCTCAGAGCACATGGTCTTTGCTGGGGGTTCCTGGGCGCCGCTGGCACACGCCAACCCCCAGAGGAGGAGCCATGGGGTTCCCCCTGCTAGAAGCTTGCGATTGCATGAGGGCAGCAGGCCAGGCCCTGATAAATCGCTTCCCTATTGGGGGAAATGCTCTGTGGGCTGACTGGTAATGATTTATTGCCGGATCCCCGGGCCTGGCACCTGGGGCACCAGCTGCTGCTGCACTGTCTGGAGAATCTTCCCAGTGGGCACCTGGGAGCTCGAGGGAGGAAATCAGACTCCTGGCTCCTGGTTGCCTGGCAGTGCAGCCTCTGCTGTCCCCTCGGTTGCCCAGAGAGCCTGCTTTGCTTGCTGGAGAGGTGAGCTAGGGCCCCACTGTGGAAAGGAACAGGCGAGGGTGACAGAGCGAGCTACTAGTTAGGGGCTAACCTCGAGGTCAACAGTTTGAAACTGGTAGGTGCCCCTGGGAGGAAAGAAGAGGCTTTCAACTCCTGTAAAGAGTTACAGCCTTGGAAACCCACAGGGGGAGTTCCACCCTGTGCTCTAGGGTCACTGTGAGTCAGAATCGCCTCAATAACAGTGAGCTTTTTACTTGAGGGGGCTGTGTGAATGGCTGGCGCTCCACTCTGAGGCCCGCTTACGGCTGTGGGCATGCTCCTGAGGGTGACACTGAGCCTCTGGACCAGAGGGCAGCAAACCACTGTCTGCGAGTCATAGGGGACCCTGTGGGTAGGCACATGCGGCTTTGAAGTAAAATGAAAACATTCAGGATAGGGTCCAGATAACGATGATGTCATTAGTTTGGAAAATGACCTTGATAGCTCTCAAATCATTTTTAAACGATTGTGAGGGACAGAATTGGCTCTTCTATCTCCAAAGTTGACTGGCTACTGTTCTAGACCGAGACTCCGGCCCTGCTGTGCAGTCCCACATCTCTGCAGTTAATGTGCTTGCTTTAATTGTGGTAATGACACATCCATTACCCTTAGCCATGTCCCAAACTCCCATCACCTCAGTGGTAACCAGAGGGAATTTCTCGGCTCCGCACGTGGACACAGTCCAGTTCTTACTGCTGGGAAAGGCGTCCAGGAGAGGGCGCAGCCAGTGGAAAAGCCCCAGGGTGGGAAAGCATCCATTTGCTGTGTTTGAAGATGGGATGGAGGTGTAGAGGAGAAGGGTGACAGGTGAGTGACGAAAGGGGCAGTGAGGAGTCAGCGGCACAGGGGGAGGCAGGGCACGTGCAGCTAGACTGTGGACAAGGGCTCCGAGTTTATTCTGAATGTGGTAAGAGGACCCTGGGAACAGAGAGGTAGGCTGAACACCCTGATTGAGCCCCAAATAAAACTAAGCCTGGTTTCTCACAAGGATTTGACCTCTTGGATAATAACAAGCTCCATGCTGTTGAGTGGATTCTGACGCTTAGAGACCCGAGGCAGGGTTTTCAAGGCTGTAAATCTTTATGGGAACCAACAGCCTAATCATTCCTTCAGAGCAGTTGGTTGGTTTAAACTGCCAGTCTCGTGGTTAGCAGCACAATGGGCTTCTGGGTAATAAGAATAATGGTATCAATGTTGTTGTTGTTGTTGTTATTCATTGCCATCATGTCCTCTCTCAACCGCTCCTTGGGTTTTCCTGTGTGACCAGCTGTGGTTTCTCAGAAGCAGATCTCCAGGTGCCTCTGGGGGGATTTGAGCCACTGACCTGTGGCAAACAGTTGTGAGCACTTCACTTTGTGTGCCGCCCAGGTGCTTCATGAGAGCAGTAAGAGTTACTATATACTGAACAGATCATATATGAGGAGGAGCCCTGAGGGTTAAGTGTTGGGTTGGTGGTTTGAATCCACCAGTTGTCCCTTGCTTCTGTAGAAGACTTACAGCTTAGCCTCCCAGGGCTATGGGTTAGTGAGGTGTCATGTCTCATAGTTGGGCTGGCCATACGGTCCTCTCTGTGCATTGACTGCTCTGAGCAGGGATATCATCCTCAAGGCTGGGTGGGCCAGGATGTGCTCCACTCTCTCTTCCTCCCTGTTCATTTGCTCCTGTGTGCTTTAATGAGACATGTCTCCCTGAGCTGTAGCTTCAGTGCTGTCCTCTGAAGTGAATTCTTCTGTGGGGAGGGGCAGCTGTCCATGCAGTTGGGTTTGGGGCTGGCCTCTCAGACCTCTCCACTGGTTCCCTGCTTCATGCCGGCATGCTGCATCCATGTCTTGGAGCACCGGGTTGAAGTCGGGTCCCTCTTTCCCTGTGGAGATATAAACAACACCTCCCCTTGGGTGGGTTAGTGCCCTGTGCCCCTGCTAGCCATGTCTTTTTCTTTCTTCCCGTCCCTCCTCCTTTTTAGTTGGCTACCATATGTATCCCTGGATTTGTCCTGACCCCTGCCAGACTACCTGGACCTCACCCCAGAATGCTTATATACAATAGTTTTTTTCCTAAGGCCCTTTTGCATTTCTTTTTTTAAGCTTACCCCAGTGGACTCGTGTGCTTGTCCTTTGTGCTTGGCTTACTTCCCTTAATATAATTTACCCCAGTTCTTCCCATGGGATGTTGTGCTTCATGCGTTCATCACTGCTTTTTAGGGATGTGTAGTACTCCATTGTATGTATATACCACAGTTTTTTAATCCATTCGTCTGTTGATGGAAATTTGGGTTGTTTCCAACTGCTTGCAATTGTGAACTGTGCTGTGATGAGCATTGGAGCACAGATGTCTGGCTGTGGTTTGTTTCTTGCCTCTTCTGGGTATATGCCCAGAGGCATTGCTTGGTTTTATGGTAGCTCAATATCCATCTGTTTTAGGTATCACCAAATCGATTTCCATAGTGACCATACATACCTACAGGTCCCCAGCAGTGGATGAGAGTTCCTATCTCACTACAGCTCCTCCAACACTTTTTCTTTTCTGATTTTTTGAATAGGTCTATCTTTGAGGGTGTTAGGTGCTATCTCATGGTTTTAAAAATTTGCATTTCTCTTATGGCTAATGATGAGGAACATTTTCTCATATGTTTAATGGCCATTCGGATTTCTGCCCCTGTGAAACTTCTGTTCAGGTCCTTTGCCCACCTGCTCGGTGGGCAATTAGTTTTTTTTCTTTTTGGAATCTAGCAGAGTATTATAGATTTTAGTAATAAGGCCTTTCTCTGATGTGTCATTGCTAAAGATGTTTTCCCAGTCTGTGCACTCTCTTATTACTCTCTTGGTGAATCTTTAGATGTACACAGGTGTCTTATCTTCAGTATATCCCAATTGTCAATTTGTGACTCATCTGCATTTGTGTCCTTCCCTATTTCTGATAGCCTGTGTATTCCCTGTGCCAAGGTTCTCAGGTTGGTTCGAATTCCCTCACTGATGACCCTAATTGTCTAGGGTTTTACCTCGAGGTCTGTGATCCACCATGAATTTATTCTTGTGCGTGGAGTGAGATGAGGGTCTTGCTTAATTTTTCTACAGGTATCTACCTTTTATTCTCAGCCTATTTTTGTCTGTAATCTTGAGATGTGTTTCCTGTAGGCAGCAGATTGATGTTTTCTAAGCCTGGTCAGGTAGATCACTGCAGAGGTTGGACAGAGGTTCTCGCAGCAGTGTGGAAGGTTGGCTAGTGTTGATGAAGCTGTCTTAGGCCGTATGAAGAACTACGCAGGTGACAGGAAGTTCCTTCAGTCACATGGGGCCGCAAAGAACCAATAGGAACAACCCCAACCACGCAGGCAAGATTTCTCCTGAAGAAGGTGGATTGGTTTTCCGCAGTCACTTGTTAAGCACTGCAGAGAGCGGGTGGTCAAATTTGCCCCGGGAAGAAGGTGGGCAGGATTTCTCCCAGAAGAAGTTGGGAAGGATATCCCCTGGCAGAGGGTGGGCACGCTTTCTTCAGCTTTGGGGTATGCTGTAGAGGGTGGAGTTCTCCCCGCTGGGTGGAGGGCAGGCATAACTAAGGGGAGTGCTCTGGAGATTGGCAGTGTGTGAGAGAGAAAAGAGAAGAGAAAGAGAAAAAAGAGGGAAAAAAGCCAACTGAGACTGTGGGGGGACAGAGAGAAGAGAGGGAAATAAAAGTAATAACATATCTGAACCTGACCATGGGGCTGGAGGGGTTTCATCCCTGCCCTGAGGCAGTGGTAAGCTGTGGCTGTGTTGATATAAAGCCCCTGCTCTGGCTCCAAGAGAGTGGAGGGCCTAAGGTCAAACCCTAGCCAGCCTCCACTGTGGTAAGCCAAAATCCCCTAGCTCCTCAAAACCTAGTGGATCTGTGCCTTCTTATCTTTATGATGCTCCTCCTGCAACCTGACAGTGTAGAATGTCCCTCTTAGTAACTCTCCTGCGCTGATGTCTGCAGAATCGTTCTGGTATGTGTTACTCAGTCGCCACCTTGCTGGAAGTCATTCCATAGGGTTTTCAATGGCTGAAATTTTGGGAGTAGATTTCCAGGTGTTTCTTGAAGCATTTTTGATGGACATCAACCTTTTTGTTAGCAGCCAGTACATTAACTGTCTGCACCACCTAGGGACTCCTGAACAAAGCTGGGACTCAATATATGTTTAAAATTTGTCATTTTTCCTTTACTCTAAGAAACAATAAAATTTAATAAGTAATAAAGAATTAACTGTAAAATAAAGTAACTTTTAAAAAATGAGATGTGATCCCAAAACAAAGAAGCAAAAAACATATTGTTGAAAACAAAGGGGGTCAAAGGAGAGACCATAAAGCCATCTATAGACAATAGGACGTGTGCTCACAGAACAGTCACAAGGAAGGGATGAGTCAACCAGGGTGAAGTTTAGCACCGATGAAACACACACACAATATTCCTCTGTTTCATTGAGGTTTTCTCATCCCCACTATCATGACCTCAATCCTGCCTTTCACTGCAGTCTAAACCTGAGCATGTACACAGGTACAGAGGGGGGAAGAAACTGCTGGGAAAGGAAAACAAGTGGTCAGTTTAAGACATGAAAATAATAATAATTTATAATGTAGCAAGAGGTCACAAAGGTGGAGGGAAAAGGAGGCTAAAAAGAGGAGCTGATATCAAGGGCTCAAATAGAATGTAAATGTTTAGAAAATAATGATGGCAACTTATGTACAAATATGCTTGATACAATTGATGTATGGATTGTTATAAGAGTTGTAGAAGCCCCCAAAAATGATCTTAAAATTTACATTAAGAGGGGAAAAAGATATACCTTTAAAAAGAGAAAAACACCCAGAAAATCTGAATGACCCTATGCCTGCTTTAAAAAAAAGAATTTCATCTAACATCCAAGGAAGAATTAACACCAGACACGCATATATATGTACATTTTTTTAAAATAAGAGAGATCACTGTTCAATTGTGTTGTGAATCTAGAACCTTAGTACCAAAACCTACAAAGACATTCTAAAAAAGAAAACAAGCATCGCCCTTTTGTAGACACAAAAACCGTTAACAAACAGATATAAATTGTATTGAACAATATATAAAACTGACATTATATTAAGAGGAGATCATCCTTAGAATAAAAGATTGACTCATGCTGGGTGATTCAAGATCTCACTATAATTCAACAAAGTAACAGAATAAAAGAGGAAAACAATAACATTATTTCATAATATGCAGAAAATATGCTTGCCATGAACAAACAATACAACTATAAACCAAGGGGGGAAACACTTCATGCAATTAGAATGACTATTATCAGCATGCTGCTGGACAGTAAGATCCCTCCTCAGTTTGATAAAGGGCATCTATGAGAACCTTGGGTTAACTTCATGTTGCTGTCAGATGGCTCTTGGCTGATAGCAAAGAGAGCCAGAAAGATGTTTACTTGTGTCTTATTGACTATGCAAAGGCATTTGATTGTGTGGCTCATAACAAATTATGAAAAACAGTGTGGAGAATGGAAATTCTAGAACATGTAATTGTTCTCATGAGGAAATACACACACCCCAAGAGTTGGTTGTTCAAATAGAGCACGGGACACTGTGTGGTTTAAAACCAGGAATGGTGTGCATCAGAGACGTATCCCTTTGCCATACTTCAGTCTGCATGCTGAGCAAATAATCCAAGAGGCTGGACTCTGTGAAGAACTTGGCCCTAGGATTCAATGAAGGCTCATGGCAACCAGGGATATGAAGATGACACAATTTGTTTTGCTGAAAGTAAACAAGCTTTTACTAATGACGTTCAAAGCCTGCAGTGTGGATTATACTTCAGTATAAAACAAAATTTCTCATAGATGGACCAATAAGCCACATCATGAAATATGGAGAAAATAGTGGAACAGTCAATGAATTCATTTTACTAGAATCAACAATCAATTCTCATGGAAGCAGCAGTCTAGAAATTACATGTTACCCTGCATTGCACAAAGACCAGCTAGCATGGCAAAAAGCAAAGTTGCTACCTTGAGACTAAAGGTGCACCTGGTCCAAGTTTGAAAATGAATAAAACTGTGATGGAAGAAGCACAGCAGGATGCTCTTTAGAGGCAAGGATGGGGACACTTAGCCTCACATACTTTGGATTTGTTATCAGGAAAGACCAGGTCCTGGAGAGGGGCATCATGCGTGGTAAAGAGGAAGAGCAGTCCCTCTTTGAAGAAGACCCTCGATGGGAGGGATTGGCACAGAGTCTGCAACAGCGAGCGCCGACATCAGAAACACTGTGAGGGCGGCACAAGACCGCTGGTGTTTTGTTCTCTGTAATAGGTCACCGAGTCAGCACTGGTTTGATGGCACCTAGCAACAAACAAGGTCAAGGTCAAGTTAGAAATTGAACGTTCACCATTCCTAGTCAACATTATTCTGCTGGGACTAGTCCTTACAATAAGGCCAGAAAAATCAATCAACGGTGCAAAATTTGAAAAGGAAAATAAAAAACCTCTCTCCTTGTGTGTAGACACCAGGGTCATCTCTATAGAAAACCCAAGGTATCTACAAAGTAACAATTAATACTGATTAATTTAGCAAGGTCACAGCATATAAGGTATAAATAACAAAATCAATTGTATTCTTAAATTATCAAATACCGTAATTTATGAAATAAAATAATTCCATTTGGAGTAGGTACCAAAAATTACATACCTAGGAATCCATATAGCATAAGATAGCCAATATTTTTACACTAAAAACTTTAAAACATTACTCAGAGAAATTAAAGATGACTAACAAAAATGGAAAAATATAGCATGTTCTTGGTTCCGAAGATTCAATATTGTTACACACTCTTGAAAATGACCCTGTAGATTCAATTCAATCCCAATATATATTTCAGAAGATACTTTAGGAGAAGTGACAAATGAATTCTAGTATTTATGTGGAAATACAAAGAATAATCAAGGTCCCCCAAAAAAAGAGTTGGATAACTAACTCTATCTAATTTCAAAATAATACAAAACTCTAATACTCAAGATACTTTGGTAGTCTTGAAAAAATTAAAGTGTAATAGAAAAGGCTGAAGACTCTAGTAATAGACCCACATGTTTTGAATCAGTGGATTTTTGATAGTGAGTCCAAGCTGGTTCAGCAGGAAATAAAATCTTTTCATTAATGTTGTTGTTGTTCGGGGCCATCTAGTCTGTTCTGACTCATAGCGACCCCATGTGCAGCAGAATAGAGCACTGCTCTGTCCTCAGCCACCCTGACCATTGCTTATCTGTTTGAGCCCATTGTGTGGTAACTGTGTCAATCCATCTTGGAGAAGGTCTTCCAGTTCTCTGGTAAAGGGTCTTCCACTTTTTTATTGTCCCCCTACTTTACCAGGCATGATGCACGGTGTCCTTTCATCAACAGCATTACATACTTTTGCTGGAATAAAAAAGACATTGACTCTTACCTCACATGATATAGAAAAATTGACGGAAAATGGATCATACACCTAAATGTAGAAACTAAAACTATGGAACATCTAGAGGCAAGCATCAGAGAATGCCTGTGCAACTTTGAGGCAGACAAAGAGTTCTTAGACAGAAAACCATCACACACAAATAATAAAACAAACACAATCAACTAAACGCCCATCCATTTTTCTATTAAATAGGCATTCTATGATGCTCACCTTCCTGACACAACTGCTGAAAACAAAGCAGGTGAATAAGGAAATGTGGTGAAGAAAGCTGACGGTGCCCGGCTATCAAAAGATATAGCATTTAGGGTCTTAAAGACTTGAAGGTAAACAAGCGGTCATCTAGCTCAGAAGCAACAAAGCCCACATGGAAGCAGTACTCCAGCCTGTGTGATCACAAGGTGTCCAAGGGATCAGGTATCAGGCATCACCAGAACAAAAAATCATAACATAGTGAATGAGGTGGGGAGTGTGGAGTGGAGACCTAAAGCCCATTTGTAGGCCACTGGACATCTCCTTACAGAAGGGTCTCGGGGAGGAGACGACCCAGTCAGGGTGCGATGTAGTAATGATGAAAAATACAACTTTCCTCTAGTTCCTAAATGCTTCCTCCAGTCCCCCCCACCCCCCATCATAATCCCAATTCTACCTTACAAATGTGGCTAGACCAGAGGATGTGCACTGGTACAGATAGGAACCAGAAACACAGGGAATCCAGGGCGGATGATCCCTTCAGGACCAGGGGTGTGAGCAGCGATACTGGGAGGGTAAAGGGAGGGTGGGTTGGAAAGGGGGAACCGATTACAAGGATATCCATGTGACCTCCTCCCTGGGGGACGGACAACAGAAAAATGGGTGAAGGGAGATATTGGACAGGGCAAGATAAGACAAAATAACAATTTATAAATTATCAAGGGTTCATGAGGAAGGAGGGAGCGGGGAGGGAGGCAAAAAAATTAGGACCTGATGCCAGGGGCTTAAGTGGAGAGTAAATGTTTTGAGAATGATGAGGGTAATGAATGTACAGATGTGCTTTACACAATTGATGTATGTATGCATTGTGGTAAGACTTGTATGAGCCCCTAATAAAACGATTAAAAAAAGAGAGACCCACTTGCTCTTTAAAAGATGCCCTTAATCCTTGGGCCTCTACTCAAGCACTCCCTCAATGCATGAATACTTTCTTTTATTAAATTGGCACTCTACGATGCTCACCCTCCCGACACAACTGCTGAAGCCGAAGTGGGTGAACAAGTAAATGTGGTGAAGAAAGCTGATGGTGCCCGGCTATCAAAAGAGATAGTGACTGGGGTCTTAAAGGCTTGAAGATAAACAAGTGGCCATCTAGCTCAGAAGCAACAAAGCCCACATGGAAGAACACACCAACCTGTGTGATTGCGTGGACCCAAAGGGATCAGTTATCAGGCATCAAAGAACAAAAAATCATATCATTGGCTGCACACCTCCATGATACGATCGCTGAAGACAAACGGGTGCATAAGCAAATGTAGCGACGAAAGCTGATGGTGCCCGGCTATCAAAAGAGATAGTGTCTGGGGTCTTAAAGGCTTGAAGGTGAACAAGCGGCCATCTAGCTCAGAAGCAAAAAAGCCCACATGGAAGAAGCACACCGGCCAGTGCGATCACGAGGTGCCAAAGGGACCAGGTATAAGGCATCATGCAAAAAAAAACTCAAGGGAAAAAAATATATATATATATACCATAGTGAATGAAGGGGGAAGTGCAGTGTGGAGACCCGAGGCCCAAATGTTGACCACTGGAGATCCCCTCATAGAGCGGTTTAGGAGAGGAGATGGGTCAGTCAGGGTGCGATGTAGTACCGATGAAGAACGCAGCTTTCCCCCAGATCCTGGATGCTTCCTCCCCACAACTACCATGATCCATATTCTACCTTGCAGGACTGGATAGGGCAGAGATTTTACACTGGTGCATATGGGAGCTGGAGGCACAGGGAACCCAGGGTGGACGATATCTTCAGGACCAGGGGTGTGAGGGGCGGTGCTGGGAGAGTGGAGGGTGAGTGGGTTGGAAAGGGGGAACTGATTACAAGGATCCACATGTGACCTCCTCCCAGGGAGATGGACAGCAGAGAAGGGGGCGGGGGAAGGGAGACTCCGGATAGGGCAAGATATGACAAAATAACAATCTGTGGATTATCAAGGGCTCATGAGGGAGGGAGGAGCAGGGAGGGAGGGGAAAAATATGAGGACCTGATGTGGAGGGCTTAAATGGAGAGCAAATGCTTTGAGAGTGATTAGGGCAAAGAATGTATGGGTGTGCTTTATACAATTGATGTAAGTATATGTGTGGATTGTGATAAGAGTTGTATGAGCCCCTAATAAAATGTTTTTAAAAAAAGATGCCCTTAAGAAAATGAAAAGTGGATCCACTTATTGGGAAGAATACTTGCTACCTAAATTTAAAAAAACACCCAGAATTTATTCAGAATATAATGAACCCTGATGACTCAATAAGAAGACACACAACCCTGTGAAAAAGTGGGCAAAAGATTTGAGCAGGCATCTCCCATAAGGATATTTAAGAATGGCTCATAAGCAAGCACATGTAAGGATCTTCAACATCCTCAGTCAGCAGGGAAAAGCAAATAACTTTGAGGTACCACTTTGGACCCACTAGAATGACCAGCATTGATGTATTAGCAGAACAACACATGGTTCTAGCTGGTGTGGGGTGTGTGTGTGTGTGACATGTCTGACCAGCAGTGCCTGCCAATTTCCATGGTGCCATCATTTACGGTTCCTTTGTGGCCACTTTCAAGGTCCCAGTACGATATCACTGAATCTGGCCTTGGAAAGCGATACTTCCCCATGTGAGTTGGTGAGAGCTGGCTCTAAACATTCTCAATTGACCGTACCAAACATTGTGAGGCAACTGGAACCACCCTACACAGTACTTTTGGGAAGGTAAAATGGCACAACAGCGTGGCAAAAAATGTCTGGCAGTCTCTAAGAATGCTCCACATCTCAATTACTCCAGTAGACCAAGAGATGAAGAGATGCAAACGTGAGTAGCCATGATCTTGAGACAGAGAAGAACTAGATGGTGCATGATTCCCACTACTAACTGCTCTAAAAGGGATAGCATTAGAAGGTCCTGGATAGACGGGGAGAAAAATGTGAAACAAAATCCCAGTCATAAAAAAGACCAGGTTTACTGATTGGAGAGAGACAATCCGAACCCCCAAGGTCATGGTGCCTAGTGCCCTTCAGCCTGATAATAGACAGGTCTAAAGGGAGAACCATTATACCAGTGAGTCTGACACCTTAGAAGGCTCGACCCCGTGCAATCAAAAGGACAGTATTCACCTAAGGAAAAGCTCAGAGAGGTTAGGGGAAAAGGAGGACCGGAACTCAGAGACACAGGAAGCAATGGAATAAGTGATGTGACCTTCATGGGATTCCAATAAATGTGATAAAAATGCATGATTTTCCATATGAAATACTAAGATCCACTCTGGACACTACCACCCAATTCACAAGACAACCTTTTATTTATTTATGTTTAAATTAAATAAGCCTACTATATAACCAGTCATTCTAGTCCTAAGAATATCCAAGAACCCAAGTGTTCTGACAGCTTAATTTGTGAAAACCCAATGCTGCAAACAAACACTCTCTCAGGAGGTGCTAAGACACTGCCGCATATGCTTATGAGGGACCTTAAATATAAGACAGAATGAACTGCTGATATGTGAACAACAGGGCCACATCTCAAAATCATTATGCTAAATGAAAGGAGCCGGCCAAGAAGAGTGCACGCTTTATCATTTGTTGTTGTTGTTGTCAGGCGCTGTTAATTCAATTCTCATTCAACCCTATGCAAAACAGAACAAATACTGCCCTTTCATGTACCATCCACACAATTGGCTTGTCTTGGAAGAAGAATATCCAGAGTGCTCTTCGAGGCCATGATGGCCAGACTTCATCCCACATACTCTGGAATCATTGTTGGGAGAGACCAGTCAGTCCTTGGAGAAGGACATCGTGTACTTGCAAAAGTAGATGGGCAGTGGAACAGACGAAGAGGGTCTTCATGTCGTATAGTTTGGATGGTATCAGGAAAGACCTCGCACTGCTGTGGAGCCAATTCTGAATCATAGCGACTCTACATCGACCAGCTAGGACAGAGCAGGAGTGCCTCTGGATTTCTGAGGCTATACATCTTTATAGAGGCCTTGAAGAGCACTCTGGACATTCTTCTTCCAAGACAGAGTTGTCTGTTCTGATAGTCCATGAGACATCTCCAGCACCATAATTCAAATGTATCGATTGTTCTCTGGTCTGCCTGACTCAATGTCCAATTTTCGCATGCATAAGATGCAGTGGGGCAGACCATGACTTGCGTCAGGCTTACCTCGGTCCTCAAATTTGCATCTTTCCCCTTGAACATTTCCAAGAGATCTTGTAGAAGAGATTTTCCCAGTGCTACATACTGTTTGATTGCTATTCATTAATATGCAATAATGTCAATGCAATGCAAACTAACCTATAGTGTCAGGAAACACACCAGGGAGTGTCTTGGGGGTAGGCAGGGTGGAGGGAAGGATGGATAATAAAGGGGCACAAGGTCAAGTGCGAGCTTTTGTTGGGGTGGGGGATTGGCCCCCGGGTGTGTGCTCATCATGCCCAAATCATCAAATTGTGCACTTCAAATAGATGCCCTTTGATTTTATCTCAATTAAGTTGAAGACGGGGTGAGGGGGAACCCCTCTTTTTGAAAATGCAAACTCCAGTGCTTCCTAGTCTAGCTCAGAGATAAGAGAAGCCCGAGGGGAAGTCTGGGCTCACAGTTTAGCAGGCTCAGATGATGCCTGTAAAGTAGTGTGAGAACAAATCAAGGAGGAGAAGTCCCCCACCCCCATTTGATCAGGTGTGACAAACTGTATTGTTAAGGTTGCTAAAGGGAAGGTATGTTTACACTTCAAAGAGATGCCTAAGGACTCTCAACTGTCAAATCTAGTATTTGCATTTTCGAAATGTCTTAGCTTGTGCGAGGTGAGAGGTGCGCTCATTTGCAGGGAGATTTGCCTGAGGTTCCCAAGCCAGGGAGTGGCAAATTTAGGATATTTGGCACTCATGCAGAGGAAAGCTAGAAGGGTGCATGCAGGTCTCCTTTTCTACCGGTTCCCGGGTTCCTCACTGGGTGACCTCTGGCAAGCATCTCTATGTATCCATGATCCACTGCACTGTAATCTGGCCACTCCTGGATTTGGGGCGGGAAACAACAGCGATCCTGGGTGTCACTCCCGAGTCTACCATTTGGGTGGGGGTTGGTTGGGGGTGGCTGGTCTCTGCCCCATGTGGGTCAAATGAGAACCTGAGGGAGTTCCTGGTCGGCTCCCTCACCTGCTGCTGGCTGTGCCCTGGGAATTCTGATCGGATCATGGGCAGAGACAGGAAGAGAGTGGGCAGTGTGCGTGTGTGGGACTCCCCTCCTCTCCACAGAAATCTTTCCATGGGCTATTGATTGTTGGTGCTTCCCTACAACTTGGTGACTGGGCACTAAGAGCAGGTGTTGAAGGGAGTCATTCTGAAATGGTATGATTTAGCTCTAAATGACACATTCGTTTCCCTGTCACAACTGACAGACGTCAACCTTTAGCACCTTCCCTCCTGTCCATTCCCTTCCAGCAGGACTGGCCCTTCTGCTCCTCGCAAATGCCCGGTGGCACCCACTGCAGCATGTTTGCCCGGCCTTAACCCCAGTGGCAGCACTGGAGGGACTCCCTCTAGCTCCCCTCTTACCTTCCTTCCCTGCTGTCAGATTTGCTGCCATGGTGGGGAGGTTCTTTATTTGTGCCCCCTAAGGCAGTGGTCACCTAATATAAAAGTTTTGATCATTGAAATGCAGCACGTGTGATTGTGGAACCAGATCTTAAATAGTATTTAATTTTTAAATTGCAACTATATTAAAATAGCCACATGGGACTCACTCATTGCTATCTGACTAAGTCCCATTCATAATGACCCTATAGGACAGAGTAGATCTCCCCTTTGGGTATCTGAAGCGGTGAATCTTTATGGAGCAAACAGGGTCATGGGCCTCCCCCAGAGCGACTCATGTTTGATCCCAGGTGGTGGGGTGGCTGAGGCCGTAGCTCCGGATTGAAAGGTCAGTGGGTTGAAGCCACCAGCAGTGCCAAGAGGAAAGATGTGACATCTGCTTCTATGAAGATTTACAGCCGTGTGAAGCCTACAGGTTCGACTCTGCCCTGCAGAGTAGCTAGGAGTGACTTGGACTTGAGAGTAATGCGCTTGGGTTGTTTAGTTGCCATCTGCTGTGCAGATGAGCTTCCTTCCCTCTTCTCCATGGATGTACTTGTTTGTTTGTCTGGCAGCCATTCAGACTCATGGGTTTTCGTTGGTGGATTTTTTAAAATAAATCATTTTTATTGGTGCTCATGCAACTCTTATCACAATCCATACACACATCAATTGAGTAAAGCAACCTACACATTCGTTGCCCTCATCATTCTCAACATTCGCCTTCCACTTGGGTTCCGGGAGTCAGCTCATTTTCCTTTTTTCGCCCCCCCTCCCTCCCTGCTCCCCCCTCCCTCATGAACCCTTAATAATTTATAAATTATTATTTTATCTTATCTTACACTGCCCGGCATCTCCCTTCACCCACTTTCCTGTGGCCCATCCCCTAGAGAGGAGGTTATATGTAGATCCCCGAGATCAGTTCCCCCTTTCTACCCCCCCCCCTTCCCTCCTGGTATCGCCACTCTCACCATTGGTCCTGAGGGGTTATCTGTCCTGGATTCCCTGTGTTTCCAGATCCCAACTGTACCGCTGTGCATCCTCTGGTCTAACCAGGTTTGCAAGGGAGAATTGGGATCATGATAGTTGGTGGGGAGGAAGCGTTTAAGAACTAGAGGAAGGTTGTGAGTTTCATTATTGCTACACTGAACCCTGAGTGACTCATCTCCTCCCCACTACCCCTCTGCAAGGGATGTCCAGCTGTCTACAGATGGGCATTGGGTCCCCATCATGCACTCCCCTCATTTACAATGATATGATTTCTCCCCCGCCTTTGTTGTTTGAAACCTGGTCCCCTCAGCCCTTCATGATCACATATGTTGGTGTGCTGCTTCCATGTGAGCTTTGTTCCTTCCGGGCTAGATGGCCGCTTGTTTACTTTCAAGCTTTTAAGTCCCCAGACGCTATATTTCCCAATAGCTGGGCACCATCAGCCTTCTTCACCACACTTACTTATGCACACATTCGTCTTCAGCGTTTATGTGGGGAAGGTGATCACACAATGTTGGTTTTTGTTCTTTGATGTCTGCTACCTGATCCCTTCAACACCTTGTATTCACTTAGGCTGTGTGCTTCTCTGTGGGCTTTGTTGCTTCTGAGCTAGATGGCCAATTGCTTGCTTTCAAGCCTTTAAGACCCCAGACACTATATCTTTTTGATAGCCGGGCACCATCAGCTTTCTTCACCATGTTTGCTTATGCACACGTTTGTCTTCAGAGATCATGTCGGGAAGGTGGGTATCATGGAATGACCATTTAGCTGAGCAAGGTGCTATTGTATTGAGGGAGTGTGCGCAAGGAAGCCCAGTGTCCACCTGCTACCCTACTACTGAACCTATAAATATATGCACATAGGTCTATTTCCCCCATAATTATAAATCTCTTTACTCCTTTTGGTACTAAAATAGATCCTGATCAGGCCTGTGGAAGAGCTGGAGAGCCAGTGTCTCCATTCTTCTGATGTTTCCTCATTAATCTTTGATTTCCTCCTTTGGCTCTGGCACCGTAAGATATTCCTGACCTTCCTCCTTTACTTGTATGTCTGTTTGTTTATTTAAATCCTTGTTATCAGTTTCTCTTGCTCTGGAAACTCTCCTTTCTCATCTTTATTAGCACTTCGATTGGTAAGCACAAAGTGATCAAGTGAAGTCCCAGGATGCTCCTGGCTCCAGAGCATGTGGTGCTAGACTAGGGAGGGCAGCGGAGAGTAGTGATTAATTCATAAACTCCACTTAGGTCTGGGTTTGACCTCTGTCTGCAAAATCTTGGCTGAGTCTCCGAGTCTCTCTGGGTTTTAATTTCCTTATCTGAGAGTCTTTGCCCTGCCTAGGATGTACTTCCCCCAGACCCCACTGGGGTGAGCCCCTTATCTCTCTCATGTCTTCATGAAACTCAGTGAGATGCATCGTGTTCACCCTCCTTAGAATGGAAGGCCACTCTTGTCAGCACCCCGCCCCCCCCTTTCCCTCACTCTATGTCCCCACAGTGTTTGTCACCATCTGACACTCTGCTAGCCAGTGGTCTCTGAGGACTTCTGACGTGGTGTGAGGGTCAGAGTAGGACTGTACTCCACAGTGCTTTCAATGGTTGTGGTCTTTTGGGTGTTGCTCACCAGGCCCTTTTCCCAAGACCCCTCTGGGTGAACTCAGACCTTGATCTTTTGACCAGTAGCCAAGAGCATTAGCCATTTGTACCCCTGTCGGGTGTCTTGTCTTTCCCATCGCCCTACAATGCCATCTCCACCAAGGCAGGGAGCGTGGTCTGTCTGGTCCCTGCTTATTCCCAGCACAGGATAGTAGTTCAGGCAGTTTTCACCACTGTCATCAACCTAAACAAACCACACCCCAGTGTTGGTTTGTTGAAATGCTTTCGCCCAACAATGTTATCAAGCAGCTCCAACTTTCAAGTGCCTCTGGAATTTGATCAGTTTTAAACCTACCACTTTGTGTTCTACCCTACAGTCTCAGGGGTGGGAGTGGCTGTGGGTGGGTGGGGGCATGGCTTCCCTCTGTGCCCTAGATCTGGCTCTTTGATGTGAACCTAGGGGCCCAGCAGCATGAACCTATGTTGAGGTTGTGGAAATTCAGAATCTCAAGCCTCAACCCAGACTGGTGGAGTAGGAAAGGGCATTCTAACTAGATCCCACGGTGACTCTGTTCTTTAAGTTAGAGACCTGCTAGGTTCGACCCCTTTCTTCATTTTCTGGAAACGCTCCCTTCCAGCTCCCTAAATCTCCCCCTCTCTATTCTCCCCCAGCTTCTGACTTAATACACATTCTCTTTCCCTTGCCAGTCTGTCTCCTCAGAAGCAATGGCTACCTCCTTAAATCTCTCCTGGTTCTTTGTTGCCTCAGTGCGGCATTCGGAATGCCCTCATCTGACAACCGAGAGTCTACTCCAACATGCCTCTTCTTTGGGCCAGGCAACCTCACTCTGAAAGACCAGCCATTGAAATCCTGTGGAGCACAATGGTTAAAGGCCACAGCTGAAGTTCTAGGACACACATAATTCTGCCATCATAGTAATAATAATGTGCCTATGAGTGGAAACAGAGGGAAACATGGGGCTCAACCAAGAGTGGAGAGGTGATTGGCACTACATCCATGGATGCCTGTCACTTTGACAGTGGATATGTCTACATGTGTATTTATATGTATCTACTACAAGGATCTCTGTGAGCATAGTTGAACATATGGGGTGCGGGTGGGGTGGGGGTGGGAGGAGTTGTGAAGACTTCCAAGCCAGAACCAAACATCTTGGTGGGCTTGAGTCTCTTGGCCACAGGATCATAATCTCAGGGACTCAAGGTCAATTGGCATAATAAAGTCTACAAAGACCATGTTCTGCCTGCTATGTTAGTGAGCAGTGCCTGGTGTCTTAAAGGTGGTGAGCAGCCATCTGAGGTGTGACTATCGGGCTTCCCCATCTGGAGCAAAGAAGAGGGAAGAAAATTGAAGATGCATGGAAACAATCAGTTCAAAGGACTAATGGACTAAATGAAATCTAGACTCTAGGACCCGGAGGCCAGAAGAATTAGAAAGTGCTCCAGCTACCACTGTTGATAGCTTTGAAAGGGATCGTAATAGAAGGTTCTAGATTAAGTGGGACCAAAATATGGAACAAAGCTCAAAATCCTAAGAAAACCAGACTTAATGGCCTGATAGAGACCAGTGGAACCCTAGAAACCCTTAAATCAGCAGTCTCAACCTGTGAATCATGACCCCTTTGGAGGTCAAATGACCCTTTCACAGGGTTCGCCCGATTCATAACAGTAGCAAAATTACAGTTATGAAGTGGAAATGCAAATAATGTTTCGGTTGGAGGGTCACCACAACATGAGGGACTGTAGTAAAGGGTCGCGGCATTAGGAAGGTTGAGAAGCACTGCCTTAGATACACTTTAAACACAGAACTGAATTCTCCCAGTGGCCTACCTTTAAGTAAACAATAGATTGGCCTGTAAGGTGATCAGCAAGGAAGGATGCACTCCTTCGGTGGCAGTTACATAATCTCCTGTCAATGTGTGAAGGGGTGGAGACTGCACTGTCAATCAGACCATAGCCAATGAGGCCTCCATGTGGGCATGGTCTTCTCCTGAGGATGCTGGGAACTCCTATATTTCTCCCTGGGGGGTGGCAGAGACTCTGCTTCGCCCTCCTGCTGACAAGATACATGGAGCTATGCTAGAGCCCTAGAACTGGAGGAACCATGTGGAGACCCAGGCCAGTGCTGAGATGCTTCTACCACCACTGGACCCACAGACTTTCCATCTGCTAGCCTGTGATCTTCGTGCATGTGTTGTGTGAGTCTGAAGAGGATTTTTACAGATGGATATCAGACATATGGGCTAATATCAGATTTATGAACTTGATCTGGACTGGGCTGAGATATCTTCTCAATATACAATTGCTCTTATATAGAAAGCTCTTTCTTATATGCACATGAGTGTCTATGGATTTGTTTCTCTAGTCTACCCAGAATAACACATCTTCAAACAAGGGTGAGAAGCCACTTTTTGTCGAGGGCCATTTGGATATTTAGAGCCATTTGTGAGTCATGCAAAATGATCAACTTCAAAATTAGCCTGCTAGAGTTGGTCCAACATTTAATTAGCTCACCCCAAATGTGATGGCTGGACCCGCTTCTCTTAGGTGAGGTTGGTGGTGTTAACTGGCATTGGTGATATTGTGGGTCTTAGAGAGCCCACAGGCCGAATGTTGCCCACCTCTGCCTTCGAACAAGAGATCGGCAAGGGCAGCATTTGCCAAGGATACAGCTCAGAAGTCAAGAAGGTACTGGGAAGAGAAATGAATGGAATTGGCTGACACAGGGAGCAGGTGTGAAGGATGCTGTTAAGTTGGGGAGTGGGGGGAGGGTGCCACTGGTCTCATGAAACAAAATCTGTGTGAATGATTGAATGAAAACCTCATGTGCTCTCTAAAATTTTCACAACAAAAGTTATCTTTAAAACAATCTCATGGGCACACAACCCACGTGTCATCTAGTTCAACAGTGCGCTCATAGCAAGCAGGCAGCACAGTCGCCACCACAATACATTGCAGAACATTTTCTTCTTCCGCGTCCTCCTTGGCGTCAGCTCTCTTTGGAGCAGCGACACGGATGGGGCTTCTATGGGTGGGGCTGGGGGCTGGGAGTTGGGGGTGGGTAATGACTTCCAGGGCAACTGTGAGTGTCTGCAGTGCAGGGGGAGGTGTCACATTCCTCTGCCCAGAGTAAGACCTGTGCTCAGAGCTTATCTCCTGGAGCCTCCCTTCCATTGAACAGAGAGCTACGCCAGGGCAGGGCCTGGCTGCATTTATCTCCAGATCCCGCTGCTGGAAGCTGCCTTAACTTCACAGGGATCTGTCCTAGCAGCAAATGGATCAGGACAAGTCTTGTCTCCTTTGTTCACTCTCAGTCTTTAATGCTTAGAGTTAAAGACTCTTGTTGCTTCCATGGCCCCTAGATCTTGAACTGGCTCCTTTCTAAAGGGGCTTCTGTCTAGATCCTAGGATCTGCTTGGGGCCAGTTACTTAAGCTAACTTTTTATGTTCCTACAAACACTGGGAGAGGTGCTGGCGCCTCAGTGGTAGACTCCCTTCCATGTGGGAGCCAGGGCCGGCCAGCCTGCCTCAGGCTCTGCCCCACCTGCAGCAGCTGTCTGTCCATCCGGGGCCTGTGTGTTGCTAGGATGCTCAACCAGCTCCAGTGTTGTTGCCAGATTAGGGTGAAGTAAGAAGAAAGGCCCGGTGATCTTCTTTGGAAACTAGCAAATGAAAATTCTCTGGGTGATAACAATCCCACCTCCACGTCATCATGGGGGTGATGGAAACACGGTGATACAGTGGGTTACATGTGGAGTTGCTCACTGTAAGGGCCTTACTTGGAAATCCCAGCTGCTCCTTTGGAGAAAGATGGGGTTTTCTACTCCCCTAAAGAGTTACAGTCTCCGAAAGTCAGGGGCAGTTCGACTCTGTCCTATAGGGTCACTGTGGGTTGGAATCAACTCGATGGCATTGAGTTTGGTTTTGGTTTGGTGTCACCGTGTGCCAACTCGACAGCAGTTGACAATACAAGCCACAGATATTGAAGGCGGCAGTCACCAGGGATAGAAATAGGATGGAGACTCAGTGGGAGACCCTCATGGAGAGTCAAAGAGCAGTCTTTGTTGCAGTATGGACGGAACCAACGGGAAACAGCCTAAAAGCCCACCCAATGGGATAAAACGTCCGGGGACAAGCATCCTGTGAAAGTCTGGAGTGGGCTTTTTAAAGAGAACACTATAAATATGCAATTACTGTCCCGAAGGCTCTCCAGGACGTGAGGGGCGAACGAAAACCATCTTGCAGAATGACATGTACCATTTGATACCAATTAGGCCTTAAGCACAAACACATTTGTATTTAAAGTGTACAAGAAGGAGCGAAAGGATACACAACAAATGATAAGCAGTGATCAAAGGGGACTTGAGCCTTACCTGTATTTTTTTTCCAAACGTGAAGAAAGTATGTATTGTTGGTACATAGAACTCACAGCAGCTTTTAACGTCACATGATGAGATGGATTTAAATGTACAGAGAATAATCAAGTGGTTCAGGAGCAGTCAGCTGCCTTGGCCCGGAATGTGGGAAAAGGTAGCAGGGATGTTGGAATTCCTGTGTGAGCTGTAACTTGGTTCCGCTTTACAGATGGTTTCTCTGGGCCTAGATGAGCCAAAGGGGCTGGCTTGGCTTGAGCTCCAGAGTTGAAAGATGGAGGTCCTGTGCGTGCAGCACTGATGTTTATGGTTCTTGGCTACTACTGGAAGGTTGGAGGTGCCTCAGAAGAAAGGTCTGGCAATCTCTTGGGGGGGAAAATCATCCATGGCAGATCCCACGCTAGGCAGTTCTGCTTTGACGCATGTGGGGATCACCTCATTGACGTCTGTTGTGGGTAGGCAGTCAGTCAGGTGCTTCCTCCTAACTGTGACATGGTCCCTGAGTAGAGGACAGACAGGCAAGCCCACTCAGTTAAGGACAGGTCAGCCCATTGGTCCCTGTGTTCCTGGGTCTGATCTGCATTAACCTTTTATGAATGAGGGCGATTGTCCCCTGCTCCAGGCGCCCTCCCTTCAATAATGGAGAGGTGGCAGCTCCCCTTTTCCCTGTGGGCAAGCACCTCACCTCCCTCCCTTTTATCTGCTTCCTAATACCTTTGATCTTTGCCCCCAACATCTGCTGCAGCTTTATGAAAGGAACTCTATAAACAACTCCACCCCTCTAGTACTGCATGGGACAGCCCTGCTCCTTCCCGGAGCCCCCGGCGGTTCCCTACCCCGACCCAGTCACCGGCACGCAGGCAATGCAGGCTCCTCGGTCCAGGTCTGCCGAGGCCTTGCCTCAGGGAAGTCAGTATCTAATTTTTTAAGGAAGGGATGAAGAATGCAGGCGTTGGGAGGGCAAGCATGAAATTAAAAGCACCGCCACCACCCAAAGAATGAATTTGCAAGGTGTCTACATACTCATTTTAAAAGACCAGCCTCAAAGGGCAAGTGAAGCCAGTGGCTGTTGTTCCCCCTGACGCAGGGAGGCCCATGCACACAGAGTAGGGCTGTGCATTCCCACCAGGTTTGAACGACTGTCATCTTTGTGAAGCAGATTGCCAGGCCTTTCTTCCGAGAGGCCTCCAGGCAGATGCAAACCAACAACTTTTCAGTTAGTGATCAAGCCCTTAAATATTGGCATCTCTCAGGAAGCCAATAAAACCCAATGCCAGTGAGTTAATTCCCACTCACGGCAAACCCTATGGTTTCTAAAGCTACAGACCTTTTGGGGAGCCGATAGCCTCCCCTTTCTGCTATGGAATGGCTGGTGGATTTGAACCCTTGACCTTTTGATGAACAGCCCAGCACTTACTGAACCGTGCCACCAGAGGTGTTACCCAGGGATTCCTATTAAGAGTCTTTGTGGCTTAAGATTGTTTCCTAGGCAGTAACGTGGGGGACTGAGGAAGCTGGGTCAGATCACACTCACGGACAACTTTGCCCAGGACTCTGTGCAGTGAATGCTGGAAAGGTGATGTATCTTCCAGGGAGTCCTACATGTCCGCTGAAATGAATTGATTGGAATGCCTGGTAGAAGGTGGGATGTTTCTTAATACAAAGACATCTAGCCCAGACAGAATTGATGAAACATCAGAAGGTGTAAAATACTGACAGTGCAAAGTGCTGTCTTGGATGCTTGTTGCCAGCAGTGAGTGCCGCAGAGAGAATCCAGACAGATTTGGAAACGGCTCCCCGCGTTCTCTTTGCCATGTTTGCCAAGCATAATAGATTCGGAGCCCTTATGGGTGCACCCAAGTAATTACACTTAATGGTTTGTGCAAATCAGATGATCTATCAGCTACATGCCCAATTAATTAAATGCCGACAACACAAGCCAGATTGGGAAGGAAGGAGGAGGGCTGGGCTCACGGCAAAATTAAACCTGTGCTCTTTTCTTTATTTTGAAAAGCCACAGGGAACACACGCCTAATAACAGGAGCCTGTAGGGAACATTCCAACAGGATGTGGCAGGGAATCTTTACCAAGAGGCCCTGGGGGCTATCAGAGCCTTGAGGTTTGTAGGGAGGGAGGAAGAGGAAGCAGCAGTAGGGTGGGCCTGCCCGCTGGCAGCCAGAATGGAGGGGATGCAGGTGGAGAGCGGGCCTAGAGTGATTGGAAGAGCAAGGGAAGTGCAGCCCAAGGTCCGCCTAACACACTCACTGCCATCAAGTTGATCCTGTCTCACAGAGACCCTATAGAACGAGTAGACCTGCCCCTGGGGGGTTCCGAGACTGTGAATCTTTACAGGAGTAGACAGTCTCTTCTTTCTCCCAGTGGTGCATTTGAACTGCTGACCTTGTGGTTAGCAGCTCAATGTATAACCCACCCACTGTGCCATCTGAGCTATGTGGAGCTGGTTGCCATTGGTTGTGATGCCGTTAGTTGCTGTGAAGTAGGCAACGGTTCCTGGGCATCCCTTTGACAACAGAACAAACAATTGCCAGGACCTAAGCCATATCCCTGATCATGAGCGTGCTTTCTGTGGCCACCGGGTATTTTGAGTGCCAGCCAGTCTAGGCATTTCCTCTTCACGCATTACCCTGGTCAATGTTCTGTTGTGATCCACAGGATTTTCATTGGCTGGTTTTTGGAAGTCGGTCCCCAGGCCTTTCTTCCTGGTCTTAGCCTGGAACCTATCCACCATGGTGACATTGCGGTATTTGCAATGCTGGCCGGAGCGGCCTCCAGCATCACAGGAACGCACAAGCCTCCACACTGTCACAAACTGACCAACACGTGGTGAGGGCTTTATTTGGTAAGCCTCAGATCCCCTAGGTAGGGCAGAGGGAATGGATACTTTCTAAAGACAATTCTCCCCACGTGATGTTCTGCTTGGGAAACTTCCTGATGTCTGCAGCGTCCGAGTGTGTCCTATCCTTTACATTTTCCCCTTCAGTGAGCTAAGTGGCCCCGCCATTTTCCTCTGCTGCCGCTACCCTTTTACATCGGTAGGCCTCGTTCACCACCTGTAGGACCCGACCTCTCTCCCGGATCTCCCTGCCCGCCCAGCTAGGACCCATGTAGGGATATGTCACCCTTCTCTTGAGCAAACCACAGTAGATTCAATGGCCCTATTTCTTATCTCTCCCAGTGTGAAGATGTCTCCCTTTCCCTTCTCAGAGCATGCTTCCCGTAACAGTCTCAGAATGCTGGTTTGGGAAGTCATTCATTCCACGTCTTCTTTCTGAAGGTCTTCCTTAGTTAGGGAAGGAGCCCTGGAGGCATGTTGGTTATGCACTCAGCTGCCAACCACAAGGTCAGGGGTTTGAACCTACTAGTCACTCTATGGAAGAACAATGAGTCAGTTGGCATGTGCTAAAACCTACAGCTTCGGTGTTTGCTCTGAGGGCAGCTAGAGGGGCGCCAAGAGTCAGAATCAAAGATGGTGAAGGATTTGTGGTTTTTTTCCCCTTAGTTTGAGCTGAAGTTGAGCCCCCCCTCTCCCCACTAGAGGCAGGACAAATGGTTACAGCAAAGCCTGACCTTCAGCATACAAACCTTTTTGTTCTGACTTCCTGGCAGGTTTCAGTGTACATTAATGCAGGCTTTCTTGGTTATGTGGATCAACTATCCTCTGTCTGGAAGGCCTAGATCAGTAATTATCTTTAGGGATCACCCTGTCACCCTGTCTGAATGTCTTCAGTTTAGCTCGGCTGCTCAGCAGTCTTAGAGTCCTGATGAGCACAGGGTTAGAAGTCTTGGTTGTGTACTAAAAGTATGGAGACTTGAGTCCATCAAGAGGTGTCTTGGTAGAAAGGTCTGGCAATCTGCTTCCAAAAAGCCAACATCTGAACGCCCTGTGGATCCCAAAGGTTGCAGTGTGTTGGGTTGACCACTGGTCAGCACTCTGCACAGACCTGTCTCAGAAGTCCTGCTCCAGCCGATGCCTCAAGCTTGCTTGCCCATCAGTGAAGGGATTCCGTATAGAATTCTGATACCCAAAGGTGGAAGGTGGACACTTCTCTGGGATGTTAGCACATGTCTCCACGGACAGAACAAGACCACCCCGTGCCTCCACAACAAGAAACCCAACTCACCGCTATTGAGTAGATTCTGACTCAGAGCAACCCTATGGGATGGCGTAGAGCTGCTCCTGTGGGTTTCCAAGACTCTCAACTTGTAAGGAAATAGAAAGGCTCATCTTTCTCTCTCAGAGCAGCTGTTTTATTTCAAATAGCAGATCTTGTGGTTAGCAGCCCCGTAGGGGAACCCACTCTGCCACTCCCTGCACTCCTTTCCATCTGCTCCATCCACTCTCAACCCCATGACCTCTTCCTCAGTTATAGAATGAGTCTGGGCCTAGAGCACACCCTCTGCTCAGTAATCAAGGAAGAGACGGCAGAGCTATGACGACAATGACAAGGATTAATTAAGCCATGGAACCAGTTGGAAAGACAGTTTTATTATTCAGGCCCCAAGGATGACACAACAGTATCTGAGAGTCCTCAACACCTTGCTTGGCTGCCTATTTGTTTTAACAAGAATTCCTTTATAGAACCTGTGCCTCTTGTTCCTGGGAGCTGGAGTCGGCCAGAGGTGGCCAATGGCCACTCCCTGCTCTGAGTGGAGTCCAGCGACAAGGCTGCGTGTGGTGCACGCATCAACACAGGCCTGCGTTTACTGTCACCTGCTGCTCGATTCCTTGTCTTTTCAACGTTTCGGTTGGGAATCAGGTGAATGTTTAGAGCACAGAGGATCAGTTTAACTTCCAACAGTTCGTAGACCATTGTTTGAGCCCATCATTGCATTTGCCTTCCTGCACCGTCACTCCACCCCCTTCTCCCTTGTTTCCTGTTTTGGATCCTCCTTCATTTCTAAACCTCTGAACTTTGTCGTTGGGTTAACGTGGCTTTTGGGTCTTAAAGGATTGATCATTCCAACACAGGGATGAGAGTTCAGTTCCATAGTATTGGGGGTTCCACGGTCTAGTGGGTGTTTTTGTTTGTTTGATAGATGCTTGTACTACAGCAGTCATTACCAAGATCCAGAAATAATCAGGTCTTTCTTTGTACTTGTTCCTCTTAGGTCTAGAGGTCAGGTGGAAGCACCCATGTGGGCAGCAGAATGCAGCAGCCATGTTCTGCTTCGATGCTCTGTAAGCCCCCGTAGGGCACTTCAGAGCAAATCAGCACTCCTAGGAGTTCTGGGCTGTTCCACTCAAGGTGCCTAAGTGTGCATGGCCCAGAGGGCTATAAACAGTGCTCTTACCAGAAAGGAAGTTCTCATCCTGAAACTCCATTTCGGCCACTGACTAGGTTAGGACTTGGACACAAAAATGTAGCCACGATTCAAAGTGCTTTGAGCATTAATCCTTCACCAGATGCTTTCTGTACAGTATCTCAGTTGATGCTCACAAGAATCTATGGAGTCAGGACTATTAGTTTCCCTGACTGATGAAAGATCAAACATGACAAAAACCCAAGGGTACATAGGTGTCAGGAGTGGAGCCAACATGACTTGTAAGAGGACCAATTATTTTTAGTATGATCAGCTATCCTGGCTTACTGGAGACTGAATGGCTTCCGGGGACTTTGGACTTCCCATCTAAATCCAGGAAAGTCCCCGTCAAATGAGGGTGATTTGCTCCTCTGTGTACCATTTTACAACACAGACCTGGCTCACTGATCAGCATTTTTGATTCATAAGTTAAGTTCTCTTCATCACTGTTTTTATTTTATTGATTCCACTTCCTACTCTCATCTTGTATGTAAATTTTATTGCGTGTAGGTTTAGGTGTTCTATTTCTTTATTACCTCTATTGGTAATAGTCATCACAGATTGGATTAAAACAAAACAAAAGGGTTACTATTGCTTAGCTGCAATAAAATTGTGTTCAATTTTCCTTAGAAATTCCAGAATTTTCTTGCTAATTGTAATGCTAATAATCTAAGTCTTCCATAAACGTGTTGTTATCCAGCCACATCACTCACAGTGTAAAGAGCAAATAGCACAGTCAAAAGAGTATAATTAAGCTTGCCTGTGGATAAGCTGATGTCTGTAGTTAATATGATAGGCTACTAATAGAAAGACTGGAGGTTTGGGTCCACTCAGAGCTACCTCAGAAGAAAAGCTTGGCTCTTTATCTCTGAAAAATCATCCATTGAAAATCCCTGTTCTGCTCTGATACACATGGAGTCTCCATGAGCTAGAATTAACTACATGGCAACTAGATCCAATTATGCCCAAAATAGTGTGATCAAAATGGTATGGATAAGGACACTGGCTTTGTAGAGGGGGAATCCTTGCCCATTTATAACATGCTAGTCTTTTTAATATTCCACAAATACAGATTCCCTACTCTGTGCTCTAGGCTCTACAATAGGCTGGGATACAATGGTTAACAAGACTCCGTTTTTGTTCCCACAGTCCAGCTGAGGAGATTTAACAACTAATTCCACAGTTAATGATCTGATCTATCTGATTTCATGGATGACCCAGGTTACACAGGAGAGATATGGGTGAAAGGGGAGAAGTTATCATCTGAAGTGAGCAGGATACCTGGCCTATCTAGGCGACAATTCTAAGGCCATGAAAAGGTGCAATAAGAACTATTTGCCCTAATCAGGGGCTGGATCTTCAACACAACATTATGGGACAGTGTCCTTGGTGGGATCAGAGCAGAATGAGGTCCTGCCCTTCTGTTTGAGGGTTTTATGGGCATGGCGAATGTAGCTCTCACAGGATGGGAATTGTTGCGGAGATAAGGGCAGTGATTCAGCATGACTGAGGGTACCGTGTTACTGAACAACGTTCCTACTTGGGAAATAAGTCTTGATTCACCATTTTGGGGGCTGGAAATCCTCACCCAAGCCAAAAAGTATTCTTACAGAATTAGAGAAAACTTAATTAAATCAAAATATCAGAAGGTGAAGCAACTGTTTCTCAACCTACCCCCTACTCTCAATCTAAGTCTACACATTTCTGGCAGTGGTGTTCCCATCTCTCTAACCCTTCCCTGAAGAACCCTGCGCCCTTTGATTTAGACCACACCAACATGGCAGTGTGAGCGCCCTGAGGCACTCAGATGGGGTGCCTTAAGCTTTTTTTTAAAGGCTTTGAAATGAAAAGAAATCTGAAATGACAAAATCAGGGCTGTAGGTTGTGTGTTAGTCTGTGTAGACTAGAGAAATAAATCCGGAGAGATTCACATGTGTATAAGAAAAAGTTTTATATAAAGAGTAGTTATACATTAAGAAAATATCCCAGCCCAGTGCAGATCAAGTCCATAAGTCCAATATTAGCTCATATACCCGATGCCAATCTATAAAGTCCTCTTCAGTCCAAAATACATACAATGATGCCAAATGCAGGAAGATCACAGGCCTGTGTGTGTGTGTGTGGGGAGGGGGTCTTGTGGATCCAGTGGCACTATAAGCATTTCAGCGAGGGCAGGGGTCTCCACGTGGCTTCTCTGGCTCCAGAGGTCTGACTCTCTCCAGGGGTCATTTCCACAGGGATGTCTCACAGTAGAGGGTCTCACAGGGAGTGCGTGTTTCCCACCTCCAAGGGGCAAATAAAGAAGTTTCCAGAATCCTTAGGAGAAGGCCATGCCCAAAAAGAGACCTCCTGGCTATATCCTGATTAACAGGGTAGACTCCACCCCTACACGCTTAATCCTCAAATTGACACCAGATTACATAACTACCACAGGTTGGGAGGAGTAAAGTTTCCCATGGAAATCCTTGTAGGATAGCCCTTACTATACTCAAAATAAATAAATAAATAAAAATAATAAATGGTACTTTTTTTGTGTGACAGTGGGAAAAAGTCCTCAGTACATTTCCCTGGCCTTTTCCTCCCAAATGCTGTTTTCAATTTTCTTAACATTGCTTCATAACAAAGCCCATGATGATCCCATGCGCTCCAAGACAATCTCGCAGGATCACCCCTTCGGAATACCCAAACACAGACAGTCCCCATACCCTTTGAGCTGCCTCCTTCATCTTGAATTCTCCTGGCCCATCAGATCCCCATCAGATCCCCATCAGACGCCATTACTTTGATGGGGTCCTTCTCTGAAGGCACCCCAGCAAGATAAAGGATCCCTATTGGTGCATTGGGGTAAGCACTGGACTGCTGACTTCAAGGTACGTGGTCCCACCCACCAGCCATTCTGCAGGAGAAAGATGAGGCTGTCAGCTCCCATATAAATTTAGTCTCAGGTACCCCATGTAGCAGTACTGTTCTGATCAGTGGGGTCTCTCTGAACTGGAAATGACCCGACAGGAGTGGGTTTGACAAGTCTAAGCAAGTGAATTACTGAGACAACTTGATTGCAGAGACAGTTTAAACACGTATGCTTGGTATAAACCCATGTACGCAATACTATGTGACTTATCCTTGCCTATTTATGCACGAATCATTGTAGTGGGATTGATCCCAATTCATAGGGACCCCGTGTGTTACCGAGGAGCACTGGTCCATAGACTTTTCTTGCTGGAATCTTTACAGAGGAAGATGGTATTTGCGGGGTGGGGTGGGGGTGGGGGGTTTCAAAGCACCAACCCTTGGATTAGTAGTTCAGTTTGTGACACCCAGAGAGTCATTAAGACATTGAGCACCTTCATTTTACCCTTATTATCATCCCTACCGTTAGCATGAGCGCCCCCCTTTTGCACATGCAGAAGTTCAATGTCAGGGAAGGGAAGGGAGAAATGCATCCTGCTAGAAAACAATGAGCCCACACACTGAAAAAAAATAATAGAACCACATAAAGCAAATACATTAGATGCATTTGAATTATGGTGCTGGCAGAGATAACCGAATGTCCCATGGATTGTCAAAAGAACAAGCAGCTCTGTCTCGAAAGAGGCGGAGCCAGAATGCTCTTTAGAGGCAATGATGGCGAGACTTCATCTCACATACATACTTCGGACACGTCAGGAGAGACACGTCCACGGAGGACACCAGGCTTGGTGAAAGAGAAGGGAAAAGGAAAAACGAAGACCTTCAACAAGATGGATTGGCCCGGTGGCGACAACAACGGGCTCAGACAGAACCATTGTGAGAACAGTCCAGGTCAGGGCAGCGCTTCAGTCTGCTGAACACAGGATGGCTATGAGTCAGAATGACTAGCCGGCCCCTAACAACAACAGCTGACTGTAGATATCTTCAAACGTTCTGAGTTCCTGTTCTTAGATGGGAATAAAAATCTTTCCTGTGGTTTCAATGTGTGACTAGCTCAATATGGGGTAGGACACATAGTAGGTGGCTCCAGAAAGCAGCCTGTTCCTGACGGCTCCCATGGAACATATACCAGCTTCCATATACCAGCTTCCCTTTACCATATTATCATCGGACTCTTTTATAAGCAACGATTGTAAGTGGCTTTTCTTGGCGCTCTAGGCGGAAGCAGAGTGGAAGAGCTCTGTGCTGATCTGACAGGGAGCTGTGTTAAGCACCATCCAGTCGGCCCTGCCTCAGAGTGTCCCTTTGTGCAATCGAACGAACCACCGTGCTGTCTGGGCCATCCTCAAAATCCTTTTATTCGGGGCCCGTGGTCGCAGCCACTGTGCCAGTCCATCTTGTCGAAGGGCTGCCTCTTTCGCTGACCTTCTTTTCCGAGCACGGTGCCATTTCCCAGAGGCTAGTCCCCTTGACACGTCCAGAGTAGGTGAGAGGAAGGCTCACCAGCCTCCCTTCTAAGGAGTGTTCTGGCTGCACTTCTTCCAACATGGACTGGTTTGTGCTCTGGCATCTACCACACTTTCAAGATTCTTCGCCAGCACCATAGTTCCAATGCAGTCATTCTTGTGTGGTCTTCTTTCATTGCCCACCTTTCACATGCACATGCTTGGGCCAGGCACACCTACTCCTCAACGTGACATCCTTGTTCTTCAACATTGAAGAGTTCTGTGTAGCAGATTTGCCCAACGCAACATGCCATCTGCTTTCTTCCTGCTGTTCCCACTAGCTGTGCTTGTGGATCTAAGCAAGACCAACTTCTTGGCATCTTCCATAGTTTCTTTGTTTATCATGATCTTGCCTTCTGGTCCAGTTGTGAGGATATGGGTTTTCTTTACATTGAGTTGTAACCCACAGTGAAGTCTGCAGCCCTCGAGTTTCATCGGCTTCAAGTCCTCCTCACTTTCAGCGAGCAAGCTTGTGTCATCTGCACATCGCAGGTTGTGCATAAGCCTTCCTCCGTGCTGTGTTCATCTCCATGTAGCTCAGTTTCTTGGATGATGTGCTCTGCCTACAGATGGACTAAGTGTGGTGAAAGGATGCAACTCTGACACGCATCTCTCCTTAGTTGAAAGCACACAGCATTCCCTTGTTCTGTTCAAACGATTGCCTCAATAGAATGGGGAATCCTGCAATCTGACTGGACAGTTGATTACTCACTAAAAAGGGGCACCTCCTAGAACCTTCCACTCTACGCTCATCACTGGGCCAAACCTGGAAGGATGCAGGAATTAGCAGGAGGACATCTGTTCAGGGCTTTGTGATTTCATAAAATCCACAGGCAAGAAAACCCTATAGAAGCATTCTATTCTAACACCTGGGGGCATTAGGAGTTAGAATCAATTCGATATCAGTGGTTGGGTTCATTTGTTTTTTTTCCTTGGAAGATGCAAAAGAACTCAGGGCAGTGAAGTCAAAGCCTGACCAGATCGGTCTCACAGGGATCAACATGAGAATTTTAAATCATCCCAGAAAAATATATACATGGATGATATCTGACTTCATGAAAATAATCAGAGTATCTTCTCTTGGTCATTTTTTCCCTGCTCAGTAACAATCATGTAAGAAAATCATTTTAAAATTTGAAATAGTATAAACTCATAAACACCTCCCTCAAAACAAGAGCAACACATAACAACACAATAAAACCTAGAGTTAGGAATCATAACCAACCCGAAGTGGGATCCACTTTCAAGTGCTGGGAGTTCAGTAAAACCCTAATCTCTCTGACCTCTGATTCCTTTTTTATAAAATGGACATCACAACATCTCCATCGCAGGGCAGCTAGGATTCAATGAGCTGACACACGTAGATTAGGGAACAGAGAGGCAAGTGCCTGTGTGGCAAACACTCATTAGCTGATGCTTGATAGTCTAAGCATTGTACCTGCACTGAAACATTAGCTTATTATTCTCCAGGCAAAAATCCCCCTTAGATGTAAAAATGAGTATTTTCTCTGCTTTTCATGATGGGAATGTTCAAGCCTCTGGAATACCAGAGTGCACAGTATGGGCCGTCTACCAAACACCCAGTTCTGATGTTTATCAAGCTCTTGGCCCAGCTTGGTTCTTCTTTACTTCCTCCACACTCTCTAACCCTGGCTTGTTTGGAAGCCACTTGTAGACATTTTATTGTTTCATCTAGAGCTATTGGGTTAAGCTTATTAAAATCAAACTGACATACAGTGAGTATGAGTCCGCCTTGACTTAATAGCAGGGAGTTTGGTTTTGAGTTTTATAGGGTGCACTTCTAAATTTAGTTTTGGTGTTGGCCAGTCTAAATTCTTTGAATAATTCTTCACTGTTTCTCCATCATTAAAAAAAAAATCTTCCAGGAATAAGAAGATAAGTCAATGTCCAAAGTGCTTTGCTGCCCCAAATGACCTTAAACCCAAAAGAAGAAGTCTCCTTTCCTCTCTCAGGGGTCACCTTGCTGTGTTGTTGGTTGTCAGTTGGCTCGGGTTCACGCAACTGAAGGAAACACTGCCTGGGCTGACACTGTCTTCACGATTATTCGCGAGCTGGAGACCGTTGTTGTAGCCATTGTCCATCGATCTCACTGGGGCTTTTCCACCTTAATCACGGTTTATTATGGCTTGGAAACCCAGCATGTTTGGTTGGCCGAAGCATGTGCCACCCAGGAATAGATTTATGAGCATCAAGCATTGTTTAGAGCAACTATGTTAACATTGGGGCTTTCATTCCAAATGACCATAATAGGTGGTTTCTAAGAAGCTTGATTATTATTGAGTTCATTAATAACTTACCCGAAGCCTGACCCTAAGAGGACTGTGATCAATCCAAATAAAAGTAACTTTGTTAATTAAGACGAGATGTTTATCTGGTAATTGCTATATGCTTAAGAACATAGACACAAAGGACTAAACCAAAAACAAGTGTAGATGCCAGGGAATAGTACTACTTCCTTCTTCCTGGAGTCCAGGGGACAGTTTGAGAATGTCCACCAACAAAAGCGCCCTCTACTGATCCTCATCTCCTTTGTCATCTCACTCTTCTCTGTTTCCTGGAGGGGAGGACTCAGGTCCAGTCAGATCAAGGAGCCACCTCACAAGCTAGTCCAGTGTAGAGCTGTCGGAGAGGTTTATAGATCTTTCTAATGTCATGTTATCCAGTAAGTAAAGGAAACCATCTTTCTGACCGTAACACTTGCCCAAGAGCTGTTAAAACTAAATGTTGGGTTTCATTACATTTAGCTTTAAACAATTGAAGCCATGAAAGGGCATGAACTTTGAATAACCCCACAACCCAGACACTTATAACACCTACCTAGGGACTCTTTTCCTACATACTAGACAATGGGCCTTGTTAAATCAATTGCCTACAAAGCTATGAGCTACTCCACCCCATTCAGAAGACTAATTCTTAATGTTTAATTAGCACAACCTCCATAAACTCTCCTTATGTCGCACTTACAAATCCCTTTCTTTCTTCTTTGAATAGGACTCAGTGAGCCCCTTCACTGGTGTGTGCTCCCAGCATCGAACTGAATCTCCCGGAAAGCAATGAATGGACACACAAAATGTGGTACCTACACACGATGACACATTATTCAGCCATAAGGAGACACGAATTTCTGATACATGCGGATGGCCCCTGAAAACATTAATTTAGAACTCACTGCCCTCAAATTGACTCTGACTCATAGCAACCCTATAGGACAGAGTAGAACTTCCCCTGTGGGTTTCTGGGACTGTGAATCTTTATGGAAATAGGAAGCCTCATCTTTCTTATCTGGTGAGGCTGGGGGTTCCGAACCGCTGACCTTGCAGTTCACAGCCCAATGCACAGCCTACTAGAAGGGCCGAAAACATTATGCTAAGTGAAATAAGTGGGACACAAAGAATAGATCTTGTATGATCTCATTTATACTAAGCAGGCAAATTCAGAGAGTAGAGGTAATAAGCTGCTACCAAAGTGGCGGTGGCAGGGCAGGTGTGAGGAGGCACTGAATTTCTGTTTCAGGGGCTGGAATAACAGGGAAAAGGAGAGTAGCAAGGATTACACGATATGTGATCAAAGCCAGTGAGCTGCCCTTGCAAAAGCTGCTGGGTTGGAAAACGGTTCAATATATATATATTCACACACACACACACACACTATATATATATATATTGCATACATACATTCACAGAGACTAAACTTCCTGATTTTGGTTTGTCGTGTTTGTTTTATTTTCTCTTGGATGGTCTTTATTTTCTTCTTTGGCAGTCTGGGGGTTCTACTGAGATTACCCTCACGAGGCTCACTCACGCATTGAGTGGAAAACTGTGAGTTGCGCTCGGGTCTGGTCTCCCAGTGCTCCGGTGGGAGAATGGAGGTCTCCTTCTCTGCGTGTGTACACTGAGCTCGCTTTCTTTAACTGAGGATGCTCTAGTGACCATAATGCCTGGCTTCTTGCATGTCGCTGCTCAGCTGTACTCTTGGCCATGGCTCATCGGGCATTTGTCTATGATGAATCTGGAGCAAAGAAGCAGAGACTGGTGTTCCTTTGGTTGACTTACATCTCTGTTTCAGTTGAGAAATGACTCTTCTGTGTCTCTTTGTGTGGTTGCTGCTGTTAAACACAGGGACTTCCATGGCCAAAAGCAGCTCCTACGCCTCCATCCACATGCCCACCATAGTGTATTTGAACTACATAATGATTAGTTTCTCCACTCTAGGGATGCTAAGTCTGGATGCAGAAAGATGAATGAATCAGTTTATAAATTGTCAACTTCTATAGGAGCTCTTATGCTAATTGGCTTAGAGACTTACATTTAGAGATGTAGCTGATTTACAACAAAAGAATGCAATCATTTCCAAAAGGCAAAATGATTTAATTCCTAGTAATTTAAGCATTTCAGGAATAGTCTTTTAAGGAATTCTACCGTGTCAAGGGCCTTTTGAAATAAGAAGTTCAGGTGTGAGCTAAGTCAATGGTCCTCATTACTGAGTTGTATGCTAACATAAAATGCAGTTAATTCAGTCTTTTTTAGACAATTTAATGCCAATTGTTACATTAAAAAATCTTGAAATGCCTAAACTCACTGGCACAAGTCAAATCTGACTCATAGTGACTCTGTAGGACATAGTAGAGCTGTCCTTGTGGCTTTCTGAGGCTGTGTTTACAGAAGAAGAGAGCCTCATTTTCCCTCCGAGGAGCAGCTGGTGGTTTTGAACAGCTGGTCTTGTGGTAAACAACCCAGTGCATACTCCACTCCGCCAGCAGGGCGCTTCCAAGTATCAAAGACAAGAAATTAAAAACCTATATTTTAATTAAGTAAAAGCCAGTATTTTAATTATAGCCAGTATAATTAAGATAACTCCTTGAAATTTGCCTATTTTGATAGACTATTCCCCTATTGTTTTTAGAATGTTTGCATAATAGTTTAATTTATGCTACATGTCTTAATTAATTTAAACTTCTTAATTTTTTTACACTGCCTTAATTGGTCTTAAGATAACAATGTCTGCAATTTTTTAGATGTAAATATATGTGTTCAATTAAATTTGACTTGTAGTCAAATTATTCATAAGAAGGATTGTTTTTGTAATTTTAGCTATGCTATGATTGATGTGAAACTACAACATTATTCTAAACTATTGATGTAAATTCTAAGATAGCCTTCTGTTATTCTGAATGCTATCGCAACGCACACTCACTGCCGTTGAGTCAATATGGACTCAGAGCGACCTCAGGACAGGGTAGACCTGCCCCTGTGGGTCTCTGAGACTGTAACTCTTTAAGGGAGTAGAAAGCCTCATCTTTCTCCTGAGGAGCAGAGGAGAGTTTTGAACTGCTGACCTTGCAGATCACAGCCCACTCTGTAGCCACTATGCTACCAGGCTCCTTTCATTAGTGCTTGTATTCTCTCTCTCTCTCTGAGATGAAAATACACACCAAAGCATCCACAGACAACAGCTTCGACATTTGCTCCGCGCTGACATTTTCCAAGCTGGCCACTATTATACTTTGCTCCATCCGAAATATTTTGCCGCTGTCAACACAGATGTCATGTCCCCTACACAAAACGACTCCCCTACTAGTCTTTGTTTCCGTAGATAGGTGTGGGAAACAGAACTGGGGAAATAGCCTATCTGGACAAATTCTCTATGTTCATACATTAAGGAGTCTGGGAGGCCTGGGCTCCCATGGAGGGAGGCCTTCACGTGCATGGGTTGGAGATGCGTCCCACTCACATTCTCCTAAGTAAAAGTTATTCCCCACGATGTCCCCGGAAATAATGCCAGTTTTACGGTTCTACTTGCCAGCACACGGTTGCTACTGTGAAGGTCAACTGCTTGAAGGCTGCTTGCCTGGCGGTTGTCTGCCATGGAGAGCAATCAGATCCTGATGTCTGCTGCACCCTAAGTAGGGTCCACGTCCTTCTGACAAGGATCATACATTATTCCCCTGGAGAGCAGCTCAGAGACACCCAAGGTCAAGTCAGCTCAGGGAGGACTAAGGATAGGTCGCCATCTTAACTCTAGAGCCATCCCATCTTGTCACGTCTGTACCTTCCTGTGACAGTGTGCCTACAGCACCTCCCCTTCCTATTGAGTGTGTATTCATAGCTTGTCCCCTCCTGTTGTGTGCATGCCTCTACTACAACCCCTTCCTGTTAGGTATGTGTTTGCCATGGCTTGCATGCCTGAGATTACATCAGCTCATGAGAGAATCCATGACTGCCTCATTCTGGTTCTGGTCGCCATGGAAGAGGGGAGCCCTTGCATGCCTTGTCTCCTGTCTCTTTAATTATACAACCACCCCTTAGGACCCATCGGCTGTGGGGCTGGATCCCACATACAGGTTTACTTCATCTACAGTGAGCTCATCCGTGATTGTCCTTCTGTGACTGACTGATTGCACTCAGCCCGTGGTCAGGCTCATCCACATCTTGGCATGCATCACATGTTCATTTAGGCTTGTTGTTGTCAGGTGCTTTGCTCCAATTGCAACTCATAGAGACAAGCACAGGAATAAATATGTGAATAAGACAACCAAACAAAACATTACCCAGTCCTGCCTCAGGCTCACAATTGCTGCAATGTTTTGATTAATTCTTGCAGCCCGTGGGTCATTCCATCTCGAGGGTCTTCCTCATTTCCACGGACTTTACCAAGCATGATGCTTCTCTGCGGGGACCGGTCCCTCTTGATACCAAGTCCAAAGTACACGAGAGACAGCCTTGCCCTCCTTGCTTCAAGAAAACATTTCGGTTGCGCTTCGCCCAACACAGATTTGCTTGTCCTTCCAGTCCTCCGCGGTAGATTTAGTGTTCTTTGTTAACACCATAATTCAAATGCATCATTTCACCTAGTCTTCCATATTTATTGTCCAACTTTCACATGCATACCTGCAGCTTGGTCTTCAAAATGACATCTTTACTTTCTAACAGTTTAAAGAGTTTTTTTGTTTTGTTTTTGCCCCCTGTCATTTGATTTCTAGACTGCTAAAAGTCAAGGAAAATTCTTGATAACTTTGATTTTTTTCTCTGCTTATCATCATTTTAAAAATCATAGATATGATATTTGGCTCCTATTTTTTCTTTTTATAGGCTATATTTTCATTTTGTTGATAAGTCCCTTGGTGTACAAAATCATTTACTTTTTATAAGGTCTCACCTATTTGTTTGGTCTTTTGCTGGTCAGGCTTTTGGTAGCATATCTGACAATCTATTGCCCCACAGCCCCACCCCTACATTTTCTAAGAATTCAGTGATTTTAGTTTAGCATTTCAGTTCTCGCTCCATGTTGACTTGGTTTTTGTGTGCGCCTCGGGGAGGATCCTGACTTCTGCACATGTGAATGTAGATTGTTTTAAGAGACTCGAACACAGTTGCCACGTTGTAGTTGTTCATTATGCTTTTGCCTCTACCCGAGTACCTTTGCTCTTTTAGAGTTTACATCAAAATGATGACATTAATGTGACAGAGACATTGCATTATGCTAATGTGATTAGTACTAGGTGATATTTACACTATGCTATTTAGAGATGAATTTTATTTACACACCCCAACCCATGCCATCTAGTGTTTCCCAAGTCACAGTGACTCTGCATAGCGTTTCTGAGACTGGAAATCTTTACTGGAGCAGGCAGCCTTCGCTTTCTCAGAAGCTGGTGGGTTTGAACTGCTGACCTCTCAGTTAGTAACCAAATGCCTAGCACCAGTGTCACCAGGGCTTTTCTTCTTTTGAATGGTGGGAAGATACCAATATACAAAAACCTTCCATATGATGCAAAGCAGAGGAATGACAGGTCCCGGGGACCTGTGACTGCAGACTCTCCACACGAGGGACTGAAGGGCCTTTATTCGATGCTGATTCTCTGTCTTGCAGTATTGTGGGTGAGTCAGAATCCACTCAACAGCACATCACAACTCCACGGGCCTCGGCCATTTTTTAAAGGAAGGTACAAGGATGCTTCCGCCCTTTAGGAAAGATGAACATATGTCATGACTTACATTAGTCCATGGCCCCTCCCCCAAATGTGTGTCCCCTTGGGGGGCCAGGATCCTCAGTGGTCTGACAGTTTTGTCTTGATGCCATCACCCCCATAATGTGATATGATGTCCATCATAGTGAAGGAGGGAGAGTGCACAGTGGAGACCCAAAGCCCATCTGTAGGCTACTGGACATCCCCTTATGGAAGGGTCACGTGGAATTGAGAAGCCAGTCATGGTGCAGTGTAGCACCGATGAAACATATAACTTTCCTCTAGTTCTTTAAAGCTTCCCCCCCCACGCCCACTATCATGATCCCAATTCTACCTTACAAATCTAGCTAGACCAGAGCATGTACATGGGTACAGGTAAGAGCTGGAAACAGGGAATCCAGGACAGATGAATCGCTCAGGACTGATATTGAAGGTAGGGCTACCAGGAGGGGAAGAGGAAGGTGGGATAGAAAGGGGGAACTGATAACAGTGATCTACATATAACCTCCTCCCTCGGGGAAGGACAACAGAAAAGTAGGTGAAGGGAGACATTGGACAGTGTGACATGAAAAAATAATAATAATTCATAAATTATCATGGGTTCCTGAGGGAGAGGGGAGGGAGGGCAAAAATGAGGAGCTGAAACCAAGGGCTCAAGTAGAAAGAAAATGTTTTGAGAATGATGATGGCAACAAATGTGCAAATGTGCTTGACACAGTGGATGAATGTATGGATTGTGATAATAAAATGATTTTTAAATGTGATATGATGTCATTAACTCATCAGGGAAAGGGAATAGTTGTGGGACACAATCCTTTAATTGGGTCATAACCCTGATCCCATGTATGAGGAGTTCCCCTGGCTGTGGCCTGCATTGTCGTCTATATGATGCAAAAGGAAATTTTGTAATATATAAAAGCAAGGAAGGGAAGCTACAACCACCAGGAACGAGGAGCCAGCATCTCTTCCTCAGGCAAGACACAGAATGTCCTCCCTTGCAGCTGGCATCCTGAGGCTGCACTTCTGCCTCTTAAACTATGAGAGGATGCTTTTCTGTTGTTAAACTCATCCACTTGTATTTTTGTTATAGATTTTGAAAAAGCCTACCCAAACTCACTCAATTCCACTCCATCATAACCCCAGAGAACAGAGCAAACTACCCCTGTGGTTTGCAAGACCTTTTTTTGCTGGGTTATACTCATTTGTCGGTATAGAATCTTTTGGTTTCTGTTTTTGGTAGGCACATAGCCATTAAGTATTTCTTACTGGAAATACTGAAGCAGATTGAAATTTTAGATTAAAGCATCATTCTAAGAAGTACTTCACTTATGGAAACCAGAATAGCATGAGTCAAACACACTGTTCCCAGTTGGTGGTGACTCATAACAACGTAGAGATGCTCTCGTGGGTTTCCAGGGCTGTAAATCCTAATGAGAGCACAGCCGCTTCTTTATTCCACAGAGTGGCTACTGAATGTGAATGGCTTACCTTGAGCCTAACACACATAACCTGCTATGCCGCCCATCAATTTCTTAATTTAAAAATAATATCTTAAATATTATATTCTAAATTCTTTTCTTTTAAAAATCATTTTCTTAGGAGCTCATACAACTCTTATCACAATCCATACATACATACATTGTGTGAAGCACATTTGTTACCCTCATCGTTATCAAAACATTTGCTCTCCACTTAAGCCCCTGGCACCAGCTCCTCATTTCCCCCCCTCCCTCATGAACCCTTGATATCTTACACTGTCCCACATCTCCCTTCACCACTTTTCTATTGTCTGTCCTTCAGGAAGGAGGTCACCTGTAGATCCTTGTAATTGGTTCCCCTTTCCAATCCACCCTTCATATGCCCTCCCAGTATTGCCACTCACATTACTGGTCCTGAGGGGATCATCTGCCCTGGATTCCCTGTGTTTCCAGTTCCCATCTGTACCGGTGTACATCCTCTGGTCTAGCCAGACTTTCAAGGTAGGGTTCAGATCATGACAGTGGGCGGGGGGTGGGGGTGGGTGGCGGGGAGCATTTAGGAACTAGAGGAAAATTATATTTTTCATCGTTGCTACATTGCACCCCGACTGGCTCATCTCCTCCCCAAGATCCTTCTGTAAGGGGATGTCCAGTGACCTACAAATGGGTTTTGGATCTCCACTCTGCACTCCACCCCTCATTCAATATGGTAAGATTTTTTTGTTCTGATGATGCCTGATACCTGATCCCTTTGACACCTGTGATCGCACAGGCTGGTTTGCTTCTTCCATGTGGTCTTTGTTGCTTCTGAGCTAGATGGCTGCTTGTTTACCTTCAAGCCTTTAACATCCTGAGACGCTATCTCTTTTGATAGCCAGGCACCACCAGCTTTCTTCGCCACATTTGCTTATGCACCCATTTAAGACTGTACCTCTTGATGGGAGTAGTAAATCCCATCTTTCTAGCATGGAAGGGCTGGCTGGCTGGCGGTTTTGAACTGCTGATCACACACTGACCCACCGGCCCTCCTATTGTGGTTACAGGGGTAGTGTTTTCAAGCCCTGGCATGTTTCAATGGCCTCATGTACTTTCAAAACCGGGGCAATTAACAAGGCAGAATGGGGGGAGAAGGGATGCATTTGAATTGTGGTGCAGGAGAGGGATGCTGAAAGTGCATTGATGGCCAGAACAATCAACTCTGTCACAGAGCAAATACAGCCAGAATGCTCCTTGGAGCTGCACTTTGTCTCTCAGCCTTTGCACACGGTGCCAGGACACACCAGTCCTTGGAGAAGGACCTCATGCTTGGCAAAATAGAACACCACCACAAAACATTGAAAACCAAACGTAACTGCCATTGAGTGGATGACGACTCACAGGGACCCCAGAGGACATGGTCGAACTGCTGCTGTGAGTTTCTAAGACGGTCATTGTTCATGGGAGTAGAAAGTCCCATCTTTCACCTTCGGAGCACCTGGCAGTTTCAAACTGGTAGCCTCGTAGTTAGCAGCCCAACCTTTAAAGGCAAAATAAGGGGCCAGGGAGAAAGGAAGCTCATCAGGAAGACAAATAGTGCCAGTGACGGCAACAGTGGCCTCAGTCAAAGCAATAGTTGCAAAACTCGTGCAGGAGGGGACAGTGTTTCGTTGGGTTGTATACAGGGTCACCCTGAGTAGAAACTGACTCCCCAGCCCCCGACAACAGCACCACTACTGAGCCACGGACCGACTCCACGGCAGCTAACCAGAACAGTGGCTTTTGCTTGTCCTAAGCATTTTCCCCAATCCCTGTCAGTTATCATCTTCTCCACCTTACCGAGGAGGAAAGCAAATCTAAGAGAAATGAAGAGACTCGCCCAAGTGACTCAGGCCCTGGAGAATTCTGGCTGGCATTCTGTCATGGAAGAGTCGGGGCATGATGCTGATCAGAGGCAGGAAGCGGTGAAGGATGAGGGTAGTCCGTATCTCCTGGCGAGGTGACCCGCGGACGCCAGCTCCCTGGAGCTTAGAGCTATCTGCTTGGTTCCTGCCTTTCACAGAACCTGATTTCAGCTTCTCCTTCAGTTCTGCCAGCTATCGCCAGCTTGTCCAAAAATCGTGGTTTTCCGACCGTTTCTTTGTTTCAGTTTAAGCCAGAGGTGAGTTTCTCCTGTCTGCCACCACAAAACATTAATTGCTGTAATGAATGTGCAAAAGACAAATGATAAAAGCCTGGGGAACAAAATTCCGAAGGGAGCCAGGAACAAATCCAAAGGGAGGGCTCCGAAGGGACACAAAGTAAGTGTGAGCCGAGAAGGAGGCTTGGCAACAATGGTGGCATCCAGCTGCTCTTCCACAAGCCAAGGGCGTTTATTTGTGTCTTGGATGGAGGTAAGCCCAAGGGGGCTTCAAAACACTTGGGGGGCAGGGGGAGGCCTTACTTACTTATTTGCTTCCTGATTTGTTCCTTCCTTCCTTTGTTTGTTCATTTGGTTTTTTATTGGTCATCTTTGTCTTATTTATTTGTGTGTTTATCGCCCGTGCCCACAATTGCACCCCTCATTTTGGCCACGATGGGCTCTGTTCACTTCCTCCCGTCCTGCTCCGATGCATAGCTGTCACTCTACCCACGTCCCAGTGGGTTGACCCCGGCTTGTGTGCCACAAAAGTACTGGAATTCATCTCAATGGACTTTTCCTCCTTTTTGAACCACTCAGACCAGTGTTCCGACCCATTGGGTAAGGAAACTGGTTTGTAAAGCTGGGACCCTTCTCTCCTGTTTTTTTTTAAATACTTTTATTGGGGGCTCTTACATCACAATCCATACATTCATCCAGTGTGTCAAGCACATTGGCACATAAGCTGCCTTCATCATTTTCAAAGCATTCTCTTCCCATTTGAGTTCCTGATGTCCGTTCCCCATTTCTTCACCCTTCCTCCCCCTCCTACCCTCTCTCAGGAACCCTTGATGAGTTATGGGTTATTATTTCCATATCGTACATCGTCCTCTGTCGCCCCTCACCCACTTTTCTGTTATTCATCCCTCTAGGAGGGGGTTCTAGATTGATCCTTGTGATTGATTTCCCCTTTCTCCCCCCTTCACCCTCCCCTAATCCTACTGGGATCTGTACTTTCCTTGTTGGCCTCGAGGGGCTTATCTATCGTGGATTCCCTGTGTTTCAGGATCTTATCTGTAGCAGTGTGCATGCTCTGGTCTAATCCGATTTGTAAGGTAGAATTGAGGTCATGATAGTGGGGGGAAGGAAGCACCAAAGAACTAGAGGAAAGTTGTGTGTTTCATCGGTGCTATACTGCACCCTGATTGGCTCATCTCTTCTCTGTGACCCCTCTGTGAGGGGATGTCCAATTGTTTACAGATGGGCATTGGGTCTCCACTCCATGCCCCCCCTCCCATTTACCTTGGGTATGGTTTAATTCTGGGTCTTAGATGCCTGATACCTGATCCCATCGACATCTCATGATCACAGAGGCTGGTGTGCTTCTTCCATGTGTGCTTTGTTGCTTCTGAGCTAGATGGCTACTTGTTTATCCTCAAGCCTTTAAGACCCCAGATGCTATATCTTTTGATAGCAGGGCACCACCAGCTTTCTTCACCACATTTGCTTATGCACCCATTCTTGAGTGATCATATCAGGAAGGTGAGCATCACAGAATGCCAGATTGTTAGAACAGTGTTCTTGTGTTAAGGGAGTACTTGAGTAAAGGCCCAATGTCCATCTGCAACCTTAATTCTTAGCTTATATATATGAGTACATAGTTTAGCCCCCTCTCATTATATATATATATATATATGTACATACCTATATTTAGGCCTCTATAAATGTCCTTTGCCTCCTGGTTCTTTCCTCTATTTCCTTTTTACTTCCCTCTTGTCCCACCATCATGTTCGGCCTTCATTCGGGTTTAGTAATTCCTCGCTGCTACATTGCCTTTGACTGAGCCCCACTAGGCATCCTATGAGCTTTCTTCCATTGATTTTAGTTCACTTGTTTTTCCCTTGGTCTCCCCTCCCCATCCTTTCTCCCACTTCTCCTTCACCTGCATCTCCCTAGAACCATTGGTCCTATTCTTCTCATCTCTGAATTATTAATTCCACCTATCTTATCTAGATAGACAAGCAGATACATTAATAAGTGAAAAACCTAGGCAAAGCCAAATAAAACAACAAAGGAAATCAAAACAGTAGCAACAATAGCAACCAAAAAAATCAAAAACAAAATAACAATAACAAAAAAAAAACCACTGTCAAAAATGGAAAAGCCTATAAATAGTTCAAGGTCTGTTGGCCTTGACGAGTATTTTCCAGTCGAGTCTGATGGGGTGCCACACTCTGTCTCCAAGTCTATTTTTGGTACTCCCCAGGGGTTTCATCACTCTGCTCCCCCTGCTGCTCTGCTGCATGCCCTCAGTGTCTCGCCCCAGTGTGATGGGGCCAGACCGTGCACTGCTCCTGCACTGTGTCTCCAGTGCTGTCCCCACAGCATCATGGTTCAGTGTGGGATGGCATGTCCCCATGGTGGGGTCAGCCCTACGGTCCTCCCTGTGCGTTGTCTGCTCCGAGCAGGAACATCATCCATGGAATTTGGTGGGCCAGGATGTCCTTTCCTCCCTCTCCATCCCTTTGCGTTTCTCCCATGTTCTCTAATCCGAGGCGCTCCTCTCCCCGAGCTGTAGCCCCAATGCTGTCCTCTGAAGTTCATTCTTCTGAGGCGGGGTTGTCTACATAGTTGGGATTGGGGCTGGCCCCCGAGACCTCTCTATTGGTTCCCCGGCACAGGTTGGTATGTTGTATTCACGTCTTGGCAAATCAGGCTGAAGCCTGCAGTGACCCTTCTCTTGCATCATCTTTCAGTTGCATTTTTTCATGGACTTTTCAAAGCCCCTCTTATACCCATAGAACAAAGTATCGGCCATTCCAACAGCATTTGCTGTCTGGTTGTTGGAGATGAACTTGAGTGTCACTAAAACTCCAAGTCCATTTCATTATTATTTTCCCCCCTCTTGTTTTTTTTTTTTTTTTTAAAGCCACTCAAACCATTATTGAGGTTTGAGGGATAAGGATTCTGGAGAGATTTGTTGTTGTTATTGTTTTTATAGAAAGACTATATCTATATATCTACACACACACACAGCCATGTCAAGAAATAAATTCAGCAGCAATACCCTATTAAGCCCTCCAGCCCTACAGATTTGTATTTTTTTTGCCCATCCCCATCCCTCCTTACTCTCCTCCGCACCCCCCCCCCCTCCAGCATCTCTGGCCTCCTTGTAGTCATTGAAGTCTTGTATATTGATGTATAAACCATGTTTCTTCTTCTTTGCTTTCCTTATAATGATGGTGATGGTAATAGTAAATATTTATCTTTGCATGATTGAGTTTGCTAGGCATAATTTCTCTAGTTTTCACATGTCTTGCACTGCTTAAGAGAATTATCATTTTGAAAATTGATTGCCATACCTTTTGCATGCATAATTCAGTGTCGCTATGTATATCATCACATGCAGCCATCACCACAAGCCATTTCCAAATTATTCCATCACCCTTGACAGAAGCTCGGTGTCTCCCAAGCAGTGGCTTCTCCCTCTCTGCTTCCAGCCTGATAACCACTGACTAACTTTGGTCCCTGTGCTTCTGCCTGTTCCAGACATTTCCTACTCATAGGGCCACACAGTAGCTGACCTTGTGTGGTTGACTGGTTTTTGAGGCACGGCTGTTATGGCTCTGATCTCTGATCAAAGAATGCAAATGGATTGGCCTGGTTGAAAGAACTCCAAACGCCTTGCCATCTCAGTTTGTTTGGTCTTTTTCCTCATAAGTTATTGTCAGTAAAATGATTGGTGGTACAAAACCAAAGCTTTGTTTTTAAAATTGTTTTGTTTTTATATGCAACTTATGTTTAGTTCCATTTATAATGGTAACATAAAACTGTTTCCTTCAATAAATTGAGGTAAGGGGAACGGAATCTACTGAATGAGAAATATTAAATAAATATGGCAAAAATCATAACTGTGACATTAAAACTGGGTGTCCTCTAAGAAACTGAGTGCCCACTGCTGTCAAGTCAATGTCAACTCATAACAACCCTATAGTACAGAGGAGAACTGCCTCAGATAAGTTTCAACCACTGGCCTGTGGTTAGCGTCCTCACACATAACCCACTGTGACAGCAGGGCTTCTTAAGGCCGAATAACCATGCTTATTCCTATATATACTATCCAGCTAATGTGTCCTGATGGCCTTTGATTCAAACCAAGCCAAGCCCCTGCTAAATACTTGCCTTCATGAAGTGATCACTGAAGACATGGTGTTATAGCAAAGTGTGGTGAAAGAAGAAGATGGTGCCCAGGGATCAGAAAGAAAAGCACCTGGGGTCTTAAGGTTTGTCTTAAAACAGCAGCCATCTGAGGGATGTGTCCACAAGTCCACAGGGAAGGGGCACACCAGCCTGCGTGATCCAGGGATTGTAAATAATAAAATCCAAGATCAGAGGAGGGAGTTGTATTGCAGCAGCAGTTCTCAACCTGTGGGTTCTGACCCCTTTGGGGCTCAAATGACCCTTTCACAGGGGTCACATGATTCATTGCAGTAGCAAAGTTACAGTCATGAAGTAGCAATGAAAATAATGTTATGGTTGGGGGGTCACCACAACATGAGGAGCTGTACTAAAGGGTTGTGGTATTAGGAAGGTTGAGGACCACCGTCTTAGAGCTTAAATTCTGTCATTTGCAGAACCCTTTCTCAAATTAAGCCTCTATGGAATTTCCTTGGACCATCAATCAGGGATGTGAGTAGTCTTGTCATTGGACAGAGTGCATTGGAAAGTGGATTACTACAGAAATAGGTTAAAATTTAACATATTGTCATTTGTTTTCCCTTTTGGTCCATTTTAAAATTTGTTCTAGTTTCTGTTATCTTCTGTTTTCACTTGCAATGAGGTTTTTTTGTGTGTTTTATTTTTTTGTTGTCGTTGAGGTTTGTTTAGTATCATTTTCTTTATATGATATCCAAGATAGATAATTCTCTAGTGCTGGTAACTAGATTAAAAGTTCTTTACTGTGGTAGTTACATGATCTGGCTCCAACTTGAGACTATTAAAAGTGAAGGGGTGGAGATTAGCCTGTCAATCAGGTTGCAGCTTGATGACTTCATTTGGGAGGTGCAGCAAAGATAAATAGCTGACTGGAGGCCAGATACACACACTCTCCCTGTGAGATGTTCCTGCTGACAAGCCACATGGAGCTATGCTGATAGCAGCCAGAGCCCTGGAGCTGGAGGAGCCACGTGGATACGCACATCAGCACCGAGATGCTTCTACCACCATTGGATCCACAAGACTTTCTGAAACCCACAGGCCACTGATCTTCCTGCATTTGGCGTTATTGCATGTGTTGCGTGAGTCTGAAGAAGGATTTATGTACGAGTATCAAACATATGGGTCAATATCAGACCCATGGACTTGAAATGGACTGGGCTGGGATGTTTTATTAGTATATAATTACTCTTTGATATAAAATTGCTTATTACACACATGTGAGTGTCCCTGGATTTGTTTCTCTAGTCACCCAGATTAACACACTTACAGTTATGGCAGAGGAGGCGGAGGGGTAATAGAAAGCTGATAATGATGGGCACAAGAATGAAGAAAATATTCTAAAATTACTTGTGGTGATGATCACACAGCTCTTTTTAATACAGTTTAGTCATTGAATAATATGGTACACGAATTATTTGTCAACAAAGTTTAAAAAATAAAACTAAGCCCAGAGGTTTCATGAAGTTTGGATTAAACCAACATCAACCTCAGTTGACCAGGCATATAGGTTTTAGAGAATTTTACCCAGAATGGTGCAGAAATTAACTTCTTTTTTGTTAATTATTAGTTTCATTTTCACAAGGAAGCAAAATCCACATCTAAATCGATCACTTAGGTTCAGAAACTCTGTTCTATGTGTCAGAAGAAAAAGAAAACACATCAGAGGTGAGAAAGAAAATTAAAAACCTGAAAATGTTACTCCCTCCAGTTCAGGAAGCTCACTCACTCACTCGCTCGCTTATTCACTCACTCTCTCACTCACTCACTATTGTGTCTGTCCTGCCTCATAGGAACTCTATAGGACAGGGTGGAACTGTCTATGTGGGTTTCTGAGACTGCAACTCTTTATAGGAGTAGAAAACCTTGTGTTTCTCCCAAGGAACAGTTGGTGGTTTCAGGCTGCTGACCTTGTGCAGTCTAACTTGCATAACTATTACAGAGATGAGAAATCCACTTAGTGGTTCACTGCGGGTGGGGAAAAGCTCAAGGCTTTGCAGGATTTGTCCAGACAAGCTCCTGATAGCTAATTGAATGTAGCACTGAAGACCAGCCCTCTGCAGAGGATGGTGTTAGGCCACAGGCCTGAACAAGGTTAGAGCAAAGCCCCTATTGTTCCTTGTTCAGCACTGTCTTCAGCTATGTCCAGTAAAATTCTGACAAAGTCTTCAGCTTCAACTGCAATTCAATGACAACGAAACTCTACATTCAGCTTTTGATATAGGATAATGGGTTGTGCATTGGGCTGCTAACTGCAAGGGTAGCAATTTGAAACCACCAGCTGCTTCTCAGGAAAAGATGAGGCTTTCTACTCCTTTAAAAAGTCTCAGAAACCCACGGGGTCAGTTCTCTGTCCTATCGGGTCACTAGAAGTTGGAATGGACTTGGTAGCAGTGAGTTTGGTTTGGGGGGCAACTGTGAAGAGCACTGGTCATGCAATGGCTAAGTCCTTGGCCGCTAACTGACAGGTTGCTGGTTCTAACCCACACTATGGCTCTGCAGAAGAAAGACCTGGCGATCTGCTCCTGTAGCGCTTACAGTCCAGGGACCCTGCTTGCCTGAGCCAGACTGCGTTCCATGGCAACCAACCATGGCTGCTCTCAGTGGAAACTTCCCTAAAGCCCACCAGCTTCCCCATGCTCAGTTCTTCCTCTTCCTGGGAGGGGTTTGACCTCAGAAGAATAGGCAAATGACCCGCTTTCAAGGCTGCATCATCACCCTCTTGATTTCAGCACCATTCTTGCGAGTCTCCTTTTGAGATGGAATCAGCTAATAGGTGAACCAAAACGAGTGTCAAAGACCTGGGTAACCATGGACTTTATAGCGCCACAATTAGACACAACATAGTGAAGACGGTGGAGGACACTCTCATTGGCCCCGTTATGGCCAAGGCTCAAATTGCCAAGAGAGATTTCATTGGTTGGTTCATTTCACCTTGGTCAAGGAATCTTAGTTTTTGAATTTTACATCAGAATCTACTGACTCACACAGAATATTAATCCATGGACAGTGTTAGCCAGTGCACAAAAACAGCTTTGTTTTTTCAGCAGATCATTCAAAGCAATCCTGTTGTCCAGAGCCATGGCGTATAATGAGTGAAGACTTTTGCAATGTGTTTGGACAGTAGACACGTGCTCCAGATGTTGAAGTGTTGTGATTGCCATTGTATGGACAACTTTCTAGCACATTATTCTAACCAGGAACCCACAAGCCCAGGGGGGGGGGGCGTATCTACATCCAGATCAGGAACCTAGTCTCTGAGTCCTCCTGGATCTGTTATTTGCCAGGTAAGTCATTTGATTCATCACTACAGAAATATAGACCCCTCACAATGGCAACCAAATACAACCAAATCTACCCAGAGGGTAGACTGCTTTCCAACCATCAGGCCCATATTGAGGGGTAAGATTATCTTGACAGAAACACACAAATTTCCCAGAACATCAGCTGAAAGTTGGAGAAGTATGGTAAAGTCTACTTCTCAGGAGTCTCAAAGCAATGATATAACTCAAACCGAGACTCACTGCCATCAAGTCGATGCCAATTCATAGGGACCCTTATAGGACAGGGTAGAATTGTCCCTGTGGGTTTCATAGTCTGTAACTCTGCGTGGAAGTAGAGAGCCCTGTCTTGTTGAGCACAAAACTGGGTAGTGAATTCTACCAGCTTGAGATTTCCCCTTCTCCTCAAACAGAACAAAACAAGTCCGCTACCGGCAAGTTGATTCTGACTCATAGCGACTGTACAGGATGAAGCAAAACTGCCCATAGGGCTTTCGAGATTGTAGCCTTCATAAAAGCAGACTGCCTCATCTTTCTCCATCTTCCTCTCTGCTGGGTTTGCTGTACCACCAATTTTAAAAAACCTTTACCAGTTATTTCCTGTGATCTATATAACATCAGCAAATGTTTACTTTAAAATGATGGACTATAAGTTTTTAAATTAATAAAATATTTTGTTATATTGTTGGTGCAGGGTTACATAGCAGCTTAGATTCCCATGCAACAACTTCTACCCAAGTTGTTAGTGACATTGGTTACATTCTTCACAATGTATGGAAATATTCATGATTAATATTCTTGTTTTATCTGTTTGTTTTTGACCACTCTAGTTAGCTTTTCTATTTTCTGGTATTGCTTTTCTCCTCAATATTTTGTCTCCATTTCTCCTGATGTTGTTTATTCGTTTGGTTTTGAGGATTTTGGTCTTCTTTGCATTATAATCCCGAAGGCTGTATTCTTTGATCTTCATCCATAAATGCTCCCAATCTTCTTGATTTATAGTAAGGTTGCACTGTCTCGATAATGAACTTTCCTCCAACCCTGATGCCATGTTCTTCTTCACGTAGTCCAGACCAAATCGAAACTCACTGCCATCAAGTCGAGGTTGACTTCTAATGAAGATATAGGAAAGAGTAGAATTGCCCTGTGAGTTTCCAAGTCTGTGACTGCTTGTGGGAGTAGAAAGCCTGTCTTTTTCCTGAGGAGTGACTGGTGCTTTAGAACTGCTGACCTTCCGGGTCACAGCGCATCTGCTCAGCCTACAGCTTGAATAGCTATGGTGAAAGCACACGCCTCTCAATGGTCACAAAGAATTCAGTGGCGGTGGAGGCTGAGTCTATGTGTAAATGGACTTGGGATTCCCATAGCCTTCTCCCAGGAGCCCTGCGACACGATGGTGCCATGATCAGGTGTTCACTTGCAGATGTTCAAAGGTTGTATTTATAAAGATACTGACAATAAAAGACAATAATAATGGAAACTAAAGAAAAAAGAAAGAGGTGTTCAACTTGCATCAGAACCAACTTAGGACCGAGTTGACGACGGAACCCTGTCACTTACAGCAGCTGCTTGAGACTCTGCTTAAACCAAGAAGCAGTGTGTCTAGCAAAGACTGCTAGGAAGACCGAAACCCGAGTGGCCAAACAAGGCTCGTCAATGGCTCTTCCAGTATGATTGTTCCCAAGCAACGGAACCTCTCAGCAAGCTATGAAAAGGAAAAGGAATTGTGTGCCAAGTATTTTGAACAGCGGTCAGAATCCGATCGAGTAGAATTTGTTGAACATCTTATATCCCAAAGGTGTCATAGGCAACACGGTCATATAAACTCGCATCTTAAACCCATGTCGCAGAGGGATTTCATAACTGCTCCACCGGCACGAGGTTTGGATCACATTGTTGAGAACATTGTCACACCTGGATGCCAAATCACTATGTGCTGCTCACATTGTCTCCCGGGAATGGCACCCAGTGACAGCTGATGGCATGCTGCGGAAGAAGCTCGTGGAGAGAGTGGTCAGGCTGGATGCTCTCTGGAGAGGCCTGGCTGAAAGAAGAGGGTGGCGAGCCTTATATCTAACTTCCTCCCTATTACAGAGTCTCAGGACCTGGCCACTCGGTCACTGGAAGATTGTCAGGAACCAATGAGGTTGCTAACCATGTAATATCATTATATTGTGCTGGTTTATAGAAAGAAAAAAACACACTAAAGAATAGTTTTTCATGTACTCGGCAGTCTACCACCTGACCAATCACTCATAAAATGACAATGTTGTGTTAATATTGCTTTGTTAAAAAATAAAAGAGGAAAACTGGCCTGCCCACCTGCTTAAAGCATCCTTTTCCCTGGCCTAAATTGGTATCTTGAACAAGAGCTGATGAGCCATTTATAAGGCAAGTAGATGGCTTGGAATCATAGAGAAACCATCAGATGCAGCTTCCTCCTAAAATAATCCAGGAAAAAGGATCCTCTTTTTCCTTCAGAAAATGTCTTGCTGAGAGCCTACCCCTTTGGTATTTTACCACCTGTGTAAGCAAAAAGTTATTTTTATGCCCAGCTAACATGAGGACTCTAGCCATCAGAAAGAAGCAAAAGAGATGCAACTTAGTAAAAATCATGGTTTCCTCTTAAGAGGCCTGTTTTCGTATGATTTCACTGCTGACTTTTGAATTCTTGAAAACATTGGCCGCCCAAGAGACTTCATCAATTTTCCTGTGTCCTCTTAACACAGTGAGTCCATTTCATTGGACTTCTGGAAGATGTCATCTCTAGGCCACTGTCTTTCAGAAAACGTCTCTTGCACATCACTATAAGAAAATCTGTATGAAGAAAGTGAAAGTGGCATATACTTTCTTAGGTGATAGACACAATGCGTCACGAAGATATCAGCTCTGTGACACCCTCCCAGACGCCTTCCAAATTCATCCGACCAGCTGTTTATCTCGATCCCTGGGAGATGCCAAAAGGATTGAATCCTTTTGAAATAGATGGATCCAGAATTTTCATAAAAGTATAGACGGTGCCTTGTGTGTGTGCTTTTGAAATTCATGACCACACAGTAAATATAATGCCCCCTAAATATCACACTAAACACCTCAGAGATAGTAGCTCTTTAAAAAAAATTTTTTTTTAATTGAAAAAGTTTATATTTAGCATTAGCCAGCTGGGCTCACTTTAGATGATTCCAATTTTGTTGGCAACATCTAAAGCATCATAGTCAGGAGCCAGTCGAACATATGCCTTCTTCTCCCTGTCAGGCCTGATCAAGGTGTTGACCTTGGCTACGTCAATGTCATAGAGCTTCTTCCCAACCTGTTTGATCTGGTGTTTGTTGGCTTTGACATCCACAATGAACACAAGTGTGTTGTTATCTTCGATCTTCTTCATGGCAGACTCTGTAGTCAAGGGGAACTTGATGATGGCATAATGGTCCAGCTTACTTCTCCTGGGGGCGCTCTTCCGAGGGTATTTGGGCTGCCTTCTTAGTCTCAAGGTCTTGGGCCGCCGGAAGGTGGGTGACGTGCGGATCTTCTTTTTTTTGTGGCTGTGGATGCCTTTCAGCATGGCCTTCTTGGCTTTTAAAGCCTTTGCTTTGGCTTCCGTTTTGGGAGGGGCAGGAGCTTCCTTCTTTGCCTTCGGCGCCATCTTCGTGAAAAGGGGTAGTAGCTCTTAAGAGGGACCCCTGTGGCCCAGTAGGCAGAGTGCTCAGCTGCTAATGAAAAGGTCAGCAGTTCAAACCTACCAGCCAGGGGAGAAAGATAATGACAATCTTCTTCTGTGAAGTTCACAGCCACAGACACCCTCTGAGGTGGTCACACTGTCCTATAAGGTCACGATGAATCAGAATGGACTCCGTGACAATGGACTTGGTTTGGTTTGACTGTTAGGAAGAAATTATATCTCAAATGTAATTCATCGGATTCAATTACGACACTTCTTTGACAAAATACAAAATATATAAATGAAGGGGAAAACAAAAAAGAAGAAATGACACTCTTCTGCTACCTTTCTCGATGGAAACCATGCAGATTTCCCCGTTTTATAAGAACAACTGTTTTTTCGTCTGTGTATAGATTCAGAGGGTGCTTAATTATGTGTGCTGGAATTTCCATTATTTTGCAATGCTTACCACGTTTTGTTATGAGCTAGAGTTGAATGTCTTTGCAGGGTCAATAAAACACAAGTGAACATCTTCCTGGTAGTCTCTACTTCCAGCTAAGATTCATCTGACATCACCATCGGACACACCAATGGTATCACTGGTATCAAGTTCTCTAATGAATCTCCTTTCCACTTCCGGCACTGCTGAGCCTCGTCAACCTGATCCATGGTGACCCCACCCCCGACTCATGACAACTCAGTGTACAACGGGCCTGCGTGTGATTTGAGAGATTGTCGTGGGCTAATTTTCAGAAGTGGATTGCCAGACTTCTCTTTCTTGTCTGCTGGTCCAGAAGCTCGATTAAAACCTATTCAGCGTGCTCGCTTCGGCGGCACATATACTAAAATTGGAACGATACAGAGAAGATTAGCATGGCCCCTGCGCAAGGATGACACGCAAATTCGTGAAGCGTTCCATATTTTTGTTTTCTGAAAAAAAAAAGAAAAAAAAACTATTCAGCATCACAGCTACACGCAAGTCTGCGCTGAGATGAGGGCTGGCTGTGGGTGAGGTGCCTCTGCTAAGAATGGAACCTGGGTCCCTCATGTGAAGCTGAACGGCCACCCCTGAATCACCAATGCAAAGCCGCTTGAACGGAGTGGTTACAGGCAAAGTGGTTGGAGCCGTGTACATCTTGGTCTCCACCCTGGCTCCAATACACACCAGCTGAGGGTCCTTGTCCAACTTACTCCCCTTCAGCTTCCTTATCGGCAACGTGGGGATCATAATACTATTTCCCTTCTTGTAATTAAGCTAGTGTCTGATACACAATAAAGGAGCCATAATGTAAACCATATGAGGAAAAGAGGCAGTGATGTGATAATAACTTGGCAGCGTTATGGTTGTCAATCATTCCTTCTTGGGGCAGGTAGCGAAGCCACACCCCCTCCCACGTGTAATTAAATAGGACAGTTATGAGGAATTCTTGCTGTACAGTCAGCTTGTCACAGAGGAGAAAGGAAGCCCGGGGCATGCTCGTGGGTGCTGGAGCCTGCCTCTGGGTAATCAGCTAGGCTTCGCCTGCCCCAGGCTCACGTCTCCTCGGAGCCTGAAGTGTTCTTGGCACATCTTTTATAAAAGTCAGCCTTGCTTTCTTCCTGTTGCAAATTGCATGCACATTTCTGCTCCCAGAGGCCAGCCTCCGTTTCTCAGCCAGCCTTCTCCAGCTTCCCCCTCCCCTCTTCCTAATGAGAACGAGTTGACTTGTAATGAAGGTCATATTTTATCAGACGGGAGAGGCCGTGGCTGCCGTGGCTGTGGCTCCCGCTCCTTGCCGAGTTCCTCTGGCCGCTAACCGGGGGTGGCGGGCGGGGCTGATCACCAGTTGTTGTTTAGGGCTGGAGATGGAAGCATGGTTTTGATAGCTTGAAATTAACAACTGGATTTATAGCTTGTAAATAGACCTTGTGGCGAGTTTTTCCTTCTCTGCTCTAATCCCCTCTTCCCGTTCAGACCTTCGTTATGGATCCCTTGCCAGGCCCGTCTGCGATCCTCAGAATGGGAAACAAGAGCTCTTCTGGCCTTGCAAGCGGCTTCTGCTGAGAAGCCAATGAGTGGCTTCCTCGGGTCTGTGCTGGGCACCCGTCCCACCATCTGGGCTGGGGGCAGCTCCCGGGGCCTGTGGGTCCTTCTTCAACAACGATCACTCCTCGGCCGCTCTTTCTTGCCTTGGCTTTTGGAGGAAGACAATGTCTGACATCTTCTTATGAGTTCTGATCGATCTCCCAACAGAATGACCTTTGCGAAAATAGAAAAGAAAAACAAAACACAGACAGGCAGTTTCTCAGACAGCCTGGCTGGCACGGTGATGGAAGAGCTGGTTTGGAAACACTGAACTTAGTCCAAACCACCAAAGTCAATCTCGGCTGCTAGAGAGGCTATCAAGAAGCCAGTTCCTGGCTGATGTTGCTTGTTTTCACACTGCACTTGCTCCGCTGGCTCTGACAACTCTGCCTGGAGAAAGAAGAAGTCACCAGAGAAATCCCCTCTGGGAAAGGAAGTTCCCAATTAGAAGCAAAAGAAAGAGCAACGTTGTCCCTGCAGCGGTGCCAGTCCATTGGCTGTGAGGCTGGTGGATCCGCCAAGGGTCTGGAGCAGCGAGGCTCCAGCGAGCCGACCCCCAAACCGAACACACTTGGCCGGCTTGCTCCTGCACTGCTGCTTCTGGGCTCAGCACGGGCTACGGGTAGCCCCTGCCCACTCGTTCTTGACAGGAACATAAGGGTGTCTCCCCTTCTGCCCTCCCCTCCCCCTTGCAATGTCAACCCAAAATGTTTTAGATTAACTTCAGAGCTCTAAATGTGAACGGCATGTCAGCGAGCCCCAGCCGACATTATTTAGTCTCCGAACGCCAGGCGCTTGCAGGGACTGTGCATTGTACCGGCACCTTCCGCAGAGTGACATTGACGTCGCTCTGCTCCAATACGTTAATTTTCCCATCACGGGCTGATTCATTGAGCAGAAACCACAAGTTCACATGCCAGCGCGTGGGCTGAACTCTTTGACCCCCCTCTGCAAGAAAAAGGAGGGAAGAAACACAAGTTCAGCCTGGTGTTCTCATGCAAACGGACTCACGGCAGGCAGCAGCTCGTTTCTAGTGCATGAGTTTGGTGTTCAGCTTTCCTGTGAGATTTCATAACAAGGCCCGCAGTTGCGTGTCGAATGCAGGGCTAGGTGATTTCGATACGCTACTTCATTTTGGGATTAGGAGAACTGGCGGCATGGCCCTTGTTTCACTAAAGAGGACATGAAGTTCAGTGACGTTTAGGAAATTGTCCTACTCATGTTGTTGTCAACCCCAACGTGTGTCGAACTTGTAAGTACAAAGAAGTCAAACACTGCTCAGTAGGGCACCAGGCCCACCATAGGTTGGGGATCAAACTGTTGTCATCTCCGGGGTTTTCACAGGCTCCCGGAAATAGATCGCCAGTTTTGTCTTAGCTTGGAAACTCTGCCGAATCCCGCTCAGCATCATGGGAACATACACTCCTTGTCGAGGATTGGCTTGTGTCCTCCCAAAGATCTGTGTCCACTTATCTGGGCCAAGACTGTCAGTATGAAGCAATGATGCTCTGTGTTGTGATCTGATGTAATTATCTATGTTGTAAATGCTAACCTCAGTCAATTTACTGAGGCAGAATGGGGGGGCAGGTTAGGTTCATGAGGCAGGAAGCAATTGACAGGGTTAGGCTGTATTTGGAGTGTATCTCTTCTGAGGTTATAGAAGAGGTTAAAGCAGGGAGCAGAGATCAGGGAAACTTGCTACCACTAAGAAAGAAGAGCCAGAGCAAATGCCTATCCTTCAGACCCAGGGTCCCTGCGCTGGGAACCTTCTAGACCAGTGGTTCTCAACCTTCCTAATGATGCGACCCTTTAATACAGTTCCTCATGGTGTGGTGACCCCCCCCCCCAACCATAAAATTATTTCCGTTGCTACTTCATAACTACTTTTGCTACTATTATGAATCTTCATGTAAATATCTGATATGCAGAATGTATTTTCATTGTTACAAATTGGACATAATTAAAGCATAGTGATTAATCACAAAAACAATATGTAATTGTATATTGTGAAATATTTATTTCGAAAGACAAATCAATTGAATTTTGTCTTGAAGCATAGTGTAGCATGTGTAGCAGTCTTCACGCCGGGTACTCGTATGTGGGCGTATCTGCAAGTGGGCAGACCTGCCTGGAGACGGACAGAGGAGCAGCGTCTCAGTTCCCAAGACCATTGGAAATATGTGTTTTCCAATGGTCTTAGGTTATCCCTGTGAAAGGGTTGTGCCAGCCCCAAAGTGGATGCAACCCCACAGGTTGAAAACTGCTGTTTTAGACTCTGGGAAAGTCTGATGTCAAGACACAGGGAGCTTGCTAAAGCATGCCAAGTGGACAGATGCTGAAAGGGGAAAAGGACAGCCAACACACAGGGAGCAATTCTTCCAGCAGAGCCTGGTCCCCTGCATTTGTTCTTCTCACCTCTAAATGGTGAAGGCATCCGTTTCTGCTTGTCCAGCAGTGCCCGTGCTCACCAGTGTCGTTTCTTTTACAGGAGCACTAGAAAACCAACACTCTCCTCCCTGACAGATGGGTGTGCACTTGGATGGGTATCATCTGGCTGGGCATTGAAACTGGGTCTCCCACATGGAAGGCAAGCGTTCTACTATTGAAGTACCACTGGCCCGGTCCACCACATAGCCGAGCTAAAAATGATTGGCTGTTACAGGGCCATTTCGACAAACCATGTCTAGGCTAATCCAATGTTATTCCCACTCTCCTTTCCTCCACCAAGATCTCAACCCCTCTCCTCTTTGTCTTTAGGCACATTGCTCAGATGGAAGGACATTGAAGCTTGAGATTCCCTGACCAGACGGGGCCACACTGATTCTTCATGTCACCTTCTGTCCGCCAATGCTCAGACTTCAGCACAGCAGGCTTGGACCTTGCCCTTTCTCATGGGCCTTAGGTTCAAAGGAAAGAGTGCCAAGCAGGCACTGCACCAGGGAGGGACGAATGGGCTTTGACAGACACGAACCCATCCACCCAGCCTGTCTACTCATTATGGAAACCCAGCCCCAACCAACTGCTCTCTTCGAAGACTGCAAACTTTTTCTCATTACTCATCCCTTCTGGTTTCCAGCCAACTTTCCAGCCTGGAAGAGCCGAAGGGCCAGTGGAGAAGTGCCTTCATATCCTCAGGGAGGAAGTGCCCCGGAGAGCTGGGAGAAAGCCTCTCAGGAGATCCCCCTGCTGGCTTTTCAGAACCACCAGCTTGAATCTTTGGGGAAACATCCAAAATTTCTAGGCTCTCCTCCAACTGGAAACCAAACCCTGACTCTTTGGAGCTGTGTCCACATGATTTCAAACCACTCGCTGTGAATTCGGTCACACGGGGGTGTGAAGTTTTGGACTGATGGCCCATCATAATACTTGGGTAAAATATGAGATTTCATGCTTTCAGATTACAGTTTCTACATAACTTCTACCTCCCAGATGCCCCTGTCTTCTGACAAGGTTTTATAGAAACAATTCCACAGAATCAGCAACATTAGATCAGGAGTTCAGCCACCTCCATCCATTTGGTGCCTGCAATTAAAAGTGGCTTAAGCAGTAAAGAGAGAGAGATGATTGACTCAGCATGCTGTAAGGTCTAGAGATGGTATTGGCATCAGGTAAGGCTTGATCCAGGAGTTCACCAGGTGATTTATATTTCTTGCTCCTCTCCTTTGAAAATACCAACTCAGCTTTAAAGTTCCCTACGGTGACCCCTAACAAGTGTAGGCGATTCCCCTAATGCCCATCCAGATGCTGGGAAGTTTCATAGCAAACTCTAATAGAATAGGGAGAGGTTCCCATGGTTCCCACGGAAGACTGGGTTTCACATTCCGGAAGAAATTGCTTCCCATCCCAGATGCCCCAGTTAGGTTCTCCGCTCAGTTTCTTATGCTGCCTGTTTTGTGACCACCATCAAAACTATTTCTGTTACCAGGAGGATATGTGCATAAGAGGCTCCCACTGGAGCTGGGGTAGAGTAAATTCCAGCCAAGCCTGATGGCTGCAAAGGGGGCAGGGAGAGATCACCCAGGGAAGTGGAGGGTATGATTTTCAGGAAGAAGAGAGAGAGAGAGAGAGAGAGAGAGAGAGAGAGAGAGAGAGAGAGAGAGAGAGAGAGAGAGAGAGAGAGAGAGAGAAATGCAGAGAAGGCTAATGACAAATGTGTAGATCACATGCCCGCACTCGGCCACGGTTCAGAGTGGAATTCTGAATCCCCAGGGATGAGAAAAATGGTGCTCAAGGCTTTTGAAGCCCCCAGTGACTCCCTGATCTCAGGACAAAGACAGAAATCTTGGTCCTACCTGTGGGATGGGTGTGTCTGTCTGTACGGCATGTGCAGAAAAGTCGTTTCCCACTTCCGGCAACCATTAGACTACTAGGAATGCCGTACATGGACCCCTGGACATCACTCATCCCGTGGGTGCTACGCTCCTCTGTGAAAGGGCAGGTACACGAGGCAGTGTTGGGAAAGTGGAACCCATCACCAGGATTCCTAGAAAGCAAATGGTGAGCAACAATCGATTTCCAAAGGAGAACTGTTTATCCTCCCCCCAATTACTCATGTCCATTCTTCTATCACAAGGAGCCCCGGTGGTGTAGCGGGTAACATGTCGGGCTGCTACTGACAAGGTTAGCAGTTCAACACCCACCCCTACCCCCGGCCGCTCTGTGAGAGAGAGAGGAGATACTCTAATCCTGCAAGGGGTTAGTCTCAGAAGCCCACAGGGACAGTTCTACTCAGTCCTATGGAGTCACTATGAGTGGGAATAGACTCACGGACAGCGAGTTTGATGTTTAGTTATTCTTATGTCACGGGGCAGATGCACCATGGGTCAGGCCAGGTGCAGCTGTCATGTCACTGCTGTCTCTGTCTATCACCACACTGCATGGGTGACCTGAGCTTGCTCTTCACTGGCCTCTGTGGTCAGCTCCATCACACTACCTGCGCCTGCTGGGCTCCTGTCATCACACTCTGTAGGATCACACTGCCCAGGGGAGAGTGACATGCAAGCCCTGAACTGGGCACACTCACTCAGGCCTCTGTCTTACATGGGTACGTGTTACAACTCTTTAAGCCCCATCTGCCGGCCTCCTGCCTACAGGTGTCCAGCTGTCATTCCGTAGTCCAGCAAAACCACCACTGCTGTCTCTTGCCATCTTGTGTCATCTTTAGTGTTCCCTCTTTTTTCTGGGTCTAGGAGGTTCTCAGCACAGGAACCTTGGGTTCTTGGTCCAAATGACACACCTACCCCTGTTGTCATCTCCTGTTGAAAAATGTTTTATTGGCATATTATACATGTACCAATGGTTTAATGCAGTTAAATATATTGACTTCAATGGTGTACATATATTAGAAAATATTTTTCAATTATCACCACTATCAATTTTAGAACATTTTCTTCATTCTTGTACCTTTTATTATTAACTCTCCATTTCCTCCAAACCTCCCCTGTTACAACCCTAAGGAGCTATTAATTTAGTTACTATCTCTTTAGATTTCCCTGTCCTGGATTTTGTATAAAGAAAATCATACAAAAAACAAACAAACAAAAACAACCCAAGAAAACAATACCTGAGGTAGTTAATTGTGCCAACCTAGCCAATAAACACATTTGAGGTTAATTGAAGGGCAGAGGGTAAATGGGTCAGTGAGCCTCGCCTTTCTAGTTCTCAGGTCTCTTGCTCTCTGATGGTCAGACCAGGGTGAAGTTGCCTTAGCCAGTTCCCTGATTCAACTGGCAAGGGTCACTTCCTACAAGACATCCCGAGGAGAAGCCACATGGACCTACCCCAATGCAGATCTGGGTGCTGGAGCACCGGTGTGGAGACCCCTGCCAGTGATGAGATATTTACATATTCACTGACTTGGCTTTCCTCCTGCAGTCGGCATCATTGCATCTGTTTCGTGAGATGGAGGAGGACTTTGTGGATTGGTGTTGGACATATGGGTAAATGTTGGACTTGTGGGCTTGGGCAGCGCTGGGTTGGGATGTTTTCTTGATATTCACTTAACCTTTATATAAAACTCTCTCTTACACATATGAGTTGAGTTACAGTGGATTTGTTTCTCTAAAGTACCCAGACTAACACAATACCCCAACGACAATAAAATAAAGCACAGAAGACCCTCAATCTAATTTAAAATGAGTCAAAGGGAAAGCAAATTAGTAAGATGTTAAAATTTTCAGCTAATTGATCTGTAGTGATCCACTTTCCAAAGCACTCTGTCTGAGGGCAAGACTATTTACATCCCAGGTCAGTGGTTCCAGGGAATTTAATGTAGGCTCAATCCCTGTGGAAACTCTGCAGAATCTTCTTGATGGCAGTGAGCACCCCCCTGCCCTCCCAGACTCTGTTGGATGGTTCTTATGTAAGCTTCTTCCTTGAAAATTTCCAGGTGTGTTCCTCCTCACAGGACCACAAGCAGACAAACCCCCTCAATAGAGGATAAGACAATTTTCAGGAATCCTGGGGCGTTACAAGTTCATGGCTAAAAAAGGCAGAAACAAAGTCATTGCATGCAATGATACTCAGGGACCTCTGACTGGGTCACATCTAGGCCTCCGGCCACCCTCTGAGCCACCCCCTACATTCTCAACACTCCATCTACCGGGTCTTCTCTGCCCCCTCAAATTGCCCACCCTCCCTCTGCCACAGGGCCTTTGCATCAACTATTTCCTCAGTCTTTCTCCTTCATCTCATTCACTCCCAATCAGTCTCCCGGAGTCAACTCCAATTCCTGGTGACCATGTGTACCAGGGCAGACCTGCACTCTGTTGATTCTCCTGTGGCTGAGCGTTCACAGGGCATCTCTGGATAGGCCCAAAGGTGCCACCTTTGTTGACCATTTGTTCCCCTCCGGGACTTCTCCTTAATTCCCACTCAGGCCTAACATTCATGCTCATGCCCTTCAGGAAGCCTCCCAGAATCCTCCACCCCAAGGCAGGCTCCTAGACTACATGTGTTTCCGCAGTCTGTTCTCCCTGTTTCTGTTCTATCTAAACATGTGACACTCTCCCCCCACGCCCCGCCACACACACACACACACACACACACACACACACACACACACACACACACACACATGGGTCCATTCATTCCCCTGTCAGGTGGGAAGAGTGTGCCGGGAAAGGACAAGGCAGAGCAGCGCAGGCTTTGTGCAGCTTGCAGACCACTTTTCACACGACATCACTCCACGAGGTGGGCAGGGGCCAGCAGTCCAATCTATAGCCCTGACACCAACGCCCCAACGAGGAGGAAATGGATGGAGCCTGGCCCCTGCAGCCAATGCTCTGAAATGGGGGTGTTCCTAGAGTGATCCACTGCTTGCTTCTGCACAACTGTAAAACATATGTTGTCCTGAGACCAGGGTCTTTTGGTGGCTGGGTAATGAAGCTCAGGCTCTTTGTCCCTCTCCTGAGCAGAACACCCTAAAGCCCCTCTTATGCTCCCAGGCCTCTCCCCTGAATTCTCAGATTCCATCCATGTATGCTGCTCCAATGTCATAACTCTGCTGAAGCCCCCCACTCTTCCTCCCTCTAGGACAGCGGTTCTCAACCTGTGGGTTGCAACCCCTTTGGGTGTTGAATGACCCTTTCACAAGTGTCGCCCGGTTCCTAAGAGTAGCAACATTATAGTTATGCAGTAGCAATGAAAATAATGTTATGGTTGCGGGGAGGGGGGGTCACCACCACATGAGGAACTGTATGACAGGGTCGAGACATTAAGAAGGTTGAGAACCACTGCTCTAGGAGCTCTTTGAGGGCAGGGACATTGTCACGTGTATCTCCAAGGCCCTAAGACTCTGCAAGGCACCTGTGTCCAACAGATGTCCCTCACTAGTTCATTGTGCTTCCATGGCAGCACTCTGGCCTTCCAAGTGGGAGAGCTGGCTTTGATTTCTGGCCCACAGACCCCATGCACAGCTAGCACCCAGCTGTCAGTGGAGCCTTGCATGTTGCTTTGATGTACATCAGGCGTTTCAGTGGAGCTTCCACGCTAAGATGGACTAGACACAAAGGTCTAGCCATCTACTCGGGCTCACTACGAGCCTGACAGCTAACAAGGACCACAAACTCTAGTTAAATGACTAGATGTCTCCCAGGCTCCATCTGCAGCCTCTTTGGGTCCATTCTGCATTCTGCCTTTGAGTTTCTCGTCCTAACTGTGCAGGCTGCTGGAGAAAGATGCTCAATGACGCTTTGCCGCAAAGCAACATCAGGCTCCCAGGGGTGAGGACATAGGCCGTAGAGGTCAACTCACACCATGAAGAGCTGGGACCTGCCCCGGGTCTGCTGGGTGCCAGGGTCAGTGTCTTGTCACCACAGACTTGGACCTATAGCAGAAGTCAATCTGTGTGGGGGCGCTTCCAGGCTGAGCTTCATCAAGCCTCTGGGTACCCTGGGACTGTATGTTAGGTGCCTAGATGCATACATGTTTCCAGAAGGGAGGTCGAAGCTTTCATATCGTTTCAAAGCTCAGCCATCCAGTAGAACTGGCCTGCGGATATTGTCTTTCTTTTTTTTTTTTCTCTCTTGACTGACACAAATGCTGACTCACCACTACCCCCGCACCAAACCGTCTTAATAGCGGGTTTCGTGCCGAGCAGGGCCTCTGTCTCCTCCTAGGGCACCACCCCAGCTGCCTGCCCTTGGCATCCGCTGCCAGTCCAAACAGCGTCTGCTGCCCTGGCCGCATTCCTGTGCCGAATCTGAATATTAGCAGGAGCTGGGGATACAATGAGGTACATTTCCAGACAAGATAAATACAGACAGTAACATAATCCTTATGTGAAGAATGAGGCTCCTGTTGAAATCTCCGTGCTGAAAAACTGTTACTGCATTACGGGGCACGCCCAGTTGGAATTCTGGTTCTCACAGCCTCTTTGCTTGTCAAACTTAATATCAAGGAAAATAAGCTAATTTGATTTGGCAAAGGCTCATGCAATATGGAATGGATATCAGCGCAGTCACCTTTGATGCTTTGTATAAACAGTGTTTTCCCTGCTGTGGACGCGAGCGTTGAATAATAAACAGCGTCTTCCCTTCCCACCTCCAACCCGGTATGGAAAACGCAAAGAAAGGAAGGAAACAAGTCTTCTCTGTAGCTCACCGAACTGACGGAAGTGGTCTTCACTGGCACATGCCGTAGCCATGGATAAGGCCAAGGTGCCCCCTTGAGAGCCAAGGTGTGCCTGACCCCAGCCGTGGCATCTTCCACGGCTTCGTGCGCATGAGACAGCTAGAGCATGGAGACGGAAGGACAGAGAAGAGGCAATGGCTGATGGCTGGGGGGCTAGGGGGCTGCATGGGGTACAGGCAGGCTGCAGAACGAACGAATCGGTGTTGGATCAAGGGCAAGCAAAAGGCACGGCAGGAGCGAGGACGGCCGGACGTCTGGGCAGGCAGGTCATCGAGAGGGGCCAGTTCTTGGAGAAGGTCATCATGCTTGGTGAAGCTGAGGGTCAGCAACTGTGAGTCAGGATCGACTCGACAGCATCGAACACCAAATAGATATGCACTCGATTGTTTCCCTTCGACCCATTTATCAGGTGTCCAACCATTCCCGTTTCCAGTTTTCCCACCATCCGTACAGAAGCGGAACGACGAAGCTGGCTTCCTTCCTTCCTCTTTTTTTATAACCATAGAAATAATCTTCCTTTATTGAAATTGCCCAGTGAGGATTAGATTTAAGGCATACGATGAATTAAGCAAGCTTTTCCCCAGCTGATCTATGGATTTCTTTCTTTTTTTCCTTGACCATGCATATTCTTGAGCTTTGGAATTAAGACTGAGAAGGCCCCTTCAGCTCAGAAAACACACCCAGCATGGAGCTGCTCAGAAATGACGAAGAGCTGCCCCTTTCCCACCAGCTGTGCAGCAGACAAACCCAAAGTCTCTGGGAGTAAAGCGAGGCGTACGGGGTGGTGCCCAAGGCTTCTTCCCTGGGGAGTAGGGAGCTGTGAGATGGCGAGCCAAGCGTCCATGAAGAAGGCCCTGAGCAAAGTAACCTGTGCTTGAAGCTGATGGGAAAGGAAACTCCTGGTTCTTGTGTCATTGACAGCGGTTCTCCACCAGGAGAGAGCTAGTCCGGAGCCCTTGCCCTGGTTCTCAACCAGGAGACGTTGGGCCATGTCTGGAGACATGCTTGGTCGTCAGAGCTGACAATGTTCCTGGTGGCAGATGCCAGACAGCCACTAGATATCTTACAATGCACAGGACAGCCCACACAGCATGCTCTGTTTCTCCAAACATCCAAATTGAAGTTGAGAAATCCTACTCTGTGATGTTGCGCTTGTTGTGGTTCAGAGGTGTCCTGTCAGTTCCATCTCCTCACGGCCCTGTGCACAACAGAATGAAACACCGCTGGCCCTGCAGCAGCACAAGCATTGCCCTGTCTGAGCCCATTGTTGCGGCCACTGTGTCAACCCATCACATTGAGGGTTTTCCTCGTTTACCCCCTTCCTTGTGTTCTACCAACACCCCAAACAAAACAAAACTATTATAAGAAGAAAGGAGGGTTCCACTGGGGTGGGGGAGGATAAAGGGGAGCTGATATCAAAAAGTTCAAGAAGAAATAAAATGTTTTGAAACTGATTGTGGTAACAATTGTACACTATGGCTTGATATGATTGAACAATGGAATGTTATGATATCTTTCAGAGATCCCAATAAAATGATTAGTTACAAATTTTTTTAAATGAAGTAGAAGGTAAAACACATTCCTGAGGGTCAGTTAAACTTGGATGGCTAATGAAATCATGGCCCTATACCTCTACACCCAAACCCGTGAGAAACCATCAGAACGAGGAACCAAACCTATGAGTGTGTGGTTGTACAGAAACAACAGCTTCCCCCCCCCCCGGTCTTTGTTGTAAATGTATTTATCACACAACTTTTGCCAATTTAATTTTACACGTGCGTAACTTTTTGACCCTAGCTACAATAATTAGCCATGCAACCTTACATTTAATCAGTGAGATCCCCAGAGCCACTGTTCCTCCGTGTCGTTCTTCTGCCCACTCCTGGCACCCACTAATGACGTTGATCTCTACAACACAGCAAAACAAAACGCACTGCCACTGAGTTGATACCAATGCACAGAGACCCTATAGAACAGGGCAGAATGTCCCTTGTGGGCTTCTGACACTATAACTCTTTACAGAAGTAGAAAGCCCCATCTCTCTCCCCAGGTGCAGCGGGTGGTTTCAAACTGCTGACCCTGTGGATTGCAGCCCAACACATAACCACTGTGCCACTATGCCACCAGGGCCCCTCCTTGTGTATTTGGTAAACTATCATGATGAAAAGGCTATCTCTGAGGGCAAATCATCACTGGTCTCACGCTGGCTTACACCAGCTCCTAAGACCCTATTGCAAACTCTTTGGGAATTTTAAGAGCTATTTGGAATAACCTGTGTTGGGAGTCTTCATATCATTGAAATTGGCACATGCCACAGAGAAGCGTGCTCTTCTTGGACAGTTAAATGTTTTCTGGAGCACTCCTGGTTCATGTCCTGGCCTGGCAATGGCAGACTCTGTTCCTTGCTCACTCAATATACATTCCTCTTCCCTTGTGTCTTGCTCTAAGAACTCCAAGTTTGTTTAGCTTGGCAAAAAGACCATCTAAAAAATGGCATTTCCTGTTTCTCATGCAGTTGAGAGTGCTCAAAGGATATAGCTCTGGCCAATGGTATGCAGATGAAGTTCACTTGATAGGGATTCTGGGAAACTCTTTAAAGAGATCTGAAAGAACCGATGGCATTAAAGGAAGAAGTCCAAGCTACACTGAAGGTGTTGATAAATACAAAGCTCTAGGAATTGATAAAATATCAATTTAGATGCTTCGACAAATGGATATAATGCTGGAAGTTCTCTCGTCCATATCAAGACATTTGGAAGACCTGGGGAACCAACTGAAAGAAGGATGCTCCAACAGAAGGTTGATTGGAGATCAGCCAACAATATTGTTAATATCACATGTAAGAAACATTTTGTGAAGGATAATTTGTAAATGGCCGTAGCAGTCTATCAACAGAGAACTGCAGAAATTCAAGGTGGATTCATAAGAGGGCAAGGAATGTGGGATATCTCTGCTGACATCAGATGGAGCTTGATTGGAAACAGAAACTGCCAGAAAGCTGTTTGTCTGCGTTGTATTGGTTGCACAGAGACAGTCACCTGCATGGAGCACAATGAGCTATGAATCACCTTGAGAAGAATGGATGTTCCAAAACACTAGATTGTGTTCATTCCGAAGGCGTAATAGATCAACAGGTGGTCAAAGAAGAGAGCAAAGGGATACTGCATAGCTCAAAAATCAGAAAAAGATGTGTGTTAAGATTGATTATATCTCTGCACCATATTTATCCACTCTGCACGGTGTGCTTCTCCATTCTGCTTGGCGAGCAAAAACCCAAGAAGCTGGACTACATGAAGAACAGCATGGTACTAGGATTAAAGGAAGACTCATCAGCAGTCTTCCATATGTAGACGACAGAGCATGTCTCGCCGACAGCGAAGAGGACCCGAAGCACTTACGGATGAAGACCAAAGACTACAGCTTTCAGTATGTGGATTTTACGTCAACATAAAGAAAACAGAATCTTCAAAACTAGACCAGTCGGTCACATCAGGGTCAATGAAGAGAAAACTAGATTTGTCAAGAATTTTCATTTTATTTGTGTCCTTGCTCACGGAAGCAGCAGTCAAGAAATGAAACAATGTCTTGAATTGAACCGGTCTGCTGCAAAAGACCACCTTAAAAACAGAGATGTTACTCTGATAACTCAGGCATGTTTGACCCAAGCCGTGGTACGTACCTTCAGTCGCTTCATATGCATCAAATGCTTGGCCATGGATGAGGAAGACATGTAAGCATTCGTGCACTTGACTTATGGTGTTGATGAAGAACATCGAATCTACCAGGACTTCCACAAGAATGGAAACATTCATCTTGGAGAAGGACACACAGAGTAGTGCTCCTTAGAAGTGGGGATGGCAGACTCCATCTTGCTTACATTGAATCTGTTATCAGGGGGCATCAGTCCTTGGAAAAAGACATCACAGTTGATAAAGTAGAGGGTCAGTGCTAAAAGAAGACCCTCAGAGAAATGGATTTGCACAGGGGCTGCAACGCTGGACTGAAACCTAGCCTTGGTTGTGAGGCGTATGCAGGACCGGGCAACACTGAGTTGCATCAGGCCACTCTAAATTTGAAGCGATTTGAAGGCATCTAAAATGGCAACAAAAGGGAGCAGACAGGTGACGTGTGCCTCTTCTTTTCTGCCTTTTCCTGCCCCTGCTTAGATCACAGATGCTATGCTGAGTGTGAGGCAGGCAAGTAGCACATGGGGGGATGAGGGAGGGCAACACAGTAAGAATAGCTGAGCTTAAAGGCAGGAAAAGCCTAGGTCCTTGCTATAGACTGAATTACCTACTCCAAAAGATATTATCCTAACCCTGCTGAAGTGCAGTGGGGGTGGGGGGAGAGTGGTCAGACAAGTAGATTTCTTGTCTGCCATGTGGGAAACCCACGCTCTCTTCCCAGTCAGCTCTCCTGATACTCAGTCTCCACCCATCTGTCACTGGAAGCTTGCATGTTGCTGTGAGGTTAAACAAGCTTCATTGAAGCACACAGACTAACATGGACTAGCAAGAAAGGCCTGGCAATCTACTTTGGAAAATCAGCCAATGAACATCCTATGAGTCAGAGTGGTTGGATCCCATTGTGCATGTGGATGCCCGCTGAGTTGGAGGCAAACTTGATGGCAGCTGACATTGACTCCTGGTGTCTTGTTTAGAAACAGAGTCTTTAAAGATGTGACCAGTTTAATTAACATGGGGTCATGCTAGAGTAGGGTGGGTGCTAATCTCACATGAATGCAAGAGAAGAGAAGAGACATAGGTACACCGAGGCTAGATGGCTTGTGAAGACAGTGGCAGAGATGAAGTTATGTTCCAGGCATAAGTCAAGAAATATCTGGAACTCCCAGACTCTGATATAGACAAGAACTTATCCTCTCTGGGAACTTTCAGAGGCAATATAGTCAGTCAAAGAACTGCCTGCCTCTGGGCTCCTCACTTGGTCAAACCACTGTATAGTGGGGCTTCAGCAACAGAAAGGCGCCCAACAAGGGGCCTAGGCAAGGCAACCTCAAAGCTAGTAAACCCACTGTCCTCTAAACACAGAGCTAATACCATGACCCAACTCACGGTCTTGCTGTGAGTGTTAGAGGGAACTGAGCATATTCTGGATCATGGTGAGAACCTCGTGAACGCAAGTCGCTGTCAGCATTACCTGAATGGTGGGACATGGCACCTATCACTCAGGCCGTGGGGATGGGTTTGGGTCGTCACCTCTCTCTAACCTTACTTTCTTCAGGCGCAAGGCCCATATCTCCTTCATCCCGCTATCCTCTTTTTCTACTACATAGTAATCGCTCACAAGTTGTTAATTTTAAAAAGTTGGACAGTATTTGTTTCAACATAACTCATATCTCTGTCCTGTAACCTCAGCCCCAACGTAATGAGTTAACGTGCATTGAACAACAGCAGATCTCAAACAATGGAAACATCAATATCTCTGCCTGACCCTGAGGAATTCTCATACGGGAACTCCTTGCCTATTGCAGATGCGAGGAAGAGAAGTGTGGAACTCCTCAGACAGGATGAAGGGGAGTGCTGCGGTGATGGTGGATGACACGGACGATCACAGAGGCCTCATGGGAAAAGGCAGGCTTGGAGTGTGGGGTGCTGGATGAGCCTCCTTGGATGACTCCACCCAGTGCTGGAAGCGCATAAATGGATAGTCTCACAGTTCTAGAGGCAGGGAACCTGATATCAGGCTACCAGGCTTGTTGATTTCCTTCTGAGGACTCTGTGGGAGACTCTGTTCCATCTCTCTCCCACCATCTGGTGAAACCAGCAATTTGTCATGTTCTTTGACTTCAGCCTTCACACAGGCATCTTTCTTCTCAGTATGTCTCTTCTCTTTTAGAAGGGTGCTGCTTGGATTGGATAGGACCTACCCTACTGTAGTATCACCTCATGTTCACTTAATAATTGCATCTGCAAAGATGCCATGTCCAAACAAAGTCAAGTTCACAGGTACTGGTGTAGGACTTCAACATACCCTTTGCAGATGAACCCGTTCAGGTAGAGGTTGGGTTTTACTTTCAGAGGACATAATCAGCTCGGTGCTGATGGACAAGGCACTTCTGATGTGGGGGGATATTATGGCTCTTGCTCTAGGATTGGGACCAAAGGAGAAGTTGGAAAGATGGGTGACATACAGCTGATGGAAACTTTGACGGCCAGATGAAAGCATTTACATTTCACCCTTTGGGTCATGGAGAGTCACCGAAGGCTTGAGAGCTGGAAGTACCATTCGTTTTTGGAATTGGGGAAGATTAATCCAACAACCACATAGAGATTGATTGGCTTGTTGGAAAGGGAGAGGTTGCTTGTAGGTATTGATTCGGACTCTTAGCAACCTTAATGTGATTGAGTAGAACTTGCCCTTGGGATGATTTTAGCTATAATCTTTATGGAAGCAGATAGACAGGCCTTTCTCCCATTGAGCCTGCAGATAGGTTCAAACGACCAACGTTTTCATGAACAGCCAAGCACTTACCCAGTGCACTATCACCAGGACACAGACGGCTAAATAGACTAGCAGAGAGGTGCACACTCTCCTAGTCCTGTGAGGGGTAAGCACTGGGCTGCTAATGATAAGATTAGCAGTTCAAACCCACAAGCTGCTCTGAGGGAGAAAGATGAGAGTGTCTGCTACTATAAAGATGCACAGTCTTGGAAACACACAGGAGCAATTCTACCCTGTCCCGGAGAGCAGCATTGAACCCTGGAGATGGACAGATATGTCTTGGGGATCCCAGATGGCAGCCAGTTTCCTCTACCTCTTAGACTCGGAGTCACCCAGACCTAGTCAGCAATCCCAACTCTGCTCTTGTATCCACGCATCCTTGGGCAGGGACCTAACGTGTCTATACCTCAACACCCTCATTTGTAAGACAGGTGAGGTAGTTAGTTTATTGTGCCAACCTGGCCAATAAACACATGTGGGGCTAATTGAAGGGCGGAGGGATAAATGGCTCTGTGAGCCTCGCCTTTCAAGTTCTCAGGTCTCTTGCTTTGTGATGGTCAGACCAGGGTGCAGCTGCCTTAGCAGTTCCTTGCTTCAGCTGGCAAGGTGGACTTCATGCAAAACACCCCAAAGGAGAAGCCACATGGACCTACCCCAATGCAGCCCTGGGTGCTGGAGCAGCCATGTGGAGACCCCTGCCAGTTCTAAGATGCTTACAAATTAACTGACTTGGCTTTCCTCCTGCGGTCAGCATCATTGCATCTGTTTTGTGAGATGGAGGAGGATTTTGTGGATTGGTGTCGGACATATGGGTTAATGTTGGACTTGTGGGCTTGGGTAGCACTGGGTTGGGATGTTTTCTTGATGCGCACTTACCCTTTATATAAAACTCTCTCTTATACATATGAGTTTCTGTGGATTTGTTTCTCTAATGTACCCAGACTAACACGACAGGCCACAGAGGATTGCTTATTTCATAAAGGAGTGGGCAGAGCTCAATGAAAAAAAGCAAGGCGTCTAAGTACTGGAGGGTCCCTCTTCCCGGTCCTTTGAGGTGAATAACATCAACTCCCAGTACTGTTGGCTGCCGTCAAGTCGGCCCTCAGCTCATGATGATCCCGTGCACAACAGAATGATGAGACACCGCCTGGGCCATGGCCATTGCCACTGGCTGTGGATCAGGTCACGATGATCTGCTCATTTTCACAGGCTGATCTTTCAGGAGATCACCAGGCCTTTCTGTGCACTCTGGATATTCCGTGGAAACCTGTTTAGAGAGCACCACGTTCAGTATCCACGGACAGCTGGGCAGTGGCTCTGCATGTGGCTAAGACTGGAATCGTGCTCTCCTGCATGCAGGTGCGAACCCCCAGAGGGACTCCAAAGCCGCTTGACTTTGGACTTGTGTGGCGCTCCACCGCCTTGTCACAAGGTGCCATAATTTCTGGAAGCTGAAAACCAAACTCACGGTCATGAAGTCGTTGCCGACTCCTGGTGACCCTGTAGGACAGGGTAGAACTGCTCCTGTGTTTCTCAGACTGGAACTCTTTATGGGAGTATTGAGCCTCCTCTATTGCCAGAGGAGCTGCTGGTGGTTTCGAACTGCAGACTTTGTGGTTACCAGCCCAACATGTAACCACTACACCACCACACCAGGGCTCACGTCCTTTTTTTTTTTTTTTTTTTTGAGTTAAATAAATCTATCTCAAGAGATAATGTCAGAGAGCTACTTCAGTGGGAAAGAGCACCACTTATGATATGTGGGAAGCAACAGAAAACATCAATGTCATAAAGATAAAAAGGCCTTTATTCTAGCACGATCCAGCCCCCTACAGACAGCTTTGTATTCATACCCTCTTGTTATTGTGGGGGGCCAGCAGGGTCAGGGAAAGCCCGGGGGGAGTTCATAGCAGCCCCCTGGGGAGCCCCTGGATGGTACAGATGGCGAATGTTCCCTTAGAGGCTCTCCCCAAAGCTAGGGGCACAAGTCCACCCAGGGTACCGGGGTAGAAAGGCCTGGTGATAAACTTCTTGTTTGAACAATCAGCCCTGGAAAAGCCCACAGAGCACGCTTCTCCCTCTCGGTCACCGTCCGCGGCTCTCTCCTGGAGCAATGGAACAGAGAAGGGAATAAGGGGTCCAGCCCGTGACGGAGTCTCCAGTCCTGCTCTGCCGCATCCTCCCTGCCATCAGTCCTGCCCGTGTGTGAAGAAGAGCATGTGTGGGCTTTGCTGCTGGCAGCCTCTCCGAGGGCAGGCCGCTCCCGGGGTGAACACAATGCGGGCTGTCTTGCCCTCTCCTCCCCCTCTCCAGCCTTGCCCTCCCAGGGACGTTCTTGCGGGAGGGGGAGAAGCAGCCTGCTCCTTCATCCCACCGTGGTAGAGGCATCCTTTCAAAATCCTTTTCATCTCCGTTACCCATTTTAACGACTTAATTTGCCCAGTTCCTGTGAGCTGCCTATTGATAATTGATAGATTGTTCCTTCCTTTCCAATTTCCTCTATTAGTTATCCCAGGAAGTTTATTTGGGCTTGGTGTGTAACCCAATAGGTGGGAGCGGGCGCAGCTTGTTTGTAGGCCTGGGTAGATTAATATTGTCCAGAAGTGCGGCGGCCAGGCCAGCAGGGTCCCTGCCGACCAGGAAGGTATCCAGTTGCTTCCTGGCCGGCTCCTCTCCAATTGAAACGCCCTGTGGCGAGGCGAGAGGACTTCCCCTTGCATTAATGGCTGGGAGATCATTGATGCCAGGCCTCGGCTCCTCCCCCACGCCAGGAGGTTTCCCCTGCCACACACCTGGCCCTGGCTCAACAGGAGGGAGGCTTTTAAGGAGCTGGGGGTGGGTAATGTCTCCTCATGAGCATCCTGCTGACAAGACCTCAGTTTCTCATCTTTGTTTTCCATCCTCGTCCAGTCCCTCCCCTTCTTTCCCGTTTTTTGGCCTTGTGGTTTATTTACCTTTTCTTTTTCCTCGTTGGGTTCATCCAGGCAGGAAACATTCCCTCTCTCCAGATGTGTCTCCAGGTGGCATTTTGATTTCGGGTGGGACAGACACCAGAAATGTCAAATGATTGCCTACAGATTGGTATCATGTGCCCGGTGGGCGGGGTCTCAGGGTGTTGCAGATGGTTCATGGCTGTGAACATCTGGTTGACTGAAGCCCATGCAGAAGTGCTGCGGAGGAAGAGCCTGGCTATTGGCCTCTGAAAGATGACAGCCCAGAAGACGTTGAGTTGCTCAGCTCTGTTCTGTAGCACATGGACTGGCACGTAGTCAGAACTAAACCAACCCCCAAACTCACTGCCATCATGGCGAGGCTGACTCAGGGTTTCCAAGACTGTAACTCATTACAGGAGTAGAAAGCACTGCCTTTCTCCTGTGGAGTGGCTGGTGGTTTGGAACTGCTGCCCTTGCAGTCAGCAGCCCAACTCGTAGCGTGGCCACTGTGCCGCCATGGCTCCTAGGCTCAAACAGCTAGCACAACTGAGCTGGGGAAAATCGATCGAGAGGCTGCACCTCTATCCCAAATGCTAGGCCTCTGCCGCGGTCTTGGAGAAGGGAGCAGCCCTCTGTTCACACCACTGCAAGGAAGCATGTGGGGGAGTGGAGAAGGAGGTGCTTTGCGTTGGTGGGGGTCCACTCTCCTGCTGGCCACCACTTCCCAAATGGGCCATTGGCTCATTGTCTGATTTGTAGCACATGACACACCAACAGTGACCTTTTGATTTTTAGACTAGCAGGTTCCCATAGGACTTTAGGCAGCTCAGCTGCTTTATCCTATCCTGGGGATTCCATGAACTATGAAACAAGGATCCCCAAGGATCCCCGACTGAGCTCTTAAGAAGTCTCCATTCAATTTCCAAAACACTCGGCCTACTCAGGCATTTGTCAACAGGGCATCAGATTTTGGGCTATTGGGATACAAGATGTTCTCAGACATCTTGATTTGAGCCGATCAACTGCACTTTTAGATGCCGAGGACGACAAAGCTAATTGGTACCCATTAGGTTTCTCTAACCCATTTGTAAACACAAACACAAACTCTCTGCCAGTGAGTTGATTTCAACTCAAGGTGATCCTGTAGGATGGAGCAGAACTGCCTCTTTGTGTGTTCAAGGTTGCAACTTAAAAAAAATCATTTTATTAGGGTCCCATCACAATCCATACATACATCAATTGTGTAAAGCACATTTGTACATTCATTGCCCTCATCATTTTCAAAACATTTGCTTTCCACTTAAGTCCCTGGCATCAGTTCCTCATTTCCCCCTCCCTCCCCACTCCCCTTTCCCTCATGAACCCTTAATAATTTATAAATTATTATTTTGTTATATCTTGCCCTGTCTGACATCTCCCTTCACCCACTTTTCTGTTGTCTGTACCCCAGGGAGAAGGTCACATGTAGATCGTTGTAATCAGTTCTCCCTTTCCAACCCACCCTTCCTCCACCCTCCCAGTATCGCACTGGTCCTAAAGGGGTCATCCGCCCTGGATTCCCTGCGTTTCCAGTTCCTATCTGTACCAGTGTGCACCCTCTGGTCTAGCCAGATTTGTAAGGTAGAATTGGAATCATGATAGTGGGGGAGGAGGAAGCATTTAGGAACTAGAGGAAAGTTGTATGTTTCATCATTGCTACATCGCACTCTGACTGGCTCATCTCCCCCCCTGCCAACCCCCAGACCCTTCTGTAAGGCGATGTCCAGTGGCCTACAATTGGGCTTTCGGTCTCCACTCTGCACTCCCCACCTCATTCGCAATTATATGATTTTTTGTTCTGATGATTCCTGATACCTGATCCCTTTGACACCTCATGATTGCACAGACTGGTGTGCTTCTTCCATGTGGGCTTTGTTACTCCTAAGCTAGATGGCCGCTTGTTTACCTTCAAGCCTTTAAGACCCTGGATACTATATCTTTTGATAGCCGGGCACCATCAGCTTTCTTCACCACATTTACTTATGCACACATTTGTCTTCAGCGATAATATCAGAGAGGTGAGCACACAATGATATAATATATTGTTCTTTGATGCCTGATAACTGATCCCTTTGGCACACAGGCTGGTGCCAAAGGGATCAATTACCTTCAAGCCTTTAAGACCCCGGACACTATATCTTTTGATAGCTACACACCATTAGGTTTCTTTACCACATTTGCTTATTCACCTGCTTTGTCTTCAGCGGTTGTGTCAGGAAGGTGAGCATCATAGAATGCCAATTTAATAGAAGAAGTATTCTTGCATTGAGGGAGTGCTTGAGTGAGGCCCAATGTCAAGGTTGCTAACCTTGATGGGGGTAGAAAGCCTCATTTTTCCACTTGGAGCAGTTGCTGGGTTTGAACTGTTCACTCTGTGTACATGGACTCACCATGAGTTGGCACCCCTAGACAACAGCTAACAACAATACTGAGTATGAGTAATTACTAGGTGACAGGTGTGCTTCACGGTGCTCCTCTCATGCATTATTCCAGGGCTACCTCGATTATCGAACTCAATCCCTTCCAAAGCCTGTGAAAAACTGAAACGTTTGGAACTCGGCATCTTTTGCCCCCGGGGGAATAATGGGAAACCAAGTACTTGGTTCTGAGACCCCAAAATGAGATTCATTTTTCCAGGACTTTAACCCAAAGCTAACAGCCATATGGTGTAGAGATACCCCCTAGAATATTCAAACACAACAAATACAGTATATTCAATATGGAAACACAATCCAGTAAATAAAACGAAAGACAGTGATGACCTTTTACACAAGTAAGGCACACTGATGCTGGCGAATGTGTTAACGCGCTCACAAATGGTGTCGTCGGAGCCTGCGCAGCACTCAGACTGAAGCACCGCCCCTTTGAAGCGCTCAGACTGAAGCACCGCCCCTTTGAAGCGCTCAGACTGAAGCACCGCCCCTTTGAAGCGCTCAGACTGAAGCACCGCCCCTGTGAAGGGCTCAGACTGAAGCACCGCCCCTTTGAAGCGCTCAGACTGAAGCACCGCCCCTTTGAAGCGCTCAGACTGAAGCACCGCCCCTGTGAAGCGCTCAGACTGAAGCACCGCCCCTGTGAAGCGCTCAGACTGAAGCACCGCCCCTTTGAAGCGCTCAGACTGAAGCACCGCCCCTGTGAAGCGCTCAGACTGAAGCACCGCCCCTGTGAAGCGCTCAGACTGAAGCACCGCCCCTGTGAAGCGCTCAGACTGAAGCACCGCCCCTTTGCGTCCAAGGCGAAATGCAAGCAGGGACTCCCTCTCAGCCCCTACAGGGTTTTCAGTCCGACTGTCAAGCAAAGTCACCCACACGGAGCAGATGCTTTTCAACTTTGCTCTTTGAGTCGCGGCAAGTCCGAGCTTGGACTGTAGTAGATGTATCGCATCTTTGTGAGGCAAATGCTCTGAGCATCCTCACCACTCTGCTCCCAGGAACAAGCTCTGTACTCCTAGGACGGCCTTTACCAGTTGGGCTGTCCCAAGTAGACTGCATCCTTGGACCAAAGCTGACGGCCTCGCACAGTGCTGCTGAGGCCTGACGGGGCAGGAGAGAGCAAATGCTTACAGAGAAATCGCTTTCTTTCTTTCCTCTCATTACAACGTTGCCATTCCCTGAAGCATTTTGACTAGAAGCAGGCAGAGCAGCGGCGGTGCAGGTCAGATTCACACCTTGCTTGCAGGAGGCTCAGGTTCGATGCGTAGCCTGTGTCCCTCATGCTCAGCCACCTCCCGCGTGTCAGTGGAGGTTTGCGTGTCGCAATGACACTGAGCAGGTTTCAGGGGGACTTTCAGACTAAGAGGGACTAAGAAGAAAGGCCTGGTGAGCTCCTTCAGAAAGCCAGTCAATGGAAGTTCTATAGATGACAACAGTCTAGTCCACGGCCAGGCACAAGGTAGCCCACGAGTGGGCCGTGGCGCATGGGGTCTCCCCGCGTCTAGCTTGACGACAACACAGCTTAGAAGATGAACCTGAGATGAGGATTCTCGTGAGAGTGAAGCCAACGTGTGGTTTCCGGAGAAGTCAAGGCTGGGCCTGAATCTGTGAGGTGCTCGGAAGCATGAGTTGCACTCCACAGGTTATTCTGTCTAAAGGCCAAGCAACTGGACGTTCAGCTCCCTCATTGGCAGCCCTGGCCATGGGCAGTGGATTACAGGGTCAGAGAGGCATGGGGCTTGGGCTTATGGAGCGGTAAACTTCTGAGGTACCTCTGATCGGCTGTGGGCATTTGGGAAGGGGAGCTGATGAGGCCTCCACATCTGCCACACAGCAACTGAATGTCGACTTGACGCCACTACGTTTGTTGCTGCAGCCGCTTCTGTGGAGCCAGGCCCCAGGCCTCCCCATCCCGTGTACAACAGAACCAAAGATTGCTCATTTTTGTGTCATCCCAGGACCCATGTCCCACGGAACCTCTGATTCAAAGGGTTTTCGTGGGCTGGTTTTCCGAAGAAAACCACCAATTCTTTTTTCTCGTCTGCCTAAGTCTGGAAGCTCCGCTGAAACCAGTCCACTCTCAAAATCCAAGCAACACAAAAGCCTCCATGGACAGATGGGTGGTGGCTTCCCCTGCGGTGTACGCACTACGGAGGAGACCTGGGGCTCCGGCAGGCAAAGCAACCATGGCCGCGTGGGCCCACCGTGGCCTCCAGGTTACCACCTCAGCAGACAGACCTGGGGCTTCAAGTCCTAGCTCCTCCGTTCAAGGCAAGGAGGCCTCAGGCCAGCCACCCAGCCTCTCAGAGCCTTGAGGCTATTCTTCTGTGGAATGGGAACGACAGGCGTTTTCATCTGCTTGAACAAGGCCGCTGGAATGGAGGTGAGAGTGCTTGCCAGCAGGCTCACTTCTGGCTGACTCCTTCAGGGGCAGTGACTACTTTCACGGGTGCTGTTGCTGCTGCTATTGGTAACTGCCCCAGAGCTTCTGCCCCGTGGTCCGCTGCTCTGTCGAAGGCTTCCTTATTCCTCCAAGCACAGAGGGTTGGCTTGAGAAGGACAGCGCGGAAGTGTGCGGTGTGTGTATTTTTAAAGGTTGAGCTTGGGAGAGCCTGGTTACAAATCCAATTGGCATCGGACAGGTTGTGACTCATCCTTGGGGTCAAAAGCCTCCTGAGAACTCCTGGAAGAAATGAGTCCAACAGCCTGGGCCAAGGGAGTCTGTCAACAGTTATCACCTTATTTTCCATGTGAACATCATGCAAACACACACCCGTCAATTGTCTGCAAATTGCTCCGCCCGCCTGCTGCCAGAGTCGTTTTGGGATCAGCCTCCCTCTCTACGTTCTTGGGGCTGAGCTTTTGAAGTCAAATGTACATGTCGTTATTGTTAAATCAAAAGGGAAAGGCCTAGGCTGGGAGGGCCCATTTCACCTCCTTTTTTCTTGTTCCTTCCTTCCCTGCTCCCGCTCCCCACTCCCCCCAGACACCCCCCAAACACAAAGGAGCATCAGCTTCCATCCCTTCAGCTGACCCAGGGGCTGAAGAGGAGGCACACCCAGGGTTTGCTAAGTCAGCTGGAGGCTGGGCACACGAGGGGTGATTCAGGTCCCTGTGTCCATTTCCAGACGGACGACTGGACACCGGGCACCAAAGCAGGTCCTCTGGTTCGTCTGGCGCTGCGCTTCCCTCCCCAGGTGTACTGGACCCGCGTCTCATTAGGAGAAGCCAGTGGCTTCCTGCCCAACGAAAGAACATCTCTGGCTACAACGTATGTGGGTTCCCCTTGCTGTTCTCTAGTACCTGTGTGTGTGTGCACATGTGTGTGTGTGTGCATTTTCAGGGGGGGGGGACGAGATAGAGATGTCTTAGAAAATATTAACCGGAAAATCAAAATCTCAATTTTGAAAAAAGAATGCCAACGAACGAAATCCACGGAGGCAGAAAGCCAAGGGGTGGTTTCCTGGGGAAGAAGGGAAGGGGAGGGCCGAGCAGACTCGGGAGCAGGGGCGTGGCTATGCTCACTGTCTGGATGCTGATGGTTTGTGGGCGTCCACCTGGGCCAAAACTCATCACACGGTGCACTTTACGCATGTGCAGTTTGTTATCTGTCAATTACGCCTCAATATAAGTTATAAAAACAAAATAAACCACTGCTTGGGGGAAAGAAAATCAAATGAAGCGAATGTTCCCAGCGTGAAGGGACATGATACAGAGTTTAAATAAGACAGGTCGATGGGGAGGCATGTGGAGCAGGGATTAGCCAGAGGAAAGCTGACGGATCTCACAGAGCATTCATTGTCTGACTCGTTTGCGTTGGCCAGGCCTTGCTGTGTGCGCCCTCAAGTCACTGGGCCTCATGTGTCCCCTATATGACAGGATTGTTGCCTCATAGGATGCCCTACACTGTCCCCTCTACCCTGTGGGGTCTTCCTCCCACAGAGCCCCCATGGAATGAAACAAAAAGTAAGTTGACCTCTCTTCGCCTGTTGTTATTAAACTGACTGCCGCCAGTCCAGGTTGACTGGTAGCCATCCTATAGGACAGGGGAGAACTGCCCCTGTAGAATTTCCAAGACTCTAACTCTTTATAGGAGTAGAAAGCCCTGGCTTTCTACCACGTGCGGCTGGTGGTTTTGAACTGCTGACCTTTTGATTGCAGCCCAATGTGTAACCACTACGCCACCAGGGCTCCATCCATATGTGTTGTTATTATGGTGATTGTTGTTCACAAGCAGCCACTGTGTGGTTGGGCACGGATGCTCATCGAACTGAGGAGAGTAAACTACTTAACGCACAGAATGGTCAGGACGTTTTTTCCCCCGGAGCCCCAGGATAAACTTAGAGCATCACAAACGGTGAGCAGTCAGGCACTTCCTGTTTGTCTGCATCCTTTTAAATTGGATTCTCACAACAAGATGAGAAGTCAAAACCCACTGTAGTGGAGCAGATTCTGACTCACAGCGACCCTAGCCTGGGTTTCCAAGGCTACAACTCTTTACTGAGCAGACAGCCTCGCCTTTTTTCGGTGGAGAGGCTGGTGGGTTTGAACTGCCACCCTTGAGGTTACCAGTCCAATGTTTATTGGACACTGCCACCAGGGCTCCTTAACAACACGCTGACACTGGGACGTTGGCGACTGGTCCTTACCCTGCAGGTCTGAAACTAAACACAGCCCATGCTAGAATAACCAATGCTTCAAGGTCAAAGGGGCAGCATTTACCCAAAGACAAAGTTCACAGGGTTACGAAGGATGGGGGAGGGAACAGGAAACACAGGGAGAAAGTGGGATACGTGAAGGTGCATTGAGGGGGCTGCAATAGATAAGCTGAATGTGTTTGGATTGTTGAATGTAACACTGTGATCTGCCCTTCAAACCTTCACCAGATTCTCAATAAAAACATCTAAAAGCAAAACAAAGCCAAAAAACCCCATCACAACACTATCACGGACACTAATACCTCGTTTTATGGAGGCAAAAAGGGAGCAGGGCAGAGCTCTGCCTCACAGGTAGGTAGGGCTGTACAGGAAGCGAAGTCGGCCTGTCTGACAGCCCATCTAGGTGTCTGGGGCGAAGGCAGGGCTCTGCACTTGCATTTTGCAGTGGGTCCCACGGTGGTTGTCGCCGTTCCTGGGCCCCGGTTTTGTTTGGTAATGGAGAGGTCACAAACACAGGGACTTAAACAACATGGAAATGCGTTTCCTCCAGGAGGAGGCCGTCTGGACAGCGGGATGGCCCCTCCATCGCCACAAGTGGCTTCCATCCCTGGGCCCGGGGGCAGTCGGCAAGCCTCGCCTTCCGGCATTACCAGCAGGGCAACATGATTCCTTCACCCAGTGAAAGTGCACCGGCGATTTGAGCTTCTAACCTGAAACCCCTTGATGTCTCTTGTCAGCGCAGTGCATGTGAGTCAGCCGGGTGGCTCCATGGCTGGGATCGTGGATGGGATCAGGGCCCTTGGGAGCAATAGAGTCATGTGCCCTCTAACGACGGGTCTGGCCAGGCCCATTTCCAGGCACCAGGAGGTATTCTTGCTGAGGAATGGGTGGGGGGTGGGGGGAGGAATCGTTGGAGAGGGTTCAGGAGGAGGCAGCTACTGGGATCACAAGGTGGGAGTCAAAGAATCATGTGGCGATACACAGCAGCTCACCCACGTCTGTGTGACACCGAGGCGGACACCACCTCAGAATGGTCAAGACACTTGTCTGAGGTCCCTCAGGGAGCTGGTGCCGAGCTGCGGAAGACCCACCTCTCCTGATGTGAGCCACTGGGTGAGAATGAAGACCGAGAAGAACACAGAAGCCTTAATTGGCAACTCAGAATTTTTTTTTTTTTGATGATAATTTTCTTAGGATCTACTTCACACATTACGCAATTTAACCACTCGATTATATTAAGAAGTTTGGTGCAGTCATCGCCACAAATACATCTCAGAACATTTTCTTCTTGGACTCCCAGTTTTTGGCTCCCCATTTCCCCCTGCTTCCCGGCCAGGCCCCTAAGTAATTATCAATCCAGTGACAGTCTCTTTAGATCTCTCTTCCTGGACTTCATGTAAAGAAAATGACAGGAAACACTGGAAGCAAACACACAGACAAAAAAAAATGCAACAATGACTAGATAACTCATAGATATACCTCAATCAAAAAGAAACCAGAAAATATTTTTTAAACCCCGAAACAACTTTAAAACGGCCCAAAGGGAGATCAAGCTATAAGATACTGCGTTTTAATCTAACTACATCTTCCACAATCGACTTGACAAGGCTGCCTGTCTGATAGCAAGGCGATTCCCATCCCTCCAGCCAACCTCCAGCTCCTGGATGACCTCCCAAGGCTCCTTTCCATCAGCCGATATTCACTGTGCACCTGGCCTGTGTGAGACCCACTTTAGCCATCCTTATGCATGATCACAGAGAGCCCTGGCGATGTAGGGGTTACCAGTTGGGCTGCTAACCATAAGGTCAGCAGTTCAAAGCCACCAGCTGCTTGAGGTAGGTAGTGAGGGTTTTTTGTTTGTACATATTATCCCAAGTTGTCTGGCTTTGTAGCTTTGTTTTAGAGATGAAGCCACTGGGGTTCAATACAAATAATATTGGCAAGCTCAAAAAAACCCTAAACTTAATTGACGTCAAGTTGATTCTGACTCATAACGAGGCCATAGGACAGGGTAGAACTTCCCCTGTGGGTGTCCAAGATTGTAACTTTTTATGGAAGTTGAAGCCTCATCTTTCTCCCTCCAGGAAAGTGATGGTTTTGAACTGTTGACCTTCAGTGAGCAGTCCGACACCAGGGTTTCTACAATTTACAAGCTAGGGAGGGATGAAGCGCCTGCTCCAGGGGAAGCCCGGTGCTGGCCCAGTGCAGCTTATGCGCACCGTCACCCAGCTGTCAGTGGAGGCTTGTGTGCTGCTAGGTTTCTGAGGAGACTCCAGACTAAGTGAGACTAGGAAGAAAGGCCTGGCAATCTGCCCCCTCAAATCAGCCCGTTAAAAACCCTCTGAGTCACAACGACCTGATTGCGGAGCTGGTGCAGGGGCAGGCAGCATTTTCTCCCATCGTTCACAGCGTCACCCGCGGGGAAGTGTGACTTGGGGGCAGCTAATGGCAGACAACGTCTTCAGGTCGGATTGCCTTTTCATCGCACCATCTGCCTTCGCTACATGTGTCTAATGCTCCGGGAGATGGAGAAATGTAACAGAGAACTGCTAGCTGTCAACACCAACCCATCATCATTTGGAGAAAGAGTTTCCAGTCTCCACTGAACTTCAACTCTGAACCCATACACCGCCAACGATCAAATTGCAGGTGGGGGGTTTTCTCAGGTTTCCAAGTGGAATCAGTTAGCCTTCAGCTATCTGATGGTGTGATGGTCCAGATGTTGGCAAACATTTCCTGTTAAAGAGCAGGTAGTGTTTTAGGGTGTGTAGCCCTCCATTCTTGTGTTAAAGCACAAACACGTCTTTAGACAACCTGGTAACAATGGCAGGACTGTGTTCCATTAGGAGTTTATTTACAAAAGCAGAGGCCAACGTTGGTCAACCCATGACTCTAGTGACCCCCTACGCTCAGGAAGACATTGTCTGAGGACCTGCTCGAGCATGAGCCCCTGAGGTTGGCGGTCACTCAGGACGTTCCTGGGGCAGCTTTTGCTTTGCTGTCCCTGTGAGTTGGAGGACTTGGCGGCAGCTAACAACAGCCACGTGCCCAACCGACCTGCTGTGGTGCTGTTTCTCTGTTTCCCCGGGACACATGACACACCGTGGCTCGCACATCTCGGCGTGGTGGGGCATGAAGGTTGTTATGGAGCCGACCGAGCATCCCACCAACCTTCTCCTCAGAAACATGCCAACGTGCGTGCCGGTTTGCACACAGCTCCAGGAGGCTTGTGACACACACCCTCCTCCCCTTCAAGAGTTTCACGAAGGCACCCTGGCATTCTAGAAACTGCCAAGATGAGGGCAACTGGCTGGCACGAGACCATCTGCCTGAGAGCGCTGGAACCCGGGGGAGATAGTGGTGGTGGTCTTTAACTCGGCATGAAACCATCCCGCCAAAGATCACTCTTCCCAGTTCTTTTCGCAGCTAGGAAGTCACTGGGGGTGCCAACAGTTAACACATGTTCAGCTACTAACCAAACTCAGAGGCGCATGGCCAGCCAGAGGGGCCTCAGAAGAAAGGCCTGGCTAGTCACTTCTGAAAGTCTGACCCTGAAAACCTTGCGGAGCCCTGTTCAACTCTGGCACACGTTGGGGTAGCCATGAATCGGAGTGGATTCATTGCAATGGGGATGCTTTCTCATGACCATGTGATAGATGGGATGAAAGGCCAAGGGTGGGTACCACCTCTAACCTGCACCTGTGTTTCCCTGCCTTTTTCCCTTTACCATTGTCCAGATTCAAGGCCATGCGTGACCACACAGGCTACATGCTTAGGAACCCATCCCTGTCCATCCCTTGACACAGATGGGAGCTCAAGTGAGGCCCAGGTGGTTGCATCATCAAGGTGGACCATCCGCAGTGGCTGGAAGGAACCATGGTGATGGGCATCTGGGGAGAGATCAGGAACCTAGGCTGACCGGTCCTCCTGAGAAGAGTGTAGACAGAGTCCACTCCTGTCTAGGCCTGTGGCAGAGAAATCTGGAAGGAAAATTAAAGACCATCAATGCCATGGGACTCAATGGTCACCATAGATGGACCATAGTCCCAACCTCAACATAATACTGTCTTCAGATGCACCTGCAACAGAGAGTGGACATGAGAGTGGGTTTGGTGGGCCTGTAAGGCTCCCTTCCCAGTCCAACAACCGCTTACTCTTTCCCCCGGCAATCCTTGGAGATACTCAGAGCAGCCCTGCAGGACAGAGGAGGACGGCTCCCTAAGGTTCCTGGGATGGTCCATCTGACAGGAGCAGACTTCCTCGTCTTTCTCCTTCAGAGTGGGGGTTGCCTTTGAACCCCCGACTTTGCAACCAGCCACCCAACACCACGAAGAAGATGATATCCCAATGACAGACTTTGCAGATGAGCACCCTGAGGCCCCTCTGGCGGCAGTGGAGCTGGGATTGGTGGCCAGGTGGTCAGACCCAGAGGTGTAGCTTCCTCCTTCTCTCAAGTCTGCCTGCTTGTGCCAAGGGTAACAGCCTTGGGAACCCACAGGGGCCATTCTAGCCCGTCCTGCAGGATGCTATGCGTTGGAATTCACTTGATGGTAGTGAGTTTCGTATTTTCAGCCTGAAGCTAAACCAGCCGTGGACTTTGCACCCACTCATTTTCCATCTTTCAAACGGAGTAGCTTTGTCCCATTTCCCAGGACTAGAGATTTGAAGGCCTCCCAGCCAAGAGGTGCTGCGGGCTGTCTCCCCTTCCAGTATTGACTTGCCAGCTGTGGGTCGAGCAAACCTCAGTTTTCTCATCTGTAAAACGGTGATCAGAATAGCAGGAGAGCCCACATCATCGGCTTGGCCTGAGGATGAAATGCGGTATCTAAGGAAAGGGCTTGATATGCAGGAAAGCCTCTATAAACTGCTCCATCTCATTACTGATACAAAGCTCAAGATATGCTCAACTTTCCAGTCTCCTCCCAGGTCCAGCAGTGTCTGTCTGCTTTCCCAAGTCCCACCCTGTCCCGAACTAGATTGTTTTTTTTTAATTGTTATAAAATCATAGAAATCTTTAATTTAAAAAGGAACAAAAGGTGAGCCTACCGTTTCTAGACACAGCCTCCATCTAGGTCTATAGACTTTAAAAATAGTTTTATTGGGACATAATCCACAGATCACACCATTCAATATTTCAGTCACATCAAGAAGAGATGTACAGTCATCACCACAGTCAATTTTAGGACATTTCAACCTTTCTTCTACTCCTTGTTATTAGCTTCTGATTTCCCTCCAAACTGCCCTGCCACACCCCCAAGAAACCATTCATCCAGATTCACCCATCCTGGATCTAACGAGGTTTTGATTCCTTAATTCTACTACCCACTCTCTCTTCCCTGGCTAACAAGGGAAGGCAAGGTGTGTGTGTGTGTGTGTGTGTGTGTGTGTGTGTGTGTGTGTTAATCAGGGCAAAGTGTCTATATTTAACTGAGTCTAATTTATTAAAATAATTGCCTTAATGAATACTAATTATTAAATCTTCATTTATTATGTGCTTCCCTTTGCTGGTACATGTACTTCGTATTAGTCATTATGAAACAAGACATGCAGCAAACAGTGTAATTACAGACAAAGCATTTAAGACACAAACCAATAAAAATCAAAGGTAGAAGAAAAATGCTTTGAAGAGAGCTGGGCATATTGGGACTTCCTGTGTCCTGCCAAGGACCTGGGCACAAGGTGGGAACACGGGGGGGGGGGGTGTGTGGTGGTGGCTATAATCGCCTTGCACTCTGTGCCTCAGCCGTTCTACCAGCTGAGAGAGGACAGGAGAAGCTGTCCTCCCCTGACCAAGGAACTTCCATGCCTCATCCACATAGTTCAACAGTGGAATGAAATGAACATTTTCTGAGAGTCGGCATGGGTAAGGGTGGGGGTGGGCTTCCTGCTCCAGCACTAGTGATTTGCTGGGTAACTGTGGGCAAGTCCTCTCCCCTTCTGAGTCCCTGTCTCCCAACTGGGAGTACGTTATTAGATAAACTCACTGTGTCTTTCTGCCCCGAAGTGCCCTGATCCAACAAATCCCAGCTGAGGTGTGCCAAGGATACATAGCATTTTGCCCCAAAGGCTGTGGAAAACAGATCCCAAGTGTCTCATTTAAAAGGGGCCCAATGAGCCTGTCTTTCAGAGCAGGAGCCACCAAGGCCAACTTCCTCAAGACTTACCGTTCCTCTCCTGGGGAGCAGTGAGGGGGCGGGGGTGGCACACAGGCTCTGCTGATGGGCAGAGAAGACTGAACGGGTCACCTGGCACTCACCACAAGGGGCACCTGAGGCTGGGCAAGAGAGCCTGCCCTCTGCACTTAGATCATCCCGAAAACACTGCCCAGGAACTGGCTCTTCTCACTGGTTCTGCCTGAGCCCAATTCAAGCCAGAGGCCAAAGGTGGCGGCCAGGGGGGAATCCTACCTGGGAAATTCCCTGACAGATTCCCTTTTGTCTCACTGATTCCCATCTTATTGCCCTGGTGACAACAGGGCCTTTTCTTGGGTCCTTGGAATACCTGAATCCTGGCAATTGCTGGTGAGGGACAAGGTTCCAGGTTTGCTAGAGCCACTTGGCTGCCTTCCCAAATGCTGACATTCAGTGCAATTTGCATTTGCACTTAAAAAATGAGCTAGCTCCTTGGATAAAGATACAATTAGTTTGCTAGCAACCTGAACAGGCTATGCAGGTCAGCTGAGGTATTCTGCAGGTTACTTTTCAAAGATGGGGAAGCAGAAGAGGGCCTGGGTGGCAGGGGCCGTGACGCTGACCTCATGAAGTCAGGGCTTGTCAAGGTCAGGCCCCGAAAACCTGACTCATAGAGGGTCAAGTTTGCCCTCCTCAGAGGCTTGAGGACTTCAACCCAATACTTTCCAGGTGGCCTCTGTACCTGGAACTTTTAGCACCTTTGCAGCATCAAGTGCCCTGACTCCTGGGAACACCTTGATCTCAAGGAAACTTGGAAGGTTGGTTACCAAGCACCACTTACTGTCAAGTGCATGCCGACTTCTGGCGCCCCACACACGTTATAGCAGTGAGATTGCCAGACCAGCTTGTCCTTGGTGCTGCTGGGTGGCTTTGAATCACTGACCTTGGCAGACCCCATATGAGTCAGGGTCTAAACTGGGCCCCGCTGGGTTTTCAAGGGCCATGTTTTGGGGGAAGTAGTTTGCCAGAGCTTTCTTCCCAAGCACTTTGAAGTGGACTCAGACCATAGTTAGGCAGTGATTGGAACCACGCAAGGACTCCCTGGAAAAAAAAAAGCACGGGTTAAAACAATATCGAACCGTGCACCAGCCAAAGCGAGTTTCCTCCTACTTCTGACACCCATGTCTCCTTCCCAGCCACCGTGCCTGTGATCCAGCTTCTTGTGTGTCCTGCTGTTAAGGATTCTGCCACAGGGGCCACTATGAGTGAGGATCGACTCCACAGCAACTCAATGACTCAAGCTTGGCTCTTGTTTGGTGTTGGCATGAATGGCTGTGCCCGTTTCTTTAGAATGACCCCCATTTCAGAAAGGACCACTGCCCAGAAACCCCAGAGCCTGCCAAGACTCCAATGGCCTTCACTGTCCCACGTCCACGTCCTGTACCTCTTGCCATTCCTTGTCATAGTTTAAACTGATGGAAGCCTATGCTGTCAGGCTTAGTTAGGTGACGCCTGCCTGAACCCCCTCCCTGTCGCCACTACCCATTACCGCCACCCACTCAAGCACTGGAATTCGCTTCTGGTGAAAGGCATATTGAAACACAGGTCACCAGGCCTCCCCCACCTCCAGAGCCTGATTCAGGCTTGAGCAGGGCCGGGTAGGGTTGGAGAATCTGCATTTCTCCTGAGTTCTCGGGGCGGGGGGCGGGGGGTTGACACCGCTGGCCCTACGGTCTCACTCTGAGAACCACAGAATGACTTTCAATTTCTACTCACTCAACTATGCCCAGCTCCTGTCCAGGATAGCTAGGCAGTCCACCGATATTTGTTGAACGAGAGCATCCAAGCAAAGGGGAGTTCTTGGTTTCAGGGGTGCTGAGTTTCTGGTTGAGGTGAGAAAACACAACGCCTTTGAGAATGGACAGTGTTGATGGCTATGCTGTGCATGGGTGTCTGGCGCTCTCAGTCCAATCCGACCCATGGGGACGCCGCGGGCAACAGAGGAAGGAAGCACTGCCCGGTCCCCAGTGTAGCCTCACAACCGCTCTTCTGTGTGAGCCCATTGTTACAGCCACGGTGTCCGTCAAGGGCCGTCCTCTTCCATCGCACTCCGCTGTGCCAAGCATGATGATGTAGTTAATGTGGTTACTTCTCCTGGATTGTACACATGAAGATGGCTAAACTGGTGAGTGCTCTGTCAAACACGTCATCACAATAAAATCCTGTAATAAAATGAATGAATGAATGTGGTGTGAGCCCTGCCTGTGCATGAAGACTAGGCTACTCTGATAAAGGGATCCGGAAATGCTGCCGAGTCAGTGGGAGACCAGCACCCCCATTGGGCTGGTCGGACTGGTTGGTCCACCCGAGCCTCTGCCCACCCTGAAGGTCGAACTTTTGATTGTGTCAACTGTCTTCTTCATACCTTGATCTGGCTTATTGATCTTAGAGCTAGAAGTGGTTCAGACAGAACTCCTTCCTTCTCCCCAATGTACCAGTGAGCAAACTGGGGAACCCGCATGTTAAGTGGCTTGCGCAGTTTCATGGAGTTCCCTTGAAGACAGATTGAAGCCAGCGCCTCTGACCCGAGGAATGGGCAGCACTGAGCCAAAGCCCTGAATAAAGCCGCTCGCCAGTCTTTCCTCCGAGTCAGCTTTCAGCCTGGCATGGATTTTCACACCCACTCATCAGCATTCTTTCATTCAGCCAGTCAGGAAGCTAAGATATGGCCCACCAGTGGGTCAAGGACACAGGCACTGGGGCTACACCAGTGAGCATAGTACAGCCCAGGGACTGGACGGAGGACACACACATCACTGTTTAATCATGAAACACAAAGGAGAAAACAAAAGTGTCAAAAGTCACAGTGTGCTTGCTAGGCCAGTGCCCGCGGGTGGTGCTCTGAGCTGAAGGCCTTTGCATAGCCTGGTGAGGCACTTGACGGGCTTCTGCCTCATTCTGAAGTCGAAGTTCTGTCCAATGGGGAGTCTGGGAATCAGGTCAAAGGCCATGGAGGCAAATCCACAGTGGGGGCGCTCCTGCCTGAGGTTGCTAGTAGCCATCCGGGTGGCACTGCTGACTCATGGAGTGAGCCACAGGGGGAGACAGCTCTGGGGTTCAATCGTGTTACTATCATTTATCAGTCATGTGACCCTGAGCCAGTCATTTCCCCTCTGGGGGCCCCTGTGTCTCCATCTGTGCAATGAGGACTCATCAGAATCAGCCTTTGGCTGAGCAGTGAAGAGTACTGGATATGAACCCGCGTGTTAAACACTGAGCACAGTGACTTGCCTTTAAAAAAATATTTTGGAATGTGATATATATATATTGCGGGGCTCTTATAACTCTTTTTTTTTAATTTTTATTTTTTTTAATTTCTTTTTTTTATTATTAAAAAAACATTTTATTAGGGGCTCATATAACTCTTATCACAATCCATACATATACATACATCAATTGTATAAAACACATCTGTACATTCTTTGCCCTAATCATTTTCTTTTTTTGTTTTTTAATCTTTTTTTAAAATTTTAACAATTTATTAGGGGCTCATACAATTCTTATCACAGTTCATACATATACATACATCAATTGTATAAAGCACATCTGTACAGTCCCTGCCCTAATCATTTTTTTCTCCTCTTTTCTTTTTTTACATTTTATTATGGACCCATACAACTCTTATCACCATCCATACATATACATACATCAATTGTATAAAGCACATCCATACATTCCCTGCCCCAATCATTCTCAAAGCATTTGCTCTCCACTTAAGCCCCTTGCATCAGGTCCTCTTTTTTTTTCCCCTCCCTCCCCTTTCCCCCCTCCCTCATGTGCCCTTGGTAATTTATACCTCGTTATTTTGTCATATCTTGCCCTATCCGGAGTCTCCCTTCCCCCCTTCTCTGCTGTCCCTCTCCCAGGGAAGAGGTCACATGTGGATCTTTGTAATCAGTTCCCCCCTTCCAACCCACTCACCCTCCACTCTCCCAGCATCGCCCCTCACACCCTTGGTCCTGAAGGTATCATCCACCCTGGATTCCCTGTACCTCCAGCCCTCATATGTACCAGTGTACAGCCTCTGCCCTATCCAGTCCTGCAAGGTAGAATTCGGATCATGGTAGTTGGGGGGAGGAAGCATCCTGTGTTCTTCATCGGTACTACCTCGCACCCTAATTAACCCATCTCTTATAACTCTTATAGCAATCCATACACCCACGGTATCAATGACACATGTGCATGTGTTGCCATCGTCATTTTCAGAGCATTTTCTTTCTCCGGGATGGCGTGCCTTTGACAGGAGCGCAGAGCTTTTTAGCAACTCACAGAATCATGAGTCCCAGCTGTGCTCCAGCCATGTGAGCCTGGGGGAGAGGGGCACTACTGGATTGTTCCCTGCAAGATGAACAGGGTGAAACCACCAGGTGCTCCATGGGAGAAAGCAAGGCTTTCGATTCCAGTAAAGAGTTACAGTCCTGGGAAACTCCCAGGGCCAGCTCTTCTCTGCCCTATAGTGTCGCTATGAGTTGGAGTCGACTCAGAAGGCAGTGGGTTTTGAGTGCTAGAGGGAAGAGTTGTGGGCTTGGAGGGAGAAAAGCAGAGTTTGTGTCCCAGGTGTGCAGATCGAAAACATGAGTCTCAGAAAGTCCATCATCCATCCATCCATCCATCCATCCATCCATCCATCCATCCATCCAAACAACAGCATGCTGGATCTATCTTCAGAGCCTCAGAAATCGCATCCATTCCCTCAATCTACAACAACCATAAAAGATCTTAAATTTGCATGATTTTTACATAGTAATAAACCTAAAAATCAAACCCACTGTGACTGAATGCATTCCAACCCATAGTTAGCCTATCTAGGGCTTCTGAAGCTGGTAATCTTGATGAGAGCAGTCTCTTTTGTTCCCTGAGGAAGTGGCTGGTGGGTTTGCATCCCTGACCTTGACGTTAACAACCCAAAGCTTACCCAACATGGCATCAGTCCTTTACATATCAATAGGATGTTGTAAAGATTACACAAATCTATGCGTGGGAAACTCATTGGAAGGCAATTCCCTCTCAGTATAACTACTCTTGCATTCCATGTTATCAGAGGAAGCCCTCCTTTTCCCTCCAGCAAATTCCCCAAAGTCTTTTCCTTCTTCATCTGTCCCAATTTTGCCTTTGCTTGGGCCATGGGGCAGCAGGAGAGCAGGGGTCAGATAAATCACGCTGAGATCTGGAAGCAACGAGGCCAAGAACTCAACTCACCGCCATCGAGTGGTTTCCGACTCATAGTGACGATGGCTTACAGGGTCGAACTGCTCTGGTGGGTTTCTGAGACTGTATTTCTGGGAGCAGAAAGCCTTGTCTTTCTCCTGCGGAGCCGCTGATGGATTCAAACTGCCGACGTTGTGGTTTCAGCCTAATGCGGACCCACAACACTACTGTGACTCCGAAAACGAGACCAGTGAGTCAGAAGAGGAAAAGCGATCCTGTTGGCATCCAGGACTGGTGCAATAAAATAATACTGGCCTTGGCCTCATGCCTGTGAAAGTGAATCTTGGGTCTCACCTTGATGATGATGTGACCCTGGGAAGGGCATATCACCCCTCTGCACCTCCATCTCTTCCTCTAGAACCCAGATAGCCCAATTCTTGTATCCTCACTGTCACTAACACTCTTGCCTGCCAGTATGGTGGCTTTTGTGTTGCTGTGATGCTGGAAGCTAAGTCACTAGAATGACAAACACCAGCACGGTCACCCATGATGAACAGGTTTCGGTGATGCTTCCAGACTAAAACAGACTAGGAAGAAAGGCCTGGCAATCTACTCCAGGAAATCAGTCCATTGAGACACTGTCTGCTATAGTGCTGGAAAGGACCACCAGAAACCCAAGGTCACTGCTGTCGGATCGTCGTGCTGTGCTGGCTGGCATTGCCGTCATGCTGGAAGCTACTTCAGACAGTAGTAGGATCACTCATGGAGGACAGGTTTCAACAGAACGTCCAGACTAAGGCTGAGAAGAAAGGTCTGGTGAACGGCTTTTGGAAATAAGCCAATAAAAGCCCTATCCGTCACAACCAAACACTGGCTGATTCCATTGCTTCCACTCATCCTCAGGAAGGAGAAATCATGGAGGAGGTTTGAGGAGGCCAATAAGTGCAACTGAGACCCTTGTTGAAACGGGTCGTCACAACAATGCCTGTGAGCATAACGGTGACACAGGCCCAGGCAACATTTGGCCCTGTTGTCCACAAAGCCACCCTGCGTCAGAGTTCAGTTGAGAGGGACTCTCTAGCGACATTTAGGTGGAAGGGATGGCCAGAAAGAGGGACTAATTAGGCTCTGTTAGAAGGCTGCCTACCACAGACTTCCTCTGTAGAAGGCGGGTATTCCCAGCCAACTGATGAAACCAATGAATGTGTGAAGCCCCTGCTCCTGGCATGGCATAGCCCAAGTTCCCATGGGCCGTGGTTCACCTTCCCCTGCTCACTTGGTTCAGGATGAGTCTGCCAGCTGGGCCACCCGACTCCTGGGGGCCATCAGATAGCCTAGATCACTGGTGTATGAGAACCTTCACCTCTTTGTAGAAGATCCCCACTTGGTCCTAAGATCTAGGTTCCCTCAAAGGATTGCCACTTCAGGGGCCTTTCAGCCATGCTCAGAGTTTATGTTCTCCATCTCAAGCAATTAGCAGGATAAACATTCTGGTCATGGTTTGTGATTGTAATTTTTGCAGCAGCTGTCACATCCATCCCCTTCAACCTGGGCAGGACCAGTGCAAACGACAAGCCCATCTTGCTGTCAATTAGGCGCCGACTCATGGTGACCCAATGAGTGCCAAAGAAGAACCGAGTTCCTAGGGCGGCAGCAGATCACCAGGCCTTTCTTCTGAGGTGCCTCTGGGTAGCCTCCATGTGCCATCCCGACAGTTAGCCGCCAAGCCCGCGAACTGTTTTCCCCCTGCCCCCAGGTCTTCTATATCATGCTAGTATAATAATAATTTCCCCCAAGTTTTCTTTCTTTAAGACAAATCTACTTATTTTGTTATTGTTATTGAGAATATACACAGCAAACCGTACACCAATTCAATAGTTTCTGCATGTTCAATTTAGTGACGATTCCATACATTGAGTTGTGTATCTGTTCTCAACCTTCGGAGTTATTCCTCCCTTGTTAACAGAGCTCACAGCCCCCCAAGTGGACTAGAAAAACAAATTCATGAACACTCATATATGTATAAGAGGTTTATATACAAGAGTAATTGGATATTGAGAAAACATCCCAGTCTAGTCCAGATCAAGTCCATAGGTCTGGTATTAGCCCCTGTGTCTGATACCAGTCTGTAAGGCCCTGTTCAGATTCATGAAACACGTGCAGTGATAGGAAGATCACAGGTCAGTGGGTAGGAAATCTTGTGAAACCAGTGGCATTATAAGCATCTCAGCAATGGCAGGGGTCTCCACATAGCCTTGTCAGTATAGAATCTTCAAGAGAGTGAGCAGACGGAGAAGTGTCTCCCACCTCCAAGGAGGAAAAATGGGAGTTCCCAGAATTCTCAGGAGAAGGCCATGCCCACACAGAGGCCTCATTGGTTATATCTTGATTGACAGGCCAGGCCAGACTCCACCCATTCACTTATAAGCCTCTCAGATTGATACCAGAGTAACCACCACAGTTGCTATCCAATCTTCTGAGTTGCCATTATCGATTTGATCCAGACTGTATCGAGATCAATTTGATGTAGACTTAAAAGCGTATACTTAAAAGAGTATCATCCTAAAGGCAGATTTTTTTTTTAATAGTTAAGCTAAACTATGACCTGGTTTTAAGAAGACTTCAGGGAATATTTTGGTTTAAAGTTTAAAAATTACCTCAGGGCAATACTGTCAAGCGTTCACCCAACAATCACAGCTCCATTAAGTCTAGAGTCCAGGAGAATCTGAACTTCTGTTCCATGTTTCTCAACCCTTCACATCCCTCCCCTGCCCCTCCCCCCAACCCCCCAACACATACACCTGCCCTTTCATCCAGAGTCTAAGATTCTTCTGTGGGATCTTTGACCACAATGCTCAGCAATGGCAGCCGGGCACCATCCGGTTCTTATGGTCTCAGGAGCTGTGCATGGAGACAATTAGCCACACATTCCATACTATCCTCCGATTTCCCGACTCTCCTCCTTCCTCTGTGGCTCCAGGGGAATAGAAGCCAATTGCTGGGTCTAGATGGCCCCTTGTAGACCATGAAGACCCGGCACTGAACAAGGAGGTAGAATAGAAGCACCAGACATGGTGCAGACATTGGCTCAGTTAAGCCAATTAACTGAGATGTCCTAAGTGTACATTTAAAAATTTTCTTTTCTGGAGGGGTTTCTAGGAAGTGCTGGTAAATGGGTCAAAGAACCTGGGGTGGGAAGACATTCAATCCGGGGAGCATGACTGAACAGGAGACTGGAGCGGGCCGGGGTGCCCCGGCCTGAATCTCAGGGCCCTCTGGGAGATTGCGTCCGTGCCCTGTCAGCACTGTTCCCCCTGGGCAGAGGGAGCTGAGGTCCTGTTTACAGACTCTGCTTCTCATTGTTTGAGAGCCACACCCATTGGTTCTCTGGCCCAACTTGTGAGCAGGGACATCAACTACTTTATTTTTAATAGTTTTATTGAGACACAATCCACATATCATACAATTCAATCGTTCAATCACATCGAGATGTTTCTTTTTAATTTTTGTTGTGAATTGGGTAAAGGTTTACAGGTATACATTCCACAGTTCATACACATTCCGGTTCAACTGGTGCACCCAATTCCTTGTGTCGTATCACCCCTTATCTCATCGCCTCTGGATATTTCTGCTTCCACTTATTCATCTTTCTTTCTCAGGCCTTGGGTAAACACTGCCCATTTGGTGTTAAAAAGGGGCCTGAGCAGTGTCTGTCACAAAGATATGAAATTAGATTTTGAACCTGAGACCTGCTTATGTCCATCCAGTTAAGAACCTACAAACTACGCTAGCCAAAGTTGTCCCAGCTATAAAATCCCTTTCTGTTCTGAAAGCTCTAGAGCTGCCTCCCTCTGAGAAGATATGTGGAGTCCCAGCGTGGTCTATACAGTTAACGTGCTTTGTTGCCAACCGAAAGTTTGGAGGTTCAAGTCCACCCAGAGAAGCCTGAGAAGAAAGGCCCTGGTGACCTCTTCTTGAAAAGCCTAGCCCCGGAAAACCCGGTGGAACACCGTTCCTTACTGACACACAGGCATCAGTTGCAGGGAGGCAGAGCTGACTTCCCAGCATGAAGACCCCGGAAGTGCTCTCAGAGCTCAGTTTCTCAAGTCTAGGCTTTTGCAGGCTTCCCTCCCTCTTTCCACCCATGGTGCACATCTGTCATCCGAACTGGGCTTCTGCAGGGTCAGACTGCTCCCGCCAGCTGAGCTGTGTACTTCTCAGCGGCGGCATGATTCACGGGTTTATACCACTTGATACTTTGGTTATTTAGTTGCACATGATATCATTTGTTTACAAGCGTCTGGTAAAGCCCAGACCCTTCGGAGGCCTTCTTTGTACCCTGTGGACAAACTTAAGTGCCCTGCGGCTGGGAGAACGCAAGGCTGCTAACGCGACCTTCCCAATGAGTCACTGGCTTGGTGCACGTTTTAACGTCACTGGGAGTAGAAGGAGAAAAAAAGAGGAAGCTGTGTGGGTCCAATTGTGCCGCAGTGAGTGATGTGAGTTCAGACCCCTGGGGCGTCCCTACTGCAGCTTGTTCTTATTCTCCTTGCTTAGACTCCTGCCCCCCCCCAAAACAAACAAACAAACAAACAAACATGTGGAGATCCTAATCCCTATTCCTGTGCTGTGATTCTGTTTGGAAATAGGGATTTTTTTGGATATGCTAATAAGAGCGCACCGAGTAACGAACTAACTCATCAAGTCAATCTAGCCTCAGAGGGTCCCGACAGGACAGGGTAGAACTGCCCCCATGGGTTTCTGAAACTGAATCTTTATGGGAGTACAGAGCCTCATCTTTCTCCTGTGGCACACCTGGTGGTTTTGAACTGCTGACCCACCTTGCGGTTAAATGTATGTCTACTACACCACCACGGCTCCCATCACGTGAATCAGGTGGGTCCTAAATCTATTCACTTACGAAGAGCAGCTGGGGCACACACGCAGACCCACGTACCACGCCCCACAGCCGGAGAAAGACAAACTCGCTGTGAGGATCCTCTACAAACCAGGAAACCATGGAGCTCCGGACACGCCTGACAAGGAAGGGGCCAGCATGGCAGAGACTCTGATTTGGACTGTTAGTCTCAGATCTGTAGAACATCAAGTTTGGACCTTGCAGACTCCCACTGGCGATACAACACCATTAGGAAATGAAGACATCTTTCAACTCACATCTCCATCACCTCGGCAGTAAGACCAGCTAACTTTCTTCTAGAACCCAAACTCACTGCCATGGAGTCAATGCCGACTCATAGTGACCCAAGACTGTACCTGGGATAGGGGTAGAAAGCCCAGTCTTTCTCTAGCGGAGCTGCCGGTGGTTTCAAACTGCCAACCATGCCAGCCCTGCCGACCGCAGCCCAGGACATAAACTGCCACACCAAGACAGTGCCAGCTTTCTTCTCAATGGCCCATGAAATGCAAAGGAGTGTGCCAGCAGAATGACATCAGTGACAAAATGTTCCACCGTCTCGTGAATTTGAGCCCGGCTGGATTCAGCTGCTGGACTTCTCCAAGCCTTGCCCACGCTGATGTGTGCGGTGCCTCCCAGCGAGGAGATAGGAAGCAGCTCTCCAGCTAATCTGACCACAGAGTGCTCCCCGGAGCTGGAGAAACGCACTGCAGAAATGAGCTTTTAGGGCAGTGGTTCTCAACCCGTGGGTCGTGACCCCTTTCGGGGATTGAACAACCCTTTCACAGGGGTTGCCCAATTTATAAAAGTAGCAAAATTACAGTGATGAAGTAGCAACAAAAATCATTTTATGGTTGGGGGGGTCACCACAACATGAGGAACTGTATGAAAGGGTGGCGGCATTAGGAAGGTTGAGAACCACTGTTTTAGGGAAATACTTTTCCTAAATCAGGCATTTGTGGGGTGTGCTACAGAGACTTATTGTGCAAAAACAAAACAAAAACCAGTCCTGCTGTCCTCTAGTCAATTCCAACCCCTGACGACCCTCTGTCAGACTTTGAGGCTACACATCTAACAGGAGCGGACAGCCTCATCATTCTCCTGTGCTGTGGCTGGTGAGTGAACATACAAACAGTCTCAGGGCGATGCTGGGGGTCAGGAGTTGGGCTGCTCCCCCAAACGTTGGTGGTTCAATCCCACCAGCCACATGAGCAGAGAAAGAGGGGGCTGTCAGCTCCTCTAAAGATGTCCCGTCTCGGAAATCCTAGGGAGCAGTTCTACTCTGCCTCCTATTGGGTTGCCGTGAATCAGAACGGACGCAGTGGCAGAGGATTGGGAGAGCTATTTGTAGGCGGCCCAGGGTAGCAAAACTCATTAAGGGCTCTACTCCTAGCTGAAAGGTTGGGGGTTCAAATCTACCCAGAAGTGCTTCAGTAGGTTGGCCTGGCATTCTGCCTCCCAAAGGCCCTGACCTTGGCTGTGGAGAATAGCACTCCCCCCCATGAATCAGAATTGACTGGACAGCTCAAAAAATCACCTTCTTGCATGATCTGTTTTATTGAGGATCTACTATGTGCTGGATGTTGACCACACAATTACAACTTTGCCAGTGACTGTGATGACTGCAGGGACATACTGGGGTGGGACCCATCAGGACTCATACTCAAGGACCAGCTAAGTCACCTGCAGAACCCAGTGTAAAACGAAAATGCCTGACTGCTCATGGAAGAATGAAAACTTCAATAACAGGAGCAGAGAGCACGTAACCAATGGCAGGGGACCTTCAATTGGTGGCTCAGTCCCACACTCACAGTCAACCCTGCCCAGAGTACACCCCCTTCACCTCACCCCACTAATGTGTTGATCCAGGCGTTGCTCCCCGTCTGCATTGGCATCAGCGGGGAGTTCGCTCTGCCAGCTCTTGGTGAATCAGAGTCTGATTAAGCAATACGTCTGGAGATTACCCAGAGGCACCCTGAAATCATGCAAGAGTTGGAGTTTGAATTTCCGCTTAAAAACATTGGGGCTCTGTTGGCCTCATGGGTTACAGCTTGGGCTGCTAGCTGTGAGATCAGCAGTTCAAAGCCACCAGCTGCTCTGTGGGAGAGCTTACTACTCTGATAAAAATTTACAGTCTTGGAAACTCCCATAAAGATTTACAATCTTCTCTCCTCTCCTAGAAACATATTTGGTTCTTGTCCTCGCCTGTTAATAGATGCGCAACCTTGAACAAGCTGTGGAAGTGCTCTGAACGTCCTTGGACTTGGCAGCGTGGCCGTGCTGATTAGTGAGGTAATGCACATGCAGAAAAAACAGCTCGTGGCTTCTCTGAGCTGCTCAATCAAAGGGTCACTCATGATAGTCACAGCAAGGTCTCAGCCTTGCAGAAAGGGATAAAGAGTGGCTTGTCCTATTGGAGCCCTGGCGGTGTAGTGGTTACACATTGGGCTGCGATCCTCATGTCAGCAGTTCGAAAGCACCAGCATCCCCATGGGAGAGTGACTGGGATTTCTATTTCCGTAATCAGTTACAGTCTCGGAAGCCCACAAGGCGTCGCTATGGGTCGGCATTGAGTCGATGGTAGCTCTGGTGGCGTGTTCACTATGCATTGGAATGCTAACTGCAAGGTCAGTAGTTCAAAACTGCTAGGAGGGCTTTCTAGGCCGGGAAAGTTAGTTTCAGGACGTCCCAGGGCCAGATCTATCCTGTGCTGTAAGGTTTCTATGAGTCGCGATCGACTGGATGGCCATGAGTTTGGGTTTTTGCTTTTGGTTTTGTTTTGGCTCCTGAACATTAGAACCTTCCTTTGGAAAAGGGAATGCACATCATGCCCATGCTGAAGAGTGGGCGGCAAGGAGACAACGTGGACAAACTGACACTTGAAAACCCTTTGCCGGGTGGTACAGTGAGCATGCTTGCTGCTAACCAAGAAACTGGAGGTTCAAGGCTAACCAGAGGTACCTTGGAAGGGAGAGCTGGTCACAGCTTTGAAGAGCCTTTGGAGCACAGGTCTGCTCTGAGACTCGGGTGGGGAAGGGGGTGGGGTGGGTGGTTGGGCTAAAAAACCTTTGCAGGTGCACATGATTGGTTCAAATGGCTACCATGCTTGCTGCTGAATGAAACGCTGGGAGTTCCAATCATCCCAGCATGCCTCCACAGAAAGGCCCGGGACATGACCTCTGAAAACTCAGTCACTGAGAACCTCCAGGGCCCAGCTCGATTCTGAGGCCCACGGGTCACTGTGTGTCCAAGCCGACTTGACAGTAGCTGGTAGTTTTCAAAACTCTTTGCAAGGGCGTTTATAGAGGTCTAACTACAGGTATGTATATGTGTAAACATGATTATATATAACAATAGGGAAATAGATCTATGTACATATATTTATATGTTAAGTATTAAGGTAGCGGACAGACATTGGTCCTCTATTTAAGTCCTCCCTCAATGCAAGAATACTCTGCTCTAATAACCTGGCATTCTGTGATGCTCACCTTCCCGACAGGATTACTGAAGACAAAATGGGTGCATCAGCAAATGTGGTGAAGAAAGCTGATGGTGCCTGGCTATCAAAAGATATAGCATCTCGGGTCTTAAAGGCTTGAAGTTAAACAAACAGCCATGTAGCTGAGAAGCAACAAAGCCCACATAGAAGAAGCACACCAGCCTGTGTGATCATGAGGTGTCAATGGGATCAGGCATCAAAGACCCAGAACAAAAAAATCATATCATTGTGAATGAGGGATAGCATGGAGTGGAAGCCCAAAGCACATGTGTAGACAATTGGACATCCTCTTACAGAAGGGTCACAAAGAAGAGATGAGCCAGTCAGGATGCAGTATAGCACCGATGAAACACACAACATTTCTCTAGTTCTTCAATCCTCCACCAACCCCCCACTATCATGATCCCAGTTGTACCTTACAAATCCAGCTACACCAAAGCATGTGCACAGGTACAGATAAGAGCTAGAAGCACCAGGAATCCAGGACAGATAAACCCCTCAGGACCAATAATGAGAGTAGCCATACCAGGAGGGGAAAGGGAAGGTGGGGGGCGAGAGGAGGAACCGATCGCAATGATCTACAAATAACTCCCTCCCTGGGGGACAGACAGCAGAGAATTGGGTGAGGGGAGACATTGGTTAGTGTAAGACATGAAAAATAATTTATAAATTATCAAGGGTTCATGAGGGAGGGAGAGTGGGGGAAGGAAGGGAAAAATGAGGAGCTGATATCAAGGACTTAAGCAGAAAGAAAATGTTTTGAGAATGATGATGGCAACAAATGTACAAATGTGCTTGACATGATGGATGGATGGATTGTGACAAGAGTTGTACGAGCCTCCAATAAAATGCTTTCTTAAAAAGACAGAAAATGAACCCAAAGTCATGTGGTTGTAAAGAACAAAACCCAAAACTCTGTGCAGTGTTGTCTGTGTTTCACAAGCTCGGGCATGTGTTGCTTACCATCCATGAGACGTCCTGTGACGTCGGGTGTTGTGTGATTTGGACATTGTGCCAATACCATATTAAAACATGGCTGGAGGCCACTTCCAGTTGTCCCTGTCAGTGCCACGGGAGGAACTGATGACGGCGGCAGGATCTGATGAGGGGGGGGCCTGTCCCGCCCCCACCAGAGCAGCAGGAATGGCCTGACCCCATTTTCCCTGCCTGCTGCTGCCTCTACAGTCCCCTGCCCACCTGACAAAATAGAGCCTGCCCTCCCTATCCCACACTACATCCTCTGCCTGTATTCCCTCCTTGCTGTAGGACTGCAAGAGGCTGGGCTTGGGGGTTCTTTAAAACTATTGGGGATAGAGGGAGGGGAGGGGGCAAAGGCAAGCTGCTTTCTCCACAAAATCAAGCCCAAACCAACCTTTGGGGCCGTGGGCCTGTGTGCAGCTAAGTGGCGCAGAATCCAGGGAGAGCGCAGGCGTCCTTCCCTCCTTGCCACATCAGCTTAGCTGACACAGCTGCTCCGCTGTTGACATGTGGCGTTGAGTAGAAACAAGCTTGGCAAGGAGGAAGGGGGCATTCCAGGAGGGCAAGCAGCGTGTGGAATCTGTCTCCTGGCGGCCAGGAGGGTGGTACAAGGCGGGAAGAGCTGGTCTCTGCACCCAGACAGCTTCCTCTGGAGCCTCCTCCTCCTGGGTTTGCCGAAGCTTGGCTGCTAGTGCCAACAGAAGCTAATGGTAAACAGGGGCCCTTTGGTTGTCTGTGCATTTTTAATCATCCTTCTTTCCCCATGGCACAGGACCCCAAATAATTGATGGTTGGCCCCCACCCAGCCTCAGGAGACTCCAACCCCCCCAGTGCCTCCTACCCCCTCTCTGGCAATCAGGTTTAGCGTGACAATTGCTTCTGAACCAAGGGGCTGGGTGCATGGAACTAATCTCCCTGATTGAAGTCCATCAGTGGCCATGATACCCTGGTGCCCACAGTTCAGCTCCACTCCACTTCACCACCGGGTCATGGGATGACTCAGAGTTAATAGTGGGGAAGACTTTAATGGAGCGCGGGGTGTGGGGGGGGGAAGCCTTTGAAGGAGGATAGGGTGTGTCCAGAAGCTTGAAGATTTAATGCACTTTTAATTAAATGTGCTTTAATCGGATTCAGCACCAACTATCCTGTCACTACAGATAGATTCATTATATTTGTTCAGTTAATTAGGTGCGTGCTATTGCCCAAGTGTAAACTTTGGTGACCAGGAAAGGAGCTTGTCTTCGAAGGCCACCTGAGAGTCGGGTTGGCTCTTTCGGACAAGGCTCCAACGTTCCCCACTCTCCAGTGCCGGAGCTCACTGCTGTGCTCCCAGCCACACACCCGGACACTGGCACTCAGGTGCACGCTCCCTCCCCTCTCGTCTCCTTAGAAAGAACATGGGGGTTAGGGGGCCAGAAGACAGTGAATCTGGCGAAAAACATTTCCTGATGGGTTCCCACATTTGATACGTGGAATGTCTTCAGACAAGGCACTGTGCATTTCTGAGCCTCGGTTTTCCTCAAGTGCATAATGGTAGCGATATGGGTATTAATACTACTGACTCTACCCAGGCTTGCTGTTGGCTTCCATAAGAGACTGCAAAGACCTCAGGGCAATGCCAAGAGCCCTGAACATTGGCTGCACCCAGTCCCATGAAAAGGCACTGTGTCGGGGTGCCGGGGCATCGACTCAGGCAGCGAGATGCTCATGCCGCCCCTCGTATGTGCACATGGGAGAGCGACTCCTTTCCTTGCTCAACAGGCAGCGTCACGCCTGCTCGGCAAGGACCTGGTGAGAGTCAGCCACATGGCAGGCTCAGGGCGTCTTGCGTTCACATGCTCCTCGTCTGCTGTTCACAAACAGCCAGGGGTTGTTGTGGTTGTTGTTAGGTGTGGTCGTGTGTCCCCACTCATCGTAACCCTCTGCACAGCAAAGCGAGCCCCTGTGCCACCCCCACAATGGTTGCCAAGCCTGAGCCCTTTGTTACAGTCACGATGTCAGCCATGTCATGGAGGGCCTGCCGCTCGACTTGATCAAGTGCGATGTCCTTCTCCAGGGAGTGGCCTCTCCTGATAGCATGTCCACGCTTGCCTCGAGGGGGCTTTCTGACTGTACTTCTTCCAGCACAGATTGCGTCGGCCTGTGCACAGTCCATGGTGCTTTCACTCCTAGTCGTCAGCACCCCTGTTCAAAGGCATCGACTCTTCCACGGTCTTCCTTATTCGATGCTCAACGTTCACATGCACACGAGGCGGTTGACCCACGGCTTGGGTCAAGGGCACCTTAGTCCTCAAAGTAACCTCCTTGCTTTTCAACAGTTTAAAATTTCTTTTCTCAGTTTTTTTCTATATTTTAAATTTTAATTTATTTAAACTTTAAATATATTTTTACTTTTAAAAAATAATTTTCCAACATGTTAAAAGAGGCCTTGTGTAGCACATTCACCTGATGCAGTGTGTCCTTGGAGTTCTTAACTGCTGCCCCTGGGCATTGGTTGTGGATCCAGGCAAGATGAGGTCCTGGCAAGCCTTTTATCCACCTGTTGCGATGTTATCCAGTGGTCCTGGTGTAAGGATTTTCATTTTCTTTACATTGAATTGCAGCCTATACTGAAGGCTATCGTCTGGTGAGCAGAAAATACATTCGAGATAGGAGACTGCGGGGCATAATCGATGTAATCAGTACTGATTACGGAGTCCTTTCTCTGAGCCCGGCATTACACCAGGAGTTAAGCGAGCGTCATGGACTGCGGTGTGCATCTCCCCTGTCTCCTTCAAACCTGTTGAAATCCTAAACATGGATGCAATCCAGCATGGAAATAGGATTTTTTTCATGTGAATGAGGTTATACTAGAAAGAGGGTGGGTCCTCCTGCTAATCGTACCCGAGCTGAAGGAAAAACTAAGTAGACCAAGAGACACATGTCAGAGGGCTGAGAGGCAGGTGATGGAACCAGATGCCTCTATAAACCAGGGACCCTAAGGACAGCAGGCAGGGCCCGGAAGAGAGAGTAGGGAAAAGGCCTTTCCCATAGTCTGCCGCGCCCTGCACTTGACTTTGAGGAAAGAACTACCTCTTCTTCAAGTCACCCCCTTGCATTTGGGTTGCAGCGGCACTAGGAAGCCAAGACAGGGACAAAGAGGTAAAGGAAGGCCACAGGGTCCTTGCTCCCCAGGCCCTGGCCTCATGGCAGGAAGGACCCCGGCTTCACGAGAAGTGCTCGCAGTCTCGGATCTCTGGTTTACTCTCGAGTCAAGTCTGACTAGATGGGGTTGCACATTTTAGCAGGGTGGTGGGCTGAGCAGCAGCCTCCCCCAAGATGACTTTCCAAGGCTCGGGGGTGGGGGAAATGGTTAGGGTCCGGGAAAGGGGGTTGGAGATATCCAGAGAGAGTGTGCATAAGCCTTGAGGAACCAACACCTAGGCTTTCCCTTCTTATGTGGGTGGTGGCTGTGTCTGAGGTGCACTGGCCAGGAACCTGGGTGCCTCCCATGAAAGACAAGAATGCTAACACTGACTTCAAACTCTGGGCAAGACCATAGCGAAAGATCCTTCCTGTAACTAGAAATGAAATTACATCGAAGGCCTGGGCGCACTGCTCACTACATGTCCTCATGAAGGAAACACAGAAGATAGTTGTGCTATAGCGAAGTGTAGTGAAGAAACTAGTGGGGCCCAGTTATCAGACGCAATAGCATCTGGGGTCTTAAAGGCTCGTTTCCAAGGAAGCAGCCATCAAAGTGAGATGTCAACTAAATCCACATGGAAAAAGCACACCAGCATCCGTGACCCAAGGTTAATAAATTTATGTAATCCAAAATTGACGGAGGGAATGTTTCAGAGCTTAAATTGTGAGAGTCTGGTTTAAAGAAGGCTTTGTGCCGGATGCATTTGCAACTACTGCACAAGAAAGTCCGGGGAGAGTTCCCTCGCTCCAGAATCCAGGGACGGCAAGAAACTGGTTCTCAAACAGAGGATTGGAGAGCTGACTATAGGAGATAAAAGTGATAAACACGACCTGAATGGTTAAAACCTTGTCACCTGATCCCCACCTCTGATATACTTTGGGCCTGATCTGGTTTTCTTTCTTTCTTTCTTTTTTTTTTTTTTGAGAATGAAGGAAGAAGTTTATTTTATTGCTTTAAAAAATAAAACAAAAATAAGCCCCGGTGTCTTTAACTCCTCTTCATCTACTTTGTCTGATTGCATTGCCCATGATTTATTCACTCTGTTCAGTGAATTTATAGCTACAGAAAATGTACATCTTATGCGCTTGTGGAACAACTGTTACCAAATAAGCAGAGGGCCATCAACAAGACAGATAAGTATCTTCCATTTCCCAATTACTTGTGAGTAGGCGGACAACAGAGGACCAGCAGACTGCATGACAATCCGAAGGGACAATTTAGAGTCAGGTCACATTGCTGAAGGTGCTGGAGTCATTTGTAATTGGACTTGCTACCAAGTACCCATAATTCTTTTTCATTTTCTATCAGATATTTCAGAGCCTGATCTGGTTTTCAAGACTTTGTATGTGTGTGTTTTTTCCATATTGCAGTTTATCTCTAATGTATTTTGTCATTGGGGCAACCCTCTTGAATTGTGGCTAAATATATATATATAGTTTTCTTTTAAACATTTTATTGGGGGCTCTTACATATATAATAATCCATAAATCAAGCTGATCAAGTGAACCTGTACATATGCTGCCACCATCACTTTCAAAATAATATCTATGTACGTGGGCTGTTTGATATCAGCTTCTCTTTTTTTCCTCCCCCCCCCCCCGTTTTTTCCTTTCTGTTTTGTTTTCTGTATGTGAAGCCCAAGATTGATGAACCTATAGAGACAACGAGTTCCCAGGGGTTACGGTGGGGAGAGGGAGGTAAAAGGGAGCTGACATTGAGGAGCTCAAGAAGGAAGAGAATGTCTGGAAACTGATTGTGGTGGCCATTGTACAAAACTGCTTGATGTGATTGAACTATGGACTGGTATGAGACCTGTAAGAGTGCCCAATAAAAAGGCTTGGGGGTGGGGGAGGGCCTGGGCACAGCCTACAATTGCTCAGAAGCCCCTGGTCTTGCTCACAGAGGGTGAGTCTTTCCATTGTGTTCTCTCCAGAGATTGATTTCTACCTGATCCGCTGAATCCAGCGGGAGGATGATGTGGCAGGTTGTTTCCATAGAGAGTTGTAGCCTTGGAAACCTTCTGGGCACTGACACTCTGTCTCCTAGAATTGCTCTGACTCTGAGTCTGAATCAACTCCACGGCAGCAGATGTTTGGTGTGTCTGCATCTAAATCCAACAGTTTGTCTAAGCTGGCGAGCAACCCGTGACTCCAACAACACACACCAGAGACTCCCAAACTTGTGTTTTTCAGTTGTATAAACACAGCTTGCATCACATACTTGCAAGTCAGGCAGAGGCAGCCAGTGGCCAATGCCAAACAGCTGGAAGAGAAGAAGTCAGAGTGGGCGCAAACGCTTGCCAGCAGCCCAGATGTCTAGCATCCCACAAACACCCACTTGGGCTTCCAGCTGCCCCCCAGCCTGCTGCCTTTCCTGACACCTTTTGGACATCGACATGGGCTGGGTGTCAGAGAGTGCTAGACACAAATAAATTAAATTAAAAAAAGACATTGCCATAGAGATGGTTCAGATGCAGCCACCCCACGTGGCAAATGCGATGGGGGAAACTGCTGGCTTGAAAAATGCTTCTTGGCTCGGGGGAGAAGGCACAGCAAGAAATCCAAAGGCAAAGAGAGGGCTGGTGGGAGGGGAAGCGAGGTGTCAGCATCCAATGATCTTTCTCCACCTCTGACATCACCACCATTGAGTGACTGCCACCCGACATGGTCCAGAGCAAGGTGGGTGCTCTACAAGATGGTCAGGGGCAGGTTTTAGGAAGTAGGTTGCCAGGCCTTTCTTCTGAAGCCCCTCTAGGTGAGCGCCAAACTCCGACCTTTTATTTAGCAGGTGCCCAGGGACTCTGCTCTGACACCTCTGTACCGAGATGCCCAGGGACTCCACTCTGATATCTCTGTACCGAGGCCCTGAAGCCATGTTCAGGTGGAAATGTCCCCACCAGGGTGTCTGATGAAGGGTCCTGAGATGGCCAGTCCAGAGACACAAAGCAGTCTCCTCTGGAAGCAACAGAGCAGGACCCCTGTAGAGCCTTCCAAACTGTTCAGTAGTCACATTATAAAAGCAATAAAGAAATGGGTAAATTTCCTTTTAATATGTTGTATCCAAGCAAAAAGATCCCAAATCATAGTATTCCAACATGTAACTCGTATAAGAACTTACGAATGAGATAGTTTCTGTTTGCTTTATATTTGTACAAAGCTTTTGAGGCCTTGTTTAAAAAAGCAACGACGAACACAAACCAACAACATTGAAAAAGCAGTTGTCCTTGAGGGAAATCCAGTGGCTGATTTTTAAAATGTAGTCAGGCCTTTCTTCTAAGGCACTCATGGGTGGACCTGAGCCCACTGGCATCGCCAGAGAGGGATGGGGTACGGCTGGCACCCGGCACCACAAAAATGACTGCTTATGAATTTGTGTGTGCAGTATTTCAGCAGAAACTCCAGCCTTTTTCAAAAAACATCCCTGTTGTTATTCATAATAACAACAAAACATTTCTATCATATACCTACAAGACTAAAACTCAATGGTAATTCTCTTGGAGGATGGCGTATTAACAACCTGGGGTTTGTAGACAACATAACCTAGTTTATTAAACGCAAGGAAGATTTGAGGCTCTTGTTAATGATGATAGCCTTTGGTATAGATTGTAACTCAAAGTAAACCAAGATCCTCACAACTGGACCAACAGACACCATTGTGACAATGGTGAAAAGGTCGAAGTTGTAAAGAATTTTCACTTGTGTGGACCCACAATCACTGCTCCTGGAAGCAGCTGTCAAGAGATCAAGTACCCATTGCAATAGGTAAATCTGTTGCTTAAGATCTCTTTAAAGTGTTGAAGCTCCCAGGTGTCACTTTGAGGGCCAAGGTGTGCCTGACCCAAGCCATGGTATTTACATTCATTTCATACGCATGTGAGTGTTGGACATCGAGGGAGGAAGATCAAAAAAGAATTGGCTATGTGTGAATTACGGTGCCAGCAACGGAAAATGAAAGTACCAGGGACTGCCCGAAGAACAAGCAAATCTGTCTTGGAAGAAGTACAGCCAGCATGCTCCTTAGAGGCAAGGGTGGCGGGACTTCCTCGCACATCATTTGGACATGTTGTCTGGAGAGACCAGTCTCTGGGAAAGGACCTCGTGATTGGCAGAGCAGTGGGGCAGGGCCAAAGAGGGAGCCCCTTCATGAGATGCATCGACACAGTGACTTCAACGATGGCCCAGGACCGGGCAGTGTTTCATTCTATTGTGCACAGGGTTGCTATGGGTCAGAACTGACGCGGTGGTTCCTAACAACAACAACCACCACCACCATTTACAACAACAAGCATTTCCTTTTTGAACTGTGCCTTGCTTAGCACTGTTGGAGGTACCCCATTACAGTGATGTTTCAAGTCAGGTGGTTTTGTCTGCAAATATAAGCACAAGCACCGCTATTTCTGCTGCTGCTGATTGTGTCAAACTTTCGGTTGTTTTAGTTATAATATTGGGGACAGTAGTATTTATGAGCCTATACCAATAACATTTTTGAGAATGAAATACTAATTGAAAGAACAGAAGGGCAGAAATCTCAAAAGGCCTGTACTCAGTGACTAATAATATTGTAACTGGTAATCCAGTAATAGGAGCCCTGGCGGCGTGATGGTTGGGCTGTGGTCTGAAAGGTCTGCAGTTCAAAACCACCAGCTACTTTTGGGGAGAAAAATGGGGCTTTCTACTCCAGTCAAGGGTTACCGTCTTGGAAACTCACAGGCGCAGTTCAGCCTGCCCTGTCCTATAGGGTCGCTATAAGTCGGCATTGACTGGTTGGCAGTGAGTTTGGATTTTAGAATGATGGAATACAATGTAGAAAGATTTTACAAAACAATTTCACTGTTAATATTCATAGATTAAGAAATATTACAGGTAAGCAATCGACAGCTATACAGATGGGTTCTGGAAGTTCAAGGAAAAAAGAAATGAAACGATCAAAGGGTTTCTTAAAATGAACTTTTTGAAGCCCCTCGTATTTATGATTCCAATGGATAATGAACATTATAGGGCCTCTGCAGGGTCTGGTGGCACAGGACGAAGCCGGTGGTTTGTGTGTGTTGGGGGGGTGGTGACATCATGAGCACCACCCTGGGTGGCAGTGGGTCTAGTGATGCCAATGGTGGAACCCCAACCTCTGGATTAGCCACCAAGTATGGTAAGCATTTGGACCACCCCAGGACACCCTGAAATCTCACAGAACACCTCTGTCTGGACAGCCACATTTCCAGGGCTCGGGGACACATGAGGCCACCAGCTGCGGGGTTGGACAGCAAGTTGGCATTTGTGGCCTGCCCCACTTTCCCCCAAACAGAGACGAGGGAAGAGGGGCAGGAGAGAAGGAGCGAGTGAGAGAGGTATGATGCCAGGCAAATCCTGTCAGGTTAACGCTCACAGCAAAGTGAATGCTAACTGGTTCCACTTAAGCAAGCACCAAATAAGCAAACATTCTTTAAATAAACAGAAATGGAGCGTATTTCAGGAACCTGTTTATTCTTTGGGTCACGGAGGAGGTTAAGCAAAAATTTGTGTTTAAAAAGTGTCCCACAGGACCACCCTCTGCCCTGTTCTGGAAGGGGCTCCTGGCGGGTGGGACTGTGGGGTGGCAGACACCAGGACCCCCAGACACCCCCTGCTGCTGCAATCTGCAGTTCTGGCAGTTGGGTGCCAGTCTTGCGTGAGGATCTGCAGACATCCCCCCACTTCCCATGCCCCGGCCCCCTCTGAGTGATGCCAGATTAGTGGTTTTCCGGTGAAGACACTATGCAAACTTGCAGGCTGTGGATTTGTGTACAACTCACTGACAGCAATTACAACCAACTGGACAATCCTACCCTTCATCAACGCAATCTCTCCATCACATATTTAGAGTTGTTCATTTATTCACTTCATTACTAATTCAGTCATTCACACACCGTCTCCGGCTGGGTTTCCTGAGAAGCACACAGGAAGCGTACTGGGAGTGTTTTGCGGGCCACCACCAGAAAGGCTGGTGGGTTGGAGGTACCCAGGGTTTCTTCTTACAAGAGCACAATGCTTGAAGGGTAATCATTTCATTTTCTTCTTTCTTTTTTTTTTATCTTAGTGAAACTATCGTTTAATCTTTTTAAAAAGAGTTTCATTGGCATATGCTTCATCTATCATACAATTTAATTGTTCAAACATATTAAGAGGATGTGACCATTACCACAATCAAATTTCAGAACAGTTTTTCCCTCACACTCACTATTGTTAGCTCCCCAGTCTCCCTGTCCTCCCTGCCACGCTCCAATTCAGCTGCGATCGCTATACTTCTACCTCTCCTGGAGTTCACACACAGGCAATCACACACGACAGAGAACACAGTCATACAAAATCATAAAAAGCACGCAAGCAAACAAAAATACTCCAACTGTGATTTGACAAAACACGTGTTAAAAACAGAAGCAAATGAAAAATGGGCCGAAAGGGAAGTCAAATTACAGGGTGTTGCATTTCAACCTAACGAGGTCTGCCGTAATCAACTTTACAACACTCTCTGTATGGTAGCTAGGCTACTCACTGCCCTCAACCATGGTCAGAAGGAATTCAGGGGACACTTAATCCGTGTGGGAACCCTGCGATGAATTGTGGGTTTCCACAGTCATCCATAGCCTTCTGCTTATTGGGTATTTAGAATTGGAGCTCAGATTCCATTCCCTCCTTCGGATTGGGATTTTGTTATTCACACTCCTTTGATCTGGTGTGCTTCCTCCATGTGGACTCAGTTGATGCCTCCTTAGGTGGGTCCTTATTTTAAGACAAGACTTAGAGAGCCCACGCACTGTTCTTTCTGATAGGAGGGGACCATCTGGCTTCTGTACCACCCTTTGCTTTTGCTCTCAGATCTTCAGTGATCTCTTCATGGGGGCATCTTTTGAGCAGGGCCATGTCATAAGAACCAATTGTTCTTAGATTAGGGCTAGAGTTAAGTGTGAGCTTTGGAGATTTTGTGGTTTACGGGTTAGAGATTATCTCAGGACAAAAGTTTCAGGGGCTCACCCACCCTGCATGGCTCCAGGGAGTCTAGAGACTATGAGAATTTGAAATTCTGTTCTTCATTTTTCCACTTTTGATTAAGATTCTTCTATGGAATCTTTGATCAAAATGTTCAGTAACGGTGACCAGACCCCAGCCAGTTCCTTTGGTCTCACGGCAATGGAGGCACTTGTTCATGGAGGCAGTTAGGCACACATTCTGTATCTCTGCTTCCTTTGTGTTCCAGGTGAATGGAGGTCCGTCACTGTGCCTTGGGTGGCCAAGTGCTGTCTTTGAAAACCCCAGGCACTGCACAACAACTAGGAGGTAGACCAGAAGCACTACGCGGCAATTTAAGTATCCCTGAAACTATTGCGCTGAACATTCAAATCAAAGAACAAAATCCCACGAGGTATTTGGTTGCACATAAGCAGCCTCAGCAGCTACACGGTTTTTCAGTCGTTGTGGTTGTAAATATCTATCACACAATGTTGGCCAATTCAGATTTTATAGGTGCACAATTAATATGCATGTGAAAGTTGGACATTGAATTAGGAAGACCAAAAAGGAATTGATGCAGTTGAATTGTGGTGCTGGAGGAGAATATTGAATGTACCATGAGCTGCTAAAAGGACAAGCAAACCTGTTTAGGAAGAAGTACAGCCAGGGTGCTCCTGGGAGGCAAGGATGGCAAGACTTCATTCTTTATACTGGACACAGTGTTAGGAGAGGGAGCCAGAGCAAGTTTCACACGGAACCCTCGTCCCCGGAGAAGGACCTCCTGCTTGCTAACGTGGGAGGGCAGTGAAAACGAGGACGGTCCTCAAGGAGATGGAGTGACACGGTGGCTACCACAATGAATCGAGCACAGGAACAATTGTGAGGATGGCACCAGACCGTGCACTGTTCTGCTCTGTTGTGCACAGGGTCTGTGTCCGAACTGACTGGATGGCACCTAACAGAACAACTTATTGACAGCAAGCACAGTAGTCAGGTGCACAAACTTACAATCAATGCAATTGCTCCATCCCCTTTAACCTTTCCCTTTCTCACCCTCCCACCCGACAATCGCTAAAAACTTTCACCTCTATACATTTGCTTTTTCTTGCCTTTTTTATTTTAAGTTTTTCTTGTCTATTAATGTAAATGATGTCATACAATATTTTTCTTTCATGCCTGCCTTATCTCACTCAGCATACTGTCTTCTGCTACAAAATGTATGACAACTGTATTTTGGGGATCCCAAAGGGGTCATCTTGAGTATGATAGCAGGGACTTATGGAGAAATCTTAATAAAATTCAAAATTGTGTTGGTGAGAAAAAGCCCAGGATAGCTGCCCCAGGGAACTGTTCTTCCACCATGACAATGCACCTGCTCATTCTTTGAGATTTGCAAGGGCTGTCTGGCAAGAGTTTCAGTGGGAAACCTTACCCCCTCCATCCTTTGGGCCTGATCTTGTCCTTTCAGATGTCTTTTGGTTCCTGAGCTCAAAGAATATGGAACAGGAACGCACTCTGAGCGTCGCAAGAATGTCAAAACCAGTCGTTGGAAGGGTGCTGTAACTTGAAGAGCGCAAAACTCTTCAGGGAGGATCAGGGAGCTGGGAACACTGCCTTTAGGATTCTCGAGACCCAGGTCAAAGACACGTCAAGAAACAGCAGTGTCCTATGTTAAGAGTTCTGTTCAGTCATGGTTTCTGTGGGTTTTTTTTTAGCAATACTTTTGGACTTACTCTTCCAGGCACGTGTGTATGTGTCCTTGGGAAAAGGCTTGGTAACGTGTAAGGGTAGCGAAAAAGAGGAAGACCCTCAACAAGATAGATCGGCAGTGACTGCAGTAGTGAGCTCAAGCATAAGACAACCGTGAGGGTGACAAAGGACCGAGCAGTGTTTCATGCAGTTGTACATCGGGTTGCTATGAGTCAGAACTGATTAGACTGCCTCTAACCACATGAACATATGAATAAGCATATGCATGCATATGTCTATGTATAAATGATTATACAGAGAAGAGAGAGAGAGAGACTTGTGTATGATACACCTGGTTATTAGGGGTATCCCTGAAACGATCAGCCATCGAGAACCACATGGTCCCCTGTTCTACTGTGACACATATGGGATCATGATAAGTTAGAGTGACCTTGATGGCAACTGCTTGGTAAGATACATCAATAAATATTATGTATGCATTCACACGTATGTATGTATCTATTGATATATCCATATCACACCTATTAGAAGCTTAATGAAGATAATCCTTATGGTCTTATTGAAAGCAAGAACAACAGAAAATGCTCCTTAAAACAAAAAGACAAAACCAGAATATCTTTGTGTTTGTCTAACCCCCATGGCATGGTCCTGGAAATCACATTACATTTGATAGAAAAACAAGAAATCTTTGCAAACGACATTTTATTATGACTTTTATGGCTCTATGCCAGTGTGACAAGGAGCCCTGGTGGTGCATTGGGTTGGACAGTGCACTGCTGACGACACATCCATGGTTCAAGTCCACAGCCACTCCTTGGGAGAAAGATGAGGCTGCCTCTTCATGCAACAGTTTCACAGTCTCAGGTGTCCATAGGAGTAGCTCTGCTCTTTCCTATAAGGACACGATAAGTCAAAATAGACTCAAGGGCAGTGGGTCTGTTTTGGGTTTAGACAGTATAACAATAGTGAGTAGAAGAGAGAGAGAGAGAGAGACAGAGACAGAGAGACAAAGAGGTAGTGGAAACATGCTCATGAGAAGTGAGCAGGGGGAGGAAGTTTGATGGTAGGCAGGTGCAATATGAGTTCAGTTCTGCCAAAAATACACCTACTTTTGGGTGAGGACTAGAGAGAGACATGCGCCAATCATAGGATTGCCCTCTTGGAGAGAGGTGTAGGGGGCTTTAATTTTATTTTTCTAAATATTCCTTTAATGCCATGCTGCATTTTTCAGAGTGAAAAACAAGTTCTGAAGTGTCTGGCCCTCAAGTTTGTACAAGAAGCATAATCCCAAGCCCTGTTCATAAATATTATTTACCTATGTAACTCCTGCATAGCTGCTACCCATCTTTCAGGGAGGCTTATGCATGGCTATGATGATGAACAGGTTTCAATGGAGCTTCTGGACTATGATGGACTAGGAATAAAAGCCAGGCTATCGACTTCGGAAAAGCCAGTGAATCACCGTGGCCTGATCTGAACTCATGGGAACAGGGGCCGGGCAGTGCTTTCTTCTACACTTGTCCCACTGTTTCAAAATTGGGGTGGGGTGGTTATTTCCAGAAAATAATGAGACTGGAATTGAGGTCATGCAGGAGTAGTTTTCTCCCAACTCTTTCTTGAGCATTACTTCCTCTCAGTCTCTACAGAGATGTCTGGGTTTAAGGAGCCCTCCAGACTCATCTGCTTCAGGATATCCAGCTAGAAGGAGAAGTTTTAAGCCCTCCATGTCAGGCAGGAGTGGAAAAATACAGATGTAGAGGGACAGGGAATAAAGAGCACTGGAGTAGGAGTCTGCTATGGGAATTCTGCCTCCACCTCTTATTCTCCCTGCAGCCTGTTGCTGGCCAGTGTACCACTCTGAGCCTCAGGCTCTTCGTCTGCCCAGTGGGGATAATCATCTTAGAAAAGCCCCTTCTGTCCTAGGGCTGGGCATACAGATGAGGAACTAGATGTGAAAGAGCTGATGCAGTGATAGGTTTTTGATGGATGTGTGTGGAATTTGGGGCAAAACTGAGCAAACACAGGGAACTGTTTATAGCCAGTTGCAGCTGTACAGATACGAGGATAAAGATCACTCGCTACCACAAATGACTGCAAATACTATTATGCTGAGCTCTGGTCCTTTATCAGAGGATTCCCACCTTCACACACACATGCAGAGAGAGAGAGAGAAAGAGAGAGAGAGAGAGAGAGAGAGAGAAAGAGAGAGAGAGAGAGAGAGACAGAAAGTACACAGTACAGGTAAGAGGTGGGCCTGAGTTCTCACATTCCTTTCTGGATCCCAGTGTTCCCATCAATAAAAACATTAGTGGTCCCAGACCTAGGACTGTGGGTCCCATATTAAATGCAGATAGGTGTTTATTGACGGAGCTCTGGTGGCCTAGTGAGTTCTCATTGGGCTGCTAACCACACAGTCAGCAGTTCAAAACCACCAGCTTCTCTGCTGAAGAAAGATGAGGCTTTCCATCCCTGTAAAGAGTTACAGTCTCAGCGACCCACAGGGGAAGTTCTATCCTGTCCTATAGGGTTGCCATGAGTCAGAATCGATTCTGCGGCAATGAATTTGTTTAGGTTGATAGCAACTCTCGTGCTATAATGGTTTATCCATTGGGCTGCTTACCCCAAGGTCAGCAGTTTGAAACTACCAGCTGCTCTGTGGGAGGAAGATGAGGCTTGCTTCTCCTGTATAGTCGCAGCCTTGGAAACCTACAGGGGACCTTCTAGTCTGTCCCACAGCATGGTTATCAGTTGGTCTTGACTTGATAGCAGTGAGTTGAGATATTTTGTTTGGTTGACAGTATTGGAGGGGCGGGGTGGAGGGGTGTTAAAAATTGCCTACAAAACCAAGATAGAGATTTTGTTTTAAATCTCTAAGTCTAGGGTTCTGGGTTCTTGAGCATATGTCTCCTCACTGCCTTCTCTCTGCATGACAGTCTCTGCTCTACACTCAGTGTGCCGGAAACCCCAGACACCACCACCCCCATGCACAGTCTACCTTGCTGGCTCCCATGCACAGTCTACATCTACCATGCACAGTCTACCCTGCTTGCCTGGTGGATGCACTCTCTCTGCCTACATCCCTTGGTAGGTCTGTTTCACTCCCCAGCAGCCTGACTTCAGCACGGGGCCAGTCCCAAAGGACACACCGACATCTACTGGGAGAGAGCAAGTGGCCCTGGCCCCAGGAGATTAAAAGTGGCACAAAAGCAAAACCAGGGAAACCCCACTTCCTTCTGTGCCCAGGGAAGCAGCCTCCCAGGAGCCAGATCTGGGGAAAGCCCTTCTATTTTCTGGGCCTCCGTGGCCCCAGTGGAAGCAGCAAGGCGATTAGAACTCCGAACTTGCCCAGTTGTTTTGCGTTCTTCACCTCTCCAGTCTTTCCCTCCCTCTTTGGTTCTCATCACGACGGACGCGTGTGCGCAGGGTGCTGTCTTCTTGCCCACAGACAGTTATGCATTTTGCTGCAAAACATTTTAGCCTCTGCGGATTCCAAAGCCTGATCTCACCTCCCACCTCTCACCATCTGACCTCACTGCCTCCGCAGGCCTCCTGCATGACTAAACCCAGCCATTCCACCGGCTGCAGAGGAGCTGCCTGCTGGCATTGTGTAAGGGCAGCTCACAGAATGACTCACCTAATCTCCTCACTTATCAGTGTTCTCTGCAGCAGCAGACAACTCGAGATTGTTCAGCAGGTACCAGTTGTTCACCTGGGGAGGGCGCCGATCCCGCCCACTGAGAGCTGGGAAGCTGGTGAGGCGGGACCACAAGGGCTTTATTCTTTTCAGCTGGGTTCCTGGCACTGTAGGAGAGAGATTGCAGGATCCCTTGTCATGGTACAAGGGAGGCCAAACTCCTGGCCCTTGGTAAGCTCTGTGGCCCCAGACAAGCCCCTTCTCCATGGAGTCTTATCCGTAAATCATCCACTAAACATGCATGGTGCACATGGTGAATGGCTGCCAGGCGGAATGTTCCACTTTTCCCGGGACAAAGGCCTGGCGAGCTCCACTGACAAAACACCAGCCACGGAACCCTGCGGAGCACCGCAAACCAAACCGAACCAAACTTCCTGCCACCGAGTCCAGGCTGACTCACAGCGACCCTGTCGGACAGGGTAGAACTGCCTCTGTGAGTTTCCAAGACGAAACTCTTTACGGAAGTACAGGAAGCCTTGTCTTTCTCCAGCGGAGCAGTTGGTGGCTTCGAAGTGCTGACCTTGAGGTTAGCAGCCCAACATGTAAGCAGGGCGCCACCACAGTTTGACCCATACACACAGGGTCATGATGAGTAGGTTTTTTAAAGCGTGTCCCCTTCCCCCAATCAAATGGAAACTTGTTTCTAACTCTCAACGCTCTAGGATTCTTCACAAAGATTCAAGGTGGGATGAAGGTGGCATTCCAAATAGCATTTTATTCTGTTTTGTGGGGGTTTTTTTCAAGGTTTCCCAGAAATGGAGTGACACTCAACTCAGACATAACTTTTAAAAGTGTTTAAAATGAAGAGATGCCAGATGAGGGTTATAAACAACGGGGCATGAATTTTCATGGAAGTAGCTGAGTTATCAGTGAAGAATGTGGTAACATTGTACAATTGGGCCCCAATGATGATGCTGTCAGATAGACATTGCATGGCTAACTGAAACGTCAGTGGTTCAAACCCACCAGAGGCTCCATGGGCAAACCATGAGACTCTCTGGTCCAATAAAGATTTACAGCCTTGGAAACCCAATCTCAATTGGTTCACTATGAGTCAGAATTGACTCTATGGCAATGTTTTGTTTGGTTACTGCTCCTTGGTGGACAAATGGCTAATCACTTGATTTCTAACTGAAAGGTTGGCAGTTTGAACCTGTCTAAAGGTGCCTTGGAAGAAAGGCCTGGCAATCTGTGCATGGAAGATTGGGCCTGGAAGACCCTGTGCAGCACAGTTCTACTCTGACACACATGACGTTGCCACAAGTCCAGTCATCCTCAACACACTGGCAATTGGTCAGTGAAAGGATCCTTGAACGAGTCAGCTGGACACAGAGGCCACACAGGACAGGCCTGAGAGAGGGCAGGGACCCGCTGCTCTGGTCCTTGGCACTGATGTCAGTGTAGCTTCCACTTCAAAGAGCACTTCCTTCAGAACCAGACTTACAGTCAGTGGCACCAGCCAAGGGTCCCATCAGCTTCTGCTGGGGCCCACGGTGCCCCTCCCTCCCAGCAATACAATGCAAGTCCTCCTTGGAACGGTGGTAGACACTCACCTTTTAGTGTAAATTAGTTCATAACAACAAATGAATGGATAAGCAAAATGTGGCACATCGGCACCAGAGGATATTATTCAGCTGTCGGAGTAAGGAGGTATAGATACATGTTTCTACTTGGATAAACCTTGAAAACATTATGCTAAGGAGCACACACCAGCGACAAAAGGGCCTGCCTGGTTCCCCTCATATGAAACACCTAGAATAAGCAACTTAACAGAGACAGAGTGTAGAGGCTGCCAGGTTTGGAGGAGGGACAGGCGAGAGCGATGTGTAAGGGACAGGGACTCTCTGTCGGGGCGATGCAGAGTTGGGGAAACAGCGGTGACAACTGCACAATACGGCAAAGAGAGTGAGCGTCACTGTGCTGCGCACTCCACAGGGTTACGATGGCTCACTTCCGCTCGCCACAGTAAAACGTAAATAAAATAAAAATTAGTTCACCGACTCTGCTTGGATCTCACTGTGGTCACGAGAGGATTTCTATTAGGCTGGAAAGGAAGCCAGCCCAGAGAGACCGAGTTGGGTGGAGGGAGAAGGCCACAGGTGTTGAATTTCACCCCTGTTCTCTTCAAGGTTGGCCCTGGAGTGGAGGGGGGGCGGGACCCCCTCCCTTTGTCAATTTTCATGAGAAAACAAGATGATGCTCATATATCTCCGGAATGGTGAAAATCCAAGGAAACATGCTAGGCACAGGGCTGACAAGATAAACGCACCTCGCCTCCCACCGTTGGTTCAGAGGCAGACGAACAAGATGTAAATTCTCAATGGTAAAATAGTGTTGCTTGCAGCGGAGATGACAAAGCAGAGTGATGGGTCGTAGGGAAGCAGCTTAATTCGAGGATGAGGAAAGTTCTTCTGGAGGCAGCGATGCCTGAGCCAAAGCAGAAAAGGAAGGGCCTTCTTGGAAACGCACGAGGGAGTTTCAGAGAGTTGGTGGGGCTGTTCCTGGAACTCTGTGCCAGGCAGGAGCTGTCTGCAGGAGCTATGTGACATGGGCGGCCCTGCAGCTGGAGTGGAGACAGGGCTGGAGCCGCAGGGGTCCAGGGTTTCCATCTAAGGGAGTTTGGAAGCCGCTCCACTGGAGGCTTCCTGAGCATCTGTGAGAGCCCTAAAGACAGGAGAAAGTGTTTTGTAAACGAATGTGAAAATGCGACGCACTGTTATTATCCTATGGGTGTGTAACAACTTAGCGAGGTAGCTAAAAATATTAAATTGGCAGCTTGCTCCATCACTTCCCTCGGTGAAAACTAGAAGGAATGGGAGCCAGAGGTCCTGGGTGTGGAAGGACTCCTGGCAGCTACTCGGACCAGGGTGCATGTGCTCCAGCAGAGGGTGGCACTTTCCAAGTCCAGGGCCCTTCCCCAAACCCAAGAGCCAGAGCCCTGGGTGCCAGGCCAGGGTCCACCTGCTGCTTGTTTCCTCTCTACCTGGGACCGGGTGTGTGTGTGTGTGTGTGTGTGTGTGTGTCCCGTTTTATACTCATTCTTCACATGCCTTCCCGGGGAGGTGGAATTGAAGGTCTTTGAGCACCTGGCCTATTACTATAATGTGGAGCTGCCCTCCGCAGGAGACCCCAACATCTGTAGCAGACCCCAACACCTTTGTGAGCAGGTTCTGCTGACGCCTTCTTTCTCCCGAGAAGCTGTCTCTGAGCCTGCGGAAACGGTGGGTGAGGACCCTCTGTTGTACTCTGAGGACTCCCGGCCTTCCTCCCGCTCCGGGATTCCCTGGGTGCAGGGTACAGGATCGTAGCGGTGCTGTGGGTTAGTGACTGTCTAACCCCGAGGCTGTCTGCTCCTTAACTGACAGTCTCAGAAACCAACAGGGGCCGTTCAGGTCACCGTAAGGCACTGTAAGTTGGCATGAACTTGATGGCAGTGAGTTGAATGGGTTTTTTTTTGGGGGGGGGTTGTAAGCAGGGGGCAGGGTCCTGCCCTCTCCAAGAGTCTGGTGGGGGAGCCTTCCTAGAGACCGGGGAGGGCCTGCAAGAGCAAGCGCTCCCTAGTCTCCTGCCTTAAATAGCAACAAAGGATGTGCTCTCTTTCTCAATCTCTGTGCCATTCACAGGATGCTGGGGGCCCTGATCAGTGTCTTCGATAGGATCTGGGGTGCAGGCTCCTTCTAGGTGGCTGCTGGTGAGGAGGGGGTGGAGTGTCACGTCTGCTGGCAGCTTATTGGCTGCGGCCGGTCTATGGTTATGCCAAACGTCAAAGACGCACCACAGTAGCATCCTTGTCCTAGCTGTCATCTGGCATGGTGTTGTCAGCGTGCCCAGACCCCTGACGGAAACACTGTTCGGTCCTGTGCCCTCTTCATGCTGCATGTGGCTCGAACCATTGGCATCTATTGGGTTGTGCTTCGCTGATGTTTAGAAGCAGACTACCAGACCTTTCTTCTGTGTCTTCATCTGAAAGACCCCATGAAACCTGTTCAGCATCATTGCAACCCTCCACCCTTCACTGACAGAGGGGGAGGGCGGGGTCCGAGGGACAGGTCAAACTCAAACTCACTGCCATCCAGTTGATGCTGACTCATAGCGACCGTGTCGCACAGGGTAGAATTGGCCCTTTGAGTTGTTGAGACTGTCACTCTTTCTGGGAGTTGAAAGCCGTGTCTTTCTCCCATGGGGCGGCTGTTGGGGTTGAACTGTTGAACCTGTGGTTAGCAGGTCAATGTGTAACCACTATGCCAGCAGGACTCCTGTATGAGGCAGATAAGTAAACAGTTACTTAATACCAGGCCTTTGGCTCATGCATCTGGGTTGGGGATCAAACCCAAGCCTCTTGCATGAAAGGTGATCATCCACGCTCTCACTTGACTTTGATCTTAAAAATCCAAACCCACTATTAGTGAGTGGATTATGATGCACACCAACCTGGTGCAAAATTCCTAGACCACGGATTTTCGCAGGCACAGACAGCATCCTCTTTCAGCAGCTGGTAGGTTTGAACTGCTAAACATGCCCAACACCTAACCTGTAGCACCACCTGCATGAAAGTCTGTGGGAAGGGTCAGCGAATCTGGGTTTTCAAAGCCTCTAAGGGTGGGTGGGGCGCCCATTAAAGAGATGCCCTAGAAGTCAGGGAACACAGTGCATGAGGCGGCAGGAAACCTGGCATCCAACCTCTCTTCTGCCACAATGTGACCTTGGTTGAGTCATGTCCCTTCTTGGGCCTTAGTTTCCCCATCTGGATAAAGGAGGTGACCGAATTGGTTGGAAGTTATTGGTGCTAGCCCACTTGACTGCTAACCAAAAGGTTGGAGGTCAAGTCCACCTAGAGGCACTGCATAAGAAAAGACTGGTGATCCACTTCCCCTAAATTAGCCAGTGAGACCCCAATGGAGCCCAGTTCTACTCTGGCCCCCTTGCAGTCTCTGTGACTTGAATGTAACTCGACACCAACTGGGTCTTTTGGATTTTTTTGTGGGTTCACCTCTTGTTCATGAGGCCCTCTTCTAAAACTCCATGTGCCCTGGCTTCCCTGGCGTGGCCCCCATTTCCAATTGGCTGTGACATTTCTGTGACTCAGGGGGCAGGCCCAGGAGCCGGAAGGCAGGGTGCAGAGGGCGGGTGCCCGGCTTTCCGCCCCACTGCCACAGGAGCCGGGCGCCTAGCGTGGCCTATTGTCCTCATGGGAGGTCTTAGCTCGCAAGGCTGCCAGCCCGACTGCTCAGGCGCCAGGGCTGTTTCATTATTTCATCAAAGTTCATTATGCCGGGGAGGAGCCCAGTAATAAAACATGATTACAAGTGTCTCCAACGAGCAGTTAAAGACATAATTTGCGTGTGCGTTGAGCGGCAGCCCTGCACAGAATGCACGGGGTTTGCACCTCTGAGTGATGCCAGGCTTCGTGTGAAATGAAGCGAGGGGCTTCCGACGTGGGGCCCCGTTTGCTGTTTGATACAGAGGCATGTGTGCCTCTGAAAACACACACTTTGGTATGGGGTCAAGGAAGGAACGGGGCACCAAAGACTCCAGGGGACTTCACTGCAGTGAGCAGATCAGGTGTCAGAGGCAAGGCACTGTGGGAGAAACTGCTTTTCTGTCTTCCTTCTGTTTCCCTCTGCCCCTCCCTTCCTCTCCCTGCTTTCATTCTTTCTCTTGCTTTACTTCCTTCCCTCCATCTTTTTCTCTTTCCTTCTCTCATTCTCCCTAGATTTCTATCTCTATCTCTGTAACTCTGCATCTGTATATCTATCTTTCTGTCTGTCTTTCCCTGGGCACCGTGCCTCCCCATCTCCCTTCAGGAGCTGGCAGCCTGGGATGACTGCAGGAAGGCAATAGATGACGCTTTAGAAGCCAGCGTTAAGAAGTCAAGATCTTTGGCTTGTCCATATCATCTGGAGTAATTTCTAGGGATGTCTTTGTACTGGCCGTCAACTGGGGACAAGGTGGTGTTTTCTTCCCTCCCTGATAGTAACTGTAAGGTAGGCAATTCAAACCCATCAGTCACTCCTAAGGAGAAAGAGGAGGCTGTTGGTTTCTGTAAAGAAATTTGGCCTCGGGTATCCTATACAGTGTCACTATGTGTTGGAATCAACTCAACAGCAGTGAATTTGTTTCTTTGGTTATTATTATTTTCATTTCATATCTTCGTATTGGGGACTTGGACAACTGTTATCACAATCCATACATCCATCCATTGTGTCACGCACATTTGTACATTTGTTGCCATCATCATTCACAGAACATTTGCTTTCTGCTTGAGCCCTTGGTATCAGTTCTTCATTTTTCCCCTCCCTTCCTGCTCCCCTCCCTCATGAACCCTTGATAATTTATAAATTATTATTATTTTGTTATAAATTATTATTATTTTGTCATATCTTACACTGTCCGATGTCTCCCTTCGCCCACTTCTCTGTTGTCTATTCCCCAGGAGGAGGTTATATGTAGATCTTTGTAATCTATCCCCCCTTTCTCCCTCACCTTCCCTCCACCCTCCTGGTATCGCCATTCTCACCACTGGTCCTGAAGGGAATCATCTGTCCTGGATTCCCTGTGTTTCCGTTTCCTATCTGTACCAGTGTCCATCCTCTGGTCTAGCCGGATTTGTAAGGTAGAATTAGGATCATGATAGTGTAGGGGGAGGAAGCATTCAAGAATTAGAGGAGAGTTGTATGTTTCATCGTTGCTACCCTGCACCCTGACTGGCTTGTCTCCTCCCCAGGACCCTTCTGTAAGGGGATGTCCAGTTGCCTACAGATGGAATTTGGGTCCCCAATCTGCACTCCCCCTCATTCACAATAACATAATTTTTTGGGTCATCTTTGGTTATTATTAACCCAGCTACTAGATACTAGGGCCAAGTCCCCTGGGTGTCACGTGCAGGAGTCAACCATTAGCTAAAAGGCTGTAAGTCTGCTTCTGCTCAGAAGCTGGTTGGAAGAAAGGCCTGGCAATCTACTTCCAACAGTCATTGAAAAGTCTATGCAGCCCAACACATATGGAGCTGCCGTGAAATAGGCTCCGTAGCAACTGGTTTGTCTTTGGTTACTAGATACCCAGGATCAAGCTCTGGTGGGGGCTGGCATGCTAAGCATCCATCAAAGGAAGAAGGAGTCCCAGGGGCTCCAAGCAAAGAAATGTGTTAGCACCCCTAGACATGACGGGGCAGGGAGAGCCAAGAAAGAGAGACCCAGGACAGGTATCGCTGAACACAGCCATTGTTGAACCATTAACAGGCCAGAAGGGAGCCGGCCTTCCTGACCTAGAGCAGGGGAGAGTGGATCTAGAGGGACAAACAATATCCAACATGGACATTGGAGACACTGATTTGTTTTCTCTATTAACTGCATTCTTATGTGTAATATGTGAAAGTTGGACATTGAATAAGAATGACCAAAGAAGAGTCGGTGCATTTGAATTATGGTGCTGGAGAAGAATCCTGAAAGTGCCATGGGCTGCTCAAAGGACAGACCGATCTGTCCTGGACGAAGCACAGCCAGAGTGCTCCCTAGAGGCAAGGATGGTGAGGCTTTGTCTTACATGCTTTGGACGTGCTGTCAGGAGAGACCAGTCCCTGGAGAAGGACATCATGTTTGGTAATGAAGGGGGCAGTGAAAAAGAGGAAGGCCCTTAAGGAGAGGGACTGACACAGCGGCTGCAACAAGCATCGGGACAATTGTAAGGACAGCCCAGGAGCGGGCCATGCTTCCTTCTCTTGCGGCTAAGGTCTCTATTGGTTGGACATCATTCGGTGGCTCCTAACAACAATGACAGCCTATGTGTAACACTTTAATTCCATCATCTTTAAACTCTCCAAGATCGTTTCGAATCAACTGTTTGTTGTCTACTCAAAGGCACCTCAGAAGACAGGCAGAGCAGGCATGACTTCCCAAATGGAGGCAGCAAATGTGTCTGTCTCTCTTTGGAAGCCTCAGGAAATGAGCATGTATGTCTCAGCTTTCATGGCTATTTGTTGGTTTGGTTTGGTTTTAGCACCATCTGTTTGAAACATGCTTCTGATGCAACTCTCAACGGTGAGCAGGTTCGCAGCAGTTTTGAGTGACAGAGCAGTCTGTGCTTAGGAATTTGTTTTGTGGGTTCTGGGTGAGTGGTCCTGTCAGTAGCCACGGACGACCAAAAGAAGGCACAGGTCTGTCTTGGAACGTCAGAGGCGCCTTGGGATCCTCCACAGCAGATGGTGAGACTTTAAGTCTTGTACGTGGGACATGTCATCAGGAGGCTCTAGTCCAGTGTGTCTCCACCTTTCTGATGGCGGGACCCTTGAATACAGTTCCTCATGTTGTAGTGCCCTCCCCCAACTATAACATGATCTTCATGGCTACTCCATCCATGACATTTTGCTACTGTGATGAGTCGGGCAACTCCTGTGAAAGGGGTCATGGCCCACAGGTTGAGAACCGCTGGTTTCGTCCCAGGTGCGAGACCTCGTGCTGGGCAGAACAGAGCGTCAATGAATCAGAGGAAGCTCCTCCATAAGATGGGTTGGCGCAGTGGCTGCAGTGATGGAGTCCAGCCTAGCAACCAGTGTGAGGATGGCACAGGACCAGAGAGCGTCTTGTTCTGTTTGTACACGGGAGCACTATAAATCGCAACCAACTGGAGGCACCTAGCAACAGCAACAAATATATGTCTATGTTCTTTATCCTCATCTGTTTTCTTTTCTTTCCAATGATAGCATACTGTGTAGGCGGTGCTGTGAGCATCTTGCTATTTTCATTGACTATATCTTGCACGTCATTAATTTGGGTGATAAAGATCACAGTATGGGGGAGCGTAACCAGATCAGTTTGTCAGAGAATATTTCTTCCCAATTCCAAGTGATCTAACATGGGTATCTTGACATTGGCCAGGGGGAAGTCTTTACACCATGGACATCGACACCATGTCTTGACACATGATTAAGTCAGAGCTTTGTTTCCTTCTCAGCTGGAGAGTTGATTGTTACACACTTAGCAACACACCACGGGCTAAAAACAAACACACAGAAGCAACAAAAACCTCGAACCAGTGGCTATTGAATTGATGGAGAACTCATGGAGACCTCATGAGACTCACAAACCCAAAACAAGACACGTCAAAAGAAAACATCAATCACAACCATTGAGTCAATTCGGACTCAGAGTGACCCTTTAGGGCAGGGTAGAACTGCCCCCTTGAGTTTCCAAGACTGTAACTCTTTATGGCAGTAGAAAGCCGATCTTTCTCCCATGGAGAGCGAGTGGATTTGAACTGCTGACCTTGCAGTTAGCAGTCCAACTGGAGATAACTATAGCACCATGGCTCCACACGTGTCCTGGGGCAGCTTTATTTCTTTATGTTCTTAACAGCTGCATAGTTATCTATTGTATAGACAAATTTCACTTACTAAAGGAATCCCCTGTTGTTGGGCATTTCCTTTGTTTCTGATCTCTTGTCAATGCAGCCAATGCTGAGGTAAATAACATCACCTTGCAGAGGTACACAATCATGAAACAGTCCTAGAAGTGGCCTTTTGAAGTCAAAATGATCCCCATAACCACCTGTTATTTTGACAGGCATTGTCACCTGACCCTCTCAAGAGCTGCGAGCCATACGCTGTGTATTCTGCCAGCGACACATGAGGATATCGTTACCCTCACACCCTCTGCATTAGCAAGGTGTGAGTATCCCCGTGGTGTGGTTAGGTACTGTGTTAGGCTGGGATGTCTAGAGAAGCAAAGCCAGTGAGACTCATATCTGTAAATGAAAGAGCTTTAGATCAAGAAGTGCCTTACTATCAACAAAGCATCCCAGCACAGTCCATGGGTCTGATGCCCAGACTCAGGGAGCCATAGGCCAATGATGCAGAAAGGTGAAGTGGGATCCGGGAAGATCACAGCCCAATGGGTGCAGAGTCATGTGGATCCAAGTTTAGTGAAAATATGGTGTTGACAGCTCTCAGGGTCTGGCAGCTCACATGGGCTGCCCCTGCAGACAGGTACAGAGGCTAGCAAGGAGGCCATGCCTCCCAGGAGACATCAACAGGCTGTATCCTGAACTCCATCCCTACACAGGTGCAAGGTGACTTAAAATCTAACTGCCACAGGTGCTTTCAATTCTGACACATAGGAACTCTGGGTACGACACTCCTTGGTCCTGGTCCATCCTCACAATCATGCCTATGTTTGAACCCACTGAGTAAATCCATTTCACTGAGGGTCATCCTCTTTTTTCAATACCCCTCTATTTTAACAAGCATGAAGCCCTTCTCCAATGACTGGTCTCTCCTGATAACCTGTCCAAACTATGGAGGCAAAGTGTTGCCATCCTTGCTTCTAAGAAACATTCTGGCTGTACTTCTTCTAAAACAAATTTATTTGTTCTTCTAGCAGCATCCCATGGTCAATTCCATGTTCTTCACCACATCCTAATTCCCCGTTATTGTGCATTTCCTCATGATGAGTTCGACTGAACATCTGTTCGTGTATGTAAGAGCCATTTGTGGTTCCTTTTCTGTGCCTCCCGGTCCTTTGGATCAGGAAAGATGGAAAGACCACTCTAATTGAATCTCTCTTCATCCCAAAAATGGTAACATGGAGACCTTGAAACTTGCCCAAGACCCGACAACGAGTATTGGAAGAGATGGGATTAAAAACAGTAGTTATATTTTCCTTACAATAAGCAAATCAATAGTCTAATGGATACGGAATTACAAAGTGTGTTAAGTATTATGTAAATGGTGGTCCCCCAGACTAGGCCAGGCCTATGGGCATGTATTATTTAGGCCTACATAATATTTTGTTCTTATTGTTTAATTTAAAACAGTTGTCAAATTTAAAAGCAAGGAGATTTGGCCTATAAATCCTTATTTTGGGTTTCTTTTGAGGGGCCTGGTTGGCAATACAGGAACTCCTGCACCGTCGGACAGAGCAGCCTGCTGGTCTCCGAAAACATCAGCTCCAGCTTGCCCCAGTCTCCACTGCTCCTTATTGCTTCCCTGAAGCTGTCAGCGTGTGTCATTTGTCACGGACTTGTGCTATCGTTTTCTTATAATGAGCAGAGAAGGGAAGTGTTGCTTGTAGCCTGTTCCTATCAAAACACACGTGTACACTTCACTGGTTTTGCTGCTCCACAGGACGCATTTTAAGACATGCATCAATTCAACATGTCCCGGTGCAGCAGGCCAATGGCAAACCTGACCCATGGCAGATGTGTGTCTCTCTTTACTCTCAAGTCATGAGGAAACAGAGGGCGTTGGTGGAGCCATTCTGTATTCCTGCCATGCAGCTTTTGGTTTCGTTTCCATCCAGTTGGCGTCTTCAGGAGCGTCGGTAGTCCTGAGCCCATTGCTGTCAGTCCTCTCGCTGAGGTTGCCCTCCCCTTCATTGACCTTCACTTTAGCCAAAAGGATGTCCTCTTCTATCAGCTGGCCCCTTCTGATGGCATGGCCCAGGTAAGGAGTCAGTGTCTTGGACAATATTCATACACCACAGAGTTCCCATTGGCTGAGTTTGGGAAGTGAATTGCCAGGCATTCCTTGTGAGCCTGGCATCATCTGGAAGCCCATCATCTGAGACGCGCCCACCATGGGTGGTCCTGCTGCTTGAAATGCAGGTGGCATCACTCCCAGCACCATAGCAACATGCGAGTCATTGTGGTGCAGCACCCTGACCGACAGGTGGCAAGAAGTAGGTGGTTCATGAATGTGTGGTGTATGTATACGCCTGTGACCCATGTTGACCTAGTTATACCAGATTAATGAGAGTGAATCAAATGGGAGTTCTGTAGCATATATAGTTAATGTTCCTTGTTTTTCATTTCTAGAATCACAGTAATAAAGTTGAGTTGAACACAGACTCTAAAGACTTGGGTTTAAGCCCCAGGCCTGACTCTTCCTAGGTCTCTGTGTGCCTGAGGAGGCAGGTCTCTTAGTCTCTCTGAGCCCTTCATTTCCTCTGCTGAAAGATGAGGCCAACAGGAACTCAAATTGCTGTGCTTATCAACGAAAGACTGTAGATTAAAATAAGAGTAATGGCTGATAAAGTAACTTACCCAGGATAACTTCATATACATATTATTCATCAAGGGAGATAGCACCCACTGTATGGTGGTACTCAGTTGCATGAACTTCAGAATGGAAGAAGATGATCTAGATTCAGAGCCTGGCTCAGATGTGAACCCCGAGTGTATCTATCCCTTCACCCCCATGAGCTTAAACTCCTGTTAGCAAATGAGGCACAGGAGCGTTTTCGTCACAGAGTGAGCACAGAAAGTCAACCTGAGAATGTATTTGAAATCACGCTGTGAACACAAACAGAGGTGAGAACTAGAAGGGATGGTGTAGTTGGCCAGTTCCTCCACTTGGCTGCCGTGCCTCGGTTCAAGTCACCCCTGTCTCTTCCCTGGGCTCCTCCAACAGTCGGTTCCTGCTCGTCCCGCTTCCACGTGCATCCACTTCTAGTCCAGTCCCCCCATCTTGACCACAGGGATCCGGTATGTCACTTCCCTGCTTACAGTCTTCATCGACTCCCCTGACCTTCAGGAAAGTGTCTCGTTCCATAGAGGCGTTCGGACAGGCTGCCTCACTCTGACCCTGCCTGCCGAGCACTAACACGCTCTCCGTTGCACACTACCTCCTGGCTTGCTTTAGGAGAGGCCCTCCATGTTTTTCATGGTTCTGTGGCACGTATGTGCTTCTGTTCACCTGGAGCATTCTCGCCTCTACCTGGAGAGCAGGGACTATGTCTTGTGCCTGTATCTTTCTCGAGCCACAAACAGCCTTTCAGATAGCAGGCACTCAATAAGCCCCTGCCCAATGAATTAACCTAATGTTTATGTAGGACACACAAAGTGCCAGCACAACACTGAAGGTGTTTATTTACATTTTTTCAGTGCAGAGGGATTTTCCCAATTCTCACTTACTGCCATCCAGACAATTCTGACTCACAGTGAGCTTCTAAGACTGTCACTGTTTATGGGAGTAAGCCTGCTAAAACCTTGCAGTTAGCAGACCAAAGAATAACCACTACACCACCTGGGTTCCTACGGTTCTCCACCACATTCTTATACACCACATTCAAAATAGACAATCCCAGCAAAGTATTTTGGACCACGGTAAACAAGTTATTTTGCACTTCATTTTCGAGAGAGCTACCTGTCCACAGTACTTCCTTTGAGGTTAGAAGGAAAGGGATATTATTTTAGACCCATGGGCATTAATGCACCCTCCATGCTGTATTTTCCCTTCACACGGAGAGGTTGGCTGCCCCTCCGATCGAACACACGGTGCCCATCGCATGGCCTACAGCCATCAGCAGTCTACAGGGAACCACTTCACATTTGAGGTCTCAGACCCTTAGCCACTGATTGAGGGAAGGTGGCTCTTCCCAATCCCACCGCTTTGCTTCTTCCCCAAATATAACTGTCGAGGCTACTTGCCCCAGGATGATGAAATGTCAATGAATCCTGCTCATCACAGAGAGGGGGTAGGAAGCCATCTGCATGATTTCAGAGCATTTCTTCCACACCGTTCTAACACAACCCTCTTGACGCGATGGGGAGGGGAGCAGGTCAGTACCTGTGAACTGATACCACTGTTAGATTTGCACACCCATCTCATCTCCACCACCTGCTAACCCGTGTGGTCTTGAACAAGTTATGTTATCTGTCTAGGCTTCGCTTCCCTTCCCTCCAAACCAAAACCAAAACCAAAACCACTACCATGGAGTCAATGCTGACTCACACCAACCCTATAGGACAGGGTAGAACGGTCCCTGTGAGTTTCTGAGACTGTAACTGTTTACAGGAGTAGAAAATCCTGATTTTTGCTTGCAGAGGATCTGCTGGTTTCGAACTGTTGACCTTCTGGTTAACAGGCTATTATGTAACCACTATGTTAGCAGGGCTACTTCCGCCCTTGGATACACAAAAGGATAGTAATCTTGACTTTCAATTGTGCTGTGAATGTTGGCTGGAGGAAGAAGTGTGCCAAATTACCTGACAGCCCACTAGGCATGGAACTGGTGCCTAGGGGGGTGGGAAGGCATCTTCACTCAAATGACCAGTTCTGATGGGTTAGGGGTGCCCCTGGACATTGGGCTGGTCTTCTGAGAACTTGTCAAAATGCCTGAGAAACCAAGGCTGCCATCTCTCTGCCAAGGTAGAGGAGGAAGACTGGAACTAGTGCTAAGTACATCCTGTCCCTGGCTCTCCTGAATACGACCCAAGGGGGACCTTTGATGCTGCCTTTACATCAATAAGCAATATCATGCGGGTAAAGAAGAAAGTGAAGTTGTAAATGATTCTGTTTTACTTGCATCAACAGTCCAGGTACATGGAAGCAGCCTTGACGAAGCCACACAACACATCACACTGGGCAAAGCTATAACCCAGAGACCTAACATTCTGAAAAGCAAAGATGTCCCTTTGAGGACTGTGGCAGTTACATAACCTTCTGTCAGCTTGCGAAGTAGGGGAGTGTAGCCTGCCAATCAGGTCACAGCTTGATGACCTCTTTTGGAGGCACGAAGGGGATAAATAGCTCACTAGAGTCCAGATACACTCTCTGCTTAGTCTTCTGATTGATGAGCCACACGGAGCTACGCTGATGGAGCCCGGCCCCTGGAGCTAGACGAGCCACATGGAGACCAGTGTTGAGATGTTTCTACTGCCACTGAGATATAAAAGAGCAGCTCAAGCAAGCGAGTAGCAGAGATGGGGGGGGGATGGATGCTCTGCCCTATGACAATTGCCGAGGAACCAAGGAACAGAAGTTGGGAAGCCGCAGTGGCCTTCCCTTGGAACTAACCCAGAGAGCAACACTGTGAGGACAGTGGGTTTCAGCCTCCCGTGGCATTTCTGCTCCAGCAGCGGTAGCTAACTGAGACAGTGGACAGGACCAGCGGCAAGGGGGAGAACCCACAAGGAGTTGCAGACCCACTAGCCGGCCCCACAGATGCACACATGCCAAGTACTGTGAAGAGGGCCCACGGCCAGACACGGGTCCTTCTGCTATACGGGCCTTACCCCGGGCTCCAGCTTGACACACTGGCAGCCAATGGCCGTAGCGTGGTGAGCATATTTAGAGAAATGATTTCCCTCTCTGTTTTAGTTCCCTTCTGAGTCTGCAAGGACAGGCAGCCAGTTCTCCAGGGAATGGTCCTCAAACAAAGGTAGAGGCGCCAAGTGGGCGGAAGTCAAAGGGTTGGAAGCTCAGGGCAACTCAAGGTCCTAGAGTTAGACCAGGAGGGGCCAGACTGGGAGGGCAGTCACCAATGCGTTTGCAGGTCCAGGCACCCACACCGAGTGGCTCCACACGTGTCTCATGGATGCCTATTCTTTTCCCCAGTGGTTCACAGGTGACTGTGCATGACCTCTGAGTGGCGGGATGCTTCAAGATGAGGAACATGGGAAGCAGCGCTGAGAATGGGACCTTCCACAACAGCTCAACAACCCATGCTGGGTTCGACAAAGACTTTAAAAAATTTTTCCTTTCTTTTTTAAAACTATTATTTTTCTCTGAGATGATAAGCCACAAGTTCAGCGGGATGGAGCCTGTAAACCAGTGGTTCTCCACCTTCCTAAAACAGCAACCCTTTAACACAGTGACCCCTCAGCCATAGAATTATTGTTGTTGCTACTTCATAACTGTCATTTTGCTACTGGTATGCATCGTAAGGCAAATATCTGATATGCAGGATGTATTAGGTGACCCTGTGAAAGGGTCGTTCGCTCCCCAAATCGGTCACAACCCACAGGTTGAGAACCGCTGCTCTAAACCGCTGAGTCAGCAAAATGACGAGGCTGGAGGGCCGTTACATAAGCTTCCGCCTGGAACCAGGAGTCTATGGTCCTTCCTGCCCAGTGTAGCTGAATCAGCGGGGCTGCACTTGGATTGCAAAAATAGAACACGAAGCGGGGGAGGGAGTGGGGGTGTACAAGGGATCCTATCTGGGCTTAAATGACACAAATCCCACCCTGCACTCCGGAAACCGAAATCCTAATTCACAGTAACCGAAGGAGAGCCACAAGGTGCCTTATCTCGGTCATTTCCGAAGGGAAGTGAAAAGCGATGGATTCTCAACTGCCCTTTGTCTCCCGCACAGCACCGCCCCCACGTCTCTTGCAAAGGAGGCTCTGTGGCGGCTAATCTCTCTTGGCTCCACGCACGGCACATTATCATTTTTATCGGCCTCATAAATCGCCTTTCCAGCTTACACCAAAATATACATTGCCGACTGCAATTATTCCCGCACGCCCACCCCCCATTCTCGTTTTTCATTTTGATGCCAGGTAAACCCCGTCATTACACGCCTCGGGGTGGCTTCCCCAAACGTCAAGATGAAAACGGACCATGGGGACTTGCGCAAGAGTGAGTCAGCGGAGCAATTTGAACCAATAAATATCAAAGTCATGTTTAAGCAGAGAACAATTCATTTGATACCACATCTGTCAACAGGCCTGCGGAGGATTTTCCTTCCTAGGGCTCCGCCCTGGCGGCCCTGCGGGCGCTCCTTCTTCCTGGTATGTCCTGAGGATGGTTGCTGCTCGCGCCGCACCCAGGACGGCGGCCTGCGCCCCGGGCAGCCCCGGGCCAGGGGCTTCTGCGCGGACCTGCTGGCCCTTCCCTGCTATCACGACAGCCTCCTCTGCCGGGCTGTGCAATTAGCAATTGTGTTTTATTGGCTGACGTGGGCCCCTGGCCAAGAGCGCTGGGATTGAATCAATATTCCTTTTATTATGTCATCGCAGGCAAATGAATTATGAAAACAAAAGCTCAATATGAAGCTGCCAATGCTAATTACTGGGTCGGATGCGGAGGCACAGTACACAAAGGGCACTGTGTCCGGGAGGGAGCGGCCGGAGCTGCCCTCTGCGCTGGGTCTGGGGGCTGCGTGGCCGCCTCTCTTTCTTACAGAGGGAAGTTGGAAAGCGTCTAATCCCGTCCCTGAGTCCACTGGGCCAGATGCTACCGTTTAAACCGACGCAGTCCAATTTGACTCAAACATTTATTAAGCACCTATTGGGGGCGAAGGCTCCCTCCTGGTATAGTGTTTATGCATTGGGCAGTGATCCTCCAGGTCGTCAGTTGGAAACCACTAGCAGCCCCCTGGGAGAAAGTCGGGGCTTACTACTCCCATAGAGTCAAAGTCTCAGAAACCCACTGGGGCAGTCCTACCCTGTCCTTTAGGGTTGCTATGAGTCCGCATGGACTCCATGGCAGAGAGGTTTTAATTTACTGGATACAAAGTGTCTTCTCATTGAACTACCGACTTAATATACTGCTGTGTCTGGAGTCTGGTGGTGAGGAAGGCAAGGCGTGGGAATCAGACAACCGCTGCCAATCTCAGACTCCTTGTACTGAGTAAACACCTCCTGGCTGAACCTCAGTTTCTTCCATAAGGCCTGTCACACAGAACCAGCAGAAAATAAATGCTAGCTTCTCCTTCCTCTTCTCCCCTTTCCCCTCCCCCCTCCCCCCATCCTCCTCTTCCTCCTCCTTATCATCCTTATTGATCAGGAAGCACCCTTAGGGCCCAGAGTCAAAGCAAAACAAACCAATCGCCCTGTCCCTGTCGTTATATGCCTTGCACTCTTGCCAGCTCTCTGTGTCAGGTTCTCCACAGGCTGAGGTTTCAGAAGTCCAACACCAGGCCTTCCTTTCCCATGACCCTCCAGCCGAACTCAATCACCCAACCTGAAATGTTCACCTAGGGACTCCTTTTGAATCCCACGTTGGTTGTCAATATGCACCCCCCCTCCCACCCCAGCCCCCACACAAAGAGCTTCTGGAGGTGGTGGGTCAGAGTGTGGGAGAACTGAGCTCCCATGGGCCACCAGAAAGGCAGGCATCGGATTCTCAGTTCTTCTGAAGGGCAGGCCTCGTGTACATGAGACTTGGCCTTGGTGTCACGGACTGGTCTCTAATGCAATCACACAAGCACGGTGCTCAGCACGGTCCATGCTCGAGTTTCCCGACTCTTGTCCTGCTGCCTTCTAATCTGTATGCATTTCAGCTGTGAGTGTGCGTTTTGGTAAGTAAAGTCTGGGGAAGCCATGGAGCCCGCCCTGGGCTCTGGGATCCCCTGTTCATGGTTCCCCCTCCTACTGCCTCCTTGTTTGCTGTGTTGGGTACATGGCTGTCCATCCACTCCTCCGCCTCTGCCCAGTGACTGAGCCACCCTCTGACCCTGGCATTGGCTGGGCCACAGGTACGGGGACGGTCAGGATCGGGCGCAGGCATCCCTTGGTATCTGTGAAGGTCTGTACTCGCTCCTCAAGTAGCCCCTGCCCAAAGGCGTAGACTGAGCCGCGGAACTGCAAATGGAGACACAGGTTGAGAAGGAGACTGGAAGAAAAGAGCTTTGCCCACTCGCTGACCACTTGGGCCTGCGTGGGCTTTGGCAGCCTTGGACACCGGTGGCAGCCGTGGGTGTTTTGATTCCTCGCCACAGGCCAGTGGAGGGAGGGAGGGAGGGAGTCAGGGTGAAGACAGGGCAGCCTGGTGGTTACCAGCCTGTGGAGTTGGCTTCTGCTCGCACCTGGTGCAGGCTTAGGTAAGATGCTCTGCTTCTTGTGGGGCTCATTTTCTCATCTCCGAAATGAGGAGGACAACGAGGTTGCCAGACAGCTTCAAAGAAACCTTGCAAGTACGAGCTCTTGGCCGTGCGCCTGGTGAAGAGCATCTGGCCCTACGGAGGCATTCGTTCTAATTGTTTCACCACCGACAGTGTCCCTCCTCCTCCTCATTATTACTGTCACCTGAAGCCATATTTTGTCACCTGCGTGACACTAGGCATGCTATTGCCATTCGAAATCAAATGAGCACGCTCTCGCTTGTGGTCTAGCACAGTGGTTCTCAACCTGTGGGTCGCGACCCCTTTGGGGGGGGGATTGAACAACCCTTTCACAGGGGTCTCCTGATTCATAGCAGTAGCAAAACTACAGTTATGAAGTAGCAACAAAAACAATTTTATGTTTGGGGGGGGGGTCACCACAACATGAGGAACTGCCTTAAAGAGGCGAGGCATCAGGAAGGTTGAGAACCACCTTTCTAGCGTCTAAAAGTGATGGCCTCTAAACTTCCCTGAACCTCAGCTCTGTCGTCTGTAAAAGGGTAGGAAGAGTACACGCCCCGTCACTTGACAGGAGAAAGCTGTGACAGTCTGCTTCGGCAAAGAGCACAGAGCTAGAGAGCATCCCGTCACACTGGCATTGTGTGCTTACAGAAACGGAGGCACCATAAGGCATGAGATGGTCACACACCACGTCACACTGCAGGGGGACAGGGCCGAAGACCGATTCCTTCCCCTGATTCACAATCAATGTTCTCCAGAGAGTAGCTATTCATGTACAACTTCATAATTTCTGCTTCAACATCATTTCATCACACTGTTAAACACTTGATAGTCTTTTAGGAAAGCAAGGCACTAGTTTCACAAAAACACTAGTGGATGAAGAAACACGATCCCTTTCCTAAACAGAAAATAATTGTCCTTAGATACAATAAATACATTAAAACAACTAAACGCTGTCATTCAGTTCTAGCCTTTGTCCAAAGGGGAAGTTAGCAATTGCTAAGGGAGGGATTAAAGATTATCTCGCCTCAGCCTGAACCCTTTTCCTTGATCTAATTAGAAGATAATGGAGAGAGGATTAGCTTTCTCCTGTGCAATTTGATGCTCTTTGGTGCCATATCTGTACACCATAGAAACCCAAATCCACTCACAGTGATCCGATGCAGGGTTTCTGCAGCTGTAAATCTTTTTTTATATATAACAGATTTATTGGCCTATCATTCACAAACTATAATTCAACAGTGCAGTCATATTAAGAAGAGGCTGTAAATCTTTCTGGGAGAGGATGGCATCACTTTTACCCCATGAGGTAGCTAGTGGGCTTGAACTGCTGACTCTGTGATTAGCAGCCCAATGCCCAGCTCACAGTTGCCATTCCGACTCACAGCGACCCTAGAGGACAGGGTAGAAATGCCCCTGTGGGTTTTCTGAGGCTAATTCTTTATGGGAGTAGAAAGTCACGTCTTTCTCCCTCTGAGCAGCCTGTGGTTTCAAACTGCTGCATTTGGGGTTTGCATCCCAACATGTAACCACTTTGCCACCCGGGTTCCTGGCACCATTCAATTATTGCCCTCACTGGTGTGCATCTACTGCTCTCAGCGCCAGACCCGCCCGCCTCACCCTCCCTCAAGGCTGACCTGCGGACCACAGGAGCTCCTGTGCCCCCCAGAGGATGGAAGGACAGTACCAACAGCGGTCTTGATTGGCGAGACATATTATTATCATCATAACCTGTAAAGAGTGATGCCCCCAGGGCTGCACCAATTCACTCGCTTCTCCAAATAGGTCTAAACGGACCCCCGGAATCTACTGATCTCTCCAGTGCTGTGAAGGCTCGGAACAGAGAGGAACATGACAACAAAACCCAAACCAAGGAGCAGCAATCAAAGTCATCCTGAGGAGGCGGAGTTTTGGAAGCCATGGCCTTTGTCTTAGTCCACCTGTAGCCTCAACTGATCCGCAGTCACATTGTTCTCCTGTCCTGCCCTGGTTCGTGGTGAACTTTCTGTCCTACGCGGTAATTAGTCCTGGCAGCCTTGTATTGGCTCTTTTGTTTTCATAATTCATTTACTTTTGATGATATCATAAGGAGTGTATAAATTTCATCCCCCTCCCCTTAATGTTCTGGCCCCACGCCCACATCCACTAATACAAAGACTAATTGCACCACACTTTTGTGCCAGGCGCTTTGAAAGCATCTCTGGCTAATGGATGGAATTAACCTTGTTTAAGGTACAAATCAGCAGCCTAATTTGCCATGAATCCCGACGCTGTGGCTCCACGTTCCTGTTCCCCTTTCCCCGGCTGGGAGGAAAGGACTCCTGCCTGCTTTTCGCTAAGAAACACTGGGAAGGAGACCCAGAGGTACCTGCGGGAGGCACGCCTTCTACCAGGCCCTCTCCGCCATTTCTCATGGCTTTAAACTGTTAACACTTCTGACAGCCAGCTGAACGGTTCGAGGCTCTAATCTCCCCAAATGTGTCTCAGAACAAAGGCTTGCTGATGCACTTCGGGGACATCAGCCACTGAAAACCCTGTGGTCCCGATCCTCTTGGGACTTACGTGGGAGCACCCGGGGTCCAGGCCCTTCATGTTCATTGCTGTCAAGGCATGTGCTGCAGAGTAGAACTCCTCCATGGGGTTTTCCTGTTGGTGACCTTGGAGTATCAGATTGCCAGGCCTGTCTTCCGAGGTACCTTGGGGGAGGGGTGTTGGTGGGGGGAGGAGACGGGTTTCAAGCTGCTTACCTAGTTGTGGAACGCTTAACCCTCTGTGACACCCAGGGATACTTGAAGGTGCAACAGCCAGTGGGTGGTTTGTTTGTTTGTTTCCACCTCTAGACGTCCAGTTCTTGAGTGCATTGGACAATTTATTCATGGTTGGAATCCTTGCTCATACAATATGACTGAAGATGACTGAGTTCATGTAGTGAGTTTTCTAAATGGTGTATACACTGTACGCTGTATGCCAGACAGTTCTGGGCTCTGAGGACAGGCGGTTATTGATTTGCTTTTAATCTCAGTGAATGCACATGGAAGGAAAGTGAATGGGGGTTCCCACAACCTGCTGAACACCTCTTTGTAGGTGTCAGAGTGCATTTGCCACTTGCCTGTTGGTCACACGCTCTTCACAGCGAATGATTGCGTGCAGCTGTCACCGAGGAAGGTGCACGGAGCCGCTAAACGGGAACTTCATTTCCCGGGTACGCATTTACCCAAGACATGGCAAAAGTCACTCACCCTATTATTCAACCACCACTATTATCTATTTAGACGTCAGCAATCACTCTTAACAGAAGCTCGTTGTTCCTACCGTCTAGGGTGGTTAGGCATATTAGTAACAAGCGAACACACCCACACCCACATATGCATAGTTGCTAGTGCAGAGACATATATTTTATATAATTTACACATATAAGTACAGACTTAGTACAGATTCAGATGGACTGGGAAGAAAGGCCCAGAAGTCTAGCATGTCTGATCCAAAACTGCCCTTGGTAATTACACGGTGCCCATGTCCATCTCTTTATGCATGGGGGAGACATGAGGGGAGAGGTGGCAACTCAGAGAGCATCAACAACAATGAGTGATATATAACATAATACAGCAGGAATTCAAGAAGTTCATGGAAAAATGGAATTTAAACCCATATGCTACATAAGACAAAATGTAGAAATGGGGCTTCCTAAAAATACTACCTTTATGTCCATCAAAAGAGTAAAAAGAGAATCCACAGACTGCGGGTGGGGTAGAATTTATCAAATAAAGGATTTATCAGATAAAGGGCTAATCTCAAAAGTCTATAGATACTCACAGCCCTTTAATAAGAAAAACAAATAATTCAATTTAAAAATGAGCACCGATTACAAGGATCTACATATAACCTTCTCCCTGGGGGACGGACAACAGAAAAGTGGGTGAAGGGAGACGTCGGACAGTGTAAGATATGACAAAATAATAATTTATAAGTTATCGAGGGGTCATGAGGGTGGGGGAGTGGGGAGGGAGGGGAGAAAATGAGAAGCTGATGCCAGGGCTTAAATGGAGAGCAAATGTTTTGAGAATGATGAGGGCAACGAATGTAAAAATGTGCTTGACACAATGGATGGATGTATGGATTGTGATAAGAGTTGTATGAGCCCCCAATAAAATGATTTTTTTAAAAACACAGTAAGCTACAAAAATGTGACAGTAAAATCATGTACTTTAGCTAATGAATAGAGAGCTCACTAAAAACAAGGGGTTCAAAAACAGTATGTGTATATTTTAAATATAGACAAAGGTGTCATTTTAAAGGGGGAAAACTTGGCAGAAGCTATGAATAGAAAATTCACCAAAGATGACATCCGAGTGTCCAAGAATTGTATGAAGAAAGGTTCACGATCAGTAGCTCTCAGAAAAATCCAAATAGCGATGAGATGCCCTCTTACATCAGCACTGGTAACAAAACTTTAAAAAGTAAACACGACCAACAAAAAGTATCAAGAGAGGAGGTGGATCAATGGAGCCCGTGTGCATTGCTGGTGGGACTGGGCTTGGAATTAAACAGCCGCTATGGGAAGCAGTGTGGCTCTTCCTTAACCAAAGGCGAGCAGAAACACTGTGGGACCCAACAATCTCTCGACTCAGCTCATGTCCAAAGAAATAAAGAGTGAAACATAAATGGATACATGCATACCCCTGTTTGTTGCAGCTCTGTCCACAATAACAGAAAGATGGAAACAACCAAAATGCCCCTCTATGGAGAAACGGGATCCGTAAACTTTGGTGCATCCATCCAATGGAATATTATACATCTCTGGAAAAACAACGACGAAACCGTCCAACACCTCATAGCATGGCAAACTTGAAGATATGATGCTCAGCAAAGCTAGTCAAGCTCATAAAGACAAATACCACACGGGACCATTATTATCAAAGAGAAACGTAGCAAGATGGTTTTCACATCAAAAGAAGCAGGCTTTGAAGGATGTGAGGAAGCCGGGCGTAGAGGAGAAGGAAGGGGATAAGGGAGGAAACTATTATTATTTTGACATATGATCAATAAATTAAAAAATAAACAGAATCAAACACTAGAGAAATAGAATTAAGAGATAACGGAATTTTTCCATAAATGTTTTCAAGTTCCCTCATATACATTAAATATATGCATATATGTGGCTTTAGTGATCAAATGGAAAAATAATCTATGACTTATCAAGGGTTCGTGGGGGAGTGTGGGGGAAGGGAGGGAGAAGAAATGGGGAGCTGATATCAGGGACTCAAGTGGGAAGAGAATGCTATGAAAATGATGGTGACATATGTGCAAAGGTGCTTGACACATTTGAGGAATGTATGGATTGTGATAAGACATGTAAGAGTCCCCAATAAAAGTATTAAAAAACAATAACAGCACCAACACCAAAGATTGCAAGATAGAATTTTCTAAGACCAGTAATATAGTCATCAGAAATTTCTTTAACAACCTAAAGGATGACTCTATATGTGGACCTCACCCCATGAAATACATAGGCCTCAAATTAGCTACCTGGGAAGAGGCGATGGAGAAGCTCAATAGCAACAGTTGGAACAAGGCTATCGATTGGTCATGTGCAAGTTCAAGGTGAGTCCACGAATGCCAAAATACAATCCCGAGTGCACCCCACCTGCATCTAGAGGCCGTTTCAAGAACGAAGTGACACTGAAGTTGTAGGATGACATCAAAGACAAAGCAAAATGTCATTCCAGAAACAGAAAGGGACAGAAAATATCTCTGTCACTTGCTCTTGAGCATAGAGTTGCTAAAGTCAAGTGTAAGACAGGGCAGATACAATAGCCTGACAGAAATTTCCACAGGGCAACTCAAGAAGACAAAGTGAACCATTACAATGAAATATGCAAACACCTGAGGCTAGAAGCCCAAAGGGGAGAGCTCCACCAACACTTCTCCAGCTGCAAGAATGAGAGCAAGGCAAGCCTCCAGTTGGAATGTTTGGTTTGGGCTTATGGGTTCCCATTACACAGATAGAGCCCATTTGTGTTACAAAGAGAATGCGACCTGACATCAAAGTCGTAAATGGGGTGGAGGCCTATGAGAGCTTCTAGAGCTGGGTTAGCTAGGGAGAGCCCAGCAGCGGACGAGCCCTTTCATGCACAGGCAACCTGCAGGCAAGCTGGGAGGCAGGCTGTCCCCGAGGCAACCGCAGAGTCAGATCCATGGTCTCAGAAAAGATGCTCAGACAGTGCAGTTTGTTGAATGCGTTTCCACCACGAGCAAAGAGCTAAGTAAGGTAGGCTCACAGATGCAGGGGAGAAAGGACCACGCTAGGTCCTGGGCAGGACAATGCTTCTGCATCCTCTTGTGAGGTTACAAGGGCCAGGCTTGACAGAAGGGCCAGCATGCTATAGAGCAGAGAGCAAGGGGCGGGCGGGTAGAGAGGACAGCAAGGCTGGAGGGAGACATCGACCAGCTCCCCAGCCTGGCCAGGCCGCATGTCAAGCTCTCCACTTTTTTTCATCTTTTTAAAATCATTTTGTTGAGGGCTCGTACCATGCATACATCCACTGTGTCAAGCACATTTGTACATTTGTTGCCATCATCATTTTCAAAACATTTTCTTTCTACTTGAGCCCTTAGTATCAGTTCCTCATTTTTTCCCTCCCTCCCTCACCCTTCCTTCCTCACAAACCCTCGATAATTTATAAATTGTTATTATTTTTTTCATGTCTTACACTAACCGATGTCTCCCTTCACCCACTTTTCTGTTGTCCCTCTCTCAGGGAGGGGACTTTTTATAGATGATTTTGATGGGTTCCCCTTTCTCCCCCACCTTCCCCTTATCCTCCTGGTTTGGCTACTCTCAATATTGGTTATGGGGGTTTATCTGTCCTGGATTCCCTGTGCTCCAGCTCTTCTCTGTATCCGTGTCCATGCTCTGGTCTAGCCGATTGGTAAGGTAGAACTGGGTCATGGGGCAATCTCTCGCACTCTCTTTCTCCTTCAGCTTGATGCCCCTCTAGCTGTCCTCACTGCGGGCTGGACCTCAGCTACTTATGAGCCACGTGTGTCTTTGCTCTTTCTTTCCCTCTGTTCTTCTGTCTGCTCCCTCATCCCCCCCCCCCCCTGAGATCGTGACAAGTTATGTGATGCGTTTGTGGGCAAATGTTGATCCTCATTCTGTAAGTTCGCCTTTGGCCACTCCCGTGATAAAAACCCTTCAGGACCAATGGTGAGAGTGGAGATACTGGGAGGGTGGAGGGAGGGTGGGGGGTGGAAAGGGGGAACCGATTACAGGGATCTACATATAACCTCTGCCCTGGGGAACAGACAACAGAAAAGTGGGTGAAGGGAGACGTCAGTGTAAGATATGACAAAATAATTTATAAATTATCAAGGGTTCATGAGGGAGGGGGAAGTGGGGAGGGAGGGGAAAATGAGGAGCTGATGCCAGGGCCTTAAATGGAGAGCAAATGTTTTGAGAATGATGAGGGCAATGAATATACAAATGTGCTTTACACAATTGATGTATGTATGGATTGTAATAAGAGTTGTATGAACCCCCAATAAAATTATTTAAAAAAAAACAAAAAAAAACAACAAAACAAAATAAACCCACTTGGATGACAAAACGGGCTTCGGTGTGAATTCTTTCCTCCTGCGAAGCCAAGGACAGAGGTAGTAAAAACACCAGGAACCGAACAGCCCCTTGGTGGAAAGCTCCTCTTGAGCGGCCACTTGACCTGGCTGCTGCCTCTGCAGTCTCCTCAGCCCACTGGGCAACACCATACAGCACCCATAGGAACTCATTTGTTCACAGTTGAGGAAGTTTGCAGTTCAGACTCAGGGCAGGCTCTGCGGGAAAGCTTACTCATTCTATTGGCTCTAAGGGAAGTTCTTGTCCTTTGCAGGCTCTGTTTCTTGGAGTCTCAGCAAGATCACGAAGCCTCTGTGTTCCCTCGTCTGTGCTCGCTTAACCCTGCCCCCCCCGAAAGATAGGTCTTTTATATCTCAAAGGAAGTAGACTGGAAACACACCCTGTGCTATACTGCCTTGTTAACATCACAAAGCAAACAATTCCCAAATGGAATTATAACCACAGCAGTGGCATGATTTACACTTGCCAATTGTCTGGCAAACCCAGGACAAGCATCTACCACTCGATCCCATGTCCACGAGGCTCAGGTCTGCCCCAACCACCGGAGGCTGTGTGATATGTTGAGTCCCTGGCAGTGGCAGCCCTTGACAATACCTTTTCTATAATTCGGGGATCTCATGCAACACGTCGGGGCTAATGGGGAAGGGCCGCAACCCAAAGTAACATGGAAAGCAGTCTCTAGGGGCTTCCCTGAGTCCTGAGGGAAGTCCACGCAATCGCCACTGAGTCATAGAGTTACTCACCACAGCTTGCTGGTCCCACTCACCCCTGGTCTCCCTGTGAGGATGGTCTCTATAAGAACAGGTGTGGGGCACGTAGGAGCCATTTAGTAATTGCTGCGACCTGCTGACAAGCCAGCCCCAACTCCTGGGGACCTCGTGCACAATGGAATCGATCCACTGTGATCCACAGGAGTTTCCCAACTAGATTGGCATCCCTTTCCCCCTAGTCCAGCCTAACCTGGAAGCTCCAGTGAGCTCTGCTAGGTTCGGATAGGTTGCTGTGAGGTAGGTGGGCGGTGGCTGAGCATGAGGTCCATTGGACAAAGTTGAACATGGGTCTTCCGCGTGGAAGGTGAGTTGTCTACCATCAAACCTCTGTTGCCTTATTCAATAGCTGCACAACAGATACATGGATAGGGGCCTCGTAGAGATTGGAAACAGGGGGGCTTGGATTAAGGAAGCAGAATGCGGAAGCCTAGGTCTCAACCATGGGTCATGTATCATTGTCGTTGTCAGGGTGCTGTCTAGTCCGTTCTGACATGTGGCAGCTCTACACACAGCAGAAGAGCCCTGGTGGCATAGTGGGTTAAGCATTGCACTGTAATCTGCAAGGTTGGTGGTTCAAAACCACCAGCCACTTCTTGGGAGAAAGATGAGGCTTTCTACTACCATAAAGAGTGGCAATCTCAGAAACTCACAGGGGTTAGTCTACCCAGCCCTATAGGGTTGCTATGGGCCAGTAATGCTATGGGTCAGTTGCTAGGGGCCAGCAGTTCAAACCCACACATTGGGCTTGATGACTCGATGGCAGTGAGTTGTATGCAACAGAACCAAACACCACTGGTCCTGGCACGTACTTTATGACGTATATGTGCTCTTGTGCCAGGAGCTGCGCAATGTTTGTGTTAAACTGCGGCAGACCATTTTTCCAGCTCACAACTTCTCACCAATGTCCTCTCCGCTGTAATTACTAGCTGCAGTGCCTCTCCATCTTCCTTCTTATGACTCCTTCCCAACAATGCCGGTGGAAAGTTGGCAGAGGGCAGCAAGGATGTAGACCGAGGCAATGTTTTTTTTTTTCTTTAACAACAAAAAGATGTTACAAATACATTTAGATAAACTGTACAGGAAAGTTGAAAAGATAATACAGAGCTTCAATATACTCCCTACTGTGTTTCCTTTTTGATAAGTATCTTACACCCATATGTAGGACATTACAAAAACTCCCTGCCATTGAGTAGGTCCTGACTTATACCCCCCCCCCCTATAGGACAGAGTAGGACTGACCCCATGGGTTTCTGAGACTGCCTCTTTGCAGGAGCAGGAAGATGCATCAAAGAGTGGCTGATGATTTTGAACCACTGACCTTGTGCTTGGCTGCTCACCACATAACCCACGATGTCACCAGGGCTCCATTGTCATAATTCACGAACCATCACTAAAACATTAGAATGACCTTATTTAGGAGTCCGTTGGCCATGGAAACAAGGGGCCCTGCTGGAACAGAGCATTGTGTGTTGGACTATGAACTTCAAGTTCAGCAGTTCAAACCCACCCATTGCTCTGCCAGTGAAAGATGAGCTTTTCTGCTCCAATAAAGCTTTCCAGCCATGGGACCCCGATTCCACTCTGCCCAGTAGGGTTGCTGCGAATCGGAATTTACTTGATGGCAGTGGGTTTAAGTTTGGTGGTGGAAATGGTTAAGTAATTGGCTGCTAACAGAAAGTCTGGCAGTTCAAATCTCCCCAGAGGCACTCTAGAAGAAAGACCTGCTGGGTTACTTCCAGAAGATCGCCCTGCGCAGCACATTTCTATTCAGAAGCACATGGATTGCCGTGAGTTGGAACTGATGTGACATCAGCTGGTTTGTTTTGTGAACACTCTGAGTAGATTTGCTTAGTTTTTAATTAGTGTCCTTTTCTATTCCTGGATCCTGTCCAGGGCTGCAATCTTGCCAGAGTAGTCGTGCCTTTGACGGCCTGCACCATGTGAGGACTACTGGTCAGGTACCTAGGAGAACGACCCTCCCTGAAAGGTATTGGACGTTCCCCTCATGCCTAGGTGAGGGCTAAGGGACTTCAGGAGGAAGAGCACAGAGATAAAACGCCATTCACATCACATCATGCTTAGAGAGCGTGTTTTCAGCTGGCTTATCCTCCTGGATGCCAGTCATCACCCGACTGACAGGGTGTTTGCCAGGCTTTCACATTGCAGTTACTCTTCCTCCCTTAACCATCCTCTTGGGTAGGAAGTCCTTGGGCACAGCCCACCCTTAAGGAGAGTTGGGTTTTATTTACCTGCTTGTGGATAGGTTATCTAGCATGCTTCTGTGTGGGACTTGTATCTCTGCCCCTTTATTTATTGATCCAAGTTTTTATTTGCATAGATGTGAACTCATAGGCATATATTTTATACTTTGGATTATAATCGTATGCTACTTTTTCTTTGTTGTTGTGCATGATTTTCCCAGCTTCTGGCCCTAGGAGCTCTTTGAGTTGGTTCCCGTATCCCTTTGACATCTCCCTGTTGCTATCTGTCTGCATGAGCGTGGATGTAGGCACTTCCTGCCCTGCTCCCTCTCCTAAAGGCACCCGGAGCCACAATGTGGAAGATGTCTATCTAGTCTCTGCATGACTATGTGGAGGAGAGCCAGCTTGCCCACCTGGACATTGGAACAGTGATAGAAGCAAGAACATGTGTGCCAGGATGAACCCATGTGTGTTGGGATCTGTCACAGGAGTTGGCCGACCTTGTACAGCCTACTTATTCATGGAGCGGTGGGATTTGGAGTGGTCCCTTTATCTCAGTTGCAGAGGGAAGACATCTTCTAAGATGGGATTTCAGAACTGAAGGTGTGAAATGGGGTCACATATACCTGGTGGGGTGGGGTTTGGTCTTTAGGGAAAACGCCAAAGCCTAGATAGCAAGACTGGAATCTCAAATCTGGATAACAGTTAAGAGTCAAGCTGAGCCACTATTTGAGAATGTCTCCTTATTTATCTTTATATGATGGGGGGTGGGGGTGGGGGTGGGGAAGGATGCTTCTCAAAGGACTAGACTGGCATGAGCTGAATTGCAATAAAGATTGTGGGGCTGGAGCAGGACTGGGCAGTATTTTGCTCAGTTCCACAGAGGGTGCAATGTGTTGGAATTGTCTCTACGTAATAGCCATAACCTCTAGTGGCTATTAAGCTGGCACACCATAAGAAGCTTAATGAAAACAAGGATATTGGACAAACGCTTTCTGTGTCTTCAGTTTTTATTCTTTTTTTTCCAGACTGGGGGAGACAATAGCTGTACCTAAGGTGGCCACTCATGAGCTTTTAAGACTCAGTCGTGGCTCACCCAAGACAGACATTGCCTTTGAGGACTGTGACCTTCTTGTCTCCTGAGACTAAGTTCCTGAGTCTCTTGGCCCAGTGATTCATTTTCTCAAGGTGTTTTGCTGTGTCTAAGAATTTTTCATAATTGTGCCCCCTATAGGCTTGGCTATATCATGGATATATTTCAGCAAAGGTAAATAATGCCCATTTCCAAATATCCTTCGTCAAACCTACATGGATCTGTGTGTATACTCGCATTCCCCGTGTGGCGGAGTGAAATTTCTGAATATTCCTCTTCTACCCAAATCTCCAGAATACTCACCAAATTAGTTGGGTGGGATTATGCAAGAAGGGTGTGTATTCTATGAAGAGAGGGGATTGGTCAGTTTTCATTATTACCACTCCACCCAGGTCATAATGATGATCCCTCTTTGAAGCAAAGAACACAATCCTAGGGACTTTGAAAGGGCGTGTGTGAGATCTCTGTGTGACGTGGCCCAGGACGCCCAAAGGAGATGCATCACAGACCGGCAGGGAGACTCACAGGATCAACGCCAAGACTAGGGGATACCTTTCCTCCCCTTAGAAATCATGATGGCACCATGGGACAGAGTGACAGGTGGGCGGACTACCTGATCCATGCCAAGGGACCACATGGCTAAGAGACTAAGAACCAGAGAGAGACGTGGCTGCCACGTGGTAACCATGCAGTAAGTCTTTTGAGAACAGGCGAGAGACATGGTTACAGACTGAAGAGACACAAGACTGTATCCTTATTGTTTTCTGATTCAACTTCTCTAATAAATCCCCTTAATTTTGAGTCTTGTCTGTGAGTCCTGTGTGGCCACTGCAACACAGTATTGAGTCCCTCATAGATGTAGAGTTGTGTAGGAGGAACTGTTGGTGTCAGAATAGGCAAAGAAGGAGGGGCCACGGAGGTCCCTCTGACCCCTACCCCCACCTCCATTGCCATTCATTGCACTCCCTCCACATCCAGGCAGCCTGCGTGTCTTCTCTATGCATCTACGCAGTGGCCACCACTATTGCAGGATGGCGTATATAACAGCAATCGTCTTTGGTGCCTCTAATTCTGACACTCCTCTCAACATCTTCCCCTGCCTCCATCTTATTTTTACTAGCCTCCCTCAGGTTGTGTATTCTCCTTCGCCTAAGTAGCACATGGCTACTCTGATTCTACTTCTTCCAGTACAGAGTTGTTCGTTGTTCTGGCATCTCATGGTCTATTCCATGGTCTTTGCTAACCCAGTAATTTAAGGCACTCATTCTTTTTCAGTTTTGTTTTTTATAATTTTCAACCCACTGTTCAGCTTTTGCATGCATATGAGGCCCCAAAACCCCATGGCTTGTGTCAAATGCACTTTAATCTTCAAAGCGACATCTTGGCTTTTTAACTCTTGGGAGAGATCTTTTGCAGTCTATTTGTTTCTTAACTGCTGTTTTCATGGGTGTTGGGTGATAATGTCTATTCTCTGTTGGCCGATTTTGCTTGAATGAGAACAAAAATGAATCTCTCCCAATCAACTGGCTAGGTGACATCTTCAATGTAGACGTAAATGAGTGAGTGCTTTCAGAATTGCATTTGTTTATTTTGTTATTTATTAAATTTTTAAATCATTTTATTGGGGACTCGTACATCTCCCATCACATTCCATCCATCCATTCATCCATTGTGTCAAGCATATTTGTACATTTTTTGCCATCATTTTCAAAACATTTTCTTTCTACTTGAGCCCTTGGTATCAGCCTCTCACTTTCCCCCCCTCCCTCCACCATGAACCCTTGATAATCCATAAATTATTTTTTTCATGTCTTACCCTGACCAATGCTTCCCTTCCCCAACTTCTCTGTTGTCTGTCCCCCTCGGAGGGGGTTATATGTAGATCATTGTGATCGATTCCCCTTATTCCTACCCCACCCCCACCTTCCCCTTTCCCTCCTGGTTTGGCTACTCTCAATATTGGTCCTGTGGGGTTTATCTGTCCTGGATTCCCTGTGCTTCTAGCTCTTATCTGTATCTGTATACATGCTCTGGTCTAGTCGGATTTACAAGGTAGAATTGGGTCATGATAGTGGGGGAGGGGGACATCAAAGAGCTAGAGGAAAGTTGTGTGTTTCAGTGGTGCTATACTGCACCCCGAGACTGACTGGTCTCCTCCCCAAGACTGCATCTGTTTATTGAAACATCGCAATTGCCATTCCGTCAATCACTAATGTTTTCAGCACAGCTTGCACTTCTTCCTTTACTGTGATTGGTCCTTGATCATATCCCACCTCCTGAAACAGCTGAATATCAACCAATTACTTTTGCACGGGGACGCTGTGTATTTCTTCCATCTCCTTTTAACATTTCCTGTGTTGTTCAGTATTTTGTCCATAGGACCTTCAGAATTATGGCTTAAAGCTGGACTTTTCCGCCAGTTCTGTCAGCTAGAGACATGCTGAATGTGTTCCTCCCTGTTGGTTTTCCAACTCCAAGTCTTTGCACATTTCCTTCTAATACTTTACTTCGTGTTCTCTAGCTATCCTTTGAACGTTTGTGCAGCGCTTTCATCATTTCTTCCACTTGCTTTTTGTGTAGCTTAGGTTCAAGATCAGTTTCTTCTGACACCATTGTGGCCCTTTCTTCTCAATGACCTTTTGACTTCTACAGTTACGTTACTCTTTCTTGATGCTATCCCACAACTTGTCTGGTCGTTAGTCCTTGGTATTAGATGCATCAAATCCATTCTTGGGATAGTCTCTGAATCCCGATGGAATGTATGCAAGGCGGTAATTTGGCTCTTTTGAGTTTACTCCAACTTCAGCTTAACTTTAAGCAACTGATAATCTGATCCACAGTCACCCCTAGTTTTTTCCAACTGATGGGATGATGGTATGGAGCTTCTTCAATGTTTTCTGTCACAGGTGTATGTGATTCCTGTACATTCTATCAGCTGAGGTCCCTGTATAGATGTTATTTATGCTGCTGACAACAGGGGTTCACAATAAAGAAATCCTTGGTCTTGCAAAATTCTACCATAATATCTCTGGTGCCATTTATGTTAGTAAAGTCGTATCTTCCAGCTATCAATCATTCTTTGATTCCAACCACTAGTAACTATGAGTACATTTTGATTGTATGTTTGATCAGTTCCAAACTGAAGACGTTGGTAAAAATTTTGGCCTTTATGTTTGGTGCACAAATTTGAATACTAGTCATATTTAACAGGTCTTCTTCATAGGCACATGGATAGTACCATCACTGACAGAGCAGTATTTCAGGATACATCTTGAAATGTCCTTTACGATGATGAACGCTATAGTTTTCCTTCACTTTGTCATTCTCAGCGTTGTAGACCATGTGATCTTCAAGTTCAAGATGGCCAACACCAAGCCTTTTCCGTTGATTAATGGCAAGGATGTTGATTTTTAGGTGGTCAAGTTCATTTTTGAAAACTTCCAGTGCTCCTGTACTTGAATAGCATGCATTCCTTATTCCGATTATGAACAGCTTGCAGCTGTTTCTCCTCATGTTGAGTCCTGTCACATCAGAAAAAGAAGGGCCTGAAAGCTTTGCTCCACCCACATCATTAAGGCTGACTTACCTTTGAGGAGGCAGCTCTTGCCAGCTGTATTTTGAAAGCTTCCCAACCTAAGGGGCTCAATCAGATAATGCTTCTCTGCGATCCATCATGTTTCACTGATCGCTTTTTTTTTTTATAAGAAGTAGACTGGCAGGTCCTTCTTAGTCTGTCTTAGTTTGGAATCTCTAATTTATACCTGTCCACCCTGGGTAACCCTGCTGGCCTTTGAAATTTTGAAACACCAGTGGAATAGCTTTCAGTTTCACCAGAACACATAGGCCACCACAGGTTGACAAACTGACAGAAAAGCAAAATTAAGAGAGGCGGGGAACACAGACATTGAGGAAAGAATGGGAACTTTGGATCAAGATACGGTAGATCTAGAACCAAATCTTATCTGTTGAAACCTTGGACAAGACAAATAACACATTCATTGGAGATGCATCATTCATATGCATTGTGTGTTAGTCTGGGTAGACTTGAGAAGTGAATCCAGGGAGATATTCATACGTGTATAAGAAATAGTTTTATATAAAAGAGCAATTGTATATTGAGGAACCATCCCAGCCCAGTTCAGATCAAGTCCATCAGTCAGATATTAGCCCATATGTCAGATACCAATCTATAAGACTCATGCAGCACATGCAATGATGTTGAATGCAGGAAGATCACAGGCCAGTGGGTGGAAAGTCTTGTGGATCCAGTGGTGGTAGAAGTATCTCAGTGCTGGCATGGGTCTCCATGTGGCTCCTCCAATTCCAGGGCTCTGGCTGCATCAGTGCAGCTCCATCAGGCTTGTCATCAAGAATGTCTCCCAGGGAGTGTCTGTGTGTTCTGCCACCAGCGAACTATTAATCTCCTTAGCACCTCCAAATGAGGTCATCAAACTGCAACCCGATTGACAGGCTAAATTCCACCCCATTCACTCTTAATAGTCTCTCAAGTTGACAACAGATTATGTAATTACCACACATTGATTCCCTTCTCATGCAGAGGCAGATATAGCTTATTTATTATCTATTTATTTTAAAATTGTTTTATTGGCATATACTTCACATATGCTACAGTTAAGGGTTTAATCAAATCGAGAATATATGTTAAATGATCAGCACAATCAATTTCAGAATATTTTCTTCCCATACTCACTGTTTTTAGCTCACTTCCTCCTATCCCCCTGTTTATGCCCATAGGCCATTATCAATACTGTTACTGTCTCTATAGATCTACCCACCATGGACATCATATATAGAAAATCGTACAAAGCACAGGGAGCAAACAAGCAAAACAAAAAAGAGAAAAACAATGACTAGACAAAACATAGAAAAACCTCAATAAAAAAGAAAGCAGAAAATATTAAACTCTGAAACAACTTTAAAACAGGTCAAAAGGGAGATCAATTGATAATGAATTACATTTTAACCTAACTATATTTGCCACAATGGACTACACAATGCTCTCTATCTGATACCAACGCTATTCCTATGACTCAGCCACGGCAGAGGAGATTCAATAGAGACTGAACCCATGTGTAGACCCTGCACCTGGATTTTGGGGTTCCACTGTCCACCACAGCCTTTTGCAAACAGGGTGGTCACAATTTAAGCTCTGATACCCTTCCCATCTTTGGATTTCATTCTTTATCATCCTTGGATCACACAGGCTGGTGTGCTTCTTCCTTGTGAACTTAGTGGATGCTTCACTGTTTGAAGATTAACCTTTAAGTCCCCAGGCGCTCTTCTCTGTGATGGTCAGGGAGAGTCTAGTTTCTTCACCACGCTGAGCTGGAGCACCCATATCTTCAGTGATCGCTTCATGACTTCATGAGTGTGAGCCTCAAACAGGCAGGCAGGACGATTTTATACTTGCATTCTTCCCATACGGGGCCCAGAAGTTGGCTCTTTTGTCAAGCTTATGAACTGACACATGCAATTGAGCTCAAGTCCCACTCCTTCGGTAACAGTAATGAATATCCTTTCATTGGATATCTACCACACACAATGTACTTTAAATCAGTAACGTGCGTAAGTCTCCTAACAAACCAAGGTGGGGGCAGGGGTCTTCTTCTTATCTCAGTTACAGACAAGGAAACAGTGTCTCCTGCAGTTGAAGTAATAGTCTCAAAGGCACAGAGCTGAAAATAACAGACCTGATATTCAAAAGCAGGTCTTGCTGGCCCCGAATCTATTTTTCTACGATGCACAAACATCACTTGGATTTTCTGAGTCTCGGGTTCCTTCTCTATGAAATGGGAATGCTAGTTTCCCCTCCGGGAGCGCGTGTGGTACGATTAAGTGCTGGCTGGTACCCGACAGGCCATCTGCTTAAACCCACCAGCCGCATGGTGGGTCTAACACATGGCTCTCTGCCGTTCCGAACCTCACAGCCTTGGAAGCCCCATGTGCAGCTCTACTCTGTCCTGCAGGGTCACCGTGAGTCAGAATGGACTCTGCAGCAATGTTCTGTTTGTTTGCTTTCCTTTCCTAAAGCGGGGATTGAGTGAGATGACTTGCAAAGGCAAGACCAGGAGGACTGCGGCTCCACGTGGACTAGAAACCAACTGCCTTAGCATGGCTTTGCTCCAGGCCCTCGGGGTTATTGCCTCATGTAAGGGAAGTGGGCTGAAGCAAAAGACAATGTTGGGACCCGACAAACTTAGGTTCAAATCCCAACCTTTCTAACTGTTGGATGCATTGTCTTCTTGAAGCCCTGAACTTCATTTGTTATTTTTCTGAGCCCCTTTCCTCGTGTACAATAGAGATGCTAATCCTATGTCAGAGTCCCTACATCACACAAACCATTAGTGAGCTTGCCTGCTAACTGAAAAATGGGAGGTGTGCGTCCACCCAGAGGTGCCTCAGAGGAAAGGGCTAGCAACAGATCTGCATGTCATTGAGACCCCTATTCTGACAGACAGGAGCCTCTTTTGAGTCTCAGTCAATTGGTTTTATGTCGATGTCACAACATACCATGAGGAGCAAATGAGTCGGCACAGTAGGTGCGTGGGGTGTAGGAGAGGCTCAGCACATTGGAATGCCCTTCCTCTTACTCCTTTCCCCAGGTCCACGTGGAGCCGCTGGGTCGTGCTTACACCCTATGCCTCCAGAGAGCCTCCAGGCAGATCCAGTCACTAGTCCAGTGTCCTTGGGGAAGAAGAGAACATTCCTAGGAGGAAGGAAACATGGAAAGAGCCAGCTATCTGGCCTCAGCCTCCAGGCCAAGTTCTGACTCTTCGAATGCTCTCCCAGGAGAAAGGGGGCAGAGGAGTCCAACAGGGTCCTACTACGTGGAGACTCAGAGAAGAAAACGCACCAACTTGCATCTTCCACTGATGGGAGGGAGGGAGGGAGGGAAGGAGGAAAGAGAAAGAATGGAAAGCAGCCATTAGAGGAAAACCTCCCTTTCTATTTTGGTATCAACATGCATGAACAATGGGCTCTCACACAACATGAAAACCACACCAGTGTTGCTTCTTTATCGAAAGTCATCATTCAGCAAATAATTACTCCCCGCCCCCACCCTCGACTCAGGCACCCTCATTTCAACCTTCTACTTAGACTGTTGGCCCTTATGTCAACCAAGCGACGAACCAAGTGTGGAGCAGGCTGCCTAGCTGAGAAGGTGCGGTGAGTCATCTGGGAGGAACCCACAGCGGAGGAGCAGGAATGCACAGCTTCACCTCGGGATAGACTTCATCCTTAGCCCTCAGCTCTGTTGACTCAGGGACAGTGAGCTGGGTCCTTGAGGTTCAAGAGCACCTACCGCTAACACAGAGAGAGCTGCATTCCTTATCACTTCCCACCAAGGGAGCAGGGAGAGGGCTTCACTAAGGAATGGCTGCAAAATACTCGCACCTCTTCACAGGGCCCTATAGGACAGGGTAGAACCGCCCCCGGGGTCGCTGAGATGGCACTCTTTACAGGAGTTAAAAACCTCCTCTTTCTTCCACGGAGCAGCAGGTGACTTGGATAACTGATCTTGAGGTTAGCATCCCGATGCACAACCCATTATGCCAGGGAGGCTCAAGAGTCCTCGGGGAGCACAGTGCAAATGCTCAGCTCTTAACTGGAGGTTGGAGGTTTGAGTCTGCCCAGAGCCACTTCAGGAGAAAGGCCTGGCCATTTGCTTTGGCCAAATCAACCCTGGAGAGCCGGTCTTCTCAGACACAAGGGGCTCACCAGGGGCTGGGACTGACTTGCTGGCCACTGGTTGATATGGCAAGCGAGTAAATTCTCACCAACTGTTCCATAAAATGGCATTGAACTGCTTTCTCTGAGCAACAATTTGCTAACCTCAAAAGCTATCAGGGAAAGGAGGAGGACAGCATTCACAGTAACACCTTTATTTTATTACATTAGAGTTTATCTAGTCTCTCATTCCATTGCATTTCACGTCATTGAATTCCATTTTATTTTACTTTATTCAATTCCATTGATTTGAGGCCTTTTTATTGCATTTTGTCCCATTTTGTTATGCTGTTGACAGAAGGTGTGGGGGTGGGGGTGGGGGTAGGGGTGGAGGAAGCAGCTCTGGAAGAGGAAGTGAGCTCTAGGTGTGAGGACAAAGCCGGGCCCCCTGGGCTCCACTCTGTTTTCCTCAGCGGATGGTTGTATGGGGAAGTCAGAAAAGGCTGTCTTGGGGACAAAAGGCGGCTGAATTTTGCAGGCAGAAGTTGTTGAAACAGTGTGTCTTCTGTTGTGTATATTTTCACCAAGAAGAAGAAAAAGAAATAGAAAGAAAGAAAGATAATAAAAGTCTTTCCTGAAACCTCTTTCCACTATGAACTGGGGTGACTTCCCCTGTAGGTGGCCCAGAGAGAAGTTGGAGGCGGTACCCCGCTGCGCTTGCTGACCAAGAGGGAAGGGAGTCCGATCTTCATGGGGAGGCTTTGAGCAGGTCTGGGTTTTCTGGGGTCCTCGATGGCATAGTGGTAATGCACTCAGCTGCTAATGGCAAAGGTTCCAACCCACCAATCTGCTTCAGGGAAAGCAATTCTACTCTATCCTACAGAGTCACGCAACCAAATCCAACACAATCACTGCCATTGGAGTCCATTTGGACCGTGGCGGCTCTATAGGACCGAGTAGAGCTGCCCCTTTAGGTTTCCAAGACTGCAATTCTTTTTTTTTTTAAATCATTTTATTGGGGGCTTGTACAATTCTTATCACAATCCATCCATGCATACATCTTGTCAAGCACCTTTGTACATTGTTGCCATCATTATTCTCAAAAGGTTTTCTTTCAACTTGAGTCCTTAATACCAGCTCCTTGACTACCATTCTTTATAGGAGCAGAAAGCCTCCTCTTTCTCCCATGGAGTGGTTGGTTGTCTCGAACTGCTGCCCTTGTGGACTACAGCCCAATGTATAATCACTACACCAGCACGGCACCTTCATAGGGCCATTATATGTCAGAAGTAGGTTGGCTAGGCTGGTAGTAACTGAGTGGGAGGGACTCATTGGGCACCAAATTGTGTGTCCATTAGACCCAGAGAGCAAGGTGACTCACCATGCCAGGTCAAGAATGGCACTTTTCCTTCTTAAACCTACAGTCTGTTGAACAATGACTACCAGTGGGGTAATCTGCAACAACAGGGCAATCTCATATAATTGGGGTTCATGGCTCCTGGGGGTGGGCTAGGATCCGGGTCATGGGTTCAGTGCTTCCAATTCACTCTTGTGCTCAGAGTAAACCTCAGAGCCACGTACTGAGAACATCACCCTGTTACTCAGGGGGAACAGTTAAGGTTTTCAAGGATTAAGGAAGTTTTCGGAGTCCTTTCAGGAGAATCACAACACAATTTTCCAGTTCAGGTTGATCTGACCCCAGAGCCCAAGCATTAGGCATGGGACTAGACTCTTTCTCTGACAACTGTTGTTGGCAGTCACTGTCTTTAGCAAGGCGAGTCCCGGGAGCCTGGTGCAAAGCAGACTAGGACAAAGCCCAGCCCTGTTTCACCGCCATTCCTGATCATTGGTGGGGTGAACCGGTTCGTGTGGCTGTTGTGGCAAACCATCATGAAGAACCTCCCCCTCCTTATTTAGCTGGCCCTCTACTAAATAAGATGTCCTTGTCTAGCCACTAGTCTTTTCTGATGACATGTCCCAAATCAGCAAGAGCAAGGGCAGCCATCTTCACTGCGGCAGAACGTTCTGGCTGTGTTTCTTCTTCTCAGACAGATTTGCTTGGTCTGGCTGGCTGCAGTGTACTCAATATTGTTTGCCAACACCACAACTCAAGTGCATCGATTCTTATTTGTTTTGGTTTCCTTTCGTTGTTCAGCATCCTCATCCATCTGAAGCAATCACAGAAACCGTTGTCGGGGTGGTGCTCGTTAGTCATCCACGTGACCTCTTTGCCTTTTACTCTGAAGTCTAGATATGGCCATAATCCCCTTCTTTGTTTAAAGGTGGTTTTTTTTGCATATACTTCACATATCATACAATTTAATTGTTCAATCATGTTCAGAACAGGTTCTTCTCTTACTCATTAGCTCATCGTTGTTACAGCCTCATTTCCCTCCATCCTCCCCTGCCGGGCCCCTTTCCAATCATCATCTACAGAGATCTCACCATCCTCCTGGATTTCATGTACAGAAAACCTTAAAAAATAAGACAGCAAGCAAGCAAACACAGTAAGCCAACAACAACAACAACCAGACAAACTATAGAAAAACCTCCATCAAAGAGAAACAGGACGTAATAAAACTGAAGCAACTTAAAAAATGGGTCAAAAGGGAAATCAAATGATAAGGTATTACATCTACTTTGCAATGTCCTCTGTCTGGTACCAAGGCTGGCCACACTTCTTGTCTACCATCAGAGGGGAATCAGTGGAGACTTGATCTAGGTGTGCACCCTGCAAATGGATTTTGGGCTTCCAGTGTGCCCCATAGCCTTCTGAAAGCAGGGTATTCACAATATAAACTCTGATACCACTCCCTCCATCGGATTTGGGTTTCATTATTAATAACCCTTGGATCCCACAGGCTGCTATGCTTCTTCCATGTGGATTTAGTTGACATCTCACTTAGACTGTTTATTTAAAGACAAGCCTGCAAGACCCCAGATTTTCTGCTTTCTGACAGCCGGTCACCATCTGGCTTCTTCACCACACTTTGCTACAGGATCTTTATCTTTAGTGATTTCTTAATGAGGGTGAGCATTTGTGCTTGCTTTGGCAGCATGTAAACTAAAATTGGAATGATGCAGAGAAGATTAGCATGGACCCTGTGCAAGGATGACACGCAAATTCATGAAGCGCACCATATTTTTTATAAGAGTTGTAGGAGCCCCCAATAAAATGATTTTTTAAAAAAACGAGAGTGAGCATTTACCAGGGCCATGCCATAAGAATTAATTGTTACTAGATTGAGGCAAGAATTAATTGTGAGCACAAAATGCATTCATATATTTGTGGTTTATATACATCTCTGGTTCACTTTAGAGACATCATTTTTATTTTATGAGAGAACATTATAAATCATTCCCCTGAGGTATAATAAAATTCTATTGATATCATCATCAATTTAACCAATGTTATAGAATTGAAACTATTGTTGAGAAAAGCAAATTATGCAAATAAAGGCCAACTCTAGAATGCAATACATGAATTGTTGACTTGTAAAGATTAAACTCTTAAGTGACTGGACAGTATTTAGGTAAACCATGGGGGTTGGTGCTAGGGCAAACTCTAAGTAAATTCATTCACAGAGGCAGAACAAGACTAATACATGTCATAAGAAAGTGGGAAAGGCATTAAAATGATAAATACATGGTAATCCCAGGTTACCATTCATTAGGTAAGCTCAAAGCAAGCATAATCCCATCTCTGTTGGAGCCATAGCTGGCCCACGTGACACGGGTAGAACGACGTATTTTGTTTTCTCACTCACTGTTTGCCCATTCTTTTCTTTGGTCAACATGGCTTTGCCTCCTCATCAGCAGTGGGCCCCATGGCATGCATTGCTATGTTCATTTTCATTCTCCTGAGAGGCAAGGGCCTTGAAATACCTGTTCTGATCCCCAGGGTTCTGGCCAGGTGGAAAGGATCAGGTGTGAAGCATTCAAATTCTATTCATTGAGCACAATGCTCCTTACACATCCCTTGGCGGATCATCTGAAAGTGTGGCAAAGTCCCCTTAATGAAATGGTACGATGCCAAAGCACACCAGAAAATTAAAATACATATGAAGTTGGAGCAGTGCCTGGCCCAGTTTTAAACCAAGGAACCACCGGTTCTAAACTAAGCTGCACATTTGCCCTGAAGGTCTGCTCTCAGGCTCAGCGACACTGTGTTCTGTTGGGACCGTCTGTCTGCATTGCACAGACAGGGCTTCACTCCCGCTTTGTTTTGAGTGAGTTGCTGCTGACTGACCAACCCTTTGCTGTCCTTCTGAAGTCAGCACGGTCTGTGCAGCTGGTTCAATGTAGAAAGCAGGCCAAGACACTGACCTTGGAGCCCAGCAGGAGCCCTGATGTCATAGTGGTTACTTGTTGGGTTGCTAACTGCAAGGTCAGTGGGTTGAAACTACCAGCCTTTCCAAGAGAGAAAGATGAGGCTTTCTACTCCTGTAAACTGTTGCAGTCTCAGAAACCCACTAGGGCACTTCTACTCTGTCCTATAGGATCGCCACGAGTCAGAATTGACTTGCTCGCCATGAGCGAGACCTTGTGGTTTACACTTTCTTGGACAGTCATCACTTGCCTCGTCCATAACCCACTGCCATGAGGTCTATTCCCGTGTTTAGTGACTCGCAGGGCTTCCCAAGTTGTAAGTCTCCGCCTTACAGCTCTCCTTCAGAGGGGCTGGTGGGTCCGACCAGCCAGTCTTGTGGTTAGCAGCCCAATGCTTACCCAACAGTATCATCAGAGACACCTTCCCGCTTCCTGACCATGCACCAGTGTAACCAGACTGGTTCAGTTCATTTAGCTCTAGTAATCTCTAGCTATGTGACCCAAGGCAAATGAAGTGACCCTTCTAGGCCTCTATTTCCTCATCTGCATAATAAGGATTGTAATGACTTTCTTAATGCCATTGTAAGGATTACTTTAATAAAGTGTCAGGTTATTAGCTATGAAGAAACATATGGGATATTAGCATATTGGCTCTGAAGAGCCCCAGGAAAGAACAGAGAAGTCCCAGCTTGGAAAAGCTTGCGTGGACATTTTGACATAGCTTGGTGCCCTCATTACACAGCTTCACAAATCAAACTCACTGCCACTGAGTTGATTTTGACTCACTGAGACCCTTTAAGACTGGGCAGAACTCCCCCTGTGAGTTTCCAAGACTGTAACTGTTGACTAGAAAGCCCCGTGTTTCTCCCCTGGTGGTTTTGAACTGCTGACGTTGTGGTTATCAGTTCAACGTGTAACCACTATGCCACCAGGGATCCGAACCAAGAAGAGGCAGAAATAATTTGGTGGGCCTGATGTTTGTTTGCTACTGTAGTGAGTTCCAGAAGTTGAAGTTGAGAACCGCAGCTGACTGACGACCCTTCTGCCATTTCCCATAGCCTTGTACAGTGCCTGGGGAGTGCAGCGTATTTCGTTCACTCAGTAAATGTTTGGAAGGGGGTTGAAGTCCACCCTTAGGTCTAGTGTCAGGCTTTGCACCCATTCAACATCACGAACATCTGTGAGGTGTTTGGCCCTCAGGGACGCTAGGGAAGAACCATGGCCAAGAGGTCAGCAAGCAGGACTCTAGCGAGAAATGTGTTCATGATGGCAACCATTGTGCACTTGTATCGGTGCATGTTTCTACCATTTGGTGGCCCTTGATTGGCCCGTAGAAGGATGAAGGGTTGTTAAGATGTAGACTTTGGAGGAAGGCATGTCTGGGCCCAACACCAAGTTCCGTGGGGAAAAGACTCGCTGGCTCACAAGACCTAGTCATGATGACCTGTACCCTTCTCTGACAAATAAACCCTGGCACATTTGTATTTTCGAATGCTCCCTCTGCATGAATGTGCAATGCGGCCCAGGTGCCTGACCCTGGGCTGGTGCTGAGACATACTGATGAAAAGATGACTGGACATGATTTTGGGCCAGGCGCCTGATGAGAGACTCCACATCCTCACACGAATGAAGGGTCTAATGCTCTCCATCCAACGGGGCCTCAATTCTAAGATGTGCTGGGTATTTCATAAGCCCATTTGCAATATTCCTCTTATATCTACATATTTCTAGTTTCAGAGAGGATGAAATATGAAAATATGAAAATAATGAAGTCACCTACCATAAAAAACAAAATGTGAAAAGGGCTGAGGAAATAGAAGGGAGACTCTGAACTTTGGGGTTGGGGAGTGCTCAGAGAGCAGGAGCCATGCACTAGATTTTGAAGAGTAGCTTGGAAACCAGGGGATAGAGGGGACGCTGTGGGTGGCAGAGGGGCAGCAGGGACTCAGACTTGGGCAGGCGAGCAGTCAGTTGTTGGAGTATGAGGTGCTCCACACCCATGGTCCTGTATTGATAGTGCTGGCAGATGCCATGACGTTGGCACCTAACCCATGGCAACCCCATGTGCCCAAACCAAACTCACCACCACGGAGTCAATGATGCTTCGTGATCCAATAGGATGGGGCAGAACTGCCCCTGTGAGTTTCTGAGATTGTCACTCAGAAAGCCCTGGCTTCCTCCTGAGGAAGAGCTGATGGTGTCCAACTGTTGATCTTGCAGATCACAGTCCAATGGGTAACCCCTGCACCACCAGGGCTCCGACCCCACGCACCGCAGATCACCATACCGGCTGGTCCTGGGCCATCCCCCCAATGGGATTATGACCCACAGGGATTTCATCGGATGAGTTTTGCCAAGTAGAGTACCCCCCTCCCCCACTTTTCTTCCTGCTCTGTGGTAAGGCAATCCTACCATGGAACCACACTTCCTTACCTTCCCCGACCCACCCCCAATTGTGTTTTTGCCATGATGAACTTCTGCACATCTGTGCCCAGAAAGACACCCAAACCTCAGTAAGGAGCCTGGAATCCATGGGCTCAAATCACAGAGCCACTACTCACAGGAAAGCAAGATGCTGTCTCTTTCTGAATATGGGTTCTGGAAAACCGAACACAGGAAAGAATTCGGTGACTATGCCCGGGACGGGGCCCGTGAGTCCTCTTTTTCCGTGTCCACTCGCATCGCTGCTGGAAGGAAGCGTGCTCACACTGCGGCACAGGAGGATGGACTGTGGGCAGTGGCAGTGGGGAGGGAGGACTTTGTAGCTGCCTGCACTGGGCAGCAAGACTGGGTCCTGGCGGGGGCTGGGTGGAGAAAGAGGGGCTGGGTTCATCCTCTAGGGGCGCTGCCTGGCCTACTTCCTGGTGCCCACAGCACAGAGGGGAGGCTTTGCAAGTCACCTTCCTGTGTCCTTTCTTTTCTCAGGTTCTTGAGTCGTGCTCTCCCTCCTGTAGACACCTGACGGCCCCACCGTCCCTTGCCAAAACCATCAGATACCGCTGTCATGTGAACTAGGCAGGCGGCCAAGAGGCCAGCACTTACTCAATTTGTGGCGCCTACTTAAAGAGTCTGAGAGAGACTCCGGCTCCCTCAGGACCTGGGCCAGAGAGTCATGGTCGCTCCCTTTCTTCTTGCCTCTCTGTTACGTTTTTGTTGTTGAAAAGGTACAGTAGGAAGTGGCATTCCCCTGTGTTCCTTCCTACTCAGTCCTTAAAGAAACAGAAGAGCAAGCATATTCAATATCCTCCAGACTACATAAGATGGAAAGCCTCCGAAAGAAGCCAGGCACTGCAGTCCTTTGCTGAGGTGGGGAGAGAAGTGAGGCCGATTCCTCTCTGCCGAGAGGGATGGCAAAAGCTATGCATCTACCTGGGAAGCTCTGAGTGGTATGTGGACACACACACACACACACACACACACATCTCCGATTTACCATGTCTGTGAGTTGTGGTGAAACACACAACACTGTGCCGCTGCTGCTGTTTCCAACTCATGGCGACCCTGTAAAAACTCACCGTCGTGGATTTGATTTGAACTCTCAGCCACCCTAGGAAAAAGGTGGGACTGCCCCTGTGGGTTTCTGAGACTGGAACCCTTTACGGGGATAGGAAGCCTCATCTTTCTCCTGGAGGGGTTGGGGGTTTTGAACTGCTGACCTTGTGGGTAACAGGCCAAGGTGTAACCCACTGTGTCACGGGGCTCCTTATCACAGCTAATAATTCCTAATTTGTAGATGTTCATTCTCAAATATTCATTCAGAATGGCATTGTATGTAAAGTTTCCAACCCTCAGAGACAAATGAAGATAGGATATACAGATACTACTAACAAAAGGCAAAGATAATAAAAGGCAGGTGGGTGGGGGGAGAGGTTGAGAAAGGAAGGAATTTCTAGCACAAAAGAGAGGTGCGGCCACACTTCCCACATGCCTTCCCAGTTTACAAAGGAAGCTGAAAGACTGATAAGACATGTTTCCTTATCAATGGAAGAGGCCAAGAGGGTGGGCAGGGCAACACTGAGTTTTCACACTACTCCCACAATGGTTCTGGGACCTGGGGACTAGGACAGGTGTGAACTCTGGGGCACACATAACTGAAAAGGGGGAGTATGCTACAGAAATCCAGTCAATAGCAGAAGACCCACAAAAAGCCATCCAGTAGTGGGGAGTTCTATCATTAGCAGGATGAAAACTCCAATCCTTCATCCCATGATTCTCTCAGATTAGCTGGGATCCTTGAAGTTTTACACCAAAGCACCCTCTTAATAAACACACTCACCCCATCCAAATCTGGATGCGGCCCCTCCTCGGAAGACGTACTTCTGAGCAGGACAGGAACCAAGGAAGGAGAGACCCAACACCTGAGCCTCCTTGAGGACTCATTTCCTCTCTGACTTCTTTCGTCTTTTCTCTCTTCTTCTATGTGGCTTATTCTGGCAAACCTCTCAGAGGTGCAGTGGGGAGAATTGGGAAGCAAGGGCTTGCTTGGGCACAGAGGGGCTACCTGCTTGACTATCCAGACTTGCTGGACTTTAAGAACAAGGAGGCATTTCCTCCTCCGGGTCTACATTCCTGGCTGCCCATCAGGGGGATTAAGAGTAAACTCCACAATGTGAAGACCCCTCACCAGGGGCCACTATAACAACCAATCAACTCTCCTGGAGAGGGGGGGGGGCACTAAATCTAGTTTGGTCATGACATCCCCCCCCAATGCTGCCCTAGATGTGCTAGGGAGCTGGAGGCAGAACTAGGGGTAGGCCAAAGCCTCCCTCCCCCCCTCACAGGAAGGTGGAAGCTGCTTAAGGCCAGAGGGCATGCTCACCTTCAGGTCTTAGAGACAGGAAGCCAGTACACCTGGGTGGGCCCCAATCTGGGACGGGTCAGCTTAATTCAGCTCATGGGGTCAACCACGCCTCCCAACAGAGGACCCTGAAAAGCCAGATTCAGGAGCCCACCACCCTCTTTTCCAGCCCTCTCTTTTCAGCCATTCCTCTGTCCGGCTTCGGAGTGAATTCTTGCTTGCGCAAAACCAAGGACTGAGGTATTTCCACCTGAGAAACCTTGCAGATGCTCAGGCACACAAGAGGGTGAGTGATGGCCAGGTAAAGAAGAGACATTTTCTGGCAGTCCTACCAACAAGCAGCACACAGACCCACTACACAATGCCACCGAATGCTGGCGGGGCTGGAGTGGGGGGGGGGGGCGAGAGTCAGGCTAGGCTGTCAGCCACCCCTGCAGTGCGTCTCTACTCAGCCTAGCTTTGGGCAGCTGTCTCTGCCTTTTCTGCACGTTGTAGGATGTACATGCAAAATGTGTTGTGTTCATCAGGTGGTGGCATGGGGGGTGGGGAGAGGGATACTCAGGAACCTGTCATTTATTTAAGATAGGACCCTGACAGTCAGGGTGCGATGTAGTACCAACGAAGAACACAGCTTTCCCCCAGATCCTGGATGCTTCCTCCCCCAACTACCATGATCCGAATTCTACCTTGCAGGACTGGATAGGGCAGAGGTTGTACACTGGTGCATATGGGAGCTGGAGGCACAGGGAATTCAGGGTGGATGATACCTTCAAGACCAGGGGTGTGAGGGGCAAGGCTGGGAGAGTGGAGGGTGAGTGGGTTGGAAAGGGGGAACTGATTAAAAGGATCCACATGTGACCTCCCTGGGAGATGGACGGCAGAGAAGGGGGGGGGGAGACTCCGGATAGGGCAAGATATGACAAAATAACAATCTGTGGATTATCAAGGGCTCATGAGGGAGGGGGAAGCGGGGAGAGAGGGGGAAAAAAAGAGGACCTGATGCAGAGGGCTTAAGTGGAGAGCAAATGCTTTGAGAGTGATTAGGGAAAAGAATGTACGGATGTGCTTTATACAATTGATGTATGTATATGCATGGATTGTGATGAGTTGTATGAGCCCCTAATAAAATGTTAAAAAAAAAAAAAAGATAGGACCCTGAGAATACTGTAGAGATCTATCCATTAGGGTGTCTGTCTATGCATTGGCAAGGAGCCTTGGTGCCTGAGTGGGTTTCACGTTGGATAGCAAGCCTCAAGGTCAGCAGTTCAAGACCAGTAGTCATTCTCTACAAGGAGGATGAGGCTTTCAGCCCCAGCAGTGATTTGCACCTCTGCCCTGTCCTGTGCGGTTGCTGTGAGTCAGACCAGACTTGATGGCAGCAACCCTATCTCAGACTGCGTTTCCCTACCAGCTCTGGGACAGCTTGAGCTAAAGCCATTTCACTTTGTGGAAAAATCTTCCAGCCCTCAAAAGATCATCTTTTCTGGGTTGGCGATGTTTATGAATCCCAGAAACCATGCAATGAACGCAAGGAGTGTATCCGTGCAGCAGCAAGCAACATCCACGGCCATCTCTCCTGGAATAGGAGAGCTTCCTGGCGATGTCCCTGGAGGTACAGGAAATTGGTACCAGACCAAGGATGTTTCACCCCACATTCCCATGGGCCTCAGGGACACTGCAAGGGTGAGCCCTCTTAGAACGATGAACCTCAATGTCTGAGGGTTTCTACATTGAGGGGATTTAGCTGTCTACAGGAGCTGACAGCTCCTAGTGCTGGTGAGGATCGATGGGGGTAGTCAACAGAGGGGAAGCATGTTGGAGAAAGAGCTTCCCCAGGAGTCCAGACATGTGAGCCTCATCACAGGTGGGGTAAGGAGGTATGGGTTCCATGGTTAGACTAGTTAATTCTGGAAACTCAGGTCTGGGGAAGGGACATCTTGTCTGAACTGGCTGATAACACCGGCCGAAGGACCGAGGATGCACAGGCCTCTGCCAGGAGCTCCTCTGCCCTCTTGCAGATGGGAAACCAGCACTCGGTGCCTTCAGACACAGCTCTGGGATGCAGCCTTCAACACTGGGACAACGGTGATCCCTAGACTCTCAAATGAAAAAGGCCAATATTCTCTTGGAAGCCAGTTGGGCCTCAGTGTAAATCAGGCAATGGGGAAATCTGGTCTGGATTTGGTGGTAGTCTGAATTATAACACCATCTTACAACTAGACTTGTTTTGCAAAAGGCAAGGGAAGTAGACAGAGGTCCCCCATTGGCTGGCTTTCATGATCCTGTAGCATGCTCCCCCCTTATACAGAAATTGTCAAATGGACCCTGATTTCTCATAGATCTTGTGGGAGAAAAATACATCAGAACCTGAGAGTGTAGAAACCAGTTTCCAGTCTCCCCATGTGGGATCCCAGGAACCAACAAACCCTTTGGCCTCAGAGAAGACACCTTCAGTTTCAGAACCTACATGTCCCGGCAAGACAGATGGAGTCTAAGCTGCTGCCAAGGCCAGGTGCTCCTATCTCTTCCCTTTATAGGAAACTCCAGGGTAAGACAGCTTTGTAAGCGTTCAAGCCCCATTCACCATTCAGGATTGAACAAACCTTGCAGGTAAATTAGGGAGTTTCACATTCGATGTCAGTAAATTCATTAAGCAATGGAGGGAGATAACTCTAACCTCTGACCTGTCCTAGAAAGACATCCATCCATCTTTTAGGAGGCTCCATCCCAATTTGAGAGTGAAGGTGTTAAGAGAAACACCTTGGCATATGCCAATGAAGGGCACACTGGAAATGATAACTATCTGCCAGGGACAGAAGCAATCCCAGCCACAGGTCCCCACTGGGATTATGATTCAATAGAAGAGAAGTGGCAAGGGACCCCGTGCTCTTCTGTCTTGTACAAGGAATACACAATGTCAACAGAAAACAATCGATTACAACAAGCTAGCAACCCTTGACCAAGGCATTCAGGAGGATCTGACTGCCGCTTTGAAGCACTAATTCCATATTATGACCTAGACCTTGAGAGTCCTGCAGGAGCGCCAGTATTAAAAGATAACTTCATAACTCGTTCTGCCCCAGCCATCAGAAAGGAATTGTGAACGATCACAATGGACTCCGGTGACCCTCGTGGAAGAGACTCTAACATCCACTTTCTTGGTGCTCTAGAAAAGGGCTATGGAGGTGGAAGAGGGGGCCCCAGAGAAGGAGAGAGGTGAGGAGAAAAGTCAGGTTCAGTTAGTGTCCACCCTACAGGGACAGGGGCCCCAAGGCTTGCTAAAGGAAGCACCCAGAAGCACTCCCCATCCTCTGGGTGTAATCAAACCTTCAATCTGGTGTTTAGCAGCAAGCGCATGCATATTTTGCATCACCCAGGGACTCCTTTGAAAATCAAACTCAAAGCCATGCATTGCCTTTGAGGAGATTCTGGCCCATAGCGGCTCTCAAGCACAGGGAGAAGTGCCCGTGTGGATTGGGAACTATCCGGATTCAGGAAAGCAAGAATGTCCTGGGTCAAGGAATCCCTGGAAGCCACACTCTACATGCCAGAAGTTGGGTCATTGGAAGAATGGTTGCCCTGAGGACCGAGAAGACCTCGGGAAAGCAACCCCAAGTCCCATGGCTTTGAACTGATGGGGGAAGCAGTTGAAATAACTCCGAGGCAAGAAACAGCTATGCATCTCACATCACCTTGGCTTTTTATTTAAGGGCTGAAGCGCCCCATGGGATCACCAATAATCCCATGGTGCACTGCCAAGTAATTCTCATGGAAAAATTAAGTAAAAATGGAGAAGTGTTTAACCTTGAATCTGGACACTCTAATGCCAGCCCCAGTCACGGCATTCGTACATGACTTCTGAGAAGCGATCCATCAGGCCTATGCTGCTAAACCTGATCTCAAGGTTCTAGCTGAGGTCTGGTTTCCAGGCAGGAGCAGCTCTGCAGAACATGCTGTGATATCCCCATGTTCAGGCATAGGAGATCAGGATTTTCCCCAGCAATCTCGGCTCAGCCAGCAGAACGAAGGACTCTGGAGCTGGGAGAGGGAAAGAAATGAAATATTTATGTTGAATTGAAGTGTGTGTATTTAATTCTTCATTCTCATATCCCTATCTGGAGAGACAGGGGATACCTAAGCACAAACAGGGGCCAACTAAATAGGGGCCATATATTTTGAGGCTTTCAGAAGCTATAAAATTCCTTCAAGAAATATCAGTGGCTTACTGCAACGGGCATCGGAAGGGATTCGATGAGATGACCCAGGGAAACCCTCTTACAGATGGTGCTATGAAAGAAATGGACCCCGGGAGCTTCATCCGTAATGCAGACACGAAGGAATGTGCTCCTTCCTATATCCAGGGCAAAACAGAGCGGGGAATTACAAGGATGCTTGGCGCTGATATGGGAAGTAATTAAAGGTCTGTGTGACTCTTGGTTGGTGTTCTGGATAATGCACTGGCTGTTCGTCACAAGGTCATCCGTTTGAACCCACCCTGCAGAAGGAAGACAAGGATTTCTGGTGTGGTGGTTACAAGTTGGGCTGGGATCCGCGTGGTTAGCAGTTCAAAATCACCAACTTCTTTTCTCTGTGGGAGAAAGGCTGAGCTTTCTACTTCTGCAAGCAGTTACAGCCTTAGAGACCCACAGGGGTCACTATGCGTCAGCATTGGCTCCGTGGCAGTGAGAACGAACGAGTTATAGCCTAGAACACCCCCAGGAGCACGCTGTTCTGCTTCTGATTGTCTGAGTTAACGCGGTGGCAGGGAGCTTGCGTGTAGGAAATTGCACTTGGGCAAAGGATTACAACTACTTAATGAACCTGGGAGCAAGAGCTGCCCTTTCTGTGCTAACAATAACCCACCGGGGCTTTGGTTGCTCACAGTCAGTGGAGGCAATTCAAAGAAGGGGCATCTGCTCTGGACCCGCCATTCTGGAGAAAGACCTTTCCACCCAGCGCCATCTGAAGCCACGGAGATAAAGGGACCTGCGAGCCACTGGGGGACCTTCAAGCACTCATTACCAAGGCCAGAGGAGGGGCTCCTGTAAACTGGTTCTTTTCCTTTTTGCACTTTGCACCAGGCCTGCATCACTGAAATCCACGTTTATCGTCCCACCACCGTCTGCCGTTAATCTGGCCAACCCCTCCCATCGGAGTTCACGTTGGACCTGTTTAGAGGCTGTAGGCCAATCTGAGTTTGGAGGAGTCCTGGTGGCATGGCAAGGCTTATGAGCTGAGTTGTTAACTGCAAGCTCTGCGGTTTGAAACCTTCCCCCCCCCACTCCCCCCCCAAGGAAAAAGATGAGGCTTTCTACTCCAGTAAAAGAGTTACAGTCTTGGATGTTCATAGAGGCCGTTCTACCTTGTCCTCTAGAGTCACTGTCAGTTGTCATTGACTCGATGGCACTGAGTGAAGCCAGTCTGTGGAAGCATGGCTGGCCACTTGTGGTGTTTGCTTCAGGCCGAGGAACTCCTGTGTTACATAACCACCTCTGGATACCAGGATATACACACCCTCATGACAAAGGAGGGCCTCACCCAGCCTGTCGCAGGGCGGCTTACTCCAACATTGTCCTTAAAACCTGGCTTCTCTTTGCCTCCATTCCCCTGCCTTTACTAACGGGGACCCAGTGGGAGCCCTTGATTCGTCTTGCAAGATTACAGTAGACATGCATTTTGCCAATAGAAAAATTTCCCTCCTCCTAGATCCTCCTTCAGGAATTAACTGCTTCCTGCATCCCTCCCCCCTCCCCCCAAATATGCCATATCTCAGAGATGAAATGATGTGGAAGAGTTTTGCCTCTAGGATGTAGAGATTTACCCCTTTTTTGTTGTTGTTGAGATTAACCCTTAATGACAAACTCTATCTGGGGAAGCATAAGATCAGGCCACTGTTCCCTGCCTCTAGTAGCTCAGAAGGAAGACCCTCCATCAATACTAGGAGGCATGTCATGATTTGGGGAAATTGACAAGACAACACTACTCATACAGCCGATCTCTGTTTCAGCCCCTTCCTGGAGCATCCTTTGCTGACACTTACTTTTGGAAATGCATGTCTGGGTAGGACCAAACAAGGAAGACCCATTCAGCCACAAACTACATGTTGAGATGCATCGCTCTCGCAAAGGAAATGAGTTTTTCTGTGGCAGGGCTGTGCGTCATGTCCCCGTGGAAGGGCTGTGTGTCAGTGGAATACCATTGGAAGTGTTTCAACACGCCGATGAAGCACTGGAAGCACTTACTGTGTGGTTAGCAATTTGGAAGACAGCTGCTTGTCCAGCTGACTGGAAGAGATTCATACGCATTTGTACCCACTTCAAAGAAAGTAGAATTTGTGGAGCATTCTATTTGCTCGTTTATGGAGCAGGGAGGCTGATGCGGCGAAAGTGTAAAGCAGCGGTTCTCCACCAACCTTCCTAACGCCGCGACCCTATCATACAGTTCATGTCACCATGTTGTGGTGACCCCTCCCACCATAACATTATATTCGATGCTACTTCATCACTGTCATTTTGCTACTGTTATGGATTGGGCGACCCCTGCAAAAGTCGGCTTCTCTGCTTTTACAATGTCTTAATATGTGCTATTCCCTGGCTGTGTTTCCATGACCTTTCACCCCACTGAGTCCCCAGCGTTGGCTCTGACTCTCTCTACGTCCCCTTCTCTGGCTCCTCGGGGCCAGCACTCCTTCACCCACCCACTGAGTGCCGCAGATTCCCTCCTATCCCATTCCCACCCACACCAGCCTCTGAAACCAGCCTTCAGACATTCTGGTTTGAAAAGTCCCAGATTCTCACCCCAAATGCTCACACAGATGCTTTTCCCAAACAAAACCCAGCACACTTCCTTAGAAAAATGTTGATGGAAAATATTATAAATATAATATCATTCCTTCTGTTTCATTCTGGAGAGATGGATGGGGAGTTTTACCATGTGAATGCCGCATGCTGTGAACTGGGAGCATTACTGGGTGCCAACTGCCACCACTGTCCGGCTGAAATGGAGCAGGTCAGCCTGGGACAAACAAGAACCCCTTCAGCGATCCCTCCACTTTTCCAGCCATGGGCTCCTGCTTCAGAGACTCAGCAGACGGTTGTGAATCAGATGCTCATTTCCAAATGAATATTACAAGTGAATGAAAATAACAAATGACTAGATAACTTAGCTAGCTAGTTCTGCTATGATTTAGCAAACAGAAATGTATTGTGTCAGTTTAGAAGGCTCGAAGTTAAAATCCAGGGTGCTAGATTAAAGTAGGTTTTATATGTTGGTGCTGGAAGAAGGTCTTTGTCTCTTGTCGACCTCGATAGGCTCAGTGTCCTAGAGACAACGTCATATAACTTGACGGTAATGTTCTCCGAGGTCTAGGAGATTCTCAGGGTCGAATCTGTTTCTGGCTCTGCCTTCCTCATGGTACTAAGGCCCCTCTGATCTCTGCTCACTTGTTTATTTTATATCTCAAAAGATACCCTGTCTCATTCATCTAACTGCCTCTAATCCTGCCTCATTGCCATAACAAAGGCTAAGATCTACAACACACAGGATAATTACATCAGATCACAAAAATGGAAGATAATTACATAATATAAAAAAAATCACAGCCTAGTCAGATTGACATATATTTTGGGGGTTTACACAATTCAAAGCATAACATCACCTCTACTGATGGGACCTGTGGGCTGTCAGAGTTGAAAGAGAATGGAGGAATCATGGAGTCCAGTGATTGGTTGTCAACGTAATTTAGCAGGAGAATATGTCTTTTCAAAAAAGACATGTTCAGGTGCATAATACATTATGCAGATGAAGACAGACATTCTTTAGCTGAAGCCAAGGTTAAGAGCCTGGAGCCTTATGTTTCTAGGTCCCTATGGCTCCATGCTCAATCTCCAACCCCCCCCCCCACCCCTGTTCCTGCCATAATCCTGATTTGGTTTGCAGAGTCTAGAGAAATAGATAGATAAGTAGCCAGACAGACACAGGATCACCTTCCACTGCAGCTGGCCTTCTGTCCAATAGAAGAGAGGGTTGTGCAATCTTGGCTCATGCTCATGAAGGTCAGAGTGTCGGAGGCTGCCATTGTTGCTGCTCCTCCCATCCCTCTCACCAAGAGTCTCTCTCAGCCTGCTGCTCCCTCTGCTTCACCATCTTCAGTATGCACATAACACAACTTTGCTTGCTGACCAAACATAACGTCGTCTTCCTCCAGGGGTTGATTCCTCTGGATGTTATGTACAGAGTAAGTGAGTCAGAGAATATTCTGGAAGGACCACAGGCTTTTTCTCTTTTCATCTCAAAATGCGATTTTCTTGTGTCTTGTGGTGAAGTTTAGGTTTCCGACCAACAGTTGCCACACAACTGGTTCAGTGACGTGTTTGCATGTTTCACAATGCATGAACATTCCCGTCATGTCTGTTCTGTGTCTTCCATCTCCACACACACCCCTTCCCTATGCCTTTGTAGTCTCACTTGCGTTTGAAAGCAACTCTTGCCCCTCCTATTGTTGATTTTCCTCCTTCCTCCCTTACTATTAAAGAATGGTTTTTTTTTTCGTGTGAAAGCTTTTTAAAAAAATATCTTTATGCACTGGTGTTCTCATTCAATAGTTGCCTTTTGAGATTGACTAACTTTACGCAGCGTGGTGTCCTATCGGTTCCTGCATGTCATGAGGTGTTTCACAGAATCATTGTTACTCTTTCATGTCGCATAGTATTCCATTGTGTCTCATAGTTTACTTTTTCATTCTTCCAAGGGTGGGCAATTATGCTGCTTTTAAGCTTTTTGTGATTGTGAATGATGCTGTGAAGAGCATGGTTGTGTATATATCTATTCATATGATGGCTTTTATTTTTTTAGGGTGCATACCAAGTGGAAGAATTGCTGGGCCATTGCTATTGTTGTTGGTAGGTGCCTTCGAGTCATCTCTGATCCACAGCCACCTTCTACTCAACAGAACAGAACACCGCACGGTCCTGCACCATCCTCACAATTGCTCCTAGGCTGAGCCCATGGTTGCAGCTATTGTGTCAATCCGTCTTGTCGAGGGCCTTCCTCTTCCCCCACCCCTCCACTTTACTAAACATGATGTCCTTTCCCAGGGACTTGTTTCTCCTGACAATATGTTCGAAGCCTCGAAGGAGCACTCTGGCCTTACTTCTTCCAATACAGATCGGTTTGTCCTTTAGCGCTGCCTGGTGCTTTCAATATTCTTCTCCAGCGCCACACTTCAACTGCACCGATGCTTCTGTGGTCTTCCTCATTCAATGTCCAACTCCCACATGCATAGGAGGCAACGGAGAACACCTCGGACAGGGACAGGTACACCTTAGTCCTCTAAGTAATCTCCTTGATCTTCAATACTGTGCAGAGGTCTTGTGCAGCAGATTACTCAATACAGTACATCTTTTCATCTCTTGACTGCTGCTTCCATGAGCATCAATTGTAGATCCAAGGAAGACAAAATCCCAGACAACTTCAACCTCTTCTCCGTTTATCATGACGTTACCTATTGGTCCAGTGTTGAGGATTTTGGTCTTCCTTATATTGAGTTGTAAGGAAGGCTACAATCCTTGATCTCTATCAGCAAGTGCTTTAATTCTTCCTCACCTTTCAGCGAGCAAAGTTGTGTTATGTGCACACTGAAGATGGTCAGTAAGTCCTCCTGCAATCCTGATGCCACACTTACCTTCATATAATCCCATTTCTCTGATGACATGCTCAGCATATAGATTGAACAAGTGTGGTTAGAGGACACCACGCTGATGCACACCTTTCCTGATTTTAAACCATGCAGGATTCCCTCGCTCGGTTGGCACAACTGCCTCCTGATCCAGGCACAAGTTCCAAATGAGCACAATGAAGTGTTCTGGAATTCCCATAGTTCTCAGGATTATCCACAGCTTATCATGGTCCACACAGTCAAATGCCTTTGCGTAGTCAATGAAACACAAGTAAACATCTCTCTGGTATTTTCTGCTTTGAGCGAAACCCATCTGACACCAGCAATGACACCCCCTTTTCCACATCCTCTTCTGAGTCCGGTTCAAGCTTCTGGCATCTCCCTGTCAATATACTGCTGTTGGGTGATCTTAAGCAAAAATTTACTTGTGTGCGATAGCATGATATCATTCTATAGTTTGAACATTCTGTTGGCCCCCTTTTCTTTTGAATGTGCACAAATATAGATCTCTTCCAGTTATTTGGTCACGTAGCAGTCTTCTAAATTTCCTGGCATATATCAGTGTTTCCAATGCTTCTCCAGCGTTCTGAAGCATTTCTATAGGTATTTCATCAATTCCTGCAGCTCTTTCATTAGCTAATGCATTCAGTGCAGTTTGAACTTCTTCCTTCAACACCATTGGTCCTTGTTCACATGCTACCTCCTGAAATGGTGGCCTGTCAACTGGTTCTTTCTGTTACAGTGACATTGTACATTTTTTCCATCTTCTCTTGATGTTTTCGGCATCATTCAATATTTTCCTAGAGAATCTTTCAAAATTGCAACTCAAGGCTTGACTTTTTCTTATGTTCTTTTAGTTTCTGGTTTTCTAATTCTAGGTCTTTGCACATTTCTTTATAATATTTGACTTTATCTTCTCAAGCTGCCCTTTGAAATTTTCTATTCAGCTCCTTGACTTTATCCTTTCTTCTATTCACTTTCGCTACTCTATGATGAAGAGCAAGTTTCAGCCTCTTCTGGCAGCTACCTCAACCTTTTCTTTCTTTCCTGTCTTCTGAGTGTCCCTTTGCTTCCTTCACAAACGCCGCTCTCCATGTCCTCCCGCAGCTCGCAGGTCGGCTGTCATCAGTGCCCAATGCGATAAATCTGCTGTTCTTCAGAAGTTCCTGAAATTCCGTTGGGATCGACTCAAGGTCGTATTTTTGGCTCCTGTAGACTTGTTTTAATTTTCTTCATCTTTATCCTGAACTTCCATATGAGCAACTGATGGTCTGTTTCATAGCTGGCCCCCGGTTTGGTTTTAGCTGCTGATAATGTGCTTTTCCATCGTCTCTGCCCACAGATGTAGTCAATTTGATTCTGTGTGTTTCATCGGGGAATTCCATGTGTGTAGTTGCCTTTTGTGTTGTTGAAAAAGATTTGCTATGAAGAAGCTGTTGGTTTTGTAAAATTCTATCATGAGATCTTCAGCTTCATTTCTAGCACCAAGTCCATATTTTCCTTCTTGTTTCCAGCTTCTACATTCCAGTCACCAATAACTGTCCATGCATGTGGATTGAATGCTTGATCAACTTCTGGCTGAAGTCATTGGGAGAATTCTTCTTCAATTTCCTCATCGCTAGTTGTTGTGGTATTTGAATAAGAGTTGTGTTGGTTGGATTTCCTTGAAGGCAGATAGATATAATCTGATCACAGATAGCATTGTGCTTCATGATGGATTTCATAAGATCCTTTCTGATAATGAATGCCACATCATTCCTTTTGATTGTGATAATCCCGATTTAGAAAATCATATGAGCAAATGCCTTGAGAATGATTGGGGCAGGGAATGTATGGATGTGCTTTATACAATTGATGTATGTATATGTATGGATTGTGGTAAGAGTTGTTGGAGTCCCTAATAAAATGTAAAAGAAGAAAAGAGAAAAAAATGATTAGGACAAAGACTGTACAGATGTGCTTTATACAATTGATGTATGTATATGTATGAACTGTGAAAAGAATTGTATCAGCCCCAATAAATTGTTAAAAAAAAAAGAAAATCATATGAATTTCTGATTTAAAATGGCCAATTCCAGTCCATTTTTGGCTCACTAATGACTAGGATATTGATCTTCATTCATTCCATTTCTTCTTGACCACTTTCAGGTTTCCTAAATTCATACATCGCCCATTTCAGGTTCCAATCATTAGGAGATTTCTACAGCTCTTTCTCTTGACATTGGGTGGTGCCTTATTAGCAAATGAAGATTCCCAAAGTCTCCACTCCCACAGGCTTTACCGACTCACGTCACCATGGTCGACTCCCCTCTGAGAAATCTTCTCTTCAGTCACATTTCAAGTGCCCTTGGACCTGAGGGGCCCGTCTGCCAGCAGTATCTCCAATAATGTGCTGCTTCCTTTGTTTAGGCTTTCAGTATTTGAAAATGCTTCTAAGTCATGCATAAGGTTTCCATCAGCTTCTTCCTCTGAAGTGGGCAGTCATTCTTCTTCATTGTCTGCTCTCCGTCCGGAAGCTCCACTGAAACCTGTTTGCTTTGGGTGACCCTGCTGGCATTTGAAACAGCAGTGACATAGCTTCCAGCATCACAAAACCACACAAGCCACCACAGACAACAGACAGACAGACTGGGTCATGTGGTCATCTGAGCACATGCTGGGCCATCTGGTCATTTGGTCCCAACGGTATTTTATTCCCAAATTTCTGAAGAAGCCTCATGCCATTTTCCAGAGTGAGCAATAGAAGTGCGTTTCACAGCCCCGGCAGCCGTGGGTGATGGTCTCACTCTCTCTACATCCTCAATAGCATTTGATGTGTCTTTTCCTTTGGGGAGGGAGGCTTTGGTATTAATATTGGGGCGAGCTGGTATCTCGTTGATTTTCATCTCTTGAATGGCCAATGATCTAGAGCTTCTCTTCCTAGGTTGTGTTTTGTTCCTTTGCCTCCTAAATGAAGTATCTTTGATGAAGTGTCTGTATCGGTTTGAAAGTAGGGTCCCAGGTCTTGCTCGTGTCTTTGTCTTAGCCTGGAAACTCCTCTGAATCCTGTGCACCACAAATGTCCCTCTTGATGTTAGAAATGCTGGTGACACAGCTGCCACCATCATAGCAATGCATAGGTCACCACGTATGACAAACTGAAAGACGATTGGTAGCTACAGACCCTAAGATTATGCAAAAGAAACGATTACAGGGTGTTTATGTGTGCCAGGCTCTGTGCTAGACCCTGATATTCAGCTACAACTAAAGAAGATGCAGGCCCTGCCTTTCCCTTCTGGATATGGCTTTTGTACTGATGCCAGGACAGCCTCACTGAAACCACAAAGATCCAGGAGAGATCTTTAGACCCTCAATGACAGGGCCTCTTCCAGCAGGGGCAGCAAATCTTTCAGAATTTTGCCTTGGCACAATGCAGATAGGGGTATATACTTTTAGAAGGTTGAGGTCACTTATGTCCAACATATAAGCACCCAAGCAAAGGCAGAAAAGAGGGAACCAGTCTAGTTTTCCATTTGTTTACTCAATGATTCATTCACTCTAACAATACATATTTCCAACGTGTCCACCGGCCCCTCCTGGGTGAGAAGCTAAGTGTGTTGGGGAGAGAAACCTAGAACAACCAGAAGAGAGTGGGATCAGGTCCTCTGATAGAGAGATGAGTAAGATGCCTGGAGGCCATTGAGAGAACAAGGCAGATATCAGATGGAGGAATGGGTGACAGTCACAGAGGTAGCTTTAGATCTGGGCCCTGGGGTCTCATAGAAAATCTGGTTAGGGGGCCCCACAAGCTGCCCTTCAAGGGAAGAGGCAAGACTAGGAGATGAGGTCTGGCTGTACCAACCCAATTGCCTTGACCAAGCCCCCCACCCCTTGTCATTTCTGCATCCTATGCATTGACTGTTCTATACCTTGCTCAATAAGAATAGTCCCCGAGGTTAATTACTAGGCAATAGTAGTTTAAACAGGCTGCCTCTGGGGCCAACATTGCTCAGGTTCTCGGAGACAGAGCGGGACTTGGGTCAGAGATTGTTTGCATTGTACCAGAGGAGAGGAAGGAAAGAAGAAGGCAGAAGAGGAGGAGGGGAGGCAAAAAAGGAAAAGGAACAGGAATGGTACAGGGTGTTGAATTTGGTCCATGCTGGAGCGCATAACCCAAGGGAGGGGACATGATTCAGGTTGATGTCGTGGGACAGTGCTGTGGATGGGCCTAACAGGAGGTTGACCCAGATCTTGTGTCCTTGCCCCTTATTCTCTGAGCTATTCTAGACAAATCTCTCAACCGCTCTCAGATTTTCACCCTTCCCACTCCACATGCTTGTCTCCTTCCCTGTGTCTTCAAACGTGTTTTCAGCTAAGAAGTAAGCTTGAGTTTGTTATGAAGCAATTACGTCCCCTCCCACCCCATTTTATTTATATGATTAAAATGAAATACCCAAAATGACCCCCTGAATGCAGTCCAGTCCATCAGAAGACTTGATTTCATTACCTTTCGGACTCATACAACTTCCAAGGTCTTGTGAAGGTAAGCTTTCCACCAGCACTTTGGGATCCTTAGGGGTCTCTGAGTCCCAGCTAGAAAAACTGAAGCTAATCTTAATGATCATTTTACAGAAAAGGAAGGGCCCCAAGAGTTAGCACATGGATGCAAATCCTCCACGCCCAGCCAAGCTGTTTCAGTCCAACCATCTTCTCCTCTGATCCTCCCCCACTTTCTTCTCCCCACACTGGAAACACGTGGCCCAGAGGAGGATCTCTTGAAGGCTAGCCAGAGTCCACTGGGTTGCCCAGTGGGGTGTCAGTTTATAAAGACACACCGCTCTGAGGATTTCCATCAAATAACTTAGTCACACTGGAAAGGAAGTGGTTGGTGAAAGAAATATTGGCACCCCACATCCGGAAACATTGCCTGGGAGTCATGGCGGTTCTGTGGTAGAAATTCTTGTCTCCCTGCCTTCTGTTTCTGGCCAGTGCACCTCATGCACAGGGACCACCTGTCTGTCAGTGGAGGCTTGTGTGTGTGTGTGTGAGGGGGCGGGGCGATGCTGTGGAATGGGTTTCAGCAACGCTCCCAGTCTAAGACAGACTAGGAAGAAAATCTACGTCTGAAAATCAGCCAGTGAAAACACAATGAGTCACAGTGATGGCGTAATTCCTACAAGTTTCCCTTCTTTCTTCAAGAGGGTGACCAGAGCCAACTCGTTCGCTCATCCTGGAAGCCCACACGATGGCATTACTGGTGTTTGCTTTGTGAACCACTAGTCTGTCAGTTGCAAAGAACTCAAAGGGCACTGTCTGGGGTCACGATGATGAACACTTGTAGATGGTGAAAGTTGACCCTAAGTTTGCTTTCCCTCTTCCGGGGTAAGCCTCCTCTGACAAGTCTGGGACTTCTGTCCTCTCCCTCTGGGGAAGGCAACCTTCGACCTTGACCAATACCAGTGGGGCCCTGACTCAAGCCTGACCAATCAGAATCCTTCCCTGAGAAGGAGGGCAGTTCCGTGTTTGTAAAAAGGTGAGCCTGCAGCTGCAGGGAAGCAGTCTGCAAGGGGACATACATGATGCCATCTGCCCTCGGAGGTGTTCAGAGTGGGGGCGTGCTGGCTTCTGCTCACACTGCTCAGAGCTGGCAAAGCAGGAACCAGACCCCCAGCTGCCTGGTCCCAGGGTCACTCCCAAGAGACCATCAGAGAGCTCAACAGGAAAAGAGGCTTAGATCAGAATAAGAAGTTACGCCGGCCCCATGTGATACTGCCTTCACTTTTGACTTAAGAGTTGGTGACACTGGGACCCAGACAGAAGACACATTTGGGCTAAATTTCATGGCCCATCATTGGTCAGAATCATCTATAATCTTAGCCACTGTAGTCAGCATTCAGCATGATCCCTAGAAATTTTCATTCTTTCTTCAAGATGGTGACTGGAGCCAGCTCATTAAGTCATCCTAAAAGGCTGCAGGATTTCACTACTGGCATGGTTTTTTTGTTTGTTTATTTGTTTGTTTGTCTGTCAGTTGCAAATGTTGGATTGCTAACAATAGTTCTACCACAGTTCAAACCCATCAGCTGCTCCAAGGAGAAAGATGAAGCTCTCGGCTTGTGTAAAGGTGTACAGACTTAGAAACCCTAAATAGGGGTCTCTATGAGTCCTAGTCTCATAGTGACCCTTTAGGGCAGGCTAGGACTGCTGCCGTGGGTTGGGGAGAAGACAACTCTTTACGGGATTAGAAACAACTTTCTCCCTTGGAGTGAGCTGGTAGTTTCGAACAGCTTTACCTGTGGTTAGCAGCCTAACACATAACCCCTATGCTACAAGAGCTTGACTCCATGGCAGTCACCGACTCACTGGTGATGAGTCAGAAGTGACGCAATGGCAGTGGTTTGTTTTGGTGTTTTGGGGGGGAGGGGTTGCTCTCACAGTTACAGGAACAAGATGAGGATGTCTGCTCCTGGGAAATTTACTCTCAAAACCACAAAGGGCCAGTTCTACTCTGTCCTCTATGATTGCTGTGAGCCAGAACCGACTTGATGGCAGTGGGTTGGGTTTCACTGTCTGTCACTTAGCGACCCGGGTGAGTCCATCAAAGACTCATCCTCTAGTTGATGTCCCGTGCATGTCACTGTGATGCTGGAAGCTATATCATGGGTATTTCAAATAAGACTCATACTCTAGTTGATGTCCCGTGCATGTCACTGTGATGCTGGAAGCTATATCATGGGTATTTCAAATAAGACTCATACTCTAGTTGATGTCCCGTGCATGTCACTGTGATGCTGGAAGCTATATCATGGGTATTTCAAATACCAGCAGAGTCTCCTGTGAGAGACAGGTTTCAGCAGAGCTTCCAGACTAAGAGAGACTAGGAAGAAGGGTTAGACTAAGAGAGACTAGGAAGAAGGGTCTTGAGATTGACGTCAGAAAATTGGCTAATGAAAACCCTACAGACCATCATGGACCGAAGGCGCTCTAATAGCCACACGAAGGACATGAAGGTAGCAATGGCCACAGCGATGGAGCAGGACCGGGCAGCACTTCATTCGGTTGGACATGGGGCTGTCAGGTGCCTGCGCTAGCTTGATGGCAGCTGGCAGCAGGAGCACTGATTGGTTTTTGGTCAAGAGAGAAGAGTCCTTCCTTCTGTGGAGAGTTGTAGTGGTCCACACTGTGAGGAGGGGACCTGCCCTGCGCATGATGGACTGGCCACTGCACTCTATGAAAGGCCATTACAATCTCCAGCATGCATCCCATGAAAATGTCTCCTAACCAAAGCCAGCTGGTTACAGATTGGTTGTTAAGACTATGTGCCTGGTTTGGGCTTGTTTCCGTCCGCGTCAACTGTCATGCTAGCACCCAATCAAACGTGGACAATCAGTCCTGCCCCGGCCGGGTTTGCTAACAGAGGTCAAATAGGCAGAGGTAGCATGGTCCAATGCCACAGCACCCAAAGAACATGGAATACATCAACATCCGTGTCCACCCTGCAGCCTGGCTCCCTGCTTTGGCAACTGACACGGAGTGGAGCTAAATGAACCATCTCTGCTTCTGCAGGCCATTACCAGCTAAATTATTTAAAAAAAATGAAAAAAGAATCAGAGCCGTCCACATGGAGCGCAGAGAATAATGAAAAGCAGTCTGGTGGACGTGTTTGTGGTTACATAGGGCGCGGTGCAGAAATCCTGATCAAAGCCTCTTGGCATCTGAAGTCATCAGTAATTCGACAGCCTATTTGGGTGAAAAGTGCTCCTTGCTGGCTGTCCCCTTCCAGGCCCACCCCAGAGAGGGCCAAGACTCAGCAAACAAGGCAGCTGGCCCATGGAGACGCCTGTCCTCAAGACGTGATACGAAACACAAGTCAGCAGCGGTAGCCAGACAGCGCGTGATCGTGTTCCGCCCGGGAGACTGTGTGTACATTGTACTAGACGGTTACATGCATGTCGTCTGTTCTGGCACAGAGGGGACATCCTTCGCAGAGCCTAAAGCAGTGGCCCGGGACTGGTAGGAGACGGCCATGCAGTATTTCCCCGGAGCGGTTGCCCATCCGAGTGAGAAGGGAGAGCTGAGCAGCTGAGGTGAAGGGTTTGGCTGATTTCTTCAGACCTCAGTATACTTTCAGAAATCTGCTTGCAGCAGGCAGGAGACTGATTTCTGGGTCCTTGTTGCTGCTAGCGCCATCCAGTGGATCCGTGACTCATGGCGGCCAGTGCGCAATGGAATGAAGCGCTGCCCCTTCTGCGCCCTCCCTGAGATCCATGGTAGATCTGCGTGTTGTGACCCAGAGGGTTTTCACGGGTTTGCTTTTAGGAGTAGTTCTCTCGGGACTTTCTTCCTTGTGCATCTATCTCAAAGGTCCATTGGAGCCTTTCCAGCATGATAGGAACACACAAGCCTCCATCGCTGACCAGTGAGTGCGGGTTGAGCTCAGCTGCATTGGCTGATTATCAAAGCTGGGTCCCCCACAAGGAGGCTGAGAGTTCGTCCACAGCAGCACCAAGGTACTCTCAGTTACCAGGATAATGGAGATAAATATTCACATCCTCTCTCTATTAAGAATTCTTATCATTGGGTGGAGGGGCCCTAGGGGCATAGTGGTTATGAGTTGGGCTATGATCCTCAAGGTTAGCAGTTCAAAACCACTGGCCACTCCATGAGAGAAAGACTTTCTACCCCCATAAAGAGTTATCCTCTCGGAAGCTCCCAGAGGCAGTTCTACCCTCTCCTATAGAGTCACTATGAGTTGGCATTGACCCAATGGCAGTGTGTGTAGTTTTCGGTTTTATCCCTGGGTGGAACAAATGAGGATGTCCTAGACTGATAGCAGAAAGATTGAGGGTTAAAACTCACCCAGACGCACCTTGGCAGAAATGCCTGGGGATCTGCTTTCAGAAGGTTCCAGCCGTAAGCACCCTAGGATGCACACTCCTGCTATGGCACACAGGGGGACGCCGGGAGTCAGTGTCCACCAAACAGCACCCGACGAGCTTGGTCCTTTCAGAGCTCACATTCTAGTTGGAAAGATGGGCTGTCAAACACGCCACCACACTCCAGTCTGGTCCCTGCTGTGACAGGGGAGATGTGGGGCTCTGCGAACCCGTGTTGGGGAGACAGATCAAGCTACTCAGAAGGAGGGACAGCATGCAAGTAGAAAGACCTGGTGAAGGGAAGAGATGCAGACAGTCTTCCGAAGCCTAGCTGTTCATTTTTCTTCGGGTTAGGACTTTTCACCACCACTCACCTGCCGGTTTGTTGTATTGTGTTGGCTTGTGAGTTGTTGTGAACCTGGAAGCGATGCCACTGGGATTTCAAACAGCAGCTGGGTCACCCGGGGCAGACAGATTTCAGTGGAGTTTCCAAACCAAAACTGATTAGGGAGAAGGCCCTGACACTCTACTTCTTAAAAAACAAACAAACAAACAAACAAACAAACAAACAAAGGCAGTGAAAACTGAATGGATACCAGTAGAATGCTGTATTTATAGTGCTGGAAGACCAGCTCCTCAGGTGGGAAAGACCCAACCAAACTCCATGCCCTTGCGTCAATCCCAACACCCTGGGGGCAGAGTGGCGCAGCCACTTGAAACCCCTAGCCACTGTGTGGGAGAAGGATGAGGCTTTCTCCTCCCATGAAGGTTTACAGTTTGGAAATTTCCCGGGGCAGCTCTCGTCTGTCCTATCTAGTCACTAGGAGACTCAGGTCAGAAGGCACTCAACATATGAGTAAGTGATGCCTTCTCTAAGTACACTGGCCATCATGAGTTGGACACAGGAAAGCTTTTGAGACCTTCCTCTACCGATGTGGTACAACGCACAGTGAGAAGAAACAGCTGCACATAGCCACCGATAATCAGGAGGTGGAAGGCGGGGACTATGACTCGAAAAGAATGTCATCAAAAATGAAAGTGAACAGGTAAAGATGGATAAGCGTGGCATTCGTGGGCTACAATGGACAACTGGTGTTGGCCACACTGAGTCATGCTGGGAGGGACAGATGAAGAAGAAGGCAGCGCACTCATCATCACAAAGAACATTCCAAGATCCATCCTGAAGTGTAACACCGTGAGTGGCAGTGTAATAACCGCACACTTACAAGGAAGACCTGGGCACAGGATTGACATTGACATGCCAACTACTGATGATGAAGTAAAGACAAAGAAACAGCAGAGTTTTGTCAACTGCTAGAGTCTGAAATTGATCCAACACATAATTACAATGTGCTGATTATTAGTGGCTATTGGAAACCCAAAAGAAGGTTCAGTAGCTGGATAACACGACTGGGTGATAGAAACAACTCTAGAGATGGCATGATGGCATGTTGAAGGATGAAGGATTTATTTATTATAAATACTTTTTTTCCCAATAACATAAACAGTGACTCTATACGTGGACATCACTTAAATACAACGAAATCATATCAGCTACACTTGTAAAAAGAGACGATGGAACATGTCAATATTATCAGGCAAAGGCCAACTGCAGAATATCAGGTGTTCGTGTGAAAGTTCAAGTTGAAACTGAGGAAAAATCAAGCCCACAAGAGCCAAGCACTACCTTGAGTAGATCCCATTTGAATGTGGCCACCATCTCAGGAGTAGATTTGATGCACTGAACACTAACAACTGAGGACCAGAGGAGCTGTGGGATGACGTCAAGTTTATCACAGATGAATAAAGCAAAAAATATCATCAAAAAGAAGGAAAAACAAGACCAAAGTGAATGTTAGAAGATACTCTGACAACTTGCTCTTTAACAAGAAGCTTAAGTGACCGGAAGAAAGAATGAAGTGAACGAGGAGACAAGGAGATTTCCAAGGGCAGCTTAAAAAGTAAAAGTAAACTATTATGAGAGAATGTGCCAGGACGAGGCATTCAGAACCCAAAAGGGAAAACGCAAGCTGAAAGAAAATCCCTCCCTCCAATGGCCATCCTGAAAGCGTCAATGGGAAAAATATTGAATGAGGCCAGAAGCCTCAGGAGACAGCAGAAAGAATACAGAGTCACTGCACCAAAGAGATTTTCAGTCGTTTCAAAAGGAAGCGAATGGTGAAGAATCAATGACATCGAAGGGAGTCCAAGCCACCTGGAAGGCAACGGTGAACAAAATGGCGTAAGGAATTGACAGAATGCCTATTGAAATGTTTCAACAAAAGGACCCAGCACTGGAAATGCTCACTACCTATGCCAAGAAATTTGGACAACTGCTACCTGGCCAACTTAGTTAGCGATTCATGTGTGTGTCCATGCTGAAGAAGGATGAGCCAAAGGAATGTGGACATGATCAGACGGTATCATGAACACCACACACAAGTAACATGACACACACGTTCAAAGACAAGTGCAGTAGGGAGTGGCCAGAACTCAGAAGAGGTGGGAGAAGGTGATGACTGCTGATGTTAGCTGGATCCTGGCTAAAAGCAGAAAGGCAGAGAAGAACATACAACTGTTTCCTTGTGGCTTACGTACAATTATATGCAAAACCATCCTATGGTGTGGATCCTAACTAACTATGGATACCATTTTAATGAGCAATTGTGAGGATGGTACAAGACCAAGATCGAGTTTCATTCCCTATGTCGACATATCGGGTCAATGTGAGGTGACTCCTTGGTATCTACCAACAACAGCAGAAATAAAAGAATAATCCATGTAAAAACATCTCATAATGGAGTCAGGGAAAATGGAGCTTTTCCTATTGTAAGACACATTCATAATCTCTGATGGTCACAGAAAAACTTATTTTCCAGGCATAAGTTAGATTTCATCTTGTGTGGAGTTTTATTTATTTATTTATCCTCATTTTTTCATCTTTTTAATATCACCTTTATCAAACTCATCAGAAGTTTACCAACCATGCATCTAATGGTAAGTCAGTTTACAGCAAAACTGAACAAGGCAATTGTGATTGCAGAAAAAGTTCTCAGCAAAAAAACTATACATGATACAGTCTACTGTGTTAATTCAGTGTTCATACTTACTTTTAGGTATTTCAAAAGGCAGAATTTCTTTGATATATAGCAAGAAAAAATAGTTGGAAATGTGTTAGTCTGGGTAGACTAGAGAAACAAATTCACAGACACACGTATGTGTATAAGAAAGAGGTTTATTACAAGAGAAGTTGAATATTGAGGAAACAGCCCAGCTCAGTCCAGATCAAGTCCATAAGTCCAATATTAGCCCATATGTCTGATACCAGTCTATAAACTCCTCTTCTGACTCACGAAATACATGCAATGACATCAAATGCAGGAAGATCACAGGCCAGTGGGTACAAAGTCTTGTGGATCCAGTGGCAGTAGAAGCATCTCAGTGCTGGCAGTCTCTACGTGGCTCCTCCAGTTCTCAGGGCACAGGGTCTATCAGCATAGTGCACGTGTCTTGTAAGTAGAGTGTCTCCCAGGGAGCGAGCAGAGAGTGTGTCTCCTTCCCCCAAGGAGGAAATACTAGAGTTTCCAGAATTCTCAGAAGAAGGCCAGGCCCACACAGAAACCTCATTGGCTCTGACCCACTTGACACCCTAGACTCCACCCCTTTACTCTTAATCCTCTCAAGTCCCAAATTGACACTAGATTATGTAACTACCACAAAAAGACTTGAATGGGGCTCAGAAATTTAGGGATTTGAGAAAGGGTCTTCTTGTCACTGACATGCATTTCTATCTATTATCCCATGTAAGTTATTTGAAAGGAAAATCTCCATTAAACTATAAGACATTGCCAAAAATGAAGAACCAGAGTGCCAAGAAATGCCAAAAACCAATATGTTATTGAAACAGCTGATAGAAATGTTAGGGACAACAGTTCGCTATCTACTGTAGGAGTCTTGTCATTTGGAAGTGAGGGTAAACCAACAGGAGAGAAAGCTCCTTATAACTGGCTCTGGTTTCAATGGTCTTTTTCATTTTTTCCCTCACCATGCCTTCGTCTAGTAGATGGAGTCTTATAGGGGAAAAGGGGGGGTTGTTAATTGTTTTCCTTTCTTTCTCAAAATTTAAGATTTTGAATTAAAAACACGGGGAATCCAGGACAGATGATCCCTTCAGGACCAGTGGTGAGAGTGGTGATACCGGGAAGGTGGAGAGAAGGTGGGGTAGAAAGGAGGAACCGATTATAAGGTTCTACATATAACCTCCTCCCTGGGGGATGGACAACAGAAAAGTGTGTGAAGGGGGATGTTGGACAGTGTAAGACATGACAAAATAATAATAATTGATAAATTATTAAGGGCTAATGAGGGAGGGGGTAGTGGGGAGAGAGGGGGAAATGAGAAGCTGATATCTAGGGCAAATGTTCTGAGAACGATGAGGGCAACAAATGTACAACTGTGCTTGACATAATGGATATATGTATGGATTGTGATAAAATTGTACACGCCCCCAATAAAATCATTTAAAAAGGAAGAAAAGAAAAAGAAAATTAAAAAAAATGAAGAAGGGGCATCATTGAAAATTGGACAAATTTTGGAGACGGGGTGGGTGAATGTAACCCTATTGGACTTAGAGAAAGAGGCTACAATCAAGCTAGTGGTTCTTGCCTTACAGGGACCTTTGCATTATATAGCTCGGAAGCATGCCACCACAGAAATTCTGGTTACATGCAGAAAATGGAATGTTCTGAGAGATGGGAACCAGTGACTCCCCCGGCCCTTCAGGAAGAGATCCCAGTGTGAGCCATTCCGGATGAAAACCCTGCCCACATTGCCCCAGCTCATCAGTTTTCAGAGTGAGGTCTCTCTGAATGTCCTGATAGGACCACCTACTCTCAGACAGAAAGAAGCCACATTTGCACAGTTCACGACTGAACTGCCTATCTCACTTCGGGCCTATCTCACTTTGTATACATCAGTTGCTCATGTGGACCCACCTGTGAGGCTTTGTTAGCATTCTGAAAACCCTGGAAATACACACCACAGCTGATGAAATATGCATCCGTTGAAGGTAGGCCTGCCTCGACTTAGCCACCATGCTGGAGGATGTAGAAATGGGAGCAAAGGGAACAAAACTTGAGTAAGTTTGTCTTTATTTTAAGAGCCGTGGTGGCATCATGGTTATGAATTGGGCTGTGATCTGCCAGCTCAGCAGTTCAAAACCATCATCCACTCCTAGGGAGAAAGACGAGGCCATCTACTCCAGTAAAAAAATATAATCTTGGAAACCCACAGGAGCAGTTCTACCCTGTCCTACAGGGTCGCTGTGAGTCAGCCTTGACTCGATGGCAGTGTTTGGTTTATGAGTTTGTAATCCCAAGGAGGTTAAAGATAAAAATGTAAATGCAAAGAAGTCACAATAGCATGGGGTGGGAGGTTGAGATGAGGACTGACTGGAACTATACAGATTTAATCTCATTTTTCCCCTGTGCTCATGAGAATTTCACAACCCAATTCGGCACACACTAATGATATTTATAACCACCTAGTTTGGGAGCTGTCATTTTAATAACAAAATACCATCGGGATCTCTAAGGACATTTCTTAGGCTGAAGAGCAGAGTTGAGGAAAGTATTTTAAATTGAGAACAGTTCATAGGCTCATTAAAAAATAAAGCAGAGATACAGTAGACAGATGGCAAAATGATTCGACCACAAGTTTCTTGTAAAGACCACTGGCTTCTATTTTGCTAAGAAATGCTTTGATATCTTCACTGGGATTTTGTGTGAGCCTCCAGGGGTGTGTTCAGTAACAACTGGGGAGCACCCTCAAAGGAGAGACAAGGGACAGCGAGTTGGGTGCTGTGCATGTTAAAGAGAAGAGTCCTCCTGAGGGGAGCAGACAGAAAAACAACACAAAGCAAACACACTCATCACCATCCTGTCTGCAAGGATGTCTCCTGATAGTGACCCGATCGGACAGGGGAGAGCTGCCCCCTGTGGGTCTCTGAGTCTATAACTCTTTACCAGAGTAGAAAGCCCCATCTTTCTCCCACAGAGTGGCTGGTGGTTTTGAACTGCTGACCTTGCGATGAACAACCCAAGGCAATTAACAGCCCAATGCGTGACTACTACGCCCCCAGGTCTCCTGTGCAGGGAGCAGAGTAGACAGAACCCTGGAAAAGAAGGGATCTGGCAAGAGGGAGGCAACTAACGATGGAGGGGCTCAAGGTACTTCTTCCTCGGAGCCCCCGTGGGCGTCTGTGATGTTTGCACATGCAGGGGAGGGAAGATGCGGTGCGTGGCCGCTGTGGCTTTCCTACGGAGACCAGGCGTCAAGAGTTGCCCAGGGGTCCTGGCGGCAGGAGAGTAGGGGTAGCACCGCCAGGAGCTGGCAACATGAAGATCAACCCTTAGAATCTCCAAAGCTCAGAAGGACAAGATGCTGGGCATCTGAGGCAATCTCCCCCTGGATCTCAAAAGCGGGCACCCCCTGACTGGCATCTGAGTTGTAGGTGTGAATATGCATGTTGCGCACATTAGAGAAAGGAAGAGATTGAGTCAAACTGAGGCATAGTATTCCGTCGGAGGGGAGTGGGTGATACACCAGCTATTCAAATCTGCCCTCTAGAGCCCTTATCTAGGGCAGGATGCAGTGGGCTGTGGATCCCAATTTCCAGGATCCTTTTGAAAAAATCTTCAGGAGTAGCAGCATCGCCACCTACGTCCATGCCCCCCCCCCCCTTTTAAAGCTTGCATGCTTTCAAATGCTGTGACAGTGCGCCTTAGACTCTTTTCTCAGGAATTAACTGTGAATGCGCAGCAAATCAGCCAGAGGGCTGCTAATCGCTGCCCTGTCTGTGCAAAGGAAAAGAGACACGTCTCACAGGGCAGCCATGGGGGAGTGTCAAACAACTTCTGACACAGGCACGCAAGGAAATAGCGTGCGGCTATTGAAAGCCATCGTGCAGGGCTGGATGTGTGGACATGGGCACATGCTCACGGCATTCGATTACAAAAAAAAATAACCATTGGAAACACTGAAAGCACAGCCCCCGTCTTACTCAAACGTGTCGCGTGTATACATTATCTCACGTAGAGAAAGGTGGAGACGGACATGAACCACAAGGTTACCCCACAGTGGTTAGTTCCGATGGGATGGCGGTGACTGTTTGCTTTCTTCTTAATCATGTCCTGCATCATCTGCAGAGACTTCTCCTAAAGCCATTTCCAGTTCAAAAGTAAGAGCTTATATCGAATACTAATTTGGGGGCAGGGGAGGGGAATCATATTTAAATACAAGGAGCTCTGGTAGCAGAGTGGTTAGGCGTTGGACTGTAACCACAACCAGCAATTCAAACCCACAAAGTCCTCTTCAAGAGAAAGAAGAGGATTTGAGTCCAGGAAAGACAGTCACAGAAACCACCAGGGAAGTTCTACCCTGTTCCATAGGGTTGCTCGGAGTCACAGTGGAATTGACTTGGCGGCAGTGAATGAATGAGTGAGGCAGGGCCCCGTTACCAAATTCAGGCTCCGCCATGCACAGCGAAGGTGAAGGTATGTGGAGACAGATGGCCAGCGCTTGAGTTCTGGCCCTGCCATTTACCATGTGTGACTTAGGACAGCTTATGTCACCCCACCGGGCCTCAATGTTCTCATCTACAAAATGGGGGTGATAACAGCTTGCACCTCTGGGGACTCCTGTGGGGGTGAAGTTACTCAGCACATCTGAAGTTCCCCTTCCAGTGCCTGGTCCCCAGGGAGCTCCCTGTACACGTGCTCTCAATTCCTCTCTGGGCAGGATGGGGGACTGTCAGGAGGTGGTGCTGCAGACAGTTAAGGAAGGGGCTTCGCATGCTGGTCTTACCTGCATCTTAGCCTACTTGGCCGCACAGCCTACATCACCTCACCTCTAAAAGGAAAATACCTAGAAGGTCAGTAGGAGGATTCCCTGAGACCCAGGCCACGGCACAGAGGCCTTTGGGGCTGGCATTTCCTGAGGGCACCTCTTCCTGCTATGTTGGTCCAGAGACTCTGAGGACAGATGGCACTTGCTCCTCACTCTGACCCTTCATCCCCTCCCCCGGCTACAGTGACCCAGGAGAGAGGTGACCAGTCTCTGATCTCACAGTTCACAGAGAGCTCAGAGAGTTCGAGCCACTTGGTCCAGGGCACACAGCTGGAAGATGGTGGAGCTTGGATTCCAAAGGACCCCAAGCACAGTCACTCTTCCCCTCCACCCCCACATGCTGTGGTTCTCCCCCCGCAGAGATGCGACTTTCCAAGCAGAGCCCATCAGCCCTTCTCCTCCAGGCGGTCCTTGGGCGAACCAGCTCCCACCGAGAAAGAACAGCCTTTCCTCTCAGTGGGGTTTAGCGCACGGCGGCATTTGGTCTCCAGCATGCCCACACGTCTCCCCTTGTCCTTGTCCGCCTGCCCCCTCGCATCCTCACTGGGCTTGTTTCAATGGCTAGGGCCAGGAGCGGTCTTAAGTTGCTGTGACTCAGTCCTGAAAGAAGAAAGAGAATTGGGGTGGCGGGGGAAGAAGACAATCAAACAAAACAAAAGAATGAGGAAGAGGAGGTAGAGGAGGAGAAGGACAGCCAAGAAACCAGGGCAAAGTTGTGTTGGGAGGAGGATATGTCGTGAGGTGGCTGGTCCACAGGCGTGGAGTAGGAGCAGCGGAGCTGGGAGGGCTGTGGGCAGCCAGCCTCTCTCCACTGGGCCTGGCGCACAGACGACCTTCCTCCCCGGTGACCAGTGGGCCTGGGTTGCGTCTCCTTGGGCAGTCACATCAATAAGGTTGGTATCACCTCATGCAGGGTGTCAGCTCCCCACTCCGCCCCCACCCCCCACCATGGACCTCTCCTGTACCAGACCCCATCAAAGCCTTTGTAGCCTTTATTATCAATTTTAATCATAAAACAGTAAGTGATAAGTTGCTTAAATATGGCATTTCTTAGCTTTATGAATACAGAAATATTTAGTCCAATTTTCTACCCTTAATTATAAGGTTAGTAATAATGGAGTGGAAGCTTGTGGCACTGTTTCTCTCTTCCTTATTATGACTACATTCTCAAAAACATTCACACAGGCTCATAAATACCAATTCGCGCAATACTGTAGCCACAACACCAGGAAATTTGACAAAACCTGCAACTTTGAAATACCAGCACCCATGGGAGTATCGGAACTTGCCGTGGCTCATTCAGCCCACACCACGGGATGTGAAGATTCCCTGGCTTGAGAACTGACGACAGTCCTGACAGGAGTGTCTGAAGGTGATTCCGACTCACAGCAAGCATGCTGGACAGAGCAGAACTGCCCTGTGGGGTTAAATCTTTACCAGCGCAGACAGCCTCATCGTGTCCTACCAAGCAGCTGGTGGGTTTCAAACTGCTGGTCTGGAGATTAGCAGCTCAGTGGGTCGTTCACTAAGCCACATGGACTCCTGTCACTCCGTGTGTGTGTGTGTGTGTGTGTGTGTGTGTAAAATCATCTCTGCTGACACACAGCACAAACATGTTATGATCATTTTGGTCTCACCTCCTTTGACAGTGTTACCGAGTGTGGTCCACACCCCCCTACACCCTCTCATGCCATCACAGTCCTGGAGCTGGAAGGGGTGGGGGAGGGGGAGAGGGAGGGAGAAAGAAGCAGCAGGAGGGAGAGAGAGCAAAGGATGAGCTTCTGTCCACTCTTCCGTTGAGGATAGAGTCTAGACGTGAATGAAGAAGAGGAGCAGGGCCCCAGAAGCAAGGTGAGCCTGGCCCCCAGCGTGCCCTGGCTTTAGGAGTATGGGCCTCAGCCCAGGCCATTCCAACGTGGGAGGGGGGAACCTACATGCTGCTTGTCAGAAGATGGCTGAGCTGGTGGTGTGGCGGAGACAGCCCTCTGGTTTTCAACCCCACTCCACCTCCCAGCCACCGCCGAGCCCTTCGCCAGCCCCAGCGAAGAGCCTGCATTCAGGAGCAATACCTGCTGGGCTGCAATCCTGGTTCCAAGCCTTACCTGCTAAGATCCATGTAAGCCTCCCAGTCCTCCCCTATAAAAGGGGAGACTATCATAGCAGGCACTTCATCCAATTACAGCGAAGGCGAATGGGTTAATGCATGTAGAACCTCTCTTTGCCACCCCTCCTCCCACCTCCCAAAGGAAACCCAAAGCTCACGCTATCCTCGTTTACGTAATTGATTGTCTTCATCTGTAACTAAGGGGCCCTGGTGGCATGCGGGCTAAAGTGCTCAGCTGCTAACCCAAGGGCTGGGGTTTGGGGAAAGACCCACAGGAGAAAGAAGAAGGCATTTGCTTTGAGCTCCAGGAATCTCGCCCCACCCTGGGTGGTGGTGCGGGGCGCACTTGTGTAAACTCCGGGCACACAGTAGGTATTTAATTAAGAAAACAACAGGCAGTTCTTGGCTGTGTCTACTCAGGCCGGATAAACAGCAGAGGCCTGAACTGCTTTCTGTAAACAGGCAAACTGGTTATTTCATGCAGAACAAACAAGCCAATGTCCCCATTGTTTCCCCAGCACCAGCAGTTAGGGCCCTAAATTGTCCAGCTAATCACCGGGGTTGCCCTGGGTTGTTGACTCAGGCTAAACCCCAGTCTCCCCAGCCCAGGAATGGATGGCGTTACATGGGCAAGGCTGTGCCCAGCGGTGGCCTAGCACATCTCAGAACTGCCAGTGGCCAGCTGGGAGCCTGAATGCCGCCTACAAGGGTGCTGGATTGATGTTCTAACCCCCACCTGCCATGCAGGTGAGAGACCCAATTTCTCAGCCCTTGTAGCCCGTGAGCAACCACCAGCCGTCTTGTCTGTGGAAGTCTGCTTACTGCTATGATGCTGAACAGGTTTCAGGGACAGCGGCCTGCCTGAGAAAGTCCTGGTGATTTACTTCGGAGAAGCAGCCCTGGGGTTGGCTCAGGCCTGGGCAGCATTCCTTCTGCTGCGTGTGGGGTGGTCATGCGAGGAGCCCACTGGATGGCAGGGAAAAGCCACTGTGGGCCCTTGTTTTGTCAAAAGGCCTCAGAGAGAGTCCCCAGGACGCGGATCTCTGGGTGTCCCAGTCAAGAAGTGGGAAGGAGCTTCCCCTTATACTTCAGCGGGAGCTCCCCCGGGAGGTATCTGATAAAGTGCCAGGTGCTGCGGGTCAGAGAACAGAGATCAGGGGTCCATAGGTTGGCTTCCGGGTCAGACCGGCCAGCATAGCACACATTTATTACGTTCTTGCCATCTTCTCACGGAAACTTGGTGGAGGGTTAGGTAGCCAATCAAAAGGTGGGTGGTTCAAACCCACCTGCTACTCCAAAGGAGAAAGCTGCGGCCGTGTGTTGTCATGAAGGCTTAAAGACTGCACGGCTGTTGAGCTCTTCTGACTCACAGTCCCTCTGTAGGACAGAGTTGAGCTGCCCACAGGTGGTGGCGGTTGTGCATCTTTAGAGCAGCAGCCTCATCTTTCCCCGTCAAAACCCCTAGTGGGTTCAATCTAATGACCTTGTGGTAGTCCAGGGCATGGCCCACTACACTTCCAGGGCTCCTTTCCATCAAGCGACAGCCTTGGAGCCTCTATGGGGCAGTCCTGTCCTCTAGGGTGACTTGAGTCAGAATGGACACAATAGCAGTGGCCTTGGCTGCTGCCTGGCACTGAGAAGGGCCCCGGGTAAGATGAAGACAACGACACCAGCTGTCATTGTTTACCACGTGCTAGGCGCTGTGCGGAGCTCTGTCATTGCGGTACCAGTCCTGCGTGATGGCCTGGGTGGGGCAACCGCTAGTTGACACACGGGGCTGCAAGCAGAGTTCGCCCGGAGCCCAGGGACAACCATCAGCGCCAAGTCTCTGAACAGAGTCAAGGCCCTCAAGGCCTCTGCCTGTGTTTCCAGACTCATTTGTATTTTTTCAGATGTGCCCCGACGTTCAGCATGAATTCTATCACTGATGGAACTACTCACACCCACTTTGTGAGTCAAAACCCTGAGCCGTCCTGACTCACGGAGACCCTGCTGGAAGAGGATAACGAACTCCATGAGCGTCCCCAGGCCTTACTCTTCGTGGAAGCAGAGTAGACGGCGGGCCCCAACTGCCCACCTTTCCAGTAGCAGCCGAGCACTTGACAACTGCCCACCCCTCAGCCTTCTTTGTGACTAAGCCAAAAACCAAGACCTGTTGCCACCAAATGGGTTCCAATGCACAGCAACCCAATTCTGGGCTTCTGAGACTTCACCCGAGCAGGGAGCTTCATTTTTCCCCCTACAGAGTCGCTTGTGGGTTTAAACCATCGACTTTGGGGTTAGCAGACCCATTCTTAACCCAAGGTATCGGCCAGTCCCAATCCCAATCCCAATCTCACATTTGGACCACTGATCCTTTCCACAGCCCCTCCGCTGCACCCACTCTGCCTCTCTGCACAGGTACTCCCTTCGTGGGATGGTCCCCACCTGTCTTCCTATTTGCCTCTCAAGCAGAAGGGTTCTGGTGACCCAGGGGTCACACATTGGCCTGCCAACAGTACGGTCAGCGGTTTGAAACCACCACCAGCTCCTCAGAACAAAGAGGAGGCTTTCTACACCCATAAAGAGTTACCGTGTCTACCCCGTCCTAGAGGGTCGCTAGGAGTTGGGATCAGTGCGTTTGGTTTGAATTTCTCAATCAGAGGTAGAGAATGAGGCCTCCTCCTAGAAACAAGGCCTCCCGATTCTCGCAAAACCCTGTGACTTAGGCAGGATGGTGCCCAATTTAGGGAAGAGGAGACTAAGATGCAGAGAGATGAAGCACACCGCCAGGACCAAGGCCACAGAGCCAGGACAAAGCAGAGCAGGGGGCTGACAGCAGGCTCTCGGGCCAAGGCTGTCCGCTGCACACAGGTGCTTCTCCTGAGCTCAGGGATTGCCTTCTCTGGGGCGCCCTCTCTGACCTCCTGTGTTGGGCTAGGCACAGCAATGTGCCAGAGCCTGTCCTTGCCGGCTGATGCGGGCTGCCAATGATTAAAGTGTTGTGAATTTTGCAAGCCAGTTGTTAAACACAGCCATTACAGAAAATTAAATGATAAAAATTCAGTTACATAAATTACCTTAAAAACAAAGTTAATAAATACTTGAAACGCATCGCTTCCTAATTATTTTATTACATTTTACTGTTATCTGTGCTCTTACAGTTATTGAAGCCTATCGTAGCTGGATGGTGGAAATGCTAGATCATGATGAACCCCTGCCCCTCTCACAGAGCCATCATGTGAGTTGCTTAACACGGGCCAATCAGTGTTTACACCAGGGCAATTGGCAAATGCCCCCCAGTAGGGCTCGGTTTTCTGTTTTGCTGATTGCCTAGATTCAAGAACATGAGAAGGAAATGTGAACGGTGCAGATTCCATGTCCCAGTGCGCGATGCCTGTAGCCGTGACTTGGGAATGGCTGTTCAGTTGGCTCATGGCCATCCATGGTGACTCCGTCTGTGCTCAACAGAAAGAAACCTTGCCCAGCCCACCATCGTCCCCATGCTTGGTTACAGATCAGATCCCTGTGGTCCCTCGGGCTTTCATTGGCTGATTTTGGGGAAAAGATTGTTAGGTCTTTCTTCCTAGTCCATCTTAGTCTGGAAACGTCATTGACGTCTGTTCTGTATCACAGCAACACACAAGTTCCATTGGCAGACATGGGTGTGTTGGCCATGAATGGAAGCCAGATAACCTGCATGGGAGATCAGAATTCTACCACTCAATCAGCAGCGTCGACCTGGCAAATAGACCTCCCAAATGGAAGAGCTAGTCTTTCCAGGAGTTGAAATGATGATCCCGAAGAAGTTGTTCATGGCATTGGTAAAGGAAGAAACATGTATGTTGGCTGTTTGAGTTTTGCCTTATGTGTCAATGTAAAGGAGAAACCAACTGTCCTAGTCAGAACTACACTCAGGGGGCTGGTTGTTAGACTCTCGCGGCTCGCTCTCTCTCGGGGTCATGAGAGCTGGCTGAGCTTCTTTATGGTGACCCCAGAACTCTGTTGACTTTAGACAGTAGTAGTTGAGGTGCTGTCCTTTTGTGTCCCTGTGACTGAAGCGCTTGTGCTGTTGGCTGCCATGGAGTGGCCTCTGACTGTGGTGACCTTGTGCCATCCTCATGATCATTGGGATGCCCAAGTGCATCGTGGTCATTGTGTCAATCCATCGCAGTGAGGGTGTCCTTCCTTTGTGTTTGCCCTGGCCTTTCCCAAACACGGTCTCGCCTGGTGATGCCCACCATTGTGCCAGGTGGCCTTCTTTTCTGATCTACAGGCTCTTTGGTGGCTGATATTCAGAAGCAGATCACCAAGAACATGAGATGGATGGAGACTTTAAGTCTTTCTACTTTGTCTTGTCCATTGATACCTTATCTTTCTTATGATGCACCCGGGCTATGGAGAGTCACCACGGCCAACTTATAAAGGTGTTCAGCCCTAGATTATCATTCGATAAATACAATGTGAGTAAATGAATATTTAAGGACAAACATTTCTGAAGAGAGTGGGGTTTGGAGATAGGGTTGATTCCTTACTGACCTAGGCATGTATTCACCCATGGTTTCAGCAGTTGCTGTCAGTTCGTGAGCCCCCTGGGATTTGAACTTCCAGAGGCATCAGAGCAACATGCCAGTCACCACAGGATAACAAACTCACATACGAATATGTGTAATGAATTCTTGCTTAGGTCAGTAAGGAATTAACTCTATGTCCCATCCACCCTCCTTGGGGAAAAGTGTCTTAAATATTCATTTATTCACATTTTATTTCTCTACAGATGATATATCAGTTCAACCCAAGGAGGAACTCAGGCTAATGGCAAACGTGCTTGTGGTTGGATCCCTCCCAATTGTTTGGGGTGTAGTCATCCCCAATGACAAGAGGGAGGCATAAGGGAAGAGGTGGCTTCTGCTAGTCAAATCACCCTGGGCAACCTGGGAGGAACCCTCGTGGAGTAGTGATGACGTGTGAGGCTGCAAGGTCAGCAGTTCAAAACCACCAGCCAGCGCCAGGGGAGAAAGACGAGAAGCTCTCTACTCCTGTGTAGAATTGCTGTCTCAGAGACTCACAGGGGTGGTTCTATCCCGTCCTGTAGGGCCGCTGTGAGTCAGCACTGACTCGATGGCAGTGAGTCTGGTTTGGGTTGGCCCACCTGGGAGCGCCGCTTTACACCAGCAGAGGCTCCACACCACCTCCAGCCCAAACAGCTGGAGAAAGAGCGAGTCTGGAGGCACTGCCGGATTTCCTCCCCACAGGAGACCCTCCCATCTCTTCTCATTCTGACCCCCCACTTTGAGCCCGCCTCAGCAGAGAAACAATATCGCGTGTATCCCATTTTAGTATTAAGGCAAAAATTGGTGGTCTTAAGAGTTGACTAAGCAAATAATTAGTCCTCGATGATTAATTGAAGAGGACTCCCATTACCAAGTTCAGTCACCTGTCAAAAGTGGGTATGTTTATATTGGGAGGGGTGTTTGAGGGCTGTCACTTGACTCAGTGGGCATGGTTTGGGTGGTAGCAATGTTAGGACCACCCTCTCTGCCCACGCCAATATGTTCCTTTGGTTTACAAGGAAGCGGGCAGGGCGGGCTCTCAGTTGCTCAGACTTGAAAGTCAGTTCGGCAGGAGGCATTAGAAGAGACTTTCCCTGGCTCTGAGCCCTGATTACAACAATTAAAGGCCAAGGTGTGGTGCTATTTGCCCAGCCTGCTCCGACACATGAAAGAAAATGATTCAGGCAAGGCGAGTAATTACACAGTAATTTGTGTTTGGCAACTGGGTTTTATTCCCTGGGCCCACAAAGTGAAGATAAAAGGTGATATTATTGAAAGTGTTTTATCTGCCTTCAATGGGTTGCCATGGGCTGCGTTTAGAGACAGGCCTTTTGGGTCGGGCATTTTCCTGGCGTCACGGGGGCTACCTTTTATGCCGTCTGCCTGTGGCTGGCCAGGAGCAAAGCTGGCTGCCTCCCGAGGCCACTTACTGCCCTGGCCCCTCGGTGTTGGTGGACTTCTGGCTCTGCGTCCAGCTCTCAGGGTGCGGAGGCAGGAGAGCACCAGTTACTTGGGGTCATCTGATCCCATGTCATAAATGTGCCTTCTCACAGTGGAATTAAGGGACAGCCCAGCAAGGGCCAAGCCCAGAGGTGGTGGTGGTGGTGGTGGTGGTGGTGGTGGTGGTGGTGGTGGTGGTGGTGGTGGTGGGTGTGTGTTGGCGGGGAGGGCACGTCATGAGGAAAGCTTCCCAGGGCAGCCATGTGGTCAGCGACCACTGGTGGCACTGGAAGAAAAACCATCTCTTTGTGGCCAAATCTTCTGATACTTGCAAAACTGAAATTACATTCTGGACGCTGAGGGCAGTCAGATATTTTCATATTTGAACGTCAGTGTACCAGTCGACCAACTCAACTAGAGACCAGTTGCCCTTGACCTGACGCCAATTAGTGGAGACCTCGTGTGTCCGGGAATAGCCGAGCTCCCGGGGGTTTGACTGAATTTCCCGCAAGCAGATCACTGGATTTTCTTCCGAGGTGCTTAGGGATGATCTCCAAACAGCACCCTTTGGGTAAGTCTCTGAGCCCTTAACTGATGGTACCACACAGGGTGCCAAGTGCCAACTCATGGACGATGAAACAAAACATTTCTGGGTGCTCTCTGGCCCTCAGCAGGATGTCCCTTGTGTCTGGAAAGACCCAGGTTCTGAGCTCAGTCTCATCCTTCGTCACCAACGGGGTGACTTTGGGCAAGTGGTTTAATCTTTCTACGGCTGCTTCCTGTTTGTAAAGTGGAGACGATAACAATTACACCTCCCTCTGAGTTACTGTGGGGATTAAATGAGATCATGTAGGCAAGCTCTGGGCACGGTCCCTGGCAAACAGTAAGTGCTGAATAAATGTCAGTGATTATGACTATTAATAATTCACTCCAAGGTAAAAGTATAATAGGATGATTTGGGGAAAATACACACACACACACACGCACACACATTGCTCCCGGCATGTTCCATGGGCTGTGGAGGTGGGGGGGAGGGCTTTCTGACAATGAGGCACTCTGGTACCAAGCACCTGCTCTGTAGAGAGTGAAAGAATGAATATTGAGTGAGTGAGTGAGTGGGCAAATAAAAATTCCAACTGGAGTCTAGAATAAGCAATTAAAGGTCTTACTGACTTTCACTGAGCCCTGGTGGCACAGTGGGCCAAGTTTAGACTGAATCGCGACAAGGCTTAAATGGTTCCCTGAGCCCTCTGACTGCCACCCCAGCTCTTCTCCAGGGGTCTCTACACAGCTCTCTCCCTTCAGGTTGCCTTCATCCTCTGCCCGGGGGGTAGTTGCAGTGCCAGGGACTGTGTCCTGTCTTTGCCTTGGTCTATGGGTTTGTCATGAAGCCTGCCAACCTGGGCCCCCGGGGAGTGTGCCACTGTGTGCCGCTGCCGGGACCCTGGTTTCTGAAGCAGACAATGTCTTCATCAGGGCCTGCTGTTGTCGTTAGCTGCTGCAAAGTCAGCCCTGACTCACGGTGTGACCTCATGCACAACAGGCTGAAACACTGCCCCATCCTGCGCCAGCCCCAGGATGGCTTGTAGGTCAGGCCTTGAGCTCCTGGCTGGTGTTTGTAGGAGATTGGCAGGCCTTTCTTCCTAGTCCCTCTGTCTGGAGGCTCTCGAGAAGCCCCCTCAGCAGCCGTAACAGCAGGCACGCCTCCCCTGAAAGGAGAGAGGTTCACGGGCCAGAAATCAACCCAGGTCTCCCACCTATTGGCATATACCACGTAGAGCAGTGTTCTCAACCTTCCTAAGACTGCGACCCTTTCATACAGTTCCTCAAGTTGTGGTGACCCCAACCATAACATTATATCCGTTGCTACTTGATAACTGTCATTTTGCTACTGTTATGAATCAGGTGACCCCTGTGAAAAGGTCATTCAACCCCCAAAGGGGTTGCGACCCACAGATTGAGAACCGCTGACGTAGAGGGATTTGCAGTCTGTTCAGTACTGTACATGAAAAATGTAGTTTACTGTGCCTCTCATGGAAGCAAAGCGAGAGGTCACATGAGCGGGCTTTTTAAAAGTCAGAGACGACACAGATACAAAGCCAAACATAAACCCAATGCTATTGAGCCAATGTGGATGCTGAAAATGCCACCACTTCACCAGAGAGGTAAACCAGTCTGTCTCAGGGCACACAGTAATAATTACCAGAGTCAAGATTCAAACCAAGTTTGAATCTGAAGTCTAGCCCTTTTCCCTCACGCCAGGAAGCCCCTATCTATTTGAGCTGGAATACAGACAGAAACAAAGCCCAAGTCCCTTCTCATGAAGATAATTTCTAAATCACTGCGTGGGGAAACACTCCAAAGAGTGGCTGGCTCGAGGACAGTGGTGGCTTCGTGGTAGAGTTCTGCCCTTCCCTCCGAGATTCCCAGCAATGCTCCTCCTGTGCAGCCGCCGGCCCTCCGTCTGTCAGTAGAGGCTGGTGCGTTGCCATGGCACCGGACAGATTTCAGCAGAGCTTCCGGACTCAGACAGACCAAAAAGAAAGGCCTAGAGCTCTTCTGAAAACCAGCCAGGGAGAACACTGCAGAGCCAAACAGTCTGCTCTCCCCCTGATCATGGGGATGGCAAAGGCCCCGCCAGCCTGGTGTTCTCTTGCCCAGGGGGTTGCCAGGAGTCAGGAGCTGACTCAACAGCAGCTAATCACCACCACCACCTCCTCCTCCTCCTCCTCCTCTACCACCTCTACCACCACTTCCTTCTCCCCCTCCAGCACCTCCACCTCTACTACCTCTACATCCACCTTCACCACTACCTCCACGATCACCCCTTCTACCTCTACTACCTCCAACTCCACCATTACCTTTTCCCCTCCTCTTCCACCTGGCTCTTGGCTCTGTGGGGACCCAGGCCCCTTCAGAGTATGAGACCCAGGACCTGGACTGGACTGGAGGGTAGGGGTGGGTGGGGGAGTCACTCTGGCAACCCAGTGGGAGGTGGACCAGGACTGCCTGGGATGCCAGATTGAGATTTCTTTTTGTTGGCCACTGATGAATGGTGATAATTGTTGGAAGATTAATTTGAGATTCTCAGATGAAAGATATTCCCCAAGTGCCAGGCCCGGAGAAAGGAGGAGGGCGGGTGTGAATGTACACAGGCTGGGCCTGGCGCTCTTCCCCCCCTCCCCCCCGGGCTCCTGCGCTGACTCAGGCCAGACCTTGGGCGAGCCATTTAACCTCTTTACGCTGATTTCTCTCATCTGTAAAATCAGCCTAATGACGGCTTCTCTTCCAAACCACTTTGATTCGCAGATGAAAGCCTCCATAAAAGTGCACAGGATTGCTATTAATTGGGCTATTATTATTTTTTATTATTAAATAGATTAAGCCCACTACATTTTAACTATCCTTTGACTTCCACCTGATGGCATGATGAGCGGATGAAGATCAGATGACAGACCTCTGAAGTTGTCTGGGCAGGGGCCGGCCAGGGGACTTCCTTCCCTATGGCCTGGGCAGATGCCCTGCTGGGCCTGCTTGGCTCCTCCCCACTGGAGTGGAAATGGGCCTGGCTCCTCCCTGAAGGCATCACACAGAACTGGAGCTGGAAGCGCAGCCCTGGCTGGTGCGCTCGACTGGTAGCTGAAAGGTTAAAGGTTTGAATCCACTCGGAGGTGTTTCAGAAAAAGACTCGGTCATTTCTTTTTCCCAAACGAGGCATCAAAAACCCTATAAGGGGTTGGAGTGAGCGACCCATTGAAGGGATAACCATGAGATCAGCAGTTCAAACTCAACTGCCACTCCTTGGGAGAAAGATGAGATTCTCTGCTTCTGTAAAGAATTACAGCCTTGCAAACCCATAAGGGTAATTCCACTCAGTCCTACAGGGCCACTAAGAGTCAGGATCGACTTGATACCGGTGGATTTTCTTCTTTTGGAAAACCCTCTGACACACACCTCTGGGTCACCTTGAGCCAGAATCGACTCCATATATTAAACTATATATTTTTTAAAATTGTATTTATTAGAAATATGTGAACTGGAATATGTGTGTATGTATAAAACAAAACGCAGTGCCATCCAGACGGTGCCTCTGACAGGGACAGAAAGCCTCCTCTCTTTTCTGAGGAGCAGCTGGTGGCTTTGAACTTCAGTCTGTGTGGTTAGCAACCTGACTCTTCGTCACGCACTATACCAGGAGGCTCCTCACGAGTACGTATGGGCGAGATAGAACCACAGCTGGCAAACCAAGCCCACCACCTCATCACTACTCCTCTGCATGAAAGCACGGGTGGCTGTGAAGCAAGCCACGTGGGAACCGGAGCGCAGGTGGCGTTGAGATGTGACAAACCATCTCGAGAGTGGCCAGCATGGCTGGGACTTGGGAACGACTGGACCAGCTCACACCTGAATGGCTTCCAGATGGAGGAAGATTCTCCGGAGCGACTTGGCAGAATGTGTCTGGGGAACCCTTCTGGGCCAGTCTCACCCACACTGACCACATTCATAACATGCCCTGATGTTTGTCACTGTTTCCTCCCAATGTCTCTCAGTATCACTGGGAGAAGTGAACCCTCCGGCACACCTGGGGGGACAGACCCCACACATAGGGAAGACTGAGTGAGGTGGTCCTGGAAGCTTCTCTAAAGGTACTGGGATTCAGCCTGTGTTGACCCAGCTTCTCTGTGGGCTGCTGGCCTCGCCAAGGACTTTTCTCTTTCAGTCCATGTAGCCCCCCTGTAAAACATCACTTGTACCTTCCTCCCCAGGCAGCTTTGGGCCATGCATTTAAACACCAGAGACTCATTTTGTCTACAGTAAGTGGGGATCCCTGGAAGCTGCCATTGGATTCGTATCAGGATCAAAGGAGAAGGAACACAGGGACATAGATAAATGCACCGCCTTCCGTCCGACTCCCAGTAGCCAAGGTGGACCACCCACAGACAACGGGTAATCAAAATGCCCCCCCGGCCCACACACACACACAACACACACACGCGGGAATATTACTCAGCCAGAGAGAAAGGAAGTCCTATGCCATGCCAGGGATGCGCCCTCAAAACAGGATACCGAGTAAAATGAGCCAGACACAAGAAGACAAAAACACGTGATTCTGCGTGTATGAAACGTCTAAGACAAGCCAGTGCGTGGAGAAACGAGTCTGTGACGGCTTGCCCAGGGCAGGCAGGAGGGAAGGGATGAGCGAGACTCACAGCAGGGCTTCTGGGAGGGGCGACGGAAAACTCTGGAAGCAGATAATGCTGTGGTCATTGCCCAGCACACATGAAGGGCACGGTGGTGACCCTGGACTGTGTGTGGGGAGCACGTAGAAATGACACACGTTTGATACCACAATCATGACAACGGAAGAGGTTCAGCTTGGTGTCTCAGAAAACACCACGTTCCGCTCCAAGAGAATGAAGGAAAACAGAAGGGATATCAGAAACCCCTCCTGTCTCTGCCCTCTCTTCTCATCCTTCAACACCCACTCCCTGCCTAGAGCCTCTGGGAGAACAGACATTGTTTTAGTTGCCAGAGGGCCTCCTTCCATGATGCACAAACTGCAACTTGTCACCTCTCTTCTCAGATCGAACTGGCAGGGAATGGCTTCTCCAGCCACTCCGGAGTTGGTCAACTCTAAGGTTTGGGCTGGATCAGTCTGTTCTGATCATCTGAGTCCCACCTGGCACTTTATGAGTACGATCTCCTTAAGAAGGAGCCCTGGGGGTGTAGTGGGTTACGCCTTGGGCTGCTGTGTTCGTCTGGGTATTTAGAGAAATAAATCCACAGAAACTCATGTGTAAGAGAGAGTTTTATATAAGGGTTAAGTGCACACCAAGAAAACATCCCAATCCAGTACTGCCCAAGCCCACAAGTCCAACATTAACCCGGATGTCTGACACCAATCCACTAAGTCCTCCTCCATCTCACAAAACACACACCATGACACCAACTGTAGGAAGAAATCTGGATCAGTGAGTGTGTAAGCATCTCAGCACTGGCAGGGGTCTCCACACGGCTGCTCCAGCAACCAGGATTGCATCGGGGTAGGTCGATGGCTTCTCTTTGGGAATATCTTGCAGGAAGTGAGCCTTGTCAACTGAAGCAGGGAACTGGCTAAGGCAGCTGCACCCTGGTCTGACCATCACAAAGCAAGAGAGAACTAGAAAGGCGAGGTTCACTGAGCCATTTATCTCTCTGCCCTTCAATGAACCCCACATGTGTTTATCAGCCAGGTTGGCACAATAAACTAACTACCTCAGCTGCTAACCACAAAGTCAGCCGTTTGAAACCACTAGCTGCACTGGGGGAGAAAGATGAGGCTTTATACTCCCGGAAAGACTTATGGCATTGGAACCCCAAAGGGACACCTCTACTCTTTCCTATAGGGTTGCTACGAATCAGAATTGACTTCATGGCAGTGAAAATTTTCTCTTTTATCTCGTTGGGCCGGTGGTTGGCTTCTCTGGCACCCCATGGTCTGTTGAGAAGATGTGGTGTGCTGAAATGTATGTAGCAGGGAGCATGACCCCTGACCTGTAGCATGTGTTAGGCATGTGCAATGATGAGCATGACTTATGTACAAGAGAGGAACATTACTCCTGCTTCTGAAACAAGAATCTAAGTCACAGAGGAATGACATCACGTGCTTGAGGCTGCCCAAGTGGTAAGCAGCAGAGTGCAGATTTGAACTCCCTTCTGACTCAGCCCATGTCGGTGTGCAGTGCGTCTTCTGGGAACGGAGAGGATGTTCTTACACTGGACAGACAGGCAGAGGTGCTTTTGATCTGGATCATGTAGAATCTCACCTTATTTGGAGCACAGATCCTGCCTGAATTGGTCCTAAGCTTCATGATTACTGGTGCCTGCTCGCATAATAGGATCAGACTGCGGTGGTCCTTACAGTCTTTATTGCCTGATTACTCAGAATTTGATCACTAGGTCTTTCTTCCTGGTCCACCTTAGTCTGAACCTCTTTTGTTCAGCATTAGAGCATTGCATACAGGTCGGGCTGAGTGTGCCTCGTGCATTGGCTGGCACTCCAAGACCCATCTCCCCGGTGGAGGTAAGAATTCTACCACTGCCCTGAGCACTATCACTGTTATTAAATGCCACTCTGTTGCTTCGGACTCATAGCACCTCATGCACAACAGAACGAATCACTGCCCGGTCCTGCACCATCCTCACAATTATTCCTGTGCCTGAGCTCATTGTGGCTGCCCTGGCTCCATCCATCTCCTGGGTGACCTTCCACTTCTTTGCTGCCCCTCTACTTTACCAAGCATGATGTCCTTCTTAGGGACCTGTCTCCCCTGACAACATGTCCAAAGTATGTAAGACAAAGTCTCGCCATCCTGGCCTCTCAGGAACACTTTGGCCTCACTTCTTCCAAGGCAGATGGGCTTGTTCTTTGAGCAGCCTGTGGTCCTTCCACTGTTCCTTTCCAACACCGCCACTTAATGCTCCCATTCTTCTTTGGTCTTCTTTAGTCCACGTTCCACTTTCACAGGCATGTGAGACAATAAAATGTACCATGGCTTGGACCAGGCTCAAAGCAACATCCTTGCTTTTCACTACTCTAAAGATGTCTTGTGCAGCAGATTTACCAAACGCGACTCATCTTTGATCGCTTGACTGCTGCTTCTGCGTGGTGATTGTGGATTAAAGCAAGACAAAATCCTTGACAACATCAACTGCTTCTCCATTGATCACGATGTCACCTGTTGGTCTAGTTGTGAGGATTTGGGTCTTCTTCACATTGTATTGTAATCCATACTGAAGGCTGCAGTTCTTGATCTTCATGAACAAGTACTTCAAGTCCTCACTTTAAAGCAAGCAAAGTTGTGCCATCTGCCTACGGCAGTTTGTTTATAACCCTTCCCCTAATCTTAATGCCATATTCTTCTTCATATAAGCCAAATTCCCCGATGATTCGCTTAGCATTTAGATTGAAAAGTTATGGTGAGAGAATACAACTCTATCTCACACCTTTCCTGATTTTAAACTGTGACATATTTCTTTGTTCTGTTCACACCATTGCCTCTTGATCCATGTAGCAGTTCCAAATGAGAAAAATCACGTGCTCTGTAATTCCCCTTCTTCCCAAAGTTATCCATAGTTTGTTATGATCCACGCAGTTGAATCACTTTTCATAATCAATAAAATACAAGTAAACATCTTTCTGGTATTTTGTACTTTCAGCCAAGATTCATCTGACATAAGCAATAACCCTTGTTTCATGACCCCTTCTGAATCCAGCCTGACCTTTTGGCAGCTCCCTGTCAATGTATTGCCAAAACAGTTGTTGCATGTTCTTCAGCAAAATTTTACTTGTATGAGATAGCAATCGTATTTTTCTGTAATTTCAGTATTCTACTGAGTCACCTTTCTTAGAATGAGCAAAAATATGGATCTCTTCCAGTCAGTTGTCCAAGTATCCGTCTTCCAAATTTCTAGACTTCCAGTGCTTCATTAACTTGTTGAAACATTTCAGCTGGTATTCCATCAACTCCTGGAGCCTTGTTTTTGACTAATGCCTTCAGGACAACTTAAACTTCTTCCTTCAGCACCCCTGGTTTTTGCTTATACGCTGCCGCCTCAAATGATGGAATGTCGACTAGCTCTTTTTGGTACAGTGGTCTTGATATTCTTCCCATCTTCTCTTGACGCTTCCTGCACCATTCGAAATCGTGCTTATAGACTCTTTCAAGATGGCAACTCAAGACTTAAATTTTTCCCTTGAGTTTTTTCAGTTTCAAATATGCCGAGTGTGGCCTTTCCTTTTGGCTTTCTAGCTCAAAGTCTTTGCCCATTTCATGATAATATTTGGCTTTGTCTTACTGAGCTCCCCTTTGAAATTTTCCGTTCAGCTCTTTGACTTCATCCTTTCTTCCATTTTCTTTAGCTACTCTAAGATTAAGAGCAAGTTTCAGAGTCTCTTCTGACATCACTTTTGATCTTTTCTGTCTTTTGAATGGCCTTCTTTCTTTCTTCACGAGTCATGACGTCCTCCCACAGCTCGTCACGCCTTCTGTCATTGGTGTTCAGTGTGTCCAATTCATTCTTGAGATGTTCTCAAAATTCACATGGAGTTAGAGTCAATGCTGTATTTTAACTCTCTTGGATTTGTTTGGATTTTTTCAGCATTCACCTGAACTTATATATCAGCAATCAATGGTCTGCTCCTTAGCCAGCCCCTGGCTGCTGCTATTGAGCTCTTCCATTGTCTCTTTCCAGATGTAGTCACTATGATTTCTGTCTATTCTGGGTTGTTGAAAAAGGGTATTTGCTACGAACAAGTCATTGGTGTTGCAAGATTCTATCATGTGATCTCCAAGTACATTTTTATCATCAAGACCATATTTTCCAAATACTGTTCCTTCCTCTTTGCTTCCAGCTTTTACATTCCAATTGCCAATAATCATCAATGCATTTTGATTTTTGATGCATCATGTTTGATCAATTTCTGACTGAAGTTGTTTATAGATTCCTTCAACTTCTTCATCACTAGCTTTTGTGATTGGTGCATGACTCTGAATAATAGTTGTATTTGTTGGATTTCCTTGAAGGTAGATAGATACAATCCTATCACAGACAGCATTGTACTTCATGATGGATGTCGAAATGTCCTTTTAGACCATGACTGCCACCTCATACCTCTTGATCCTGTCATTCATGGCACAGTAAATTATATCATTTTCTGATTCAAAATGGCCCATATCAGTCCACTTCTGCTCCCTAAAGCCTAGGATATTGGTCTCTGTGCATTCTATTTTATTTTGACTACTTCAAAATTCTTATCATTACCAGGGCTGGCAGCTGTTTCTCTTAACCTTGAGTCGTGCCTCATCAGTAAATGAAGACCCCAAAGGCTCCACTCTCACAGGCTTCACCGACTCACATCAGCCTGGTGGCCTCCACTCTGAGAAATCAGCCCCCTTTCAGTCACATTTTGAAAGCCCTCCGGCCGTAGGGGCCCAGCCTAAGGCGCTGTCTCCTGCATCGGTAGGCCTCCGGAGCTGACAGCGTTTCAAAGCTATGTATAAAGATTTCAGTGGCTTCTTCCTCCAAGTCTGGCACCTCCGCTGAAACCTGTTCACTGTGGGCGACCCTGCTGGCATTTGGTAGACCAGCGACATAGCTGCCAGCCTCCCAGTGACACCCTGGTCACCACACTGTGCAACTGGAGGCGGCACAGTGGTCAAGGAAGTTGACTGCTGCCCTGCAGTTGGTGATGATAATCCCATCGGTCACCCGGAGGAGAAAGACATGGCAGTCTGCTTTTGTAAAGACTTGCGGCCATGGAAATCCTATGGGGCAGTTCTACTCCATCCTACAGGGTGGTTCTGGGTCAGAATCCACTCGATGGCCATAGATTTGATTGAACTTTATTATCACATGAGCTCCAGTGGGTCTTTGTGGATACACGAGATAAAATACAGCTGCGTTGGAGTCTTCTCTTACTCACGCCAACCTCATGGGTGTCAGAGCAGAATTGTACTTTTCTGTGGCTGATTGTTCAGAAACGAGTTCCCAGATCTTTCTTCAGAAGCACCTCTAGGTCGTCTTGCACCTTAGCAACTGAGCACATGTACACCACCCAGGGACTTGCCTTTGTGGGTATCTGGCCTGGAACCAAATATAATTATGTCTGAAGTGACTTACTGGGCACTTAGAATTTTCCTACGGCACCCTGGTAGCACAGTGGGTTAGGCATTGGACTGCTACCTGCAAGGCTGATGGTTCAAACCCATGAGCCTCTCCATGGGAGAAAGATGAAGTTGTGTGATGGGTAAAGATACAGTCTCAGAAACCCGATTCCGAATTGTCACAAACTCCCTGCAGGGGGATGACTACCACAGATCCTTGCCGAGTTTTATCCAGTGATTACAACCACATGTTCTTTGTTTTGTTTTCTGTTTGTAGACTTGTCTGAAATCAGAAGGCGCTTCTCTGGGTACACTTTCCTAAATTAGAATCAATCATGTTACTTCCCGTCCTCCAGGAAAGCTGTTGAGCCATCAGTGGTGACTGGCAGTGAGCAAAGACATCAAGTTCTCATCTCCTGGGTGACATCCAACCCAGTGTCTGTTTGCTGCGGTTGTCTGGTGACTTCTCACCTCCACTCAATGGGTGGAAGAAGCCTTCATAGAATGAGCTGGTGCTGCAGCGCCCTCTGCCGTCCAGGTGGCTTCTGCATGTGTGTGCAGGGGACGGTGGAGAAGGAAGGCATCAGGGAAGGTTTAAGCCTATCTGCCCACAGCACTGGGCTTCAATCCCAAAGGTCAGCAGTTTGAAACTACCAGCTACTACTCAGGGGTAAGACGCGGAGGTTTTCTACTTCTCTAAAAAGTTATAGGCTGGTAAACCCACAGGGGCAGTTCTACCATGTCCTACAGGGTTGCTATGAGCCACACTGACTAGATGGCCGTGAGTGGGTCTCTTCCTCCCCAAGGAAGCCACAGTAGATCGCACGAATGGTCTCATACCTGCCTTGTGCCCAGAGATCATCTAGACTGACCGTGAGCCAATCACTGAGCCTCCAGAATCCAAATGGAGAATTCAGATTTATGGTTATTTCTCCCAGAATGTGTCCAGGAGCCCTGGACTTTATTTAGTGCTTTGCTTCTAAAGCTTCGGTGTCCCTGGGTGGCATGCAGCTGCTAACCGAAAGGTTGAAGGTTCTAGTCCAATCCAAGGCACCTTGGAAAACAGGCCTGGTGATTTGCTTCAAAAGAGCCAGCCACTGAAAATCGCGATGGAGCACAATGTAGTCCGACCCCGCCGGAGGCTGCCAGGAGCCGGAGTTGACTTCCCGTTAAGTGGTGGCTGTTCAGGACAACCCCAGCTCTGCCTTCTGGAGCCAACCAAGGCCCAGAGCCTGTGCTCCACCTGTGCATGCCAAGATGGGGGAGAGAAAGGGGGGCTGGGTCCTGAGAAGAGCTCCTTTGAGACAAGAGGAGAAGGCAGACTGGTGTGGTGCTAACAAGGATGCAAACAGGCTTCCTTCTAAGCTCGGGAAATGCCAGTCCTCGCGGAGCCTTTCCCACCTTTTCATCTCTCGATGCTCAGATTCATGCTTCCTCAGACCGGGAAGCTCCAGCCATTTGACTCAGCAGCTGACACCGTCACCTGGGCTGGGCTTTCCCTCCCAGGCCAGGACCTGACATCCAGCCCCCTGACACCCACTGTTGAATTTGGTAATTTCACAACCAACTGCTGGAAGGAAGCGTCCTCATCTGATCACTCAGCTCCCTCCCAAATCAAGGGCCCAGAGGCAGCGGGCAGGATCTTCTAATTTGGGCAACTCCAACAACAGCCATTCTAGCCTGTGTCCAAGAGAAGCCCACCGTGTTGATGTGGCATGGTGGCTCCCGGAAATGCGAACTGTAGAACGCCCCTTGGGACGGACTGACAGACAGGTTATATGTGAGGATGCCATGAATCTGAGCCGAGCCTGCAGATACCCACAGCGAGACTTCAAACAGGCTGCCTGAGGCTGGAACATCGCTAATGCAGCTTCTTGGCATTTACTGTGCTGGAAAGACCCCTGGACACCACACACGCTCTCTAGTGTCATTCCTGGTTCTCAAAGCATGGTCCCCACAGAAGCAGCATCAGCAGCATCAGCAGCTGGGACCGGATTAGGAATGCCAACTCTTTAACTGAAGCTCAGAAGGAAGGACAGGTTCCCGTTGGCCTTCGTGTTACACAGCCTTCCTGGGGAGTCCGATTCGGGCGATAGTCTGTTTTAAGGGAGAATGGAGAGAGGACTCATCCTGGGCCAGAGCCCTTGCCTGACATTCTCTGGTGTATGTTTATGTGCGTGTAGTTGGCTTGGTTGAACTGGGTGGTGTGTTTGGAATGGCTGTGTGCTCGGCTGAATTTTATGCTGCCTCTCATATATGTGACCCTCATATATGTACTAGGAAGAACTTTATATCAAGAAAGTAGCCCAGCCTGGTCTGACTCAAGTCCATGGGTCAGATGCTAGCTGGAGACCACTCGGCTGCGGTGGATAAAGCAGGAAGGCCAAGTGGGAAGCTGGGAGCACACACTGGTAGGTGCAGAGGCTCATGGATCCCAGGTCAGCAGAATGAACCTTAGCATCTCTAGCCACTGTATGGTTTGAAATGAGTTTCCAGAAATCCGTGATATCAGTTGCTGGAGGGGTCACTTCCTGTTCCTGCTGCTCCCCGACGTGTGTCAGAGGAGAACTATCCCAAAGGGTTTGCAGTGGCTGACTTTTCAGAAACAGGTCACCAGGCCTTTCTTTTGAGGCATCTCTGGGGGCACCAGCACCTCCGACATTTGATTAGTTGGGTATAGCCACCATTTGCACCACCGAGGAACTCCAAAGACCTGCAACCCAGCGAGATACGAGGGGAGGCTCTTAGGGCTGCTGCCATTTTGAATTCTGTGCACTTGGTCCATTCTTGGATCGTAAGCAATCAACAAAGCCTTCTCAAGAGCTACTGTTCTTGTCTTATTTGCTGTACTCCCTTCTCCTCCCATTTCTCCTCTTTGCCCAGATGTTCCGTCTTGGGAGAGTGGCCTTTGTAATTCTGACACAATGGGAAATGGCAGGATGTCAACAGTCCTGCTGATTGGAGAGGAAGTGGATGGTGGTACTCCCTTCTGGAAAGATCAGAGGCTTCCTCTACCTGGATGAGAAGTCCATGTCCCTCCATCTGACTTTTGGTGCATGCACACGCTAGCACTGTCCTTCAGAGATGACTCTGTTTGAGTTCAGCCAACCACTCAGTCTTCCCCAAATGCAATGCCCCTGTTCCAGGGCCCCTGTCTACTCCAGTTCACAGTTCCCCCTTTACGTGGCTTGCATCTCTATGACTACCAAGGGTCAAGCTCACAGGGCAATTCCTTTGTGAGAGCTTCTTAATTCTCCCAGGCAGTGTAAGGCCAACTATCCTCTCATTCAAGCCATTACACTTGTATACACAGACATTTCCGTAATGACCACGTCCAACCAGCCAAGTGAACTTTGACGCATGGAGACTTCAAATGGCCCAGAGCAAAACTGAGTTTTGTAATGTTTTCAATGGCTGATTTTTCAATGTTAAATTACCAGTCCTCTCTTCTGAGGTCCTTCGAGGTGGACTCAAGCCTCCAACCTTCCTGTAAACAACTGTGCATGCTAATCACTTACACCACTCAGAATCCCAAGCAACGCATCAATAGGTGCCTCTGCGTCCATTCCAACTCATGGTGACCCCGTGTGCAAGAGAACGAGACACTGCCCAGTCCTGCACCATTCTCATCGGCATTCTTAAGTGTGAGCCCATGGATGCAGCCACTGTGTCAGTCCAGCTTGTCAAAGATCTTCCCCCCACTCTCTCTTTTTCTCTCTCTTTTCTGTCCTGCTACTTCAACAAGCCCAATGTCCTTCTCAAGGAACTGATCTCTCCTGACCACATGTCCAAAGTACGTGGGAGGAAGTCTCGCCATCACTGCTTCTCAGGTGCCTCTGCTCTACTTCCTCCAAAGCAGATGCGTTTGTTTTCCGGACTGTCCTTGGTGATTTAATGCTCTCCATTTGCTAGCACTGTAGCTCAAACGCTCAAGTCTTCTCCTTACCGAATGCCCAGCTTTCACATGCATGGGAGGCGATGGAGCACGCCCTGGCTGGAGTCAGGCGCACCTTATTCCTCAAAGTAACCTCTTTGCTTCTCAGTTCCCAATTTGAGCACCACATTGGGGTTTCACTCTCTATGCCCCTCTCTCTCATCCAGGAGAAGATGGGGCTTTCTACCCCCGTAAAGAGTTCCAGTCTTGGAAACCCACAGGAGCAGCTGGACCCTATCCTGAAAAGTCAGCATCCACTGGATGGCAGGGAGTTTGGTTTTGGTTTGTTCTCTTCCACTGCAGTGTTGCTCTTTAGTGGCCGGGGCTGTCTCTGATCCCCTCGATCTCTGCCTGGCATGTAACAAGCACTCCATAGACGGATATTTCTTGAATAAATTAGACCAAAGTTAAGGAAGACAACTTAGAAACTATTGTAATGCAGAGTTTACCACCAGCAAGCACTCCTTCACCACCAGTGGACCCATGTCTGCAGCCCACCAGGCATCCTGCCAAGGAGCTCTCTCCAGTCCCCGCCCCATCCTGATATGTTCCTCAAAGAGGGGTGTCCTAGTTCTGATGGGGAGGGTCACTGAGCAGTGAGAGATGTTAGAATGGTGCAAATCCAGGGGCGTGGGGAGAAACAGATGAAGACCAAGTCTCAGGTGTGCTTTCATGGAAAAATACGTAAGTATTAAACGTGGACTTGGGGTTAGGTGTTGGGTTGTTGATGGTGAGGTTGGGGGTTCAAACCCACCAGTCGCTCTGGGAGAAAGATTAGGCTATCTTCTCCTGTACGGATTCACAATCATGGGCGTTCTATATAGGTCGCTTTGAGCCCGAATCAGCCGAAAGGTTTGGGCAGCAGGTCGGCTGGAGTTGGCATTGACCGATGGCAGTAGATTGGGTTTGGTTTTGGTGTGCACACCTAATGTTCACGGGACAGCAGTGGCATCAACTCAATTCATCTCCCTGCCATCAAGCCTATTTTGCCCCTGCGGGGTTCTGAGACTATAGATCTTCATGGGTATAGAAAGGCAGCGTTTTCCCCAAGAAAGAGCTGATGGTTTTGAACTGCTAACTTTGAGGTTAGCAGCCCAATATGTAACCCCTTACACCACAGGGCAGGAGGAGAACAGTGGTGGAATTCCTGCCTTCCATGGTGGAGATACAGGTTCGATTCCCAGCTAATGCGCCCCATGCACTGCCACTACCCCTCTGTCAGGGGAGGCTTGTCTGGGAAGTGCTGCTGCCCAGGTTTCCAAGGAGATTCCACACTGGCATGGTCTAAGAAGAAAAAGGTCTGGTGGTGAGGCACCACGGATCCTGGGGATGGCCCAGGACTAGGCAGGCTTTACGTTGTTTGGTGCCCAGGGCCTCTATGAGTCGGCAGTCAATCCGGAGCAACCGAGAACAGCTCCGAGGAACATTTCCCAGGAAATTCCTGCAGATGGGCTCTGGCCCAGCTAGTGCATCCCTGCCGCTCCTCTGGGCCTCCTTGCCTCCCTCGGAAGAACACTCACTGGGTGCAGCATCACGAACGCTCTCTCTCCAACAGAACTGCGTCAGCTCCCAGTGAAGAAGCAAAGGATCCGTGAAAACCAACACTCAGCTTTAAGGACTTACCAACGTTTATTTTCTTTTTTATTGCTGAATGCAGGATAGACACTTTCTTCTTCCAGCCCCACCCCCACCCCCTTGTCCTTGGGTGTTAAAGACACACTCAGAAGGTGAAGTAGTTAGTTTATTGTGCCAACCTGGATGATAAACACATTATGGTACAGAGAGTCGGGTACTGGAGAAACAAATCATAAGATGGAGAGTGGATGTTTGTTTGACCTCTCCCTCACAGTAGTTTTTCTTCTTTGTCTAGCCAGAGGTCAGATAAAGTCACACTGTTTACTTGATTGTTTTCTGGGGAAAATACGGGAAGTATGAAAATAGAAAGCTTGTAATTCCACTTGCTTTCAGCCATTACAATTTGATCTTTAGATGGGTTTAGGCCATGCCTGTAAAGAAAGCTTTGAAAAGATATGCCCCACCCAGTGCTTTGGAGTACTCAGAAACCAATGGTCTTTGTCAGAAGCTGGAAACAATCTGGAACCGTGAAGAAAACTCCTCTCTGGGACTGAATGTTAAAGGGAGCCTGAGAGCAGGCTGAAATGCTTGCTAGGTGACCGCCTGGATCTACTTGTTCAGTGGAAGTGGGAGAAATGCAGCAATAAAGATACGGGTTGAGTTTGGCCACTGACACCTGTGGACTTGGTAAACAGGAGATCCTGGGTTCAAATCCCAACAAAGCCTACATTATGTAGCACCAGTCCAATTTCTCCTTGGTAATCAGGATCACTCACACCACTCAGTACAGTGACACTCTTCCTGACCTGTTGATCCAAAGGCATGAGAAGCCCAAAGTGCCCAGGGGGCATTCTCAGCTGCCAGTTCAGTGGAATCCGTGCTGTGTTTCCAGGTGGGAGAGTTCCTTTCTTCGGGACCAGGACCTCCAAGCCTGAGGAACAGAGGGTTGCTGGGACAGGAAGCAAAAACGCTGCAAGGGGATCACTAGGAGTAATAGTGAGTGGTGCAGCTCCAGCTTTATACACCGGGAGTGGGGTATGGTGTGTTTATCGGCCAGGTTGGCACAATAAACTACCTCAGAAGGCTGCCAACGGCTTCGTATCTGTAGTTTGCATTTCCCTCAGGTGAAGGTCTCCTGGGCTGCATTACTGAAATACAGAGCAGAAGACGTCACTGGGCGGTGACAGCTCCAGCTCCCATGATGATTGTTTTAGCTTTTTGAACAGTGTAAACGAAAAACCAGAGAGGAAACTGAGGCGGTTCAAATCTATCGAGCATGATGCTGCATCAGAGAGCTTTTAGAGCACCCCCCAACCACCTGTGGGGCAGGTTACTGTACGAGACGTGCCATCATGCGATAAGGGACACTCAGCGAGGCTAAATGACCTCCCGGGGGTCACACAGACATCTGTTGCAGGCCTGGATTTCAGTGTGGAGCTCTCTTCTGTATTGGTCCCTGCAGGTACAAACAGTCTGTGATCTTCTGTTAACTTCGAGGTTGAATCCAGCCCACAGCACTGGAAGGTGGAAGAAAAGTCTGGTGATCCGTTCTTAAGCAGCACAGCTAAGAAAACCCCGTGGGGCAGAGTTCTGCTCTGTGACACATGGGACTGCCATGCGTCTGAATTGATTTGCTGGTAAGGCTTACACCCCTGGGCCCCCAAAAGCCTTTTCTTAATCAGTGTGAAGCTGACTGCACACGGACCACAGGAACGGAAACCCTCTGAGCCATGCCCCACGGCCTGCCAATCTTTCCCACGTCTTCCAATTCTTCAATGGACATCTAATGTTTTAGAGAAAGATACTACGAGCATGTGGACAACTGACCAGCAGTCATTGAAAACTCCACGCAGGCAGGTAAGACCCAGGCGGATTGTGTACTCCTTCCACAGAGCAGCGGAGGCCTGTGCAGGGCCTGCTTCTCTCTTCAACATCTCCCTGGACGCAGGCCCGCTTCCTCACTCCAGTGTGATTCTTGAGAGCACGTCCCTGCACTGAATCGTCAATCCCCGTATCTGCTTCTCTGAGAGCTTAGCCTGACACACAGGGGAAGGGACGGGTCTTATGCCAAAGAGACTGAATAGGAAACACAGGGAATCCAGGACGGATGATCCCTTCAGGACCAATGGTGAGAGTGGCGAGACCGGGAGGGTGGAGGGAGGGTGGGATAGAAAGGGGAACTGATTAAAGGGATCTACATGTAACCTCCTCCCGGACAACAGAAAAGTGGGTGAAAGGAGACCTTGGACAGTGCAAGATATGACAAAATAATAATTTATAAATTATCAAGGGTTCATGAGGGAGTGGGGAGCGGAGAGAGAGGTGGTAAATGAGGAGCTGATGCCAGGGGCTTATGTGGAGAGCAAATGTTTTGAGAATGTTGAACATAATGAATGTACAAGGGTGCTTTCTACAATTGATGTCTGTATGGATTGTGATAAGAGTTGTGTGGGCCCCTAATACAATGATTTTAAAAACAAAAAACCAAAGAGACTGAACAGCTAAAGGTTGAAACAGATTGGATTCACCGTTTGCCACCTTGCTATCCAGGAGAGGCTCACAAGGGAGACGCCTCAGTTGTGGGAAAATAAAGAAGCTAGGGAGAGAGAGAGAGAGAGAGCGAGAGCGAGAGCGAGAGAGAGAGAGAGAGAGAGAGAGAGAGAGAGAGAGAGAGAGTATGTGTGTGTGTGTGAGAATTAGCACCTCTACCATATCAGCTTTAAAGAGTCTTAATCCACCATGCCCGTGAGGAAGCTCCAGGTGATGCCATAGCAAGGGCAGTGTCACTCTCCACAGCCCTGGAGACAAGGCCAGGGGTTCAGTCACGACCCTGCAACTTGGAGCAGTACCCGAAGAATGATCTCTGTTCTGTTTCCCTTGTCAGGACTTGGGTTAACAAGCGGAGTTCTGGGGAGAAGAGGGAGCTGGGACAGGTACCTGACATTACCTAAGACGGCTATCAGACCAGCTTCCTTCTCTGTGGTAGTTCCCCTTAGCACTTGGAGGAGGCTGTGGAAAACAAACCAAGTCAACAAGCAAACAAACACCCAAGAGTCTGGGGGAAGACCTGCTGCAAACCCGATCAGCCAGTTTGAGCATGTCCAGCGTTGGCCAACTTGCCCTTTGGATGAACTACCCCCAACCTGAAGGGGCAGGTTTCTACCCCTTTGTCTTCTCAGCGTCCCTCTCAAGCCCACAAAACTCCCCAGAGCCTGCACAGACCAAGAGCTGCCCACACGACACCCTGCTGGCTTCATCCAATCCACCCCAGCACTCCTCCCCCAAACGATAGGCTGCTCCAAGTTCCCCTGCGACATGAGCACTTGAGCTGGTGGCTCGGGAAGCTGTCCTGATAATAAAAGACTCAATTTTAGGGCAAAATACGAGACCTTGGCTTGGCCAATCAAATACAAGCTTCTTCTTTAGCCTAAACCATAAAGAGATGGAGTAGAGTAATGTAAAACACTTGTGAGCATGCTGGAGGCGGTCTCACCCCCTGCCAGCTGGAAGGGGAGGGGCAAGTCTTACAACACCAATCAGTTTCATGCTGGGCATCTTCCCATCAGGGACACGCCCAAGTGATCTATGTGAGATCTCTGTAGCGGCCAGTGGTGGATCCATGGCAGAGTGCTTCCCTTTCACGCAGGAGATGGGGGTTCTGTGCCAGCCGGCGCACCTCCTGCGCGGCCGCCATCCATGTGTGTCTGCATCGGTCTGCACTGATGCCAAACAGGTTTCTGTGGTGCCCCTGGAAGCTGCTATGGACTAGGGGGACAGGCCTGGCCATCTATGACAACGTTTGCTCATTCCATTGGGGGCATTTGTAACTGACGTCATGGGACAACATGTGTCAGCAGGGTTGAGTGGAAAACTAATTTGTCCTGTAGACATTCACCCACCACAATAAAGAGAAATACTTCAGACAGAGTTTGGAAAAAGAAAAGAATAAGCCAATGAGAGCCCTGGCATTTACCATGGCCGGATCAGCCACGGACATGAGGACATGAGGACAGGGTGGGAGCAGGCAGTTGTCACCCTGTTGTGAACAGGGGCACCGTGAATGGGCGCTGACTCAACAGTAGCTAAGGGCAGCCACGGGGTGTTGTCTGGTTTGCCCTTTATCCTGGGGTGTTGCCAGTTTAAAGTCGTGACCACAAGTCCTGGGAATTCACCAGCCTCCCCACCCCTCAGTGGATCCTGCTAATCTCACGACACGACTCCCCGAAGCTCTGCTCAGTGCCTCCACCCCGCCACCTTCATTGCTTATGAATCAGAAGAGCACCCCCAAATGACAGGCTTGTTTCCCTGCAGGCCTCTCCTGGATTCGTTGGCAGACCCTGACATTACGGCGGACCCTCCAGTCTCGTAAGATTGCTGCAAACAATGCCCAGCCTCTCTGACCCTTAAAAAAAAAAAAGAACAGGGGGAAATATTAATAATAAGAGTTGCCACTGAGTCAGAGTGGAACCGTGCTCTGTAGGGTGTGCAAGGGCTGGTTGTTGGAAAGCAGGCCATCAGGCCCTCCTTCCGAGGTGCTCCTGGGGGATCGAACCTCCCCTGTCCAGTTAGCAGCTGAGCACCTGAGCCATTTACACCATCCCAGGGCCTCCCTCTCTGCCCCTGGCTACTGTTTCATGGACGGCTCCTCAGTCTCCTGACAGGCGCAGCCGAAGCACTCCGAGGGTCAGGTTCCTCGTGAAGCACCATCCTTCTCCCTGGGGTTTTGGCTCAAGTCTTGGCATCCACGGTAACTGTTCAATGCCATCCTTAATAAAAGAAATGACATTTTTTCAGTCTAGCTTTTCTAATTATTCGTACTGGAAGGGTTGGTCTGAGACAAATTATTCCATCACAACTAGAAACAGAAGACGCAACCACCGAGTTTTAAATGTTGGCAACAGATCTTAATTTTAAAAATATGTTGTGTGATCCAACCCTCAATAGCCAAACAAAACATGTCTCTGGGCCAGTTTGGGTCTGCAGGCTGCCAAGGTGTGACCTCTGGTGGTCTGGAATGCAAGAGAATGGCTATGCTAAGAGCCAACAACCTTGACTCTAGTTCCTTGTGGCTGCTTCAGTCAGGGGAGAGAGCACACGGCGAGGGGAGCCACCTTGCACGTGGTACAGCCAGGCTATTGGCTCACGTCGTCCCATGGAGACACTTCAATCCCACTTTTCCTTCCTCCCCACCAAAATGGATTTCAAATTCCTGGTGACCCAAAAGGAAAAGGCGGTTGTGTGCGGTCTCCGGTAAACAAAGAAACAAATGAACAACCCCGAACCTCACGCTAGATAGATCAGCGTTCGAATCCTGGCTCTGTCCCTTACTGCATCCATGCTTCGACGGACGTTTCTAAGCTGCGTTGGGTCTAAGTTTCTTTTGTGACTACGCTCCTGAGATGATTGAAATCAGTGGGAATTCGGCGAGTGAATTGCATGGCTGCACTGTCTGCGGTCAAGTTAATTCTGCCTTCTTGCAACACCACAGGACGGACAGACTGCCCCATGGGGTTTCCAAGGCTGCAATCTTTCCAGGAGCAGACTGCCACATCTGTCCTGTGGAGTGGCCAGTGGGTCCCACTGCTGACATTTTGGCCCCCAGCCAAGTGCTTAACCACGGCACCCCCACCAGGACTCCACAGGGTATATGGTGGCTATTCAATGAAGATCATTTCAAAGCCAGGTCTCCCTCCCACCGAAGCCTCTTCTCTTTGGCCTCTCTTCTCTCTGGCCCTGTTCAGACCTGTACATGCTTTGATCTACAGCGCTTTCAACCCAGTGTCCTTTGGTGTTTGGAGAAGGAGACAGAGAGGCAGCTCCTGTTTTCTCCCCAGCACTTACTTTGGATGATATATGCATCCTAAGAGCCAGTGCGCTCCATGCCAAGGGCCACCAGAGCACAGAGCTTCCCCTTGGGGTGATGCCATGTATTTCCAGGGGGACTGAAGCTGGGAGAGAGATGAGGGTAAAGAAGGAAGCCCCCGTCAGGCTTTTAAAAACCAATAAAGTAGAGAAGGTGGCGAGAGAGTCATTCTCTGTCACTTGCAGCTCATCCGTTTTCCATCTCTGGAGCAAAGAGCACCCGCTGAACTGTCCATTCATGGAGGCTTCTGGTGGCCCCCACTGCAAAGGAGGACTGCTGGTCCACCCGCTCCCAGCTGCGCCGGGCCGGCCATGCATGGTCTTGTTGTTGCTGGTGTTGTCATCTGCATGAACAAAGCCCGCATTGGAGGGCAATGCAGACTGGAGAAATAGCCCTCCGGGAAGCAAACACCTCCAAAATGCTGGAGGAATACCTACAGCTAAACTCATTGACTGCTTTCGGAAAAGACCCTAAACGCAAGTAGTCCACATGCTTCAAGACTAAGAAGGATTGAAGAGGTCAGTCAGATTATCTAGGTCCTAGACGAGCCAGTCAGGGTGCAGTGTAGCACCGATGAAACATTCAACGTTCCTCTAGTTCTTTAATGCTCCCCCCACTCTCATGACCCCACATCTGCCTTACAAATCCAGCTAGACCAGAGGATGTACGCTGGTACCGATAAGAGCTGGAAACACAGGGCATCCAGGACAGATGAACCCCTCAGGACCAATAATGAGAGTAGTGATTCCAGGAGGGTAAGGAGAAGGTGGAGTAGAAAGGCGGAACAGATCACAAGGATCTACATATAACCCCCTCCCTGGGGGACGGATAACAGAAAGGTAGGTGAAGGGAGATGTCGGACAGTGTACGCCATGACAAAATAAGAATAATTTATAAATTATCGGGTTTCGTGAGGGTGAGGTGGGCAGGGAGGGAGGGGATAAAATGAGGAGCTGATACCAAGGGCTCAAGTAGAAAGCAAATGTTTTGAGAATGATGACGGCAACAAATGTACAAATGTGATTGACACAATGGATGTATGGATGGATTGTGATGAGAGTTGTATGAGCCCCCAATAAAATGATGTTTTCAAAAAAAGAATATCTAGGTCCTAAGAGTAGAAACACGAGATAAGCCAAGAAAGGAGGAATTACACTCAAGGTCCACGCTCCACATAATTCATTGAACAGTCGCCTAGGGCTTCATTTGGATCTCTGCAGCCCCAGCCCTGGACACACTGTTGGGCCAGAGGCCCAATTTCCTCCTTCTATGTGGAAGGGCCGGGTTTGATTCCTAGCCAGGGCACCTCCGCCAGCTGTCTGTCAGTGGAGGTAGACGTATTGCTATAATGATCGACACAGTGGCTGCAACTGTGCGCTTTGTCATGACAACCGTTGGGAGGATGGCATGGTGCTCTATTCTGTTGTGCATAGGGTCACTATGAGATGGAAGTGACTCGTCTGTACTTAACAACACCCTAATACTGACCGGGTCTCAATGGAGCTTCCCAACTACTGTGGAGGAGGGGGAAAGGCCAGGTGATCTACTTATGCACATTAGGCAATGAGAACCCATCAACCACAGTGGTTTCAACAGGGCCCGGCAAGCTGCCGCTCTCCAGCCATTCGTGGGTTTCGTTGGGTACGCACCTGTAGCTCTGAAGTAAAGCTGGGAACAAAGTGTAAGGCTAGTGCTCAGACAATGGTGATTTCACTGGTTTGTAAAAATATATTTATGGCCGTTGGAGAATTTTTAAAGTGTTGGAAGGGACAGGGTTGGCTCTTCCATCTCAAAAGTTTGGGGACCCCTGGGCTAACCCAGAACTGTTCGTGGGGATGATGCTGGATTGGACATCATTTTTTTGTGGTTCTTTGCAAAGAGGTGGGGCCAACTTGATAGCAGTTAACACCACAGCAGCTCTCGCGTGAAGTGCTGAATTTTGATGAAAACTTGTGCTTACAGGGCGAGACAAACACACACAGAGAGCTCAGAGATGCCTTTGAAAGTCTCTCTGCTCATTTGTATGAACTCTGGTGAGGAGATCGTTAATTCGGTAAAGATAAACTCCCTCTTTGCCAGATACTGTTAAAGGCAAACAGGATGCTCACCAAAGCCCCCCAGGAGGTCCATGTTCCTCCTCTGGGCTTGTGGCAACCCAGTCAGAATTCCAACCCAGCTCTCTGCCTTGTGACCTCTTTCCAACCCCTCTTCACCTGGCTGGAAGGAAACACCCCATAGAAAAGGACAGTGGGTGGGAGTGTGTCTAGTCCCAAAGCTTCGCACACGTAGCTAGTTTTGTGTGCATGCTCCCTTTGAGCCTTCCTCGGGGGGGAGGGGGGTGGATTATATAATAATATCATATGGTTTTGCAAGCAGTTCACCAGGGCTGTTTCGGAGGCTGTCAGCCAAGACACTGTGCAGACAGCGAGGCGTCAGGGCTGCCACTACAAAGTGGATGTTAATTACCTAAAACAATGTGTGTAATGGGCAGAGAGAAACACAGGACCTGCGCTCCCAGCTCTCACCACTCCGCCAGGGCAGCGCCAACTGCACAGTTATTTAGCCCGGAGGAGTCGTAATTAGCCGGCTTGCAAATTAATAAGATCTTAAAAACAGAAAAAGGCTACAAGGGGGAAAGAATGGTGGGAAACTTTATATCTCCGATTCTCGAGGAATATATTTAGCCTACAATTACCTCATTAACCGTCCAACATTCACTTAATAAGATGCCCTGGACAGGCTGCCTGCTCAGAGTAGTAGGCACAGCACAGAGGCAGAGGGTCCCGGAGCCAGGGAAGGAGACCTGGTCAAGAAGCAGGTAGTCAGTCTTGTTACTCTCTTGAGCCAGAATTGCTAAACAGGTTTTAGTTTGCAAATACTAATGCCCGGTGCTTCCTTCTGCCACAGAAGTGAAAATGTGCTGGGTAGGGAGGGGGGCGGGGGGTGGGGGGGGACAGGACAGGGAAGGGCATGACTAAGTCCTGGTAACAATGGATAATGCCAAACCCATGACACTGTAATTAGCTCTTTAATCCTATTGACCTTTAATAACAAGATGGACATAATGAATGGGTACTTGGATTTGTTTGGTGGAAGATATTTTCCAATAATGAAAACCTTTTTCTTTCTTTCTTCTTTTTTTCCTCCTCTCTCCAATTGGCAAAGGAAGTTTGAAGATGAAAGAAGATTTCAGCTAGCTAAAGACTTGCATGCATTATAGCATGCAATTATTGGGCCGGACCAGATTCCTGCAATTCCAACTGAAGGGCTTTCCATGAATGGACGATGAACCTGGCCACTATTATGACAAGAAACCGTACCCCTTGTATTCAAGCCAACACTGAGTCACAGTGACCCCATGCGTGCTAGGGTAGAACTGCATTCCCCAGGATGATTTCCCTGGAAGCAGGTCACCAGGCCTTTCTTCTGAGGCACCTCTGGGCGGACTTACTCCCAAATGCTTGGTTAGCAGCTGGGTGTGTCAATCGTTTGCACTACCCGGAGACTCCAAATAAATAGTACATTTGTTCAGTATGCAAGTGATTTGGCTCTCCATATCCACTTTACAAGGAGGCTCGTCTTGTTCCATATTACAGATGGAAAGTCAAATAGGCTCAGGAGTTTCTCCAGGCTTACAAGCAAGAAAGGGTCCAATTAGTATGTGAACCTGAAGACCCAGTCTCCAGCCCATTGCGCTGAGCTCCCTGACCATGGGTGTCTCCTGGGAGGATCAAGGTGGGGTCTAGAGAGGAGCTAAGGAGCACTGGAGCTCTAGTGTCAGGCTGCTAACTGCGGGGTCGGCAGTCTGAACCCATCAGGCACGCCTCAGAAAGAAGAGGCGGCTTTCTACTCCCATAAATATTGTCTGAGAAATCTACAGTGGTGCAGTCCTACCCTTCCCTGTAAGCAGTCCTGCTCTTCCCTATGGGGCTGTAAGCAGTCCTACCGTTCCCTATGGGGTTGTAAGCAGTCCTACCCTTCCCTATGGGGCTGTAAGCAGTCCTACTCTTCCATATGGGGTTGTAAGCAGCCCTGCTCTTCCCTATGGGGTTGTCAGCAGTTCTACTGTTCCCTATGGGGTTGTAAGCAGTCCTACTCTTCCATATAGGGCTGTAAGCAGTCCTACCCTTCCCTATGGGGCTGTAAGCAGCCCTGCTCTTCCCTATGGGGCTGTAAGCAGTCCTGCTCTTCCCTATGGGGTTGTCAGCAGTCCTACTGTTCCCTATGGGCTTCTAAGCAGCCCTGCTCTTCCCTGTGGGGTTACTATGAGTTGCAATGGACTCGATAGTGGTGAGTTTATGGTTTGAAACAAGTGGCAGGAAGCCACCAACCAATTCTCTGTGTGTATTGGCTGTAATCGATTTATTCACTCTGGCAGTTACATAATCTGTTGTCAATTTGAGACTATTAAGAGTGAAGGGGTGGAGTTTAGCCTCTCAATCAAGTCCCAGCTTGATGACCTCATTTGGAGACATGAAGGAGATAAATGTCTCCCTGGGAGACATGCTTACTGAGAAGCCACGTGGAGCTACCCTGATGCAGTCAGAGCCCTGGGACCTGGAGGAGCCACGTGGAGACCCACGCCAGCGCTGAAAGACTTCTACCACCCGTGGATCCACAAGACTTTCCATCCACAGGCCAGTGAGCTTCCTGCATTTGGCATCATTGCATGGCTGCGTGAATCTGAAGAATTTATGAACTAATACTGACATATGGGGTAATATTGGATGTATGGACTTGATCTGCTATGTTGTCTCAATATTCAATATTCCTGGGAGGAGACATGTCTGCCAGAGAGAGAAAGAGCTGCAAAGCGAAGTCAGAAAAGCCATCACCCTTCCCCCATGCACCCACAGCTCTTTGGGCACCCGCTTCCCCTCTGGAGGCAATGCCACATGGTCCTGTTGCTTTCTGGGCTGGACCTCTCCCAGAGGAAAAAATGGACACAGGAAATGAGTAAGATGAGTTTTTAAAGGCCAGTTGAATGGAGATGGAGCCAACCTAGTACCCCAAGCCAGGCTGTAGTCTCCTCGAGGAGAGATATGAGATGGCGACGTGAAGGGCTGCCGTCCTTCTGCGGCAATGCTGTCAGCCGCAAGTCACAAAGATCTCTTCTGGAAACTACCCTAAGCAATTATGAAACGAATTCTCCTCCTCCTTTCCCAGAGTCCCCGCGGAGGTCATGTTCAGGGCGGCCTGGTTGGCTGTCTAATGATGTCATTGCATCCCTGGGTTCTTTCTGTTTCTCGTCTCAGAGGCGGCCCTGCCCCGTCAGAACGGGTGCTGCAGCTTGGACACTCGTCTCCATAGGTGACGATATTCACCAAGGAGGAGTGATTCCCTTTAGGACTCTTGCTTCAGGATAAACATCTTCTCCTCAAAACACCTCAGCTGATATTCCCCCAACATTCATTTTCTCCGCCACAGTTTTTTGGGGGGCATATAATTCACATATCATACAGTTCAACCATTCAATCACATCAAGAAGAGTTACATGATCAGTTGTACAGCATTTTCTTCATTCTTATAGTCATTATTAGCTCCCTGCTCCCCCCAATCTCCCCTGCCTTACCTCCAACCATTCACCCAATAGCTATGTCTATAGATTTCTCTATCCTGGATTTTATATACAGAAAGGCATTAAAAACAAAAAAAACTAACAAGAATAATAAAGTAAAACAGATAAAAATCTCAAAGAAAAAGAAAGCAGCAACTATTAAAAACTACAACACATTTATATGGTTCCTAAGGAAGCTCAAAGGATAGGGTGCTACATTTTAACTTGACTACACCTGCAACAATCCACTCTCCCGCGCATCCTGCAGGCTGGCAAGGCTATTTCAGTGCCTTCGCACTTCACCGGTCAAGGTCGGATCACAGAGTTAGGCCTGTTTCTGCCCACTCACTGGGAAGGGGATTGGATTCATGGTTGCACCAATCAGCTCCTGGAGAGTCTGAACGCCCTGGTGGCACAGTGGGTTAAGAAGCATCAGGATGCTAACCAAAGGTTAAGGGTTCGAACCCATCGGCCTGTTCTTCGAGAGAAAGATGAGCCAGTCAACCTTCAAAAAGCTTGATAGCCTCCAAAAGCTTGATAGCCTCCATGGGGAAGTTCAACGGCATCTTCCCGAGGGGCGCTGGGAGGGGGGATTGACTTAATGTGACTAAAGAGGGTAGGAGACGCCAGGGGTCTGAGACAACGTTTCACTACTGTCCATGCAATCTTCATTGACCAATATTTTTCAGAACTAAATTGACAGGTTCTTCCTAGTCTATCTTAATCTGCAGGCTCTGCTGAAACCTGTCCACCCTGAGTAGCCCTGCTGGAATTAGAAACGTTGGCGATACAGCTTCCAGCATCAATGCAACATGCAAGCCACCACAGTGTGGTAAACTCCCAGACACGCCAGAGTCAGAAGAGGATGCGGAAGGAGGGATATCATTGTTGATTTCAGGTGGACCTTGCCTGAGAATACCAGAACAATGCTTACCTGTGCTTCATTGACCACACAAAGACATTTGACTATGTGAATTTCCACAAGTTATAGATAACATAGGGAGGAACAGGACTCACAGAACATTTCATTGTGCTCCTGCAGAGCCTGGACATAGACCGAGTCAGATTTGTTTTTGGTTTTTTTTCAACAGAGCACAAAGTGTGCTCTCGTTGTCAGGTGCCATTGCGTATTCTCCAACCCACAGCCGCCCCATCTATCTCTGAACAACAGAACCAAGCACCGCCCAGCCCTGCATGATTCGCACAACCTTCCCTATGTTTGTGTTCATTGTTTCAGTCACGGTGTCAATCCAGTCCTTCTCAACGGATTCTTCCCTCCTGGTGACATGCCCGCAGCCTGTGAGTCAAAATCTCTCCATCCTTGCTTCCAAGGAGCATTCTGGTTATAATCGTACCAAGACAAATTCGCTCATTCTCCTTAAAATTCATGCTGTATTGAATATTCTTCACCAAACACCATATTTCAGATGCATTGATTCTCCTTCAGTCTTCCTTATTCATTTCATCGTCCATCTTCCATATGCATATGAGTTGATGAATAACGCGATGGCTTGTGTCAGGTGCACTTCAGACCTCAAAGCCCTTAACACTGCTCTTTAACACGTTTCAGAGATCTCTTGCGGGGGACTTTCCCACGGCAACACCTTGGCTGCCTTCCTCACTACTGCTTCCATGGGTGTCGTTAACAGATCCAAGTCAATGCAAAACCTGACAACTTCAATCTTTCCTCTGGTTAATATTGCTTCTCGGTCCAGGTGTGGGGCTAGTCCTGCCTCTCAGATGCCCTTTTCAGCACACAGATTGAATAAGGATGGTGGAAAGATACAGCCCTCAAGGACATCTTGCTGGTTTTAAACCACACGGGGCTCCCACATCCTATTGTCCCACCCACCCCCTACCCACCCCCTGGGTTCTGTTCCGATGACTGCCTCTTGGCATTTGTACAGGCTCCAAATGAGCACAATGAAGTGTTCTGGAATTCCCACTAGTCACAATGTGATCCACAATTTGTTACGATCCTGTTGAATGCCTGTGAAAAGAAACAATGGAGAAGCTCAATATTACCAAACAGAGCAAGGCCAGGGGCCAACTGTGGAACAGGCCATCAATCACTCGTGTGAAAGTTCAGGATGAGCTGAAGAAAATGAGTTCCACCCAGCTTGTCCTGCCTGAGATTCAGCTTAATCTGATGATCCCATGTGGGTCAGGCGCAGAGCATAGGATTTTACCAAAGCACCCTTACGCTGAGGAACCCTGGTGGTGTAGTGGTTACACCTGGGCCGCTAACTTCAAGGTCAGGAGGTGGAAATCACCAGCCGTGGAAATCACCAGCCTTGCCATTGTATTTTCTTCAACCTTCTATTATGAAAAATAGGTGTGTGTGTGTTTTCAAACATAATCATAGTCATACTTAAAACGTTAATTTTATAATTGTGGAATTTCTAACATTACATTAAAATTAAAGTCAGAATTCCTTTTTAGAAATAGGCTGTTTTTTTCCTGATGGAAAATAATTATGGGCAAGACAAGGCCACCCCCCTCCCCGATTGTTGTCTTCCATTAGACACAGTTGTATAGGGGGCGGGGGGGCAGTCAGAAATGCAGTGAGTGGGCGTTCAGAACAGGGGTATTGAATATTTCCTTTTCAGATGGCATGGTGGGTGCTTTAAGAAAGCCACGGTCCACGCTCCTCACCTGTATCACCAGCTGCTTTGCACAAAGTTCTTGTTGGTGTGCTGTCCTATCGTGGCTTGCATGCGGCTGTGATGCTGGCAACCATATCACCAGCGTTATCCAGTTCCAGCAGGGTCACCCGTGGTGCCTAGGCTCACTGGAACAGAGACTAGGGCAGATTAGAAGGAAAGGCCTGGCTATTGTTTCTGAAAATTAGCCCATGAAGACCTCATACAGCACACTAGAATATTCTTCTACAGTGAGCTGGAAGATGAGGCGTCTGCTAGGTTGAACACCAAACCCCAAGCCAAACTCCCTCCCATCCTGACCCACAGTGACCCTATAGGACAGGGCAGAACTGCCCCTGTGAGTTTCCAGGACGACGTTTGACCCCTTCTTTCTTACAAAGAGCATATGGTGGTTTCAAACTGCTGACCCTGCAGTGAGCAGCCCGATGCATAACCTCTATGCCACCAGAGCTCCCTACACGGAAAGACACTCGCCATACACAGCGACGCCACCAACAGGCTCAAGCACACCCATGGCAGTGAGGATGGTGCAGGACCAGGCAACGGTGTGTGAGGTTGGACGCAGTTTCAGCATGACTTGCCCTGCCTCAGCAGCAACTGGTGACAACAGAGATGCTGCATGTTGATGCAATTAAAGAATTTTCAAGGGGGCTGAATTTTAAGACCTGGGGCAAAGTTTCAGAACAGGAGTAGCAGCGAAAGCACACACCAAAAAAAGCTATGCACTAATCAATGTTGCCAAATGAAGTCCTTAGGTAATTAGGGCTTTGGCACCACAAGATAAATGGCGTTTCCTCTTCCTCTCAGAAAGCAAGGACGGAATCGAGAGAAACTTAACCAAATAGAAGAGCTGTTGTTCAGGGTTCAGCAAGGAGAGGACGAACACAGTCAACTAATCCCGGGACTTACCCATGGTGCTGTTATGAAGGAAAGCCCCAGCGTGCTATGTGGCTACGCTGAGTGACTTCCCACCCAGAGTGACCCTTGAGGATGGGGTGGAAGCACCCCATTGGGTTTCCTAGACTGTGGTTTTCATTGGAGCCGGTCACCAGGTCTCTTCTCTGTGGGACCTCATCATCTACCGTTTGGCTACCAGGTAAGCTTCAGGCCACTGCACCGGGGCTTGTGCATATTAAATGTACAACTGGCAGCATTGCCGTCAAGCAAGTGGGGAGTATTTTTTTTTTGGTAGCGTGGCAGGGAATTAATACGTTCGGTAATGGGAGAGAGGCCTCTCAGTTCTTTACGAAGGCGGTGCCTCCATGGAGGAATTGGCAAAGGAAAAAGAAGGAGCAGAAGTTGCCCCAGCAAAAATGTACGTACCGTGCTCTTCCTAAAAATCAAGGGTCTGTATGAAAGAGAAAAGCAAGAAGCCAGCAGACACAGCAGAGTGGAGGCTCTCAGTCATCATTCTCTCTTCTTCCTGAGAGTCACACAAGTGTCCAAAAATAAAGGACATGAAGGAAATCGATTAGGCAAGCTCATTAACACAATTTAATGGATATGGACTAAACCAAAAACCAAAGTCCCTGCGACAGAGTCCATTCTGACTTCTAGTGACCCTGTATGACACGGCAGAACCGCCCCTAAGGCCTGCTGAGGCATTATGGGAGCCGAACGCCTCCTTGCTCTCCCACAAAGCAGATGGCTTGGTTAGCCGCCCAGCGTGTGACCACTGTACCACCAGGGCTCCTTTGGACTAAAGCGCCAGTACCTACAAAACAAAGGCTCTGCTTTATTCTGCTCAAGTTTGGTTGAAGTTGTTTAAAACATCATTCTTTACACCATACAGAAAAATCTAAACACGCACACACACACAAAACAAACCTCTTTCCAACTTAGAAAATTTATAGAACACATTCTTTGAACACAACAGGACAGCTTTAAAACAGCACAAAACCCTTCCAACAACAAACAGTAATTTTATGAGCAATTAAAAACGCTAACCTAAACAACTGAAAAGCAGAGGAAGTTAAGGGACACTGTCCTACTGAAACAATCCCAATGCAAACGTATAAAATCCTAGGAGATGTGGTGGAAATTGAACTCAGAGAATAGACATAGTCTTGAAGAATTGAGTGATTGAAAAAAAGAATCCACAGAGTGCCCCATCCCACCCCTAATTTTGTTTTAAAAATGAAATAATAAGGTCTCTAAGAGAAGGCATTCCTAAAACCCAAAGTGTAAATTAATCAATTAGATGCAAAACAAACAAATAAATAAACAAAAAAAACAAAACCCCACTCAGTAGAATTGATCAATCTAAGAACTGGTTCTTTGAAAGGCAAAATAAAGAGTCATGGTTCTGCAAACTTTAATTTGTTTTAAAAAGGGAGACCCATCAATGCTTTTAATACAATTAGAAGAATTTGTTAACTGGTTTTGTAGTAAGTAATCAGATTCATGGAATGGAGTGGAAGGTTCAACAACTGACATAAGTGTAATAAAAATGAAGTTTAAACCAATTCAGCTGACATCTGAAGTCATAGGATAAGTGAAAGATATTGGAAAGCAGACAAACCATGCATTGTAAAATATGATTTCCTTACCACACATCATACAAAAATACATTCCAAATGAATTAAACTCTAAATGCACAAAACAAAAACAATCTGGAAAAATAGCTGCGTACTTAGTTAATACTCATGAATTGACAACAAAAGCAGAAACTTAAAGGGAAAGATTAATGTAATTGTATTAATTTGTTAATTCAGTACAAATGAGTGTCCCAGTACTGTCATGGGGCCCTGGGGAGAAACAGGGGCAAAAGGAGCAAAGATACTGCCCTCCAGTGGGGAGACAGCTGATAGGCAATGGCAAATTAATATCTAAGGAAGCTGGTGTCTGTTGGGAGGTCGAATTCTCACCTTCCATTCGGGGGGATCACTGCTCACTTCCTGGCAAACGCATCTCATACACATCCACCACCTATGTCTCGGCTGGAGGTGGCTGGAGGTGGCTGTCATGCCTGACAGGTTTCAGCAGTGCTTCCAGACAAAAAGGTATTAGGAAATTAGGAAGGGATGCCTGAAGATCTACTTCTGAAAATAAGCCCATGAAACAGTTGATGGACTCACGTGGGATATGAATCTTTGGTCTGGAAGTTTGGGGTAATGGTTTTCTGGGACATCACATTTAAGAAACCTAATATCATGTGCTTCTGTTCTGCCTCTTTTTTTTTTTTTTTTTGAGTAGTGTACAGTGTTTCAGAAGCTTGCAGTACTAGGTTCTTAAGTTGGACACCTTTGACCTAGTTTTCCAGGTAGCCTTTGGTCGCCCCGTCCATGTGCTGTAGACGACTGGGGCTTTAGACTGTTCTTTTGAGGAGGACAACGTCCTTCGTAGGCCACACCAGAAGGACTTGATGTGGAAGACCTACTAAGTGAACTGGGCTTTACCTCAAACACCTGTAGCCATTAGATTTAAGGCTGAAACTCCCTGGTATGAGATGAAGCAGATGACTATTGGTCTAAGGGCATAGGCCTGTTGGATGTTGAGCTTTGGTTTGAATCTCTCACCTTGAGGGTGCCCAGTGAATGGTGGTGGCCAGGAATGACCATACCTTACTATTTCCATCCCCCTCTTGCTTCATTATGACATGTATTAAGCTGGGAGGTATGACTCTGCCGCAGTGAATGAATATTATTGAAAGTTTTTCCCTAGTTTAACCCCCATTGTTTGTGTAAATAGCGTGCACTTAAGAGCTCAACCGTATAGGGTAGCAATTCATGTTTTACAGTTTATAGTTGGCCTATACTTGTGTAATTTCCTTTTCTCAACACTGTTGTAAATTTAAAAAAAATAATTTTATTGGGGCTCATATAACTCTTATCACAATCCATACAAATATCAATTGTGTAAAGCACACTTATACATTCGTTGTCTTCATCATTCTCAAAACTATTGTTTTCCACTTGGGCTCCTGGAATCAGCTCCTCATTTTTCTTCCTCCCCCTTACTCCCTCCCTGCTCCCCCTTCCCTCATGAACCCTTGATAAATTTATAAATTATTATTTTATCATATCTTACACTGCCCGGCGTCTCCTTTCACCCACTTTTCTGTTGCCCATGCCCCATGGAGGAGGTTATATATAGATCCTTGTGATCAGTTCCCTCTTTCTACCCCACCTCCCCTCTTCCCTCCGGTATCACCATTTTCACCACTGGTCCTGAGGGGTTCATCTGTCCTGGATTCCCTGTGCTTCCAGTTCCCATCTGCATCACAGTGTATCCTCTGGTCTAACTAGGTTTACAAGGTAGAATTGGGATCATGATGGGGGTGGGGAGGAAGCATTTATGATCCGAATTCTACCTTGCGGGACTGGATGGGGCAGAGGTTGTGCACTGGTGCATGTGGGAGCTGGAGGCACAGGGAATCCAGGATGGATGATCCCTTCAGGACCAGGGGTGCGAGGGGCGATACTGGGAAAGTAGAGGGTGAGTGGGTTGGAAACAGGGAACCGATTACAAGGATCCACATGTGACCTCCTCCCTGGGAGATGGATGGCAGAGAAGTCGGGAAAGGGAGACGCCAGAAAGGGCAAGATATGACAAAATAACAATCTATAAATTATCAAGGGCTCATGAGGGAGGGGGGAGTGGGGAGGGAGGGGAAAAAAGAGAGGACCTGATGCAAAGGGCTTAAGTGGAGAGCAAATGCTTTGAAAATGATTAGGGCAAAGAATGTAAGGATATGCTTTATACAATTGATGTATGTATATGTATGGATTGTGATAAGAGTTGTATGAGTCCCTAATAAAATGTAAAAAAAAAAAAAAAGAACTGGAGGAAGGTTTTGAGTTTCATTGTTGCTACACTGCACCCTGAGTGACTCATCTCCTCCCCACTACCCCTCTGCAAGGGATGTCCAGTTGTCTACAGATGGGCATTGGGTCCCCATCACTTACTCCCCTCATTCATGATGATCTGATCCCCCTCCCCCACTTTGGTGCTTGATACCTGGTCCCCTAGACCCTTACTGATCACACATGCTGGTGTGCTTCTTCCATGTGGGCTTTGTTGCTTCTGGGCTAGATGGCCGCTTGTTTACTTTCAAGCCTTTAAGACCCCAGACGCTATATCTCTTGATAGCCAGGCACCATCAGCCTTCACCACACTTATGCATACATTCGTCTTCAGCATTTATATGGGGAAGGTGATCACACAATGATGTTTTTTGTTCTTCGGTGTCTGCTACCTGATCCCTTCAACACCTCATGATCACACAAGGCTTGTGGGCTTCTTCCCTGTCGGCTTTGTTGCTTCTGAGCTAGATGGCTGATTGCTTGCTTTCAAGCCTTTAAGACCCCAGATGCTAGATCTTTTTGATAGCCAGGCACCATCAACTTTCTTCACCATGTTTGTTTATGCACACGTTTGTCTTCAGTGATCATGTCAGGAAGGTTGGTATCATGGAATGACCGTTTAGCTGAGCAAGGTGCTATTGTATTGAGGGAGTGTGCGCGAGGAGGTCCAATGTCCACCTGCTACTCTACTACTGAACCTATAAATATATGCACATGGGTCTATTTCCCCCATAATCATAAATGTATTTACATATGTACATGTCTGTACTTAGGCTTCTATGTATGCCCTTTGCCTCCTACTCCTTTCCTCTATTTCCTTACGCTTTCCTCCTGTCCCACTACCATGTTCAGCCTTCATTCTGGTTTCAGTAATTCCTCTCAGTTACCTTGACCTTGGTCACTCCCTACCAGTCCTCCCGTCCCCTCCCTCCATGGGTTTTGAACCACTCATTGTTCTCTTGTCACTGGGTTGGCCAACACCTCCTCCCACTCTCCCATGCCCCCCCCACCGGGACCATTGGTCCTGTTGTTTTCTTCTCATTGTTATCCACTGCTGGGTAAGCATGGAGCTATTCACCACAAAGTCAAGGTCAGTGAATCAAGCCCACCAGCTGCTCCTCAGAAGAAAAAGGAGGCTGTCTGCACCTGTAAAGATTTACAGCCATAGAAAGTCATTATAGGGTTGCTATGAGTCAGAACTGGCTCAGAAGCTGTTTTAAATTTTACACCACTGTCTAAACTAATAACACTCAATGTGTAGTGGTTACATTTTTTTGCTGCTAACGGCAAAGTCAGCAGTTCAAAGCCATAAATCAGCTCTGAGGGCTTTGTGGGAGGAGCGAGAGGTGGCGGTGGGGGTGGGGATGAGGCTTTGACTTCTGTGAAGATTTTCAGTTCTACCCTGCCCTCTAGAGTCACTATGAGTCAGCATTGACTTGAAGGCAGTGGAAGTGAGGGCCCAGAGGGGTTGATTGACACTAATCTCTAAGGTAAAACGACAATGATGTCTCCAAGGTGAAACACAGACATATACAAACCATAGATGTATGAATGGATTTGGGGCTTGCACTTAATTCAAATCCAAGTCTAAGAACAATTCGTTCTTATGACACGGCCCTGTTTGGTATTCAATCCCATAAAGAGATCACTAAAGATGTGTAGACTATAGCAAAGTACGGTGAAAAAACTAGAAGGTCCCTGGCTATCAGAAAGAATAGCATCTGGGGTCTTAAAGACCTGTTTTCACACACACAACCACCTAAGTGAGGCATCAATTAAGTCAACCAAGTCCACCTGGAAGAAGCATACCAACCCGTGTAATCCAAGGTTTGTAAATAATATAGTACAAATCTAAAGTAGCAGGTGGTATGAGAGCTTGATTGGGAACTCCTGATTTACAGAAGGCTATGGATGGCAGTAGAAGCCCCAAATCCGTTTTCAGGGTCCACACATGGATCAAACCTCTGGTGAATCCCCTCTGGTCAGGGATGGGAATAACCCTGCTAACATGCAGAATGCACCGGAAAGTGGATTCATGAAGTTGCAACTAGGTTAAGACTTTGCATTCTGTCATTTGATTTCACTGATCATTAAAGTTTTGTGCTCGTTTTTAATATTTTCAGCTTTCTTTTCTACTGAGGTTTGTATCCAATTTGTTTCTTAACGATAGGCAAATCTGTCGAGGCAGTAACTGGGGGAGCGAATGGCGATGAGCACAAGAAGGAGGAGTGGCCATGCTGATGGTTGCGCAACCCTGCTCGATGTGCTTGAACGCTTGCGCTTCATGATTTGTGGATTATATGCCAATAAAACTGTCGGGGGGGGGGGGAATCTTACCAACAGCCTCTCAAGGTGCAATAATTAATCTCTGGAGAGCCCGGAAAAGGAGGAGGAAAAAGAATGTATTACGAAAGAGCTGGATGGTCTCTGGCTACCATTACTGAAAACAAACAAACAAACAAACAAAAAACAACTAGGATTCTATAGCTGAATCCTGATTAAAAGGGTGAAAACATAGAACCGAACTTAATATTCTCATGGACCGGTCTTTCAGGACTCAAGGAGTCTGGATGAACGCCTGAGACTGTTGTCTTGAGATAATCTCAAACCAAAATGCCGCCTGCAGTCTTCCTAAATCCAAACTTTAAAAGCACACACAAAAATGACTCGCAGTGACTCTGTAGGGCAGGGCAGAACTACCCCTGAGTTCCAGAGACTAACTCTTTTGGGGACGAGCAAGCCCCTCCGTCCTCCTCAAGAGGGACTGGTGATTCTGAACTGCTCACCTGGAGGTTAGCAGCAACCACTCTGCCACCAAGGGCCCCATCAGTCCACACAACACCCAAACAACGGTTGAGTGAACATGAGTGTGTGCACTGAGTGGTGTGCTAAGCTGCTCTAAGAGTGGAGCCCACGGGGGCAGTTCTACTCTGCCCAGAGTGTCACTTTGAGCCAGGATTGACTCCAGGACAGGGAGTTTTCAGTGTTTTATGTAGAATCAAACCGACAAGTGGAATGCAGAGGATTCGCTAGGAAATGTAGGGAGGGGACTGAGGGTGTGTAAACGAGGAAGGAACAGTTGGATCAAAGAGGGGGATGGCTGCGTAACTTGGAAAACGTGAGAGGTGCCACTGAATTCAACGCATAGACATGATCGCATTGACTTATATTGAATATCTTCTCAAAACCCACAAATATGAAAAAGATATTTTACAATCTACAAAAGAAAACCCTATGGATGACAACAGTTGTGTCCATCACTGATAAAGGCGATATTGCAAGATTGGGGAGTGTTTTCTTTCTGTGTATCAGGCGGCCATGAACTGATGGCGCACGCCAGGGCGGTTTACACTGGCGAGTAAAGCAGGATCACTATGCTTGCTCCTAACAACACACTCTCACATGAACAAGGCACTCCCAAAGAAAGCTGGGCACAATGAGCTCTGTGATTGAAATATGCCCGCCCTTCCCAAATTCCTTGTTCACCCTAACCCTTCTATTTGCGGATAAAACCTGACCAGAGAATGAGGTTTTCTTAGTTATGTTCACGAGGCTCTACGAATGCAGGGTGCTTTTAAACCCATTGCTTTTAAGATAGTCTGAGAGAAGCTTAGGACAGAAGCAAGGGAGCACAGATAGGGAAGGTAGATGCCGCTCCACACAGAGATCACGCAGGGACGGAGGAGCAGGGCTAACAACCACGATTCTCCCCCCAGAGACTTCTTCTAGAGCCCGTGCCCTGCGTTTAAACTTCTAGCCACCGACCCTGAGAAAATACGTTTCCGTTCATCCAAGTCACGGACCTGCCGTGTCTGTTACAGCAGCACCAAGACCCTGAAACAGACGTGGGCGGGGACTCTCCGCAGAGCTCGCCCTCTGTCCCGTCCCTCCCGGGTCATCAGCAAAGAAGGTTCCTTTCTGGGTGGAAGCCTTCACTGTTGAGAAGAGCGGCCTCCCCCTTGCTGGGGAAAGCGGGTCACTAAAGAAGAGGAAGGCAGGGAGATTGATTGCCACAGCGGCTTTGGCCATGGGACACCACGGAGCAGTGACAGGGGGATGATGCTGCACTGGGTAATGTCCCCTTCCGTTGTGCACTGACAGGGTCCCTGTGAGTCCCCACGACACTGCAGCACCTACCTGCAGCAGGCAGCAATGACCAGTGACCACAAGCACATCTGTGTGTGTTTGTCGAATTGAATGGTTGGGGTTTTCTGCATGTGCTTCTGCATTGAATTGATCAGGGGTTTGTTGTGATGGTATCTATGTTTGCTGTACATTTTAGAGAGCAATCCCTTGTCAGCTATGTCACATTCAAAACTTTCTTCTTCGTCTTCTTCGTCTGCATGTTCTCTTATTCGTTTTTCAGTGAAAGCTTTTCATGTGCAACAACACGCTAACAGGCGGGGTGGTGGATGTGCAAAAGGAGGTCCCGGTCATCTATTTTGTGTTTCGTTGTTTGAATAGTCCGCCATGTCTGATCATGTATTTGTGCTGTGCACTGGGCCCCTCCGATTCTTCTAGTTTTACATTGAGATCTTCGATCTGTCTTGAGTTTGTTTTGGTATGCAGTGTGAGATGTGGATCCTGCTTCATTTTTCTGCAAATGGCTGTTCGGTTTTTCTAGTACCATTTGTTAAAAAGAGTCTCTCTTGCCTACTCGATGTGCTTCCGACCCTTTTCCATACATAGGTCGGCTGTCTGGAGATAAATGGGTCTGCTTCTGTGTCCTCAGTCTATTCCTTGATCCACATGTGTCTACTCTCTGCCAGCCCCGGGCCCTTTGGACTGGCAAGTGCGAGTTCTCCGATTTTATTCTTCCGCAGCAGCACTTAGGTAGGGTCTCTTTCTCTCTTTATAAAGTTGATGATTCACTTCTCCACCTCTTTAAAGATTGATGATGTCATCTGAGTTGATAAGACTTATTTTGGATCGATTTGCGAAGGGTTGACATGTTCACCATGTGCAGTACTTCTGCTCGCCCCAAAGGCGTCCTCTCTCATCTGTGTGGTGTCTTCTGTTTTCTTGGAGCGTTGTTTGCTTTATATGGGTGTTGTCTATCACTGGGTATGTGTATCCCTAATTACGTCATCTTTGGGGTGGCTACTGTAGATGGTTCTTCCCCGCTCTGATTTCATTTGCAGAGAATTTGACTGCGGCCCTGTCACTTTGCTGAGCCCTTTTATTAATTGGGCTGGCTTTCTTCTTTAGCTGCGTTTTCGATGTATAACATGCTATCATCTGCAATAGAAAGATTTTGTTACTTCTTTGAAAAGTTAGTTGCTTTTTTATGTTACTTTGTTGCTTTATTGTTCTGGTGAAAATTCCCAAAACAGTATTGAATAGACATCCTTGTCTGGTTCCCATTTGCAAGGAGAATGTTTTCAGTCTCTCTCTGCTTAGAATACTGTTTCAATTTATAGAAATTGAACACCCCATATTTCTCCTCTGGAGTGGCTGGTGGTTTCAAACTGCTGACCTTGTGGTTAGCAGCCCAATGTGTAACCACTGCACCACCAGGGCTCTGTGTATGCCTTGAACTGTGCTGAGTAAGGTCTCTTCTATAATGGAAGCACACTCTCACAAGTTCATAGAGGTTTTGCAGAGAATATTTCTACATAGGTATTTATATATGCCGCAAATGTAACCAAGGATCATGTAGAACATATGGAGATAAATTATTGAGAACACCTTAATAATAACACATCTTAAAGGGATGAATCACTGGGCTTTGGTGCTTAGGTCACAGTCTCAGGGGACCACTGGATCAATTTGGTAGAATATAGTCACACAATGTTCTACGGCTTAAACTGGTGAGTAGCAAATGGGGTCTTACAAACTTGCCATTGACCACGTAACATCTGTGTGTCAGATGTCAAGCTGGAGGCTTTTGACTCAAGGCTGCTGGGCTTTGGAAGTCAGCAAGCCAAGAAGGCAGGAGGTGAACCAGGAAGCAGGAGGAGGAGGCAGGAAGACCACAGCTGGTGAATGCAGGGCTGCATTGGCAGACCAGATGTTATGGGCGACTGCTGATATCTCCTAGGTTTGTCAGGCAATATGGCGAACCATTGGCTCGAGTCCAAAGAACTGGCGCTTGATATGACAGATGCCTAGTCCACACCAGCAAGAAGAGCGGGAGTTCTCCATAGCACCTGTTTATAAATATGAGGTAGGCCACATGCCCAAAGAAATGTCATTAGAATGGAGTAAGGGGGTGCCTGGAGTTGTTTATATTATGTTAGATCACACCATAAGGGTGCTCTTACTGTCAAGCTACCAAGAATCCTTGTGGAGCCAAGTTGACACGAAGGATAGCCATCAAAAAAAGAAAAGATTCAAGGAAACCATCCAAAGGGCTAATGGATCAAGTGGACTCCAGCTTCTGCTACACTTAGAGCAGAGGAATTGGACGGTGCCTGGCTACAACTACTAGCTGTTCTCATCAAGGTCACAGTCAAAGGTCTTGGACTGAGATGGGGGAAAAGGTGGACCAAAATTGAGAGTCATAAGCTCAGACTTATTGGTCTGATAGAGATTGGCAGAACCCCTGAGACTATGGCCTTCAGAAACACATCAAATCTTGGAACTGAAACCACCTGCACGGATCAATACTCCATCAAACAACAGACAGGTCTATAAAGTAAATCATAACACCGGGGCTCAGTATCATCAACCAGATGAGTCCAAAGAACAGCTAAGAAGGCAGCAAGGAGCAAGAGAGATGGCTGGAACAAAGGGAGGAAGTGGGAACAGTGTTATTTCCTTGAGGAGATTCCAACCAATGCCAAACTGGGAAAGGTGTGGAATTCTAATTTGCTCAGTAAAATTTCACCCAAACTATAATAAAAAATAGTTTTTAAAGTGTAAATTACTGTACAACTGCTCTTTCATCTTGTTAATCACTGCTGTTAGGTACCACCCAGTAAAGCCCACGCACAACAGAAGGTAACACTGCTACGACCTATGGCATCTTCACAGTGTTTGCTACGTTGTGGCAGCTACTGTGTCCATCCATCCCGTAGAGAGTGTTCCTCTTTTCACACTGCCCCCACACTTGACCAGCCATGATGTCCTTCGGTAGTAACTGGTCTGTCCAGCTAACGTGTCTAAAGTAGGTGAGATGAAGCCTTTCCATGTGTGGTCGTTACATAATCTGCTGTCAATTTGAAAGGATTGCAAGTGATAGGGTTGAGTCTGATCTGTCAATCAACATATAACCAATGAGGCCTCAGTGTGGGCATGGCCTTCTCCTGAGAATTCTGGGAACTCCTGTATTTCTTTCTTGGAAGTGGGAGATATTTCTCCCTCCCTACAAGATGCTCTACTGACAAGACACATGGCGCTATGCCCTGGGAGCTGTGGAAGCCACATGGACCTACCCTGATGCAACCAGACCTCTGGGGCTGGAGAAGACACATAGAGACCCCTGCCAGCACTGAGATGCTTACAGTGCCACTGGATCCACAAGACTTCCAACCCGCTGGCCTGTAAATTCTCCTGCATTCAGCATCATTGTACGTATTTCATGAGTCTGAAGAGGACTTTATAGATTGGTATCAGACATATGGGCTAATATTGAACTTATGGACTTGATCTGGACTGGGCTGGGGTGTGTTCTTAATATTAAATTGCTCTTATGCATAAATCTATTTCTTATACACATATGCGTATCTATGAATTTGCTTCTCTAGTCTACCCAGACTGACACGCCATGCTTGCTTCGAATGAGCATTCTGGTTGTACTTTTCCCAAGACGGATTTGTTTGTTCTTCTGGAAGTCCATGATATTCTCATGTTAGGTCCACTGCTGTCCAGTTCATTGGCCAGGTAGCTCTCTTTTAAATGCATAGATAAGTTAAATGGTTTCCATGCTGCATCAGCTTGTTCAAACTCTTTAATTGGTATTCCATCCATCCTGTTCATAATTAGACACATACACAATGACATGATCCTGGGAGATAATTTACACCTATCAGATTGCTCATAAGGAAGAAAGAAGAGGTGGCCTGGCTTTGTGAGTGTTAAGAAAGCTCTTCAGGGACAGTGAGTAAGAACAGAATGAAGTATCACTTGGATGGATGGCAGTGGACCTGATATGCCAAGCCTTCCACACTCTCCAGTTGCAAGGCAAACAGATGCATCGACAAGGCAGGGCAGTGACCATCTGGTGAAGAAAGAGGCCCCAGTGACAAGGAAGGGGAGCACTGATGCTTTATTTCTTGGTTTGGGCTGTGCTACACAGGGGTGTGCTCTTTGTGAACATTCCTTGAGAAACAGTATTTCTCCCCATAATTTTCAACATAACAACTTTTTTAAAAGCCTTGCGTTTGACTTGGAATTCTGCCTGCTCCTTCCTCTGAGCAGTGGAAACAGCAATTTCAGTGGCAACTAGTTAGAGCATGTGAGAGATGTGCAGCAGCACTAAGCAGAAGCAGGATGCATCTGAGTTCGCTCGCACCAGGGACACAAGAGTGCCTTGGGCCAGGGGCTGGCCTCACAGCCAGCTCCTGAGAGCCAGCCACCAGCACCACATGAGCAGATACACAGAAGAGACTGCCTCTGGGCTGTTGGGGCTCAGGCAGGTGTGAACAGCTCTTACTTACAGACCGTGGGTGACAGGGAAACCCGATGAGAAAACTGTGTTGTGTTGGTGTTTCTGGAAAAGTCCAAGCCACAAAGAAACATGTACGAGAATAACCCAAAGGAGCCATCTAATGCCAGGGTTTCACGTTTTCATCTCTGTGTGCAAGCAGATGTTCCTTCAAGGAGGAGAGAAGGCAGAAGGTGTTGAAAAGTGGATTATTGCAGATGCAATGAGGCTAACATTCAAGACCTTATCATTTGATCTCGCTTTTGATCTGTTTTAAATATGTTCTAGTTTTTGAGATTTGCTTTCTTTTAGACTGAGGTTTCCATCTGTTTTACTTTGTTATTGTTGTTTTTTTAAAGTGCTTTTTCTGTATGTGAAACCAGGCAAGGTAAATCTATAGAGGCAGTAACTGGATTAATGAATCCTGGGGGAAGTCACTTGTTCTGAACATTCACACTGGGCAGTTACGATGTTGATTCAAAGTTGGGGGTGAGCGGGTGGCCTCGGGGCTCTCTCTCCTTTGTCACAGGGGCTTGGCAGCATAGTGGGTTGCTCCGTGCACAGTGAACTGCACAACTGCACCGCAATTCGAACCCGCCTGGTATTTTCTGTGCTTGTAAGAATTTTAAGTCTTGGAAACCCGAGGGGCAGTGCTACCCTGTTGCATATGGGATCACTGTGAGTCTGAATCACATGAGAGCAGTAAGTTTTTGGTCTCTATTGTCTTGAAGATTGAAAGTCTTACAAACCCTAGAGACCAGTTCTACTCTGTCCTGTAGGGTTGCTAGAGGAGCACTGGTAATTTAGTGGTTGGGCTGCTAACCACAAGGTCAGCAGTTCAAAACCACCAGCTGCTTCATGGGAGGAAGACAGGCTTTTTATCCACTTTAAGAGTCAAGAGTTAAGGTCTTGGAAACCCACAGGGGCAGGTCCACCCAGGCATGCTGTGGGCCACTGTGGACTCAATGGCAGCGAGTTTTGTTTGCTTGTGACAGTGAGCGTGCTGTCAAGCTCAGGTACTGGAGGGAAGCTGGAGCTGGCCTTTCACCAGAAGCCATGCAGGACATGAGTCACATTTTGACAAGAAATGAGACTGGCGACTAGAAAATGCACTTTATGGATTAGGCAGAAAGAATTGCTGCTCAAGTGAATGGAGTTCAATGGGTTGCCTCTTTCTGGTCCCACAGATTCCAAGTTCAATGTCACTCTCCCAACCCTCCCAGAGGATATTTGCTGGTAACTACCTCATTCTCTCTCTCTCTCTCTCTCTCTCTCTCTCTCTCTCTCTCTCTCCTCTCTCAAAAACCAACCAACCAACTAAACCAAAAACCAAACATCATTGTTGAGTGGCCCCCAGCTCATGGTAGTCACATGTATGTCCAAGTAAAATTTTCAATGCTTCATTGAATTGACTGGGTTTCAAATGACTGGGTTTTTGTTTGTTTGTTTTGAATTTGGCCTCCAAGTCTTTCTTATGAGGAGTGCCTGGGTGAATCAGCTCTTCTGATCATCTTTTGGTTGGCAGTTGAGCGTGTCTTCCATCTGCCCCACGCCCATCCCTCACCACCAGCGTGTTCTCTCAGAGAATATGTTGTTATCCTAGTGGGTACGTGATTCTATATTGTTTTCTGGGTACCTATGGATAATTCTATCACTGCCCTGGAATCTAGGAGATGCACAATGTAAATATTAATGGTACCAAGACACCCTTTATTCCTATTCCCCTCCATATCCCTGTCCTTATGCGAAGCTCCACATTTAAATGCTCTAAGGAAAAGACAACCAACCTGTTCGCTCTTGAAAATGGACTTTTTACATCTTGATCCTCTGCAGGTGGATAGTCACAGGACGAAGACCGGGGCTGGCGGCAATCAAGAAACCCAAGGTCAAGTCTATGTTCGTCATCTTGGGCTGCAGCAACAAACTATCAAACATGGGGTGACTTGTAAGAAGATACATGTATTGTCTCCATTTTAGAGGTTAGGGGGCTACATTCAGGATGTCAGCAAGGTTCTCTCTGGAGGCTTTAGCAGGGAGACTCGTTCTTGTGTCTCCCGGGTGTCTTTGGCTTGTAGATTCATCTTCATGGTGCCATCTTCTCTCCGTGGCTCTCTGAGTCCATTCTCCCATCCTTCTAAGGACACCAGTCATATTGAATTAAGACCCATTCTACCCCAGTATGACATGCTAAGACAACTGATAACAAAGACCCTATTTCTACACAATGTCACCTTCACAGGTAGTGGGGTGTGGACTTCAAAATAGCTTTAGTGAGAGGGACATATTTCATTCAATAACTAAGTCCCCACTTTGCCTGTAATAGCATAATATTAACACTGCTTACTAGATTGGGACAGTTTTCCAAATCTCTCTCAGATTTAACTTCCTCATGCTTAGAAGAGGAGCCCCAGTGGCTTCGTGGCTACATGTTGAGCTGTGAGCTACAAGGCCAACAGTTCAAAACCACCAGATGCTCTTAGGGGAAAAACAGGTGTGGCTTTCTGTTCCTGTAAAGAGTTACAGTCTCAGAAACCCACGGTGGCAGGTGTACCCTGTGTTAGGGTCGCCATGAGTCCAATTCAACTCAATGGCAGTGAGTCTGGTTTTCAGAGTTTTATGTTTACAGAATGACACTCCTTCCTAAGAGGCTGTTTCTGGGTGGTGCATAGGATTAATATGCTCAGTGCCCTGGAAGGAAGGCTGGTATGCTGGCTTAATTCCTGTGCTCTATTTTACCCCTCTGGGTTCTAATAGCCATCACCATGGCCACACAGACCTCACAGAGAAGATTCGTGCTTCGGGGGTTTATTCAGGAAGTCCACGCAGTTTGTAATGGCAGTGAGACATGTTCAGGATGGAACTGCTCATAGAACAGGCGCACAGTTCTTTTGGGTCTGCTAATAAATGCCCAAAAGGGCCTATCACTACGCTCTAAGCCCCCCCCCCCCACTGAAGACACTCAGCTCCACGCCTATGAGTCTGTAAGCCCAGCTTCCCCAGTTAAGCTGGTGATCTACTCGTGGACAGGCAGCCAACGACAGCCCTCTGGAACAGGGTTACCGTGATTTGGAGCCAACCAGAGGGTAGTTGACTGCGCAATTTATCATTTAAATTCGGGCGTTCTTGAGAATGAAAAGACAGTTTGATAATGCCAAGGGAGTAAGTGTAACCTGGGGCTGTTCCAGACCCAGAGAAGCTGGCGGGCTCACTTACCTACTGCTAAGCTCACTGGGTGGGAGAGTCCTGATGGCATAGTTGTTATGCGACGGGATGCTAACTGCAAGGTTGGCAGTTTGAAACCACCAGTCACTCTATGGGAGAAAGACGGGGCTTTCTACTCCCATCAAGAGTTACAGGCTCAGAAACTCACAGAGGCTTTTTGATCCTGTTCCACCAGGTTGCTATGAGCTGGCGTCAGCTTGATCGTGGTGAGGAGCTTGCTGGCGCACTGTTGCCATTGCTGTCAGGCATCATTGAGTTGGTTCTTACGCAGAGACATCCCATGTACAAAACCCGAAAAACTGCCAAGTCTGTCACCATCCTCACAATGGTTATTCTGGAGTCTGTCTTGGTCAATCAATCTTGTCAAGAGTCTCTCTCTGTTTTGCTGCCCTTGACTTTCCCAAGCATGGCGTTCTTTTCCAGAGACTGGGGTCTCCTGTTAACATGTCTGGAGAACGTGAGAAGAGGTCTCATCGTCCTTGCTCCCAACGACTATTCTGGCTGTACTTCTGACAAGACAGATTGGCTTGTTCTTCCAGCAGTCCACAGTATTCTCAACATCCTTCCCCCGTACTGTGACTCAAATGAACCATTGCTTCTGCTCTCTTCCTTAATCAATGTCCACTTTCACGTGCGTAGGAGGTGGTTGAGCATACCATGGCTGGAGTCAGGCATACCCAGTGCTCAAAATGACGACCGTGTACAGTGGAGGGCCCCAGTACGTGCATCTTCCTTTTGGATAGTGCTGATTGGCCTCAACTTTAGTTTCTCATTGGAGCTAATCCAAGAACTTAACAGATAGGAATGCTAGTGCAGTTGATCCGGAAGGCCACATGGGCATTGAACCTTCCTATCTCCCTAGGGGGCTACAATAAATAAATTCCACTGTCATCAAGTTGGTTCAACTCTTGGGGACCGAGCCCAGGAGTGTCCGAGCCAACCTGAACATGGAGCTGTGTGGCTTTGCTCCTCCCAGTGGCGGAGCCCCAAGCTCCTTGTCCTCAGCTCCGTTCAGTCAGTGGGCAAGGACAGACTGCTTGCACCAACCATCAAGACCCATTATCAAGGAATATTTTTGGTGAATGAGGACCTCAGAGCATTTCAAAAGCACAATGACAAGACTTCGCCTGTACTTTGTACATATTATAAGCAAAAACTTCGAAACACACAAGAAAGCAAAACAAACTCCCTGCTGTGGCATCAGTTCAGACTTACAGTGACTATGTAGGACAGACAGGGTACAGGTGCTCTGTGAGTTTCTGAGACTGCAAACTCTTTATGGGAGTAGAAAATCCCATCTCTCTTCCAAAGAGTAGCTGGTGGTTTCGAACTGCTGACCTTGCAGTTCAATGCATAACAACCATGCCACCAGGGCTCCTGAGCAGAAGTCAGTCCCTGGAAAAAGGCATCACGCTTGGTAAGGTGGAGGGTCAGTGAAGAAGAAGAAGACCCTTCATAAACTAGATCACCACAGTGGCTGTCACAATGGACCCAGACGTAACAACTGCGTGGAGGGCAGGACTGGGCTGTGCTTTGTTTTGTTGTACACAGAGTCTCTGTGACACAGAACTGACCCAACAGCACAGAGCAACAGAAAGAGACACTGATATCACTGGCCCATAGGGTTTTCTAGGTTCAAGTCTTGATGGGAGCAGATTGCCAGGTCTTCTCTTCCGCAGAGCAGCTTGTGTCCTTAAGCTGCCCACCTTTCCCCCACTCCCCCGCAATGTTTCCTTGGCCTATAATTCACAGCTCAGACAATTTGACAGTCCATTCACATCAGCAGGACTTGTCCAACCCTTGTCACAGTCACTGTTACAACATTCCCTCCATTCTTGTCCTCCTCGCTATTAGCTCCCCACCTCCCCCCAACTTCTCCTGCCATGTCCCCCATGAACCACGACTCCAGTTACTGTCTGTATAGATTCACCCACCCTGGGTTTCATGTACAGAATCACATTTAAAAACAGACAACAACTAACAAGAATAACAAAGTAAACAGATAAAAACCTCAATTGAAAAGGAAGCAGACAACATTCTTTAAAAACTACCAATCTTTTGCACAACTCCTTGCCAAGTTCAAAGTGTGCTTCTGTGCAAATCCGTTGATCCTGAATGATTTCAACCCTCCCGCACTCAGGGATGGAGGACATGGTAAACCAGGTGAGCACTAATTTCTAGTAGCAAGTAAGCACAAGCAAGCCTGTACTTACCATGTTGACTGGGTACCCCATCCCAATCAGGTGCGCGGTGCATGTGAAAAGAGGCTGTGGACTGCAGGAAGGCACTGTGGGGGTGGGAGACAGAGAGATGCCAGCCACACCTCGAAGGGGAATCTTTGATGTGAAACTGTGCACGACAGAGAAGCAAACACACGCAGGTCAAGTCATCCGTGGTCACCTCACTTAGAGGGTGACCAGACACCCGCTGCGTCCCCCTAACCAATCTTCTCATGCCAATCATCATCCCCAGTGCCACTCAGTCTATTCTGACTTCACGCCGCCTCTTTCCTTCTCACCTGAATCATGTAAAGACTGGGCTGAAGAGAGCCCGCGGGAATACGGACTCGAACCAACCTTTACTGTCTCGCAGCAGAGCAAAGGCCAGCCACAGAGTTACAAAGTGGCCGGACCTCCAGGATCCGGTGCCTACAAATAAGTCTTTTGCTGATGAAGTGCAGGTGCTGCTGGGCCAAATGGCCTAGACTCATTTTCAACCGATTCTGACATCGGATGATGATTTCCTGTCTGAGCTCATGGCTGGGATGTCTCGGAGCCATTGTTCCCCTGGACCCGGCCCTCTTGATGCTGGGAGGTTGTGACAAGCCTGGGAGGAGCCGGCTCTGCCTTCACCTCCTGCACGACATAAGCAATAAGCCACGGGCGTTGCAGCAGAGCCCATGGGGAACCTTCTCTGCTTCTTGACAATTCTTAGGCCTTTCTTCTGTGTCTTTAGGACCAATACCAAGGCCAGCAAGACATTGGGAGTGACATGCACGTTGTTCTTGGAGTTCAATGCTGATGGTGGCTCCCAAGAGGAATCAAAGTCTCCGGGCCCAGGCACAGGATGATGCTCATCAAATATGGCCAACATTAGTCAGCCCTGATCGTGGATGCCACAAATAAGCTGATTCCAAATGCTTGTGACAGAGCTGGTCATCTTGCGAGGCACGAGGAGAACACGTGGAAGAGAATGATACACAGGGAACAGCTGCTCCAACGACCTCTCCTCTGAGTCTTGCGCCAGGGACTCCTTTGACATGGCCTCATCTTTAAGACAACCTTTCCTTACATCTCACACACGGCACAGAATGGCCCCAACGCTGAGCCTGGCCTGGGTTGGTACAGCTGTGTGTTCTTAGTTGCCTGACCGCAGGCCAGCTCCTCGTCTCGTCGTCACTGGCTGTGACAATGGCTGCATTGGTGGCCAGACTAGTTCCTCAGCACAGCCCACTGAGCTAGCCGGCCATGGACCATGCTCATCTGACAGATGAGCAAGCAGGAGCTCAGGGATGTTCAGGAGGGTTGAGTACTCTTTTCGTAATGCCGTGGTGACCCATGACTTCACCCTTGGCCTTCGACCTCCGCACACATTCATTCTTTCCTGGTTCAGGAGGGCAGAAGTTGGGAGTAGGGTTTGCTTGGCCAGACCAAAGGTGTTGGCAAGCTGGAGGCTGTAGGAGAGAGTGTGCTCCCTTGGGTAACAGTGTCTGTCTGATCTAGGTATTCCTTGGCTTGTTGCCTCTGCTTTTCGTAGCCATTTTTGTCCTGGCTTCCCTCCTCTGGTTGCCTCCTTCCTCTTTCACAGTCAAGTTTCCTCTCTTGTTGTTTTCTCAATATGTAACTGCTCTTGTATATAAATCTCCTTCTTATACACATTTGTGTGTCCATGAATTTGTTTCTCTACCCAGACTAACACATTCAGCTCTTTGTATAACTCATTTGTCATCTAACAGAATGCTGTTGGCTTTTGTCCACATGGCTCTGTGGAGTCTGCGGATGGTCCCCACCCCCTTTAACAGCTGCATAGTATTCTACTCCATAGCCCTGCCTGTTCCCTTTGTTTCCCTTGGCTGGCTTCCGGTGGACAGACACTCTGGCTTAGCCTCCGGGCAAGAGGCAGGGATACAGAGTAAGGAATCTGATGGATACAGTGGAATTTCTGGATGCTGGGCTTTAACTTTTATTACATGCTATAAAGTGGTCTCCCAAAATGTCGTTAGTGGTCCCTGAGTCAGCTCCGACTCAGGGAAATGCCCTGTAAACAAAACAAACTGTTGCTGTGTCCTGTATGACTGTATAGTCATCAGTGTTTCTGGTCATTTGTTGTGTCTGTTGTGTATCTTGGGCACCTATTGACCCCGTGAGCTCCTCTCTCGCACTTTTTGTTTGTTTGTTTTAAATCAGGAGATATCCTGTTGTGACCCACGGCATTTTCATTGGCTTGTGTTTGGAAGTAGAACACCAGGCCTTTCTAGCTCAGCCTTCACTCACTGCCAGCAAGTCAATACTGACTCCTAGTGACCCCCTGTGGGTTTCTGAGATTGTACCTCTTGACAGGAGTAGAAAGTCCAGATCTTTCTCCCACAGAGCTGCAGGTGGTTTTGAACTTCCGGCCACGAGGATTGCAGCCCAGTGTGTAGCCACGACACCATCAGGGGTCCAAACCTGTCCACCCTGGCAACCATGCTGCACATATTGATGGCCTGGCTTCCAGGATCACAACAATACACAAGCCACCACAGTGTGACAAACTGACCAACAGCGGTAGGCTCTCCAAATGAAAACTTGACTGTCCCCACTGTCTGAGGTATGTCAGTACCCCAGGCCTGCCATAGCAACACCACCACAAAGAGGGAGTTTTAAAGAGCAGGAATTCACTACCCCTTGGGCCTGGAGGGCAGAAGGCCACATCCAGGTTTAAGGCCTGTTGATTCCCTCTGAGAGACCTGAGACGCATTCAGGCCTTGTAGTAAACATCTAGCTTTCTCTGGCAAGAGGAGCCCTGATGGCATAGTGATTACATGTTGGGCTGTTAACTGCAAGGTCAGCAGTTCAAAACCAGCAACAGCTCCTCAGGAGAAAGGCGAGGCTTTCTAACCCCATAAAGAGTTACAGTCTTGGAAACTCACAAGGGCAGTTATACCCTGTCCATTGGGTCACTCTGAGCTGACGATGCTTCGATGGCAGTGAGTTTGGTTTGGTTTGATTCTCGGGCAGTGCTGGGTGGTCCTTACTTGCATCTGCCTCTGTCGTCACATGGCCATTCTCTAACTCTCTGGAGTATTTTCTTTATAAGGACACTTCAGAGATGTCATTAGGACTCCTGACTTCCACCCCACTCTAGTGTGACCTCATACCTCATGTTGACTGAGAACAACTTCAGAGACCCTATTTCCAAACAAGGTCAAGTTCACAGGTACAGGGTCGCAGCATATCTTTGGAGGGACACCATTCACATGTGATAGAGGTACTTATCCCCCGTGGCGCCTCAGCTGGTACACTTGAGAAAGATCCCCTCTCACTTGCTGCTGAACTTCTAGTCTTGCCAATCCGAGCAGAATGTCCTGGAGTGGGTAAGAATGAATGCTTGGGTGTTTTCTCTAATGACACCCCCCCCACACACACACACCCCACTCCTGACCTCTGACTTTCAGGTTTCACTGTGAAAGGAAGCTCTGGAATCAGAGGCAGGAGCCGGGTGAGCGAGGTTCTCGATTCCTGCTCAGGTTTCCACAGCATGTTCCCTGGACGTCATGATTTTTGTCCTGCTTCCTGAATGAACTATGTCTGGGTGTCCTCAATATCCTGTAATGAACTTGGGAAAAATAAATTGCAACATATCTGCAGTTAGAGCGATTGTCTGATTCAGGGGAGAGTCCTGTATTCTACTTACTTATTTAGCTTTACTTTATTTTACTCAGGTCCACAATCAGTGCCTACCGAAGTAGCAGTCAAGAAATTAAATGACAGATTGCAATGGGCCCCAGCTTTAGTCCAAGACTTGGATGAGTACAATTTTCAGTAAGCCAATCATGATGTCATTGTAATCAGCACTTACACGGGTGGGGGCATCACACAGGTTTGGCTGCTCTGACCTCCGGCCTGGTGGACCTTGTAGTTACATGTCCCTGTGGGGGTGCTGTTAGAATGAAATGTCCTAAAACTCAGTCTAGGCCAATTCCACCCTGCACCTATTTCCAGTGTTTGGGTGAACAGTCTTCTACTTGAGATGCCCGCCCTAGGGAGCTCCTCTCTCTCGAACCTCTGAGGACCTGCAGATGGCCACCTTCTGCCAGCACCTTCCTTTGCTGCCTTGCTGGGCTCCCAGTCTTATTGACGTCTCCCCTTCTCTGCAGCAAGCCTTGCTCTTCCCACCCTCCTTTTGTCCCCATTACATGACAGCCTTTCTGCCTTCTCAGCTGAACACTCACAGTGTTCAGTGGAAAGGATGCTATGTTCCCACCTACTCGGGAATTCCCAAGCTGCAGCCCCATCTGCTCCTGGAGACATGTTTTTCGGTGTCTCGTTCCCCTTTTAAAACTCCCAGTTGTAAAGCTCTCACCGACACTCATCATGCATTCAACATCCCCCCCCCCTCCTGAAGGAAAAAAGAAATACAGGTAGGGTTATCAATGATTATTTCCAAGTAAGTCACATTAAAATATGTGTTCACATTTGCCAGAAAGTAAACGACCGTGTATGTGCAACACGCACAGTGTGTGCTTTCTGCAAAGGTCCCATGAGAAATGCTTGTCTAAAATCAGGCAGCTAATCCAAATGTCCATCTGCCAAAGAGAGGGAAAGGAAACGTGGCACATCCAAACAGTGGAATACTATGCGGTCCTAAATAGGATGGAGTGCTGATGCATGCTACAACTTAGCAATAAACCCAAACTCCCTGCCACCATGTCCGTTTCAACTCACAGAGACTGCAGAGGACAGGGTGGAACTGCCCTGGTGGGTTTCTGAGTCTGTAGCTCTTTATGGGAGTGGATAGTCTCATCTTTCTCTCAAGGAGCTGCTGGTGGTTTTGAACTGCCAACCTTGCTGATAGCAGTCCAATGTATAACCTATTACATCACCAGGGCATGCCTTATGCACAATATTTTGAGCAAAAGAAGCCAGACATGAAGAGCCACATATCTGATCCCATGCATATATAAATGTCCAAAACAGATGATTCTGCAGATTAGTGATTCCCATTTAAAGGAGATGGAAGAGTGGCTGCTAATGGGCACAGGGCTTCTTTTGGGGAGGATGGAAGTGTTCCCAAGGCAGAGTGGTCATGGTTGCATAGCCTGGCGAATTATATTTAAGAGGTGTTTACCATGTTATGGCTTGTGAAGTGTGTCTTAGTAAAGTAACCATGCATCTCTGAAAGCGCTCCTAAAGACCAGAGAGCTTGTGCTCATCACACCTGCCCGAAACCTGGTCATGGACTGAAGAGGCAGCGTCATCACCACCAGGAAGGGTTACAAGAGGGACATATCACCTTGTGGAAGCAGATTTCTGAATGTTGGAAACCCTACAGGTCTAAGCACCCCTCCCTCATGGTGGAAGAAGGTCAAATGAGCTCAGAAGGTGAAATGAGCAAATGTGAAAAGTGGGGTGGTAAAATCAGAGTGCCCACATGTCTGCCCATCCTATTTTCCAGGACAATGCCATGCCCCACAGAAAAGCAAGATAATCCATTGCCCATCATCGAACTCTTCATGATCTGAAAGCTTCCTTCCTGTGTTCCCATCACAAGAACCAAAAGTAGACAAACATGGAAAACACACCCCCTCATTCCAACAGAGGCATTTGGCAAGTGGCTTATGCACCTAGGTGTTAATGAAAAGGCTGGAGTCCACCCAGAGGTGTCTAACCATCTACTTCTAAAAATGAGCGACTCATGGAGATATCATGAGTTGGAATAGACTCAAAGGCCATTGGCTGGTTCATTGTAGAACGTGTCCTATGACATGCCTCCACAGGGGATCTTGCCTGCAACCACACCGACATGCTGCTGCTTTCTCCTGCGGACAGCTGCCTCGATGCACTGGTGCCGAATATCGAAAGAACCGTAGAACAAACACGTCTGTCTTGGAAGAAGTACAACCAGAATGCGCCAGAGGAGAGGATGGATCAGGCTTGGTAAGTAAAAGGTCCGCAAAAACGAGGGAGCTTGTCAAGAGCTGGACTGACACTGTAGCTACAACAGTGCGCTCAAACCTAACAACGAATGTGCAGAAGGTGCAGGACCAGACACTTTCCTTCTGCTGGACGCAATTGCCATGAGTCAGAGCCAATGCCATGGCGCCGAGTAGCCGCTGCCTCCTGAGAAACCCATCTTTCTTCACTAGGTCCCACTGAGGGGACAAGCCTCTTCCCTGTAAGAGCGACAGCTCTCATGACTCCCACCTCTACTGATGCTCACAGCCCTCTGGGGCCACAGCCGTGCTACTGTCCTCGTGGGACTCTCCACTGTGGGACAGAGCCCCGAGGCCTCCTGGTGGCCTGAGATGGAGTTGAGGATGAAGACTCTCTTTGTTCCTTCATTTCCAAGGTCCCTGGCATGAGGCCAGCTCAGTTTCAGCTGCCACTCACCAGTGCCAAATCAGAGATCCCTGGATATGTTATGAAAACCGGAAAACCTCTGGGAGCTTGTGGGCAGCAGCCATTCTTGAAGCCTGGCCACCCTGCTATCATGGACTCACCTTCATACAGATGTTTGTTCAGGTCTGGACTCAGTATGGATGGGCTTCAGGCTTATTTCTAGGAGAGGGGGTGAGAAGGAGGGGAGAGGATGCACACAGATGCTTGATGGCTTTGCTGAACCCTCTACCAGACATGCCTGTCCTTTCATCTTGGCCTTGCTGTTCTGTCCCATCAAGTCTCCCTCAGCTCATGGGGACCTCATGTACAATGGAACAAAGTGCAGCTCAGTGCTAGACCAGCTCCATGATGGGTGTGGGTCAGACTATTGTGACCTAAATGGTGTTCATTGGTTGATTTTTGGAAGTAGGTGGTTAAATTGTTCTTCCTAGTCTGTCTATAATCTAGAAGCACTGATGAAATGTATTAGCAGAATGTTTCATGTCCATAATGTATTAGCATAATGTTAACATGAAAACCTAACACTAACAGACAGGTGGCGTTTTCACACGAGATCCATGAGCCTGGACTGCAACCCAGGCTTTCTGCATGGAAGGTGAGAATACTGCCACTGAGTCAGTAGCCCCATGGTGTATTCATAGTTTGCTTCATAGGTTTATACCTCTCTCTACCTGACCACCAGTTAGTTCCTCGAGGTTCGGGACCATAGCCTCTCTGTAGTCACAATCTCCCATATGATTATGCTAAGAAATGTGTGCTGAATGGATTCATTAATTGAAATTTGCCTGCTTATCTCCCTTTGTTTAAAAGCATAACTCTGGATTCATAAACCAGTAACAGAACCAGACTTAGACTTCATTGGAAGCTCGACTCAGCCTGGAATGGGCACAAGTATGGATCTCCTTGAACTGGTTGACCTAAAGGATAGTCTGAGCTCCTTCCTCCACAGAGGGATGAGCTGAGTGTGAGCGTGGATAACTATTGGGGTTGACTCCCAGCATGCACGCCATCTGTGTGCAGTGCTTTTCTTTCTTCAAGGAACCATTGCACCACCTATTCCAACCATGTGGCCCATCAGAGACGCCATGTCCATACAGGGAGCTGCCCCCTCATTGGCCCAGGCATCCATGCAGACATGGGCTCTACCAGTTCGAGTCTGTGGATAGGTTTAGAAAGAGAGTGACAGGAAGAGTGGCTATGAATCTTACAGAGATTGAGAGAAATCGCCACATGGAGTAAGTTAATTTGGACAATGCTATTGTATTAATTTGGACAATGCTTTGCTATTCTCTCGCTTCCGATCTACTCAGGCCTTTAAATTGGAATTGTTTCAAGCATGCAAAAAGCAAACAGTTCCATCATACCTTTAGCATTTTCTCTGAAAATTGTTATTTTGATTGACTTATGTCGACCATGGCATTAGAGAGTAATTATTTACATGCGAGTGTTACATTAAGTACATGTTAGAGAATGTGGGACACAGGATATCGTCGCTGGTGTCAGATGGATCTTGGCGGAAAGTGGAGATGACCAGAAAGATGATTGCTTGTGCTTTATTGACTATGCCAAGGCATTCAGCTGTGTGCATCAGAGCATACTGTAGACAGTCTGGAGAAGAGCGGGGTTCCAGAACACTTCCGCGTGCTCATGCAGAACTTGTACATGTGTGAACAACACAAGGGACAACCTGCATGGTTAACAATCAGGCAAAGTGTGCATCAGGGCTGTGCCCTCTCCCCATACTGTTTCAATCTGCGTGCTGAGCAAGTAATCAGAGAATCCGGACTATATTGAGAAGAATGTGCATCGGGGTGTAGAAAGGCATATGAATCGCCTGAGATGTGCACGGGACACAGCCCTGTTTGCTGAAAGTGGGAAGGACTTGAAGCTCCTGCTGGCGAAGGATCGCAGTCTTCAGTATGGATTCTGACTCAATGTAAAGAACTCCCAAATCCTCACAACGGAACCAACAGGTGACATCCTGATAAAATGGAGAATGGATGGAAGATGTCAAGAATTTTGACTTGCTATGGATTGTGATAAGAGTTGTATGAGCCCCTAAAAAATGTTTTAAAAAAAAGAATTTTGACTTGCCTGCATCTGCCATCAATGCAGCAGTCAGGGGACCAAACTATGCACTGCACTGGGTAAATCTGCTGCACAAGAGCTGTTTAGAATATTGAAAAACAAGGGTGTTATTCTGAGGACTAAGACGCACCTGATCCAAGTCATGGTATTTCCTATTGCCTCATGTGCATGTGAAAGTTGGGCGCTAAATAAGAGACTGAAGGAGAACTGGTGTATTTGAATTCTGGTGCTGGTGAAGAATATTGAAAGGACCCAGGACTGTGAAAAAGACAAGCCGATCTGGCTTGGAGGAAGTACAGTCAGAGTGCCCCTTAGAAGCAAGGACGGTGATATTTTGTCTTACATACTTTGAGCATGTTCATCAGAACATTGAAGAATTGAAGAATTGAAGAGAAAATTCAAAGAGCAATTTGAAAAGACAAACTAAAGTATCGAAATATTGATGGATTCCTAGGGGCAAAGGTGTTGAATGGCACAGGAAGTAGTCAACAAAGTTGAAAGGAATGCACAGAGTGATCACAACAAAAGAATTGGTTACTATTCAACCATTTCAGGAGGCAGCATATCAACAAGAATCGGTGCTACTGAAGGAAGAAGTCCAAACTGCACTCAAGCCATTGGCAAAAACAAACAAATAAAACACCAGGAACTGACAGATACCCATTGTGATGTTTCCACAAATGGAAGCAACATTGGGTGATCCCATTCATCTATGTCGAGAGATTTGGAAGACAGCTACCTGGCCAATGATCTAACAGAAGGTGAAAATTATCAAACAATATAATTAACATCACATGTAAATTACATTTTGACAAAGATAATTTTTAAATGGTTGCAGCAATATATTAAAAAAAAGAACTGACAGAAATTCATGCTGAGTTCGGAAGAAGACATGGAATAACAGATATTATTGATAATATCATACGGATCTGGACTGAAAGCAGGGAATACCAGAAAGCTGTTTCCTTGTGTTTTATAGGCTATGCAAAGGCATTTGGTTGTGTGGATCATGACAAATAACCTTGCAAAGAATGGGAATTCCAGGACTCTTGGTTGTGCTCATGAGGAACCTCTACATAGATAAGGGGCAGCTGTTTGAACCAAACAAAAGGATACTGAGTGGCTTAAAATCTTAAGAAGAGGTGTGTCTCAGATACCCTTTTACTCTGTGTGCTGAGCAAATCATCCAAGGAGCCAGGCGGTGTGAAGAAGAGCGTGGCAGACGGAGAGTTTGCGACACCAGTACTTTCCTTTTTGCACCTGAAACATTTTGCACCCCTGCAGACGCATGCCCATCCCCTCTGACCCCCAGCCCCTAGTCCTGCTCCTTCAGGCCTGCAGTTCTGGGCTCTCACCCCAGCTCACCTTATTTTCACATCCTTTGGACCCCTCCGTTCATGGTCTCCTGTGCCCTTTCCACAGTGGAGAGTTGTAGTCAGCAGGAGGGGCAATGCCATGTGGATCTACGCCTGCCTCCTTGGAGAAATTGGACTTCAGGAAAACAGAACCAAAGAAAAAAATGCAAGAATGCCCATTTGTAGGGAGACAGGATGAGACGTGGTGGGAAGCAGGTTCTGTCCTGGCAGCGCTTGTGGTCATGAGCCCGGCTTCTCCCTACTCTGACTGAAATGTGTATTTTTCAATCTTTGGGATTATTTTAGTTCCTAAAGCTAGTTTTGGTTGTTGTTTAAACAATCTGAATTGGGGTTCTTTTCCTTGCAACCGACAAAAGTGCCTGGCGGGTGCCCTTGTTTGCTATTGTCAGTTGGCCCCCACCCAACTCATGACAACTCCATGCACGACTGAACCAAGGTGCCTGCTCCTGTGCCAAAGCCATGATCCATGCAGATGGGACCATGGTGAGCCATAGGGTTTTCATCAGCTGATATTGGGAAATAGGCCCCAGGCCTTTCCTCCGCATCTATTTTCATCTGGAATCTCTGCTGGAGCCTGTTCAGCATGACAGCAACACCCAAGCCCCCACTGGCCAGTGAGCAATGGTTGGGCTTCTGATGTACTGGCTGGGAATCGATCTCGGGTCTCCTGGGTGAAACACAAGACTTGTGAACTGAACCTCCGGTACTTCCAAACAGCCTGACTCAATGCTGCTATGTGGTAACCCCTTATGGTTCAGAGTCGAGCCACACTCTGTGGGGTTTCCAATGGCTTTCGTCTTAGGGGGCAGACCACCAGGTCTTTCTTTCATGGGACATCTAGGTGGATTCGAACCACGAACTCTTCCGTTGGTAGTCAAAGGCAAGCTATTTGTGACACTCAGGGGACCTATGGAGCTTGATCCGACTCACTGCCACCTTATAGGCCAGGCAGACGCCCCGTACGGCTTCCTAGGCGTCATCTTGATGGAAGGAAGCTGTCACCTCTTTCTCCGGAAGAGCACTGGTGGCTTCAGCAGCCGAGCGCTTTAACCACTGAGCAGCCAGGGCTCCTGCGTAGGTTGAGGGGTCGAGTCAAAACAACTGCAGGCTGACTCCAAAGCCAGCCCTCTCGGTGACTAGGTAGTCTTCTCTGATGGCAGCCAGGGAATAAACGTGGCGAGAAGCCTTCAGCCCCGCGGAGATGCGTTCTGTCTGGAAAGAGCTCGATCTCAGCAGTCCAGCCTGATGACTCATTGGACTTGTCCCTGGGGACTGGCTGGGGAGGCAAGGTCAGGATTGGGCCACGGTGTCCCCACAAAGTGGCCGCACTGGGCATTTCAGATCGTGTCGCCCTAGAGCCCCGTGGTTTGTGGGCAAAAATGCCTGTCCAGGCGGTTCCTACTGGCGGCTGATTGAGGGACTCGTAGTCTCCTCCTCACCTCCCCGGGCCACAGCTTCGATTCCAAGAAGCCCCATGGACTGCATCCTGAGAGCTTTAAAACTGTCTTCAACTTTGAACCCAGGCCTCCTGGATTTCCCTCCACTCCGGAGTCCACATCCATCGCTCTGTGCAAAAAGCAAGCATCCCCAGACCCATTGTGCCCTTATAACCTGGCGTCCTGCTCCAGGAGGTGAGAAGCCGGTAGGAATAGAAACCCTTCGGGCTACACTTGGTAACTGAACCTGCACATGTCTGCCTGAAACACCAAAGGGAAAAGAGGGCGGGGGCGGAGGGGGGTGGGGAGAAAAAGCACAGGTCTCTAAACGGAACTTTATTTGCATTTTATACATTTTCTATATTTCATTTTACAAAAGCAGGCAAGCCTCCACCGAGAGATTTCACAGATAACAGGGAAAAGTCGGAGTGAGCTTAATTCAATCTTTTCCAGAAAGTTCTCTGAGGGGCAGTCAGCAAGTGGTGTCTGAGCCAGGCTGGCTGTGCTGACGACTCTGAAGAATGTGACTGCGATTCACACTGGGCCCCACATTTCACAGCATACCGTGTGTGCGCGAGGCTGCAATTAGGAACTGTTTGCATTGAGGAACGTGGGTGCCTCAAACAGATGTTCCTCGTTGACATTAATTGGAGCTGACATGGCTTTGGCCTGCTTTATAACAGGGGCCGGGACACGCAGCCTGCCTCGGCCCCACTCTCTGAAGGCCTCTGGTTCATATCGCCTTGATTGGGAGGGTGGCGGGGAGGGGGGAGAGGGTGTCCCATACACCAGCGCCGGGGCCCTTGTCCGTCCCAGAGCTTGGTGAAAAATGTCTTTTGGCTTGCTTTTAGGGGTGCCCTTCAAGGGGGACTTACCAGGCACCTCTTTTTAAAAGGGCAGGTTCTCCGTCGGTTACCCCTGTCCCCTGCCCCATCTCCCTCCTGGAATGAAGACTGAGTGAGAGGGTGCCTTTGGTGTTCATGCTACTTCTTAATGTGTCCAAGATGTGCCGTCGCCCTAGAAAACGCTGACAAGGAGAGCCCTTCCCTCACTCTCTCTGAAGTTTGGCAAGTGCTCTGCCCGCCCACCTATCTTCTGGGACTTGAAATGCAAAAGATGATTGCTCTAGATGAGTCGATCATCAGCACACACTTACTGCTCACCTCCCAAGCCCAAACCACGCTCACTGCCATCGCCTCCATTCCAACTCGCCCTGCTGGAGCGGTGGTCACCTATTGGGCTACTAACCACAAGGTCAGCAGTTCAAAACCACCTGGTCTACGGGAGAAAGAAAAGCGAGGCTTTCCATGCCCATCAAGAGTCACCGTCTCAGGAACTGACAGGGGACAGTTTGCCCTTCCTACAGGGTCCCTATGTAATTGCTCACCTACTATGTGTAAATACTGCCATGAATAGGCAAGCTAACTACACAATGGCTTATAAATTGTGGCAAAATAAACGTGATACATTTGTCAGTTCACCATTGCCCATGGATGTAATTCAGTGAGATAAATCATGACAACCATGTTACGCAGCCATCACCTTTTTTGTCCCATAAGCAGATCCCCGGTGCTTGCTAAGCAATCATTCCCCATCCATCTCATCCCTGCCCCTGGGAACTGTGATTAAACTTTTATCTTTCATGCTTGCTGATTGTCTGTATTCCACATGCGTGAGTGCTTCTGATATTTGTTCTTCTGTTCAAGCTTCATCCAAGTAGGAGGAGTGTCAGGATTTCATACGCCATCCTCTGTCCGTAGGCACCACCTTCGGATGAACTGCTTGTCAAGGGGCAGGATTGGGGGCTAGTTCCACCTTTGGGCTCTTGAAATAGTGTTGCAATCCTTCTGGGGGTACATGTCTGTCTGCACGTCCATCTTCAGGCATAGGGAATCTTTGGGTTGCTTGGTTGGTCCAGCTTGTGGACTATTATTTAGAAAGGGAGAGGGGCCTTGGTTGGACATCTCCTCAGCCTGGGGCCATGTTCAGAGGCCTGTCCTGATCGACAGAGGGTAAAAGGGTTGGGTTCTGGAATCAGTGCTCGGAACCACTCTGGTTAGTCCACTGGGATGGACCACAACAATACAAGCCACCATTTCTATACCTGTAAGAGGACTCCTAATAACACATGCCCCATTAGAACTTGTGTGGCAGTCCCTTAATTTACTGTCAACTTGAGTGAAGGGGCAGAGCCTGTCAATCAGGTCATAGCCAGTGGCACCTCTGTGGGGACCTGGCTTTCTCCTGAGCCTTCTGGGAACTCCTGTCTTCCTTCCTGGAGGTGGGACACACTCCCAGAGGGACATTCCTGTGGACAAGTGACATGGAGCTATGTTGATGGAACCAGAGCCAGAGAGCTGGAGGAAATATGTGGTGACCTGTGCCAGCATTAAGATGCTTCCACTGCCAGTGGACCCACAAGACCGTCTACCCACTGGCCTGTGATCTTCCTGCACTCAGCGTCCTTGCATGTGCTGCGCGAGTCTAAAGAGGAACTTATGGAGTAGTCTAGGACAAATGGGCTCATGTCAGACTTATGAACTTGATCTGGACTGGGCTGGGCTGTTTCCTCAACATGCAATTTCTCTTTTATAAAATTCTCTTTTATAAAAAAGTTCTTTCTTATATGCATATGAGTGTCTACGAATTTGTTCCTCTTGTCAACCCAGACAAACACAACATGGGAAGACTGTACACCCATAAATGCATATGAAGCCTTCCTCCACAGAAGTGCTGGACTTATAAAACTAGAGTGTTTAATAACGCTACCATCATTTTTATCTGATTCCAAGAAATTCCCTTGGAAGTGTGGCATTCTAGATTTCTCTCTGCTGGTGAAAGAAGGCAAAAACATTCTCTATGGGCTCTATCTATCTATCTATCACCTATTTATCACCAATCACAGAGCCCTGGTGGTGCAGTGGTTACACGTTGGGCTGCTCGCTACAAGGACAATAATTGGGATTACTAGCTATTCCTCTAGAGGAAGGCAAGACTTTCTACTCCTGTAAAGAGTTACCATCTTGGAAACCCACAGGAACAGTTCTGCCCTGTCCTATGGGGTCAATATCAGTCAGAATTGACACGATGTCAGGGATTAAAATAACAAGTTTTCTTTTTTAAAAAATCATTTTATTAGGGGCTCATACAACTCTTATCACAATCCATACACACATCAGTGTGTCAAGCACATTTGTACATTCATTGCCCTCATCATTCTCAAAACATTTGCTCTCCACTTAAGCCCCTGGCATATTTCAACTTGATTTTCAACTCATAAAAGCTCCATGCAACGCAGCAGAACTTCCACATGGGGGTGTAAGCAGTGAGCTCCGTACGAGCAGATCTCCAGGTCTTTTCTGCTGCAGAGCTGCTGGATGGGTTTAAAGCACCTTCCAATTAGCAGCTGATGCCTTAACCATTGCACCAGGAGGAACTCTAGATATTACGGGAGCTAACTGCTGGCACGTGGCTATACCAATGTTAGCCTGGACATGGAGGTACAGGACTGCCTCCTCCAGAGCCCAAAAGATCATACTAGTTTTCCAGGCAATTGGAGGAATTTGGGGTGTGGAGGGAAGAGGTGTGCTAGAGAAGTCTCCACAAAATGAACAATGGCATTTGACCTGTACCTTAAAGAAGGAACGGGGTTATTCCAGGGGGAGAGAAAGGGATGGGCATTCTCACCAGAAGAAGCCGTTGGTGTACAGACTTTGGGCCTCAGAGCTCATGGCATGCGCAGGGGATGGCCACCTTTCCGATGTGGATGGAGTTTGACTTGCCCAGGTGAGATTGGAGGGAGAGGAGAAGAGGTTAGGGAAAGAGACTGGGTATATGTGGTGCAAGTTGGACCTACGTGAAGGTATGGGAAGGCAGAACAAAGTTGTAAGTAGATGATTGGTGATATTACTTCTGCGTCTGTGAGAGAACATTAGCATTTGAGGGGAGCTTGGATTGAAGTAAGAAGAAATTAGAGACAAGCAATTGGCATCACTAAATGACATCCAAATAAATGGAATTAATTCAACACATCACTTTTTCCCTGTGTCCAGGAAAACAACTGATTATACACTTCTGTTCAATTGAGGGGCGGGTGGGAATGGCCAATGCAATATTTTAAACTGACAGCAAAAAGTGGTTTGGCATAAAGATCGCAAGACCTTCTGATCTGTGGGTGGTTAAACATAACTCTCAACAAGTGGGTGTTTTAGCAACTCCCTTGGCATTGCACAGTTTTAGAGTTTTGAGAAAAATCGCCCTTGAAATTTTACATGAAATTGGAGCATTTGTTGGCCATCAAAATAGGTCTTGCTAACTTAGGTTTCAATACATTTATCTAAAGGAAACAAAAACATTTAAATCAAATTTCCTTTTGAGGTGACACTAAGTTTCAAGTGATAAGAAAAATGTAGACTGGCAAAATGGATTCAGGGGCTCAGTAGGAGACAATTATTTGGAGAAAACAAGGTATTTTAAGAAGTGCAGAATAAAGCAACATCTAACAGAGCTGATCTACATCCCAATCCAAAAGCCCAGGCCTGAAACACCTCCTCTTCTGTAATGTCAAAGTTCATTTGAATCCAAAATCTAAATCCTGATGATTTCACCCTGTTGGAATGGATTTTTCTAACCTATTCTCCACTGCAGGAAGGCGGGGTGGTCAAGTAAAGCACCCCCTGGCCGAGGCTTCCTGGTGGGAGGGAGGCACCATTGAGGCTCCAGTGGTTCTCAAGCCCTAGTCCTGAGCCTGATGGGCAGTGTCTTCCCCAGCCATATGGGGTGTGGGATGGAGAGGGTCCGTTTGTCCATCCGGCAGAGAGGGTGGGATGTAGCTTTCATCCTGAGGACTGATCCTCTGATGCTGGGACTTTTCATTCTGGACAAAGAGAGGCGCCATGCTGTCAGCAAACCTGTGGAGATGCTCACGTGGAAGAAACGGAAGGAATGGGCCAACTCTCCTGAGGAATCGGTCCCGTCCAGCACTCGGTCATGTGACAGAACTTGGAAGCAAATCCTTTTGCAATTTTCTTTTCAGATGACAGGAGCACCAACTGACAGCGTCACGGGAACCTCACAAGAACCCACCCCACTAACAGCACTCCCGGACCCTACACTCTCAGACACAGTGAGATGAAAGGCTGCGGGGTTCAGCTGCCAAACCGGGGGGTTATTTGTTAGGCAACAGTAAGTCATGAATGTACCCTGCATTACTTTTTTAACATCAACATGATCTGCTTCCTTCCAGAGGACTTCTCGATTCGCCCAGACTCAGCCCTCCTTTCTCTGGGTGCGCGGCTCCAGGCCCACAGCTCTTGGCAGTTTGGCATTCCCTGGAGGCTTGTGTGCTGCCGTGAGGCTGGCAGCCAGGTCACCGGTGCTCGCCGAATCCTCCGGACCAGAAACAGACTGGGCAGGAGGAGTAGACCGTCCAGTGCAAGGGCTTAGATCACAGAACACCAGATGAACACCAAAGGAAGTGAGCAGATAGGTGCCAGAAGATGAGACTCTCAGGCTGGAAGGCATTCAGAATACAAGTGGTCTCAAACCTCACACGTGTGAGGAAGAAGCAGGGCCAGGTAGTGCTTTGTTCTGTTACACATTAGGATTGTTATGTGAGACCAGCTACTTGTGAGCCAGTTTATATATCAATATATGTACCTTACTCCAAGTATATGTGACTAAGGCTGAAATCAGTGGGTTTTGTTTGGCTACCTCTTGAATTAAAATCTCATAAACATTCCTGTTTTCTCTCCTGCACCATGTTTGTTTGACTATGTCAATGCCTCCTAAGCCGCACTTTGCTACAGTCCATGCGTTTTGAGAATAATGTTTTCATTGTCATTATCACTTATTTCTTTAAAAAATCTTACTCTATTGGGGTAGAAGAGTGTGGTAAATTGATTCTCGAGGCTTTCTTCAACCGTGGTGTCTGCTCCGTATTGGTAAATATTTCCTGTGCACATGAAATACACATTTCGTATCCTGGTGCAATGCAAAGTTCTTTATCTGTCCATCAGCACAAAGTTGTGTGTGTGAATATTGCCCAAATCTCCATTTTTTTACTCTTTTACGCTTCTCCATCTCCCTTTTTTTTTTTTTTCAGATTTCAGTGCTTTTTCTTTTTAATGCTTAAGGAGAGGAAACAGACTGTCTGTAAAGATGCTGAACAACAGTGTCATCATCCGTGACCTAAGTGGAATGGTTATCCCGTGCCCCAGAGCAGCAGCATGTTCAAACATGAGCCAAGCTGGTCCACCGTGGACAGAGTCATTGATTCACTCTCGAGACATTTCAGACCATCTCAAATGATATGAAATGGGGTTTCTAGTCACAGTGGCATTTGCAGAGATGTCATAAATTAATAACCTAGTAAATATAAATAAAATAGTAAATATTTTATTTCACTGGCAGGGATCTTCGGCACCTCCTGACAGTGAGAAATTCCATTTAAAAACTAAAGAGACCCAGTTTATTTTCCCTTTTCATTTTCTTATTTTATTTCTTATTTTAAAATGTTCTTCCCAATAGTTTTACTGGCACATAATTCACATATAATATAATTCAATACCTCAACAGTGCCAAGAAGAGTTGTACAATCTCCAGTCAGTTTTAGGACATTTCTTCATTCTTGTGCTGTCGTTCTTAGGCCATCTCCCCATTTCTGAGGAGAAGGTTAGAAACCCCATTGTGACTGTGAGCTTGTCAACTTAAAATTCAACTGCTAACTTTTGTATTTTCCTTGATTGGGAAGCTGTTGTGATTTCAGCTTAACTATGTGAACATGCACGACTGAGACTATACATCATCATGCACAGCGAAAGTCTAAAGAAGGTCCAGATTTACCATAGCACCAGGGGAACCTTATTCTTGAGAAAATTTCTCAGAGGAACACACATCACTTCAACTGCTGAGTCTCCTGATCCACAGGGAGCACATTTCGACCCCTCTCCTGACACTCTGATCTCATTGAAGTCAACATTCTTCAACTTTAATTGAATAATCATCAATACCTGGAACAATGACCTGAGGACCTGGAAAGATCATGACTAATCATTGCATTATTAATAGTCATCATTATGCAAAATAACAAGGAGATTCAGATCATTCAACCTTGACCCCGAGGGCATTCCAGTTTCCAGTGACTTTATCATACAGCAATGACCCCACCCCTCAAAAAATGTTTGACTAAATAACCCTCAGTCCCCCTTACTTTTAGGAAGATACTATAGAGAAACTTCTAATCAGGTCTATGACATGGGCTTGTCAAAGTCACGTAGTGCTGATTGAAATAAATATGGTTGCTAATATTGTTATCACGATGGCCATTTTGTTATTAATGTTCATACTATTACACGCAGGAACAGGAATGACAGACATTTGCAGGGTTTACTTTCTCTATTTTTAAAATCTCTTTTTAAAATCATTTTATCGGGAGCTCTTACAGATATTTTAACAATCCATAATTCAATTAGATCAAGCATAATTGTACAACTGCTGTCACCATAAGTTTCTTTTCTATTTTCCCCCCTTTTGGAGGTTTAGATTCTCTCTCTCTCTTTTCTCTTATTAAATAAGTAATTTTATTGGAGACTCTTACATATATTATAAAGACAATTTTCTCTCTTCTTGAACTCTTTGATATCAGCTCCCCTTTATCCCTTCCCACCCCTATCCTACCCTCCAGGAACCATATATATATATATATATATATATATATATATATATATATATATATATATATATATATATATATGGCGTGTCTTACCCCACCAGGGTGGACTTTCTGAAGACCCTTTCTCGGTCTGTACTTTGTGCCCAGGGAGGTGGGAGCAGCTCCATTCTTACTATCCTAGTATCTCCACCAACGATACAAATCCAATGGGCTGAGATCGTCGTCTTCATTTTCCCATGCTGCATGTGCTGAATACGTACATATTAGGAGCGAAACATGTATCTGTGAAATATGTTGAGTGAACAAGCAAGCTGTAAATGACTTAAGCATATATCTTACTGTTATGGACTGACATGCATTCTCTCCAATTCTGGAACACCAGAAAGTGACCTTATTTGGAAATAGGGTCATTGCAAATGTAATTAGTTGAAATGAGGTCAGAGTATAATTGGAATACTCCTAAATCCAATATAAAAGAGAAGATACAGAAAGAGAGGGAAAGAGATGAAATAATGAAAGCAGAGATTAGAGATGCACCTACAGGCCTTGGTAGTGTAGTGGTTACTTGTTAGATTGTGATCTGCATGGTTGCCAGTTTGAAACCAGCAGTAGCTCTATGAGAGAAGGAGTGGGCTTTCTACTCCCATAAAGCTACAGTCTTGGAGACCAATAGGAAGCCAGTTGAGTCAGCATTGACGGAACGGCAGTGATTTTGGTTTTGAGTTATCTACAAGCCAAAGAACACCAAGATTCTCTTTTAGAGTCTTCAGAGAGCACAGCCCAGTGGACACCTTGATTTCCGATCGCTAGCTTCCGGAATTGGTGAATGAGAACACTTTGATAGACTGTGTGTGCCAAGCTGGATGGGCTTTGTTCGCGGCTGTTGCTTTGGCAATTCTTGGTGAAGGATGCAGTTCTAGCCACCATGTGCCTCATTACAAGCTTACGGACGAGCAGCCCCAAGGCTGACTCCAGGGAGAGGACAAGAGAAAACAGAAAAAGATTGTTTCAAGTAAAGAAAGTGAAACTCTAATTATCTTGAAATAAGTCATCAAACAGAGACTGAATGGTGATTATCCCCAAATAAGAGGGCTGTTCTCCAGGCCTCTAATTTGCAGGGCCCATAATATGATCTGGTTTTCTTCAGGGTCCTTGAAAAGATTCTTTGTTCACCTGGGGTGACATAACCCAAGGGAAGGGCACAAAGGAATGAGCTAGAGCCATTATGAATCCCGGAACTGAAGCAGAGGAGGAGAGCGGATGCAGCCTTTGGAATTAACCAGGGGACATCTGTCATTCTCTTGGAGCACTACAGGCATCAGGAGCCTGACAGTGGGCTTAGGAAACTACTCCCTCTTCCTTGGGGCCCACTGAAGACTCACCTTTGTCATCTAGTCTCCCTGCTGAACACCTGGCTCAGTGCTGGGTGCTCAAAGCTAACTTACAGTCTGACCTAGTGGAAAAATAGACATAAGGACTGATTGCGAATAATAATAGCTTCATCTTTGCAATCAACGGGTATTTCTTGAGCATATAAATTAAGGGTAAAGAGCCTGGAAGCTACACTCAAACAGAACCATTGTGAACCATACTAACCACTGTTGGTCAGTAGTCATTCTGTCAGCTTCAATTCATGGAGACCTTACATAGAACAGAATAGAACATTGTCCGCTCCTGAGCTGTTGAGTGATCATTGGTGTACTTGCAGTCATGGCTCTGACTAGAGAGTCAATCCATCACTTAGAGGGTTTTCCCCCATTACCTGACCCTCTGCTCTACCAAACATGGTGTCCCTTTCTAGTTATTGGTCGTTTCAGATGTTGTGCCCAATGTAAGCACGTTGAGGTATTGCCATCCTTGCTTCTGAGGTGCATCTGGTCATATTTCTTCTAAGACGGATGTATTTATTCTTCTTGCAGACCATGGTTTATCATGAATATTCTTAGCTAACATCACCATTTGAATGCATGAAGTCTTCTGATTTCCCTTCCCATTATTCTACACTCCCATGTGTTTGAGGCAACAGGCTGCATCTATCTAATAAACTGCCACGGTTCCGAATTTACACACCAGTTCTATACTTCCCTGCATTTTTAAGAGCTCTGTATGGAGGGAAAGCAGACAGAGAGGCTCCCAACTTTCTCATGGGACATTGGAAACATTTTGGACCAATTCCATAACGTATGGGCTACCACTAAATGAAGACAAAGAATAGTCTCCGTAGAAGGTGTGACCCAAGGATATCAATACACTCTGGCAGGAGATAAGGATTGAGACAAAAAACAAAGGCTTTGAAAATAGTCGAGGGAAACAGAGGAAAGAGCAAGGAGGCAAAGGGCATTTATAGAGGTCTAGACAAAGACATTTACATGCAAATATATATATGAGGATGGGGAAATAGATCTATGTGTCTATATTTATAGGTTTAGTATTAAGGTGGCGGAAGGACCTTGGGCCTCTACTCAAGCACTCCCTCAACGCATGAATACTTTCTTCTATTAAAGTGGCATTCTATGATGCTCACTCTCCCGACACAATTGCTGAAGCCAAAGCGGGTGAACAAGTAAATGTGGTGAAGAAAGCTGATGGTGCCTGGCTATCAAAAGAGATAGTGACTGGGGTCTTAAAGGCTTGAAGATAAACAAGCAGCCATTTAGCTCAGAAGCAACAAAGCCTACATGGAAGAACACACCAGCCTGTGTGATCACATGGTCCCGAAGGAATCAGTTATCAGGCATCAAAGAACAAAAAATCATATAATTGGCTGCACACCTCCATGATACGATTGCTGAGGACAAACAGGTGCATAAGCAAATGTGGTGAAGAGAGCTGATGGTGCCCGGCTATCGAAAGAGATAGTGTCTGGGGTCTTAAAGGCTTGAAGGTGAACAAGCGGCCATCTTGCTCAGAAGCAACAAAGCCCACATGGAAGAAGCACACCAGCCAGAGCGATCACGAGGTGCCAAAGTGATCAAGGATAAGGCATCATAAAAAAAAAAAATCTTACCATAGTGAATGAAGGGGGAAGTGCAGAGTGGAGACCCAAAGGGAATCCAGGGTGGATGATACCTTCAGAACCAGGGGTTGAGGGGCGATACTGGGAGAGTAGAGGGTGAGTGGGTTGGAAAGGGGGAACTGATTACATGTGACCTCCTCCCTGGGGGACGGACAACAGAGAAGGGGAGGAAGGGAGACGCCGGATAGGACAAGATATGACAAAATAACGATGTATAAATCATCAAGGGCTCATGAGGGAGTGGGGGAGTGGGGAGGGAGGAGAAAAAAGGAGGACCTGATGCAAAGGGCTTAAGTGGAGAGCAAATGCTTTGAAAATGATAAGGGCAAATAATGTACAGATGTGCTTTATACAATTGATGTATGTATATGTATGGATTGTGATAAGAGTTGTATGAGCCCCTAATAAAATGTAAAAAAAGAAAAGAAAAGAAAATAGTCGAGATACTGGTTCTTATTCCAGTTCTTCACTTTATAACCTATGCCACTGTGGCAAAGCCAGTGTGCTTCTGAGCCTCAATCTCTTCAATTGCAGGACAGGAATGATGGTAGTTATCTCTTGGTTTGATAAGAATTGAACAAGGTAATGTTTGCAAACATGATCAGCATGGTCGGGCACAGAACTGCTCAATAAATGTGGATTTCTTACCCTAGAACATGAGTGAGTCCAAAGCCAGGCTTACTTAGCATAAGAAAATATGGATCCAGGGAATGCAATGCAAATGCTACACTGGGATCTTCCACTGACTTGAGCCGATCAGTTCCTCTCTGGGACTCAGTTTCCGCATCTTGTACCTAAGTGGCATTTTCTATAAGGGCTGGGCAGATCCAAACAACTTTGAGGCTGTTATTTGACTGGTCTGCAAGCCACACAGACACAAGCAATTAGGAAGTGAAGGAAGTTCTGCCAAGAATGTCCAAAGAGGGAGGGAGGTGGAGGCCTGGGGAGGGTGTGGGGCCAGGCAAACCCCGTAGGGCCTTGTGTTGTGTCACGGGGTATCAATTCCAAGATTCCACCCGGGAGTCATCTCACAACTCTGAACTGTCACACAGATGCACACTCTCCTGGAACTCAGATCTTAACATTGATAAAACGTGGATTCTACATGGAGCCTTCTAGACCCAAATTCTTCACCAAGCGCTCTAGGGAAAAATGGATTTGATCAACCTGAGCAGGGAATGGGGTGGGCATGTGAGGATCTGTTGGAATTTAGCAAAATGCAAATCCAACTGGCAGCATCTGAGTTCCTCAAACTAGTTGTAACAGCTCCGCTGGGTCTCTCATTACAATTGCAACATGCAAATCCCATGGCAACTGCCACGGACCCGATCAGAATCCGCCCTAGGACGCAGCGTGGCAGCCTTCTCCACTTACTTCTCAGGGCACAACTATGGCCATGCATCCTGAAGGTCAAGCTCCAAGACCTCCAAAGAGCTCAGGGCAAAGGCCAAGGCTTGAGCACTCAGCCCCGCTGGGAACTGTGGGCACGCTGGAAAGGTGGGGGGAAATCCTGACTCCTGAGAGTAAAGGAGGGCTTTCATAGATCAAGGAGGGCACCTATAATGGAATGGAAGCCCACCTACATTTTCTCCTCCTTCAGTCCATTCTCCTTGTGGTACCCTACAGCAAGCTTTCTAACCCACTCTCCAGTTAAAATCCTCCACGGTCCTACTGCCTTTAGATTCAATGGTAAATTCCTTAGGCCTGCAAGGGTAGGGGGTTAGGGCTAGGGCTAGCTCCTTTCTCTGGCTCACTCACCTCCCCTGGACACCCCTTCCAGATACCTCTCTGCTTCCTAGTCTCTCATGTCTACATTGCCTGTCCTCGCCCACCTCGGTGCTCATTGCTCATTCCTACGGGTTCTCCCTTAATCGTCAACCTTCTCCACCAGATAAGAAGCTCCTTAACATCGAGGGACTGGTCTCACTAGTCAGGAAGGAAGCCAAACATGAGTGTTAGAAGGAGAAACATGCAATGCTAATGATGAGAGAAACTCGGTCATTTATCAGCACTTACCGCATGTCATGTATCACACTAAACAATGACCGCAGCTGGCCTGCGGTGGCGCTGACTAGGTGCGGGCCACTGTGTAAGCACCCTGTGTGCCCTGGCTTCTCACACGCTCCTACCAATCCATGAAGTTGGTGAAATAAGCAGTCCCCCTAAGAAAGTCAGGTATCAATACCTGGGTGTGTTAGTCTGGGTACATTAGAGAAACAAATCCACAGAAACCCATATATATAAGAGTTTTATATAAAGGGTAAGTGCACATCAAGAAACCATCCCAACCCAGTGCTGCCCAAGCCCACAAGTCTATCACCCATATGTACAACATAAATCGACAAAGTCCTCTTCCATCTCACGAAAGACAAGCAATGATGCTGACTGCAGGAGGAAAGCCAAATCAGTGAATGTGTAAGCATCTCAGCTCTGGCAGGGGTCTCCACACGGCTGCTTCAGCACCCAGGGCTGCATTGGGGTAGGTCCATGTGGCTTCTCCTTGGGCATGTCTTACAGGAAGTGGGCCTTTCAAGCTGAAGCAGGGAACTGGCTAAGGCAGCGGCACCCTGATCAGACCATCACAAAGCAAGAGAGCCGAAAACTAGAAAGGCGAGGCTCACTGAGCCGTTTATCTCTCCGCCCTTCAATTAACCCCGCGTGTTTATCAGCCAGATTGGCACAATAAACGTTAACTGACTGTCTGGGTAACAGGTAGTGTCTGTTCCCGACAAGCCGACAATGGTGTGGGTGAAGGTGCTGGTATTCAGGGGCCCATGCCGATGTGCAGGCATAAGATGCAGTTTCTTCCACAAATTCTTGGGTGTGAGGGCTGGCTGGATTTTCTCACAATGCCCGCCTTTCTGTGCCACCTCTTTCTCTCCCTGCACTGCCATCTCCTCCCCCAGAGTCAGCCTGCCTCAGATAACTCTCTAAAGGCCTTGTCTGAGTCTCCTTGGGACAATAGATGCATATTTGTGTCTCTTGTTTCTCTCCAGAGAAACACCATCAGCTAGGAAAGACTGGAGCTGGGATACAGCTGTACATCCACCAACTAAGGGCTCACATGAGTTTATTCACCCATCTGCTGCCCCAAATCTATTAAAGTGTTACAGAGCAGAGCTGCCCTTTGAGGGAGAATTGATGCGTTTGAGTTATGGTGTGGAGGAAGAGTATTGAAAGTAGTGTGGACACTCAGAAAAGAGCAAACAAATCTCTCTTGGGGGAAATAGAGTCAAATTCTCCTTAGGAGGGAGGGTGGGAAATTGACACCGTGGTTACAACAATCAACTCAAGCACATCACCAGCTGGGCGGAGCCACATGCCTGGGCGGGGTCTCGTTCGGTTGTCCAAAGGATCAGGATGGGTCAGAATTGACTCCAGGACACCTACCAACAGCAGGGGAGTCTCAGGTGGTTTCAGGATGGAACGAGACATAGGCTTGTAGGACGCCGTGCTAGTTCCATGGTAGAATGTTTGCCTTCCTGGCAGTAGACTTGAGTTTGATTCCCAGCGGTGGCACCTCATGCACAGCCATCTCCCATCTGTCAGGAGAGGCCTGGGTATTGTTAGGGTGCTGAACATATTTGATATATGAGCTTCCGGACTAAGACAGAAGAGAGGAAAGGCCAGAAGTTCTAATTCTCCAGAAGAACAAGTTATGTGAACTTCATGACTCACAATGGCTCTACTTGCAACCTGATCGAAGGGATGGGTATGGCACAGGGACTGGACATTTCATTCTATGATACACTGAATCCCGGAGGGCATCAACCCAAAGGCAGTGAATAACACTATTTCTTAAACAGTCACCTGTAGGCTTGGGAGCCAAATGGGGAAAAGACACACCACGGTGAGTGAATGAATGAATGAAGGCCTCCAGGGCCTGACTCTCCAGTGGGTTCTGTGATGGGGAAACACTACTATTTCGTCTCCGCCCCTGCATCAGCCCCACCCACTAGATCTTATCTTCCAGTGGTGAGCCTTGGGAGACCTGCTAACAAATCATTGGCAGCAGCCAAACCTGCTCTTGAGAGAATGAGTCATGTAGTCCCTGCAAGCAGCAGCCAGTGCCCGCAGAGAGTTTGTCTGCAGATGCCTGCTCCATTTCCTGAGCATGAGGAGGCCTTTCTTTCAGATTCCACACTTTATTGGAACTTTGGAGCGACTGCCTGACCCCATTTGTAACCTCGCAGCATTTAGAATGATTCATCTCTTCAGGAAACCCCGTCCCCCCCGGGTTTGCCCAGTGGTACTGGGGTCGGGATGTTGGTAGGAGTGGGATTGAAAAAGGGGGGCAAGCCCCTCAGCACTCCTAGTCCCCAGTGTGCCCTGTGATGTAAACATAAAATGAATAATAAAACGCTGCTGGACTCAGCCTCAGCAGCTATCCGCAGAGGGAAATAGTGGGGAGCTGGACCCCAAGGCAGCCCTGTGTGGAGTGGGGTGCAGCGTCTGCATTCATGCTGCTCTCCCCATGGGCCCCCATGAAGGCGTCCTCTTAGTTACCCAATGCTTCTACAGCATTTGATCCGAAGGCTTCTCTTTCTGCTCATTGATCCCAATACTCCACTTGCTTGGTTTTTACAGCTTAGTTCAGGAGAGGCAGTGTGGTGTCTTAAAGCTGATCTATCCTGAATTTGTGCACACTATGTTTACATATATGTACACATATATATGTATATATACATAATTACACATACCAGCAGACATATACACATTATATATGTACGTATACCCCAGAGAAATGAAGGCAGGTATTCAAACTGCTACCTCAACACAATGTTTATTGCAGCATCATTCACAATAGTCAAAAGATGGGAGTGGGGGGGGGCAGAGGGAGGGGCAGGGCGTACTCATGTGTCCTCCAACAGATAAACGAAGAACCAAATTGTGATATATTCAAACAGTGGAATATTACTCAGACATAAAGAAGTGAAGTTCTGATACATACTATAGCACGGATGGACTTTGAAAACACAACAAACAAACTCACCACCATTGGGTCGATGTGGACTACTAGCAGCCCTATGGAGCAGGTAGAACTGCCCCTGCGTTCCAGAGACTATAACTATTTATGGGAGTGGAATGCCTGTCTTCCTCCTGCGGAGCAGCTTGTAGCTGCAAACTGCTGACTTTTTGAATCACAGCCCAATGCATAACCACGACGCCACCAGGAGTCCTTATTCTGAGTGAAATTAGTCAAGCTTAAAATGTCAAAGAGCATATGACCCCACTTATATGGATTATCTGAAATAGGCAAATACATAGAAACAAAAGTTTTTCAGTGGTGACCAGGGGCCGAGGGGAGGATAGAGGTGGAGTCATTGTGTGAGAGTTTCTGTATGGGCTGAGGAAAACTTTGGAGATGGGTAGTGGGGATGGGTGTGCAACATGGTCTTTGTTATTAACATTACATGTTTTAAAATCATTAAAATGTCACAATGAAAGCAACCGTCTCTCTCTCTCTCTCTCTCTCTCTCTCTCTCTCTCTCTCTCTCTCTCTCTCTCTCTCTCTCCCTCTCTCTCTCTCTCTCTCTCTCAGATCAGATACTTCTGATTTCCACAAAGCAAACCATCGGGTTATTCTTTCAGGGTGCTTCCCTGAGGACACACACCCATGGACCTCGAAAGAAAACCCATTGACCTACTTCTAAGAAACCTGCCATTCAAAATCCGATGGATGCAGCTGGACCTCTGGTGGCGTCATCGTTATATGCTGTGGCTGCTAACCTCCAGCTCAGCAGTTTGAAACCACCAGCTGCTCCTCGGGAGAAAAGTGAGGCTTTCTATTCCCATGAAGAGTTCATCTCAGCAACCCACAGGGGCAGTTCTAGACAGTCCTAAAGGATCTCTATGAACTGTAATCTTCTCAAAGACAGAGTTTCAGTCTCTGTGAGGACAAAGCCCTTTCGTCTCTTGGTTGGCAGGGCATGGAGCTAACTGGCAGTACCACCCAAAGATCCCAGTAATCGACTGCTTTTGTTGTTAAGTGCCTTCCAGTCTGTTTCTGACTCGCAGCATCTCGTGTGGTGGAACAGAACTGCAGGATAGGGTTCCAGGACTGTGGTCACTGAGGAAGCAGATGACCAGGTCATTCTCCCACAGAATGGATGGGTGGGTTGCCACCACCAACTTCCTGGTTAGTTGCTGAGTGCTTAACCCCTGTGCCACTCCCCCAACCCCCACAAAGAATGTCTACTGCCATCAGTTCTGATTCAGAGTGACCCAATATAGGCTTTCTAAATAGACAGCCTCATCTTTCTCTCAAATAGTAGCGGGTAGATTTGAACTGCCAATCTTGTGGTTCAGTCCAGTGCCAGTTCTGACTCATAGCAACCCTGTGCAAAGCAACGTGAGCCACAGCTTCTTTAGTAACCCAACAGGCATCACTAATTGTTAGCCTCCAGAGGCCAACCAATGGAGTAAAGTCTTCTGTAACTCAGTGTCCAACCATGTAATCTCCAGTGTGGCTTCATTGCTGTCATGTGTGTGTGTGTGTGTGTGTGTGTGTGTGTGTGTGATCACCAGTGAAAGCCTAGTGGAGAAGAAAGGGGGAAGAGAGACTGAGATATGCATTATCCCTTTCTATCACGTCATCTTCCTAACAGCCCTATGGAAGCATCACAGCCAATGAGACAGGGGCCCAAGGAGAGGGAAGGCAGTTTTTTCAGGTTCACATTTCATTTATTCATGCACACCTTTATCCATTGATGCCACAATGATTTATTGAGAAACGCGTTTGAGCCCTTTGCCAACTGCGATCCCTAGGTCCAACGGATCCTGGTGGTGATGTCAGACAAGTTGGACTGCTCCTTCAAAATCGGTGGTTCAAATCCACCACCTCCTCAGGAGCAAGAGGATGCTCTTTGCTCCTGTAAAGGTTTACACGCGTAGAAACCCCATACAGGGTTTCTGTGCATTGGAGATGACTGCAGGGCAGAAGGTTTGGTTTGGGTTTGTCACTAGGTCCCAGGGCGACCTAACTGGTGAATGTGCTCAGCTGTGAACTCCAAGGGTGGAGATTTGAGTCCGCCTGGGTAGCAGTTGAGTCTACCCAGCAATGCCTTGGTAGAAGCCCTGCCCATCTCCTTCTGAATGACCACTCACTGAAAGCCGGGAGCACACACAGTGTGTGTGACTGACGCACACCGACTGACGTAAACCAGGGTCCCCATGAGTCACGGTCGAGTCAGCAGCTTCTGGTTGGCTGTCACCAGCTCCTCTTGCAGTGCATTGTGCGGAGGCAGAAGAGCAGTTCAAATGATTGTCTCCATGTTCCGCCCGAGTTTCAGCAGGAGGACGATTAGTGGTCTCAACTCCCTTACCCAAGGCCTTTGTGCGACGCGCCCTCCTAGATGTGGTTTCACGGCCTGGCTACCATGCGAGAGGGGCTGTGGTCAGCCGCGCCCTAGTGTGGACCCTTTGCACCGTCTGGAATAAACTGTGGAATAGACATGTTCTTTCCCTCCCACACGCGCCACCGTCACCACGGCCGCATCCTTACCCAGCCACCCCCCACCGCGACTCACTCCAACAACATCCATCCCCACAGGCGCCCGTGACCTCAAGTCCCAAACCCTCTGCCGCATGCAGACCGCAAGCACGCCCACCTGGCCTATAGTCCCCCACACGGGCCCCGCTGGGGGCTCATCACATAGATCGACATTTCTCAAACCGTCTGGGACTGAGAAAACCCCAAGGCAATTTGACCCCACGGTTCGTGTTATTTGGTTCATGGGTAATTTCAGGGCACGCCGTTCATGCGGGCTCATGTGTTTACTGCCGGAGCCCCGCGGGCCCGCCGTTCAAGAAGCTCTCTCCAGTGCTTGATGGACATATAGCAGCAGCAGCAAATATTGTTAATTTTTAGTAAATCCTTTTATTTTAGGCGCTTACAGCTCTTTTTTAAAAATCATTTCGTGGGGCTCTTATAACAATCCATACATCCATTGTGTCAAGCACATTTGTACTGCTGTTTCTCTTCACCCACCTTTCTGTTGTTCATCCCCCTGGGGAAGAGGGGGCCGTCTTGTACACCAATCATTGTTATTGGTTCCCCCTCCCCCCCCCCACCTTCCCTCTGCCCTCAGGGTGTCGCTAGTCCCATTCATATTCCTAAGGGGTTTCTCTGCCCTGGGTTCCATGTGTAGCGGGCTCTTATCTGTACCTGTGTACATGCTCAGGTCTAGCCGGATTTGTAAGATGGAACTGGGGTCATGATAGTGGTGGGGGGAGCATTAAAGAACTAGAGGTAGGTTGTGTGTTTCGTCGGTGCTATAGAGCAGCAGCTCTTGAATGGCAAAGAGGGTGGCAGAATTAGGGATTATCCTTTCAGAGAAAAGCATGAGCCTGGAAGAGTTTGGGTCAAATTTAATCTTTCCAAAACTCGATGAACATCTCCTGCTCTAGAAGTGAGAGCTTGGAGAACAATGTGTCTCATGGAAAATCATGAGGGAAACAAAACGATTGGCAGAAAAAGAAGCTAGATCTAAATTCTCATCCAACTACTATTAGGTATGTGTGTTAATCCAAGTAGATTAGAGAAACAAATCGAGGGAGACTCATATGTCTATAAGAAAGAGCTTGATAAACAAGAGTATTTGAATACTGAGAACACATCCCAGCCCATCCCTGATCAAGTCCTTAAGTCCAATATTAGTCCACCTGTCCAATACAAATGTGTAAATTCCTCTTCAGACTCACAAAACACATGCAATCACACATAATGACACTGAATGCAGGAAGATCACAGACCTGTGGGTGGAAATTCTTGTGGATCCATCAGCAGTATATAAGCATCTCAGTGCTGGCAGGTGTCTCCGTGTGGTTCCTCTAGCTCAGGGCACGTAACTCCATGTATCTTGTCAGCTGCAATGTCTCCCAGAGAGTGAGTCTGTGTCCTGTCTCCAGCAAGCTATTTATCTCCTTCGTGCCTCCAAATGAGGTCATCAAGCTGCCCCTGATTGACAGGCTAAACTCCACCCCTTCACTCTTAATCCTCTCAAATTGACAGCAGATTATGCAACTACCACAGTATGTTACTTCAATCATGACACATCCACCACCTGACTATTGTCGCCTCCTCCACCCTAGTCTTTGAATCTCAATCTGCTTCTAAAGTACACCTCATACTCAGAGATATTAAAAGCAGGAATAAATGTGATGCTCCCAAGAGGTGGATGATTAGTCAGGCTTAGGAGTCTCCGGCTTACAGCTCAACCTTTCTGTCCTCTCCCTCCTGGGAATGTCACCTGGCCACCTTTCATGCAAGTGAATCACATTGAGCTTCCCCAGTCACACTTTTGAAAGTTAGTACATAGGATCACTACTGGAAATGTCATCAATAACATTTGGTGACAATGCCATCAAGCATGCCACTTGAAAATGGAGTAATTTGGATTTTCTTCTTTTAAAGGCAGCATCTGTCCATTTTAGATATGAAAGAAACCCAAAGCTCCCAAGTAGGAAATGAAAATCTTCTACTATTCCAACTTGAAAAAATACACTTCATATTTTGATTTAGTTATCATCCACAGTATACAAACATATATCCATGTCTTCATGTCAGACTATGTGTATACAAGACATTATATTAACTTAGATCCAGCTGGCTTTTGAGTGGCATATGAGCTCACATGTCCCCATGCTGTTGCATGTCCCACTCCGCTGCTGTCCCCTCAGTGCAGTCCAGTAGTGTCCTTTCACATGATGGTAGTATTGGGGTCAAACATCCCGATGCTCCTGGGCAAGCCAAGCTAGACTGCACATCACAGCAACATGCAAACCACCAGCATATGACTAGCTGACTGCTGGGCGCAGGCTCTTTCCTGACTCCCATTTCAACAAGCTCCTGCAATTACACTCTTGCTCTCTACTGATTCCATGAATTCCTCTTACAAGCAGAGACACCTGATGTGTCAGGGGTTCTAATTCATCTGTGATACAGGATACTTCTACAGAATTGAATCCATACATCATCAGTGTGGTCTGTTATCACGTACACTTCCACCTGTTATACATGATTCTTCTAAAACATGTTCTTTTAATTTGCTGTGTAGTGTAATTCTTCTCCAACAATTCATACCACATTTTTGGACATTTGGGATGGCTCTCCATCTTCTAGGTTTATAGAGTGGGTTGCAGTAAGTGTTCTGGTCAGTCCACAAATCCGTGCAGATTTGCAAGGGGATTACACAGGCCTTCTTTGTGACCAGCAGGATGCTTCCCCAACTGGCTGGCTTCTTCATTCACAAATGGACTTTCTCTCAGGGTCTATTTTCTTTTTCTGAGCTCACTTAAAGTGAAAAATAGGTGTCATTCATTCGAGTTCTTGAACCAAAAAGTCGCATTTCAAAGGAAGAATCATGTTCTGAATGAATTGCCAAAGTCAAGCCCTGTTGGCCAAGGTCTAACTCTTATATTGAGGTGGCATAAGCTGCCATGCCCTGAGCTGAATCTGGATCACAGATGTGGGTGTTTTGAGGGTTGGTTTTTTTTTTTTTTTTTTGCTAATTAAAACCAGCAAACAAACAGACAAACAGAGTTACAGTTCAATAAACCCCAACTCAGGACCCAGGTGTATAAAAAAACCAAAGGCTTCTCAAGGGCCAATGTTTCAGAAACAAATTGCCAGGCCTTTCTTCTGAGCTGCATCTGAGTGGATTCAAACTCCCAATTAATCAGCTAATAGCTTAACCAAATGTGTACTGCATCTTCCTCTGTGTGGGGGTGGTGTGGGCCTGTCTGTGAGCAGCAGGCTGGTGCTGCCATTGTAGTTAACAGGCAGGAAGGGAAGACAGACAATTCAGCCATCAATCTCAATAAAAATTGATGAAGCAGTACTGATAAAGGCTATGACAAAAATAAGGCAAGAGGAGGAAAGGCCCGTGCCTTCCGAAGGGAGGTGATGTGTAAGCTAGAGCCGAGATAACAAGAGGGGCACTGACAACGTGCTCCTCACACTTCGGTGAGCCGCAGACGCACCTGGATGGTGCTTAACCCCGTAGTCCTTTGGGTCTTGCCTTCAGATTGCTGCTTCAGCAGGTCTCAGGGGAGACTTTGAAAAAGTTCCAGGGGTTCTGATACTGCTGGTCTAGGAGTCCTCTGCTGAGAACTCCTGGGCTAGAGGAAGGATGCCTCCAGCAGCCGGAACAGCAGCTGTGCAAGAGCTCAGGTCAGATGGAGCTCGGTGAACTGAAAGCACAGTTGGGATGTCAGTGGGGCGGGACTGCAGTGAACAGAGCAGGATTCGTGGGATATGTAGCTAGAGTGAGTGGGGGACAACTTAAAGAGGCCACCAAAGGCCAGGATAAAGGGCTGGGGTTTGGATTCTAAGTGCAATGAGAAGTCTTTGGAGGACTTAGAGAGTGAGTGCTATGATCTGTCCCCCAGGGACAGTAACAAAGGTGTGTTGTGAAGAATAGGTGAGTCGATACATTAAGTGATTACAACAGTGCCTTGGACATGGAGAATACTCAGAAAGTGCCAGGTATCACCCCATCACCACCACCACCATCATCATCACCGCCATCATCACCATCATCACCATCTGATTCGAGAATCATGGGGGATACGTTGATCCTTGTGTAGTGGTTTGTGATGGCACCAGGACAGGAGCAGGGAGATGAGTTAGAACTGCTTCACTTTATCAGGCGAGAGATGCTGGTGGTTTGGATGGTAGCGATGGAGATAGAGAGAACTGGGCACATTCTCAATGTATTTTAGAGAGAGATGACAGGATTTACTCAAGGATTAGATGATGGGCAGGTATATCAAAGAACTAATGATGGTTCCTTGATTCCTAGGAATGTAGCCGGCTCGTGGGATACATTTCTTAGCCAAAATTATAACCAGGCTATGCTAGGCTTTAAAATTTATTCTTCTCCATTTTCTTCCCTCCTTTCCCTGTAATCTGTCCACTTTCCCAATATGTGAATATGTCACAACCAAGAATAATCTGGCTATTGCTACCAAGAACATGTAGCTGGATCCCTGCGCTTTCCCAGGAGCATCCTCCCCTCCCAAAGGCACGCCTTTCCTGTCCTCGGGCAGACTCGCTGACTACTATACTCTTGGGGTTGTAGCCATAGGCCGTTTATTAGAACTGAAGCAGGTGCCTTGGCCCATGTCTAATCTGAATGGTGGCTTCCCTGGCTCATATGGCCCTGCCCTCAGCCTGGTTTTGTCAGTCCTTGGCTCATATTCATGTCAAAGTTGGACACTGAATATGCGAGATTGATGAAGAATCAATGTCTTTGAGTTATGATGCTGGTGAAGAACATTGAACGTAACATGAGCTGTCAAAAGAACAAACAAATATGTCTTGGAAGAAAGATGTCCACACTTGGTCTCATATACGTTGGACATGTTATCTGAAGAGACCAGTCCCTGGAAAAGGTCGTCATGCAGGTCAAGTAGAGGGGCAGTGAAAGAGGCAGAGCCGCAGGAAGATGGATCGATGGACAGTGGCTGCTGTGATGGGCTGGGACATAGGAAAGTTGTGAGGATGGTCTAGGCCTGGCACTGGTCTGTTCTGCTGTGCACATGGTCCCTGTGAACATGAACAACACCTACCACCACCACCACTACTTGGGGGCATTTGGTGGGCTCCCATCTCTTTTGGTTTTTACCAGTGTTTCTGCCACAACCATCCCTGTGCCTATTTTTTGAGCATGCGGGTTGGTGTTTCTCTCAGGTGGTTGCCAAGAAGAGCAATGACTAGGCAGAAGAGTAACAGTTTGTACTTCTGAATGTTTTCCCACACATGTCACTTTCAAAACCACCTTGACTCCAACTGCACAATGAAGACTGTGACATGGCAACCCCTGGACCACCCAGCTGTGCCTCCCACAGCATTTGCAGGTGTCGTTTCCAAGGTCCCTGAACCACACATTGATCGGTAGGGTCCAGTCATGCCCTGGAGAGACACAGGCTCTGGTCAAGAAGCCAGCCTGGGCTGGTCCCAATTCCACCTTCTCCTAGCTATGTGATTCCGGGCTGGTTCCTGGCCCTTCTGGAGCTTGATTCTCTAGCCTGAAAAATGAGGTGATAATCATTAATTCCTCGAGGGATTTGAACAAGATCCGGTGTCTAAAGGACTCATCACAGGGCCACGTGTAGAGGGGATAATAGACTCTTCTAGAAAATGCTTCTTGAGGGCCTCCTGGGTGCCTGTAGTGCGCTGAGCATCTGGGGCCACAGCAGCTATCTGGGTGGCCAGGCTTTTGTGGCCCTGATGTCCTAGTTAGGAAGGAGCTCCGGTGGCCTAGTGGGTTATACACAGAGGCTGCTAACTACAAGGCCAGTAGTTTGAAACCACCAGTCATACTGCAAGAGGAAAACGAGGCCTCCTACAGTGAGACCTTGTCAATTAGGGTTTTTGTGCGTTACATATAGACTCCATGACAATGAGATTGGCGCAATGTCAGGAGCCCTGGTAGCGCAGTGATCAGGCACTCAGCTTCTCCACCGCGGAAGAAAGATGCGGCAGTCTGCCTCCATTAAGCCACAGCCGTGGAAACACTAGAGCGCATTCTTCTGCCTGAGAGTCTCTAGGAGTCCCCATCAACTCGACCCCAGTGGGCTTTCTTAAACGCCAGCTCGGCATCGTTCGTGATGGGTTTGGGTACTACCCTGCTTCCTCCCAGCTTGTGCTTCCAAGTTTTACAGCTAGGAGCATGGGACTGTCAAGGCACTCTGAAGAATAGCTCTATAGATTGCCTTCTTGCAAATTAAAATTTTCTTTCTACCATCGTCATTTCCCAGTTCATACTTCTTGGTAACCCTCATGAAAACAGGCCCCAAATCCCTTTTCTGACATCTCTCTTCCTCCACAATTCAGCAGGACCCCTCTTAGGAACATCCCGCTCCCAGTGTGTGCACCGGCTAGGACGGTATTACTAAGAGCTCTGGCTTAGGGGTCAGCACAGCATGCTTCATGCATTTGTTCTCTTACCCCCATGTTACAGATGAGGGGAGAGAGACCCCCCACCCCAGAAGTGAAGTCACAAGGTAAATGAACAGGGGAGCCAACCTAGGAGGCTGTGTTTGGAATCAAACCTTAGACCACTCATTACCTTCTACTGCCTACTACACACCAGGCAAGTTGTAAGCATAATTCTTGGTATTTTATTTTCAGCAGCTTTATGGAGATACCATTCACCTCTTACACAATTTGCCCTTTTAATGCTTAGTGTGCAATCCAGTGGCTTTTAGTATTTCACAGACTCTGAATCCATCAACACAATCCGTTTTAGGAATTTTTTTCATTACTCTCTAAAAGAAACCAGGCACCCCTAAGTCGTTATCCCCATCTCACCCTCCCTCCCCTCTCCACCCTGAACAACCACTAATCTACTTCTTATCTCTATGGGTTTGCCTGTTCTGGAAAGTCTCTGTGAGGAATCCACCAAGGCGCAGTCCTTTGTGCCTGGTTTCTTTCACGTAGAGTATGTGTTCAGGCTCCATCCCCGCTGTAGCATGCAACAGCTCGGGTCTTCATTCTTTCATTGTGTGCATATCCCACTTTGTTTAGCCAGACAACAATGAAAGGGCAGGGGGCAGGGCACACACCAAGGATTGAGCCCTGTCCTTGTCAGGGACTGTAAGTCTGAAGAGAGCCTTCGCTTTTGTAGGAAGGTGCTATGGGGGTGGGAGAGAGACAGATGCCAACCTCATCAGAAGCAGCATCTTCCATGGGAAGAAAGCATGTGAAATTGCTCACTACAGATCAGCAAGTAAGCAGAAGTAAGCCCAGGCTTACCTGACACTGGCTGGGCATTTGGGTTGTTGGGCAGAGAGAGTGTATATGTGCCGTGAGCTGTCATGTACAGGCTTCAGAGCACACACATGCTTACGTGTTTCTCTTTCTAGGAGTGGAATTGCTGGGTCAAATGATAATTCTCCGTGTAACACTGTGAGGAGCTGTTAGCATGTTTTCAGCAGTGACAACACCATTTCAGAGTCCCGTGGCAATAGACGAGAGCTCCGATTTCTCCATGTTCTTGCCAACACTTGTTACTGTCTGCTTATCCGATAATAGCCATCCTACCGGTAGCCAGGAAGGCATTCCACTGCGGCTTCAGCTTGCATTTCCCTGACAGCTGCTGAGGCGGAGCACCTTTTACGTGCTTTTAGCCTTTGTGTATCTCCTTTGGGGAAATGTTCATCCAAATCCTTTGTCCGGTTTTGAAAAACTGGGTCCTTCATGTTTTTAAAAATGCATTCAGTTGTAAGATATGTTTATAGATCTTGGTGATGAGTCCTTTCTCAGATATGTGTTTTGCAAATCTTCTCTTGTGTTCTGTGGGCATCTCGCCCCTTTCTTGGCGTTGTCCTGGAGCACAAACATTTTTAATGTTGACCATGCCCACCTTACCTGCATGTCCCTTTGTTGCTTGTGCTTGGGGTGTCGTCTTGAATTGCCGGTTTCATTTTTCTTTTTTGATTTTATTCACAATTATCCTTCTCTCTGCTTCATTTTCTACTCATCCACAAAAAATTCAGTTTAAACATCCACTCCTCGGGGTAACCTTCTCCAATATGTAAACCAAAGCTGGGGGTACTACCTGGTGCTCCCCACAATTCCCTGCCATGCCCCTGCTGTACTTATCTGCCCACCCGGCTCTCCTGGCAGGCAGGGCTGAGTTTGATTTCCCACCGTGACCTGGGTCTGGCTGTGGATAATGATGGAAGGAAGAAGGAGCGGAGGACAAGCAGAAGGAAGGCAGGGCTGCCCAGGGGCCCCGTGGCAAGATGGCAGGTTTTATGCGACAGACAAAGCCTATATTCGTTGTGCAGGAGACACTGTATGTGCTTATTACAGGATCTCCTCAAATGACCCAACACAACAGGAAATTTTATAGATGAAAAACTCAAGGTTCAAATCACAAAGACAGTTAATATTTTATTTGGGAATTCATTTATTTAAATTTTTTTCTTTTGTTAGAGGAATATAATAGTTAATTCTATGCAGCTGCACAGCTCAACTCACAAATCAGTGATGGTCTCCTATTAACCTCTGGCCATTTATCTATTTGCTCTCCCCACCCTTCCCCCACTTCCTCCAGAGTTCCCTCTCCCTTTTCTTCCCGGCTAGCTCCTCCCCCACTCTCAGTCTTGGCCTCCTTGTGGTCTTCAAAATCTTCTCCTTTTACATCTTTGTCTTTATTTTCCTTCATTACCGTTGTGCCATATAATATTTATCTTTACAAGATTGACTAATTTTGCTAAGCGTAATGTTCTCTAATTCTGTCCATGTCACAGGGTTTTGAACACATGCATCATGGATTTTTCATGTACCAGAGTTTGCTTATCCATTTCTCATAGAGTTTTAAAAATTGTTTCCATTGTTTTGCTATTATAGAAATTGCTGTAATAAACATAGGTATGCATATGTCTGCTCGTATTTTGTTCTTTATTTCTTTAGAGTTGAAAGGTGACAGGATTGTGGTAGTTACATAATCTGGTGCCAACTTGAGAGTGTAGTGGGTGGAGTTCAGCCTGTCAATCAGGTCGCAGCTTGATGACCTCATTTGGAGGCGCGAAGGAGATAAATAGCTCACTGGAGGCGAGACACCCAGACACTCCCTGCAAGACATTCCTGTTGGAGCTGCACTAGAGTCCTGGAACTGAAGGAGCCATGTGAAGCCCCCTGCCACTGTGAGATGCTTCCACTGCCCCTGGACCCACAAGACATTCCACCACTGACCTGTGATCTTCTTGCATTTAGCATCATGGGATGTGCTGCATGAGTCTGAAGAGGAATTTATAGATTGTTATCAGACATGGGCTAATATCAGACTTATGGGCTTGATCTGGACTTGCTTGAGATATTTTCTCAATATTCAATTGATTTTGTATATAAAGCTCTTTCTTTTACACATATGAGTGTCTATGGATTTGTTTCTCTAGTCAAACAAGACGAACACAGGATTTTAAGGTATTTATATTTTCATTTGCTTAAGGAAGAGTCCTACTGATTTCCAAAGTGGTTGTACAATTCCGCAACCACACGAGCAATTTATGAGCATCCTCTCCAGCATTTCTATTTTTTGAAATTTTGCTAAAAGTGTCAGGGTGAGGTGGTATCTCATTGTTGTTTTAATTTGCATTTCTCTTATTGCTAATGAACAAGAACATTTCTTCATATGCTTTTTGGCCACACGGATATCATATTTCATGTATTGTTTATTCATGTCGAGTACACATTTTTTATTGAATTACTTATATTTTCCTTATTAAGGTGTTGTAGTTTTCCATCAATTTTTGAAATTAGTCCTTTGTCTGATTTATGATTGGTAAGTATTTTTTCCCAGTCTGTGGGTTCTCTGTGAACTCTTTTAAAGAAATATTTTGATATGCACAAGCGTTGTATTTTTAGAAGGTCCCAGTCCTCTTTTTTGTATTCTGTAGTGTGGGTATTCTTCATTGTGTTTAATATTTCCACCTTTTATAGGGACCTTGAGTTTGTTTCTATTTTTTCATCGGTGGTCTTTATGATGCTAAGTTTATATTGAGGTCTTTAATCCATCTTAACTCTGTTTTTGTACATGGAGGGAGGTGTGGGCTTGCTTTGTCCTTTCAGAGATGGAGATCCAATTTTCCAGCACTATTTATTGAAAAGGCTAACTCTTCTCCACTTAATACAGTTGAGTCTTTTATCAAAGATGAAAGGTGCCTGTGGGGACTTGGTTGTATGTCTGTGTTCTCAGTTCTAACTAATCCATTGGTCTCCATGACAATTATTGTTCAAGGTTCAAGCTGTTTTGATTACTTTGGTTATATAATAGGTTTTAAAGTCTGGGATTGAAGACTTCCTACTTTGTTTTAGCTTTTGATCGGTCTTTTGTCTATCCTAGGGTCATAAATCCTTACTTGGTCTGCTTAATTCCCTTTGCCCTGACCTCTGCCTTGTCTTGTATTACGAGAGTCTTTCCTCTCTGCCCCAACAACACGGGCCTTCTATGAGGGCATTGAACAGGTTTGCTCTGTCCCCGTTCCCTGGTCCTGGTCTCCCAATCTTTGCCTAGTCCGCGTACAGCCTCCTTTGGATCTCAGCCAGCACGCTCTTCCTCTCCGACTCGTCAATTACACGGGCCCTTTCCTTTCCCCTTCTCCTCACTTTTCTTACAGTGTGTGCATACATATCATTTTATAAGTCTGCCCCACTCCTTTGGTCTCAGGTATATTCCTAATGCCTACAATTTCCCAGCACGTAAGCATTCAGGAAACATATATCGACTGTCTGGACTAAGCTGTCGCTATTGTAGTTGTACAACCCAATGCACAATAGAAGGAAACATTGCCAGGTTCTACAAAATCCTCAAGATAGTTATTTTTGAACCCATTATTGCCACCCCTGTGTCAGTCCATCTCATTAAGGATCTTCCTCTGCTTTGCTTCCTCTACTTTTCCAAGCACGATGTCCTTTTTAAGGAACTGATCTCTCCTGATGACATGTCCCGAGTGTGTGAGAAGTCTCACCATCCTTGCTTTCAAGACGTATCCTGGCTCTACGGCCTCCGAGACAAACTGACTGGGTTTCCTGGCAGTGCCTGGTCCCTTCCGTATCATCCTGCAGTCCCATCGCTCAGATGCATCAGTTTTTCTCCAGTCTTTCATATCATTGCCCTGCAACCATTTACACCCAGAGTTGACTGAGTTCTTCAGAAAGAAGAAAGGGGAACCAGGAAGAAGTTTTCCACCTCAGTATTCAGCCCTCTGGGATTGTGTCTGAAAAGTCAGCAAAGCATATTTTTTCCCCTTTAAATTAGGTTGGGGGGGGGGGAAGCACTCCCCCCAAGAGAAAAAAAGTACCCTATTAGACCAGAATCTTGATGGAGTTAGTGAAAAATGAGGCACAATGGTTAGTAACTCCCTTTGTTCCACTGCAGCTTCCTCTTCCCACTTCCATAAACATTTACAGAATCTGTTAAAGAAGAACAAATACAAGCAGTCCTTGCATAATCCCAGGTTCTGAGTTCCCTCCATCCAGCTCTGAGGCCCTGCTGATGAATTGTCTGCAGGCGGTTGGGAAGCTGGGGCCTCCGGAAAAGTTATTAGATGAGACAAGGCATTTTCATTAAGGAACCGCCCATGGCCACCCATTGCTTGTGACAGTTTCATGAATACTCTGGCCTCCTCTGGTATCTGGACTTCTCTAAAGTATTTGCTCCCCAGATTTAATTAAACACAGTGAGTTGGAAACAAACCAACTACTGTCTACACACCCAGGGCCCATGGTTTGCTGAAATGGGCTCTGTATATCAAACCGCATTTAATCATCCCACCAAATGGTGAGCAATTGAATCAGATCATCCTTTAAACAAATTAAACTCTCATGACACCAAGATGCCCTCGTGAGATCAGACTCCCAGGCTGGGCTGTAGGCCAGACACACGCTTCTCTTACTATTTCAGAGAAAAATCCCCCAATGCGGGTACCGATGAGCCTTATTTCACCAGTCCTTTAGCCGGCCGCAGTTTTTCATGAATTTTGGCTATTGCAGTAAACCATTGAGTCTGTTTGGGCCAATTAACTAAATGTCAGCTATTTCTTAATGGCAGCCACAAATTATGTTCTTAACGTTGCCCCGGGGGAACTACACAACAGAATCCATGAGCTCTATTCAGGTTTGCAGAGTGTTCAGCTCAGTCGTAGGCACGGCCACCAGTGGCCGGATCCCGGGGAAAACAGCACAGCGCCTGCCTCCTGAGATGAGGCAGTTGCAGGTACGCCTAAGATCCACTTGTGACTTGGCCCACGGAATGGACTCACCATGCGTTTCTTCTCTTCGTGAAAACCCTTCACATCAGAGTAATTTTCTCTTCCACAAGCTCCTTAAACAGAACCGCCTTTTAAAGCGAGACGGAAACTCTTTCCAAACGTTCTCTCCCCCCAGCTGAACAGACTGCAGCTGCAGAAACGGGAGGAGGGCGTGGGGGGTCACTAAGTAAGGAGTCCAGTGAGGAGCACAAGGCAACACAGGAAGTTGACTCCCAGCGGGATGTCCTAGTTCCGGCCCTTAGTGCCTGGGTGCCTTGCTTTACCTCTTAAAGCTGGCTGCCTTATCACAGAAATGACCATGCTTCATTTCACCGCACTGCGATTGCGTGGTGATGGAGAAAGTGTCCCGCCCGCAGACTCTCAGAAACATGCCCGGCCCAGGACCCATGTCTCGGTGAAGGGGCTCCCTGGAACGCCTGCAAAATGCCCGCATCATCCATCAAGCATCAGGAGGGCTGCTTTCCCCGAGCTCTGCCAACGCCCTAGTAACGTGGTTGTTTTTGCTAGGTGCCATGCAGCCTCTTTGGACGCGGAGTGACCCGTGTGGTAGAGTGGAAACACCCCAGAGGATTTTCTAGGCCCTAATCTTTGTAGGAAGGAACCCCGACCGTGCAGCGGTTCAGTGCTCGACCACGAAGGGCAAAGTCAGCGGTGGGAGCCCACCAGCTGCTCCACGGGGGGATGATGTGGCTGCCTGCTTCCGTAAAGATGGCGGCTTTGGAAACGTCCTAGGGTCTTTACTCTGTCATATTGGGTCACTATGATTGGAATCGACTTTGTTCGGCATCGCTTTGTTCTTTGTTTGTCATGGGAATAGATGACCAGTTTGAGTTTGTTTGCTTGCTTGTGTTCCCTCCTGAGGAGCCAACCTTACAGGCGGCAGCTGAGTGTTTAACAACTGTAACATCAGCGCTCCTTCCCCATCATAATGGCACTTTACGTTTATTGAAAACTTGTGATGGCGCACACAGTGCTTGAGGCAGATAATTCCAGCCGTTCCCGTGTTCGAGCCACTCATTTGCCCTTGGGTGACCACAGGACTGTGATGTGATGTCCCTCCATCTCCAGGCCTGACTCTTCCTCCCCCAAGCCCTCCTCTCCTTCTCCAGCTGCCAACGCAAGGAAGTGAAACCCCAGGACGCAGAGGAAGGTGAGCAACAGTTTGGAAGGAGCCTGGGTCTGAAGGACTCTATGTGAGGGATGCGTGTAAATGTGTCTGTGAGTCCTTGAGAAAGGAGATTGGAACTTTATAATAGCTAATTTCAAGATCCATCCTGAAGTACAACACTGTCAGTACTAAGATAACACCCATATTCCTACAAGGAAAACCAGCGAGTACTACTGTTCAAACGCATGCACTATGTTCGTCCGGGGAGACTAGAGAAGCAAATCCAGGGAGGCTCATATGTATATAAGAAAGAGCTCTTTATACAAGGGGAATTAAATATTGAGGAAATATCCCAGCCCAGACCAGATCAAGTCCATAAGTCTGATATTAGCCCATTTGTCCCACATCAATCTGTAACATCCTCTTCAGACTCATGCAACACATGCAATGACGCTGAATGCAGGAAGATCACAGGCCAGTGGGTGGAAAGTCTTGTGGATCCAGTGGTGGTAGAAGCATCGCAGCACTGCCGTGGGTGTCCATGTGGCTCCTCCAGCTCCACAGCTCTGGCTGCATCAACGTAGCTCCATCAGGCTCGTTGTCAGTAATGTCTTGATGGAAGCGAGTGAGTGTCCTGCCTCCAGCAAGCTCCTTAGTACATCCAAACGAGGTCATCAAGCTGCGACCTGATTGACAGGCTACACTCCACCTCTTCACTCTTAAGTCTCAAATTGACAACAGATTATGTGACTACCACATGCACCATCCACTAAAGCCAAAGATGAAGAACTTCAAAATTTTACCAAGATCTGCAGCTGAAATGGAGCAAATAAATGTTCAATCTGATAATTTGATAATTACTGGTGACTGAAAGTTTAAGCTGGAAACAAAGAAGACTCAATAGTCGTAAAATATGACCTTCGTGATAGAAATAGCATGGGGACTCACAAAATAGAATTTTACAAGACCTACAACTTATTCTCTAGTGGTGCTGTTGGCTAAGGGTTGGACTGATAACCACGGGTGGGCGGTTCAAACCCAGCAGCTGCTCCAAGGGAGGAAGTTAAGGCTGCGTGCTCTCATAATGATTTACAGCCTTGGGAACATTACATACATGCTTGCCAAAAGTTGGAATGGACTCAATGGCATGGGTAAATATGTATACAACTTATTGCTGCAAACATCTTTCTTCACCGACATAATGGTGACTAAATGTGCACCTCACCAGATGGACACACAAGGAATCAAATAGACTACCATTGTGGAAACTGACAATGAAGAAGTTCAAGATCTTCAGCTAGATTGAGGCCAGGGGCTGAGAGCAGAACAGATCATCAGTTACTTTGACTGATATCAATGACTCTCCTTTTGTGGATCTTTCCTCCCTCGTTACCATAAACTCACTGCCCCATAAGGTTCTACTTTGGGGAGGTTTCCGGTGGTGCTGTTGGGTAAGCATTGACCTATTAACCACAATGTTAGCATTTCAAACACACCAGCTGTGCCTAGGGTGAAAGATGAGGCTTTCTGCTCCTGGAAGGATGTATAGCGTCAGAAACCCTGCACAGCATCTCTGTGGGTTGGAATGGCCATGGTAGCAGTGGATCTGAGTTGTTGGTTTCACTGTCAATCTGATCACACGGAGATAGTTCTTAAAAGAACACATGACTCAAAACTCACAAACGCACTACCATGGAGGCAATTCTGACTCACGGAGATCTCCTATAAAGGAGAGCAAAACTGCCTCTGTGGCCTTCCAAGACTGCAACCTTTACAGGAGCAGAAAGCCTCATCTTTTGCCTGTTGAGTGGCTGGTTGTTATCTAACTACTGACCTTGCAGTTAGAAGTCCCAAACCTAGCCCACGATCCCACAGTGTTCAAAGCAGAGCTTCTTTCATCAAGTAAGGTAGACTTTGTTTGACTTTATGAATTGCTTGGGAAATAATTTTACTTAAGCCACCTGATCACCATTAGTGAATATTTTGATCAATGATTTTAAAGAAGAAATCCTGATCAAAGGGGAGGAACTGCAGAACAAACTTTAAATTCTCATGAACTCCAGACTTTCTGGAGTCCTGGAGGGCGGTTCATGTCTGATTAGTTCTGGGTTAATGGAGACGTCCTTGAGTTTGGCAGGGCACGATGTAGTTTTTATTTTATGAACCAAGGGATTTAAAGGGTGCTTGGCTTGCCTAACTCAGTGGTGTACTGTAGACTTGGACAAAGTCCACTTTTGCTATTTATTTCTGTCTGCCTTTCATTTGTGATGACCCAGCAGAGCAGAATGGAAAAGAATGGTCCTACCTGAGCCAATGTTGGACACTAGCTCTTAAGCTCTTGCTTCTGAGAACCTGGGACCATAGCTCTATAATGCCAAATATTCATTACCACTTCCTTCACGTCTTTGACTTCTGTCTGACTCATTAGCATCCCTTAGGTCTCCTGTGCGTGAGGAAGAATAGAGTCTCCCCGTGTATATATCCCCACAAGCAGAAAGCAAGGCCGGTGAAGGCTCTTCACCAGAAGTATAATCAAGGTCTTCTTAGAAGGACAAGCTTAAATCAGCGTCAGCACAAGGAGAGAGTCATTAACAGGCTGTTAGCTGGCCCTTTCTGTGTTCTTGATGGGTCAAAAGGGGCAGAATTGGAAAGGTGGGATGAAGATGGATCCAGGAAGAAAAGGAATTAAACACCATGCATAAAAATACCGTTAACTGACTCCATCAAGAAAGAGGCACTGTATCAGAGATTTCTCTCCCTCCTCATGAATTGAAACTCCGTTTTTTTCTGAGGACCCATATTTGTTCGCGGGACATGGGTATGAGTGTGCAGAGTTGCACATGCATGCATATGGGCTTCAAACAACAGTTACTCTCTGAAGAATTGGGCAAATAAAAAGGCAGGCCTGCAGTCCACAGTGAGGAAGGGCTCTGAATGGCACCCCATGCCCAGCTTGGCCCATTTTTGAGACCTAGAGAGCCAGAGTACTGTTCCCTAACCTAAAGCCACCCATCTATGTCCCCATAGATAACCACGAGGAGGAATACCCAGGGGTGCCAGCTGGTGATCAGCCCCGGTGTGAGGAGTGTCTCGCTGCTGGTGTGGGAATAAATGTGGATGCACAGCAGAGCCAAACAGCACCCTGTCCACAATCAGCCAAGGCAAGCTTGGCTTTACAAGCTGTCGATGGGTAGTGAAATCAGGTTGGTTGATTTTGCTCAGTTTAACATAGAAATAAGAGAGGAGAGAGAGAGGAGAGGAAGAAGAAGAAGAAGAAGAAGGAAGGAAGGAAAAAGGTGCATTATAATGTATTGAGTGAAGTAAGGGGAATCTTGGTTGGATGTAAACTTGATCTTGAAAGCCCATAGTCCATGAGTATGGATACCATCATCAAAATCCAAACCCATTGCCATGGAGTTGATTTTGACTCACAGCAGCCCTATAGGATAGAGTAGAATTGCCCCGCAGTGTTTCTGAGACTCCACCTTTCATGGAGAAGACGGCCTCCTTTTCCTTCCATGGAGGGGCTGGTGGGTTCCTGGTGCTCTACAGGGCCCCTATGAAAGGAGAGTAAGTAGCCATGTATATGACACAGAGGCAATGAATCAAGTGTTAGCTTTGTTTTGGAAAGTTGCCTATCAGCCATTAAAACATTTAGACAAGTCTTTTATTTTAAGAATCTTAAATTAAATACTTGAAAATCAAGATGCTTCAGGATCTCTGGTAGCTTCTGGGGCCACCAAGCTACCTAAAATGTGGTTCAGGGAAATCTCACGGCTTGCTGAGGAGAACAGACTTGGGAACAGATATGGCCTATTTACATTTTTCCTCCATGGCTCCTCGTGAGTGAACACCATTGCTTGCTGCGGAATGGAAAGTGCAGGGAAGTCAACCAAGCCAAAGATCCTAAGGAGATCTGGGCAAAGTGGGGCTGGGAGATGGGAGGAAGCAGATCTGCAGTAAAGTAAAATGCTGGGCCTTCTGGACACTGAGTACGGGAACACCTGGTTTTGTGGCTTGCCTCTTTATCGTGTTTCTCAGATCTTGAGAGTCTTTCCTTAGCTTTGTTCTGCAGATTGAAAGCAACCCTGTGTCACAAGAGACGATCGGCACCACTGCCCCCTGAGATCGCTTGGGTTATATAGACAGCAGTCGGTAGTGTACAGAGAAAAATGACTGGTGTTTGAGAACCACTTCTTCCAGTCTGCCTGGGCGGTAGGAGAGGTGGGTTGGGCTAGCAAAGCTCTATGAGGTAAGTGTTAAAAAAGAATAAGGAATGGGGTGAAGGAGAAAGAGCAGAAAGCAGAGGAGGAGGAGAGGGAGAGAGAAAGTGAAAGAATTGTCTTGCTTATGTGGGTGAATGAAAATTTTAGGCAGAAATAATAGGATAGTCCAGGCATAGAAAATACAAACGTTGTGACATATTAGGAGACAGAATAGTTTGATAGTTATATGTAGTTTTATGTGAGCTGTAAATGAATTAATTGCATGATACATTTAGAAAAAAAGACTATATTTGTATATGATCGGTATGTGAGACCACTCTGGAAAGTGCTCAAGCAACACCTGCAATGTGTGAAGAAGGAACAGAAAAGGTTTAGAAAGGGCTACATTTGTGAATTCACCAGATGACAACTGTCATGGATTGAACGATGGGTTAACTTGACTAGGCCATGTTTCACAGAATTGTGTGGCTGTCTTCTCTTTTGTGATCTAAAGAACTTCTCCTCCATTTCGTGATGAGTTAAAAACACTGAGCTCAATGTGTCAATGAGACAGGATTAAGTTACGTTAAAGCAGATCAGGTTTGTGTGTTATGTGCACAGGATCGGAGCAGAGTGGGTTCCAGCACCCTTACTCAGGTCACTTTCTTGATACATAAGAAGGGAGTTTCCATGAGGTTTGTCCAACAACATCTTATAAGAGCTAAGCAGAGAGAGAACTGAGCAGAGAGACTTCGGTAGTACCAGAAAAGAAGAGCTAGGAGCGGAGCATGTCCTTCAAACCCAGAGCTCCTCCCTGGAGAATCTCCTAAACTCAGGAGACGATTAATGTGAGACACACGGAGTTCTCTGGAGCAGTGGTTCTCAACCTTCCTAATGCTGCGACCCTTTCATACAGTTCCTTGTGCAGGGGTGACCCCCAACCATGAAGTTATTTTTGTGGCTACTTTATCACTGTCACTTTGCTACTGTTATGAATCATAATACAAATATCTGATATGCAGGATGTATTTTCATGGTTACAAATGCAACATAATTAAACATAATGAAAGCACAGTGATTAATCACAAAAACAATATATAATTATACATTGTGAACTATTTATGTGTTTTCTGATGGTCTTAGGCAACCCTTGTGTAAGGTTCATTCGACCCCCAAAGGGGTCGTGACCCACAGGTTGAGAACTGCTGCTCTAAAGGATGCTGGGTCTGCAGATGGAAACAAGGACAGTTCTCCCAGAGGTAACAGAGAGAGGAAGCTGTCCCCTAGAAGTGGGGGCCTCGGCTTGGACTTCCAGCCTCTCTGTTTGCCGAGCCGCTCACTGGTAGCACACTGTGATAGCAGCACCGGAGACCTGAGAGCGACCCATCTGCAAAGCACAGGGGCCTGCGTTTTCATGAGCCTAGACGTGAACATGACCCACAGCCACGTTACCTAGCGTCAGGAAAATGTTCACTCATCCTTAGTAGTATTTGCTTACTAAGAAATCCTGCCTAGTTTTATTGATTGAAAACCACACTGAGGGAGGCTTACTTTAAGTAGAAATGCACATAAATGGAGGGGTTGCTCTCTGCTCTGTTGGGGAGCGTGTTGTGACCAGAGGCTTGCAGAACTCTGACTTGGTATCTACCCTGGAGAGCCACTCTGCGGTCACTAACTCAGCATCATGACGGGGGCAGGGGACTGGCCAACATTTGAGTGATCACCCTGAGTCCGAGCCACGTTAATGGAAACTAACAACATCAATGTGAGAGCATGATGTTTCCATCAGATAGCATGTCTATAGACTATTCTATAGCTATGAAATTAAAAAGGTACATCTATAGATGCTGACAAAATCACCACTATAAATTCACTAAGTGAAGAGCGTGCGTGGAGCAGCTAAATTCATGACCTAATTTTTAAAAGTACAGAACTCGATACACCCAGCAAAGACACAGAGGAAGAGAGTGTATCAGGAGGAACCAGGTGGCACTCCCAAAGGGGGTAATTAAGCCGAGTGCAATAGGATTATTATCATTACTATTAGCTTTTTGGTTATTAAATAGGTTAAGGCTTGTAGAGTATATCAGTTTTCCACTCAACAATTCATACCCTATGTGTTTCATATCCTTGATTACAATTTCCACAATGTAACATTACTCATTCCACTTCTTCCCTGTGTTTCCCATCTCCATTCCACCTTCTTTCCTAACCATTCTGAACTTTGTTCTTGGGGAAATACTGCCCGTTTGACCTCACATGGCCTCTCAGGTGCCCGTACTGGTAATTGCACTCCCTTCTAGATTGGTCTACTGTCCCGTCCCACGGGACATCAACAACGTGGATACCTGAAAGAGGGACTGGGAATGAAGATGGGCAAGGGACGTGGAGAGATGAAGGCAAGACAGGAATCTGATCAAGCCTCGTTTATTGAGCTGAGAGCAGAGGATTAAATAGCCAGCGAAGGGCGGGCACCATTACGTCACATGGAAATAAGGTACAGCTGAGGTAGCCAATAGTCGTGCATCTCCCAAATAAGGAAGAAATGGCGGGCCACTGTGATCAAACAGGTCAGTATGCTAATGAAGCATACCAGGCGCCTGGGGGGAAATGCCACCAGTCATGTATTGACCAATGAACATAGCAGCTGCTAGTGAAAGAGCACCAATCCTAGCAAGGGTCAAGACATCACCATCTGGCGGGAATGAAACAAAGGCAGTAAAACCACAGGGCACAGTTTGTATGGCAGGAAACAGAGTAAATTCATAAAGGTCGTACATGGCTCAAATCCAGGGTAGGGGACACTCAGTTCCCTATGGTCTACTGACTGACTTGAAAATAAAGGCACAGGGGTGAGTTCAATTCCAGGCCTGGAGGGCGATGAAGGGCCATAGCCCTGAGAGTTCCACTAGTCCCAGTTGACCAGTAATTCTGGTATTTTATAGGATTTTGAGTTTTGTTCCGTATTTCTCTCCCACTCTATTCAGGACCCTCTACTTTGATTGATTCATTTCAGAGTTGGCAGTGGTAGCCGGGCACTATTTATTACTGCTGGTGCTAGATGCTTGAGGTTCTGGCAGCAGAGCCTGAGGTTTGCATGGCCCATTAGGTTATTATATTATATTATGTTACGTTATGTTGTGTTGTGTTATGACATGGTCTATTGCTCTCTGAGTTTCTTCGCTCTTCTTCACCATGGTTCGGGGACAGACCAATGGCTGTACCATAGATGCCCCCTCACGAGTTTTTAGGACCTTGGTTGTTACTATCAGAGTAGGATCTAGAACAGTCTGTGAATTGTGTGATGCTCCTTAATTCTGGTTTAGCCCAAGAGTGTGGTTTTGATACCCTCAGTCCAGTGACATATTCCCACAAGAAGTTTGGTCTTGGCTAAGCGGGTTCCATAACTTTGGCCCCTGTGCTCAGCTGCACCCCTGGGTCCATCTGCAGCACGTGGCTGCTGTGCTAGGTGCTGTGGAGTTGGCTCTGGCTCACAGTGGACCTATGTAGAGCCGAAGGAGACTCTGCCCTGGCCTGTGCCACCCCACCACGGCTCTTATGTTTTGAGTCCATTGGTTCAGCCACTGTATCAGACCATCTTGTCCAGGGCCTTCCTCTTTTTCGCTGCTTTACCAAGCATGACGTCCTTCTCCAGGGACTGCTCTCTTCCAAGACAGGTCTAGTGTATGTGAGATGACGTGTCACCATCCTCGCCTCAGAGGAGCATTCTGACAGTATTTGATTCCTTGACAGATCTGGTTGTTCTGTTGACAGCCCATGGTACAGTCAACATTCTTCGCCAGCACCATAATTCAAACGTGTCCATTCTTCTTCAACCTCTCTTTGTCAAATGCATCTATAGATATATTACTAGGAGGGCCTTTGAAATGTGTCAGCAGGGTTAAGAAAAATCTACAAAGCGGTAAACCATCCTGAAAAGGGGCATTTGCGGTGGAGTTGGTGCATTATCCCACATAATTCTGGAGACTTTAAGATAAGCACCCATACATTCTCCAACTCTTCAAATAAACGTTGATGACAGGACAGAGCACTCCTGGTGGGCTAGCCCTGTTCCTGGAAGTGCCGTCCGGACAGTACCAGCTGTCGGCCAATCTCTCCTGACTCCCCCAGGGCCTTCTTGGGGACTTCAGTCCATGGAGGCAGCTTCACGTCCCATTTGATAAATGCGTGGTCAATAGCTCAAGCCGACTGAAATAATTGTGGAAGACACGTCTGTCTGTGGCTGCCAAGAAGGAGAACTGGACGGTGCTGGCCAGCGTTTCCTGGAGCCAAAGGCAGGTTTCCTATAATTAGAAGCAATTTGCTAGAAAGTTTACCAGTCTCTTCCAAAGCATACACGATGGCAAATGGTTAAAGGTTTCTTTATTTTTCCTTTCCTTTGCCTGACACATTGCAGATGGCAAGCGTGCAACATTGACCTTCCCTGGGCTGGGCTGTTATTTTAGAGGATCACTTCTTCGCCGAGTCAGTGCGGTAGGAAGAAGGAAACCCACCTCCTCTGTCATTGCAGGATGTGGGAGCACGTTCAGAATCACATACCAAACAGCTCGAGGCTCAGCCCTTTCCAGTGGTCTCCACTGGGAGCCTGCAGCCTTAGCCAAGCAGGGAAATCAAAGCCAAGACCAGGCGCATTGAGTTTCCACTTCAGTATATGTAAGAGCAGGGGCGACTCGGGCTGCGTTTACAAGAGATAGTTCCATTTCTGTCTCTCAGAGGTCAACTATGAAGGTCAGAGTTGGCAGGAATGGTTAGACAAGGGTCTAGGAAGCACCCAACCTCTGCTTTCTTCCGAAAATTGTTTCTTTACATCCATGTTCACACAGCCTCGTGGGAGCCTGGGAGCATCTCCGAGGTGCAAATGGTGTACATGCTCAGCTGCAAAATGAAAGGTTGGAAGTTTCAGGGTATTTACAAGTGACTAAGAGTAAAGGCCTGGTGATCTACTTTCCCAAATCAGCCACTGAAAGCCCTGTTGAGGTACAGTGCGGCTCTGCCACACCAGCAAGCCAGTCTCTGTTACTCTGGATGATGACTGTCCTTTGGGTCTGTAACGCATCCCAGCCTTTCTCTCTGCTGATTAGATAACAAGCGGATTAGCCACAGGATGGAGGCCCCTTGCAGGGCGTGGGGGGAGGGCAGGAGATCTTGTTCCAGCGCCCGCTCTAAGCCTCTTTATCAAAGTGGGGACATTTTCAGCCGATTTGCCTTTGAAACTGGGCAAGTTCACTTGACCCCGGGGTTAAGTGCTGCTGGGGCCCCTGGGACCACATTGTTCCAGGAATGGAAAGGTTCAGTGAGCTTGGCCTCCCTTCATCATCTGTTTACAAGATCCAGCCACCTTTTGACCCGGAGCAGAGCAGCCCCTTTGATGCCCGGAGAAGAACGCCTCTCCAAGACTGTGAGCTCCTTGGTCAGGAAGCATGTGCTTACGCCTTAAGACATCCATGCTAGAATCAATTAGTTGTTGGGGCAGCAGTGGTGGTGGTGGACGTGGTGGTAAAGGTGGAGGTGGTGGAGGTGGAGGAGGTGGAGGTGGAGGTGGTGGTGGTGGAGGTGGAGGTGGTGGTGATGGTGGAGGTGGAGGTGGTGGAGGTGGAGGTGGTGGTGATGGTGGAGGTGGAGGTGGTGGAGGTGGAGGTGGTGGTGATGGTGGTGGGGTGGTGGAAGTGGAGGTGGTGGAGGTGGAGGTAGAGGTGGTGGTGGTGGTGGTGGTGGTGGAGGTGGAGGTGGTGGTGGTGGTGGAGGTGGTGGAGGTGGAGGTAGAGGTGGTGGTGGTGGTGGAGGTGGAGGTGGTGGTGGTGGTGGAGGTGGTGGAGGTGGTGGAGGTGGAGGTGGTGATGGTGGTGGAGGTGGTGGAGGTGGTGGTGGTGGAGGTGGTGGTGGTGGTAGTGGTGGTGGAGGTGGAGGTGGTAGAGGTGGTGGTGATGGTGATGGTGGAGGTGATGGTGATGGTAGAGGTGGAAGTGGAGGTGGAGGTGGAGGTGGTGGTGGTGGTGGTGGTGGTGGAGGTGGTGGTGGTAAAGGTGGAGGTAGAGGTGGTGGAGGTCATGGTGGTGGCGGTGGAAGTGGTGGTGGTGGAGTTGGTGGAGGTAGTGATGGTGGTGAACAGCTGTGGAGCTGGCCCAACTCATGCAGTCCCCATGCACAAAGAGGCAAGCCATTGCCAGGTCCAGGTCCTGTACCTTCCCTGTGGTGGGTGGATGATTGCACCCTATCACTCATAGGCTTCTGGTTGGCCGGTTTTCAAAAGATGATCACCTGGCTCTCCTTTCCTGTCTTGAAGCTCTGAGGAAACCTGTCCAGCATCACACTCCCTCTCTGCCAGTGAGTGGATTCTGACGACAGTAACCCTGGAAGGCAGATTTCTGAGGCTCTAGAACTGAACAGCTGCAGAAAACCTTCTTCTTCCCCTCAATACCATAGCAGCACACAAACCTCCCGGAGCAGGGAGGCTTCTCTTGAGGTACACTGGCGGAGATGCTAACCCAGGCCTCCTGCATGCTCCCAGGGTCGATTGAGCAGGTGAGAAGAGAAACACAGGGTGATGAGCCAGGGATAGGCCAGCCATCTCAGAGGCTTCCATCCAGGTTGTTAGCTCTGCTGTGATAGGGCCACCTTAGAACCTGTCCATCTGTGGGGCCCAGAGGCCTCAGAGAGTCCAGATTATTCCCTACAGCAGCATTCAGGGAGCAAGCTGCCTCTTCATGAGTGGCGACGAGGATCATTCAGACTTTTCCCCTCCCTTTGCTCACAAGTTCCTTGAAGCTTCTGCACGCCAGGTGTACGTGGGTAGGGCATGGGGGTAGTGGAGATGGGTAACAAGTAGGGGTACATTCCTAATGAAATACAGACAACCCATGATCACATCAAAAGATTCCTGCAGTCACTGTCTTATAATGATGAGAAATGAAAGGCAATCGGAAAAGTCTCCAAGCAGCAAAGTGGTTAATCCTTTGTGTTCCAGCCATTTGAGGGAGCACCTGGCAGTGAATGTCATGAGAACTCACCTATGGGAGCATCACATTTGTCCAAGATCTATTAATGTTGCTGTCAAGTGTTGTAGAATCAGTTCCAACTCCATGCCCACCCCCACTCTCCTCCCCTGGCCCCTGCACAGCAGAATGAAACCCTACCCTGGTCCGGCACCATGCTCCTAATTGCAGGGCTTGTGTCCACTGCTGCAGCCACAGGGTCAGTCCATCTCGTTAAGGTCTTCCTCTTTGGGGCTGACTCTCTGTTTCCCAAAGCATGATGTGCTTTCCTTGGGACTGGTCTCTGCTTGTTACATGCCCAAGTGCATGTAACTGATCTGGTCATTCTTCTGGCAGGCCAGTGTCTTCGATATTCTTCACCAACATGATTATTCAGACACCACTCCTTTTATGTTGGCCTCCCTGCTTCATTGTCCAGCTTCCACCTCTACGTGAGGTCACTGAGAGCACCACGGCTTAGGTCAGGCTCACCTGAGTAGTCTTCAAAGTGACAGCTGGACTTTCTAACACTTTAAAGTGGGCTTGTGCAGCAGATTCACCCAATGCAACGCGTCATTTGACATGTTGTAATGAATCAGCAAACATAGCAAGCTAATACATGCAGTACAATCCTGCTGGTGTGAAAAACAAAATCCCTGCAAAATAAAACCTGTGCATTTCATATGCATAGCTAGAAATACATAGACCTGCGAGAATGAAGGCTGAGCTGTTCATCGAAACTTCCCCCGAGGAGAGGTTCAAGGATGGAATGAGAGGATGGGGAAATCGTGTGTGTGTGTGTGTGTGTGTGTGTGTGTGTGTGTGTGTGTGCGCACACGTATATATGTATTTTCCCCCATGGGAAAGTTCCATTATCTTCTCATCCTATTTTTCTAGCAAGTTTTGAAGCCCCTGGGCTCATGTGTGCGCACATATACACACACACACAGGTAGTTAGGAAGTAGCTCCATGAATGATGCAAAGGTTAATGTACTCATGGACGAACCAAAAGGTCAGAGGTATGAGTAGACTCAGCGGTGCCTTGGAAGAAAGGCTTGGTGATGTACATTTATAAAAATCAGCCATTGACAACCATGTGGAGCCTGGTCCTACACACACACACAGTCAACGACAACTGGTTTACTGGAGCTGGGTGTCAAACCCAGCCAGCTGGTGAGCACGGATCTCTCTGGCTTTGGATAGCCCTCTCACGCTCCCCACACAAACAGCAAGGGTGATGTTTTCATTCCTTATGACATTCCTGTTGGGTAGTCTTAAGAATAGATCTTATTCTCTTAAAATAATGTATACAAGGAGAATAAATTCCCAGACCAGATAAATGAGCCTCAAAGAAATAAACCCAGGACAAGAGCTTACCTACTTCCAAAAGGTTTTATAGGAAAAAATTCCTTCCACTTCATTCTTACCTGTAAATCAGGTGCACAGACTCAACTCCGACTCACAGTGGCTCACAGAGCAGAAGGCTGCTCCCTAGGGCTTCCACGCGTTCTTCTTCTTCCTCTTTTTAAAATACTATTAATCTTTCACTCATCTATCAGTTTGACTTCCATGCGACTGTGATGTTGAAAGCTGTGTCCCTGGTGTTTTCAGCATTGGAAGGGTCACTCCTGGTAGACAGGTTTCAGCAGACCTGCCAAGCTAAGCTAGACTAAGCAGCACCTGTCCATCTACCTCAAAAATGGCCAGTGGAGCCGCTATGGGAAACAGCAGGACACTGTCAGATACAGTGCCGGAAGATGAGCCCCCTCAGGTTGGAGGTGACTCACAGCACGAGTGGGTAAGAGCTGCCTTCTCAAGTACAGTCAGCCGTAATGATGCTGATGAGTAAGACCTCGGGGCCTTCTTTTGTGATGCGGCCTGGCTCAATGAAGAAGCAGAAGCGGTACCACTCATTAATAAAATGCCACTCTAGTAAAATTGGAAGTTGCCAAAAATGAAAGACTTGAAGGTAGCTCTCTTGGGTATTCCTTCGTGGGCTGAGGGGACCTGGCATTGGACGCTTTGAACCGGACAATCATAAGGTCTGTAATGCTGGGGTGATGGATTGAAGATGTCACATTCATCATTAGTAAGAGGGGCTTCAAGGTCTATCCTACAGGATGATGCTGCCAGCTGCAGGATAAGACCCAAAGGCCTATGAGGGAGACCAGTTAATACAAATGTATTTCAAATCGACATGCCAACCACTAGTGCCAAATATTAAAGAATTGAAGAATTTTTGACCAGATCTTTAGTCTGAACTTGATCAAGCATTCATTAAAGATACATTGTGATTGGAATATGAAAGTTGGAAACAAAAAATAAAAGGCAATAGTTATTTTTTTGAGGGGGGTGGTTACTAATGGAATTGACAGTGGAGATTCTACAACAAGATTTTGTAAAAACAATGAACTGGAAGTATCTTTCTTCAAGAGCATGAACATTGACTGCGCACATGGGCAGCATCATATAGAATACAAAGTCATCCAATCCTGTGAGTAGATGGAGAGGTTCCATGTCAACAGTCAGAACAAGGCCAAAGGCCAACAGCAGAACAAAGCATCATTCAAGACTCATATCAAGAGTCATATATGAGTATAGGGAAATATATTTATGTGCATATATTTATAGTTTTAGTATTAAGGTAGCAGATGGACATTGGGCCTCCATTCAAGTACTCCCTCAATGCAAGAATATTTGTTCTATTAAACTGGCCTTCCATGATGCTCACCTTCCCACCACAATCACTGAAGACACAGCGGGTATGTAAGCAATGGTGGTGAAGCAAGCTGAAGGTGCCTGGCTATCAAAAGATATAGTATCTGGAGTTTTAACGGCTTGAAGGTAAACAAGTGACCATCTAGCTGAGAAGCAACAAAGCCCACATGGAAGAAGCACACCAGCCTGTGTGATTATGCGGTGTCAAAGGGATCAGTTATCAGGCATGAAAGAACAAAAAATCATATCATTGTGTGCTCACCTCCCCAAGACAATCACTGAAGACCAGTGGGTGCATAAGCAAATGTGAAGAAAGCTGATGATGCCTGACTATCAAAAGATACAGCATCTGGAGTCTTAAAGGCTTGAAGGTAAACAGGCAGCCATCTAGCTCAGAAGCAACCAAATCCACATGGAAGAAGCCCACCAGCCTGTGTAATCACGAGGCATTGAAGGGATTAGGTATCAGGCATCAAAGAAAAAAATCCATATCATTGTGAATGAGGGAGAGTTCAGAGTGAGGACCTAAAGCCCATCTGTAGGCAATTGGACATCCCCTTACAGAAGGGTCGCGGGGAAGAGAGGAGCCAGTCGTGGTACAGTGTAGCAACAATGAAACATACAACTTTTTTCTAGTTCCTAAATGCTTCCCCACCACCCACTATCATGATTCCAATTCTACCTTACAAATCTGGCTAGACCGGAGGATGTACACTGGTACAGATGGGAACTGGAAACACAGGGAATCCAGGACAGATTCTCTCTTCAGGACCAGTGCTGAGAGTGGTGATACTGGGAGGGTGGAGTAGAGAGGGGAAACCGATGATAAGGAACTACATATAACCTCTTCCCTGGGGGATGGACAACAGAAAAGTGGATGAAGGGAGACATTGGGCAGAGTAAGATATGACAAAATAACAATTTATAAATTACCAAGGGTTCAAGAGGGAGAGGGGAAAATGAGCAGCTGATGCCAGAGGTTTACATGGAGAGAAAATATTTTTCGAATGGTGAGCGTAATGAATGTACAGATGTGCTTTATACAATTGATGAATGTGTAGATTGTGATGAGTTATATGAGGCCCCAATAAAATGATTGGGGGGGGGGGAGAGTCAAGCTGAAGAGGAGAGAAATTTTTTCAAGTCCATGAGAGCTAAAATATGACTTTGAGTATATCCCACCTAAACTTAGAGACCATTTCAAGAATAGATTTGATGTATTGAACAATAATGGCCGAAGACCAGACAAGTTGTGGGGTGGGATTAAGGACATGATACACAAAGAAAGCAAGTGGCTATAAAAAGGCAGGAGAGAAAGAAAAGACAAAAGTGGATGTTACAGGTAACACTGCAACTTGCTCTTTAATGTCACCAAGGCAAGAGGAAGAAGTAACAAGGCTGAAGAGAAAATCGCAAAGGAACAATTGAGAAGACAACACTAAGTGTTATCATTTAGCATGTAAAGATCTAGAGTTAGGAAATTATAAGAAAAGACCATGCTTGGTATTTACCAAACTGAATGAACTGAACAAATTCAAGTCACAATTTATAATATTGAAGTATCCTATGAGAAAATATTGAATGACAAAAGAAATATCACACGATGATGGAACGGATGCACCGAGCCATGCACCAGAAGAACTGGCTGACTTTCAACCTTTACAAGAGCAGTATGTGAGCAAGTACCTATAGTCTTGAATAAAGATGTCCAGGATGCACTGAAGACTCTGGCAAAAGGCAGGATCCCGGAACTGACAGTATACCAATTGAGATGTATCACCAAACATGCAATACCGAAAGCACCCACTCATCTACACCAAGAAAGTTAGAAGACAGCTACTTGGCCAACAAATTCATAGATCCATATTTGTGTCCCTTCCAAAACATGTGTTCAATCTATTTTTGTTTGTTTTCCTTTTGCTATGCTAAGCAGTCATCCTTGCTGAAGACTCTAGTCTTTGATCTTCACCAGTAAGTGCTTCAGGTCCTCTTCATTCTTAGCCAGTATGGTTCTGACATATGCATATTGCAGGTAACTAATGAGTCTGCCTCCAATCCTGGAAGCTGCATTCTTCTTCGTGTATCCAGCTTCTCAGATTATTTTCTCCATGTACAGATTGGGGAAGACTCATTAATTATCTTCAATAAGAAAACATCACAATCAGACTGACTGAAAGCAAAGAGGACTTGAAGCACTTGCTGATGAAGACAGAGGATGACAATCTTTAGTAGGGACACTATGGCTTAACACGAAAACAAAAATCCTAAGCTACATCGTGATAAATGGAGAAAATCTTCACGTTGTTAAGGATTTCATTTGACCTGCATCCATAATCAGTGCCCTAGAAGCAGCTGGCAAGAAAATAAAATGATGCATCGCACTGGGCAAAACCACTGAAAATGATCTCCTTAGAGTGTTCAAAACCAGAGATGCCACTTTGAGGCTAAGGGGCCCCTGAACCAGGGCACTTTCAGTAGCCTCCCATGCACGTGGAAGATGAACAGTGACTAAGGCAGGGTGAAGAATTTCACTGATGCCTTAGAATTGTGCTGCTGGCAAAGAACATCGAGCATATCCCAGACGGGTAGAGGAGCAAACACGCCTGTCTGGGAAGAGGTACGACCAGAATGCTCTGAAGAAGTGAGGAGGTCCAGAGTCTGTCCTACATATTTTGGACATGTTATCCAAGGAGAGTTCAATCCTTGGAGAAGGACATCATGCTTGGTAAAGCAGAGGGTTCCTGGTAAAACGGACGACCATTAGGGAGATGGACTAGCAGTGTGGCCTCAACAACTGGCTCAAACATAGAACTTGTTATGAAGCTGGTACAGTGCTTCGTAGTCACTGGTGGGCTTAGCATCAGCTGGACTGACTCGCTGGCATCTAGCAACCACAATCAGGCCTTCATGGTCAGGCCTTTGCTCTAAGTGGCTGTGAGTGGACTCCAATGTCCAGCCCTTTGGTTAATACTGCACTACCGTTTGCACTCTCCACAGACTTCAAAGATGGATTTAAAATACGCATCAAGTCCATTCCAACTGATGGTGACCCCATGCGTGTCAGAGTAGAGCTCTGCTCCGATCCATGGCTGATTTTTCCAGCTCTTTCTTCTGTGTGGACTTGAACTTCACACCTTGTAGTGAACCATGGAGCACATTAATAGATCAGTACACAGTCTTCGTGCCCCCTTCCCCTCCAAACAACTCTTCCCGAGAACCAGGCCCACCTATTGCTGACAGAGAAGAAAGACCAGCTTCCCTGGACCTATCTTGGAGACCGTGGAGGTGTCCGTGCTGTGGAGGACAGGCAGCACACCTCCTGCAAAATGGACTCTGGATTCTCCTGAATCCAAGACGAAACTTCCAGGCCAGTCAGCTTCTCGCATTCTCAGGTTGGATCTACTGAATATGCAGGGGTGGCATCCGGAGTGAGGAGAAACCATTCAAACAACTTAACTCCATTATCTTTTTGTTCCAGTTGTGCATGACCTTTCAGGGGTTCCCTCTCTATGTCACAAGGTTGAAGGCTGAGCACAACTTTATCCTTTCTCTTTGTAGACAAAAGGCATCATTTACCACCTTCTTTCCTTAAAATGTGTGCCTCTCACCTAACGCCTGGGGGCAGGGCGCGCACTGGCCTGGGGGCAGGGCACAAGCTGGCCTGGGGGCAGGGCACACACTGGCATTGGCAAGGGATCAGCACCTGGCACACACTGGCTGACAAAAGAAAGGGGGCATGATGGCACCTGCAATCAAACTCCAAGGACAGGAGTCAGGCTGGCAAGGGTGTCCCAATGTGTGTGTGTGCACCCGTGGAGGAGAGTAGGGTAGTTTGGAGGGCTTCCTAAACACCACCATGAAATGAAATCCAGTTTTCCGAAGGCAAGGCTCTTGAAAAATGTTGGGATCCCATTTTCCCAATGAGATAACGAGGAATAATTGAAGCCCATTATAAACACTGGCCAACAACAACAAAAGAATGATGTATTGGATAAAATTATCTTTGGCATTGGATATCCAGCCAGTTTCTTTCTTTCTTTCTTTGGCTCTAGAGCTACAATGAATCCTGATGGCAGAACAAGTAAGCTCTTAGCTGCGAACTGAAAGATGGGTGTTTTGAACCCACTCTGCAATGCTAAGCAGAAAGATCTAGGGTTCTGCTTCGGTCAAGGTTGTTGTGGCTCCAGCTCATAGCTGCCCTGTGTGCAGCAGAACAAAGCCCTGCCCGGGCCTGGGCCCACCTCACAATTCTTCGTAGGTGACTGGTGGTTGAGCGGCAGCCCATGTTTGATTCCTGGAACATGCCCTTCAAGGGCAGTCACCACCTGTCTGTCAGCCGGGGCTTGCGTGTTGCTATGATGCTACACAGGATTCCACGGGGCTTCCCGACGAAGAAGAAAGGCCTGGAGAAGCCGCCCAGTACAACCCCTGGATCACAGAGGTTCCATCTCCAGCCAGTCTTGGGGATGGGTAGCATTTCATTCTCTGTGCCTGCGTTTGCCATGTGCATCATGCAATGCCAGGGAACAATGCCAGGGGACCTCCTGGTGGTTCCTGACACTTACTTGACTTGCTGACTTCACCCGGTATGATCACTCCCACGGTCAGCAGTTCAAAACTACCAGTCGCTCCTCTGGAGAAAACAAGACGTTCCATTCCCATAAACAGCTACCGTCTCAGAAACCCACAGGGGCAGTTCTAGCCTGTTCTGTAGGGTCACTGTGAGTCAGCATCCAAATGATGGCAAGGGAAACATGAGTGGCTTTTCAGGAAATGTTGTAATTCACTCCTTCAGTTTTAATTCACACCTGTCCTCCTTCAGAACAATCTCCTGCCGTTTCCTCTCGGCCTGTGTCCTTTTGTCTATTACAACAATGTGTGCACTTCATCCATGAAGCCAGCCTGCACCCTCTCCATGGAAGGCCATGGGCTAGCTTCTGAGCACAGAGACCTTGGTCAGAAGTGGCCTGGACCTCAACAAGCTCACCAGGGTGTCTGGTGGAAGTCAGATAGGAAACAGCTAATATGGGTACAAAGTGTCGTGTCCTACAGCAGGGTGATCCATGAAAAGAAGAACAAGCACCCAGGGCGGGAACACTGGCATTGTCAGCAGATCAATGAGGTTTAGCAAGGCAGGGTAACTTTCATGTGGGCTTTGATGTATGCGCAGGAGTGTACCACATACAAAGAGAAGAGCATTCTAACCCAGCATTGGCGTATCTTCCAACTTGACTTCAAGAACGATGCCCCTGAGTATATATACCTCATAGTAAAGGGCCTTTTTCCTTACATAGTTTTGGAGGAGCAAAGAATTTATATGCGTCTTTGTCCCGGGCCTTCACAGGATCTATACAACTGCCTCTTGAGGGAAGGAAAATTTGGCCAAATATCTTGTGTCTAGAAGCCACAAAAATATACAGAGCGGAGCTCAGTTTGACATATAAATCCTTTATATACATGTATTCACAGCTCAATTTCCGCACCCTCCAACTGCCAGTAATTTATCCAGACAGCTTCAGCTGAAACCATTTCTCGCTGGATATAATTCTCTGAAAGGTGCACGAGAATTGTCTTCCTCCTACAGGGCTCTGTTCTTTTCTTGCCAAGAGAGCGTGGAGCCCTGGGCCCCTGACTTCCCTGAGCTGGGGCGGGCAGAGTATGGCTCCAGTCCTCCCTGGCAGGCCAAGCAGATGGAGTCTTTGAAATTCAGCTCAGCTTCATGTGTCCAGTGCCTCAGAGTTTATGGAAGGCTTTCATCCGTCTTCTTCACAGTGACCTGGTGATTCACTCTGTTTCACAGGGGAGAAAACTGATGCTCAGGGAGGGTGGAAGAAAGGACAGAAAGAAAGGGAAGGGCAGACTTAATTGGCATGGGCTTTTGCCAGGTGTGTTTCGCACAGGTGATCTAAGCAAATCCTCAGAACCACCCTTCCCAGGGGTTGTGGCGTCTGTTCTGACTCACCCGACGTCCGTGCCTCGGGACAGAATGGAGCCGCATATGGTATCCACGGCTGATTTTTAGATCACCAGGCCTTTTGTCTGAGGTGCCTCTGTGTGGGCTTGAACCTCCAACCTTCCAGATAGCAGCTGAGGGCATTAATTATTCGCATCACCCATCCATACCATTGAGTCAACTCTGACTCACATTGAACTGCCCTGCCCGGTTTCCAAGGCTACCATCTTTCTCTGGGCACACCTCGTGGATATGAATTGCCAACCTTTTGTTGGCAGCCAAGCGCTTTGCCCACTGTACCACCAGGGCTCCTTTGGCACCGCCCAAGCCCATTGCCCTCCAGTCAATTCAGATGCCTAGCGACCTTCTACAGGGTTTCTTAGAGCATCCATCTTCACTGTATCAGATAACCTCACCTTTCTTACACAGATCGGCTGGTGGACTTGAACCACTGATCTTGAAGTTAGCTGCCCAGAGCCTAACCGACAGCACCACCAGGGCTCCTCCGATAAGCCTGCCCCAACTCCTGGTGGCCCCATGCGCAGAGGAGCAAACACTGCCTGTCCTCTATGGGAGCAGCCCATTGTGATCACCAGGTTCTCACTGCCTGATTTCTAGAACTAGATTAGCAGGCCTTCCTTCCTAGTCTGCCTTAGACTGGAAGTTCTACTGAAACCTGCCCAGCACCACACACACCTCCACTGTTGATGAAGTGCACTGACTAGGAGTCAAGCCCAGGGCCTTAGGAAGGAGTTACCAGGGCCTCGTTTTATACCTCAGGAGACAAGCTAAGAAACGAACAAAGCTAACATGGGATCCCAGGTCTTAACCAAGTCACACTTTGCTGGATCAAATCCTAAGGCTTTTGGCACCATCATATTGCCCCACGAGTCTATCCTGAGGACCTACTGTGTGTTCATCATCAGAAAGTATGAAGAAAAGTGAGGACCTCAGGACCCAGGACCCTTGATGTTGCTGAAGAGCACGAGCAAAGCGAGGCCTTCCAGACAGTGAGAGGAGCTGAAGAGTGGTCAGGGCCCTTGAAAGCCCCCCACAGGCCTGGCACTCACTGGCTAAGGCATTCCAGCTGAGCTCCCAACAGCCTGGCAGGTAGATGCAAACATCGTCCCCTTCTCCAGCCCAGGGCTGCCTAGCTACTAAGTGCAAGTTTCTCACTGGGGCACTCAGTGCCTGCTTCTGCCACTTGCCAGCCATGCATGCTCGGGCCTCCTCCTTTACAGCTGTAACGTGGGGATAGGAGCCCTGGTGGCACAGTGGATTAAGCGCTTGTCTAACTGCAGGCACAAGGTTCAAACCCCGGAAGTGTTCTGCTCTCATAAAGATTTGCAGTCTCAGAAACCTTAAGCACTGGTTCCGGTCTGTTCTGTTCTGGGGGGCCACCATGAGTCACCATTGACCTGCTAGCAGTGGGGTGATATGTGCATTGTTGCGTATTTTTTAATCTGCCTATGGGTGGTTTTTGTGATGCGGATGTGAGGCCAAGGCCTTGTTGGAAGATTGCAAGAAGGCATTCAAAGCCCTAAGCCCAGATGGTGCCCAGGCTCTTGCAGGAGGAGCTGCATGTGCGTTTGTGAAGTTGCCCTGGCCTCAGCTAACCCCTGACACAGGGGTCACAGAGGCTAAGTCTTACCTGGGATGCCTCCCTCGTCTCTCCATACCACCACCAGCCCCCAACCCAGCATCAGTAGTTCAATCCTACCTCAGGTCCACTCTGCGCTGCAGCTGACTCGATGGTGATGAGTTTTAGTTCAAGAAAAGCCTGGATGCCTTTCCAACCACTGAAAGCTGCATGGGAAGCCCATGAACGTGACTGTGCTGACTATGCTGAGAGCATGGATCTATTCAATCGTTTCAATGACATAGAATAAAATAAGAAAGCTCAAACTCAATGCCATCGTGTCTAGTCTAACTCATAGCAACCCTGTAGGACAGAGAGGAACTGCCCCTGGAGATCTCCCAGGCCATAAATCTTTATGGGAATGGGCAGCCATGACCTTGTCCTACAAAGTGGCTGGTGAGTGTGAACTGCTGACCTTGTGGTTCACTGCCAATGCCGACCCCATTAACCCATCAGGACTCCTTCATCATTTCCAAATGGGGACAAACTGACACAGCATTAAAGGGCAGGTAGGAGTTGTCCATAAGACGGATGTTTATAACCCAGAGGTGGCCTGCATTTGTTTATGGATATATTATATCAAGTAATGCTTCCGACTGTGGACAAAAAAAGAGCTAATCGCGACATCCCATCCATGTGCAGATGGCCCCTGTTATTGTTAGTTCTTGTCCAGTCACTTCTGACCCTTATCCAAAGAGCTTTGATCTTTTGGGAGCAAATCCCTAAGCCTGTCTCCCAAGGTGCCTCTGGGTCGGTGCAAACATCCAAGCCTTCAATGAGTAGTTGGGGTTTAACCCTTTGCCCCACTCAGGGCTCTCTTTAGACATCTGCTCTGTGCCATGTGTACGGACATGCAGACAAATACAATTTGGCCCCCAGCACTAAGCAGGAGCCAAACCAAACCCACTGCCATGGGGTCGATGCCGACTTCGCAGCCCTATAGGGACAGGGGAGAACTGCCGAGAGCTTCTGAGACTCTCACTCATTACAGGAGTAGAAAATCCTATCTTTTCCCGAGGGAAGGCGAGGAGAGAGTTTCAAATAAAAAGTGACCAGGGCAATCATCTTGGTTATCTCAGTGCACAGGAGAGGGAGCACCCACGGGCTTGGAATAATGAAGGAACTCTTCCAGAGAGGGGCCATTTGAACTGGGTCTTGAGGCATAAATAGGAGCTCAGCACTTGGATTAGGCAAAGGAAGGTCCCAGGGTGTTTAAGGCTCTGGAGGGCTTTGCAGCAGAGTCTCTAAGTGCATCTGTTTTCAGTTTAGGCTTTATGAGTTCAAATACCACCTTCCCAATTACCAGGTGACTTCAGGAGAGTTGCCAAAGTTATAACCCATTTTCTGTGCCTTAACCTCTTCATTCGTAGAATGGAATCAGCAATCTCGTCCTCATGGGGCTACAAGAAGATGACATTGCATGATATTATAAGTGGGCTTATGGGCTGGACTTTGGATACATGCAGATCCAGGTTGGTGAGCCTGCACCTGGCTTGTCTTCCTGGTCCTGGGCAAGTACTTAACCTTCTCTAGATCCCTAATTGAAAACGTGGACACCAACAATATGTATCTCAAAGGAGAACAGTGCACGTGACCTCAACCGCTCAGAGTCTGGTTCCATCGCTGTTGCCGTTTGTACATTACCGTGGAGCTCACGCCAACCCCTGGCAGCCCCCGTGACTCCCCACGTGCAGCCCAGAACTGTGCTCCCTGTGGTCCTCAGCTTCACTCTGTGGCCTTTCAGAGCTAGATCACCAGCCCTTTCTTCTGAGGTTTCTCAGGGTGGGTTTGAGCCTCTAACTTTGTGGCTCTGGATGGAATCCTTAACTGTTGGCATCACATAGGGACACAAAACCCTGGTACACAAAACTCCACAGCCATCAAGTAGATTCTGATGCAGAGTGACCCTAGAGCAGGGGTCCTCAAACTTTTTAAACAGGGGGTCAGTTCACTCTCCCTTAGTCTGTGGGAGGGCTGGACTATAGTTTATATAACAAAAAAACTAGGAACAAATTCCTATGCACACTGCACATATTTTATTTTGAAGTAAAAAACCAAACAGGGCAAAAACACCCAGCAGGGCAGATAAATGTCCTCGGCAGGCTGCATGTGGCCTGCAGGCCACACTTTGAGTACCCCTGCCCTAGAGGATCGGGTAGAACTGCCCTATGCGGGGCAGAGGCTGTGATCTTGACAGATGCAGACAGCCTCATGCTTCTTCGGAGGGAGTGGCTGGGGGTTCAAACTACCCACTTTTCAGTTAGCAGCCCAAGGTTTAACCCACTGAAGCCCAGGACTCCATATTCTGATACAGAGTAACCCCTGAAACAAACCTCAGGTTTCCACAGCCTGTCACTCTGCAAAGTGCTCAGGACTTGGCACTTAGGAGGGCTCAGATTCTTCCTCCAGTTCCAGCCAAGACTGGCCCACAGCTGAGAGTGGTCCTTGGAATCTAAGGGTCCATGAGCAGTTGCTGAGATGCTGGGGCGGGGGGAGGTGACCCCAACGTCCACCCCAGCCAGGGAGGGGCGTCTCCTCACAGCTCAGCTCTCTTCAGCAGAGGCCCAGCGTCTAGCGGAGGGAAAGCTGACCTTCGCAGAGGTCATTCTGGAAGAGAATTAAGCCCTTTGGAAGAAAACACTTCAGTTGGCTGGGCCTCTGCCACCTGGAATGGTGTGCTGGCCTGTGAGACAGAACTCCCAAGCTTGGGGAATCCCAGACATGTTCACCCTTTCCGCAGGAGGTTTGGGGACCAGAACGAATGTGCACAGGGCCCATCCCAATACGCAGCTGCGTCATGCTAAGGGGAGTTAAGCACTCACAGACTGTGCTTGGATGTGGACTGAGTCCTTGGGCAGCTCACTTCCTGCCCTGGAAGTGCCTTAGTGTTTGGAGGGGCTGCAGTCAGCAGGGCCTGGAGCAGGGCACAGCCTGACATCTGATGACCTGAAGTAACCCCTAGCACCTTCCCCTGATGGGTTTGACTGATGAAGAAAGGATCGACTCTTCTTGCCCAGGCCCACTTCAGCCATATGACGTTCCTCTCCCCTCCCGAATGGGAGCCATGGGAAGGAGAACAAACCACTCCAGGCATGAGTGTGGAAATGCCCAACTCCCTGGGCATCTGGTTTCCTGGTGAGATCTTTGCTGTCCACTCCCAGCAGGCTTAGCTCCTCCTTAGCATAACACATCTGCATATCTGTCCAATGTTTATCACAAAATATGTACCATTGTAACTCTTGTTGTGCGTAACTGCCGGCCCAAAGGTTGGTGGTTCAAACCCACCTAGGAGCGCCTCAGAAGAAAGGACTGATCATCTGCTTCTGAAAGGTCATACCCTTCCAAAGCCTCAACACAAACTCAACACTAACCAACAACACCATTGTGCAGACCATCGCCACGAGTCTGGTTCCAGGTGTTTTCTGCACAGGGAATGCAGTATTCCAAAAGCTGTCCCCATCCCAACACCATCTCCCCTTTCTACTTGTCCCAAATAACTTCAAGGGACAAGCCTTGCAGTTTCCTCTAAGTGGGATCACAGAATAACTATCCCGTGTGGCTGGTGTTTTCCACTCAGCACACTGCTCCCAAGGTTCATGTGTGTACCCCAGGGGTGCGGGAATGGCTTGCCCAAAGGCTGTACCAATACCAGCTAGCATCACATGCCTCACCAAAGAGAAGCCATTACAAGTAGCCGAGTACAAATGAGTTCATTAAATGTTTGAGAAAATATAGCAGGTGCATTTATTTTTAAAAGTTTTATTGGCATACTTCACATCTCATACAATTCAATCATTCAGTCACATTAAGAAGATGTGGAATCATCACCTCAATCAATTTCAAAACATTTTCTTCTCGTGCACTTTGCTGTTAGCTCTCCATTTTCTCTCATCCTTCTCTGCCATGCTCCAAGGTAATTGTTAATACAGTTACTGTCTTGGTAGATTCACCTATCCTAGATTTCACCTACAAAAATTCATACAAAACACAAATGAGAAGCAAACAACAAAACCCAAGAACGACTAGACAAAAGGGAAAAAACGCAATAGAAAGAAAGAATATATTAAAACCTGAAACAGCTTTAAAATGGGTACAAAGGTGAAGTCAAGTGACAAGGTATTGCATTTTAACCTAACTACATCTGCCATGATTGACTTTCCAGTGATCTCTGCCTGATAACAAGGCCATTCCCATCCTAGACTGTGGTCAGAGGGAACTCACTGGAGGCTAAATCGTGTGGGGTCCCCGAGAATAGATGTGGGCTGCCACTGTCATCCACAGCCTTCTGCAAACAATGAGCTAGTTCACAATTTAAGCTCTGACACCATTCCCTCCTTCAGATTGGATTCATTATTTACAATCCTTGGATCCCACAGGCTGGTGCGCTTCTTCCATTAGACTGTGTTGACACGCCACTTAGATGGCTACTTGTTTGAAGACAGGCCTTTAAAACCTCAGATATTATTATTCCTGATATCCAGGCACCATCTGGTTCCTTACCCCCACTTTGATGTAGCACCCTTATCTTCAGGGATCTCTCCATGCAGGCCAGCACCAAGCAGGGCCATGTCATAAGAACTAACTGTTCTTAGATGAGGACTAAAATTAAGTGTCCGCCCGAATCCATTCATAGATCCATGCTTTATACGTCTCTGGTTCACTTTAGAAACCTCATTATAACGTTGTGCTCAAGAACAGTATCCGCCACCCCCCTAGGACATCCCCATAGGCACACTGTTCACGCCATGACTTTGCCAGAGGTACAGAACATAAAACACTGTCGAGGAAAGGAGGTTGTGCAAATATAGGCTGACTTTCCAGACCAGAACTCATGAATGGCTGACTTGTATCGACTAAATGCCTGAGCAACTGGGCAGTGTGTACACAAACAATGGCGGATACACCAACCGGCAAGGCTCCCAGTGGCATTCATTCCCAAATGCAGAACCACCAGACGGATTTTCCGTTGATAATTTAGTATGACCCACCGATGGTGCTATAAATATCCAAATGACCCTCGGCAGAAAGCAGGCTCCCCGCCCTGAGGGGTCTGACTTCATTTTTCACTGCTGAGTAATATTCCATTGTGTGTACGGACCACATATTGCCTACTCACCCATCTTCTGATGGCCACCGGGGTCGTTTCCATTTTTGTGCTATTGTGAGCACAATAGCTTGATGATGCTTTGAAGGATAAAGGTTTTAATCAATCAGTGGAAGAGAAAAATTCAACCCCCTGTGGGTTTCTGAGACTGTACCTCTTCATGGGAGTCTAAGCTCCTGACCATTCAGATAGCAGCCGGACACCTAACCACCAGAGCTCGAGCAGGGAACACCGGCTTGGCTGCTGCTGGATGCCTGGCCCACCGAGCACAGGGTTCCCTGCCTCAGGCTCTAGGAAAACGGGGAGGGAAGGCGCCCTACGGGGGTACCTACAGGTCTTGCAGGGAGCCAGGCCTGAAGGAAGCCCCTTTAGAAATCGTCAGGGTGTGAAAACCCTGCCTCTATTACCCACACCCCACCCGGAGGTTTGGAGAGGAACGGACCTATTGGGCGCCTTCTCTCGCCACCCAAGTTTTCTCATTTTCGAAACTGGCCCAAGTGTAAAACAATCAACGCGCGCACATTAGTGGCCCTAATACAGGGCCCCCTTTTGCCTCCAGAGAAGGACAGGTATTCATTTTCATAAATTACTTTTTACCTCTCCCCGCACCCCTCCCCAGGAGGGGGTGGTGAAAGAAAACAGAGACGAAACAGATGCCTTCCGCGCTTTGATCGGGCTTGCCGCAGACAACCCGGCTGCCTGCTAGCGCCTCTTTAACTACCGCTTGCCAGGAAGAAAATGAGCGGTTCCACTCTGCAATTACAGTGCCCACTGAAGGCCTGTCATCGCAGCCGGGGGGACCTGAACCCGACCTGCTCGGCTGCCCCGAGAATTACAACCGGCGGGGCCCAGCGTTAAAGAACCCCCCATGGCCGTGTGGCTCCCCCAGCCCCCTGCCCATCGCCCCCCAGCCCGTCGCTATAAATATAGAAAACTAAGACCATACCCGCGGCTTGACCCAGCCAGACAGGGGAGAGAGCAACAGGAGCCGGCGGCCTTATCTCACACCCAGGAGTCGGGGAATGTGGCTGGGATGGGTGGAGAGGACGGAAGAGGCAAAAGGTCAGATTTCTGGAGTGCTGTGAGCAGGAGGGGGAGCAGTGTCCCCTGGGGCACAGCTCCTTGAGAATTGTCTCAGCGTATCCAGGCAGACCTAGCGGCAGGGTTCTTGGGAAAGGGCTTGGCAGGCGGCAGTGTGGACCAGCCCCACCCATCTGGGAGACAGTGGCCACCACGGCCACGTGCATGCAGCCTGGATCACCTTAGCACACCTCCGGACCGAATGCTGCAAGATGAGCTCCGGGCTTGGAGCTCACACACTACTCCCATTGGTTCGTTCTGACTCACGGTGACCCTATAGCACAAGGGAGAACTGACCCTGTGGGTTTCCCAGACTCTCACTCATCATAGCAGTACAAAGCCTCGCCGTTCTCCCTGCGATGGACTGGTGGTTTCAAACTGCTGACCCTGCGGTTAATGCCCAACGCATCACCACTGTAGCACCCAGGGCTCCTCACAGTGGCTGCACTTCCCTGGTGGTGAGGGAAGGGGAGACTGGCAGGGACTTGCTCTGTGGTGCAAGGCTTGCCGGGAGTTAGGGGTGATTCCATGGCAATGAACAACCAGGGGAGTGAAACGCTATGTCTTCCTGCACCATCCCCGGGGCCTGGGACAGCCCAGACTGCTTGGGCCCACAGGCATTTCACGGGCTGGTTTTCAGAAGCAGGTCGTCTGGATGCTCTATTGAAGCTTATTTAGGGTCACAGCAACACATGAGCCCCTCACTCCCCCCCACTCCACAACCCCCCCCTACACACACACACACCACACCACACCACACACCACACCAGCAGCACCGGGTGGTGTCTGCAAATGGCGTGGCCGAGGCTGGAAATGGACGCTTCATCTCCTTGGAAGGCAAGCATTCGCCTACTGACCCATCACTACTCCCTGGGCCTTTGCAGATGTGATTCCCTTTTCCGGGAGCGCCCTCCTTTGAGAATGTCCCAGGAGATCCCTCCTCCAGGCATCGCTCTGGGAAGCCTCCGGCCCCCGAGCCCTTCATATCCGCAGTGACGGTCTCCTCACCTGATTCCCAGCTTCTTGGGATTCCGTCTGGATCAGGATTCTGTACACCCCAGGGGCCAGCGATGTGGCAGAAACGAGGCAGGACCCCTGACTCACTCACAGCGGACTCGTAGCGGACTGTCGGGCAGGGTGATCTACTGCCTCAGGGAATTTCTGAGACTGTACTGTGACTTTTTTCCTGAAGAGTTTTACTGACATGTAATTCGGCTATCATAGGATTCCGTGGTTCGGTTGTATGGAGGAGAACTGGGCAATCATCAGCACAATCAGTCTGAGAGCATTTCAATCACGCTTGTGATCCCTATCAGCTCTCCATTTCCGCCCAGTCTCCTCCAGGAACCATTCAGCCAGTTACGGAGACTGTAGCCTTTATATTTCTCCATGGAGCTGCTGGGGGCTTTGAACTATGGACCTTGCGGATTGCAGCCCCACTTGTAACCTCTACACCACTTGGGCTCCTAGACAGCAAGTAAATCAGCAAAGGGCGCCCCTATATCTAGAAAAGGAAGAAACTGGAAATGCACCAGCCCTTGGATGACCAAAGGTCTACAGGATGAGGATGCTGGAGCTGGCCAGGACATAGGTCTGCAGGGCCACATGCCTGTTCTCCTGAGACCATGGGGACACGCTGCCTTGGGGCTGTGCTGCCATGGGGCTGTGGTGTGGTGGTGCTGTGCTTTGTGCTGCTGTGGGGTTGTGGAGCTATACTGCTGTGCTGCTGTGGGGCTGTGCAGCTGTGCTGCTGTGGGGCTGTGCTGCTGTAGGGCTGTGCTGCTGTAGGCTGTGCTGCTGTGGGGCTGTGCTGCTGTGGGGCTGTGCTGCTGTGCTCCTGTGGGGCTGTGCTGCTGTGGGGCTGTGCTGCTGTGGGCTGTGGGGTTGTGCTGCTGTGGGGCTGTGCTGCTGTGCTGCTGTTGGCTGTGCTGCTCTGCGGCTGTGCTGCTGTGGACTGTGCTGCTGTGCTGCTGTGGGCTGTGCTGCTGTGCTGCTGTGCTGCTTTGGGCTGTGCTGCTGTGGGGCTGTGCTGCTGTGGGGCTGGGCTGCTGTGCGGCTGTGCTGCTACGCTGCTGTGGGGCTGTGGGCTGTGCTGCTGTGCTTATGTGCTGCTGTGCTGCTGTGGGCTCTGCTGCTGTGCGGCTGTGCTGCTGTGCTGCTGTGCTGCTGTAGGCTGTGCTGCTGTGGGGCTGTGCTGCTGTGGGGCTGTGGGGCTGTGCTGCTGTGCTGCTTTGGGCTGTGCTGCTGTGGGGCTGTGGGCTGTGCTGCTGTGGGCTGTGCTGCTGTGGGCTGTGCTGCTGTGGGGCTGTGCTGCTGTGGGGCTGTGCTGCTGTGCGGCTGTGCTGCTGTGCTCCTGTGCGGCTGTGCTGCTACGCTGCTGTGGGGCAGTGGGCTGTGCTGCTGTGGGCTGTGCTGCTGTGCTGCTGTGCGGCGGTGGGCTGTGCTGCTGTGGGGCTGTGCTGCTGTGCTGCTGTGGGGCTGTGCTGCTGTGCTGCTGTGGGGCTGTGCTGCTGTGGGCTGTGCTGCTGTGGGCTGTGCTGCTGTGGGTCTGTGGGCTGTGCTGCTGTGCTGCTGTGCGGCTGTGCTGCTGTGGGCTGTGCTGCTGTGCGGCTGTGCTGCTGTCGGGCTGTGCTGCTACGCTGCTGTGGGGCTGTGGGCTGTGCTGCTAAGGGGCTGTGCTGCTGTGGGGCTGTGCGGCTGTGCTGCTGTGCTGCTTTGGGATGTGCTGCTGTGCGGCTGTGGTGCTACGCTGCTGTGGGGCTGTGCTGCTGTGGGCTGTGCTGCTGTGGGGCTGTGCTGCTGTGCTTCTGTGGGGCTGTGCTGCTGTCCTGCTGTGGGGCTGTGCTGCTGTGCTGCTGTGGGGCTGTGCTGCTCTGCTGCTGTGCGGCTGTGCTGCTGTCCTGCTGTGGGGCTGTGCTGCTCTGGGGCGGTGCTGCTGTGCTGCTGTGGGGCTGTGCTGCTGTGGGGCTGTGCTGCTGTGGGCTGCACTGCTGTGGGCTGTGCTGCTGTGGGCTGTGCTGCTGTGGGGTTGTGGGCTGTGCTGCTGTGATGCTGTGCTGCTGTCGGCTGTGTTGCTGTGCTGCTGTAGGCTGTGCTGCTGTGGGGCTGTGCTGCTGTGCTGCTGTGGGCTGTGCTGCTTTGGGCTGTGCTGCTGTGCTGCTGTGGACTGTGCTACTGTGGGCTGTGCTGCTGTGGGGCTGTGGGCTGTGCTACTAAGTGGCTGTGCTGCTGTGGGGCTTTGCGGCTGTGCTGCTTTGGGCTGTGCTGCTGTGCGGCTGTGCTGCTACACTGCTGTTGGGCTGTGCTTCTGTGGGTCTGTGCTGCTGTGCTTCTGTGGGGCTGTGCTGCTGTCCTGCTGTGGGGCTGTGCTGCTGTGCTGCTGTGGGGCTGTGCTGCTGTGGGGCTGTGCTGCTGTGGGCTGTGCTGCTCTGCTGCTGTGGGCTGTGCTGCTGTGCTGCTGTGCGGTAGTGCTGCTGTGCTACAGTGGGGCTGTGCTGCTGTGGGCTGTGCTGCTGTGGGGCTGTGCTGCTGTGCTGCTGTGGAGCTGTGCTGCTGTGGGCTGTGCTGCTGTGATGCTGTGCTGCTGTCGGCTGTGCTGCTGTGCTGCTGTAGGCTGTGCTGTTCTGGGGCTGTGCTGCTGTGCTGCTGTGGGCTGTGCTGCTGTGGGCTGTGCTGCTGTGGGCTGTGCTGCTGTGGGCTGTGCTGCTGTGCTGCTGTGGGGCTGTGCTGCTGTGGGGCTGTGCTGCTGTGGGGCTGTGCTGCTGTGTGCTGTGCTGCTGTGGGCTGTGGGCTGTGCTGCTGTGGGGCTGTGCTGCTGTGGGCTGTGCTGCTGTGGGCTGTGCCTCTTTGGGCTGTGCTGCTGTGGGCTGTGCTGCTGTGGGGTTGTGCTGCTGTGGGCTGTGCTGCTGTGGGGCTGTGCTGCTGTGCTGCTGTGGGGCTGTGCTGCTGTGGGCTGTGCTGCTGTGGGGCTGTGCTGCTGTGGGCTGTGCTGCTGTGTGCTGTGCTGCTGTGGGCTGTGGGCTGTGCTGCTGTGGGGCTGTGCTGCTGTGGGCTGTGCTGCTGTGGGCTGTGCCTCTTTGGGCTGTGCTGCTGTGGGCTGTGCTGCTGTGGGGTTGTGCTGCTGTGGGCTGTGCTGCTGTGGGGCTGTGCTGCTGTGCTGCTGTGGGGCTGTGCTGCTGTGGGCTGTGCTGTTCTGGGGCTGTGCTGCTGTGCTGCTATGGGCTGTGCTGCTGTGGGCTGTGCTGCTGTGGGCTGTGCTGCTGTGGGGTTGTGGGCTGTGCTGCTGTGATGCTGTGCTGCTGTCGGCTGTGTTGCTGTGCTGCTGTAGGCTGTGCTGCTGTGGGGCTGTGCTGCTGTGCTGCTGTGCGGCTGTGCTGCTGTCCTGCTGTGGGGCTGTGCTGCTCTGGGGCGGTGCTGCTGTGCTGCTGTGGGGCTGTGCTGCTGTGGGGCTGTGCTGCTGTGGGCTGCGCTGCTGTGGGCTGTGCTGCTGTGGGCTGTGCTGCTGTGGGGTTGTGGGCTGTGCTGCTGTGATGCTGTGCTGCTGTCGGCTGTGTTGCTGTGCTGCTGTAGGCTGTGCTGCTGTGGGGCTGTGCTGCTGTGCTGCTGTGGGCTGTGCTGCTTTGGGCTGTGCTGCTGTGCTGCTGTGGACTGTGCTACTGTGGGCTGTGCTGCTGTGGGGCTGTGGGCTGTGCTACTAAGTGGCTGTGCTGCTGTGGGGCTTTGCGGCTGTGCTGCTTTGGGCTGTGCTGCTGTGCGGCTGTGCTGCTACGCTGCTGTTGGGCTGTGCTTCTGTGGGTCTGTGCTGCTGTGCTTCTGTGGGGCTGTGCTGCTGTCCTGCTGTGGGGCTGTGCTGCTGTGCTGCTGTGGGGCTGTGCTGCTGTGGGGCTGTGCTGCTGTGGGCTGTGCTGCTCTGCTGCTGTGGGCTGTGCTGCTGTGCTGCTGTGAGGTAGTGCTGCTGTGCTACAGTGGGGCTGTGCTGCTGTGGGCTGTGCTGCTGTGGGGCTGTGCTGCTGTGCTGCTGTGGAGCTGTGCTGCTGTGGGCTGTGCTGCTGTGATGCTGTGCTGCTGTCGGCTGTGCTGCTGTGCTGCTGTAGGCTGTGCTGTTCTGGGGCTGTGCTGCTGTGCTGCTGTGGGCTGTGCTGCTGTGGGCTGTGCTGCTGTGGGGCTGTGCTGCTGTGGGGCTGTGCTGCTGTGTGCTGTGCTGCTGTGGGCTGTGGGCTGTGCTGCTGTGGGGCTGTGCTGCTGTGGGCTGTGCTGCTGTGGGCTGTGCCTCTTTGGGCTGTGCTGCTGTGGGCTGTGCTGCTGTGGGGTTGTGCTGCTGTGGGCTGTGCTGCTGTGGGGCTGTGCTGCTGTGGGCTGTGCTGCTGTGTGCTGTGCTGCTGTGGGCTGTGGGCTGTGCTGCTGTGGGGCTGTGCTGCTGTGGGCTGTGCTGCTGTGGGCTGTGCCTCTTTGGGCTGTGCTGCTGTGGGCTGTGCTGCTGTGGGGTTGTGCTGCTGTGGGCTGTGCTGCTGTGGGGCTGTGCTGCTGTGCTGCTGTGGGGCTGTGCTGCTGTGGGCTGTGCTGTTCTGGGGCTGTGCTGCTGTGCTGCTGTGGGCTGTGCTGCTGTGGGCTGTGCTGCTGTGCTGCTGTGGGGCTGTGCTGCTGTGGGCTGTGCTGCTGTGGGGCTGTGCTGCTGTGGGGCTGTGCTGCTGTGTGCTGTGCTGCTGTGGGCTGTGGGCTGTGCTGCTGTGGGGCTGTGCTGCTGTGGGCTGTGCTGCTGTGGGCTGTGCCTCTTTGGGCTGTGCTGCTGTGGGCTGTGCTGCTGTGGGGTTGTGCTGCTGTGGGCTGTGCTGCTGTGGGGCTGTGCTGCTGTGCTGCTGTGGGGCTGTGCTGCTGTGGGCTGTGCTGCTGTGCTGCTGTGCTGCTGTGGGCTGTGCTGTTTTGGGGCTGTGCTGCTGTGGGCTGTGCTGCTGTGCTGCTGTGCTGCTGTGGTCTGTGCTACTGTGCTGCTGTGGGCTGTGCTGCTGTGGGCTGTGCTGCTGTGGGCTGTGCTGCTGTGCTTCTGTGCTGCTGTGGGCTCTGCTGCTGTGCGGCTGTGCGGCTGTGCTGCTGTGCTGCTGTAGGCTGTGCTGCTGTGGGGCTGTGCTGCTGTGGGGCTGTGCTGCTGTGGGCTGTGCTGCTGTGGGCTGTGCTGCTGTGGGCTGTGGGCTGTGCTGCTGTGGGCTGTGCTGCTGTGGGCTGTGCTGCTGTGGGCTGTGCCTCTTTGGGCTGTGCTGCTGTGGGCTGTGCTGCTGTGGGGTTGTGCTGCTGTGGGCTGTGCTGCTGTGGGGCTGTGCTGCTGTGCTGCTGTGGGGCTGTGCTGCTGTGGGCTGTGCTGCTGTGGGCTGTGCTGCTGTGGGCTGTGCTGCTGTGGGCTGTGCTGCTGTGCTTCTGTGCTGCTGTGCTGCTGTGGGCTGTGCTGTTTTGGGGCTGTGCTGCTGTGGGCTGTGCTGCTGTGCTGCTGTGGGCTGTGCTGCTGTGGGCTGTGCTACTGTGCTGCTGTGGGCTGTGCTGCTGTGCTTCTGTGCTGCTGTGGGCTCTGCTGCTGTGGGCTGTGCGGCTGTGCTGCTGTGCTTCTGTGCTGCTGTGGGCTCTGCTGCTGTGCGGCTGTGCGGCTGTGCTGCTGTGCTGCTGTAGGCTGTGCTGCTGTGGGGCTGTGCTGCTGTGGGGCTGTGCTGCTGTGGGCTGTGCTGCTGTGGGCTGTGCTGCTGTGGGCTGTGCTGCTGTGGGCTGTGCTGCTGTGGGCTGTGCTGCTGTGGGCTGTGCCTCTTTGGGCTGTGCTGCTGTGGGCTGTGCTGCTGTGGGGTTGTGCTGCTGTGGGCTGTGCTGCTGTGGGGCTGTGCTGCTGTGCTGCTGTGGGGCTGTGCTGCTGTGGGCTGTGCTGCTTTGGGCTATGCTGCTGTGCTGCTGTGGGCTGTGCTGCTGTGCTTCTGTGCTGCTGTGGGCTGTGCTGTTTTGGGGCTGTGCTGTTGTGGGCTGTGCTGCTGTGGGCTGTGCCTATTTTGGCTGTGCTGCTGTGGGCTGTGCTGCTGTGGGGTTGTGCTGCTGTGGGCTGTGCTGCTGTGTGCTGTGCTGCTGTGGGCTGTGCTGCTGTGGGATGTGCTGCTGTGGGCTGTGCTGCTGTGGGGCTGTGCTGCTGTGGGGCTGTTGGCTGTGCTGCTGTGGGCTGTGCTGCTGTGCTGCTGTGCTGCTGTGCTGCTGTGGGCCTGTGCTGCTGTGGGCTGTGCTGCTGTGGGCTGTGCCTCTTTGGGCTGTGCTGCTGTGGGCTGTGCTGCTGTGCTGCTGTGGGGTTGTGCTGCTGTGGGCTGTGCTGCTGTGGGCTGTGCTGCTGTGGGCTGTGCTGCTGTGGGCTGTGCTGCTGTGCTTATGTGCTGCTGTGGGCTCTGCTGCTGTGCGCCTGTGCTGCTGTGCTGCTGTGCTGCTGTCGGCTGTGCTGCTGTGCTGCTGTCGGCTGTGCTGCTGTGCTGCTGTAGGCTGTGCTGCTGTGGGGCTGTGCTGCTGTGCTGCTGTGGGCTGTTCTGCTGTACTGCTGTGCTGCTGTGGGCTGTGCTGCTGTGCTTATGTGCTGCTGTGCTGCTGTGGGCTCTGCTGCTGTGCGGCTGTGCTGCTGTGCTGCTGTGCTGCTGTGGGCTGTGCTGCTGTGGGGCTGTGTTGCTGTGGGCTGTGCTGCTGTGCTGCTTTGGGCTGTGCTGCTGTGGGGATGGGCTGCTGTGCGGCTGTGCTGCTACGCTGCTCTGGGGCTGTGGGCTGTGCTGCTGTGGGCTGTGCTGCTGTGGGCTGTGCTGCTGGGGGGCTGTGCTGCTGTGCGGCTGTGCTGCTGTGCTCCTGTGCGGCTGTGCTGCTACGCTGCTGTGGGGCTATGGGCTGTGCTGCTGTGGGCTGTGATGCTGTGGGCTGTGCTGCTGTGGGCTGTGCTGCTGTGGGCTGTGCTGCTGTGGGGCTGTGCTGCTGTGGGCTGTGCTGCTGTGGGGCTGTGCTGCTGTAGGCTGTGCTGCTGTGGGCTGTGCCTCTTTGGGCTGTGCTGCTGTGGGCTGTGCTGCTGTGCTGCTGTGGGCTGTGCTGCTGTGGGCTGTGCTGCCGTGCTGGTTTGGGCTGTGCTGCTGTGGGGCTGTGGGCTGTGCTGCTGTGGGGCTGTGGGCTGTGCTGCTGTGGGCTGTGCTGCTGTGGGGCTGTGCTGCTGTGCGGCTGTGCTGCTGTGCGGCTACGCTGCTGTGGGGCTGTGGGCTGTGCTGCTGTGGGCTGTGCTGCTGTGCTGCTGTGGGCTGTGCTGCTGTGCTGCTGTGCGGCTGTGGGCTGTGCTGCTGTGGGGCTGTGCTGCTGTGCTGCTGTGGGGCTGTGCTGCTGTGGGGCTGTGCTGCTGTGGGGCTGTGCTTCTGTGGGGCTGTGCTGGTGTGGGCTGTGCGGCTGTGATGCTGTGCTGCTGTCGGCTGTGCTGCTGTGCTGCTGTAGGCTGTGCTGCTCTGGGGCTGTGCTGCTGTGGGCTGGGCTGCTGTGCGGCTGTGTTGGTACGCTGCTGTGGGGTGTCCTGCTGTGGGCTGTGCTGCTGTGGGGCTGTGCTGCTGTGCTCCTGTGCGGCTGTGCTGCTACGCTGCTGTGGGGCTGTGGGCTGTGCTGCTGTGGGCTGTGATGCTGTGCTGCTGTGGGCTGTGCTGCTGTGCTGCTGTGCGGATGTGGGCTGTGCTGCTGTGGGGCTGTGCTGCTGTGCTGCTGTGGGGCTGTGCTGCTGTGGGGCTGTGCTGCTGTGCTGCTGTGGGGCTGTGCTGCTGTGCTGCTGTGGGGCTGTGCTGCTGTGCTGCTGTGGGCTGTGCTGCTGTGGGGCTGTGCTGCTGTGGGGCTGTGCTGATGTGGGGCTGTGCTGCTGTGGGGCTGTGCTGCTGTGGGCTGTGCTGCTGTGCTGCTGTGCTGCTGTGGGTTCTGCTGCTGTGCGGCTGTGCTGCTGTGCTGCTGTCGGCTGTGCTGCTGTGGGGCTGTGCTGCTGTGCTGCTGTGGGCTGTGCTGCTGTAGGCTGTTATACTGTGCTGCTGTGGGCTGTGCTGCTGTGCTTCTGTGATGCTGTGCTGCAGTGGGCTCTTCTGCTGTGCGGCTGTGCTGCTGTGCTGTCGTGGGGCTGTGGGAGAAGGGGCAGCAGAGGGCTCAGCCCGGGGCCTGGCCTTTTCCTGACTCAGCACCAAAAAGACGGCAAGCAAACCCCTCCATCCTCTCTGGAGCCGGTCAGGGACACCACCAAAATTCAGCCATTAAATAATACATATAAGATTACAACGCCCTGGTTTTTCAAAGTCAAAGTGGATACCAACATCCTAGATGAAGCAAATACAAAATTTGAAAAATAAAGATAAGATCTGTTTGCTCAGTTCGCCCTTTGCTCGGGGTCTCATCTGACCCTTACACGTTCTTGTTAGGCGCTAGTACACCAGCCAATTACTTGGTGGCTCAAACTCCACCCCGACTCCACCACCCCGGAAGAAAGGCCTTGGTGACCCATGAGCGAGGTGGCATCACGAGGGTTTGTGTCACCCAGTGTGGTCCCTTGCGGGGGGACACACCACCGTCCGTGGGCCTCCTCCCACATCAGGCGATCCCGAATCCCCAGGGATGCTTCTTATCCAACCCAATCTAGGATCATGCGTGCTGCCGCTGCAAATGACTGAGCTGTGGTCCTCCTCAGGTGGCACGGCGACTGACAAGATGTTTGTTTTGTGAGTGACATGATTAGGTGCTTGAAGAGCAACTGAGCAGAAGTCATTCCCAGTGCCCTCCTACCATGTGATTGACAGGCTGGCAAACACCGGTTGCCGCCGTGTGGTCGTTCGACAGACTCAGCAACCGTGACACTGGCAGCATGGGCGTCAGCAGTGTGGCGGGTGGATGACACACGGGATTCCATGCAACGTCGTAGCTGCGTCACCGTTGCAAGAGGGCCGACAACTGTGCCAGCACAGAGGTCTCGGGTCACAGGTATCCTGATGATGCGTGTACGCCGAGCTTATGAAACCCGCGTTGCTGTGTAAGTAAGGACAGGCGTTTTTAGAACACCTAACACGTGTGCTGAGACACTGCACACGAAATTACCTAAAAGAGTCTTACTGGCGTACACGTCACACATTAGGCGAGTTAATCCTTCCGTCATATTAAGAAGCCGTGTGCGCTCATTTCCATAATCAATGTCAGAACATTTTCTCCTCCTACTCATTGCTGTTGGCTCCCCCCGTCCTCCCCTGACGTGCCTCCTCTCTCCGGCTGCTGACTCTCTAGGTCTTCCTAGCCTGGACTTCATACACCGGAAACCACACAGAACACCAACAGGAAGCAACAACCCTGACAAGACCACACATCAGGACACACAATCAAAAACGGAAACAAATCTAGACGATCATTTGGGTACCACTCCCCTCCCTCCGTAGCCGCCTAGTGACATCATCGGAGCCGCTACCAAAGGGTCTCGGCCTTGCCAGCCCGGAGCAGCACTTGACTCTGCTCACATGGGGTCTTCTGAGTTGGACTCCATTCAGCCGCAGTGCCCAGCAATAGCCACCCAGAGGGGAAGCTGCTAAGGAATCGGGTGAGGCAGGCAAGCCATTTGTCCCTGTGTGGGCCTCCTTTTGCCCATCCGCCGAAAGGGACCAGACAGGGAAGCTCCTCTGGGCTGCTGCTTCCAGTACGCTGGTGTTGGGAGTCCTGGGCCCCCCCCCCCAGGGGGTGGTGGGGTGCGGTGCTGTGTGGGTCTGCAGAGGCAGTGCATGGTCCCCAGCTGACTCAGGACAGGGCTGCGTATGGGTCCCTCGCTGGGGCATGCTCACCCTCCTGTACTCTGCACCATCTGGACTGAGTTTCACGGTTACCCCTCCAGAAGGCATAGAAAGGGGCCGGGCACCCAGGTCCACAGCAGGCACGACGTCAGAACATGTTTGGCTCCATGTGGCTGAGATGCTCTGGGCTTCTCGGGGTTGAAGACAGCCGCTGGGAAGTCACTGACGCTCCGGCCTGCCCTCCTGGGATGCCGGCTTTCTGAGACATGACTCTCCATTCGTGTGGCTTTCTAATTTATCTTCCTCCTCCGTCAGCAAAAGCTCTTTTATTCTGAAGCACTGGGAGGGCCAGCCGGGGAAGCTGGGCAGTTAATCACTCTGCTTCTTCTGACGTTTGCCAATTGCTTTGTCGTTGCTGTTCTGAGCCTGTCTTCTCCACACACTGGTGACGCAGAGGGAGCCCGGCCATCCTGAGCGCCTCTGTCGACACACGGAACCATGCTGTGGCCCATGCACGGACACATCTGTGTACATCTACCAGCTAGGAGTCTCTGCTGGTCCCCGGTACTGTGAATGGTGAATGCTCCCAGCCGGTGAAGGACGGGTTAGAGGGTGGTGCCCGCCCAGGGGTGCTTTGGAAGAAAGGCTTGACAGCTGTCCTTTGTGAAGGAAGTCAGCCACCGAAAGAAGGCCTGTGGGCGTGGAGCCTGCTCCTACGCTGACACCCATGGTTTGTCGGCCACTTGGAAGACTTATTTGTTTCATATTCTCTCTCTCTTTTTTAATACATGCCAGAGGGTGGTAGAATTCTCCCCTTCTTTGGGAACACCCCTTCCCCCACTCCCAGGTCATGGATGTGCTGACTCCACCTCCCCTTGCAGAAGGGGACAGGGAACCCAGGACTGGCCAAGCAGGGAATAGGGATATGTCATCGCCCTGACCACAGTGATTGGTTCAGAGATGGACGCCTGACCCAAGGAGAGTGCTTAACAATAAATGCACATTGCTTGCTTCAGCCCGCTGCTGCTCCCTCCCCTTGCGTCCCCCAGGCTCCCTCCCCTGGCAGGCAGGGCACTAGGTGGCACCTTTGTCAGAGGCACTAGGTGGGCCCTGGTGGCATCTTGCTTCAAAGCAAGCTCCCGGCCCAGCCTGGTGACAGGGACAATCCTTGTTACCTTCCCACTGTGTCCCATCTTCCCTAAGCAGACCCCGGTTAGTCGCAACCCATGCACCCCCTCCAACAGCACACACCTCACACACTTTTTGAACCAAAGATTGACCTCTCGGGCGCAAGCCCTCACCCAGCCTGCCTCTCCATGAAATGGGGATTTGAACACTGTGGCCGAAAGAGGCAGCAGTCATGGCCAAGGGGAGGGAGAGCCTGGCTGGGTGGAGAGCTGGGAATCAGCAGGTGTGTGTATGGAGGTCCCTGGCTGATCTTGTTTGTGTGAGGGATGTTGTTGCTAGGTGGTGTCGTGTCTAGCTGGTTGTGACTCATAGCAACCCACTGTGCAGCAGAACCCAACTTGCCTGTTCTGCCCCATCCTCACCTCTGCTCCTAGGCCTGAGCCCATGGTCGCAGCCACGGTGTCGAGCCATCACCTTGAGGGCCTTGCTCTTTTTCGTCGCCCTTTTACTTTACCAAACACGATGGCCTTCTCCAGGGACTGGTGTCTCCTGACATGTCCACAGGATGGAAGGAGCACTTTGGCCGCACGTCTTCAAATACGGATTGTGTCGCTCTTTAGCAGTCCAACGGTACTATCGATATTCTTTACCGGCACCCCGATTCAAATGCACCCATTTTTCTTCAACCTTCCATATTCAGCATCCAACTGTGACGCACATGTGAGGTGATTGAAGAGACCATGGCTTGGGTCAGGTGCACCTGAGTCCTTAAAGGAACACCCTTGCTTTGAAGCCCTCAAAAGAGGTCTGCCCAGTGTAAGTGACAGTCTGGGCACATTGACACACGGAGAGGCTTGTTCTCCTGTGTGCAATTGACCTTAGCCTGGGGCGGTGCACCAACGATGAAATACCACCTGGCCGCGCCCGTGTCATGAGCATGCACGGCGATCCCATGCACAGTCGTGGGTCATCCTCATGATGTTCAGGATCAAAGCAGCACCAGTCTCCGCACACAGGGGCGTGGGGAAGGGTTCTGCACTGGGGTGCATCTGCTGGCAAGCTAATCAGGGTCTCCTGGATGGAAGACGGGAGTGACCGGCACTGATGGGCAGACCCTGTGGCTTCAACAGTGGGCCCAAGCATAGGAACAATTGTGAGGATGGCACAGGACCCGGCAGTGTTTAGTTCTGTGTTAGGTGCTATGTTGGTCTGGGTAGACTAGAGAAACACATTCATTGACACTCAAGGGAGAATTTCATATCAAGGAGTAATTATGCACAATAAAACACCAGAGTCCAGTCCAGATCAAGGCCACATTAGCGTATATGACCGATGTTAGCCCACGAATTCCTTTTCTGACTCACGCAGCACATGCAATGGTGGGAATTCTTGGGGATCCAGCGGTGGAGGATGCATCTCCAGGGAGCTGGCTCCATCAGCGTGGCTACACGTGACTTGCCCACAGGCAGGTGAGGCAGAGAGAGTGTGTCCCGCCTCCAGGGAGGAAGAGAAGGAGCTCCCAGAATGCTCATGATGAGGCTACACCCACAAGGAGCCGTCTTCAGGCTGTGACCTGACTGATAGGCTGGACTCCACCCCTTCTTCATTCTTGGCTCAAATGGACATGGACTTGTGTAAGGACCACAGAACCGACTCGATGACACCTAACCACAGGACAGGGAGGGAGGAAGGGAGGAAAGAAAGGGGGTGGTAGGGTTAAAGATTTGTGGGCACCACCTACGGTGTCAGGGGTGCTCATGGCATTCAGTAGTCAGTCCCCTTCAGTCGCCAAGAGAGGGCTGCCCGTGTCCCAGTAGATCCCAGCTTTCACTCCAAAGCCAGTCCTGTCTGCTCTGCCAGGATGCGGCAAAGATCTTCCCCAGGGAAGGATGGGGCACCGTCTTCACAAGCCCAGCTGGAAAGCCCCGTTGGGTCTCCACATTCACCCCTAGAAATAAAGACCAGCCCGCCCTGCCGCAGTCTCAGTGGGCTGACTCAGCTCCCAGTGTCCCGTGTGTCTGGGTAGGACGTGAACCAGAGGGCTCAAGGGCTGCCTTTGGGGACCAGATCAGGAGCTTTCTCTTCTGGGTGCCTCTGAGTGGACTCCAACCTCCGGCCTTTCAAGGAGCAGTAAAGTGCGTTAACTGTTTGCACCCCAGAAACCCTGCCAGCTGTCCTCCAAAATTTCTCTCCCAAGCCCAAAGATGGTGTCACCTTGAGAGCGGCTTACCTGCCTAGCAGCTGCCCCAGTGAGAAAGTGAGGCTGTCTGCTAACGGAAAGAGTCACCATCTCAGAAACTCACAGGGGCAGTTCGACCCTGTCCTGCACACTCACTGTGCCTCAGAATTGACTCAGTGGCAGTGGTTTGGGTTTGGCTATCCTGCCACGGGTGACTTTCCACCCACAGAGGCCTGACTATCCTGTCCCACACCTTCCACACACATGTTCACACACATTTCTACAAGTCCTGTAGTGCTGTTCTCTCGTGGGCTCCAATAAATGGACACTATGTCACTCTGTGGAACACTGTAGGTGCTTCCAACTCAGGACCCCCTGCCCTCACAGCCCTTCAGTCCCACAACAACCCCTCTCCCCCCCAGGAGCCCAGGCAGGAGTTCCTGAGCTGACCTGGTGGGCGAATATTAAGAGTGGCCCAGGGGTTCCTGGTCACACACCCCGCCCCCACCTTTAGGCTCTGTAAGCTCCTGCAGTGACTGACAGCTGCTGGGATGGACTCCTGGAGGCTGGGCCAGGCACGTCCGTCCGGACAGGCCCGGGCTTGTCCGGATTCCACAGTGGGCTAGAGCTGAAATCCCCGCTGCAGTCCCGGCCCTCTGATTCCCTTTAGGAGCACTTCCACACCAACTCTCCCAAAGGGCCCCACAAATAGTTCTAGGAAGTTGGCAGGGAACACGGTGCTTTCTTTTTAGAATAGATGGAGACCTGGGAGCAGAGAGGGTGCAGGGAGGGCTACCGGCTCCTGGGCAGTGGGCTCCGCTCCTTCCAGCCTTCCCCTCCCTTCCATTCCTTGCTGGTGGTCAGGGCCTGCCTTCTGGAGCAAGAGACGCTTCCTTCCAACCTGGCTTCCTCGGCAGCTCCTTCTGTTGGCCTTCGTCTCTTCAAGGGCCCCCGAGCAGCAGGCCCCTCCCTGAGCCCGGACATCCCTGTGAGGAGTGAAGAAGCAAAGCCTCCCTCCGAATGCCCTGTGGTCAGCACACGCCGGCCAGCACCATTGACGCCCCACCCTCACATGGAAGGCTGTTAAAGGCCCCACAGCCCCCGTCGCAGGAAGCATTCCCCCACCCACAGCGTGACCCGCCACGGGTGCTGTTCAGGATCTAAGGATGCATGCGAAAACGTCCTTGGTGACCCGGGAGGGCTGTTGTTAGGTGACCTTAAGCCGGCTCCAACTCCTAGCGAACCTGTGGACCGCAAAGGAAAGCCTGCCTGTCCGGCACCAGGGGAGGGATCACCAATTCCATTGTCACCGCTGAAGCCATCAGCCAGACAGTCACCAGATGTCACTTTCTTGTTCGTAGCTGCCATTGGGTCAGTTCCAGCTCAGGATGGCTGAGCAGAATAGCTCCACAGAGTTTTCCAGGTGGTGACCTTTTAAAACATGACCTTTTAGAAGCTAAGCACTTGCTTATAATGTAAAGGTCAGGGTGTGAGCCGAAGGGCTGGTCCCAGGGGAAGATGTGGCTGTCAGCCGGTGGACACCTTGACAGCCTTGGGGATACTATGGGGTGACCCTCTAGCAGGGAGCTTTGGGAATCCCATGGCATGGTCCTCTACAATGGAGTCTTGGGAATCCCATGGGGCGGCCCTTTGGCATTGCCTCGAGTCAGAATCCACTCGATGGCAATAGCTTTGGGACTTGGTAGAAGCAGGTGACCAGGCCTGTCTTCGGCAGCTTCCCGGCATGGTCCCATGCCTAGTGGCTGAGCCTCGTGGGGCTCCCATGTGGCAGGCCTGCAGATGTACTTCCTGAATAGTCTTGCTGGGGTGGCAGCTGCAGTCCCTAGATGCTCCTAAATGTGCAGAAGGAAGGCCAGCATCCTTGACCTCCATTGCTCAGGAAGTGGTGCTGTCACTCACAGAGCCTCGGGGAAAGCGTCCCTTTTCTCCGAGGAGCAAACTGAGACTCAGATGGGTGACTTGCATGGCCAGGGTCCATCAGATGGGTGACTTGCATGGCCAGGGTCCATCAGATGGGTGACTTGCATGGCCAGGGTCCATCCAGCATGAGAGTGGACAATCTGGGTCCCAACCCAATTCTGTCCAGGAGTGAGGAGCTGCCCAGCTGGCTGGTACCTCTAAACAGAGCCTCCCCAGACTCATCTCCACAGGGACTTGGGAAAAAGGGAAAGACTCCCTTGCCCAAAGATGCGTGAGTCTTATTAGAAAAGCCCGGGATGGCTGGCCAGACCCAGGCTCCTGGACTATGAGTGCTCTGGAAAGGGGCAATGACAGTTCTGAGCCATTACAAGCTGAGTTATGACCTGGGACCCTGAGGTGTGCCCCACTCCCCGCCCCAGTGCCCTGAGGCCAAGCCAGAAAACCTGATCCCAGAAGTGTTATTCCTGCAGCCCCAGCCAGGCGGGCTGGTGGACTGGCTGCTCCAGGGCCCCCGTGGGCATCTTCGTCAGTCAATGGCGCCCTCTGCTGGCAGCACGGAGAGCAGCGGCTTCCAGGGCGGGGCCCTCGGAGTCTGGCATTGAATGCTAATGACAAAAGCGCAAATGATACCAGCGATGCTCCGAATCGTAATGATGCACATTGACAAGAACAAGAAGAAGAGATTTTTTTAGGAGCGTCTTGGAGCCAGGCACTTGTCCAGCCCCTTCCACAGATGGCCTCAGGTTTGTTTGTTTGAATTAAGTTGTTTTTGTTAGGTGCCATCGATCAACAAATTGGGCACCAACCTCACCGCTGTTCTTATGGTTGAGCCTATTGGTGCAGCAACTGTGTCAGTCCCTCTGGTGGAGGGTCTTCCTCTTTTACACGGCCCCTCCCCTTTACGAAGCACGGTGTCTGTGTCAGTCTGGGTGGACTGGAGAAACAAATCCAGAGACACACTCATATGTGTGCAAGAAAGAGCGTGATAGTCAAGAGCGACTGAGTACCGAGGAAAGATGGCCAACCCAGTCCAGAAGTCCGATATTAGCCCATCTGTCCAATACTAATCAATAAATTCCTCTTCAGACTCATGCAATGATGCTGAATGCAGGAAGATCACAGGCCAGCGGGTGGAATGTTTTGTGGATCAGTGGTGGTGGAAGCATCTCAGCACGGGCTGGCAGGGCTCTCTACCTGCTCAGGACTCTAGTGTAGCTCCACATGTCTTGTCAGCAGGAAGGCAAAGCCAAGAATGTCTGTGTTCCACCTCCAGTGAGCTATTTATCTCCTTCATGCCTCCAAATGAGGCCGTCAGGCTCTGACCTGATTGACAGGCTAGACTCCACCCCTTCACAAGTTGACAGGTGATTATGTAACTGCCACAATGTCCTTCTCCAGGGACTGGTCTCTCCTGACAACTTGTCCAATGTACATGAGACAAAGTCTCACCATCCTTGTCTCTAAGGAGCCTTCTGGCCATATTCCCTCTCAGGCAGATTGTCTTTTGTTCCTTTGGCGGTCCATATTTCAAACTTCTTCGCCAGCACCGTCATTCGAACGCATCCATTCTGGCATCCTCCTTGTCCAATGTCATCTTGCACACACATGGGAGATAACTGAAGACGCCATGATTTGGGTCAGGCGCAACTTGGTTCTCAAAGTGACATCCTGACTCTGTAGCGGGGGTTGGTGAACTTTTGAGATGCAATGGCAGGTCCAGTCCCTCACAACAATTTTTTACAGCTATACGCACATTTTTACAGGCGAATGAAATCTCCATTTTCTGAAAAATATCCTTTTCATGCAACTGAGATAGTTTTATTTTCATTTTCAACTGTACTTCAGAGCATGTGCATGTACCGAGAGCTGCAGTTTGCCAGCCTGCTCTATGCACACTGGTATTCTCTTCAGTGTCCTGATGAAGCAGTGCGGTTCAGAGATGTTGGACACTTGCCCAAGGTGATGCTTCCAAAGCCCTGTCCTCTCTAGCATTGAGAAAATGCAGTCTTGGCTAGCCTCATTCATCTGGTGGTGCAGTGGGTTAAGTGTTGGACTGGTAACTGAAGTATGGCAGTTCAAATCCAACGGCTGGCTGCTCCCTGGGAGACCAGCGAGGCAGTGTGCTTCAGTAAAGATGTGCAGCCTCAGAAGCTCCCCGTGTGGAGCAGGCCTACCCTGTCCTATAGGGTCACTGTGAGTAGAAATGGACTGGACAGCAGTGGGTCCTTTGAGACCCCTTTCCTCATGCTCCGTTTTGTCTCAGTAATTACCCCTGTGAGTGGCATGCTAGGGGGACCCAGGTTCACTTTGCGGTGTGACGGAAAATTCCCCCAGCTCATAGGGTTGCCAGCCTTGGCAAATAAAAATATAGACACCCAGTTAAATTTAATTTTAAGACTAGATAGGGAGAAAGGCCTGGTGACAGCCGCCATTCGAGCCGAGGACACCCTGCGGAGCCTTTGTGCTCTGCCAGGAGAGGGCACTGTGCATCAGAATTCTCTGGATGGCATCCTTTCTTTAGTCTGGTCCCTCCCTCTGTCATGTGCTAAGGGTGTGGCTTTGAGCACATCCTGTAGCCACCGAGCTCTTGTGACCCCGTGCACAAACAAACAAACCCCTCTTCAGTCCTCCAGGAGACCCACTGGGTTTTGATTGGCTGATTTTTTTTTTTTTTGCATATGAGATTGCCAGGCCTGCCTGCCCTCCTTGTCCACCTCAGCCTGGAAGCTCTGCTGAAACTGGTTTAGCATCATAGCTGTACACAGCTCCCTGCACATGAGCTGCTAGAGTGGAAATAAGCCGCCTCCCAGGGCTACTCTGAGCTCTGCAGCCCTGGCACTCTTGCTGCATGGCCTGCCTCCCTGGGCACATCACCCGCCCTGTCTGGATTCACATGAGCCAGGGGGCCGGAGCAGATGGGGAGCAGCAGCAGGGCCTGGTCTTTCCCTCATGGTCACAGGCTGTTTGTCCCTGCCCCGACACCCTGTACTCACAGTTCTGTGTCCAAAGGCAAGACAGAGGAGGCTCCCAGCTCCGCAGACACTCTCTGGACTCCTCATCCAGAGCGGGACTAGAGAGACTGAGGACGCTGACTACAAGTTTCCACTCCGGTCTCCAGTGAAAGACATCAGCCTCTGGGATGGTGGGCATTGTGCTAGGGGTAAGCTACGTCTATGCAGATTTGTGAGTCTACTTACTATCACCCTTGCCACGCCTCCACGCGCTCAGGATGACGACCTACCATACTTACCCACGCGCAGTGCCCAGCCGCCTGGGGCCCTCATGCATTATGGCTCTCTCCACAGAACCAGCAACAAACGATCTCATCACACAGGTGAGGAAGAGAAGCCAAGCAACCTGGCCAGGCTCTAACTCCAGAAGATCCTCCAAACTCACTCTCATCCGGTTCCCTCACGGCAGCCCTGCAAGACAAGACCCCTGGGAGTTTGAGACTGCAGATCTTCAAAGGAGCAGAAGTCCCAGTCGTGCTCTAGAAGAGTCACTGGTGGGTTCAAACTGCTGACCTTGTGTTATCAGCCCAACAAGTTAACCATTAGGCCAGCAGTCAGTCACCAATAACAGGTCTGAACCTGGAGCTAAGCTCTTGCCCTCTGGAGGAAGGTATGCAACTCACCTTCCATCTTGGTGCCCAGATGTATCTCCCCCTAAAGACAAGACTTGAGCCATATAAAAAGCTAACTAGGTATCAGTAAAATTTGGCATGACTATTAATCAGAGAATGCCTTACTCCACAGCATGTGGTGCTTCAGAGGTTTGTCTTCTCAAGGTCATTGGTCTGTTTTTGTAACATGAAAGTAGACCTTGCAGAAACAAGGTCTCAAAAAATTGGTTGATGACTCAGAGTTGTTTCTCTCCACGGAAATCTTTAGTAAAAGGCGAAAGATTTATACGATCTGAAGAGAAACCAGAGTATAAAGACAAGCCGGTCAGCTCATCACTGGGGTAACTGACACACCTAAGTCACTAATGGTGACTATTTGGCGCAAGAACCGGAGGCATCGCCCGTTTTATTTTATAATTCTATGAAAGCATTCTCATCTTGGAGTCACAAAGAGCGGAGACTTTAATTGTTTCAAAGTGGAAACTTTGGCCTCTGTGCAATGCATTGTGGATATGTAAATAAGGTTAGCGTCATCGCCCTCCAGTTTCCGGAAATTGTTTTCGAGCCGGGGCACCACTAGGGGACAGAGCGGAGACCGGAGTTTCAGGGATGTGGACCGGAGCCTCGTGGAACCCGCAAATCCGACTCTGCTTTCCAACCGCAGCTGCCAACAGCCGCAATAATGGGAACAATGCATTTCTGTCGATCAACTCCGCCCCTTGCGGTGTTTGTGACAGCGGCGCTGGGGAACGATGGCACTGGGAATCACTGGCAAGACCAGAGGTTTGCTGGTTGGAAACGCGGGGCTGCGTCTCCTACATCCCTCCACCCCGACTTGGATGTCAGCGGTGTGCGTCTGCAGTTGACCCCGGCTCCCGGGGGTGAGATCCGAGTGAAAAGTCTAGCCAAAGCAGCTGGCCTCAAGACAACTCCAGCTCACGGGGACCCAATGCGTGCAAAGTCGGCTGTGCGCCCCAAGATTTCCAGTGACTGATTTGTTTGCCCCCCCCCCCCCCTAAGTAGACCCCAAGCCTTCCTTTTGCGGCTCCCCTGGATGGACTCTTTAGGAGAGTAGAGAGCCTTGTCCTTCTCCCAGGGAATGCCTGGTGGGTTCAAACAGCCGACCTTGTGGTCGCAACCCCACGCATAACCGCTAAGCCCCCAGGGCTCCTTGAGCTCTCCCCGGTGACTTGGGTTTCATCCCTGAGCAGTCCATCCCCACCAGGGACTGGGAGGAGAGGGATAAGGGAGCCTGTGCCATCACAATGAGAAAGCCAGGCTTACCGTGGGAGGGTCAGTACCCCCGCATTTGGGGGTGAGGGGAGTCCTTTGAAACCGCAGTCACTAACTGTTCTTAAAATGGGGGCATCTCAGGACCCCCTTCATATTACGAAAACGTGTTTCAAACTAATCGCACTTTGTATTTTCCACATCCGTGCATTTATGTTTATATTGATTGATGGTCGACGTTCGATCATCCCATCAAGCCCACCGCCCAGGCCTGTGGCATCTTCCCAACTGCTGTCAGGTCTGAGCCCATTGTTGCAGCGGCCGGAGGCCTTCCTCTCTCTCCCTGACCCTCCACTGGACCAAGCAGGAGCTCCCTGTCCAGGAGCCAGTCTCTCCTGAGCGGTCCATAGTACCTGCGACAAAGTCCCGCCCTCCTTGCCTCTAAGGAGCATTCTGGGCATGTTTCTTCCAAGACAATATTAATAATCATTATTTGTTTGTGTTTATTAGTGACTGTTGTTGATGTCAGTATACTCAGCACTGTTCAATTGGAAAGTAGCATCGATAAAGCTGCAAAATGCCCATTGCAATAACATGTGCAATCCATCGGATGCAATGTGACACGTCACGTACACTCACTGGGCTCCTCAACACAGCAAAGTTCAGTGCGAGCAGTGGCGAGGGCGACAAATCTGCTGCAGCTCCTTAATGGGCGGCAGCTGGTGCCCCGAGCTGCACGCCCTCCCTCCGCCTGCGGAGGTACAGTGGCTGAAGCTGAGGAGAGAATCTGGTTTTACACACATGAGAAGGCAAAGCAAAGCAAAGCAAGCCACTTGAGTCAATTCCAATTTATAGCAACCCACTAGGACCGAGCGGAACCGCCTTGTAACGTTTTCTAGGATCTACTCATATATATAATTTTTAAATTTTAAAATAATTTTTAATCATTCTATCTCCCTCCACCCTAACTCCAACTCACAGGGACCCTAGAGGGCAGGGTGGAAGAGCCCCCATGGATTTCTGAGACTAGTTGTTTTCTGGGAGTAGAAAGCTTCATCTTTCTCCTGCCCCAACACCATGCCAAACCCAAACCCACTGCCCTTGAATAAGTTCCGACTCCTAGTGACCCGGTAAGACAAGGAGAGTTGTTCCATAGCGTTTCAAAGACTGCAGTGTTTTTTACGTGCAACTAAACTTTTAAAACTTTGTTTTCCTTCTTTCACACATTAATGCCGATTCCCCATTTCCCCCGCTTTCCCTCTCCAGGCCTCCAGCTTATCGTCAATCCCATTCGGACCACTCGGTCTTCCCCACAGTCTTCCCCACCTGGAACTCCTTTTGGTTAGAGGCCCAGTGCTTAACCGCGGCAACACCGGGGCTCCTCGTGGTTGGGAAAGGGACTCGTATTTTGATATATTTTATTTCCCCAGGAATTCATTATTCTTTGATGCTGTTGTCAAGCACCATGGAGCTGGTTCCGACTCACAGCACTCTTAGCTTGGCAGCGTGAAACACTGCCCGGTCCTGAGCCCACGGCTGCAGCCACTGTGCCCGTCCATCTTGTCCAGGGGCCTCCTCTTTCTCACTGCCCCTCCACCTGGCCACGCATGATGTCCTTCTCCAGGGACTGTGATGCCACACCCACATGATTGACGAATGCTCCTTACTCTTCTGTTACTTCCATGTGGGAGCACCTGTTGGGATCTTTATGTGTGAGCTTTGGAGTACACACATGTGTTTAGAATACACATGCCTGTGAGTGTGCTTTCCTATATGCATACAGCAGACACGCGTGTCAATTCAACGTTTTCCACACGTGCAGGGCCGGGGCAGGGCTTGTGTCAATCACACTGTGCAAACCTCCCCCAAATCAGTTGACGCGTTCCCATTGCCACTCGCAGAAACTCGGTGCTTCCTCTCCCACCTTTCCTTCCCCGTCCCCTCCTAGCCTGGGGGCAGTGTGCTTAGTGGCCGAGGTTTCTTCCGGTCATGGGTCCCACGTGGACAGGCCAGAGCTGCTTGATACGGGTTTTTAAAGTTGTGGGATGCAGATCACCAGGCCTGTCTTCTTAGGCACTTCCTGAAGGGATTGAACCACCAACCACTTAGCTAGGAGGCAAGCCCCCGGGGACTCTGAATGGCTGAGTGAAACTGGATAGGTGGGCGTGCATATGCGATGGGATACTGTTTAACTATCATGAGAAACGTACCGTGGCATGGGTGCACCTTGAACTCGACATGTTGGTAAAGTCAGCCACACGACACAAGGACAAAGGTTGCTCAGCTAATTCACAGGAAGCACCACGGAGCTCCGGTGGTGTCATGGTTACGCACTTGGCTGCTTGCTGAATGGTTGGCTGTTCAAAGCCACCCAGAGGCTCTGAGGGAGGATGACAGGTAATCTGCCATTCAGGAAGCCTCCAGGGCCAGGTCTGCTCTGCCACACACTGGTGGGTGTCCTGAGTCGGAATCAGCTGGACTGCACAGTACCACAACATCAAGAACCCCAACAAGGATGTGCCCCAGGACGCCGGGTCTTCAAGGACAGGGCAACAAGCAGAAACAACGGCACCGGGCGCTTCTCAGGTCCTGTGACAAGCCACCTCTTCTGCACAAGCGCGTCCAGTGGGGCTCCTTGCATTTCAAATGGGGCAGAGACAGATGTCACTAATGGGACCTGGGGCCTCGGCAGAGGAGCCTCCCTTACTGAAGTGAAGCCCCGGTGGCGGTGGCGGTGGCGGTGGCGGAGACAGACTCCCCCAGGGCCTGATTTCCACTTGGAAATCCTACTTTGCCACAGATACCATCTTTCGCCCTGAAGTGACTTGAAGGGGGAAAGGGCGTCCACAGAAAAGCAGCTAGCTCAGCTCGAGGAATGCAGAGACCCCTGCCAGCGCTGAGATGCTTCCACCGCCACTGGACCTAAACACTTTCCACCCACTGGCCTGTGATCTTCCTGCATTCGGCGTCATTGCAAGTGTTGCATGAGTCTGAAGAGGAATTTATGGATTGGTATCAGACATAGGGGCTACTATCAGACTTAGGGACGTAATCTGGACAGGGCTGGGATGTTTTCTCAATATGCAATTTCTCTTTATATAAAGCTCTCTCTTACACACATGAGTGCGTGTGAATGTGTCTCTCTAGGAAGCCGCACTAACACGGTGTCTGTGTCCACACCCGGGTCTCTGATGTGGAAGGGACAATTCTCCCGAGGGAGCATTTACTATCCAATCTATCTTCATTTCCACCAACTGCGTTGGAAGTGGAATGTGGCAGCTGCTTGTTTGGGACCAGGACCCCAAGAAAGCACGGAGCACTTCATTGCGGATGGAGTAGGTCTCTTGACTCCCTTTCCATCTGTCCCCCTGCCCCCACCTCCATACCATCCAGTTCTTTAAAAAGCTGAAGCACTTTTTTTTGGTTTGTTTGTTTTGTTTCCCCTGTAGAATTTCTCACATTATGGTTCAGGCTGATGGAGTGATGTTGCTTACAAGTTCCTCCCACTCATGTCCTGGAAGCTTGATTTGATTCCAGTTCTTTGGGGCAATAAGAATTCTTCGTAGGTGGGACAGTATCCCTCTGAGCTACACTCATCTTTGCTGATGTTAAAGTTGTCCAGTGACTGAAGGTCGTGTCGGCGGGGTCCCTCCGGTGGTCTTCATGAGCACATTCATCTGCCTGTGGAAAGTTTCACTAGCCAGCAGTCATCAGTTCAGGGACCCGGGCCGTACAATGGTGAAGCCCACCTAATGGCTGCCGCCTAACAGGATGGCTGTTTGAAGCCACCCAGCAGCCGCACGGAAGGAAGACCATTCAGACTCACAGCACCCACACCCCCCAAGACAGGGCAGAACTGCTCCCATGGGTGTCTGACACTGAGGCTCTTTACAGGACGTGAAAGCCCCGGCTTTCTCCCGAGGCCTCCGGTGGCTTTGAATGGCTGGTCTGGTGCTTAGCAGCCCAATGCTTCACCGTGACACCACCCCGGCTGCTCTCGGTAAAGATGACAGCCAACGAGGCCCTATCTGACTGCTGTCCTCTGTCATGGGGGTGTAGGAGTCGAAACCCTCTCCACAGCACCCAACAGCGACAGCCACAGGATCACAGCTGAGGTCTAGTCGCTATTTGAACAGTCCTCGTGGCACAGCGCTGATGACCCGGGCTGCTGGCGGCCAGGTCAGCCCTTGGACACCACCAGCCACTCCTTCGGGAGACAGACAAACAGACGAAGCCTTTCTAGTCTCCGAAATCTCCCCCATCTCTCAGGTCCCTAAGATGAATGCTGACCAAATGGCAGTGAGTTAGAGGGTTTGGTTTGAAATTGCCAGAGGTTGATCTTCCGATCCTATCTTTCCACCTGCACGGTGAGCTTTGATTCTCCGCACTGGACATGATTCCCGCACCAGCGTTTGGGAAATCCTGCAATACGCGCTGTGGAGCTCAAGCGAGATATGCATCTGGTTCTTTTCCTTTGGGTACCAGGTCTCAGAAGAATGAGCTGGTGCCCGGCAACCATGGGTACCAGTGAGAGGTCTCCTTATGAACGGGTGCTTTTTGGATGCTCGTGGCCTGCTTTTCCCTTGCAGCCCGTGTCCTTTCTGCAGCGGACACCACCGCATCTTGGAACTGGGCCATTCCACGGGGGCACGGGTCGTGAGCTTGTCTGTTAACCTGTGGGTCGGAGGGTCAACACCCCCCAGGGGTGCCACGGAAGAAAGGTCTGGTGATCTGCATCCATAAGAAATTCTACTGTACAGCCCGGGGTGGCATGACGCCCATTGGACTCCCGTTGCAGCAGTGCCTTGCGCAGGGCTTCTGTGGGAAGCCACGTGGTCCTCCTTCTAGATGCCTCTGGGCCTTCCTTGCGGTGTGCCAAGGTACCTCACACCCGTCTTGGACAGGTCCTGCCCCAGGCCTTGAGGGACACCTGGCTCTGCAGAACCCTGGCTCCTTTGAGTGGGAAATGGTCTTTCAGCTTTCCACTCCTGTGTGAGTCTGGGTTGACTAGAGAAACAAATTCATAGACACTCTCTCATAGAGCAACTGTATATTAAAAACACACCCCAGCCCAGTCCAGATCAAGTCCATAAGTCCAATATGAGCCCATATGTCGATACCAGTCTGTAAATTCCCTTCAGACTCATGCAATACATATAGTGATGCCAAATTCAGAAAGATCACAGGCCGGTGGGTAGAAAGTCTTGTATTCTTCCTTGGAGAAAGGAGTCTCTCTCTCTCTCTCTCTCTCTCTCTCTCTCTCTCTCTCTCTCTCTCTCTCTCTCTTGGCTGACTCGCTGGGAGACATTGCAGTTGACATGCCACATGGAGACAGGCTGATGGTAGCCAGAGCCTAGGAGCTGGAGATCCCTATCAGAGCTGAGATGCTTACAACACCACTGGATCCACAAGACTTCCCACCCACTGGCCTGTGATCTTCCTGCATTAGGCATTATTGCATATGTTGCATGAGTCAGAAGAGGAGTTTATAGACTGGTATCAGCCATATGGGCTAATATCAGACTTACGGACTTGATCTGAGCTGGGCTGGGATGCTTTCCCAATATTCAATTACTCTGTATAAAGCTCTTCCTTAAACACATATGAGTGTCTCTACAGATTTGTTTCTCTAGTCAAACTGGGCTAACAGTGAATGACAAGGACAACACCCTGTTGCGGTTGCAATGTCATGTCCCATCTGCCTGTCAGGGGCTGGCCTGCAAACCAGAGTAATTAGGGTGTAATTAGGGTGTGATTGCTGTTGCCAGCACTGGTTTCCCCACCAGGAGCTGCTCTGTACTCACTCACGTTCCAAAGACTGCTCAAGAGCCCAGTGGAGCATCTGTGGAAATTAAAGCGCCTATTGAATGAATAATCTAGGGCTAGCCAGTACCTCTAATGGAGTCACCAGAGTACCAGAGGGAAAGGAAGTGTGCACAGAGCTTGGCTGCAGAGGATACAGGGACTTACAAGGAGAGCATTCTGATGGGCTGACATTTACACAACCGTGCTTCAGCAGACCCATCCCATTGCTGCAGACTTGATGCCGACCCATGGCAACCCTATATGACAGAGCACAAGGCCCCCTTTGGGTTTCTGAGGCTGTAAGTGCTGGCAGGAGCCGTGTGTTAGGCTGGGTTGACGAGGAAACAAAGCCAGTAACACACACGTGTGTGAGAGAGAGCTTTATATCAAGAAGTAATTATGCATCAATTAAACATCTGTGGTACTTACATAATCTGCTGTCAACTTGAGACTTAAGAGTGAAGGGGTGGCGTTTAGCCTCTCAATCAGGTCGCAGCTTGATGACCTCATTTGGAGATGCTCAGGAGATCAATAGCTTGCTGGAAGCGGGACACATAGGCACTCCGTGGGAGACATTCCTGTGGACAAGACACATGGAGCTACGATAGAGCCCTGGAGTTGAAGGAGCCTCATGGAGACCCCGGCCTGCACTGAGATGCTTCCACCACCACTGGATCCACAGGACTTGGCACCCACTGGCCTGTGATCTTCCCGCATTCAGTGTCATTGCATGTGTCGTATCAATCTGAAGATGAATTTTTAGATTTGTATCAGACATATGGGCTAATATCAGGCTTATGGACTTGATCTGGACTGGGCTAGGATGTTTTCTGAATATTCAACTTCTCTTGTATATAAAGCTCTTTCTTATCCACATATGAGTCTCCCTGGATTTGTTTCTCTAGTCTATCCAGACTAACACAGCATCCCAGCCCAGTCCAACTCAAGTCCATAAGTCTGATACCAGTCCCTAAGTCCCTCTTCAGACTCACGAGTCACAAGCAATGATGCAGATGCAGGAAGATCGCAGGCTGGTGGGTGCAAAGTCCTGTGGATCCAACATGGGTGGCTGCATCCTAGGGTTCTGGCCACCATCAGGAAAATAAAAGCAGAGAGAGATGGGAGGGGTGGGGTGGGGTGGGGGTGTTTCTCAGGGCCCTCCTTATGGAAGGCCATGCCCACAAGGAGGCCCCATCAGGCTGTGACCTGATTGACAGACTAGACTGCACCCCTACACTTTATACATCACCGAGTTGACATGAAATTCTGTAACTACCACAAGCAGGTAACCTCATCTTTCTCTGGAGTAGCAGCTGGGGGGTCAGCACTGCTGACCTTGTGGTTAGCACCCAGCTGCTAACCCAGTAGGCCATTTGAACAGATGTGAGAGCCCTGAAGAACGCTGTTTCTACTTCTGCAGAGCTGCTTACCAGCAATGCTACTGTTTCTACTTCTGCTGAGCTGCTTACCAGCAATGCTACTGTTTCTACTTCTGCTGAGCTGCTTACCAGCAATGCTACTGTTTCTACTTCTGCTGAGCTGCTTACCAGCAATGCTACTGTTTCTACTTCTGCTGAGCTGCTTACCAGCAATGCTACTGTTTCTACTTCTTCTGAGCTGCTTACCAGCAATGCTACTGTTTCTACTTCTGCTGAGCTGCTTACCAGCAATGCTACTGTTTCTACTTCTTCTGAGCTGCTTACCAGCAATGCTACTGTTTCTACTTCTGCGGAGCTGCTTACCAGCAAATGCTAGGGTGACTTTAAGGGCCAGCTTGCCTGACTGTTCTTGCAACTAAGGACAGGAGGAGGGGCCTTTTGAAAGTCAGCTCAGAAGCCGGGTCTCAGTGAAGGAAACTGGAGTCTGCCCTGTGTCTTTGGCAGAAGTTGCTCCTGGTGCTGTTCTAGGGGGGAGACGGAGACTAAGTTCAAATATCACTCATCAGTGAACACCTATTATTAAGTCTTACACAGGACAAAGTTTTCCCGAATAAGGGAGACCTTGACCATGAGACCACAGTGGTGTCCAAGGAGTCACAGTCACGTGGCTACTTAATTGGATCCGGAGCACGAGGGAACTGTCACCACATCTTGACTGACAGCAGATGAGTCGACACCCTTGCAGGCAGGACTGCGGCGGTGGAGAGGATGAGGATTGGGACAGGTTCGCCATGGTAGATTAGGAAAGCTTACAAGGTAGGTTCGGGGCCCCTCAGCCACCTTGGTTGGGGTATAACTCATGATCATGTGGCCCTGGTATCCTAATTTCCATCAAGGGCACACACAGGGACGTTCCTGAGGGGTAGTCTGCCCTCCGTGTGCCGGTCAAGGAGTCCCTGGCAGTGAAGTGGTTATAGGTCAGCAGTTCAAAACCACCAGCCACACCAGAAGAAAGATGGGGCCTTCTACTACCATAAAGAGTTACAGTCTGGGAAACTCACAGGGGCAGTTCTACCCTGTCCTATAGGATCAAGAGGAGTCAGCATGGACTCGATGGCCATGAGTTTGGAATTTGGTTTGGGGGCTGCCCAGGGGAGGTCAAGCACATTCATTCTGCCTGAGGGCAAAGCTGTTTTACATTGCTGATCAATAGCTCAAAAGAGCTCAGTGGAAGCTGAAATCTAGGGGACACTTACAATGGATCTAGGGCTGTCTCTGTAAGCCACAGCCTGCCACCAACCCGCTGCCAAGCCTCTCATTCTTTTGAGCTCCTTCACAAGGCCAGCCTGTGCCTGGCAAACACTAGGGTGCCCCCAATTCCTTCCATGTGGGACGCTGGCTCAGAGCTAAGGCGTCGCTCCCTTCCAATGTGGGAGCTCTTGAACTCGCCAGGAGGAATCTGAATTTCAGGGATAGCCAACTGCAAACAGACAGAGATGGGTGTCCCTGGATGACCAGACTGGGTGTGGGTAAGAGGGCAAAAGAGAAAGGGAACCTTAATGGGCTCTGTCTTGAGTTAATTAACTGCAAGTGCTGCGGCGACTTCAGTGTCTTGGTTTGTGAGTGTCGTCACAACAACGCAAGTGGGTGGCTTGAAAGAACAGAAATGTGTAACCACACAGGTTTGGAGGCTGGATGTTCAAATCAGTCCCTCAGCCCTAGGGGAGTTTCTTTCCTGGTCAGTAGTCCCAGGTGGTCCCTGACCTGCTTCTGCATGGATCTTCATGTGGTCTCTTACCCCATGTGTGTGTCTGCCTCTATAGCTTTGCGGCTTCTTTCGGTAAAGCTCAGTCAGGAGGGATTAGGGTTACTTCCACGTGCTCTCATGAACATACATGAAACAATTGCTGCCCAGTTGCCCCCACCTCGTGGGGGTCCTCTGCGTGTCCGCGCAGCGCGGTGCTTCTTGGGGTTGCCAACCTTTGATTTGGGGGGCGGAACTAGGTGAGCAGGCCTTTCTCCTGAGGTGCCCCTGGGTTGAACTGAGGCCATCACAGGGCCCAGAAATTCCATTCCAAGATATTTCGGAAGGCATGATCACTCACCATGTGGAAGAAAGACAAAAGACAGGACAGGGGCAAAAAGCAAATGAAAATTATTTATCTCAGTGACCCATTATAAAATAGTTAGACATATCATCATGGATGGCATTGTGACCACCCAAGAAAATATGTGTCCCCTTGGCTGGGCCATGATTCCTAATATCGTGTGACTGTTCTTCACTGTGTGATTTGATGAAGAAGTCGGCTTCCAGCGTCCAATGAGCTCTGAACTTGACCCCCTGCCTGTGGTTACTGAGGCAGGCTAGGCTTTGTGAAAGAACATTATGCCTGTGATGTATTGAGGCAAGATTAGGGTGGGAGCCGTCACTTTACCTTAAGTTCTGACCTTTACTCATGTCTGTGAGGTGCTTGATTGAGAGATACAGCCTCCAGGGACTTAAAGGCTTGAAAGTAAACAAGCGACCATTTAGCCCAGAAGCAACAAAGCCCACATGGAAGCAGTACCCCAACATGTGTGATCATGAAGGGCCGAGGGGACGAGGTTTCAAACAACAAAGGCGGGCGGGGGGGAATCACTTCACTGTGAATGAGGGAAGTGCGTGGTGGGGACCCAATGCCCATCTGTAGGCAGCCGGATATCCCTTGCAGAGGGGTAGTGGGGAGGAGATGAGTCACTCAGGGTTCAGTGTAGTAACAATGAAACTCAAAACCTTCCTCTAGTTCTTGAACGCTTCCTCCCCCCCCAATTATCATGACCCCAATTCTACCTTGCGGACCTGGTTATACCAGAGGATGCACAGCGGTGCAGTAGGGATCTGGAAACACAGGGAATCTAGGACGGATGAACCCCTCAGGACCAGCGGTGAGAGTGGCAACACCGGGAGGGAAACGGGTGTAGAAAGAGAGAACCGATCTCTGGGATGTACGTGTAACCTCCTCTCTGGGGGGTGGGCAACGGGAAGGTGGGTGAGGGGAGATGCCGGGCAGTGTAAGATAAGATAAAATAATAATTTATAAACTATTAAGGGTTCATGGGGGAGGGCGGAGAGGGGAGGGAAAAAAGGAGAATGAGCTGATTCCAGGAACCCAAGTGGAAGGTAAATTTTGAGAATGACGAGGGCAACAAATGTATAGAATGCTTTACTCAATTGATGTATGTATGGATTGTGATAAGAGATGTATGAGCCCCAATAAAATGATTTATTAAATTAAAAAAAAGAACGAGGTGCTTGATATGAGAAAGACTTCTGCTAAAGAGGCAAGACAGATGACTGCCCTGCCCTCACCCCCCTGCCTTTCCCAACCCTCCTACTGCTTATGCTGAGCTGACTTTCAACGTCAGCCCACCTGCACACATGCAGATGTGTCCAGACGACTTCCTTCCTTCCTTCCTTCCTTCCTTCCTTCCTTCCTTCCTTCCTTCCTTCCTTCCTTCCTTCCTTCCTTCCTTCCTTCTTTCCTCCCCTTTCTGCTCCCGGTGTGCTCCCCGGAAGGGCAGTCTTCAGGCTGGCCTGCAGCAGCTCCGTGGACACAGCTGCCAAGTATTTCCAACCTCATGATTTTGCAGATGAAAACGAGGGCTGCCGCCAGTGTCCGTGTCCACGGAAGCACGAGTCTATGACTGTCAACCAATCAGAATGTTCTTGGAGGTTCCTTCCCCTCTTCTCTCGGAAGACTTCCACTCCGTAAATTCCCCCTTGCTGCAGTGCTTGGGTACATCTTTACAGGTTGCTTTGTTCCTTCATGGAACTCGGTGATTTTGAGCAGAGATTTCTGCACGTCACATTCCTTGGTATCAGAGAGCGCATTCACGGGGGAGCCTTATCGTCAGGAAGCCCGAGAGAACAAGGGCCTGGGGCTCTGGTTCACACAAGCCCAGGGAAACTCTTCCTCTTCCATGGGCTCTCAGAATGGGCGGTGGGAGGAGTGTGTGTGTGTGTGTGGGGGGGGGGTGGTGGTGGCAGGGGGCAGGGGGGTGAACTCCTCTGGATTTTTAGCTCCTTCTGGTGTCGATCTCTTTGAGGGTTATTGAATGGTCCTGGTTGGTTTGTCCGCCTCTCTTCCGCCCGGCGGACAGTTCCCTCAGATGAGTGCGCATGGGGTAGCGTATGGTCCCTCCAACAGACTCTTAAACTCTAAACAGAGGTTTGAGCTTCCTAGTCGGCCTAGTATCTCACCAGAGGTAATGGGAGAGGGAAGAGGGACTTTAATGCCACCAGAAACCAAGTCTAATCGGAGTCCTGGTGGCCTAGTGGTGAGGCGCTGGGCCACAGGCCTTGAGGTCCCCGGTTCAAAACCACCAGGGGCTCTGCAGCAGAAAGGCGGGATTTTCTATTCCCCTAAGGAGCTGCTGTCTCAGAAAGCCACAGTGGAAGTCCCACCCTGTCCTTTAGTGTGGCTATGTGTCAGCGCCGATGCTCTGAGGACCAGGGGGATAGATGCCAAGACACAGGAGGTCTCTAGGGCAATGCTGCACTCACAGATGCTGAAGGAGACAGGGATTTTTTCTGAGAGCTGGTGCCCGGCCTTGAGACTTCCAGCCTCCTCAACCTTGAAAAGATATTGTTTGTGGCCATTGGTTGAAGGCACCCCTGGTGGCGTTTCGGTTATAGCAGAGACACGCCATTCAGACAGACACAGGAATAAAGCCCGTGCTCCTGGTGAGGCCGTACAGTGAGACTCCAATACACAGGGGAAACCTTAGAGTCCTGAACAGTAGATGGAAAAAACACACAACTACTTTCATTCTTGTCAAATTAGCATGAACATTGATTGGTGTGGCAGGCAGCGTATCAATAGTCTTTGCAAAGTCAAGAATTATTTTAAAGTTTTTATAGAAATGCCAATGTTTTATATATATAGCTAGAGAGAGATGACACATATACGTATGACATTGTCACTTTCATTTACATGAACACAAACACGCATTGACACTTCCATGCACACACATATATAATCTGCATATATATTCCTGGAAAGGAGGAGTACTTAAACTTCCTAGAAGACCACTGCAATAGAAATCGCATGCTGTTACCGCCACAGGGGTGAACAGTCTCCTCTGCTCCCGCAGACAACAGAGGCCTAAGAGGCCAGGAGAAAACTGACGCAGGCAGTTGTTCTCAGCTGCTGCCACATGAGCCCCGGTTCGGGTGGCCCAAGTCTAATCGGAGTCCTGGTGGCCTAGTGATTAGGCGCTGGGCCACAGGCCTTGAGGTCCCCGGTTCAAAACCACCAGGGGCTCTGCAGCAGAAAGGCAGGGTTTTCTATTCCCCTAAGAAGCTGCTGTCTCAGAAAGCCACAGTGGAAGTCCCACCCTGTCCTTTAGCGTGGCTATGCGTCAGCGCCGATGCAGTGACAGTGAGGCTGGTGGTCAGAATGCACAGCAGAGCCACATGCCGCCTGCTCCTGCACCAGCCCCGTGACCAGGGGCAGATTGCACTGGTGGGATCCCTACGAGCTTCACTGGACGATTTCTCAGAAGCCAACCAACAGCCCTTTCTTTCTCCCTTGTCTGTCTGAAGATCCCGCTGAGCAGCCCAGCCCCTGGTAAGCCTGCAGGGCAGAGGGGTGGTGAGTGCAGGTGAGGTGCATTGACTGGGAATCAGAAACCCTGGTTTCTCCTGTGGAAGGGGAGGATTCTACCACAGAACCACCGCTGGCCCTGGGCCAGGCTAGAGTGTTTAGAAAACACAAGTTGAAGCGGCCATCAATATACAACGTGGTGGCGTTTCATCGCTCTGAGAAATACATGATGCTGCTTAACTCCAGGAAAACACAAAGCCGCCATATTCATCTCATCGTTTTTTTAATTGATGAGTAAAGAAACTAACCATGAGAAACTAGGGGGCAAGATTCGAAAATATTTTAGGAGAGTCGCTTTGAATGGAGATGCTCTTAAAACAAGTGTGCAAACCCAGAGGCCTTCACAGGGAAGAGAGAGGGCATTGGTGGTCCGGCAGCAGGATTCTCACCTTGCGGGCCCCACCCAGGCTTGGTCCGTGGCCAGTGCACCTCATGTGAAGCCCCAGCCATCTGCAGTGGAGGTTTGCATGTTGCTGTGAGGCTGACAGGTTTGCACGGAGCTCCCAGACTAAGATAGACCAGAAAGAAGGGCTTCTTTAAACCAGCCAAGGAACATCCTACAGCTCACGGCCCAGCATCTTCTGACACAGGACTGAAGGAGGACGAGGCCTCTAGGTTGAAAAACACTCAGGATACACAATGGTCACAAGCCTGGGCCCACCTGACCATGGGCACGGAGGTGTCCATGTCCAGGCAGTGCCTTGTTCTATTGTACTGAGGTCATCCGCATCCAAGGCAATTCAAGGGCAGCCAGCACTACCACCAAGGCATAAACCTACCAGCTGAAGACACACCCTGCAGCAGTGGATGTGGATGTAGAGGTCAAGGGTGCCTGCATGTTCCTGGGGGGAGGGGGCTTGGATAAAACGTTTGAGATAAGCCCTCCCATCATGGGTTGTTAGGCACCTGTCACAGGCCACTGATCTCTCCGCATGGACCTAGAGAGCCTCCCAGCTCTTCCCACAGACACAGCAGGGCAGGATGTAGGGAAAGATGGGGGCTTCTTGTGGTAGGTATGTTTATTGTGCCAACCTGGCCAATAGGAACATGTGGGATTCATCAGGTCACAGTCTGATTGGAGGACACAGAGATAAATGGCTCTGTAAGGCCCGCCCCTCTCTCTCATGCTCTCTGGTTAATGGAGCGTGCTGGAGTATGTGCTGCTTTTGCTAGTTCTCTGAGCAACCTGTGAGCTACATTACTGTGGGCCAAGCCAACCCATGGATCCTGTTGCTAGAGCTTGAAGTCTCTTTGAGATCTGCTTCACCACGCTGCTGGTGCACACATCACTTGAGGTTGAGGCTGGTGGACTCTGTTGCCTTGCATTGTTTGCATTCAATATCCCATCGACCTGCTCATTAAGCTGCTGAGCTACTGACTGTTGCAGACCTATCCTGCTGCTTGCTGCCTGTGGGCAGACTCTGCTTGCCTTGCCCAAGGAAGGACTCAGCTGTCTGCTTCTTTGACCTTGGACTCATAGCCCACATGAATTGAAGGATTTCCAGTATATTAACTGTTCCACAGAAGTGAGTTGAACTGAGCCCTCTGTACAGCTGTGTGGGCTAATTAGCTGTTATTTTCCTTCTCAGTGTATAAACATAGATATATACATACATACATATACTCTCTAGAGACATGAAACCAGGTGTGTTAGTCTGGGTAAACCAGGGAAACAAATGTACAGAAAATCATATATATATAAGAGAGTTTTCCATAAAGTCTAAGTGTGATGCAGAAAGTATCCCAATCCTGTCTAGTCCGAGCACACAAGTCCGATTTAGCCCATATGTCCGACACCAATCTATAATGTCCTCATCAAACGCACCAAACACACACAATGATGCTGAATGCAGGAGGTTCACAGGCCAGTGGGTGGAAAGTCTTTGAATCCAGTGCCAGTGTGAACATCTCAGTGCTGGCAGGGCTTTCCACGTGGCTTTTCCAGCACCCGGGGCTGCATCAGGGTAGGTCCATGTGGCTTCTCCTCAGGGATGTCTCGCAGGAAGTGAGCCTTGCCAGCTGAAGCAGGGAACTGGCTAAGGCAGCTGTATCCTGATCTGACCATCAGAAAGCAAGAGACCCAAGAACCAGAAAGGCGAGCCTCACCAAGTCATTTATCCCTCCATCCTTCAATTAACCCCACAGGTGTTTATCAGCCAGGTTGGCACAATAAACAATGATCTCACTAGGATCTCTCTCTCTCTCTCTCTCTCTCTCTCTCTCTCTCTCTCTCTCTCTCGTTTTCGTAACACAAAAAGCTCAGTACATGTATGCAAATGTCCTGGGGGGGCTTGGTCATGGACCAAGGAAATGAAAAGACCGTGGCATTATTCCACAAGCATTTTGAAGCCCCACGATATGCCTGAGCACAGAGAAACATCTAGAAGGTGGAACCCTGAGCCTGGTGAGAGCTGAAGGCTCCACAGCCCCAAGTACAGTATGGACAGCACCCCTGACAGGGACTCTCCTGGCAACTCCGCTCTGTGACCTCGCCTGGCATGGGCTTGCTGGAATCAACCGTGATGGCGGAATGTACGCCGCGGGAATTCCTCCATGCTACAGACCAGCACTCTTCTCTGCGGCGGGCCAGGCTTCCAGCACCTCATGGCCCAAAGCCACAGGAGCTACTGTTGTTAGCTCTAACTCCTGGTGAGCCCTGCACAGCGGAGTACAGCCGTGCTCCTTAGGACTCTTCCTGGTTGTGATGTCACCACAAAAGATAGTCAGGCCTTTCTTCTGTGCTGCTGCGGGAAGGATTCGAACCAATGACTTTTTAGTTAGTGTTTGAGTGTGAACCCTTTGCACCACCAACCCCCTGTGGCCTAGTGGGCTAGGAATTGAGCTGCTAATCATGATGTCACCTATTCGAACCCACCAATGACTCTGAGGGAGAAAGACGAGACTGTCCACTCTTGTTAAGACTGACAGCGTTGGGACCCCGTTGAGACAGTCCTGTAGGGTCACAGTGAGTTGGAATTGACTGGGTAGCAGTGCTCTGGTATGGCTTGGAGCAAGCCATTGTCACTGGGACGTGGATTCATCAAAATGAAGTCTCCAGAAGGCCCTACTCATATACATGGACATGGTTTGACCTTTGGGGACACAGAAACCTCTCCATTCTGATTATCCGGGAGGTGCCTGCACTTCCCCTGCATGGATCATGGTACTCCTAGGTCATCAGCATCCGGAGACCGCCGCATGAGAAGCTATGCTGCATTGTGACCACTGGAGGGCAGTGTTGCTACAGCCAAGACACCCATCCAGCCCCAGGGATAGCAGGCAGAGGAGCTAGCTCTGAGCCTCAGCATTCAACCAGTTGCTTAGACCAAGGGTGGTTAAGACCCAGACCCCAGAGACCCCAAACTCACATAAAGATCACAGCCCTCAAAACTCAGTGGCGTGGGTCTCCTCTGAAACTCACGGGGCTGCCCAGCATTGGGCTGGTCTAACTTAAAAGGGTAGTGGCAACGGAATGAGATATATGAGACTAGGTCGAGAGAGAGGCCAGAGCCGTGTCTGCATCTGCCACGACCATCACTGTTGGCTCCGTGGTGTGTAGGGTCCCCTTCCACCCTTGCAAGAGTCCTCTGGATCTGGACCGAGGTTGTCCATTTCGCAGAGTGTAAAGCTGAGGCTCCGTCGGTCCGTGGGACTCCGCCGTCATGGTGCACATGCTGCCACGACGCGGGAGGCCATGCCCTGGTAGTTCTAATGCCCGCAAGGTCGCCCACGGTGGATGGGTCTCAGCAAAGGCTCCAGACGAGGGCAGGCCCAGAAGAAAGACCTGGTATCCCGCTTCCAGAAAGGAGCCAGTAAAAGCCCTGTGGATCCCAGCAGGATGCTGTCCCACTGGATTCGCACGCAACAAGGATCCTGACGCCGGTGCAGGGCTGGGCAATGTCTTCTCCTGTACGTGTGATCGCTGAGCTGGATCCCACGCAGCAGCAGCCAACAACAGCAACAAAACTCGGGCTCAGCAAAGGGAAGAGGAATGTTGTGTGCTCCATGCGTGCTATGCTGCACCCTGGCTGGCTCGTCCCTTCCTTGTGACCCTTCTGTGAGGGGATGTCCAATTGTCTCCTTATGGACTTTGGGTCTCCTCGCTGACCTCCCTAGTTCACACTGAGATTATTGGTTTGGGTCTTTGGATGCCTGCCTGATACCTGATTCCATCAACACTTTGTGATCACACAGGCTGGCGTGCTTCTTCCAGGTGGGCTTATTGCTTCTCTGCTAGATGGCCGCTTGCTTAACATCAAGCCTTTAAGACCCCAGACTCTTTATCTTTTAAAAGCCTGGTACCTCATTTAATAGCTTTCTTCACCACATTGCTTATGCATTTTGTCTTTCCGTTGGTTCCTTAAGGCTCCTCACCCCCAATATCATGACCCCAGCTCTACCTTACAAAGCTGGCTAGACCGGAGCACGTACACTGGTGCAGACAGGAGCTCTCAACACCCAGAATCCAGGGCAGATAACCCCCCAAGGAATAGAAATGGGAGCAGCAAGACCAAGAGGGTAGGGGAAGGTGAGGGAAGAAAGAGGAGGAAAGGGGGAACCGTAACGACTGGCATATAACCCAAAGGGGATGAACAACAGAAACAGGGGTGAAGGGAGACAGTGGTCGGTGTAAGATAAGAAAATCATAATAATTTATAATTTATCAAGAGTTGACAAGGATGGGAAGGTGGGGGAAGGAGGGAGGAAAGAGGGGCTGATAGCAAGAGCTCAAACAGAAATAAAACATATAGAAAATTATGATGGCAACATATGTACAGTGTGTTTGATACAACTGATGTTGTATAAGATTGTTATAAGAGCTTGTAGGAATCCCCAATAAAATGATTTAAAACAAATAAAAAGGGAAGCTACTGTCCCCAGGTTACACAGCAGGGGGGGGGGGCAGGGAGCAAGCAGGATCCAGGATTCTGGTTCAGCACAGCCGAGGGTCAAGGGGAGGGGCAGGGCCTGAGTGGGCTGGCCTAGGCTCAGCCTTCCTCTCTGTATGTCCAGCGATTGGATTTGTAATCAAACCTGAGAGTCATCGTGAGGTTCAAGGACACAGTGTATGCAGAAATGTGGCAAAACGAACACTCTGTTCACTGTGTATTCAGCACACTCACTTTGCTATGACCTAGTGGGTGCAAGGCCCTGGGCAGCAGGCTGAGCAAAAACCTAATGTGCCTTAGTGAGCTACTGGGTCTCGCTCTGGGCAGCAGCTGCCCTTCCTGGGAGGTCTGTCAGTCAGGCCACAGTCAAGGTACCTTTCTACCCCTCCCCACTGCCCTTTGAGCCCATCTCTCTCTCTCTCTCTCTCTCTCTCTCTCTCTCTCTCTCTCTCTCTCTCTCTCTCTCACACACACACACACACACACACACACACACACACACTCCCACATGCACCAACTCACACATACACCAACTCACACACACACACACGCACCAGATCACACACGCACCAGATCACACATGCACAGTACGATAGTTGGGTTGTGTGTCAGCTCAGCTGGGCCAGGATTCTCAGGGGTTTGGCAGTTGAGGCCTGCCCCCCACTATGTGACCTAACATACTGTGGGCATGTCCATGTTGGGGTGTACTGGGAGAGCCAGGCAGCTGTGGCAGATGAGGGTGGAGTGCCACACCACACATATGTAAGCAGGTCACAGCCCTGATGCCATGCCGTTGGAAGGGCGTTTCACTGGGGGTGTGGCCTGACACAGCGGCATTGTGCAGAAGTGAGTTAACTTCTCACTTGTCCACACCCAGTATCTGGCTGTATCACTGTGGGCTGACGGGGTTAGCAGGGCTGCACGGAGTCCAGTGGGCAAGGAGGGAAAAGGCCACACCAAATCTGCTTCCTTCTCCCTGCCAGGGGTGTGCTCCCATCCACCAGGCCCCACCTGACCCACATTCTGACATCTGCTTGTCTTACACCATGACCCTTGTCTGCACCACAGGGTCTCTGCCCCACATCTGGGCCACTACTGCTTCCTGGGGTCTCCTGCTTCACCCTAGACACCAGGCAGCAGCCGGAGTACACGGTCTTTTCAAAATAACCTAGATTCTCTGCTTAGATCCTTGGGTTGCCACCTAATAAAATCCCATGGTCTTACCTGGATGGCTCAGCTACTTCTGATACCATCAGCTACATGCCCTCCCTCCCCATCTACTCCAACGCGCACGCGCGCGCGCACGCGCACACACACACACACACACACACACACACACACACACACACACTATGCCCCAGAGCTGGGCTTCATTCTGATTCCACTCCCCACTGAGAATGCATGTCTCCACCCTGATATGCTGACTAAGACTCTACAGTTTAGGGAGATACACCCCACCCCCCTTGACTCCTGGAGCCCCTGGAGGAGGCTGACTCAGTATATCTGGGGTGAAAATGCACCTTCTCAGCAGGGGGTGGATCTGCAATGAGCCCTTTGGAAGCCTTGCTTTGCACTTCCCAGTTCCTTGTTCTTCAAGTGGTGACAGGCCCTCTCAACCACTATGTAAAAGACACTCTCCCCCTCCTGGCTTTAGCTACCCACTGGGCCTCCCTCAGAGGACAGCTCCAATGAGCAGGGCCTGTGCTTTGCTCTCTGCTCTGTCCTGCTATGAAGCCTCTGCCTGGCAACTCTGCCTCTGGAAAAGTGGAGCCTGAGCCATTGAGTGAGGAAATGGAGGAGGGAGGGAGTGCGTGTGTGTACATGAGTGAGTGTGTGAGTGAGTGTGTGAGTGAGTGAGAAAATAGAAGGTGTGATGAGTGTTTGTCAGTGAGTGTGTGAGTGTGAATGAGTGAGTGAGTAAATAAATGGAGGAATGAGTGATGAGTGTGAGTGTGTTAGGCAGGGTTCTCTAGAGAAACAAAACCAGGACACTTATGTTTTAGATATATTAAGAGGATTATCAACAAGAAGGAATATAACAGCTAATTAGTCCACACAGCTGTACAGAGGTTCAGTTAAACTCACTTCTGTGGCGTTAATATATTGGAAGCCCTTCAACTCATGTGGGCTACCTGGTCCAAGGTCAAGGAAGAAGAGAGCGGAGTCCTCTCTGGGGCCAGGAAGCAGTGTCTGCCCACAGGCAGCAAGCAGCGGGGGGCAGGGAGGGGGGTGAGCAACAGGCAGTAGCTCGGCAGCTTAGCGAAGCAGGCCTGGATGGAATATCAAACGCAAGCAATGCAAAGGCCCAGGATCCACCAGCCTCAAGCTCAAGAGATCTACGCACCAGCAGTGTGGCCAGCAGGTCTCGAAGGAGCTTCAAGCTCTAGCGACAGGACCCATGGGTTCGCCTGGCCCACAGGTAGGGTAGCTCGCAGGTTGCACAGAGAACTGCCCACAGCAGCACACACGCTCCAGCATGTGCCAATCGCCAGAGAGCAAGAGAGGGGCGGGCCTTGCTGAGCCATTTATGTCCTTGCCCTCCAATCCAACTGTGACCTGATGAATCCCACATGTTCCTGTTGACCAGGCTGACACAATAAACCTGCTGATCAGAGTGTGTGAGTGAGTGCATTAGTGAGTAAATGGAGGAGTGAGTGTGTGAATGTGTGAATATGTGAATGAGTGAGTGAGTGAGTGAGTGAGTGAATGAATGAGTAAGTGAGTGAGTGAGTGAGTGATGAGTGTACAGGCTGCAATCCGCAAAGCCAGCCATGGGAGGAGGCAGAGGCTTTCTACTCCGGTGCAGAGTGCCCGCCTCCGAAACCCATGGGCCGATCCTGCCTGATCTGCAGGGTTCACTGTGCAGCACAGGCACTCAGTGGTGTTGGGTCTGGTTTCCTTTATAGTCCATTTCACAAATGAGAAACAGGCTTGGAGGGGGTGGGGGCGTTCGTCCAGGGTCACACCGCTTATGCAAGAGAAATTGTGGCTTTGTTGACAGACCACTGCAAACAAATAGATATTGCAATAAGTCGAGCCACCTAATTTTTTGTCGTTGCTTGGTGCATATACTAAATTACTTATATACTCTCCTGTAGACCGGCAAGTATGCAGCAGCCTTGTGACTAGAGTTTGAAATATTGTGAGAATCACCAGAAGTGACACGGAGCCCCGCAGTGAGCACAAGCTGCTGAACCAACGGAGCCTTAGGGCTGTCGCGAACTTCCCGGTTGCTAAGATACACATGGTCGTGGAGCACAGTGAACTATTGGCCAGTAACACAGGCAGGCTTGTAAATAGCTGAGCTTGGATTCGTACCCAAGCCTGTCTAAACCCCAGCTTCTCCTGCCCCTGCCAGTACTCCTGAGCCACACAGGAGAAGGCGCCATGGCTGTATTCTGCTCAGGGCTCTCAGGGATAGATGCCTGGAGACCCTGGTGCCGAAATGATGCATCCAGCGGGAGGACAGGTAAGTGGGAACTACAAAACTGAAGCCCTGTCGGCAATGGGCCCAAACCACTCTGGTGGAACTGTGAACCAGGTACTATTTCCCAGAAGCCGTGGAATCAACACCTCCAGGTGAAATCTCTTTATTTCTAAACGCTGTCAATCACGTCTGCAAGTTGTTTGGGGCCTGGAGCCACTGTCTACACATAACCTTTGGCTTCTTCATCATCTAAGGGGAACAAGTCAGGAACCGCAGGAGACACAGGAGACACGCAGAGAGAGGCCTCAATCGGCTCTTCTGCCCCCTCCTTTCAGTGGACCCCCTTTCCTTTCTTTGCCTCTCTCCCCCCTCTCTCCCCCCTCCCTTCCTCCCCTCACCCTCCCCTCTCTCTCCCTCTCCCCTTTCACTCCTTTCTCTTCCCTGCAGCAAGGAGACACAGAAGACCGTTTTAAACAACAACAGGATGGCTGTGGGGTAGTAAATGGCAGCCCAGTCATGAGGAAGACAAAAAAAGAAGCATTTATCCACCAGCATAAACTGCCCCCAGGTCAAGATGGGAGCATGTGGCCTTTACTTCAGGACAATGTTTGGGAATGCAGGAAACTTCCCAAGGGCATGCCCAGGCAACATGCTCCCAGACAGATAACAAGGTGATGGAGGCTGAGCAGGATAAAGGGGGGAGTAAGAAGAGCAACAGAGAAAGACCAGCCAGCCTGGGGTGGGGTGGGGGAGAGGAGCTTCCACCTCTGTGTGCAGACCCCTCACACCTGCCGCAACTTGCAGATCTCTGAACTCAGCACGGCTTGAGCCCCCAAGGAGGCGTGGGAGCAGGTTTCTCAATGGGGCTTGTAAAGCAGAGATGGTCCACGCAATCCAAATCCCACTGAGCTGCAGCCCCTGTCAGCCGTCACGGAGCTGGAGTGTGTGTGGGAGGGGCCTTCACAGCACGAAGGCTATGACAGCACCCACCCTGGTGCTCAAAAGCACACCCCTTCTGTCCGGCACCCCCTACCACAGGCATGACACTTGGGCCCCCTGTTTGAGGCAGGCCTTGGGGAGACTCCAGAGGCTGAGCTCTTCAGCCATCAAGTGGTGGTGCTGGGTTCGCCTTGCTTCACTGCACAGCCCTGGCAGCAAGGTTTAAGGGTCCATAATCCCCCAACGCCCCCTGGACCAGGGGAACAAAGGGGCGCGCTCTGGCGAGCTGCGCAGGTAGCCTTGTGGCCGCGAGAGGGCAGTGTATGCCCGCAGACACCCCAGGACGCCTTTGTCCCTGAAAGCCTGGACCAGCCTCCCCTGGGCATGAGTCTAAGCAGTGCAGGAGGATCACTGCCAAGCGCATCTGCGCAGGTCTCAGCCCTGGCCAGGCCAGGCATCAGGCCCATGTAGCCTAGCCCGCAGAATGGACCTGCTGTGGGGCTGCCGCCCACCTCTCTCCTCTCCGCTTGGTGAATTCAATGTCTTTCCATCCATGCGGCCGAGCTTTCCCTTCCCTTCTTCTCACCTATTCCATGGGCAGAAGGAAGAAGCATCTTCCACCACCAGCACCAGCACCACCACCACCATTGGGACGCCTCAGCTGCCTGCCTGCCCGCCGCACTCCCACCAGGTGCCCACTCCGTAATGTGGAGGCATTTTTCTGTATGAAGAGCCATGCAGGTGGAGCTACGCACCTCCCCCACCCCCATTCATGCGTTCATTCAGTGTCTCCTGGGCTCTTGAGGCAGTTCAGGTTCTGCACTGACCTGAAGGGACAGGGGAGGTCTTTAATCCTACCTTCCAAGGAGCCAGCTCCTCAGCAGGACTACTGTCTGAGTCCCCCGATGACCCCAGCCCCAGCTGGGGTTCTGCTGGTCAAGGCCTGAGTGGACTCCTCCAGATGCCCCCATGCTCTGTGGCTGGCACTGCCCCTGGTCTGGGGCATCCTTGACACACACCTGGGGGAGCACTGGCAATCAACAGAGCTGGGATTTCCACTGGACAGGCTGTGGCTTGGTACACGCGTGCGCATACACGCAGGCACACACTGCTGGCCAATGTCCCGGATGCGCACCCCTTCCTCACTGCACCCTCAGAAAGGAGGATGAAGAGTGGAAATGCTGCCACCCCCATTCCAGAGATGGGTAAATGGAGGCTAGCGGAGCATCTTGGAGCCCTGACAACATTGTGCCTTCACAATTGCACCCCCACCTCCATCCCTCCTCCACACCATCCCCATTTCCCCTTCCTGGGTGCCCAATTCTAAAGCAGCCCCCTCTCGTCTCGCTCATCAACACAACACACAATTACTCCATGTGTTCCCTGACACGTACCCGTGTGCCTGCCTCTCCCACTTAATTTGCAGCTCCGCGTGATGGGAGGTGCTAACCATGTTCAGCGCGCTGCGTTCCTCACACACGGTGCTCACACTAACCTATAGCTCAACAAACCCAAACGCGCTGCCATCGGGCTCCTAGGAGTCCCATAAGGCAGAGTGAGCGGACCTTTCCTTTGGGCAGGTAAGTCTTGAGGGGAGCAGACTGCCTCCTCATGCTTGTGGGTTCAAACTGCTAGCCATGTGGTCATCGGCCCGACTGGGAGCCCACTGTGTCACCGGGGCTCCTTGAATACGAGTAGGCATTCGTCAATTGAGTTGAGTGAATGAACGGCCATTCAGAACCGCTCCGGGTTGTACCTCATCTCACCTCATCCTCCCAATCTACAGGGGTCGAGCTCCACCAGTGTCCTGTGCGGAAAAGAAGGAAACATTTGAATGCAAATCCTTCAAGAAGTCTATCCAGGAATCGGTAGAAGAGTTTTGTTGTTATTTTTCTTGATGTGATTAAACTCTTGAATTGTGTTATATGTGAATGATATGCCCATTAATAATGGGCGGGGTGGGGGTCACTGACATCCAGTCCATTCTGACTCATAGAGACCCTATAGGACAAGGTCGAACTGTCCCTGTGGACTTCCGAGACTGCAACTCTTTACTGGAGAAGAAAGCCCCATCTCGTGGTTTCAAACTGCTGACCTTGTGGATAGTGCCTGCCGAGTAACCACTACACCACCAGGGCTCCGCTTGGATTTGTCAGTGGATTTCCACTCAGATCGACTCCATGTGACGGAGCTTAACTGCCTTGTCAAGTGTTCTGGGCTACATTTTTTATACTGCATATGATTTATTTTATTATTGTTGAAAGCTAGGCTGAGCAGGAACAGAACAGCTGGCCATTTTTCGGCAGAACCGCCGGCTGGGTGCTAACTGACACCCATCCAGGGAGCAGCCGGGCCCTTCACTGCTGTGCAGCCAGGGTTCCTGTCCAGTGTTTGTGACGTGAGATGACATGGGGACAGCGGTGGTTCTGTGGGAGAGATCTCCCCTCCCACTCACTTGGAAGACCTGGGCTTGACTCTCGGTCAATGCACCCAGCCACTCTCCCATCTGTCCGTTTTGTTTGTTGCCATGGTGATGAGCGTGTTTCAGACGAAGGTGGACGAGGACGAAAGGTCTGATGATCAGCTTTGGAAAGTTACCCAGTAACCATCCCATGGTTCAAGCAATAATCCAATCTCTACCTGTCCCCGGGATCGTGCAGGGCTGCGCAGCCAGTTTGGTTTCACGGGGCACCGGGTCACCGGGAGTTGGAAGCAGATGCGAGGACAGCTAACAGCAATGCCATAGTCTATATACGTCCCCTGTTTTAATAGTAGAGCAGACAAGAATCATTGGTTCAGTAAAGTATGTCTTGGGGTGCAGACCATACAAAGACAACGATGGTGACCGGAGGTGCTCCTGTCGGGATGCAGCGAGAGCCACACAGTCAGAGTCCAACTAAGTGTTGCAGAGGGCTGAGCTGAGGCTGGGCCTGGACACTGCGTGGCCTGTCCTGCTGATGGGCCCCCTCTTCTGGTCCATCCTATGACAAAAACAATTGTACAAGCCATGGCCACAATACTACAGCAAAGCCGAACCCCCACGGCCTTGGTGGCTGCACTCAGGGCGAGGACGAGGAGGCCTTTGCTGTGAACTTGAGTGTCAGTGGAAATGCCTGCTCTGAGTTGGTGGGCTGGGGGCCTCCAGAGTGCCACGGGCTGCCATGGCTCCCACACGTGTGCTGCTCTCCTCAGGAAGAGCCAGGGCTGACTGTCTGGGTAAGGGCATGGTTCAAGAGTGACAGGAAGCCTGGGAGGGCATGGGAGGGGCCAGTACAGAGAAGGGAAGGCACTTGCCTCACCCTCCCCTCTCAAGTAACAGGAAGAGGATTCCCACTTTGATCTGTCTCTACCACACTGAAAAACACAGCTAATTAAAAGGTTGGAGATTCAAATCCACCTAGAGGCACTCAGAAGAAAGGCCTGGTGACCTACTTCTGAAAACTTCACCATAGAAAATCTATTCATTAACAGCTTTCTCTTCTTGTTTGTTTCTCTTTTTTCCCTGGTTTTTTGTTTTGTTTTTTTGTACTCAGGAGTCCCAGGCTCCCTGTGACCATCATGGGGGGGACCTAGCAAACTAAGCATCTCAAACTGAAATGCCCACCCCACTGGTTAGGCGAATGGTGAGGTGGGCCTGGTGAGAAGACTGGAGGCAGTGCAGGGAGGCGGTGGGGGATGCTGTGGCGAAGCCTGTCCCCTGGGTGCTCACAGATGCCAGGACTATGGATTTTCATGTACAAGCTCTCAATCCTTAGACCCTTAGATGTTGCCCACCCACTAGAAAATAATCAACACCTCCCGAGCTAGCCTAAACCGACCTAACCTGCCCTCAGGCCGTGCATTGCTGCCTCTAGCTTGTTCATTAGACCCTGGGCTTTGGACTCAGCCAAACTTGAGCTGGAATCCCTGCTCTGCCATAGCTGTGGAATCCTGGGAAATTCACTTATCTCGCTGAGCTGTCATTTGCCCTTGAACCGATACCATTTCATAGTAACCCTACAGGACAGGATAGAAGGGTCCCTGTGGGTTTCTGAGACTGTAACTCTCACGGGAGTAGAAGGTCTTGTCTTTCTATCAAGGAGCAGCTGGTGATTTGAAAAGGCTAACTTTGCAGGGAGCAGAGCAACACACAACCACGACTGCCACGAGGCTTCTTGAAACACAGTGTGGCTGTCAGATGCCAACTCACAGTGACCCTGTGCACAACAGATCAAGACACAGGGTCCTGGGCCATCCTCCCCATTGTTCCTCTGCCTGAGCACAGCGATGCAGCCACTCTGTCCATCCATCTCTCCAAGGGCCTCCCTCTTTTCCCTGTCCTCCACTTTACCAAGCAGCACTTTCTCCAGGGCCTGGTCCTTCCTGACAACAAATCCAAAGTACGTGAGGCCATCCTTTCCTCTAAGAGCATCCTCTGGCTGTACATCTGTTTCAGGTTGGGTTGTCCATAGAAACAAATCCACAGACACTCATATATGTGTAAGAGAGAGATGTATATCAAAGAGCATCCCAGCCCAGTCCAGATCAAGTCCATAAGTCTGATATTAGCCCTTATGTCTGATACTAGTCTATAAATTCCTCTTCAGACTCACACAGGACAGCAATCAAGCAGAATGCAGGAAGATTACAGGCTCGTGGGTGGAAGCCCTTGTCGATCCAGTGGCAGTGGAAGCATCTCAGTGCTGGCGTGGGTCTCCCCGGGGCTCCTCCATCTCTCTGAGTGTGGCTTGTCAACAGGAGGGTGAAAGCAGGGAAAGAGAGAGAGGGAGAGAGTGACTGGCCTCTTCTGACAGCAGAAACAAGAGAGAGGACGTTCCCAGAATCCTCAGGAGAAGGCCATGCCCACAAGGAGGCCTCATCAGGCTATGACCCGATTGACAGGCTAGACCCCACCCCTGCAGTTATTCATCAAATTGACATGACATTATGTAACTACCACAGCATCTTCCAAGACAGAGTTGGCTGTCCTGTTAGCAGCCCGTGGTAATTTCCGTATTCTTCTCCAGCATCGCAATTCAAACACATTGATTCTTCTTCCTCCTATTCAATGTCTAACTTTCACCTGTGGAATGAGGCACAAATGATGAGGCGCACATACAATGCACATCATAAATGAGTTATTCAATGTCGGCTATTGTTGTCAAGACCATGATCGTATTTTCTAAAGAGAAGGTCCTGCGCCATCCCTCCAGGGCCCGAACCTCTCCTTCCCATGGGACAAGCCTTGTTGTCAACCAAGGAGGTCAACTGAGAAACAGCACTGCCGAGAAGGGTCCCTGGCAGGAGGCGCTTCGAGCTGGCAGCCATACAAGAGGTGATTCTGAAGAGCCATGTCAGGCCCCGGGCCATGCACGGATGACCCGATCAGGAATCACTTCCTATGTCAGCATTCTGCAGCCACCCTGCGGCCGCAAGGAAGGCCACATCCCACTCCCTCTCAACACGTGCACGCAGCTCTTCCCCAACGCCAACCCCTCCCTCTGCAGCCACCCTGCTCCTGCACTGTCACCTGCATCCTATTTTTCTTCCAACGGACTTTATACCTATATAAATGTAGCTCTGTATCCCTCTATAAATTTAGCTCCATTTAGCAAGATTCTATGCAAAACAATGGGCTTGATGAGCTAATTGGTTGTGTGTGTGTTTCCCTTCCTTCTGCGCATTAAGAAAAAGGTGTCACTGTTAAATGTAAAACGTTGTCATGGTGGCGTTGCCATGGAAAACCCTGTGGAGCCCGCTGCAGCGGAGGTAGGAGCCCCCTGCCTGTGGGTTGTGTTCAGAGGAAGGGCAAGGCTGGTGCTCCCTGTCCAGGGTTGCTTCCTCTGCCCTTCCCCTCCGCCATGAGGACTCCCAGAAGCATCCAGAGAAAAGGAGCCATCAGGAGGGACCAAGGGGCACTCCTTCAGGCCTCATTATCAGCTCTCAATTTTAAAAAAAAGGATTTTTAAGTGCGCTTGAATAATTCATTCCTGCCTTCTGCCAGTAAAATAGCTCCCAGGGCTTTCATTGGAACGGAATATGTGAACGGAGCGTGTCGCTTCAGAAGGTCCCCGTTGTCTGTAAAATAAAGGCCAAGCTCTCTGCAAGGCCCGCATGGCTCTCGCGGCCCCACTTCCCTGTGCGCTCTTTCCCGGCCACCCTGGGGCTGCTCTTTCCTCTGCGCTATCCAGCCTTGTCTCTGCTAGGGGGAAACCCAGCAAACGTGCAGTCAGCCTTCACACCCTCCTCAGCTTCACCCCCACTCTAAAATCCTGGGGTATCTGAGCACCTTGTCCTCTGCTCCATTGCTCATAGTCCTTTTGCTTTGACATTGTTATCATTGCATCTGCCTTTGACATCCTCTCTGCCGGTACGATGGCCCGAGCCATCTGCCCCTTCAGCCCAGCTGATGGCCACAGCCTCCTCCTCACAGGCCCTCCTGTGCCCCCCCACCCCCCGGCATTCACGGCGACCAGAGGAATCACATGCAGTCGCGGCCCGAGTGGGTTGCTCGTTCTATGGGATCTGGCCCCTGCCCACCTCTCTGGCCTTATCCCTGACCACTGGCCCTGGCATTGCTGGCCTGCTCTTTCTGCTCCAGAGGCTGCAACTGCTGTTCCTTTCCCTGGCATCTGTCCTTGTCCCATACCTCCATCCACACCTGCGTACCTACTACCTGCCCATCACATTCACACGCTCTCTGTGCCTGCCTGACCCCACCCTCTGGCCACACCGCTGCTTCCTGCGCCTGCCTCTTCAAGGAGACTGGGCACTGCATTCCCTTCCCATGTGCGTCCCTGCCGAGATTGCCAGAGGTACAGTCTCCTAGGGGCAGCACAGAAGCTGACCAGCCCAGGCGCCTGCTCACACAGCCAGGCACGTGTGAGCACTGCTGACCATTGCTCTTTGCCCCCTGCCCAGGGGCAGCTGTGGGGGGCTCAGCAAAGACACAGCATCTCTGTGGGTGGATAGAATCCTCAGTAGGCTGCGTTGGGTTATGCAGACACGCACAATCATAGTAAGACAGGTTTTATGGGGACAGGCGTGGGGTCTGGAGTCAGAAGCCAGTCTGGGCATGAAGCTGGTGTGTCAGGGTGGCCTCCAGCAGGGCTGCTGGTCTTGCTGAGTGACTTCCTAGGGACTGGAATCAAGCCTCTTCTCAGTTTATGTCCTTCATAGAACCTCAGTTTGTTCTCCTGAAAATTGGGGACCTAGAAAAAAATGAGACGCGGGACAGAGCGTCACAGGACCCAGGGCCCTGTGTGTCTGAAGGTTTTCAATGGCCAATTGTTCCTGAAGCCCACCATCATGCCTTCCTTCCCAAGACCCACAGCTAGATTCAAACCTCTGGTGGAACAAGTAGCAGCGGAGTGCTCTGCCGTCTGCAGCACCATCCAGAGACTTCTGAGGACAACTATCATCCAGGTGCAATCGTGTTAGTTTGCTCTTCCTACTTTAACTAAGTTGAAACATTTTTTATGAGTTCCTAAGCCTAATACATTAGAGAGATTAGAGAAGAGCAAGAGTCCACTGAATACCAATCGAAATGGTGCAACAAGCTTATGAAGCACGGAAAGCACTCATGAATCTACACCTAGAAACAGGGAAGGCAGCTACCCGGCCAATCAATTTAAAGAGATCCACATTTTCACCCATTCCAAAGAAGAAAAGTGACCCAACCGAATGAGAAAATTGTCAAATAATATCATTAATATCACATGCAACTAAAAATTTGCATATAATTCAACAACAGTTGCAGCAATGCATTGACAGGGAGCTGCCAGAAATCCAAGCCTGATTTGAAAGTGGATGTGAAACAAGGGATACGTATCGGTGCAGACATAAGATGGATCTTGGCTGAAAGCAGAGAACCCCAGAAAGATGTGTACTTGTGTTTTGTTGGCTGTCGAAAGGCACTGGACTTGGAGGTTCATAACAAACCACGAATAACACTGGGCAGAATGGGCATTCCCGAACACTTCGCCACGCTCACACAGAACCTGCTCATCGAACAAGGGACAGCTGTTCAAACAGGGCACGGGGAGACTGCATGGATGAAAAGCAGGAGACATGTCTTTCAGGGTCGGATCCTTTCTGCATAATTATTTCATCTGTATGCTGAGAAAATAACCTGAGAAGCTGAGCTCTATGAAGAAGGCAGGCTGGAGGGGGGCTCATTAAAAGGCGTGATGACCACCACTTGCTTGCTGAAATGCAGGAAGGATTGAGGCAGTGGCGAAGGAAGCTCAAAGACTACAGCTTTCAGTGTGGGTTGTGACTTAGTGAGAGGAAATAAAAGTTCCTGACAACTGGGCCAACGGACAACACAATGGAAACATCAAGTGGAGCAAAGAAGGAAGTTGTCAAGGTTTTAGTTTTTTTTTGCGTATCCACAATTAACCCTCCTGGAAGCAGTCCAGGAATCAATCCCTGTATCGCACTGGGCTCATCTTCTTCAAAAGATCTCTTTAACGCGTGGAGCAGCAAAGGTGTCCCTTTGAGGACTCAGAGGCACTTGACCCAAGCTATGGTGTCTGCAGTCACCTGGTGCACGTGGGAAAGCTGGACAATGGATTAGGAAGACCAGAGAAGAACGGAGGCATTTGAATTAAGGTTGGAGTGAAGAGCATTGAAACTAATACAGATTGCTAGAAAAACAAAGTTGTCTTGGAAGACATAGAAGGGAAGATGGTGAAATTCCGTGCCACATACTTTGGAGGAGTCCCTGAAAAATGTCCTCGTACTTGGTAAAGAGTCAGTGGGAGAAAAGGAAGGTCCTAATGACATGGGCTGACACAGTGGCTACAACAGTGGGTTCAGACATAACGATCGTGGGGACAGCGAAAGACCAGCAGTGCTTCCTTCCGTTGTGTGGAGTTGCTATGAGTCGAGACCAACTCACGGATGCCTCCAGCAAGAAGCGTGCCCTAGGCACGTGCCAACTGCGCGCTGTGGGTAAGTGATCTTAATAGAAGATCATTTCATTCACTCGATTCTTGATGAGCACGTGACAAGAGCTGGTAGTGGCCACTATGCATTGATGCTAATAACCTTTGCAGTGTCTTAGTGAGTTGAATATAATATTGTCCAAAATATTCAAATGTATCCAGAATCTTCCAATGTGACCTAATTAGGAACGAGGATCTATGTAGATGCCATTAATTAAAGACCTAAAATGAGCTCCTCCTGGGACGAGGATGGGTCATAAATCTAATGACTGGTATCCTTATAAAAAATTGGAAGGACACAGAGAGACAAGGGAGAAGATTGGCATGTGAGGACTGAGGTAGAGATGCATCTATGAGCCATGGAATGCCGATAGCTGTCGGAAGTTAGAGCGTCATGGTATAGTTTCACCCTCTGTCTGAGTTATCCCAAGAGCTGTTATAACAGAAATAACCCAAATGTATGCTACTTCTTTCACAGACTGCTTCCTTTACAATTTAGGCAGACAGAAATTCAAACTCAGGGACAAAGCATTCTCTCGGCACCTGCTCTGAAGTAGACCGTTTCTCCTTCAATGCCCGTGGCCCTGGTGTTGCTTGGAGATCGTCTATGTCTTGACATCAGTCTTTCGTTGGGAGATTCTCCACACACAGACCTTGAGGGCAAAGGGCATGCTCTCCTAGTGACATCGCTTTCTTAGTGCTGCAACCTTACAATCTCCTCCAAGGCCTCTCCGCTCCTCTTCTGGAAGATAAAGGTGCTTCAGACCACACTCCACTGAAACTCCCTTCCTTACAGGCTGTGACCTGAGTAACGGCGTGGTGTCCCACCCTAATCACCTGACACTGACTGGCCGACCACATTACATCGCGTAATGGAGGAAAATGCATCATTGCATAACTGTCGAGCCACACGGCTTTAGAAGGATGCAATTCGATCCATGACCCTCTCAAGCCTCCGTAAGGAACCAGCTTCGTTGATGACTTAAGTTTGGACTTCTGAGTTGCGAGAGACAAAAGTTAGGATTCTTGTCCACAGAGAGTAGCTCCAAGTCCCCCCCTCCCCCAAAGAAAACTCATTCACCCTGCAACTCATAGACAAATCACTAGAAAGAGTTTCAAGGTGGACTTTTCACATTAAGACATGCAGCCTTCTCTCCCAGGTCTCACAGAATTAAATCTTGGGAATATTCAAACCAAAGTCTTCTTCCTGTCATTTGCCACCTGTCTCTGGGGTAGACCCTTCCAAAATGTAGATTTCTAAGCACTTTCTTTTCCCTCGGGGTCTCCCGTTCTAATAATTGTATCTTCTGATTCTTGTTGTTGTTTTTGAAGGGAGGGAGGTAGCCCTCTTAGACAACGTTTTGATGTTATCCCTTAGATTTTCCGTGGTGAATTCCTCCGACGCCTATTCCTTCTTTATTTTGGTTCTTAGTCTGAAAGCTCTGCAGAAACCTGTTCTCTCTGGGGCACCCTGCTGGCATTTGTGCCAATGGCACAGCCTCACAGCAACACACACGCCACCACAGTGCAACAAACGGACTGAAGATAACTGGATGTGTTGTGGATGACTCCTCACAAACTTTTTGACTTTATCTCGTCTGGTTTTGGATTTTAGAACCTGTTTTTCCTTTGGTGAAAGTTTAAAGGAATGTTATTTGAGTAACCTGTAGTAGTGCCAATTTGGGACTTGAGAGGTTTAAGACTGAAGGGGTGGAGGCTAGTCTTTCAATCAGGTCATAGCCAATGAGAACTCTGTGTGTGCCTGGCCTTCTTCAGAGGATTCTGGGAACTCCTGTACTTTCCTCCTTGGAGGCGGGAGACACTTTTTCTCTCTGCTCACTCCCTGAGAGACGCTCTACTGACAAGACACATGGCCCTACGCTGATAGACCCTGTGCCCTGGGAAATGGAGGAGCCATGTGGAGACCCTTGCCAGGGCTGAGATGCTTCCACCACCACTGGATCCACAAGACTTTGCATACACTGGCTTCCTGCATTCGGCATCATTGCATGTGTTTTGTGAGTCAAGAGGACTTTAAAGATTAGTATTGGACATATGGGCTGATATTGGACTAATGGACTTGATCTGGACTGGGCTGGGATGTTTTCTTAAGGTACACTTGCTCTTGTATACAAAACTCTTTCTCATATACGTATCAGTGTCCATGCAGTTGTTTCTCTAGTCTACCCGGACTAACCCATGACCTTCATTTAGCAATTGCGTTTCTGCTTTCACCATGCTCCATATATCCAAATGAAGCCTCCCAACTTCCTAAGCTGCTTTCACCTCCCAAATTCCACTACTATAGAAAGACTTGACTTTTTCCTGAGGCGACCTCTTTTTCCCAAACTTCTGTTTGTGTCTACTGCGTTCTGCTACACGGTATGCCTTGGATAATTTATCACAGTGCTTCTTTGCAATTCTCTTCACCCAAGTCGTGCCCATTTCATCCTCCTCACTCCACAGATTCTTCCTCATGCACCAGCCACATCCGCGTTGCCATTTCCCACAGAGGCCTGAAGTGGACTTTTTTTTTTGACACATGCTATAAAATGTAATCATTTACCAAGATCTTATGCCTTTGATAAGCAGTCACAGCTCCTAGGTGACTCCTTCATTTCTTACTTCTTCCCTAGCCAGAAATCCTGCTGCAATTTGTTTCTGTGTCTTCTTTCCATGTTTTTCTACCTGAAATGGAGGTTTGAGCTGTATGTCATCTTTAATTCTCCTTCCTCCCCCCTCCCTTCCCCACCCCCCTCTGCTTTTCCTGTTCTCTCTCGCTCTCGCTCTATCACTTTTTTCTGGAGTGTGCATGTGGTTCCCCATCACTAACATCAGAAGCTCAGCCTCTGGGACCATGCACTTCCGTCTAGGAATCAGCTGACAAAGGCCAGGAATGCATCAAGAGTGAGGAGATGCTGGCTGCCTCCAGGATCCCAGCCTGTGATAGTTACATGATCTCATGCCAACTTGAGGGAATTAAGAGTGAAGGGGTGGAGTCTAGCCTGTCAATCAGGTCACAGCCTGATGATGCCTCCTGGTGGGCTCCTGGTGGGCGTGGCCTTCTCATGAGAATTCTAGGAACTTCCTATCCTCCCTGGAGGTGGGCCACACACTCTCTCTCAGCTTCACCTTCCTGTTGAGGAGCCATGTGGAGACCCAAGCCAGCGCTGAGATGCTTCCACCACCGCTGGATCCACAGGACTTTTCACCACCAGCCTGTGATCTTCCAGCATTCGGCATCATTGCATGTGCTGCATGAGTCTGAAGAAGGATTTATAGACTAGTATCAGGCATATGCGCTAACGTCATACTCATGGACTTGATCTGGACTGAGGTGGGATGTTTTCTCAACATTCAGTTGCTGTTTGATAAAAAGCTCTCTCGTACACATACATGAGTGTCTATGAATTTGTTTCTCTGGTCAACCTGGACTAACACACTGCCCTTTGTCCCTGCTCAGGTTCTCCCCCTGCATCCCCGCTTCCTCCTTTCCTCCTTTCCCCATGGCTGCAGCAATGACCCATGGCCTGACAAAGCTGCTGCAGGGCCGGCCACCACACCAGTTGTGGGAATCTGTTATGATAACCCTAGGGAAGTTACAGATTGAATTGTGCAGAGAAATGTATATAATCTAATATAAACTCAAATCTATTCCCATGGCACCATCAACTATATCTATTGTGCAGCTGGGGAAGTGGGGCTGGCAAACCCCAAAGCCGTGTGTCAGACACTAGGCTGGGAGCTTCTCCTGACTGACATGGTAGTGGGGCTGAGCTAATGAAGCACAAAATTGGCTTGCTGGCTCCCATCTCAAGACGGAGACAAGGCAGATGCAGGATCGGGAGCAGAGTAAGCTTTGCTGGAACATTCGTTTATGTGCTGGAGGCAAACCGCATTCCCAGAGAAACTATTCACTCCAATGGATTGGCTGTTCAAATCAGCACGCATGAAAGCGATGACATTAGATGTCTTGCCTTATAGAAGAGCCAACGGTCCAATGTCTGCTGAACTGCTGGGAATGTCAGTGGCCCGGCCTAGTTGAAACATAACATTAAACACTCCAAATCATGTCCCCTCAAAGCATTTATTGAAGATTTAACCCCTGTACCTGTAAGCATGACCTTCTTTGGAAATAGGGTCTTTTGCTATGTTTTGATGTCCCTGACAGTAAGGACACGTTCCGGAACAGTCTCCAGTCTTTGACATCCTTCGGTGTGGGGTGGGTCCTAAACCTAATCCCTCGGGGTTATAAAAAGAGTATAATTTATAAATTATCAAGGGTTCATGGGGGAGGAGGAGGTGGGAGGGAGGGAAAAAAGTGAGGAGCTGATACCAAGGGCTTAAGTAGAAAGCAAATGTTTTGAGAATGATGGCAACAAATACACAAATGTGCTCGACACGATGGATGGATGTATGGGTTGTGATAAGAGTTGTATGAGCCAATAAAATGATTTTTAAAAAAAGGAGTTGACACAGAGACATGTGAGAGTGGGGATGGGGCCAGAGAGATGTTCTAAGCCAGTGGTTCTCAACCTGTGGGTCAAGACCCCTTTGGAGGTGGAATGACCCTTTCACAGGGATTCCCTAAGACCTTCGGAAAACACTTTTCCAATGATCTTAGGAACCGAGACACCGCTCCTCTATCCGTCTCCAGGCACGTCTGTCCACATGAAGATAGGCCCACATATGAGTACGTGGTGTGTAGACTGTTACCCATGCTACACCATGCTTCAACACAAAATTTCATTTATTGTTAATTAGAAATACATATTTCACAATATATAATTATGTATTATTTCTGTGATGAATCACTATGCTTTAATTATGCTCAATTTTTAACAATGAAAATACATCCTGCATACCAGATATTTACATTATTATTCATATTAGTAGCAACATTACAGTTATGAAGTAACAACAAAAATAATGTTATGGTTTGCGGGGGGGTCACCACAGCATGAGGAACTGTATGAAAGGGCCGCGGCGTGAGGAAGGTTGAGGAACCACTGTGCTAAGCGATGCTGAGGATTGACAGTAGTCACCAGGAACTGAGTGTCTTTGCCTGTCAGGGCTGACACAATCACAGTACCACCACAGAAGGCTTTTAAGAAGAGGCATTTGCTCTTCACATTTCCGGAGTCCTGTCCTGACTGCTTGTGTCCTTGCTGGTGCCCCTGGTGTCCCCTGGCTCAATGGGGTTCTTTGGCTCGCAGACACTCCTCCCACGGCAGCTGTCTATCTGTGTGTGTCCCTGTGTATTCTGGCCTTTTGATGGCGCAGAGGTGATTAGGGTTAGACCCCTGCCACCCCGAGTGGCATGATGTCATGAACATAAAAACTAAAAATCTCCCTATTTCCACACAGGGTCACATCTGCAGGTACAAGCATTAGGATTTTAATACCTATTTGGAGTGGGGTATACGGAATACATGTGGAAAGGGTCTCTTCTGTGGAATCGGCCACCGAGCTCAGGCCCTGGTTTGGTCTTTTAGGCTCTGGGACTGTGAGAAAAATTCAATTTGTGTTCTTGAAAGCTGTCTGTGTGTGATATATCTGCTATGGCGGCATTCGGGAAGTCGATGGAGACTACAGAGTCCCTGGAGTGGACTCTGACGGGCGGCCACCTCACCTGTGTGAGAGTAGAACTCTCTCCAGAGGTCGGTGTCCTTTTCCCAAGGCCGCCCTGCAGAGGTCCGATCGCCCAGTCGCTTGACTCCTTGCCGAGCCCATAACCATTGGCAACACCCAGGGATTTCTGAGACGGGCTCTGCCCCGGGTTCATCCTCACCACGGCCCCTGAGGCTCTGAAAGCCTTGACCACTGGCCCAAAGCTTCATGGTCCTGGCAGGGTGGGGAAGGACAGGGAAGGCGCTCTGGGGAGGTGGCGGATGAGGCTGGGAGGGGACACCTTCTGCTACAGTCTCCAGCCTCCGACATGGGTCATTAGAGACGCCAGGGAGCCACCTGGGAAGTGCTGACGCAGCCCCTCCAATGAGGAGGATAAATGCAAAAGCCGAACGGATTCTACCAGGCAATCGCAGCTCTGCACAAACCGCAAAACAGACGGCACTGCGTCCCCGGGGACCTGGCTTTGTGGGGGGTTTCCTTCTCCTATTTCTCAAGATGTCCCGGCCGTGCTGGTGTTTTATTAAGGAGGGAAACACGGAGACCCTTGCATCTGCTCTAAAAGCAGCCAACTCCTCAAAGCTGAGGCCACACACCCCCTGGCAGGGTCACACTGCCCCTCACCTGGCTGTCAACCCCGCGCCTCAGGCCCCACTGCTCCTCCCCACAGGACACTGCGGCCACCACAGCAGCCACCAACGCACCCGGGCAGCCGGCTGCTCACCCTCCTACAGGGAAATGACAAAGAAGGGGTACTCCTTACCAGGGCTGAATGCAGATTAGGACCACTGACAGGGTAGGGTGGGAGATGCAGACACCACCTCAGATCTCCCCCGTGGACATGCTCCGGTTGTACAACATGCTGTGTTATTCCCATGCACCACTGGCTGCTTATTATTTCGTGATTTTTTTCAACTCGCCAGGCAGGCTTCTCTGCAGGGCTGGGGAGCCCCAGGCAGAGGCCTAAGCCATCCCATGTGGGGGCAGCAGGAGGTGGGGAACGCTGGACCCTTTTGATCAGAGGCCCCAGATAAGGGCTGGGAGGTCACCAAGACCCTGCTGACCACTTTTCAGAGGGCATGGAACTGCGCTCATTCCTGCTTGCAAGCAGGCCTCCCTGTGCCAACTCCACACTGAGGCAGGCAGCTCGGTCCAGCCCGGGGTCAAGTACAAGACCAGAGAAGGGTGGCCTCTGCTTTGGAAGAGTTGACAGGCTAATCACAAGGAGTCACACATGGAGGGAGACGAAGCATACCTACACACATACTGACGCCCACCACCCACCTGTCAGCTTGTCCTACTGGTAGCTGGAACAATACCGCCGGTCTTCCAAATTCCAGCAGGGCCATTCAGGGTGGACAGCTTTCAGTGGAGTTCCCAGACTAAGGCAGACCAGGAAGAAAGGTCTGGTGATCTCCATTGAAAATCATGACTGGCAGACCACTGTCTATCTATCTGTGGACACATCGGGAGGAGGGACCAAGCACGGGGGAAGATCGTTGTGTCTGGTCAAGAAAAGGCCCAGCGAGTGAAGGCAAGGGGAGTCCTCAGGGACATGGGTGATGCATCGGCATCAAGGGTGGACTCGAGCATTCCCGGGATTGTGAAGGTGGCACATGACCAGGCAGCGATGTTCTGGTCTGTGTGGTGCTACCGTGAGCCATAGCCAGAAAGACAATGGCTAACAGCAACACGTTCTTAGTGTGCACCCTCTCTGTTACCCAGAATCGCTCTACCAAAGTGGGTGACTTTAAAGTCCAGACACATATTTTCTCACTGTTTTGGAGGCTGGTGTCTATAGTCACCTGGAGTCCAGATCCACTGGATGACAGTGGGTGTGGTTTTGGGTTTGGGGGGCATGCAACTATAATCTTCTTTCTGGATGAGGAAACTGAGGCTGAGAGCAGTTGAGTGATGTGCCTGGGACCACACAGCCAGCGAGGGGCTGGGCTCGATGTCAACCCAAGTCTGTCATGAGCCCACACTCGATCCCTGCGGGCCTCTGGAATAAGGCTCAGCCAACATAAGGAAGTCAAAGGGGACAGAACGGGTCTGGCAGATCAATGATGCGCTCTATGACCATGTCCTCTCCCCTCAGGTCCAGCCACAGCAGATGCACAGGGAAAAAGACCAGGAGACGAGAGAGAGCGAGAGCGAGAGCGAGAGCGAGAGCGAGAGAGAGAGAGAGAGAGAGAGAAAGAGAGAGAGAGAGAGAGAGAGAGAGAGAGAGAGAGAGAGAGAGAGATTAGTTATTTTTGGCAACAAGGGAACTTAATTAAGAATTGAGTCCACAGTTTTCCTGATGGGAGTTAGCCGGAGTGCAGGAGGGAGAGAGGGAGACCCGGCCCTGGCAGCCTGCAGGCAGTGACGCTGCAGTAATGATTCTTGGCACAGAGCCCTGCAGCAGGGCAGTGGGGAGAGGGTGCTATTTTTGGATCTGCTCATGCATCACAAGCTCAGTCTGGTTGTGGCCTGGTGCTCCCAGGCAGACTTCTTCCTTGGCCGGAATGGAAAGAGACTTTGGAAGGCGATGGTCCTTGGTGACGGCAGAAGCTGTGTCACGGAGTGAGGAGTGGTTAGCCAGGACTGTCCCTGCATGGTGCAAATGGTGGGCAAGCTGAGCAGCCTGCTGAAACGTGGGAGGTTTGAGTCCACCCAGAGGCATCGCGGAAGCAAGACCTGGTGGCTTATTTCCGAACATCAGGCCCTCCCAGTCCTCCAGAGCACAGTTCTACTCGGAGCCAGGCTGGGGTCAACTCAACCACAGCTCGCTCTTTCTTTCTCTCTTAAAAAAATACAACAGTTTTGTTGGCACTTCATCCACACATCACACAATTCAATAGGTCAATGACCGATTTCTTGGGCGAGATTTCCTATAGGAATAACATACTTTTGTATATAACTTATGCAATGTGGTGGTTTACCATGGTTTACCAGCACTCTGCTAGCGATAGCCTCTGTTGGTCCCACGAAATGACCTGTATGTACCACCCCGCTGGATCCAGGCAAGAGGGGGTGGAAGATCCTGATGGGATGATGTGATTCTGCTATGAGTGCTTGTGAACAGGGTTCATGATGATTACACCCTGGTGGGTACAATATCAACCACCTCAGGAGAAAGGACAGGGGCAGAGCTCACTGCCAGTGAGAGAGAACAGCCAGGAATGGACTGCATCCTTTGAACTCTGAGGCCCCTGTGTGTTGAACCTGCTCAATACCGAGACCGCTTTGACATTAAACAAAAAAACTCGCAAAGAAATAGCAGCCACAGCACCAAGAGCCAAGGTATGAACCAGAGTGGTGGACTTCCCAGCCCACCGAGCAAACAAAGCCGAGTGCTTTGGGGCAGCAGAGGCATTAATACCAGACTTGTCCGAGGAGTTGCAGATGAACGATGCCGCAAAGGTCCAATTCTTCCCAGACTCTGCTCCTTTCCCCTCAGCTCACCCCTCGCCTGTGTACTTCCTCGTGTCCCGGGTCTGCGATTCATTGCAAGGTCTGCCAGAAATCCACGACAGTAAGAGGAAATGCTTCACGGGCTCTGGATGCTGTTCAGTCCCAGACCCTCAGGTCAGGCAGAGGGAAGCCAAATTTAGAGTGCAGCCAGAAGCCAAACATGTCCAAACACGGCAGGAAGTCTTCTTGCTTCTCTCCAAGCTCAGTCGGGAAATAGAAGCCTGGCTTTCCAGGAGACGTGGCGTAGTTAGAGTGCATAGTGGTACCAGCATATCTCCTCCAGGCAAGGCAAACAGAGGATAGGTCTTCAGTCGCCCCCATACTAAGGTAGAGCCCTAAAGAAGCCCTCGATGTAACAAAGAGTAGAGTCTTCCATCTGCCCCCCAGGAAAAGGGTTTGCCTTGGTTCACACCTTCTACTAAAGTCAGGTCATTTTTAGAAATCATTTTATTAAGGGTGCTTACAACAATCCATACATCAAGTGTATCCAACACATTTGTACATGTGTTGCCATCGTCATTTTCATAACATTTTCTTTGTACTTGAGTCCTTGGTGTCAGTTCCTTCCCCCCACTCCCTCTTTGGCGCTCCCACCCTTGTGAACCCTTGATAAATTATGAATTGTTATTTTTATATCTTACAGCATCAGATGTCTCCTTTCACCCACATTTCTATAGTTCATCCACTTGGGGTGGTTTATACGTCAATCATTGTGATCAGTTCCCCCTTTCACCCCTTCTCCCCCCACCTTCCCCCTACCTTCATGGCATTGCTACTCCCATTACTGTTCCCGAGGCGTCCTGGATTTCGAGTGTCAAGAGCTCTTATCTGTACCAGTATGCATGCTCTGGTCTAGCCAAATTTGCAAGGTAGAACTGAGGCCATGATAATGGGGGAGGTGGGAGCATTAAAGAACTATTAGAATGTTGTGCGTATCCTCAGTGCAGGTGTCAGGCATCAGAAGCCCCCAAACAAACAATCATATTGATGGGAACAAGGTGGAGTGGAGACCCAAAGCCCATCTGCAGACAATTGTACATCCCCTCACAGAAAGGCAACAAGGAAGGGACAAACCAACTCTTTCTGTTTTTAACTTAGCCCAGGAAGAACCCCCTAGTACCCTTCCACCACCAGATTCCTCTCTCGTCTACCTCCTCTCTCATCCGGGGCTTCCCCTGTGACCTCCTGAGCCCAGGGGTCCATGAGGCCTTGCATCCTCTTCAGGATTTGGGAATGTTTCTGGAAACATCCATTCAAGTCAGGAGGTCTATGTGATAAATCCAACTTAGAGATGCATTTTTGGTGCCTTGCACTCTGTTAACAAGAAGTGTAAACCAATATATAGTTTATCATGGTAATATATACATAATAAGGCATGTGACATTTCAGCTTATTTTAGAGTGACAGGTCTGTGACGCTAGGCGCACACGTGATGTGTAACCACTACCACCTGGACAGCATTCAGTGCTCCCTAAACATGGGGAGCCCCACATGCCCTCCTCCCATCCATCCCCACCCAGGTAAGCAGAAAGAAACTTGACCTCTAGGTGTTTGCAAAACTCTAGGTGTTCCATACAAAGGAATCATGCTACATTTGTCTTTTTGTGTCTGACTGATTTCATTCAGCGTAATGAATTCAAGAACCATCCACGTGCAATATTCCATTGTGTGGGTGTACCAGCGTTTATTGATCCAGGCATCTGAGGATGGTCGCTTGAGTTGTTTTCATTGTCTGGTGCTGTGAGAAGTGCTGCCGTGAATAGTGATGTACTTGTGGGTGCTGACGTCCCTGGAATTACTGGGACACGTGACACTGGAGCCCTGGTGACGTAGAGGTTACACATTGGGCTGCTAATCACTAAGTCAGCGATTGAAACCACCAGCCACTCCGAGGGAGAGAGATGGGTTTGCTACTCCTGTAAACAAGTACAGTCTCCCAAACCATCAAGGGCAATTCTTATGCGGTCCTGTCGGGTCATTATGAGTGGAAATCGACTCGAGGTCAGTGAGTTTGGTTTTATATGCTTAACTCTTGAGGAACAACGCCTTTCCCACGGTAATGACACCACTTCACAATCCCACCAGCAGTGCACGAGGATTGGTATTTCTTCACGTCGTCACTCTCACTTGTTGCTTAAAGCAAAAGCCAGAAACTATGAACATGTAGCGAGAGGCCCAGCTCTATGCCAGCAGTAGGCTGGGTGCTGGGTTTCAGCAGAGGAACTACACAATCAACAAATGGAAAAGCAGACTCGTTGACGTTGGGTCGATCCCAACTCACTGTGACTCCACGTGTTCAAGAGTAGGCGTGCCCGCAGACATTTCCTGGCTTTTTCCGGGAAGCAGGTCTCCAGGCCTTCCTTTGGCTGGATGGGATTGGACCACTAGCCTTTGGTTAGCCATTGAGCCCAGACCTTCAGCACCACACGTTTTGCAGCAGAGAACACTGGAGACTATGTCCTGCTTCAGGGCCTCCAGAGATGGACAGCAGACACAGGCTTATGCACAGCCATGGTCATGATATTACTAAATCAGGACGAGGGTCACGCAGGGTTCCAGTGTGACACAGGTGGGAGTGTCCTGATAAATTGATGGCCAGGGAGTCTTCAGGGTCGAGACAGAGACAGCTAGGGGATGGTGAGATGGACATTTGGCAAAAGTGGGAGCTGTCACTAAGGTGGAGAGTCAAGAAGTGGACACCAAATGCAGGTAAGTGATATATCAGTGTGGCTGGGACTTAGGTACCAAGTGATGTGGGTGAAAGGACCAGGCAGCAGGTCAGAAAGTCCTATAGGCTGGAGGTTAGAAACTGGAGGTCAAAGATGGGAAGAATGCATATGGTTGGTGGACATTAAGAGAAGAAGCTTTGCAGAACCTCCATTTAGAGTCTAGAGTCAGGCATGCATACCCCTCAGACTCCCCGTCAACCAAGACTGTGTCACAGAAGGTGATAATGAGGTATATTACAGAGGGGTCTTGGGGAGGAGACGAGCCAGTCAGGGTGCATGTAGCAATGATGAACGTTCTTCTAGTTCCTAAATGCTCCCCCACCCCACTATCATGATCCCGATTCTACCTTACAAATCTGGCTAGACCAGAGGATGTACACTGGTGCAGATAGGATTGGAAACACAGGGAATCCAAGGCGGATGATCCTTTCAGGACCAGTGGTGTGAGTAGTAATATTGGGAGGGTAGAGGGAGGGTGGGTTGGAAAGGGGGAATGGATTACAAGGATCTATATATAACCTCCTCCCTGGGGGATGAACAACAGAAAAGTGGGTGAAGGGAGATGTTGGACAAGTCAAGATATGACAAAATAGTAATTTATAAATTATTAAGGGTTCATGAGGTGGGGGGAGCGGGGAGGGAGGGGAAAATGAGGAGCTGATGCCAGGGCCTTAGGTGGAGAGCAAATGTTTTGAGAATGATGGGGGCAATGAATGTACAAATGTGCTTTACACAATTGATCTATGTAAGGATTGTGATAAGAGTTGTATGAACCCCTAATAAAATGATTTTTTAAAAAGCCCCAACCCAGGGTATATTATATTATATTATGGAAGAGCAGCCAGTCCATCTATTAAATCACTGAGAATTATTACCTAGCCAAGGTGACACTTAACATTGACCATCACGCCTTTTTTTTCTATAGATGAGCTAGGTGGGTTTGGACTCCCAATACGTAGGTTACCAGACGGTCACAAAGGACTGTAGGATACAAGATTCAAAAGATAAATGAACCAAAGAGCTTCCCAGAAGCTCTTTCTGCCGGAGCAGCTGCAGCCTGTAGCTGTCTCTGAGTCATCGCAGAAGTGCTAATGGTTTGAGGGCAGAGGACTGCTTGATCTCCAAACCTGGAGGCAGAGATGTTTTCTGACACAGCCGCTCCGCCTAGTCTGACTTACCAGAACGTTGTTGTCCGGTGCCACGGAGTCATTTCCAACTCATACAAGCCCTGTGCAATGCACAACAGAATGAAATGCTTCCCGGTCCGATGCCATCCTCACACCGTTTATTGTATTTGAGCCCCTTGCTGCATCCGATGTGTCAATCTATCTCATTAAGGATCTTCCTCCTTTTTATTTCCACTGCTATCCCTAAGGTGGTCACTGCCCTTCTTCTATTTATAAATGTTTTTTTTTCCAGCTCTACCTTACCAGATGCTTCTTCCCAAACTGTCTTAGTCTGGAAACTCCACTGACACCTGTCCGCCATGAATGGCCCTGCTGACATTGGAAATGCCAGTAGCTTCGTTTCAAGTACCAGAGCAGCACACAAGTCGCTACAGTACAGCAAACTGGCAGACAGTGATGGCATAGCTGAGGATAAATGCCAGGGTGAGTTTCAGGTCTAAACGAAGTAATTAGCTTGCTGATTGTTGCTGATGGTGGGGTCTCAGTGCCACCGATGGTTCAGGGGCAGCTGTGACTTAGAACCTACCATCTGCATGACCTTGGGCAAGTCACATTACCTCTGTCAGCCTGCTTTTCTGTCTTTTTAGTAAATCATTTATTGGGGTCCTTACACCTCTTATAACAATCCATACATTAATTGCATCAAGCACATTTGTACATATGTTGTCATCACCATTTTCTGAACATTTTCTTTCTACTTGAGTCCTTGGTATCCGGTCCTGTTTCTTCTCTTCCTCCCCCACCCTCTGCCCTTCTGACTCCTTGATAAATTATAAATTATCAATATTTTCATATCTTACACCATCTGCTGTCTCCTTTCACCCAAGTTTCTGTTGTTCATCTCCCTTTCTCCCCCTTCTCCCTCCCCCTGGCCCCTACCCTCATGGTATCACTACGGGATTCTGGGTTCATCTGTCCTGGAGTCCACGTGTGGAGAGCTCTTATCTGTGCCGTGTACATGCTGCCGTCTAACCAGATTTGTAAGGTAGAACTGGCATCATTACAGTTCGGGGGAGGACCCCTTTGGGGGTTGAACGACCCTTTCACAGAGGCCGTCCAATTCATAACAGTACCAAAATTACAGTTATGAAGTAGCAACAAAAATAATTTAATGGTTGGGGGGAGTCACAACATGAGGAATTGTATTAAAGGGTTGCGACATTAGCAAAGTTAAGAACCACAGGACTAGAGGAATGTGCAATGCTATACTGCACCCTGGCCGGCTCATCCCTTCCTTGTGACCCTTCTATGAGGGATGTCCGGATGACCAATTGTCTACAGATGGGCTCCGGGTCTCCACTCTGACTTCCCTTTTTCTCATCCATATGATTGTTTGTTTTGGATCTTCTGATGCCTGATCCCATCGACACCTCACGATCACACAGGATGGTGTGCTCCTTCCATATGGGCTTTGTTACTTCTCAGCTAGATGGCCGCTTGTTTATCATCAAGCCTTTAAGACCCGACACTATATCATTTTTTGTTTGTTTATATCAGACATTCATGTTAATGATATTTCATTTGAGAGAGAAACATTTTTTAAATATAAAGATAAATCCATCTTGTATTCAAATCATTTTCATTAATGTTTATAGTTTCAGTTTAAGGATAACAAGTGACTTTAATCCTGTGGAATAATTATGCTGCCTGTATTAAAATCATAACTGATATATTTAACTTTCAAATCTATGAACTGATCACATACCATTGCCCATGGATGAAATGAGTTGAACACTTAAAATTCACAAATAACATTTAGCTTCTGAATTAAGCAAACAGGTTCGGCGACCATATAGGACAGGATGCCGAGCCCTGGTGGCTTAGTGCTTACAACTTGGGCAGCTCACTGCAAGGTCAGCAGTAAGAACCCACCAGTGGCTCCTTGGGAGAAAGTCAGGGCTTTCTACTCCCGTAAAACTTAAAAAAAAATTTATTGGGGGCTCGTACAACTCTTATCACAATCCATCCATTCATCCATGCGTCAAGCACAGTTGCACATTTGTTGCCATCATCATTCTCAAAACATCTGCTTTCTACTTGAGCCCTTGGTATCAGCTCCTCATTTTTCCCTCCCTCCATCAAAGAATTATATGTTTTATAAATTATTATTATTTTTTCATGTCTTACACTGTCTGAAGTCTCCTTTCACCCAGTTTTCTGTTCTCTTTCCCCCAGGGATGGGTTTATATGTAGATCATTGTGACCGGTTCCCTCTTTTTCCCCCACCTCCTTCTTCCCCTCCTAGTATTGCTACTCTCAATATTGGTCCTATGGGGTTTATCTGTCCTGGATTCCCTGTGTTTCCAGCTCTTATCTGTACCAGTGTACACACTCTGGTCTAGCTGGATTTGTAAGGTAGAATTAGGATCATGATAGTGCGGGGAAGGAAGCATTAAAGAACTAGAGGAAATTGATATGTTTACCAGTGCTAGACTGCACTCTGACTGGCTTGTTTCCTCCCTGAAATCCTTCTGTAAGAGGATGTCCAGTTGTCTACAGATGGGCTTTGGGTCCTCACTCCACACTCCCCTTAATTCACAATGATAATTTTTTGTTCTTTGATAACTAATACCTTATCCTGTAGACCGCTCATGATTGCACAGGCTGGTGTGCTTCTTCCATGTGGGCTTTGTTGCTTCTCAGCTAGATGGCCGCTTGTTCATCTTTGAGCCTTTAAGACCCAGACGCTGTAGCTTTTAATAGCCGGCACTATTCTCTTTCTTCACTACATTTGCTTATGCACCAGCTTTGTCTTTAGTGATAATATTGGGAAGGTGAGAATTATGGAATTCCATTTTAATAGAAGAGAATGTTCTAGAATTTAGAGAGTACTTGAGTAGAGGCCCAATGTCCGTCTGCTACCCTAATACTAAACCTATAAATATATTCCCATAGATCTATTTAGGTAAATGTAAAACATTATTATGTAAATATATTTACATATGTACGTGCCTGTATTTGTATTTAGACCTCTACAAATGCCCTTTGCTTCCTAGTTCTTTCCTCTATTTCCTTTTACTTTCCTCTTTTCCCACTGTCATGATTAGCCGTCATTTGGATTTCAGTAATTCCTCTCATTTTCATTGCCCTTGATCAAGCCCTACCTGGCCTCCTACACCCTCCTTGACATCGATTTTGGATCACTTGTTGTTCCCTTGTCCCTGGGTTTGTTAACACCACTTCCTTTCCCCCACCTCCCCTCTCCCATGTCTCTGAAAACCGTTGGTCCCGTGTTTTCTCCTCCAGATTGTTTATCCTGCCTATCTTATCTAGATAGAGCAGCAGAGATCATAGCATGCACAAAAAACAAGACAGAGCAAAACAAAAGCAACAAAAGAAAACAAAACAACAACAGCAACCAAAAGATCCAACAACAACAACAACAAAGAAAGGCCTATAAATAGTTCAAGGTCTGTTTGTTGACTTTAGGAGTATTTTCTGGTTGAGCCTGATAGGGTGCCACACCCTGGCCTCATAGTCTAATTTTGGCATTCCCTGGGGACTTTGTTGCTCTGTTCCTCTTGCTGTTCAGTTGCACACCCTTAGTGTTTCGCCTCAATGTGGTGCGGTCAGATTGGGCAAAATTCCTGCACTGTGTCTCCAGTGTTGTCTCCTGTTGCACTATGGGTCAGTGAGGGAAGTTGTGTCTCTAAGTGGGGCCAGCCCTATAGTACTCTCTGCACATTGGCTGCAGGAATATCATCCTCAGGGCTTGGTGGGTCAGGGTATGCTCCACTCCCTCGTCCCCCCCCCCCTTCATTTGCTCCCATGTGCTCTGATTAGTCATGTCCCTTTCCCTGAGCTGCACCTTCAGTGCTGTCCCCTGAAGTGAATTCTTCTACAGGGAGGTGAGGCTGTCCACGTAGTTGGGACTGGGGCTGGCCTCTCAGACTTCTCTATTGGTTCCCTGCTTCATTCTGGTATGTTGCATTCACGTCCTGGGGCACCAGGTTGAAGCCAGACACTATCTCTTGTAATAACCAGGCACCATCAGCTTTCTTCACCACATTTTCTTATGCACCCATTTTGCCTTCAGCAATCGTGTCGGGAAGGTGAATATCAGGGAGTGCCAGGTTATTAGAACAAAATGTTCTTATGTTGAGGGATGACTTGAGTAGAGGCCCAATGTCCATCTGCTACTGTGATACTTAATATCTAAATATACATACATAGATCTATGTCCCCATATCTATAATATATTTACATATATACATGACTATATTTATACTTCTATAAATGTTATTTGTCTCTTGGTTCTTTCCTCTGTTTCCTTTTACTTTCTTCCTGTCCCACTATCATGTTTGACCTTCATTCTGTTGCAAAAAACTCATTAAGTCAAAAGCAAAGATGCCACCTTGAGGGCCATGGTGTGCCTGACCCAAGCCTTGCTCTTTTCAGTTGTCTCAGATGCACGTGAAATCTGGAAAACCAATAAGGAAGATCAAAGAGCGGGTACATTTGCATTATGATGTTTCTGAAGAATATTGAATATGCCACGGAGTGCCTAAAGAACAAACAAATCTTTCTAGGAAAGCATACAGACAAAATGCATCTTAGAAGTGAGGATGGCAAGATTTCATGTTAAGTGCTTTGCCCATGACCAACAGGCAATGCTGGGGGAGTACTTGAATTATTTAACTTTGATGCTGAATCTTCTGCCTCATACTTCCATTTTTAAAGATCCTGTCATGGCCTTGGGCTCACTCAGGTCATATGGGACTATCACCTTATTTTAAAGTCAGATGATTAGCAATTTTATTATTATTATTTTTTAATCGTTTTATTAGCTCATACAACTCTTATCACAATCCATACATACATCAATTGTGTAAAGCACATTTGTACATTCATTGCCCTTGTCATTCTCAAAACATTTGCTGTCCACCCAAGCCCCTGGCTTCAGTTCCTCATTTTTCCCCTCCCTCCCACTCACCTCTCCCTTGATAATTTATAAATTATCATTTTATCATATCTTGCCCTGTCCTCCCTTCACCCACTTTTCTGTTGTCCATACCCCAGGGAGGAGGTCACATGTAGATCCTTGTAATTGGTTCCCCCTTTCCACCCATCCTATATGGCTAGACCAGAGGATGTACACTGGTACAGATAGGAACTGGAAACACAGGGAATCCAGGGCAGATGATCCCTTCAGGACCAGTGGTGAGAATGGTGATTAGAAATTTAATTCAACTTAAAACCTTAGTTCTCCTTTAGTATAAAAATTAAAAACCAAGCTCACTGCTATGGAGTCAATCCCGACTCATAGCAACACAATAGGACAACCCTTTTAAGGAAGTAGAAAACTTTGCCTTTCTCCCACGGAGTAGCTCATGGTTTTGAACTACTGGCCTTGTGGTTATCATCACGCACCGGGACCCCTAGCCTCTTTGCCATAGAGGGTGACATAGTCATAGGTTCTCATGGTAAGGACCTTGTGTTAGGTAGGGTTCTCTAGAGGAGCAAAGAGAGATTCTTATATCAAGAAAGTGGCTCACACCATTGTGAAGTGGGTGCACCCAGCTTGGTTTCAAGTGAGTCAGATGTGAAACTGGAGCACTGGAGCCAGTTTCATGTAATCCAGAGCACTGGAGCCCAGTGGCTACAGAGATGAATGACTCCATAGCATGTCAGGCTTTTGACTGGCGAGGTGAATGAATCTGAGGTTGGTAGATTGGATGGCAGGCTGCTGGTGGCTCCCAGGATCCACAGGCGATCTGGTAGGTCATTACTTCAAGTACAAAGCACCAGAGCTTGGCAATCCTGATCGAAGATTCAGACCCAGTAAAAATTAAGCAAGCTTTCCTACAGTGCCCACTTATATGAAGTTGATTACATTGTGTTATGTAATATCATGTGTTATGTAATACCATGAGGGATTACTAAGTTTCAACCACCAAACTACTGAGAATTGTCGCCTAACAAAGTTGAGACAATATTTATTACAGTTATGGACATGGACATCTTTGGGGCAGTGAGGGGGTGGGCAGATAATGTCTGTCAGCCAAACAGCAAACAGGCCCATGGGGTGTCCACGGACACAAGGGCGGCGTATCATAGAACCATACACCAAAGGCAGGCAAAAGGGCATCATGGGCCCAAGGGTAACACTCAGAGGCAGGACCGGCTAGGAACGAAGGACACATGGGCGTGGTCATCACAGGGAGGAAATGAGAAGGATGCTCTTTCCAGTGGGGACGGCTAACAATGTCACCCGACACAATGTGTTTGATTGTCGTGTATTGAGAGAACATCAAAGATGGTCATGGTGGCAGGAAAGAAGACCCTGGGAAGCAGACACACACACACACACACACACACACACACACACACACACACACAGTTGGTCGGGAGGCAGGCAGCTCAACAGGAGCTGGTAGCAGTATACGATCAGTATAATCAGCTTAAAAAACATCCTATTGTCATCTGGTGGAGTCAGCTCACGGTGGCCATGGGGGTTTGACGGCAGAACCGCTCCATTGGGTTTTCTCGGCTATAAACTTGGGAAAACACATAGCCAAGTGTCTCTTCTGTGGCACCGTCGGGTGGTTTAGACCCCCAACATTTAGGTCAGTGCTTGAGTGAAAATGATTTGCACCATCCCCAGACCTCTCGTGGTACTGAATAACTAACACATACTTTCTGAGAACATGCTTGTCACATACGTGCTAAAAATACGGATGCTAATGTTTGCTATATCTGGTTCTCAAACCAGCTGCCCAGTTATGTCCGAGCTGTTCGCCAGCTCTGCTTCAGGACCGGAAGGGAGAGGGATGCTCTTCCTCCCTTTAGCCTGGGAGGTACCGGACACTGACGCTGAGATGAGCGCCTTTTCTGGCCGCAGTGGATTTGCGGGTCCCGACATTCCCCCTCAGCCCATAAATTGAGTTTCAGCCTGGATCTGGCTCCAGCTGAGTAGTTATGAAGTGGTGCCAGATAAAAACAGCACGGCCCACATAGAAACCAGCTCCCGGCCCTACAGTTGCCATAGAAATAAGGGAAAAGGTGACTAATACAAAAGCCTTGCCTGGCTCTTGGTCCAACGTACTTTACCAGCAATGAATCCTGGGAGATTGCTTGCCTGGAAGGGACCTGCGCAGCTTTAATCAGTGAAGAGTTACAGTAATGAGCGTTCGAGGTGGGTTCCCAGCAAGGGGGTGGGTGAGCCCAGGAGTGAAGCCAGGCTGCTCAAAAGGTATCTGTGAAGTTATGCTGTGTGTCCAATAACAACTCGCCCCAGGGAGCCACCCCCACCACCTCCCGGCCCTGTTTCTGTGAAGAAGTGACCGAGCCAACCAGGTGACTTCACTCTGGATCTGTCAGCCCTGTGCCTGGAAAGGTCATTAAAGCCAGTGCCAGGACGTCTGCCAGTTGTGCTGACTCATGGTGGCCCGGGGGGTGTCTGAGAAGAACCGCGCTCCTGCGGTTTGCAAAGGCTGGCTCTTCAGAAGGGGAGCACCCGATGACTCTCACACTGCCGGTCCAGAAGGCCTCCCATAAAGACAGCCTCGTCACGTAGACTGAGAAATGGCAAACTCTGGCCCAGCTTTCAGTTTCCAGCTACAGACCTTAATCAATCAGGTTAAGCAGTGGTTCTCCACCTTCCTCAGGCCGCGACCCTCTCCTACAGTTCCTCATGTGGTGGGGACCCCCAGCCATAACATTATTGTCGTTGCTACTTCATCACTGTCATGTTGCTACTGTTATGAATCATCATGTAAATATCTGATAGGCAGGATGTATTTTCATTGTTACAAATCTCACATCATTAAAGCATAGTGATTAATCACAAAACAATATATAATTAGATATTGTGAAATATTTATTTCTAATGACAAATAAATGAAATTTTGTCTTGAAGCATGGTGTAGCATGGGTAACAATCTTAATATAACAACAGTAAAGTACATTGCTACATTTTACAACATTGTGCATAAAAAGCCAATGTCAGTGCAAGGGTGAGATCGCTTCCTTCTCACCAGATCAGAATGTGGGCGGACCCATCTGGAGACGGATAGAGGACCAGTGTCTCGGTTCCAAAGACCATCGGGAAATATGTGTTTTCCGATGGTCCTAGGCGACACCTGTGAAAGGGCCATTTGACCCCAAAGGTATCTCAACTCACAGGTTGAAAACCACTGCATCAGAGCATGTTCCTGGCCAAGGGCTGGAAAGGTAAGCTAGAAGCAAGGCTCTCAGCACTTGTCCACTGGCTTCTCTATTTGCTCAACTTCCCAGTTCTCCATGACACGAGGTGGAAGGACACTCAGGTTCCTGAGATGCTATTCTGTGCCTTCCAAGGAAGCCTTCCTTTGGAAGTAGCTGCTGTGCAGAGTGGGACAAGCAGGCAGTGGGTGTTTGGTGAGTGGTTAAGGGGGAAGAGAGGAGGAAGGGCCTGTATAAGTACAATTGCGGGACTATGGTTTAAAAAAGAAGATTAAGGAGGAGGGATGATGAAGAGGTATTCTAGAGCTAGTGAGAAACTGGTCATTAAGTGGTAGAATTCTTACCTTCCATGTGGGAGATTCAGGTTCCATGTCTGGGATACAGTCACCAGTTGCCGGTCAGTGGCGGCTTTTGTGTTGCGTTGTTGGTGAACAGGAGTTAGCATGGCTTTCAGACCGAGTCAGACTGGCAATCTACTTCTGAAAATCAGCCATGATAACGCTGTATGGATCACAACAGTCTTATCGTTGACCCACCTTTAGCCGCCCACTGCACAGGACCAGAGAGCATTCTGCTTTGTGGTTCACCGAGTCGCGAGGTGTCAAGGCCAAGTTGACAGCAGGAACCTCAGAGTTCATGAGCTCTGAGCAGAGATCTTGGAAGGGACTAGTCCCTCTTTCCCTTGTGAGCCAACCTTGTAAACTTGCATTAAGCAGAGTCCCTTTTCCTGCCCTTGCCATCCTCTCTTCATGGGAGCAGCCTCTGTGGAAAGTTGCCATTGGTTAACCATTTTTATGTTTCATCAAAGTGAGCCACATGCAGGCTTCAGCTCTTCCCTCCATCCCATGCCAGCCGGGCACCTCGTTCATTGCTCTGGTCCTAGTGATGCAGCCTGTCTGTGGCACCAGACAGGAGCCAGTGCTGTGCCGGGGGCTGGAGCCCCGAGGACCGGTGGTAAGACCAGTTTGGTAGCCATTACATTGGTGCGTGTTTTTTATTCCACCTGCTGCTCCTGTGTTGATCTGTTTGCTTATTTTGTTTTTATTGTTGCTGTTCTTGGTATAATATATGGTAGCCGGGCAGCCCCAAGTCATGCGCACCATGACTCTGAGAGGACTCAACGTTTCCATCAGGTTTCTGCCAAGCTGGAGTGGGAGGGGTGGAGGACTACACGCACAGGGGGCTTGGGTACACAGAGCCCTCTCCGACTCAGTTCCTTAAAAGCTACCGGTTGGACATTGAGTCACTTTGGACCCCAGGTGACTCTCAGTGTGCCAGAGCAAGACTATGCTCCTCAGTTTCCACGGGCGGGATCCCTGGTGGCCTCGTGGTTACGCATTGGAATGCTAACCTTCAGGTCAGCAATGTGAAACCACCAGCCACTCCCTCCGAAAGAGAATCAACTTAACAGCACCGAGCTTGGAGTTGGTTTTGGATTATTCAGAAGTAGATCACCAGGACTTTCTTCCAAGGTACTTCTGGGTGGCCTCAGCATCTCAACTTCCAACCTTTTGGTTATCAGCTGAGTGCATTCACCGTTAACTACAGTCTGGGTGTTGGATGTTTCACTTCAGCAAGATGGTCCCAGGACCCCCTACATTCCTCAGGGAGGACCCGGTGGTCCATGGAGAATGGAGAGGGGTGACATCTGCTCCTCTCCAGCCCAGCGTTCTTCCCCGTTTCAGTTTAGAATTAAAATATCGATCTCTGTTTTCATCCATAAGCAATTAAGGGAGTATTGGTTCTGTCTGGAATGCCCCAGGGGTGGAGGTGGGGGAGCGAGTGTGGGAGAGGCTCAACTCCACCTTAAGTGACTCAGTTTAATGCAAATAATTAGGGTAGCTTTCTCCCAGGGAAACACCAGTAAATAAACAAGTCTTCATTTGTTTCTACTTCTTCACATCAGTAAATACTGTGGTTGACTCGTGGCGTCCAAGGGTCCCATATCCTTGGATCTACTGAGTGCTGATCGAATGCAGAGTGGGGGGTAGGGGATAGGGGCAATTAAGAGGTCCAAGCAATCCCCCAAAGACTAAGAGGAAGTGGCTGTGCTCATTACAGAGCCAGAGTGTTCCCAACATACTTGGTTTATAAGTAGTCTGCAGGAGACTCAGTGTCAGGAGGCAGTGGGTAGGTTATATGCAAATACTCTGACATGCTAAGTAGGAGACCTTGCCTGAATTCAGATTTCAATATCTTCTAGGGGGTGTGTGAGAGGGTCGAGGTGGTCCTGAAACCCCATGCAGACACAGAGGGATACCATTTAGCCCATCATTCCATTCAACAAATTCTACAGATTGAATGCCCAACTTTCGATGGAGAAAAGATTGAAAGCCTGGCTGTGTGTCCATGCCACTCTTTCCGAAGTGCTCACTGGGCACTGACAGTGTTGTGCATCCTTGGGTTGGGCGGACAGGTGTGTCTTGTGGCCCGGAAGGACCTGGTCCCTTTGAGACCCAGACATGAATATGGCTGCTTTGTTAAAGCTTAGCAGATAGACCAGAATGCTAACGTTCACCTTTTGAGCTATTATTGTTGCACAAATGATTAAAACCTGGCTCTTCAAAGTGTATGTAATTAACACCTTCGGTGGTGCTCTCCAAAGGGATATCAGCTTGACTGAACATGATGGACTTTTAATTAATTCTTGTTGTTGGCAACACAGGACTTCCCCATTAGTGTGGGTTTAGAGAGAAGTGTTCCATTATGTTGCTAAATACGCCATCACCTTGCTGACCTAGGGCGAATCCACACTCTGCCCTGCCACACAGAGAATGAAAACCACTCCAGATGGTGGGGAGGAGTGTGCACACATAGATGGCGTTGGGTACCACTGGGACACTGGATGCAGGGATATCAAAGCTGGGGCGGATGCATCCCCAAGCGCAGTTACTGTCACCGCCTGAGCGAATGGACGCTGGGGTCACAGAGCCCCGAGACCAGAGTCCAGGGGGAGACGAAGCTTCTATTTGGCGTGCTGGGTGAGGCATGAGGGCAGTGTTTGCAAGAGATTGCTTAGAAGTACTGCACCGTCTGTCGGTGTGCTGTATGGGGAGGCCTGCTTGGCGCCCTGATCTTGTGAGCTCTGCCACAGTATTTCAATATTTCAAATACAGCGCATGGTGAATGGGTTTCGGGGGAGCTTCCAGCCTGGAAGAAGGGCTGACAGCTTTACAGCCAAATATTAGCCAAAGCCACTGCTCTGGCTCACAAGAAAATCTGCCTCTCCAGAGTGCTGGAAGAGAGCCGGTGTGTGGCAGGGTTACAAGATCTGCTGCTCCTCCTTTCAGCTCAGAAGGACCTCAGCACACCCCCCCCACCCCCCTGCAGATGATAGCACATATGATGTGCATTGTGCCATGCAGGTTTCCTTATTGCTGGACAATGGAGTTGGTTCAACACTCAAGCATGCCAGAGGTCATTACTTCGGCTGCCTGACCTTCCAGGACTTGGGCCAATGCCTTGACCTAGCTACCATGGAATCTATCTGAAAAGACGACTTTCATCTCCAGGGGACATTTGCCTGTGCGCCTCATTAATGTGGCCCCACCTAAAAGGGCTATTTTCTGGGGAATTCCTACCTATCTGAGGAGTAAACATGATACCCCTCCACACCAGAAGCTTTCAAGACCCTACTCAGGGGTATGGGGGTTGAGCTTTGCATAGCCCCGCCTCCAGGTCTGCAAAACCCTTCTTCTAAAAACCCTTTTTGCTGTGTGCAAAATCTTGGCCTTTCCTAGCTAATTTTAGTCAGCAAGAGCTCAGATCCCTCTCCTGCCCTGCTGGCTGAGGATTGCTCGTGTTGGGCGCCATGGAGTCGTTTCTGACTCATAGTGACGCTGTGTGCCGCGGACGGAACCACTGCCTGGCGGGGCCGCCCTCACGGTAGTCCTCATGTCTGAGCCCATCGATGTCGCCACAGTGTCCCTCTAGCTTGTTGAGGGCCTTCCTCTTTTGCGTTGTCCCCCTCGATACTTTACCAAGACATTGGTCTCTCCTGCCAACATGCCCCAAAGTGTGGGAGACAAAGGCCACCATCCTTGCCTCTGAAGACCATTCTGATTGTACTTCTTTCCAGACAGAATTGACGCCCCTGTGATAGGTCCTCTGGGTTAGAAGGCAATACACATTTGACACAATGGCCTTGAGCCTAAGACAACAAGCAGGAAGAGGGTGCAGGAACCGGCAACATTTCATTGTGTTTTATGTAGTGTGGACGGCGTGAATGGCAACCACGAGAGAAACGAAATCAGTTACCCTGGAGTTCACGTGAACTTAGCAGATCCCACACTGTGCTGATTTTTTTTTTTAAAACAGATTGCCTGGTCTTTCTTCTGAGGTGTCTCCACGTAGACCCAAATCAACCACCTTTCAGTTAGCAGCCAACGGTGTTCAGCATTTGCCCCACCCAGGGACTACATGAGATGCTGTTTTTAACAGAAGGAAGGTCTTAACCTCTGATTGGCAGAGTGTTGTCATGACTTGCAGCAACAGACCCAGGATTTAAATTCCAAAACTTTGATTTTCCAAAGTTCTTTTGACCATATGGTCCAGGTCTAAGAAGCTTTCTGTTTCATTCCACCCCTGGCCTTTCTTTACAGCATCACCATTCCCTCACATACAGGGCGCTGGGCCATGGTAGGCTGACAGCAGCTGTTCTGCTCTGACTGCCCACGGGCCTCAGCCAGGCCAGTCAGGCATCGTGTTGGTTGGTTAATGATTGGCCATGTGACTCAACCTGGGTCAACCAAAGTCTAAATGAAGGACTCTTCCCACGCAACCTTTGTACCTGCTGGTGGCCATCCTCACCTACTCCTGGACAGAGGGTGCCCGAGAAGGAGGTTATTATGAAGAAATCAGTCATGACTAAAAACAGTTAGGTGAACTAATACATTCACTTTTTGCTTTGTTTTAAAATATTTTTATCAACAGTTTTATTGGCATGTCGTTCACGTGTCCTTCAATTCAATCGTGTTAGAAAGGGTTTGCATCGTCACCACATCACTTTTGGAACATTTTTTTCCCTCCTGTGCTCACTGTTACTAGTCCCCAGGTCCCCCAGGCTCCCCGAGAAACCATTAATCCATTACTGTCTCAACAGTCACCCCTCCTGGATTTCATATAAAGAATCATGTACAAGGGGGATCCCCCAATAATAATAACAAAGTTAAACGGAGAGAAAGCTTAATTGAAAAGAAAGTCGAAAATATGAAAAACTAGAACAAATTTATAATGGGTCAAAAGGGAGATCAAATGATGAGGTGTTAAATTTTAATCTACCTGTGTCTACAGTAATCTGCTTCCCAGTGCACTCTGCATGATAGCGAGGCTAAGCTCATCTCCTGCCTGTGGGCAGAGGGGATTCTCTAGAGGCTCAATCCACGCGTATTTCCCTTCACTGTTGTTTTTAACCTGAAACAACTCTAAAGTGGGTAAAAATGGAGATGAGATATTTCCTCGTTTCATAACTACATCTGCCGTCATCGAGTGTGCGATGCTCCCGGTCTGATAACAAGGCTATCCACACCCCTCAGCTGTGCTCAGAGGGTCTCATGAGAGGCTCAATCCATGATGGACCCTGCAAGTGCATCTGGTCCTTCCACTGCCATCCACAGCCTTCTGAAAAACAGGTGTTCACAATTTAACTACAATGACCTTTCCTTTCTTTGGATTTTTATTTTATTATTTATGCCTCCTTGATCCTGTAGGCTGGTGTGCTTCTTCCATGTGGATTTAGCTGACACCTCATTTAGTTTGCTGCTTGTGCGGAGGACAAGCCTTTAAGACCACAGATACTATTCCTTCTGATAGCGGGACACCCTCTAGCTTCTTCACCACATTTGCTACAGCACCCATCTCTCCATGAGGGCGAGCATCACGCAGGGCCATGTCCAAAGAACTAATTGCTCTTACCAAACATCCATTCGTGTGTCAATGGTTTATAAATCTGTTTCTCTTTAGAGACATCATTCTAATGTTATGTTAGAGAACGTTATCAATCAATCGCCTGGGGCAGTAGGTAATTCATTCTATTGATGGTGTCATTAGTTTAGTCAATAGTATAGAAGTCAAAACACTGTTGAGAAAAGGAAATTATAGAAGCACAGGCTGGCTATGAACTCCATTACATACCTTGCTGACTTGTATAGACTAAACTACGGAGTGGTTAGACTCTATAAAAACATTGGGGTTGGCGATAGGGAAAACATTTTAATAACATTCATTCAAAAGGCAGAACCATGCCTGCCAGATTAATCTGTGTCATAATAAAACAAGGAGGGCATTTATAAAAGCAAATATATGGTAGTCTCAGTCCAACGGACATTCTTTGGGCTCCCTCAGTGCAAGAGATCCACACTAGGGATTTTCAGCCTTAGTAAGTCCTAGGGTGACATGAATTTGTGGCAAAGCCCGGTTCACTGAGTGGGGTCTTCGCATGGAATCTGTTGGTGTGGCCTATGAGTGACGCTGTGCGCCTCAAAGGAACAGAGTCTGAAGTCCCAGCCGTCTATAGCGCCCGACCGGGGTCACCAAGGACTGAATAGAAAGTATATCCAAAAGGTTCCATTTGGAACATAGCACCTGGCATATTCTCGCCCTGGGTTCTATCTAAATACTGTTGAGTGGGTTTCCCCCATGGCAGGTTGTTCCTCCCATTTACCCACTAAGGGTAATGAAATCGCCTCTCTGAGACATATCTGCCCTTTTCCCCTCCATCTTGACTTGAGTTTCCAGTCCGTTTTGCTGACTCCTCTGGTAAGAGTGTCTTGATTTGGGGTGACCTCAACAAAAATTTTGTGACAGGAACTGAGTGGTCTTCTCCCTCTACCCTCATCTTGAAAAACTGACCCCACCTGAGGTGAGGTCTCCTCTGTAAACCCACTAATACATTTATTTTTATGCGTAAGTTTGTTTGAATTGAGTTTTTGATAGTTTTACTCAAAAGAATGGAGAGGAGTTAAAGCTGGTGTAGTTTAAAGCGTCCGAAGGAAATAGGTGGTTGTTACTAGAGGGTCCAATCTGATAAGCATAGAACTGCAATGGGATCCCAGGGGAAATGAGGCTGAGACTTAAGTGGGCCATGGTGAAGTGGCATCTGGGCCCCTTGTGGCAAAAGGAACGTTCTAGGTGGGAGGACTATGTTGCTGATGATTAAGAGAAGTGTAGGATAGACCCAGTCTCATTTTAGCTAATGCATCGATCTCGTGTTGTTCTTGTTAGGCACAGGAGCCCTGGTGGTACAATGGTTACATATTGGGCTGCAATCCACATGGTCGGCAGTTTGAAACCACCAGCAGCTCTGTGGAAGTAAGGCTAAGCTTTCTACTCCCTTAAACAGCTGTAGTCTCAGAAACCCACAGGGGCTTGCTGTGAGTCAGCATCGACTCCACGACAATGAGTTTGTTTTGATTTGGGTTGTTAGATACAGTCGAGTGAATTCTGACTCATGTTGTTAATGTTACGGGCCACTGAGTCTGTTCCGACCCATAGCGACCCAATGCGCAACAGAACCAAACTCTGCACGGCCCTGTGCCATCCTCACAAGTGCGTCTATGTCTGAGCCCATTGTTGCAGCCACGGTGTCAGTCCATCTCCTTAAGGTCTCCTCTGTTTTGCTACCCCTCCGATTTACAGTAGGCGCAAACCTAACAACAGATGTGAGGATGGTGCAGGACTAGACAATGTTTATCCTGTTTGTTGTACATAGGTCACAATGAGTCAGAGCCATGTCCAAGTTCCTCCAGGACACGTCACTGCGCTCCTGCAGAAAGGGTACAGGACCTGACTCACATTCACAGCAGAATGAAGCATTATCGTCCGGTCCTGCACCACCTTGAACCCATTGGTGCAGCCGCTGTGCCAAAATGTCTTGTTTTGGATCTTCCTCTTTCCACTGCGCTCCGTTACCAAGCATGATGTCCTTCTCCAGAGACTGGTCTCTCTTGATAATGTGTCTTAACTACATTAAACAAAGTCTCATCATGTTTGCTTCTCAGGAATATTCTGTCTTCACCTCTTCCAAACACATTTGTTTGCTCCTCTGGTATTCTGTGGTTCTTTCTTAACCAATACTATACTTCAGGGAGACCACCTCTTCCCCAGCTATACCGAAGCTTCTTAGTGAAGCTTTCACATGCATATGAGATGAAATGAAAACAACCTGGCTGGTTCAGACACCCCTCTGCCCTCAGAGTGACATCTTTTAAAAGATCTTTTACCAATGAAATACATTGTCTGATTTCTTGAATGGTGCTCCCATGAGCATTGATTGTGAGCTCAAGTAAATGAAATCTCTGACAACTTCTGTCTGTTGACCCTGAGAGAAGGTCGAGGTGTGGGGATTTTTGTCTCCTGCATTTTGAGTGGGGATCCACACTGACGAATGTCATCTTCGCTTTTCATCATGTGTTTCAGGTCTAGTAAGGTTTGTCACCTACATATATATCCCAGGTTGTTCATAAACCTTCCTCCAAGGCTGATGGCATATTTTTATTAATGCAGTGCACCTTCTCAGAGTATCTGCTCATTCCACAGAGTAAACAAGTATGGGGAACGGAATGGACCGTGACACCGACCTTCCTTGATTTTAATCGTTCAGTCGTCCCCCTTTCTATTCAAATCACTACTCCATGGTGTGGGTACAGGTTCCACGTGCGCACAATGAAGTGCTCAGGAAATCCCATTCTTCATAATGATATTGATAGTTTGCTATGATCCACATCAGGGGTCCTCCCACTTTTTAAACAGGGGGCCAGTTCACTGTCTCTCAGACCATTGGAGGGCGGGACTACAGTTTTAAAAAAACTATGAACAAATTCCTACACACACTGGATGAGTCAGCTGCTAAGCAGGACAGGCAGCGACGGCAAAAACACCCTGCAGGGTGGTTAAATGTCCTCGGCAGGCCACATGTGGTCCGCAGGCCATAGTTTGAGGACCCCTGATCCACATATTTTGATGCCATTGCAAAGTCAATAAAAGAAGTAAACGTATTTCTGGCATTCTCTGCTTTTAGCCCAAATCTATCTGCCACAGGCAACGATCTTCCTCCTGTCACGTTCCTTCGAATACAACGTGAATTTCTGGCAGCTCCGGTGGCTGTACTTTTGTGGTCATGTAAAACTTACCTTCAAGAAGATTTTCTTTCCATGTGATACTAATGCACTTCTTAGAGAGTTTCTGCATTCTGATGAGCCACCTTTCTGTGGAATGGGGACACAGATGTAACGCGTTCTGTAGGTTGGCAGGCCTTTCAAATTTCTGAGCGGAATGGCTGTTTCCGGCGCTTCATAAGCTTGTTGAACCATTTCTATCGGCATGCTGAGCCATTTCTATCGGCATGCTGAGCCATTTCTATCGGCATGCCGTCCACTCCGGGAGCCTTGGTTTGGGTTAATGTGTCCAGTGCAGCTTGGACTTCCTCCTTCCCTGCAATCCATTCTTGACCATTTGCTACTTCCTGAAGTGGTTGGTTATAGAGCGTTCTCTTTGCAACAGAGACTCACTGTATTTCTTCCATCTTCTCTCGATGTTTCCTGAAACATTCAATAGTTTCCCCACAGAAGCCTTCAATATTTCAACGAGAAGCTTGAATTTTTCCTTCAGCTTGAGTTATTCCGAGTGTGTTCTTCCTTCTCGGTTTTCTGATTCCATGTGGTTGCACGTTTCAGTCCAACACTTTGCTTTGTCTTCTTGAGCTGCCCTTTGAAATGTTCTGCTTTCAAACTATTTTATTATTTATCCAATTTTCTGTAGTTACTTTATGTTCACTAATAGGTTTCAGAATCTCACTGGACATCTACTGGGATCGATTTCTTCTTGTCTTTTAATGACCTTTTGCTCTCTTCTTGTGTGAAATTCTTGATGTCCTCCCACAGCTCCTCAGGTCATCTGTCCTTCATATCCAATATGTCAGATCTGTTTTGAAATGTCCTGAAATTCAAGTGGGGCATCTGCAAGTGGTATGTTGGCACCCAAGGACTTGTTTAAACTTCCTTCAACCTACACATGAAATTACACAGAAGCAGTTGCAGATCTATTTCACAATTGACCCTTGACCTTGTTTGGGCTGCTATTGAGTGTCTCACTGTGTCTTCCCACAGTTGTGGTAAATTTTATTCTTGGGTATTATACCCGACGAGGTCTCTGTGTGCACTTACCACTCACACTGTTGGAACAAAGTGTGTGCAATGTGTAAGTCACTGTCTTTGCAAAATTCGATTATGTTTTCTCCTGCCTCTTTTCCAATACCAAGGCCATGTTTTCCAATTACTGGTCTTTCCTATCTGCTTCCTATTGTTGCATTCTAATTGCCAATAATCATCAATGCACCTTGATTACATGTTTGATCTATTTCAGACTGAACAAGTTGGTGTAATTCTTCATTTTCTTCATCATTGGCTCTAGTGGTTGATGCATGAATTTAAATAAACACTGTAATAACTGGATATATAGATATTTTTCTATTACATTGCACTTCAAGGTAGATCTTGAAATCCTCTTTTGACAATGAACGTGGCACCACTGTTCCTGAGTTTGTCATTGCTGACATAGCAAACCATATTACTCTCTAATTGAAAGTGATCAAAATCAGTCCATTCAACTCACTGATGCTTAGGGTATAGTCTTTATGCATCCCACTTCATTTTTGATGACTTTAATTTTCCTAGATTCATACATCATTCATTGCATGTTCTGATTGTTACTCCATGATCAGAGCTGCTTCTTTCATTTTGAGTGTTGCCCCACTAGCAAATGAAGGCCCTAAAAATGTTGGTGTTCATGAAAGATTGGTATTTGCTGATGAAGAGAAATATGGATTAAAACTTATTATAAAGAAAACAAAAATTCTCAGAACTAGACCAATAGACAAAATCATGATAAATGGAGAAAAGAATGAACTAATCAATCAAGAATTTTACCTTGCTTGGATCTGTAATCAATTCTGCGTGAAATTATTCTGAGAAGGCTTATTAATAAATTACTCTGATTCCAATTCGATTCAGCTTGCATTAATGAAAAACGAATTGTCTTTGACTCAACACTTTAAAGAGCAGCTTCCATGAGTCAAAAAAACCCTTTGAAGATTTAGAAATATAGTCTGGTACTGAACCTGGAATAGGTATTGAGGTAGTTAGTTTACTGTGACAACCTGGCTGATAAACACATGTGGGGTTAACTGAAGGGCAGAGGGATAAATAGCTCAGTGAGCCTCGCTTTTCTATTTCTCAGATCTCTTGCTTTGTGATGATTGGACCAGGGTGCAGCTGCCCTAGCCAGTTCTCTGTTTCAGCTGGCAAGGCTTACTTCCTGCAAGACATCCCTGAGGAGAAGCCACATGGACCTAACCTGATGCAGCCCTGGGTGCTGGAGCAGCCACATGGAGACCCCTGTCAGCGCTGAGATGCTTATGGATTCACTAACTCAGCTTTCCTCCTGCAGTCAACATCATTGCATCTGTTTTGTGAGATGGAGGAGGACTTTGTGGATTGGTGTCGGACATATAGGTTAATGTTGGACGTGTGGGCTTGGGCAGCACTGGGTTGGGATGTTTTCTTGATGTGCACTTACCCTTTATATAAAACTCTCTCTTATCCATATGAATTTCTGTGGATTTGTTTCTCTGAAGTACCCAGATTAATACAGGCTTCAATTAAAAGACACTCTAGAGGCTCAAGATGTTTATTTGTGTTTATTTCCCATGCTAAGGCATTCAATTATGTAGGTCACAACAAACTATGGATAACTTTGAGAAGAATGAGAATTCTAGAAGAGTTCATTGTACTCTATGGAACTTGTACATGGATCAAGAGGAAGTGCGCAAACAGAACAAGAGAATTCTCCGTGGTTTAAAATCAGGAAAAGTGTGCCTTGGGGTTGTATCCATTCCCCATATGTTTTCAATCTGTACTCAGTGCAAATCATCAGAGAATCCGCATTATATGTAGAAGGTGGCAGCATGTTGGAGGAAGGCTCATTGACAACCCGAGATATGCAGATGACACAATCTTGCTTGCTGAAAGTGAGGCAGACTTGAAGCACTTGCTGATGAAGATCAAGGATTATTACCTTCTGGATGGATTACAACTAAATGTAAAGAAGACTAAAATCCTAGCAACGGGACCAATAGGTACCATCATGATAAATGGAGAGAAGATTGGAAGTTGTGAAGGGTTCTGTCTTGCTGGGGTCCACAATTAATGTGCATGGGAGCAGCAGTCAAGAGATAGAAACATGCATTGCATTGGGTAAATCTGCTGCGCAAGAACTCTTTAGAGTGTTGAAAGGCAAGGGTGTTACTTTTGGGGACTAAGGTAGACCTCATTCAACCCGTGGTGTTTTCCATTGCCTCATCGGCATGTGAAAGTTGGATATTGAATCAGGAACACCAAAGAAGAATCCGTTAGTTTGAACTGTGGTGCTGGAGAAGAATATTGAAAGTACCATGGCTGCCAAAAGGACAAACAAATGATCTTGAAAGAAGTACAGCCAGAGCGCTCCTTAGAGGCAAGGATGGCTCAACTTCATCTCACACACTTTGGGCATGTTTTCAGGAGACACCAGTCTCTGGAGAAGGACATCGCACTTGGTAGAGTGGAGGGGCAGGGAGAGAGGAAGCCCCTCAAAGAGATGCATGGACGTCATGGCTGCAGCAATGGGTTCCAGCATAGAAACAATTGCGAGGATGGTGCAGGGCAGAGTAGTGTTTCGGTCTGCTGTGCAAAGGGTCAGCTGTGGGCTGGCACTAACAATAACAACAGCTGTGTGATCCTTCTCACTAATCCCAAATTATAGAGAGTTAAATCCTGGGTCTATCTATGCCAACTGAAGTGAGCTACAACCCCTTACTCCACTGCTCACCTGAAGCCAAAATTCAGATACCCCTCTGCTCATGGCCAGAAGCGGACACCAAGTAGACAGATGATGCAGCTAAGTAGCTCGTGGACAAGGCCTGAATATGAATCTCATTAACATTTTTCTCCCTTTTGCCTTTTCTTACTCATGCCTACGTTGATGTTTTCCTGTCAGATAGATACTTATGCTCATCATGTTTGAAGATTTCATTATTCGTTACGTGGTCCTTTATAAAACTCCAGTCAGGCTGGTGCACCCTGGTGGGTCTCTCCTCTGTGTGTATCTGATTGGGTAGCTCTTGACCTACCCTCAAACAACAGAGAAATCGTTTATTGCATAATATCATGATTATTAGATTTTCATTGACAACTGGATTATTTGGAGGGGGCGGGGTAGGTCCTAACATAGCCAGGGATCTCTGGTGGTATAATGGTGACCTGTTGACCTTTGGTCCACAAGGTCAGCAGTTTGGAAACACCAGCAACTCCGAGGGAAATCAATGGGACTTCCTGCTCCTGTAAAGAGTTACAGCCTCAGAAACTCACAGGGACCGTTCTACCTTGTCCTGTATGAGTCAGCATCGATGGATGGTAGTACATTTTGGGGTTGTTAACACAATCCTTTATTTTCCTAAGGAAAGTGGCTCAAGCAGAGTAAACTAAAGAATCTCCCAAACTTACAAAAATACTCTCTGTATTTAAAGAAACATATCAACAATGGTGGGTCAGTCATCTGATGAACTCCATAAACAGAGGCAGTAAGGAAAGTTTGCTCACATTTGCTATGGGGGGATTCTAATGATAACCTTACTTATAAGTTACTTGTTGCCCATGCTGGCATGGAGTAGGGAACCAGTGGAGAGGTCTGAGGGGCTGGTCCCAATCCCAACTATGTGGATACGGGCCCCTCCCCCCAGAAGAATTTATTTCAGAGGAGAGCACTGATTCTGTAGCTCCGGGAGAGAGACAGGTCTGATCAGAGCACACTGGAGCAAATGCAGGGGAAGGAAAAGAGAGTGGAGCACATCCTGGCCCACCAAGCCTTGAGGACGATATTCCCGCTCAGAGCAGCTAATCCACAGAGAAGACCACATGGCTGGCCCCACTATGAGACTCGACATCCCTCACTGACCCATATCCCTACAGGGGACAGCATTAGAGATACAGTGTGGGAATTCTGGCCTATCTGATCCCACCACACCAAGGCAAAACACTAAGTGTATGCAAGAGAACAGCAAGGAAACATAGCAACAAAGTCTCCAGTGAATACCAAAAATAGACGGTGGGGCCAAGGCTTGGCACCCCAACAGACTGGACTGGAAAACACTCCTAAAGGCCAACAAACAGTCCTTGAACTAACTACAAGCTTTTCTTTCTTGTTGTGTTTTTTTTTTTTTGGTCATTGGTTTGTTGTTGTTTTGTTTTGTTGCTTGGTTTTGCTTTGTCTTGTTTTTGTGCATGTTATTATCTCCATAGGTCTGTCTAAATAAGATAGGCTGCATGAACAATCTGGAGGAAATAAACAATGGGACCGACAGTTCCGGGGGGACATGGGAGAGGAGGAGGTGGGGGGTAAGGTAGTGATGTTAACAAATCAAGGAACACATTAACAACAAATGTTTCAAATCAGTGATGAGGAGGGTTTAGGAGGCCTGGTAGGGGGTGATCAAGGGTCACATAACCCAGAGGAATTACTGAAACCCAAATGAAGACTGAGCATGATAGTGGGACAAGAGGAAAATCAAAGGAAATAGAGGAAAGAGCTAGGAGGCAAAGGGCATTTATAGAGGTCTAAAGCCCATTTATAAGCTAATGGACATCCCCTTACAGAAGGGTCTTGGGGAGGAGACGAACCAGTCAGGATGCGATGTAGCAACGATGAAACGTATAACTTTCCTCAAGTTCCTAAATGCTTCCCCCCACCCACTATCATGAGCCCAATTCTACCTCACAAATCTGGCTCGACAAGAGGATGTACACTGGTACAGATAGGAACTGGAAACACAGTGAATCCAGGACAGATGATCCCTTCAGGACCAGTGGTGAGAGTGGCGATACCGGGAGGGTGGAGGGAGGGTGGGTTGGAAAGGAGAAACCGATTACAAGTATCTACATGTGACCTCCTCCCTGGGGGACAGACAACTGAAAAGTGGGTGCAGGGAGATGTCGGACAGGGCAAGATATGACAAAATAATAATTTATAAATTATCAAGGGTTCATGAGGGAGGGGGAGGAGGGAGGGAGGGGAAAATGAGAGCTGATGCCAGGAGCTTAGGTGGAGAGCAAATATTTTGAGAATGATGAGGGCAATGAATGTACAAATATGCTTTACACTATTGATGTATTTATGGATTGCTATAAGAGTTGTATGAGCCCCTAATAAAATGATTAGAAAAGAGAATATGGTGACAGCCATACAATTCTTCTTGATATGATTGAATTATTGAATTGTATGACATGTGGATGAAATACTAATAAAACTTTAAAAAGATTATAAAAGAAAAAACAAAATTACTATTAATAATAAACCACTGATTGAAGTTGAAAAAAATAAAGGCATGTACATATGTAAATATATTTATATATGAGGCTAGGGAAATAGATCTATGTGCATATATTTATAGGGTTCGAATTCAGGTGGTAGATTGACATTGTGTCTCCACTCAAGTACTTCCTCAATGCAAGAATACTTTGTTCTATTAAACTGGCATTCTATGATGCTCAAGGCCACATGGAAGAAGCACACCAGCCTGTGTGATCACAAGGTGCCAAAGGGATCAGTTATCAGGCATCGAAGAACAAAAAATCACATCATTGTGTGCTCACCTCCCTGATAAGATCACTGAATACAAATGAGTGCATAAGCAAATGGGGTGAAGAAAGCTGATGGTGCCCGGCTATCAAAAGATATAGCATCTGGGGTCTTAAAGGCTTGAAGGTAAACAAGTGGCCATCTAACACAGAAGCAACAAAGCCCACGTGGAAGAAGCACACCAGCCTGTGCGATCATGAGGTGTCAAAGAAATCAGGCATCCTCAGAAAAAATATCATAACATTGTGAATGAGGGGTGTGTGTGTGTGCGAAGTAGAGACCCAAAGCCCATCTGTAGGCCACTGGACATCCCATTACAGAAGGGTCTCAGGGAGGAGACAAGCCAGTGAGGGTGCGATGTAACAAGATGAAACATACAACTTTCCTCTAGTTCCTAAATGCTTCCTCCCCACCCACTATCATGATCCCAATTCTACCTTACAAATCTGGCTAGACCAGAGGATGTATACTGGTACAGATAGGAACTGGAAACACAGGGAATCCAGGGTCGATGATCCCTTCAGGACCAGGGGTGTGAGTGGTGATACCAGGAGGGTGGAGGGAAGTTGGGGTGGAAAGAGGGAACTGATTACAAGGATCTACATATAACTTCCTCCCTGGGGGACGGACAACTGAAAAGTGGGTGAAGGGAGATGTCGGCAGGGCAAGATATTATAAAATAATAATTTATAAATTATCAAGGTTTCATGAAGGAGCGGGGAGCGGGGAGGGAGGGGAAAATGAGGAGCTGATGCCAGGGGCTTACATGGAGAGCAAATGTTTTGAGAATGATGAGGGCAATGAATGTACAAATGTGCTTTACACAATTGATGTGTGTAAGGATTGTGATAAGAGTTGTATGAGCCCCTAATAAAATGATTAATAATAATAATAAGTTACTTGTTGCCTTATTCCCAACTGGCTATGATGCTCAGGTACCTAAGGTATCGCCCTGAAGGAAGGCACCTTTTGGCTGTGCTGAAACAACATTTGGTCCTGACTCCTGCCAGGCTGGATGGAAAAGGGCATTCTGGCCCTGGGTTCAAGAATGTATTGGAAGTGAACTTCCTTTACCAGCGAATGCACCCACATGAAGGTTCGGTGGTTTGGATCAATGTTTCCTTGTTGTAATCCTTTAGTGTCATTGTACATACGTCATGTAGGACTTGAAGATGTTAGGAAATATGCCAGAGTATTAGCTACATCTGTATAAACTGCTTTCAATGACAGAGTCCACAAACCTCACGCCATCAATGCCAAAATCAGAATGCTAAGAAAGTAGTACTCCAAAAATTATATCCCTTGACAGCCCCACTGCAGCCCAAGGGAGAACTTACATCATGATGAGATCTGATGGCTGTGTCTACATTCCCAATAATCTTGTTACCATGACGCTCTCTGTCTATGTTAATCCTGTGTAATATGTTGTGTCTTGCCTTAATGATCCTGTTCCCCTCATAAATGAAATTATGAGTTTTCCTCTTGGGATAGACAGTGGGGAAATTGCTATGCAATTTTGGAGTCTTTATTTTCCTCCTGAATTCTATTATTATCATTTAAAATGTTATTTTTCTCTAGCTCTATTCATTTGATATATGACATGCTGTGTTTCAGAACCATTTAATCCTTCATATAAAATTATGGCAGTTTATTCTAAAAAATAATATGCTCTGAGCAACATACTGAATGGGGTCGCTCACCCTGGCTCTGACTCTGTTTCCAGGCCCAAATGGTCATCTTTTACTTTTCTGAGAATTTTAATATAAAACTAATCTGATTTATGATTCATCACTAACCTCCATATCAAATGTCCATTTTCTTGACGTTTTGGTGGTGGCATTTGTGAGGTAGGCTTTGGATAGCTAAATCTCAAAGTCGATGGTTCAAACCCACCAGCCACTCTGAGGGAGAAAGATGAGGCAATCTGCTCCGTAAAGATGGCCAGTCTTAGAAAGGAGAAATACAGTCACTATGAGTTGTCATTGACTCAACGGCAGTGGGGATTTACTGGAATTGGCCCTTGACCACATTAAATTTACACACAGACTTATACTATTTGTTATAATTATCATAGAATTAATCAATTTTTGAAAATATTCTTGTGCTCACAATGTGCCACTTCTTGGTCATGTATTTTGAAGAAATGAAATTCTTTCCAGAACAGGTAGGGTCTTCACTTTCTGGCAATTGGTAAGTCCGTGCGGAAGAAGACACTCTTATGGTAATTACCAACACATTACTCTAGAAATTCCTGATCAAGAGGGGGCAGGGGACTATGAGTGAGCTTTTAAAATATCTAAGTGCTTGGAAGAAGGGGGGGCTTCAGCCTGGACTCCATTTTTTTCTCAGCCAAGTCTTCCTGCTAACAGGCTATGTCTCCCATACCCTTCTTTGAAATGGTCACAGAAGCCGAGGGCCCAGCCAGGGCACGGTGATGTCGCTGGTGGTACCCCACTATCTGCCCAATAACAACCAGCGTCTTATGATTTAATAAGGTAAGTCAACCACCTATGAACAGATGGTGCTGACTGCCTTTCATGGGGAGCTTCTGGGATCTTAAAAGTCTATTTAGAGTTGGTGACTGTCTAATAAATACACCATCTCTAATTAATAAAACGGCCCTTGCACAACTCCATTGCGGGCGGCACAGGCGGCTTTTGCCCTGAAGCTGAGATTCTACACACCGTGAGGTAAAGACTCGGTAAGTTCACGAAGAAGGCTTTCTTAGAATATTTCTCAGCTGATGACTGCAGAAATCTTTGGTCTAGAAGGAGGCTGTGAATGAGTTTAAAAAAAACAACAACTAAGTGCTTGGGAGAAAGGGGGACTGCTGTTAAAACTTCCGGCTGGATTCAATGTTTGATCTTTCATGCTCACTGGGCTGACCGTCAGTAGTCAGCTAAGGAGAGTCACCGTAGGAAGGCCTCTCCCTTTTCTCTCACATTTAGGAAAGTCACTGAAGCTGGCCTTCAGACTCTCCGTAGATTAAGCTACTCAGTGACTGAAGCTTCATCATTAGCAAAACAATGTTGAACTGACCCTAATACTACTTGGTTTCTCTGAAAGCATAATTTGTAAGTGTCAGCCAATCCGACTTTACAAAACATTTCTCATAAGATTGAAGTTACTGCGTATAAGGCCATTTCACAAAGGTCTTGGACGTTTTCCATTATCTTTCATTTCATTTTTCCATGAAATTTCTGAAACCCATTCATATTTGAGCTCTGTGAAAAATTCCCATTTTTGGCTGCTCGCAAAGTGCTGTCAAACTTCTGTTCTCTGTTCCTTCTATAAACATTAATAAAAAATTAAACAAAAACTCCAGTTGACTCTTTGACACTGATCTGTAGGGAAGCGCATGTGAACGTGTTCACGACAGCTTAGGCAGTGCAGATCAGTAAGCCTGCACATAGCTTGCTTACTAGGCCCTCCCTCCTTGGCTCCGACTCCTAGTGACCTTTTGTCACACATTGTACATTGCAATGCCTGATCCTGTGCCAAATGCACCATAGTCATATGTTTGGGCCCATTGTTGCAGTCACCATGTCAATCCACCTCTTGCGGGCTTTCCTCCGTTTTGCTGACCATCTACGTTAGCAAGCATGATGTCCTTGATGTGTCTGAAACACCCAAGATAAAGCTTTGGTATCCTTGCTTCTGAGGGGCAGTCTAGCTTCCTCCCTGAGTCGTTCCTCCATTGTAGCCTACTTGTAGACTGAGTGGCTGTTAAGCCCCACTCCTGGCCACCCCACAGGTGAATGCTCCACAGAGTGGTCAAGTCTCTAGATGGTCTTCCGGGGGACTGCCCAGTGGGCTCAGACCACCAATCTTTCAGCTAGTAGTTAATCACTTAACAGTTTGTGCGCCAAGGGACTCCTACTTGTGCATTAGAGTGATGTGTGTGTGTGTGTGTATTCACTCTCAGCAATAGTTTATGGAGATTTTAGGAAGAGATCTGAGAAGATTAACATGTCGAGTGGCCTCCATGATGCCTTGGATGCCCAGAAGCAGAAAAGGTTATCAGTGGACCAATAGGTTTCCATCTGCTGCCAACCTAGCCCTTTCTGCCATTTGTGGGTGCGCTCTGGGGAACGCCAACACCGCGCCCTGCCGCCAAGTCTCAATGGCACTCAGGTGAGCGGGCTCAGGAAGCACTGTTGATCTCTCCATTCGCAGAAAAGGTGTTAAGTCTTTTCACGCTTCCAGGCTTTTGCTTAGGCTGTTACTTCTGGCTCAGATACCCTTTCCCTGTGTCCTCACCTGGAAAAATGCAAGGCATCCTTCACATTCCGCCCAAATGTCATTGTTCTTTATGAAGCATCGCGAACTCCCCCTCCCTCCCGGCCCCCACTAGGCACCACCACGCAGACTTATCCTCGTGTTAATACATTTCCTTCCGCCGTGCTGCTGCAGTGCGTGGCTGACATCGTTTCTCCCGCAAGTATTCCACGGAAAGCAAAACAGGCGGTCTCTCTCTTATGAGACCCTCAGTCCATTGAGTTCAAAGACTGCGCTTGATTCCTCTTTGTCTCTGAAGCACCTAACATAGTGCTTGGCATGGCGTCCTCGGTGCTGCCTTCCCCTCACTGAATGAGTAAGTACCTCAGACCAGGCTCTCAGCTAAGACAGCTCGATTGCAGAAAGCGCTCCTGGAAGCGCTTCTGCTCACCATTCACAAAGGCAGCCCTGACAGGGCAGGCTCTGACTTCCTGCTCTGGGGACTTTGATTTTTTTCTTTGATATTTTTTAAAAAAAGAAAACAATACAATCGTTTCCTTGGTGCTCCCCAATGCACACCAATCAGCATATTAATCATCTCGAAGTGTCATCTGAATCTGCCAGTTTCATACATTTGCATATCTTCCAAACAGTTTCTCCTTCCCAGCCCCCCACCCCCTGCCCCCCTTTCATTAGCTATTCTTGGAAGAGCTGTGTGCCCTCCATCTTGCTGAAGCCGACTTTATTTTTATTTCCCTTTGTAAAGACAGATTTGTGAGATGATGAATTAGTCATTGCCAATTTCATGCGTTTACGCTCTGCGCGTTTACACCTTATATTTATTCAGTTCCATTCTCCCCTTCTGGCTCCAGATGGTGTGGCAGTACAGCTTGGGGTGTGTGAGGGAGAGAGAGAGTCCCTTCCCCCTCCCTCCTTCCTTCCAGGGCTTCACTCGCTCGGTGGGGCCAGGCTGGAGGAGCACGGCACCCTCCAGCAAGCACGGCTCCCTCTGCAGATTTCAGAGCTGCTGAAGAACCGGGACAGGACAAGGGAGCCAGACAATGGGACCAGTCAGACATTGGCTCTTTCCACTCCAGTCGTTGCCCCCTCCCAATCAAACTAGCAAACAAAAATTCATGGCTTCCCAGTCCATTGTACTCCTGGCATCTCAATAGGACAGCATAGTACTGCCCCATGGGGCTTCCTGCACGATCAGTTCTATGGAAGCAGAATGCCTAATCTTTCTCGCAGGGAGTGACCAGCGGATTTGAACCCTCAACATTTTGGTTACAAGCTAAGCTGTTAATCACTTTACCACCTGGGCTGCTTCCTATAATGGGGTAATGTTTTTTTTATTAATTGGGATTTAATACATATATTATAGCATTCCATACTTCAATGACATCAAGTGAAACTGTACAATGACTACCACTATCAGTTTCCTAACAGTCTTTTCTTGATGATGGGCTAATGTTTTGATCTATCCACCAAGACATTTCTTCCTAGGGGCGTCTTCCACTCAGGCAGCAGACCACAGGTGTCTTGGAAGGACACTGACATACAGTAGCTGCGAATAGAAGAATTAGATCTTTATTGTTGTTAAGTCGTGGTTACTCACTGGGCTGCAATCTAAAAGGTTGGCAGTTTGAAACCACCAGCTGCTCCTTGGGAGAAAGACATGGCTTTCTACTCCTGTAAACAGTTACAGTCTTGGAAACTCACAGGGGCTGTTCTACTCTGTCCTACAGGGTCTCTATGAGCCAACATCAACTTGATGGCAGTGACTTTAGCGTTGGTTTTAGGTGCCATCGAGTCAGTTCTGACTCATAGCAACTTATGGACAATAGAGCAAGATACTCCCTGGTCCTGTGTCATCCTCACAATGTCTCTTATGATTGAGCCCATTGGGGCAGCCACTGTGCCAGTCCATCTCATTGCTACCCCTCTAAGTGACCAAGCATGATGCCAGTGTTAGTCCGGGTAGACGAGAGAAACAAATTCATAGACACCCACATGTGTATAAGAAAGATCTTTAAATAAAGAGTAATTGTACATTAAGGAAACAGCCCAGCCCAGTCCAGATCAAGTCCCTAAGTTTGGTATTAGCCCATGTGTCTGGTACCAATCTATAAAGTCCATTTCACACTCACCAAACACATGCAATGATGCTGAATGCAGGAAGATCACAAGCCAGTTGGTGGGAAGTCTTGTGGATGCAGTGGTGGTGTAAGCATCTCAGTGCTGGCAGGGGTCTCCATGTGGCTTCTCCAGCTCAGGGAACTCATGTAATTTCATGTTCTTGGCAGCTTCAATGTCTCCCGGGGAGTAAGCAGAGAGAGAGGGTGTCTTCAGCCTGCAAGCAGGAATACCAGAATTCCCTGAATCCTCGGGAGAAGGCCATGCCCACAAGGAGGCCTCTTTCGCTATGACCTGGTTGACAGGTTAGACTCCACTCCTTCATTCTTAATCCTCTCAAATTGACAAACGATGATATAACTACCGCAATGCCCTTCTTCAGGGATTGGTCTCTCCTGATAACATGTCCAAAGTATGTAAGATGAAGCCTCACCTTGTGTTTCAGGAACATTTTTGGCTCTCCAAGACAATTTTTTTGTTCTCTTGGCAGACCAAGATATTTTCAATATTCTTCACCAGCACCACAATTCAAAGACATTGGTCTTCTTCATCCTTCCTTATTCAAATTCCAGCTTTCACATGTATAAGAGGTGATAGAAAATACCATGACTTGGGCCAGGTGTACCTTAGTCTTCAAAGTCACATTCTTGCTTTTCAAGACTTTAAGTAGGTTGTGTGCAGCAGATTTACCCAATGAAATGCACCATTTGATCTCTTGTCTGTTGCTTTCATGAACATAGATTGTGGATCCAAACAAGATAAACTCCTCCACAACTTCAATCTTTTCTCCATTTATCACGAAGGGACCTACTGGTGCATTTGTGCTTTCCTTACATTGAATTGTATTCAATCCTTGATCTTCATCATCAAGGTCTCAAGTCCTAAATCAAGCAAGGTTGTGTCATCTTTAGATTGCAAAAAGCCCCAAGTCTTGTTGCCTTATGAGAAAGATTTGGAGGAAAAGGTGAGCTGATTATACAAGAACTCCCTAACTTCCCTGCCGCAAATGAAACGCTGCATAAGTATGATATAGGGAACAGCATAGCTAGAAAGAGGGTGAGAAATAAGGATGTTGGTGACTCCTGAGGGGAAAACCCTGTACCTGCCTGACACCTACAGGTGAGAGCCCTGGGGAACCAAACAGACCACATGAGGTGGAAATCCCTGATGAATTTTGGGAGTCTCTGAAAGTGGTTAAACTATGTTTCTTACTTTCCAGATGGGGAAGTGGCTAGTTTGTATAATTCCTTCCTTTCCATTACAGATTTAATTGTACACCCCTGCCCTCGTTATTAAAAATATATACTGAAATCGCAGGTGCTGGACTTATAAGCATCAGCCTGCTAGGGAAATGGATTTTCTTTGTTAAGTTCATTAGACCATATCTGAGTAGGTTAAGTTCTAAAACTCATCATTTTAAGCTATAAAAAGAGCAGGAGAGAGAGAGAGAGAGAGAGAGAGAGAGAGAGAGAGAGAGAGAGAGAGAGAGAGAGAGAGAACAGAGGCCATGTGAAGGTTGTCTACAAGCCAAGGAAGCAAGGAATGCCTATGTCTCCCAGCAAAGGAAGGAGCCACACGGATGAGACCTTAAGTTGGCCATCCAGCCTCTGGAACTGTGAGACAACACACTTATGTTCTTTAGAGCAGCCCATGTGTGACCTCGGACTTGCACCTGGTACAGCAGCACTGGCACCAGTGCTCAGCAGAGTGGAGACAGTCATGTGGTCCATCTACACAAAGAAGCCTGGAGAAGCACACTCAGCATCCCTGGGAAAATGACCTGCCCCATCCCCTGTGAGGCTGCTGACAGAGTGGGGCCTGGAGAAGGTAGGGGGCCAGTAACCCTGCAGAAGGACAAACCAGGCTGGTAGCGAGAGGGATGCTCAACAAACACCAGCACAGGCTAGGACTACTCAGGAACAGATGAACCTTTCCCCCATGATAGCACAGCCCTACCTGATCCACCCGGAACTAGACACGAGGTAAGGGGCAGGAGCATGGAGAGGATTGTCTAGAGAGAGGATCAGGACTCCGCTAACATGGGCTAGGGACAGGCAGGAGGGTGAGTGAAGCAGTGAATGGTGGTGGAGGTAGTGTTGTCACTGGGATGATTATGACTCACGGCGAGCCCATGTTTTAAACAGAGAACTGAACTCCATGGGGGTTTTCTTGGCCCAGCTTCTTTGTAGAAGCAGATCGGCAGGCCTTTTCTCTGTAGCTCATGGGGTGTTTGAGCCCCCAGTCTTTCAATTTTGCAGTCTAGCATCAACTGTTCGTGCCACCTCAGAGGCCTAGAGGTTTATGTTTTCATGCTTCCATGTTTTGGGACCTGGGACTTATAAACACAGTGATGCTTTGGTTTCTCAAACTTTCCACTACTCAAATAGATAAGCTCAAAAAGCATTCTGAAAATCTGCTCGGTGTTCCTGAATTTGCTTCATAATTGAATCAAACATCCAACTTGAAAAAACCAAGAGCGAGGCAAGCATCAGGCCTTGCCGAGGACACAGGTGGGGGAAGCTCCGGTCTAAACTCCGCTCGGTGCGTGTCAGAGCGTCACCACATTTTCCACTGTGCTTTTAAAGTTGAAGTTCTATTTGTATAAAATACCATCACTTTGTTTGCTGTATTGTGTTTTGATAGTTACTGAGCTGCATTGATTGTGCGTAGGTGCTTTAGGGGCTCCTTCCACAATCTAGGGATGTTACCTTTGTGCTAAAGTCCTGGAAATATTAATTTATAAGTGTAATTTGGGGGGCACAGAGCCAATTATTTGAGTTTCCATTATTTCTCATGGGAAAGAGATGTACAGTTCCAGAACTTTCTGTGTTCTAACATGACGTTGGAAAGAGCCGAGTTTGACAATGGAGGCGTCACGGTTTCTTCTTGAGCAAAGCACAAGTGTTGTCTGTTCACAGGTTTCCGCAACGAAGAGCACCCTCCTTTTCAAAACACACGAACAGCCCATCGCTGTCGAGTTAATTTGCATAGATAGCCACTCTACAGAACAGACTAGAACTGCCCCGTGACGCTTGCAAGCCTGCAGTCTTTACAGAAGCAGACTGCCATGGTTTTTGCTCATGGAGTGGCTAGTAGGTTTGAACTACCGACCTTTGAGTTAGCATTCAAGGGATAAATCACTGCACCATGAGGGCTCCTGGCTGGATCCTTTGCAAAGCATCACAATAAGATACACCCTGTGCTGCCTCTGTGGCTCAAAGACCTAGTTCCCCCAGAAATCTGCAGTGTGGCTCCCTTACAGGCTCAATGAAAAGGATAACTCAAGTACCAAGGATGGAAGATGGAAACCCAGCGGCACTGGTCCAATGAGACTTCTAAAACGTGTGCACTGCAGATCCGGGACTGGATCCGTAACAGTTAACGCAAGAAGGAAGCTGTTATAGCATTTAGTTCCGCGTAGGGTTTGCAGTGATTAGCTGCACACCGGGTAGGCAGGTAGATCAATAAATAAAGATAGGAGGAAGTGAACACGTGCTAACCTTGAAGTACTGTGGCTCTTCGGTTCTTGGAGGAAACTGTAGAAATCCTGCAGGACAACCACCCTTTTAATGGGTCTGGCTCCTCAAGGCACTGGCCGTCTAGGATTCCACAGCCACGCAGAGCAGGCGGGACCTCCTGCCCCTCCAACCTCTCCCACACCTACAGAAGCCATTGATCATGTTGGAAAGGCTAGTCATATTTAGGAAGACAGATGTTCACAGGAAAACATTTTCCTCGAGTGCTTTCCATCATGTGTGTTGTGTGAGTTTCTGTGAGAGAGAGAGAGAGAGAGAGAGAGAGAGAGAGAGAGAGAGAGAGAGAGAGAGAGAGAGAGAGAGAGAGAGAGAGAAGTACTTAGGCAGAAAATGCAAGGATAGAATGGCACAAAACTTCTGAGAACAGAAGGTCTTAAACTTGTTTGGATGATGGATCCCTGAGGGTATGAGATTCTTCCCAGAACACAGTGTAGAAGGAACATCTGGATCATATTGGCAGGGATATGACTGGTTATTTTACATTGCTCATAAAGCTTAAACATAGTTAACTTTGCAGGCTATGAAACATAATGCGTTATAAAAGGAGAGGTCAAATTCAGCCCATTTATTTTTTGCAAGTGTCCTCATTAATTTTCACTTGCTGCTTGCATCCCGTATGTCATGGGTGAGCAGCAATGCTGGTGACACGTGGGAGGGAGGAGTAAAGAAACCTTATAGAAGGGGTGTCCCCAGGTTCTCACTCATTCTGCAAGTCGCTGGTGGGGAGCTGCAGTAGCGGAGTGGAAACAAGATGATTTAATTGCAGAAAACATTCACTGTAGCATTTGTTGAGCACCCTCTGCAAGCCAGGAACTCTGGGTGGCACTGGGAATCAAGACAATGAAATCTGGTCTTCATCTTGGAAAGTTCCACGCCCAGAGTCATCGTCACTTGAAGTGACGGAACTCTGTCACCCACTGTGGTCTGTCTTAAGCCTCAAGTGGGAGATGATATCAGAGAAAAAGAGAGTGTAGAGTGCATGGGTGATGCAAATAGAGGGAATCCTGAATGAAAATCCATCTGAGAACCGGGGTTCCGGCAATTTATGCAGTGGAAGCTCTCTGCCAAGAAGAACATAGGGTACGACTTTGGGGGACATGTTTGATGTGGTGTAAAAACGTATGAAACTGCTTGCTCCTGGTTAGTAAGCACAAGTAAGCCAGTGCTTATCATGTTGCTGTTACAGTTGTTAGGCTCCGACTCATAGAGACCTCATTGGCATCAGCACGAAACACTGCCTGGTCCCGTGCCATCCTCACGAGAGTTCCTGCGTTTGAGCCCATTGTTGCAGACAAGGCTAGTCCATCTCTTTGCGGGCTTTCCTCTTTTTGGCTGCCCCTCCATTTTACCGAACATGCTGTCCTTCTCCACTGATCGGTCTCTCCTGACAACACGTCCCAAGTATGTAAGACAAAGTCTCACCAGCCTTGTCTCTAAGGAGCACTCTGGCCGTACTTCTTCCAAGACAGAAGAGTTTGTCCTTTCAGCAGTGCCTGGTACTTTCAATGTTTGTCTCCAGCATCACAATGCAAATGCATCCAGTCTTCTTTAGTCTTCGTCCAACTTTCACATGCATAGGAGGCGATGAAAATACGATGGCTTGGGTCAGGCTCCTCTTCATCCTCAAAGTTACATTCTTCTTTTCTGCACTCTAGAGAGGTCTCATAAAGGAGATTTACCTAATGTAATGGCTCTTTTGATCTCTTGACTGCTGTTTCCGTGAGCATTGATTGTGGATCCAAGCAACACAAAACCCTTGACAACTTTAATCTTTTCTCTGTTTATCATAATGTTATCTATTGGTCCAGTGCTGAGAACTTGGGTTATCTTTACATTGAGTTGTAATCCACACTGAAGCTGCAATGCTGACCATCAGCAAGTGGTTCAAGTCCTCTTCACGTGGAGCAAGTCAGGTTGTGTCAGCTGCACATTGCTGGTTGTTAATAAGACTTCCTCCAACCCTGATGCCATGCTCTCCATCAGAAAGCCCAGCATACCGATTGAAACAGTACGATGAGAGGATTCAACCTTGTTGCACACCTCTCCTGATTTTAAACCAGGCAGTATTCTCTTATCCTATTCATGCAACTGCCTCTTGATCCATGTACCCTTTCCATATGAGCAAGCTTAGTGTTCTGTGATTCCCAATCTTCTCAAGGTTATCCATAGTTTGCTATGGTCCACATAGCCGAATGGCTTAGCATAGTTAATAAAATACAACTATCATTCAAGTACCTGTTCCCTTGAGCCAAGATCCATCTGACATTAGCAATAATATCTCTTGTCCCACATCCTCTTCTGAATCGAGCCTGAACCTCTGGCAGTTCCCTTCATTGTGCTGCTGCAACTGCTGTTGGATGATCTTCTGCAAACGCTTGCTTGCATGTGCTATCAGTGATATTGTTCTATAACTTGAGCATGCTGTTGGGTCACCTTTAGAATAGATACAAACATGAATCTCTTCCAGTCAGCTGACCAAATAGCCGTCTTCCAAATCTCCTGGCATGGACATGTAAATGCTTCCAGTGCTTTTCGGCTTGTTGAAACATTTCAATTGATATTCTTTAATTTCTGGAGCCTTGTTTTTGGCTAAAGCTGTCAGTGCAGGATGGACTTCTTCCTTCACCACCATAAGTTCCTGCTCACATGCTACCTCCTGAAATGGTGGAATGTGAGCTAGCTCTTTGTGGTGCGGGGGCTCTCTGTATTCTTTCCCTCCTCTTTCTTTGCTTCCTGCATCCTTCAACATTTTTCCCATAGAATCTTTCAATATTGCAACTTGCGGGTTGAATATCTTTCTTGAGTTCTTTTAGCTTCAGATATGCTGAACATGCTCTACCCTTTTGTGTTCGAATAGTAGGTCTTTGCACATTTCATTATAATATTTGGCTTTATCTTCTTGGGTTTCCCTGAAATGTCCCATCCTTCCCTTTGACTTCAGCTGTCCTTCCATTTGCTCCAGCCACTCTATGATTAAGAAGGGCTCTGAGTCCCTTCTGACACCCATTTTGATCTTTTCTCTCTTTCCTGTCCTTTTAGGGACCTTTCGTTTTCTTCATGAGTGATGGTCTTGATGTCCTCCCGCAGCTCCCCAGGTCTTCTGTGATCAGTGTTCGATGCATCCAATCTGTTCTTGAGATGCTCTTGAAAATCATGTGGGATAGTCTCAAGGTCATGCCTTGGCTCTCTGGAATTTATTTTAATTATCATTAGCTTTATCCTTAACATACATACGAGCAGTGGATGGTCTGTTCCTCAGTCAGACCTGTCCTGAGTTAGTTGCTGATTTTGACCTTCTCCAGCACTTCTTCCCACAGACACAGTCAATTTGATTTATGTATATTCCATCTGGAGCAGTCCACGTCTATAGTTGCCTTTAGTGTTGTTGAAAAATTATTTGCTATAAACACATCATTGGTTTTGCAAAATTATCATGGAACCTTCAGCTTCCTTTCTAGCACTAAGTCCATATTTTCTAACTACCGTTCCTTCCTCTTGGTTTACATTTTTTGCATTCCAATGGCCCCAAATTATCAATGTCTTTGGTTGCATGTTTGATGAATTCCCAACTGAAGTCATTGGTAGAGTTCTTCAGTTTCTTCATCACCAGCTCTTGTAACTGGTGCAGAAATTTGAATAATAGTTGTATTGACTGTATTCACTTGAGGGCAGGTAGATCTAAGCCGATCACAACGGCATTGTACAGAAGCACAATCGCTTCTGCAATGCCCTTTCTGACGATGAATGCCGCGCCATTCCTTTGATTGTGTTGTTCCCGGCACAGTAAATCCTTTGATTTTCTCTTTCAAAATGTCAAATGCCAATCCATTTCAGCTCGCCAATGCCTAGGATATCCACCTTTATGCCTTCCAGTTCATTGGAGGTGATTTGATTTCCAATTTTTCTAGATTTCTACTTCACACATTCCAAGTTCCAATCATTAGCAGATTTTGTGGCTATTTCTCCTGACCTTGCGTCATGTCCCATCAGCAAATGAAGATCCTGAAGGCTTCGTTCCCACAGGCTGTACCGCACTCATGTCACCATGGTTGAGTCACGCTGAGAAGCTTCTCCTCAGTCACATTTCAAGTGCTCTCCGACCAAGGAGCCTCACTATCTCCAACAATCTTCTGCTTCCATTCAGTCGACCTTCAGTATCTGACATGTTTTGAAGCCATGTATAAGGTTTTCCATGTTCCCTTCCTTTGACGTGGGAAGCCAAGTCCCTCTTTGCTGTCTGTTCTTAGTCAGGAAGCTCTGCTGATACTTGTTCACTTTGGGTCCCTGTGCTGGCATTTGAAATACAAGTGACATAACTTCAGCCTTACAGCAACACACAAGCCACCACAGTACAGCAAACATGATAGGCAAGTGGGGGTCCAAGTTACATACTCTCAAGCAGCCTGATACTAGTATGAGAGGGCTTAAAAAAGAATGTGAAAACCCCCATGGTCTTTTCGTGCCATTTTCCCATGAACTTATGGATCCTCCCTTGTATTGTGATGCATATGAAATGCAACACATCAACTCCAACTCATATCAGCCCTTTATAGGATTTCCTGGGCTGTACATTTTTACAGGAAGGAGTAGATAGCCTTATCTTTCAAGCAGATGCTTGTGGGTTTGAACTGCCAACTTGCAGTTAGCAATCCAACACTGATCCAACAGCAGCACAGAGCTCCTAAGATGGACCGTGTTAGACTGGGTTGACTACAGAAACACACCTAGTGACACTCATGTACAAGAAAGAACTTTATATCAAGAAGCAATCATTGATGCGGAAGGCATCCCAGCTCAGTCCAACTCAAGTCCATAAGTTCGACACTAGTCCATAAGTCCCAATTCAAACTCATGTAGCCACATGCAATGATGCAGACTACGGGGAGGTTACAGTTCGGTGCGTGCAGAGTCATGTGGGCCCAAGGCCAGTGAAAACATGGCAGGGCACCAGCAGCTCTCAGGGTTAGTGGAAGAGTCCCAGCAGGCAGGAAGGCATAGGGTCCGAGACAGAGAGGGAGGTTCCCAGCTTCCTGTGCATATAAGAATGCCCCACCCCCAAGGAGACATCCTCAGGCTGTAACCTGATTGACAGGTTAGATTCCACTTCTACACTTTTATATCTCTTCAAGTCTAACAACCAAATGGACGTACAGGCCAATGGAATGAAGAATCTAGACACAAACAAATATGTCTTTGATTGACTGAGTTTCAATGTGGGAGGTAAGTTCAATCGATGAGGAAAGACAGTCTCTTTAAGAAATGGTACTAGAAATATATAGTGAATGAAGTTTACTAGTGGTTACCAGAGACATAAGGTAAGAGGACGGGGGAGTCATTGCTTGTGAACTTGCAGAATTTTTGTTTACAGTGATGGAAAAATCACTTTGATTAAGGTCAGGATTGCAGCACTGATTATTCTAATTGCTTCCAGTAAATTGTACACCTGTAAAAAGTTTAAAGTTGGCAAAAGTTATATGATAGATATATTAAGAACAAAGATATAAAAACAGCTTCTAAGGCTGTTTATGTACAACTAAATACCTCCTGGGATTTGGTGACTTGGTTTAGGATTAAAGGTCATGGTTTCATAGTGCATCTCAGTTAATTAGCCCAATAACTTGCTCAGTGATCCTGTTCTACCTTCTCGTTCATTGCATGATGTCTGGGGTCTTTAAAGCTTGCACGGAACTATCCAAGGCACAGCATTTTTTTTTTTTTCATTTCCATCTGGAACACCAGAGGAATGAAGAGAGTTATCAATAGGAAGACCATATATAACGTGTAGCTCATTTCCTCCATCAACAACTGCCTCCATGGCCATGAGATCAGAAGAATTAAATGATACTTGGATATCACTTGCAAATATTGTGATCACAGATTCTACAGAATAATCTTGATCAGAAGGAGGGAAATGTAGAACAGAATTTCAAATTCTCATGGAATTCACCTTTCTGAAGCAATGGAGGGGAAGGGAACCCTTGCAACAATAATTCTGAGATCATCTTTGAACTTTAACCCCTTCCCCCCAAAACCCCCTTAGGAATTCTAAAAACCCAACAATAGTTTAGCATGCCATCTAAAGACTGCCTGCCTTATGCACTGTTCTCTTTTAAGATCGACCTTTATTGGGTCAAATTGACAACAGCAATCAGAAAGATTAGATAGAAAACCTAGGGGTCACGAGTATAGGTTAATGGGGGGAGGAACAACTTGAGAAAAGAGGGTGAGCAAGCTTTCACAACCTAAAGAATGCAATGAATGCTAATGAACTCCCTACGTGTAGGGATTGTTGACTTGGTGTGTGTGCTGCTGTGCATGTTCTCAACTGCCACAGAAGTACACTAAGTGAAAAATACAAAGAGTGCTAGAATGACTGTATTTCCATATGCAAAAGCATGAACCTGGGCCTGTACCTTACATCATATACAAAAATTAACTGTAAATGGATTATGGATATAAACATGAGATATGGAACTGTAAAACTCTTAGACAAAAATATAGAGATAGTGCTTCAGGATCTAGTTTTCAACAGTAGCTGTTTAGATATAATAGTAAAATCATAACCAGCAAAAGACCAAGTAGATACATTGGATTACATCGACACTTCAACTGTTTGGCATTGGAAGATTTTATCAACCAAGTGAAGGCACAACTTACAGGATGGGAGAGAATTTGGAGGAATGATTTACCTGATAAGGGTTATGTTACACAGGGTTCTCTAGAGAAACACAACCAGAATGCTAATAATTTTGTATATATTTACACAGATAGATATATAGCATAATAAACAAGCAGTTAATTAAATTATAAAGCAGGACAAATGGCTCAGTGCAACTCACTCCCATGAGACAGTTGTGAGTCACTAGAAGTCCTTCAAGTCATGAGGGTCACCAGGTAGTCCTCTGTAGAGCAATTCAGGCTATCCGGGCACAGGCAGCAAACAGCAAGGCAGGTCACCAACAGTCAGCCAGATGACAGGGTCTGACAGTTCTTAGCTCAAGAAACATAAATTTCAATAGTGTGGTGAAGCAGGTAGGAACCTCAAATTACTGCGACACAGTCCACGGGTTAGGTGTCCCACAGGTAAGGTAGCTTACAAATTGAGGCACAGAACAAGCAAGGCAGCCGCACACTGTTCCGATAATCAAAGAGCGAGAGACAAGAAAGGCGAGGCTCGCTGAGCCATTTATCTCTCTGCTCTTCAATTAATCCCACATGTGTTCATTGGCCATCTAGGTACAATAAATGTTAACTATCTCAGGGTTTAATATTGAAGACAATAAAGAGTTCCCTACAATTGAACAACAAAAAGATAGCCCAATTAAAAAACAGGCAACAGTACTTGGACAGACAGTGAACTAAAGATGTTAGAATGATCAATATGCAAATGAAGGGTGCCTAAGGTCATTAACCCTTACTATAAAGTGGATTCTAACTCATATCAACCCTACAGGACAAATTAGAACTGCCTCATGGGATTTTCATAGCTGTAAATCTTTAAAGAAAAAGGCATCTTTCTCCTGTGGACCAGACTGGTGGATTCAAACTACTCTGGTTGCCCAGCACCCCTTTGCTTGTGTCTGGCCTGGCTTTGCAGGCAGCCAAATCCCTAGTACTGGGTTGTAAACGTGCAGCCCCATGTCCCAAAGAACTTTTAGGGAGGCCGACATACGGATCACACTACTGTGGGGACACTGTGTGGTTTGTTCATTCACAGGTGCCCTCACTGAACTTGAAATCTGCTGGGCACAGACAATTGAAAAATGCTAAGCAGCACAAATTGGCATATCCTATTGGTTGGGTTGTTAGGTGCCATCTGACTCATAGAGACCCCATGTACAACAGAATGAAACACTGCCCGGTCCTGCGCTTTCCTTGGTTTGAGCCTGTTTTGCTCGCCACCAGCCTCTGACAGTCCACACACAGCCTTGAAAGCCCGATGGAGGTCAAACTGTCCTCGCTGAGCTCTGAAGGCTTAGGAATTGTGCATGCAAACAAGATATGGAGGAAGCGTTCGAGCGCGAGAAACAGTATTTGCAAAGGGCCAGATGCCAGGAGTTCTGGCAACCCTGGATTCAGTGGGTTGGATGACCCTTCGCGGAAACCTGCCAGGGGACAAGAAAAGTGCAATCGACTCAGGGCTTCCTCATCCCCCACAAGCTGGAGTATTCATTTGGTCTTAGGAGGGTCCAGAGATGACAGGGAGGCCAAAGAGATGGCCCAAGCCCTCAGGTCGTTCCCAGTCCAGGAGGAAAGACCAACCAGTGACAGGTCAGTGCAAGAGGGGCAGCAAGTGGAGCTGTGCTGGCACGAGTCCTCCTGACCAAGGGTCCCAAAGAACCAGAATCACCCCTGAGTGGTGGATCTGACACATAGCTCCATTTTGAGAGGTCAATGCGGGAGGAGGAGGAGACCGTGTGTCCCCATCAAGATTTACCTTCTCAGAAACCCTAAGGAGCAGTTCTACTCTACCCCACAGGGCCACTCTGAGTCAGAATGGACTCCCTGGTGAATAGTGCTTGGTGGTGTTGCGTGGGTGATTCAATAGTGGGATTCCCCCTTTCTATGCAGGAGACCTGGGGTTGGCTCCTGGCCATTGCAGCTCAAATGCAGCCACCACTCATTCAGCAGTGGAAGCTTATATGTTGCTATGATAGTGGAAATTTTTAATCAAAATTCCTAGACCAAGACAGACTGGGAAAGAAAGTTCTGGAAAACTACTTTCAACAATCAGCAGAAGAAATCCCTTTGGTTTGCGATGTTCCTGTCTGAAACCCATCATGAGGATGGGGCAGTGTTTTATTCTGTTGTGCACAGGTCACTACTAGTTGGGGTCCAACTTCATGGCAGCTAACAAGAGGGGCGAGGGTCTTAGCTAGATAAGTACGTTCTCTCCCTTCCACATCATCTGACCTTCATTTAGTCACATTAGCAGTTAGACCCCAAAGTCCCTTGTATTTGAGATCCTCTAGCTATACAAATCTCTTGCCCCATGCTTGGCACATATTAGGACCTCAATTGATGGAAGAGCATGGAGTTGTACTTGTGGGCTACTATGAAGTTGACTCCCAACTCTTACTGACCCCAGGCACAAGCACTCAAAAAAACTCGCTCCCTGCCTTTGAGTGAATTCTGATTCAAAGTGACTCTAGAGAGCAGGATAGAACCGCCCCTGTGTACTTATGAGACTGTAACTCTTTGCAGGTTTAGAAAGCCTCATCTTTCTCCCGTGAAGCAGGTGGTGGTTTGGAACTGCGGGCCTTGGAGTTAGCGGCCTAAGATGTTACTCAGTACTCCATCAGGGCTCCTAGCACAGTGGAACAACCAAAATCTACCTGGTCTTGCAGCATCCTCAGGATGGCTTAGGGACCTGGCTGTAGTGATCCATAGATTTTTAATTGACTGATTTTTAAGAAGTAGATTGTCAGGCCTTTCTTTCGAGTCTGTCTCTGACTAGAAGCTCTACTGAACCCCGTTCAGCATCATACGAACCCACAACCTCCCCTGACAGTTGGGTGGTGACTATGCAGGAGCTGCTTTGACTGAGACTCCGGGAGCCCTGGCCTCCTGCTTGGAAGGTGAGCGTTCTACCACAGGACCATCCTACTCCTGCCACGACGATCATAACAACTATTGATCTCCTTCTTTCCTGGTTCCCTTGCTGGACTCATCCTCTGTGCTAGGCACCATGTGCTCCCGAAACCCTGGTGGATGCTCAGCCTTCCACTGGGGTCAGAAAGACATGGAAAATATGGGAGAGGCCCCACCCCACATGCTAGAGCCCATGTTCATGTTGCCACAGGGAGAGGGAAAAGGAGGGAGGCACCGTTAGGGCTAAAAGAAGCACTTGGCCCATGTAGGCCCCAGCAAAGAGCTACATCAAGGTGGCCGCCGCTGTAAGGAAAACAGAGGGAAACAGTCTCGACCACAAGCTGGCAATGAGCAGAGGCCAGCTCCAGCCAGGCTGGAGGAGAATTGACTTCAAGGGAGCGCATGTCTAACAGAGCCTACCGTATCATTTTTGGGGGATCCTATGTATTTTAACACCTATTTTGCCCCATCGTCACTCTCTAATCAGTGTCTGTGGGGAGCAGCTCAGCAATTAGGGCTTTGCTTCCATACTTGGGATCCTCTTCCTCCATCCCCCATCTCCGTGGCTTCCATCAGAACGTGTCTGTGCCCTCAGAGAGCTGGAAACAGCTGCTCCACCGCTGTTTTATGAGCACGGACACTGGGCAGGGAAGCGTTCCCCTGAGCAGTCCACTGGCGATGTGCAACCTGCTTTGGGAGGGCGCATGCACAAACGTTGTCAGACCTGGACTCCCGCTCTGTGGACCATGTAACAATAGAAAACTGCCACATCGAAGTGAGATTTCGCAGGAGATATCGCTCAGCATGGACCTAACCGGTATTTCCGCTTAAGAAAAATGGTTTGATTTTTTTAAAAATAGTAAACAAATGGTAGTACTTGGCGAGCAAGAAACAATAAAATTATAAAGGTGCTATCCAAGCCATTGAGGCTAAGGCGACACTGGTGTACTGGAAACGGCATTGGAATTAGGTTGTTCTGAGGTTGAATTCTGGAATCCTCGGTGACATAAATGGTTAACAGTCTCAACTGCTAAACCAAAGGGTAGTGTTTCAGATCCACCCAGAGGCCCCATAGACAAAAGGCCAGCCAGTGTGGGTCTGAAAATTCAGCCATTGAAAGCTATGGGGCGCCATTCTTCTGGGACACACAGGGCCACCCTGACTCAGAGTTGGCTTGATGGCAACTGAGACTGGAGTTTGAAGACCAGCTTTGCCCCTTCTGATCTGTGTGCTGGAGGAAAGCTGGTCTTTTTGAAGGGAGGTCCTCACTGGCAGACTCAGGCAATGGACGTCTGTTTTCATTTCTTTTTTCAGTATCTGACCTGTGAGTGCTTTGAGGAGTGTGGCCATGTCTGTGTCTTGCCCAGGCCCGGGTCAAGACCTGCCCAGCAGCAGGACAATGAGTGAGAAGGGCATGGGCTCTGCTGCTCCTAGCTGCGTGTCCCTGGGGGAGATTACCTAGCCTCTCTGAAGCTCAGATTCTGATTCTGTAACATGCAGCTGATAATGACAAAATCTAACTCCTGGTCCCAGTTTGAGAACTCAAGAGTTCCTCTAGTTAAAGTGCTTAGCATGCTGTCTGCCAGATCTTAAGAGCTTAGCAGAGGATTGCCAGGTTCAGTTTCTGCAGCAGCCCCGCAGCTAACCCCTGGCACCACCAGAGTTCTTTATCATTGTTATGAGTTCTCAATAAATGCCAGTTGAATAAAAGAGTGAATTAATATTTAGTAAAAGAGATGGATGGCTGAGTCATTTGTGGATAGATAGATAGATAAATAGATGGATGGGTAGATGGATGAATTGATTTTTTTAATGAAGAGTATAATAGGTACTAATAAATTAATGAATGGATTGATAGAGTGTGTGGGTGGATGGACTGATGGGCAGCCTTTTTGATTGAGGAATGGTTATGCAGTCTGGTGGGTGTGTGGCTGGATAGATGGATGAACTGATGGGAGCAAGGCTAGGATCTTGTAGAACCCATTTATATGAAAGTGGCTGATCTATTAAACCACCAGCCCATTCTTTGGATAGCTCAGGTTTCCAGCCTGCAAGCTAATGAATAGCTAGAACATGCAAGATTGATCGTGAAGGTGACCTTGGGAAGAAGCGTTTTAGAGAACTGGTAAGTGGCCCTTTTCAGTGGCAATCCTGGGGACGGGTTCATTGACATTTTTTGCTCTTACAGCTATAGAAGGAAGAAGCTGACTTGTGCCGGCAGACTCGACATTTTCTGTGTTCCTGGCCATCTCACTCCCCCTCCGCAAAGCACATTTGCTTCTAATTTGGTAAGCAAAGCCTTCTTGAGTAGCAATCAAACCCAGCCCCCAGGTACAACGATATTTGCAGACAGGCCCTGGGCAATCTATCATCTCTTTTAAATTACCAAGTGCCACCCTGAAGATAATGAGCCTTTCTGTGGAGTCTGGGCAAGCTTCTGAGTCAGACTGGCTAACTGCCAAGAGAGCATTTGCCACAGGAATTTCATTGGTGGCCCTTGTTTCTTTCCAATTACGCAGCAATTGTCTCACCGTTTCCAGAAGAGCCAAGCGCTCAGGCGACCAGGTGCTTGTGGCCTTGTCCAAAGAGCCTAGGATGAGTTTCAGGCACCCCACCGAGGCAATTCTGCAGATCACGGGTCAGTAGCCCCCAGAGTAAGCCTATAAAATCCGCTTGTTGTTCGCACCTGTTTGCTCTCTCCCACTCCCGTTTCAGGGACTATCCAGAACCACAGCCCGTGATTCTATGGAAGCCTTATTTTACTGCGGCATCGTGTTCCCACCTGTGTCCACATACCAGAAACGCGGAGGCTTTCTCTGGGACCTCCCGTTGCTCAGCCCTCCAATCGTTCCCCCGATGTTAGAAGGCTCCAAACAGACTCCACCCAAAGACGGACTTGGAGGCAGGCAGACCAGGTTCTTGTCATGGCTCTGCTACCCATTATCTTTGGGCAGATGACTAAGTCCCTCTGAATCACTGTTTCTTGTCTCTGAAATGAGACTCACAAGCTCTTTCTCATAAGTTGCTTTTCAGACTAGAAATGAGATGGCGCCTGACTTATATGCCTCTTTGTTCATATTAGAAACTTACAAACATGCTAAATTGCAGGGTTCCATTAATTTGATATTTTTAAAACATTAACTGTTAGTCTGGGTAGACTGGAGAAGCAAATTCATAGACACTCATATGTATATAAGAGAGAGCTTTATATACAAGAGCAATTGAATATTGAGATAACATCCCAGCCCAGTACAGATCAAGTCCATAAGTCTGATATTAGCCCATATGTCTGATACCAATCTATAAAGTCCTCTTCAGACTCATGAAACACATTCAATGACCTCGAATGCAGGAAGATCACGGGACAGTGGGTGGGAAGTCTTATAGATCCAGTGGCTTTCTAAGCATCTCGTTGCTGGCAGGGGTTTCCATGTTGCTTCTCCAGCTCAGGCCACTAGAGTAGCTCCAAGTGTCTTGTCAGCCCTATGTTTCCAAGGGAGTGAGTGTGTGTCCCCTTCACGCTCAGTCCTCAAATTTACAGCAGATTATGTAAGTCCCACACTAACCAGGGTCAGGACTCATGTCAGGCCGAACAATGCAAGTGTGGGCCAAGCAGACCTGCAGGTCCCTGCTGTTGTGTAGTTTGGTGATGTCCCGTTGGTTCCAGTGCACAGTGAAGCCAGGACAACGCACTAGCTGCTTGTGTACCACCCTCACAGCCCTTGCTATCTGTGGACCCATTTAGCCAGTCAATTCATCCCACAGACGTTTCCTTTAAACTGTCACGTGACTGCTGGCTGCTCTGACTATAACCGATATAACCATGCACATGATCCCACTGGTTTTTATGGCAGAGTGGCGGGTTAAGCAGATGGACAGTATGGATGAGCTCACGGAAACCTCTCTCCATGTGGCCCATCAGTCATGGCTGTCCTTCTGCACAGCCAAAGAAACGAAACACCGGTTTCTCTTGAGTCTCTTGCTGCTGGGTGTTGTCATGTGATTGGGCGCTGCCCCATCAGGCAGGTTCAGAGGGAAACCATTGCTTTCTGCATCATGTGTACTCGGGATGTGGCAATGCCCCTCGCTCGCCCTCTTCCTTCTCTGAATGGGGACATGGCATCTGGGCACGGGGTTACGGTGCTTCTATGAGGTGAAAACTCAATGGTTGCATTTGTTAAGAAAGACAAAGTTGAGTCTTTAACAGCATCATGAAGCTCCTTCGCCAACCCTGCCCTCCCCCTCCCACAACTTCTGATTGCTTGAGAAAATCAACCATCTAAGTACGTAAGCCTGGGAGGTCCTGTTGGCCAGGGACTCCGTGGATCTCGCCTAATAGCGTTCTTAATGCACACATCCCCTAAACTCCACGGCAAGAAATGCTCTTAAGACACAGCGGGACAATGTCAGCCGAGCAGAAAACCATAAAAGCAGCCTCAGGCAAAATGAAAGCCCACACCGGGCAGCATTGATCCCGTGGCTGTGGGACTAATCCCTATTTCCATCTCCCGATTAACAGACACCTTGTTCCCATTATGAAGAAGCCCTGGTGGCTAGTGGTGAAGCACTCACTGCTAAGCAAGTGGCTCAAATGCTACAAAGACTCCATGGGAGAAGGACGAGGCAGTCAGCTTCCCCAAAGATGCCAGACTAAGAAACCCGATGGGGCCGTTCTATTCTGTTTTATGAGTTCTTCACTGCGCGAGTCAAAATCGACTCAGTGACAACGGATTGACTTTGGGAATTAGTGAACACCCATACTTGGCTCCTCTTTTGTTTGATATCTAGACCTCTTTAAGATCTTGGCTTAATTACTGATTAGTCAAGATCCAGCAGACTGGAAAGATAAACCTAGTTTCCATCGAAGTGACTGCGATGATGGCAACACTATGTGTGTGTCAGAGCAGAACACAGGGCTCTTGGTGACTGGCACTTGAGAAGCAGGTCACCTGACCATTCTTCTGAGGTGGACTCAAACCACCAACCTTCCCAGTAGTAGCCAAGCAGTGGTTGGCTTCATTCAGGTGCATCTCCAGATGGCAAACTCAACGTTTCCCTGAGAGTAGGCCAACAAATGGGACATGTATACAGAGACAGTGTCCATGGTGGATGGTGGTCTCAGGGCTTGGAGGGAGGTGTGGATGCAGAAGGGGGGCTGCCTAATGGGGACGGAGGCAGGAAATAAGGGAGAACAGTGATGGGGCAGGAAGAAAGTGAGGAGAGAGATCAATGCCCCAACCCCTTTGGGTGCATTCCAAGAAACCACCACAAAGCAGGTGGCCAGCCCACGCAGCCCACAGGGCAGCCTTGAGAGCTCAGGGCCTGGTGGGACAAGCAGCATGATGAGCATCAGGGCCTTTTATCCTTCTGTGCCCCGCAGCCATGGACTACCACCTGCAACTCTACTGCTTACCATGGAGATATGACAATTCTCACTCCCTGGGGACCAGACAGAGCCACGAGGCATTGTTAGTTGCTGTCAGGTACATCCACAAGGCACGGTGACCCCGTGCACAGAGGAACAAAACTCTGCCCGGTGCTGCACCATCCCCACGGTCATTGCAGATTGGACCACACGATCGTCCTTGGCTGGTTTTCAGTAGCAGCTCCTTAGGTCTTTCTTCTTAGTCCATCTTAATCCGGAAGCTCTGCTGCCCCTGTTCAGTATCACAGCTACACATAGCTTCCACTGACAGATGGCTGAGGGCGGTGTGTGAGGGGCCACCACCAAACCCAGGGGACCCATTGGGAAGGAGAGAATCCAACCACGGACCCTCCACTCCCTCTAAAAAACAAATACTTGCTGTGTATGAGCTCCCAGACTCTCACCACCACCCTATGCGGTAGGTACTAATTTATAGATAAATAAACAGAAGACAGACACTTCTAAGTCCAGACACCTGGCTTCCATTTCAGCCCAACCATCGCTATAGGGGTCATTTACTCTCAAAAGAACACATATCCTACAGGGGCAGGGGCATTTCCTGGTGTCTGTGCCACACAAAAAGCACCACCAGCACCCCCAGAACCAAGCCAGTTGCCCTAAAATCTACTCCTGGTGCCCCCCTGCACGCTCAGAAATAGATCACCAAGCTTCTCTTCCAGGGCACCTCAAGGAGGGATCAAACTTCCAACCTTTCAGTCAGTTGCACCTTGGACTTCACACTATGAGGTTGGCAGTTCAAAACCACCAGCCATGCCACAGCGAAAAAGACAAGGCTTTCTATTCCCACCAAAAGTTGCAAGCTCCGAAACCCACGGGTCACTTTCCTCTGTCCCAGGGGTCACTGAGGCAGAATGAATTCCGTAGCAGTGCATTCGTGTGTTTTTGTTTGTTTGTTTGTAGTTTCTTGAGCACCCAGCGGTTCCTACAGCAAGCCCAACACAGTGTACTTGTGCTTGTGAAGACACACTACACCAGAAAGCTCTGAGCTCCTCGGGCCAGGAAGGTATGCCGGGTACTCACGTGAGTATTGATTTAAACTCTTGCCAGTGCCTGAATATCACATGTACTCCCACACAAAAGGTAACATTTTGGCTCCCATAAGTGGCCATTGTGGGTGGCATCAACCAGGTATCCCCTCAAAGTACCTTTCTTTTCCACAAATGCCGTGGCTGAGAGACGTTCCCAGAGGGAGGCAGCTGCCACGGGAGACACTGCCACGAGGCTCTTCCTGATGGGTTTTGGGGGAGGTGGGGTGGTTTTTACATTTTTCATTCTGCTTGTAGTTCTAGTTATTCTTCAACAAGCAAATATACATCTTCCTTTTACCTGACTTTGAAGAGCTATTTTCTGTTCCTTAAATAACCTGTGCGTGCTAATTAGTCACTCATAAAGACAATGGAATCGTGTGAAATTAGGCAGAGTGAATTATTCAGGGCTGTTTTCTGCTGCCACCTTGCCATGGCATCTCCCTTTGAGAAAGAAACGTAATAATGAGAGTGAACGATTTCCTCCACATCTTTTCCTGAATAGAAACCCATCCCGCTGAAGTGCTTGAGCTCAACAATGGCTGTAGAGCAAAATAATGATTATGATCATTGCAGTCATAGCCACAGGCAATGGGGATTGGTTTTGTTTCTGTGCGTAAAAAGAAATGGGGTGGGGGTGGGGGAGGTGTTCTACTTCTCCCAACGGTCTGCTCACTCTTTATTTGACAATTGCTTATTGAGAAGCCTAAAGACCAATTGCCAGTTGATTCAGCCTCTACTCATGAGGACCCCAACATTCATGCTGTGGCTGTGATATCTTGTTTACCCTCTTAACACCGTATTTGTTGACTGTGGCTGGCATCCGGATAAACTGGTTGTTTCGAAGCTACAGAAATTTACTCAATGTTCTGGAGCTGAGACATCCAATATCAAGGTGCAGCCAGAGCAGTGCTCCACTCCAAAGCTCTGGAAAGAATCCGTTGTGTCAGTCTGGGTAGACTAGAGAAACACATTCAGAGACACTCATGTATGTATAATAAAGAGCTTTTTATACAAGAGAAATTGAATATTGAGAAAACATCTCAGCCCAGTACAGATCAAGTCCATAAGTCCAATATTAGCCCATATGTCCAATACTAATATATAAATTCCTTTCAGATTCACACAACACATGCATTGACACCAAATGCAGGAAGATCATAGGCCAGTGGGTGGAAAGTCTTTTGCATCCAGTGTAAGGAATCTCCACATGGCTCCTCCGGCTCCAAAGCTCTGGCGGCATCCGCGTAACTTCATCAGGCTCCTTTTCAATAAAGTCTTTCAGGGAGTGAACCTGTTTCCCACCTCCAAATGAGGTCATCAAGTTGTGACCTGATTGACAGGCTAAACTCCACCCCTTCACTATTAAGTCTCAAATTGGCAACAGATTATGTAACTACCACGTAACTCCATGCTTCTTCCAGCTTCAGGGGACTGTCGGCTTGCCATCCTAGCTGCATAGTACATAGCTGCCTCGCTCCAGCCTTTGCCTTTGCAGGCACCTCCTCCTCTTCTGCCTTCTCTGTGTGCCTCTTAGGCATTTGTCATTGGATTTAGGGGCCACCTGGGTAATCTCCTAACTCAAAATCCTCTATTTAATCATACCTGCAAAGACCTTTTTGAAAAATAAGGTCACATTCAGAGGTTCTAGGAGAAGCACATTGGAAGTATTACGGACTTCCAGAAAAACAAAACTCTCTCTTGAGAGAAGTACTTGGAAGAGCGCTCCTTAGAAGCAAGGATGGTGAGACTTCATTCTATGACTTTGGACATGTTATCGGGAGAGATTTTATTGTTAAGTGCATCGAATCTGTTCCGACTCCATAGTGACCTTATGTAACAAAAGAGCAACCCCACCCCACCCCCCGCCAAGTCCTGCACCCTCACAGCTATCCTTATGCGTGAGCCCATTGTTGCAGCCGCCATGGCAATCCAACTTGTCGGGGTCTCCCTCTCTTTAGCTGCCCCTCCTTCTCCGGGGACTACGTACCCTAAGCACGTGGCTTCATAAGAACAATTATAATGCTTTCCTTCAAGGAGCATTCCTGCAGTCCTTCTTTCAGGATAGATTTGTTTGTTCTTCTGGCAGTCCATGGGACTTTCAGTATTCTTCACCTCAGGAGAGACTAGTCTCTGGAAGAGAATATCATGCCTCATAAATTCAGGGGGCAGGAGAAAAGAGGGAGAGGCTTGAGGAGATAGAGTGACAACGCGCTCAAACGTAACAGCTGGGAGTCCGACATAGGACCAGGAGCTATTTCCTTTGCTGCACATAGAGTCGCTACTGTGAGTCAGAACGGACTCAATGGCACCTAACTGCAATGACAGGAATCAGGACCTGGACATGGCTTAGAGGAAGGCCACCATCGAATCCATGTCCCCTGATGAAATATCTATTGTTATTATCCTTTCTAGGTTGACCCGTGGGCTTATAACAAGCATGTGTATGAAATACCAAGTCAGCTCTTTAGGGTGGGATCCCATATGGAGGCGCTAAGGAGATCACAAGCCAGGTGGCAATCATTTCAGGCTGAAAGACAGGCTGGGGCCTCAGGATGATGAGGCAAGAAGGCTGACCTGTGATACTATGCACCCTGACACACCTGAGGAAACACCAAATGGACATCAGGCACCCAGAACCCAGCTTGGAAAGAGGTCCCTGCAGCGGGGAGTTAGGGGCCATTCAATCCTGATGGTGCAGAAGGAATGTTGGCCAGCATGTGGTCCCTTTTGGGGTTCAGGGAAGGCTGGTCATCAGATGATCCAATCATTCATCCTTCCTCTCTGGCTTCATCGCCTTCTAAAGACCTTTGGGTTTCCCTTGAAGACCTTCTCAGAGTAAGGAAACGGGACAAAGGGCTAGCATGGGAATTTGATCTCTAGACGTCCACCCTAATTATGAAATGTGTCATACTGTGGTGGCTTGTGTGTTACAATGATGTTGGGAGCAACGCCGCTGGTATTTCAAAAGCCAACAGTCACCTAAGGTGGACAGATTGCAGAGAATTTCCAGGCTAAATAGACCTTCTGAAAATTAGCCAATGAAAATTCCAAGGATCCTCACAAAATGTTGTCCGATATAGTGCTGGAAGACCTCCCCAGGGTGGCAGTCACTGAAAATATACAGTGGTCACAACAGTGACCTCAAATATAACTGATTATTTTAAGATGGCCCAGAACTGGCCAACATCTTGTTTCATTGCCCCTAGGGTCACCGTTCATTGGAGGACAGCTGCATGGCAGTTGGGTACTAAGGGAGGCAGAGTGCTGGAGGCAGCAATTCTGCTCTCAGATGTGTCTCAGTTCTCAGCATCCTCCAAGGAGACTCCTGGGTTCCACCTTCCACCTGCACCATGCAAGAGCAGAGCTGGCCGTGGGAGAGAGGGGGCTTAGAAGATGAAGGGCCTGTGGGAGGACTCAGAGGATGCACCCTGGACTACAGGAGTCTGGCCAGAGTGCAGGTAGCACATTATCACGCTGAATGAAGTCTGGGTGCAGAACATCTCTCTTCATGAAATAGTATCTTCTCATGCCAATTTTGTGCTTTCCAAAATTACTGCTTATGAGTGTTTTCATCTGAAAGTCTTTTCAGAAAAGGAGGCTTCGTGAACACAGAGCAGCAGTTCCCAACTAAGGGCATTCCTTATTGTTATAGGTGAGGAGGTGGAGGCCTACTGACATCTACTTTGTAGAGGCAGGATGCTGCTAAACAGCCTAAAACAGACTTCTTCTATAAGGAAGTATCTGGCCCCCAATGCTTAGATTGCTCCTGCTGAGACCCCCACCTTAGAGACGCACAGGATCTACTCAGAACTGAGTCTGAAGATCAAGATGCATTGAAGATTTGGATGGAGGAGCACACCCAGCAGTAGGCGTAATTCATTTATAAAGAGCGTGCAGATCCCAAGAACAGCTCAAGGATGGGATGGGGTTGAGATTCAAATCCCAGCTCTGTGACACGGGGCAAGTCACTTAGTCTCTCTGTGCTTCACTGCTCTCATCTGTGAGACAGGGCAAACTGTAGTCACACTATAGAGATATTTGGGATAGTTTCCAGGGTAGATATATAGCAGAGAGTGGTAAAAGCTAGCAAAGTAAGAAAACCACAATCTTGTTGCCATGGAATTCATTCTGACTCATAGCAACATTGTCGGTCAGAAACCATACGGTTTTAAAACTGTAGTCTGGCACTGTGGGTTGGACTACTAACTGCATGATTAGTGGTTCAAAGCCACTCCTTGGAAAGAAGATAAGGGCCGTAAAGATGTACAGTCTTTGAATCCCTGTGTCAGGTTGATGTGAGCTGGAACCCACTGTGGCAGTGGGTCATCTTTACTAACGTAAACTCCCATGTCTTCTCCCAAAGACCAGCTGGTAAGTTTGACCTCCTGGCCTCTTGGTTAGCAGTTGAATGCTTAACCACTGTGCCACCAGGCTTCCTAGCAGAAGCTGGTACATAGCAGACATTCAATAAGTAGAAGGTTAAATTATTATTAACAAGACAAAACTTATTTAGGCATCTTCTGTTAAAACCTCAGGGATCAAGGTTATTGAAAAAGTTCTTCTGGAGCAAAGGATGCCAACTGGAAATGAATTAGCAAGTGTTTATGTGCACATTTAGATGTGTGGCATGTCTTTGCTATGCTCTACTGAATGTGCCCTGAAATGCTCGCTTTATTTTTATTCATGTAGGTAAAAGGGCTCTGTAAGGTCTTTCCCCAACCTTTTCCTCTCTTCCAGATTCTCATTCCACAGGGCATTCTGTCCCCACCCTGGGACACACGTGGCAAGAGACACTGCAGTTATAAAGAGGAACCGGCTTTTAAAAAGTTTTCAATGTTTGTTAATAATGTGGAGCTGGAAGAAGTAGTCTAGCAATTCCTACATAGAACCCACTCAAAAGATACAGTACCACTACCACAGTACATTGTACACCCTCAATGTAAAGTTTATAAGTTGACATAGAACATACTATGGCTAGGGAATCCGTGTTTCCATGTTGCAGGCACTTATTAATATGTCTGTTCATTCAACATCACAGTATTCTGTGGAGTACAGATTTTCTCCAGTGAATAGATAAGGAAACACAAGCTCAGAGACAATAAGTGACCTGCCCAGGGCCACCCAGCCAGGAAGTGGCAGAGCTGAGCTCAAACCAAGTCTATAGACTCCAACGCCAACACATGGACTAGACTGTCTTCTTCCCACCCGTCTCAAAGAAATGAACAACTCTAGAAAAGTGCACTGTATGTATGAATTCAGAGGAAAATATACACATGTCTGTATCCTTCTGAATCCAGATGAAGCTGAATAACAACAAAAAAGTCCCACAAATTAAGTCTTCCCATCTCTGGAGGACAGAGAAACTCTTTTTCCCTGGTATTTATTCAAGAAGTGATGAAATCACTGTTGACATCTGCCTAGAATTTTTTCAGAAATCAGTAGGTTAAATGCCCCATTGCATCCTGGGAATTGGTTGTGGAAGTGAGAGCAGCCCAGTTAAACCAAAATGTGTGTCGTGTCGTTTCATTGCCCAGTTGGTATGCTCCTGCTGACTGCACTGTTGCAAGCAAGTGCCTTTGAGAGAATGACGTGCATACCACGCAGTGTGTGGTGTGCAGGGCCAGGCATCCCATAGAAGAAAACTCAGTCTCAGACAACGAGCTCTAGACTCTTGGAATTGGAAATGACTTCAAGTCTTCCCCTCCCACATCACAAGCCTCTCTGCAGTGTTCATTGTGGATGATCCTTTGGCTCCTGATGGAATATTTTCAAGGCCAAGGAACTCCCAAGCTTTTAGATCCCCAGTTCCATTGTTGAACAAGTGTATTTGCTACAGATTCTCCCTTAAATGACACTAATGTACAGATTATATGAACTGAGGTTCTGGTACTAGCTCTGCTACTTAGTAGCTGAGTGACATTGGATGAGGCAACATAGTTTAATTAACTGGATTCTTTTTCTCCAGCATGGCCCATCAGACACACCAAAACAGGCTTTCTACTCCGGTAAAGAGTTACCATCTTGGAAAAGCACAGGGGCTGTTCTATCCTGCCCTATAGGGTTGCTATGAGTCAGCATCAACTCGACGGCATTAAGTTTAGTGTGGCTTTGCTTGTTTGTTACCAAAGACAAATTGACATTTGTTGACCACCTTTTAATGTGTTGGACACTATGCTAAATGCCCCCTCATTTAGTCTTCTCCTTCACAGTTCCCCAAGTCACCACCCTTCCAACTCCTTCTTATACTATGCTTCCAGGTCTCTGAGGATAATTGCATGAGCATCCCACACTGATGGTAGACATCCCCTACTTAAATACACATTCCTCTGGTTCCCCAGGAGATACAATTTTCTCAGCCCTAACACCCCCCACCTCCAAACAACCATTATGAGCAGAGTCCTCCCTCAGCCTTGGCCTCCTGGATGTCCTCCAAGCCACTTCCGACCCATTTCTTCATACTTTGACCAGAATGCATATTTCTTGTGATAAATGTCACTCACATTAGTTTGTGCCTGCTCAAGCCAGGCTAGTCACTGTTTACAAGGATTCTCAGTTAATCATGACACTAACCCAGAGGATGAGACAATAGGCATTGCTTGCACGATCACATCACTAGCTTTAAGACAGTAACCAACACCGCTCTCTTGCGGTCTTCTCGAGGCTGCCTATCATGGCGCTCTATCCCTCTCCCATCTCAGTCGTGGGAGAGCGAGGAGAGGCACATGGCAACAATTAGAGTTTTGTTTTCAATTTGATCCATGCTTGAGATTTCCACTTCTAACAAAAGAGAGAAAAAACAAACTTCTCTTTCAGTGGTACAAGTAAGTGCAATCGTGATAGAAGTGTGGTTATAGCACCAACTGAGGTGGTGGCACAGCTAGATGACTTTGTCTAGGGCAGTGGTTCTCAACCTGTGGGTCGCAATCCTGTGGGTGGAACGACCTTTTCACAAGGGTCACCTAAGACCACCAAAAAACATATTTCCAACAGTCTTAGGAACCAAGACACTGCTCGTCTGTCTGTTTCTTGGAGGGTGCTCCCACATGCAGATACGCCCACATATGAGTACCTGGTGTGATGACATCATTGCACCAACCCCGTCACATACACCCTGTACAAATACAGGGTGTATGTGACGGGGTTGGCACCAAAATGTACTTATGAGGACCAGTCATGCATGTGTAGAGAACAGCTACTCTATAGAGAGCAGCTACTGTGTGGAAAGCAGCTTCTGTGTTGAAAGTAGCTACTCTGTTCAACGTAGCTACTGTGTTGAAAGAAGCAGTACTGGAGGTAGAAGGATACTTCATGAATTATAATTACTGGGTAAATGTAAAATCATGTACTATAAAATCATCAACTACTGCAAAAATTATATAAGTTCACCATGGGAACTTAATCTGGATGCTGATCCGTCTTTTTATATTCAGCTGTGGTGGATGTGAATACTGTCCCCTTGTGATAGCAGCAGGTATGTAAAAAACAGAATGGTAAATCATAGGAAACTTTAAACTGTATTGCCTGAACTATGCCATGCATCATCAGCAAACCATTGCATGATAATAGATCATGTAGAGAAGAATATTAAGAAAATATAGTGAGGATTTTTTACAGTATGGCTTTACCTCAATAATTATAGCAGGAATTAAGAAACCGCAATGTGCTATTTGTTGTGAAGTTCCATCAGCTGAATCTATGAAGTTGAACAAACTAAAATGTCATTTTGATAGCAAGCATCCGAGCTTTGCCATCAAGGATACCAACTATTTTAGAAGCAAAGCTGATGGACTCAAAAAAGACAGACTTGACACTGGTGGCAAGTACCACAAGCAAAAAATATCAGCCGTTGAAGTTTCATATTTGGTGGCACTCAGAATCGCCAGAGCTATGAAACCTCACACCATTGCTGAGGATTTACTGTTGCCAGCGGCCAAAGACATTGTTCAAGTTATGATTGGAGACGGATTTGTTACAAAATTGAATGCAATTTCCTTATCTAATGACACTGTCCACAGAAGAATAGATGACATGTCTACTGATATTCTGGATCAGGAAATCCAGGAAATTAAATCTGTTCCACTTCAAATATTCAGCATCCAGCTTGATGAATCTACAGACGTTGCAAACTGCTCACAGTTACTGGTTTACGTGAGGTATATTAATGATGGCGACTTTAAAAATGAGTTTCTTTTTTGCAAACCTCTTGAAATGACAACTACTGCATGTGATGTATCTGACACAGTTGGTTTATTTCTGAGAGAATGTAAGATCTCTTGGGAAAAGGTTGTGGTGTTTTCACAGATGGTGCTCCAGCTATGCTAGGATGTCGATCTGGATTTCAACATCTGGTACTGAATGAGTCACCAAAAGTCACCAGAACTCACTGTATGATTCATCTACAAATATCAGCAATGAAGACACTGTCACACGAGTTACAAGAAGTTATGAAAAGCACCTTAAGTTCTGTTAATTTGTTAAGCACTTTAAACTGTCGACTATTTTCACAACTGTATGCATTGGATGCACTAAATAATGCTCTGCTGTTTCACACTGAAGTGAGAGGATGGTTGTCCAGAGGAAAAGTTTTAAAATGTGGTTTTGAGCTCTGTGATGAACTCAAAAAGTTTTTAAATCAGAAAGCAAGACCGCAGTTCAAAGCACTTTTCAGGGATAAGCGTGAACTGTAGAAGATAGCTTATTTGGTTGCCATCTTTGCCAACTTGAATGAGTTAAATGTATCACTGCAAGCAACAAATGCAGCATGCCTCGATTTGTCTGAAAAGATCTGATCATTCCAAATGAAACTTCGGCTTTGGCAAAAAAAAAAAGGGATGAAAATAAAATTTACATGTTGCCTACTTTATCTGCTTTATTTGAGGAACATCACATTGAACCAGACAAAACGATTACAATGATAATTTCTGTGAAAGAACACTTGCACATGCTTGCAGATGAAATTTCATCGTACTTTCCAAATCTACCTGACCCCATTTGCACTTGCCAGAAACCCATGCACAATCAAAGTTGAAGATATTTCTGAGACAGCACAAGAGGAGTTCATTGAACTTATCAAGAGCAATGCAGTGAGAACTGACTTCTCTACAGTGCCAGGTTGCAGTCATATCCAATTCTGTCTGAGACTGTGTTGGACCGTCTTCTTCCTTTTCCAACAATGTATCTTTGTGAAACAGGGTTTTCCAGCTTGTTGGTTATCCAGTCTAAATACAGAAGAAGACTTGTTGTGGAAGATCATCTTCCTTGTGCTCTTGCAAAGACTACCCTGAGAATTTCTGATCTAGTGTGAAAGAAGCTATCTCAATGCATACTGTTGCAAAATGTAGCAATGTAGTTTATTGTTATATTAAGACTGTGACCCATGCTACACCATGCTTCAAAACAAAATTTCATGTATTTGTATTTAGAAATAAATTTTGTTTTGTGATTAATCCTTTTGATTTAATTATGTTCAATTTATAATAATGAAAATATATCCTTCATATCAAATATTTACATTATGATTCATAACAGTAGCAAAATTACAGTTATGAAGTAGCAACGAAATAATTTCATGGTTGGAGATCACCACAACATGAGGAACTTCATGAAAGGGTCACGACATTGGGAAGGTTGGGAACCACTGGTCTAGGGAATGGAATGAGCTGCCTGTCTTACTCCTGGAACTCGGGGGTCAATTTCCACCACAAGCCATGGACGACAAGGAGCAGATGGGTTTCTCCTGAATAAAATGGTCAGCTATTAGAAAAATACTAATTTGGGTGCTTATTAAGCAGTCAATAAAAGTCCGTTCTAATATGCAAAAATACCAAAATATAAAAACCAAACTCACTGCCACTCAGTTGATATCTCACCTATAGCGACTGGGGATAAGGTAAGGCAGAATTGCCCCTGTGGATTTCCAAGACTGTAACTCTTTATGGGACAAGAAAACCTCCTCTTTCTCCCCTGGAGTTGCTGCAATCTGCTAAGTTTGTACTTAGCAGCCTAAATTCATAACCCACTCTACCATGAGGGCAAAACCAGGCATCCTAGTATACCTTTTGGCTCATCAATAAAATGGAATGTCTTGTGGCCATGGTAAATAATTATTTTATGTATGACTCTGTTTATTTCCACAGGAAAATGCCTATGTTAAGTTTAAAAATACAAAATAGATTATATCCTTATAATGCCAAGCATGACATTTTTGTAATATTTAATTAAATGTATATATTAATATATATTGATAACTATGAAAGTAAAGAATAAGAACAAAATTTTTTCCTGAAATTAAAAATTCAGGTGTTATAGGGATATGGAAGAATCTTCATTTTTCCCCCTTAAATGATAGATTGAGAGAGTGAGAGAAAGAGATGGAAAGAAAAATGGATAGATGGACAGCCAACCTGACAAATAGGTAGGTAAGTGGGTAGGTAGGTAGATAGGTAGAAAGATAACTAGGTAAAAATAAATATACCAAAATATTAACAATAGGTCCTTCTAGATGGCAGGAATATATTTTTTCTAATTTTTTCCTCTCTCTTTAGATTGACTTTTAAAATTTTCCCCATAATGACTATTTGCTACTTGTTAATGGCACTACAGAAAGTCAGAACATATTAAACTAAAATTTTTAAATCAACTTCTTTCAGAGCTCGGGTCCATGTATATTTTCCTTTTAACCAAATGGTCTATCTTAATAAAGTAATATCTCCTTTTTTCCCCCTCAAAACACCAACATGCTCCAGAGCAGCATTTTTCAAGTACATTCATGAGCCTGGGTTAATTTCAAGGTTTGAGAAAAACGAGTTCAGCTGTTTTCCTTTCCCCAAAGTCACCAGTCTCCAAAGCAACTAAAGATTGAATAGGCAGAGGAACCTCTGATCAAAGCAAGCACAGGGTTTCTAAATAAATTTTGTTTAAACAGGGCACACTGGCAGCACAGTGGGCTGACTAGGCTGCTAGCTTCCCAGTCAATAAGTAGTTCAAGCCCACTGGCTGCTCAAAGGAGAGCGATGAGTGTGCGCTCCCAGTTTTGCTCTCTCCGTCAGGGCTCCTATGCATAGGAATTGACTTGATGGCTACGGAGTGGGTTCTGTCATGCAACAAGGTGGTCAGCAAGCAGCCATGTCCTCAAAGTTCCCCTGGGAAACAATGACACTTCCCCTCATTGGTCGCTGGACACCAACAATGGTGACGTTGTTTCATGGGTTACAGAGCAGAATGCTATCTGATTCTGTACCCTCTTCACGAGTGTTGGTATGTTTGCATCTGTTTTACGGATGTGGAGTTGGCTCCTCTCACTGAGGATCACCCTCATTTCTCGGACTCTCCTCTTTGCCAGACACGATGCCCTTTTCTGGCTGTTGGTTTCTCCTGATCGCAAGTCCAAAACACGTGGGCTGAGGTGTCAGTGTCCTTCATGATCTCACTTTCATGGAGTTCTCTGCTTGTATTTATTTAAGACTCATCTGTTCATTATTCTGGAAAGGCACAATACATGTATTCACTATTCTTTCCCAATTACCCAATTCAGATGCTTCTATCTTCTCAGTCTGTCTTTTCTTTTTAGCATGCGCTGCTTTCACATGCAGATAAGATCATTGACAAGATCATGGCTGGGGTCAGAAGCATCTTGGTCATCTAAGTGGATTGTGGCTTTTTAAAACTTTTTAAAAAGAGATCTTCTGCTGATGATTTACCCAACACACTGTCTCATTCGCTTTCTTGCCTGTGCTTAAATGGACTTGGAGAATTGACCCAAGTAGAACGAAATCACGGAAAACTTCAATTTCTTCTAAATTTATCATGTGACGTAACGGTTATAGTTATGAGGTTTCTTTTGATGTTGCTTGTCCGTTTTGTTTCTAACGTTCAAGTGTAATTCAGGGCTATAGTCTTCAACCTTCAGTTTAAAGTGCTTCAAGTCATCTTCTATTTTCAGCAAGTCGGGTTTTATCATCTGCATCTGGTAGGTTGTTACAGTCTTCCTCCAATCCTGATGCCATGTTCTCCGTAACATCGCCTAATCTCTTGAATTATTCGTTCAGCATAATGAATAAGTGTGATTAAATAATACAACCGTGCCACATGCCTTTTTCCCCATGTTCAACCATGAAATATCCCCTTGCCTCTTGATTCATGTACAGTTTCACATGAGCACATTGGCTTGCTCTGGAATTCCCATTCTTCATGTTATCCATGTAAATCATAATTTATTATGATCTACACAGTTGAATGCCTTGGCATAGTTAGTAAAACACAGGCAACCATCTTTCTCTACTTTGGGGCCAGAGCCATCTGCTATCAATGATGATATTTGCCGTTCCACTTCCTCTTCTGAATCCTGTCTGATTTTTTTTGTGGCAATTCTCTGTTGGGGAGAAGATGCAGGTGTTTTCAAATGATTTTCAGCTAATTTTTGCTAGCATGTGATAATAATTATATTGTTTGATACTGTCTGCATTTCCATGTGATTACCTTTCTTTGGAAGTTGTGTCCACACAACTATGGATCTCTTCCAGTCAGTTGGCCAGGTAACAATCTTCCAAATTTCTTGGCACAGAAAAGCAAGCACTTTCAGCATTACATTCATTTGTGCAGCCAACTCATAATGAGAACCCAATAAACCCTTTCAATGGATTATTTCATTTAATAGTCCCAACAACAGTTTGAGGTAAGTTCTATATTTTTCTCCACTTAAAACATAATAAAATTGAGATAAAAATATATGAAATGACTTATCGATGGTTCTAGAAGTAGAATATGTTTTTCAAAGTTATATGTCATTTTTAAATTGCCCTTTCCACTCTACCATACTGCCTCCTTGCTCCTTGAACTAACAGAGGAACATAATCTGGAGCATCTTCTCTCTAGAGATAATCCTTAGTAATCAGCATTTTTTTTTATGAGTTCAGATTGAGGCTGTGAGTTACAAATTAGAAGACCCAGGAGTGCCTGGACCCTGCCCGGCCCATCATTGTCTTTACAAAGGGCTTCAGAAGTAGTTATTCCAATAAAATCCACTAACAATATACATCTTAATACAGCATAGAGCGTATTGATGTAGCAAGACCAGGACCGTCCGCTTACCAACAGTTCAATAATCTTGGTATAGCCTTCTTCCATTTCCTCAGACACCATGAATTTTCAGTCTGAAGTCCTTAGGTTACAAGTGTGGGATTCTCAGTGAATATCATTTGCAAATTATCCCTGACAACCAACTCCTATTGTTTGTGTAAATAGCGTCCAGCTACAAAAGGGTTGATTCTATACAAGTGAATAATTCAGATTCTGAGATATGGAGTTAGCCTACTTTGACCCAATATCTCTCTTTCAACAGTTCTTTAAAAAATTAGTACCAGGGGCTAATCAAAGACAATACTACCAGAAGATCATTATGCCTCGGGGAGATGATTGATGAGACTCTCTACCACAAATTGACAAGGAGGGTTTGAAAGGGAGCCACAGCCAGATTAAAAAATAAAAACAAGCAAACATAGATCCAGGAATGGGTTTGGGGTTTACACTAAATCCTAGCTTCAATTTAAGAACAATTAGTTCTTATATCATGGATCTGCTTAGCATTTTTCCTCAGAAAGGGAAAATAAAAGATATGGGTGCTACAACAAAGTGTGTTGAAAAAATTAGATGGTGTCCAGTTATCAGATAAAATAGCAAAAGGGGTATTAAAGGTTTGCTTCCAAACAAGCAGCCATCTAAGTGAGATGTCAACTAAGTCCACCTGAAGGAAGCACACCAACATCAGTGACTTAAGGACTGTGTGGCAGTTACATAATCTCCTGTCAACTTGTGAAGGGGTGGAGTCTAGCCTGTCAAGCAGGTCACAGCTTGATGACCTCATTTTGGAGGCACGAGGGAGATATATAGCTCACTGGAGGCCAGAGACACACATTCTGCTTCAACACTCTCTCTGCTTCATCTTCCTGCTGACAAGATACATGGAGCTATGCTGATGGTAGCCAGGGCTCTGGAGCTGGAGGAGCCATGTGAAGACCCATGCCAACTCTAAGATGTTTCCACCGCCCCTGGATCCACAAGACTTTCCACCCAATGACCTGTGATCTTTCTTCCTGTATTCAGTGTCATTGCATGTGCTGCATGAGTCTGAAGAAGAATTTATAGACTGGTAACGGACATGTGGGCTAATATCAGATATATGGACTTGACCTGGACTGGACTGGGATGTTTTCTTAATATACAATACTCTTTGATATAAAGTTCTCTTACACACATATGAGTCTCCCTGGATTTGTTTCTCTAGTCTCCCCACACTAACACAGATTGTAAATCATATAACCTGAAGCCAATGGAGGGAATGGTATCAGAGCCTAAATCGTGAGAATCTGGTTTACAGAAGGCTGAAGATGACAATGGAGCCCAAGATACATTTGTGGGATCTACATAGGAAGTATTCCTCAGGTGGTATCCCTCTCGCCATAGTAGAGGGATGGGAAGAAAATGATTACCAAATAGAGTGCATTGGAGAGACGACTGTAGAAGATCAAGATGATACCTGGCTTGAACAGTTAAAACCTGTCAGTTGTTCCCCACTCTGATACACAGGAGGCCTGAGCTGGTTTCAACATTTTCTGTATTTTTGGTTTTTGTTTGTTCATATTAGGGTTTCTCTCAAATGTGTTTTGTCTTTGGAAGTGATCCTCTTGAATGTTTGATGTGGTTTTTATTTTTCAGTATATAAAATCCAGGATTGAGCCGATAGGAATGGCGAGTAGAAAAAGGGTTTCCAGGGGGTGCAGTAGGAGGATGAGGGGTGTGTGTAATAACGGAGCGGATGTCAAGAGTTCAAGAAAGAAAAGAGTGTTTTGAAACTGGTTGTGGTAGCAGTTGTACAACAGTGCTTGATGGGAGTAAACTGTGGAATGATGTGATATCTGTATTAGCTCCCAATAAAATGGTCCTGAAAAATATCCATTCACAAAGTGCAGCAAAATTCCATTATATTCATCTTTGTGCTCCCAGTGAAGTAGTTGAGGCACACGGGCCAGCTTCAATGCCTTAGAAGGGTCAGATGTTGATTCCTAAACCAAATCTCAAGCTTACATAATCGTATCATTATGTGGTGACCCACTTGGTACAGAAGACTGGAGTCATGGCTAACATGGCTAACATGCTTAGATGTACATGCACATCTAGTTCATCACACGACATTGGGAAGCGCCATGGTGACTAGACTAACAGCAGGGCTGGTGCTGTTTGCGCACTCCCTCCCACTGCAGCATAGTGGAAAGGGAATGGGCATGACCTGTCCAGAAGCAACCTTGTCCTCTCAAGAAGGTGGCACAGTCTAAGTTCTGGACTCTTATCAATTCTACCATCCCTCCTCCGTGGATGGGAGCAAGGAGGGAAGGAGGCAGAATGGATTGTAGTTTTCATACTTTTTATTTGGATTTTTGCACACAGCATTCATTGGGGAAATTGCATATTCCTGAGAAAGCGTGACTAATTGGGTATCTTGTCATGAGTTATGGGGTCATGCTTGACTTTAAATCCATGCAAAATTTAAAATAATATATTTTTAATAATTTATATTTAATATATTCTATAAAGAGCCCTGCTTTTAAACCATGTAGCATCCCCTTGCCTCTTGCCCCATGTACAAGTTCTGTACGAGCACAATGAAGTGTTCTGGACTTCCCTTTCTTCTCGAGGCGCTCCATAGTTGATTATGATTCCCACAGTTGAGGGCCCTTGCATAGTCAATAAAACACAAGTGAACATTTTCCTGCTATTCTCTGCTTTCAGCCAAGATCCATCTGATATCAGAAATGTTATATTTTGTTTGTTCTGAATCAACCTGAACCTCTGACGCTTCACTGCCAATGCACTGCTACAACCGTGGTATGATCGTCAGCAAAATTTTACTTGCGGTGATATCAATGATATTTTTTATAAATTGCTCCTTCGGTCGGGTCACCTTTCTTTGGAATGGGTACAAACATAAATCCCTTCCAGTCAGTTGGCCAAGTAACTGTCTTCCAAATGTCCTGGCACGGACAGATGAGTGAGTGCCTCCAGTGAGAGTGCTCCCAGCTTGTTGGAACATTTCAATTGGCATTTCATCCATTCTCGAAGCCTTGTTTGGGGCGACTGCCTTTAGCGCCGCCTGAATTTCTTGCTGCAGTATCATGGGCTCTTGATCATAGGCTCCGTCTTTAAATGACTGAATGGCGACTGGTTCTTTTTGGTATAGTGACTGTGTATTTTTTCCGCCTTCTTCTGATGCTTTCTGCATCGTTCAATAGTTTTCCCATAGAATCTTTCAATATTGCAACTCGAGGCCTGAATTTTTTTCTTTGAGTTCTTTCTGTTTAAGCTCTGCTGAGTGTGTTCTTCCTGTTTGATTTACTAACTTTGAGTTTTGCACGCTTCATTATAACATTTTACTTAACATAAAGCTTTCAAAGTCCATCCATGTCATAACATACATTAAACTCCATTTCTCTTTATGGCCAAGTAATATTCCACCCTGTGTCTATACAGACATGGACTACCCAATAGGAAAGGGAGACATGTGCTTAGGAGATCCACAAAACAGAGTTGTCCAAAGCAAAGACTCATAGATGCCAAATAGATGGGACATAAGGAAAATTGAATGCCACTGGGGAAGAAAACTGGGGACCTGGCAGGACACCACATGACAACGATGGCCAGAAATAAGGTTTATACAGGGTCACCAAGGGGCCCTCCCACAGTGTTGGCGAAGCTCTGAGGCCCCTCCCACTTTAACCCCTTCGTCAACATCTGCCTTCTGCAGTCCTATCCTCTGTGATTGAAATTCATTTGTATCTCACTGGAGGTCCTGGAGTATGTGATTTCTTTCCAATAAGCAAGAGGTGGAGGTAGGCTGTTAGCCGAACCCCTGCTACTTTGCAACTGAATCCAACACGCACAGTTTTGGGGATTATGATATTATTTTTGCATTGCATTATACTTTTATGTATCATACATACATACTATAAAAAGTGTATCTTCTTATATCACTTATAGAGTCTACCAATAGATAAAATGTCTCTGGTCCATTGAGAGAGAACCGTCTTATACCTGCATATCTGCTCACCCATCAACTGCAGCCAGGAGGACTTGCACAGTCTTTGTTGTGCTGTTGCCTGTGTCCTGGGAAACAAGGGAACTCCAGTCTCAGACGACGCACACAAGTGCGGGAACTCAAATACAACAACTATTGCAACTAATTCAGTCAAGTTACTTTTAAACTGTATGCCATAATAGTATTAGCATATGGAGTTATGTCCTACTTTCCATAGACAATATATACAAATATTGATATTTCAAATATATTTGGCATGTCCACAGACACAATGTAGTGTACATTTAATAGAATACCCACATACATCATAAGCTAATATAATAGTAACATAGAAAATATTGAAAAAATACTGCAAATATTAACCCAAGAAGTTTTATTTTCTATATTGTGGTTTGTTTTTTTTTACTACCTGTCTCATAGGACTCAGTGCTTCATATTATTCTCTATATGCCAATAAACAAAGAGCCAAGTACTTTAAGAGGACACAAAATGCAATATCTATTTATCATGCTAATATCTGTGTTGCAGTAATGAACGTTTCTAACTTCACTTTACAAGAAAGCAGCAGAAGGCATTTATCAGAATGTTACATTTATATTTTATCATCATATTTATGTACCCCCATATAAGGAAATTGAACAATTCCTCAAGGAAATAAACTAAATGAATATTTAGATAGTAAAAATCACATAAATGTATTTTATTTCCCATTTCCCTCCAGACTAACTTCCTTTTAAGCAATTGATTGATATCGTTAGGACTCGGAAAGCCAACTTACCGGTTCAGGAGGGGCGCTGCTGTTACATCGGTGATGCACAGACATGCAAATATGGACGTTGGACAATTCTACGATGAAATAGATATGCATTTTATAAATTTTGTATATAGTTACCATGCTACCATGGTAACGCATTAGATTCTCCCTTATCTACCATGTAAGCACACGCCAAAAATCAAAGCAAAACACACTGCCATCGAGTCATTTTTGACTCACGGTGACCCCATAGGACAGGGTAGAACCACCCCTGTGGGTTTCAATAGTGTAACACTTGACAGGAGTAGAAAATCCCATCTTTCTCCCTCGGATCGCCGAGTGGTTTCAAACTTTGGGCCTATGGATCTCAGCCCAATGTATAACCACTACGCCACAAGTGGCCCAGTACTCATGCCTCTCAGGACCTGCCCGGCACCAAGGAGCCGAAATGCCTCTTCAGAGGGAGCATGCCTTTATGTTTGCGTCATGTCATGCTCTTTGCACTCCCTCCCATCCCCTGCTGGGAAGCAGCAGTAGTCCAGCGAACCTTGAAGACACAGCATCAGAGGACAGAAAACAAGTGTGCAAGGTGCTAGCATAATCTGGAGAGGACAAACACCCATGGAGATCCTCGAAGGGCCCACCAGAAAACACCGTACAGCAAGCAAAGGAAATCCTTTCTAACTGCCTTTCAGAGAAACCTGAAGAAGAAACTCACGCATTACAAATCTTTTTATTTATTTACAATGTTTCAAATATTAACTTTGCATTAGAGACAAAACTCAAATATAAATTTTATTTTATAGATGTTACTTGATTTTAAAATTTTATTTTCAATTAGTCAATTTTATTGGCTATGGTAGAAGCACATTTTAAAAGTGAGACAATTTTATATGCAAGTAAAATGAAATGGTAACAATTTAGTGGGGCAGGTATTTTTGGCACCTCTATTCGCTGATGGGAACTACTTAAAACACACTTAGGCAATGATCAAATATTAAAGTACCTTTCTAATGCATGTTGGGAAGTGCAGGCTGTAGCAATGAGTACAATCCTGATATTCTACACTCAGCTTCTAGAAGCCTTAGAAAATATTGTAGAAGATCAGACACAAAAAGGGGGTATCAAAGAGCAGCTGGAAACATAGCCCCCAAATGCAAATACTAGATTCTGTATTCATGTTGACTCTGCGGAAGACTACACTGCAGCATTTTCATCAGACATGTCAGCGTGTATGTAAACATGCGTTCCAATTTCTACCAGTCATTTACATGGTATTGACATAAATTAAGGGAAGGCTTTGAAGATTTTGAAACCATGAGAAAGCAAATATTGATCATGAGTCTTCCATTGCAGAAACATTAGGAAGAAATGCAAACGTTGGAAGTGTTCCGTGGCAGAGAGCAGTTTTCCATAACCACATCCATGTTATCGTTGGCACACCTGGCTCCTGCACCATCAGCGGAGCAAGAACGAATGAGGGTCTTTCCAGCAGATACTTCTTTTAAACAATGATGCATACCCGGTGAAGAATGCATCCAAAAACTCGGTGCAGGCTTATCCAGATGACTTAAATAGAAACCTTGATGAAGAAATTCAACCATTTCATTCCTGCATGAGAATAAAGTTTAAAAATTCAGGAAAGGCGAATTTCACTCACGTAGGCATGCGCGATTCTGTATGAGATAAAATACAGTGTGCGTTTCCGCTTGTTAAAACTGCTTCAGGAATACTTTTAATGGCACTAATCCTACGCTGTACAACAGAATGCTCACTCTCCTCCATAGAGAGACTAAAAAACCTTTGTGTTCAACAACGATCCAAGAAAGACTAGATTCAGTCTCCTTAATCAGTATGGAAGTAGATATGCTCACTAGCTTGTGATGTAATCACTGAAGAATTAATAAGAGAAAAGAATAGAAATAAATATTTTAATTATACCCTGTTAGAGATAGGGTAGGAAAAAATGTTTGAAGTTGACAACATTTTAGAGATGAGAAATAGGTCTAAAATGAAAATAGAATCATCTTTCATAACATTTGTTTCCTGACTATTACTTTTTATTTTATGGCACCTTTTCATGTGTTCTTTTATGGTTTTACCGTTCACTAGGAAGCACACACCAAAACTGAACTATGAGCTACCTGAAGCACACTTGGTGAGAGTTCACTTTTTGGCTGTGCGAAATCAGTAGCACAGAACTGTGCTCTGGTTATTGAAACAGCTAAGTGTGAGGACTCACCTTCTTAGTTGTAGAAGATGTGAAGTACTCTTTTTGTGGAACGGTGGTGGACAACAAAATCTTACTACTTCTCTTCCATTTAAAATTTCATACGCTGGTGTATGCTACTTTTGCATCCATTCACTCATACTTTATTCACATTTACCAAAAAGTAAGCCATGGATAGCTAAGATGCATACATGTACATGCGTGTATAACTCACTTTCAACTGTATGAGTAGGCAGAGGAAAGGGCATCGCAGATGATCAGGGTCCAGGGCTCTCGCAGCCCTTAATTCAGCCCTGTGCATGCGCCATATTTTATTGATCCCTCCTTCATCTGTTGATGGACACGGGTCGTTTGCACCATTTGGCTATTGTGCAATGAACGTTGGTGTATATGCATCTGTGTCCACTCCTGCTTCCAATTTATTTTTAAAACAAGTATTGAAGAGAAGCAACTCTTAAGTATAAGTAGATGGTTTGTTTGGTGGAGATTCTCCTCTCCCCTGCCTTCACCCAAGCATGAGAGAACACAGGCGGTCAAGCAAACACGGTCCCTAGAGCTTCCAGAGCCCTGCAGTGGAGCCAGGAGCGAGCAGGAGTAGTGAATGCACTTGCAAAGGGTGACAGTCAGACAAACATGACTCCATTTCCCCTCAAGATGTTTTAAATTCATTTCAATCTCCACTCAGCCCGTCCATTGTGAATAGCGATCCCGGCAGCAGGATAACAGCTGGAGGGCAGCAAGCCCTGGAAACCACAGTGGCAGAGGTCCGAGCTGTGTTGCCCTCCTCGGGCCGGTCCCTGTGATGGCAGAGAGCACCCCCAGGGCCCTTGGGAGGTAGGCTTTACTTTCATTTTATAAAATTGCTTCTCCTTGCATCATGACCGATGGAAATGTTAGATTATCTGTTCCACCTCGGCACTTCTAAAGAATAGTATTAACTGTATTGTTTTCACGATAGAATGGGTCCTGGCTCATCACATGGAAGGTATGCTAACAACAAGGGAAGTATAATTATAAGTTGCAGTGAGCACGTAAGAGAGAAACTTAAGGGTTACAAGCTCGCTTAGTAGCCAACCAGTGGATGGTGGAACCAGCGGTGGGATTCCAATAATTTAACAAGTATTTGACTGCACTAATGAATATTGTTGGCATGAAAAATATACACGCCGAAAGGTAGTTTATTATTTCATACAGTTAATTCTTAAATAAGACCAATAACAGAGGTAGACAAAACTAGATTATGTTATGAGGAGTTTTAAAATATTAATGAAAAATATTAACTGATACCTGAAAAAAAATCCATGTTGCTTTTCCCAATTATCATTTTATTGGGGATGCTTACAGTTCTCATAACAATCCATACATCAATGGTATCAATCACATTTGTTTTGTACATATGTTGCCATCCCCAAACATGTTCTTTCTACTTGAGCCCCTGCTATCAGCTCCTCATTTTGCTCCCTTGATAAATGGTAAATTATTATTTTCATATCTTACACCATCCACTCTCCCCTTCACCCACGTTTCTGTTGTTTGTTCCCTGGGACGGGGGAAACCCGTCGATCATTGTGATCATCCATATTGCTTCTTGATTGATGTCCTCGCTTGCAATATCCCCTGCTTTTATCTGAGCACCATCTGCTGTGCGAGTTATCCTTACCCCTCTTTTCACTGGTTGTTTGGCACTTTATCTCTTTCCTTTAGATGGTTGTGTACTGAAATAACAAACTCAAGGAAATAAAGATGTAGCATTTCATCAAAAGTATAACGAGTTCTATCAAATGAATAAATAAATATTACAAGCATAATTCTGTCTGAGTTTTTATATCTATGGATGGAATGAAAAGAGCTCTAGGTGTTTAGAATACGATGTTGCACAGATGAACGTTAAAGAAGAGTCAGGAATGTAGACGAGTGATTTCCACCTTAGAGAGAACCCCGATTACAAGCGCTGTTTAACAGCCAGTTTGCTGAACTCAATGAAAATTGTGTATCTGTTCTGCTGAAATGATGCAAACCAGCTGAATCCCACCACTGGTTAGAACTCACCAGCTTCACTTTCAGAGAAATGGCCCACGACTCTGCTCCCATAAATATTATATAACAAAACCATTGTCACCAAGTCAATTCCAACTTACTGGGACCCATTAGGATGAAGTCGAACTACCCTATAGAGTTTCCAAAGCTGTGAAAGTCTTGGAAGAAGACTGCCACAGCTTGACTGGCAAGTTTGAACCACCAGCCTGTTGGTTGGCCACCAAGTGCTTTAAACATTGTACCACCAGGGCACATTGGGAAATTCGAAGGGGCAATTCTGCTATGTCTTGTAGGGTCAGTATGAGTAAGAATATAAGGGGCCTGGTGATGTAGGGTGTTATATGTTGAACTGCTCACCAGAGGTCAGCAGTTCAAACCAACCAGCCACTCTTTGGGATAAAGATGAGGCTTTCTCGTCCCAGGAAGATTTACATTCTCAGAAACCCACAGAGACAGTTCTAGTGTGTCATGTAGGGTTGGTGTGGTTGGGTTCAACTTGATAGCAATGAGTTATGAATCAGAATTGACTCAAGGACACATAACAACGAGCGTTTCTGTTCCTTGGGTAGGATAAATGGCAATGGGCTCGCCTACTAACAGAAGGACAGATATCAAACCCAGAGACATGTTGGAAGAAAGGCCAATCTATCTGCATCTGAGAGGCCACAGCTGTCAAAACCCAGCGGGACACAGTTCTACCCCGGCACGTGGAAGCTACTGGAGTCAGAGTCAATTTGGTAGCAACTAGGATGTTGCTTCTCTTTGTTTCCTTCGGCGGGAGGAGTGGTTTACTCTGCCTTAGCCACTGAGCTGTAGATGGTGAACAAAACCATTCCTCCCTCATGGGGTTTACAGGTGGCTTGGTAATGCGAAGTCTCTTCTTCCCCCTGCACTGCCTCCCATGTGACTTCACAGCGACTCTGGGAGTGAAAGGGTGTTGTCACCACTCCACAGATAAAGAAGCGAGGCTTAGTGGAATGAAATAACTTGTCGGAGGTTAGCCAGCTAGCACGAGAGCTGAAATCCAGCGCCACATCAGTCTAAGGACACTGTGCTCCACTGCCTCCGTGGGACGATTACAAGCTTGCTTGCGTTTTTTTCCTCCCCAACCTATTTTGTCCTCTTGCTCAGCCATTGGGCAGCGGGATGGGACTAGATGGCTGTGCAGTCCACGCCCTCTTCTGCTGCAGAAAGCGCATCCAATCTTCAGGCCGCCCTAAATGACATAGTGCTTCTTGACGGAAAGACTCTTGCTTTCAGGCCCCTTGTCTGCTTTCCTTATCTCTGCAGAATGCATTGGCCAGCCAAGTGGCGTGCTAATCTTGCAGCTTTAGGCCTTTGGAAAAATGCATTCTTTTGTGCTGAGTGCCCGCCCTGGGGGCCGTGGGATGCTATTGAACAGGCACTCCCGCCTGGTTTCTCCATGCTCCCTGGGAGAGGGAGAGGGGCTGTGCTTTGGGTACAGCAGTTAGGGATACAGACATGTTTACGTTACAGTGCTCGGACTGGCTAACAAGCACACCCATGCTTTGCCTCTGATATCCCACTGAATCGTGACTGATTGAAACAAGTGCCTCGTCTTCCTTTACCAAGAAGGGCAAGTGCTGCAGGAGGCTCACATGTTGTACCCGAGCCTGCACAGCCATTAAGGAGCAGAGCTGAGATTCAGCCCTTGGTCTGACTGACTGTGCCCTCTTCTGAAGCAGAAAGCCCACAGGGCACTTGCTACTTCTGTCATGCGGGAGTGTTGGTGGTGGAATCGGTAAGCACTTAGCGACTAACTGAAAGTTGATGCTAGTCACCCCACAGGGAAAGAGTCCTGGCCAAGTGCGGCCATAAAGATTACAGTCCAGAAAACCCGATTACTCAGAAAACCGTTGGACTCTGTCCTGCAGGGTCACTGGGAGTTCTGCTTCTGCAAGTGTGAGGGGGATGGGTTGAATAAAAAATGATATTTAATCAGTGTGTCATCATATACCGATCGGTTTCTCCTAGATGAAGAAAAAATACTGCACACCATATTATGATACATGTTGTCCTTCTTGCTATTTAGAGGATAGGCCCAGTGGTGGGATTTAGCCTGTTCACACTGGGTCAGCAGAACCGACACCTAATTTTTTGCTGTTTGGCAAACCAGGTGTTAACTTCACACTTGTAATCAGGGTTTTCTCTAAAGGAGGTGCCCGGGCATCCACCCAGTGGGGAAACCACAAATGTATGTCCCTTACTCTTGTTTGGTGTCCATCTGTGCAAGAGCGTATTCCAAGCACCTGTCTCAAGTTCATTCTGTCCATAGTATAAGAAGTCAGATGGAACTATTCTTCTAATATTTATTTATTTATTTATTCATTTCGTAAAACTCGCTATACTTTTGATGAGATGCTGGCGTGGGTCTCAACATGGCTCCTCCAGCTCCAGGGATCTAGTGTAACTCCATGTGTTTTGTCATCAGGAATATGAAGTAGAGAGTGTGTGTCCCGCTTCCAGGGAAATGGACAAGAGTTCTCAGAATTTTCTAGGAGAAGGCCATGCCTACACAGAGGTCTCATTGGATATGGCCCGATTGACAGGCTAGACTCCACCCCTTCACAAGTTGACAGGAGATTTTGTAACTACCACCCACTACCCCTTGTCAACCTGACACTTTCACACAACCCTTTAGACATATGTAATTTTCAAACAATAATAAAATCATATCTGTACCTAACAAGTTAAGTTAGTTTATTGTGCCAACCTTGCCAATAAATGCATGTGGGGTTAATTGAAGGGCGGAGGGATAAATGGCTCAGTGAGCCTCTCCTTTCTAGTTCTTGGGTCTCTTGCTTTCTGATGGTTGGACCAGGGTGCCTTAGTCAGTTCCCTGTTTTAGCTAGCAAGGCTCACTTCCTGCAAGACATCCCTGAGGAGAAGCGACATGACCTACCCCGATGCAGCCCTGGTTGCTGGAGCAGCCATGTGAAGACCCCTGCCAGCACTGAGATGCTTACACATTCACTGAGTCAGCTTTCCCCTTGAAGTTCACATCATTGCATCTGTTTTGTGAGATGGAGGAGGTCTTTGTGGACTGGTGTTGGATATATGGGTTAATGGAATAATGTTGGACTTGTGGGCTTGGGCAGCACTGGGTTGGGATGTTTTCTTGATGCACACTTAACCTTTATATGAAACTCTCTCTTATACATGAGTTTCTGTGGATTTGTTTCTCTAGAGTACCCAGACTAACACACAGGTTAAAACTAAAATGCACACAATTGAATATGTGCCAAAGCCTCATTTAAACATAATATTCTACAAGTGAATGACACAAAAGTATTCTATGCCTAAAAATTGCATCTAAGTAATAAGTATACCTTAATTTTATGAATATATTCCCCCATCTATGAAAGTTTGTAAGCCAGCCACATCATGCCTTAATACACCAAATGTTGGGTATTGAATTTCTATACTGCCCACTTACATCAACCCAGTGCTCTGTGTAGACTATCCTAATCTTTGAGGTGAAGAGTCTTCATTCCAGTTGGAGCCTGTGGGTCTTCATCCATAAGCAAAGTCAAATCAGGACAGGCCGTCCATAAAGTCAGAAGCAATATGCACTAGTTCACAGGCTCAAAAATCATCTCTTCATCTGGTCAAATTCTGGTCATCTCAGTGTGGGCTGCCTCACTTAGCCTCACCAAGGTGCTTATTGACTGCCTTGCCGTTAGACCATGGGACACATCATAAATTCTCAACAACCTCAGGACCCGTGTGCTAGGTCATGAACTTCAGACCAGTCAACCCTCTCTTGTTTTCTCCTCTAATCCTTGTGAACCAAGTCCACGGGTGTCCGTGGCCAGACTCAGCTAGCCTCTTCATTGCTGCATTTCTCCACTTGCACTCAACAAGTATATCCAGGTGGTCAACTAGTAAGCATTTCAGCCTGCTCACGGGCTCTTTAATGTTCAGTCCTAGAGAGGAGAGGTCTTCATGTGTCCAGATTTTTTTCCAGCTTCAACTACAAACCACTAGTTCAAAATGCAAAAAGCCAAAGAGTTCCAAGTTTGTCTTCAATCTGTCAACAGCCCCCTAGGCAAGTCTCTTCACCTTTGAATGTCCTGAGCACTCAAGACACTGGGTGGGGCTTATCTTTTCACAGCTATCTTTGCAGACATGTCCTAAACCCAGTTAAGGATCCCATTTTAATGGCTGAAGACAAATGGGCTTATTTGCTCTCTATTTTCATAATCGCCAATAATCATTTCTATCAATCATTATATCAATAACAATAAGCAGGAAAAATCAATATAAATAAAGTAGAATCTGATCCTAAACTCAATTCTTAAAACAACCAAGTTCAATCCTTATCTATATTATCTTAACCCATATCTAAACTATTCCACAGATACAAAATACTGCCTCTGGCTACTTTGCCTCAAGCCAGGGTGGGACCTTTGTTAGCCATTTTGACCTCAGTCAGACATTTTCTCTAAGCAACATAGCCTCTGAGAAATTTAAGGGGAAATTTCTACCCCTCAGCTCAAAGAATACATTAATACCGTTCAATTTCATAATTTCAAACAGGAAACCAAAGACAACAACCAAATAAAATGATTGAAAGTTTAATTTACCATATTCTTTTCAGAAAACAACAAGGTAAACTGCATGGCCATATCTGACCTCTGGCTAGCCAAAGAAGAAAAACTACCAGGAGGCAGAGGTCAAAGAAGCATCCAGTCTCCATCTTTAGGATTTGTTTCTATAATACCCCACTCCCAAGATACCATAATGTGTTAGTCTGGGTAGACTAGAGGAACTAATCCAGAGACACTCATATGTGTATAAGAAAGAGCTTTATATACTAGAGCAATTTAATATTGAGAAAACATCTCAGCCCAATCTGGATCAAGTCCATAAGCTCAATATTAGTCCATAAGTCCAATACTAATCTATAAATTCCTCTTCAGACTCATGAAACACATGCAATGCCACCAAATTCAGGAAGATCACAGGCCAGTGGATAGAAACTCTTGTGGATCCAGAAGCATGGGTCTCCACATGGATCCTTCAGCTCCAGGGCTCTAGTGTAGCTCCATGTGTCTTGTCATCAAGAACACAAAGCAGGGAGTGTGGGTCCTGTCTCCTGAGAGAATGACCAGGGTTCCCAGAATCCTTAGGAGAAGACCATGCCCACACAGAGGTCTCATTGGCCATGGCCTAATTGACAAACTAGAGTCCAACTCTTCGAAAGTTGACAGAAGATTATGTAACTGGCCTGTAACAATCATCTAGAGGGCTCACTAAACACAGATTACTGGTCTTTACCGCCAGAGTTTCTGATTCAGTAGATCTCAGCTTTTGTCCAAGTACTTAACTTCCTAACAAGCTCCAATCTAACCCTGACCCTTAATGTTAAATATATCAGATTTGTTCTTGAAATTCAGATTAGATAGCCTCACAGTCACATTTTGGCTTTCATGGACTTCTTTTAAGTTTCTTCAGCTTCAACCTGAACTTACATAGGAGCAATTGATATTGCTGTTCCATAATCAGCTCTTGACCTTTTTTGAGGTACCTATGTTGAGCTTCTCCATCATCTTTTCCATAAATGTAGTTGACTTGATATCTTTGTATTCCATCTGGAGAAGTTCAAGCCTTGTGTGTTATGGTTAAAAGGTATTTGCAATAAAGAAGTCATTGGTTATGCAAAATTCTATCATTTCTATCATCAAGACCATATTTTCCAACTACTGCTCGTTCTTTTTTCTTTTCAACTTTTGTAATCCAATCACCAATAATTATCAATGCACCTTAAGTGCATGTTTGATCAATTTTAGACTGAAGATGTTGGTAGAATTCCTCAATTTCTTCATCATTAGCCTTTTTCCATAAATTTGCATAATAGTTGTATTGATTGGATTTCCTTGAATGTAGATAGATAAATCCTATCACAGACAGCAATGTACTTCAAGACTGATCCTCAAATGTCCTTTTTTGATGATGATTCCACGTTATTCCTCCTGATTGTTTCATTCCCAGCATAGTAAAGCATATGGTTTTCTGATTCAAAATAGTCAAATGCCAGTCCATTTCAGCTCATTAATGCCTATAATGTTGATTTTTATGCATTTCATTTTTCAAAACTTCCAAATTTCCTAGATTCTTATTTTGTACCTTCCAAATTCAGATTATTAATGGATGTTTTCAGCTGTTCCCATCTTGAGCTGTCTTCCAACAGTCAATGAAGAGCCCAATGGCTTTATCCCCTACAGCTGATTTCATCCATATTGTTCTAGTCGACTCTACTTTGAGAAGACATATTTTGGGTGCCTTTTGACATGAGGGGTTCATCTCTTGGCATGATCTCAACAGTAGTCTTCTGCTTTTCATGAGGTTTTCAGTATCTGACAATTGTTTGAGTCTCAGTAGTTAATTCCTCAAAAGTGGACAACCTATTCCTTCCTCATAGTCTGTTCTTAGTCTGAAAGCTCTATTGAAACCTAGTCCCTTTGGGTGTCCTTGCTGCATTTGAAATACCAGTGACATAGCTTCAGCATCAATGCAACACACACAGCACAGCACTATGACAAACTGACAGATAAGTGGTGTCTCTAGAGAAGCCAAATCAGTGAAGGCTATGTGTGTGTGTGTGTGTCTGTGTGTGTGTGTGGGGGGGGGTGTAGAGAGAGAGAGAGAGGGAGACTTTATTATATTTAAATAGTTCATGTGGATGTAAAGGCTAACAAATCCCAAGTCTATGAGTCAGATGTCAGGCTGGAATCATCTGCTGATTCATGTAGCTTTAGCAGAGGTTCTCAATCTGTGGGTCACGACCCCTTTTGGGGTTAGAACGACCCGTTCACAGGGGTCACCCAATTCATAACAGGAGCAAAACTAGCAAGGAAAATAATTTTATGGTTGGGGGGTCACCACAACATGAGGAACTGTATTAAAGGGTGGAGAATCACTGCTCTAGAGGCTGAGAACAAAAGATTAGTAGGTCAGTGAGTAGGAGTTTGGCTCAAATACCAAAAATGAAGGCTCAGATCATGAAGAGCCAGATTCACAATAGAATCCAAACAAACATCCAGAGGCCTTTGCCCAAAACAACCATGTATATTCCAGGCAGCCCATATCCCCCAAGAAAATGCCTTTTCAACTGATAGGTGAATAGTAGACGATCTCATCAGGGAGTTGATTTAGCCTTATCAAGTAATAAAATGGGGGATAACTACATCATTACATATGTGTCAAACCCCTGAAAACCATGGCCCAACCACATTGACAAATAAACTTAATCACTTCCCGCAGTCTAACTAGCCATGTTTCAAGCATTCTGTAACCACCATGATATGTTTTCAGATATGGTATCATAGTATCATGATACTATGATAACTAGTGGCTATCATATTAGAGAGCACAGATGTAGAAAATTTCTGTCATTACAGAAAGTTTTACTGGGTACTGCTGGCATAAAAAAAATAGCTCTAGATGTAACTACAGACCTCAAGCAATGGAAAAACTAGAAGGTCCAGTCACAGTGAATCAAGTGACTCCACATGAGATTGCAGTTGTGACCACTCAACACAGTGATGCCAGAGAAAGAAAACTGACCACAACTGCATGCCACCATGTACCCCTGAGTGCTAAGACCCCAAGAGATTCTCTCTTAGATGAACAGACACCCATGCACTGTGAGCTTGAAATTACTCCCCCAAAAGACAGTGATGGAAGCTGAAGCTCAGAGGAATTATTTATCTAAGGTGTTATGGTAAGAATCAAAATCAAATCTGACTTCCCATCAATATTCTTTTTATTTCTCTACATTGCCTCCAGGAATACCAGTTGAAAAAACATTTGAGCAAGACTGGCCCAAATGCCCAGTGTCAATGAAGTCTGTCCTTGGATCATTCAAGTCACTTCAGGACCATTTTCAATTCCCACTTACAATTGATCAGTGCCAAGAGTTAGGAGTCAAATAATACTCTCTAAACCCAGAATGTCCTTAGAAGCAAGGCTAGCAAGACTTTATCTTGCTTATTTGGGACATATTATCTGAAGAGAACAATTGCTGGAGAAAAGTATAATGCTTGATAAAGCTAAGAAGATAAGCAAAAATGGGGGAAACACTCAATAAGATGGATTTATACAAGAGTTTCAACGAAGTACTCAAAAATTCCAATTAGCATGAAGATGGTGCTGGACCAGGCATCAATTTTTTTCTGTTAGTCATATGTCACCATGAATCTGAGTCAGCGCAACAACAAATAACAACAACGATAGGTTGAAGTCTGGTCTGTGTGACCTTGTTGGGAAGTAGTCTCTACAGTAAAACTAAGGAAGTACGAGGTCGTAGCGTGGTATCATAGGTACTGATCCAATGTGACCTGTTGTTGTTAGGGAATGTTGATTCCAACTCGCTGTGACCCTCGGTACAACAGAATGAAACTCTTCCCAGTTTTGTGCCAAGCTCACAAGTGTTCTAATGTTTGAACCCATATTTGCAACCACTGTGTCATCCATCTCCCTGAGGGCCTTCCTCTGTTTGCTGCCCCTCTACTTTACCAAGCACGGTGTTTCCCAGAGACTGATGTCTCCTAATAACATGCTCAAGTGCATGAGACCAAGTCGTGTCATCCTTGCCTCTAAGGAACATTCTGGCCATGCTTCATCCAAGACAGATTTGGCAGTCCATTCAGATAGATGCAGAGGGAAGATAGCCATGCGAAGATGGAGACGGCATTGAAAACTCCAAGGTCTCCAGCTATGACCTGAAGCTAGGAGAGAGGCATGGAATAGATGATCTTCCCCCAGCTCTCTCAGGAAGAATCAACACAACTGACCCTCTGATCTCACACTTCTGGTCTCCAGGACAGTGGGAGAGTTGGCTTTTTCATGCTAAACCCCTTAGTTTGTGGTAGTTGTTATGACAGTTCTAGGAAGCAAAGCAACCAAGTTATTCAATAATCTTGACTATTGGTGTCTGAGTTTGATACTGTACAACCCAGAATGTGAGAACTAAGGGGGAAAACAAAAAACAAAACCAAATGGACTTTGAGGACAAAACCCCACCGCCATCCAGCAGGCATACAATGTTTCAAGTCAGGCAATTAATAATAATACAGCATTAGTTTCCTAGTGCTGTTGCAATGAATAATCAACATTTAATGACGTAATATGATGCAAACTGATTTTCTCAGATTTTATAGAGGACAGAAGTCTTAAAATCAAGCTGTCAGAAGGCTCTATTCTTTCTGAAATCTGAAGGGAAGGATATGTTTCCTTGCTTTTTCCCAATGTCTAGAGAACATCGACATAAAGTTGACTCTTGGCCTCATTGTCCATTTTCAAAACAACAGGGTAGCATCTCCCAATCTTTCTGTCTCTGCTTCTATCATCTCTCTTCCTATCATCACATCACTTTTCTGGCTCTGACTGCCTTGTTTCCCTTGTAAAAGAACACTTGTCTTTCATACTGAGCCTACTTGCTGAAAAACATCCAACAGCAGTTGCAGCGATGCATTGACAGGGAGCTGCCAGAGGTTCAGGCCGGCTTCAGAAGATGACATTACTGCTGATGTCACATGGATCTTGGCTGAAAGCAAAGAATACTAGAAAATGTTTACTTGTGTTTTATTGACAATAAAAGGGTATTTGATTTTGTAGACCATAAGAAACTATGGATCACCTTGAGAAGAATGGGAATTCCAGAACACTCAATCATACTCACGTGGAACTTGTTCATGGATCAAGAGGGTGTTGGGCAAACCAAGCAAGGGGATACTGCATGCCTTAAAATGAGGAACGTTGTTTGTCAGGGTTGCGTCCTCTCACCATACGTCCTCTCACCATACTTAAGCAAATAATCAGAGAAGAAGGGTTATATGTAGAAGAGGGAGGTATCAGGATTGGAGGAAGGCTTATTAACAGCCTGTGATACGTAGACGACGCAACCTTGCTTGTTGAAAGTGAGGAGGACCTGAAGCACTTGCTGATGAAGATCAAGGATTGCTGCCCTTTGTATGGATTTATACTTCAATGTAAAGAAAACAAAAAGTTCCACAACTATACCAGTAGGTAACATCATGATAAGCAGAGGACAGTTTGAAGTTGTCAAATGTTTCTTCTTGCTTGGATCCACAACCAATGCTCATGGAAGTAGAAGTTACGAGATTACTTTGGGTAAATCTGCTGCACAAGATCCCTTTAAAGTGTTAAAAGCAAGGATGATACTTTAAGAACTACAGTGTTCCTGACCCAAGCTGTGGCATTTTCAATCACCTCACATGCATGCCAAATTGGACATTGAATAAGAAAAACAGAAGAAAAATAGATGCTGGTGAAGAATATTGAAAATATCATGGACTGCCAAAAAACCCAACATATTTGTCTTGGAAAAAGACTAGCTAGGATGCTCCTTAAAAGTAAAGATGGCAAGACTTTGTCTCATGTACTTTGGACATGTTGTCAGAAACGTCAGTCCTGAGAGAAGTATATCATGCCTGTAATGGACCAGAAATAACAAAGACCTTTGACAAGTGTTGGGGTCTTGTCCAGTGAGACCCTCATGCAGTGACCCGGAGGGGCAACGAACCTGGATGGAAAAAAGACACAGAGACGTGGGGCAAGACAAGTGCTGATCAAGCCCGTTTATTTTGCCAAAACTCTGGGTATATATTCACAACAGAGAAGGAAGTGGGAGGCACATATTCCAATGAAGCACACTGTGTAACAACCAATCAGCCACATGTTCCTAATAAGGTACAAAGGGTGCGCAACAGTACTCAAAGACATCCGTGGTGACGTCCACATGCAAATCAATGCTTACCGGGTGAACTGACCACGATGTTCCTAATATGGTATATCTGCAGTTCAAGGAGTGCTCAGTACTTTGACTAATGGCAACAAGGTCAGTTATCGGAACTCCCCATGCTACAGTAGCTTGGAATGTGGGGGCGAAGTTGGGCAGGAAACAAAGCCTTGCTGTTAGAAAGCGGCCAAGTTTCTGCTACGTGTCTGAGGCCAGGGTCTTAATGGCTATCGGCTCCCAACAGACAAGGTGGATGGACAGAGTGGCTACATCGATGGCCTCAAACATAAGAACAATTGTGAGGATGATACCAGAACAGGATGTGTTTTGTCCCCTTGGACCCAGGAAGAAAAGATACAAACTGACCCAAAGGCACCTAACAACAACCCCCGCACCTCAATACTCCAGTAAACCCCCATCTCAAGACCTTCCATTTCTTCACACCTGCAAGTCCGTTGACCATGGCAGGTTACATATTCTCAGATCCAAGAATTAGTTTCTGGACAATTTTCAGAGGGCATTATGAAGATGACCACAGATCATTTACAAACTAACACTTACCTTTATCCAGGGATTCCAGTGCTGAGAACACTGGACTGAGTGCCTTCCCTGTTTTATTTGTAATCTGTTCTTATCCTTGCAGGTAATAGAGAAGAGTCACCAATTGTTATACCCCCAGCAAATTATATGGTAAGGATTCAAACCTTGGGACTTGGTATGAATTAAATTGTGTCACACAAAAGGCTATGTTGAAATCCGAATCCAACAGTGATTGTGACGTTCTTTGGAGAAATGTGGTCTTTGTTTGCAGACATTGGCAGTTAAGGCAGTCGCATCAGAGTTATTGTTGTTGTGTGTTTCCTTGAGTGGGTTCTGACTCATAGGAACCCCGTGCACCGTAGAGTTATTGTGCCATCCTCACAAGAATTCTTGTTTTGAACTTATTGTTGCAGTCTTATGTCAATCCATCTCACTGAGGTTCTACCTTTTTTCGTTGTTGATTCTCTACCAAGCATGATGTCTGTGGGAGTTACATAATCTGGTGTCAACTTGTGAAGGGGTGGCGTCTAGCCTGTCAATCAGGCCATCACCAATGTGGCCTCTGTGTGGGCGTGGCCTTCTCCTGAGGACTCTGGGAACTCCTGTTTGTTTCCCTGGAAGCAAAAGACTCGCTGCTTGTCTTCCTGCTGACAAGCCACATGGAGACCCAGGATGGAACCAGAGCCCTGGAGCTGGAGAAGCCACATAGACCCACGCCAGCACTGAGATGCTTCTACCACTGCCACTGCATCCACAAGAATTTCTCCCCACTGACCCGTGGTCTTCCTGCATTCGGGACCATTGCATGCGTTGCATGAGTCTGAAGAGGAAATGACAGACTGGTATCGGACATATGGGTTAATATCCGACTTAGAGACTTGATTGGGACTGGGCTGGGATGTTTCTTAATATACAATTACTCTTATTATATAATGCACTTTTTATACACAGATGAGTCTCCCTAGATTTGTTTCTCTAGTCTACCAAGACTAACACAATGTCTTTGTCCAGGGACTGATCTCTCCTGAAAACAGGTCCCAAGTACGTGATACTAAGACAAACCATCCTCCGTCTATAGCACATCCTGGTTATCCTTCATCCGAGACAGATCGGCTAGTTCTGGCAGTCCACAATATTTTCAACATTCTTTGCCAACACAATACACCAAAGACATTAATTCTTCTTCAATCTTCCTGATTAATTGTCCAGCTTTCCCAGGCCCATGAGAGGATTGAAAATACCAAAGTAGGGCAGCTCCTAACCCTAACCCTCATGAAAATGGACAGACTAAGAAGCAGTCACACACACGGGAAAGGGGAAGATAATGTATAAGGACTCCTCCAGATGCCAAGGAGGCCTTTAAACACCTGAGACTCTGAGAAGCAGAGCGGAACCAGGGTGGACCTGCTCTTAGGGCTCTTGGAAAGAGAATGGGCCTGCTAGTGCCCTGCATGTGTGGTCTATTTTTAAGGTCTGTGAAGCCATAAGTGTCTGCTCCTTAAAGTCACCCATTTTGTAAATAGCCATACCAGGACACTAAAACAGTGTCTCTCTCAAAAGTCCCCCTGGTTTAATCTGTTACCCGTGTGTGCCTCAAACCAGCACCATTTGTGTCTCTGCTTCTGTCACCTGGGACAGTTTAGAGGTGAGAAAAGTGAGGCTCCCGTTGAGGAGGTGATCAACTGAGATCAGAGAACCCAAGGTGACAGGGCTGGATGGTGTGTGTACCCCTGCTTTCTCCACAGACACTGTGGTTCCCTTGGCCACCACTAAAGGTGGCCCCAGGTGGCTTTCAAACAAATTCTTGCCAGGCGCTCACTTACCTCACCCCCCCACGCCCACCCTCCTGCCCCACTTCATCATGGCTGATTTGCAGGTGCCAAAGCAGAGGGGCTCCCAGTGGCTCTCCACCAGCATGTATTTATCAACTGGAACGACTTTCTATCCCGCTTGCTAAATTGGATTTCTTTCAGAAAAGGCTGGGGCAGCAGATAAAAGCAGATTTTATGGCCATCCAATCAGAGGGAGCTGAGTTTCATTTGAGCAGGTGAGACTGGCTGTCTTTCAGCTTTCTCTTTGAAAACCTGGGGGGAAGCACTTAAAGGCTGAGGCCAATTCATCAGGCTTTGGGAGGCTTTTTATTACTCACTCACAGCAAGCATTTTCCCCCTTTGCAGATGGTTACTGATGGCAACCAACATTCCTGGTTGAGACTAGGAAAGCCGGGGGAGTTCTATTAATCATTTTATTTTTTACATATAATTTTAATTATTGTATCGTTGTTGAGAATATGCCCCGTGAAACATGTATGCCAATTGAATATGTTTTGCTTATTTGCAACGACATTGGTCACATCAGGTTGTGCAAGCGCTCTTACCCTCTTTGATTCGCTCTTCCCCGGTTCACATAAACGCACTGCCTGGCACATTGTCATCCTAGCCTCTGAGTGGCTGTTCTTAATTTGAGCCCGCATAGATAGTTCTTAAAACAGCCACCTGAGCAAGGCAGACTTTTTTTCTGGACAACCTGGCCTATTATTTTGTTTTACAAACACTTCAGGGGCTCCTTTTGGTGGACTATTTAATGGTCATCTCATGGCAATAGTCTCAGGGATTCATCCAGCCACGTAACTCCAGAAAGACTGGATTCTGTGACTCGCTGAGATTTTGAGCTGCATTTCTCCTCCCTTTCGATCAGGACTTTTCTATGGATTCTCAGATAGAAATGATTAGCCATGGGACCAGGCACCGTCCACTTCTAGTCTGGTGGAAAAGGAAGCAGTCGTCCGGGGGCAATGAGCCGCCTCGTGCTTACCCTTTCCTTTGTCAGATTCCCCTTCTGCTGTTCCAGGTGCAAAGAGACCAGCGGTTGGGCCTCGGACGACTACCCGAAACTTTGAGGATCCCAGGCACTGTTCATTGAACTGCAAGGGGAAACAGAGGCACTCAACCCACCATTAGATGCACTAACTACAGTCTCACGTGAAACCATGACCCTAAACCTTCAAACGAAGCAAAGCAATCCCATCATCAGTCTCAGCGCTAATCCTTGTTCCTTCCTCCCCCCCCCACACCCTTCCTTTCTCTCTCACTGCAAATATATCACACGACTCTTGTTAATTCAGTGTTCACCAGTGTACGCCAAACAAGGCCACCCCACCTTCAATCAACACAGTGATGGCATTGCTGCTCGTCCTCCTCTGTCCGCTCCGCACTGCCCCTTTGCTTTCTCTTGTCTTGTTATGCACAGTATGCTAGTGTGCTATGCGCTAGTAAGGCCAATTGATTAATGACAATTGTGATAGTGCTCTAATGAACACAGGTGAGCAAGTTCTTTTCATCTTTAAAATATTTTAAATCTTTTTTTCTTTTCAATCACTTTATTGAGGGTTCGTACAACTCTTATCACAATTCATCCATCCATCCATTGTGCCAAGCACATTTATTTGTACATTTGTTGTCATCATCGTTTTCAAAACATGATCTTTCTACTTGAGCCCTTGGTATCAGCTCCTCATTTATTCCCACCCTCACTCCTTCACGAACCCTTGATAATTTATAAATTATTATTTTTTCATGTCTGACACTGACAGATGTCTTCCTTCACCCACTTTTCTGTTGGCCATCCCCCTGGGAGGGGGCTATATGTAGATCATTGTGATTGGTTCCTCCTTTCTCCCCCCACCTTCCCCGTCCCCTCCTGGTATCGTTACTCTCAATATTGGTCCTGAGGGGTTTATGTGTCCTGGATTCCCACTATTTCCAGCCCTCATCTGTACCTGTGTACATGCTCTGGTTTAGCCATATTTGTGAGGTAGAATCGAGGTCATGATAGTTGGGGGGGTGGTGAGGAAGCATTAAAGAGCTAGAGGAAAGCTGTACGCTTCATCGATCCTATGCTTATAGCACCCTGACTGGCTCATCTTTTGAGTCTTCTGGCTGGAAACCTAGGTTGGAATTGCTGGTCATATGGTAGCTCCAGTTTTATCTTTGGAGGGAGCTACCACACGGTTTTACACATTGGCTGGACCAATCCCATTGCCACCAGTCATGGACAAAGTTTCAATTTCCCTACATCTCTGCTAACACTTGTTGTTTTGCTGCTTTTGTATTGTTTTTTAAATCTTAGTGGGAGTGAAATGGTATCTCATTGTGATCTCGATTTGCATCTCTCTGATGGAGCTCTGGGAGCCCTGGTGATGTAGTGGTTATGCTTTGGGCTGCTACCCACAAGGCTGGCAGTTCGAAACCACCAGCCCTTCCTTGGGAGAAAGACTAGACTTTCTATTCCCAGAAAGACTTACAGTCTCAGAAACACACAGCGGCAGTTCTGCCTAGTCATGTAGGGCCACTGTGAGTCAGAATTGATTCAATGGCAGTGAGTTTACTTTTCTTTTTTTAAATCAACTATGCTGAGCAGTTTTTTTCTTGTGTTTTGTGGCCTTTTAAATGTTCTTTTTGGTAAAACATCTACTCAAGTCCTTTGCAAATCTTCTGATGATGCCATTTTTGGGGGGTAATTGTCAAAGTGTTATATAAAGCTTGGGTTTAGATTATTATTAGATGTGGACTTTCTGGAGATATTCTCGTGGCCAGGAAGATGTCTTTGTGATTTTTGGAATTTTTTATGGCAAAAGTCTTTAATGATGTTCCATTTACTGTTTCTGCTTTTGTTATTCTATTAGACAGTCTGCTGTTAAAAGTGAGGCCTGACAGTATTGTCCTTGTTGTTCTTCTAAGAATGTTATGATTTTTAAATGCATGACGGGTTACAAATCATTTGAGTTTGTTTTTGTTTGTGGTGTGAGGCATGGATTTTGTTTCCTTTTTCTACAAGTAGAAGACCAATTCTCCCAGCACCATTGTAGCTACACCTTTTCCACATCAATTTAGCATTCTTGTAAAAAAATGGCTGCAGAAATGTGAGCTTATTTCTGGACTCTCAATTCTATTCCATTAACACATGTGTCTACTGTTTTATGAATGCCAGACTGTTTTGATTAATGTAGCTCTATATTGTTGTTAGGATCTCAGGTGGTGCAGTGGTTACCCATTGGGTTGCTAACCACAAGGCCAAATGTTCAAAACCAGCAGCCCATCCACAGGAGTCTTGGCAACCCATAGGGGGCAGTTCTACCTTCGCCTACAGGGTCATTATGAGTCTTAATTGACTTGATGGAGGAGAGTTTGGTTTTTGGACTTCATGTTGTGGTTGTTATGTTCTGTAGACTCAGTTCCAATTCATAGTGTCCCCATTTACAACAGCAGAAACACTGCCCAATCCTGTACCATCCTCACAATTGTTGTGCTGGATAGCATGTGGGCTAGTCTGGGTAAACTAGGGAAATAGATACACAGAAATTAATATATATATATATTATATAAAGGGTAAGTGTACATTAAGAAAGTGGGCCAACTCAGTGCTGTCCAAGCCCACAAGTCCAACATTAGCCCATATGTCTGACACTGACCTACAAAGTCCTCCTCAATCTCACAAAACACACACAATGATGCCGACTGCAGGAGGAAAGCAGAATCAGTGAGCGTGTCAGCATCTCAGCACTGGCAGGGGTCTCCACACGGCTGCTCCATCACCCAGGGCTGCATCAGGGTAGGTTTATGTGACTTCTCCTCAGGGATGTCTTGCAGGAAGTGAGCCTTGCCATCGGAAGCAGGAAACTGGCTAAGACAGCTGCACCCTGGTCCGGCCATCAGAAAGCAAGAGATCTGAGAACTAAAAAGGCAAGGCTCATGGAGCCATTTATCTCTCGGCCAGATTGGCACAATAAACCTTAACTACCTCATTCCACCCCTTGCCAACTTTGCACCTGTACACAATTCTTTAGTCTAACAATTGCAGTTGAGTAACATCTACACCTTATTCCTATAACACAGGAATATATCCCACACAAAAGTATATGAGATGAAATTATACCATCCTGGCTACTAAAGAGCATTCTGGCTGTACTCCTGTCAAGATACATTTGTTGGTTCTTTTAGAAATATATGGTCTTCAACAGCACTATTATCTGACTATATTGATTCTTCTGTAGTCTTCCGTATTCAATGTCCAACTCCCACAGCATGTGCGGTGATTGAAGATACCCTGGCTTGGGTCAGGAGTATTGTAGTCCTCAGAACAGCATCCTGCTCTTCAAAACTTTAAAGATATCGCGTGCAACAAATTCACCCAATGCAATGTGCCCTTTGATCTCTGGGTTGCTGCTTCCATGGACATTGATTATGGATCCAAGCAAGATGTTTATCAAGATGTTACCTATTCGTCATTTGTGAGGAGTTCGGTTTTCTTTATTTTTTTTTTTCGGTTTTCTTTATATTGCATCATTACCCACACTGAAGTCTGCAAACGTTGATCTTCATCAGCAAGTGCTTCAAGACCTCTTCGTTTTCAGCAAGCAAGGTTATTAATAAATCTTCTCCAATTCTGATACTACACTCTTCTTCATATTCTCAGCATACAAGTTTAATAAGTATGATGAAAGACTACAGGTATGACCCACAGCTTTCCTGATTTTAAACTACATGTACTTCCTTTATCTTTTCATATGACTGCCTCTTGATCCACAGATGTCCCACATGAGCACAACGACGTGTGCAGGATTCCCCTTCTTCTCATTGCTAGTTTATGAGGATCCACACAGTTGGATACCTTTGCATCATCAATAAAATACAAGTAAATATATGTATGTTATTCTCTGCTTTCAGTCAAGATCCATTTACTATCAGTAAAATACCCCCTATACTATGCCTTCCTCTGAATCCGGCTTGAATCATTTCAGACAGCTTGCTATTGATGAAGTGCTACATTCATCGTTGAATTATCTTCAGCAATTACTTTCCTATAATAGTAGTGAAATTGTTTGATAATATTTCCATACTCTGATGGGTCACCTTTGTTTGGGATGGGTATAAGTGAAGAGCATTTTCAGACAATTGGCCAGGCAGCTAGATGCTTTGCAGTTTCCTTGGCATGGACCGTTTTCTTGGCATTGTGGCTCAAGGGGTTCATCATCTGTTGAAGCATTTCAGTCGATCTCTGTCCATTCCTGGGACTTTGCTTTTCGCGAACCCTTCGGTATAGCATGGACCTCTCCCTTCAAACCATTGATTCTTTCTCAAAATGGTTGAGTGCTGACTAGTTCTTTTTGATACCATGACTCTGTGTGTTCCACCCATCTTCTTCCGAGGTTTCCTGCATAGTTCAATGTATTGCCCATAGACTATTTCAATATGATATTTCAAGGATTTAATTTAATTTAATTTCCCCTTCATGCATATTGTCTGTGTTTTTCCTCTCTGGCTTTCTAACTCCAAGTCTTTGCACGTTTCACTATAATGCTTTGTCTTCTTGAGCTACACTATGAAATTTTCTGTTTAGCTCTTTTCATTATACGTTCAGTGCGCTTGAGTGACTCTGTAATCAAGAGTAAGTATTAGTCTCCTCTGAGATCCTTTCTGTCTTTCTCGTCTTTTGAGCGGCAGTCTGCAGTCTTCAGGCATGATGATCTTGAGTTCGCGTTCTATCTCTCATGGCTATGTTGGCTACACTGGATTCATTCTTTCTTTCTTTTTTTTACTTCGACTTACATGTGAGCAATTAATAGTCACTTCACACTAGGCCCCTGGACTCAGTTGGTGGCTGAAATGGAGCTTCTCCATTATCTTTTCCTACAGATGTAGTGAATTTGGTTATGTGTTTTCCATCTGGAGTTGACATTTGCAAATAAAAGAGTCATTGATCTTTCAAAACTCTGTCATGCGATCTCATTTCATTTCTATCACCAAGGCCATATTTTCCAACTGCTGCTCCTTCCCCTTTGTTTCAAACTTTCACATTCCAATCACCAATAATTATCAATCAGCTTAATTGCATCTTTGATCAATTCCAGACTGAAGAAGTTACTAGAATTCTTCAATGTTTTTCATCGTTAACTTTAGTTAGTCCTGAAAATTGTTGAAAAATAGTTGCATTGGGTTTCCTTGTATGTGTTTAGATATTATCCTGTCACCAACAGCACTGTACTTCAAGATAGATCTTGAAAAACTGTTTCATGATAAATGCGAAGCCATTCCTCTTGAATTTGCATTCCTTGCGTGGTAAACCATACAGCTATCTGATTCAAAACGGTCAATGCCAGTCCATTTCAGCTCACTGAGGTGTAAGGTATCAAATTACACATTTCACTTCATTTGATGGCTTCCACTTCTAGATTCATACTTTCAACATTCTAAGTTCTGGTTATATGTTTGCACATTTTTTTGTTTTTCTCATTTTGAGTCATGCTTAATCAGCAAAGGAAGGCCCTGAAAACTTGACTCCATCCATGTAGTTTTTATCAAGTCTACTTTGAGTCCTGTTTTGAGTGCCTCTGAGCCGAGGACTCCTCCTCGGCTGCTACAGGTGGCCATTTCCTGCTGCTGATTTTCATGCGTGTCAGGGTCTGCCAAGGATCCCTGCTTTCATGAGGCTTTCAGTGGCTAATCCTGTAGCAGTGGACAGAGATTTCTTCTTCACAATCTGTTCTTAGTCTGGAAGCTCTGCTGAAACCTTGGGAGACCCTACTGGTGTTTGAAACACTGGTTTTTCAATTACAGCCACACCCAGGCAACCACAACCTGACAACACTGACAGACCAGTGGTGGACTGTAGCTGTATCCTATGTTTTGAAATCGCGAAGTATCATTCCTCATACATTGTTTCTTTGTTTCAACATGTTTTAACCCTTCAGGGACACGTTCCATTTCATACAGACTTGGAGATTGGTTTTTACCACATATGTAAAGAAGACTGTTGGAATTTTTTATCAGGATTGTATTAAGCCTATAGAATGTTATAGGTAGTACTGGTATCTTACTAATATTCTCCAATCTCTGAATATGGATCATATTTGCATTTATTTACAGCATCTTTAACCTTTTAGCAACGTTTTTAAATTGACATTTCATAAGCACTTCATTTACCCGGTTACATTTATTTTTAGGGCATTTTGTTCTCAGGTTGTATTGTAAATGGAATCGTATATCTTAGTTTCCTTTTATATTAGTCATAGCTGATGTAAAGAAACTCAACTGAGTTTTGTTGGTTAACCTTGTACTCTATAGCTTTGTTAAATTCCTCTGTGAGCTCCATAAATTGTCTTGTGAATTTTTGAGGATTTCCTATATATAGGATTATATCATCTGCAAATAGAGATAATCTACTTCTTTTCCAGTCTGCATACTGTTTTCATTGTTTTTCTTGCTTTATTGCTCTTTCCAAGATGATAAAAATGCAACATTGAATAGAAGTGGTGAAACTGAGAACATGTGTCTTGTCTCAGAATAGGAACGTGCCCCTTGGTTCCCCTGTGAGTACAACGTCGCTACTGGATTCTCCAACAGGCTTTAAATCATATTTAGAAATTTCGCTCCTATGCCTGTCTTCTTTAAGGTATTCTTCAAGAAAGGCTGCTGGATTTTACCAAATGTTCTTTCTGCACACACCAATATCATCATGTGTTTCTTTTCTCTTGTTGTATTTATTGGGTGCATCATGTTGATTGATTTTCCAGTGATGAACTCTCCCTGCATCCCTTGAATCAATTCTCTTGGCCATGGCGTACAACTCATTTAATGTGTCGCTACTTTCTCCACACTGATGTTTTACTTTATTTTCTCTGATGTCCATTTGGTTATGGTATCAGGGCTATGTTTGCTTCATAGAATAAATTACAGAGTATTCTTTACTTCTTTATAGTTTGGAAGAGTTTAACCAGTATTGGTGTCTCTTCTTCTCTAAATATTTGGTAGAAATCCCACGTGAAGTCATCTGATTCTGGACCTCTTTCTTTTTGAGGGGTAGAGGTGATGGTGGGTTATTGTTTTTGATCACTGATTTTATTTCTTCAGTTATTGGACATCTGTTGACACTTTCCATTTGCTCTTGAGTCAGTTTGGGGAAGGTCCCTGTTTCTAAGAATGAGTCCCTTTCATCAAGGTTACCCAGTTGTTTGGCTTTTGCTACATGGTTGTTTATAATATTCTGCCATAATCCTCTGCATTTCTAGGTCAATTATAATATCTCCTTTAACTTTTTAGCTTGATAATTTGCTCCTTTTCTTTTACAGACTAAGTAAAGGTTTATTCATTTTATTGATCTTTTCAAAGGACCAGCTTCTTGTTTTACTGCTTCTACTTTCTGTCTGGTGTTGATTTATCTATTTAAGCTATGTTCTCTGTGATTTCCTTTCTTCCGGTAGGTTTAGCCTTACTTTGTTCTTTTGTTTCTAGTTCCTGGAATTGATAAGTTAGGCTGTTGACCTGAGCTCTTTCTTCTTTCTTCAGGCAGCCATTTATTGCTTCAAGTTTCCTGTGGACAGCTTTTATAGTATCTCATAGTTTTGCTATATTGTGCTTTCATTTTCATTTGACTCTAGGAAATGTTTTTAACTTCATTTTTTATTTCTTCCTTGGCCCACTGGTAGTTTACTTATATATTGTCTAATCTCCATATTTTTCATGTTTTTGATTTCTAGCTTTGTTGCATGGTGGTCAGATAAAACATTTTGTGTAACTTCAATTTTTATACAGTTATCAAGATTTGCTTTGTGACTTAATATGTAGTCTGTCCTGGAGAATGATCCATGTGCACTGAAGTAGAATGTGTATATATATATATATATATATATATATATATATATATATATATATAGAGAGAGAGAGAGAGAGAGAGAGAGAGAGATCCAAAAGTATTGCTACAAAATCATAGCAACTTTTATTAAGCAAAAACATCAAACTATGAAGCTATTGCTTCTTGATATGTCTTCTATCTAGACCTCTCCACGTGCGCAGGTAGTGTGCCCATCTTTATTCCTTTCCTGAAGAATTCTATTCTCTTCCATTTACACTACATCAAAATGGCAGTTTTTACCATCTTGAGGGACGCAAATCTCTTTCCCTTTAAATGTTCTTTGAGTTTGGAAAACAGAAAGATGTCTGAAAGGGTAAACTCAGGCATTTAGAGTGCATGGGATAATGTTTACCAACTAAATCCTCCTAGGACGGCTCTTGCTACCCTTAAATCAAGAGCTAGTACATTATTGCCATGGGAACAATTTCTTGGCACAATTTGTCTGGCCTTTTTCTTAAGTGCATTTTAAGTTTTCTTAAAATGCCTCATTATAAGCTCCCTGTGTCCTGTTATCATACTGTGTGCTTTGAGAAAAATCCATCATGGTTTACCTCTTTGGAATTCCAGACATCAGTTGACATAACCTTTGGAGTTGGTCTTGAATTTAACCAGTCCAAGAGAAAGCCTCCCGAGTGTCTCTAAAAAACTCAAGCTAAGAAAGCCATTGTTTGGATTGGGCCATTTTAATCTATCTATCTATTATTTGTTTATCTATTTATTTATTTTAAGAAGCCCTAATTTGAGTAGAACGTCCTGCTGGCAAATCCGCCACGCACAATGGAGAAACAAACAAAACCAGTGTTCAGTTCAGACCCTTTCTGTCTCAGTTGAAACTTAAACCACTGTAAATCATTCTGTTTTCATCGGCTGCTTTTAGGAAGGACTTTCTTCTTCCATCTGTTATTACATAAATACACATTGGTAACATGAAGGGGTACTAGTACATACCAATTGGAATAGAAACTCAAACAAGGATGCACCATCAATACCAGATACTGGAGAAGAGATGGAGTGACCAGAAACTTCACACATGGCAGATGTGAATAGAACGTGGCACAGCCTTTGCGAAGAAGGGCTTGGCAAGGTTCGATGCTGTTTACCTTGAACCCTCCGTGGGACGCAGACCCTGCTTCGTCAATATTTGCTCCAGGAAAAGGAACATGTGTGTCCACATCAAGGTCTGTAGATGTTTTATTCAGGGTCACAATGCCCTTCGACTGATGAACAGATAAATTGTATGTGATACAGGGCAATACAAATATCCTCACTTTTTCTCTTTGCTTTATGTCCATTAATTTCTACAAAAGACTTACATTAGTACTTGTGTTTGTTAACCTCAAGAAATCCAAAGAAGATCTTTGCTTTTATGAAAAAAGGCAAAGAGCAAAACTAGAAGTCAGCCTTTGTTTTGCTGCGAGGTTTGAAAGACGCAGCATGCACCCTGAGCACTGAAAAAGGGACCGCCACACTCCTTACCCCAACTACATTCAGCATCTCACCCTCCAGTCACCACGGCTCTGAACTGTGTCTATAAATGCTATATCTTAAGGTTGTTTTAAGTTTTATGTGCTATTTGATATGATTTGGTAGTTTTGTTTTTGATGCGTAGGTGGGTCTTGTAATATGAAAAAAATTCACCTTATAAATCACTAGTAATTACTTCTTCCATTTAAGACAAGGTGTGCTCTAGTTTGGATAATGGAGAAAGCCTGGACTTGCTGTCAAGTTGGCTCCACCAGGTGCCACAGAAAGAGCATTGTGTGGTCCTGAAGCATCACCATAACCATTGCTGTGCTTGCATCTAGTGCTGTGGCCATTCAGTATTTGGAATGCCTCCAAAGCCCTGCCGAGTAGTGTCTAAACGTTGAGTTCTGAATCTAAAGGTCACCAGTTAGAGACCATCAGCCTCACTGTTGGAGGAAGAGGGGCCTTTGTACTCCTGTAAAGAGTCACAGTCTTGAAAACCCACAGAGTAGTTCTATTCTGTCCTATAGAGTGGCTATGAGTTGCAAGCAACTCAATGACAGTGAGTCCGGTTTATTGGTGAAACCAAAGGGGCTCAGATTCCATCACCTCATCAGACAGTGTTGTTGTGATCCATGTTTTCATTAGGTAATTTTCAGAAGTAGGTTGGAAGTCCTTTCTTCCCAGTCTGTCTCTCTGCAACTCCACCTGGTGGAGTAGCCACAGGTGACTCTGATGGCATTTGACGTAGTGATGGCATAACTTCCAACACCATAGCCACATGTAAGATACCGCAGCATGACAAACTGATAGACAGGCGATGCTATGCTACCAAGCAATAAAGAGCAGTGCACAACAGCATGGATAAATCTCCAAAGCATGCTAATTGACAGAAGCCAGACACAAAAGGCCACAGACTGTATGATTTTATTTGTGTGCTATTTTAAGGAGAAAAACAAAATTAAAGAAATTGAATCAGTGGTTGGGAGGAAGGCAGGGGAAGGAGGGTTGATTACAAAGTGACACAAGAGAGTTTTCTAGAATGACATAAATGCTCTGTATCTGGATTGTGGTGGTGGTCACAGGACTTCATACATTTGTCAAAACTCATCTTAATATATGTAGAAATTGACATATACTTTCTTGTGTACATTTTCACCAAAATAGAAAAAGTTTTAAGGCACTACTTGAATTGTAAACCTGTGAAGGATGGATTGTACCAGTCATGAATTTTACTTATCATAAATCTAACTTTCAAATAAAGAGTAGGATCATTCAAATCCTGCTCTCCCTCCACAATAATAATCCTTAAAGTGGTCATGAGTGTTAAAACAGCAATATCAGCACAATCATTCCAGTTGTAGAAGCTGACACCACCGTGCATGCACACAATACTAAGCATCATAGCCTTGCCTTCCTTGGGGGCTAAAACCTATGAAATTGGATAATCTTTCATTTATTTTCTGTTTTTATTGCCAAACAACCACCCCCAAAATGGTGTTTTATTTTCCAAGACATCCTTTTTCTGGGAAAAGATAATATTTTATTTCTTTAAACTCTGTTTCAATTCACAAAGGAATTGAGATAGCTTACAGGAGAGTTTTCAGTAAAGTCAAGGTTATAAATAAAAAACCAGACCCAGAGAAAAGTCACATTATACTAGAAAGTGATAGAATACGGAGAAAATCAGATGGGTGGACCATGAGCTCTAACAGATCTACTCAGTTTTCCATAAGTTTCCTGGTGACCAAAGAAGGGAAGTAGGATGGACAAATTAATTGTAGCAAATTAACTTTATTGCTACATCACTAACAGGCAACCCTGGTGCTCCTGGGTGGAGGGAAACACTCCAAACTGGCTTTTCAACCAATTTCAACCAACTCCTCCCATTTACAGCTGACTGTGGTTTAGAGAAAAACCAACCAGGAGAACATCTTGTATCAAAGGAAAATGTCCCCCTAATGATGTTAGCTACTGCTGAGTCAGTTCCCCCAACCCACTCACCCCCTTAGGATGCCTGGCCACCCTCTCATGTACAAGGCAGTGAAATACCACCTGGTCCTGTACCATCTCTATGGGCACTTGCAGATTGGATCCTGGTGTTCCAAAAAATTTTCCTTGGCTAATTTTTAGAAGTAGATCACCATAGCTTTCATCTAGTGCAGCGGTTCTCAACCTGTGGGTCACGACCCCTTTGGGGGGTAGAATGACCTTTTCACAGGGGTCTCCCAATTCATAACAGTAGCAAAATGACAGTTATGAAGTAGCAACAAAAATAATTTTATGGTTTGGGGGGGTCACCACAACATGAGGAACTGTATTAAGAGGTCACAGCACTGGGAAGGTTGAGAACCACTGATCTAGCCCATGTTAGTCTGGAAATGCCACTGAAACCTGTTAAGTGTTACAGCTGCACACAAGTCACCAAAAGACAGGTTGCACTGCACACGAGGTGCAACGGCTGGGAATCAAACCCGGGTCTCCTCCATACCCTGAATCCCACCATCATCTGGTGCATTCGAACTCGTAGTGATTCCACATAGGGTCCATGAGGTCGTACAGTATATAGGAGCAGATAGTCTCAGTTTCCTTCTGTGGAGCAGCTCCTAGGTTTGAACCACAACACTCACACAACCACCAGGGCTCCTTCAGTCTCCCACAGAGTAGGTGCCCTCCTGCTTGCACATGAGGTGAGTACAATCTTTTTATCTGACTACCCAGGTCACAGATGCTTTCTGAGATTCCACCAACTTGGGGGACTCGTGGGGAGTCAGTGTTCATTTCCCAAGTGGTATATGGCTCCCCTGTCACTACTGAGACTGTTACAAAGAAGCCCTTTGCATGTCCTACCCTGAGTCATAGTCATCCAATATTCCACTCGAATGTAGAAGGTAATTTGTATCTTTAGGCACTTTCCCCAGTGGCCATGACCTTGTGGCTGCCCCTGCTGCCCATGTGCTGGGCTCAATGCCCGCACATTTCCTACATCTTGTGTGACACCCTACTCTATGTGTAGTTAGTGAGGGTCCCCAGGAGGTGAATATCAAATAAACATGAGTTGGATTTAGCCTGTTCCCTTCCCCTGGCATGGGTGTAAGACCTTACAGACTGAGTGCTTGAAGCAAAACTGAGACAACATCATTACCTGCCCATAGCCCGTCACCAAGTCTCCCTCTAATTAGACTGGTATGTTAGCTTCGTGCAACTGCTGTGATACATTATCCAAAACACGGTGGCTTGACACACCGAAATCTATTCTCTCACAATTACAGAGGCCAGAAGTCCAAAATCAATTTGGCCCAAATCAAGCCATAAATAGGGCCGCACTCTCTCCGGGAGCTTTAAGGGAGGGTCGGTTCACTGCCTCTTCCGGTTATTGGTGGTCTCTTTGCAGGTGACCGCATCAATCCAGTCTCTGAGACCAGAGCCTTCCAAACTCTTTCTGCTCCACAGCCATCACATGGCTTCTCCTCTGTGGTTTCCAGTCTCCCCTGTCCCCTCGTAAGAATACATGTGATTTCATTTAGAGCACATCAGGATAATTTCCCCAATCATCTATTTTGTGATGTTAGGCAACATTTAGTGTTTCATAGAGAGTAATATTCACTAGTCCAGGGATTAGGAAGTAGGTATCTTTAGGGGGAGGGGCATTTTTCTTGCCACCACACCTGTATTTACCTCTCTTCTCCATCCTGGCCATGACCATTATGGCCAATTGAACTGTTGTGTTACATAAGAAGCTATGGGTTGTCCAGAGTCGAGATGATCTCATACCCAAGATTGGGAGAGGGATCCCCATTGATCACACCAAAAACTCTGCTCCAACTCCAGTCTGCATGGTCCAGAGAGAAGACGCTCAACTTTCCAGCTTCTTGAGCCTCTGCGCAAGACCTAGAAACTATCTGGATGATGCCAACTATTTCTTAGCAACTAACTGGCAAGTTAATTGTTCAATTCCACAAAGATTTACCTTGAAAGAAAATTCTTGTCGTCTACTTCAACTTATGGAAGATCATAGTCATTGAAAATTCCCAGGAGCAGTTTTACTCTGAATCTCATGGGGTCACCCTCAGTTGATATCAGCTGGTTTGAATTGGTTCAGGTGAGCCCCAACCACAACCTCCACGTCAATAGAAATATCATTGCCCACCGCCCTCTGGCACCTTCCTTTTATGCCTGTCCTCTCCCTCTCCTTCTAAACAAAGCCGCAATGATCCCTCCTCAAGCTGCACGTGCATGGATTTCTAATTAGTCTAGGCCCATCACGGTGGAGCTATTTACCCCACTGCTAAATGGTATTCATGTCATTTGTCAGACGACTGGTCCCCGAGACAAGTGGGAGGGTCTCTTATGGAATTTCAAGTTAAAATATCTCTTTAAAAAAAGTTCCAAAGAAGGGATAGCCCCCCTCCCTTTTTATGTGGTAGGTCTAGCTATACCTGGAAGTACTGCACCCAGTTAGTGAGCCTCTCAGGGTGGTCACTGGAAGAGCAAAATTTACTTGCTGGCCATGGCAGAGTGGAAGGATGGACAAGTCTGGTCCATCCATGATAAGGAACCAGAGCTTCCTGGATCCGTGACTATCACCTGCAGCCTTCTTTGAGTGGATACGCTCCCTTATTGCAATTTGAATGAACAATTTGATACAGCAGTTTGAAGTAGAGTCCAAAGTAGCTCAACTCACCTGCCCAAGGACCTGATATTGTTTAGCCGAATTCACTTCATTTTCCAAGAACAGGAAAAAGAGAAATTTGGGACATAGGTGATTGCATCGAGCTTTGCGTTCAAGTCCACTTTTCTGCAGCGTGGAGGGAGCCATTGAATCGACTCGAGCTCCTTTTACAGAGCAACAGCGGTCTCGGTGGGGAAAGTGGTTTGAGACGTGTCAGAGGGGGGAGGAAGAAAAGGAAGCTTCTGGGCTGGAGCAGAACGGAGGGGAGGCTGGCATCTGTAGCTGGCAGGGAGTGGAGTGGTACAGTATAAACGAGAAGAGATGGAAGGCAGCCAAGAATGGCAGCACGCCAGAGAATGTGAGATGTCACACCTTCTGCTGGGCACTCCCTCTGCCCCCGCTTCTCTCGAGCGCCCCCAAAGCACAAAGTGCTAATGAAAGTAGACGGTTATAGAAACCAGTGACGGAGCTCCCTTTGGTCTCTAAGGGATGATGAGTGGGGAAAAACATCACACAAAGAAGCCAGAAATCACCTCGAAATCAAGAAGACTCATAGACCCTTAATTCTCATGGACTCTAGTGTGAGAGTATGCGCAGTAGGGGCACCCAGATGACATCTGGGTTACATGACGATGTATGTTATTACAACATTCTTCATGCAACTCCTGAACCACAATATACTGGGTTACCCATTCCAGCTTCCTCCACAGTGACTTTTTTTTTTTAATACTGTCACTTTACTTTGGTCCCTCCCGCTCTGTGGCCCCTAAGCGCTGTGCTCACCGGCCCCTTTCGGAAGGGTATAGCTGCCAATCCTTCTGTGTTAGGGGGGCTCAGTGACATTCATATATGTGTAAGAAAGAACTTTCACACAAAAAAAGACAGAACCTTCTTTTAAGAAGTCATAGTCTATCAAAAAGGCACCCCAACTCAGGTCCATGGGCCCCAGGCTATCGATAGCCCTCTTCAGACTCAGGAGCTGCGGGCTGATGCTGGCACGGTGACACAGGAAGCAGGGGAGCGCACAATGCAGTGTCGCCTGGATCCAAGGTTGGCCGGAGTGTCATGTCACCAACAGCTCTCGGATCAGCAGCTCACGTGGTGCCATCCCTGGAGACAGACCCAGCACCCAAGCAAGCGGGGAGAATGAAGGGCAAGAGAAAGGTTGGTTCTGCTTAGCGTGTCTGTATCTCTGATACAAAAGGTCACACGCCCACAGAGGGGTCACCAGGTTGGGCTCCACCCGCATCTTCATCCAGAAATGTCTTATTGACATAAAATCAAATCATCATACCCGCCCCTCTCCCCATCCTTCAGGTAGAACTAAGCCCTTCCCCTCTGACTCTGCCGCTGCTCTCTCTTCAAGTGTCCATGGTTTCGGGCTCCCAGCTTTTTCAGTATCTGGGGCCATTTGAATCTTGCCTTTCCCAAGGAAATGCCTTCCTAGCAGAATTTCCCAACATGGGCAATGAGACCTGCCATCTGTATAAGTAAGCAGTCATTTGTACCGATGAAATGAGCAGTTACATATGTGCAGATAGGTCCTAATAGGTACCGTATGCCTCCATTACTCATTTCCCCAGCCCCCGGCCTGACTGGTTATCAATGCAACAGATGGAGCAATTTAGCACTAGCTCTCCCCAAATGTCGCCCTTCCCTTCTCTTCCCAAACCCACAGCTCCTCCTGGCACCCCCCACTTCTTTGTCACTGCAAAATGAGTACCTCAGCGCAGTACCCAACATGTGCCCTTAGTTCTGCTGACAGTTAAATGGTGTTTCCTTAATGAGAGTGCCACTCGGGAAATGCACCAGGCCATTGACATTAAAGAGAGGCTCGGCTGACAAAGGCTGGGTTTCCAAACTGCATCCTCGGTGAAAACCAGCCTGTTTGGAGCTGTGTCAGCTGGAAGTCTTTGGAGTGTCTGAAGTTCAGGAATAATTGATGCTGGCTAAGATGACCCAGGATTCTCATGAGATCCGAGGGAGCCATTGTGGAGATGATCCATGAGGCTCAGCCTCTTCTCCAGACTCTCAGAAGCTTGGAACCCTTCAGAGGTGGATGCGGCCCGGGAGCATCCTAGGCCAGCAGGTTTTGATGGCTTTCCTTGGAAACCCTGTAGTCTATGGAGGGGCCTGTGATAGCTGGGAAAGACTGAGTGGAGAGAAAAATCAACCCCTCCCATCCCTGTTCTTCCAGACCTCGACTGTATGTGCTTTTTATTAAATCATTTTATTAGGGGCTCATACATCTCTTACCACAATCCATGCATACATCCATGTGTCAAGCACATTTGCACATATGTTGCCATCATCATTCTCAAAACAGTTGCTTTCTGCTTGAGCCCTTGGTATCAGTTCCTCATTTTGTTCTCCCCCTCTTCCACCCTCCCTCCCTCACGAACCCTTGATAAGTTCTGAATTATTTTTATTTTCTCATGCCTTACACTGACCGATGTCTCCCTTCACCCACTTCTCTGTTGTCCGTCCCCCTGGGAGGGAATTATATGTAGATTACTCATTGGGATTAAGCTGCAAAAAGCAGGAAGGTTAATGGTTCATCCTGGCCCTCTAAATCCTTTTAAGTCTTTCCGGTGTTGGGAGGTAGAGGATGAAGCTATTTTTAAATATTTCACAAAACTTAATAGAGCTTCCACCTTCACTGCTTGCTACCTAAATGTCAAGCTGTGATCCCATCCACACCCCCAGCTCCAATCCACCTCCACTGAGGTGACTCACGGACTGTGCCTCCGGCCCCAGCCTTTGCCAGAACCCCGACAGGATAGATGCCTGTCCAAACCACAAGTCTACTTAGAGCTCTCCAGGCCTCTCAAACCAAAGGTACGCTCTCCTCCTCCCGGTCCAGCCTTCCCACACAGATTCTTCTTCCAGCATCTCAGACAAAGGTGTCTCCATGTAATACAGCTGTACACAGTGGAATCCTACAAATGATCCTTTGTCAGTTCCCTCTCCTTTACCTCCCTTGTCTGGACCGGGACCAGGTCTCATCAATTTTACCTGCTGATGTCGGAGGCTGACTTGAAAGCAGCTAATTTACAGCAACACCTTCGTACACCACTCGCCGCTTTCCATCACCCACCACTGGCAGCAGTTTGGCCCCTGCATCACTCGAATTGGCAATGGTGAAGCTCCTTCCCTGGTCCCCTTGTTTCCATTCTCCTCCTACTCCAAACCAAAGATTTTCAAAACAAATGACAAGACCAGGTTTTTCATTCAATTAAAGTTTTAATATTTGCACTTTGGTCTTATGATGGAGACAAAAACCCTTAGCAAAGGCCAAGACCTCATCACTTTCTACTTAGTCCCTTGCTTCCTGTGTTCCAGCCGCTCCTTGCATGTTTTGGATGTCCTCCCACCACAGAGCCTCTGTCTATGCTGTTGCTTTTGCCTGTAATGCTTTTCCATCCTATTTGTCTAGAGAACTTCTGAGGGCTCACCCTGAGGGCTCAGCTTTGAGGGCTCGGGCCTTGGCTGCTCGCCCCTCCTGGTCCTGTCTCTTCCTCATAGCACTTGTTTTCATAGACTATTTGATGGATGTTGAACTTTCTTCTAAACCATGAACTCTGTTGCAGGGATCATCCCCAGCATCTATAAGTTCTCAGCACACAGTGGATGCAAAGAGAGCATGACAGGAAGTCAAGAAACTCTCTGTGGTGCCACATCTGCAGGTTTGCTGCCATGTCGATGACCAATGTCACATCTGATACATCGATCCATCTCATTGAAGGTCTTCCTCTTTTTGGTCAACCCTCACTTTACCAAGCATGGAGCATTTCCCAAGAACTGGCCTCTCCTGATAATACCCCTAAAGTATTTGAAACAAAGTCTCGCCATCCTTTTTCCCAAGGAACATTTGGGAAGTACCTTTTCTTTCTTTTTTTCTCTTTCCTTTTTTTTTTTAATTAAAAGATCATTTTATTGGGGGCTCTTACAACTCTTACAACAATCCATGCATGAATTGTATCAACCATGTTTGTACATATGTTGCCAGCCTTCTTTTCTAGACATTTATTTTCTATTGAGCCCTTGGGATCAGCTCCTCTTTTTTTCCCTCCCGCTCCCCTAAATGAGTCTTTAGAACCAAAAGAAATAGGCAGGAGTAACACCAGGGCTGGAGGCCGAAGAAGAGCCCTTGCGGACCTTAGAAGACTGAGCTGTTTTCATGACAGAAAATGAAATTGGGGGTGCAACTTTCTTGGAACATTTCTCACCAGTGCAGTTCTCAATTTTCATAAAACCTCTTCCTACAAAGCCCTGTGAGTGCCCTGTGTCCTTCAAAACAAACCTATTAAGATTACCCCCTTGTCATACCTTTTCCAGGACAGATTTGTTTGTTCTTCTGGAAGTCCACAGTTCTTTCAGTATTCTTCACTTGGACCATAATTCAAACGAATTGATTTTTCTTTATCAACTATTAGTCTTTCTTATGCATTGTCCAACTCTCACATGAACACGAGAATCCTATGAGAATACTATTGAAAATATTACGGTGTGGGACTGGACTATCTTGGTCCTAGCTCTTCAACAGGTTAATGACATCTTGTGCAGAACTGCCCATTGAAATTTGGTGTTTGATCTCTGGACTGCTACCTCCATGATTGTTGATTGCAGAGCCAATCAAAATTAAATGCTACACAATTTCAGTCTGTTCTCAGTTTATCATATTCCCTGTTGGTTCAGTTGTAGGGATTCTGATTTTCTTTACATTGAGTTGCAATTGATACTGAAGCTGCAGTCATTGATCCTCCTCAGCAAGTTCTTTTAAGTCTTCCTGACTTTCGTCAAGCAAGGTCGTGTCTCTATAAAGTATGGGTTGTTAATAAGTCTTCTTCCAGTTCTGATATTTCCTTCTTCTTCATAGAGTCATATCTATGATTATCTGCTAAGCATGCAGATTAAATAAGCATGGTGAAAGAATACAATTCGGACACATCTTTCCTGATTTTAAACCACACAGTGTCCCCTTGATCCATTCATACTATTGCTTCTTGATTCAGGTACAGGTTTCCACACGAGCACAATACACAATTAAGTGTTCTAGAATTCTCGTTCCTCTCTCTGCGGTCCTTTCTGTGTGGTCATCATTTGTCATGACCCACACAAATAAATGCCTTTGCATAATCATGAAACACAAACAAACGTCTTTCTCATTTTTCTCTGATTTCAGCCAAGATCCATCTGATGTTGTCAATGATAGTCCTCATTCTGTGTCCTCTTCTGAATCCGACTTAAATTTCTGGCAGCTCCTATTGAATTATCTTAAGTAAAATTTTACTTTTATGCAATATTTATGACACGATTCCATAGTTTCTGCACTCTGTTGGGTCTCCTTTCTTTAGAATGGGAACAATTATGAATCACGGTCAATAGCCAAGGTAGTTATCTTCCTAATTTATTGTCATTGATGATTGAGTGCCTCCAGTGCTTCATCAGCTTGTTGAAACTTTTCGATTGGTATTCTGTTAATTCCTGGAGCCTGTTGTTTTCTGATTCTTTCAGTGTAGCTTGGATTTTTGGTTCTTGAGCATACGCTTTCTTGTGAAATGGTCAAATGCCAGCCAATCCCTTTTGGTACAGTGATTGCGTATTCCTACCTTGTTTCTTTCTTTCTTTCTTTCTTTCTTTCTTTCTTTCTTTCTTTCTTTCTTTCTTTCTTTCTTTCTTTCTCTTTTGATGTTTCTAGCATCATTCAATAGTTTGCCAATAGAATCCTTCAATATTATAACCCAGCACTAGACGTTTTCTTTAGTTATTTCAGCTTGATGTAGAGTCTATTCTTTCTTTTTGGCTTTCTGACTCCAGACCTTGGCATATTCTATTATAATACTTTGTCTTCAGCGCTACTCTCTGAAATTTTATGTTCAGGTGTTTTACTTTGTCTTTCTTCTCTCGGTTTTAGGGACTCTACATTCAAGACACATATCAGCGTCTTTCGGACATTTACACTGATCCTTTCTTTCCTGTCCTTTTGGTGATTGCTCACCATTTTCATGAATGATGTTCTTGATTCCACCCCACAGCTGGCTCTTCGGATATTTTGTCTTTAGTGTTCAATATGTCACATCTGTTCTTGACGTGCTCTCAAATGCAGGTGGGATATATGCAAGGTCATATTTTGGCTCTCATGATTTTTTTTTCATTTTCTTCAACTTCAACCTGAACTTACATATGAACCATTATTAGTCTGTTCCATAGTCACCCTTTGGTATCTTTTAAGTTACTGATATTGAGTTTCTCCATATTCTTTTCCCACAGATGTATTTAATTTGATTTCCGTATATGTGGTCCATGTGTACAGTTGCTGCTTCTATTGCCCGAAACAGGTATTTGTAGTGATGAAGTGGCCCGTCTTGCAAAATTGTATCATGCGATCTCCAGCTCCATTTCCATAGCCAAGGCCAGATTTTCCAACTACTGTTCCTTCCTCTTTATTTCCAACTTTTTCATTCTAATTGCCAAAGGTTAACAATGAGTCTTAGAGCTTAAAGAGCAGTTTTATTTCAAAACAAACAAATAAAACAAAAATTACTCCTGCTAAGTAGTTTTGCTTTTCTTGTTTTTGTTTTGCACCAGAAGCTTTTGAAATTTTTAAGTGGGGAAAAAATAGAAGGGTGTCCTTTTTATTTTTTAATCATTTTATTGGGGACTCATACAACTATTATCACAATCCATACAACCATACATCGTGTCAAGCACATTTTTACATTTGTTGCTGTCATCATTTTCAAAACATTTTCTTTCTACTTGACACATTAGTATCAGCTCCTCATTTCCCCCTTCTCCTTCCCCTACACTCACTCCCTCATAAACCATTGCTAATTTATAAATTATTATTGTTTGTTTCATGTCTCTTACACTCACCGATATCTCCCTTCACCCAATTTTCTGTTGTCCATCCACCAGAGTGGGGTTGTATGTAATATTGTGATCAGTTTCCCCTTTCTCCCCCAACCTTCCCCTTCCCCTCCTGGTATGGCTACTCTCAATATTGGTCCTGAGGGTTTTATCGGTCCTGGATTCCCTGTGTTTCCAGCTCTTACCTGTACCCATGTACATGCTCTGGTCTAGCCAGATTTGTAAGGTAGAACTGGGGTCATGATAGCAGGGAGGTGGGTAGGAAACATGAAAGAACTAGAGGACAGTTGTATGTATCCGCGGTGTTATACTGCACCCTGACTGGCTCGTCTCCTCAGAAGGGGTCCTTGCTAAAGACTGTGAGAGCCTTGACACCTTGGCTAAACATCTGTTGTGTGTGCTGTCTTTTACATGCATTGCCTCGTAATTCTCATAGCAACTCCATTCTTGTTTTCTAGATAAGAAATTCAACACAATTACAATTAGATTCAAAATAACATGTTCAAAGGCACAAACAGGAATGCAACAAAATCAAGACGCAGATCCATTTCTGTCTCACCCCCAAAACAGTGCTCCCGTACACTTATGTTTGTTGTAACACTATTTGCAATAGCCAAAAGGTGTGGACAGCCAAAATGTCCATTAACAGATGAATGGATCAGCAAAAGGTGGAGTATTATTCAGTCCTGAGGCACGCTGCAGCCTTGAAAACACGCAGAGTAAAGTAAACCAGTCACATAAAAGTAAATACCATATGATTCCATAAATCGGTAGATGTAAGTGTAGAAAACCAGAGATGATTAGTGGACATTTGAGACTATAGCTCCCTCTCTCTGCTTGCCTCTAGATTGGATAGTCTAGAAGTTATGACTCTTCTTGCAGTAGTGCAGGGTAAGATGCAGGGAGGCTGAGATCACAGCTGGGGTAGATTTGGGTCATGACAATTGTAATCTGCACTTAATAAATGTGGGAAAGTATAAATTGCTGTTGGTACCTTTCAACTTTCAAGCAGCCCAAAGGTGGGGGCATGGTCCATGTGCTACACTATGCTTATTTTTGCTTAATCATTTGGTTTAATCATAGAAGTCTAATCTTCTATGAAGGATATCGAAGTTTGGTTCCAGGCCAACGCATCTCATGTGTAGCTACCACTCATCTGTCAGTGAAAGTTCGCATGCTACTGTAATACTGAACAAATGTCAACTGAGCTTTCGAAATAAAGATAGGATTGGTGATTAGTTCCAAAAATCAGCCACTGGAATCCTATGGATCACAAAATAATTCAATCTACAACCTACCATGGGGAGAGTACAGGACCCAGCAGTCCTTTGTTCCATCATGCATGGGGTCACCATGAGTCTGGGGTCAACGCAAGAGCAGCTAATAACAATGCATAAATATGATGATTGGCAGGCAAGAGAGCATGATCTTTCTTGTACAAAGGCCTGAATTCAAGCCCTGCACATCAGCCAGGTAACTGATTCATAGCATCATCTTTCTTAGACTCTTCCCTTGTCTGTCAAATGGGGATAATGGTGGTAGTGGCGATTGTGGGATTGTTGTAAGACCATTCCATCAGCCGCTCTTCTAGGGTACCAGGAAGAGAAGAAGGCACGTGTCAACCTAGGTTGCTTAAGGGTGACACTTGAAGCACGCCCCTGTGTCCTAGAGCTATCTTTGAAACCAGATATAATATTAAAACTGAACATCAAATGTATATCCTAGTCCATAATATAACGTTTGTTTTGATCATTTAAAACTTCCCTTGAACTTGCTGAAAATTCAATCTCCAGGAAGAGTGTTATGCTGGGATTTGCACAGCCTCTGAAACACCGTCAGAGGGCCTGGGGCAGACGTCTGTGGGGCGCTGTAGTGCCCCCTGAGTGTAGTGGGATGGGCGGCATTAGCAATCTAGACTGTCGTTTACTGAGTACAGTTTAGGAGCTTAGCCTGAACTTTTTATTTGTTTCCAAAAAGCTATGAATTGGGAATAATTTGCGCATGTTTACAAATGAAAGGACAAATGCTCGGAGAGATAAAATGGGCAGCCCAAGTTCATACAGTACATAAGAGCTTGAGTGAGAATTTGAATCCAGTTCATCATATAAAAGGTCAGCGTTTCATACACCAGGCTCATCCATGTGCGGTAAGTGCCTGGCCTAGTGCCTGCCACATGAAGTGGTTGCCATTGAGTTGATTCTGACTCATGGGGACCCATACGTGTCAGAGTCGCACGGTGCACCATACAGTTTCAGTGGCTGATTTTATCAGCAGTAGATCTGCAGACCTTTCTTTCCAGGGTTTCTTGGGGGGACTCTAAGCACCATCCTTTATTAATCATTTTCATAACTCAGGGACTCCCTCCTGGCACACAGCATGGATTAAAAACCGTTCTCCCTGGCAGTATATAAAAAGTGAAATGAAACCAACCAAACTCAGTGCCATTGAGTCGATGCCAACTCACAGTGACCCTGTTAGCAGGGCAGAAAGAGCCCTGTGACTTTCTAAGACTGCAACTCTTTACAGGGGTAGAAAGTCAAGTCTCTCTCCCTCAGACCTACTGATGATTTTGAACTGCTGCCTTTGTGGATCACAGCCCATTGTGTAACCACTAAGGGATCCTTAAAGGCAACTATTGTGTAATCTGACTTCTGTGGAATATCTAGATGAGGCCAATGTAAAGAGACAAAAGTAGATGCATGTTTACTAGGAACTGAAGGTGTGGTAGTCCTGGTTGACTAGAGAAACAAATCCAGAGACACTCATAAGTGTGTAAGACAGAACTTTATATCAAACAGCAATTGCATATTGAGAAAACATCCCAGCCCAGTCCAGATCAAAGCCATAAGTCTGATATTAGCCCATATGTCTGATAGTAGTCCATAGTTTATCTTTAGACTCACACAGCCCATGCAATGATGCCGAATGCAGGAAGATCATAGGCCAGTGGGTGGAAAGTCTTGTGGATCCAGTGGCTGTGGAAGCATCTCAGCATTGGTGCAGGTCTCTACGTGGCTCCTCCAGCTCCAGGCCTCTGGTTGCCATCAGTGTGGCTCCATGTGGCTTGTTAATAGGAGTGTGAAGGAGAGAGAGAGAGAGAGAGAGAGAGAGAGAGAGAGAGAGAGAGAGAGAGAGAGACTTGCCTCTTCAGGTGACAGAATAAAAAGAGGGGAAGTTTCCAGAATCCTCATAAGAAGGCCATGTCCACAAAGAGGGATCATTAGGCTGTGACCTGATGGACAGACTATATTCCACCCCTTTCATTCTTTTATCAAGTTGACATGAAATTGTGTAACTGCCACAGAGGGAGAGGGAAATGCGAAGTTATTGCTTAACAGGTACTGAGCTTCTATTTTCAGTGAAGACAAAACTTGGTGTGTCAGTCCAGGTTGACTATAGAAACAAAATCATTCAAATGTGTATAAGCAAAGGTTTTATATAAAAGAGCAATCATATATTGAGAAAACATTTCAGCATAGTCCAGTTCAAGTCCATAAGTCTGATATTAGATGATATGTCTGATACCAGTCTATGAATTTCTCTTCAGACTCACATGACACATGCAATGGATGATCACAGGCCAGTGGGTGGAACGTCTTGTGGATCCAGTGGTGGTGGAAGCATCTCAGCGCTGGCGTGGGTCTCCATGCAGCTCCTCCAGCTCCAGGACTCTGTTCCATCAGCGTAGCTCCATGTGACTTACCAACAGATAGGCCAAGCAGAGAAAGTTTGTGTCTGCCCCACCTCCAGGCAGGAAGATAGGAGTTCCCAAAATCCCCAGGAGAAGGCTATGCCCACACAGAGGCCTCATTGGCTGTGACCTAATTGACAGAATTTTGCAAGTTGACAGATTATATAAGTGCCCTTAACAAGTTGACAGTTATATAATTGGCACACTTGAGATAGAGAGAGTGGTGAAGTTTGCACAGTATGGTGAATGTAAGGCATGTCACCGAAGGGTCCAACCCAAATGACTAGCATGGCAACTGTTATGCTGTTTTTAAAATGTGCGAGTGGAAAATGTTGCAGGATGTATAGACATGGAAATAACTAGGGAGTTTAAAGCAACAACGAGGCGGACATAGAGATCCTGGTGCTGTTGGAGTAACTAGCTGAGTGGAATTCTAAAAGGCAGAAGAAGAAAAGCAAGCATGATGGTGGGGCAGGAAGGAGGTAAAAGGAAACAGAGGAAATATCTAGGAAGCAAAGCTATGGAGAGAGGTATAAACATAGGTGTGCACTTATGTAAATATATTAATTCATAAAAATAGAGGTATTGGCCTATGTACATAGATTTATAGGGCAATACATGAGGAAGTGGATGGACTTTGGGCTTCTGCTCAAGTCCACCCTCAATACAAGAACACTTTGTTCTAGCAACCTGGAATTCTGTGATGTTCACCCTCCTGACATGATCGCTGAGGACAAAATGGGTGCATAAGCAAACGTGGTGAAGAAAGCAGATGGTTCCCAGCAATCAAAAGGTTTAGTGTCTGGGGTCGTAAAGACTTGAAGATAAACAAGCAGCCATCCAACAGAGAAGTGACAGCCCCACATGGAAGAAGCACACCAGCTTATGCAATCATGAGATAGCGACAGAATCCAGTAACAGGCACCAGAAGACCCAAATGCATCTGTAGACAATGGGCCATCCCCTCACATAAGGGTCACAAGGAAGGGAGGAGTCAACCAGCATAGCACCAATGAAACACACAATATTCTTCTGGTTCTTGGAGGCTTCTTCAACCCCCATTATCATGACCCAAGTCCCGCCTTTCAGTTCTGGCTAGACCGGAGGATGTACACTGGTACAGATAAGAGCTCAAGTGACACAGCATCTAGGTCAGATCAGAAACAAAAACAGGAGTAGTGATACCTGAAGGATAGGGGGATGGTATGGAGAGAAGTGGGGGAAGGAGGAATTGATCACAATGAAAGATGCATAATCCCCCCACCAGGGGGATGAACAACAGAAATGTGGGTGAAGGGAGACAGGGATCAGTGTAAGCTATGAAAACGATAATAATTTATAATTTATCAAGGGATCATGAGAGTGGGGAGGGGGGAGAATAGCTGATACCAAGGGCTCAAATAGAAAACAAATGTTTAGAAAATGATGATGGCAATATATGTACAAATATGCTTGAAACAATTGATACATGGACTGTTAAGAGAGCTGCAAAAGCTCCCAATAAAATGATTTCAAAAAGAAAAAAAGCTGTTCTCCCTGAATCTGTCTTCCCGAATGTGATGCCCACATGCACCAGCAACACAGGTCATGGGAAGAGCCTACCTCCCGGCCAGAGTGAGCTGGCCTGTCATTTACCATTGAGACAATTAGGATAACATTGCCTTTTGTTCAACAAACAACCCTGTTGTCGTCAGCTCATGGACACCCACGTGTTGTCAGAACAGAGCTTCGTTCCGTTACTCTGGCCTTTCAGAAGTAGAGCTCCAGCCTTCCTTTGCAGATCCCCTGGGGGAACTCAAATCTCCAACCTTTGGCTCAATAGCTGAGTGCATGAACATTTGCACACCACCCAAAGACTCTGCCCGACAGTGTAGCTTCACTTCCCCTCTCCTCGCCCTCTTCAGATCCAAATCTGCCAAGTGCCCCCCCCCAAGGCTATCCAGGTGTTACTGTGTATTAGGTAACCTGGAGAGGTTAAGGCCAGTATCTAGCTTCTATTCCTGGGATGAACAGCCTTGAGGGGAGAAGAAACCACAGCTGAGAGCCAGGAGCCATTTGCAGACCTAGGCTGCGTTCATGTCCTTGGGAGCTTAAATTGCCTCTTTAGAGGAAAGGTAATGGAATTTTCCCTCCAAATGAAGCAATAAAATAAAATATAGAACATTGAACTTCTGAGTGGAAGCAATCTGAACCAAAAGGTTATTATTCCGTTATGTTTTGGTAAAGAGGGTTAGTGTTTGAATAGCACAATAATGACTTTTTAAAATACTCTCTCCCTGGGCAATTTCTTCTCGATTTTAACCACTTTGTGTACAATGGTGATTCTCAGTGTATTCAGCACTTCATTCATCCACCCACCCATTTTATCCATCCATCCATCCATCCATCCATCCATCCATCCATCCAACCAACCCAATGTCAACAAAAGTCCCAATTTGGGCCAGGCAATGACTCAAGCGCTGAGAAAGGTGCATTCCCTGAGCCTCACGTGGGCTCTAACAGAGTCTGAGGATGCCATATTCCCTGGCTCCAGACCTTCCCTCAGCCAGATCCACATTGAACAGTCCCCCTGCCTGAAGAACAAAGGCCCCTCAACGTATGATGCACAACCGTGAAGTTGTGCCCTGCCCTTTACCCGCCTCCAGTGCGCTTCTCTCAGAGGGTCTGTCCTATGGGCCTCATCCCTGGCAGTGATCAGATTTGGTTTGGACAGAGAGAATGCAAACCCCAAACGGTTGCCATCAAGTTCACTCCCAATCATGGCAACACCCTGTGTCCAGTTGAACTCCTCCATAAGGTTTCCTTGGAAGCAGATCCAGTTTTCAGGTTAATAGCCAAGCACAGACCATAGCCATGACCCAGGCACCTTTGGGCACAGAGAGCACTGCTGGAAAGTTCTCTTCACACTGGATCTCGGGATAAACAAATAGTTGATATGGGAAAGTTCTTTATATCTTGGCAAAGAAGGGAGGTATAATTGGATGCTCACCATTTTGCAGCTCCTGATGAATAATGGATTTAGGCATTAATGGCCAAAGTCTGCCAACACCAGGGAGAGAGAGACAATCAGATACTAGATGCTCCCTGTGGATAGCATCTCAGAGACAGCGATGTGGCCAAGGTTTCAAACCTGCATTTTTTTAAAGCCCCTAGAGCCAAATTCCAATTTATAGAAAATCCAGAGGAAAGAGGAACTTGTTAAATGCCACCAAGGGACTGCAATTAGCAATGTCCATATTGTGGGAATCTCTGGAGGATAAATGACCTAGCTTCTTCAACATCAACAACAAACTGTGATAGATGGTGGAAGAATCTAAAGATGTAAAAAGTTCTGTAGGGGACATATTAACTGATCCAAGAGCAGATTTTATTTGATACCAATTCAAACAAATAAACTGAAAAAAATCTTTAAGACACGTGGGGAATTTAAACATGAACTAGATCCTTAGTGATATTAAAGAATTATAATTGATTTAAGGTGTGTGTTGAGTTAGCGTTCTTTGTTTTTCAAAGAGAGTCTTTGTTTTAGGGAAACATACTATGTATTCACATATGAATAATGTGAGCTGTAGAATTTGTTCCCAAGCCTTCTAGGGTATGGAGAAGAGAGATTAGAGAAGACACAGGTGATCCGCAGTTGACAATTGTCAAAGTTGAGTAATGGGTACACAAAATTCAGAGATACTTTTGTGTATACATTTGAAAATTTTCATTGAAAATAAAAACAACACCTGATAAAAGGTGGTTAAAAGAAGGTTCGTTAATCTAACAAGTATCTTTTCCGCCCTAACTGTGTGCACAGAGTGTTCTTTAGAAGCAAGGATGACAAAGCTTCATCTTACATACTTTGGACATGTTGTCAGCACAGAATAGTCCTTGGAGAAGGACAACATACTTGGTAAAGTGGAAGAACAGCAAAACAGAGGAAGGCCCTCAACACAGGCCCTTGACACAGTGGTTGCAACAATGGACTCAGGAGTAGAAACAATCGTGAAGGTGTCTCAGGACTGGGCAGTGTTTCCTTCTGTTATGCATAGGATCCCTATGGGTCAGAACCGACTCTGTGGCACTTAACATGCTTGGTAGATGATTCTAGGTGCTGAGACGCATCAGAAACAAAGCAGACAACGATTTCTTGCCTTTGGGGAGTTTATATTCTGGTGGAGCAAGACAGACAATGAATAAATAAGCAAATGCTGTGGTGTGTTAGAGGAGCTACAGGACGATAGTGGAGGGCAGGCAGGCTGAGAGGGACTCGTCATTTAAACTAGATCCTTGGGACTTGTATGCAAAGATTTGACACTCGACGGAGTGAGGCCCATGATTCTCTGGGAGAAGGGAGTGCCCAGGAGAGGGGCCAGCCCACCCAGGCAAAGGCCATGCTACCGTAGAACACTTGCTGTTTAGGCAGCAGCGAGGAAGTCACACCGCAGGTGGGACCTAGTGACTCTGGAGACAGGTAAAGCATGAGAGAGACTAGAGAGGTAAAGGGTAAAGCAACTGGGTCAAATCATGGGGACCTACAGGCCTCGCCTGCTTTTCTAGAATTGTCCTAACCAAATGCCACCCAGCAGGTGGCTTTGAAGAGCCGAAGAAGATCGTCTCACAATTCTGGATGTAGAAGTCCAAACCAGGCTGTCAGTCACGTTCATTTCTTCAGAGGCCTTTGCGATAGAAACTGCTCTAGGTCTCTCTTCTAGCTCTGGGTGGATTCTGCCAATGATTTCCTTGGTGCAGAGACTATCACGCTCCTATTTTATTTGTTTAGAGTCAAACTAATCTCTTTCTCCCCTTACTAACCACGTGACCTTACATTTCGACTCCTGTCATCCTTTGCATGAAATTCCGCACAGCGTTTGGAATGTCCCCCTCCTCTCTGTTCTTCTGTAGCAACCCCATCGTCACCGCTCCATGTCCATCCCAGCCAGTCCTGCTTTCAGAAGGTCTCCCTGGACTTCAGTAGGATGATGTGTAGCCTCTGTTTCATGGAAGCATCCTGTGCTAAGCACCACGTGTAATTCATTTCTGTGTGCACAGCACAGCCTATAAACACTCAGAAATGATCTCTTGTTTTAATTTAAACTCTCGAATGGCGAGACAAGGAACCCAAACATGTAAATGTCTGCATGTGGGCAGGACTAAAGAGCCCACATGCCGCTGTTAGCTGCAATAGCCGCTGTTAGCTGCAATAGCCGCTGTTAGCTGCAATAGCCGCTGTTAGCTGCAATAGCCGCTGTTAGCTGCAATAGCCGCTGTTAGCTGCACGGTCTGGATTATCATTATGGCAATCATTTTGCTGCCATGTGAATAAAACCGATGTTTGTCTGGCCCTTCAGTCGTACATATGTTGGTACAGCAAGCCCACACAGTGCAAATCCATTGAAAAACAACAGCTGAACGTAGTCAGAATAAGTAGCAGTGTTACAGTTAGAGAGGGCTGACTTTCCCCGTGTGCAGAGCACAATGTCTAAGCCAGGCACGGTTGAGAAGACTTCTGTCTCTTTCCCAGATCCTGAAATCAAAGAGAAATTTGCTTGTGGCATCAACTCTGCATCTTAAAAAAGCAGCACATTAGCATCAACAATGGGATTAATTAGGCTTCCCTGGAAATGGTTCCAACAAAGGCCTGCGCACTTCTCTAGGAAGGTCAGGCTCTGACACGCATTGCGGCCGCAGCCCCTGGTAATCGCTTCTGTGCAGACAGCACCGCACCGCCATGGCGCAGAGGACATCAACGCAGCTCTGCGGTCTGATGAGGTCAGACGTGGCGCCCAGGGGAGACATCCAAACGCCAGCCTTCCCCACGGGGCTAGCAGCCACAGTGCCTGCGCCCTGGAAATAGAGTCTTCAGGGAAAAAGAAGGGGGAATCGAGGGCTTTGAAGTCTGGTCTAAGTCCTGCCATCCCTCTCTCTGAGCCTCATTTTTCTCCTCTGTATGATGGGAGTAACAGGCTTTATGAGGCTGTCCTAAAGCACAAAGGAAGTAAGGTGGTGAAGCTTGAGTCATTTGTTTTGTTTGTCAATTCATATATATCAAGAGAGAGAGAGAGAGAGAGAGAGAAGAGAGAGAGAGAGAGAGAACGTGTGCATATTTTAAAGAAGCCTAAATTTGAGTCATTCGAATAGCTTCTGGCTTCCAGGGTTGCAGGTCCCACAGTGGTTAAGTGATGAGCTGCTAACTGCAAGGTGGGTCGTTCAAACTCGCCGGTCCTTTGGTTCATGAACGAGGGGGCAGTCTGCTACCATAAAGATTTCCACCTGGGAAGCCCTACGGGGCAGGTTGACTCCGTCCCACAGTCACTATGGGCTGGAGCTGAGGGAGTGGCTTCGCTGGTTGCGGCGTGTATTGATTTCAACACAATGAGTGCTGTTCCTCCTTTGCTGTTGATCGCTGGATCTATTTATTGTCATCAGTGTATCTTAGAAGAGAAATGTTATCGTCTTTAAGTAGAGAATGCAAGATTTTAAAAATGACAAAAGTGAACATTATTTAAATCACTATTAAATAAATATATATTTGTGTACCACCAGAAACCATTCTATTCACCACCAAGGAGAGTCCTGCCTGGGTAGTCAAATGGTCAGCACACTTAGCCGCTAGTGAAAAGGTTAGAAGTTCAAGTTCGCCCCAAGAGTGTAGCTCAAGAATGCTGGCGGTTACTCTAGAGCCTTGGAGAGAACAAGGCCCTGAGGACACTCTGAATTTGAACTACTGGCCTCCAAAACCTTGAGACAGTAACTCTCTGTGTTTGTCATTCACCCAATTTGTGAGATTGTGTTACAGTCACTGTAGAGAAGGACTGCCTGGTGGTGCAGTCAGTAAAGCACTCAGAGGAACTTTGAAGTCAGCAGTTGGAAGCTACCTGAGCCACCCTGCTGGAGAAAGACGTGGAGGCCAGTCTCTGTAAAGAGTTAATTTCCAACTGATACAACCCCCCACTCTGATTGGAATCACAATAGATGGTCTTGAGGAGATGGTCTTGTGGAAGCAAAACAGAGATCAAAATCCAAAATCCTAAAGAGGGCCAGGCTCACTGGGAATACAGGATGGAGAGAGGCCCCATGATAGCCTGCCAAACCTGGACCTGAACTCATTCCCCAGGTTCACTTTTCACCAAACAAGACTGTAAAATGAAGCAATAGTGCCCAGAACGAATGTGATCTTCAGAACAGCCGGGCACCAGGACCAAAGGAACAACATTGCCTAAAGCAGATAGCTCAGAAGACTGGAAGGGCAGAAGCGAGGGCTGCATGGGAACAGGACCCAGGGAGGAAGCAGGAAGAGTTCTGATAGGTGGAGGGGAGGGATTGCAACCAATGTCAAGAGACAAAAGGAGTATAAATCGTTGAATAGGAAATGAATTTGCTCTGCAAACGTTCACCCCAGCCATCATTAAGGGATAAAAAGGGGCCAGGTGGGGGGCATGGTGAAGCAGATTACAACCCTGAAAATCCTATGGAACAATTCGACAGCACCCTCTTCCTGAGGTCACAAGGTGTCAGAATTGACTTGATGGCACACAGCCATCACAGACGCACAAATCATCACAGACAGCTGTGTGACTCCAGGAGAGCCACACTTCTCCTCTCTAAACTCTTTTGTGACTTCTCTGTTCTCGGTTGCTGGACATAACCCTGGCTGATGTTACCCTGCAGCATCCATTCATGCATCTTACAACCACCCCTGGCACTTCTCTGTGGGCTACATCCTCCTCCACCGTCAGCCTACCTGACCCTGGTGGCCTGGACTCCACCTTGGCCCGGGATCCCCTGACCTGGGACTTGAGCAATCAAAGTGCTGTGACCCCTGGGACAGGGAGCGGGTGACTCGGGGTGGGAACCTGCCCTGAGACCTCCCGTCAGGATGGATTCCAGAACTGTGTTGGGAACGCTGAGTCAGAGAGGCTTAGTGCTTTCCCGCCTGCTTTCAGCCAAGATATATGAATCCCTGGAGGTCTGTGCACTCATTTATGATCCTTCGGCAGGACTTGCGAAGAAGAAGCACACTGAGGAAATAGGCTAATGCGGGGAGAAAGAAAGTCATGCTGTCCACGTGATTTTGACCATGGATCCAGCCTTGCCTGAAGTCCCTGTCCAGTTATTGTGTACTTACACATGCATATTCTGCAAGTCTCTTCCTGCCCCTCACACTTAGAAAGGCTCAGCCTGCTGATACGGGAGTTCATTGGAGCTCCGGAAGGAGGGGCAAAGCACTGGGGCCCAGGAGGAATGGCACAAATGGAAACTGGACCTGGTTTCCTTCAGGGCAGGGAGTGGTTGTGAGTTGGACTGCCACCCACAAACTCTGCAGTTCAAAGCCACCAGCCACTCCTTGGGAGAATATGAGGCTCTCTACTCCCGTACACAGTTAAGAGTCTCAGAAACCGGCATGGGAAGCTCTACCCTGTCCTATAGGGTTGCTATGGGTTGGCATGGACTCGATCGGTGGGAGTTTGGTTCGGGGAGTTTGGGTTTGGTTTGACTCAGGGCACCTGAGTGGTCAGAGAAAACCGGGATATGGTTTCCTGTGCCTGCCATGATGTGTTTGGAATCAGGCATCAGAGAGATGGGCCCAACACCATCTCCCTGTGTTTCCCACTATCTCCCACCACTCACCATGCCAATAAGAAGCCTACGGGGTGGTGAGGAGACTGCTCTGCCCAGAGATGATGGAGGGGCAGCGGAGAACTAGCTAACGGCACAGAGGCTAACCCATCTGTATCCCAGAAGAGATGCCCTGGAATGCAAGGATCGCCACAGTCTTTCCCAAAGCCTGGAAGTCAGCCAAACAGTTCCCATCAAGTCAGTGTCAACTCCCGGTGACCCTGTGTGTGTCAGAGCAGAAATGGGCTCCACAGGGTTTTCAGTGGCTGATTATTTTGGAAGCAGATGACCTCATCTTTCTTCCAAGTCCTTCTGAGAGGAGACTCAAACTAGCAGCCTTTTGGTGAGCCGCTGAGGGCATTGACTGTTGGTACTGCACAAGGGCTCCTCTGGTACTACACACCCCACAGCAAGCTCTCTGCTACCAACCCATTCCAGCTCGTCTCAGTCACTGCCACCGAGCCAAGTCTGCCACAGAGTGACCCTACAGCGCAGGGCAGAGCTGCTCCTTTACGTTTCTGTGACTATAAACCTTTACAGGAATAGAAAGCCTCATCTTTCACCAGTGTTGTTGCTGGTGGGTTTGAACCAGTGACTTGTGGTTCAACCACACCAGCATTGCTTCTTTTCCAACTCAGAGCAACCCTGGGGGTTGCGACCCTTTGTGGCTCAAATGACCTTTTCACAGGGGCCACCCGATTCATAACAGCAGCAAAATTACAGTTATGAAGTAGCAACGAAAATAATTTTCCGGTTGGGGGCTCACCACAACAGGAGGAACTGTATGAAAGGGTCGCAGCACTAGGTAGGCGAGAACCACTGCTCTGTGGGGTTTGGGAGACCATCCATCCTTGTGGGAGCAGATAGCCTCTACTTGCTCCCACACTGTGCACATGGAATAATCAGGTTCCACGAAATGCACATCACGCGCGTCCCTTCACAGAGAGCAATAAGGACCAGTCTGGGATGCACATCTGGTTTCTTTCTTATTTATTTTTCCTCTGCACTGTCCCCTCTGAGAAGCAGGACAAATTATAGCCCTCTTCTGACATCCAGCCTCCAGCAGGAGCTCTGTACATGTTTGCCGATGGCTATCTGGGCCTTGGCAGTCTGGGGGAGAGGAAACAGAGGCGGAGGAGCTGGGGTCGTGACTGCAATACGAATGGACGTGTGCACTAATAGATCCTCCTGAGTAATTAGCTCCTAAGTCAAAAATTGCAGGCCCCAAAGGGTCACCCTGTTTAATACAGTGCTCAGAGCTCTCAAGCCGCAAACCCGCATTGCGTCTTGGTCATGCAGGAGCTTCAGAAGCAATGGTATCTTTTGGAGCAGAAAGCTCCCCTTGTCCATCCTTGTGGTTGCTATTTGTCAGCCACCTGCCCTGGAGTTGGCCCTGGTTCAGCACATTCCTGTGCACACAGAACGAAGGACTGCCTGTTCCTGAGCTGGCCCCTACATGAAGACTGCACAACTGTGATCATAGGGTTTGCATGCGTTCATCTAGATATTTAATTAGATCCCCAGGCCTTTCTTCCTAGCCCGTCTTAGCCTGACGGCTCTGCTGAAATGGACTCAATATCATAGCACCTCACAAACCTTCCCTGGCCAGTGACTGGTGGCTGGGGATGAAGGGCCTTGGCTTGGGCAGGTCTCCCACGTGTTGAGGCACAAATTCTCCCACGGAGCCACCATGTCCCCCTTTGCAATCACTCTGAGGCTGATGGAAAAGGTGGGCTTCAACTCTACCAGCTGCTCCACGTGAGAAAAGACATGGTGATCTTTCCCTGCAGAGAATTACAGCCTCCGAAATCCTATGGGGCAGTTCAACTCTGCCAGATAGGGTTGTGTCGAGCAGAAATGAACCCACTGGGAGATGACAGAAAGAGCAACGCGTGGGCCTTTCAACCGAGGTCGCTTTCGTGGCCGATGACTCACACCAGTGCCCTGCATGTGTTTATTTCCATGGCCCAGTATGACTAAAATTTCCTTTGAATGTCTTTAGATAATGCCGGCATCACACACTGTGATGTGACCTGGGGCCTTCCGGGGGCCTGCCAGGGACACCTGACCTGCCTAGCTGGCCCCTGGAGACCTGTGCCTCACAGAGATTTCCATTTTGAGATGGTGTTTACAACATGCTTGTTGGTTTTATGTAAATCCCCATTTCTCTGGGACAGCAAATAACATGCTGCTGTTGTTGTTATGTTGTGAGGTGCCACGGAGTGTGTTCTGACCCAGAGCAAGCCCATCCACAGCAGAAGGAAGCGCCGGCTGGTCCTGGGCCATCCTCACAATGGCTCCTGTGCGTGAGGCCAGTGCTGCAGCCGCTGGCTCCGTCTAATGTCTTTGAGGGGCTTCCTCTCCCTGATGCCCCTCGACTTCGATGACGGCCTCTCCGGGGACCGGTCTCTCCAGATAACACGTCCAAAGTATGTGAGATCAAGTCTCCCATCCCTGCCCCTAAGGAGCACTCGGGCTATATTTCTTCCAAGACAAATTTACTTTTCCGTTTGGCAGTCCATGGTCCTTTCCTTGCTGGCATCACAATGCAAATGGATCAATTCCTCTTCAGTCTTTCTTATTCAGCGTCCAACCTTCACACGTACTTGCGGCAATTGAAAATACCCTGACTTGGAGCAGGTAGTCCTCAAAACACCATCCTTACTTTTAAATACTCTGACTGGGCCTGGTGCAACAGATTTGCCCAGTGCAATGCATCCTTGGACCGCGTGACTGCTGCTTCCATGAGCATTGATTGCGGATCTACGCAAGACACAATCCTTCACAACTTCAATCTTTTCTCCATTTATACTGATGTTACCTATTGGTCCAGTTGGGAGAATTTTATTCTTCCTGCAATGAACTGTAATCCTGACGGAAGGCTGTAATACTCGATTTTCATCCACAAATCCCTCAAGTGCTCCACACTTTCAGCAAGCAAGATTGGGTCATATGAATATCGCAGATTGTTAATAAGTGTTTCTCCAATCCAGATGTTGAATTGTTCTTTATAAAATTCAGCTTCTCTCATTACTGATCACCTCTTTGCCTAGTTCCACCCCATCACTTTGTAGGACTTAAAAGACCACACCAGTTATACCACTAGTATTTCAATTACAAACAGGCTCATTTATGGTAGACATATTGTAGCAGAACATGCAGACATAGAGAGATTTGGAAGAAAGGCCTGGAGATCTACTTCTGCCAACAAAATCCCTATGGATCACAAAAGGGTGTTGCCTGATGTGGTGCTGCCAGAGGAGCCCCCACCCCTCTAAGTGGCAAGGCGCTCACAGTAGCCATAGACACAACAATGGACGTGCACACACCAGCATCATGAAGCTGGGGCAGGACTGGGAAATGTGTCCTTCTTGTGCCTGGTGTCAGCCAGGAGGTGTCAGACCTGACTGATCGGCAACCAGCCAGCATCATCGTGGACCGATGGAGCACATTTTGCTACCCCCGCCCCCACCCCAGCATTCAATTCACAGCAATTCAATAGGTAATGCTAATTAAAGAAAGGAAGGAATTTCTGACACCCACCACACCTACCACAGTGACTGGCATTTGGCAAGCTCAGTCCCTAGAAAATGACATCATGCTTGGCAAAATGATGGCGACCTCAGTGAGCTGGATTAGCATGATGGTTTCAACCACGGACTCACAACATTCATGAGGATGTCGCAGGACCAGGCAGCTTGTCTTTCTGCCATTCTGAAGGTTCCCTTGAGTTACAGCCAACTTGATGGCAGCTAACAGTGGACAAAACAGTCTCTCAGAAAGTCATCCGTAATTTTATCAAATGGACTCTGACACTTCTAGGAAACCCACCCCAAACCGACTTAGAAACAATGCAACTGGGGAAAATAGTTTTAATTATTGCCTTTGCAATTAAACATCTCAGGGCTAACTCCAGGCATGACTTGACGCAGGGGCTGGTGCCAGGCCACCAGGTTTCCCATCTTCTGGGCCCACACTCCATAGTCCCTCCATTATGGCAGCAAGTCCTGTTTCTAAGCCAGCTGGGAAGGTGTGCATACTTCCTCCAGGCTCCTCCAGCCCTCTGTCTGGAGTTGCTCTGATCTAATCTAATTGTCTTGGCTGGAAGCCTGTTTCCAATCAATGGGACAGGAAGGGAGTGGGGGTGAATCATGTTTACTGAACCTCAAGTTTGGGGGCTGAGGGAGTGAGAGCTGTATTCCAGCAAGCCTGTGTCCTAAGAAGGTTGGTGGAATGGGTCCCCACAGTAGAACCAGGGACGGTTACCGGAAGTATAGTAAATGAATGCTGGGGGCGGGGGGGCGGGGGTAGCAAAATGTGCTCCATCAGTCCACGATGATGCTGGCCGGTTGCCGATCAGTCAGGTCTGATGCCTGCTGGCTGACACCAGGCACAAGAAGGACGCATTTCCCAGTCCTGCCCCAGCTTCATGATGCTGGTATGTGCACGTCCATTGTTGTGTCTATGGCTACTGTGAGCACCTTGCCACTTAGAGGGGTGGGGGCTCCTCTGGCAGCACCACATCAGGCAACACCCTTTTGTGATCCATAGGGATTTTGTTGGCAGAAGTAGATCTCCAGGCCTCTCTTCCAAATCTCTCTATGTCTGCACGTTCTGCTACAATGTGTCTACCATGAATGAGCCTGTTTGTAATCGAAATACTGGTGGTATAACTTCCAGCATCACAGCACTAGCAACACAAAACACAGTATGACAAACTGACCCAGTGGCAGGGGGTGGTGGTGGTGGGGGTGGGCACGACTATTAGCATCTAATGAATGCCTTTGCTAGGACCCCTGGTTGTGTAGTGGGTTATGTGTTGGACTCCGAATGGCAAAGTCAGCAAGTTTGAAAGCACCAGCCAGTCCAAGGGAGAAAGATGAAGCTTTCCATTCCCATACAGAGTCACTGTCTTGGAAACCCACAGGGGCAGGTCTACCCGGTCCTGTAGGATCACTATGAGCCAGAATTGCGTCGGTGATGGGGAGCTTGGGTTTTGATTTCTGTGTATTTGTGGTTCCAGTCAGGATGAGGTTTCTAGAGACATTAGAGCAGGACCTTGATGGCCAAGAGGGCCTCTGTCTGTCGAGGGGAGGCTTTGCTCTACTCACTAGGGTATATAGACATTGTCCCTTATCTCAGTCCCTTCCTGGCAGTGCTCATCCCCCAATCCCATCCTACTGTGGATTCACACCTAATGAACTGAGCAGAAATCGCCTGATTTGTCATGGAAATGCCCCGTTCTTGTGAGAGCCTGAACTGAGCTTGGCTTTGTAACCACAGAAACCTAATGATCTTCTCTTCATAAAGTGTGTGTATAGACCACTTTCTCTAATTAATCAGTTCTATTTCTTGTGCGGGGCCATTTGGGGGATCTGAGATGGGAAGTCCGTCTGGAAGGCTGAATGGGCCCAAGAAGCCATCCAGGGCTAAGCCAAGCTCAGCCAAGATGCACCCATCCCAGGTCAGCTGTGCAGAGAGAGGGCCCTTGCTCACCACGCAAAACCCTGCTGTTCTGGTACTCGGAAAGGAAAGGGGAACTATCCGCCTGTTCTCTGTCATTTGACTTTAAGAAATGGAAAAATATTTATACTCTGGTCATGGCAAGCTTGAGTGTGAAGGCTAATGTAAGAGATTCCTGCCACTCCCCAGCTCACATACACACTTATCTGGCCTTTGAGCTCCATCAATCCCTCTGCTCTGTCCACTCCCAAGGACAAGCCAACTCTCTTTTTGAAGGCCTCTACCCTGGCCCAGAGGAGCTCTGGTGGCATAGTGGTTATACATTGGGCTGCTAACTTCAAGGTCATCAGTTTGAAACCTTTAGCAGGTCCTTGAGAGAAACATGGAGCTTTCTACTCCTGTAAAGAGTTACAGCCTCAAAAACACATAAGGGCAATTCTTCCTGTCCCCATGAGTCGGCTTCGACTCAACGGCAGCGGGTTTGTTTGTTTGGTTTTTATCCTGCCCCAGATAATACCTCATCCTTGCTCTCCAAGTCATTCCAGCTTGGTACCACAGCTGCTACCTGGAGTGTCTGTCAGCAGCCACTAATGCTGCTGACCAGCTCAGCTCAGACACTGGTCAAAGTCACGCTACCAAGCGGAATAATCACTCCCGTGAGGAGCAGGTCAGCATCCTCCAAGTCTGTGTGTTACTGCGTATGGCAAAACTTACACAGCACGAGAAGGGGAGACTACTGTAGATCATCTGGATGGGCCCCATGTCATTAAAGGGGAGCCGGTGGGTGGTGCAAACAGTTAACACACTCAGCTGCTAACTGGAAGGTTGAAGGTTCAAACCCATCCAGAGGTGCTTCAGAAGAAAGATCTGGCGATCTCCTTCTGAAGGATCAGCCCTAGAAAACGCTGCGGTGCACAGCTCTACTTTGACTCACACAGGGTGTCCAGGGCTGGAACTGACCCTAGGGATCCAGGCTTTGATTTTTAATCTGGAATTCGGACTCTCGGCCTCTCCTCTACACCACCAACCCCCCCCCCCCACCCTGCTGCTGCAGAAGCACTACTGGATGTGAACCATGACCCTAGCCCTCAGTGAGTGTATTTCACTGGGCGGCTGGCTGCCCGGTGCTGAGCCAAGTGCTTCAGACGCCTGTCCCATGTAGTCCTCCCAGTGGCCTCAGGGGAAAGTGCTCATGGGTCCCACTGGAGAGGTGAGGCAACAATTGTTCAAGATCAAGATCGGTGGAATCTTTGACCCCCAGTAGCTGTGAAGGTGACCTTACTTAGAAATGGCTCTTTGCCCTGTCACCAGTGAAGTCAGTATGAGGCCCGATGGAGTCAATTGGGTCTATACCATGTGTTGGTAGGTGCCACAGAGTTTATTCCAATTCACAGCAGCCCCATATGGCAGAGTCGAAGCACCCCATAGGGCTTTCCAGGCTGTCATCTGTATGGAGGCAGAACTTCAGGTCTTTCTCCCATGAGGCTGCTGGGTAGATTTGAACCACCGACCTTTCCATTCGCAGCTGAGTCATTAAATGTTGCTCTATCAGGACTCCTTTTAATCCACTGTGAGTAGTGTTCTTTTAAAAGAGCAGTGGGGTAAAGAGACCACTGAGAGAAGACGGCCAGGTGGCCGTGGGGGCAAGGATGGAGCTGTGCTGCAGCTGGAAGCCAAAGAGCACCGGGGACCCCACAGAACCTTTGCAAAGCCCATAGCCTGCTGACACGGGGAAATCAGACTACCAGGCCCAGAACGGGGCAAGCAGGCGTTTCTGTCGTTGAAGCCACCATTTGGTGGCACTCTGCGATAGCAGCCCTAGGAAATCGAGACAACTTGCTACGTGGCAGGACCAGCATGCAGATGGACACAGTTCTTTCTAAGTCCCAAGAGGGTGCACTTCACTGCATGCCATCTTGCCCCATGCCACCATCCTTCCTTGTTCTGACCAGGCAGCAATCTTTCAAAGCTGCCAGAAAGTCCATTGTGTTGATAGTCATGGGCTTGGTGCTCAGTGTTGGTTAGGGCTTTGCCTCACCTAGAGAAGTCAGTGGTGAGGGGGCCGGGCACATCTCCTGACAACGAAACACTACAGCTACACTTGCTGAAACAGACTAGAAACTATCAGCTGCTGGCCACAATTGGACCAGAGATATGCTGTGTTTGGGTTTGTTCTCTCTCTCTCTCTCTCCCTCCCTCTTTGTGTGTGTGTGTGTGTCTCCTCCCTCCATAAAATGTGGATGCTTCCCATACTTTAAATTTCTTTTGCATTACCATATTTCTTTTCTTATTTTAGCATCCTTGAAATAAAGATGCATCTTAAGACCACCATCGGCAAGGCATCAGTTGTGACATGTTGTCACTTCTTGCACATGTGCCATCAGGACCTGCAGAATGGGTGTTAGAAGCTTGCAGGAAAAAAAAAAATCCCGGAGGCAAAAGTGGAGCAGGCACAGAGGATGGTTTTGTGCAGAAAAATAGTAAATTTCAGATGCCCGATGGAAACACCTCACCGAATCAGGTTCTAATTCCAGAGATACTTCGGGAGCCGCCCCCCCATCCCCACCCCCAACCAATTGATTTTTGTCTCTGAGTTTCTTTTTATGTATTCCTAGGTTTGATAGGTAAAAGGAATGTCCTGTGTAATGCTCACAGATGCTCCTCAGAGATGTCTAAAATGAAACTGATATAGGATGAGAAAGCCTTGGGTCACTATTGGCGAAGGGTTTCTTCCGTCATGGTACATGGAAGAAGAATGCAGCTCATCACTGATAATATCTTAAATTTAATGAAATATGGTGTTTATATATATTAAAATAAGAACACCCTAAAAACTGCCTTGCCAGCCTCTATCCAGAAACGTAGAAAAGCCTGGTACATTGAAGCCTTCGTTACTGCATGGCGCCTTTAACTAGAGAGCCAACCACTGCCCTTTGGAAGGGGGTCCGTTACATCTTGGCTTGCCACAGTCCCCACCGCCAATCCCTGTTACCTCACACCAGAATTTCTCCAGTCAGTCAGGCGGCTGTCTGGCTTCTGTGAACATTTGAACTTGTCACCCCTCTCCCAAAACAAGAGAGGCTCAGAGTTATCTGGTTGGGAAACTACAATACACACACAAGCAACAGGTTCGGATTGTTTCTTTAGATGCCCTGTTGAGGGAGAGGAAGTGTGAATCCAGAGGCAAGAACAGTTACAGGGCAACGGGAAAGGAGAGAACCTTCCCAGAGGCACCCAACGCTGCACCTTGGGGACATTTCCTTGGCAGTATGGCAGTGTTCTCCTCTGTACCATGGTAGGCCATAGGCTCCCAGATCAGAGGAGCATCCCACAGCTACATGTAGGTCACTCCGGTGAGTGTGACAGAGATGCTCAGGCATGGCTGAAACGGAGCAGAGCAGGCAGGCCGGGCTTGAGCTGAAATCCTGCATTCTCAGGCACTCATTCCCCTATTTGCAAAACATTGCCGCTTACTGCGAAGGTCCAGCATCACGCTAGAAAATGGGACACAAGGATGTAACTCTGGTCTAAGGAGAAAGCGAGCCTCATAAAGTGATATTACATAGGAGTGTGGTACGAAAAAAGAGAGGGGCCATAACCTACCATGAATCAAGCTTGTGCATCTATAAAGTAAGGGGCCCCTCGTTTTCCATGGAAGACCCAGTCTTGGGGCCCGGTCAATGTACCTTATCAGCGGAGGCTTGCACACTGCTGCAAGGCTGAACACGTTCCAGCAGAGCTTCCGAACTGAGAGAGACCAGGAAGAGCAGGCTGCCGCTCTACTTCTGACGATCAGCCGGTGGCAGCCCTGTGGAACCCAGTGTTCGGGTCTTCAGCTGAGCGTGGGGCCGAGAACCAGGCAGCTTTTCATTCCGTTGTGCGCGGCGTCGCCGTGAGTCAGGGGCCTCCTCCCAGCCGCTCCCAAGCACTCCTCAAACACCTTCCCATTTATAACGGGGACGGAATGACTCCTTGTGGGGTTTTTCCACCGGCAGAGAGATTCTTGGAAGTAAGGGTGGTTACTGCTTTTTTATTTTGAAATGTATACTTAAAAAAAAACTATTTTACATCATGCACATACCATGTATTTCAATGGCTCAAATGCATCTGAAAGAGTTGTACGACCCAGGGCGGAGATTTCTATTTGGAGATGCCAGGCCCATGCCACCCAAGCGACTTCCAGACAGGTTTTTGAAAGATGCCTACTTGCCTGGCGGACAGCGAGACGTAGGCGGCAGGACGTCCTTCTGCACAACTGCAGCATTGTCTGCTTTGAACCACGCTGATGTGGTTAGGGGGCTCTGAGCAAACAAAACATCTCAGGCAAGCCTGGAGTGTAGGTCCTGTCCTGCTGACCACAGAGAGCCTTTGAAAGACGTGAAGGAGCGGTAGTAAAGCAGACATGAGGAGGAGCAATTTCAGAGGCACGAGGGAGGAGCTTTGGAGCGACAAAGCCTGGAGGCGAGTTCGAGTGAGGTTGCTATTGAGCGAGGCGTGTTGGGGCCTGGCAGGGATGGATTTCAAGAAGGGAACAGAGCAGTGAGAAGTCCAAATTAGGTTTGGAGGGTGTTTTAGATTTGACGCCACGAGCTGTGCCAAGTAGGATACCCCACATCTCAGTAGCTTACGTTTAGTTCTCATTTATATCAAATCCAGCTGGTGACTCTACTCCACATCATCATGCGGGGACCCAGCCTCTCTCAGTTTCGGGACTCTGACACCCCACAAAAGCGCTCTCTTGGTGCTGTTGGGTAAGTACCAGGCTGCGAACCGCAAGATGGGCAGTCCAAACCGACCAGCTGCTCTGTGAGCATTTATAGTCTCAGAAACCCCACCGAGGCTCCCTGTGAGTTGGAATGGACTTAACAGGCATGGCTTTGGTCTTGTCATTCCCGGCACCTACCATCCAAAGCCAAACCAGTTGCCCTTGAGGTGACTCTGACTCAGGGCAGCCCCAGGTCTAGCTCTGGGCTCATCAGGGCTTCCGGTGGCTGGTTTTCCGGCCGTGGATCCCCAGGCCTTCCTTCGATCTGACCGTTCAGAGCCCATCTTCCCAGCTGGCACAGGGGAAACACAGCAAAAGGACCTGCCAAAGGCGTTTCATGGACCAGATCTAGAAATGCTGAGGCCATTTCTGACCACATGAACCAGAACTCAGTCCCATGGCCACAACTAACTGCAAAGGAGGCTGGGAGATACATCTACATGAATATTCAGGAGGAACAGGACCCCAGAACATGGACTCTGCCTCAGATGTGAGAAAGAAACGTGGCTACACGTTCCCAGTCTAACCCGGCCAGGGAGAAAATCCAGAGGCAGATGACTGGTAGGAAAGGAAGAGGCCAACCAGAACATAGCAAAGTCTAAAGGCCAGCGGGGGTGGGGGTGGGGCGGGGGTGGGCGGGAGTCAGGTACTTAGGTAGGAATGAATACACAGGTCCTTAGTTCAAAATCAAGCAGACCTACTTGAACCCTGATTCTGTCGGATGGTGTTTGCTCTGAAACTAAGAGAGGTGACGTCATCCTCAGAGGGCCGGCCACCTTCCAGCCTGGTCCCATCAGCTCTGCACTCACCATGGTGCCCTCCACAATCCAGCAGGACCCTCCATGCTGTCGGCTCCCACCGCGCCAGCGTGCACGACCAGGCCTCATTTACCTCAGAATTCTCCACGGGGAGAGAACGGTGGGAGCCTGAAGCCCAGAGAGTTTAAATCCATTCTTGCATCTTCTGCCCATAGTCCCATTTTCTTCCTTCAGCAGGCTGCAGCACAAACATCACAGGGGCTCCCTGGACCTCCCTGGCTCCTCGGTTCATCAACTCACAAGGAATAGAAGAGGTGCCAAAGGCTGCGGCTCTCTAAGGAAGCAAGGGTCTCTCAGGACAGCTTCAAAGGCAAAAGGCAGGCTGGGGCTCTTGAGATGTTGCCTGTGAGGCACAGGCCCACACCAGTCAGGGGAGCCTGGGGGCCGCCTCGTTCAGCCCACCCCAAGGGCCAGACCGCACCGCGAGGGGTCTTTCTTCAAAATGATTTGTATCGCAGTCCCCACCACCCGCCGTCCAGTGGCATCGCTGCAGACTGGGCTGTGTTGTCCTGAGGCCACGGTGAGAACAGTCCTGCCCCAGACCTGAGCGTCACACCAGCACTCATGAAGCACCCACTCTGCCCGCGGTTCTGTGTTGGCAGTGCTGACCAAGACACAGCAGTTGCCTTCAAGCTCTCACACACTGCCATGGGAGGCACAGGGGGCAAGGGCTACACACTCAGCTGCTGACAGCCACGTTGGCAGTTCCAGCCCCACTAGCAGCAAAGAAAATAATATGTGTATCAAAGCCCTGGTGATGTGCTTCTGTAAAGACTACAGCCCAGAAAACCCCATGGTGATGAACAAGAACACGGAGACACAGGTGACATGATGACAAAGGTGACAATGACAAATATGGTGACGGTAAGGATGATGCTCTTAAGGATAACAATAGTGAGACAGTCACTGTGAGAGGTGACATGAGTGTTTGCATTGGCACCCAGGGGACTGGAAAATGAGCTCTAGGAAGCCTTGAGCCCAGCCCTGCTGCTCACCTCCATCCTCTGCAATAGTGTGAGAGCCAAGGGAAAGGCAAGAAAACCTTCCATGGATCTCGGAGCAACCATCTGAAATGAACAGCTCCCGCCCCTCCCAATCAGGGCAGAACTGATTGGTAACATCTGAATTGAACCTTGCTGTCAGGAGTGGAAACCTTAATAGTCCCCCCTACCAACACTTGTCCCCCATTTCAGACCTAATTCTTGTGGGCTAGCATGAGCTGAGGCTGACGGGTGGAGCGAATGTTGGCCAGGTCCCTGAGCACATTCATATCCTGGGAGGGAAAGTGGGACATGGCATGATGGTCCTAGGCAGCCCGACTCCACCACGTGAGACCAGAAAGCAGACAGCACGATGCATCTGCAATCAGATCTTGGAGACACACTGACACTCCCCCCAAGTAAAACGTGCCTCCTGGCAGTCACAGATGAGCAGTCCCTCCTTTCTTGGAGAAGTTGGAGTGTCTGGGTGGTGCAGATGATTAATGCACTTTGTTACTAATGGAAAGGTTGAAGATTTAAGTCTACTCAGAAGTACCTTGGAAGAGAAGCCTGGCGAAGCTCTTGTTTTAAAAAAAAAAATTCACAACACCATAGAGGACAAGTTTATTCTGACACCTGTGGGGTCACCTGAGTCTGAATGGACTCCACAGAAACTGGATCTTTCCATACTTAGGGTGGAGCTGAAAGGAGATGGGTAGAGCATTCTGGAAGGGTGGGGACATGGCAGCCTGGAGTGAGAGGCTGAGGTGGCGCCACCACACTGGGTCTGCAGAGGGGGGATGAAGGGTGGAGCATGCTGGTAGGACCCTGGAGCAAAGACAGGGAGTCCACACACAGCATGTTCCTCCGACCACAGCACTTCCCCAGGGGGGCACACGCAGGCTGAGCTGTGAACCTGAAGGGGATGGAGGGGAAAGCCAGTCCTGTATAGCACGCTCGGGGGTGGGAGCTGTATCCTGTACAGCAGCAGGTCTCAACCTGTGGGTCGTGACCCCTTTGGGGGTCGAACGACCGTTTAACAGGGATTGCCTGATTTATAACAGTAGCAAAATTACAATTTTGAAGTGGCAACAAAAATAATGTTATGGTTGGAGGGTCACCACAACATGAAGAACTGTATTAATGGGTCGCGGCATGAGGAAGGTTGAGAACCACTGCTGAGACTGGGGAATTGCATCAGAAGCACAGGTTGATGTCACACCAGAAGCTGCAGGCGGGAACAGTTTTGGGGTGATTCCACGTGCCATAGTGCAGGAGAAAGAAGACTGCTTGAGAAGTCCGTCCCCCCACCCCCAGTCTGAGGACCATGTCGGACAGTAGCAGACATAATGAAGGCTTAGTGGCCAATAGAAGGACAGAAGGAGAAAGGGGGGACTCAGGATTGTAGCTTGGGGTCTGTCCTTGCTTCTTGCTGGATGGGTTTGAAATGCCACCTCTCAATTAGCTGAGCCATCCGCAGGCTCCCAGGGATGATCCCTTCTTTTCTCTCCCAGCCTCTTCAGCTTATAACTGTCCTTCCTCTGCCTCTCTGTCTCTTCTCCTCTTACTATAAGGACACCGTTGAGTCTGGACAGCACAACCTCCTGCTGGCTTAACTGAAAACCTCATCCAAGACCTTACTTCCAAACAGGGTCACATGCAAAGTTGAATGAATCCATGGTTGGCAGATCCCTGATGCCTCCTGGGATCAGCAAGCAATATGGCAGGAGGTCAATAAAAACACACAATTCAATATATAATAGGGTTCCTGAAAGGTAATGACGATCCAATGGTGAGAATCAAAGAGAAGGAGTAAGGTCTGGGGTCAATGGTGAGGATATGTGTCTTAAGGCCACTCAGCACTTGATGAAAGAGAACTGTGTTTGGCCGCCTCCAGGTTCCCCCACATGGAGGCATCTCTGTGATAGGGATGCATCTTACTAGTTGATGTGACCAGAAAGGCATGCAGTTTCATTCATGTGGCAGCATTTTCTCTTAGTAAGTCACCAAGGGCCTAGTTCCACCATGGAAGGCCTCTTAGAAAGCATGAAGTGGCACACTGAATGGATGGAGACAAACTGGAGGAGCCATGAAGGCGTTGCTCCCTGCTGCTCTGCCACAGAGCCTTGGTCTTTCAGGACTCAGTGTTTTCATCTGTGAAGTGGGGTTAATAAATGGTGCAGGAGCATTGACTCAGAGTCAAAGGCACTGTCTGATTAATCTTGGGCTGTTTTGAATTACGTTGCTTTCAGATTAAACCATTTTAAGTGGATACGATAACAGCATGTGTTGACTCACCCATTGAAAAGCCATCCTAACTACCCAGATGCACATCAATGAATGGGTGGAGTTTGGCTGGGCTCCCTTGAAAAACAAAACCAGTGATTCTTATGTATGTATTTGTATATAGAAAGAGATCTATATCAAGAAAGCACTCACATCGAGGTGTTATTGTTGTTAGGTACCCTCAGTTCCAACCCATAGTAACCTTATGTACACAGTAGTAGAAGTAGATAAATCCAGTCTGGTTCAAATCTGTGGGTCAGATGGTAAGCTGGAGGCATCTCCTGACTTGTATAGCTGTGGGGGCTGATGAGTTCAGAAGCAGGAAGACCAAAGATGGGTAGGTGCAAAGTTAAACGAAGGTTAGGTTGGCAGTCTTCTGATGGGTCCTGGGATCGTCAGACAATATGGCAGAAAGCCAACAAACCAAAGGCAGGGTACAGATCCAGCAAAAGTTAAACTTTCCCACAGTTTCCTTAAAAAGAAGCAGAATTTGAAGAGGATTCCCCCCACCCCTGCAAAAAATGCATCAAGGCTGTGGTCTAATGAAGAGGTCTCCACCTCACCACAGTGCCTGCCTGTCACAGAGATGAACACCGTGTTACGGTCGAGCCCATCATCGGGTTGATTGCCAGGTGTTGTTAGATCCCATCATGGGGAATAACTGCCAAACTGCTTAGAATCTTGACCCAACCAAGATGATACAAACCCTAATCATCACAGAGGGAGAAACATGTCTCCTTAACATTTTAGGAAGGTCTTGGGAAGCAGTTTTGCCCACTGCAAGAGTACAGCCAAGAAAATTCCGACAAAACAGTCCTGCTCTGTAACACACGAAGTTCCCGTGAACAGGAATCAACTGGACAGAATGGGATTGGTTTAGTCTTTTCCTTTGAATTCTTCTAAAGGCATCTGAAAGAGCAGGTCCCAGCCCCGGTCACAAGGCCAGGCTTTACCCAGCGTTACCTTCCCTGAAAGAGAGGCTGGGTGTGTGGGAAGCTGGCCAGAGGGGCCTCTCCACCCACATTTCTTCTTGTCTGCCACCACTTACTTTCCTTTTCGCCCTCCCTCTCAGGCAAGTTCTCTAAGGCAATGCAGCAGCTTGTCCCCGCCCCTTCTCCCACTCCCTGCCTCCTCTCAGGATTTGACATTCCCTGAGATATTTACACTTTTGAAACCTCTCAAATAGCAGGAAAAAAATGATCCGACTGGAGCCAAAATGCCTTGGGGAAAGAAGCAGACACTCCAACAATTAACAGGCGGGAATCACAGCTTTGCCAGCAGTGCACACCCCCCAGGAAGCCTGAGCGAGTGTGGCTCAGGAGGGAGAGCTGCCTGAGCTTGCATCACTGGGAGCTCACAGGGGCACCCATCCTTCTCCCTGGCCCTCCCTCTACCCCTCCCATGTGACACTGTCCCTGGACCCTTGTGTACATTTAATTTACATATTCATTCATTTATTCTTGTTTGTTCTTTTTTTTTTTTTAATTCACACTTTCCGATTTCTTCATTTAGACCTTCCCATGGTCCTCAAAGGCTACCCCCCTTCCACAGGTGAGGAAATGGAGGTTTCAGTATGAACGAGACGCTATTCCTGACATTGCGTACTCCACACGCTCTTATCTTCAAATGCAGATGGGAGAAGGAATGACATGGCCCACATTTGTCCAAGCGCTCTATCCCACAGCCAGGCTCCATGAAATGGATGAGAAAGTCTGCTATTGTTGTTAGGTGCCATCGAATCAGCGCCAACCCTTAGCGGCACTGGGCACACAGAACAAGATGCTGCCTGGTCCCGCACCATCCTCACAATTGTTCCACCGTTGAGTCCCTGGTTGCAGCCACTGTGTCAGTCTATCTTCGTGAGCGTCTGCTGCCAAGCCAAGAATGATGTCTTCTCCAGGGACTGGTCTCTCTCGACAACATGTCCAAAGTTCCTTAGATGATATCTGCACATCCTTGCCCTTAAGAAGCCCTCGGGTCATACTTCCAAGACAGAGTTGTAGATCCCTTTGGCGCTCATGGTACTTTCAGTATTCTTCTCCAGCACCACAATTCAGATGCATCCATTCTTCTTTGGTCTGCCTCAGTCAATGTCCAGCTTGGGTCAGGTGCACCTGAGTCCTTAAAGTAACACGCTTGCTTTTCAGTACTCTAAAGAGGTCGTGCACAGCAGATTTGCCTAATGCAGCTCATCTTTTGATCTCTGGACCCATGCTTCCATGAGCATTGGTGGTGGGACCAAACAAGACAAAATCCTTGACAACTTCAGTCTTGGCTCCCTCTACTGTGGTGTTACCTTTTGGTGAAGTTGTGAGGACTTTGGTCTTATTGGCACTGAGCTGGTATCTAGGCTGAAGACCCAAATCCTTGTGTTTTATCAGCAAGTGCTCCAAGTTCTCCTCGTTTTCAGAAAACGAGGTTGTGTTATCTGCATCTCAAAGGTTGTTAATAAGTCTTCTTCCAATCCCGATACTTTATTCTTCCTCATATAAACCAGTTTCTCTGATTATTTGCTAGCATACAGATTAAGTACGGCGAGAGGCTACAACCCTGTTGCACAACTTTCCTGCTTTTGAACCAGGCAGGGTGCCCTGTTCTTGCCACACAACTGTGTCTACATCCAACACCAGCACAATGAAGTGTTCTGGGCCTCTCCTTCTTCTCGAGCCTATCCATGGTTGGTTATGATCTACACAGGTGAATACCTTGGCATAGGCAGTAAAGCACAATCAAACATCTTTCTGTAGTCTATAGTTTCAGTCAAGATCCGCCTGACATCAGCAGTGACACCTGTTGTTCCACGTCCTCTTTGGAATCAGGCCTGAACCTCTAGCACCTCCCTGTCTATGTACTGCTGCAACTGTTGTGGGATGATCTTCCAGAAAAATTTACTTACATGTAATATCAATGATATTATTCCATAATTTGAGCATTCTATTGGGTCACCTTGCTTTGGACTGGCTGAAAATATGTATCTCCTCCAGTCAATTGGCCAAGTAACCGTCTTCCAAATGTCCTGGCATAGACAAGTCTGAGCTTCCAGTGCTTCTTCAGCCTACGGAGACATTGCAGTTGGTATTCCATCTATTCCTGGAGCCTTGTTTTAGGCTCAGGCTTTCAGTCCAACTTGAACTTCTTCCTTTAGCACCATGGGTTCTTGCTCATATGCTGCCTCCTGACATGGTGCAGTGCTGACTGTCTCTTGTGGTACAGTGACTGTACCAACAAGAATTTTCCATCTTCTTTGGATGCTTCCTGCATCATTCAATATTTTGCCCGTAGATTATTTACCCCTGGTCAAAGGAGCCCTGGTGGTGCTGTTGTTAGGGGTTGAGCTGCTAATGGAAAGAACAGTGGTTCAAACCCACCCGCTGCTCCCAGGGAGAAGGATGAAGCTTTCTGCTCTCATAAAGGTTTACAATCTCAGAAATGTTGTGTAGAATTGTTTTGTAAAATATGTTATGTGGAAGCGTTATGTAGAATGTTTATGTTGGAGTCAGTTCAATGGCAGTGGGTTTGGTTTTTTATTTGGTACCCTTAGTCGAGGAGCCTTGGTTGTACAGTGGGTTAGGCTTGGGGTTGCTAACAAAAAAGGTGAGTGGTTCAAACCCACTGGTCACTCTTCAGGAGAAAGTTGAGGCTGACCTCCTTGAAAGGCAAAGCAAGCTGCTTCCAGTGGAAGGGGAGATTCTACTCTGTCCTATAGGGTGACTTGGAGTCAGAATGAACTCACTGGCAGTGGGTTTGGTTTGGGTGTTTTAGCCTGGGTCACGGAGCCCCTGAGTTTTGATAAGAGGTTTACGCATGTAGCTGCTGAGGTTAAAGTGTGAGGTTAAAGTCCACCCAGAGGCACCTTAAGAGAAAGGCCCGTTAACCTACTTTCCAAAGCTCAGCATTGAAGCCCCATGGGACTCTGGAGCCCAGCTCCAGTCTGACATCATGGGGTCATCATGAGTCGGAATGTGCTCAATGGTAGTGACCATGAGTTGGGGTTCATGATTGTAGATTCTATTATCGCTATTTAATTATATTAATTAACATAATTAGCATATATTAATCCAGCCTGAATTATATTCCTCACTATACTAATGCAGCCCTAAAATAAAGCTTCTATGTATTCATGTATATTCATAGACGAAGGGCCCAGAAGTCAAAGTTGCCTACAACTCAGGAACGCCCTGCCCGTTTCCCTCAGAGCAGCCTTCCCTGATGCCCAAGACAACAGAAAATGACGTCCTACTCTGAGACCCGAAGTATTTGTTTCTATGAAATAAAGCCTCTCTTTAATTTGGTGGTATAATTGCTCATCATCTCCTCCTATCGGTCTGCATACCCCACAAATTATGGGCCAGGAGGAATGCACCGTGTGGATTTCTGTTCTGAAACATGACTGTCCCTCTTCCATAGCTTGGGGTCCTGTAGGCCTCAGGAGGCTCCCACCAGCCTCTGAGCGCGGTACCTGCAGTCTCCCTCCAGCCACTCTGGACAGGCACGGGCCCGTTCAGCAGCATCAGCGGCACGTGACTGCTCTATGGAACGAGAGTCTGTCAGTCCCAATTGCACTCCTCTCATTCTGGACCTATATTTTGGAGACATGAGGGATTCGGATGCAACTGTAGGCAGATTTATCTACATTCGGGAGCAGCATTGGCAACATGTCTCCCCCTATGATGCTCATCGAAAGTGACACCTTCAAGATTTATCATCTGGAAGTTCTCCTACCCCCGACTTTTCCTTGAGTGTGTTCGTAAAGTCCTTGTAACTTGGGGAGATTGACTGATCCATTGGTTGAATAAATATTTACCAGCACCTAGGAGCCCTGGAGGCGCAGTGGTTAAGCGCCTGACTGCTAACCAAAAGGCTGAACAAAACAGCTGCTTCTTGGGAGAAAGATGCTTCTATAAAGATGTACAGCTTGGGAACCCCAGGAGCACTTTCCACTCTGCCCTGCAGGGCCGCTGGGGAAGGAACAGCCTGCCTGGCACTGGGTTCCGATGGTTGGTTTCCACTCTCCTTTGGAAGCAGAACCACCAGCGACAAATATTTTGTTACATGCTTACTCGTTCTCTCAGTACTTCATTTTAATATCCTTTTTATGGATTTTCACACTCCAAAGCAGTGGTTCTCAGTCTCCCTAATGCCATGACCCTTTCATACAGTTCCTCATGTTGTGGTGATTGGAAACCATAAAATTATTTTTGTTGCCACTTCATCACTGTCATTTTGCTACTGTTATGAATCAGGTGACCCCTGTAAAAGGGTTCTTTGACCCCCAAAGGGGTCGCAACCCACAGGTTGACAACTGCTACTCTAAAGGCTTTAGGAGAGAAAATTTTTTTCACTGCATCTGCATCTTGAAAGAAAGGCTAAACCCAAAAGACTGGTGATGATTACAGCAGAATTGATGTTGTTAGTTATCTCTCTGACTTGGGTACAAAGAAACAAAACATATTCTAGACCTGTGCCATCCCATGACCGGTTGTAGATTGGAACACTGTAATCCATGGGACTTCCTTGGTCTTAATTTCGAAAGGAGATTCCTCATAGGCCATTGTACTCTGAACCCTTCCCAGAAATCCAGTCAGCACCCTAGCATTACCTGAGTCACAGATGACAGGTGGTGGCTGTGTGTGAGGTGCAGGTGTCCTGCATGGAAGGTCAGAGTTCTACTAGAGAATCACTACTGCCTCAATGAAAGCATGGTCACTCCTTCCTAGAATTTGAATCATTAGGTCTCGGAAGCTGTTGTAAGGAGAAAGATGTACTTATTAACAACACAGAGAATTGAGTGCCATTTGTAACTGAACTGTTCAGTGTCGGCTTCAGGAGAGATGTGATCCAGCTGCTTTCATGATGGGGCATGGATCTCACATGTCTGCTTCCTCCAAATGGCTCAATACGCAGGCTTAAGGTTGCAAGTAGCCTGCCAGCAACATCGTGGCTTAAATGCTTCCAGATTAAAACCTAGTAGCAACACAGAAAGTGTGGTATTCCTAATGAATACAAACTAATGATGTGAAAACCAAGCCATAATGGCTTGGATTGGTTGACTTGGCCCATTTGCCCATTCTTGACCCCACCAGCATGGCCAGATAGGACAATAAGAGCTCAATCCTGGAGCCCTGGTTGGGATCAGACTCACCCAAACACTGATGGCTGTGGAATTCAGAGAGACCTGGAAGGGGAATTGAATGTGGAGCAAACCACGGCAGGTCTATTCCGTGATACCATCTGAGGTCATTTCGTAGAACGGCTGCATCAAGACCTAGATTTAAAAGTTGAAGTAGAAATTCAACAGGCAAACAGAGGATGGTCAGAGGATGAAGGACGCACTCCAAGCGGAGCAAAGCCACATACCCCAAAACGCAGGAGGAGAGAAAGCCTAGGTTCCTGGGGGTAGAGGACAAAGGAGACACCATCAAGTCCCATGGAGGCAAAAGACCTTAAGAAAGAGGAACAGGGTGGACCTGGAAAAATTCAACCAGAGCCCCAATCACCTGGCTAAGGAGCTGGGCTTGCTCTGGCGATGGGCAGCGGCGGTCCATGGGGGTCTCGTGCAGGAGATCAGCACAGTCAGATTTAGAGTCGGGAAGATCATTTAGACAGGCTCCCAAGGAGCAAGGGACGTGGTGGGACAGGACAGAGATGGCGAGGAGGCTATTCCCCTACCGGGGGAGTAAGGGCGGGCCTTGGGGAGTAGAAAACTCAAAATGGTATCGTTCCTACTGCTGGCTAGAATGTGTGGGACTAGGAGCCTTGAGGTTCCAACCAGCATCGAATCCATCAAAGAGCCATTAACTCACTCAAAAAAACTCACTGCCAGTGAACCCATTCTCATTCACAGTAGCCCTTATGACAGAATGGAACTGCCCCTGTGGATGATCTGAGACTGTAGCCATTTATGGGAGCAGAATGCCTCTTCTTTCTCTGGGGAGCGGCTGGTGGGTTTGAACTGCAAGCAGCCCAACTCATAAGCCACTACTCCACCAGGGCTCCTCCAGAGTCATGGACTGAGCCCTGGTATCAGCCCTGGGTCTACTGCCCCAGATCTGTGCTTCTGAACTGCACGAGCTGAGCAAGTCTCTCAGCCTGTTTACTCATCAACAGAAGAAGGAAAATGTTCACCTTGAGGAATGCTGAGGATTAGAGAGGTTGTATGCAAAGAGTTGCTCAGAAAAGTGTCAGACATCATCAATATTGGACAGAGTTGTTCTGTTTATAATCTCCTTCCCACGCTTATATGCAAGGAAGCAAGTCGTCCCCAGGAGTTGTAAGACAATGATTCCCATTGACACGGGATCCTGCCTTTGGATACATTCGTTATCCAGTGTACCCTAGCAGGAGTCCTGTGTGGAAGGGTTTCTGACTTTCTTTCCCCCCCCTCTCTTTTAAATCATTTTATTGGGAGTTCTTACAACTCTTATCACAATCCATACATCCATCAATTGTGTCAACTACATTTGTACATTGTTGCTATCATCATTCTCAAAACACTTGCTTTCTACTTGAGCCCTTGGTATCAGCTCCTCTTTTTTCCCTTCTCTCCACCACCCTCCCTCCCTCATGAACCCTTGATAATTTATAAATTATTATCATTTTCCATGTCTTTAAACTGTCTACGTGTCTCCCTTCACCCACTTTTCTGTTGCCTGTCCCCCAGGGAAGGGGTTATATGTAGATCTTTGTGATTGGTTCCCTCTTTCTACCACCTTCCCCTTCCCCTCTTGGTATTGCTACTCTCATTACTGGTCCTGAGGGGCTTATCTGTCTTGGTTTCCCTGTGTTTCCAGTTCCTATCTGTACCAGCATACATTCTCTGGTCTAGCCAGAATTGTAAGGCAGAATTGGGATCATGATAGTGCAGGAGGGTGGGAGGAGGGGAGGCGTGAAGCATTAAAGAACTAAAGGAAAGTTGTATGTTTCATCGGTGCTACACCGCACCCTGACTGGCTTGTCTCCTCCCCGCGACCCTTCTATAAGGGGATGCTCAGTGAAGGCTTTCTTAAGCCATCTCTATCTTTTCTTGAAGAAACCGAGGCTCTGGGAGAGGAAGTACTTGTCCAAATCCTCCCATTGAGAAAAGTGGCTGAGCAAGAATTTGGAGCACCAGCAGCTGACTCCCCAGTTCACACTCTCCCCATCCTACTGGGGGTCTCTAGGAGTCAAGGGCTGGTCTCGCATCCCCTAGCACCTGGTCAAATGTACCCCATACAGCCGGGGTCTGCGGATGTGGGCAAGTCCCAGCCCCACACACCAGATGCTCCAAGATCAGCCGGGTAGAGGAGCTCTTCGCTTGGAGTGACACGGTACAGCACTCCCTCCTGGGGGTGGTGATGACAGCCAGCTCCCTAACTGTTACCTGACAGCCTGGTACTGGCTTTTCACACACACAGATGTCAGTCGGTGTGTTCATCTCCTGAAGCAATCTGCCTTCCTGGATCAGCTTGGAGGAGGGTGTGCATTCTCCCCCTCCACGGCTGTGTGTGATTTTAATTATCTTTTTCTCTGTTACTGTGTGTGTATGGGGGAGGTCTGGGGGTGTTCAGAAAATTCATGGAAATGTCCATTTTTTCCACAAATGTTTGGAAGCCTCCTTGTCTGACTGTGTTTTCTGGGGGGTGTAATACAGGTTCCCAATTACAGCTTTCACCACCTACTGGCTCTGAGACCCTGGGCAAGTACCCTTCCCTCCTCCACCTGTTTTCTTACCAGGAAGCCCCTCCCTCTCAGCGGGGTGAGTGTGGCCCGAGCTGCCATCTAGGCAATTCCCGGATCAGAGCAGCGGTTCAGAGGAGAGCCAAACAACCAAACACAACTCCCTGCCAGCCAGTCGATCTGATGCACGACAACCGTGCAGGACTGGGCTCAGATGCCTCCATGGGTTTCCAACATTGGAACTCCAGACTGGAGTAGAAAACCTCCTCTTTCTCCCGCGGCACAGCTGGTGGTTCCCAACTGCTGACTTGGCTGCTAGCTGCCCCGTGCTTGACCCCTGAACCACCAGCACTGAGGCCCAAACACTCACTGCCTCAAAATCCCAAACATCTATGTTTTCTCTTCTGGACAGCGCTGAAATGACAGCGTGGTTGTACTCCATGTGGTTACATGGGGACCAAGCTGATGGCATTGTGGGGTGGCTACATGCACGACTAGAACTTGGACCTCACCTCCTCTGGGCACCAGACCATTAGGAGGTGAAGGAACGCCTTCAGCAGCCATTTCCAAGGTCTTAAAACCCTAACTGGAATCATGGAGACCTGCTGGGAACACCTATGAGTGGCCAATGTCTTTCTGAAGTCAAACAGAGCAGGAGAGAGCTGAGCTGCAGGCTGTTGTCATGGAATGACCAACCAGAAGGAAAATAAGAGTCTACGCTTCATTCCCTTACTGGGATGACAGGGAACCCAAATCTCACTACCCTATAAAACTCACCTCGTTGCTGCAGAGTCAGTGATGCTACAGGGCTGGATCGAACTGCCCCTGTGGGCATGCGCAGCAGCCGGGGGTTTCGAACTGCTGGCCTAGCAGTTGTCAGCCCACCTTGTAACCACTGTGCCACCTGGGACTCTGTGGAAGAAAACTGCTCCATAGGGTTTTCAAAGCTCTAATCTTGACAGAAGGATACCTGGTGGCACAGTGGTTAAAGCGCTCCTCTACTAACGGAAAGTTTGCGAGTTCAAACTCATCAACTGCTCTGTAAGAGAAAGACGAGGCTGTCTGCTTCCACAAAGATGTACAGCCTTGGAAACCCTCTGGTACTGTCTACTCTGTCTCATAAAGTCACTATGAGTTGGCGTCAACGGTAATGGGTTTGGTTGGCTGACTTTAATCTTGACAGAAGCAGACTGTCATGTATTTCTCCCACAGAGAAGCCTACGATTGACAGCCAAGCATTTCACCATGGTGCCACCAGGACTTAAGACAGCAAGACCTGTGAGAGCCAGAACTCGACTGGACTGCCTTAGTTTCCAGGTCTCCCATGCTCACCTTGGATGCCGTGCAATCTTATCCTTCTTGTGTCATTTATGTTAGTGGGCAATATTTGAGTTTTCCACCTGACACAGGTCCTGGCTTTTGCAGGTTTCCCTGTGTACCAGAGATGAATCCTGAGATCGTGCCTGCTTGAGCCCTGTTCTCGTTTTCCTGTGGGCCAGCACCAAGACACAGTCACTGGTTCGTCACAGACCTGAGGTTTGGCTCACTGCTGAGGGGGCTGAGAACACGAGGCTTGTGCAGTTTTCTGAGTTTGGGGGCCAGGGAGGGGGAGAAGAGAAAGGGTCCAGTATGGATAAGTACGGAGCGTTGAATCAGAGAGGACTAACTGCCATGACTTCCATGTTTTCCATGGCCACCTTCCCAGTAAGGAGGCCCTGTGGAAGATCTCTGTCAACAGCCCAGGCCAGCAAGGGACTCCCCAGGGGAAGTGGCTGGGCTCGGGGTGTCGATAAATGTAAGAGAATGGGTGGCCAGGGTCCCGAGTCCTCGAATACCCCTCCGTTCAGAGACTGCAATGCATTGGCCACGCAGAGGGCAGATTTCCCAGTGTGGCCTGCTGGGTAAAGCCATTGCAATTGTCTATGGAAAATCTCAGCATCCAGCCCCAACTCCATTCCTTTGGGAAAAGAAGAGGATAATTTTTGATGGACAGTACTGTAGGTACACCATATGGTTTTTCAATATATAGTTGGTGTTATTTTCAACAGAATCTTCTCCAAGACAGAGCAGTAGAGAACCCCCAGGGACAGCTAAAAGTCCATAAGAATAGTCTTTCCTTAGATAAGTGGAAGTTTTGATTGGGTGTCATTGGCTAAGTTCAACTAATGTATGGTCTGGTGTCTCTGAGCTTTTCTTGGGCAGCCCTATCCAATCACCGTGAGTCAGGGTCGGCATGACAGTGACTAATAATAGCAAGGACTTCTGTCAGTGGCCACCAGCAGGGATGCCCATGTCATGAGGCAAGCAGTTGCTTTATAAGAATCTGCTTTTTAAGGCAGATTTTGAGGGGTCCCCTGGAACTATCGCTGCGCTCCTGGCAAGGCTTCCTGACCCTACAGCATCAGCACCAGCAGAACAAGGAGCTTGGGACCAGATGGCCTCCTGGCCCTTGTCCCAGTCTCGTCAGGACTCTTGCAGCTCAGACCAGTGAAGGTTGTTCTCTCTCACTTCCTTCCCTGCTCCTCATGAACTACCCAACTTCCATAACATGGCACTAGCCTATAGCGCCCAGTAACTATTCCTCAACATCACAAGTCTCACCTATATCTACTACCCTCCCGATCACTCACTCTCCCTCTGCTCAACATCTCTCTGTCAGGGCTTTGGTGACATCAAAATCCATGCTCATTAGCCTCCCACATCCTGCTCGCCTCTTCTTGACCTCAGTTGCTCCCATGAGCATCTGCGTTAAACTTTCCTCAGCTGCTTTCTCTGCAGTCGCTCAGGTCCCTTATCAACATCAGAAACTGTCACCAGTACTCCTTTTTGCTCTCCTTCCCTCCCTCCCTTCTGATTTTTTAATTTACTCCAAATCCCGCGTTTGCTCAAATGCCCTGGGACCTAAACTCTTATCAGCTTTTCATTGTCCCTGACCTTCTCTGTGTCCTCTCCTGCCTCTTGACTCACTTAAAACTTCATGGCCAACCTTAACTGCCCTTCCTTTACCGTGTTCCCAACCCTTTGATCAGAGATTGCTGACTTGCTTTCCTGTTGTTGCAACTTAAATATTAATTAATGTGGCAACAGAACCAAGATGAATAGTTTGTGTTGCCTTGGCATTTGACAAAACTGAGAGTACCTTGAGTGGTCTAATTACAAATTACCCTTCCCATTCTGCTCCTGTGGACATAGCCAAGCCGCCCTCCTTATCACAGAGCAGTTTTGCTGCTTATCCCCGAGTGTGTTTGTCTGGGTAGACTAGAGAAACACATCCATAGACACACATATGTAATTTTACACTAAGAAAACATCCCAACCCAGTCCAGTCCAAGGCCATAAGTCTGATATTAGCCCGTATGTCTGATACCAATCTATAACGTCCTCTTCAGACTCATGAAACACATGCAATGACGCCAAATGCAGGATGATCACAAGCCAGTGGGTAAAAGGTGTTTGGGTCCAGTGGCATTGTAAGTATCTCAGTGCTGGCAGGGGTCTCTCTGTAGCTTCGCCGGCTTCAGAGGTCTGGTTGCGTCCATGTGGCTTGTCCAGCTTACCAAGTAATTGGTTATGGGACCATGCCAGTCCTTGGAATGAGTCAAACCAGCAGTTGTGATCTTTCCCAGGAACGAGGGAGCACTCCACCCTCTTGACATGCAAAGTCTTCCCCCAACACCCTTGCTTGTTCACTGTGTTCCTGAGAGCAACCCCCATGAGAGGTTACAATATTGCAAAAATGTTCCCAGTCATATTGGGCCTGGGGCACCTTCGAAGTCCCCCTCAAATTATATACCACAGGCCCTGGTGACAACCAGACCACACAAGGGAGAGCAACTAACCCAGCCACAGAGAATTTTCTCCCATTCATCCAAGATGCCTTGATCCAGCCACAGAGCACGGGATGAGGGAGGGATGATCCAAGTCACCGGACAAGGATCCATAAGGGAAGAGCAATCATGAGAGGAGGTAGAAATGTTGGGAGCGGGAGAAATAGGCTGTGTGGCTGCAAGAACAGGGTGAGGATGGAAAACAAGGAGGATCCCTGCCCAAGGACCCAACCACCACCACCCCAAATCACTGCTCAGGGGCTGGAGAAAACATGGTGGGAAAGGGTGAGATGCACCAGGGTCACCTGATGGCTAGTGAGTGATGGGGAGAGAGGGGACACCACTGCCAAAGACTGCTCTCCCATACAGACAGCCCTTTGCATGGTAACAGCCCGGTCCTTGGAACCTTTACCGTGCCTATAGGTGAGGAGAGGTGTCTCCATGACAGTGAGCTAAGGGGTCAGCTCATCTTTTCAGGGGTCCTGGTGGAAGTATCATCTTCCAAGTGGGAGATGCAGGTTTGACCCCTGACCAATGTGTCACAAGCACCACCACCACCTGTCTGTCAGCAAAGGTTTACATGCCGCTTTGAGGACGAATAGGTGTCCCCAGAGCCTCCAGACGAAAAAGGATCAGGAAGAGATATCTGGCGACTGCAGTGGACGGATCCAAGGGGGATGGCACAGGAGTGAGTGGCATGTTATCCCACTGGGGGAGGGGGCCGTGTTTCCCTGAGTCAGGAGTGATGGGGAGCAACTGGCAACAACCATATAGGTAAGATGTTGGGTGTCGTGTGATTGTCATCCCCATAACCCTCCATGGAGATGACCAGTGTTGGGTGTTGGGTGATTTCCATCCCCATAACCCTCCATGGAGATGACCAGTGTTGGGTGTTGTGTGATTGTCATCCCATAACCCTCCATGGAGATGACCAGTGTTGGGTGTTGGGTGATTTCCATCCCCATAACCCTCCATGGAGATGACCAGTGTTGGGTGTTGTGTGATTGTCATCCCATAACCCTCCATGGAGATGACCAGTGTTGGGTGTTGGGTGATTTCCATCCCCATAACCCTCCATGGAGATGACCAGTGTTGGGTGTTGTGTGATTGTCATCCCATAACCCTCCATGGAGATGACCAGTGTTGGGTGTTGGGTGATTTCCATCCCCATAACCCTCCATGGAGATGACCAGTGTTGGGTGTCGTGTGATTGTCATCCCATAACCCTCCATGGAGATGACCAGTGTTGAGTGTTGTGTGATTGTCATCCCCATAACCCTCCATGGAGATGACCAGTGTTGGGTGTTGTGTGATTGTCATCCCATAACTCTCCATGGAGATGGCCAGTGTTGGATGTCGTGTGATTGTCATCCCCATAACCCTCCAGGGAGATTTTCTCCCTTGCCAACAGGGTGAACAGGAAGTAAGAAAAGCAACTGGGAGAGAAAACTCCCAGAACTGACTCATTTCCCTGCCTCTACAATGAAAGGCTTTGCTGGCAGAAAGATGGTATGATTTTCCTCTGTCTGAAATCAGTTTTGCTGGGCTAACGACAAAGAACCCACAGGACTAGTTTCTTTGAGCGGCTTTGCTGACAGACTTCATTTCCTTGCCTTTATCTGCTTCTAGTGACCACCTGTATTCCGTGGCTTGTGGCTCCTTCCTCGTCTTCAAAGCACATCACTCCAATCTCTGCTTCTATATAATTGCATTATCCTGAGACTCTGACTTCCCCTAAATCCCTCTTCTAAAGATGGCTGTCCATCCGAACTACAAACAATACCTGCCACTCTCCCCGCTCAGGACCATTCACTTTGTCACATCTGCAAGGACTCTCTTGTCATAGTCACAGGTCTAGGTATCTTGGAGAGAGCATTATTCAGCTCATCCTGAGGATGTACTCCTTCTGTGGAGCACGAACTTGCCTCCTAAGGAAGGGCAGAAGATGGTCTGGCCCGTCTCCTCAAGGGGCCTGTATGGTTGGGGCTGTAAAGACTCTATGTGAAGGCACGCAGCCTAGCAGTCAGGGAAAAGCTGCAGATCTTGCTTTAGCATGCACTTCTGCCACTGTAATGAATATTCTCCACATTTTCAAGGCTTTAATATAGCAAAGAATCTACAGTATCCATTATGCAAAGTCCAGTGGAAGCTGGGCATCCCTCGGGCAAACATCCAGTGTCTCAGTTACCCAGTGCTGCTGTAACAGAAATCCAAGAAGTCCCAGGGCCGGGAGCAGGTGCTCCATGGTCTCCCGGAAGGATGCTTTCCTCTGCTTCTGTAGCCATGGCAGTCCCTGTTCTTTGGAGAACCTATCTGCTTGTGGCATCAATGGTCCCCAAAGTTGTCCTTCCTTGTCCCTGATGGCATTATGGGCTGGACATTGAGCTGCTAAGAACAAGATCCTCAGTTCAAATCTGCCAGCCACTCCAAGGCAGAAATAAGAGATGATCTGCTCCCATAAAGATTTACTCTACAGAGTGGGTTTAGTAATTTTTGTTTTCTCTGTGTTTATGCTGCTCCTTCTATAATATCAGGAGCCCTGGCTGTGTAGTGGTTATGCATTGGGCAGCTAACTGCAAGGTCAGCAGTTGAAAGCCACCAGCCAACTCCAAGGGAGCAAGACAAGGTTTTCTTCTTCTGTAGAGAGTTGGAAACCCACAAGGGTAGTTCTACCCTGTCCTACAAAATCACTTTGAGTCAGCACCGACTTGATGGCAGTGAGTTTGGTTTTTGGTTATACAATATAATTCGCAATTCACTAGGTTTAGGACACATCCCATTCTAATATGGACTCATCAACATAACAAAGAACACCCTATTTCCAGAGGTGATTATATCCACAGCTACCCCACAGCTGTCTACCTGCATCTAATTCATAGAGACCCGATAAAAGAGAGCAGGACCACCCCACGAGGTTTCCAAAGCTATACATCTTTGAGGAAGCAGACTGCCTCCGCTCTCTCCCAAGGAGTGGCTGGTGGGATCTAACCATTGACCTTTTGGCTAGCAACTCAAGGCTTAACCAACCATGCCACCAAGCTCCTTATCCATAAATACAGGGACAAGAATATCAAGACTATCAATAATTATGTTGAGAAGACACGAGTCAAGCCATAACAAGCTGCCACTCAGCAGTCCTGTTGATTTCTTCTTGTGCCCTGACATCCTCAGGAGAGGCGCCCTCCACCTAAGCCTCTGCAGGGAGTGGGAGGGAGGGATTGGGAAAGTACAGATAGTCTCTCAGTAGCCCCACTCACTCACATTTCACTGGGGTGGGAAAATGTACAGCTCTGTGCACCAGAACCAGAGAGAGAGAGAGCCAGCGGTAGTCATCACACAGGCTGGGGGATGTGGATGGGCTGGCAGTCCCTGTGACCAGACCCATTACACTCCAGTCGATGCCAACTCATGCAACCCTGTCTAAAAGAGAGCTGTTCCACAAAGTTCCCTGGGCTGGGAATCTTCATCAAAGCCGACTGACTGCCTCATCTTTCGTCTGCAGCGAGGCTGGTGGGTTTGAACCACTAACCCTGAGGTTATCAGCCCACTGTTCATCACCGTTAACAGGGAAGACAGAATAGGACCTGAGAGGTCCCAGGGCATGAGGCGCAGTTGTAGCACAGAGTTCGCCTGCTCCTCCCCAATGACCCTTGTTTTGACAATGGTCGAGAACTCCAACCCGAGATCCACAAGGACACAGGAGGGGAGGGTCCCCCCGGGAGGGTCCCCCACCCCACCCTCTCTCTGCAGATCTCAGGCTCCTCGGTGTGCCCTTGCCCTCCCCTGACAGGGGCATGCCCACAAAAGCAGAATATCTGTTCTCAAAAGCTTAAAGCAGCGGTTCTCAATCTGCGGGTCCCAACCCCTTTGGGGGTCGAACAACCCTTTCACAGGGGTCACCCAATTCATAGCAGTAGCAAAATCAGTTATGAAGTAGCAATGAAAATAATTTTATGGTTAGGAGTCACCACAATAAGAGGAACTGTATTAGAGGTTCACGGCATTAGGAAGGCTGAGAACCACTGGCTTAAAGAGAAATGCAGCCTTCAGACTTAGACTTGATGGATGCAGTGCTCTTGGACTCCCACTTTAAGCAGGCAGCTATCACCTTTAAAAGGAGGAGTTTTTTTGTATCAGCAAGTTCAAAACAAATGAATTCACAAAGAATGCTCTAGGCAAAAGCTTCCCATTTGGAAGTAGTTCAGCCCCTCTCCTATCACCATGAAATCATGATGAGCTGAGTCGACTCTCTGAGGTTCATCTAGCTTACTTACCATGGAAGCTGGGGGATCCTGGATGGTACAAATGGCTAAAGGACTTGGATGTTAACCAACAGGTTCAAGTCCACCCAGAGTCACCTCAGAAGGAAGGCCTGGCAATCTATGTCTGTAGAAAAGCAGTCATTTAAAACACTAGCGACACCTTTATAAGAAAAATACAAGTAAGCACAAGACCTAGAGAGTTTACTGAAGAGGTCACCCAGGTAGCCAATAGTCCCCTGAAGAAGTGCTCAAGCCCGCTATCTCGAAGAGAAATACAAATTAAAATAACAATGAAATATCACCTCACATTGACACCCTTAGCACACGTTGAAAAGACCAAAGTAATAAATGCTGGTGAGGATGTGATCCTGATGGGATTTCACAATTGCATAGCCGCTATGGAAGATGGTATTCCTTAAACAAATGCAAATAGAGTTACCTTACGGCCCTGTGAACCCTCTGCTTGGTATAGACTGTAAGAAATAAAGAACAAAATATGCCTATACCTATGTGGATCGCAGCAATGTCTACAATAGCAAAAAGAGAGCGACAATCAAACCCCCGACTGTGGGGGCATGAATAATCAAGCTGTGGTCCATACACACAGGGAGCATCATGCATCCTTCACAAGCAAGGTCAAGGTCGAGTCTGTCAAACACCTCATGACACAGAACGCCTTGGAGGATATCGTGCTCAGCACAGTTAGTCCAACTCGGAAAGATAAATATTTCATGGTACCACGATTATACAGGAGAAAACCAGTCTTCACACCAAAGGAAAAGACTCTGAAGACTATGAGGCCAAGGGTTGGGGGAGGCAGGAATGGGAGGAACAGGGAGGTGAAAAGGGAGGGTGGGAGAGAAAAGGAAATGACAGAAGAAGCAGTAGAAGGAGGAGGAGAGGAAGGGGAAGAAGGAGGAGGACTCGAGGGAAGGCCTGCACATGGTTTTACTGGAGCACTGTCACGGTTTTGATGCGAGGTCTGGGAAACGACACATCCCATGTCTTTCTTTACATGTGTTCTAGTCCACAAAAGAAATGTAAATCATAATAAAAATGAATGCTTCTTTTAAAAAAGAGAGAAGCGGACACAGCCGAAATCCCCCCAGATTTCCTTACCTGTCAGACAAAAACCCTAGTCCGAGTGGTTGTAAAAGGAGGAAAAGTAAAATTGAAATGGACTTAAATGCTTTCGTGACCTACAGGCTAGTTTCAAAGGAAAGATAAAGCAAAGTAAAGCACAAACTAGGAACCAGCTGTGCTTGGACACACACAGGATGTCCTCATGTGTTGGCATCTGTGGGAACTGGATTACTGTAAGATAACACCTGTCCTGAAAGGTTGTTGTGAAGAGTGACGCTCAGATATGTCCACCTGCCCCTGTCCATGCCCATGAACCTTCCTAATGCCGCCACCCTTTAATAGACTCCCTCATGTTGTAGTGACCCCCAACCATAAAACTATTTTTGTTGCTACTTCGTAACAGTGATTTTGCTACTGTTATGAATTGGGAAACCCCTGTGAAAGGGTCGTTTGACCCCCAAAGGGCCATGACCCACAGGTTGAGAACCGCTGCTCTAGCGTAGACCCCTTCCTTTCCTTCCTGCTCTAATATAACCAACGTGCAAGTAATTGAGTGTGCTAATTCCAGCCACCCTATAGGACAAAGTAGAACTTCCCCACAGGGCTGCAAATCCGTACAGACCACCTCATCTTCCTTTTGTGGAGCAGCTGGTGGGTTTGAACCAGCAACCTGTCAATTAGCAAAGGAATGCTTAACCACTGAGTCAGCAGGGCTCCTACAGCTGTTATGTAATGGTGATCAGTCAGCCCCATATGAAGCATGTAAGACAATATGTTGAAGCATTAGCTGAGAGTGCCCTTGCCCTGTGTTTCCTTATAACCCAGGTCCCCTTGCTCATCCCAGCATCCAGGATGGATACTGTGCTCTTCTTCTCAGGAGAAAAAAACAAACAAAACAGAAGTATTTCCATGTCAAAAGGTGAGATCTTGAGGTCGGGACAAGATGGCATCCAGGTAGAATTACCTGCCCAGTGCTCCTGCTGTCAGACCAGAAAATTAAGAGGTAAGGAGACCAGGACTGGGAAGCTGAGTGCTAAAAATAAACAGTGTACTAGGGTCCGGCCCAGAACCCCCCTTTTTGATTTTCACTCACAAGGCAAATCGAGAACGCACTGAAACGCACTTGGTACATTTTGCCTGTGGGCTCCACTGCCCCACGCCGGCTCTGGAAGGATGGTATAGCAACCCCTTCCTGCGCCCTAGCGGCACAATGAGCAGCGGTTATCCCAGATTACTGTCTGAAAGTGGTCGCCATCCCAGGCTGGAAGGGAGCCTCTGAGAGCCAGTACAAGGCCCCACACCAGAGTCCCCTGCACTGCTGGCCACCCTGCCGCTTTCAGTCCAGGGGTTGGTGCTGCCTTCGCCCCCAAGCCAGGGGTGGACATAGTCTATCAGCCATCCCCTCCTGTCTCTCCCCAACTCCACGCCTGCCAGCATGGGTAGCAATAGTTAGTCGGCTAGTAGCTTGCAGCCGTCAAAGAGCCTCTGTGTTATTTACTAGTGTCAGATCACAGTTCCACGGAGCACAAATGGATAACCAATAAGGGGTGGCGTGCGGTGCGAATTCTCCAGTAGGCCGGAGGGAAAAAACTCCAAAACAACTCTGATAAGCTAATCAGGGCACTCCACAAGCCCGATACGAAAAGGGGGGAAATGATAGAGGAAGAGAGACTTATGATTGATAATGCTGACACAAAACTTATAGCAATTAGAGAAGAGTCAACAGGACAATCTTACTAACAGCAAAAGAAATAATAAAAACCAGGGCTGGGATTCAGGAGAGGGCAAACAAGAAAATTATGGAAAAAATTGATGTAACAAAAAGTTGGTTCTTTGAAGGGATTAACAGAATTGACAGACCTCTGGAAAACCTAAGAAAGAAAGGAAGAAATACATCTCAATAGCAAGGATGAGGAACAAAACAGGGCATTACAACAGACCGTAAGAAACAGAAAGGATAATTACACAGGACTAGGAAGGATTGCGCCCCAATGAATTTAACAACTTGGAAGACATGGACAAATACTTGGAAAAACAATCCCTCCCTAGACTACCCCAGAAGGATGTCAAGAATCTCAACAGATCCATAGAAATAGAAGAAGTGGACAAGGTTATCAAGGGATTATCACCACCAACAAAAAATCCCCTGGACCAGATGGCTTCAAAGGAGAATTCTACCAGGAAGTCAGGGAAGAACTGACACCAATCCTACACAAACTCTTCCAGAACATAGAATAAGACAGCATACTTCCCGAACTCTTTCTATGAAGTTGCTATAACTAGGATACCTGAAGTGGGCAAGGATCCCACAAGAACCAAGAAGTACAGACTGAGATCCCTAATGAACATCGATGCGAAAGTCCTTAACAAAATACTAGCCAATAGAACACAAAAGCACACCATGTCCAAGTGGGATTCATACCAGGGATGCAGGGATGAAACAATATACAAAAGACCATTAGGATCATTCACCACATTGACATGAAAAATTATAAGAATTACAAGATAATATTGATAGATGCAGAAAAATCATTAGACAACATCCAACATTCAGAACATTTAAAACATTCAGAAAAGTATGAATGGAAGGAAGATTCCTCACGACAATACAAGCTACATATAAAAAGCCAACAGCCAACTCAGTAGTCGATGGAGAAAGGACGAAACCAATCCCAGTGAAAAGGGGGATTAGACAAGGATGCCCCTTGACTCCACTCTTATTCAACATGATACTGGAGGTCCTAGCTAACAACATGAGGCAAAGAAAAGCTATCAAAGTCCTTCACCTAGGGAAAGAAGAGGTGAAACTATCATTATTCACAGATGATATGATTTTATATATTGAAAATCCCCCAAACTCCACAGGGGATGTGTTGGAAGTGATAGAGGAATAGATATTCCTGCAGTGCGGCAGGATACAAGATCAACAAACAGCAGTCTGTTGGGCTTCTATACACATCAGACAAGACCATGGAAGAGGGGATCAAAAGGTGGTACCCTTCACAATAGCCAAGCACAAATGAAAATATCTAGGGATATACCTGACTGGAAAAACAAAAGATTTGTGTGAGGAAAACTACAGAGCACTGTTACAAGAAACCAAGAGTGGAAAGAAAAAAAAAAGAGGACCTGATGCGAAGGGCTTAAGTGGATAGCAAATGCTTTGAGAATGATTGGGGCAGGGAATGTATGGATGTGCTTTATACAATTGACGTATGTATATGTAAGGATTGTGGTAAGAGTTGTATGAGCCCCTAATAAAATGTAAAAAAAGAAAAGGAAAAAAAGAAGCCAAGAGTGACCTCCACGTGGAGGAAAATCCCATGCTCACGGATCAGAATACTCAATATGGTAAAGATGTCAATTCTGCCCAAGGCACTTTAATCCTATCTGGATTTAAATACCATCGTATTTCTTCAAAGAATTGGAAAACTGATTACCAACTTCATATGGAGAAGGAAGAAGCCTAGAATTAGCAGAAAACTCCTTAAGATGAAGGACAAAGTGGGAGGGCTTGCTTTACCTGACTTTAGCATATACTAGACGGCCACAGTTGTCAAAATAGTGTGGCACTGGTAAGATAGCAGGTACTCAGAACAATGGAAAAGAACTAAAAACTCAGAAATAAAATCATCAGCATACAGACAACTGATCTTTGATAAAGGCCCCAAAAATATCAGATGGGAAGTGGATGCCCTCTTAAATAAGTGGTGCTGGGAAAAATGGATATCTACCTGCAGAAAAATGAAGCAAGGCCTCACTTCTTGAGCAAGAATAAACTCAAGGTGGATCACAGACCTCGACGTACAACCCGAAACTATTAGGGCCATCAATAAGGGGGTGGGGACTAACCTGAGAACCTTGGTGCAGGCAAGATAGGCTATCAGAAATAGGGAAGGACACAAATCCAGAGGAGGCACAAATAGACAAGTGGGATATACTGAAGATAAAACACCTCTATAGAGAAAAAAGAATTCACCAAGAGGGTAATTAGAGAGCCCACAGACTGGGAAAACATCTCTAGCAATGACACATCAGACAAAGGCCTTTTTACTAAAATCTACAATACTTTCCTACCTCACAAGGAGGTGGTCAAAGGACCTGAACAGAAGTTTCACAAGGGCAGAAATCTGAATGGTCAATAAACATGAGAAAACGTTCCTGATCATTACCCATAGGAGAATTGCAAATTAAAACAACTATGAGATACCACCTAACACTTTCGAAGATAGCCCAATTCAAAAAATAAGAATGTGACAATTGTTGGAGGTGCTGTGGTGAGACAGGAGCTCTCATCCACTGCTGGTGAATCTGTAGGTATGCACAGCCACTATGGAAATCGATTTGACTATCTCTAAAACAGAAGGAAATCGAGCTACCCAGGAATCCCCCTATTGGGCATATACCCAGAGGAGGCAAGAAAAAAACCATGGCCAGACATCTGTGCTCCAATGTTCATTACAGTTCAGTTCACAATCAAAAGGATTTAGAAACAACCAAAATTTCCATTAACAAACAAATGGATTAAAAAACTATTGTACATATGTAAATATATTTATATGTGATGATGGGGAAATAGATCGATGTGCATATATTTATAGTTTTAGTATAAAGGTAGCAGATGGTAATTGGGCCTGCACTCAAGTACTCCTTCAATGCAGTTTTATTAAACTGGCATTCCATGGTGTTCACCTTCCCAACACGATTGCTGAAGACAAAGTGGGTACATAAGTAAATGTGGTGAAGAAAGCTGATGGTGGCCGGCTATCAAAAGATATAGCATCTGGGATCTTAAAGGCTTAAAGTTAAACAAGCGGCCATCTAGCTGAGAAACAACAAAGTACACATTGAAGAAGCACACCAGCCTGTGTGATCATGAGGAGTCGAAGGGTTCAGGTATCAGGCATCAAAGAACAAAAAATCATATCCTTGTGAATGAGGGGCAGTGTGGAATGGGGACCCAAAGCCCATCTGTAGGCAACTGGACATCTTACAGAAGGGTCATGAGGAGGAGATGAGCCAGTTAGGGTTCAGTGTAGCACTGATGAAACATACAACTTTCCTCTAGTTCTTTAATGCTTCTTCCCACCCACTACCATGATCCCAATTCAACCTTACAAATCTGACTAGACCAGAGGATGTACTAGTACAGATAGGAACTGGAAACACAGGGAATTCAGGACAGATGATCACCCCCCTCAGGACCAGTGGTGAGAGTGGCCATACCAGGAGGGTAAGGGTAGGTGGGGTGGAAAGGGGGAACCAATGACAAGGATCTGCATTTAACCTCCTCCCAGGGGGAAGGACAACAGAAAAGTGAGTGAAGGGAGACTCAGACAGTGTAAGATATGAAAAAATAATATTAATTTATAAATTATCAAGGGTTCATGAGGGAAGGGGCAGGGAGGGAAGGGGAAAACAAGGAGATGACACCAAGGGCTCAAGTAGAAAGCAAATGTTTTAAGAATGAGGATGGCAACAAATGTGCTTGACACATGGATGGATGTATGGATTGTGATAAAAGTTGTATGAGCCTTCAATAAAATGATTTAAAAAACCAAACAACAACAACAAACTATAGTCCACACATACAATGGAGTACTATGCAAAGCTAAAAAGCAGTGGTGAACACATGAAGCACATTGCTGCATGGGGAAAACTGGTGGAAATTATGCTAAGCCAAATAAGCCAAGCACAAAAGGACAAGTACAATATGAGTCAAATGAGGTAAGCTTAAAAAATGCAAAAGGGACATTGGGGAAAAGCTAATATATATATATATATATATATATATATATATATATATATATATATATATATATATATATATATATATATATATTCCTTTAGGTGAGGTCTAGATCCTATGGATAAAGACAAACCCAATCCAGGGATAAAGATGGCATCCAAATAAAAAGGAGGGGAAAAGAACAAGAAAAAAATAACGACATGGTGTGTTAGTCCAGGTAGACTAGAGAAACAAATCCATGTACACACATATGTGTACAAGAAAGAGATTTATATGCAAGAGCAATCGAGCATTGAGAAAACATCCCAGCCCAGTCCAGATCAAGTCCTCTTCAGGTTCTCGAAACACATGCAATGATGCCGAATGTAAAAGATCACAGGCCAGTGGGTAGAAAGTCTTTGGATCCAGTGGCATTGGAAACATCTCAGCGCTGGCATGGGTCTCTGCATGGCTTCTCCAGCATGCAGGGCTGCATCAGGGTTGGTCCATGTGTCTTGTCAGCTGCTATGTTTCCCAGGGTATTAGCAGAGAGTCTCCCACATCCAAGGAGGAAATACCGGAATCCCCAGAATCTTAAGGGAAGGCTGTACCCACACAGAAGCCTCATTGGCTATGACCTGATTGACAGGCTAGACTTCACCCCTACATGCTTAGTCCTTAAATTGACAAGTATATAGCTACCTCACATGGGTAGTAAGGGAACAGGGCACTAAGCCACCCAATGAGGGGGTATTGTTTATGTCTCCACAAGAGACAGAGAGACTAGGTTTCAACCTGGTGCTCCAAGATGTAAATACAACATACTGGCATGAAGCAGGGAACAAAAAAAGAGGTCTGCAAGGCCGACCCCACTCCCAATTACATGAACCCCCCCCCCCACTCCCACCCCACCCCCACGAAGAATGCACTTCAGAGGACAGCACTGAAGGTACAGCTCCGGGAGAGAAGCATTTCTGATCAGAGCACACAGGAACAAACAAAGAGGGAAGAAGAGAGAGTGAAACACATCCTGGCCCACCAAGCCCAAGGAGGATCTTCTTGCTCAGAGCAGCCAATGCACAGAGAGGACCATAGGGTCAGGCCAACCCTGAGACTCAGACACAATGTCCCTCACTGACCCATAGCGCTACGAGGAACAGTGCAGGAGTTAGGCCTCAGCTGACCCCATCGAACAGGGGCAAAACACTAGGGGCGTGCAACAGAGCAGCAAGGGGAGCAAAGCAATGAAGTGCCCAGGGAATATAAAAAATAGACGTTGGGGCCAGGGCGTAGCACCCCACCAGACTCAACTGGAAAACACTCCTAAAGGTCAACAAACAGACCTGGAACTATTTATAGGATTTTCTTTTATTGTTGTCTTTGTTTGTCTGTTTCCTCTTGTTATTTTGTTTCTGTCTTATTTTGTTGTTTTGTTTGGCTTTCTCTTTTTTTGTGCTTATTATAGTCTATGCATGTCTACCTAGATAAGATAGGTGGAATAAACAATCCAGAGGAGAAAACAATGGAAACGATGGTTCCAAGGGGAACTGGGAGAGAGAAAGGGGGGAGGGGGGAGGAAGTGGGTGTTAACAAACCCAGGGACAAGGGAACAACAAGTGACCTAAAATCAATGGCGAGGAGGGCATAGGATGCCTGGTGGGGCTTAATCAAGGGAAATGTACCTGAGAGGAATTACTGAAGCCAGAATGAAGGCCAAACATAATAGTGGGACAAGAGGAAAGTAAAAGGAAATAGAGGAAAGAACCAGGAGGCAAAGAACATTTATAGAAATCTAAATACTGGAATTTGCATATGTAGATATATTTATATAGAGAGAAATAGACATATGTACATATATTTATATGTTAAGGTAGCAGATGGACATTGGGCCTCCACTCAAGTACTCCCTCAAAGCAAAAACACTTTGTTCTAATAATCTGACATTCTGTGATGCTCACCTTCTCAACATGATTGCTGAAGACAAAATGGGTTTATAAGCAAATGTGGTGAAGAAAGCTGATGGTGCCTGAATACAAAAAAAAGATATAGGCTAAAAAAAAAAAGATATAGGCTCTGGGGTCTTGAAGGCTTAAAGATAAACAAGTGGCCATCTAGCTGAGAAACAACAAAGCCCACAAGGAAGAAGCACACCAGCCTGTGTGATCATAAGGTATCAATAGGATCAGGTATCAGGCACCAAAGACCCAGAACAACAACAAAAAAATCATATCAATGTGAATGAGGGGGAGTGAGGAGTAGAGTCCCAAAGCCCATGTATAGACAATTGGACATCCGCTTACAGAAGGGTCACAAGGAAGAGAAGAGACAGTCAGGGTGCAGTATAGCATTGATGAAATAGACAACTTTCCTCTAGTTCTTTGGTGCTTCCTCCCCTCTACTACCATGACCTTAATTCTACCTTACAAATCTGGCTAGACTAGAGCATGCACACTGCTACAGATAAGAGCTCAAAACAGGGAATCCAGGACAGATAAACCCTGCAGGACCAAGAATGAGAGCAGAGCTACTGGGAAGGTAAGCGGAAGGTAGGAGGAGAAAGGGGTACCTGGTCACAATGATCTACATATAACCCCTTCACAGGAAGACGGACAACAGAAAAGTGGATGAAGGGTCACAGCACTCGGTCTAAGACACGGGAAGGAAATTTATAAATTATCCAAGGTTCATGAGGGAGGGAGGCAGGAGGAACAATGAGGAGCTGATACCAAGGGCTTAAGTAGAAAGAAAATGTTTTGAAAATGATGATGCCTTAAAAAAAAAAATCTTACCACAGTGAATGAAGGGGGAAGTGCAGAGTGGAGACCCAAAGCCCATTTGTCAGCTACTGGAGATCCCCTCCCAAAGGGGTCTAGGGGAGGAGATGAGTCAGTCAGGGTGCAATGTAGCACCAATGAAGAATACAGCTTTCCTCCAGTTCCTAAATGCTTCCTCCCCCCAACTACCATGATCCGAATTCTACCTTGCAAGTCTGGATAGAGCAGAGGTTGTACACTGGTGCAGACAGGAGCTGGAGGCACAGGGAATCCAGGGCGGATGATCCCTTCAGGACCTGGGGGATGAGTGGCGATACTGGGAGGGTAGAGTGAAAGTGGGTTGGAAAGAGGAACCGATTACAAGGATCTATAAGTGACCTCCTCCCTGGGGGATGGACAACAGAAAAGGGGGTGAAGGGAGACGCCGGACAGGGCAAGATATGACAAAATAATAACTTATAAATTATCAAGGGCTCATGAGGGAGGGGGGAGCGGGGAGGGAGGGGAAAAAAGAGGACCTGATGCAAAGGGCTTAAGTGGAGAGCAAATGCTTTGAAAATGATTAGGGCAAAGAATGTACAGATGTGCTTTATACAATTGATGTATGTATAGGTATGGATTGTGATAAGAGTTGTATGAGCCCCTAATAAAATGATATATTAAAAAAGAAAATGATGATGACAAGATATGTACAATGTGTTTGGCACAATGGATATATATATATATATATATATATATATATATATATATAGTGATAAGAACTGTAAGAGCCCCCAATAAAGTGATTTATTAAAAAAATAAAAGAAAGGGGGAAAAGTTGAGATATTGCATGGAACATGCAATGTTGTAGAAAGTACAGTAAGTTTGAGAGAATACATAGGTATGTGAAAACTATATCCCCACCACTAGAGCTTGAGTAAGAGTTCTGTGGTTGTGGAAGGAGGAGATGGAGCCGAATAAGGAGAGGGTAGATGTTAGTGGGCCCCATGGAAGGTCCCCAAGTCCTATCTTCCTCTGTCATACCTTAACTCCAAGGTAGGAAGGAGGATGAGACTCCCCAATCTGTGACCAGTGGATGCCATGACTACTCTCTCAGATAGAGCTCTGGGGGGTGGTAGCAACCCTCAGGGGAGACGAACCTATTGATGGGATGAGTTACAGTCTTGAAAACCCACAGGAACAGCTCTAATCTGTCCTACTGGATTGCTAATGAGTTGGAATTGACTTGATGGAATTGACAGTGAGTGTGGCTCGATATTGTCCGTGGACGCAGGGCACCCGAGCTCTGTTCTCAGGCTTCTTCTGAAAACTCTCTGGGCTGCCATTCCTTTTCGACTTAAACTCTCAGAGTGGATTCTGTGATCTGCAGCGCAGCACGCTGACTGACAGTAACACATGGGAACCACAGTGGAAACAAAGATGTCTCAGCAAATGCCAGGATACACCATTGACATCGCTCCCAGACCTGGGCACCTGGCTCTCTAGACCTTACCTATGAGGTCAGTGCGCAAAGGGTGCATTGCCTGAAATAACCTTTTCATGCCTCAGAGCCGAACTCCAAGTCGGCATTAAGTATTAAAGAAAGTCATGTTTCCTTAATGTGTGAGACAGTGGCCTAAGATTTACACGCAAAGGAAATGCTTACAGTCATAAGGAATAAGTCCAGTAAAGGTTTCTGAATCAGAGGATATAGCTAGAGTCCCAGAATGGTAGCCCTGGAAAAACTTACGGACAATCCTCTTTCCCAGAGGGAGCCCTGAAGCCCAAAGGAGGGAAGTTGGTGTGGGCAAGATGACAGACATGTTCACTCAGAACAATGCTCCTTCCACCTCCTCCCCCCCCCCCCATTGCAGTGTGGCAACATGGCCACGGGACAAACAAGGTGTCCATCCTCAGACGCCCCATCATGACTCACCCAGCTCTGCTCTGGCCCTTGTCTTCTGGCTAATTGACGCCGACGGCCAGACCAAGCCAGAATCATAAGCAGCAGCTCTGGACACTAATTTGATCTTCTCTGGCTGACAGGTTGTGCCAGAGCCTTCTCCGGAAGACGTTCACGAGAAGAAGCAACATCGTGTACTAACCATAGCTGCACAGTTGAGTTCATGTTGTGGGCCACCGCCCCGACGGACGCAAGCACCTCTGATATCCGTCACCCACCCACCCGCCCCCTTGAGGATAAGCCGAGCTGTGCTGCTGCAGATGACTTTATGAAACCAAAGTTCTGAAGCTGCTGTTTCGTGACACATTCTCCCTCTAGGCCTCTGCGCTTCTGACGGCCATGATTCCGTCTCTCGGCCAGTGGTTCTCAACCTATGGGTTGTGACCCCTTTGGGGGTCGAACAGCTCTTTGACAAGGGTCGCCCAATTCATAACTGTAGCAAAATTATAGTTACGAAGTAGCAACGAAAATAATGTCATGGTTGGGGGTCACCACCACACAAGGAGCTGTAGGAAAGGGCTGGGGCCTGAGGAAGGTGGAGAACCCACCCTAGGCCTTCCCTGGAGAATCCCACTCTCTTCTGGCTACAAAGGGTCCCAATAGCAGCATAAGCGTCCCTGAGGGATACAGACTGTCTTCCTTTCAAACGTCCTTTGAGTCAGTGGAACAAAAAGAGGTCAAATCAGGACGGTAGGAGGGAGAGGGGCCGTTTCCCTAATAAAACCCCGTCAGACAGCCCTTGCCATCCACAAAAGCAAGCAGCTGTGTGGCGAAGATGCAGGAAACAATTCTCAGTGAAGCGTTCCTGGCCTGTCCCTCATCGGTGCAGTGTTCTGAACACATCTTCCCAGCAGGTCCCTGGGATCACCTTGGGTCCTTGGAGAAAGCCTGTCAAGCTGGCCTCTTTGGAATCCCCCTAAACAGACACCCTAGTGTTCTGAGCTGACTTCTCTGCAGGGAAGGTAACTGGCCCAGCAGACCCCCTGAGAAGCCACTATTTGATTGGAGATTAGGAATAGGGGGCGGGGCCACCTTCTCATGAATGAAACAAGTGTATTCCTGGCAGGGCTTGCCTGCAGCCATCCACTGATGGCAGAAGCCTGCTTGAATGCGTTTTATTTGGAATAAGCCTGTGCGCGTATCAACTGGAAACCAACAGCAATATTTTTTTGACTCGTCCTCAAATGAAGGAAGTGAGGCTTAGCCACGTGGACCAGCTCACTCCTCCTCTCGCACTTGGCCTTCAGCAACTCAGTCCTTACACCACCACCACCACCTCCTTCTCCCACCCGCCCGAGGTATTTGGTACATGTTGGCTGAACTGTCCTCAAAGCTTGAGAACAATTTTGCTAAATAGCCCACCCACAGGCATGGTACTATGGGATGGATGTGCACTAAGGGATGCTTGCAGGGGGCGCCCTTGAGCAGCTTCTAGTCTCCACTGGCCAGCGATGTAAAAGTCAGACTTCATGTGTGAGCCCTTTCCCAACTTCAGGAACCCCGGTGGCATAATGGTGAAGCATCGGACTGCTCACCAGAAGGTACACAGTTCAAGCCCACCAGCAGCTCTTCCTTCCTCTTGGCAGCCTGCTTCTGTAAGACCGTAAACAGCCCGGAAACCCTATGGGGCAATGCTCCTCGGTGTTCTGGGGTTGTTGTGAGTCAAAAATGACAGGGTTCGATTTGGTTGGGGTTCCTTCCCTCCCATTCCTCTGAGCCTGCTCTCCTTTCTGATCAACTCCTGTCCCCCTGCCCAGGGCTCTCTGGATCCCACCTCACCGCCTCAGGCAGGCATCATGGCTCCCAAACTGCTGCCAAGGCTCCTGTCCCCCCACCTGCATGTCAAAGGTCCTTTTTCCCATTAAAAAAAAATAGTCTAGCTGTTAGGGACTATTTTCTCTTAATGTTTGAATGTGACCTTCCACTAAACTGGAGGGAACAGCAACCCGAGGCCGGATTCAGGCACTCTCCACCTCAATAAAATTTCTAGGGGTCCAGTGGTGTGGGGCATGTCAAGATATTCCTACTAAAGTGAAGATTAAGTTATTTCATCCGCTCCCCCCGCCAAAAGAAAAAAAACTAAAAAGAAGGCACAACGCCTAGTGGGCCTCTTCAGATTTTGGAGACAACATATCCCTTACTTGGATGTTTTACTTCGACCTATTTATCAAGTGCCATGAAAAGCCATCAACTTTGAGTGGGGCCCAGACCAAGAAAAGGCTCTTCAACAGGTTCAGGTTTCCGTGCAAGCTGTTTTGCCACTGGGACCATATGATCGAGCTGACCCAGTATGCAGTGTGGAGTCTTTGTCAGACTCCTATTGGTGAATCACAGTGGAGACCATTGTGATTTTCGTATAAAGTCCTGCCATCTTCTGCAGACAACTACTTCCCCTTTGAAAAATAGCTGTTAGCCTATTACTGGGCCTTAGTGGAGATTGAACACACACACACATACCCATGGGCCACCAACATGAGGCCAGAACTGCCCATCATGAACTGGGTATTGTCTGACCCACGGAATCATAAAGTTGGACATACGGAGCAACACTCCACTGTTAAATGGAAGTGGTATATATGAGCTCGAGCCAAAGCAGGACCTGAAGGGACAAGTAAGCTGCATGAAGAAGTGGCCCAAATGCCAACAGTCTCCATTCCTGTCACATTGCCTCCTTTCTCCCAGTCTGCACCTATGGCCTCCTGGGGAGTTCCTTTCCATGCTTTAATTGAAGACCAAAAAAGTCATGCTTGGTTTACGGATGGCTCTGCACGATACGCAGGTGCCACTCGTAAGTGGACAGCAGCAGCACTACAGTCCCTTTCTGGGATCTCCCTAAAGGACAGTGGTGAAGGGACGTCTTCCCAATGGGCAGAACTTTGAGCAGTACTCTTGGTCGTTCAGTTTACCTGCAAGGAAAAATGGCCAGATGTGACTGTGTACTGATTCATGGGCTGTGGCTAATGGTTTGGCTGGCTGGTCAGGGAATTGGAAGAACCATGATTGGAATATTGGTGACAAGGAGGTGTGGGGAAGAGGTATGTGGATAGACCTCTCTGAATGGGCCAAGAAAGTTAAGGTTATTGTGTCTCATGTGAACGCTCACCAAAGAGGACTTTAATAATCAAGTGGATACGATGACAGGCACTGTGGAGACTGGTCCTCCTCTTTCCTCTGCCACTCCTGTTACTGCCCAATGGGCACAAAACAAAGTGGACATGGTGGCAAGGATGGAGGTTATGCATGGGTGCAGCAACATGGCTGACTTCATCACTGCCACTGCTGAGTGCCCCATTTTCCAGCAGCAGAAACCAACATTAAGTCCAAGATATGGGACCATTCCTCGGGGAGATCAACAAGCAACTTGGTGGCAGGTTGACTACATAGGACCACTTCCATCATGGAGAGTACAGCGTTCTGTTCTTACTGGAATAGACACCTACTCTGGATATGGATTTGCCTTCCCTGCACGTGATGCTTCTGCCAAAACTACTATTTGTGGATTTACAGAATGCCTCATCCACCGGCATGGCATCCCACATAGCATTGCTTCAGATCAAGGAACTCACTTTACAGCAAATGCAGTGAGGCAATGGGCCCATTCCCATGGAATCCACTGGTTATATCATGTTCCTCATCATCCTGAAGCTGCCAGCTTGATAGAACGATGGAATGGGCTCCTAAAGACACAATTACGGCACCAACTAGGTGGCAACAACTTGTGGGGCTGGGGCAATGTTCTCCAGGAAGCTATATACGCTCTAAACCAGCGGCCAATATATGGTGCTGTGTCTCCAATAGCCAGAATTCATGGGTCCAGGAACTAAGGGGTGGAAGCTGGAGTGGCACCACTCACTATTACTCCTAGTGATCCCCTTGCAGCATTTTGCTTCCTGTCCCAGCGACCCTGTGTTCCTCAGGCCTGGAGGTCCTGGTCCCGAAGGAAGGAACTCTCCCACCTGGAAACACAGCACAGATTCCACTGAACTGGCAGCCGAGAATGCCCCCTGGCCGCCTTGGGCTTCTCATGCCTTTGGATCAACAGGTCAGGAAGACTGTCACTGTACTAAGTGGGGTGATTGATCCTGACTACCGAGGAGAAATTGGACTGGTACTACATAATGGAGGTAAAGAAGAATATGTCTGGAATCCAGGAGATCCCATAGGCCGACTCTTAGTGTTACCATGCCCTGTTATTAAAGTAAATGGTAAGTTACAGCAACCCAATCCTAACAGGACTTATAATGACCCAGACCCCTCAGGAATGAAGGTCTGGGTCACCCCGCCAGGCCAAAAAACCATAGCCAGCTGATATGTTTGCCAAGGGCAAAGGTAATACAGAATGGGTAGTAGAAGAAGGTAGTTCTACCTATCAGTTACGACCATGTGATCAATTGCAAATGCAAGCTTTGTAATTGTCAGTGTATTTTCTTTATATGTGCTTATTGAATATCTTTCCTTTGTTCATGTATGATATATCTGATACAATTGGACTCAGTGTGTTTTCATTTATATGTATGATAGATGTTTGATATTAAGTGTAAGTATGATTTCATTAATGTCTGGAAATTATATATGGCTAAAGAATTGTGTACAGGCGACAAGTTGGCAAGGGGTGGATTGTAATAGGTAGGTTTATTGTGCCAACATGGCCAATGAACACATGTGGAATTAATTAAGGGCGGAGAGATAAATGGCTTGGCAAGCCTCGCTTCTCTTGTCTTCTCTTTCTTCATTGGACCAGTGTATGACTGCCTTACTTGTTCTGTGCCTTCATTTGCAAGCTACACTACCTGTGGGACACCTAACCCATGGACTGTGTCACTGTAATTTGAGGTTTCTTCAAGACCTGTTTTGTCACACTATTGGAACTTGAACCTCTTGAGCTGGGAACTGTCGGGCCCTGTCATCTGGCTGACTGTTGGTGACCTGCCTTGCTATTTGCTGCCTGTGGTTGGATTGCATGAATTGCTCTACAGAGGACTACCTAGCAGCCCTCAAGGCATGAAGGACTGCCAGTGTCTCACAGGAGTGAGTTTCACTGAGGCATTTGTACTGCTTTATAGATTAATTAACTGTTTATTTCTTATGTTATCTATCTTATCTATATAATTACATATATAATTATTAATGTTCTGGTTTTGTTTCTCTAGAGAACCCTGTCTAACATAATGATGTTCTCAGTTCTGTTGATAAGAGGTTAGAGGTATTCCTAACAAAACCTGAATGGTGTCCTCACACAGGAGGAGAAGAGACCAGAGAGTCAGGAGAAGGGAGACTATGTGAAGATGGAGCCACAAGCCACGGACACATAAGGCAACCAGAATCTGAGAAAGATCAGAAAAGGACCTTCTTCCAGAGGTTCTCAATCTGTGTGCCTCGACCCCTTAGGGGGTCGAATGACCCTTTCACAGGTGTTGCCCACTTCATAACAGTAGCAAAATTAGAGTAATGAAGTAGCAATGAAAATAATTTTATGGTTGGGGGGGTCACCACAACTTATGGAACTGTATGAAAGGGCCAAGTCATTAAGAAGGTTGAGAACTACTGTTCTAGATATTTCTGGGGAATAAGGCTGGGCAGCATGCTGATCTTAATGGACTTCTGCTTAAGACCATACACCTGGGGAAGCTAGTACAGAAACTGAGGAAATTAATGCAGGAATCCCCAGTGAGAGTTTGCTCATGTTCAGAGAGGTTAGGTGGCTGCTAGAGCACAGGTAACCTTCCACCATCATTAAATAGAAGCACAAGCACTCAGAGCCCAGCAAACGCAGCCCCAGTGCCTACAGTCAAACTGCTAGCTCATCAAATCAACCTGCCTCTGAGAGAGCACGGACACTGTCAGGAATGCTATTCTTCTCAGATCAAAGTAGAGGGACAGCCCAAGAGAAAGGAAGGCCTCAAAGAGATGGCTTGAGACAGCAGCCACAACAATGGGAGCAGACACATGGAGGGTCACGCATATGGCATGGGGCTTGGAAACACTGACTCTTGTATACACAGCTGTCATTAAAAGTGGCACTGAATAGATGGCAACTCAGTGGTAATAAGGGTTTCAATCCCTTTAGGGAAAGTCTGAAGACTTAGAGAGAGAATGTAGGGGAAGGTGGGGAGGGGCAGGGAGAGTGTTGTTGAGTTTGCTCAAACACACACGCACACACATGCGCACACACACATGGAAGATGGCCTGACTATCCCAGTTGCTATTGTTGTCAGGTGCCATCAGGTCAACTTTGACCCTCAGTGATCCCAGGAGGTATGGTGGAACTGCCCCCTAAGAGTTTTCCAGACAGTATGTAATCTTTACAAGTGTTTCTCCTGAGGAACCAATGGGTGGATTTGAACCAGCAACTTTCCATTTAGCAGCCAAACACTTCACCATTGTGTCACCAGGGAGGGGGAAAGCATGTGGAGAGAAGGGCAAGGGGCTGCAGGGTGGAGAAGTCAGCAGGAGCCTGCACTGCAGGCCCTCAAGTCAGTCAGGCAGTTGAGAACTGGACCCTAAATAACAGGGTTTTAAGTGGAAATCCTATGAATGCCCTGCTGCGTGTTCTGAAAAGTTCTCCCGGGCTGTGCTGTGACAGTGTACTTGAGGATTCAAAGGGGCAGCGACAGACACCTCCCAAGTCACAGGTGATGGGAACGCAGGAAGCATGCACAGGGGTGACAGACAGAGCTGGAAAGGAAAGACTCCGCCAACCACTTTATAAGGATTTGGCCCCCTTCTGCTCCTTAATAGGTAGCGGGACACACACTTTCTTTTCCTCTTTTATTTTGGCCAATTACTTTTCAATAAAATTGACTTTCAGTCACTTTTTTCACAAGTCAATTCATATTAAAAGAGGTATGCAACCTTCACCACCATCAACTATAGAACACTGTCTTCATTCTTGGACTATTATTCTTAACTCCACATTTCCCCCTAACCTCCCTCGCCAGAGCCCAAGAACCTATCAGTCTAGTTACTGTCTCTGTAGATTGACCTATGATTTCACAGAAAGATAGTCACACAAAGCTAAATGGAACTCAGAAAAACTTCAAGTCAAAATAAAGCAGAAAATAATAAAACTAGAACAAATGTAAAATGAGTCAAACGGGAAAACAATTTCAACCTATCTCAACAGGAGCCCTGATGGTGTAGTGAACCATGCACAGGCCTGCCAACCATAAGGTCCACAGTTCAACCCCGCTAGTCACTCCACGGGAGAAAGATGAGACTGTCTACTTTTGAAAGATTCACAGCCTTAGAAACCCAGAGGGACAACCCAGCCCCACTGCACAGGGCTGCTTCAAGTCAGAACAGATTCTATAGCAGTGAGTTTGAGTTTGGCTCTCATGCTGCTCCCTCCTCCAGTCTTGGATTTTATTTAATATAATCCCTGGATCACACAGGCAGATGTAGTTCTTCCATGTGGGCTTAGCTGATAGGTTGCTTAGATGACTGCTAATTTTAATATATGTTTTAAGGAACCCTGGTGGTATAGTGGTTACAAGTTAGGCTGTTAAAGAGAGGTGATCAATTAAAAACCATCTTCTGCTCCGTGGGTGAAAGACAAGGTTTCCTACTCCCATAAAGAGTTACAGTCTCAGAAACTCACAAGGGCAGTTCCACCTCGTCCCATGGGGTCGTTATGAGTTGGCATCACTTGATGGCAGTGAGTTTGGGGGTTGGGGGAATTGTGGTTGGGTAAGACCTCAGATACTGTTATTTCTGATAGCCTGGCACATCTGATTTCTTCACCACACTTTGCCATAAAACCCATATCTTCAGGGATCTCTTCATGAAGGAAGTACCAAGCAGGGCAACATCATAAGAATGAACTGTTCTTAGATTAGGTTTACAATTACGTTTGAGCTCCAAATCTATTTGCATATAAGTGGGAACCAAGTTTTCTGATAACATCCAAATATCCAGGGAATTTTTTCTTAATTAGTGCAAGCAGGTCAGAGTGTTCTATCTGAATGACTGTTTGAGATAATGAAACTAAATGTCTCCAAAATGAAGCATACTGGAAGTAGGAGATGGGGGGCACCATGCATGCCCTTCGTGCATGCTAAAACCCAGCAGCATCTAATTAGCAGCATCAGCAGTTCCTTTCCTAATCAGGGTATCCCCCTTTCCTTTTGCTGTAATAAAGTGGCATGCCATTTTGATCTGGAATGCCCCTTATTCCAGGGTGGGCCTTCCCAACAGAACAGCAGGCCAGAGTATCTGACTTTCTAAAGCCACTGCCCAGGAATGGTTAGAGCTGATATCCCTGGAAAATCATACACTCAGTGGAGACACAAAGAGAGGAGAGGCAGGAGAAAGGAGGCCAGAGAGACGAGGAAGGATCACAAAGGGGAGAGGTTCCAAGGGCTGTAAGAGAGTAGACAAATCCAGGGCTCACTGGAAGCTGAGTCAGCTTCAGACCTCGCCTGCCGCCACACCCATGAGAACTACCTTCCTTTGGTCCAAACCCATGCACGGTCCAGTCTGGTTTCCAGAGGATGCTGTACATTTCCAATGCCAAGTGATAGGGGTAGCTGTCCTTGCTGTTGATGGGACTGAGAAGTCTCCATCACCAACAGCCCATACATTTCCCATCAACGCATGTGCTGCCTCAACACTGCTCAGCCTCAGCTGGCACACCCAAGTGGACCACTGTCATTTCAACTCCTGGGACCCTTGAGAATACCCCCTCCCAGGTCATGGGGTGGGCTGTGGGAGACTGGAGGGAGATTATGGTGGAGACCAGAACTTATGGTGCCTCCAGGTTGCCTTCCCTTCTCATATCATTGCATATCCGATCTGCTGTAGCTGGTTGGGCTTATGATATTTCATTTTCATAATGAAGTCATATCACCTATATTGATCAGAGACTTGCTTTTCTCAGTTCATAATATATCTTAGATCCATGTTGGATTATTGCATTTAATACATGTAGAATTATCCCGAGTTTTGTTTTTTATACAACTGGGAAATAATCTATATCACATGAATGGTATAGTTTTATCTACTTCTGAGAAATCACTCAATGAAAACTATGGATCACACAAAATCACCATGGCTTAGAGGCCAACTCCACAACTGCTAACAGCAACAATTGATGAGCATGTGGTTTGTTTCCATTCCATATCATTCCAAAAGGGTACACAACTCTGTGTGGCTGTGTGTGAGTGAGAGAGAAGAGGAAGAAGAAGAGGAAGAAGAAGAAGAAGAAGAAAGAGGAGGAGGAGGAGGAGGTGGAGGAGGAGGAGAAAAAGAATCTTTGTACTTTTGTGGTGTCGAATTCCTAGATCTAATTTCAACATAGAAAGGTGGCCTTAGTAACCAGTGCCATTAGATTATATTGTGGCTGTTGTGTGCTGTTGAGATGACTCCCGGGGGACAGAGAGGAAGGACCCCATAGGGTTTCCGTGGCTGTGATCTCTATGGGAGCTGGTGGTGGGGACATGGCGAGTTCCACCTTTGGAAGCATGGACCTTTGGATGAACAGTCACGTGCACATCCACTGAATTTTACCTGTAGACATTATTGAAATGATGTGTATTGTGCGGTTTATGCTTTCAGAGATGCTTGAAAATGGCATTGTTATTATCCTTATATTTTAAATTCTTTCTTCAGGTTTAATAAGACAAGGAACTAGCCCAAATCACCTGATTACACATTGGTAGACACAGGCTTGGAATCTGGGTCTGGCTGGCTGCAAGCCTGGAAAGGGACTCTGTTGCCATGGCCATTTGGAGAGCCAGGTCCTCCAGGGATGGCTTACCTGAGGCTCCATCGCTAAAGACCCAGTCCAGGCCCACCTGCAGGGTTTGACACTGGTTCTGTCTGAATCAGCCACGACCAAATTAGAATGTACTCAAATGTGTAAAATGTGAGTGAACTGAAACCTTACCTAGAGTAAAAATGTGTCTAAGCCCAGCTCGAAATGTAATCTTCCTCTTAGAAACCAAGGGCAGCACGCATATTGCAAAGCAGCCAAGTCTCTTGACCCAGGTGAAAATAATCTCGTCCAGTTCAAGGACCACAGCCACGAACCAAGACGCTCTGAACGTCTGTCGCTCTCCAAAGTCCTGACAAGAATCCACTCTCTCCTATCAGGCTCCTGAAAGGATTCACTAGGCCTTTTCAAAATCCTCCACTCCAGGACTCCAGCCCATGCATTTCCTTGTTCCAGGTAGTGTTCCGATTCACCAACACTTCACCTACCTGGGTCTGTTCCATGCTTGCTGCTCAGGCCACTAGTGAACTGATGTAAACTAGTTCAAAGCCCTGACCCGCCACCAGCTTCCCGAGGGCAGTGGAGGCAGGAAGTGGCAGACCCTATGCTTCGGTGCACAGTCACTGACTCTGTGTCAAGGCCACCGCCTAAAACAAATGTGCGAGCCGGGCCTTGCTGACAGGCATGCGGCTGAGGCCAGCTTTCTCCTTCAAGGTCCATTACAAATCCATCAGGGCTGCAGCTGCGGGGAGGCGGGCCAGGCTTCCGCAGCTCTCAGCACATAGCAGCACCAGGCCAGCGACCCAATCTCCATCAGCAAGACCTAATTAATTTTTTGCTTAGGTTTTCTTGGAGGGTCCCAGTTAGCAAGAAAGATCCAAGACAGATCTTGGGGCGCTATTCCATGTCTCTCTCTGAAATTGGGCAGAGGGTTTTCTCTGAATATATCACTGAAGGCAGTATTGGGAGCGATAGGGCCAGGGAACAAGAGGAGTTCAGCAGTAATGACGAGCACAGGCTGAGTAATTAATTTATCACCATTGGGCTCAGTGGGCCAGGCAGGCAGCCCGCCCCCTCCACGCTCCTCCTTATTCACGGCAGCCCACCCTGCCTCCGTCACACCTACTTATTAATCCTCCCGTCGGACAGGCATCTATTTCCCTTTCCTTCCAAGACTGGGAGTTCCTTTGAGTCCCTGGAGGGCAGGGCCCACATGTCTCCCCCTCCAGGATTTGCCCAAGGTTAAAGGCAGAGGTAGTGTCTGGTCTGTTTAATGAATGCGGGTTGGACTCATTCATCCACTTAATAATTATTCCAGGGTCTCTGAGGGCAATGGTTGTTCTGGTTAAATGATAGCATTATCGTCTTCCATGCGGGAACCTGGGTTCAGTCCGGGCCGATGTTCTTTATGCGTAGTCACCACTCACCGATCGGTGGAACGGTGTGTGTTGTTGTGGTGCTGAGCAGGTTTCTGCAGAGCTCACAGGCTCACATGAAAGGCCTGGAAATCTGCTTCTAAAACCCAGCTAAGGCAGACCCTATGGACTACAGTCCTGCTGGGGCACCATGAGTCCGGGGCCACTCACAGCAGTTAGGAACCCCAATTGTACTGTGGCATGGCATGCTCTGCACTAGAACCCAGCTTTGTTCTATATGGCCTTTCTTGCCATGAGACTACGCAAATTAGATGCATATGGCCCACCAATGGGATTGGATCAGGCAGTGTGAGTCTAAGGAGGAATTTATGGACTACTATTGACACATGGGCTAATGTCAGACAGGAATTAGATCGAGACTGGGCTGGGATGTTTTCTTAATGTGTAATTGCTCTTTATTATAAAGTTCTCTCTTACATGTATCAGTGTCTCTGGATTTTCTTTTCTAGTATACCCGGACTAACACAGGGGCTTTGCTCAATAGAAATACAAGCATCAGTAAGTAGGGGGGCGGGGGGGATGTGAATAAAGTGCATGACCCCGTGAATCACCCTGTGCTGATCACACCACATACATAAGGTGCAGGAGCCCTGAAGCCCTGACAAGGGGATTCAATGGTTTTGCCCTCTTACTGGGCGAAAAATGAGCAAGTCCAGAGGTAGGGAAGGAGGAGCTCACAACATCAAGAAGAAAAGGTCCAAAGCAGAACGTACCCTTTGGACCAGGATTCTTGCACTGATCCAGGAGACAGAGATAGAGCGCGCTGTAACAGCAGGGCTGTGAGAATCTGCAGCAGCAGCAACAGCAGCAGCAGCAGCAGCAGCAGCAGCAGCAGCAGCAGCAGCAGCAGCAGCAGCGGCGGCAGCAGCAGCGGCAGAACCAGGAGAGCACAGCAGAGGGCGTGGCGGGCTCCCCAGCCCAGGGGGTGAGAAAGCTGGGCAACTTCTGGAAGAAGACAGGCTGCCTCCAGAGATCCAAAGGGCCCAGAGGCTGAGAGGCTGAAGGCTAAGAGGACACCTGCCTATGGGCAAAGTTGAGAAGCTGTCCTGACCAAAGAATTGTATTCTGAGCTGGGCCTGATCCTGAAACATAACCTGGAGCTTCGCCCAGTATCGCCCGCTGTGCGTGTGCTCTGTCCGTCTGTGTGGCCACTGTAATGAAGGATAAACCCAGCAGAGAAGGCGAGTGTCATGGGAAGGATGACTGGTGGGAGAACTGGTGAAAAGGCGGGAGAGGGATGTCGGCTGACCCCTCCCTTCAAGGGATCAGGCCTGAACTGCTGGTCTTGATTTTCCTCCTCCCTTGTCAAGTTAGGGGTCAGAGGCCGCCCTTCACCATTCCCACAGTGACCCCGGAACAAGCAAGCAGCCATTTGACTGTGCCAGGAAAGATTCGTGGGATGGAAAGAGGACGCTTGGCTTCTAGTTTGGCCCGGGTCCTTTCTAGGCATCAGCTTTTACAACTATCCAATAAGGGGTCCTGGAAGACTTCCAACTCCCTGAAACCAGCTTGAAGGAAGGGTGGATGACCTACTCCGTGGGCGAGGCCTTCAAGGAAACGAGGTGCTGCTCGCTCAGCACCAGGTGTTAGACAAAAGCCATTCATCCCGGGGAAATCAGCTGTTTGGCTGTGCGCTCCCAGATGGAAGGGCAGACGTGGCGCCGTATTCCTCGGTGAGCTCTAGGCATCGGCAGGTTGACATCGAGCCTGGGGACAAAGCACGGGGCTCAGGGCAGCGCCAACAGGCTGGCACTCAATGACCACAACGATGGCAGTCAAAACCCAACCAAAGGGCCCTGCAAAGGACAGGAATCTGCTCCCAAGAAGTCACAGCCTTGAAAGTCCCAGGGGGCCAGCTCTGCTCCACACACAGGGGGCTGTGACTAAGAGTCAGCAAGACTGCAGCGGGCTTGGGTTCGTTTGGTTGGAGGTAAGGTGGGATCAGGCCTGGATGGTCTGTGGCTCTAGATATGGACCAACCCGGGCCTCAATCCATGTTCCGCTGCTTACTCTGTGTTTACTCAACTTCTTTGAGCCGTCTGTGTTTGCTTGCCAACTGCTCCCTCCCCCCTCATTCCCACCCTGGTATTTTTGTAAGGATACCATGCTATTTTTTAAAAGCAAGTTGTAAAAATATAGATAGCACAGCACTTGCAAAAATGCCTGGAGTGGGGCAGGGTGGGGGTTGTGTGACTGGTAGGCAAACTAGGCGGAAGGCATGTGACGCATGCATGAAAATATGACACTCGCTGGGTGACCTGTGCTGGGAGCTAGCGACCTGTCTGAATACAGATTTTATGTGGGTTGAAGAAGCCAAGGTTGAGAGTGTCACATAGTGCAATGGTTGGCGTTTGCTTTCTGGAGCCTAGTGGCCTTGGTTCAAGTCCCTATGATCACACTTTCCAGTGAAAGAACCTTGGACAATCCACTCGGCTTCCATAGAGCACGTGAGAGTAATTAGTTGTGAGGAGGGGGATTGATTGGGTTCTTGCCGGTTTGGTTAATTGCTTGGCACTGAGCGCATGCTGACTCTGGCCTCTGGAAGGAGGTTAGTTGATTAATTTACCCCTGCATTCCCACAGTAATCTGGAGCCGGGTGGATGAGCTGTTCAACTGTCTTGAGCACACCGATTCATAACAGTATCAAAATTATAGTTATGAGGTAGCAACGAAATAATATGGTTGGCGGGGGGGGGGTCACCACAACACGAGGAACTGTATGAACGGGTTGCGGCATTAGGAAGGTTGAGAGCCACTGCTTTAGAGGTGTTACCTTGAGGAGAGAGAGTATCACCCCAACGCTCAGGGGGCTGGGAGGACCCGGACCCTCGGCTTGGACGAAGGCCTGGCCACCCTACCAGGCAGTGGAATCAGTGACGTGAGCCTTCTTCCTCACGGTTCTGTAGGAATGTGGGATTGCCCACTGTGTGACATGTCAGGACTGGTGGCCCTCACTTGGGTGACTCTGCATTTAGATGTGGCTGCAGACTCCAGAAACCTGGCCTGAAGCCCACAGGGATGTGGGCAGAGTCTTGGAGCAGCTTCCCTAACCCACCAATGACACTGCAGATCTTCCTGAAGAGACAGTGGGGCTAGCAACCGACTTCCTACATGTTCATAAAAATGTGCCTGGTAACTCTGGGTTTATAATTTGTTTATAACATTTTAGGATCCACTTTGGGTCCGTGGGCGCCATAAACCGAAATGAAAGAGTTGCCAAGCCAACATTTCCTTTATCTCTCCAGTGTGTCTCGGCTCGGTTTGTCTGTTTCTCTAACAGTGGGCAGGGAAGGGGAAGCACTGGGTGACCAACAACGAGAGAAGATTTAGAGGAATCATACAAAGGGCAATGAGCCCTCGTGGCATAGTGGTAACATGATGGGCTGCGAACCACAAAGTCATCTGTTCAAAACCACCAGCCATGCCACAGGAGAGAGCTGAGGCTATCTATGCCTGTAAAGAGTTCCAGTCGGGGAAATCCACGGGGCAGTTCTACTTTGGCCTATAGGGTTGTTGTCAGTCAGCATCAGCTTGACGTTGTTGCGCTTTGGGTTTTTATTGGTGATTGCAATTGGTCATCAGGGAAATCTAGCCATATCAAAACCCTTGACTTGATCCTATCTGCAAAGGCCCTTCTGCCATGCAAGACGACAGTCCCAGGTGCTGGGGAGCAGTCCATATTTAGAGGACCATTATTCTGGCCTTCACAGTAAGTACGTTGTCCTGATGTTTTGGGATGGCAGATACCACGCTTGTGTGTGTGTGTGTGTTTGTTTGTTTATACATAAGTGTGAATCCCTCCCTTCATTTGGAGTCTTATCAAATACCACAAATATACAATATAATGAACAATATAATACAAAGTTGTCCAAGGAAAGCATCCTTTTCCCAGAAATCTCTCTGCTGAAAACAAACGGGGGAAGACTATGTAGACGCTTTTCCACATGCCAGCTATGTGCATGTGTTTGCAAACTAGAATGAGCAAAGGCACATGGAAGCCTCAGGGGACCCACTCACATTTCCTCTTAATCTGCAAAATGAGGAGGATGGCCCAATCTTCCATGCACCCCGAGAGCCCGCACTGGGGCTGCAGACCGGACAGTGTGGACGGATGTCCCTCAGGTGAATCAGCCTGGCCCGGGAGCTGGGTGAGGAGTGGCCCCACTGAAAGCACAGTTGGAGCCGTGCAGGGTAGAAGCACACACAGGGCAGCTGGGGCGGCTTCACACTCAGCAGAGTTGCCCTGGGGGCAGGTAGTGTAGAGGAACTTTGAACGCAAAGGAGGCACGAGCCAGCCACACCGAGGGAAAAGGTGCAGCACATGCGGCCAGCAAAGACCTACTTAGCACAAGGCAGGGGAAGGCCCGCCTGTGGCTCCCATCACCCCACAGCTGAGTCAAGCATTTCTTTGCTCCCAAAGCACAGGCAACCCTGCTGCTTCCCACCTCTCTGGCATCATCTCACTTGCTCATTGTGGAGCAAGAAGCCTAGGGAAACCTCTGTCTGTGGTTGTTGTTGTTTACAAACCAGTAGGCTTGGGCCCACAGTGAGGTTATGCACCACGGAATAAAATACTGTGAAGCGCTGCATCATCCTCACAGTGGTTTCTGTGTCTGAGCTCATTGTGCAAGCAGTGTCAACCCATTCCAGCGAGGGTCTTCCTCTTTGTCCCTGCCCTTCTGCTATTCCGAGCTATCCTGACATGTCCAAAGTATGTGAGAAGGCTTGCCAGCCTTGCCTCTAAGAAGCATTCTGTCTGTACTTCTTCCAGGACAGAGTTGTCGGTCCTTTCAGCAGTCCAGGGTACTTTCACTATTCTATGCCAGCACCATGGTTCAAGAACCTTGACCCATCTTGGGCTTTCCTCGGTACCTCTACTCAGAGACACTCTATTTACATCCCCTTAGAAGGGAGCATTGACCTCTGTCCTTTCACACACACACACACACACACACACACACACAAACATACATATTCTCTCCTTTGGCACTTTCTCTCCCAATCATTGTGTCCCCCTAAAGCTCCAGCCCACATGCCCCCCCACACTGCTCTTCCATCTGCTTCGTGTACCCCTCAAAATCACATGACTTAGGCACTTGCTGTTTCCTTAGTTCAGAGAGCACCTTCTTCCAAATCTTTTTCTTTGTTCAAGGTCACTGCATTGGACAGGGTTCTCTAGAGAGACAAACCAGATTGCTAGTAGTTATATATAAATGTATTTATAAAGATAGATATATAGAGAGCAAATGCCTTGAGAATGATTGGGGCAGGGAATGTATGGATGTGCTTTATACAATTGATGTATGTATATGTATGGATGGTGATAAGAGTTGTATGAGTCCCTAATAAAATGTAAAAAAAGAAAAGAGGAGAAAAAATGATTAGGGCAAAGACTGTACAGATGTGCTTTATACAATTGATGTATGTATATGTATGAACTGTGATAAGAATTGTATGAGCCCCAATAAATTGTTTTTAAAATAAAATAAAATAAAATAAGATAGATATATAATTCAAGAAATAAACCGTTAAATAATATACAGATAGATAATACAAGAAATTAACAGTTAAATTATAAGGCAGTGAGACACTAGCAGTCCTTTAAGGCTTGAGAGCCACCAGTTGCCAGTCCCCTTCTGTAGAGAGAGCTGGGCTATATATACCCAGGCAGCAAACAGCAAGGCAGGTCCCCAACTGTCATCAACTGTTGGTCCCCAGCTCCAGAGATGAACATTCCAATCGTGTGGGCTTAAAGGGACCTCAACTTACAGCGACACAGTCCACAGGCTAGGCATCCCACAGATAGTGTACCCCTTTAAACTGAGGCACAGAACAACCAAGGTGAGGCTCACCGAGCCATTTATCCCTCTGCCCTTCAGTTAATCTACTGGTGTTTATCGGCCAGGTTGGCACAATAAACTATAGCAGTCACCTCTCTGGCCTTCCCCGCCTACCGGCCATCATTACCTTACTAGTCAGTCTCAGCCCAGGAGTTCCTTTGATTCTCCTTGCCCTTACCAGGGGTGAGCATTGATTGCTTTACTCAGGTGCCTCCCACTCTGGGCTAGAAGCTACGAGAAGGCAGGCACTGTGCCATTTTTCACTTACTTGTGAAACCGCCGTGCCCAGGACACTGAAGTCGGCTGGAGGAAGACAATAAACATCTGAATAAAGAAAATACGAAATAAAAGGATGAATGAGTGAGTATAAAGAGTTTTGCTAAAGGCAACAACCTATTTGCACAAACCATTGTGAAATTCAATTACAGCTTGAGCTTTTTTCCCCAGGCATGATTGGTTTCTCTTCTAAGAGCCTCACATGCCTGTTGATGGCATCCAGACTTTCTAAGGGGGCGGGATCAGAATACTCCCTTAGAGTTTATAAAATATTGTCTCTTTGCTCTTTGCACAGCAACTCTGCAGCACAGTTGTGTAATCATCATTTTATCAAAGGGAAAATGAAGGCACTGACCGACTGTGTGACTGGTCTGAAGCCACACAGCCAGTGTCATCGCGAGGGCTGGCAGTTATCCACCATGATGAGACCTAATATAACACCATCAGCTCCATGGTGGAATCCGCTGTGAGCAGGCGAGGAGTCGCGGGAAGATCAGCGTGGAGAACAACCCCTTACTCAGGCCACAGCTCTAAGGTAGCTGGAAGCACATCACCTCAAGGATGCAGCCTACATCCTAAGTAAGTTGATGCTGCTGAGAAGCTGCTTCTCTTCCTGCTGGATCTGCATTCTCTATCTGGCTCATAGCCCTCTGGTTCTTTGGTCTTAAGCCAACGGCCTGCCATAATTCTTGCTAACCCTGGGAGCCATCAGCAGTCTGGCATCTCATCTACCATCTTGCCTGTAATTCTGGAATTCATTAGCCTCTATGGCCACAAGCCAAACCTGTTGACCTTGGATACATCCACCTCTGTGTCCATCAGCTTGTGTTCTTCCTGTGTCATCTTCCTGCTTCCTAGCTGCTCACTCCTTCAGCTACACAATTCACATATGCCGCCACCATCATTTTCAAAGCATTCTCTTCCCACCTGAGCCCTTGATATCAGCTCCCCATTTCTTCACTCTCCCTTCCCTGCCCACCCTCCTTTATGAACTCTTGATAAGTTATAGATTATTATTTTCATATCTTACATCGTCCTCCATTGCCCTTCACCCACTTTTCCATTATTTGTCCCCCTTGGAGGGGGTTCTAGTTGATCCTTGTAATCGATCCTTCCTTCCTCCTCCGCCCCAACCCTCCCCTAATCCTCCTGGTATCTCTACTCTCCTTGTTGGTCCTGAGGGGTTTATCTATCCTGGATTCCCTGTGTTGTGGGCTCTTATCTGTAGCCGTGTCCATGCTCTGATCTAATCTGATTTGTAAGGTAGAACTGAGGTCATGATGGTGGAAGAAGGAAGCACCATAGCACTAGAGGAAAGTTGTGTTTTTCATCGGTGCTATACTGCACCCTGACTGGCTCATCTCTTTCCTGTGACCCCTCTGTGAGGGGATGTCCAATTGTCTACAGATGGGCATTGGGTCTCCACTCTATGCCCAGACCCTTCTCATTGGGTATGGTTTTGTTCTGTAACCCAGTATCCTTAAGGTTGCTTCATATTGCCTGATTCCATATCCTGTGCTGATGCCCAGACCCAGACCCCATGCCTAAGCTCTCAGCAGCCAGATGGAGGGAAGCCAAGTTGATGGCCTCCTTCTGGTGGTGGTTGCTGTTTGCTGCCCAGCATCTAATTCTCCTTTCCTTGGTAATGGTCCTTGATGTTCTTTTTGAGTTCTGGAGCCCCCTCCTGAAGGGCTTTGAATTGCCTCATTAAAAATATGTAGTATCATTTTGTAGACGGTGACTTCTCAAAGGTGGACTTGGGAGTCAGCACAGTGCTCAGAAACACTTCAGAATGAGAGAGCTTGGCCCCTTCCCTCCTGGAGCTCCCTCCGCTCTTCTTGGGGGTGGATTCACGCCCTCAACCCCACCCCAGCCTGCAGCTGAATGGTGCCGGCGTGATGAAGCAGTGCTGGGTATCATTCCAGAGCTGGGATTCTACTATAGCTTCTGATTTCTTTCAAATGGAGGGATCTGCCTTGCCATCCTTCCCACCCCGGGCATGGAGCAGCGGCCTCATACTGGGCTTCGCAGGTTTGGCTTCAGGTTTGGGGCAGTTCTAGTGATCCCGCCCACTCCCCTCACCCCCCAACACACACACACACACACACACACACACACACACACACACACACTAGCACTGATGGGCGGGACCCACTCAGAATGCTATACTCAGAAGGAGGGATTTCAGGAAGGAGCCTTGACTGAAGACCAAGCAGGGGGGTGGATGTGGGGAAGAAAACGCAAAAGCTTGAGGTCTGATCTCCCTCAAGGCCAAAGACCTGGCCTCTCCCAGGCACAGGGGCCTGGGAACTGTGAGAACTGCTTCTAGAAATTAGGGCGAATGGGGGGCTGGTGGGGTGAGAGCAGGTGCACTCTCAGATCAGAAGCCAGTGAACATACCTGAGGCGTTGCTCGGGCTGAGCCTTGGCAAAGTGAGAATCAGGGATAATAACATGTCACCACGATCCCCTCTTAGAAGCTCTTTGCTGTCCTGTTCCTCCCCACACAACACCCACCACCCGTGTCCCGGTAAGCGCGCTGCGCATGATCAGAAACCTGCGTGCGCCCACATGCCAGCTGGCTCCGTGGGCCCAGCAGCTCTGAACCCTGGAGAGAATGTAGCTCGAAGGATTATGCCCGGCTTCCATGGGGTGCAGCAACCTCAGAACAGAGCCCCGGAATACAGATTCTAGTTATACCTCACAAAGCTTTTGTTGCCCCTGTTGTTTCCTTCACAAAAGGCCCCTCAATCCCAAGCCGTCGTTCCTGTGGAAACCCTTGCAGCGCTTCGTTTGTTAAATCTTGGCTCAAACAATCCTTTCTCCGTGAAGCCTTCCCGGATCACCCTAGGAAAAAAACGAACCGCCCCTTTGGACACAGCACCACCACCAAACCAGACACACGCTTCCACTCACGCCCAGACATTTCTTCTTCCCCACTTTCCTGCTCCATTTTCTCCTTGCCATTTATTGGCTCTATAGCTCACTGCTATTGAATTGATAACACTTGAGTGACCCCCTAGGACAGGTTAGAACCGCTCCTGCGAGTTTCTGAGACTTTAACTCTTTGTGGGAGTAGAAAGCCCCATCTTTCTCCCGAGAAACTGGTTTCAAACTGCTGATCCAGCAGCAGGCAGCCCAACTCTTAGGCACGATGCCCTCAGGGTTCCTGTGGCAGTATGCATCCATATGTAAACAGCCAAACTCACGGCCACTGGGCCCATTCTGACTCACAGTCAGCCTATGGGACAGAACAGAACTGCATGTTTTCAAATCAGGAAAGGTGAGCATCAGTGTTGTATCATTTCACCGTACTCATTCAATCTGTATGCTGACCAAATATTCTGAGAAGCTAGACCGTATGAAGAAGAACAAGGCATCAGGATTGGTGGAAGGCTTATTAACAGCCTGAGATGTGCAGATGGCACACCTTGCTTGCTGAAAGCGCGGAGGATTTGAAGCACTTGCTGATGAAGAAACAGGATTGCAGCCTTCAGCATGAAGTACAACTCCAGGTGGAGAAAAACAAGTTCAGTATTTGGATTGCAGTCTCATCCAGTGTATGAGGGCACAGCCTCCTCTCACTTCCTCTCCCAGGTCCCCCTGGAAGGCACACGACCACTCCCCATGATGCAGAACACCCAGCGAAGGCAGGGCTCCCCCAGAAAGGACATGAGACCACCAAGAGCAGAGTCACCTTCCAGGGCTCAATCTCACCTCCCAGGGGGCAGCCTATTTCTAGGGTGCAGGGTCTTCAGCAAATGCAGGCCCTGTGGAAAGGACAGCAGGCCTCCCATGATGCAGCCTGTCTTCAGGTTACAACCCCCTGTCATGGTCACCGCCATGCTGCCAAACCTTGGGACAGGGTCTGGGATGGGGCCTGCAGGCCTGAGCCCTGGCAGGAACAGGGGCTCTGCACTTGAGTGGAGACTCAGCTGGTCACCAGCTATTTGCCACCTTAAATGCCTGTCATTGGAAGCGCTGCCACTCAGTCCAACCACAAGATACCATATATACTCAAGTATAAACCAATTTTTTCAGCACATTTTGTTTGTTTTGTTGGTTGGGTTTTATTTAAATCATTTTATTGGGGGTGCATACAACTCTTATCACAATCCATACATACATCAATTGTGTCAAACACATTTGTACATATGTTGCCATCATCATTCTCAAAGCACCTTCTTTCTACTTGAACCCTTGGTATCAGCTCCTCATTTTTCCCCTCCCTCCCCACTCCTCCCTCCCCGATGAACCCTTAATAATTTATTATTATTTTGTCATATCTTATACCATCTGACGTCTCCCTCACCCACTTCTATGCTGTCCATCCCCCAGGGTGGAGGTTACATGTAGACCTTGTAATCTGTTCCCCCTTTCTCCCTCATCTTTCCTCCACCCTCCCGATATCACCATTCTCACCAGTGGTCCTGAGGGGTTCATCTGTCCTGGATTCCCTGTAATTTCCAGTTCCTATCTACAGGACATTTTTAATTCCATTTTTGTGATAAAATTAGGTGCTTCGGTGGATATTCAGGTCAGCTTATACTCGAGTATATATGATACTCCAAGTACTGCATTTTAGCCTGTGAATATATAAGCTGGGCTTGCCAGAAAGGTGTTTGTGTTATAACTAACTACAAAACAAAACAAAAAAATCATTGCTATCGAATTGATTCTGCCTCATAGTAACCCTATCAGACAGGGTAGAATGGCCCCCATGGGTTTGGGGAGTAGAAAGCCTCATCTTTCTCCCATGGAGCAGCTGGTGGTTTCAAACTGTTGACTTTGCAGTTAGCTACGGAGCTACGCCATAACCATGAGGCCCCCAGAGCTCCTTCTAAGGGGTGTTTCATGGAAAATGTATTACATTTCTGCCAAAACACTGCACAGAAATCTCACAGACAATCATTTTGGTGTCACCCACTCTGACAATGACCCTGGTACAACCCCCCCACTCCCACCCAACCCCCCCCCACACACACTAGTGATGCTCCAAGTCGATATGTATGGGGTGGGACCAGGCCACCAAGGCTGTGGATGCCACCCTTACCACCTGTCTTCGACCTGTGGTGACTTTGGGCAGGTTTGAAAGGCTGTGTGATTACAGAGGACTTTGTGCAGCGAGGGAGGTGGGAGAGCAGTGTGACAGCGTGTGTTCGGGCCCAGGTGGGAAATCAAGAGGAGGTCCAGGTGCAGAAGGGATGCAGGTGAGGAGACGAATGGGAAGACAATTTTAAAGAGGACCTGTTGTCACCTCCCAAGAGGTGCAGCTGAGAGTGGAATTTGAACAACTCTGTGTTAGTCTGGGTACTCACCGCTGGCAGGGGTCTTCACGCGGCTGCTTCAGCACCCAGGGCTGCATCGGGGTAGGTCCATGTGGCTTTTCCTCAGGGATGTCTCGCAGGAAGTGAGCCTTGTCAGCTGAGACAAAGAACGAATGCAGCTGCACCCAGGTCCGACCATCAGAGAGCAAGAGACCCAAGAACAAGAAAGGCGAGGCTCACAGAGCCATTTGTGTCTCACCTTCAATTAATTCCACATGTGTTTATCAGCCAGGTTGGCACAATACAACTTAACCATTTCAAACTCCCAGCTTGAAGTTTTTGGCAGAAGAGAGTGAGAGCTTTAACCCAACATGGGACAGTAAGGAGGCCCCATCAGGCAGAAGAAGGGTGACTTCCCCTGGCAGAGTGGAGTCTGGTGAGCAGCTTGTCAGATAGAGCCCTAAGCTGGGCCGTGGGGGACAACAGATCTAGAACCTAGGAAGGCAGGTCGAGGCTTCAGAGAGGTCTCCAGAGAGCCAATGTAGTCTCATTTCTTGTCCATGTCCCATCACTCAGGCAGTAGTGAGTAAGGACCTTAGCCACACCACAGTCAGTGTGCTGAGTGACTAAATACGAGTACTGCTCTGGAGGCATTCAGAGCCTGGTAGTAGAAATAAATAGTTCTACTGGATGTCTACTTGTGGTGACTCTTATTGCTGTTGCTTTCAAGCCCGGGTCTACTACTGTCCTGTGTGATGTTGGACTGTGTGATTGGGACCAGTGGCTTCTCTTTCTGAGCCTCTGTTTCACCATCGGCAAAATGGTGATCAGATCCTCAACGTCAGAGGATGCTCATAATGAGGAGATGAACAGATAGTAGGTTCTTAGCAAAGACAGTTCCTTCTTAACCAACTACCAAAGGAAAGAGAGAAGTTTAATCAAGGACAGACAGTGCGCAGCAGACCTGGTCAGAACGGCATTTTGATGGCCTCGTTCCTCCTACTGCCCTCACGTGAAGGGCATTTTATGGTACAAGAACATTTTCACTTAGCTTAAAAAAAAAGAAGATCCTCCTTGCAAGACTGCACACAACCACTCAGATCATAAACAGCACTGAGCAAAACTGAGGCTGGTTTGACTGACACCGTCGTTGTTGAGCAGGGCACTATTGTTCCTAATGCTATAGATCAAGAGATTTGGTTGCTATGCCACGTTCACGCTGCCCTTGTTTTCTACGAGGGCTTACATTCCGAGCAGTGTCGATCCATCACGTTTGCCATCCAGCTATTGTCCGGGTCACCCACAATGAACAACTTTGGGTCCATTTCCAGTTTCACTTCATTGTCGCTGATGAACTTGGGAGAAACAGTTCAATTGTAGCCCCTGCTAAGGAGCTCTTTCTTTTTACTGACAACAGTAGTGCAAACTCAAAATCCCTGCATCTAGCACCAAGTTCTGGACCTGTCTGGTGACCCAGAATGGAGACGGCCCCTGGAGGGTGCGGAGAACACTGGCGTGGGAGTTTTCCCTCTTTGCCTCTCTGACCCTCCGTTTCTTCTTCTACCACACAGAAAACAAACCTACCTCGTGGACGGAGCAGGAAATAAGGGTACATATTAACAGCCCTGAAGCTAGCTCTTAGTAAATGCACCTGAATGGTCCCCTCTTACCAGGTGTCCCAGAGGAGGATGCCTTAACTCTGCAACATAATCAATACTTGCCGCACTCTGGGTCTGGTGCACTTCCACAACTCTCACAGTTATGAACATGGCCTGAGCTTTATAGGATTCTCGGTTGCCCTGAGTTATACATTCACCAGCCATGCTGTGGGAGAGTGATTTAGAACCTGGGAAAGCTCTGCTCTGTCCTGTGAAGTTACTATGACGCAGAATGGCCATGGGCTTGGTTCATTATGATTCTGTCTCCTCTTTTCTCCCTTCTCATGTGTTTTTCAGCTCTTTGTGGGTCTCAGCCATCTTCCCCACCAATCAGCCCCCCAAAAATTGAATTTGAAGAGTAAACTTGACTCTTGCACCTCTAAGCCACGACAGAAACCCGAGACATGGAAACTGGCCTGGATGTCCCTTCCATATCACTGTCTCTTGGATGAGATTCATGGAGCATGCTGATTGGGGCATGTGGGGACAGGATCCTAGAAACTAGGAAATCCCACTTCATCGCTGCACACAGTGGGTCTCCCATCTAGCTGCACATCACAACCTCCTGAGGAGCTATGAAAACTACTGACCTCTGACTTCCAACCCCAGAGATCCCGATGGAAGTGCCCTGCGATGTGATCTATGCATCCATGATTTTTAAAAGCATGCCTAGGTACAGCCAGCTATGAGACCCATGGGAACAGCCAGCTATGAGACCCACCGGAGAGGAGAGGCAGGCCACCTCTTAATGTCTCACCTTCTAAATGTGCCTACTGCTAACTTACATGGATTCGAGCTATGTTTTCTTTTCATACCTTAACATCTCTGAAAGAACAATGTCCTCTCATCACTGGTCTATGAAAGGGTTGTGTTGTGTGACTTGCTGTGCTCGCTTGGTCTTCAGGTGGGTGGCTAGGTGCTGGGCGGTCAGCTGCAAGTCATCACAGCCCCGCCCGCCCTCAACAGAGTGGAGCCCTGCCTGGACCTGCCCCTTCTTCACGGTGGTTTCTACGCTAGATGCCCTTGTTGCAGCCACTGTGCCAACCCAGCGCTTTGAGCGTCTTCCTCTTTTCCATCGACTTTATCCTTTACTTCACATCCTTTTCCAGCAACTGGTTTCTCCTGATAGCATGTCCAAAGCACGTGAGACCCAGTCTTGCCATCCTTGCCTCTGAGAAGCGTTCTGGCTGTCCTTCTTCAAAGACAGCTTTGTTGGTTCTCCTGGCAGTCCATGGTACTTTCAATATTCTTTGCCAAAGCCATAAATCAAGTGCACCCATTCTTCTTAAGTCTCCCGTATTCACTCCCCAGCTTTCACGTGCACAGAAGGTGACTGAAAAGACCAGGGCTTGGGGGGGGTCACCCTTGAGTCCTCAGAGTGATGTCTTTGCTCCATGGCCTCTCCTGTCTTAGTGGTGTGTGAAAGAAGGCCATGCTTTCTCATCCGTGATGGAAGAGAACTTTCTTCATTTGTTCTGTTTAGCTGGGAGGCAGTGATGAAAAGTGAATGTGGGGGGGTGCGGAGTGGGGACCCAGGGCCCATCTGTGGACATCCTCTTGCAGAAGGGCTGTGGGGTGCAGACGAGCCAGGCAGGGTACAATGTAGCAATGATGAAACATACAATTTTCCTCTAGTTCTTGAATGCTTCTTCCCCCCCACTATCATGATCCCAATTCCACCTCACAAATCCGGCTAGACCAGAGGATGTACACTGGTACAGATAGGAACTGGAAACACAGGGAATCCAGGACAGATGATCCCCTCAGGACCAGTGGTGAGAGTGGCAATACTGGGAGGGTGGAGGGAAGGTGAGGGAGAAAGGGGGAACTGATTACAAGGATCAACATATAGCCTCCTCCCTGGGGGATGGACAGCAGAGAAGTGGGTGAAAGGTGACATCAGACAGTGTAAGATATGACAAAATAATAATAATTTATAAATTATCAAGGGTTTATGGGGGAAAGAGGAGCAGGAAGGGAGGCGAGAAAGAGGAGCTGAGACCAAGGGCTCAAGTAGAAAGCACATCTTTTTGAGAATGATGATGGCAACAAATGTACAAATGTGCTTGACACAATGGATGGATGGATGGATTATGATGAGAGTTGTATGAGGCCCCCAATAAAATGATTTCAAAAAAGAAAGAAAAGTGGTGTCCTCAAAGTTGAATACTAATCAGAATCACCTGGAGGGCTAAATATTGGACCCTATCCCAGAATTTCTGATTCTGAAGCTTGGAGTGGGGGTGGGGAGCAAGAATCTGCATTTCTGTTAAATTCCCCACCCCCACCCCAGTGGCGTCATGCTGTGAGGAGTTCCTGGATGAAGCCATTGGCCAACGCATTCACTGCTAACCACAAGACTGGAAGCTTGCATACACCCAGAAGCGCCTTGGAAGAAAGGCCAGGTGATCCACTTCTGAAAGCCTTGACAACTCTCCATGCACTGTCCTACCCTGACACCCATGGGTTGCTGTGAGCCAGACATGCCTCAGCGGTACCTCGCTGTGCATTACAGCTGCTTGTGTGGAGAGTGCGCCTCTGGGGCGGGCAGTGTAGGCTCCCAGGGTCCATCATGGTTGTCTGTCTGATTTCAGTGAGGACTTCCCACGTATGCATCCTCGGCTTTGGTAGTTTGGAAGAAAGTCAAACAGACGGATCGTGCACCGGTGTTTTCTTGTCCTGGGGCGGAGAGAGTCCTCCTTTGCTCCTGCCTCTGTGCAGGAAAGATAGGGAGTGCTGAGGAGTTGGCTCCGTTCTGCGTGTGAAATCGGAGCTCAGATGGCTCTCTGTTCCTCATCTGCCTGATACCCAAATCCACTGTCCCCAGCTGAGGATGCCTTAGTGAGGGAGAGCCCAAAAGTAAATCGGAAGCCACGTTTTCTTTTCATCTGTATCTCTTTGGACGCTTTTGAGTGAAATTGCCTTCAGATTCCAGCCGGAATCACAAAACAGTTATCAGCCTTGAGCATGCATGCGGACACAGACAGCTTCTGTTTCTGGCTTTCTGATGACACAGTTGTCAGTTTCCCAGCCCAGACATCCCACCCCCTGCTCCCTTCCTCTTGTTGCGGTTGCTGATGCCATGAACCGCCATCAAGCCAGCCACTCTCTCATAGCAATCTCATGCCCAATGGACCAAACAACAGCAGGTCCTGGGTCATCTGCACCACCAGTGGCAGATTTGACCTTGTGATCCACAGGGTTTTCATTAGCCAATTTCCGGGCATAGGTCACCAGATCTTTCTTCCTAATCCATCTTCGTCAGGAAGCGTCATCGCATTAATACGCAGTTTTTTCTGACAGGCAGGTGGTGCTTGCACATGAAGTCCACTGGCCAGGGATGAAATCTCCTCTCCTGCAGACAAGGTGAGAGCTTCATGCTCCCTTCCGACCCAGAAGTCAACTCTGAAACCAGCTCAGTCCAACAGACCTCTTCAGGCCAGATACTTCTCAGTAGATCCCTGCCTTGTGACGCACAAGCTTTAGTGCAGACCAATTCAGATCACCTACAGTGGTATAATGGAGAGCTAGCTAGCTGGCCACACAGAGGAACTACCTTTCCCAGCCTCCTCTGCAGCCAGGAATTTCCACGTGCCTGTGCCTTAACCAATCAAATGTGACTGAAAGTACATAGGCCATTTACAGCCTTTGCCCCCTAGATGCCGCTCCTTCTGAAACGTCTCCCTCTATCTTCCCTGCCTGCCTCCTGGACCTCAACGCAAGAAGACGTGGAATCCAGGCGTTGAAGGAGTCATGGCTTCCATCAGACTAGATCTCTGAGAGACAAGGTGGAGCAGAGCGCCACTCGAATCAGCACTGACTTGGGGGATTTCGCACTAAAGAGAATTGGGCTACTATTTATCGAGCTACTGAGATTTGGAGTTTTATCTGAACCCTCTCTAAAGCAGCCACCCTTTCCTTTGTCCCCACAGCACTTACCACTGTGGATTACAGGCTTCTTTGCTTCCTGTCTGCCTCTGTGGTTAGGTAGTAAGAGTCATGAAGGCGGAGGGCGCATCTGTGTTGTTAACTATGGCAGCCTGGTGCACAGCAAACTGTCCTCCTTCTGTTCGTCAGGCTGGGATGCTCTGTCTGGGAGAAACAAACACGGAAACTGGTACAGAATGAATTGGGTCACCCCGAAAGATAGGTTGACGTCCTAATCCTTGGGACCCACAAGCATGACCTTGTTTGGAACCATCTGAGTGGTGTTTTATAGATGAGGCAAACACACAAGAAGACAGATGAAGGAAGGTGACCAACTGTAAGCCAAGGAATGTCAGGGACCACGAGGAGGTAGGTAAGAGACAAGGATCCGTTTCTCACCCAGAGTTGGGTGAGAAGGCGTCAGCTTGGCTGATTGCTGACTAGGGCTTCCAGACTCTGTAACTGTGACACTAACTCTCTGGTCTTATGGAATATTAAGTTCGAATGGAATCCAGATTTCTGACAGTGCCTGGGCCCCACTTTGGGTTAATGGAGGACCCAGGACCTCTGAGAGTTGACTGCCTAAGCCCCTGAGTGGCAGTGGTATGAGAGTGACACACACCTATCCTGATTGTACACCATGCACAATTACCTAGTTCTGTTTGCACACCAGCTGCCTCTTGATCCATGTACCAGCTCCACATGGGCACACATGTTCTAGAATTCCCATTCTCAATCGCCTCCCTGGCACACAGCAACAACAAATATTTCTCACCCTAGAGGTTTCTGTGCTACCTTTTCCTCCCCACACCCTCCACTGCTGTGTCTGTGCCACCGATGTGGCCCATGCCCAGGTGCCACTTGCAGGGGAAACCATGTATCCATTATTAACCATCATAGTGAGCGTCATCAGCTGTGAGAGTCCATTCAACAAGTTTACATTAATATGCTCACAGTTGGGAGCCGAGATAGGTCAAGGCAGACTGTGTGGATCATTACTGAGTGTGGAAAGAGAACCTAAGAGCAAGCCAAACCCACTGCCATTGAGTTGATTTTGACTCATGTAAAGACAGAGTAGAGTCTTTACAGAATCCGACAGCCTCATCTTTCTCCCTGTGAGAGGCTGGTGAGTTTGAACTGCAAACCTTGTAGTTAGAAGCCCAATGCCCAGCACCATGAGGATTCCTGCAGAAAGAAGAAATTGGGATGGGGTGGGGGTGGGGATATTACTTCACAAAGCAATTTTCATCAGTGACAGCAGGGAGGTGCAGTTGTCGTCTTCGTGTAGGGCTGTGATGTGTTAGGTAAAGGGATAAGGAGGCTGACTTGTAGTTTGGAGCTAATGTTTCAGCGATCCAAGAGACAGTGTCTGATGCCTGGACAGGAGCCCAACTCCAGTGCCTGCCACTTTGGAGCTGTTTTCTGTGGCTACACCTGGGCCCTCGGGATGGACAAAGTCTATGGGGCAGAATTTTGGGTGAAAGATTTATCTCTGTTCTTCTAGACATGCTCTTCGGAGCCTCCACACCTGCATCTGCAACACGGGCCCAGGACCAGCGCCTCCCGTTGCAGGATGGCCTGTGCAGAAGGACGGAGGTGGAGGCTTTGACATTTGTAAGAAGTTGATGGAGAATCATCAGTGATCGAAGCTGCTGCCAGAGCCCGTCGTGCAGAGCAGCCTGGTCTGCGCTGGGTTTGGCTCTGGAGGCTGGCTGCCAAGGTTGACTGCGCAGAGCCCAGGAGAGAGAGCACCCTCACTCCTCCGCTCCTCCTGGTTCCTCCCTCCCATTTCAGGTATGTTTGGGTTTGCACTGGGCTCAAGGAGAACAATGATTACCCCCCAAAGGGGCCTCCCGCTCTCAGAAAGGAGCTCTGTCTACCTTACGCCCTCTGCTCTTCTTTGCATCCCTGGGCCCATGGCAAGACCTCAAATAGCATACGCCTATCCACCCCTCCGCCCTCTAATCTCTGCAGCCAGCTCCCCAGCAATGGGAAATGAATCCTCAGCCTTCAAGGGCTGGGACCGCCTGATGCTGGCTGCCCGGTTCCCGTGGCAACCCGAAGCTCTGCTTTGCCGCCTTCGGAATGTCATTAGGCTGCAGAGGGGAGGCGGCAAACAAAGGGAGGCTGAGTCTGGCATCATGGGAGAGGGCAGCGCTGGGGGGCAGGAGCTCTTTTTGTGTAGCAGGGTTTCCCCTCCCCCCTCTTAAATAAAATATCCAACGCGTTTTATTACTTTGAACCAACTAAGGCGTTTCTTTTCTAAAGAGGGGAGGGGAGAGATAAACCAATAAAATGTACCTCAGGGCACAGTCAAGGAATTGAGGGGACAAACACCAACAACTTTGCTCCTGCGTTAGCAAAACAATACACTAAGAATGACTTTATTAGGTGCTTCCTCACATTAAATTGCCCAGCCGCCCTATTTGATGCATGAGGGAACTGAACATTAAGCGAGGGAGGCGACCTCTCTCCCTGCCATCAAGCCAATGCCCGCCCACAGCAGCCGGAGAGGACAGGCTAGAACTGCCCCTGTGGGGTTCTGAGACTGTCACTCTTGAAGGCAGTAGAAAGATGTATCTGTCTTCCATGGAGCAGCTTGTGGTTTTGAACTGCTGACCTTGTGCTTAGCAGTCCAATGCATAGCCACTAACCCACCAGGGCTCCTTCTCCTGGGGTCGTGGGACCAGGTAAAAAGAGCATAGGCCGAGGAGTTATTTCTGATGGTGAATGCCAGCCTCACAGTACATACTTCCGGTCTAGCTCATAAGGGAGATAAGAAACCTGTTATAAAGCCAAACTCACTGCTCCTAAGTCCATTCTGACTCTCGGCAACCTTTTAGGACAGAGTAGAACTGCCCCATTGGGTTTCTGAGCCTTTAACTCTTTACAGACATGAACAGTCTCATCATTCTCCCAACAGGAAGCTGGTGGGTTCAAACCACTGACCGTATGGTTAGCGGTTCAATGAAGAGTTCACTAAGCCACCAGGGCTCTTTATTCTGTTATAAAAATCGGTATTTTGGACCCAGATGCTGTGCGAGAAAGCAAAGGATCCCAGATCCCTCTCTTTTCCTCCACCCCATGCTGTCAGGCTGGTGTAAAACCTGCAAGAAGTCGAGCATCTGAGGTGTTTCTGGAAGCCACTCGCAGCCTCTTTTGCCTGGATGACTTGAACCTCCTCTGCCTTGGTCTCCCTTATTTCCATCGCTCCACCACACACCTCCCTTCACTGAGTTCACAGACTCTATCCCAGCATGCTCTGACCACCCCATTCTGCTGCCCACACTGCTTGGAACCTCCCGGCAGGTTCATGGTGTCCCTCCAGCCTCACTCCCAGATTGTGTCCATTGTTTCAGTCTCAGGTCCCCTCTTACTTTTCTCCCTTTTTTCAATGGATTCTTCTGCCATGAACATTTGTTCTTGTGGTCAGGCATCATCGAGTTGGTTTCAACCCATAGCGACCTCGTGCACAACAGAAAGAAACACTGCCTGGTCCTGCGCGGTCCTTACAAGCACCATTCCCATGTTTGAGCCCCTCGTTGCAGCCACCGTGAGATCCATTTTCTTGAGGACCTTCCTCTTTTTCACTACCCTTCTTCTTTACCAAACCTGGAGCACTAGCCTTCCCTATTAGCCAAGGAAACTTCTGGTTGAACGTTCAAGCTCCCCTGTGTGGGCTTCCCTGGTCTCTGGTCCCTCTCCCCGTCCATGAAGCCTTAAGCCCATCCCTCTGCTCAGCCCTGAAGCCTATTTTCTTCCATTACTTCCTTCACTTACTGAAATTATCTACTTCTATCTGTCTTCCCTCACAAGACTGAATACTGTGAGGACCAAGACTGCCTCTGCCCCATTTCTATGATGCAAGCACGTAATAGGTGCTTGGGAATTTATGAATAGTTAACAGCACATGAACGGGCAGCTCCAGATTGACAATGAAAACAAAAGAATGTGTAAATACTATTGAAGTTTTTTTAATCTAAGCACGTAAGAGATGGTGCTGGGGTGAACAACTGATTTGAAACTATCTTCAGAATTGTTGGTCATGATTTGCATGATAAAAACAAGTGTGGATTGAGTTTGGGTCAAGACCAGGCTTTCCCATTGTTATCCAGGGACTCCCAAAGTCAAGGAGGAGCAGCATCTTGTCTGCTCTTGTTTAGCTGCATCTCTTTTAGGCTGGTTTCTCTGCAGAAGCTAACCTAGTGGAGCTTATATAAAGACATATTTCGAGAGGTTTAGATCCTGGAAATGGCTCCCACAGCTGTATTGGGGGGCAAGTTCCAAATCCATGGAGCCTCCTGACTTGGATCGTTGAAGGGGCTCATGAGCTGAAGATAAGCTGTTCAGAAAGCTGACTTCTGGCTGCAGAGGTGAATGAATGCAAGGTCAGCGGGTAAGGCGGCAACTGCTGACAGCTCCCAAGATCCACTCGCTACTGACCACGTCTCCAGAAGCCAGGGATAGATAATGACCTGGATGCAGCCTCCAGACCCAAACCCACTTTTTCACAGGGTCCGCACTCCAGAGGAGCCTCATCATCAAGGGATTGCTACAGCTCAGCTGCCAAACCAGTCTGAATCCTGGCCCAGCTAAGTTCACACCAAACCTTACCTATCACAGTACTTTGAACCCTCCAGTGAGTCTACCAACTGAGATAAAAACCTGTGGATACCTTTATTTAAAAATTGCTCATCTTCTCTTGGCGTCCAATATTGCAAGGCTGACAATTCCCCAATGGTTCGTGTCTCGGGATCCATATATGTTGGATGCAGCTCACAGCCCCAAGAAAACTCCTCCTATCAATTTGATTGGTTACTCACATCCGATCATAACATGGAGATGACTACCAAATCACTGGGAGAGTGGCCTAAGCTGACACATAACCTTAGCCACCGCACTCCATGTCTAAATTAAAGGAAGCAATGAAAATACAGAAACACAGAGATTGATAAAGTAAAAAGCACACACACATCAGTAGATTTGATTAATACAACCAAAAATGGTCTTTTGAAAAGGTCAATTTTATAGACAAATTTATGATGAGTCACAAAACAATCAGAGAGGAGATATTGAAATGTAACTTCAGAAATGGAAGAAGGCAAAAGACTACATGCAGATAAGGATGATTTTTAAAAGTACGTAAGACTACTAAGTACCATTTTATATCAATGAATGTAAACATCTAGAGGAAATGAATAACTTCCTATGAAAATATAAAATTATACTTGATTCAAGAAAAGGTAGAAAACCTCAATTGATCAATAAACCTAGAGGATGCTAACATTTCCCTTTAAGAAGAAAATAAGTCCAGATATTTTATAGGAGGTTTTAATGAATTTTTAATAAATGACTATTCCTGTGATGTATAAGCTATTCTATTGTTATTGTTGTCAGATGCGGTTGTGTTGCTTCTGACTCATCGAGACCTGTGTGTAGCAGAAGGAAACACCGCCCAATTGCTCACTACCTCACAATTGTCATTATGTTCAAGCACATTGTTCAGTCACTGTGTCAATCCATTTTTTTTTAGAAATCAAGGGTTTCTTTTGCTATATTAAAGGAGCCCTTGATGTGTGTAGTGGGTTATAGGTGGATCTGCTAACCAGGAGGTCAGCAGTTTGAAACCACCAGTCGCTCCGCAGGAGAAAGATGGGGGTTTCTACTCTCACACACAGTTACAGTTTTGGAAATCCACAAAGACAATTCTGCCTTACCCTATAGAGTCACTGTGAGCCAGCGTCCACTCGATGGCAGTGAGTCATTGTTCTATTAATACGGCCATGCAATGTCAGGTGAATTCTAAACCCAGTCACCTCCAAGTCATGAAAAGAACTGACTGAGCACAGAAATCCATATGGGGGAAGACCGACACCCTTCAAGGATCATCTCTAAGCAAAGGAAGCAAGGAATGCCTGGGGTGCCGACAGTAAAAGCATGCCAACATGCCAGAGACCGTGGTTTTGATTTTAGCTTCAAGATTTGTGAGAAAATATACATCTGCTGTTTCAAGTCTTCCTCTTGTGATATTTGTGTTACATCTGCAAAAGGAAGACACACACATAAAATGACGTAGGTATGTCTGAGATTTTATTTAATGATAGGATGTGACCTACCCAATAAGGTTTCTTTCTTGGGAGGGAGAAATACAGAGTTGGTATGAGTCAGACTCAACCCAGTAGCAGTGGATTTTGAGTTTTTAACCTTGATCAACGGTGAAGTGCTTGGCTGCTGACTAAAAGGTTAGTGGTTCAAACCCACCAGCTATTCTATCAAAGACATAGTGGACTGCTAATTTAGCTTTACAGCCTGGAAAACTCTACAAGGACGTTCTGCCCTGCTCTAAGTCTGATTCAACTCCATGGTAGTAGGTTGCTAACTTTGATTGTGGTAGTTAGATGATTTTATGACAACGTAAAGATATATAAAAGTGGGGTGGGGTGGGGGGAATCCAAGCTGTCAATCAGGTCACAGCTTGATGATTCCTCTTTGGGAACATCCCTCTGTCTACCCCTTCCTGCTTGCTGGATCTGTCTCTAACCCTGAGCACGGCTGATGTCCTGCCATGTTTCCCCAAACTTTGGATCCACACAATCCTGCATCCACCAGCCTGTGATCTTCCTACATGTGACAAAGTGACTCTGAAGAAGGACTTATGACTAGTATCAGACTTATGGACTTGACTTGGACTGGGCTGCCTTCTTCATACATAATTAATTCTTGATAGAAAGCTCTTTCTTATATATACACATGAGCGTCATTGGACTTGTTTCTCTAAACAACCTAGCCTAACACATTGCTCAAATATGCACTCAAGATGAATTGATGGCTACAGGTGACTACAATGTGAAAATTGAAAACAAAAAAAAAGGATCAGTATTGGAAAATATGGTGTTGGTGATCGAAATGACTAAGGAGATTACATAATAAAATTGTGCAGGACCAATGTTCTAGTCATTACAAATATTTTTTTTCTTCACAGCAAAGTCCACGATTACACACATGGATCTCATGAGATGGAAGACACAGTAATCAAACCAACTACATCTGTGCAAGGAGATTCTGAGATACAGTCAGAACACGGGCAGCAGCCAACTGCAGAACAGCTCATCGACTGCTCTTACACAAGCCCAGAGAGCCCAGTTACACCTTTGATTATATGCCACCTGAATTAGAGACCACCTCAAGGAGAGATTTGACCATTGGATATTAGTAACCTGAAACTAGACAAACCGTGGGGCAATGCTGAAGACGTCAAACCTGAAGAAACCGTGTGATATGGAGAATAGTGAGCAATGGAAGAAGGACCCAGGGAAGATGAAAGGGACGCAGAGAGCCCCCAGCGAGAAGAGCTAACACTCGACCATTTGGGGAAGCAGCACGTAATCAAGAAATGCTGGTATTAAAGCAACGCATTTAAGCTGCACTGAAGACATTGTCAAAAAAAAGCATGGATCCAGGATTTCATGAAATACCAACTGAAATATTTTAACAAATGGAGCCAACGCTAGAAGTACTCATTCTTCTATGCCAAGATATTTGTAAAACAGCCAATTGGAAGAGATCCCTATGTGCGCCAATTTCTAAGAAAGATGACCTAACAGAATGCAGAAATCACCATTAATATCACATGCAAGTAAAATTTGCTAAAGATAATTTTAAAATGATTGAAGTAATAAATCAGCAGGAAACTGTCAGAAATTCAAGTGAGATACAGAAGAGAGCATGGAAGAAAGGACATTATTGCTAATATCAGATAAACCTTAACTGAGAAGAGAGATATCAGTAAGACATTCACCTGTGTTTTATTGACTGTGCAGAAGCATTGGACCATGTGAACCACAGTAAGTTATGGATAACACTATATGATGGGGATTCCAAAATATTTCATTGTGCTTTGACAGACATGTACATAGACTGCAAGGCAGATGTTGCCACAAGACCTGAACAACACATTGTCAAACGGCATGCTGCTGCTCATGGACTGCAGAGGCTGGTGACTCCCAAGATCCCCAGGCAACATAGCAAATCTCTGGCTCATGTTCCAAGAACTTGAGATCAGATAATGACATGATGAACTACATATAGGATCCAGAGAGCACAAAAGCCAATGAGCTTTACCAGAAAATCTGTATATTTTGAATGCAGGCCACATTGCCAAGGAAACTTCCCTGACAACGTATTGACCCATCACATCTGGTCACATCGTGGAAGTGGCGACAGTACCTTTTAAGTGGAGGATACTGAATCGCTACATAACGCCAAACTACTTCTAATCATGGACTAGCTATGAGTTGGCATGCACTTGATGGCAGTGAGTTTGGTTTTTTGGTTTTAACCAAGTTGTCACATTACTTTAACCATAATACCATCGTATTTTCAATTACTATATATGTGTCTGCAAATGCTGGCTAATGAGTACAGAACACCAAAGAATTGATGCCTTTAATTACAATGCTGATAAAGAAGAATGTGTACATTATGTTATGTTATGTTATAGGTACTGTGCATGGTTCAGTCTTCACAACTGTTGTTATGTTTGAGACCACTGTTGCAGCCACTGTGTCAATCCATCTCCTGACTGTGCCTCTCTCTCTCTCTGTCTTTTGATTTACTGTTTTACCAAGACATCCTTTTCCAGGGATCGGTCTCTCCTGATGGCATGCCTGTGATAGGTGGGTTTTGTGTCAGCTTGGGTGGGCCAGGATTCTCCTATGATGTCATCTAACATAATATAATCAACCCCATGAGGGGAATCTTCTGGGAGCAGCCAAACAGCTGTGGGAATTCGAGAGTGGAGTGCTACCCTCAATCAGGCCATAGCCTTGATATAATTGACAGGAAGTTTCTTCCAGTGGAACATGTTGTCGGGAGAGGCCAGCCCCTGAAGAAGGACATCAGGCTTGGCAGAGCAGAGGAGCGGCGAAAAAGAGGAAGACCCTCGGTGAGGTGAACTGGCACAGTGGCTACAACAGTGGGCTCAAGCACAGGGACAACAGTGAGGCTGGCACAGGACCAGGCAGTGTTTCCTTCCATCGTGCCAAGAGTCATTATAGGTGGGGGCCCACTCCATGGCACCTAACAACAGCTGCCCTCACCAGCTCACAGCCCTGATACGATTCAGTACCAAGCGTGCGGCCCACTCGTAGAGAAGCAGACTTTGTGGGAAGGCTTCCCCATTCTTGCTCAGTCTGGGTTCTGCATCCATCGCCTCAACCTCCAGCCTTTGGACTCCAGTCAACAGTCCGATGTGCTACCTGCCAATGCGGAGGGCTCCCCTCAGAATATCCTGCTGACATGACCCTCAGGTCCATTCCAACTCAGAGTGACCCTGTAAGACAGCGCTGAACTGTCTCACGTGGCTTCCAATCATCTCCATAGGAGGTCCCAAAGGCCACATTTTCGTCCGGTGCTGCCGTTGGTGGGTTTGAAGTGGGTCATCTTGGGGTTAACAGCAAGTGCTTTAACCACTGCACTGCCAGGGTCCAATCAGACTCTGTTGTATTATTTCCCTGCATGGATTCTGAGATGACCAATTCTGCGTCTCTCGGTGTCTGATGGCTTCTAGGAATGCTGAGCATCCCTTTGCTGTTTCTAGAAGCATCTGCCTCCATCCTCACATGGCATCTGTCTTCCCTCTGTGCGTGATGACTTTTCCATTTGGTCCTTGTCCAATGTATAATGATTAAGGGATTAGGATTAGGACTTGTCCTGCTCAGGAATGACTTTTTTTAACATAACTGATAACATCTGCAAAGAAAAATCATCTCTCCTCAAACAAGGTCATATTCACCAGTGCAGAGGATAAGATTTTAACATATCATTGGGGGTGGGTAGGAGTGTAGGGAAGACACGATTTGATCAGTTCAGTCCTTAACACTGACCAGAGTAAAAGAGGCAGCTTCCTCTGCCCAGTCCAGACTTTGTGACTCAAACCAAACAGAACCGACTGCCATGGAGTCTGTGTCGCCCGCAATCACAATCGGCATGGTGAGCAGTACAAAGTCACCAGAGAACGATTGGGCTTTCTACTCCGGTAAAAAGTGACCGTCTCAGAAACCCACAGGGCATTGCTCTGATTCAGCACTGACTGGATGGCAGCAAGGTCAAGGCCAATATGCGCTTCCCTGGCCAGGTAGATCCTCCCATGTTTCTTCTCAGCAGGACTACCCAGAACCTCCACATCTTGGACCACTTGTTTGGTGAGCCTTGGGCCATTGTGCTCTTCTGAGCCGGGGGTTCCTGTCTCAGACAATAAATCCCCGTATGACCAGCATGTGGGACTCCCTCTGCCACCAACCCAGTTACTGCTGCTGGGTCCGCTGACCTTGAGCTTGCCTCTTTCACCAACTCTCATCAAACCCCCACACAAGCTGGCCAAGGATTCATTAGATGAAAGACTTTCTGTGTCTCCTCTCCACAGCCAAACTCAAGGAGAATTTCTAATTTCCTGCAGCACCCCCATGTCCTGTGGATCCCTCTCCAAGGGTTTTGCTGTACCAAAAAATATTGATTTCTTGAGGAAGAAGCCAGAATTGATTCAGCCTTTCCAGAGGCCTTCATGAGAAGACTGCCTGCCAGCTTGAGACACCGGCACGTGAGTCCCAGCAGGACGTTGTCACAGGCCACAGCCAAGCAAAGCCCCCCCCCCCAGTCCCATCCCAGGTGCAAGCTTCACAATCACCTCATTAGACTGATTTACCATTGCACAGAGACAAAAGCCCTGATCATGGACTGCAGGAAGGCTGATGTAAGAAGAACAACCCCTATGTGACCTTGGTGATGTTGGGAACAAGCGTTACTTAGCATCTCTGGGTTTCAATCATCTCATCTATACAATGGACATAATCACACATCTCTCCTGAATTGGGAGGACCAAGAACAACCGGATGCATCTGAATTATGGTGTTGTCAAAGAATATTAATAGTACTGTGGACTACCGAAAGAACAAGCAAATCTATCGTGGAAGGAGTACAGCCAGAAGGCTCCTTCGAGGCAAAGACAGTGAGACTTTGAGTCTCATCTACTTTGGACATGTTGTCAGGAGAGCCCAGTCTCTGAAAAAGTCATCGTCTTGCTAAAGAGTCAGAAAAAAGAAGGAAGAACCGCAATGAGATGGGTTGATGCAGTGGCTGCAACAATGGGGCTCAAGCATAACAGCAATTGTGGGGACGGTGCAGGACTCGGCAGTGCTTTGTTCTGCTATTTGTGCCACAACTGACACAAGGGCCACTAACAACCCCTGTGCTTTCCAGGGGCCCATCTCAGAGAAAAGTCATGAATGTGATCATCACAGACCGGGAGCCCAAGGAAGGCCTCTTTTCTCTCTGGACACCAAGAAAATGAACAGTGTTATTGGTGTAGCGGATGGAAGGGGTGAGTCGGGGAGGCAGAATGAGGACACAGGTTTGTGTTTGAAGCTAGCACAATTCATACCTTCTATATGGATTACATCACAGCAAAAAGAAAGAAAAACATTCTCACAACTTAGCCAACAACAGCAACAAAACAGCATGATAAATGGAGAAAAGATTGAAGTTGTTAAGGATTTCATTTTACTTGGATCCACAAGTCAACACTCATGGAAGCGGCTCAAGAAATCAAAGGATGTGTTACTTTGGGCAAATCTACTAAAAACATTAAAAACCAAAGATGTCACTTTGAGGACTATGGTGCCCCGACCCAAACCTTGGTATTTCCAATCACCTCATACACATGTGAAAGCTGGATAACATGGAAAGAAGATTGCAGAAGAATTGGTGGCTTTGAAGAATGGTGTTAACAAAGAATCTTAAGCACACTGAGGATTATCAAGAAATCAAAGACACCTGACGCAGAAGCATAGCCAGATTGCCGCTTAGAAACAAGAACCAGGAGACTGTGGACTTGTTCTCTTAGGGAAGGACATTGTCCTTGGTTTTCTAGAGAGTCCATAAAAAAGAGGAAGACCTCAAGGAAGTGGATGGACACACAGGCTGCAGCTATAGGCTCAAATAGACAAAAAGAGGAGGGTAGAAAAGCAGGCAGCAGTGCTTTGTTCTGGTGTGCTGGTGTTCTAGGTGGTAACTAACAGGTGCAATTCCAATAAAAGAGACTTTCCCCAGATTATCAGTCTTCGTAGCTAGTGCTGCTGTCATGGGAAAACCACATTGGGGCGGGGGGGAGAGGCAGACTTTAAAGAACAGACATTGGCATTCTCACAGTCCAGGATGCTGGCAGTCTGAATTCAGGACACTGGCTGGTAAACACTCGCTCTGTTGGATCTGGGGAGGGTCCTGGTCTCTTTTAGCCTCTGTGACATGACAGTTCCTTGGCGATCTCCACGTGGTGTCTATCTTTCCCTGTTGGTGCGTATTTCTATGTCCAAGTGCCTCTTTCAATGACCCAGAAATGATGGGTCTGGGGCATACTCTATGCTGATATGATGTCATTGATGTAACAAAAAGATCCTATTTTAGAAGAGGATTACATTCCCAGCTCTAGGAATTAGAAATCCAATACATTTAAGGAGCCACAGTTCAATCCATAGCACCATTTTTTAAAATGCTTAGAAATTCCTTGTTATATATCTGGAAAAAAAACTTTTCATGTTCTATTTTAAAAGAATCAAAAACGAAATCCTCAAATGTCACTGCCAAGTCATCAGCTCCAACGCGCAGCAACCCGATAGGACAGAGTAGAAGTGCCCCTGGGAGCTTTGGAGGCTGTGATTCTTTCAGGGACAGAAAGTTGCACCTGTGAGTAGCACCTGGTGGTGGTGGACTACAGAGTTGGCAGGCCAGCTCGGACTCAGCAGGTCATCGGGGCTCTTTTACATTTGATGGAGCCAAAGTGCACACACGTGGAGTTCGCCACTGAACCACCTCTCAGCGCCCAGGTCAGCACCGAGCTGCTTTTACAGTCACGGGAAAGCAGCTGTCCAAAAGTACACAGCATGGCCTCTGCTTAGCCCTGGGCCAAAGCAGCTTGGGAGACAGAGAGAGGTGATCATTTGATTTTGGACATTAAGATGGCAAATCTTCAGCACGTAATGTTTGGCACCACCAAATAACCGTCAGTTTTTCGTACTGTCGTGGCTCGCATGTTGCATGAAGCTCTGGCATGAGTCAGTGACACCTGGTGGGTCACAGCAGAACGTGGTCTGACTCATTCTCTTTGGGCCCAGCATCAGGAGGGATCGATTTCCGGTTGAGGACTCTGTGTTTGGTGAAACCGAGGGCCGGTGAGAACATGCAGGTCCTCCGGGAGAGGGACTGTCACAATAGGCACACGGATGGACTCAGGAAGATAACTCGGGACTGGGCAGCTTTCTGTGCTGTTGTCCTGATGGTCACCAAGCGTCAGCATCAACGAGACCACAGCCAGTTAGTAAGTAGATGGCTACAGACACAAAGGAAGCCCTCATTCGGTGGGACCGAGACGAGAGCACAAGAAATGCGTGGAATGTCTCATCGGTGACACCGAAGGTCATGGTGAATCATAGCCAACTGGACAACAATTAAGCATGCTCAGTCAAGACAGCTTTTACGCACAAGCGCAAGCATCAAAGTCCAGCACCATGCACCTCTGCCGACGTGCATTCTGTGAGCGCAGATGTAGCCTCTCAGAATGTGGATTGGTATCCATATAACTGGCATCTTTCCATCTCCTCCTGGGGTGGTTGGGTGAATTATAAGCAAAGAAATAAATAAATGAAGTGATGCAGCTGAAACAGATAATAGTGTGCTAGGCATGAGGCAGACACATAATAAACGTGTTTTGAATTTTATGACCCAACCGTAAGGGAATAATTAAATGCGACCACAGTCAACCTCCAGGAGAGCTGTAACGAATGACGGTGAGTGCAAAATGCTCAGGAGCGCAGCTGCCTTGCAACGAGAACATAGAGCCTGCTCTGTGACATGGACTCTCACAAGTCCCACAAGTCACTGTGCAGGGACTCAGGACTGGGCAGCATTCTGGGATCAAAGCTACTGTTGTGGCTGCTCAGGTTCCCTGGGCTTGATGCGCTCAGCTGCTACCTGCAAGGTTGTGAGTTCTTGTCCCCACAGAAGCCAGTGGACTTGCCAGTCTACTTCCCCCCAAACCAGCCATTGAAAACTCACTGAGCACAGTTCTCTGACACACACGGAGAGGCCACGCATGGGGGTCAGCGCCACAGCACCAGGAAAGCTCTTAGCAATGAGGACACAGGGTGCAGAGGTAAGCAGATGGGCATGTGCTGGAAGCCAGACCCAAGTGAGTTAGAGACGTATCCCGTTTCACAGCTACCCGCTGCATAGCATTGGCGAGTGTCTTGCCGTCTAAGTTTCTGCATCTCGGTTGTCCCGTCTACGTAACATCAGAAGCCACTGCTGCCTCTCACAGGGGGGTGGTGAGGGTGGAAGTGTATGGGATGCAAAGCCTAGAGCTGCCCCCCCCAAAATGTTAATGATCAGTGGGTCAGAGCTAATGCCCGGAGCAGAAGGAGGTCCTGTCCCCATGAGCCAACTCTGACTCACAGCAGCCATAGAGACAGAGCAGGACTGTGCTCTGCGCTACAGGGTATTCATAGATGGGGTTTCTGAGGTAGATCCCAGGCCAATTTTCTGAGATGACAGTGGGTGGGTTAGAACCACCCACCTCTCAGTGAGCAGCTACAAGCTTGGGGTGGGGTGGGGAGGGGGAGGCTAATCTGCACTTGAAGATCATGGAGGGCAGTCTGTTCCTGAAGGTTGCAGGTAGATGCTGGGGGACCAACACCCCAGTTCTAACCCAGAGCATCACAACCACTCTCATCAAGCACCAACTACGCTCAGTGAAATCCAATCTCAAATAAAGCCTTGCCTAAGCTTTTTGTGCTTCGTTTATTGGGTCATTAAAAGTTTTTTTTTTTTAAACAGCATTCTAGATGCAATGTCGTTGGCCAGACGCTTAATATACCCTATCTAGCCCCTGCAGGCATTGTGCTCATGTTCCGCAGTTTTCCGGCTTCAGTGAAAATAGTCATTTCTTACAATTGGTAAAGAACTCTCTTTCAACTTAAGAACCAGTTTGTTTGGGGTTTTTTTTCCCCATCTTCTGTCTCTGAGAAAATAGGGTGTGCAATTCTGTGGACCTTTTGGAAGCTGCAGGCATCTCGGGTTGCATGTGAATGGAATGTTTCCATGACCTTTTTGAAGCCCCCTTGTACTTGTGGTGTGGACAGAAGAACACAGAAATGTTACTTGCATAATATTATAATTATTGTTATCAATCATGCTACTATGCAGCACTACATGGGGACCTTATTTTTCTAGAAGAAAAACCAAATGAGCCCTTTCTCAGTGAGAAGTAGCAGAGTGAGGGGCAGTTTGCTCAGTGGTCTGCAAACACATGGGTGAGGGTCCCAGTCTTGGCCCCGCCTTTTCTTCTTCTTCTTTAATAAATCATTTTTGGGGGGGTTCTTACAGCTCATATCACAATCCACACATCAATTGTATCAATCATATTTGTACATATATTGCCACCATCATTTTCAAAACATTTCCTTTCTCCTTGATATGAGCTCTTTTTTCCCTCCTGCCCCAACCCTCCCATCCTCGTGAGCCCTTGATAAATTATAAACTATTATCATTTTCATAGGTGGCTGTGAGCAAGTCATGGAGACTTCCAGAAAATGAGGAAATGTCAGTGCAGTTGCAGACCTTCCAGGTGATGATGAGTCAAAGCTACCCTGTGGGACAGAGCAGAACTGCCTCACACAGTTCCCCAAGGCTGGAATCTGTACAGAAAGAAGCCTGAGTGGTGTTGTGGATTAAGGATTGGGCTGCTAACCACAAGGTTGCTGGTTTAAAACCATCAGCCACTCCGAAGGAAAATGATGAGACTGGCTACTCCCAAAAGATTTGCTGTGTCCAAAGCCCTAGTGAGCAGTTCTGCGCTGTCCCATAAAGGGGCTAAGAGTAGGAGTTGAGACACTTAGTCTTCTTCTCTGCTACAGAACTACTGGTGGTTCGAATCACCAGATCTTTGGATCAGCAGCCAATCCCTTGCCACTGCTCAATCAGGGCACCACACCAACAAAATGTTGCCTGCTTAACCACATCCCAGAGGGTTTGGCACAAAATGAAGCCTCCCAGAATGGTAGTAGTATTTTATTAGACGGTTCCAGTGAATGCAGATGATGGATTGTTCACACCCTTAGTCAGCTGTCAACCACTCACCATGCATTCATCACTCACCATCCCAATAAGAAGTTCACATCCTAGCCAGGATAAAGTCGCCTTCCCATCCTCCTGGTTGCCTGGGAGGAGGCCAGGTCAAAAAGCCGAAGGCGATCTGAAAGGACCGTCAGCTGAACTTCCTGGGCCTCAGTCTTCTCTGCCACACTGGCTGGTCACATCTACCTCACCAGCTTGGTGTGACTATGGATGAAAAAGAACATTTGTCGTTGGGTTGCTTCGCCCTCACGCTGGCACCCTGCAGGTCAGAGTGGAACTGTGCTCCACCGGGAGTTCAATGGCTGACCTTCAGGGACTGGGTGGCAGGGCTTCCTGCCGAGGTACCTCTTCATGAACTACAGCATTCTGATGAGCAGCCAAGGGCTCAATGGTTTTCACCACCCAGACTTTGAAATAGTGGCTGGCATGTATAAAATGCCCCCAATGCTGTATCGCCCATAGTTGTCACTCAGCACATGACAGGCTCTTTTTGTGGCCACCGTGTCATCCACAGCTGTCCACACAGGAGGACAGGGCAATGGCCCCTGTGTCCCTTGGAGCTGAGCAGTGCCCTGGCCTCTTCAAGGTTGCTCAGCAGGATGCAGGAAGAGTTTAAACCTGGCCCCTGGGCTCTACCCCAGTGTTGTTTCTAATACCCTGCCGCTGTCTCAGCCTATCATACAGTGAAAGTTTCCTGTGTGGTGAGAGGCTGGGCCGCTGCCCTCACCCTGGTCTGGCATGGGAAGGCACAGGCAGCAATTCAGCAGGGCAAGGGAGCGAGCGAGGGCTCACCTCCTTTCTGTGCCTCCTCCCCTCTCCTCCCTGCTTCTTCTTCCTCTCATTTTCTTTTCTCCAGGGCTTCACCACCCACACAGTCAGCCACATACTGATGAAGTTAATAATCAGGGTGTCAGCTTTAAATACCAGTTAGCTCAAGGGATAGAACCTACTTGTCAAAAAAAATAGCAAAGGAAGATTCCAGTTGGATTAACACTAGCTCCGCTGCCCCAGCTTGTGACACAGTTACAGTGCATCGATGCACGCACGCATGCATGGATTTATTTTTTCCCTTGGACAGATATTTATGAGTTTTGGGCTAAGGAGTGGAGCTGCTAACCAGAAGATTGGCAGTTCATACCCACCAGCCAGTCTAAAGGAGAAACCCTAAGGATCATTATGAGTCAGAACGGGCTCTATGGCAAGGGATTTGGTTTGAGTTATTAGGTGATAAGTATTTTTCTGGGTCAGAGGCCAGCAAATCTTGTCTGGAAATAACAGGATAGTGAATGTTTAGAGCTTTGAGGGCCCATTTCTGTGCTCATTGTTATTAGCTTATTTCCCCCATCACCTCCTGTCATATCCCCCAGAAACAATTAATACGGTTACCGATAGATCTTGGATAGATTTACTGGTTAGTCTACTGAGTATAGATTTACCTAGGCTGGATTTCCTATACAGAAGTACTTACCAAAAATGATAACAATAACAAGGTAAAACAAAAATTTTGGCCAAAAGAAAGTAGGAAATATCAAAAAGCTAGAACACAATTAAAGTGGGCCAAAAGGTACTCAAATGACAGTGTTGCATTTTAACCTCACTACACCCGCAGTCGTCTACTTCCTAATGCAGTCTGCATGACAGACAGCAAGGCGATGCAAATCCCTAGTCTGTCAGCAGCAGTGATTCATGGAGGCTTAATCCACATGCAGGTCCCCTTCATTTTATTTATTTCTTGTTGCAGTTAACAGAAATAACTTTTAAATGATACAAAAGGGAGATAACGTGATAAGAAATTATATTTTAGCATAACTATATCTTCCATAACAGACTTTGCAGTTCTCTCTGGCTGATAGCAAGGCCCGAGACTATGGACAGACAGATGGAATTCTTGGGAGGCTTAATCTACATGAGGACCTTACAAATGGACTTTGGGCTTCCACTGTCTTCAGTAACAAACCAGGTGTTCAAAAATTAAACTCTGATACCATTCCCTCTTCAGGTTTGGATTGTATTATTTACAATCCTAGGATCACACAGACTGGTATGGGTCTTCCATGTGGACTTAGTTGACACCTCATTTAGATGTCTGCTTGGATTTTGTTGTTGTTTTTTTCAATGTACTTTAAAATTTTTTAAATTTATTTTTAATAAATAATTTCATTTGAGGCTCTTACAGCTCTTATAACAATCCACACATCAATTGTTATCAAGCATATCTGTACAATATTTTGCCATCATTATTTTGAAAACATTTTCTTTTTACTTGAGCCCTTGGTATCACCTCCTCTTTATTCCCTCCCTCCCTTCCCCTTCCATCCTTGTAAACCCCTGATAATTTATTTATAAATTATTTTTATTTTCATATTTTAGACCATCCACTGTCTCCCTTCACCCACGTTTCTGATGTTTGTCACCCCATGGCAGGGATTGTATGTCGACCATTACAATCAGTCCCCCCTTTCTTCCCCTTCTTCCCACCTTCCCCCACACCCATGGTATCGCTACTCTCAATATCGGTCCTGAGGGGTGTACCTGTCCTGGATTCTCTGTGCCTAGACCTCTTATCTGTAGCAATGTACATGCCCCTGTCTAACCAGATTTGTAAGACAGAATGGGAGTCATGATAGTTGGGGTGGGTGGGTGGGTAAGGACTAAAGAACTGGAGGAAAGTCGTGTGTTTCGTCAGTGCTGTACTGCGCCTTGGTTGCCTCATCCCTTCCTTGTGACCCTTCTGAGAGGGGATGTCCAATTGTCCACAGAAGGGCTTTGGGTCTCCATTCTGACCCCCTCACTTCATCAAAATGGTCGTTTTGGGTTTTCTAATGCCTGATACCTGATCCCATTGACACTTGTGAGCACACAGGTTGGTGTGTTCTTCCATGTGGGCTTTGTTGCTTCTGAGCTAGATGGCCACTTGTTTACCTTCAAGCCTTTAAGACCCCAGACACTATCTTTTAACAGCAGGGCACCATCAGTTTTTTTCATCACATTATCTTTTTTTTTTTGCTAAACAGGATCGTTTATTAAGGTTTATATGCTTCTAGAGGACAGGGTCCTGCAGCTCATGCCGTACCCGCAGCCAGTAGAGTGGGAGAAGGCAGCCACTCTCACACAATTCTACAGGGTACAGCTTGAGTCAGTCAGCTGCGGCCCCGCTAGGCAGGGACTGTGGGGAGCACAGCGGTGGCGGGTGCTGGGCAGCAGGTGGGGCCCCTTCCAGAAAGACTCAGGCTCCTCCCACCACACATCAGCCATGAATGGGGCTTATTTTTGCCTTTGTACCCATTCCACAGGCCAAGGAGGGCCAGCACAGACGGTGACATGGTGGGCGTCACAACAGTGGTGCCCCACCCTTTACTGGTGGGCTCTCAAGTGAGAAAAAAGGGGAAACAAAACATGAGCCCCCCAAAACAAAGGGCCCACATCCAGCCCCCGCAGCCAGCACCTTCTCCGCTTCCCACTGCCCACACTCAGTGGGAAAGGATGGGACGGAACCAGACAGTTGCGGGGTGGGGGATGTGGGCTGGGCAATAACCAGGGGCCAGGAGCCTCACTGATCCCAAATGAGGGGTAGTGTAGAGCAACCTAATTTCTGCCGAATTAAAGAAGACTCTTTGGGCTGTTAGGTCATGCGTGTCTTCAGGACACCGCCATTGTTCTAGGGCAGTCGGACAAGGACCCGCGGCAGAGCTGGCACCAGGAGAAGCACCACGCCGACAGTGTGCAGCCTTCTTTCACGAAGTACAGTGTCAGGGAGGTTAGGAAACCAACTCAAAAATGGTTTCCTCAGACCCCGCAGCTCCATGCTCTCCTCCTCCTCCTCCTCCTCCTCCTCCTCCTCCTCCTCCTCCTCCTCCTCCTCCTCCTCCTCCTCCTGCTTCTTCTCATCCTGGGAAAGGCCGTCGGAGATGGAGGTGGTGTGCTCCCAGGGTGCAAGAATCTTGAGCACTTGCTTGGCCTTCTCCAAGGGCACCTGCTGGGTGTCCTCGGAGTTGGTGACAGGCTTGTGGTCTTTGTTCTCCAGCCAGATGTGCCGCAGCTGGTTGTCGGGCACCGCCTTGACCAAGATCCACTTGACGTCAAACTTGCCCTCGCACTTGTCCTGGGACCAGACGCCTGCGCTGGTGCCCTCGTCCACCGTCCACTGCATCTCGGTCAACGCTGCCGAAGTGCCCGCTGCCCTTGACGTTGTAGAGCAGGTAGTGCGGGCCCCTGCTTGCCCAGGGAGCCAGTGGAAGGTGCTGCCCAGTCCAACCGCTAGTTGCGGTGCTCTGCACTGCGCCGGGATGGAGCACTGGATGGAGCAGCGCACGTCCTCGCAGTAGCTCTTGATGATGACCACACGCCCCTGCTTCAGGCTCCAGTTGAATGCCTTTGGGTTGTACCTGTGGGCCACCTTCTGCTTCTCAAGGATGGGGTGTACTGGGCTGGGCACTGCACCCTGGCTGAAGGCCGCTTTCCTGTTGTGTGGGGCTCTCCAGCAAGTCTGGGGTGGGGCTGGGAGTTCTGGTACAGAGGTGGGGCCAGAGGGGACAGGTTGGGCCAGGGGTTGCTGTGACAGGGCCGCCTAGGGGGAGGGTACCTGCTGGGGAGCCGAAGCCTCAGAAGGGGTCCTTTGTCGTCCCAAGTACCATGTTATGATTAAGGGGCAGGGCCAGCATTGTGCCACCCATCACAGGCCCGCCCTTGCCCTTTACCTTGGCCTGGGCCTTGGCCGGCTTGCTGGCATGGCTGCCCAGGAGGTGGGCTTTGACACGGCAGGCTGACGCTGGCTCCCCGGTTGCCAGAGAGGACACCGGTCATCGCGGCACTGCTCACGGCAGAGCCCACGGTCTTGACAGCAGACGTGGCCACTTCGCCGATCTTCAGGCCCACCATGCGCTGCTCCGGGCTGTTCATGCCAGGGGCCTTGCTGAGGGTGTTGCCGTGGAAGCCCACATGTCCATCCACAATCGTGCCGCCAGGGAGCTGGGTGGGTAGATGTCGCTGCTGCCATAGGCTGCGCTCTGCACCTGCTGCTCCTGGGACCCACTGCCCCCCCACCCCCATGCTGAAAAGGCAGGTTCTGAGGGGGCGGGGAGGGAGGAGTGACACCTGTGCTGTTAGATGCTGCTGCCCAGGCCCCCGGGCTGCCCAAACACAGCATCATGCTTTAAGCCGTGGTTCCTGTTGTGGTGGCCCTAGCAGGTGAGGTATAGGATGGGAGGGTCCCCTCCTGTCTACCATGGGATCTCATTGAGGGCTAGGGAGAGCTGATGGACAGCGGGTAGTACTGGACAGGTAGGGGTCTGTCATTGACAGGTAGCTGCTGCTCTGTAACCCAGCTTTGTCCAAGGTCTCCCCAAGGACAGTGACATCAAGTTGCCTGTCTCCTGCCTGGCCAAGGCTGGCCTCACCAGTGTCTAGTCATGTGGCCGAGCTGGTGGGCAGCTGGAAGGGCCTTCAGAGGGGTGCCCAGGCAACAGTGGGGTCAGTGCTCAGCAGACACTTCGGGGTGGAGGAGAGCAGGAGAGAGAGAGTTCGCCACATTATCTTATGCACCCATTTTGTCTTCATTGATTGTGTCAGGAAGATGAGTATCACAGAATGCCAGATTATTAGATCAAAGTGTTCTTGCATTGAGGCCCAATGTCCATCTGCTACCTTAATACTTAACCTATAAATATATGTACATAGACCTATATCCCTATCATTACATATTAATATATTTACATATGTACATGCCTGTTTATATCTCTATAAATGTTTTTGCCTCCTAGTTCTTTCCTCTATTTTCTTTTACTTTCCTCTTGTCCCACTCTCATGGATCAACCTTCATTGGGCTCTCCGTACTTCCTCTCGGCTACATTGCACTTGATCGAACCCCACCAGGCATTCTATGCCCTCCTCGCCATCGATTTTAGGTCTCTTGCTGTTCCCTTGTCCCTGGGTTTGTTGGCTCTCCACTCTCTTTCCCACACCTCCTTCTCTCCTCGTCTCCCCAGAACCTTTGGTCCCATTGTTTTCTCCTCGGATTGTGTATCCTGTCTATCTTATATAGACAGACATGAAAAAAAAGAAAAACACAACAAAAATGCCTTATGAACAGTTCCAGTTCTGTCTGCTGACCCTTATGAAGCTTACTCATTTGAAGGCTTGACGATTCCAGATGTTATTCTTCGAACAGATGGGAGCCATCTAGTTTCTTCACAGCACTCAAATTTTCAGTGGTTTCTTCATGAGGGCAAGCATCGAGCCGGGCCATGTCACACGAACTCATTGTTAAGCATCAATGCAGCATGCTCTACCTTCTCTATACCTTAAATCAGACTTCCTCAGCAGCTTGCAATGTGGGTGTCACTATTCACGTTTTAAAGGTGAAGGAACTGCAGCCCACCCCCCCCCCCAAGCCATTGTGTAGTAGAAAAGACCTGGCAACCTGTCTCATAAAGGGTAACAGACTCAGACCCCTAACGAAGCAGGTTTCCTCTGTTATCTAGAGTCACTATGAGTCAGAGTCCACGTGGCAATGCACAACAATAACAACCATGTGCCTGGCAGTGTTGAAAGCACTGTGGAGGCCAACTCATGGCAACCCTACAGGACAGGGTAGAACTGCTCCTGGGGCCTTCTGAGATCAGAACTCCTGATGGGAGTAGCAAGCCTCCTCTTTCTCCCTTTCCTCGTTGAGCCGACTTTGCAGAGGAGAGATCAAAACTATAACATGCAATTGATGATAAGTTCTCGGTGGAGAGAGTGGTCAAGAGGAGGAGAGTGGCCAGTGAGAACCTCTCTCAGGAGCTAACACCAGGCAGAGGAAATGAGGAAGCAAGCCACCTGGTTCACGGAGCAAACATAGCAGGTACAAAGGTCTGCAGGCAGAAGACGGCTATGTGAGTGCTATGCAAACGCCAGTCACGAGGAGAGAAGAGATCCTCCGAACGGCCAGGAGTCAGGGTGCAGGGACCTGCTAGGCCCTTTGACAGAGGCTGGCTCGTGTTCTGGGTGAGCTAGAAGGTCCTGGGAGAGTTGTACAGCGACTGTTCACAGCCAGCAAGCATTACAGAGAGGCTTCATGGCCCACCGTTTTCTTGACTCACCTTGGGTCGAATAGATACCAACCACGATGGGCCCTGTGTCAGTAGAACTGTGCTCCGCAGAGTTTTCTTTCTTTCTCTCTTTTCATAGAGTTTTCAATTGCTGCTTTGTCCAGAAGTAGCTCACCAGACCTTTCCTCTGAAGCGCTTCTGTATGAACTTGAACCTCCAGCCTTTTGTTTAACCACTTAGCATGCACACTCCAAGGCTTTCCTTCTAATCCATGCTGGGCCCCCACCCCACAGACTTATCACGTCCAACGGGTATCACCAGGAACAGCAAGCATCTAGCTCCCCCCTGTCCACCCATCTACTGCCCATAGTGGAAGCTGCATCTAGATGGCAACAGCCTGCCTGTCAGCCCACTTCCAAGAAGACGCAAGTCCTTTTTGCCCTGTGCTCCAGAGGAGAGCTCACATCCTGAACCCCCAGAGAAGAAGAGGGGTGCACAGCAGGGCTTCCCAGTGCATCTCTTCAGCCTCAGTCTCAGTCTCAGCCACTGCAGGAGGAGATAAAGAGAGAAACGAGCTTTCTTTGAAACACACACACACACACACACACACACAGGAACATTCATTTCCTAGTAAATCCTATCTGTTAAAAGCAAAATCAGCCAACACGTCCATAAATAAAACATCGTGTTCCTCTTCTGCGACCCCATTCTGGCTTCGCTCTTTCCCAAATACTGCCAACAGAGGTGTGTGGAGTGAAAGTGACCACCTAGGTTCCCTAATCCTCTGTTAGGATTATTGTCTTGATGAGCAGCCCCCGTGCATTGTTTTCCCATTACAAATCATTTCTTGTTCAAAAACTATTATAATGCAAGTCAGAACTGCCCGGGTCAGAGAAAATGAATCACTAGGTTTCCTTTTAATTTCTGCGCCATCTCCCACCCCCCTAACCCCCCCACCCACACCCCCTTTTTGTAAGCTTCCTGGGGACAAAATGTAGTGGACTTTGATCACCATCTTAAAGACCCCCTGCCTGCAGCACGGCTTATTACTGCAATGGTTCTCTGAAGCAGGTGGGTGAAAAGAGCAAGAGTGGAGGGGTCCAAAGAGCGACCCTGACATTGAAGTTGTTGTCAGTCTCTTTCTGGATAATCTGTGCATGTGTCACGGAAATCTGCAGGGAATTTTAAAGATGATGGATTCCGTTTGACAATATCTGGATGCCAGAAATACGCTTCCGGATCTCATCTCCAGCCTTGGTCCCCAAATGTGTCATTCTCCTTCAGGGCTGTGTGCGGGCGATTGTGTGCATGTGTGCGGCAGGATTTGGTCTATATTCAGAAGGATGAATTTAAAACACTCATTATCTCCATTCTTCTCTCCTGGGGTGGTGGTGGTGATCTGGCTGTAGGGATGCCAAAATCTGAGGCTGTGTCTGTTTGCAAGTCTTTTCTCATGTATATGTATTTAAAGGGGAGAATCATAAGGGAGGCCTGATCTTATCACATTGTTTCCACCTTCCTGCCTTTGTTCAGGCAATGCTTTTTGCCTGGAATGCTTTCTCCTACAATTTCAAGTTCTCCTTTAAAATCTAGCTCAGAATTCTCCCTGGGATATATTGTATTAACCCCTAACAGTCCAATCCTCTTGCAAATGACAACTGTAAATTTTGTCGGACAGGAAAACAACAATTACACTGCAGGCTCTTGAGAGTGAGCCAAAGAAGGCGGGGTTGGGAGAGTGGTCAAAATGCAGAGGGGTCTGGTACAAGATGAGTTTTCGTCCCCATCTCTAGATGTGAACTGCAGGTGTGTTGCCATCTCAGAGGGAGGTGATTCAACTGAAGCTCTGTTAAAAATCCACCATTTTTACTTTGGCCTGAGGAGCAAGAGGGTGAAGCTGGGGTCCCCACAGGCAGCACAAAGTGAGGTGGGCCCTTGACAATGACAAAGTCTGAGAAGGATCACTCTAGATTCAGTATGCAAGCTCTCCCTAGATATCTGACCTCCCCCGCATCATGCAATCATGGGGATAGACTCAAAAGCAGCCCACAAAAGGTTTGGAAACTGAGCTAAAAATTGAGGGACCTTCCCCCAATAGGCAAGCCAGAGATGACAGTAGGAGCCTAAGTACATTAACTGTCTGCTAGAACAAAGTCATCGACATCCCTGTAATAGAAAGTCAGAGTTTTCACAACATATGAATCAAAATAAAATTCAACATATAAGGAATTGTCATTCCTAGGTTACAGAGCAAAATCCATCACATCTGGGTAATAAAACAGAAAAAAAAAAAAACTAACCCTGGGGGAGGAATACTCTTACGTTATGGCCCAGCAGCCCTAGAGAAAACTCCACCTCAGACACATAGGGAACCAGTGCCTAGCTCCGCCTGAAGCTTCAGAACATCAGAGAACATCCTCAGCAGTGAGAAGCAAGCAACAGTGGCTTATCATTGGAAAGGGCACACACAGGTTGTGAAGAGGGAGCCCCTTCGAGCTACAACACCACAGGAAGAACTACTACCGGGGGTGGAGTGAACAAATGAGCACTCATCCTAAGCGCAAGGTCACCCTAGAGCAGTGCTTCTCAACCTTCCTAATGCCATGACCCTTTCATACAGTTCCTCCTGTTGTGGTGACCCCCACCCCCCAACCATAAAATTATTTTCCTTGCTACTTCATAACTGTAATTTTGCTACTGTTAGGAATCGGGTGACCCCTGTGAAAGTGTCGTTTGACCCACGGATTGAGAACCTGTCTCTGATTCCTCTAAGACAGTGACTATGGTATACTGAGGGCAACGGTCACCCCAACATACCTGCAACTCAGCTCAGCTCCAGACAATACTGACTCAACCTCTGATATTGAAACAGGTGCTCTTTACCACCACCATTTCTCCTGAACTAAGCAATAGGTTCAGCATTCAACCACCATAACAACAAAATACAAGACATACAAAGAAATAGAGAAAACAACACACTACAAAAGGACAGAATAATCAAGAAAACCAGTTCAATATGTTCCCCATGTTGGAACAATTGGACAAGAAAATAAAACTATTAATATGTAAAAATTTCCAAGAGAAAAGGTGGACTTGATGCATCATTGGATACAGAATGCCCTTGGATAGCCCATAGTACACTCAACACAGTTAAAGAAAGAATTGTGATGACAACTGTATGAGCCAACAATAAAATGTTGTTGTCGTTTTTAAAAAGGAGAGGATCAGTAGAATTATACATCATGAAACACACTCACATATTATCTCAAATACCATGAGATAATATCAAGCAATCTAACACAGGCATAACTGGAATCACAAAAGAAGAGAAAATCACAAAAGAGCAGAAGAGATATTTGAAGAAATAATAACTGAAAACTTTTAAGAATTAATGGCAATCAGTTATCTACAGGTCCTGAAATAATCTCAGAGAGCAGCAATGAGGATAAATAATCAAATCAAGTGATAATTAACTAGGGCAATTTGCTATAACTAACTTATAGCAAATATAAAGGCAAATATACTTATAGCAAATATAAAAGTAAAATATATGAACATACTATGGAAGGGAGAATCTGAAAATATACTGTTGTATTTTACTAGTTGGATGCTTTCATTCTTTGACAGAAACTGTTAAAAATGAACAGGCCAGACACTGAGATAATATGTTTGTAAATCAAATAGCTCATAAAGGATTACGATATAGTCCAACCTTAAACTTGCCAATTAATAGATTGTAACTCTTAGTGACTCTGTAGGCTAGGCTAGAAGCTCTCCACAGGGTTCCTGAGACTGAATCTTCACAGAAGACTGCCATGGAGTAGTTGGTGGCTTTGAACCACAACTTTCAGTTAGCAGATCCATATTTAACCCACTTCACCCCCGGACTCTGAAAAACTTAATAAGAAGCACACATGGAAGAACACACCAGACTGTGTGATCACGTGGTTCTGAAGGGATCAGTTATCAGGCATCAAAGAACAAAAACTCATATCATTGGGTGTACACCTCCATCATAAGATCTCTGAGGACAAACGGGTGCATAAGCAAATGTGGCGAAGGAAGCTGATGACGCCCAGCTATCAAAAGAGATAGTGTCTGGGGTCTTAAAAGCTTGAAGGTGAACAAGCCGCCATCTAGCTCAGAAGCAACAGAGCCCACATGGAAGAAGCACACCAGCCTGTGCGATCACGAGATGTTGAAGGGATCAGGTATAAGGCATCATCATAAAAAAAAAAAGTTGTACCATAGTGAATGAAGGGGGAAGTGCAGAGTGGAGACCCAAAGCCCATTTGTTGGACACTGGAGATCCTCTTGCAGAGGAGTCTAGGGGAGGAGATCAGTCAGTCAGGGTGCGATGTAGCACTGATGAAGAATACAGCTTTCCCCCAGATCCTGGATGCTTCCTCCCCCCAACTACCATGATCCGAATTCTACCTTACAAGTCTGGATAGAGCAGAGGTTGTACACTGGTGCAGATAGGAGCTGGAGGCACAGGGAATCCAGGGTGGATGATACCGTCAGGACCAGGGGTGTAAGGGGCAATATTGGGAGGGTAGAGGGTGAGTGGGTTGGAAAGGGGGAACTGATTACAAGGATCTACATGTGACCTCCCCCCTGGGGGATGGAGAACAGAAAAGTGGGTGAAGGGAGATGTCAAATAGGGAAAGATATGACAAAATAATGATTTATAAATTATCAAGGGCTCATGAGGGAGGGGGCGAGGGGGAGGGAGGGGAAAAAAGAGGACTTGATGCAAACAGCTTAAGTGGAGAGCAAATACTTTGAAAATGATTAGGGCAAAGAATGTACAGATGTGCTTTATACACTTGATGTATGTATATGTATGGATTGTGATAAGAGTTGTATGAGCCCCTAATAAAATGTTTTAAAAAAAATAAGAGGCAATCCAGTAAAAATGAGAGAAATATTTGAGTACTCATTTCACCAAAAAGATATACAATTAACAGATAAGTACTTGAAAATGTGCTCAACACTCTTAGTCATTTAACCCACAGCCACTGAGTGGATTTAATTCATAGGGTTTCTGAGGCTCTAAATCTTTATAGGAGCAGATGGCCTCACTTTTCTCCTATGGGTCAGCTCCTGGGTTTAGACGACACCCTTTCAGTTGACAGTCGAATTCTTACCATGTAATACCACCAGGTTTCCTTTCATTAGTCATTAATCAAAAATCCTATCTTGGGTTCCAAGACTGTAAATCGTTATGAGAGTAGGTGTCTCATCTTTCTCCCATTAGGTGGGCTGGTGGTTTTGAGCCATCAACCTTGTGATTAGCAGTCTAAGACTTACTTGACAGCACTACCAGGGCTTGTCCATTAGTCAGTAGGGAAATGAAATGAAAACTGCAATGACATACATGTCTATTTGAATGGATAATGTAGAACTAAGAAAAATATCTTATAATATCAAATATTGGCGAGGTGAGGAGCAACTAGAATGGTCATGCATTACCATTGGGAATGCACAATCACACAGTGATATAGTTAAAGTTTATTGGGCCAACCTGGCCAATAAACACATGGTTGAATGGGGTTCATTGAAGAGCAGAGGGATAAATGGTTCAGTGAGCCTCGCCTTTCTAGTTCTCGGGTCTCTTGCTTTGTGATGGTCGGACCAGGTTGCAGGTGCCTTAGCCAGTTCCCTGCTTCAATTGGGAAGGCTCACTTCCTGTGAGACATCCCCAAGGAGAAGCCCCATGGGCCTACCACGATGCAGCCCTGGGTGCTGGAGCAGCTGTGTGGAGAACCCTGCCAGTGCTGAGATACTTACACATTCACTAACTCGGCTTTCCTCCTGAAGTTGTCATCATTGGTTGTCTTTTGTGAGAAGGAGGAGGACTTTGTGGATCAGTGTTGAACATATGGGTTGATGTTGGACTTGTGGGTTTGGGCAGCACTGGGTTGGAATGTTTTCTTGATGTGCACTCACCCTTTATATAAAACTCTGTCTTATACAAATGAGTCTCTGTGGATTTGTTTCTCTAATGTACCCAGACTAACACACACAGCCACTTGGAAAGAGTGTTTAGCGATTTCTTATACAGTTAAAAGAACACTCATGACACCAAGAAAACAAAAAACTTTGCGGCCATCAAGTCGATTCTGACTCACGGGGACCCTACTGGACAAAGTGAAAGTGCCTCTGTGGGCTTTGGGGGCTGTAACTCTTTACGGGAACAAAAAAAAGTCCCATCTTTCTTCCTTGGAGTGGATAGTGAGCTCAAACTGCTGACCCTGTGGTTGTCAGCCCAACACAAAATACTACCAGGTCTTCTACACTCATGATAAAACACCAACCAAACTCACTGGCATCAATTCAATTTGGAATCATAGAGACCTTTTAGGACAAGGTAGAACTGCCCTGTGGGTTTTCAAAACATTAAGTCTTTATGGGAGTTGTCTGGTTCAAGTGGGTCTTGACTTACGTAGCTGCAAGGACTTATGAACAGGAAGCAGGAAGATGAAGCAGGGGGGAACACAGACTGGCAAATGCAGAGGTGAATAATCCAGGGTCGACCAAATGAATCCAAGGTCAGCAGTTCACGGATGGCTCCTGAGATCAGCAGGCAATGCAACAGACCAAGGAACCAGATGCAAGATTCAGATCCCGCAGTAGAAGTGAACTAGTTTACACACACTGTCAATTTATACTAAAAATTAGGCCACACCCTGAATTAAATTCCCCTCAATTGCATCAAGGCTATGACCAGACCAGGTCACCGAGAAGACCAAGTGAATGGAAAAACGGGGGATTAGAAAACTCAAAAAGAAGAATACACTCAGCATATTTTTTAACGGAAAGAATTCAAGAAAAAAATTCAAGCTTCAGGTTGAAAAATGGAAAGACTCTATAGGCAAAATATTGAACAAGGCAGGAAGCATCAAGAGAAGATGGAAATCATACACAGAGTCACTGCGGCCAAAAGAACGAGTCAACATTCAGCCTTTTAAGAGGTAGCACGTGATGAAGACATGATAGCACAGAAGACATTAGCTAAAGAGCAGGCTTTGACAGTGGACGGACTGCCAAAGGAATGTTTCAACACGCTGATGAAGCACTACAAGCAGGTACTCATCTATGCCAAGGTATATGGAAGGCACTTTGCTTGACTCATTACCTGAAGAGAACCATACGTGCACCCCTTTCAAAGAAAGGCGACCCAACAGAATGAGCAAATTATAGACGTTCATTGCTATCACAACCAAGACAAATTTTGCTGAAGATTATCCAACAATTATTGCAGCAATCCATTGACAGGGAGCAGCCAGGGGTTTCGGATGGATTGAAATGGGACATGAAACAAGGGAAACCATTGCTGACATCAGGCAGATCTTGGCTGAAAGCAGAGAATACCAGCAAGATGGCTACTTGAATTTCATTGACTATGCAAATACATTTGACTGTGTAGGTCATAAAAATTACAGATAACATTGAGATGAATAGGAATTCCAGAGCATTCGATTGTGCTCATATGGAACCTGTACATGGATCAAGAGACAGTTCTGGGAACAGAACAAAGAAATATTCCAATCAAACTAAAATCACGATCATTAAATTGATTCTGACTCAGAGTAACTCGATAGCACGCAGTAGGACTTCCTCTGTCAGTTTTGGTGACTGTAATTCTTTGTAAGAGTAGGAAGCTCAGTCTTTCTCCCATGGAGCATCTGGTAGTTTTGAACTGCTGGCCTTTCAGTTAGAAGCCTAATGTATAACCACTATACTATCAGGGCTCTGTAGGGTTTAAAATCAAGAAAGGCATGGGTCTGTGTTGTATCTTCTCACCACACTTATTTAACCTCCATGCTGAGCAAGTAAACCAGAGAAATAGGGTTTTATGAAGAAGCATCATCAGGATTGGAGAGAGACTTAATAACAACCTGCAATATGTAGGTGACACCACCTTGCTTGCTGAGAGTGAGGAAGACTTGACATACTTGCCATTGAAGATCAAGGTTTGTAGCCTCCAATATAGATTACAACTTAATGTGAAACAAGAAACTTATGATTTGACCGATTGTAACACTATGATAAAGAGAAGAAAGTTGAAGTTGTGAAGGAATCCATCTTGCTTGTATGCATTACCAATCCTTGTGGAAGTAGCATCAGGACATCAAATGACACCGTTTGTTGGGTAACTTTGCTATACAAGACCTCTTTAGCGTGTGGAAAAGCAAGGGTTTTACTTTGGGGACTAAGGCATGCCTGACCCAAGCCATGATATTTTCAAGGGCCTCATATGCAAGTGAAAATGGGAACATAGGGAGGGTATTGTTTATGTCTCCACAGGGAAAGAGGGACCAGACTTCAACCCCATGCCCCAAGGTGTGAATGCAACATTCTGGTGTGGAGTAGGAAACCAGTGAAGAGGTCTGGGGGCTGGCCCCAGTACCAAATACTAAGTGGACTCCTGCCCCTCCCCCAAGAAGAATTTATTTCAAAATATGGCATTGAATCTGCAGCTGCTCCAGGAGAGGGACATATCTGATTGGAGCACATGGTAGCAGGTGAAGTGGGAGTAGGAGAGAGTGGAGCACATCGTGGCCCACCACACCTTGAGGATGATGACCCCAATGAGAGCAATCAGTTCACAGAAAGGACCACATGGCCAGCCCCACTATGAGACATGACCTCCCTCACTAACCCATGGCCCTGTGGGGGGCAGCACCGGAGACACAGTGTGGGAATTTCACCCGACCTGATCCCACCACACGGAGGCCAAGGCACTGGGGGAGTGCAGTGCGAAAGCAAGGGAATAGAGCGGCATGGTCCCCAGAGAGTGCTGAAAGTGGACTTTGGGGCCAGGGTGTGGTGCCCCAACAGACTGGACTGGAAAACACTCATAAAGGCCAACAATCCTTGAACTAACTACAAGCTTTTCTTCCTTGTTGTGTTTTGTTCTTTGTTAGTGGTTTGTTGTTGCTGTCATTTTGTTGTATATTGTTGCTTGGTTTTGCTGTCTTGTTTTTGTGCATGTTATTATCTCCAAGGTCTGTCTAAATAAAATAGGCTGGATGAACAATCTGTAGGACCAACAACAGGACCGACAGTACTGGGGGGAAATGGGATAGGGGGCGGTGGGGGGTAAGGAAGTGGTGTTAACAAACCCAGGGACAAGGGAACAACAAGTGATCCAAATTGGTGATGAGGTAGGTGTGGGAGGCCTGGTAGGGCATGATCAAGGGTAATGTAAGGAAGAGGTATTGCTGAAACCCAGGTGGGGATGGAGCCTGATAGTGGGACAGGAGAAAAGTCAAGGGAAATAGAGGAAAGACCTAGGAGGCAAAGCGCATATATAGAGGTCTAGACAAAGACACATACATATGCAAATATATATTTGAGGCTGGGGAAATAGACTTATGTGCCTATATTTATAGGTTTAGTATTAAGGTGGCAGAAGGACATTGGGCCTCCATTCAAGTTCTCCTTCAATGCAAGAATACTTTCTTCTATTAAATTGGCATTCTATGATGCTCACCCTCCTGACACAGCCTCTGAAGACAAAGTGGGTGAATAAGAAAATGTGGTGAGGAAAGCTGATGGTGCCTGGCTATCAAAAGATATAGTGTCTGGGGTCTTAAAGGCTTGAAGATAAATAAGTGGCCATCTAGCTCAGAAGCAACAAAGCTCACATGAAAGAACACACCAGCCTGTGTGATCATGAGGTTCTGAAGGGATCAGTTATCAGGTATCAAAGAACAAAAAATCATATCATTGGGTGCACACCTCCATGATACGATCGCTGAGGACAAAGGGGTGCATAAGCAAATGTGGCAAAGGAAGCTGATGGTGCCTGGCTATCAAAAGGTATAGCGTCTGGGGTCTTAAAGGCTTGAAGGTAAACAAGCAGCCATCTAGCTCAGAAGCAGCACAGTACACATGGAAGAAGCACACCAGCCTGTGCAATCATTAGGTGCTAAAGGGACCAGGTATAAGGCATCATCCAAAAAAAATACCATAGTGAATGAAGGGGGAAGTGCAGAGTGGAGACCCAAAGCCCATTTGTTGGTCACTGGAGATCCCCTTGCAGAGGGGTCTAGGGGAGGAGATGAGTCAGTCAGGGTGCCATGTAGCACGGATGAAGAATACAGCTTTCCTCTAGTTCCTAAAAGCTTCCTCCCACCACCACCCCACTATCATGATCCAAATTCTACCTTACAAATCTGGCTAGACCAGAGGATGGACACTGGTCCAAATAGGAGCTAGAGGCACAGGAATCCAGGGCAGATGATACCTTCAGGACCGGGGGGTGTGAGTGGCGATACTGGGAGGGTAGAGGGAGAGGGGGTTGGAAAGAGAACCGATTACACGGATCTACATGTGACCTCCTCCCTGGGGGAAGGACAACAGAAAAGGGGGTGAAGGGAGACGTCAGATAGGGCAAGATATGACAAAATAATAGTTTATAAATTATCAAGGGTTCATGAGGGAGGGGGGATTGGGGAGGGAGAGGAAAAAAGAGGACCTGATGCCAGGGGCTTAAGTGGAGATCAAATGCTTTGAAAATGATGAGGGCAATGAATGTACAGATGTGCTCTACACAATTGATGTATATATGGATTGTGATAAGAGTTGTATGAGACCCTAATAAAACGTTTTTTCGAAAAAGAAAATAGGAACATAGCCTAAGGAAGTAGAAATACGCACGAATGCGTTTGCAGTGCGGTGCTGGCAGAGATAGTGAGAGTGCGTGGACTGCCAACAGAGGAAGCCTGTCTTGGAGGAAGGGCAGCCAGCGTGTTCCTTAGACGTGAGGATGGTGAGACTTCCTCTCGTGTCCTTTGAAGGTGTTATCAGGAGAGACCAGTCCCTGGAAAATGTCATTATGACTAGCAAAGTGGAGGGACAGCACCAAAAAGGAATCCCCTTGTCAGGATGTACGTGATTGACTTTCCCATGTCAATGTTAGCATGAGGGCTGAAGTGATGAGCTCAGACATGACAATACGTGTGAGGATGGTGTAAGACCAGCAGTGTTGTGTTACGCTGGGTAGACTAGAGAAACAAACCCAGGGAGACCCATATGTGTATAAGAAGGAGGTTTATTACAAGAGCAATTGAATATTGAGAAAACATCCCAGTCCAGTCCAGATCAAGTCCATAAGTCCAATATTAGCCCATATGTCTGATACCAATCTATAAAATCCTCTTCAGACTCACAGAACGCATGCAATGACTCCAAATACAGGAAGATCACAGGCCAGTGGGTGGGAAGTCTTGGTGATCCAGTGGTGCTGTAAGCATCGAAGCGCTGGCAGGGGTCTCCACTCCTCCAGCTCAGGGCACTAGCGTAGTTCCATGTGTCTTATGTCTTGTGAGCTGCAGTGTCTCCCAGGGAGTGAGCCTGCATCATGCCTCCAGCGAGTTATTTATCTCCTTCACGCCTCCAAATGAGGTCATCAAGCTATGACCTTATTGACAGGCCAGACTCCGCCCCTTCACTCTGAATCCTCGAATGGACAGATTGTGTCACTACCACAAATGCTTTCTTCTGTGGTACATAGGGGCAGTGTGAGTCCGAACCAACTCCATGGCACCTAATAACAACAGCGACATTCTCCACTAACTGCTTGGCTGCTTCCCAGAAGATCCCATCAGGGAGTTAACCACACTATGTTAGATCATATCATTTGCAAAACCCTGGCTCACATAAGCTGACATATGTGTTAAGCTGTGTCGTCTAGAGAAAAAAATCCAGTGACACCCAATTATGTACACGAATGAGCTTTATATCAAGAAGTAATCTTATGTCAAAACCCATCCCAGACCTGTCCAACTCAAGTCCATAAGTCCGATGCAAGCCAGGTCCTTGTGCAGACTCATGTAGCTGTGTCATCAGACACAGAAAGGTGACGCAGTATGCAGGAACATCACAAGCTGGTGAGTCCTGTCCCAGCAAGCAGAAAAACAAAGGGGCAGAGAGAGGGAGGTGCCTAGTGTCCTCCTTATAAGAAGCCCACACCTCCAAGAAAGGCACCATCAACCTGTCACCTGATTGACAGGTTAGATTCAACCCCTAGACTTTCTTCATATTGAAGTTGACATGAAATCTCTAACTGCCATGCCAAACTATCCCAGAGATAGCCAGAGTCCCTGACCCTGAGCAAGCTCCCCACCTAGCGTGACAAACTCTTTCACTGTGTGTGCCGTCTGCGTGAAGTGGAGGTACTAAACTCACTGAAGGGTGGTGGAGATGGAATTCAAAGCCTGGTTATTTCCTTCCATGTTAGAAAAAGCCCTACTATGCATACGTCCTGGTCCTAAGTTCTTACTCCTCCCCTACCCTGCAGCCCTCTCCTATGTCAGGATGCAGCCAGCCATGGCCTAACTTGACCCTTCCGCAGAGGGGACAATACAATTCCACCCACTTTACACATGAGGAAATTAGGGTATCCCTCATCCTCTCTTCTTCTTCTCCAACTCATGGCCATCTCTGCCCACTTGACGGATGGCCATTCTGGGTGGGGGTAGATTATGAGTGAAAAGAGGCCTGCCCTCTATGAAGACTTGACCACTATGCTGCCCTTCCGGAGACATTGAGTAGGTCTTAGAATTCCCTACGGTTTTGCTCCTTTGTAGGCCTGGTGATCACCTCCTCACCCAGCTCTCAAGGCTCATCTCAAATGTCACCCCTTTCATCACACCCACTAGTGACTCTATCCTCCTCACACCCACAACTCCATTACCATAGCTACCTCCGGAATTATAACTAGCTTATGAACAAATTCAGCTCAGGGGGAAAAAATCAACTGGCATGTTCTTTTGCAGTAAGGATGGAATGAAGTCTGCTGTTGTCGATTTGGACATGTCACCAGGAAAGATCAATCCCTATCAAAGGACATCCTCTTTGGTCGAGGGTCAGCGAACACATTGGAAGCCCTCAGTGAGATGGACTGACACCGTCCTTCATCTCCTGCCTCTGTGGTCCAGAAACAGCCCCTCCTAGCTGCTGGGGATGCAGGGTCAGAGTGGCCAGGCCACCTGGAGGCTGAGGGTGCCGAGGCCCTGTGGTTCGTCCCGGTGCTGTGTTTGGCCTGCGCTTGTCTATGGGTCTGAGCACCTGCTGTGAGCATCGGGCTGGAAGGCAGGTGTTCCAGGGCCGAGTCCAGGACCAGCTGTGCTCTGTGCACTTTCCTATAACTCCCTCTCCCGCTGGGCCCCACATGCCTCCACTCCCACCCCTAATCTGGCCTTTTCATTTCTCTGGCAGGTGTCTCCAAACGGAAAGTGTCTACAAATGCTGTGGATATGTGAAAATGCCAGGCATCTTCTTTCTGCGCGGTCTCATCGGAAATGTTCTTCGGAGAGACCTGGGACTTGGCATCAGCGCTCTGGAGCCAGGTAGACCCGGGTTTGTATCCTGGCCTGTTCATTGAAGCAAGCGTGGCAGCCTCGGGCAGGTCCCTTCCTGCCTTGTCACCTGGAAGCTGGGTTATTTAGGAGGTGTAGGTGCTTACCCAATGTCCACCAGATCCCCAAACAAAGAACCCAGGCCAGACCCTAGGAAGCCCACCCCATAGATTTAGACACCCGTTTCAGACCTTCATTTATTCTGTGAAGATCTACCGCGTCTCTTCAGTGTGGCAGGGGAAGCCTGGTGGTGTCATGGTTGAGTGCTCCACTGCTAAGGAAGGAGAAGGGATTTGATTGAGGGGAGCAAGGGGCAGCCATCTGATCCAGTGAGGAGGTGCAGCCTTGGAAGCCCCGCGGAGCAGGTCGACTCTGTCCCGTCAGGTGGACTGAACAGCATTGGGTTGAATTTTTCATTTATTTGAGCCAGCACACTGGTGGGCCATGGTAGAAACCTCGCCTTTCATCCATCCCCCCACTGCTCAGCCATCACCATGTAGTCGCTGGAGGGTTGCTATGATGCTAAACAGGCTCCCACCGAGCTTCCGGAGTAGATGAAGTAGGAAGGAAGAAAGGCCTGGAGATGTATCTTCAAGGGACTCAACCAATGTTCTCTGTCCGATCCCATTCTACCTGGGGGCCCCAGGAATAGGTGGCCAAATCAACAGCCGCTAGCAACAATGACGCGGCGGCAGGACCTGGTCCAGGTGCTGGAGGAAATAGCATGGTGGATAAGACGCAGGCCCTGGTGTTTGCTGGAGGTGACACCTGTGCAAATGAGCAAAGAGAGACTTGCAGGGGGTCCTGGGGCCAAACAACCCTGAACTCGACCCTGCACTTGAAAGAGTGGGTTCTGAGCTGACACTGGGGGCAAGAGGAGTCCTGACGACTGGGGTTGGGGTAGGGTAAGGGTTAAGTTCTCCTCAGGCCGCTGCTCTGAGGCATGCCCTGCACGGCACTGGAGAAGAGGAGCCATAGCTAAAAGGGCCTCTGCAGGGAGTACAGGCGGGGAGGCACAGAAACGAGGCTGCACCCAGCACTACTATTCACCACAGGGAGAGGGGATGTGCCCACGGGCACTGTCAACCATGGGCGGGTTGCAGCAGGGGACCCCACATAAGCTGATCTGTGGCCGCTTGGCAGAGGCAGCCTGTCCACCATGGGTGACCCTGCGGTCTTTGAAACACTGGTTTCATAGCTTCCAGTGTCATAACAACACCCTAAGTAATCACGGTGCAAGGAACTGACAGACAGGTGGCGGCCATGCATCTGAAGGCTGTACAGAAAAGAGATGCAGAGATGAAACCATGTGAGGTGGCTGGTGCCGAATAGGCACCTGATATGTTGTTCCTGTCGCTGCCTTTGTCTCCCTTACACACACAAGCACACCTTTTGTAGTAATTTACCTTTGTGCTTGAATGAGAACCCCCCTCCCCGTGTCCACAGCCAGTTCTAAGTCAGCCACCGTCAGCAGCTTTGAATTGAGGGGTGAGTGGAAGGAACAGAAGCCTCCCAGGACTTGTGCTGTAGCTTGGTTGCCTAGCAACAACATCAGCATCTGCATCATTGCAGAGCCAGACTGCATCAGGCACCAGTCAAAACAAAGGCAGCAGAAATGACGTACAGCCAGTTCCTGGGAACTAATGGGGCTTTGTTTGGAGCAGGGATCAGTCCAGCTCTTCGGAGGTCCCGGCTTCCCGGTTCTAGTTCCCTCTGCTTCTCCAGAGTACTCAAAATCCCCTAGGTCTTCTGATGGTAAGAGGAGGCTGAGAAGTGAGGGTGTTCGGGGGCACACATCTGCTACATCACATGCTCACAGACTTCAGAGCAATCTGCATCCCCAGGACACTGAGGACACTGAGGCTCAGCAAGGGGAGATTTTCAAAGTTGAAGAGCATCTCTCTTTGTCCTGCCACACGTGTCCTAGTGCCTCTCAGGCGCTGCTTCCCAGCCCAGGTCTCTCTCCTGACTCCAGTCCCAACCAGCCAAGTTCTCCAGAGCCATCCCAGGGGTGACCCTCAGGCCCCTTACTGATCGGATTCCTCCCTCGCCCAGCTCATCCTTCTGTGACCTCATCTCAGCCTGGCACCAGCACCTGCTGGCCACCCAAGCCAATACAGTAGATGGCCATCATGGCATCTTTGTCCTTGATCTCAAGGTCAGCCAACAACAAATCCAAGCCACTGTCCTCTATCCACATGCCCTCTCTGCACATTCCACACCCGCTCTCGCAGCCTCAGGCCTCCAGGCTCTCCAGGACTCTGTACTCATCTCTCGATCTTTATCACCCATACCACTGTCCGCCTTGCGACCTGGCCGCTCTTCCTAAAGGGAAAGCTGACCTTGTCACTCCTTGGCTCAGACCCCTAACTCTGTGTCTGCCCTGCCAGCAAGTGGAAATCCAAACTCCTTACAGGACCTACAAGTATCTCCAAAATCCAGTCCCCACCTCACTTTCCATCCCCGTGCCTGCTGCCCACAGCACACGTATGCACCCTCACATGCACACATGCACAGAGTTAGAAAGATACGCACAGATACACACTCACAAACACAGACATACACACACACACACACACACTTTAACACTAGGCAATTACATTTCTGTTTTCTGCCAACAAATGAGCTGAGGCCAGCTGGTTACCATAGCAACCAATGCCCCTCTCTAGTTCAGCAGTTTGGGTGTTTTTTTTTGTTTTTTTCTGATACTAACATGACCTAAATTCCAGGTCAAGTGCAGCTTATCCATTCTTCTGAACCCTCCAGGCAAGCTCAGATAAATCGAAACCTAGTTAACACCTAGGAGATTGTTGCCTTAATCCTGAAGTTTGGCAGGAGAGTGGGGTTGGGGGGGGTGGGGGTCGATGACCAAAGAAGAAGCACAGGCAACTGAAGGCAGCCTGGCTCATTGACGAAGATGACTCAGCCTTGAACCTCACCAAGGCCGCTTACTAGTTCCATCATGGAATTGTGTGTGTGTGTTTTCAAGAAAGAGCTTTATATAAGGGCAGTTAAATATTGAAAAACATCCCAGCCCAGTCCAGATCAAGTCCATAACTCTGAGATTAGCCCATCTGTCTGATACCGATCTATAAATTCCTCTTCAGACTCACCATACACATGCAGGAATGGGGTTTTTAAATACGGCCATAGACTTTTTTTTGACACGACCTTGAAAAGCTGGAACTTAACTCCCCTCAAGTGTCAGTTGGATTCAGTGAATCACCTCTAATAAGTAGAAAGCGGGGTGGGCGGGGGAAGCAGATAGGACAGTACAGGATTTTCCGACTCGCCCTTGCTCTCCAGGTGTGCTCACTCTGGGGGAAAGGAAGTGCCATGTAATGAGGATGCTCAAGCAGCCCCGCAGAGAGGCTTCCTGCCCACAGCCAGGTGAGGCGCCCTTCCAGCTCTGTCAGTCTGAAGAGGCCTGTAACACTAGCCAATGTTTTAACTATAACCTCCCCACAGACCCTGCATCAAACCTCCGGCAAATCTGCTCTTGAATTCCCACAGAAACTCCGATACAATGAACGGTGATTGTTGTAAGCTGCTAGACTGCAGAGCAGACTGTTCCAAATAAATTGATAACAAATGCAGATTCCTGGGGTATAGAGTCGAATCTCTCTATGGATCAGTTTCTTTATCTGAAAGATGGGGTTCATAAGAGCACCAGTAGGGTGTGGTTGAAAAGATTCAGAGTTCATGTACATAGCACTTTCCACATGCCTGGCACAGATGTAACATTCAAACATATCAGCCATTCATAAAATAAGATTACTTATTATTATTATTATTATTATTATTATTATTATTATTGAATGATGTCTCTCTTTTCATTTCCAAATGTTGAGATCCAAGCCCAGGCCCCATACTCGTGGGAATTTCCAGTTTATGACATCCGCCATAAGCACTGTGATGGCTGAGAGCGAGGTCATGACTTTGCTGAGAAGGCATTTCTGCCTGATGACTTCCCTGTTTTTCACTCTCTGGTCATCACCGTGAGGACAGGTAACCCCGAGCATGCATTGAGCCTTTGCTCTGCTAAGTGCTTTCAGACACAGATCCTTGGAAGTAGAGGTTTGTGCTCAGTGACTAATGAGAGGGTCAAAGCTCAGAGGGACAGTGTGCTGTGAACACACACACACACACACACACACACACACACGCACTTCACCAGGCCTAGAAGCAGAAGCCAGTCTTCAAGACAGAGGCCTGGCACATTAACGAGGCTGCATCTTTAGAACACTGTCCTGCCTGCAGGTAGGGATTCAGTGCTTAAGGGACTTCCAGAAGCAGAGGGGTTGTGTGTGTGTGTGGCGTACCAGAACCTGATGGGGTTCACAACGCCCCTGCCTACTCATGCTCCCCTCAGTCGCCCATTCCACTGGGAGGCCCCAGAGGCCAAGGGAGGCCAAAGGACCTGAAAGGACTCAGAGAGGCTTCCACTCATCCACTGACTCATGCCAAGGTGACCAGGACATTTCCAAGACCACCAGCTCAGAAGTCACCAGACATACCTGTCCCCATGGACTTCCAAATCCAAACATCACTATTACAGTCTACTGTCTGTCTGTCTGGCCAGTCCCCTCCTTCATCCCTCCATGCAGGAGATGCCATGGGAGGGGGCTGCCTGTGCCTGGGGACTAGACAACCCAAAACAACCAATCTCACTGCCACTGAGCTGATTCTGACTCATAGCGACCCTGTAGGACAGGGAAGAATTTCCCCTGTGAGTTTCTAAGACCATACATAGAAACCCTCATCGTTCTCCCTGGGAGCTGGCAGGGGCCTGTCCAGTGGTTATCAAGAAAGCCATCTTTTCCAGCCCTTCATCCCACACTGCAGAAATGCAGGGATGAGAGCAGTGAGCAGGCCTAGAGCTCAGGCACCGGTGTGAGGTTGAGCACATCCCATTTCATGTTCATGTGGCCGGGGTTCTGTTACAGGTTGAACTCTGCCCCCTATCAAGATATGTCTAAGTCCTAGCTTCAGTCCCTGTGACCCTGATCTTGCTTGGAAGCAGTGTCTTTGGAGTCCCTGTCAGTCAAATTCACTCGAGTTCATACGGCGGTTGATGGGCCCTGGTCTCCTCGGAGTGGTTGCTGGAGAAAAAGGAAGAGACAGAGAGACAGAGGAGGGATGGTGCCATGGTCTCATGCTGCTGTGACAGACAGCACACAGTGGGTGGCCGTAACAAATAGAAATGGATTTTCTCACAGGGCAGGAAGCAGCAAGTCTGAATTCAGGACGCTGGACTAAAAGGCAGGAGCCCTAGTGGCATTGTGGGTTGTGAGTTAGGCTGCTCACTGTCAACGTCAGCTCATCGAACCCACCAGCCCTGCTACAGGAGAAAGTCACTGCTTTCTACCCCAGTAAAGAGTCTCAGAAATCTACAGAGTCCATTCTACCCTGTCCCATTGGGTCACTTTGCTATAAGTTGGAATCTCCCGAAGGCGGTGAGTTTTTGAGTTTGGGTGTGAAGGGAGGCTTCCAAACTCTGTTGGCTGGGAGAGAGGGTCCTTGTTTTATCTGTTTCTGCTCCTTGCGTCCTTGGAGACTTCAGGTGGGGGCTTCCCCCATCTCTGCTTGCTGACTACTTACTTACTCTGTCCTTTCATGTCTCAAGGATTGACTTAAAGCAGACCCTACGCTAACACTGTCACATTTTAGCAGAAGAAAGAAAATCATGTCCCAGATGGAATTATAGCCACGAGTAGCAAACCCTAAAACAAACTCACTGCCATCGAATCAAGTGTGACTCACAGCGACCTATACGCGTTAGTATTTGCAGCACGTATTTTTGATGTACACATTTCAGTTCAAAGCAGGAGGCCTTGGAATGTGACAAGCATAAGCCAAGGAGGCCCGAGGGTACCCGCAGCTGGGAGAAACAAGGAAGGATCTCCCCCCGCCCCCACCAGGGTGGGGTGGGGTGGGGGGGCTGGGGGAGAGCATGTCCTGATGAGGCCATGAGCATAGACTTCTAGCCTCCAGGGTTGAGAGTCAATAACCTTCCATTCTTACAAGCGACCCACTTAGGGGCGCTTTAGTACAGCAGCCCCAGTGACGAATGGAGTCCACAGTGCAGTGCAAACAATTGATGCTTTCCGCTGCTACCCAAGCGCACCCAGAGGCACTTCAGACAAAAGGCTGGCCGGATAATCTACTTTTAGAAACCAGCCATCAAAACCCCTGCGGAACACAGGTCTACTCCAGCACACAAGGGAACGCCGTGAATCGAAGTTGACTTGATGGAAATGCCAATCAGTATGCTGCGTGAATGATCTGAGAAACTGGGCTCTGTGAACAAGAACATGGCACCAGGATCGGAGGAAGACTCTTGAACCTGCATGCCATCTGCAGATGGAATAACCTTGCTTGTTGGAAGAGAGGAGAACTTGAAGCACAAACTCGTGAAGATCCGAGACCACAGAGGTCCTCCTACATTAGCATGGACTCATTGGCTCCTCAGGTTCCGATCTAGTCTTTCTAGTTGCTGTTGCCAATTTGGTTTCAATTTGGTGCTCTTTGGTCCCAAAGAGCGCACTACTCTAGGCAGGCAGTCTTTACTAGTTAAGCTGAACGGTTGCTTGGTTTAAAGATGATGGTAGGGGTATTTGGCCCTTGTGGTTTTAGGCTTAACGATTATTGTGGGATAAAAATTTTGGGGTATTTGTGCAACTTCTATAGCTCTAGACGGTCTAGATCCCATGAAAAGTTAAAATTCTGTTGTGAATTTTCCCCATTTAAGTCAGGATTCTTCTGTGGACTCTTTGATCAAAGTGTTCAGTAAATGTAGCTGGGCACCTTTCAGTGTTTCTGATCTCATTGCAAAGAGGCAGTTGTTCATGAAGACCTTTAGCCACACATTCCATATCCCTCTCCCATCCCTAAGTCTCCTTCTTCCGCTGTTGGTCTAAGTGAACGGAGACCAGTTGCCTGCCCTGGAAGGTGCCTTGCCAGCTTTTAAGACCCCGGGCACTATGCAAGGCATTAATTGGTGGCACAGAAGCACTGGACACATTACAAAGCTCATTACCTGGGATGTCCCACGAAACCATGACCCTAAAGCTTCAAATGTAGAACCCAAACCTCATGGTTGTACACAACCAGCCCCAACAGCCGCTCTCTTCCTGACAGTTGTAAATCTCTCGTGTGCAACATATGTCAGTTCCACCTCATTGGGGTTTTCTTTTGGAACTTTCATTGTGAAGTTGGTGATGGTTAGCAGAATAGACCATGGCTTTACATTCAACAATATATATATATATATATAATATATTATATATATTTCCTCTTAACATGCCATCACTTACCCTACTTTCTCCCTAGGTTATTTGCATTGCTCCTCCTTTTCTCACCCTCTGCACTCAGTCATTGGGTCAATGCTGCCCTTTTGGTCTGAAATGGCTTGATGCAACTACCTCAGAGGTGAGCCCTGCCAAGAGCTGAAAGGTGACTAAGGGCCATTGTCTTGGGGGTCCCACCTGTCTCTTTTGCGATTTTGAGCTTTATTCTACTTTTCTCCCATTCTGTCCAAGACCTTCAAATGTGATCCTTTTCATAGCAGTTGGTAGGGCACCATCTAGTTCTTCTGGTCTCAGGGTTGTGAAGACTAGTGTTTGCGTACTCCGTATTTAATACATTAGTTATCCCATAGACTAATTATTTCCACATATCTTTCAAATTTCATCACTCTTCTTTCCACAAAATGGAGAGAGACCATTAACTTCACCTTAGATGATTGCTAACAAGCTTTTAAGACCAAAGGCACTACTTATCCAAGTAAGACATAAAATACCATCTCAGAATTATGCTATTTCCAAGAGACCTTGGTGCACACTGACTGTTCCATTGGGTTTTCAATGACTGTTTTTTTCAAAAGCAGTTTGATTAGCACCTCATCCACGTGGCATATAACTCAATAATTCAATCATATCAAGAAGAGTTGTACAATTATCACCACATTAAATTCTAAAGCACCTTCTTCTTCCTTGTATTGTTTTCAATGTAATTATATTTTTGTAAATGTGACAAATGGCTGATTTTTCAGAAGTATATCACCAGGCCTTTCTTCCAATGTGCCTCTGAGTGGACTTGGTCCATTCAGTGTTGGGTTAGCACATGAATGTGGTCATTGTTTGCATCACCCAAGGACTCCTTTCCAGACAAAGTGCTCCAAATCTCACAGGTCTGCAGAAAGGCTTTGAACATGATATTGGCTATGGATGTAATGGCAAGCCACACACAGAAGGTAAGGGTTATCTTGAGATAATTACCATGTCTATGAGGATGTCACATAGCACTAATTGTCCCAGAGCTCTCCTTGATACTGAACTCACATTCTCTCCCCTCTAGCTCCCACGCACAGAGCCTCTCCTCCTGCAGAATAATCTCAGTAATGTAGTGAGAAAGACGAGCATTTTTCAGCTTTATTCAGACATGAATCCCAGCTGAGAATTGCTGTTCTAGGACACTATTGACTAATGGGATGCTCATCTCGATCCGCAGGGCTCATGCATGTCACCCTAACAGGTAAGTGTGCTACTGGTCTCAAGGCTCAGTGCATCAAAGCAAGGGACGTGCACCATTCTCATTCCTTCCCTCCTTTATTTTAGCAAACCCTCTCCTGTCTCCCATCAATGGTAGATGCACGAGGGCCTCCCAGACCACCTGACACACATCCAGCACACCTCACCCTGCTGCTGGGCCTCCTGCTGACTCATGTGTGTCGCGAGGGATTGACTTACATCATCCTGAGACACATGCTGGAATCTTAACCCCTGTACCTGCTGGTGTGATCTGGTTTGGAAAATGGATTTTCCGTGGACTGGATTCTAAACCTGATCACACCTGAGTTGTAAGAAGAGCAGATTTTACAGAGACACACATGGGGGTAGGCAGATGCCAACTAAGAAAGGTCAAAGAATGGAGGACTGCCTGGGGCTACTGACAAGGAAAGCATTGGCATGGCCAACACCTCAATTTGGACTTTCAGCTTCCAGACTGTGAGAAAACAAGTGGCTGCTCTTGAAAACCACCCATGGGTGGTATCGTGCTGTGGCGGCAGCCTAGGGAGGAGCTAAGACCATGTCCACAGTGCTTACACTCTCAGAGATGCTCTAACAGACTGATTTACTTACTGAACTCTCCAGCTGTAACCGAGTGCTTTTCAAGAAGAACCTGTCTTGTTCTCCACTTTCCTCATGTCCAGTTTGGGATATGGAGAGTGAAGAAATTGGCTGTCCAAGTAATTTATAAATAAACGATGAACACAGTACAGCTCTGTACACAAATAACTTCTCTGGGGGTTGGGGGGCAGTAGACACTTAGACGATGACATAAACTCAATCCTGGTGGCATAGTGAGTTATGAATTGCCTGCTAGCCACAAGGTCAGCAGCTCAAAACCACCAGCCAATTCACAGGAGAAAAATAAGGCTCAGCCTCAGATACCCACAAGGGAAGCTCTACTCTGCCCAACAGGGGGGTTATGAGTTCTCATTGACTCGTTGGCAGTGAGTTTGGTTTGAGGTTTAAGATAAGATTATTGATTACCATGAAGAATAGGGACAAAACAAGAAGAGGAAAGGGTGCTGCTATGGCTTTCCTTGGGAGAAATTGGGATGGGCTTTGAGGGATGAATAGGAGTTAGCCAGGCAGGTGAGGAAGCAATGTGTGCCAAGAATCAGGGTGCCAAACTATGGAATGTGTGCGAAGTAGAACGCGCCATCCCCTTTGGCTGGAGCACAGGAGCCATGTGTGTTTGCTGAATGTCGTGAAGCTGGCAGACCAGTCCTGCAATGCAAGGTCAGGACAGGAGGGCATCGTCATCTGACAAGTCATGAGAACTCTGGGGACTGCTGGGCAGGAGGGTGGTGACCAGTTAGAGTGGATAGGAGGCACCAAGTAAGTAGGATACAAAGAGGGAAGTTGTTGTTTCTCATTGCCATCAAGTGAGCTATGACAGAGCATTGGCCAAACCTGCACCGTTCTCACAATGATGAGTGTGCTCAATTCCTTTGCTGTGGGCACCGTTTGCTGAGTGCCTTCCATCCTAGGGTGCTCGTCTTTTACCACTATACAGAGCCGTGTTCTGTTGTGATCCATAGGGATTTCGTTGGATGATTTTCTTTTTCTTTTCTTTCTTCTTTTAATTTTTTTAGTAAATTATTTTATTGGAGTCTTTTATATAGCTCTTATAACAGTCCACATATCAACTGTTGAGATGTTAAAGTTTATTGTGCCAACCTGGCCAATAAACACATGTGGGGTTCATTGAAGGGCAGGGAGATAAATGGCTCGGTGAACCTCGCCTTTCTAGTTCTCAGCTCTCTTTCTTTCTGATGGTCAGACCAGGGTGCAGCTGCCTTATCCAGTTCCCTGATTCAGCTGGAAAGGCTCATTTCCTGCAAGACATCCCCAAGGGAGAAGCCACATGAACCTACCCCGATGCAGTCCTGGGCGCCGGAGCAGATGTGTGGAGACCTCTGCCAGTGCTGAGATGCTTACACATTCACTGATTTGGCTTTCCTCCTGCAGTCGGCATCATTGTGGATTGGTGTCGGACATATGGGTTAATGTTGAACTTGTGGGTTTGGGCAACACTAGGTTAGGATGTTTTCTTGATGTGCACTTAATCTTTATATAAAACTCTCTCTTACATATGAATTTCTGTCGATTTGTTTCTCTAAAGAACCCAGACTACCACAATTGTATCAACACATTTGTACATATGTTGCCATCATCATTTCCAAAACGTTTTCTTTCTACTTGAGCCCTTGGTATCGGCTCCTCTTTTCCCCCTCCCTCCCCCATCCTCGTGAATCCTTGATAAATTATAAATTATTATTATTTTCATATGTTACACTGTCCCCTGTCTCACTTTACCTATGTTTTTATTGTCCATCCCCATCGGGGTTGGGGATGGGGGGATTATACATCAATCATTGTGATTGCTCTCCCTCTCTTTCCCCACCTTCCACCTACCCTCATGGTATCACTACTCCTATTACTCTTCCCGAGGGGTTTATCTGTCTGGGATTCCATGTGTCAAGAGCTCTTTTCTGTATCAGAGTACATGCTCTGGTCTAGCCATGTTTGTAAGGTAGAACTGGGGTCATGATAGGGTGGGGGAGGAAACATTAAAGAACTAGAGGAATGTTGTGTGTTTCATCAGTGCTATACTGCATCCTGGCTGTCTTGTCCCTTCCTTGTGACCCTTATGTGAGAGGATGTCCATTTGTCTACAGATGGGCTTTGGAGCTCCACTCCAGCCCCCCTTGTTCCCATCAATATAATTGTTTGTTTGGGGTCTTCCAATGCCTGCCGTTGGCCAATTTTCTGAAGCAGGCTGCCAGACCTTTCTATTCTGTCTTAGCCTGGAAGATCCACTACAAGTGAGTCTGCTGGTATTTGAAATATTGGTGGCCCAGCTTCCAGTACGACAGCAACCCACCAGCCATCACAGTACAACAAATTGACAGTGGGGGAGAGAGAAGGGCCTCCTGGCCTGGTGCAGAGGCCAAGGGCAGCAGAGTCAGGAAGAGTAAGGGGACAGGAATGGGGATGTGCAAAGTCAAGATGAGGGTTACTTTAAGAGCAAAGAGGGTCTGAGAGACCCTTAAACAAATAATTGGATCACTTTGACCATGGGAGCATGGGGCTGGAACTCAAGGAAGAAAGGAGAGAAGTGCTGACTCTGTGTTGGTACCTACTGTGCATCAGAAGTTTGGCATTGCCTCTATTGCTCAACCCAGGAAGTCAGCACTATTGCCCCCTTTTTCCAGATGAAGAAACTGAGGCTCAAAGAAGTGGAAAAGTCTGCTCACATTTCACAAGTAGGAATCAGTAGAACCAGGAATCACAACAGGTCTTCCTGACATCCCAGCCCAAGCTCCTCAGATGATCCTGCCTGCTTCCCAGAGGCTCCAGGAGGACAGAGAAGAATTACCAGCGACAAAGCCATGCTTCCACCAAAGCCCCTCCCCACGAGGTCCATTCTTTCTCCTTGCCAAAGTCAGTCTTGTCTAAATGCCAGTCGTAGAGAGAATGATGCATCATTTTCCTCCATGCTAATTATGGTAGCATCAAAGTTTTGTTTTGTTTAAGCCTCCTCCACTGCTGGTTGAGGCACTAGTTTCTTCTTTGTGCATGTAAAGTACTCTTGTGAGGATCTGAACTCTGACCCCTTTTCTTCCTTACTCCCACTCAAAGGACTTAGAATGAGAATTGCCACGCAGAAAGCCTGAGCTCTTTCAAGAGCCAGCTCTTAAAAAGCAAAGCAAAGGCCAATCATTGAACTCTCCAGGAAAGCTCTTGCCCAAGCTACTATTGTGTAAGATTGTTGGATCAGATCCAAGAATCCGTGTCATTTAATAGATGAGAAAACTAAGCATCAGGGGTGGAATTTTCCACTCAAGGGTCACACTAATAAGTGAAGACCAACCATATGGTTACCCTGTGGACTTCATGAGCCAAGTGAGTGGCGGGTTGTTCATGCCTGGTTTGTTCAACCAGAAAAGAGACCTCCCCCACCCATCAGATCTAGGTAGGCCAATAGTCAAAGCCACCAAGGTGTGGGGCAGGAAAGGGTACAAAACCACTCAAAGAACATAAGCTACCATTCACCAAACCACTTCTATCTACTCCTCGGGATGCAGGCAGGGGTTGGGGAGCTACATTTGCATGCAGATAGGGCCACGGTGACAGGAAAGGTGATGGACGGCACAAGGCTTTGAGGCAGAATTGAGGGTGGTTCTTGCTTGAGGGAGTGTATAAGGTGGAAGGTGTGGCTGGAAATAATAACTGGGAAGTAATCACTTTTCCTTGGAATGACTTTTGGGAGGCTTGTACAAGACGGGTGCCTTTCAGTCGATTCCAGTTCCTATTGACACCATATGACAGAGTGGAACGGCCCATAGGGTGTCTGACTCTGATCTTTAGAGGAGGAGATGGCCAAGTCTTCTCTCAGAGAGTGTGTGAGTCTGGGGAGACTAGAGAAGCAAATTCATAGACACTCATATGTGTATATGAAAGTGCTTTGTATATAAGAGCAATTGAATATTGAGACAATATTCCAGCCCAGTCCCAATCAAGTCCATCAGTCCAACATTCGCCTACATGTCCAATGCCAATCTGTAAAGCCCTCTTTAGGCTCACAAAATGCATTCAATGCCACCAAATGCAGGAAGATTACAGGACAATGGGTGGGACGTCTTGTGGATCCAGTAGTGTTGTAAGCATCTCAGCGCTGGCAGGGATATCCACTTTGCTTCTCCAGCCACCAGGGTTCTGGCTGCATCAGCATAGGTCCATGTGGCTTCTCCTCAGGGGTGTCTTGAAGGGAGTGAGCAGAGAGAGAGAGAGAGAATGTGTTTTCTGCCTCCAAAAAGAAAAATACAGGAGCTTCCAGAGTCCTCAGGAGAATGCCATGCCCACACAGAGGCCTCATTGGATATACCCAAGTCACAGTCTAGACTCCACCCCTTCACTCTTAATCCTCTCAAGTCCCAAATTGACACCATATTATGTAACTACCACAGAGTGCGTCTGTAGGGGTTGAGCCTCCAGCCCTTAAGTGTGTGGTTAGGTGCTTAGCTGTTGCGCTATGAGGGCTCCTTCTCGCACACATAGTAAGGTGTGTCGGGCAATAGCCTCCCTTTGGTTCTGCTTTAACCTATCACAGGATGCACAGGCACTTGAGATTAATGGCACCTTGAGGTGTGAAGTTCACTGCCAAGTACTGGGATGCTTGGGAGGTTTTAACTAACAGGCAAGACTAAAATAACAGGCAAAACTCCTGACCTAGGGACATGTGATTCTCTCATTGGAAGTCAGGCAACACCTAGAGGATCAATTCAACCACGTCTGTGAGCTGGATGAATGTCTCTTTGGGTCTCATGATTGCAAGATGATGCAGTCGCCCCAAGTATCACAGTCTTGCTTGACCATATTCAAAGATAAAAAGCAGGCAGTAGAGATGGCATGGGGTAAAGAACTTACCCTCATGTGACCCTTCCCACTATGGAAAAACCAACCACTTTCTAGAATCCTTATAGCAGAATGACCCTCCGCTCATTGGACAGGCTATGACACTGGTTGGTTGGGTAGTCACCAGCCCTATCATTGCATCTCTAGAGTCGATTCAGAATAAATACATACTTGTCTTTGAACGGCACCTTATGCCTAGAAAGGGATTTCCCATCCATGGCCCCATGGACCTTCACAGCTACTTTCCAAGGAGAGAATGGCATCCCATTGTAGAGATGATGCTCTAGAAACTCAGGGGCAGGTAGTGACTAGCATATGGCAGAGTAAGATGATGCCCACTGCGTCCACTCTTCCTCAATCCAAACCAACAACCCAGTTGACTGAAGGGAGGGGTTGGTTATGCTTCCCAGAATTCTCCAAAAGCTAGAAACGACTTTGAAGGGAAGGGAAGAGAAGAGAAAGGAATGGGGAAACATGGGCTGTTGATCCCCATCTATGTGTCAGCCCCACTGTGAGTGTTTCATTTAAATGGTCATCTCAGGGTTAACGTGAGTTATGCCGACCTTCCCTCAGACAGAGTAAAGCCTTCTGGTCACCTGGAGGGGAATTTGATTGCTGCTGCTGGGCCACCAAGAGGAAGTCACTGTGAACGTGCCCATGCTGGCTTCCAAAATAGGCCCCAGAGAATGAAAAGATGAAACCCTGGAGGGAGGAGCCCTGGAGGGAGCTCAGGGCGGGGTCTATAGCTGTAATAAAGGAAAGGGGGAGAGCAGTTCTGATCCCTACCCTGCCCTGTCCCAAGTAGGTGGGAGAGGAGAGGTGGGAATGGGGTATAAAGTGAAGTATGGGGTGCTAGGTGTCATGCTGAAGGCAACCCACTCAGAAGTTCACACAGCATCACTGGGGACAAGAGCTTTTTAGTTAGCAACTGAGCATGGTAACTACTTTCACCACATGGGGACTCCTTATACACAGGGCATGTATAGGGGACCCACCTCCTGCCGTGCCTCTCACCCGAGAGGAGGTGCTATATGGGAGAGAAGCCCTAGTGCCTAGAACATGGGTGGGCTTGGCAAGAGGGAAAATGCCCCTACATTATTTGAATGTGCATCTCTCCCTCCTTCCCTCAACCTTCCTCTTTTGCTTTCCTGCCAATCCTAAATCATGGTGGCCCCCTGCCCTGATCTTTTTGGAAACTGACTGTTAGAACGTTCTTCCAAAGCAGCGTAGAAAACCAAACCTCGAGTGTGTACTGAAAGGTTGACAGTGGGAGACCATGTAAGTGTCCCCCAGAAGAAGAGTTGGGCAGCCCCCTCCCCAAAAGTCACCCACTGAAAACCCCATAGGACACAGTTCTCCTTTTACACATTGGGAGTCACCCAGAGTCAGTTGACTCAATGCCAACTGGTATATATGATGACTGTTCTACTTTATTTCTTTTGACAGAGTATCATTGATCCGCCAGGAAAGGCTGCTAACCAGAAATCAGACACCCAGCCTCCCTTTATCCTAAGGGGGTTCTCTGAAGGCAACCAGGCCTGCTTGATGCCTGAGGATCACTTCCTGGGGCAAAGCCAGGGCCAGGGGCTGGGTTCCACCTCCATCAACAGCTAAAGCACAACTCTGCTTCTTTCTAAACCTCTGCCAGCTCCTCCCCTGGAGGGCCGGGGGTGCAGGCATAGGGGTGGGGGGAAGGAGGGCAAACTTAGCTATCTACTTTCTTTTCAAGGAGAAAATCACAGTGACCTCATAGTACATTAAAGCATATCCATCTTATAACCAGGAACTCTGGTGGTTCTGTTGGGTAAGAGTGGGACTGCTACATTCAAGGTTGGTGGTTCAAACTCACCAGTTGCACTGTGGAGGAAGATGAGTTGTATAGACTCAGCAACCATATAGTGTTGGGATGAGTTGGAATTAACTGGAAAGATGTATGGCATGGTTATGCTTCCCCACCATACCTATTCAATCGATATGCTGAGCAAACTAGCCAGTGGAGCTGGATTGCAAGAGGAACATGGCATCAGAATTGGAGGAAGGCTTAGCAACAACCTGCAAATGCAGGTAACCCAACTTACTTACTGAAAGTGGAGAGGACGGGAAGCACTTGCTGATGACGATCAGGGATTGCAGCCCTCAGAATGAATTATGACTTACTGTGAGGAAAACCAAAATTCTCACAACTGGGCCAATAGGTAGCATCCTGATAATCAGAGGAAAGATTGAAGTTGACAAGGATTCTGTCTTGCTTGGACCCACAGTCAATTCTCATGAAAGCAGCAGTCAAGAGATCAAATAATGTGCATAACATCAGATAAATCTGCTGCACAAGATCCCTTTAAGTGTTGAAAAGCAAGGAAGTTACCTTAGGATGTCAGGTGTCTGGCCCAAGCCATAGTATTTTCAATCCCCTCATATGCATGTGAACGCTGGACATTGAATAAGGAAGACTACAGAAGAATCGATGCATTTGAATTATAGTGCTGGCAAAGAAGGTTGAGAGCACCATGTCTGCCAGAACAAGCAAATCTGTCTTTGAAGAACGATAGCCAGCAAGGATGGAGAGCCGGCATCGCACATACTTTGGACATGATATCAAGAGAGCCTGGTGCCTGGAAAAGAGCGTAAAGCTTGGTAAAGTAGAAGGACATTGAAAAAGAGGAAGACTCTTGGGGAGACTTATTCACAGAGTGGCTGCAACAGTGACCCCAAGCTAACAATGAGCACTAACCGGGGGAGCGCAGGACCAGGCAGTGTGTTCTGGTGGCTGTGAGTCAGAACTGACGCGGCATCACCCAACAATAACCAGCGGACTCCTGAGGTATTTGAAAGGGTTAACCCACTTGGTGGCTAACTGAAAGGCCTGGCGGTGTACTTGCAAAAGGTCAGTCATTGAAAGTGGCACGGAGCACCGTTTGACTCTGACACACATGGGGCACTGGGGCACTATCCACTGGAAATGACTCCCCCAAACTGGAGAATCCTAGCTGCCAGGGTCTTTCCTAGGTGCTGGGAATATAGACATGAAAGAAACGATTTTTTTTTTCTTCAAAGAGCTTACGCACTAATGGGGTTGGGAGAGAGACAGAAGATAATCAAATGTGTCCGGTGATGATACAGGTTATGAGAAAATTAAGCCGGTGACGAGAATAAAGAGTGGCTTAGCTGGGGACTCTGTTAGAGAGGGGATCCAGGCACTGTTTGAGCCAAGATCTGAATTTTTTAAAAATAGGAAGTCCCATGTTTTCTAGGAAGCATTCAGATAAAGGACATAGGCCCTGAGGTGGACTGGGGTGGGGTGGGGGGCACGAATAAGGGCTGTGGACTATGGTGGGGATTTGCCTTTTGTCTTGTGAGGAGAAACTACTAGAGGATCCTGAGGAGCCTCGAGTTTAGGCCGACTCATAGGGGGTCTAGGACAGTAGAACTGCCTCTGTGGGTTCCTCAGACTATAACTCTTTATGGGGAGTACAAAGCCCATGTTTCTTCCAAGGAGCAGTAGGTGGTCTTGAACTGCTGAAGTCCAGTGTATGTAGCCACTGTGCCACCAGGGCTCCGTGAGCAGAGGAAGAGAGACATCATGTAACCTAGGCTTCACAAAAATAAGCCTGAATGTGGAACAAAACTCAATGATAACAGAGGGAACATCGAGAGAGAGGTGGGACCTTCAGGTGATGGTCTCAGTCACCCTTCAGGACAGGAGCTGAGCCCACCCCTGTGGTGGAATAATGAAGCATTTAAGATCAGAGGTGCAGCATCTATCCAAGCGCAAAGTTCAGAGGGTTAAGAAAGAAGGAAGATCAGAAAGAGAAGGGAAAGGGAGCAGGAAGAGTGAGGGTGCGAGAGAAAAACAATAACGATAGGGAAAGAGGAAGGAGAGGGAGAATCTAGGCTTCGTCTCTGCTTCCCCAGTGGCTTTGACTGGAGGACCCGGAAGGAGTGCAGGTACAGGTCTCCCTGCTGGTTGAGGCTAGCTCACTGCAGGCCTGCTGACTTTCTCTGCTGGGTCCCCGGCTGGCTCTCAGCATGCTTGGAGGTCCTGCTCCTGCTCCTGCAGCCTTTGTCACTGGATCAGATTTCTGGCAACTCCCTGTCCATGTACTGCTGTAGCCATTTTTTAATTATTTTAAGCAAAATTTTACTTGCATTTGATAGTCATGATATTGTTTGTAATTAATGCACTCTGTTGGGCCATCTTTCTCTGGCAGGGGCACCAAAATAGATATTCTCCCAGGCAGTCGGCCAGGTCTTCCAAATGTCTTGGCATAGAGGAGTGAGTGCGTCTAGTGTCTTATCAGCTTCTAGAAACGTTTCAGTTGGTATTCAGTTCCCTTCTAATGCCTTCAGGGCAGCTCGGACTGCTTCCCTCAGTACCACAAGTTCTGAGTCTTAGGCTCCTCTGAAAGGATTGGCTGTCGACCAGTTCTTTTGGTCCAGTGACTCTGTGTAGTCCTTCCTTCGTCTTCTGATGCTTCCTTCGTCATTCACTATTTTGCCAAGAAAATCCTTCAATGTTTCAGTTTGAGGCTGGATTCTGTTTTCTTTAGTTCTTTCTGCTTCAAATATGCTGAGCGTGCTCTTCCTGTAGGCTTTCTCACTCGGGGTCTTTGCACATTTCATTATACTACTTTGCTTTGACTTAGAAATTGTCTGTTCAGCTCAGCCTTCATGATTTCTTCCATCTGCTTGGGCTACTCTACATCCAAGACCATGATTCAGAGTCTCATCTGACATCCACTGTGATCTTTTTTTATAACCTTTTCCTGTCTTTTAAATGATCCTCATGCTTTCTTCATGTGCGATGCTCTGGATATCACCCCATAGCTCATGGGCTTCCGTCATTAGTGCATCAGATTTGTTTTTGAGACGGTCTCTAAATCCATGTGGGATATAGATGAGGTGGCATTTGGCTCTTGTGGGCTGTATTTTAATTCTCCTTACCTTCAACCTGCATGAGCACGTAGGTGATCTGAAGATCTGATCTACAGCCAGCCTCTGGCCTTACTGATCTTGAACTTCAGCATCCTCTTCCCACAGAGCTAGTCAGTTTGATTCCTGTGTAACCCCCCGACGAGGTCCATGTGTACGGTTGCTGCGTAAGGTGATGAAAAATGTATTTCCAGTGAAGATGCCGTTAGTCTTGCAGAATTCTCTCATGCGATCTCCAGGACCCCTCCTGATGTTAAAGAACTCTCTTGAATGAAAACAGGAACCCTGCTGACAGAGCTTATTTTGTACATGATGCCACTGGGTCCATTCTGACTCCCAGCCCCCCTGAGGGATGGAGAGGAAACGTCCCAATGGGTTTCTCATGAACACAAACTACCTCATGTGTCTTCCGGGAGCACCTGGTGGGTTCAACCCATTGGCCTTTTAGTTGGCAGCTGAGCATTCTAACGCCGGCCCACCAGTGTTCCTGATGGATGATCAGGAGCCAAGGAGTGGAATTCTGTGTCTCAAGTGGATGCTATCAAAGATACTTCGGCACCAGATCTTTGATGCCTTCATAGTGTTTGAGTCCTTCAGAAAGTAGACAATTCCCTAGGGGTGGGGAAAATGAGGAAAACACTTGGCTAAATACCCACCACCCTGGAAATGGACTAAAAAACATAAAATTCATTTGCGCTGTCAAAATGAGGTTATGTTTATAGTGTTAACCCTGTAGCCTGGAGTCCGTAGCACCATGCTTTCCTGAAAGGAAGAACCCCAGCCAGTTGCTGGCAACCCAGAGGCATTCTCAATGACTTGGCGGGTGCACTGACCCCCTGCTGCCCTCACTTCTGTGCACTCACACACACCCCTGAATCCCTCTCTCTGCGTCAGCCCCTGGGCTGGGTGGGCCCAAGGCTCATTTCAGTAATAACAGTGACCATGGAGTGAGCATACTTCAGACACTGCCCTAAAGGCTTTCCATAGACATCTCTTTTCCTGTTCTCAACCATCACGACCATAGCAGCTTGGCACTATGATCAGCCTCATATTACAGATGGCCCCTGACCCAGAAGCACTCTGAGTTGCACGGGAAAGACAAAGACATATATCAGTAATTACCATACGGCGCAAGCTCACCCAGAAGGAAGCACGGTGCTGCGGGAACACAGATGGGAAACCAATTTTCTTCAAGGTGGGTATCAGGAAATGCCACCTTCTGCAGCTACCAGGCTTCCAGTTCTTTCCTTTCAGTGTCTCTGGACCTGCCGTGCCCTCTCTCTCTGAAACATCCTTACCTGTGCTCTTCACAGGAATGCCTCCTCCATCTATAACCTAAATAGCCTTCCAGTACCTCGACCCCAGGTCAATCCCTCCTGTCCACCTCCAGTATTTCCTGTCACTAAACGTGGTTGAATTCCCTTATTTAGCTCATTTCTCACGCCCTCCACTAAAACATAAGCTCCCAGAGGGCAGACACCCTCTCTGTCTTTTTTATCATCTTCTGGACTGAATGTGTCCTCTGAACATGAACATTAATGCCCTTATCCCCAGGATCTGTGAACATGCCCTTGTTGAGAAATAGGGTCTTTGGAGGTATTGTGAAGCCATAATAACACAAGGTGAGTGCGATCGAATCAATACAAGGGCGTTCTGTAAGGCAGGAGAAGAGACACAGAGGCAGAGAAAAGATGACTGACCAGGTGATGATGGATTAAATGGCAGCTTCAAGCCAAGCAACATGTGGAGCTACCAGAAGTTGGGACAGATAAGAAAGTACCTTCATGTACACATGGCCTGAGATCGATGGTATTTGGACTGCTAGACCTTCAACTCTCTCAGACACTGGATGCCTGTTTTTATAAGCCACCCAGTTTGTGGTACTTTATTACAATGGCCCTTGGAGGCCACTCACAAAATTCACTGTAATTGAGTTGGTACTGACTCATAGCAACCCTATAGGACAGGGCAGAGTTGTCTCAGTAGGTTCTTAATACGGACTCTTTACTAGAGTAGGAAACTCCGTCTTTCTCACGTGGGTGACTGGCGGCTTTGAATTGCTGACCTTGCACTTTGCAGTCCAATGGTAACCTTTACGCCACCAGGGCCTCTTACCCTGAGGATTGGAATGGCTCAGGCTCGACAAATCTTAATCGAGCAAACATATAGGAAAGAACAGGATAGCATGTTAATCCAGATAGGGAGGGGGCAGGGGAACATTCGAGAAAGAACAAACATCATGGGTGAGGCTGGAGCGGGTCTACAAGAACATACCTCACAGAGAACCCTGAGATCATCAGCAATGGCACAGCTCTACTCTGTTCAGGGACTCACGGGGTCAGTAGCTCATCTCTCCTGCCCCAGCTACTCTGTACAAGAATTCTTTTTATTTCTTGATAAAAAATTCCCATCTCTCTTAGTAGTTGCTTTTCCCCCCTCCCCTCCCCTTTATTTTAATTTCCCCTCTCCTGGCCTCTCCGTAGCCTTCAGAGTTTGCTTCTTTTGGCATAGAAACCATTTTTCTTGATTTTTTTGCTTTTATAATAGTGGTCTCACAGAGTATTGCTTTTAAAGGGTTAAGTCACTTTGCTCAACATATTATCTTCAAAATTCATTATGAGACGTTTGACAATCTCATCACTGATTTTCAGGGGTGCATAATATTCCACTGTGTATATGTGCTAGAGTTTATCTAGCCATTTGTCCACAGGTACACGCTTTGATTGTTTCCACCTTTTTGGCTGCTGTGGATAGCACTGTGAGAGACACGTCATTTCTTTGTTTTGCATTTGTTCTTTGTTTCTTTGGGGTATATATGCCAAGTGGAGAGATCCTATGGTGTTCCTATCCCCGTTTGTTTAGGGAAGCATCATTCTGCTTGCCCGAGTGGTTGTACAATTCCGCAACCCCACCAGCAGTGAAGAAGAGTGCCCATTTCTCCACATTCCTGCTAGAATGTGTGACTTTCTGGAGGTAACATAGCACTTGCAGGTGAAGTCTGAAAATCCCTCTGCATGGTGGCGTGCACCTAGTCAAACAAACAATACCCAGTTGCTTTCAAGTTGATGCTGACTCGTGGCAATCCTATGGGGTAGGGTGGAAGTGCACTCTATGGGGATCAGTGGCTGATTTTTCTGAAGTAGATCGTCGGACCTCTCTTCCGTAGCACCTCTGGGTGGGCTTGAGTTTCCTGATTTTCATTTAGCAGATAAGAGGAGCATGGCCACTTGCACCAAAGGTTGTGGGTGACTGGTGAAAGACTGAATGCATAGATACAGGAATAATAGAATGCCCTACATCTATTGGAGGAATCTTGGGAGTTAGCAGTTACAACCGCTGGGCATGAGAGAGGGCAGATCACCCTCATGAGCACCGTGAGGTCAGTGCTTTCTTCCCGGTCATGGGCAGGAGCTGCACTAGAGGCTCACCTTACACTCACCCTCCTAACAGAAGTCGAGCAGTGGCCATGGGGATGTGGGCCATAGGGAGGGATGCTGGCCTGAGGTCTCCATCACCCTGGCCTATGTTCACACAGCTGCAGCTGCCCCCTACAACCTAGATCGGCTCAGGAGAAGACTTTGGGAAGAATTCTCAGAGGATGCAATGGCTGTGTACCCTTCCTTTCTCGCTTCTTTCCTCCATCTTCTTCTCCACACCACCTTCATTTCCCTTTCCTCCTCTTCCTTTCTGTCCTTCCTTTTTCCATTCCAGAAGGAGATGGCTCTGCTAGCTCTCCATTCTTCCCCGGCACCCGCCCCCACCAACCTCCACTCGGCTACAACCCTAGAAAACTGTCGATCCAGTTACTATCTCTATAGACTTAGTTATTCTGGATGCCATATATATATGTATATATCCACACACAAAAAAGAACAATTGCAAAATAAAACACAGAGAAAGACAACAATCCAAAACAAAGCAGAAACTAATGAAAACTAGGACAAATTAAAGCTAGATCATAAAACCACTCTTTAAAAGAGCTGCTACTGCCCAGTTGACCCTGACCCCTGGAGACCCTTGTGTGTCAGAGCAGAACCGTGCCCACAGAGCTTTCAGTGACTGTTGTTGTTTTAAGAAGTAGATCACCAAGCGTTTCTGCTAAAGTACCAATTGGTGGACTCAAACCTGCAACATTTCAATGATCAGTCAAGGGTATTCACTGTTTTTACAACCCAGGGACTCCAGAACCATGCCTCACCCATAATTAAATTCCCTGTGTGTGCAATATAATGATCTATTCCTCAGTGTGCATTTATTAAGCCCTACTGGGATTCATTTGAATTGTGGTGCTGGAGAATACCACGGAAATTTCCATGGACTTCTAAAAGGACAAACCAATCTGTAGTGGAAGAAGTAAGGCCAGAGTGCTCCTCAGAGGCAAGGATGGTGAGACTGTCTTTACACACATTGGACATGTTGTCAGGAGAGACCAGTCCCTGGCGAAGAACACCATGTTTGGTGAAGTGGAAGGTCTGTGACAAAGAGGTAGGCCCTCAGCATGATGGATTGACACAGGGGCTCCATCAGTGGGCTCAGGCACAGGAACCAATGTGAGGATGATGCAGGTCTGGGCAGTGTTTCATTCTGCCGTGTATAGAGTCAATGCAGGTTGGAGGTGACTCCACGGCACCCACGTCAGCCCAGGTGGACAAGAGAAACAAATTCGTGGACACTCATATGTGTATAAGAAAGAGCTTTATATACAAGAGCAGATGAATATTGAGAAAATATCCCAGTCCAGATCAAGTCCATTAATCCAATATTAGGCCATATGTCTGATTCTAATCTATAAAGTCCTCTTCAGACTCATGAAACACAGGTAATGATGCCAAATGCAGGAAGATCACCGGCCAGAGAATGGGAAATCTTGTGGATACAGTGGTGGTAGAAGTATCTCAGCGCTGGTCCGCACGTGGCTCCTCCATTTCCCAGGGCACAGAGTCTATCAGCGTAGGGCCATGTGTCTTGTCAACAGAGTGTCTCTCAGGGAGTAAGCAGAGAGAGAAAGTGTCTCCCACCTCCAAGGAGGAAAGTACAAGATTCTGGAGAAGCCCTTGCCCAGACAGAGGCCTCATTGGCTATGACCTGATTAACAGACTAGACTCTACCCCTTCAGTCTTAATCCTTTTAAATCCCAAATTGACACCAGATTATGTAACTACCACAGCCTACCAACGACAACAGCACTGGGTATTGGGGCTTGGTTCCAACTATTGGAGATTCTATAGTGACCCAAACAGACACGTGCCTTCATGTGACTTATATACCAATGCGAAGAGACAACCAATCAATGTAGACAAATACATGTATGAGATAATGTGTGATAGAAATACAACAAGATAGTGAAATGATGAGTAGCCAGGAGAGGGTGGTTTACACAGGTAGCTTAGACAACGTGCTCACAAAAGGTCTTTAAAAGGAGATGTTCTCAACGAGAGAGTATCTGCGGACAGGACAGTGTGGACATTGACAATAAAAGGCACTATGACCCTAGATGGATCAATAAAAGCTCAAATCTTTCAAAAAGGAAGTCTTTCAAGATCCTCTCTCAATGAGGAGCTTTGCAAGAGCTAAACGGTCTATCTACCTGCAACAAAGCTGACAAAAGGAAAACTAGTAGAAGATGAGATGAATAGTGTGGCCAAATGGTGGGATTTGTTGGAGCTGGGGGCAAGACTATTTGATGGGAGGATCTTTGTGAGTAAAAGATTCAGATGTGTGAATGTGGCTTGCTGACAGCTCTGGCTGAGTGTAGGGTAGGGATGTGGCTAATGGGAAGAGGGTATTGGTGAGAAAAGAGGGTGTTTGAGTTCTGTCCTATTGGCAGTGAGAGCTACTACATCCATAGGTGGACAACCATCAAGATCAGTGTGTTAGATGTATCAGCCTCTGGCGTGGAAAACAGTCTAGATGTTGAGCAGGAAAAAGAAATGAAGGTCAATGATAGCTAGCTTCTGCAGATTTCAACACAAGCATTTTGCTTTCAGAAACTTATCAAAGAAAAGGGCATTTATAGAGGTCTAGACAAAGACATGTACATATGCAAATATATTTATACATGAGTATGGAGAAATAGATCCCTGTGCATATATTTATAGGTTTAGTATTAAGGTAGCAGAAGGACATTGGGCCTCTGCTCAAGTATTCCTTCAATGAAAGAATACTTTCTTCTATTAAATTAGCATTCTATGATGCTCACCTTCCTGACACAACCACTGAAGACAAAGCAGGTGAATAAGCAAATGTGAAGAAAGTTGATGGTGCCCGGCTATCAAAAGATATAGTGTCTGGGTCTTAAAGGCTTGAAGGTAAACAAGCAGCCATCTAGCTCAAAAGCAACAAAGCCCACATGGAAGAAGCACACCAGCCTGTGTGATCACAAGGTGTCAAAGGGATCAGGTATCAGGATCATCAGAACAAAAAATCTATCATAGTGAATGAGGGTGTGTGCGTGTGTGCAGAGTAGAAACCCAAAGCCCCTTTGTAGGTTACTGGACATCCCCTTACAGAAGGGTCTCAGGGAGGAAACGAGTTAGTCAGGGTGCAATGTAGCAATGATGAAAAATACAACTTTCCTCTAGTTCCTAAATGCTTCCTCCCGCACCCCATGCCCCACTATCATGATTTCAATTCTACCCTGCAAGTCCGGCTAGACCAGAGGATTTACACTGGTACATATAGGAACTGGAAACACAGGGAATCCAGGGCAGATGATCCCTTCAGGACCAGTGATGTAAGTGGCGATACTAGGAGGGTAGAGGGAAGGTGGGTTGGAAAGGGGGAACCGACTACAAGTATCTACATGTGACCTCCTTCCTGGGGGACAGACAACAGAAAAGTGGTTGAAGGGAGACGTCAGACAGGGCAAGATATGACAAAATAATAATTTATAAATTATCAAGGGTTCATGAGGAAGGAGGGAGTGGGGTGGGAGGGGAAAAATGAGGACCTGATGCCAGGAGCTTAAGTGGATAGCCAATGCTTTGAGAATGATGAGGGCAATGAATGTACAAATGTGCTTTACACAATTGATGTATGCATGGATTGTGTATGGATTGTGATAAGAGTTGTATGAACCCCTAATAAAATGATTAAAGATTTAAAAAAATAGTAATGCAAAAACAAAACTTCTCAAAGCAGTATCTGGGTGGGTGGGGGATTGCTACTTTCTTAAGCATGTGTCTCATGCACATTTAACTTTTTATTAAGCAGCTGCTTTCTTCCAGATGATGCTATGAATCAGCCACCTTTCCCCAAAGTTTATAAAATGCAGGCAACCATCTCCCTACAGAAGGCAGGCTTATCAAATGCACGTCAGTCTTATCAACCATCTCCCTGCTACCCGCCCCCACCCCCAAGGGCTAAAAATCCAGGTCTCCATGGAGAAAAGATATCCCTTTGCTTCTCGTGGTCAATAGCATCATACAAGGCGCAGGGACCAGAATTTGACTCTATTTCGGTCTGAATCTAAAGACACTAAACATCTATTCCTTAAATGGACCTGAGCAGGTTTGGTACATTTTTCTACATCAATTATGTTTTGTCAGGATAGACTAATTGCTATAACAAACAGCCCCCGAATTTCAATGGATCATTCTAATAAAGATTAAGCATTGCTCATGCAAATGGCTGGTCCTGGGTGGGTAGATTCTTGGCGTTTTGTTGTGTTGCTAGGTGCCATGGAGTTGGTTCTGATCCAAAGCGACCCTCTGCACAACAGATTGACACACTTCCCAGAGAAGAGCTCAGAGGCCCTCTAGTATCTGCCCATCTTGTAATTAAAGGAATGGATGGGACTCAGAGACGTAGGCGGGTCATTTGTCCAAGGGCCACCCCCCCGCCCCCCGCCACACACACACTCACTGGCAGTGAGTTCATGGCAGAACTGGAACGCCTGCTCATGCGGTTCGGGCCCTTCCTGGTTCTCACTTAGTTTTCCTCCACCATTTAGTGCAGTGTTTCCAAAAATGGGTCATTCCGCCCCTTGCGGGGCAGGAGGACCACCCAGGGCAGCAGAGAAGCAGATACCTACCCTCTATCTGTCTTGGATTGTGGGCTGTAGTGAAAAATACTTTGATTGCTGGGGGTGCCATTTTTTTCACCCAAAGGGGGTGGTAGGTCAAATAAGTATGGGAACCTAGGTTCTAGTGAGACCCGATGGGGTTCTGTGCATCACACAACGATGCTTTTTACTCAAAGTAATTCTTATTGTAGCTGGGGACATCCCTGCTACGTGATTAAATTGATAACCACCCCAGCTTGCATGCGCAATCCCCCCACACCCTCCTTCAGTACTTCCAATTGTCAACTGAGACTTGATTTGAGAGTTGGGAAATGCGATATTTGTCACTGTCATGTTTATTTACTTGAATAAACTTTGATGTTGCATTATGAGAGCCCTAAAGCCTCGCTATCCATCCCAATTTGAAGTCAACAGGAAATAAAATACTGCATACCAATCCCAGTTGACAATACAGAGCTTTAAAAATTAACACCAGCACTTCTGTTCAAACTTCACATGAAAACTTCCTGTCCTGTCAGTGTGGGGAGGAGAGTTTCCTCCCCACTTAACCTGAGCCCTTGGACCCAGCTTCCCTGCTAAGCTTCTCTGAGGGTGGGAATTGGATCACTCTCTATATACATACCAGTCCCTTCTCTTTATTAGAGATGCCTTCTCCCTGTTCTGGCCACCCAGTAACTTTCCCTGTCTCATACACGTGTGCCAGCACTACACAGCACCTGGCCCACCCCACTTTTATATCTGTTTCCACAAGGAGGGGACAGGGTCTCTTGTAAACAGCACAAGAGGGATGAACATAGGATATCTGCCCTGTAGTGGCCTTGTGTGGGGACTCTTCTTCTGGTCACAGGAGGCCGGTGCCCACAATGGAAGCTATTCCCGATGGCTCTTTTATAATGGACTGTAAATCCATTAAGTACATGGATTTACTTAATAAAGTGTTAACCTCATGTGCAAGTAGAGATGGTGACCTGAAACCTTGGTACTTACCATTTGGATCTGCCCCAAGTCTCACCTTCAGTGGGGTATGAAAATGGTTTACTTTCATCTTTAATTCAGAAACTCATTTTACTAAGTCATTCATCCATTGTTTGAAACTGGCTGATATTAAATGGCAATGTCTACATACCAGTATGCAACTAATTAGATCAGACATGTTGCCAAGATATTTACATGCCATGAAGCATTCACATCTTTTCACCGTGGACATACAATGATTTCATCATCATGTGTTAATGACCAAACAGGAACACCCAAAGCTGGTTCTCCTGGCTTTTCTGTATGTCGGCACAGTCCACCTAGGTGTCCTGAAACATGAGAACTCTTCTGTCCCTCACCCCCACGTTCAGGCAGTCTTCCTGACCCATTACTTCTTCTTCCTCTGACATGGCTCTTCAATCCATGGACATCTAGCTCTACAGCAGCTGTTGTAGTTCCCGTCTCATCTTCACCCCAAACCAAAGTTGTCCTCTGACTGAGTTCTGCCCTCACCCAGGTCTGATGCACACAGGTGAGCAGTCATCAGTTCCATTGGTGAACCCAGTGTTCAGGTGGCCTTTTGATAAGCCTTTCTCCTTATGTAATTGTTTTGTCCTTCCTCCCTGATTCTTTATGAACATTATCCCCCATCCCCACCCCTTGCACATATTCTAATCTGTCTCATACATGACCATATATGTGCATTGATTCTTATCAAGTAAGCAGTGTTCATTTGAAGACAATATTTCAATTGCAATAAATAGTATCATGCTGCTAATGAAAGGATTTTACTTAGAGGACTAAGGTGTGTGGACCCAAGCCATGATATTTTCAATCACTTCAGACATACATGAAAATTGTACAGTGGATAAAAGAAGATTGAAGAAGAATGGATGCATTTGAACTACAGTGTTCGCAAAGAATATCGAAAGTGCCATGGACTGTCAGAAGAACATACAGATCTGCCTTGGAAGAAGTAGAGCCAGAATTCTCTTAGAATCCAGCATGGTAAGACTTTGACTATTTGCTTTGGGCATACTCTCAGGGAAAACCAGTCTCTGGAGCAGGAGCCCCTTGGTAAAGTAGAATAACACAAAACGAACAACATCAGAAGGCTCACTGCCATCCAATCAATACTGATTCGTAGAGACCCTATAGGACAAGGTAAACTGCCCCTGTGAATTGCCAAGACTGTAACTGTTACCAAGAGTAGAAAGCCCTGTCTTTATCCGGTGGAGAGACTAGTGGTTTCAAACTACTGACCTTGATGATTGCAGCCCAACAAGTAACCAGTTGCCTCTAGGAAGCAGAGGATCAGCAAAAATAAGGAAGACTCTCAAGGCGACGGATTAACCCAGTGACTGCACCAGTGGACTCCAATGCAGCAGCTGTGAGGATGGTGCAGCACTGGGCAGTCCACCGAGTGCATAGAATCTCGTGAGTGTGAGTCGGGACCGGCTCACCAGCACCTAGTAAAAAACGACAGCATGCTGTTAATTGCATGTGGCATCTCACTGCTCTCTGGGGCTGGTGGCTTCGAGACCTACCCATGATGTTGTGTGCACACCTGCTTTGTCATTTCTGGCTGAGGCATAGTGAGTGTCCTGGTCCCTACTGATGGACCCACTGGTGGCCTCCAGTCCTCTCCTGGCTTCCACAAAGAGTCCAGCAAGGGCCATCCTGGGGCATGTTCCTTTCCAGACCTTGCTAAGAGCTGGCCTTGGCTCTGAACACCTAGGAATGTGCTCACGGGGACACGAGACATGCTCCTGCTTAATTTTGTTACGTGTTGCAGATCTTTTTTTTTCCAGAAGGATTTTCCCAACTTAGGTTTCAGCTTCAAAGCAGCAAAGAAGGTCTCTTCACATCTTCACAGTTCATGGATGCCCTGCCAATAGCTCGAAGTTGATTAGAACCTAGCCTTTCTTGTTCTCACTTCTCTCATTATGGGTAAGCTTGGGCCTTTCTTGATGTATTAGTTAACTATCTAGAATTCATCTTCTTTTTGAGAACCAGTAGGGGATTCATAGGTCTCCTGATGGCATAGTGGTTAAGAGTTGGTCTGCGATCCTGAAGATGAGCAGTTCAAAACCATTAGCTGCTCCATGGGAGGTAGATGGAGCTTTCTACTCTAGTTAATAGTTGCCGTCTTGCTCTTTGATTTAAAAACTGTGGTCCATACATACAATGGAGTACTATGCATCCCTAAATGGGAAGTACTGGAGGAAATCATGCTAAGAGAAGTAAGGATAAGTACAACATGAGTCCACTGAGGTAAGCTTTAAAAATGCAAAAGGGGCCTAGGAAAAAGCTACTGTACACAAACATTCCTGGGGTGAGGTGCAGGTAATATGGCAGGGACCAGACCAAATCCAGGGATAAAAAGGAAGGGGGGGGGGGAAGAAAAGGGAAAAAAGACTTGAGTAGCGGGGGACAGGGCACTAACCCACCCAATGAGATGGTATTATTTATATCTCCACAGGGAAAGAGGGACCAGCCTTCAACCCGGTGCTCCAAGATGTGAATGCAACATATGCAGCCTGAAGCAGGGAACAAGTTGAGAGGTCTGAGAGGCCAACCCCAATCCCAACTATGTGGACAGCTCCTCTCCCCCCAGAAGATTTTACTTCAGAGGACAGCACTAAAGCTACAGCTCAGGGAGAGGGACACACGGGAGCAAATGCAGGGGCAGGAAGAGAGAGTGGAGCACATTCTTGCCTTGAGGCTGATATCCCTGCTCAGAGCATCCAATGCACAGAAAGGACTATAGGGCCGGCCCCACTATAAGACATGACATCTCTCACTGATCCATAGTCCTACGGGGGACAACACTGGAGGCACAATGCAGGAATTGCACCCGATCTGACCCACCACACCGATGAAAAACACTAAGGGCATGCAACAGAAGAGCAAGGAAGTCCCAAGGGAATAGCAAAGTTAGACTTTGGGGCCAGGCTTGGCACCCTATCAGACTCAACCGGAAAATAGTCCTAAAGGTCAACAAAGAGACGTTGAACTATTTACAAGCTTTCTTTTTTTGTGTGTCATTAGTTTTTTGTTTTTGTTGTTTTCCTTTGTTGCTTTGTTTTTCTCTGTCTTGTTCTTTGTGCATATTATTATCTCTGCAAGTCTACCTAGATAAGATAGGTGGGATAAACAATCTGTAGGAGAAACCAGGGGGACCAACGGTTCTAGGGGAACATGGGAGAGGGGGAGGCAGGGGAAAGGAAGTGGTGTTAACAAACCCAGGGACTAGGGAACAACAAGTGATCCAAAATTGATGACAAAAAGGGTGTAGGAGTCCTGGTAGGGCTTGATCAAAGGCAAGGTAACCGAGAGGAAGTACTGAAATGCAAATGAAGGCTGAACATGATAGTAGAACAAGAGGAAAGTAAAAGAAAACAGAGGAAAAAACTAGGAGGCAAAGGGCATTTATAGAGGTCTAAATACAGGCATGTACATATGTAAATATATTTATATATGATGGTGGGGAAATAGATCTAGGTGCATATATTTATAGATTTAGGATTAAGGTAGTAGATGGACATTGGGCCTCTACTCAAGTACTCCCTCAATACAAGAACACTTTATTCTATTAAACTAACACTCTGTGATGCTCACCTTCCTGACACAATCGCTGAAGACAAAGTGGGTGCATAAGCAAATGTGGTGAAGAAAGCTGATGGTGCCTGGCTATCAAAAACTGATGATGCCTGGCATTTGGGTCTTAAAGTCATGAAGATAAATAAGTGACCATCTAGCTCAGAAGCAACAAAGCCCACATGGAAGAAGCACACTAGCCTGTGTGATCAAAAAGTGTTGATAATATCAGGTATCAAAGACCCAGAAAAAACATCTTAACATTGTGAATGTGGGAGAGTACAGAGTGGAGACCCAAAGCCCATCTGTAGGCAATTAGACATTCCCTTACAGCAGGGTCACAGGGAGGACAACTAGCCAGTCAGGGTGCAGTATAGCACAGATGAAACATACAACTTTCCTCTAGTTCTTTAATTCTTCCTTCCCCCCTGCACCCACGGCCAGCATTATCATGATCCTAATTCTACCTTACAAATCCAGCTAGACCAGCAGGGAATCCAGGACAGATAAACCCCTCAGGTTTATAATGAGAGTAGTAATACCAGGAGGGGAAGGAGAAGGTGGGGGAGCCAGTCACAATGATCTACATATAACCCCCTCCCTGGGGGATGGACAACAGAAAAGTGGAAGAAGGGAGATGCCAGCCAGTGTAAGACATGACAAAATAATAATAATTTATATATTATCAAGGGTTTGTGAGGGAGTTGGGGCAGGGAGGAAGGGGAAACATGAGGAGTTGATACCAAGGGCTCAAGTAGAAAGCAAATGTTTTGAGAATGATGATGGCAACATAAGTACAAATGTGCTTGACACAATGAATGTATGTATGGATTGTGATAAGAGTTGTACGAGCCCCCAGTAAAATTATATGTAAAAGGAAAATAAATAGTTGCAGTCTTGAAAACTCACAGTGGCAGTTCCACCCCTTCCCATGGGGTTATAATGAGTCTGCATTGACTCGATGGCAGTGAGTTTTTTGTTTGTTTGTTTTGGTGAAGGAACTCATTCCACTCTGTTCACCCTCTTTGTGCAATTTCTGAGAGGTGTCTATGCTTTTTTAATCAATTTTCATGAGTTCTTTATATATCACAAGTTTTATGGGCTGACTTATGTTTCCCCCAAAAGATACATTCGAGTGTGACCTCGTGGTACCTGTGAATGTGACCCTGTTTGGACATAGGGTCCTTGTAGCTGTCATTCATTAATATGGGTCCTAATCCCATTTGAGTGATGTCCTTGTTAAAGGGGGAAAAAAGAAGGAGAAGAGACTAAGAAAGATATACAGAGGAGAGAGACATCTTTGTAACACAGCCAAGGAGCCAGAAATCCCCCGGGACTACCAGAAGCCCAGAGAGACCATAACGATCTTCCTTTAGGTTCCAGAGCCTGGTGCCTTCAGAGACACCTGGCCTGGCTGACACTCTGCATTCAGCCCTGGACCCTTTGGAAACAATAAACCTCTAGTCTTAGAAGCCACCCAAACTGGTACTCTGTACCAATAATGCACAAATATGTGATATCACTCTTCTTTCAGCGAATCATTGGTTAATTTTTCTGATGGAATTCTTCATTGAGAGTCCTCCACGTTTTTGTCAGATCCATCCATTCTTAGATCTGTGTTGTCAGGATCCCTTTCCACCCCCAACTTACTCTGTCCTCGGTCAGATGACTTCAACAGACTTCCCCATGAGGCTTCGATGTCATCTCGCCCTCCGTGGACACAAGGAAACATTATATGCATCACCGGGGATACTGGACCTACCATCCCAATCTTATTTAAAGATTGTAATAGAAATCAGTACTATTTGTTATACTTGTTGGTTGTTGTTGCTAGTTTAGTTCCCCCGCTCCCCAACTCATGGCAACCTCAGACTCAATAGGATTGGCCATTGTGATCCATTGGGTTTGCTTTAGCTGGCTTTCAGAAGTAGATTGTCAGGCATTTGGTCCTGGCCTTCTTTAATAGGGAAGGGCCAATGAGACCTGTGGCCATCCCTACTGTAGTGATACTCATAAAATTAGAACAATGCAAAGCCAGGCGCCACCCCATGCTGTGAGAGGAAACATGCAGATGAGCATTAAGACAAATCAGACAGACGGAGAGCCCCCTTTAATGTAATCAAGATGTCCAGAAACACAGCGGACAACTGTCCTTTTCGTGGTACTATTCAACATGATTGAATGTCTTGCTCTGATCTCCTCAAAGTACTTCCTGTCCTCGGTTAAATTTCCTAATAAATCTCTCTTCTCCCCTAAGTCTTTCTTTCTCTCTTCCTTCCTTCCTTCCTTTCTTTCTTCTTAGCCTTATCTCTGTTTGTTTGCATTTTTAATGTAACAATGAAGTATGTGCAGTTAAGGGGACCAATCTTTCTAATCTTTCATTTAAGAATCAGGCTGATTGGAATTAATTTCTATCACTTCCTCCTCTGTTAGATTGGGCAGAACTAATACCTAAACCCCACCTAGTTTGGGGGGAATCTGGGAAACATAGTCCAAGGACAACAGCGGCTTCCCTGCCACAACCCCTCCCCGTGGGATGGCTGCGTGGGTTCTGACGGACTGTGTCTGCCACATGGCGTCATGTGCAGCAGGGTTGGCCATGTGGCAGGAGCTCAGTTGAGGGAAGAAAGAAGAGAAAGAAGGAGGGGGAGGGAGAGAGGGAAGCAAAGGAGCAAGGGAGGGAGGGAGGAGGAAGAGACGTGAGAATTGAGGTGTCCTGTTTTTTTCTTTTACACGGGAAGACAATTCCACTCACACTTGAATCACTTACTGTTTTAAATCAACGTGAGCCACTGTCCCCACAGATATGGATAGACGTTCATTCCTGAAAGGCCACCTGGAAAATGCAATCTATAAACTAACTCCTGTCTGTCTCCATCTGTCCCCAGAGTTGGGCTTCTCTGGGAAGCTACACCACAGCGTTAAGGGAGTGGAAGGATGGTTCTTAAAAATACTAATAAATAAAAATCACCAAAGAGTCCTGGGGCTAGAATTACCTTCGGTTGTCTCAAACTGGTTAAAGGTATAATAGCAGCAGCACCTGTGAACACAACAGCATGCCCTGTGTCTCGCCCTCAGCCCATGGGTCACAGATGGACACAGAGCCAAAGGCACTCTGAAGGTAAAATATCATTGAGGTGGAATGTATGTAACAAAACCTAGACCATTTCAACTACTTCTCAGTCTATCGTTCAATGCCATGCATTACATTCACGGTGCTGTGCTAGGACCCTGGTGGCACAGTGGTTAAGCACTCAGATGCTAACTTTTCAGTGACAGGGACTCAAACCCTCCGGCTGCTCTGAAGGAGAAAGGCATGACAGTCTGTGTCTAGAAAGAGTTACCACCTAGGAAGCCCAACGGGGCAACTCTACCTTGACCTATGGGGTTAGGTTACTACAAGCCAAAATCAACTTGAGGGCAGTAGATACTGCATTGTTCTACCATCAGCACGATCCACTTCCAAACATTCGATATTATTTCAAACAAAAACTAGAAACACAGTATTCTTTTTTTTTTTTTTCCATGTCACTCGCGGTTAAAAGGGCTGCCCGCAGAGGCTTGGCGGCCCCAGTTATGCGCCAGCACTTGCTCTGGCGCTGCAGCTTAACCCCCTGCGCCACGGGAAGGCACGGCGGGTTCAAAGGCAGCGCCCGAAACACAGTATTCTTTCAACAGTAACACCCCACTCCTTCCTTCCCCTACCCGCTCCGAAACCAGACTCGCTGCCATTGAGTTGAGGTCTACCCATGGTGATGCTATAGGGCAAGGAGAACTGTCCTGTGAGTTTCTGAGACTGGCTGACTACTGGGGTAGAAAGCCCCGTATTTCTCCCGGGGAGTGGCTGGTAGCTTTGAACTCCAGGCTTTGGGGATTGCAACCCAACTCATAACCACTCTGTCACCAGGATTCCCAAACCCTATAACCACAATACAGTTTGTCTCTACGTATTTCCCAACTCTCAGACCAGTTGCAGGGGCAATTCTGATCCATGGCAACTTGATGTTTGTCAGTAGGACATTCCCGCACAGGGTTTCCAATGGCTGAGTTTTTTAAAAATAGATCACCAGGCCTTCTTGCTGAGGTATTTCTGAGTGGACTCAAACCTTTCTGTTTATAGCCACGTGTGTTAACCACTTGCACCAGGGATTTGGCCAACTGCAGATACGTGAAATCATAATATTTGTTCTTTTGTTCCTGAGTAATTTCACCCAGCGTACAATCGTCAATGTGTCAGCTTTGCTCTCTGTGTGGCTGAGTAACAGTCCGTTGTATAAATGGGCTGCTTTTTGTTCACTCATTCATCTATGGAAGCACATTTTAGCTGCTTCCACTTTTTCACTTTGGGGCTGTTGTGAGCAATGCTGCCAGGAACATGAGTGTAAACGTATCTAGTTGAGTCTCTGTTGCCAAGTCTCTTGGTATATAGATACATCTATGCCTAGGAGAGACACTACCGGGCCATATGGTAGCTTACTGGCAGTGTAATGGTTCCTGGGGCAGGGAAAGAAGAAGATCCTTCTCACAACAGACAGACGCAGTGGCTGCAACACTGGGCTTGAATCTAAGAACAAGTGTGAGGATGGCACAGGCCTGGGCAGTGTTGCACTCTGTGTGCACAGTGGCACAGTGAGTGGGCAATGGCTCGACAACGCCTAACAACAGCGTCCTGGTAGCTGACTGGGATCCGGGATCAACAAGCATGGAATCAGCAGTCAAGAAATCCAGTGACTGCTTGCATCACACCAGACCTCTCTAAAGTGTTATAAAGCAAAGGCATCGCTTTAGAGGACGAAGGTGTGCCTGATCCAAGTCTGGACAATGAATAAGGGAGAAGCAGAAAACGAATACCATTGAATTATGGTGCTGGCAGTGAAATACGTTGATGAAGTACCACGGACTGCCAGGGAACAGACAAACGTGTCTCGGAGGAATTATAGCCATTGTTCCTGAGACGTGAAGACTGGCCAGACTTTAGACCAAGAAGGACCCATCCCTGCAGAAGGATATTGTATTTGGTAAAATAGATGGGTCAAAAAAATAGGAAGACTCTCAGTAAGATAGACACAGAAGCTGCACCAAGGGGCCCAAACACAAAAAACTTTGGGGGATGTGGAAGTGGTGACGGACACAGGGTCCTGTGAGTCGGAACTGACCGCAGCATCTAACAGCAAAGACAAGCTGGTCATGTTGCACATCGAGGAATCGCTAAACTGAGTTCCACAACAGCAATGCCCGTTCACAGCCCACCAGCATATCCTCCAGCACGCTTTTGACAATTTCTTCAACCTTATTTGCTAGGGCTTAAAACAGCTGCCGACCTCTGAAAATGTGGGCTACGAGCCAACCTGAAAGCTTAACAAGACAATGAAAGACTGGATGCTGGACGCAGGCTCCCCAGGCTCAATTCTGGACTATATCTAACCGAGTCTGAATTTGTCCAGGAGAGTTTAGCTTCGCTGAACTTTGGTTTTCTCATCTGTACCCTAGGGTATTGCACACATTGCATGATGACTCAGCGAAGTAGCTCACGCCAGGCATCGTGCAGAGCTGGAAACAGAGCGGCGTTTCAGACTGGCTTACCTTATAGCAGCTATGCAGTGCCTCTCGTACTCTGTGGTCTCCTGTACCACATGCCTCCCCCTCTACCCATCCTTTTATGGAATCACCAATCCACCAAAGCAAGGTGTAGACACTGGTATATGACCCCTAGATATTTCAGCATGCCTGTCATTAGTGTTCAATTGTTTATAAACATTCTTTTAGGGGCACGGACACATCTAAACGGCAACTGTTGATAACTTTTCACAGAAGTCCACCCCTGAGAAACACAAATCCCTCCCAAGGTATAGAGCGAGTTCTAAAACCTGCTCTCCTGCTCTCTCCCTCCAATCCCCACACCCACCCACTCCTGGGAGGAGTCACTGTTCTCAGCTCATCCCTACAGACTTTTGCCTGTCTGCCTGTCGCACAACTTGATCTGCCTGGACCCCTACAGTGAGCAGCGCTTTCTGGAGAGGCTTCCTTCACTCAGCATGGAGTTGTGATCCGTCCCTGTTATGACATCTGTCGGAGGCTGGTCCCTTTAGTTGCTGAGTAGTAGTGGTTCATCATGTGATTTACCTTGTTCGTTCACTGGGTTTCCTAGTCATGGACACCTGGGTTGTTTGCAGCGTTTGGCGGTGATGAGAAATGCTCATTACAGAATGTGCACATTTCTTTGTGTCTCGGTGGGGACAGTGTGCTTTAACGTCTCTTGAAATGGCAATGGCTGGATCATACTAGGTATAGAAGAGGTAGATGGTTCTGCGGTATAAGTCTAACCTTCTGGGCAGGAGAGCAAGGCTCTGTTCCTGGTCAAGGCATTTCAAGCACAGCCAACTCTCTGTGAAGGTTGGCAAGTTGTTGTGATGCTGAACAGGTTAGCAAAACTTGCAGACCAAGCTAGTCCAGGAAGAAAGGCCTAGAGATCTGTTTTTTAAAACTACTCAGTGGGAATCCTATGGATTATAGGGATCTGATGTGCAACCACTCATAGGGATGGAAAGGGACCAGGCAGTGTTTCGTTTTAATGGACATGAGGTCACCATGAGTTGGGAGAGGGCAGGGGTGGGGGTGGGGGTGGGAAATCAACAGCAAGTAGCAACAACAACAGAGAAGATGTGTGTTTAGTTTTTTTTTTAATTTTATTTTTTTAAACATTTTATTAGGGGCTCATACAACTCTTATCACAATCCATACATATACATACATCAATTGTATAAAGCACATCCGCACATTCTCTGCCCCAATCATTCTCAAAGCATTTGCTCTCCACTTAAGCCCTTTGCATAAGGTCCTCTTTTTTTCTCCTCCCTCCCTGCTCCTCCCTCCGTCATGAACCCTTGGTAATTTATACATTGTTATTTTGTCATATCTTGCCCTATCCGGAGTCTCCCTTCCCCCCTTCTGTGCTGTCCATCTCCCAGGGAGGAGGTCACATGTGGATCCTTGTAATCAGTTCCCCCTTTCCAACCCACTCACCCTCCACTCTCCCAGCATCGCCCCTCACACCCTTGGTCCTGAAGGTATCATCCACCCTGGATTCCCTGTGCCTCCAGCCCCCATATGCATCAGTGTACAACCTCTGCCCTATCCAGTCCTGCAAGGTAGAATTCAGATCATGGTAGTTGTGGGGAGGAAGCATCCAGAACTGGGGAAAAGCTGTGTTCTTCATCGGTACTACCTCGCACCCTGACTGACCCATCTCCTCTCCTAAACCCCTCTATGAGGGGATCTCCAGTGGCTGGCACTTGGGCCTTGGGTCTCCACTCTGCACTTCCCCCTTCATTCAATATGGTATATATATACACACATACATACATATACATTTATATATATCTTTTTTTTTTTGCATGATGCCTTATACCTGGTCTCTTGGGCACCTCGCGATCGCACTGGCTGGTGTGCTTCTTCCATGTGGGCTTTTTTGCTTTTGAGCTAGATGGCCGCTTGTTCACCTTCAAGCCTTTAAGACCCCAGACACTATCTCTTTTGATAGCCGGGCACCATCAGCTTTCTTCGCCACATTTGCTTATGCACCCATTTGTCTTCAGCGACCCTATCATGGAGGTGTGCAGCCAATGATATGATTTTTTGTTCTTTGATGCCTGATAACTGATCCCTTCGGGACCACTCGATCACACAGGCTGGTGTGTTCTTCCATGTGGGTTTTGTTGCTTCTGAGCTAGATGGCCGCTTGTTTATCTTCAAGCCTTTAAGATCCCAGTCACTATCTCTTTTGATAGCCGGGCACCATCAGCTTTCTTCACCACATTTACTTGTTCACCCACTTTGGCTGCAGCAGTTGTGTCGGGAGAGTGAGCATCATAGAGTTCCAATTTAATAAAAGAAAGTATTCATGCATTGAGGGAGTGTTTGAGTAGAGGCCCAAGGTCCTTCCGCCACCTTAATACTTAACCTATAAATATAGACACATAGATCTATTTCCCCATCCTAATATATATATATTTGCATGTACATGTCTTTGTCTAGACCTCCATAAATGCCCTTTGACTCCTAGCTCTTTCTTCCATCTCCCTTGACTTTCCTCCTGCCCTACTACCATGCTCCGTCCCCACCTGGGCTACAGCTATACCTCTTCTCTACGCAACCTTACCCTTGATCATTCCCCACCAGGCCTGCCACTCCCCCCTCTCTACCATTTTGGGTCCCATGTTGTTCCCTCGTCCCTGTGTTTGTTAACACCACTTCCTTACCCCCCTGCCCCCCCCACCCCAAGTCCCCCCGGAACTGTCGGTCCCGTTGTTTTTCCTCCAGATAGTTCATCCAGCCTGTCCTATTCAGACAGACCTGTGGAGACAATAACATGCACGAAAACAAGACAGAGGAAAATAAAGCAACAGTATACAACCAGACAACAAAACAACAAAAACAAACCACTGACAAAGAACAAAACAAAACACTTCACAAAAGAAAAACTTGTAGTTAGTTCAGGGATCGTTTGCTGGCCCTTAGGAGCGTTTTCCAGTCCAGTCTGTTGGGGCACCACGCCCTGGCCCCAAAGTCCACTTTCAGCATTTCCTGGGGACCTTGCCACTCCATTCCCTTGCTGTTCCGCTGCACTCCCCCAGTGCTTTGCCTCGGTGTATGTGTGTGTTTAGTTTTAAAAGAAATTTCCACACTTGGCTAAAGCAAAGTGTGGTGAAGAAACCAGATGAGGCCCAGTTTATCAGAAAGTATAACATATGATTTTTTAAATATACTTTAAACATTGTATTGTAAATTGATGACGTTTGCAGGGCACATTGTTTTTATCCAACAATTCACAGACATTTTGCTGCAGGTCATTGACTGCAATCATCACGATGTAACCGCCCTTTATCTCTTCCCCCTTGCTTCCTGTTCCTGCTTGCTCTTCTCTCAGTCCTCCTGCCTGCTGACAAACGCTGCCCTTTGGATGTTCAGTGTTGATTTTCTAAAGCTGGTCTACCTCACCAGTATTATTGTTTCCTTACAGACCCGTCTATTGTTTGGCTGGAAAATTGAGCCGTGGGGAGTGAGTGAGGGATAAATCTGCTCCAGATCTGAACTAAGAGTTTCACCAGTCTCTCTATTCAGCCAGTAAGTCTAGTCTTTTTTTATGATTCTGAGTTTTGTTTTACATTTTCCTCACATTCTTTCAAGGATCTTCTAATGTGATGGCTTTCAGAGTCTTTGGCAGTGGCAGTCAGGCACCACCTAGTTCTTCTCGTCTCTGAGATTGATGCTCCTAGGGCCCATCAGTCCCTCAGACCTGCTTGTTCCCATGGATCTTCAATTGTCATTACTCTTCTTCCCCAGAGCCCTGGCGGCAGGATCTACTTACACATTGGGCTGCTAACTGCAAGGCCGGTCCTTGGAAACAACCAGCTGCTGCATGGGAGAAAGAGGAGGCTTTCTGCTCCTGTAAAGAGTTACAGTCTCAGAACCCAACAGGGGAAGTCCTGACCTGTCCTTTAAGTTCACTATGTGCCCGAGTTGACTGGAAAACAGTGAGTTCTTCCCCCTGGACAGAGAGAGACCAATAATTCAACCATAGATGGCTGCTGGGGGAACTTGTAAGACCCCAGTCTTGTTTCACCAAGACAGGATGTAATACACTGCTATTGAGATTATGTTACCCTAATTGATTGGGTGTTCCCTGAGGCTAGGGCCCACTGACTCCCTCCCTCGGGTGTTTGGGTGTCTGAGAATTTTTCATAACTTTTCCACCTGTATGCTTCGCCCCGTTCCTCATGCATTTGTCCATGCACAAGTATCTTCCATCAGATCTGCATGCATGTGTGGGTGCACTCCCACTGTCCCTCTCAGACCTGTGCAGAGCCCAGAGCTCAGTGGTAGACTCCCACGTCTTTCTCCTGTGGGGTATTTGGAGGCTTCTAGCCACTTGCCTTTCAGATAGAAGCAAGTATTTAACCACTGCACCACCAGGGCTCCTCAATGGCTGATAGGTGTTATCTATCTCACTGACATCCAGTCCATTCCAATGCACGGTGACCCAATAGGACAGGTAGACCTGCCCTGTGAGTTCCCAAGACTGTAACGTTTGACGGGAGTAGAAAGCCTTGTTTCCTCCCTCAGAGCAGCCGGGGGTTTCAGATGGCTGACTTTGAGGTCAGCCTCCCTCCTTTAGGTCGGAGGGAGAGAAAGATCGATCTGTAGGTAGACGTGGCCTCAATAGGTGGTTGATGATAAATAGATGGTAAGTGGTCGGATTGATCAAGTGGAGCTGTGGGCCCTGCAGAGTTTGCTTTCAGGAGAAGTAAGGCATATTAGCATTTCTTATGGGTGCTCTGGTTCTGTCTCCTCGCAGCCTGCAGGGACTGGCTCCTGTGTTGGCTTCTTGCTGTTAAGTGCCATTGAACTGGTTCCTCCTCCTCCCTGAGATCTTATGTGTCGCAGAGCACACATTGCCTGGGCCTCACAATACGTTTGAACCCCTTGTTGCTGATTTGATGTCATTCCATTCCATTCTGTTAGCTTCCCGGGCTGCCCTAACAAAAGAACACGAACTAGGTGAATTAGCAACAGGGACACATGTTCTCCTAGTTTGGAAAGCTAGGAGTTCAAGATTGGGGTGCTGCCCACGTTGATGCCTTCTGAGAGTCTGAAGCACCCCGAGGTCCTTTCTTCTTGCAGCTTCTGGGGGTGTATAGATGCAGCACTCCACCCTCCACTTCTCTCTCCACCTGGCTGTCTTTCCTCGGGCTCTGTGTGTGTCTTTTCTATAAGATCCCAAGTTGTATGGATCAGGATGTATTTTTAAGACGTCATCTTAATTTTATTACATCTGCAAAGACTTTATTTCCAAGTGAGACTATGTTAATAGGTACTTGGGGTGAGAACACATTTTTAATATCATTTTATTAGGGTGCTCATACAACTCTTATCATAATCCATACATATATCAATTGTGTAAAGCACATTTGTACATTCATTGCCCTCATCATTCTCAAAACATTGGCTCTCCACTTAAGCTCCTGACATCAACTCCTCATTTTTCCCCTCCCTCCCCACTCCCCCTCCCTCATGAACCCTTGATAATTTATACATTTTTATTTTGTCATGTATTGCCCTGTCAGACATCTCCTTTCACCCACTTTTCTGTTGTCCATCCCCAGGGAGGAGGTTATATGTAGATCCTTGTAATCAGTTCCCCCTTTCCAACCCATCCTCCCTCTACCCTCCCAGTATCGCCATTCTCACCACTGATCCTGAAGGGATCATCTGCCCTGGATTCCCTGTGTTTCCAGTTCCTATCTGTACCAGTGTACATCTTCTGGTCTAGCCATATTTGTAAGGTAGAATTGGGATCATGATATTTGGGGGGAGGAAGCATTTAGGAACTAGAGGAAAGTTGTATGTTTCATCGTTGCTACAATCGCACCCTGACTGGCTGATCTCCTCCCCAAGACCCTTCTGTAAGGGGATGCCCAGTGGCCTACAAATGGGCTTTGGGTCTCGGCTCTGCACTTTCCCTCTCATTCACAATGATATGATATTTTGTTCTGACGATGCCTGATACCTGATCCCTTCAACGCCTTGTGATCGCACAGGCTGGTGGGCTTCTTCTATGTGGGCTTTGTTGCTTCTGAGCTAGATGGCTGCTTGTTTATCTTCAAGCCTCTAAGACCCCAGATGCTATCTCTTTTGATAGCTGAGCATCATCAGCTTTCTTCACCACATTTGCTTATTCACCCACTTTGTCTTCAGAGGTAATGTCAGGAGGGTGAGCATCATAGAATGCCAATTTAATAGAAGAAAGTATTCTTGCATTGAGGGAGTCCTCGAGTGGAAGCCCAATGTCCTTCCGCTACCTTAATACTAAACCTATAAATATATGCACATAGATCTATTTCTCCATCCTCATATATGAATATATTTACATATGTACATGCCTTTATTTAGACCTCTATAAATGCCCTTTGCCTCCTATCTCTTTCCTCTATTTCTTTTTACTTTCATTTTGTCCCATTATCATGCTCAGTCTTCATTTGGGTTTCAGGAATTCCTCTTGGTTACATTACCCTTGATCACGCTCCACCAGGCCTCCTACACCCTCCTCACCACTGATTTGCATCACTTGTTGTTCCCTTGTCCCTGGATTTGTTAACACCACTACCTTTCCCCCCACTTCCCCCTCTTCCATGTCCCCCCAGAACTATCAGTCCAGTTGTTTTCTCCTCCAGATTTTTTTTAGACAACGCTTAACCCCTAACACTTCTTTTGGCAAAGAATATAGCAATAACCACTGGGCCCATCTTAGTCTCTGAAGTCTTTGTGTACTTCTGTTGGGGTCTGTTTGAAGATCACTGGTCAGTATAAGAGAAAAGGGGATTAATTAGATTTTGCTAAGCGGTTCACAAGTTCCCTGGGAGAGCTAGAGATACCAATTCTGGGCTTAGCTTTCTGGGATAAAACCCAAAACCATGCAGCAGAGGGGCTTGAGGCTGAGGCTAGGTGTCAGCGCCTTGGCCCACTCACACAGCTGCAGAGAGGCAACAAAGGAAGAAGCAGACTCCTGCACTCCAGCCCAGACTCTCCTCTCTGTAGGAAACAAGCCAGTCTTTATAGAGTTACTGAATGTTAATGCACTCCGTATTTGTATTTATTTGTTTGCCTCAAGAAATTACTAATTAAATTAAGAATGAAATCTTCTCTCTATCAACCTTGTCTGGTGTCCTGGTAACAGTTTGGGATTAGTCTCAGCAGACAGAGAAGATCAAAAGCATGCTGGGGGTAAACCTTGTGAAAAGCAAAGCTTTAGGTGAATAGGGATGGGGACCTGTGAAGCTTTGTTGCTCTTCTCCAGAAGAAGTTTGCAAAAGCTTCCCAGCCAGTCACCTAGTCTGGTCTCCCACACCTTTGCCCCGGGCCACCTTACTCTCTTTCTCAGGAGCCAGTGGAGTGATTAAAACAAAAAACAAAATAACTTGAGAATTTGTTGATGTGAGTGGAGAATGACGATGCAACTACTTTGGAAAATGGCATGGGAATTTCCCCTACGCTTCTATTACTTTTCTTTAAGGCATATTCTGCACATATCATATAATTTAACCATTCAATCATATTAAGAATAGTTGTACAATCAATTTCAGAACATTTGCTTCTCATCTTTCTCATTGTTATGAGTTTCTCATTTCCCCCTAAAATCATATAAAACACAAACAAAGTAAACAAACCAACAAAAACACCCCAATAATGACTCGATCAAACATAGAAAAACCTCAATCAAAAGGACAGCAGAAAATATTAAAAACAGAAACAACTTTAAAAATGGGTCAAAGGAGAGATCAAATGATAAGTTACTACATTTTAGCTGAACTCCATCTGCCATAGTAGACTTTACGGTGCTCGCTGTCTAATATCAAGGCTGGTCATGCCCCTCAACTGTTTTCAGGGGGAGTCCCTGGAGACTTGATCCAGGTGGCAACCTGCAAATCGATCTGGGGCTTTTACCGTCATCCGCAGTCACCTGCAAATGGGGTGTTCACAATTTAAACTATGATACTATTTCATCCTTTGGATTTGGAGTTTATTATTGACAATCCTTGGATCACATAGGCTGGTGTGCTTCTCCCATGTGGACCTAGTTGATGGCTCACTTAGGTGGCTGCTTGTTTGAAAACAAGCCTTTAAGATCCCAGATGCTATCGTTTTTTAATCATTTATTGGGGCCTCATAAAACTCGTATCACAATCCATCCATCCATCCACTGTGTCTAGCATATTTGTATATTTCCTGCCATCATTTCAAAACATTTTCTTACTACGTGAGTCCTTGGTATCAGCTCCTCATTTTATCCCCTCTCTTCTCCTTCCCCTCCCCCCTCATTAACCCTTGAGAATTTATAAACTATTATTATTTTTTCATGTCTTTCACTGTCCAATGTCTCCCTTTATTTATCCCCTTATCTGTTGTCCATCACCCTGGGAAGGGGTTACAGGTAGGTCATTGTGATCGGTTCCCCCTTTCTCTACCCACCTTCCCCTCAACCTCCTGGTATGGCTACTCTCAATATTGGTCTCGAGGAGTTTATCTGTCCTGGATTCCCTGTGTTTCCAGCTCTTAGCTGTACCCATGTACATGCTCTGGTCTAGCCAAATTTGTAAGGTAGAATTGGGTCATGATAGTGGGGGGAGGGATTATTAAATAAGCAGAGGAAAATTGTATGTTTCATTGGTGCTCTATTGCACCCTGACTGACCTGTCTTCTCCCCGTGACCTTCTGTAAGGGGATGTCCAATTATCTACAAATTGACTTTGGGCCTCCACTCCCCACTTCACCCCCACCCCTCCCCACGCACATTCACATTGACATGATATTTTGTTCTGAGTTTTTGATGCCTGATACTTGATCCCATAGACACCTCATTATCACACAGGCTGATGTGCTTCTACCCTGTGGGCTTTGTTGCTTCTCTGCTAGATGGCTGCTTGTTTATCTTTAAGACTTTAAGATTCCAGATGCTATATCTTTTGATAGCTGGGCACCATCAACTCTCTTCATCACATTTGCTTATGCACCCATTTGTCTTCAGTGATCATGGCAGGAAGGTGAGCATCTCAGAATGCTGGATTATTAGAACAAAGTGTTCTTGTGTTGAGGGAGGACTTGAGTAGAGGCCCAATGTACATCTGCTACCTTAATACTTAACATATAAATATATGTATATAGATCTATTTCCCTATTATTATAATAAATATATTTACATATGTACATGCATATATTTAGACTTCTATAAATACCTTTTGTCACCTAGTTCTTTCTTCTATTTCCTTTTACTTTCCTCTTGTCCCACTATCATGCTCAGCTTTCATTTGGGTTTCAGTAATTCCTCTCAGTTACAGTGCCCTTGATCAAGCCCTAGTAGATGTCCTACACCCTCCACGCCATTGATTCTTAGTCACTTGTTCCCTTGTCCCTGGGTTTGTTAGCACCCACTTCCTTTCCTCTGCCTCCCCGCCTCCCGTGTCCCCCTGGAGCTGTCGTCTTGTTGTTTTCTCCTCCAGCTTGTTTTAAAAAAAATGATGATGGCCTCTTTTCTTTAGGGTCACTATGTGTCAAAGTTGAATTGAATACATACAATCCAACTATGTATCATCTTCTATAATTGAAGAGCCGTGTTGGCATAGAGGGTTACACATTGGGTTACCGACCATAACATCAGCAGTTCAAACCATGCAGCACCCCAAGATGAAGTTTGATGTCCTATAAAAATTCACTGTCTCAGAAACCCTATACAGTGTCACTATGAGTCAGAATCAACTTGGTGACCATGGATTTTTGGTTGTCTCAAGACCATGCTTATTTGAACTAAGTAATCAAGGCAAACGTCTTCCAACAGCTTGATTTGGATCCTGGGTTCAGTACATGGCTTTGCTAGTGAGACTTCAGAGCAAGCGTTTTCCAAAATTAAATGTGAGGTTTTAAGAAAACATATTAAAAGCATACACGAAAATGGTTATGATTTAACAGAATTTATAGGCTGTTACAATCTTCAGAACATCTCAACATAGTTTTATTTCAATGCTATTGCCATTGCCTTGAGGGGAGTTGGAATAAAAATGTTTGCAGGCCCCAGAGTGGGGACAGCAGCCCTCCTCCACACTGGCTTCTGAGCACAATTCTTCCAAACAAAGGCAATGTTCTCCAGGGGAGCAAAGCTGGTGGATTGCATTCTCCCCGTCTCATTGGCTAGCATGCAAAAACCAATAGCAAAGTGATTCCTGTGCATTGGGGAAGGTAAATGCATTTGCAAAGAATTCACCAAGCTGCAATAAAACTGCCCGGTGGGTCTCGATGAAAGGTAGGCATAACCGAGAGAAATGGAATGATACGATATTCTTTCAAATTAGCTGGCAGTTAGCTATCATCTATTCTCTCTCTCTCTCTCTCTCTCTCTCTCTCTCTCTCTCTCTCTCTCAGGGCCAGGTGACATAATGGGGTACTCATTGGGCTGCTAACCAGAATGTCAGCCTTTATCAACCACCAGCTCCTCTCTGGAAGAAAGATGAAGCTTTCTACTCCCATAATGATTTACAGTCCCGGAAATCCACAGGGGTCGTTCTACTTTGGGTCACCGTGAGCCAGAATTGGCCTGAAGATGGTGAATTTGTTGTTGGATATATATATATATATATATATATATTGTCTTCTGGTCTGTAAATGAACTCACCTTCATGGCTCAAATGTCAGTCAAACAAGAGCCAGGTCTATAAGGGAACAACATCCCTAAGGGATTCCAACTTCTCAGACCAAGCAACCAACTAAGATGAAAAGGGCAGCATTTACCCAAGGTCAGCGCTCAGAGGGTTAGGGAAGGGGGGGTGGAGACAGGCAGTGCAGGGAGAAAGTGGAATCAGTGCTTTACAGTTTGAGGATGCACTCAGCTTAATCCCAGAGCTCTGTAGAAAGGGACTTTTTCCTCAGAGCCGCAGGAAGGTGCAGCAGGTCAAAATCCAAGCTACAAAAAAGGCTCTTTGCTTTCCCACAAATCTGAATCTAAATCTCCTTCCCTCCCAGCCTCACCTGGATGGAGGAGGCACCCCCACCTGCTGCCTCCCATCCCTGACTCAGGCAATGTGGCGGAGAGGCCAGGCTCTGCATGGGCCCACCCACAGGGACTACCAGGATTTATCTGTGTGGCCGCCAGAGGAGCCCAAGAACTACTCATTAAAAGCACTTCTCAAGTTGGTAAAAGATTTTGCTCTGCTTTCTTTCCAAATGCAATTAAACAGCCAGCTACCTCTGCTGATCTCAAACCCAATTGCTGCTGCTATTTGATCTAACTTTCAGGATTACAAAGAGGGATTTGGTAGCTCATAGCAGATCTGTGGGGGAGCAGGGATGTCTTCCAGCCCATTCTGCATCCTAACGAAGTTTCTCTTCTTCTTTCGCTGGCTGTCTGCTTGGGTTAGGTTGCTATTCTCAGACACGGTTTGTGTCTCCTCTGGCTTCTACACATCTCTTGTAGATCTCACCAATGTACCACAGATGTTATAATTGCTTATTCAGTCCTCCATCTGCCAAACTATTATTATTATTTCATTTTATACATGAAGAAATGGAGGGTCTGAGAGGTTGAGTGGCTGGGATTTGAACTTGCTCACCACTACAGCTCCCAGGTGTGTGTCTCTGGCCCTTACATGGAGTCAGTCCAGTGTCACCCACGTCATCCTCATGGAGGTACTCCTGTGATCTGGCTTAGGGGCCCCAGCTCTGCTCAGCAGTAGGGTGGGGACCCACTGACCGTCAGCCCAATGATTGCTGTGCACTGGGAACCCTCTGGAAGCAGAGCCATGGGCATTCCCTTCACCTGGCCCTTCCCCACCTGTGAGTGGCTCCGTGTCCTGCCTCATCCTCCGTGGGTACTGCCAACAGTTAAGCACTAAGCTGTTAACCACAAGACTGGGGGTTCGAATCCACCTAGAAGTCCCTTGAATGACAACATAGCAAACTACTTCCAAAAGACCCTGCCATGAGAATCCAATGGAGCACAGTTTTACCCTAACACACATATGGGGCCATGGGCAATAACTGACTCCACAGCAGCTGGTCTGGTTTTTGCCTTGGCTTGGGAGCCTGACTCTTCTCCAGAGCCTCCAATCACTGAGGCTGGGTCCTCCCATGGTCAGCAGAGAGCTGCTCCCCAGGAGGGCACTTCTGGGATGACTGATGGCTGAGACATTACTTGGGAGCTACAGGTGTCTGGCATGGATCTCACTAGCTTGAAGTGCTGTACCTGCATTTGAGTCGCCTCAGGCTTGGCTTCCCATGTCCTAGCAGGGCCCCATCACCCTGGAGGGGCTGAGAACCCAAAATCAAGAAGAGTCTCTCTGGTGTGTATTGCTTCATTGTAACAATGACTCAGTGAACATTTGTTATGTGGGGTTTAGAGAAAGCACACCGCCTTAATGTCCTTCTGATCTGACTTTAAAGGTGGGTTCGTGATGAGGGTTTCTGGCCATGCAGCACGTGCAAGGGAGTGCTCGTGGCAACGCAGGGACCGCTTGCTTGTGTCTCTGCAATTTAACGTTGAGACCTCCTGCCCCGACACCCAGAGCAGCTCCAGTGCTGGCTCAATGGTCTGGAAGCTTCCCCGGGAAGGAAAGACTCGCATGCTCTCCTCCACAAAGGAGGGTCCAGGAGGGGCTATGCGGCCCCAAGGTCCACAGCCAGCCCAGGTGTGGACGGTGCTAGCCCAGGACTCCCAGATGCTGCCAATCTGCTGATGGTATCAACTTCCTTTCTCCTTCAAGAGCTGCTGGTCTGATTTCCTTGTGTTTTCTTTCTTAATTAGTTGGACAATTTGCATAGAAGGGAATAAATTATCCACAGTGAGAGGCACATCCTCCTAATCAAATGTGTTTGTTTAAAGCTGCAGGGGAGAAGCCAGCACAGTGGAGACGGCCTGAGGAGGGGCAATGCTGTCACCTGCAGGAGCTGGAGGCTGGGAGCTTACAAGCCAGATGGCAGGAAGATGCCTGAGTGGACACAGGCTGCCCCGACACAAAGACCAAAGGAGCACCGTCAGAGGCTGGAGCTACAGAACGGGCTCCAATCTCCGTCACTTAAACTTCAGAGCCTCTGGGTCTTCATCTATAAAGTGAACTAATCATAATAGTACCTACGTATTCTAGTTACTTTGAGGACTTAGGTGTGCCTGACCATGGTGTTTTCAATCAACTCATATGCATGTGAACGTAGGACACAGACTAAGGAAGGCAGGGGAAGAATGGATGCATTTGCATTATGGCGCTGGTGAGGAACATTGAAAGCACTGGAGAACTGCCAAAAGAACAGACAAACCTGTCTGGATAGAGGCACGGCCAGAATGCTCCTGAGAGGCAAGGATGGTGAGACGTAGCCTCATGCACTTAGGACATGTTGTCAGGAAAGATCAGTCACTGGAGAAAGACATCATTATTGGTAATGAAAAGGGAACAGCCCTCGAGGGGTTAGATTGACACAGTGGCTGCAACAATGGGCTCAAGCTTGATATAGTTCAAGCTTATTGTGCCAACCTGGCCAATAAACACATGTGGGGTTCATTGAAGGGTGGAGAGATAAATGGCTCGGTGAGCCTCACTTTTCAAGTTCTCAGGTCTCTTGCTTTCTGATGGTCGGACCAGGGTGCAGCTGCCTTAGCCAGTTCCCTGTTTCAGCTGGAAAGACTCACTTCCTGCAAGACATCCCTGAGGAAAAGCCACATGGACCTACCGTGATGCAGCCTTAGGTGCTGGAGCAGCCATGTGGAGACCCCTGCCAGCGCTGAGATGCTTACGAATTCACTGACTCGGCTTTCCTCCTGCAGTCGGCATCATTGCATCTGTTTTGTGAGATCGAGGAGGACTTTGTGGATTGGTGTTGGACATATGGGTTAATGTTGGACTTGTGGGCTTAGGCAGCACTGGGTTGGGATTTTTTCCTGATGTGCACTTACCCTTTATATAAAATTTCTCTTACACATATGGGTTTCTGTGAATTTGTTTCTCTAAAATACCCAGACTACCACACAAAAAAAAAACGATTGTGGGGATGTCCCAGGACTGGTCAGTGTTTCCTTCTGTTCTACAAGAGTGACTGTGAGTCGGACATGACTCGATGACACCTAACGACAACAACATAGTCTAGTGAATGTGCAGCAGTCCCGCTCGTCCATGCAGGAGACCCAGGTTTGATCCCTGGCCAATGCACCACAAGTGAGGCCACAACTCATCTATCTGTCCGTGGAGGCTTGCGTATTGCTATGATGAGCTTCCAGACTGGGAGAGACTAGGAATGAAGACCTGGGTTTTCCCTCAAAGGCAAATAAATCAACTCTGGTTCCAGAACTGGCAGCAGCAAGCAGACACAGTGTGCTGTCTCTGTGGCCCTTTCATGCCGCGTGCTCACTTCTGCTCTCAGGACCCTTGGCATCATCGCAGAGGGTGTGCGTACTCCTGGAGACACCTGAAGCCCCTGTCTCCGAGGCTGAGATGCCTCTAGAGGGGCACCTCTGCTCCCCGCCCCTTGCCTCCAGGCCGGGGCATCGTCTTCTGGAACGGGACAGAGCTTCCTTGCTCCGGGTCTCTTCTGCATTCATTCATTGTTTGCCCCACTGTGGCGCCCATTTAGAAAGCAATGCGGGCAAGCCAGAAAGGTGTTGTCCGCATCCCTCTCTGCCATGTCCCCTTCGCAGGCAATGAGCAGCAAGCCGAGCACCCAGTTCGAAGGGTTGAGAAGATGGAAGGCGGTAGCAGTGATGGAAGTGTGAGAGGTGAGAGAAGGGTGGTCAATGACAGAGGAAAGGAGATGAAGGAGCAGGCTTCAGACTCTGCAAGGGACCCTCAGTGGCAGGATAAGAAGGGGTGGGAGTGGGGGGGCAGTTGTAACCAATTTGCCTCCAACTCAGAGTGTGTCAGAGGAGAACTCTGCGCATAGGGTGTCCCATGCCTGATGTTTCAGAGGTAGAGTGCCAGGTCTTTCTTCGGAGGCATCTGTGGATGGACTCACCACCTCCAGCCTTTCCACGAGAAGCCTGGTGCCCTGACTGCTTGCACCACCCAGGGTCTCCCATGGGCAGGCTGCCCTGAACCCCCGGGGAGCCATTGAGAGGGTCTGTCTGTCTGTGGAGGGGAGGGGAGGAGGGGGAGGAGAGTTTCCAGGAGGGTGTCTGAGGGAGCAATAAGGAGAACCTGAAGCCAGGTCCTGGCCTGTGCAGGCACAGACTCAATTTCCTCTTGTGGATAATGGCTCGGTCTGCATTTAGCAGCTAATTAAATGTGTCTGAAAGAAGAACCTCAGAGCCCCATATAGGGTGGCTGTGAGTTGGAGTGGCTCAGTGGCAGTGGGCTGTGTGTTTCAGCTTTGATATAAAGGGGGCGGGGAGGCATTTAAAGAGAGAGCCACATTTCCAGTTTAAGCAGCTGGGTGGTATGTGAAGACATTGGGGGATAGGCTGAAGATTGTGGGCATGTGTTGGTTTACAGGCATCTTTAAGAATATTCAAATAAAGGTGATTAGGTGGATGAGGTGTGTGAAGGTACGAATCTCAGAAACATGATCTGGACCGGCAGTAAACAAGGAGTGAGTGGCATCGAGGTATTTTCTTTCATGCCGCCATCCAGCCTGTAGTCCACAGACCAGCATTCTCGTGACCAGTGCAGCTGTGGTAGTTCTGTGGCAGGGGGAGACCCAAGGTCAGCAGGACCACAGCGCAGGACCCTGCCCAGTCTGGGAGGACTTTACAGAGAAAGTGACGTCTGTACCGAGTCCTGAAGTATGAACAGGAATGTACTTCGAAGTGAGAGAACCGGGATGCAGGGTACAAAGGAGTGAGCTCTCGTGAGGGAGGAGGAAACTGGAGACCCTGAGGTGGGCCCTCCTGGCAAGTCCTAAGCAACAGTACCATCAATCCTACAAGACGCGGTGCCAGATGGAGAATGGATTTCACCATCAAGGTAATTCTTCCTACCCAACATTTCACTAGTGCATTTCACTTCCCCTCTCTTCCTCTCACCTTCTCCGTGTGCAATGTCCCTTTAAAGTGCTTGGGGAAGTTCAACAAGCAGCCATCTAGCAGAGAGGCAACAAGCCTGTATGGAGGAAACACATCAGCCTGTGAGATCATGAGGATCGACTGGATCAGGTCACAGGTACCAGAAGACACCGCTCCCCCCCAAAAAAACAAACATTGCTGAGAATGAGGGGGGTCGGAGCAGAGACATAAAACCCATCTGTAGGCAATAGGACATCTCCTCACAGCAGGGTCTCCAGGAATGGGTGAGTCAACCAGGGTGAAGTATATAGCACTGATGAAACAAACAATAGTCCTCTGGTTCTCTGAGGCTTCCTCACCCCCCACTATCATGAGCCCAGTCCTGCCTTTCAGTTATGGCTAGATCAGAACATGTACACTGGTACAGATAAGCGCTCATGATACACAGAATCCAGGGCAGATAAAACCCTCAGAATCAGAAATGGGAGCAGTGATACCAGGAGGGTAGGTGTAAGATATGAAAACAATAATAATTTATAATTTATCAAGGGGTTATAGGGGTGGGGAGGGACAGCAAGAAGAGGAGCTGATACCAAGGGCTCAAATAGAAAGTAAATATTTAGAAAATTATTATGGCAACATATGTACAAATATGCTTGATACAATTGAAATATGATTGTTATAAGAGCTGTAAGAGCCCCAATAAAATGATTCAAAATAAAGTGTTTTGATGTTCCAGTATATTATCCCCCCTCCATTTTTTTCCTTAAGGATATTTTATTGTGTTTAAGGTAAGAAAGTTAGGTACCTATTTAACAACTTCTACACAGATTGTTCATGATAACAGTTATATTTTTCCACAACATATTATAATTCTCATTCATTCCATTCCAGTTCAATTTCCTTTTTAAAAAAATAATTTCACTGGCATTACCTTACACATCGTACAATTTAATTGTTCAGTCATATTAAGAGGAGCTCTGCAATCATCACCACGATCATTTTCAGAACATGTTCTTCTCATACCCATTGTCATTGGCTCCCCATTTCCCCATCCTCCTCTGCCAGGCCCCTAGGAAATTACCCATCCAGTTACTGTCTATAGCTCTACCTATCCGGGATTTCATACTCAAAAAACCATATCAAATACTAATAGGAAGCAAACAATTACATCAAAAAACCCAACAGCAATGATAAAAATTTAGTCCTTGAACTAACTACAAGCTTTTCTTTCTAGTTGTTGTGCATTTTTGTTTTGTTTTTTGTCAATGGCTTGTTGTTGTTTTTTTTTATTTTGTTGCTTGATTTTTCTCTGTCTTGTTTTTGTGCATGTTATTATCTCCGCAGGTCTGTCTAAATAAAATAGGCTGGATGGACAATCTGGAGGAGAAAACAACAGGACAGATACTGGGGTGGGGGGCATGGGAGAGAGGATTGGAGGTGAAAAGGTAGTGGTGTTAACAAACCCAGGGAACAACAGGTGATCCAAATCGGTGGTGAGGAGGTTTTAGGAGGTCTGATAGGGTGTGACCAAGGTTAATGTAACCAAGAGGAATTACTGAAACCCTAATGAAGGCTGAACATGATAGTGGGACAAGAGGAAAGTAAAAGGAAATAGAGGAAAGAGCTGGGAGGTAAAGGGCATTTATAGAGATATAAATACAGGCATGTACATATGTAAATATATTTATATATGAGATGTGGAAATAGATCTATGTGTATATATGTATAGGTTTAGTATTAAGGTAGCAGGTGGACATTGGGCCTCTACTCAAGTACTCCCTCAATGCAAGAATATTTTGTTCTATTAAACTGGCATTCCATTCTGGACACAATCGCTGAAGACAAAGTGGGTGCATGAGCAAATGTGGTGAAGAAAGCTGTTGGTGCCCAGCTATCAAAAGATATAGCGTCTGGGGTCATAAAGGCTTGAAGGTGAACAAGCTGCCATCCAGCTCAGAAGCAACAAAGCCCACATGGAGGAAGCACAACAGCCTGCCTGATAACAAGGTCCAGAAAGGATCAGTTATCAGGCATCAAAGACCAAAAAATCATAGTGTGCTCACCTCCCTGATAAGATTGCTGAAGGTAACACCAGAAGCAACAAAGCCCACATGGAAGAAGCACACCAGCCTGTGTGATCATGAGGTGTCAAAGGGATGAGGTATCAGGCATCATCAGAATAAAAAAATTGTATCATTATGAATGAGGGGGAGTGCAGAGTGGAGACCTAAAGCCCATCTGTAGGCAATTGGACATCCCCTTACGGAAGGGTGGCAGGTAGGAGATGAGCCAGTCAGGGTGCAGTATAGCAACTATGAAGCATACAACTTTCCTCTAGTTCCTAAATGCTTCCTCTCCACCCCTATCATGAACCCAATTCTACCTCACAAATCTGGCTAGACCAGAGGATGTACACTGGTACAGATAGTAAATGGAAACGCAGGGAATCCAGGGTGGATGATCCCTTCAGGACCAGTGGTGCAAGTGGCGATACTGGGAGGTTGGGATGGAAAGGGGGAACTGATTACAAGGATCTACATATAATCTCCTCCCTGGGGGATGGGCAACAGAAAAGTGGGTGAAGGGAGACATCAGACATTGCAAGATATGGCAAAATAATAATTTATAAATTATCTAGGGTTTATGAGGGAGTGGGGAGTGAGGAGGAAGGGGGAAAATAGGAGCTGATGCCAGGGGCTTAAGTGAAGAGCAAATGTTTTGAAAATGATGAGTGATCAGGGCAATGAATGTACAAATGTGCTTTACACAATTGATAAGTATGCGTGGATTGTGATAAGAGTTGTATGAACCCCCAATAAAATGATTGGGGAACAAAAGAAACTAGAAAATATTAAAAACTGAAACAACTTTAAAACGAGTTAAAAGAGAGATCAAATGATAAGATATTGTATTTTAACCTAACTACATCTGCCATAGCCAACTTTACAATGCTCTCTGTCTGATGACCAGGCTCTCCACATCCCTCAACTCTGCTCAAAAGGAATTCACTGGAGCCTTGATCCACGTGGGGACCCTGCAAATGGGTCGTCCACAGCCTCCTGCAAACTGGGTGTTCTCAATTTAAGCTCTGATACTATTCCATCCTTCAGATTTGGATCTTATTACTTACAAACCTGAGATCGCACAGGCTGGAGTGCTTCTTTCTTCCATGTGCACTTAGTGGATGCCCCACTTAGATGGCTGCTTGTTTGAAGACAAGCCTTTAAGACCCTTGATGCTGTTCTTTCTGATAGCCAGGAAGCATTTGGTTTCTTCATCACACTGTGTTATAGCACCCCTAACTTCATGAGTGATCCCTCCAGGAGGGTGAGCATTGAGCAGGGCCAAATCATAAGAAATAATTGTTTTTAAACTGGAGCCAGAATAAAGGGCAAGCCTCAAATCCATTCATATATCTATGGCATATATATGCCTCTGTTTCACTTTAGAGATATCATTATCATTGTTTGATAGCAAACATTATCAAGTATTAGTTTAGCCAATGGTATAAAATTTTAAATATCCTTGAGAAAAGGAAATACATGGGTATGGGCTACCTACAAACCACAGTGCATGAATTGTTGACTTGTACAAACTAGCTTCTTATGTGACTAGGCACTAGTTACACAAACAATGGAGGCGGTCAATCGGGCAAAATATTCAATAATATTCATTGACAGAGGCAGAACCGTGCCTATAAGATTAATATATGCCACAATAAAGCAAGGAGCAAATGAAAATAATAAGTGCATGGTAGTCCAGAGGCCCCATTCCTTGGGCACCCTCAAGGCAAGAGATCTGATCAAGAGTCCAGTGAGCATCAGCTCTGCACCCTCAGGAGAGCAGTCACCTGTTTCTGTTCACACTAGGGTGTTCCAGCCGTAAATCCAAGGGAGTGTGTCAGATCCATAAGCCTGCGACAGGCAAGTTTGCGGTAATGCCCAGTTTACTTAGTGGGGTTTCCAAATTGAGTCCTTCTAGTGTGGCCTATGAAGAACGCATGCACCCCGAAGGGACAGAGTCTAAAGTCCCAGTAGACTATACTACACAGCCTAGGTCAACAAGGCTGGAGAGAAACTGAGTCAGAGGTGTCCAATTAGGAACGTAGCACCTGGGACAAAGTACCTCTCCCTTTGGGTTCTATAGAAGTATTGCTAAGTGTTTTGTCCCGATGGAGGTTGCGCTTCCCCTTTTTCCTGCCAACAGAACTGCCTTCTCTGAGACATACACGCCCACCTCTCCAATCTTGACTTGAATTTCCACAAAGGTTCACTTCATTCTGTGATGAATCTCTGTTGATCTGGGGTGACGCTGCACGATTCTGCATGGGAGCAACTGAATGGTCTTCCCCATCTCCCTGCATCTGGAAAAACGAACCCCCCAATGAGGTGAGGCCCCCCTCTGTCAAAGCGGTTTTAAGATGAATACAGAAAGGCATGTGGAACAGCTCGTGGACACTCAACCTTGCTGCTTGAGCGACCGACGTAAGATGATTACATGACCTGGGAGCAGAAGCTGGCCTGCATCTGGATGGTCATCCTGCCTGTGGGGGACTCATACGATTTTTGTCTTCTTGTGCCTGACTCACTTCACTCGGCATATTGTCTGTCAGGAACCTCCACGTCATCAGGTGTTTCATGGTTTCAACGTTGTTTTTCAGGGATGCATTATGTTTTAAAAGATTCTTGTCTGTGAACAGAAATTTGCGCTTTTGATTCTCTCAAACTTCTTGAAAATTTGATTTTAGGACAATCCTAGAGAGAAGCTGGGAGCAGAAAGGAAAAAGCATTTGGGTCCTTAAAGAACTGGTAGGAATTTTGGCAAAAGGAAGTTAAGGAAAAGTCATTTGCTTGGCCTCCAATCCTTCACCATTACGTTGATTCTTACTAGGTGACCCTATGGGACTGTGAAGAGCCATAAACGAGGTGTCTGAATGTTTTTGTGAGAGCGGACAACCCCTACCTTCTTCCTGGAAGCGGCTGGTGATTTTGAGCCGCTGACCTTGCAGCTGGCAGATTTGGGGCCCACTGCAGCACCCACTGCATCACCAGGGCTCCCGGGGTACCAGCGACTCCAGCAAAATGTCAAAACCCCACCTACGTCACAGTGTTTTAGTTATTAAACATAAATAAATTATACAGGGTTGTCCAACTTTTTCTGACCCAGAGAAATTCTTTATAAAACCTGGATCTAATTTATCAATATTGCTTGTGTAATGAAAATGTCTCCTCTCCCAAAGTACCTTCTCCTTTCATTTCTTAAACATGTCTTTTGAAGAAACAAAAGCCTTCTTGATTGTAAACAAGAAAAAAATAAGAAGAAAAGGCTTTTTTGATTTCAAAAGACCATAGATATAGATGTACATATAGATATATGAGCGCACATAAAAAACCCAGGGGGCTGGGTTAAGTATGCGGCTACTAACTAAAATGTCAGAGCTTCGAACCCAGCAGCTGCCCTGTCAAGGAAGGATGAGGCAGTCTGCTTCGTAAAGACCTAGAGCCTCAGCAAATGTGTGGGGCACTCCTACTCTGTCCTAGAGCATCACCATGGGCTGGCATCAACCTGATGGCCATGGATGGATGGACGCATGGGCTGGCGTACATCTACAATTTCCTGGGGCTGTCCCCTGACGAGACCTAAAAGTCTTAAGACTTCAGTAGCAAAAAAAAATCAGGCCTGAGTTGCACCATTCTCCACTGAGATGACCTGGGCTTCCTGAAGAACTGGTTGGTTCCAGGGCTGGGAGAGGAAGGTGCAAGCTGACGGTGGAAAAGCAAAAAGCGCTAAAAGGCAAGGAGGGGGTGTGCCCAATCCAGCAACTGAAAGCGCTCCAAATGACCACAGACAAAAGATGGGGAGCAGCAAAATAGTATAGCATTTCATTAATACCAATGAGTAAAATAAATATCTACGAGTCTATACCGAAATAAATGATTGAGTAAATAAATGAGAAGAAGAGAAAACCTTTCCTTAGAAGAAGGCCAGTGAGTGAACATTGTGGAAAGTCAAATGTTACTCTTAGAGACCAAATTGTCGGTTGTTTGCTGGACAGCTCCATTCTCGGTGAGCCTGTTTATGTCAGAGTAGAACTATACTCCATGGGGTTTTTGTTGACTGATTTTCTAGAAGTAGATCTCCAGGAGTGGGCTCGAACCCCCAACCGTTTGGTTAGCATTAAGGGAGGAAGCCATTTTCACCACGTAGGGCTCCTGTGATAAGAATTCCATAGTAGTAACGCCATGGTTGGATCAGCTATGAAGAGAAAGACAGCCAACAAGATGGGTTGACCTTGTGGCTGCAACCATGGGCTCACAGAGAGAGGTGATTGTGAGGAGGACACAGAACCAGACAACGTTTCCTTCTCTTGTGTGTAGAGTTGCAAGCATCAGAACCAACTCAACTGCACCTGAGAACAAGGACGATAGCCGCAACCATGGTAAATATTGCAGACAGAACCTCATGACAAACGATGAAGGCAGCGTATGAGAATTTAGGGAGAAAGAGGATGTTCAAAGAGCCTTCCCTGAAACTTCTAATTACAAGAAGAAAAACAGTAACATTGCAATGAAGAAACCTCACAGACACCTCACCACCAGTAATGAAACAGGTCAACACCACGTACTCTTGTGCTTCCTGGCATAAGTCTCTGAGACAGGCCCATCACCTCTGTGGAAGACCTCCCCAAACTCTTAGCCTTGACTCTAACCACAGGTAGACAACAGACTGACTGGCACTGAGGAACCATAAAACTTACTGACTGTGATGCTTAAAGTTGTGTGTCAACTTGGCTGGGCCATAATTCTCTGTAGTTAGCGGTTATGATACAGTCCTTCCCCGTGACAAGATCCGATATCATGCAATCGCTTCCATGATAGGATCTGCTATGGGCTCTGAAGAAAGCATCGTGTTTTCTTTCAACATCTTTGGACCTTGTCTTTCTTGGAGATTCCCATATAGTTTGGCGCCAACCTTCCCCTGGGCCTAGAAGGTTCTCACCAGGGACCCCAGTTCCACTCTCAGCTCGCTCTAGGTGATCCTCAGATCCCCCCTCTCTGCTTGCTTCTCCCTTGTAAGATAAAAGGTGGAACAGGCACACCCAGGCAGGGAGCTGCATCCTACCCTAATCCCCTTACAGCTGATTGATCACATCAGATTGCAGCATGGAGGATGATTACATCAGCTGGGGTTTCTCTTGTCTTTGTCACTGTCAGGTGACATTGAGTTGGTTCCAACTCGGAGTGACCCTATGCACAACAGGACGAAACCCATCTCAGTCCTGCACCGTCCTCACATCATTCATTACCCACCACCATGACGGGTAGCTACCATGGTGATCCCCATGTTTAAGATAAGGAAGTTGACATTTAGAGAGGGGAATCGAGTTGAGCAAGGAAAGAAGAGAGTCTGAGGCTCCCTGATCTCTGCCCCACCCCCAGACACTGTCTCTCACTTTTGCTCTATGCCCATGCCCACACCTGGCCCAGACCCAGGCCCAACATTCACCAAGCCAGAAAGACAATGCCCACTGCATGGAGGCAGAGCTGCCTCACAGAGAAGCCCGGGACGGGGTCGCACTGTGATCTCCCTGGTTTTATTGGCTGTCCTCTTTATGGAAGAGCACAGGCCTGCCCTGGCACCACTGGCTGAGTTCAAACTATGTGCACCCCCAGGGACTCCCGCCACTTAAACTGAAAAATATAAATGCCACCAGGTCATTTCACAGCGCCCGGACACTGCTTCTTTGGAAAGAAACTGAAACAGAAAAGCCCAGACAGATGGAGAGCCAAGTGACACAGAGAGGAGAGAGACAGACAGGTCCAGAGAGACATGGCCACCATCTGTGAGGACATTTGGAGCTGATTGAGCTCTGGGTCTTTGCCCCTGCTCCCGGAAACAGACTGTTTCTGCCCCCACAAAAAGAGTAAGATGAACCCAGGCTTGGTTCTGCCATGCCAAGCCGAGTCTGATCTATGGGAAACAGCATTGATGTTGCCATGGAAACCAAACGTCTCTTCACCCCACCTCTCCGTTGTTCAGGCACAAGTGATTTGGTGTTTTTTTTAACAAAAGTAGCGTGTGTGTTGCTGGGGGAAAATCATTGAGGATTTATTGCTTCTTCCACATGGCTCGCCGATGGGATCAGAGTGTATTGTGGAGGTGGGGGAAGGATAGCTTGATCAATAGCAGACCCATCGGGTGGTCTTTCCATTTTCCAGAAAAGGAAGCATGGCTCTGTTAATGTGTTCTGACCAATGGATGGCGAGAGTTCCATGGAGACCCTGCTCCTCCTCGGAGTCCACGCAATGTCTGCTCACCCATGGCCCCTGCCTGCAGCCTGGGGTTGAGCCGAGCAGACGAGCAGCGTGAGGGCAGCTTCCTCCAGTTGTTCGGCCAGCGTGTCCAGGAAAGACATGCCAGGAGCTCACATGGCGTCCGTCCTGCCGGACAGTCCGGGGAAGAGGCTCTGCCCCTTGCTTACAGAGAAGGCCATGCGCTAGCTGGTCCTCGCTCTCCAGGATGCTGCTCAGCTAGAGACAGCTGCCCCTCCAGGCCCAGCTCCAAGGCCAGTTTCTCCAAGAGCCCGTGACTCCTCCAGCCCCACCCCAGGATGCGTCTCCCAGGCTGGGCCCTCTGCCCTTCACGCCTCCTGCACAGCTCCGTGAAGCCCACCCATAGACATGGAGCCTCTCAGGAGAGATGGCCGCGGTGTCAGTGAGCAGACTCAAATGGTGTGAAAGCTGGTGTGACACACCGAGCTGCTGTTTCTATACCGACCTCCCGAGTCTCCCGAGGCCTCTGTGACCACCCCGTGTTGTGGTGGGAACTGTTCCCCCAGTTAAGATACACTGAAGTCCTACTCGCCACAAGCGGTGACTGTGAAGATGCTACCAGTCACCCGGAAGGAGGGTGGGTCCCCATCAGTGTGAGTGAGGCCTTATTTTAAAAAGAAGAAGGGACCCAGAGAGATGCTCAGAGGGAAGGCGGCTGTGCGGTGACAGAGGCAGACGATGGAGGAGGCACCTTCAAGACCAGGAAAGCTAAGGACGGCCAGGATCCACCAGAAGCTGGAGGAGGGGAGGCAGGAGCTTCCTCTCGGGCAGGGGCCGGCAAACTTTTGAGAAGGAACAGCCGACCTTTTTCTTCACAGCCAATTAAAAAGTATCCGAGAGCCATAAATACAGCTTTACAAACAAATGACATCACCACTATCTGAATAATATCCTCGGAGTGTTTTCCTGCAATGCTTCAGAGACACAGCGTACTCACCAAAAGAGCCACGTGTGGCTGCCTGTGCCAGGCGAAAAGCCAGCCTGGGACCACCTGGATTCAGACTTGTGGAGGCCAGGGCCCCATGTACATAGAGGAATATCTGTAATCCTTCTCCCCTCTCTTCCACGCTCCCTGATTCTCATTTGCCCACCCAATCCCCAAAAGAGACAGCTTTAGTATATTTTGTGAGCCAACGACATGGGACAGATGTCTGAACATTTGTCCACCAGGCCTCCCGTCATGGACTGGGTGTCGCTGAAAAGAAAATCGAGGGTCTGTGTATTGCCACACCAGCCTGTGGGCCTTTCTGAGTGGGATGCCAGCCGAAATCACTGTCCTGCCCTCCCCAGCTCACCGCCTTCTGGAGAGCCTAGACTACCAGGGCTTGATGGGTTTGGGCAGAGCCGCCCATTGCTCAGGATTCACCTTGTGCCCTCAGCATCCTGAGGCTGCAATGCGGTGGAACCATGGGGCAACCATGGCCCCTTCCCTTTCCACCACACTGCTCTGGCACAGCCCAAGGGAGCACTCAGCCGGGAGCCTCAGCCCTTGGCTCTGCCCAGCGCGAAGACACTTCTCCCGCAGCCAGCCATCTCGATCTATCTAATAAGGTCTGTGAGCACACAGGGTACCCAGCAATGGATAATACGGAGCAGAGGGTCCCTGCCATCTGGCCCCGTGGATGCCTGCTGGTGCCACCTGCCAGCCATGTGACCATGGCAAGTGGCTGCACTGCCCGGCGTCTTCCTTTCCACATTCTAAAATGAGAATGTAGATGACGACCTGATGTCAGTGCTGGTGATGCTGCCCCTGGAGGGACTGTCCTGAGGAGTATCGAAAGGAAGACAGACAGAACTATTCGGATGTATCATGTACCAAGGGGCGGGTCAGACCCGTGGTGGTGCGGTGCGTAAAGCACTCAGCTGCTAACAGAAAGGGAGGTATTTTGCACCAGCCAGGTGCTCCGTGGGACAAAGACATGCCAGTTGGCTTCTGTAACGATGGACAGCCTTGGGAACCCCACCAGGCGGTTCGGTCTCCTGCAGGATCACTGTGAGTCGGAGGTGACTTGGCAGCCACGAGTCTGGGAAGGTTAAAGGGCATGTATATGGCTGATACTGAGACCTGCTGGACAATCAGAAGGCTCACTTTTCTGATCACGGGGGCTTGACGTCCTGAGGCATGAACTCAATTCCTCAGTGTTCACCAGGATCTCCACACAGCAGAGGCAGGTCTCTGGGGAGTAAATAAGTCAGACAAATGGGTTCTAATACCAGCGCCTGTACCACAGCGCCAGGGAAGTCCCTTCACTTCTCTGAGCCTCTGTCTTCTCCTCTGTCAAGTGGGATCAACGGTTTCAGTCCAGAAAGTTCTACTATAATACAGGTGGAGTCACCGTAAATCAGAGCGGCTTCAACAACTGCTTTCCATTCATTCATTCATTCATTCATTGGGTTTCCAAGCTTGCAGCCCCAGTCACCAACAGCCCCCAAGCCCATCTCAACACATGACGATCGATCCCTTGGGGGTTGGCATAGACCTGTGCTCCAGATTTTCCAGTAACTGACTCTGCAGCAGTAGATCCCCCAGTCTTTCTGGTGAGGTACTTCGGGCAGACTCAAACTTCAAACCTGTCCAGGAATCATTGGCAAGACCCCGGGACTCCGCCAGGCTGTGATAAGTACGCCCTGCGCTCAGGATGGAGGAGGCCCCTGTTACCACTAGCTGTCTTCCCCCCGATGGCCAGCTGTATCTGTCGCCTGGCCTGGCTCTTGTCTTGCGGCTGTCTGTTCCCCCTCAGGAGTCTGACCCAGGACTCCAGACTGGGGTGTAGGTGACCTTTATCATTTGTTGCCTGTGCCCAGCACATCTTCCCATCCTGAGAAGGACCTCAACAGATGCCCCCAGGATGCAGGATGCTGCCTGCAGGAAAGGCAGCCAGACGCTATTTGTAGCCCGTGCTTACGGTCTCATTTGCCAGAGGCCAGAGGCTCCCACAGCCAAGTCCCAGGCCCAGCCTGGCACAGCACTCTGCCCTCTGGAACTGTCGCGCCCCCCGCACCCAGCACCTTCCCCTGCAGACTGGCGGAGAAGCAGGTAAGGAATGTGGCAACAGCAAGTCAAGACTCTTAGACACATCTATCTTTATTTGTTTCCTGTCAGAAAATGTCAAGAATTACACCAAAAAATACTCCAGCCTCTGCTACCTACGGACAAAAAAAATACACCACAAAATTATAAAGCGCTCAGCGGCTTGACTACGGACAACTTGTTACTCCGCTTCAGGTGGCAAATGAATTTACAGGTGATCCCAGGGGTTGGGCAGTGTAGGAGAAGGGAGGAAAACCAGATGAGAGCAGTTGGCAGGATAGTTTGAGCTAGACTAGTCTTGTTCCCCAGCAGTTGGGTGTGATGGTTTCGGCAACACAGCAAGTCACAAAATAAAATGCCCAGAGACTGCATTTCCAATGACCAATTTACCCAGTTGGTTCTGGTCCTGCTTGGCCTGATGCCGACACCCCACAGAATGGACCTGCCTGACACACCGTGTAAGAACCACAGGGTGGTCTGCATTGGTCCAGGGCAGTGACGCTGCCACCTTGCCAGGGCCTCTAGACACTTCTGCTGCCAGGTCGCAGTGCTTAGACACATGTGCCCTGCCCACACAGCTAAGTGGGCAAAGACAGGTCCTTTATTTTCGTTTTTGGTGGTTTGTCCCCTCCCCCGCCCTGGCACCCCAATTCCTTTAGAAATGATTGGCTCTCGTGGCACCCCAATCCCTCGGGCCTTCTTGGCAGTCCCTTGAGCTTCCTGGTTCTAGTCTGACTCTGACGGTGGGTGCGACTGTTCCTAGCACGTTGGGAAACAGGAAACAACGTCCTGTGTGAAGCTGAGCGCCTGCGCTTAGAGCCCAGCCGTCACCTATCACCTGCCGTCCTGAGCCTCCTGCCCTCACTCTGCTCGCCTCTCCGTTTCCACCCTTCATGAGGAAGGGCAATAGGCAGGTGTCAATCTAGGGGCGCAGGATAAGACCAAAGCAAATCTGCCCAGTTCTCAATGCGGCACCTCTGGACCACACGTGTGGGTGTGCACGCTGGTGCACCAGCCCAGCTCTAGGGAGGGGCCCCTTCACAGCGCATGTGCCAGAGGCCAGGTCATGTTCCTTTGGGTTGTGCGTGGCCTGGGCTTGTCGATGCTGGCAGGAGGCTTCCTCTGCGGCTTGGCCATGTCTAACTCCCCAGCGGGGAAGCAAAGAGCCAGGCCTCTGGCTCCCAGCCCTCCAGACCCACCGGCAATTCCTCAGCTAAGACACCCGGAGTCCCGGCCCCCAGCCTCCCCTCTGCCTTGTCTTCGCTGGGCCGGGCAAATGTTCTGTTTGGGTCGGGGTGCAGGTTCTCTTTGTTGTTGGTCGCCTTTCTTTCCTTTCTGCTTTCTCACTTTCCTAACACAGAATAAGCAGGGCTTTGAAAATATCTTACATGGGAACCGTCAACACAAGACATGCCTTTGTACATGAGCCTGACTCTGGGACGGATCAACGATACCAAGGGACAGAAAGAAATACCAATTCAGACAACTTCAGTGCACGACAGCTTCAATGAGTGCCTCCCACCCCACCCCATCCCACCCACTCCCTCCCTCCCCCTCCCCCACATCCCAGGAGTACAGTGTTGTCTTGTAACTGGAACTTGACTCAGCCAACCAGGGACCCCTCTCCACCCCCATTCTGGCTGGGGTAGACCTCTAGTGGCCCTGGGTCTTGGGCGGCTTGGGCTCATGGATGACAGCGGCCGCGGACAGCCATGGCCCGATGGCCCGGGCGGTGCTCTGCTTGGCCACACTGTAGTGGCTGATGACCGTGTAGAAGCGGCTTCTGGAGTTGGGGTCCTGGGATGAGTAGTACGCATCCAGGGAGGCCGGGATGCAGCGCTTGTGCTGTGGAAGAAGGAGAGGGAGTCAGTGGGAATTCAGCGGCCTCCCCTGCAGAGCAGCTGGTCTGCCTGGGAGCCACAGCCAGTCATCTGGGGGCCACGCCTTCCCCGACACCAGCACCAGCACCACCATCACACCTGCACTTACTTGACCCTGGAAGAGAAGAACCTGGTTTTGATACTGACTCAAAGCCAAGCATCTCTGCTCCCTGGCTGTGGGGGATGCTCTTGGTACCAAACTAGAAGCTCAGTATCAGTCTTATTTGCTCATCCCCAATTGCTTCCCTGGGGCATTGCCTGCAACCTCAGGGAGCCACCTCCCTGAGACATGACTTACAGGTTGTGTGCCCTCTCTCCCAGGGATGCCAAAAGCTAAGGACTGAGCAATGCTAGGCAAGAAAATCCGAAAGCCCCTTGCTTCAAGGCAGGATGACCCTGGGCTGTGCTTCAGGCTACAGGAGCAGGCTCAGGCTGGCCTTCATATATGGCAAGTGGCCCCGATGCTTCCTCACTGGCCCATCCTGCTTCCCTCTCTCCCAGGATCCTCCTGAAGGCTCTCTGTCCATCAATCACTGGCATGAGAATCTCCATCACAGGCTCTGCTTCTAAGGAGTACAATTTAAGTCAATGGCCCTGGAATAAGTCGCATCTCTTCTCGGAGCCTCAGGTCCCTTTCTTGGTTTCCTGGCTAAAGCACCCTCCGAGGTGAGGAGTAAAGTCAGAATTGCAAGTAAAGCAGTTGACTTCGGATGGAAGGCTGGCCAGATGTAGTGGAGATGGCCAGCTGGCCGACCAGTTTTACTGTTCTCCCACTGTGCGGGGCCATTGTGCGAGGGCAGCTGCCTGGGACAGGGACTACACTTCCCAGTCCCTCCTGGCAGGGATTATGGGACTCTTAGTAGCCAGTGGAATAGAAGGGAAAGGTGACCCATGCCATCTGTTCTGAAGTAATAAGAAGTGGGAACATCTTGTCTTTGCCTATCTACTGCCTAATGGGGGGCTGCTCCTGGCTCCCAGGGCCTAGCGTAGTGACTGTCACCACAGGGGGGCTTTTCCCCCAAGGGACAGCTGGCAGGTCGGGAGACACTGTTGGTTACAACTGGGATCATCAGGCAGGATGGTGTCGCTCTATAGTAAGAAGAGGCTGGGGATGCTGCTAAGCATCCCATTATGTACAGGCCCCACCCACCCCCTTCCAATGAAGGATGTCAGTGATGCTGTGGTTGGGCAAACTTTCCCTGAAAGAAAGCAGAACCCCAGAATTGAAGAGCCTGGGGTCCCGAAGGACCCAAAGTCAGTCATTGGCATCAGCCCTGGGCAACAGCGAGTGAGTGAGTAAGTGAGAACTACGGAGATAAATACATCTCGATTAGGCTAAGCCATTGAGACTGAAGGTGTATTTGATTCTTATCAAGAGAACTTCTTCTGGTCAAGTTGATTCCAATGGATAGCAGCCCTATGGGTGTCTGAGAAGACATGTGTGGCGCCATGGGATTGGCAATGGCTGTGATCTTTCAGAGGGAGTTCTGGTGGCACAGTGGTTATGTGTTGGGCTGCTAACTGCAAGTCAGCAGTTCACAACCACCATGTGCTCCTTGGGAGAGAGATGGGGCTTCTACTGCTGTAAAGAGTGACAGTCTCTGACACCCACAGGGGCAGTTCTTCCCTAGCTTATGGGATCACTATGAGTTCATGTCGAATCAATGGTGAAGAGTTTGGAGTTTTGTTTTTGGGTTTTGGGGGTGTGGGTGATCTTTTAGAAGATCATGAGGACTTTCTTTCAGGAAAAATGTTCAGGGTGGATTTATGCTTCATAAAAGCTTGACCAGATACATAAAACCAAAAGCCAAGCCCACGTGTTGCAGAGCAGAACCACTCCACAAAGTGTTCTCATCTGTGGCTTTTCCGGAGGAGATGACCAGCTCTTTCTTCCAAGGTGCCTCTCAAAACCCCAAAACCCACTGCCATGGAGTCAAACCAACAACTTTCTGGTTAGCAGCCCAGCGCTTAAGCATTTGTAACAGCCAGGGCCTCCTGCATGCGATATTTCAAACAAACTGCAGGGAGGCTGCCGGGCCCATAGATGCCAAGGAACAAGAGGCATTGGCAAGCCCTCCAATCAAAACTGACGGTGGCCTGAGTCACTCAACCTGGCACAAGCCCCTTACCTTATAGACGAATCCTTCCGGGCAGCTGTGGTCGTAGGTGAAGGCTTTATAAACCACCAGGAACACAATGCAGGCGAGGAAAGCTAGGGCCAGGCTGACCAGGATGGTGACCTGCAGGGAGACAGAATGGAGAGGCACATCAGCCACAGCCTGCCGCTCCCATCCAAGGACAGTGAGCAGAGACAGAGGATCTGATAGAGAGAGTCGGGGGCTGGGGGCTGAAGAACAGGTTTGGCCTCAGCTAGGTCGCTGACCTGGAACAAGCACACTTGTAGGCCACAGTTTCCCGCTTCTGTGAACTACCCTTGAGGTCCCCCGGACTCCCCTCCATGTAACCCCCTCCCCTTGTTTTACTGTTCCAGCTAACTGGAGGTGTGTGTGCAAGTGGGGGGGGGAGGGTGATCATTAAGCCATTAGTTAAGATGTTTACTGCCTTCAGCCCCACTCCCACTGCTTAATTACAAACTCAGATGATTTCCAACTGCTTATTTCTCCTCCACTTGGCATCTAATAGACGCCCGAAACACAACATGCGGGCTGAGTCTCTCCTCTCCTGCCCGCTCCAGCTGCATCTTCCCCATCCCTAGAAAGGTCAAGTCCACCTCTGCCTCCACTGAGATCAAAGCTCTTACCATCATGTCATCCCGGCCTCTCTCTCCTCCCCCACGACCCTCCACATCCTGCCCAGCAGCAGAATCTACCCATGCTGCCTTAAAATTATATCAACACACAGCGACAATTGTGGAGGAAACATAGTGAGAAAGCGCCCTTGGATTCGCGACTGGCTAAATTTGATCTCAGGAATTCTGAAGGTGTTGCTGGAAGAACCCAGTCCCTGGAGAAGGACATCTAATTTCATAAAGTAAAGGGGTCAGCAAAAAAGAGGAAGGCCATCCATCCGTGGGATAGATGGACACACGGCTGAAACGATGGGCTCGAACGTGGAAACAATTGGGAGGATGGCGCAGGGCTGGCCGGTGTTCCCCTCTGCTCTTGTACACGAATAAGGTTTCTGTGGGTCAGAACCGAGTCCGTAGCATTTAACAGCAATGAGGCCACTCCAGAGGGCAGCGGAGGGGTGGCAGAGCACTGCCTGCCAAAAAAAGGCACCAATGGCCCCATGACAGCAGGCAGAGGCATGGCAGTGTACCTGTGTCCGGGGCACCACTGAAGTGGGGCGCCAAAGAGCGCTTTCTCTTCACCACTGGCGTTTCCATTGCCCGCTGTGAGAGTGCAGTACTTTCCCTCTGACTTCAGAATGTTCCTCCCCTGCTGCTTCCCTCCCCCTGCTGTCTACCACTGGGGGCTGCTCAGCCTCTGCGCCCCTAGCTGCTCCTGCCCTGCCCAGGCCTCCCAACCTCTTCTTGGCCACCGGGGACTATTTTCTCCTGATGTAACCTTCCACCCAACTGCAGCCCTGCCAGTCCTCATTCAAAGCCATGGGCAGGGACACTGCCCCCCGGGCTCTGCTGGAACTCCGTGGCAGGGACAGAGGAGGTGACAACAGAGGGTGACTCCTTAGAAGAGTAAAGGATGTCGCAGGAGGAGGAGCGTGAACGTCCTGAGCAAAGGAACTCACCCTGCCAGTCAATAGAAGCTGGAGAGAAGAGGGCTGAGCCTAGACACCGGACAGGGTTTGGCATGGTGGGCCCAGAGGGTAAACACGCGACGTGCGGGGACGGAGACTGGGGCTGGGGTGGGTGGGAAGAGACCAGGTTTAATAAAGGATCAGTCTCAGAAACTTGGACTTGATGCAGCCCAAAGGCAGCAACAGGGAGCCCCCGAAGGCTCTGAGAGGGAAAACGCACACGATCAGAAGGATGCTTTGGAGCAAGGTCTCTGGGCAGTACAGGTGAGGTGTCGGGGGACCAGGGTGGGGGCTGGTGATCCATTGGGGTGACCCGTGGGAAGGAGCCTTCACTGCACCATGGTACCAGTGCTCGGCTGTGGGCTGAAAAGCTGGGAACGCACCAGCAGCCACATGGGAGAGCGGCTTCCTAGGGATTTACAGCCCGGGGAATCCGTGCAGCAGTTCTGCTCTGTCCTGCAGGCTTGCTGCTGGGAGGGGAAGTCTATGTAATGGCAGATGGAGGAGAGGTAGGGGTGAGCAGTGGGGGAAAGGAGCCAGCCATCTGAGAAGGTCTAAGAGGTGAGTGGAGTCCCTGGGTGGTGGGTTGCTCGGAGGTTCGAGCCCATCCACCTTGGAGACTTGGAAGAAAGGCCTGGCTATCTGCTTCTGAAAAACCAGCCACTGAGGACACACGTGGGTGTTGTCAGCAGGGAGAGTCACCTGACCTGCAGGCAACTGGGGGGTTGCTCCGCTTTGCTTGGGGCTCGCTTTGTTCTCCACGTCCACAGCCCGCACTTTCCTGAATTCAGGCAACCCTCCGCATTCACCCCTGAGCTCACTGACTTGGTCCTGCCCCCCAACCCCCCAGAGCTTCCTCTCCCCTCCAGGTGGGTATGGGGAGTGAGAGTCACCTCCCTGTCCCCACCGCCCCGCCCCTCCTAGTTTAATCCCCACATCGAAGTCCCTGCTATGAAGGGGTGGCTTTAAGCTCCAGGCAGAGAACCCCCACTTCCCTCCAGAGCCCAGCACGCAGGAAAGCCAGCCTCCACATCGATATTTATTGACTCGGTTTATATAACCTTAGTCCTCGGAGATGCTCTGAAGCCCTTGGTTTCACCTCTTGAATTTAACAACGCAGGACTAGAAATAAACAACTTGTTAATTCTCCGATATTGGATTTGAGTGTTTCCTTGGCGCAGTGATCCTCACCACATTAAATACCCTCCCTGTTCCCCACCTTCCTGCCTGTTCCCACACTCATTCCCCGGTCCTTTCATGCATGCCATGTCTTCAAAGGGCCGTGAGCCTGATATGACGGCATGGCACAGTTCTTGCCACAAGAAGCCTCCCAGTAAGTGGGGGGGGGGGGAATCAGACAATGAACCAGCAAAGAACCTAAAAATAATTATAAACCGAGGACCACACAGGACGCTGGGACAGAGCCTCCGGGAAGGGAGGGGAAAGGGAAATCTAAAATAAGATGCCCTGCATCATGCAAGCCCCCAAACTGCCGCCCTCTAGTCCATGTGGACTCGGCAGCCCTGTAAGACAGGGTGGAACTGCCCCTGTGAGTTTCAGACACTGTAACTCTTCACAAGACTGGAAAACCCTTTCTTTCTCCGGAGGATGCAACGGGAGTTTGGAACTGCTGAGCTTGCGGTTAATGGCCCAACTCATAACCACCATGCCACCAGGGCACTTTCTGAATTATGCAGGTGTGCCCTAAATCCAATAAAAGAGGCTTTATAAAGACATACAGGGGAGAAGACAGATGGAAGAGGAGGTGGGATTGTGAAGAGGAAGACAGAGGTGGGAATGGATGCAGCCACAAGCCAAGAGCTGTCTGGAGCCACCAGAAACTGGCTAAAGAAGGATCTTCCCCTGGAGCTTCCAGATACAACACTCCCAATGCCTTGACCTTGAACTTCTGCCATCCAGAACTGCTGCAGAATACATTTCTATTGTTTGAAGTCACCTAGATTGTAAGCCTTAGGAAACTAATATAAAGCCCTCGCACAGACCCTGGAAGATGTTTTACAAATATCAGCCACTTCAGTTATCCATGTTATTACTCCATTCCTCCTTACATGCCTCCAAAGCGCCAGCCTCACACGCGTGCTTACATTTGAACCCATTGTTGCAGCCACTGGGTCCGTCCACCTCACTGGGGGCCTTCCTCTCTTTCGCTGTCCCTCTACCAAGCACGATGTCCTTGCCCAGGGACTGGTCTCTCCTGACAACATATCCAAAGATAGTACACGGGCTCATTAATACCCCCACTTCACAATGGTGAAACTCGGGCACTGGGGCCTTCCAGAATGAGTCTGCAACCACGAGGTTATTGAAGTAGTAGAGGCAGATTGGAGCTCTGGAATCTGATTCTAAATCCTTCAGACCTAATTTCTGCTTTAGCAGGAGATACACATCACCCCCCTGTCCAGGCGCACCCTGTGCCTGCAGGAGTACAATGAAGACGCCATGCGCGAGGTGTAATATAAACACGCTCTAAGAGGACATGGCCCCACTGACTCCGGAACCTCGGGAGTTAGGAAGGGAGTGGAGAATAGCAAGGATCCAGCCAGGGCCTGCCGAGCCAGGGTGCTGCTGATGAAGGCCCCTCGTCACTCCAGGAAACAAGACCCTCACCAACATCCATATTCTGCCGCGCCCAGCACCACAACGCCCAGTCAACAGCCCCTTTATGGAGATGGCAAGCCCTGGGAAGCTCGGTGCAATCGAAGCACTCACACCGGGGAAAGCAAATGATGCAGAGATAACATAGAAGTGCCTGACATCCATTCAGCTTTCGAATGTGGCAGCCGGAACCACCAGAGACAGAATTAGGCCGCCAGGCGCTTTGTTCCTGGCTTGACCCCAAAGAGCCTGACAATAGGACTTGAGTGGGAAGTGTAGGGGGATCCCAGCCTCAGTACATCCTGCCCAGCCTAGACCACACCTCCACATTTCCCCAGCACCAAGCAGCGGTGGAGCAGGGAGACTGTCTAGGCTGGAGGGAAGCCCATTTCAGTCTCTTACTCACTGTGACCCTGGACAAGTTCTGTGGCTTCTATAATCCTCCACTTACTGTTCTTCAAAACAGGTTGGTGTAGATGGCTGCCTCCCATTGGCTATTGTAAGTGTGAATGAGTGTGTGCATGGAAAGCACCCAGGAGGGGCCTGGCTCGTGGCATATGTCCAACAAATCACAGCCCCCAACTCTGTGAGCCCAAGCAGAGGGCCTACATGCATCCCACCGTTTCACATCGGTAGGACGTATGGGTGTGCCTGTTTGACCGATGGTGTGTCAAGGGCAATGAGGATACCTCTGCAGAAGCCAGGGGCAGGAGAAGGATTTGGGCTTTGTCCTACTGAACTCAGAAGCCCAGCTGCCTGACCCTCCTTCATATTGCCTGCTTCTGTTAAACTTCACATTTTATTCAAAATGGTTGCCTTAGACAAAAATGACCCTGGGAACCCAAGAGGGAAAACACCCGCCAAACAACTGCCGTTTTCACATACTGGCTTCTTGATTCTTGTTAGCACGCGCATGCATCCCAGTGGAAGTCTGGTTCCTTTGCTTCCATGCCCGTCACCCCTCCAACCATTTAGGACCATACAGACCAGGCTGACACGCTGGGCCGGGACCACCCCAGAACTTAGAGGGGCCTCCATGTGCCTCTCTGTACAATGGCCCTAACTGATTATGCTCACCACACCCAACTGCCAGCAACGCACCAAGATGGCCAATGCAGAAGTGCCATCTGTGCCGAGCTAAAGTGGTAATGGAGGCTTGGTGGCATCATCGCCATGGCTGTGACTCTCATAGTCCGTGTGTCACTAGGGGTGGGGTCGGTTTAACTATTTCCTCTGCACCAGGACCACTGGTGTTACCTTGTATCACTGTCCCTGTGACCTGTCCTTCGCAGCAGACTTTCCTCTACGGGGCTTACTGATGATTAATGTAAATGGGTGACGAAGCATCTCTGCGTGGACCATCTCTGCTCAGGCCTCCCCCATTGCCTCTCGGCATGCTGGTGACCCTGCCCAACTCCAGTCCCCTGGCATAAGGCTGAGGAGTGACAGCGATGTCTAGGAGACCCACACCAGACAGATGCCAAGCCCTGCACTCAGCTACCCCTTGGTCTGCTGCCACACCCAGAGAGCAGCATTCCAACACGCTTTGAGGTGTTCTCCCAAACCACCCTCGCTGCCATCACGCCCATGCCGACTCATAGCAGCCCTATGGGACCTGGGCGAGCTGCCCCTGCGGCTCTCCGGGCTATAACTCTCTATGAGCAGAGAAAGCCCCAGCTTTCTCCAGAGGAGCACCCGGTGCTTTCAACTGCTGGCCGTGTGGCTAGCGGCCTAAGCCGTCACCACTGTTCTTCTGGCTTTTCATGGGGAGCGGCCAGGGGCTAGCATCCCACGCTCACCAGGTGCTTCCGTTGGTACTAGACAGATTGCCTCACTGGATCTCACCCCGAAGCCTAGCGAGAGAGCATGTTACCCTTCCTGGTGTTCAGAGGGAGAAAGTGAGGTTGGGAGAGTTGAGCACATTGTCAGGAGGCTCAGCCCATCAGGAGGAGCCAGACCGAGAAGCAGGTCTGTCTGGATTAAAACTCGTTTCTTTCCCCGGGACTGCACTGTCTTCTCCAGCTAGCCCCTACCTCCCTGTATCAACTGACACATCCTCAGGAACACCGCACGAGTGCTCGAACACACACACACACACACAACTTTTCCTCTAAGTAAGGCCTCTCCGGTGGGGCTCCGAGGCTCCAGAAACCAGCCTCTCCCTCATGTTGCTCTGGGCAGAGCCTGTCCCTTGGTGCCCTCACCCAAACCCACCCACCTCTGCCCCGCCCAGAGACCCACCTAGAGCAGGGTTGTGTGTCACCTGCAAAGGTACGGGTTACAGTCCCGGGAACTCAGTGGCAGCTCACTTCATCCCGGCCAATCCGCTGTCTGGACAGAGCTGGCCCTGGCATCTCCCTGGAGACAGGGCCCTGCCGCCCAAATAGCCTGCTCCATTAAGCCACGTTCATTCCTCAATCCTCTTTCTTGGCAGAAGAATTGATTTTTTATAAAAAATCAGGTCAGCAAAATTGGTTTAGAAAATTAGAAATCGTCTTCTCCAAGTTCCAATGTGTGGCTCTGCTGGGCATGTCAGCAGGGGTCGGAGGCAGATAAACTGCTCCGTGTCTTCCTGTATTCCCTGCAAGAGTGGCAGTGCATGCCTGCCAGCACTGCAATCACACACACACACACACACACACACACACACACACACATCCCCCAGTAGCAGCTCCACTGCTGGAAACTTCTTGGCCACAGCTAGTGGAGCGGAGGGCGGTGTGTGTGTGTGTGTGTGTGTGTGTGTGTGTGTGTGTGTGTGTGTGTGTGTGTGTCTGTGAGAGAGAGAGAGAGAGAGAGAGAGAGAGAGAGAGAGAGAAATGCAGGCAGACAGCAGGTGGGATTTCTGCCCCCTCCTAAATGTGCTTCCTTTGTCTTCGGACAGGAAAGCACTTCCACCCGATCCTGTACCGCTTCATGCGTCCTGCACATGCACACATGCGCCCAGACACACATGCCCACTCTGTGTTTACTGGAGACTCTGAAGACAGTTTCACGGAAAGGGGCTACAGAGCAGGCCTGACTGCTGCTCTTTCAATGGACCACTTGCAAGGTGGGAATGTGGTCACTGGCAGGGTCTCCCCCATTCCAGAACTGGGAACGGGGGCGCCTGGTGCCCACACTGATGGCATAAATAATATGGTTTGTGCCGAACACCTGATTTCCTTCCAGGATTCGGTTAGGTGCCAGGCATGGGCTTCCTCTGTGGTCAGGCTGAGTAAGTACCTTGGGCATGTCAGTAGAAGAACAGAAGACAACGCATTGGTGTGTGAACACAATGAAATGCTCCGCATCACTAAAAAGCAATGATGAGACCACAGGCCACCTCATGACATGGGTGGACCCAGAGGGCATGCGCTGAGTGAAAGAGGAGGCCACTGCGACTGGAGGGCACGACTTAGGAGGGTTCCAACGTCTGGCAGGATCAAGCAATGGGCTAGACAGTTACCGGCAACTAACTTGGGTGAAAGGACGACTGGTGGCCCACAAGAGGGAGACAGGAAATCAAGAAGGGGGAAGGGTAAGCTCTCAGGGGGTTAATTAGTAGTTTATAAACTGTGAAATACACAGTGGATGTAAACCCCACCTAATTTACAAGTTTAAAATTGCTATGAAATATGTCGATAAAGGTGTGCTGAAAAATCTCTTCATTAAAAACAAGCAAACTCTGGGCATGGAGTCTCTAACAAGGCTCCCTGGTAGATAATGTGCTGCCGCCACTCCTGGCTGGGGAACGGAGCACTCCGCAGGGAGGGGACTCCAGCAGCTGTCCCCTGGTTTCCCCTGACTTTGTCCCGGGAGCCTTTTCCTGTGGCTGATTGTGCTTGGCGTCCGGTTGCGATAATAAAGCATGATGGTGAGTGTAAGTAGAAGCTGAGTCCCCTGGCCTCCGAGCAAACCACCAAACCTGGGCTGACGCTGGAGTTTTCCCCTTCCCGGGCTCCCTCAACGAGAGGGGCTGTGCATCTCATTTTCAGAATGCTGTGTCTCAAAGGCCGGCTCCAGGCTCTCCCGACCCTCCCCTTTGCCCTGCCTGCCCCCAGGGCCCAGGGCCCACCACACCCCAGCTGTAGCATCATGCCTCGTGGGCTAGGGGGAGGGCATGAGATTGATTCTTTCTGCACTGGAAGGGCAGGGCCATCTCTTTTGGCACCTGTCTCTCTCTGCCGCCCCCCCCCCCCTACCCCTAGCCATCCTTGAAAATCCTGCTACTCGAAATTAGGAAGAAACACAGCTTCTGCTGCCATCTGCCGCACACTGTCCCCTGGTGGTGGGGATCACAGTTGGGACTGGCTGGTCCTTGCCCTGCAGAGGTAGGCTCCTTCTCTGGGATTCTCCTTGGTATCGGCAGCCTCCAAGTTGGCCCCAACATATGGGGACCCCACGCACAATAGAATGAAGTGTGGCCCAAGTTCTGCACTATTCCCATGATTGGTCAGGGAGCTGATCATTGTCACTGGATGGTGTTTGGGAGTAGATCACCAGGCCTTTCTTCTGTGGCACCTCCCAGTGGGTTTGAACCACCAACCTTCCGGTTCATACCCAAGCACAAACCACCGGTGCCACCTCAAAGCCCTCCCTCCCTTATCACACTGTCCATGGGGGTGAGTATACGCTGACTCCCACGCAGCCGCACCAGCTCCTCTGGCTCGCCCTTAGGGGGAGGGGTTTCAGTGAAGGTGCTCTCTGTTCCACCTGTAAGTTGGACGTACCCTTAGATGGCCTCACAGCAGCTATGGGTGCTTCCCAACAGGAAGCTCTACTCTGAGAAAAACGGGGAAGGGACAACAAACAGTCCAAACCCGAGGGAGAAAGATGTGACAGTCGCTCACATAGCGATTCACAGCCTCTGACACCCGATGTACACGTTGGAGAGGATGCCAGTGGGTGGTGACAGACAAGGACTTTGGCTTTGAAGCCAGAAGTAACCGTGACCGTGACTAGATCCCAGACCCATTACCCTTTGGACTGCTATTACATTCCCTGGACAGCAGTTTCCTCGTCTAGAAATTGGGGCCCTGATAGCTAGCTACCTGAGGCACTGATGTGAAACTGCACAAAGCCCCGAGCAGTGGGGGGGGGGGGGGAGAGGCCCAAGGCGAGGCCTGCCTGGGATCCGGCCAGAAGGAATGTGTAGTCTCACTCTTCCGGCCCTGCCCTCCGATCCCATGGCTCCTATACTTTGAACTTCATTTTCCCCAGCAAGCAGACTACATTCATTAAACACTAATGAACCCATTATCCTGCTTGGAATTCATCCGGCTCATATGCATACCTATGAATAGGAGAGAGCCATGTGATCAAAACAAAAGACACGCACGTGCTGTTTTCCTTGGTCTGCTTGGCCTAATAAGAAGCCGTTGGTCCTTTGGGCTGTGAAGTGTTTGGACGCAGCCGAAGGTGGCTGTCCCTCCTGGCCAGCGCTGGTCTGGACCAGAGCAGGCACAGAGGACAGGCACGCTCTCTGGTTGCAACAACACCCCTTTCTGTCTACACAGTTTGGGGCATGTTCTGTCGTAGCCCCAGGCTGGCTGGCACCATTCATAAAATGGGGTGATCACTAGCTCCCCGAGATGTTGATCCAGAGGACCTGTCTAGCTTTGTCTGACACAGTGACGTGTTCAGCAAACCACTGCTCGGGGAATGCACCATGCTAACGGAGACACTATCTCTCTCTTGGGTGGAAATGTCAGGATGGACCCCAAGAGTGGTCATGTGTCCATGGTCTTATCTGCTGCCCGTGTTTACATTTCATTCCTCCTTGGTTAGTGGGGTCGGTTCCCAGAGAGAAAATTGGCTTTGTCTAGGGCCCATGCTCCTTCAGCCCAGGATGATTGGATTGGGAAGGCTTTTTAAAAAAATCATTTTATTGGGGGCTCGTACAACTCTTATCACAATCCATACATACATCCGAGCACATTTGTACATTTGTTGCCAACATAATTCTCAAAGCATTTTCTTTCTATTTGAGCCCTTGATATCGGCTCCTCATTTTACCCCTCCCTCATGAACCCTTGATAATTTATCAATTATTATTATTTTGTCATGTCTTACACTGTCTGACGTCTCCCTTCACCCACTTTTCTGTTGTCTGCCCCCCAGGGAGGAGGTTCTATGTAGATCCTTGTGATGGGTTCCCCCTTTCCACCCCGCCTTCGCATTGGGAAGGCTTGCAATGAACATTAGAAATTATTGCACATCATTGTCTCCTGTTATGGTTCAGTCAGCCCCGTAACCAGAGTCAAGCACTGCGCAGTCCTGCACCCCCCATGGTCCGATGCTGAACAGATCTCTGAGAGGCACAGGCTTTCAATGAGTTGATTTTCAGAAACAGGTGGCCAGGCCTTTCTGCCTCGTCTGCCTGGTCTGAAACCTCTGCCGAATCCAGAACCAACACACAAACCTCGACTGGCAGCCCGGTGGCGGCTCTGCGTGAGGTACACTGACCACGAATGGAATCCAAATCTTCCACCTGGAAGGTGAGGGTGCTCCTGCAGCAGCACCCATGTCCCCAAACACTGCCCCGTCACTGTCATTTGGGGGTGACGAATAATAATGTTTAAAACGAATACTATCAGGTAGTTCTTATCATGTTTCCTGTTTGACGGGGCAAGAACTTGAGATCCAGAGGGGCTAACTCAGATTCCTAAGGGTCCTCAAATAACAAGGGTACCAGCGGCACAGTGATGAAAGTGCTGGGCTGCTAACCGAAAGGTTGGCAGTTCAAACTCACCAGCCAATCCAGGGGAGAAAGCTGTGGCTGTATGTTTCCACGAAGAGTGGAGCCGTGGAAACATGGTGGGACAGTGGGCCCCTTCCCTACAGGGCTGCTGGCTGTCAGCCCCAGCAATGGGGCTGGGATGCAAACAAGGACTGACTACACTCGGGCTTGAAGCCCAGTGGAACCCAAAGGCTATCCCATGCCCTCCGCTGCTTTCCCAGTGGCTGCTCCTGGAGGGGCTGTTGGGGACCCAAAGCTTCTCTCCCATCGCCAGGCTATGTGTGCTCCTGCTGTACAGAAGGTCCCTATGCTTGTCACAACCGACTCCATGGAACTCACAGCCTCGCCCTTCTGCAAGCCCAAATGATTGCAGCACCACACTCGGGTCAGCTCCCCATGGGGGGTGGGGGGTAGGGGGGTAGAGGGGATGAGGTGGAGAATGATCCATATGAAAGAAGCCCGTTTCCCAGGGTCCCAATGAATCCTGCTAAGTAAATTGCCTTTTGAAGGGAAAATGAAACATCTGCAGCCTCAAACTTTATGGCAGTCATAATTCAAGAGTCCCTTTCAGAATCCAGAGAGCACAGCTCCCCAGGGGAAGCAGGGGTGGTGTGGGAGCCTGATCACGGAAGGACGGATAAAGAGCCAGGGATTCATTCCTATCAGTGCAGCCCTTGAAAGAGAAAGAGCGCAATTTAAATCGGCTCATTCCAAAGCAGTAACTCATTCCCAAATGTAATGTGCTGTTGGCATAATCATTAGAAACAAAACACGAGCGAGCATCTGAGGGCCCTGCCAGTGTCAGGGATAAATCGTTGGTCCTCTGGAAGTGTTGGGTTTGTTTGTTTGTTTGTTTCTTGTAAAAGTTCCCATCATCATTCAGTGTGGGCCAGAGGAAATGAAGGGTGTTAACAGTGAGCCCCACACAGGATGAAGGCGCCAAGGCTAGTCCACGATGGTGAGCGGCATCTTTATAAAGCTGGCTGGGCAAGCACAGATGCAGGTGGGAAACTGAGACTCAAGCATGTGCTGCTGGAACCAGCCTTTCCTGATCACCTACTGTTTGCAGCAGGGACCAGACAGAAGCATAAGGAGGGATGAGGGCTCGGGGTGAGGTAGCAGGTGGACTAGGCACTGAAGGAAGAGGAGGTTGTCTCAGCTGCCCCACCCAGATGGTGGCTGTCAAGGGCAGAAGGTAGCTCAGTTGCCTAAGGATTTAAAGAAAGAGCAGGGATCTCTACATTCAAGTGGAATGTCCCAATTTCTGATTGGGGGCAGCTGACACAAGCAATGCCTTCTTTCACTTGGTCATGTTAAGCCTTTCAAGAGACTTGTAAACTTTGTCTTTTCATTTTATTTTATAGAAAATAAAGTTCTTGGAGTGGAAACCCAAAGCCCATCTATAGACAATTGGACAATTGGACATCCCCTCACAGAAAGGTCACAAGGAAGGGACGAGTCAACTAGGGTGCAGTATAGCACCAATGAAACACTCAACATTCCTCTAATTCTTCAATGCTTTTTCACACACACACACACACACACACACACACACACACACACACACCAGTTCTACAGTTCTACAGTTCTACCTTAAAAATCTGACTAGACCAGAATATGTACACTGGTACAGATAAGAGCTCTTGACACGGATTCTAGGGCAGATAAACTTCTCAGGAACAGTAATGGGAGTAGTGATACCATGAGAGTAGGAAGAAGGTGGGGTAGAGGTGGGAGAAAGGGGAACCAATCACAAAGATCAATGTATTGACCCCCCTCAAGGGGGATAGACAACAGAAATGTGGGTGGAGACAGAGTACAGTGGAACACATGAAAATAATAATCATTTATCAAGGGTTCACCGGGGTGGAAGGGGAGGGGAGGGAGGGGAAAAGAGGAGCTGATACCAAGGGCTCAAGTAGAAAGAAAATGTTTTCAAAATGATGATGGCATCATATGTACAAATGTGCTTGATACAATTGAAGTCCATAGACTGTTATAAGAGCTGTAAAATCCCCGAATAAAATGATTTATAATAAAAATAATAAATTGTAATCATCTCTAAAAACCGAAAAGAAAAAATGAAAGTTTCAAAACTGATGGGTTCAAGGTCAAGTCAAAATGAGGATTGACCCCATCTGGCCCAGGAGAAAGGTGAGCAGGTGGAAGGTAAGGTGGGAAGTGTGGCCAGCGTGGGGTGATTGCACAGCCACTCACGGTTGACATGAATGGGCATCTGGGTCAACTAGTGTCTATGGAAGAGTAGGAGATAAAGGTGCCCACGTGCACATGCACAAAACATTTCTGGTGTGCTCTGATCGTGTCTTCCACAGACCTACGTCCTAATCCCTGGGACCTGGGAAGGTAACCGTGTTTGTGAACAGATTTTTCATAGATGTCGTTAGTTTAGTTAACATGGTTTGTCTTTATGAAAGAGAAGAATCACACCCACAGGGAAGCCAGCCATGTGAAGATAGAGACAGAGTGGAAATGATGCTGCACAAGCCAAGGAATGCATGGCGCTACCAGCAGTTAGAAAAGGCAAAGATGGATCTTTCCCAAGAACCTTCCAGAATCTTTTATGGGAACCTTCCATTTCTGTTGTGTAAAGCCATTTACTGTGGTCCATTGTGCTCAGTCCTAGGAAACGAATGCAAATTCCAATTAGGACCTGGCATTAATCAAACTCTTGCTACCAGCCAGGCACTGTGCTTTATGCACATTTTTTATTAAGGGCTCACAACAACCATTGGACCAAGATGTTATAGTCACCATCAGGCTTTTGAGAAAACAGACTCAGTAAGGTGAGGGGGTTTCCTAGGCTTGCCCCACCATGCAAGGCTCCAGCCTCTTCTCCCTGACCCGTGTTCAACACAACAGAGCCTTTCTCTGGGCTGGGCTGTTGGAAAGAGTCCTGGAGTTTCCATAGCAGCCTTGTCCATCACCTTGAGTTTGGAGAGCCCTCACATCTGGCTGCCACTACCAACTTCACTGTAACGGTCACATTAGAAGGTACTGGGTACAGTGTGAAAACAAAACCCTCGGATCATAAAAGAGACCATGCTTCTTGATCATAGAGACTGGCAGAAATCCCCAGGACTATGGCCCATAGTCACTCTTTAGGGCTGGACCTGAAGTCACACGTGTGGCTCAATTTTCAATCCAACATTAGACAGGATTATAAGGGGAATAATAACATGATAGAGGTACACACACTTTAGAATAATCAGCCATTTCAGACCAAAAGGGCAGTTTTCTCCCAAGGACGATGTCCAGAAGCATTAGAAAAGGAGAAGACTTGAAAACAGGGAATCCAGGAGGAAGCAGGATGAGCGATGCTGCATTGTGGGGATGGCAATCCACGGCATGCAACAAAATGTGTATGAATTGTCGAATGGAAACCCGATTGGCTCTCGAAACCTTCACCATCCTCCCCCTCTGCTACCCAAAGAATAGACTTATTATTAAAAAAAGTACAAATATTTGACTAATGAAAAAATTTTAAACGAAAGACGCAAGAGTAGAAAAGAATGTCTTACAAAGGTTACCAGGGTCATTCCAGGACACGTTGCACCATTTGAAACTCAATGAGGTGAGATTTGCTAGTTTTACAGGATGGATTACATCTACAGATCTGACCCACATGCCTTGAAGCAGGCAGGTCAGACCGTTTGCTTACTGCCCCAGTAATTATGATTTTAACTGAGTATTATGATAGCAAAAGGGTGTGTAGGTAGGAGGGCAATGGTGGTGAGATTGTAGCATTTCCACCTACCATTCAGGAGACCAGGGCTTAATATCCACTAATACACCTCATGCCCAACCAGCACCCATCTGTCTATGAAGGCTTGGGTGCTGCTATCAACCTCAACAGACCAAGGTGAAAGGCCTGGCAATCAATTTCTTCCTGAAAGAATCAGCCAAAGAAAACCCTATGGGCCACAGAGGTCCCACTGGCAATGGACCACAGGATGCTGTCAGACTGGGCAGCGCTGTATGGCGGGCATTGCTTGCGGAGTCAGCCTGGGTCAGGGAGGCAAACCCGCCGGCAGCTAACAGCAATGGCACTGGTTTAGATATCCTCCTTAGGGCATCCCCTGTGAACCCAGGAACTTCCTGCCCGCCACTGCCAGAGGGGGGTGACTGAGAATTTGGCTTAAGTTCATCCAGATGAGCCCTAGTGAACTTGCCCGTGCCTGAAACCAGGCCTTTGGGTCTACCCACTCATTGGCTCCCAGCTACAAAAGCACCCTTCTGCTGGATATGATTCTGATGAGACAAAAATGAGAAACCCACCCGATAGGCAATGGGCTGCGCATGGGACGCCTCCAGCAACAGTAGAGCCAGGAAGCTAATGAGATCCCCTTCTCAGCCGAGCGCCTGCAGGGTGGGGCGGGGGGAGCGGGGCGTGGGGGTGTTCCTTCAACTGGAAACGCCTCCCATTTCTTCCCAGCGGCCCCCTCAGGATGTGTGGCTACCGTGACTCGTGGAAGGGGCAGCCTCATGTTCTCTGTGGGGCCCCAGCTCCACTGCCGGGCTCCCCACACACAGTGGGGCAGGCGGCAGGTTTCGGGCCAGCGCCATTGCCTGGACAGGGACCATAAAACAGGACGGGCTTGGGAGCTGGGGTGCGCACAGAGCTCGGAATGTCCCTAGCTCCAGACTCTGTGGAGAGAAACCATGTGGAGCCTGCTGGAAATGCCGGTGTCAGAGTCTCCCTGTGCCAGATCTGGAATGAACTATCTGCTCCCTGAGGGCGGAGGCCTGGAGGATCCATGTCAGCGGCCCCTTCATCGACCCAGGACTTGGCTAACGCTGGCGCTCGATAAATCTGAGCTAAGTAAATAAGAGCCACCTAACTCGTCTCATCCATCTTCTATCGTATGACACCCACGTCTCTCTGCAGAAATGACTTCAGGCAGCTTACTGGCGGACTGCATGATTTACTGAGCGCTAACCTGCGTGGAGTACTTGCAGTGTGCCAAGCGCTGGCCCCAGCAATCGCCCTGGCATCTCCATTCGGTCTTCCTGGCACGCCTCGGTGACAGGTGGGGTTATCAGGATCCCCATTTCAAAGAGGAGAAAGTGGTCATTTAACCGTGGCTGGAAGGAACCGATGAGCATGAACGGCTGGCTGCGGGTGCAGTCCCTGAGAGATAGAGTTCGTGCACTCGACTGCCGCTGGAAGGCCAGAGGTTTGAATCCACGCAGATGTGTCTCAGAAGGAAGACCTGGTGATCAGCTTCCAAGCAGCACGGCCACTGAAATCCCTGTGGAAGAGGATAGGAAGCAGGGTTTTCTTTCGGATGTGCTTGGCACCGTCATAACTCAGAATGGACTCCACAGCTACTGTTCTGTGTTTATTTGTTTGTTTCCATTTTTGCAAACTTGCAGTCGGTGAGAAATTAATTGATTCGAGGCTTTCTAGAAGCCCCGCAGCTGAAGCTTCAAAGAGATCCGAAGACAAGAATAAATGCCTCCAGTCTCCTCTGTATGACCTTGGCCATCATGGGCTTTTCCTCTGGGGCTCAGGAAGCAAGGTCCCCATCCTGGGACGGTGACAAAGGTGGAAGGAGACAATGAGTGCAGCAAGCACAGTGCTGGCGGTCCAGAAGGCACGCCTTCACAGTGCCCTCTCCTGCCTGGACTCGGGCCTTCCACTCCATCGATTGAAGGAGGCAGCTCAGAGCGCGGAGAGTTAACTGTAAAATCACTGCAAAGCGGCCCAAACATGATCTGCTGCAAAGGCTTCCTCAGCACGCGGGCTCCTGGGTTCCTTGAGTGAGCGGTGGTGATGGACCGGTTTGGTGGGCTGGAGCCTGGGACCGGCCTGGAGTCGGCATTTCAATGGAAGGTGGCTCCCCCTCCATTAAAGTGCTCAGTCCGGCTCTGCAAGTCACGCTTTCTCTCACCTTCTGCAATTGCAAATGCAGTTGATTTTCCTGGCCTCCTTTCCATGCTTTCAAGAATGCTTTCCCCAGGTTTTCCTGAGAATGGAAATGGTACCAAGTATTCCAAAGCCCATCGTGTACCTGACAGGAGAGACAGGCTGAAAACCTAGTCCCCGGCAAGGTGGGGGCTAGGCGCACAGGGCGCATCTTGACCAGCACCGCTCTCTGCTCTCCTGAGAACCAGGCGACAGGATGCATTTGGGGAGAATGATACGGCTGGGAAGATGCAGCTAAGCCAGCCCAGAGGGCAGGGCAGAAGAGAGGGGGAGCCTTCCAGAGGAGGTGCTGTCTGAACAAAGGCTGAAAGAACAGGGAGGGAGGCAAAGCAGTTCCTGCAGAGAGAGCCCTGTGTGAGTGTTCATGGCAATGAAAACGAAGGTAACCGGGGCAACCTGGAGAGGGCACATGGGTGTCAGGTGAAAGGGTTGATTGGAAGTACCAGGGAGCTATGAAGGATAGTGACTGACACAACTGAGTATGAATTTTAAAATCACTTTGGCAAATGGGATGGAAAGTGAATTGGGGAAGACCCTCCATACAGTCCAGCAGAGAGGGCCAGGCCTGGACCAGGGCCCCGCGGAGGCCTTCTTCAAGGCCACGGACTCTCGGGGATTCTCGGACACACTAAAGACAAGGAGGTAGACCGACATCTGCCGGTGTCAACCATGATCTTTGTTTGTCTACTTTGACTGGAAGACAATTTGTTTTGACTGATTATTTTATTGTGTTAAATGCATGTAAAGCAAAACACTCCCGACTTCAACATTCCCCACGTGCACCACTTACTGGCACTGACAATGACCATGTTGGGCAAACATCACCTCTATCCATTCCCCAATTTCCTGTCTGCCTATCAGCTCAAGGTCTGGGAAACGGTGAGGCCACACTTTCCACTCCCTCCTGCCTCTGGGCACTAAGGTCCCTAGGTGATCCTGAGGCTGCACTGCTCACCTAGAGGTTGGTGGTTCAAACTCACCCAGAATTTCCCAAAATCAAAGACCTGGCACTCTGGTTCTGTGAAGGGGACAGCCAAGGAAAGTCTGGGAGACTGTTCTGCTTGGGAACACGCCATCACCATGAGTTGGAGGCAACTCAATGGCAACCCACCACAATGTCCCTGCCTCCTCTCTACAATGGCATATACCGGCCATGGAGTATCATTCAGTTCAGAGGAGAAACAGAGCCCTGGCATGCTACCACATGGATGAACCTTGACAACGGTATCCTGGAAGAAAGCAACGAGCCACAAAAGAACACCTATCGATGATTCCACTTATATGGAATCTGATGAAGATCCAGCTCTTTTTGGATGCTTCCCTGATGTTATCACATCTAAGGGTCACAAAACAAGACCAGTGTCTCATTTGTACAGAAAAAGGAACCTCTGCTTTGGGGAGGTAAAGAGAAAGAATGCACGCTGATAGCCCATGGCCAAGCGGGGAGGAAGGCGACTGTGATGCGCTCTGCTCTGCTCTGCTCTGCAGACTGGCCTCAGAGACAGGGCCTGACGCCAACACAGTGAGGAAAGACCATGGCTGCACCAGTGTGCACAGTCCAGAAGGAGATAAGGCACTTTCCTCCCAAAGATGACAAATGTGCGCCTACAGGATAAACTGTAAATACGGAGCCCTGAGCTCTATGAATAATCAAAGATTAACGAGGTTGCTTTAAAGCCCAGATTCCCCTAAGTGAGAGTTTCAGCTGTATGCCGACATCCTGGGAGCGTGTCCTAGAACACATGTGTTCACCGTGTGTCAGCCTTATGCTTCCAGGGACACCCACACCACTGGGCCCAGGACTGGCTGAGACATGCCGGCTACTCTGTAATACTTCTTGACATAACGGGGTCACATGGCGGGAAAGTGCTGCCTGGAGTCATGATCAGGAGAATGGCCACGAGCACACTCCACAGTGTAGTCTTTCAAAGCTGTGGAGAGGTTGCTGAATGCAAAGGGACGTGCATAGTAATCCTTTACACGTTCACTTACAGCTACCTACACGCTGCCCGAAACACTTAGCCAGGTAGTTTTACCGGGTGATTCTGCTTCAAAAACATCAAGAAATGTGATTTTCTATTCCTTAAGACCTTCTAGAGCATACAAACAGGAAAACAAATAGGTTTGCTTTTTACAGACAGCATAATAACATCATAGCTTATGAAGATAGTGTAAAAACATAAAGCACAATCTCACAGTATTAATTTAAATAGTGCATTAGCAATTAGAATTTAGTACTACACCCAGAGAAAATTCGCCATGATGAAAATGGTGACAGCAAGCAGAGTGCATCTGGAGCTCTATTCATGGAATTTACCGTATTACCGAGTCAAGCAAAGAGCCAGACGATCATCTCCGTAAATGCATTCTGCATTCTGCCAATGCATAAAGGGCATTTGAAGGAAAAGAAAACATGGCAACAGCAATTAAACATCCGTCCTAATTTACAGGGTGAAATGCCAGGAGTGATACATCTGGAAGTATTGGCCAATGCAATGAGACAAGAAAACAATACAAGGAGCCTAAAAGTTACAAAGAAGACGTTTTTTTTAAAAAAATGATTAAGCCTAAAATAAATACCAGGAAGGACAAGGCCGTATCAGTGATATTGGTGATGATACAAATATTGAGCTAGAAAACCCAAAGAATCAAATTTAAAGGAAATTATTAGCAATTGTAAGTACAGTCAGCAAATGCCTGTGATAAAAGGCATGAAATACAAAAGCACCTTGGATTAAGTGTAAATAATAACCAGCTAGAGTATATAATGGAACAAAATGTCCCTTTTACAGTAGCCTCCAAAGATAAATGACTTTGGTGCATACTCAACATGAACTGTGAAACTCATCTGGGAGATATGGGGGCATACCCGCACAGATATAAAGTTAAATCTTGGTTTTAAATAAAAAGATTCAATATTCAAATAGCATAGCTTCCCTCAGTTTATTTTAAACCTAAATATGTATTCAATACTAAATATTTATTTGTGTATATGTCAAAAAGAAAATGTGCAAAGCATGCATACGAAGTTTCTTAAAAATAAGGGAGAACAGTATATATGGATGTTGGAATATATCGCATGATGCAGTAATTGATAAAAGCCATCAGACCAATGGAAGAGAATCAGCACATGAAAGAAAGAGTCCATCGGGTTGGGAGGGAGGGCTAACAAGTAGTGCTAGAACAGCTGGAAAACCTCCACTTACAAAGAAATCGTGCTGACTTCCCACCTTATTCTTCGAATGGAGACAAACCCCAGGCAGCTCAACAAAGTCATAAAAGTACTAGAAGAAAACATGAGTTTAAACCCAGGGACAAGGGAACAACAAGTGATCCAAATCAGTGGTGAGGAGGGTGTAGGAGGCCTGGTAGGGTGTGACCAAGGGCAATGTAACAGGAATTACTGAAACCCAGATGAAGACTCAGCATGATAGTGGGACAAGAGGAAAGTCAAAGGAAATAGAGGAAAGAGCTAGGAGGCAAAGGGCATTTATAGAGGTTTAAATAAAGGCATGTACATATGTAAATATATTTACATATGAGGATGTGGAAATAGATCTATGTGCATATATGTATAGATTTAGTATTAAGTAGCAGATGGATATTGGGCCTCCACTCAAGAATACTTTGTTCTATTAAACTGGCATTCCATGATGCTCACCTTCCTGACAGAATCGCTGAAGACAAAGTGGGTGAATAAGCAAATATGGTGAAGAAAGCTGATAGTGCCCAGCTATCAAAAGATAAAGCATCTGGGATCTTAAAGGCTTGAAGGCAGACAAGCATCCATCTAGCTAAGAAGCAATAAAGCCCACATTTGGTGAGGGGGGGTCATACAACTCTTATCACAATCCATTGTGTCAAGCACATTTACACATATGTTGCCCTCATCATTCTCAAAACATTTTAAAATGCCTTCTATTTGAGCCCTTGCTATCAGCTCCTCATTCCGCCCACCCCCCACCATGAACCCTTGATAATTTATAAATTATTGTTATTTTGTTATGTCTTAAGCTGTCCAATGTCTCCCTTAACCCACTTTTCTGTTATCCATCCCCAGGGAGGGGGTTTTATGTAGATTCTTGTAATCAGTTCCCCCTTTCCACCCCACCTTCCCTCCACCCTCCAAGTTATCACCACTCTTGTCACTGGTTCTGAAGGGGTCATCTGTCCTGGATTCCCTGTGTTTCCAGTTCCAATCTGTACCAGTGTACATCCTCCGGTCTAGCTGGATTTGTAAGGTAGAATTGGGATCATGATACTGGGGGGAGGAAGCATTTAAGAACTAGAGGAAAGTTGTCTGTTTCATTGTTGAGAACCTTGATTGTTATGGTATCGAATGAATCCATATTTTCCTTTAGGTTGTGACAAATTTGTGTAAAGCAGACATAAGAAATGCCATGGGACGGAAAAAGAAATTACACCATAAATAAAGCCAAGCGGTTGAGCACAAACTGAGGGAATTATCAAGCAAGTTAGAAAGCTAGGCCCCTGGTATTATAAAGAGACCAGGCAAGAACAGGCAAGAGAGCCACGAAACAAGAACTTTGCCAGAAAAGAGACCCAAGACCAAACGGGTGCACAGACACACAGAAAGAGGCTGTGGTCTCGCCTAGTGAGAGAAATGCAGGGTTAAACAAAGGTGAGCAGTCATCTCCTACCTCTCAGACCGGCTGACTGCCTAACATGTGTTAAAAGCTGGCCTTGACCAAGTGGGAGGAACATTCTCCTAGTCCCTTTGGAAGCCAGTGTCCCTCCAGTTGATTCTGAGTCTTGGTAGCCCTGCATGTTTCACAGTAGAATGGCTCTCCATAAGGGTTTCCATGCAGTGCTTTGTTTTAGAACTAGAGCACTGGATCTTTTTGTCAAAGCACGTCTGGATGGATTCAAACCGCTAATCTTTCCATTAGAAGCAAGCCCTGGGCACTGTGGAGCGCATCTAGAGAAAGTCACAGTGGCCTCTTGTCCATTCTGACTCGCAGCAGCCCCGTGTGTCAGGCAGGACTGTGCTGCACGTGGTTTTCAATGACTGCGTTTTCTACAGTAGCTCTGCAGACCTTCCTTCTGAGACGTGCATGCCTGAACTCGAACTTCCAACCTTTAGATCAGCCGCCAAGTTCGTTGACTGTTTAAAATACCCAGAGACTTCAGGAAGGAGAGCTGGTTTTAGGTGCCATCCAGTTGATACAGGTTCATAGCGACTCTGTGTGTAACAGAATGAGCATTGCCTGGTCCTGCACTAGCCTCACAGTCGCTGTCATGTTTGGGCTCACGGTGGCAGTCCCTGTGTCCATCCAGCTCGTTGAGGATCTTCCCAAGCATGGTGTTCCTTTCCGGGGGTTGGTCTCTCCTGATAACATGTCTGAAGTAGACGAGATGAGCAGACACCACCGGGCTGCTAAGGAGCATCCAGCTGTACTTCATGCAAGACAGAGATGTCTGTTCATCTGGCAGTCCATGGTAGTTTCTGTTTTCTTTGCCAACGTCATAAATCTAATGCATCAGCTCTTGTGCAGTCTTCCTATGTGTTGTCTGGATTTTTCATGCCTCTGAGATGAGTGACAAGGCCATGAGTTGGGTCAGGGGCCCTTAGTCTTCAAGGTACCATCTTCGGGGAGGCCGAGGAGACTGGTGGAAAAGTTTTGGAAGTTGGGCAAAAGTAATTAAATTTGAGGATTCATAGACCCTCTAGTGAAAGCTTCTAAGATTAAAGATGCTTCTACCCAATGGACATACTTCTAAACTATGTGAAAGGCATGTATGTATATGTGTGTATGCACAGGCTTACGGATACGAAAAAACACACGTGGAAGTTCACTGCGGCATGTTTTTACTGGCAGAAGACTGAAAGCTAGAACAAGAACAATAGGAGACTAATTGAGAAAGATTGTAAAGCATCCTCCGACAGCCATTAACAAGAACAAATGATCTCAATGTGCTGATCTCAAAGATTTCTGAGATATATTATTAAGAGGGAAGAAAAGCAAGGTCTAGAAGAAAGTGTGTGGAATGGTCCCATTTGAGTAAATGAAAGAGGATACCAAATGTCTATATGCATAAATGCATATACAAATGCACGTATATGCTGATAAACAGAAAATGTCTCCAGATGGTTACATAGGAAACAATTCTGAGACTGCCCAATAGAACTTCTGGGGGGAGCAGAAATGTCCTGTAAATGTGAGCTGTCCAATATGGTAACCACTAGCCCCTTGTGAGGAGGCCTGGTGGCAGTGGGTTATGCATTGGGTTGCTAACTGCAAGGTAGGCAGCCCCCAAATCATCAGGTGGTCTGTGGGAGAAAGAGGTGGCTGTCCACTCCTGTAAAGCACTATCGTCTTGGGCACCCACAGGAAAAGGTCTACTCTGTCCTCTTGGGTCAATGGCAGTGAGTCTAGGGTTTGGGGAGCCGCATGTGGCTACTGGGCCCCTGAAATGTGACTAGTACAAGGGAGGAATTAAACGTTGGATTTTATCGATTTTAATGCATGCAAATGTACACAGATCCTTGTGATGAGGAGGTACAATTTGAACTGCAAACACCCCTGTCAGCAAGCTGATCGGCACTCATAGCAAGCCTCCATCGGGGTGCGGGACACCACATGAAGGAAGCACACGGCCCTGTCTTTCTCCCCGTGTGTTTCTAGGGTTCAGCATATATTTCAAGAGAACAGGCTTATGACTAGAGAGAAAGGGAAACTTTCCATTGACGCTCTTCTGTAAGGCTGGAATAGTACACAGAAGTATTAGTGTGTTGCTGTCACAAAGAGCTACTAACCACTTATTGTCCTCAAGGCTCCAGGAGAGAGAGCATGGTGCTTCATATTCTGTGTCGTGTCAGTGTGGCTGATAAATGAGTCTCCATGGTTTAGCAGACACTATGGAACCACCCTCCCTGTTGTGAGCCGAGTGAGCAGCCAATCATTTGAAAGGGGTGTTTCATTGGGAGTGTGGCCTGCCTCTAGTATATAAGTGGATATTCCAGCAAGTCTCACTCCCTTTCTCCCCCTGTGTTCTTGTCACCTGACCTTCAGCTCTTGGACCGTCAGTCTGCAAAAGCCTCTGGCCTGTTACCTGACCTGCAGATTTGGGTTCATCAGCTCCTACAACCTCACAAGCCAGCAGAGATCTGTACGTTGCTGGATGTGGGATTTGTAGTCTCCCTACAATTGTGTGGGCCTTCTAGAAGTTGATTTCACTGGAAGTCATAAGGGCTAGAGGGTGGATCCAGAACAGGTTCTGCCCTTGAGAACTCAGGCTCTCAGAACCAGTAATCAATTTTTATCAAGTTGCCGCCCACTCCTGGAAACCCTGACTCAACTCCGTCTGGGACAGAGCAGAACTGCTCCAGGAAGTTTTCGATAGTGGGTGTTTCAGAAGTAGATCACCAGGCCTTTCTTCAGTGGCACCTCTGGTAGAGTTAAACCATCAAGTTTTCAGTTAGCAGCTAAGTGCATAACTGCTTACCACACAGAGACTCCTGGGCTCTCACAGGGCCATGTGAAACTGAACGAAATACCTGCAGAAAGGTGGGAAGTTACCCACCTCTTCCTCAGTGACTAAGGCCCCCAAAGACAAAGTGTCCGTGTATGGCCCTCACAGAGAAAGCTGCTGAAGACTCAGAGTACATAGGCCCCAGGACAGCTAGCGCGATGGTTACTATTATATGGCAGCTTGGCTACTCTGTGAGTCTCTGTGGCTTAGCAGACACTACACAAGTACCTTCCATGCTAGATCTGAGTTGTACATCTGACCGTTGGGACAGAGCAAGATACCGTTAGGCCACATATCGTTCATGAAGTGATGAGATGACCAGATCACGTGGAAGCCAAAGTCATTCCAAGCAGAAGGAATTATCGAAGCACAGAAGTGGAGGCAGTGTGGTGGCGGTGAGACCGGAAAGTGTGTTGAAGACTCGGTGAGTCATTTTGGTAATTGTTGCTAACTGCTACCAAGTTGGCCCATGACCCATGGTGACCTCATGTACAGTAGAACAGCTGGTTATCATACCACCACAATCCAAAGGATTTTCACTGATTCATTTTCAAAAGCAGGTCACCAGGCCTTTCTTCCTGGTTCATCCGAGTCTGCAAGCTCCACTGAAACCTGTCCAACCTCATGAGGACAGCCAGGCCTCCACTGACAGTGGATGATGGCTAGGCATGGGCTTCATTAGGTGAGAATCAACCCCTGGCCTCCCGAGTGGAAGGTGAGCATTTTCCCTCTGAGCCACCACTGCCTTGGCTTTAGATCGGTGAAAATGCAGTAAGTTAAAGGGACGCACAGAGGCTGGCAGGGGACGAGGCTGAAGGAATGATCGAGAGACAGGCTCAAAGGCACAGGGCTCAGATTTTATCCTGCAGGCCAGGGCACGCCTCAGACTGGTTTTAAGCAGGGGAAGGAAGTGAGCATATGTGAATGTCAGAAGACACACAGGCTTTGGATTGTGGTGTCAACATCAAAGACGGGTGTTGGAAATGAGGAGGGAAGTAGAAATATATGGGACCTTTATTTCCATCTTCCTCTATAGAAAAAAATTAAGCTAGTTTACAGGCTGAACGATGCATTCTGTTCATGTTACATTGCCCATGAAACAATCACACATGGGCAGGTTAGAGTTATGCAGTCCCGAGGGAGAAAGACGCTCAGAGGAATCACCTGCTGCTGACCTATTTTTTAATAAGCTCCTGATGATCGAGAGAAATCTTTTCTGTCTATGCCTTTAGGCAATTTTCTAGGACTAAAAAACCTCCCAGTATCCATCTTGGGGAAACGGCCACAAGTCCTGATTTCAGCGCCAGGAAACACACCGGTGGCGCTGTGGAATAAGTGTTGGGCTGGTAATGGCAAGGTCCACAGTTGAAACCCACTAGCCCCCTTGATGAGGTTGTCCGCTCCTGAAGAGATTGGCTGTCTCCGAGAGTCTGCGTGGGCTTGCAGTGAGTCACAATCGGCTGGACAGAAGTGCATAGGAGAGTAAGCACCCTGGGTGCCTTAGGAGGGCTGTGCCATGCTGCACGTTGCTCTCCTGTGCACTGTGGGATGCTTAACAGCATCCCCTGGCCTCTCTACCCACTAAATGCCCGTCGCACGCACACAGCATCCTCCAACCCCTTGTTGTGACAAAGTAAAATCCCTCCAGACATTGTCAAAAGTCCCCTGTGGCAGGGGGGTGGCTTCACCCTTGGTTGAAAAGCTTAGTCCTAGAACATCACAGCCACAAGGCCCTGAGGAACCAACCTCTCTTGGATGCCAGCTCACTCTACAGCTGAGAAAACTGAGGCCCAGAGACAGAGACCGGAAACCAGGGTCCCTCATTCCATGGAGCAGCGGTTCTCAAGCTTCCAGATGCCACCACCCTTTCATACAGTTCCTCGGGTTGTGGTGACCCCCCAACCATCACATGATTTTCGTTGCTATTTCATATCTGTAATGTTGCTACTGTTATGAATCAGGCGATGCTGTGAGAGGGTCGTTCGACCCTCAAAGGAGTTGAGACCCACAGATTGAGAACTGCTGCCATAGAGAACATTTTGAGATTTTTAGAGATTGGAGTTTCCCCCTCCCCCTACCCTTTAGCCTCGGAGAAAGGCAATAAAAACAAATTGGGAGAATTTCCTCCAAATCGATTACATCTGGGGAAATCTTCGCTTGTTCTGTGTGTGTGAGCATGTGTGCGTCCACCTCCCCCCACCATCTCCTTTGTTCTCAGTCTCCCACTCCCTCGCTCTTCTTTAACTTTCTTTCATCGTAAACATGATTCCGTCTACAATGTCCGTTCAGCTGATCAAGTTTTCCAGGCACAGATCCTTCCGAAATCAATAAGGCTTTTTTTTTTTTTTTAATGATTGCAAAAACTTCCACCCCTTCTACTTTCAACTGTCTTGATTTCCGGATGTATCAGCCTCATGCTGTGTGCCAGGCAGGGTACCAGACTCACCAGGCACTGGATCTCAGTCTTCGCAACCCACCCCAGGAGTGAGCACAGGTGCTCCATTTTATAAAAAAAAGGAAAGCGGAGGTCAGGGCGGGGAGGTGGCTGACCCAAGGTCACATCGCCTGTGGGCTGTGAAGCCAGCATCCAGAGAAGGTCCCTCAGGCAGTAGTGGGGCTGAGTGCGGCTTGTGCCGAATGGGAGCCTGGCTCACCCACAGCCAGCATTGATGGCCACCCCAGTGAGCGCTCAGCCCCTTCCAGAGCCCCATTCCCGGACCACAGAGCGGAGTAGCTTGTCAGCATCTCCAGGAAGAAGCAGGCCTATATGGCAGTTGCTATGACAACTCGCTTTCTTATAATTATAGAACACGGCGATGACATGCAAGCTGCACATACAGCCAGCCGCTTTGTTAGGGCCTGTCTTCCTCTGGCGGTTCTACAAACTTAAACACCACACATGAAAGGGTGGGGGTGGGGGCAGGAAATCACACTGACTCTCATCACTGACCCACCCGGATGGCGACCAGGGCAGCAGAGGGGCCTGGCCATCCAAGCTGTCAGTGGCGTTGCTCCCTTGGAAAGGTTTCCCTTCTCTGTTTGCTTTCCGTTAAGTGCATCGCAGGCCTGGAGGAAGTGAGCGCTCTCCAAGGAAAGGAAGAAGGGGTCCAAGCGAAGTCGCCTCAACTCCGCTCGGAGCAAAAGCTCAGCCTTGTGGGGGCCGTTGCTCAGCTTCGCTTAATTTAGCCAAACAGGAGCCCCAAAGGGGAAACCCCAAACAGGCAGCGTCCTAGTTTAAAAGATGGTATATACTGAAGAGGACACACACACACCATGCACACACGTACACATACACAAGAGGGCATCAAAAAGTTCATGGACAAATCCCATGGGCTTTCATTCTATTTTCTACAGACTTTTTGAAGCCCCCTTGTTCATCCACACACATAGAGAAGCATACACATATACCGACATACTGACTCATACATATGCATCAAGAGGTGGACACACATCCACATACATGCACCCATAAGCACACTACAAACACACATACAGGCATACAAATTTGTGCACACCCACACAAACCACCCAGCCCCTCCACCCACTGCCATTGAGTGGGTTCAGACCTAGGAGAGCTTTAAGAGACAGAAGAGAAGGCCCCCTTTGGCTCGGAGTCGCACATGTTTATGGAAGCAGAAATCTCGCTTTCTCCGGAGGAGCAATGGGTGCATTCGAACTGCTGAACTTGTAGTTAGCAGCCCAATGCTTACAGTGCCTCCAGGGAGCCTTACTTGTGCATGAACCCACACACTTCTCTGTTCAGAAAAAGCCTAATTCTCCCACTGTTGACTATCCAGCCTGAATACTTTACCTGGTCGTGCTGATCCTGGGACATCACACTTGGCAGAGGATCAGCATAAAAGAGGAAGAACCCCAACGGGTGGCGTTGCTCCCGTGGCGGCAGAAATGGGCGCAAACGGAGTAACCGTTATAAGGTTGGCCCAGGACCAGGCAGTGTTCTGTTCTGTTGTGCATTGGCTAAGTGCTACACAATAGCACCTAGCAACATCGCAGCGTCTTGAAAAGAATGCCTCTCTCATGAATTACAGGAAAGTTAAAGTAGAAAATGACAAGCAAAGTACCTAGTACTTAATGAGAGTTCAATAAAATGCTCTTCATTAATTATGAATAATAATAATAACAATTCAGGTTTACTTTCCATGAACATGGAATTTGCGATCTCATTAGTAAACTCTACCTTCAGCGTGTGTTTCAGAAACCTAGTCAGGTTCCTTTGGCGCGCAGCGGTGTACAGGGAGCAGAGGGGAAAGCCTCTCGTGTCGTGAACTGGCCTGGGAATGCAGGAGGAAGTGAGAGCTGAGCTGGGTCACAAAGAAGTGGGAGGGCAAGACAAGCAGGGAGAAGTTCAAGGGCAGAGGCCTGGGGGAGTGAAAACACATGATCATTTCCCCAAACTGGGAGAGGCCAGGAGTACTGGGAGTGTAGGAAGTCAGTGACCAGGGGCTGAATCTGAAAACAACACCCCCCCCCCAAAAAAAAAGGAGGCTTCGATTCCATACTGAGGACTTTCCCCTGCTGTCTGCAGGAAGTAGGGAGTCATCAAAGATGTTTCAAAGAGGGAAAGATCTGATGATCCTATTGGAGAGTGCTCATAATGGATGGAAGAAGTGGGATGGAGGTGGAGGGCCAAATGCTGGCCCCAAGAAAAGAAGGGGGGCAAGAGGAGCTCTTGGACCAGAGAAAGGTCACTGGAGATGCAGAGTCCACAGGTGCTCATTGGGAATCCAGCCTAGGAAGAATTCCACCCAGTCAGAGTTATTGGCAAACCCCGTCACCCCCAAATATAAGAGGATGCTTACTCTTATAGAACCATGAGAGTGACCTGGGCTCAAGCCCTAGCCCTGGCCCCTGGCCCATGTAGCTCATGCCAAGTTGCCACCTGTCTGTCCCTGGAGACTTACATGCTGCTATAAGGCTAAACAGGAGTTGGCAGCACCTACAGACAAAGAAAGACTAAGAAGAAAGTCCTGATGATCTCCTTTCAAAAATTCCATCAACGAAAATATTATAGATCTCTATAGTCCAATCCCCACCGGGCATGCGGATGGTTCTGTTTCATTCCATGGAACATGGAGTCACCAGAAGTTGGGAACTGACTCGATGACAACTGACAGCCCCGACATGGCTACGCAGTGTTGTGTGCGATTACCTCACTGATTGAGCCACTGTGGAACAGACAGGGGCAGTGGTTCATGATAGAGACAACACTATCCCCATTTTACAGATCAAGGAGGGCAGGTCCAGAGAGGGAAATCTGCTTGCTTTAGTTCACACACGTCCACAGGGTCAAACCTTCAGCCCATGCATTTCCTCCTCTTCCACATTACATCGCGCCCAGGGGTGCACTGGTAAATCAGCTCTCTGGAGAGGAAAGAAAGCCCTGACATGCCGTGTTTGCCCATTTCCATGGTGTAAATACTCCCACCGTGATTGATTCTAAGTTTCCACAAGTTTAATAACGGACTGGCAAACATTTAACGATCAGCTCCTGGTTGGCACACCAAATGCTTCTTCTCCATATTTATTAATAAGTGACTTACTTTATTGAGACATTTATTTAGCCATGTTTGTTGAATTGAGAGAGAGAGAGAGAGAGAGAGAGAGAGACTAGCTATAAAAATAGCCCAGTCATTTGGCTTCAAGGTGCTCACCTAATGCTCCCAGATGCTCACCCTGAACACATCCTTCCTCTATTCTCTCAGGAAAATGCCTTGTTAAAAAGTGAAAATAAGTACCTAAGTTATATAGATAAGATAGCTCCAATCATATAATCCCATCAGATCAAGAGAAAGCACTCAGCCAAAAACATAGGCCAGCCTCTTTGTTTTGATTTTCAGTAAAACCTTGGCCAGAAGTGGAATAATCAACATTCAATACTAACACAGCCTTCCTCCACCAAGTGCTCGCGTGTAAATTCTTTCGGAGCCAAATAAGGTCTCTGCTCTTCACCCAGCAGGTCGGCTTTTTTAATAACTTGCCTCAGAATATCTTTTTTAATGGGGAGCAATAAAAACCAAGGACAACAGATAATAAAGTAAAATGTCTTATCTCCATTTGCCACTGTCAGCAAATCTGAGAATTCCACCACTGGCATGGCAGCCCCTGGAGCTTTGATTTAAAAAAAAAAAAAAAACATAATAAACTGGTAGAAGCAAATGGGACCTCGCCTCCCTGGGAATTGGGAGCATCAGGAAGCCTGCGTTTTTAAGAGTGTGTCGCCACCCAGAAGCTTAGACGGAGCGACAGGAGGCTGATTTTCAATACAGATACCGCCAACCAGGCCCGCGTCAGCCAGCAGCGCAGCTTTTCCTGTCTGCGGGCTCGTTTGCTCATTCCTTTATGGAGGCTCTCTCTTGGGGTCTGGCCGGGCGTTGGCTAGCTCTCAGGTACCAAGATGAACAAGACAGCAGCCTGGTGCTCCAGGAGCACAGGGTAGAGTCAGTGGAAGACACAGCAGGCCCCTCAGTTATGCCAACACAGGGTTAAACTGCAAAAAGGAGAGCCATCCAGGGGCTTCCGGAGTCCAAACCAGAAAGCACCACTTCATATGAGGCCAGGCAAGACAGCTCAGACCAGGGAGCATTTGCCTTGGGTGTTGGATAACTAGAGAATTGGCCGAATGGCAGAATGATCCATCAATCAGCTGCTGTCAGATCAGCCCTGGACTCATGGAAACAGCATGTGCAATGGAACAAAATACTGCCTGCCTGCTCTATGCCAGCCCCATGATCGGATGTGGAAAGACCATGGGATCCATGGGGTTTTACTGACTGACTGCTGTGGCAGAACTGACTCAAGACTTTCTTCCTAGACTCTCGCATCTAGTATTTCCACTGAAACCCGTTCAGCATCATAGCACCATGTAAACCTTCACTGACAGGTAGCCATGCATGAGGTGCGTTGGCCAAAAATTGAACCTGGATCCTCTACAACAAAAGACTCCGTCCTCTTCCCAAATCAAACCCACTGCCATTGAGCTGATTCCAACTCATAGCCACCCTACAGAACACAGAGGACGTGCTTCCCAACATTTTTGGGCCTGAGCATCTGTCTGAGAGCAGACAGCCTCATCTTTATCCAACAGAGTGGCTGGTGGGTTGGGACTATTGATCTTGTGGCATAATCCATGATGCCACCAGGCATCAACCAGGGACCCCACATGGAAGGTGAGACCTCTGTCGCCTGTGGCAGGAGGCTGTAAAGCAAAGGAAAGGCTCTGAAGGGCCGTGAGCATGGGAAATCCATTCTGGGACAGGCACTTGCCCTCTGGGGGAGGGAGAGGAACAGAAAAGGCTGAGAGCGAGGGCAGGGGAGCCACGAAGGAGGCTGTGGTGGGAGATGATTCGAGTAAATGGACGTGGTATGGTGGGACCAGAGTCGAAAGGGAGTTATTGGAAAAGTTCTGGAGGACCAGGCTCTAATGCCTATGAGGCCCATCAATCAACATGGGGAGGCTGCTTCTGACACTTCGACGTGGCTCTTCCTGAGTGAGCGCTGCAGGGAGCAACCGTGAGGGTAACGCCGGAGACAGTGTCATCCTTGCCCTCAAGGAGCTCATGGTGTAATCAGTAGGGACACAGCAGGCCAGTGGGTAATGCCAACAATGATGCCATGTACCCGGTGCTGAGGCCCTCACCACTCGATCTTACAGAGGAAGGGAACGAACAGTGTGGCAGGTAAATGTCTCAGCAACACCCTCACAGGAGCTGCTGATACTGCTCCATTGCAGCTTCTTCTCAACCTCTTCTACCACGTGCAGGTGACCTTGTGCTGAGGAAAGGCTCCTGGGTCTTTCAACCGGCTTCCCCACCCTATTTTCTTCGACAAGTGTGGCCATAACCCTACCTGCCCAGTCTGTTGGGCTCATTCAATGGGATAGCATGGGAAACTCCAATCCCAGGCCAAGCGCTTAGTAGGAGCACAAGGAGTAGAAGGAATGGGACAGTAAAATAAAATCCAGACCTTACATTGCTAGGCCTGAAATCAAACCTGGTGTTTGGTTTTATGTTTGTTTCGCTTGGTTATTTGCCTTTTCTTTTAACACTTCATTGTGAGTTGGGTGACGGTAACAGAGCACATCAGTTTTCTAGTCAATGATCCGTACATGTTTTTCTTCGCCCCACCGACTGCAATCCCCATAACGGAGCACCCCGTGCACCATTCCCTCTCTGCGGCTTCTGCTTCCATTCCTCCCCCTTTCTGAACCCTTCTGAACTTGTCCTGGGGTCAATGCTGCCCTTTGAATCTCAAGTGGTTGGTTTTCTAAGCCTTCGAATCTAAGGTAAGCGTACCTCACAAGGGTTACAATTCACCTTAAGGATCACTTGTTGGGGTGAAAACTGAGCCCGTGGAGGGAGTTCAGAATCAGACCTAAAGAGGGACTAAAGGCCATCGTCTCGGGGGTTCTACTGGCCTCCATCACACCACTAAACCCGATCTCTTTCATCATCGTTTTGGACTTTGTTCTATTTATTGTCATTTTTAATAAAAGCCCACTGACATCAGTTTGGGTTTTTGTTTTAAGACTTGAGCGGCCATTAGTTATGCACCCTCAAAGCAAGAGATGGGAACCCAAATCCAATGACTTCCAAATCCACCGCCTTGGGAGAGCAGCCATCAGCTTCTTCTCACACTGGGGCGTCTCAGTCCTTTTACAAGGCTAGTTTGCTTTGTGGAGTTTCCAAATTGGACCTCCTGGTGTGACCTATGAAAGAGGCTGTGCACCTCAAAAGGACAACATCTAAAGTCCCAGAAGTCTCTAGCATGTGGCCTGAGTCACCAAGAACTCCATAGAAGCTAAGGTAAAAAACAAACAATTAAGAACATAATACTGGCCATATTCTACCATCGAGGGGCTAAATAAGTAATGTTAAGCATTTTTCCCAATAGCAGGTTGATTTACCCACCAATGGAAGTGTAATCACCTTCTCCAAGACAGACATGCCCCCGACCCCTCCCACCCACCCACACTACTACGTCTTGACTTGGATTTCCAGGAAGTTTCACGGAGCACCCTCGTAGGAGTGGCTGTTGATGTGTGGTGACCACAGGACAACGTTAGATGGCAGGAGCTGATTGGTCCTCTCCCTCTCCCCAGATCATGAGAAACTGGTCCAGTTGAGCCCTCCCCTATCAATGTGGTTTTTGAGATGTGCTAATAAGGGCTGGGATTCGGTTCATGAGTACTAGGCAGGCACGGGACTTCATTGCTTGGGAGACTGGATTAGATTAGATGCCCTGAGAACAGAAGCTGCTTTTGTCTTTGACACCAGTTGGTTACAAAGGATTAACCCTCTCAGGCCTTCCCCCAGTCCACTTCTGTGATTGCTATTAATCTTTCCACTTATCTGACAAAAATGATGAGTTCTGGTCCCTGAGGACTGCTCTGGGCCTGGCCTGTAAGCCTCTCCAGAGCCCTTCCCCTAGGTGAGCCATAAGAGGCAGACCTCTCAAACCCTGAATCACCCTCATTGTCAGGGGTGAACAATGAAATACATCCCCAAAGACTTGGGGCTCATGCTGCAACACCTCCCAACACCCGTACATTGCCAGGGTCTGCTCTCCATGGGAACACAGAGGTGGGCCAGACGCATCCAAGCCCTCCAGAAACTAGGGGGTGGGGGTGGGGTGGGGGATAGGGGACTCCCCAGATGCAGGAATAACCAGTGACTGCACAATGGGAGTGGAGGCCCCCATCTAACCCTGCAGAGCCCAGGGAAGGTACCAACCAGGCTCAGGGGCCCAGGGGAAGCAACCTGGAGGGGCTGATGCCACAGGGCCTGTAGAACTGAGAAGGGAGCAGAAGCAACTCATGTTTAATCCACATATGGGCAAGCTCCTTGAGAGAGGGATTGGTCTTACCTATCTGGACAATGAAATGTGGAAGACAGGAGAAGGATGGATGTGTTTGAGCTGTGGTGCTGGCAAAGACTACTGAAAGCATCCTGGACTGCAAGAAGAACCACCAAGCCTGTCCTGGAAGAAGCACAGCCACAATGTTCCGGAGAAGGCTGGATGAGGGGACTGTGGACATGTCATCAGGAGCGTCCAGTCCCCGCACAAGGACTCATGCTTGGCAAAAGAGAGGGCCAGCAAAGCATGGGAAGCCCTTCAATGAGATGGACTGATGTAGAGATTGCAACAATGGGAGGCTTGGGCGGGCCTGGGTAATGTGTCTCTCTGTGGGGCATGTGCTGTAGTCAGACAGACTCAGTCAGACAGACCTAACAACATCTTGTGTCTCCAAGCATCCATCCCTGCCCAGAGTGGCTATAATAAAAACAGAGGGAAAAGGAAGGCATGAAAGCAGGCAGACCAGCCCACACTGGCAAGAACAAGCTACCCCAGGGCAGCTTCAGGAGCAGTAGAGTGTGCAGGGTCACAGAATCACAGAGCTAAGCTACGGCTTTGTTCTGACACTCCCTGGTAAGTCACCTCACTTCTCTGACGATCGGTCAGTTTCCTCATCTGTAAAATGGGGATCATAAGACTACTTCACTCACAAGATTGTTAATAGTCTCAAAAAGTGGCTGTACAAGCATTTGGTATCACCGTTGACTATCCGTGCTTTAACCGGTGTGCTGAAAGATAGCCTACCCTTCCCAGTACACATAGAGATCAGCAGCGTGCAAAGCCAGGCTGGCCCATGCATCATGACGCTGAGCCAACCGCCCACTGAGCAGCCCATCCGCAGTTTCCCAAGCACACGCCCCTGGAGAAGAGCCAGGAAGGGTGTCCAGAGCCATGCCCCACCCATCCACCCTCCAAAACAGTTAATTAGCCAGGAAGCTTAGATCCATGAAAGGGGATCTTGAGCGTGTCTAAGGATCCCAGTGGCAGTGGCAGGTAAGTGGCGGGGTGCAAGGCTGTCTGCTCCCATCAAGATTTAAAGCTTTGGACCCCCTAGGATGCGGTTGGTTATACTCTGTCATCTAGGGTCTGAGTCAGAATCAACTCGATGATAGTGGGCTTCGTTTGATGTTTGAGACTATGGCTAGACTTAGTTTGATTTTCAAGACTGTATCTAGGGCCAGCACTATTTTTCAGCTCAGGATTCTGCCCCATTTTTCAACGAGGAATAGGGAGTTCAGAGAAGCAAAGGGATGTTACAAAGAGCATGAAGCTTAAAAAGTCTCAGGGTCAAGATCTGAGAGGCCCAGGTGAGTCTAGCCCTAAAGCCCAGGTGTCCCTTAAGAAGCTACTCAGCTGCTTCACACACTTGCTGGTGGCATAGAAGGTTAAAAGTTGGGCTGCTAACCACAGGGTCAGAAGTTCTAGACCATCAGCTGCTCCATGGTAGAAAGATGAAGCTGTCTGCTCCCCTAAAGATTTCCAGCCTCAGAAACCCACTCAGTCCCATAGGGTCACTGTGAGCTCACCACACTCAGCCTCCAAAGGAAGCCTTCAGCTCCGCTTCACATTCCAGCCCAAGGACATGCCCTCTCTCCTCCCTCTCCTGGTTCCCCTAATGTTTTTACACACACACACACACACACACACACACACACACACACACACACACACACACACACACACACCGCACAGCGTCTTCCTCTGGGATTCCACCAGCCAAGCCAAGCACCTAAGAGTCACCCAACTCTCCCTGTCTCCAACCAGGAACTGAAGTAGCTGCAACCAGGTCCACTCCAACTGCTGGCGACCCCACGTGGGCTGGAGGAGAACTGCACTCCAGGGGGTTTTCAACGGCTGATGATTCAGTCCCATATTGCCAGGCCTTTCTGTCATGGCACCTCCGAGCTGGCAACCAAGAGCATTACTGTTTGTATAAGCCAGGGGCTCTCTAAGCACTAAACCAGTGGTTCTCAACCTGTGGTTGGAGACTCCTTTGGAGGTCACCTAAGACCATTGGAAAACACATAAATAATATTGTTTTATGATTAATCACTCTGCCTTCATTATGTTTAATTATGTTCCATTTGTAACAATGAAAATACATCCTGCATATCAGATATTTACATGAAGATTCCTAACAGTAGCAAAATGACAGTGACAAAGTAGCAACGAAAATAATGTTGCGGTTGGGCGTCCGCCCCACAGGAGGAGCTGTCTGAAAGGGTCGCAGCGTCAGGGAGTGGAGAACCGCTGCACTAAGCAGTTGTGCAACGTCTACCTCCAGCCCAGCCTCCAGCGCGTGTCTCCGAGCCCCGTGCAGCTGGCTCCGTGTGGACTAGTCTTAATTACTACCTCGGCACCTCCGAGTCCTGTGCCCACGTCCATGCCAGCACGCGCATCCGCCACGTGGCCCTGAGGGAGCTCGCTGTGAAAAATTGGAAGGCCAGGCTAATTAATGCTCACAGCTTTGCAGAAGCAAAGGAATTCGCTTCGCTCCGCCTCTTCCCTTCCGTCCTTCCTGAAACCCCAGGACTGAATCAAACTGCGGGTGGGAGGCTTGCACGGGCCCTGAAGCCTGGTCGCCTAGCTGACTCACTCGCCTTCAAAGCAGTGGTTCTCCACTCCAAGGCAGCAGGGCCCAGCACAAGGGGCAGCCCGAGCTGGGCTTCCCACCGCCTCTACCACTGACCACCGGGGCCAGCTCCTCAATTCCTCTCTCTGAGCCCTCTTTCCCTCTGACAAGTTGGGAATTACATCAGTCTCTCCGGGTCTCATGGGAATGAAGACCGAAGAGAGAAAATTAGCGTCTTGTCCAAACCCACCATTGATAACAAAGCCATGGATATTAGTGTAATATAATTCTTCTGAGTCTCTGGGGGATCGGAGCTATAATCTTGAGGAATGCCAAGATCTATTGATGTAACGTAGTAGTTCACAGAGACCATGTTCTACTCCCTACTTGGGTGAGCAAGTGGGGCCTTCGAAACCCAGAGACCGTCGGAGAAGGTGCAACACTATTGGTCTCTCCCTGTCTGCCGGAAAGAAGAGTGGTGAAAAGCCAGGCCCGTGGATATAATATTTCCAATGGACAAATGGACCCCTGAAACGTCAGCCTCCACAACCCTCAGGCCAGATGGTGCCCCCGCTACTACCAAGGACCCTGCGGAGGATCACACTAGAAGGCACAGACTACAGGAGAATCAAAATCAGAAAGGAGACCAGGAGGACTGGTCAGCTAGTGACAGGTGTGATGTCCAAGAATGGTCCTTAGACACCCTTCACATCTGGAACTCAACACATGCCATGATCGGCCCACCAGCCATTTAAGATCAGAAGGGTAGTATTTACCCAATGGCAACATTCAGAGGGTTACAAAAAATGAGGACTGCAAACAGGAAACGCAGAAAGAAAAGGGGATCCGTCCCGCTCCAGCAAGGGACTTGCGATGGAAGAGATGAAACAAAATGGGCATGAACGTTTTAACGTAACACGGATGCTCTGCTTGGTAAACCTTCGCTTAATTCACAATAAAAACTTTTTAAAAATAAATGAATAAAATGAGTTGTAGATCATTCTTCCTCTGTGCATTTGTGACGTCTTTTTTTAATAGCCCAATTCTAGAAAACATACAATTTCAATCTCAGCCCTTTTTCACTCAGTATCCCCTCTGAAGGCTGCATCCAAATAACTGCGTGTCTTCGTAACCATCATTTTAAATGAATACTGAAAATTAGAAGTGATTCCATTGTGAACTCATAGCGTTCTATTTGGGAAAAAGAGTCAGCTAATAAAAATTCTAATTTTTTTCCCTGATCACGGAAACCATACATACTCTTCATCTAAATTTGGAGAACACAGAAAAGTTTTAAAAAGATGGAAATCTCTCCTAATCCCTTAGCTGAGAAGAAACTCACTAGATAAGCTAGGGCTGGGGACGGGGAGCGATTCTTAAGAACCTGTGTAATAATAACCTACCTTACAAATGTGGTCTTATTTATAGACTCGCGGAAAGTCACTAGGAGTCTAGCGCTATCCGCACTACTTTGATTTTATAAGTAACTCCGCAATAAGCATCATTCCGTGTCCATGAATCTGGGCATGTTTCTGATGGACGCTGTTGTCAGTGGGACAGGTCAGCCTTGCTTCCTGGCCCTGTGTGCGTGGGTTGCTTGTCAATACATACCCTTTTCATTCTCCCGCCCTCCCCACTTTCTCCCACGGGTACCTGTGCACACGAGCACAGGAACAGGCAGCTTGAACCTTCTACACATTCACTGGGAGCTGAGCAGAGACAATCCAGGAAAATGTCCAAGCTTTGCCCGCCCTCCAGGATGTGCTCCCATACCAAAAACTCGTGGATATTGAGTGGAATTCTCAACTGCAGGCAATCCTACAAGGCAGAGCTGAACTGCCCACAGGCTTCCAGGGATGCAGTGCAGACTGTCTAATCTTTCCCTGGATGAACAACGAGGGCATTCAACCTTCCAACCTTTCAGTGAGCACCTGAGTGCTCAATCACTGTGCCACCAGGGCTCATGTTCTACCTCCTGGGCATGTTCACAGTGGTATGTTCCCCACCCCCACTCACACACTCTCGTGTGCTGACAGAGCTTCGGCATGGGAAATGAGGTTTAGAGACAGATACAGACTAAAGTATTTATCCATGCAATCAAACCAGTCCTCAGACAACCAACCAAAGGCCATTTTCACTTTCAAACCCCATTACCATTGACACAGCATAGCTGCTACTCATTGCCCCCTTATCACATCCAAATCCAGGGGCTCTGCATGTATCCCACTTCATCCTCACAGTCAACATAGAAGGGAGTTGAGATAATCACCTCCATTCAATAAATGAGATCTCAGTGATTTGCCTAGGAACCCTGGTGGTATAGTGGTTACGCGTTGGGGCTGGGATCTGCATGGTTGGCAGTTCAATGCCATCAGCAGCTCCACTGGAGAAAGACTGGGCTTTCTACTCCTGTAAATAGTAACAGTCATGGAAACACCCGCAAGGCTGATGGAAGGTAGAGCCGGGGCACCAGTCCCACCAGACTATACCAATGCCTACGCATAAACACAGCCACTTGTTCAAAACAAACAGCAGCTCCGCAGGAGAAAGGCAGGGCTTTCTGTTTCCGTAAACAGTCTCAGAAACCCACAGGGGACCGCTGTGAGTCAGCAATGAGTCCCTGGCTGTGGGTATCAATGGTCACATGCTCAGAGGGCGGGGCACAGGAGAGACCCTCAGAGGCAGAGCTCTATGGTGCAAATCACCCCAGAGACCCAGACAGTGTGGCGTCCAGACAGCGTGCAGGCACCGCCTTGGCCCTTCCTCCACTCCCAGGCAGCACTTGCTCCACCAGCAGAGGGTTTGTGAGCTGGCTGGTGCCAGCCTTACCTTTACTCTTTCTGCTACATCATCAAGAAACTGACCGTAAATTCGGCAATTTTCGGCACCCGGAATTTCCCCTTGTTCTTCTGCTCGGGCTGGTATTCCGTCCTGGTCTTCACTATCACCTGGAATGGAAGAGCAGCATTAGCATGCATGGGGACCGGACACATCCATCCCCCACTCAGCACTTTCCTTAGTAACCGGAATTTATAATACATTGCATAAAGATTGGAAAATGGTGCATCCCCTCCCCCAGCCCACTAGACACTAGAAAATTCAAATTATCCCTTTTCCTCCTCCATCCCAACAGAGACAGTCACTGGGGCAAGATCTTAGCTATAATTCTCAAGATGTCTCTATATGTATAAGCATGTGCATACGTCACACAAAAGGTTTTACATCACACATATGTCACACAAAAAGCATGTGCATACGTCACACAAAAGGTCACACAAAATGGAATTGAAAGATAAAGGAACTTCCCACGAACTGATTGAAGCCCCTACTGATATATTTGCTGTGGGTGCATAATGGTTACATGACGGGTTGAGACGTGCAAGGTCAGCAGTTCAAAACTATCAGCCGCTCTGCAGGAGACAGACAAGGTTTTCTACTCCCATGAAGAGTTGGTCTCAGAAACGAATAGGGGAAGTTCTACCCTGTCCTTCAGGTGGCTATCAGCACTCACTTAGAAAACATCTAACTGTCCAGCCAACTAGAAAAGACCCACAGTTGTGCGCATGCCAGAGAAAAAAGGGGACACAACCGAATGTGGAAATTATCAGATAGTATTATTAATATCACATAAGAGTAAAAATTTTACTGAAAACAAAATTCAAAAACAATTTCAGCAAAACATTGACAGGGAGCATGTAGAATTTCTGATCAGATTCAGAAAAGTATGTGGAACATTGCTGATGTCAGATGGATCTTGGCTGAAAGCAGAATACCAGAAAAACATTTGTGTTTTGACTATGCCAAGGCATTTGACTGCGTGGATCATAACAAGCTATTGGTGACCTTGAGAAGAATGGAAATTCCATAACACTTCATTGTGTTCTTGCAGAACCTGTGCATATACCAAAAAACAATCATTCACAAAGAGCAAGAGAATGCAGCTTGATTTAAAATCAGGAAAGGTGTGCATCAGAGCTGTATCCTCTCACCATATTTGTTCAATCTGTATGCTGAGCAAATCATCAGAGAAACAGAATTATTTGAAGAAGTCTGTGGTATCCTGGGGAAGGCTTATTAACAACCCGTGATTTGTAGAGGACATAACCTTGCTTGTTGAAAGTGAGGACTTGAAGCACTTGCTGATGAAGACCAAGTATCGCAGCCTTCAGTGTGGATTGCAACCCATGGTATAAAGAAGACAAAAATCCTCACAACTGGACCAGTAGGTGACATCATGATAAATGGAGAAAAGATTGAAGTTGTTAAGGATTTCACCTTGCTTGGATCCATGATCAATGGTGATGGAACCAGAAGTCAAAACATTGAATGGAGTGTTACATTGGGGAAAATCTGCTGCACAAAACAGCACATTTAAGTGTTTCAGATCAAGGCTGTCACTTTGAGAACTGAGATGTGCCTGACTCAAGTCTTGTTGTTTTCAATTTCCTCATATGTATGTGAAAGTTGGATATTGAATAAGGAAGACCCAAGAAGAACTGATGCATTTGAATTATTTATGAGGCTAGTGAAGAACACTGAGCGTATCATAGGCTGCCAAAAGAACTCACAGATCTGCCTTGTGAGGAGGACAGCCAGAATGCTCCTTAGAAGCAAGGCTGATGAGGCTTCTCACATATTTCAGACACGCTATCAGGAGAGACCAGTTGCTGGGGAAACGACCTCATGATTGATAAAATAGAAGGACAATGAAAAAGGAGAAGATTTTCAACAAGATGAATTGACATAGTGGCTACCACAGGCAATGTTAAGGCTGGTGGAGAACTGGGCAGTGTTTTGTTCTGTCATACATCAGATTTCTATGAGTCAGAACCAGTAGACAGCAGCTAACAACAAACATGTAAATAAATACATCAGTTCACTTTATTGATGTAAATAATATTCAAGATATACATGTGCTACATTGATTCTAAGCAGTCTCTTAATTGGTGGATATTTTATTTTAGTGGCTCCCACAGTTTGGGTTACACAAACAAATCACAATGAACTCTATAATTAAACCATTGCACGTATTCTTGTTTCCAGTCAGACTTGGAGGCTTGTGCAAAATTTTTTTATATAAATAGATACATCTCCCCCTCCCACTTTCCATACCCTCTGGGAATCATTACTGCCATTACTAATTCTGAAGGGTTCATCTATCTTGGATTTCATGTATTGAATCTTAATTATACAAATGAATATATAATGAGATAAAACTAAGACCATAATAGTAAGAGGAGGAAATACTAAAGAACTAGAAGATAATTATGTGTTTCATCACTGCTATACTACACCCCGGATATATCACTCCTAACATGTGTCCCTTCTGTAAGGGACTACCCAATTATCTTAGGGTCTCCACTTTGCTCCTGTATGTCAATTTGATTGCTTGTTTTTGAACTTCTGATACCTCTTTCCATCGACACGTCGTGATCACACAGGCAGGTGTGCTTCTTCCATGTGGGCTTTCTTGCTTCCCTGCTAGATGGCCACTTATTTAACTTCAAGTCTTTAAGAGCCCAGATGCTATATCTTTAGGTGGCTGTGCACCATCAGCTTTCTTCACCACATTTGCTTATGCACACATTTGTCTTCAGTAATCATGTTGGGAAGGTGAATACCATACATTGCCACATTCTTAGAACAAACCATTCTTGTACTGAGGTAAGCTTTAAGTAGAGGCTGAACGTCCATCTGCTTCCTTGTTTTATATATATATATGTGTGGGGGGGGTGCGTGCACACATATACATATCCACAAATACACCTATCTTTATATATTTATCAATATCTGTATTTATACCCTTATATATAATTTTTTTTACTTTCTTGTTCTTACTTCTTTTTCTTTGTATCATCTTCTTTTCCTAAATTCTGAATCTTTTGCAGAGGCAGTTTATATCTTTTCAAGGTAGGCTGTCAACCTGCAAAGACATGTACGAAACCCCAGCCTGCTGTGCAAGGAAAGTGGAAGAAAAGGAACCCTGACAGACAATCAATAATCATTGCCAAGTGCCACTGTTCCACGAGGAACACAGACTCTCCATGAACCTCAGGACCCTCGCCTGCAAGTGCAAGCAATATGCATAATACTTATCTAACAAGGTTGTTTTGAGGGTCACCTGGCACAATCAGAAGCAATATTTCTGAAACTAGGTCACACACTTCATACACCTTATCTGCGACCCAGGACGATTCCCGTTCCCCTGACTAGGACATTAAAGCTCAGAAATGCTAAGTCAACTTGCTACAGCTCAAAGAAAGAAAGGTGGGTGATCAAATGAAGGTCAGTCTTCCTTCTTTCCATGAGGGCTTAAATGAACAGATTGCTCCCTGAAAACTCCCACTAATTTTAACTGAAATCAGCAGTCAAGAGTATTGACATGCACAAGAATTCTTCTTTGAAGAAAGTCCTTCCAAGTTTGTGAGACGTGTAATTGACTAAATGCACCTCAGAAAGGAAGGGCTGGGGAAAGAACTAGCAAGTTCTGAGCACCAATCATTTGATACATAAACATGGTGGTGAAGGATGCTCTGGGCTGCAGAGAAGCTAGAGCCTCCCACCAGCCTTGGCTTCCAGACTTTATTTCCAAATGTGCGTTCTGGTGTTGTGCCCACCCATCTTTGTTGTCTGATCCTCCAAACCACAACAAAAGAAACTCTGGCATCCCCTTCTAAGAGAAAGAGGGTGTTTTTGTTTTGAGATGGTCACATTCTATTATTTTGCTTCTCTTCTACCTCTCATTCAAAATCTAGAGACTATACCAAGAGCAATCCAAACCCATTGCCATCAAACCAATCCTGGGTCACAGCGCTCCACATCAGGGCTTTTGAGACCGTAAACCTTTATCGGAGCGGCAACCTGATACTTCTCCCTCAGATCAGCTGGTGGGTTTAAACTGTTGACCTTGCGTTTAGCAGTTCAATGCCTAAGCCACTAGCCCACCAGGGACCAGAGCTACTAGCAACTCTCGTACTTGGTGCATCTACCATAGAACAGGCACTGAGACATGACACACTCGATGTTATGGAATGAGGCAGATGCAACTATTGCCCAGGTTATGGAATACCGGGGGTATGGACTGGTTCAACGCCTGCTTCCACCACTTAGTAGCTAGTGGTCATGGGTGAGTCATTGAAGCCTTCTGGATCTTGGTTTTCTCATCTTTAAAATGGAGAAATAGCTATAATGGCACCATTGAGTTGGTAGTTGGTATAAATGAATTGCAAATACATGCTCAATATCCTCACATTCATACAAGAACAAGAGTTGATTTGAACTCTGTCTCTGGATTCTGTTACATTTTCTCCATAGATGTCCAAGGAAGGTGTGGAATTGAACTTAGTTTGTGTCCCTCGACCTGAACCTCAGCCTACTCAGCCATGAAGAACAACATAGTGATCAAGAATTCTCCTGAGCCTCATGCCTGGGAAAAAAAAAAAGTGGTTTTGAAGGATGAATACAAATTTACTGGATGTAGAAGGTAAAGGAAGCTATTCCCTGCAAAGGGAGCCACATAGCCAGAAATACAGAAGTGTGAAGTAGCTTGTGACTCATAAGTATCTGCTTGGCTGACACATGAACTGTCTTGAGAATATGACAGGCAAAAAGGAATGTAACTAAATGGGCTTTGTTAATCCTACAGCACCGCTCAGAAGCTATGTGTTTCTATTGTTATCTGATTTTAAAAGTTCTAGGAAAGGGTAATGGAATAACACTGCAAGGATTTTACAGATGAAAGATAAAATCTTAGCACCAGATTAATTGCCATTCAGTGGTAATAATAAAACCCAACAAACCCCGTTGCCATTAGGTAGATTCACACTCATAATGACCCTATATAAGGTTCCTGAGATTGCAAATCCTTACAGAAATGGACAGCCTCGTCTTTCTCCCTCAGAGCAGTTGGTGGGTTTGAACCATTGACCTTGCAGGTAGCAGTCCAATGCTTCTCAGACAGCATCACCGAGGATCCTTATGCAGTTGTAATAGGAAATTTACATATGTGCTCCTTTCTCTAAAGCCCCATTACATTCTCAGAATTATTTGCAAACCTGGAATTATAGTTTCCTGTCACTGTTTCAGAAATCAGTGTTGTACCACTTCTCGATTTCCATTTTTAAGTCAAATTTCTGGTCATTCTCAACTGAAACACCAGGCCACAAACACTGGGAAAAGAATTATGTAGCAGTATTCTCGGATGGGCCCACATTTCCACCCCCTGGTGTACACATGCTATAAATGTTCCTCCCTCTGGAATGTGGGCAGGGCCCGTGAATGGTCACACCCATGATAATTCTGTTATAGAAAACTGCCACCGCAGGCTGGAGAGACAGCCCGAGTGGCCTTGAGGAAGTGAGTTGGCATGACTAGGACGTGAGGGCAACCTCTAAGAACTAAGATCAACCCCCAGATGACAGCCAACAAGAAAATGTGCCCACGAGGAATTGAATTTAGCCGTCACCCCTGTAAAACAAGGCTTCTGTCTCTCTCCCGGACAAATGGACATTGCTCTGTCTTCATCTTCATTGACCTCAAAAGAGTACTTGACAAGCCCTCCTTCCCCTTCGCTTTGAAGCCTTCTCCCACGTCAAGTCCAGGGACGTCTTCTGGTTTGCTCTGACCTCACTGATCTGTCCTCCACAGTTTCTTCCGGCTCCGGCTCCTTCGACTGCCTTCCTAATGTCGTGAGCTCTCAGGGTGAGTCTATGGCAACGCATCTCTCCCTCTACAACCCTTTCCTGAATTTGCTCATGAAATCGTATCACTTTCAAGTCCTTCTTAACTCTCAAGGCTAGTCAATCAATCGCTCCACTGTGAACCTCACTCAAGACTCAGATTCTCCTCCTTGACATTTTCCCTGGGCTCTCCACACTAAATCTTAACACGTTGACAATAAAGCTCTGGGGTTCTCTGGCCCATCTCCCTTAGTCACCTGCTGTCAACAGCAGGTGTCCCTGTGAAACTCCCAGCAAATAAAATACCAGCATTACCCACACCACTGTTTATGTCAAATCAGATTCAGGGTTCTTCCAAAATCTCTCCCCTTTCTTCCCTCCCCAAATCCCTTTTGGCATCCGAGTCTGCTTCTTGACAAATTTCTCTTGAATCTATCCATCTGTCCACTTACAGAGCATGTGGAATGAATTATGTCCCCCATAGATACTTAACCCTGTATCTATAAATAGGATGTTATTTGAAAAGAGATTTCTTTCGTCGTGTTTACGAGGTCATACGAGAACAGAATGTGTCCTAAACCTCATCATTTAGGGTTGTAAAACTAGTGGGGCACACACAGGAACACTGAGTGGGGGAAGAAAGATTCTGGGGGATGATGAAAATGCCAGGGAGCACCAAGGGATGCCAGGAAACTCCTGGAGACTACAGACAAGGATGGGCCTTCCCCTAGAGCCACAGCCTGAATGCAGACTCCAGAATCCTAAGCGGTGAGACTAAGGCAGCCCTGTTCCTTAAAGCGCCTACTTGTGGCCCTTCGATACCAGCAGCACTAAGGAGCTAAGGCGCATGGTCACTACCCTCGTCTGAGGCATTGGAAACACTCCATTGGGATTTTGCTCTGGCTCCTTCCTGTTCCCATCCTGTCCCCACACCCAGCACAGAGCTTTCCAGACCAAGGGGTCAGAAAGCACCAGGTAATCCTCAGAAGACACCCAGGAAGGTGTGGCCTTGGCGAACCTCGAAGAGATAGTTAGAGGGACCAGACAGCAGGCTAGGTGAGGTGAGGGATGATAGAATGAAGGGCAGGACAGAATCGAGACTGAATGCCATGCCAAGCATGGTGAAGGTTAACTGGAGGGCAATGAGGAGCAGAAGAACCACAAACAACAAAGACTGGTTTTCTGTTTTGTGTCTGACACACATTGGAGACCCCTCCAGCTAGACAGAGTCTCCTTTCACTGCATAGGGGAGAGGCAGAGAGCAGGGAAACACAGCCCTACAGACTGACAGGCGTCAACTAGCTCCCAGGCTTTCTGGGATGGCTTGGTGTGCTGTTTCCATAGAATGGAGCCAGACGCATGTGTCTTCTATGCAACCAAGACCCAGCAATACTTATTTTTCATTTCTTAATGCTACAGAACGCGGAGCATTAAAAAGAATGTTGGTCAGTCATTATTAATTGTACCTTGGAGGAATCAGCTTGCATAAGCAGAGAGAAGAGAAAATAAATTTTCCGAGAAAGGCTCTATTCTAGAAAGTGCTCTTTTTCCTCCCAGTTTAAAAAAAAAAAAAATAAAATGGAGCAAACAGAGCCCCAGGCTCCTTGATTAATAACAGAAATGGAGTGGGGTGGGGAAGGAATGTAGGAAGGAATTCATTTCTATTCCTTTTCTGTGTATGAAAAGTGGGTTTGTAAAGATATCTTGAAAAGAGAAACTCCAGGTTTTCAAATTACCACTGTGGATTTGGGCAAAGTCATCAATGTGTTTTCTTTTCATATTTGCACATCAGCCTCCCATTGTCCTGCCTGCTGCTGGTATGAGGAACATAATTTAACATAATTGGCATTGTGAAAATGGGATAAATTATTCATTCCGATAAGACCTCGTGTCCCGGTGTCATTCCCCCTTCACTGGCAAGGCCAGATAATACATGGGGGTTCAGATGGCATAAAGTGCAGATCATAAAAATTTAAAATACTACTTCCCAGGATGATCAATAATGAAGAGGTCCCCGCACGGAGCAGCCCCTGGGATTGGCAGGGACAATAAATAAAAGCGCAGAAGTGCAAGAAGTACAGAAGGAGCGGGATTGCATTTTTATGAGCTGGGTTTGCACGGGCCCCAAACAGATGTCAGCAGGTCCCCTTCAGCTCATCGTGCAGCACAGGTGGAAGTGTGGAGCGTGGAGAGCGAGTGGCTCTCCCAGGACCCCTCGTGGGGACCCCTGTCTGGCTCATTGTCCCCCTCGCAGTGTTCTCTCAGGGTCTCTGGTCTCCTCTTTAAAACAGTCATCAGTATCCCCAGTTTCAGAGGGGCCAATGGAGACTCCACAAGCCCAGTCATTTGTCTCTGATCAAAGGATGCGTGTTCCAGCCATGTTCAAGCTCAAGGTTGCCATCTCCTTCCCTACCTGTCATGTGGTTTTCTTAGAGTGCCGTTGACTGAGTACCCCTCTTTGTTACCCTCGTTAAGCCCTGTTGTGTGGTTGCCCTTTGTTGTAGGTGCCGCCAAGTCAGTTCCGACTCTGGGCGACCTCATGGACAACAGAAGGAAGCCCCGCCCAGTCCTGTGCCCTCCTCACCATGGTGCTTTGGTTTGAGCCGAGGGCTGCAGCCACTGGGTCAGTTAATCGCATCTAGGGCCTTCCTCTTTGTTGCTGCCCCAACCACACCTTTCTCCCGCGACTGCTTCCTCCCGATTGCCTTTCTGACAGGCATGAGACAGTCCACCATCACAGCTTCCAAGGGGCGTTCCATCCCCAGTCTACAGATGACAATACTGAGTCCAGTTTGGGGGATGAGAAATGATGGCACCACCTCACCTAGTCATGGAAAGGCAGAGCCAGGGCTTGAATCTTAAGATCTGGCACAGGTCACTCCTTAGCAAGGTCATCGTTCCAGAGTCAAAACTAAGCCGATCCCACAACATCTGACACATAGCAACCATTTGCCATTGAGTGAACTGCAACTCATGTCGAGTCCATGTGCATCAGACTAGAACTGTGCTCCAAGGGATTTGTTGGAAACAGAGTGTCAGGCTTTTCTTTAAAGGTTTGTAATAAAAACACAAAAAGAAATAATCAAACTCACTGCCTTTGATTCAATTTTGACTCATAGCAACCCTAAATAGAGTTTCCAAGACTGTAAATTGATATGGGAGCAGACAGACTCAGCTTCCTTGCTTAGAGTGGCTGGTGAGCTGTAACCCCTGACCGTGAGGTTAGCAGACCAACCCTTAACCCGCTCCCCCCCCACCACCACCACAGACCCTACAGGGGACCTTATAAGTAGCCCTGATCTAATGAACGACCCAGTCCCATCTGTAAAGAAAGGACGGGAGCTGTCTGCAGTCCTCCCCTCACTCCTTACCCCTCACTCCATCTGCTTGGATTTGGGTCTTTCCCTGGCCCCTCGAATCTGGCTGCTAAACCTGGACCACGAGGGAAAATGTCAAGGTCCACGGGACTTCGGTGCTCTCTGCCCCATCAATCGGATGAGGCGATGGGAGCAGTTTTTCATAGAAAAGTTGATGCATGTTAATGACAAGGAGGGAAAAATATGAAACTTGTAGAGCAAAGGTCTTCTAATGACCCCCACTCACTTTTATTCTTCACCCTAAACAATCACCAGTCCCTTGTGTGCCATACAAAACTGTTTCATGAATTATGAAGCCTGAAACATGCATGCAAATGTGTATGTTTCTAGAGATGGGGTCACTCCACCGCACCCTCTTTAAAGTTTTATTCCCTGAACACGTCTGTTGCTTCTTCCCCCATTAGCGCATGTGGAGTTGCCACTGTCTCATGACAATTGCTCAGGACTGCACTTCCACACCCCAGAGCCCACACACTTGGCCTCCCCTCATTGGATATTCTAGTTGCGCCAGATTTTTTTCATATACCAGCCTTTATGCACTTCAGCAAATATATTAGCTTTCAGTGTGAAGTATAGTTGTCAAATGTCACATGTAGTTTAAATTTTTATAAATACTGCAAATGCCCCTGAAAATGTCACATCAAGCAATTCATCCCAGGGGGATATGTAGAGAATGCCCATGCTGCCTTCAGCACTATTAAAACTGTGATTGTTGTGAGTGCTGCAGTTGTTACTGGCTGTCACCCATTCAGCTGCAACTCATAGCAACCGTACCTACAACAGAACAAAAGCTTGCCTGCTCCGGCACCAGCTTCATTTCAGCCCAGTGTTACAGCTAATGTGTCAACATATTTATCCATTCCTCTTGTTTTTGTTGGCTCTCCACCTCATCAAACATGATGTCCTTTCTCGGAGACTGGGCTTTCCTGGTGATGTGTTCAAAGTAAGGCCCTCTCAGGTACATTCTGACTGTGTTTCTTTAAGACTGGTGCGCTTCTTCTTCTGGCAGTCCACGCTATCTTCAGTATTACTCACCAGCACCAAGATGCAAGTGCATCAGCTGTTCTTGTGTGCTTTTTTCCATTGGCCAGAGTTCTCATGCATACGAGGTGATTGAAAAGACTGGTTTGTTGGATGAAGGGAGACAGCAGATGATGTAAGATATGAAAAAATAATAATGTATAATTTATCAAGGGGTCATGAGGGTGGGAAGATCAGGAGTGGGGGAAAGAGGAGCTGATACCAAGGGCTCAAGTAGAAAGAAAATGTTTGAAAATGATGATGGCAACCTATGTACAAATGTGCTTGATACAATGGATGTATGGATTGTTATAAGATCTGTAAGAGCCCCAATAAAATGATTTTATTTTTTTAAAAAAAGAAGAAAAAGTACTTGTTTGATGGGAAAGATCCACTAGGCAAATGAGACATTACCTCAAACTCCCCTGTAGCGGATTTAAGGAACTGACACATACCCTTGGACTTAGGCTGAAGTGCCCCAGTCCGAAAAGAAGCTGACAACTGATATCCCAAAGTTGTGGAGCTGATGGTCATTGGACTCTGCTTCAGATCTCTTGTTTTGAGGATAGCCAATCAGTGGTGGCCCAGTGTTACCATATGCTTACTATTTTGATCCCCTCCTTGCTTTCTTATGAAATGTGTTAGTCTGGTAGGCATGGGTCTGACTTTGTGAATGAGTGCTTTGAATGTATTGTCCTATCATAAATCGCCATTTTTGTGTGCAAACAGTGTCCAGTTCTTAAGAGTTTAATCCGTACAAGTCAACAAGTCATATATTACAGGATGAAAAGCCAGCCTACACGTGAATGATTTTCTTCTCTCAACAAATTCTATATGACTGACTAAATTCTATATGGCTGACTCAATTAGTCACACTATCAATAGAATTACCTTATTCCCTAGAGGGCTAATTGATAATATTCTCTATCATTAAAGTAATAATGATATTTCTAAAGTGAAACAAAGACGTATATAAGCCATAGATATGTGAATGAATTTGGGGTTCACACCTTATTCTAGCCCCAATCTAAGAACAATTAGTTCGTATGGCAGGGTCCTACTTGATACTCACCCTCATGAAGAGATCATTAAAGATATGGGTGCTCTAAGAAAGTGGGGTGAAGGAACCAGATGGTTCCTGGCTATCAGGGAAAAATAACATCTGGGTTCCTAAAGGCCTGTCTTCAAGCAAGCAGCCATCCAAGTGACACATTAACTAAGTCCCCATGCAAGAAGCATGCCAGCCAGTGTGATCCAAGGGCTGCAAATACTATAGCACAAATCCCGAGAAGGGAATGGTATCAGAGCTTGAATTATGACTACCAGGTGTGCAGAAGACTACAAAGGACAGTGGAAGCCCAAAATCTCTTTGCAGGGGCCCCTCGTGGGGCAGAGATGTGAATAGCATTGCTCTCAGCGAGAGCGTTGTAAAATCCATGATGGCAGGTGTAGGTAGGTTAAAGTGCAACACCTCATCATTTGATCTCCCTTTGGCCCACTTGAAGGTTGTTCCCAATTTAAAATTTTTCTGCTTTCTTTTCAATTGAGGTTTTACTCTGTTTTATTTTGTCATTGTTGTTGTGTGTTTTTGTTTATCTGTTGGTTTGTTTGCTACCTGTTCATGTTTCCAATGATTCTCTGTATAAGAAAACCAGGATAGGTAAATCTATGGAGACAGTAAACAGATTAATAATCACCTAAGGGCATGGCAGGAGATACAGAGGGGAAAATGGGGAGCTAACAACAATGAATATTAGAAAGAAGAAAATGTTCTGAAACTGATTGTGGGGATGATTGCACCAATCTTCTTAATATAATTGAACTATTAAGTTATATGATATGTGAATTTTATACCAATAAAACTATTCGAACTGTGGTTTGGATCAAGCATACCTTAGTCATCAAACTTTTAATTTTATTGTATTCTTACCATTCTTATAGATAAAAATACATTTCTATTTTAAATTGTGTTGCCTTAAGTTATAAAGAATTATTACTATGGTTAGTGAGCATCTTACCTACTTACTGAGATTTGCTAACCAGATCTTTTGGCCCAATGTGAGATGATTTATGACCCTTTTCTCGGGAGTCTGAAGGCGGGTGATCTACTAGCTGGATGGAGCCTGCAGAGATGTGCATTCCCGGTGGTCCTTGGGGAGGGAGTGGCTTTCCACTGAGGTTGGGACTCAAGGGGAGACAGTAACCCTCTGCAAGGGTCAAAGGAATGGCCAAGATGACACGGAAGGCTCAGGGACAGGAGCAGGGTCTTCTGACTCTTTTACCTCTTGCTGCCCAACTAGGTCCACTGCATGGATGTCCCCCCCTAAAAAAAACCAAACATCAAATTCACTGCCATTGAGTCTATGCTAATCACGGCGATCCTATAGAACAAGGTAGAACTCTCCCATATGGGAGGCGAAAGCCCTGTCTTTCTTTCACAGAGCTGCTGGTGGTTTTGAACTTCTGACCTCTCAGTTAGCGGCCCAATGTTTATCTACTATGCCACCAGGCTCCTTTTCATTGTTATCAAGTTCATTCTGACCCATGGTGACTCTCTAAGACAGAATAGAACTTCCCCTGTGGGTTACAAAACAGAATCGCCCTGTGAAACTGGGTTTCACAGATTATAACTCTTTACAGGAACAGAAAGCCCCATCATTCTCCAGTGGAGCAGTTGATGGTTTCAAACTGCTGACCTTGTGCTTAGCAGCCCAGTGAGTAACCACTATGCTTCCAGGGTCCCTGCACAGTATTCTCAATTTTCTCCCCATCCTCTTAGTTAAATACTATACTCCATGATAACTGAAACCCAGAGATGCTACTCACTCACACCATAAATAAGGAGTCCAGCTGAGTCTTGAACCAGGGTCTCTGGGTATGCAGAATACATGTAGTGTTTTCACAAAACATGTGAAACATGGCTAACATCAATAATTGGTCTCCAAATGCTTTCAACCCCTCCTCTCACAAGCAGGTGGACCCCCCTCCTCCAGGACGTGGAGGAGACTCAGGAATCAGTAGGAAGGAGCATTTTCCCTGAGCCAGGCAGCTGGTTTACTGAGTACAGAGTCACCTGGGGCCTTGCCAAGGTGGGCGGTGGCTGCCTTGGCTTGTTTCCCGGGACCTGCCATCTCCCAGGCATGCTTTAATCTTGGCTACACCTAGAATAGGTGTGTCTTTTGGCAGGTCCTAGGACAATCCTTCATTATCTTGGCCTTTAGCTGCATCTGTAAAATGAGAGCAATAGTAACATCTTCACAGAAGGGCTTTGAAGATTTTGGAAGCCCTGAAGGTATAGTGGTTACTCTAGAGAAAGGCAGGACTTTCTATACCTTTCAAAAGAGTTGCTGTCCTGGAAACTCACAGGGGCAGTTCCACCCTGTCCTATAGGATCACTCTGAGTCACATCGACTCGACGGCAGTGAGCGAGAGTGAGCAGATAAGCAAAGGCAGTGGCGCATCGAGGGTCTGTCCCAGAGCCCATTGCCATGGCCCAGAGAAAACCACCAGCTGCTTAGATTCCAATCTCATTCCCACTGTGTTGCAGGGGAAAGTGTGGCCCAGCATAGCCGCTTAAGCTGGACAAGAGCATGGGGGATTACCTAGGTGTCTTGGGGAAGATTCATCGAAAGAAGAGACCAAGCCCTTGTCCCTTGTCCTATAGGAGGCCCCCATCAGCCAAAGTAACCTTCTGAAAGTAGAGAAGACCCTGTCACTCTCCCCTTCCAAGTACTTCTCTATGAAACACGCCAGACCCCACTCAAGCTGGTGCCCACCTCATCGCTTAAGACTCGGCCCCTCACTCACCATGCTCCAGTGCCTCTTCCTCCCGCACAAAGCCTCAGGCCTGTCTCTCCTCCAGGCCTCAGCCAGGGCCACTTCTCCAGAAAAACCTCTCCAACTACCCTCCCATCATAATGAAGGCCCTGTCTTACATGACCGAAAGCAAATCTGCCACCTTGCCATTGACGTGGACTCACCGCAACCCTATGCCGGGTTTTCAGTCCTGTAGCTCTTTATGAAGCCAACAGCCTCCCTTTCTCTTGTGGGAGTGGCGGGGAGGTTAGACGTGCCGCCCTTGCAGTTAGCAGTCCCACATCTAGTGCACTATGCCCTTCATGACAGCAGCTATTGTGTCCCGGAGAGCTTTCCTCAAAGTTGTCATGCCTGTCTTTTCAGAGTTGTATGCACAGAGCCTCATACAGTGCCCTTGGGAATTTTCTGACTTTCCACATGGCTGGATGGCTGGAAGGATGCATGCATGTAAAGACAGACAGATGGATGGATGACAGACATGTGGATGAACAGATGGATGGATGAGTGAATGGGTAAATGAATGGATGGATGGATGGATAGATGGATAGGTGGGTGGACGAGTATCTCCCAGCATGATAAAGGAGAAGGGCACTGTGGGGAGATGAAAGTGCAAGGACAAAGAGGCACGAAACCCTCTGAGAATGTGGGACACTCAGGGGAAGGGGTTTGAGACCTCAGTACTGTTGACATTTGGGGTGGGATTGCTCTTGTTTGTGGAGACTGTCTATGCATGGTAGGGTGCTTAGCAGCATCGCTGGCCTCTAGTCACCAAATGCTAGTTTCACCCCAGGCCCAGTTGGAACAACTAGCAAAGACTCCAGCCATGGCTAAATGTCTCCTCCAGACAAAATCCTCAGGAGAGAATCACTGTGCCAGGTAAGTCTGAAATGCTCAAGATTCAAAGTCAGAGAGGGCAGAGGAAGGAATGGAAGACTGAGGGCCAGATACCAGAAGGGCCTGGAACACCCAGGAAGAACTTGAGGACTTCTATCCAGTGAGGATGAGAGACAGAAAAGGGATTCCCACCACAAGCTCAGAGTGGAGGATATACGGGAGTTACAGAGGAAGGACAACCATGATGCGGGACACATCTCCTCTCCTCCCCTCCAGTCCCGGGCAGGGAAAGGACACTGGAAGCTCTGGTGTTTTCTCCAGGAGTCGCCCCAAGTCCCCACCTACCATCAGGATAGCTCAGGAGAGAGAAAAGCTGACCCGGAGCACAGCTGGGGGACAGCGCGTCTGAGAGAGCCCTCCCCAGTGGGGAGACTTCTCATGATTGGAAAGCGCTAGGATGCAGAGGGAAGAGTCACGTGTCAGATAGATCTTAACAGAATGTGGGCCGGTACAGTTCAGGGGGATGAGCCCATAGGTTGGGAGGTTGTCGATATACATACCACTGTGGGAGCCACAGTGGACTTGTGTGTACCACACCTCTAGCATCCTCACTTTGCACGTGATGAGACCGAGGCCTCCAGAGTCCTTAGCCTAGGCAGGCTAATAAAACATGGAACAGGGATTTGAACTCACCTAGAGGGGTAGAGAAGCCACCCTGATGGCACTTTGGGTTAGACATTGGTTTGTGATCTACACGGTGAGCGATACAAACTCACCAACCACTCATTGGAAGAAACATGAGGCTGTCTGCACCCCTAAAGGTTTATAGTCTTGGAAATCCGATAATGACTCACTATGAGTCAGAATCAAATCAATGGCCATGCATCTGGGTGTTCGGTTGTTCATATTTACAGTGGTATCTCTGAGCTTGTGTTGTTAACTGAGACAACTGAACATTCTAAAGGCTTAGAGGTCCCTTGACTCCATGAAGGAGCCTTGATGGCTCAGTGTCTAAGAGTTCAAGGGAAAAACCAAAAGATAAGAGGTTCAAACTCACCAGCTGCTCCTCAGAAGAAATAGGAGGCAATCTGCTTCTATAAAGGTTTAGAGCCGTAGAAACCTATATAGGGCAGGTTTCCTCAGTCCTACCGGGTCAATAGGAGTCAGAATTGATTTGACAACAGTGGATCTGGGTTTAGGTTTGTGATCTTTATGGGAGCAGATCTCCAGAATTTTCTCTCACAGATTCACTGGGGAGAAATGTTTGCCATTGTAAAGATCATAAAATCAAATTACTAGGTCAGAAAACATATAAAGGAATCATGGGCTCACAGAGGAAAACCAGATGCTGGGGGCAGGAGCGCAGCTCAGTGAAGTCACACACAAGTAAGCTACTGAACTTGTGGCAGAGCCCGAGTCGACGGGACCCCAGGGCAGCTGGCCGCTGGTTCTTGCTGAGTTGAAGGTTCTGGAGCATGGGCACTACATCTGAGCTCCACTGCTCACTAGCTAGGTGCCTTGGGTGAATAAATTACTTGACCCCTCTGTGACTGAGTTCCCTCATCTTTCACATGGAAAGTAGCCGCTTCCTAGCAGCTTCCTGACAGAACTCTATTAACTATTGAGGGAATGATATAAATTGGTGGTGGTGGTGGTGGTGGTGGTGTGTGTGTGTGTGTGTCTGTGGGTGTCTGTGGATGTGGGTGGGTGTCTGTGGGTGTGGGTGTTGAGAGAGAAGAAGAAGAAGAAGAAGAAGAAGAAGAAGAAGAAGAAGAAGAAGAAGAAGAAGAAGAAGAAAAAGGAGGAGGAGGAGGACAACAACAACAACAACAACAAGGAGGCTTACAATAGCACCTAGGATTTAAGAAGCACCAAAAAAGGATACCTGTTTCTCTGATAACTACTTTTGTACCAGACATGCTACATGTGAGGCTGCATCCCACCTGGTTCTCACTATTGGGAGCAGATGGGACTTTCCTCTCTTCACAGGGGAGGAAGATGAGGGCCACCTTGTAGAAAGGCTAAGTCACAACCATCAAAGGACCCCTGTGAAGATAGTCCCCAGAGAGGAAGGGTCCCTGTGGAGATGTGTTCCTGGCAGCGGGCTTCTAAGGGCTTTTGTGGGGAAGAGTCTCTGCAGGGAAGGGTCCCTATGGAGAAAGGTCCCCGTGGGAAAATGCCCCTGTGAGGAGGGATCCCCATGGGAAGGGCCTCTGTTGGAAAGGGTCCCTGGGGAGATAGTCAGTCAAACTGGGCTTCAAACTCCAACTTTCAGGACAAACTGGTTTCCCCTTCCATGCCTGCATACCCATCACAGAAAAGCTGTTTTGAGGCACTAGATTTGGGGATAGCTTTGTGAAACACCCAGCCTGGATGTTCAGTGGTTCCCAGGCCCATCTCCTCGCCCAAAGGGCAAGAAGGAAGCCTTCAGAGCATCAGAGAGGGAGGATCAGGAAGTCTCTGGAACAGCCTGCTGTGGTACATGGGGTCAGGGGGAGAAGGGACCTCACCCACTCCCTTTGGCTTACACGTCTCTCAGGAACATGAAGATCTGGGAGGCTTTGCCAAATCCAGAGAGCAGGTCCCTCTTCTCCCATGTGAAGCTGGGTTCAAAAACCAGCATTGCCACTGCTTGTTTGAGTTTAGATCAACCAGCAAAGCTTTCTAGGCCCTCACCTTTTCACCTCCAAATTTAAATGCATAATCCCTAACCCGGGGGCGGGGGGGGCGGGGTGGTGGGCATCAGCATAGTAGTTCTCAACTTGGGCTGGACATAATTTTTCTTGAGGAGGGGGGGCAGCGATTTCATTAACACTGATGCCTGGTTCCCACCCCCAGAGAGTCTGACCCCAATTGCTCTTGGGTGTGACCTGGTTGTTAGGGTTTTCGGAAGCTCCCGAGGTGACTCTGAATGCAGTCCAGAAAGGAGAAGAAAGTGAGCCTCTGCTATAATATGCAGCAGGTACTCAATACTGCCCCTTCTCCTACCCTTCCTGTTTCTTGATTACTAATTGTTCATTCAAGATGTATTTTGGGAGACTTTGTCATTTCCCAGGGTGACTCAAAGTCTTTCCTTCTGCCACCCCCATGGCTGTTCTCATATCGACAACCTCTGCACTTTCAAAACAGATGACTCAATCCACAGCCAATCCGCTGGGCCCTTTCTCTAGCTGTGGCTTCTCTTCTATTGATTGACTGGAGGCAATTGGATCAGACGCGCAATGCCCTCTTGGAGATGCCAATTAGAACAGAGACCGGAGGGCTGGTGCTTGTCCACTCTCTCGCCAGGAAACGCCATCCTTCGCCTCAAAGCCCCTTCCTGAAAGGGTGCAAGTGCTCACATGATAAAATCCCAAATTCCCCCAGAGGGATTTTAAACAATAATGCATCTGCCACCTGTGTCTGTGGGAGAAACCTCCCCTCTGCCTTTGTGCAGTGCCCACCTCCTTTCTTCACAGACCACTCCCCTGTCAGGAGATGTTCCATCAGCCAGTCACTCATTTCCAGCCACGCCTCCCCCAAAGACTCCATACTCGGACATGCTGTGTGCCCCCAATGGTGTCCACGCTTCTGTGCATTTGGCCATCTAGACTCTTTGCCTTGCATGCCCTTCCCTCCCATCGTCCACCTGGAAGGTTTCCACTCACCCACCGTCACATGCCCATCTTCCACCGTCCATCTCTGCAGCTTACCTAATCTGTCTTCCCAGGTCCCGCTGCAAACCCTGCTCTCCCCCTCCCTTCACCCCCTGGGCAAATTTATTTGCTTCCCCTCCTGTGTTCCCTCCCCTCTGCCATCCTGGGATTATCATTGCCAGGACACATTACACTAATGTAAGAGTTATATTGGTTAGGGGTTTTGTCATTTGTCTTTTTATAACTAATTCCTCGCCTCAACACAGGGCCTTGGCAGGGACAAACTCGGGCTCTGTGGCGGATGCCTGTTCTGTGTCCTCAATCCAGACCTGCACACTGCTGAAACACCTCCCCAGAAGAGGCAAGATGATTGTCTCTGTCATGATCGAGAAGCACCTTAGGTATTTACCAGCTGTGATAAAACTTCCCCCCAAAAGATTTTTTTTTTGGTCTGTGTATGTATAAGTCTACAACAACAAAGAATAAAGACAGCATCAATCTGATCTGGCTCGAGAGATGTCCTGTCTCTGAGAGTGCCGACGCGATTTTACAAGAAAGGGAATCTATTTGGCAGATGAGGGGATGAAAGCATTTGCTGGGAGAATACCCGGCTGTTCCATGTTTCTGGGATGGGGAGTATGGGACTCGGGGCTCCGGGCTCGGATGCCCGCCTTACCTTTTCTGGAGCCGGCAGCTGCAAGTGGTTCACCTCCAGGGGGGTGATGAGAGGGACCGTCTGGAAGCCATCCTCCACGCAAGGCGGCTTGGTTCCCTTCTCGCTGGGGTTGCTGTTGGGCTTCACCATTCTTACGCCTTTCTTCCCAGACCTGAGTCGAGCAGGGCGGCGAGGCAGGGAAAGAGAGGGCTGTCGTCAGACAAAACAGCCGTGCCCAAGGACCCCGCTCGGGGCCTCTCCAACTGCGATCAGTCATCTACCTTCCAGGGGGAGCTTCCTGACAGCATTCTCATTGTCCAGGACAACTTCTCTAGCCGTCAAAACAGGTCACTTGCCCACGGGGTCCAACAAACCTCAAATTTGGGAAACTCAAGGAAAATTTCAGATAGATGCCAAAAATACAAGCTTGAAACAGAAAAAGCCAAGACACTGGAGTTAAAGTATTCGTGTCCTCTCAGAGACGAGCTTATTCTTAGTGGAAAATAAAACCCAGTATTCTGGGTCACCTTTCAGTATGATAAATTTCACCTCACCACCCCCCTTGCTGTTTTATTAGATTGATTTTTTTCCCCAGCAGCAATCCCCCTAAAATAGCAATACCCCTGTGAAATTTCTCTAACATTAGCCTTTCGCATAACATGCAAATTGTGCGAGAGATATCAAATAGAAAGAAGAGGGGTGGCAGAGGAGAAGAAAGAGGCAAACTCGGCTGACGCGGACCTGGTCCTGTATTCAGCCAGGGCAGGTCTCCATTTCCTCAACAGCACGGGGCCTATTTTTCTGGCTCCACGGAAAGTTAGCAGCCCTAGTACTGCAAGATTGCCAACCAAATAAACAAATCACAGGCATTCCTGTCCAGCTCCCTGGAAGTCAAACAGTGCTCCCACCCCACCCCGCAAAAACCGGCACAACGGAATTTCTCTTTTCGATCCGGCCGATGAAATCTTTTTTTTTTTTAAGACGAAACAGGATTATTTGGGGAATGAAAGGGGTAAAGGGGTGGGGGGGCGGATGTTGGAAGTGGAATGGAAATAACAAAAAACAAATGCCTACTTACTGTGTGATACTGTTGGGGAGGGAAAGGGGGTCAGAGCAGATTCAAGCCAATTTACAGAGGAGGAGGACGACCCGGAGTCCTCCCTCCTCGCCCGAGCTTGTGGTGCTGAAAGGACAGCGCCTGGCGTGCGTCTGGATTGGGAGCTTCTGAGAGCAGGCGCGAGCGAGCTAGCGAGCGAAAGAGCGAACAGGGAAGAGCTCCTGGCAGCTGCCTGCCTGCTCCTCGCCCGCTCGCGCCCCCTCCCACAGGGGAACGGGCGCCCACACCATCTGTCATCTGGCACCACCTGCTGTTTCTCATGCGTGGCCACAACCACTGCTCAGGACGGAACGGCTGCAAGAATGTGGGGGATAGCCTGAGCGGGTGGGAGCGACGCAGGCCAAAAAATAATCATAATTAATACACACCATGTAAGGAGCCACCCTTGAGCCTTTCCGCGAAACGGGGAAGGTGGGGTGCATTCATTAGGAGAAGTGGCCACCTCCTAAGGCCTTCCGGAGCAAAGTGATCAAACAGAACAGTTCGCAATTTACACTCGGTTCTGACTGGTGGCCCCTGACATCACGTCCCTTATTTGCCAAATGTGATTTCTAATAGTCCCCCAGGGTGGGGTTACTGTGAAGTGCGAAGGAGGTAACACAGGGGAAGCAGTTAGCTCAAAGCCAGGCACCTGGCAAGTCGTTCAAAACCATAAGCTCTGATTCTCACCGTTGCACGGTGAACCTACACGTTGGCTAAGGTCCGGCAGCTGAGAGAGGGCCTGGGTCTGGGGCCGGAACTCTGACCCAGGCCGCCAAAGGCTGTAGGCAGTGCTGCCAATTATTTGGCCCTGGGGGTGGTATGTGGAGTGGAGATGTGGAAGACCTGGTGGCAGCTCTTTCAAATGCCAGCTGGGTAAATCTTGGACGTTTTCAGTCCCTCGTTAAGCCCCTCTGTCTTAACACCTGCCCTTCAGAGACTTTGCGCATAGGAAAAGAGTTTGTGCTCAAGTAAACTTCGTTTAGCTCAGGAACAGTGCTCTGAGGGACTGGATTACTGCATCCCTGAGAACTGCTCTCACACTCCCTTCAAATCCACCGGGGAAATACGGTCAGGACTGGTCTTCTCCCATGCTGCACTGTGGTTTATGATGTCCTTAGTGAGGTCCAGCTCTCTTGCCATGTTGAATGGAGTCCCTGCCACTTTCAAAAGTAAAATGGTTTGTGTCATCGTTTGATCACCCAGGCAAGGACTCATGTGCTGCACACACAATGTATCAACTAACAGGCAAGGGGTAAACATGCAGCCTATTTGTGTTGTTCTGTAAAGAAACGGATTGGTATGTGGATATGTGTGTAAAAAGAGAAGGGGGTTTCTACAGCAAGAAAGGCCACTTCAGGGCTGGCAAGGAAGTATTAATAGCAACATCTGTAGATATGAGGCAGAGGTGTCCTCGTAATGTTAGCTCTCCACTCTCCCCTTCCTAAGACCTAGATGATTTTCAGGTACAAGTGTCCCCTCAGGAAAACGCAGTCAGTTGCAAGCACTGGTGCTTGCTATTCTTGCTCTTGCCTCCAAAGAAAAAGAAAATCCCTTTCACATGCATTGAGATTGATTCACAAGCAAAAGCCCCACCTTTAATAACTCCAACACAAAGGCCCTGAAGGTTTCCTGCGATCCAGAAGTGCCTGTCTGATAGCAATGAGAAAGCCGGGCTTGCTAACACAAGAGGAGAGAGGCTGCAGAAAGAAACGGAAGGCCAGTGTGATAGGGAAGAGCCTGTGGCTGGAAAATGAATATAAGAGGTGCATAATATAATATTAATCTCCTCTTATATTCTTTAAATGTGTTTCAGTATTGAAATTAAAAGTGATGATATTTTTAACGGGATTTTCAATGAATGTGGGCATACAAATAAGGTGCTTACAACATAAAAGGGCAAGGATAAAAGGACCAATATGGTGGTAATTGTTTCTATATTGCACATAACGCGGTAAAATGTCAATCCCGAAGGAAGCTGTGAAAAGTTAAGCAGGCCTACTGTACTCCTAACATAAGCAAAACACACAAAGAGCTGGAGTGGCATGAATGTCACTAACTGCCCACGTGAAAAAACCTCGGAATGACAAATGTTCAAGTGTTTTGTAACACATATTTATTAATTTACTGCTGCCATTTTGTGTGCGTGTGTATATATATTTACCACAAGAAAAAAAGTGATACATTAACATTTAAAAATTAAAATAACTTTAAAGAAGTCAGGAAATGGAAGCATTAGAGTAAACACACACTCACACACCCATAGAAAGAATGAACGACCAGAAAGCAAACGATGAAATGGCGCACTTATCTCTAAACAGAACGGACTTTAAATGCAAACGGATATGCTGAAAGTAGAGGGGAAAGATGACTAAAATATATGCTGCCAACAATAAATTACTTTAAACGCAAATAATGCATAAAATTAAATTGTAAAACCACTGTCCTTCAATCTATTCTGATTCATAGCAACCCTACAGGACAGAATAGAACGGTTCATAGAGTTTCCAAGGCTGTCATCTTTACGGAAGCAGAAGGCCACATTTGTCTCCCGAGGGAGCATTTGATGGGTTTGAACCGCCAACCTTCTGACTAACAGCCAATTGATTAACCACAGTGCCACCAGGGCTCCTTATAATAAATATAAGAAGGTTACAAATAGAGGTCGGGAATACTTCCATCAATACGGCAAACTAGACAGACAGGACCTCTACATCAAAGCCACAGGACATGTGATGGGACTCACTCACTGACACTGAACTGATGCAGGTTCGGAGCAACCTTGTAGGACAGGTAGACTGCCTCGGTGTGTTTCTAAGACTGTAACTCTTACAGATGTAGAAAATCCCTTCTTCCTCAGAGCACTTAGTGGTTTTAAACTGTTAACTCTGCAGTTAGCAGCCCAACCTGTAACCACTATGGTTCCTATGTGATGAAATAAATATAGACAAAGATCTTGGAAGCCTCGCCTTCAGAAGAAAGGATAGAGAGATAAATATCCAAAGGAAAACAAAGCTGCAGGACAGAAAATCCGACCCAGAGAGAGCGACTTATAATGAAGACAATTACGAAGTAAATAGAGGAAATAGTATAGTTACAGAACTTTCGAATGGAGAAGTCAAGTAGATTTCAAATTTGGGTAGAAATTAATAAATTACAGGGTAAACTCAAAGAAAATTAACAAACCTCATCAGAATCAAGAAGAGGAAATTTTTTAAGATTTAATAAACACTACAACAACAACAGTGATAAAAATGACAGGAAAATCCACAAACAAAATGAACACAGCATAGATAATGGTGTGTAATACAGAAACACCATTAAAAACACAGCAATGAATTCATACTTGTGAAAATTGCAAATTTAATGTAATGGATTAAATGCACAATCAAAAGACAGAATGTATCAGGGTAGATACAAAAGCAGAGACCATCAAAGTGCTGCCTCCAAGAAACACACCTTAGAGATAAAGAAAAGAATAGATGAAAAACCAAATAATGAAAAATATATCATGCTAATATTAATTTTTTAAAAGCAGAAAAGACCATATTAATTTCTTATAAAGTATACTTTAAGACAGACTATGGTGTAATAGAATTGTGAAAGGGTCCATTGAACAAAAGGACATAACCATAATAAATATGTATGCATCCAATGAATGACCCTTACAATACCTTAATCAAACTCCTGCAGAAATGAAGAGAAAAACTGACAACTCATAATAATTTGAGACTTTAATACACCACTTTCTATTACTAATAGAACTAGAAAGAAACTCAACAAAAATAGAGGAACTAAACAACACAATTAGCCAACTTGGCCTCATACACACAGAGAGAGCACTCCCCTCAACAACACAGTACATATTCTTTTCTAGTACACAGGGAACTTTCTTCAGAATAGACCATATGCTCAGCAACAAAGTCATCCTGAATATAGTGATATTGCAAACTATCTTTTCAGATCACAATGCCATAAAACTAGAAATCATTAAGAGAAAGATCAAGGGGGGCAGGGAAATCAAACACATAACTATTGAATAACACCCTGCTCAAAAACTATGGAGTAATGGAAGAAAATCAAATGAAAATGAAAGCACCGCATTACAAAACCTTGTGGATACAGCAAAACAGTGCTTAGAAGCCAATTTACAGCAATAAACTTGCACATAAGAATAGAACAAAAATAAAAACCTTAACTCAACATCTCAATTAGAAAAAGAGGCACAAAGTAAGCCTATAGCCACCAGAAGAAAAGAAATAATAATAATTAGAGCAGAAACAAATGAAACTAGAGTATAGAAAAGCAATGGAATCAAGACAGGAAGTTGGTTCTTTGAAAGGAATAATAAATACAAAAACCACTGGTAAATCTAAAAAAAGGAAAAAAGAAGAAAATGTAAATAACATGAAAAGATATTGAATTGTAATGTCATAACAGAACCAATGAAACTAAAAAGGTTTATAACAGAATATATGAAGAGCTTTATTACAACAAATTTGAAAATGTAGAAGAAATGGACAAATTAATATCTACCTAAACTAAAGTGGAAAGAAGTGGACAGTCTTTTCTTTTTTTTTTTAAATTGGGGTCTCTTAGATCTCTTATCACAATCCATACATTCATCCAGTGTGTCAAGCACATTGGCACATATGCCGCCATCATCATTTTCAAAGCATTCTCTTCCCACTTAATCCCCTGAACCAGCTCCCCATTTCTTCCCCCTCCCTTCCCCGCCTGACCTTCCTCACGAACCCTTGATAAGTTATAGATTATTATTTCCATATCTTACATCGTCCCTCACCCACTTTTCCATTATTCGTCCCCCTGGGAGGGGGTTCTAATTGATTCTTGTGATCGAGTCCTCCTTTCTCCCTCCCACCATCCTTTAATCCTCCTGGTATATCTACTCTCATTGATGGCCCTGAGGGGGTTTATCTATCCTGGATCCCTGTGTTTCAGGCTCTTATCTGTAGCAGTGTGCATGTTCTGGTCTAATCCAATTTGTAAGGTAGAATTGAAGCCATGATATTGGGGGGAAGGAAGCACCCAAGAACCACCGGAAAGTTTTGTGTTTCATCAGTGCTATACTGCACCCAGACTAGCTCATATCTTCCCTGTGACCCCTATGAGAGGGGATGTCCAATTGTCTACAGATGGGCATTGGGTCTCCACTCCATGCCCCCTCCATTCACCTTGGGTATGGTTTTGCTCTGGGTCTTAATGCCTGATACCTGATCCCATCAACACCTCATGATCACACAGGCTGGTGTGCTTCTTCCACACGGGCTTTGTTGCTTCTGAGTTAGATGGCCACTTGTTTATCTTCAAGTCTTTAAGACCCCAAACACTCTATCTTTTGATAGCCAGGCACCATCAGCTTCACTACATTTGCTTATTCACCCATTTTGTCTTCAGCGATCATGTTGGGGAGGTGAGCATCACAGAATCTCAGATTGTTAGAACAGTGTTCTTGTGTTAAGGGAGTACTTGAGTCGAGGCCCAATGTACATCTGTAACCTTAAGTCTTAACATAGAGATATAAGTCCATAGTTCTATTCCCCTCTCATTATATATGTATTTATATATGTACATGCCTGTATTTAGGCCTTTGTATATGTCCTTTGCCTTCTGGTTCTTTCCTCTATTTCCTTTTACTTTCCTCTGTCCCACCATCATGTTCGGCCTTAATTCAGGTTTAGTAATTCCTCACTGCTACATTGCCCTTGATTAACCCCCACTAGGCATCCCACGACCTTCCTTCCTTTGATTTTACTTCACTTGTTGTTCCCTTGTCCCTGGGTTGGATCCCCCTACCCCACTTCCTTTCTCCAACCTCCCCTTTTACCATATCCCCCTGGAACCGCTGGTCTCGCTCTTTTCATCTCCGAATTATCTTATCTAGATAGACATGCAGGAACATTAATAAACGCAGAACATGCAAAGCCAAATAAAACAACAAAGGAAGTCAAAACCAAGAAAACAATAACAACAAAAACAAAATAACAACAACAAAAAGAAAGCCACTGGCAAAAATGAAAAAGCCTATAAATAGTTCAAGGCCCGTTTTCCAGTTGAGTCTGATGGGGTGCCACACTCTGTCTCCAAAGACTATTTTTGGTATTCCCTGGGGGTTTCATCAGTCTGTTTCCCCTGATGCTCTGCTGCATGCCCTCAGTGTCTCACCGCAGTGCGATGGGGCCAGACCATGCACTATTCCCACACATTGACTCAATTGCTGTCCCCCTCAATTCCATGGTTCAGTGAGGGATGCCACGTCCCGTGGTGGGGCTGGTCCTACAGTCCTCCCCATGCATTGTCTGGTCCAAGCAGGAACATCGTCCTTGGGGCTTGGTGGGCCAGGATATCATTTCCTCCCTCTCCATCCTTTTGCGTTTCTCCCATGTGCTCTAATCTGATGGGGCCCCCTCCCTAAGCTGTAGCCCCAGTGCTGTCCTCTGTAGTGCATTCTTCTGAGGGGGGTGGTGGTGGAAATTCTAAACAGACCTATAACAAAAGAAGAATTGAGCAGGCCAAAGTCTGGGTACAGATGACTTCACGGTGAATTCTGCAAGAACTGACATCAATTCTACTTAAACACTTCCAGAATATATATTTTTTTAAAGAGAGAGAAAATGCCCAAATTCATTTTGTGAAGCAAGCAGAACCCTGATACCAAAACTGAGCAGAAATTCACTAAAAAGACACTTAGACGATCGCTACTCATGAACAGGTCAAAATCCTAGGCTGTATTGAGTCTGGCCTTGAAAACTGAAATCCATTTTGCTTAGTTATTCATAGAGCAATAATTGATACCCTCTGTCCTGTCATTATGGGCAATTTATTCATGGAAAGAGTCTGACTGATAGCTAAATAGGCTATTCTATAATCCAACTAATTGTTAAAATTATCCTTTTCTGAAATCATCCTTTGGTGAGCATTCACATGGGATGCACATTTGTTATCTTCCATTTGTTAGCCATTCAGAGATCTGTCCACATTTCCCTAACGCTCCACTCTCAACCATTTGCTGATTATAGTCCAGCAAAATCATGGACCACGGCCTATGGATTCACTTGTATCTCGGACCATTTCACCTTCCAAACAAAATGAACAAGGAATCCTGATCAAAATTCTGCCCCTTGGGAGGATTTCCCTTCATCCCTACCCTTCATGGGCGTCCCAGAAAGGCAATGCAGTTTTGCCAATATTCACTTTCAGGTGGTGCCGGCATATCACACAGAACCATTGGTAAATAAAGTGAGAGTTGTCGCCTCCTTCGTCAACTGATTGCAGGGCAATCCACAGGAGGCTACAGATGCAGGCTGGACGTGAGAATGCACGTTGCAGGAATAAGAACATGGACATTCAGGCCACTTTCTCGTGTAGCTTACTTGTGCCTTCAGTACCTGCATGAACCCAATCTTCTCCCTGCTACATGGTATTTGATTATGCAACGCTGCTGTGTGTAACCAACATTATGGCAACCCCCAGCTCATGACGGCATCTCAACTCGTATGGGGACTTGGTAGCCCAGGGTTACATTTGCAGTCGCTACTCCTGCCGATAGCAAGCGGAAAGCTTCATCAAAGGAGAACAGTCACCTGCAGCAGATGCCAGAGCTTTTCTCCAAAATCACAAGAGTGATTCACTTCTAGGGGCCTGAAAAGAGTCCAAACAGAACTTTTATCCGCCACTGATGCTTTAACCACCAGTCAGTCTCTTAAGCCATATGACCCCAAGGGCAGAGCACCTTGCATGGCCATCTGGACTTGTTTCAGAGCCTTCCTCTGTCCCAGCCCCCACTCAAACCAGCCGCTTTTTCAGGTCACTCAGGAAATGAGCTACCGCAGTACATCCAAATGAGGAATATTTCCAAAATCCAGAGAGGCTAACTAAGCAGTTGCTCTTTTCTAGTTGTGTTATTGTTGTTTTAGGTGCCTTTGAATCGATTCCGCCTCACTGCCACCTTGTATACAAGAGAATGAAACACTGCCCGGCCCTGTGCCATCTTCACAATGGTTAAGTTTCAGCTCATTGCTGTAGCCACTGTGCCGGCTCGTGTCCTTGAGGGGCTTCGTTGTTGTTGACGCTCTACTCTATACCAAGCATGGCCTCCTGCTCCAGGAACTGGTCCTTCATGGTAACGTGTCTAAAGTATGTGAGATGAAGTCTTCATCATTACTTCCAAGGGGCAATTTGAACAGTGAAAATGTGTACTGTTGCTCTTTCTCCTAGTCTTCCCCAAAGGGATCAACATTTTACCAGGATAACTGTCCATTAGAGAAAAGAAAATAATCATAATATGGGAGGGTTACTAGGAGCTTGCTTTGAATTGATACTAACAGCAGGAGACCCAAATATCACTCTGAGCTCATCAGTCAGAGCAGCAAGTTATGAATTTCAAGGGACGAATGGAGTTTTAATTCAAGGTCCCCTACAAAAGGTCCTGTGGCTTTTTTCCAGGTCCCAGAATGCATAACTGGAATAGACATACTCAGTAACTGCCAAAACAGGATCCTTAAAAGGCTTATTGTAAATATACACTATATTTAACACTATTGTATCGGCAATGTGATAAACATATCATCAATGAAACAGAACAGAGAGAACAGAAATAGACCTACAAAAATATGACCAATTGATTTTTAGAAGTGCAAATATAGTTCAATGAAGAAAAGATCATCTTTCAGAAGCCAGCATTGCAATACTGACCCTTGACCGAACCCTTATGATTTACACAAGAATGGACCATGTATCTAAATGGGATGGGAATGTAACTAAATGGGATGGGTGAAGCTTTAAAATGTGTTGAAGAAAACATAGGAGAAAATCTCCATGTCCTAAGATGAGACAGAGCATTCATACACTGGACATCAAGGCATAATTTATAAAAGTTAAAATTACTACAGAGAGCCTCATCAAAATTAAAAACGTTTGACTTTCCTGAGACACTGTCCAGAAAATGAGAACACAAATTATTGGCCGGGGAAAACATTTGCAAATCACATACCTAACAAAGAACTGGCACGCGGCATATATAAAGAATTCTCAAGACAGCTGGAAGAGAGCAAACAATCCACTTACAAGGTGAGTGAAAGACTTGAACAGAACAAGAAGGATGAGTAGGTGGCAAGCAAGCACCCTAAAAGATGTTTGTCATCACTGGCATGAAACTACAGTGAGAAGAAACCATCGCCCGCTGATTAGGGTAGCTAAAATACAGACACTGACGATATCCAGAACTGACAAGGATGGTGGGTCAGCTTCTGGAGCCTTGTTAGTTGGGTGTGCAGCATGAGAGTTAATTTGGAAGTTTCTGATAAAGTTCAACATCCACCTAGCATATGGCCAAACAAACCTACTCCCAGATATTTATTCCAGAGGTAAAAAACATAGTCACATAGAACTCTGTTTATACAAGTTGGATGGCTCTTAGGGACATTATAAGGAAGAGATGCAAACCTCAAAATGCTACTTTCCGTTTCCGTTTTTGAAAAGACACAATGATATGATGGAAAGCAAATCAATGATCACCCGGGATTAGATATGAGGGGAGTCTGTGACTACACAGCGATAGCATGAGGGAGTTGGTAGCTTGTCTGGTTTTCTTTTATTTTGTTTGGGGAGGACAAGAGTGGTGAAAACTGTATCATGATTATACTTATGGTCACATACATCTCTGCATATGTTAATTCGTAGGAATTTACAACAAAAAACATCAAATTTAATGTATGTTAATGTAAGAATTTTTCTTAAATGAAATAAAAATTGTAAAGTAATTCATAGTTCCACTCTTCTCATACATCATGCCATTCATCATATAAAGATTCACTCAACAAAGACTCTGAGTGCTGACTGTGTGTCAAGCTCGAGGTCAAGGTAATACATAACCACGTGGAACTTAAGCTAATTCTCCTTTCCTGCTTTCTCTTGTTCTTCTTCCTTTCTTTTAATTTCTCTTCCAATTGCAATCTTCAGACATGCCGGACATGTTAGCAATGATCCCATCAATTTCGTTTGCATTGTGCGCTTGTCTACCCTGCATCGTCCATGTCTTCACCTGATTATCTTTTCAACTAGGTGCCCTCTAAATGTTTGCTGTTATAAATAATGGGATGAATCCCTTATGCACACATCTGTTTGCTTCTGGCACTTAATTTTCATGGGATAAATTGTCATAGGGATCTTAGTACAACGAACCAGTTCACCTCATAATCTAAAGATTGGAGGTGTCTTAGGTGGGGGGAAAGCATGAAAATCTACTTCTGAAAAGTCAGCTATTAGAAACCATGTGGAGCACATTTTTAGCCTGACGAAATTGGGGTCACCATAAATCCACTTGGCAATAACTGACTTTTTAAGTGCTAGGTAATGGCTTAGTGACTTTACATCTTCACATGTGTTGTCTCATAATCATCATAACAAACCTCAGAAGTGCTGAGGATTTTTAAAAACCAACAAAACAAACACACAGTGACCCTGTGGGACAGCAGAGAGCTCCCATGGGTTTCTGAGACTGTAACTCTTTACGGGAGTAGAAAGCCTTGTCTTTTTCCAGCGGAGCAGCTGGTGATTTTCAACTGCTGAACTTTCGGTTAGCGGTCCAATGAGAAACCACTATGCAGCTAGCAAATTCCCGAATCTATATAATATTGAGTGCTATTTTAAGTGCTTATTATATGTGATATCATCTGATTCTCACAATTACGTTGTGAAGTGGGTACTATTATTTTTATAATAGTATTATTATCCCCATTTTTCAGATAAGAAAACCAAGACTCCAAGAACGGAGTTTCCAAAAACAACAGTAAATCACATCATCAGAAGCCATGTTTTTTACTCCAGACTCTACTGTGCCCACTGTCATTGTTAGAGGTTTTGTGACAACTTAATCAAGCCAGGATTCCAAGTGGTTAGTCAGTTAGGACCCAGTAATCCCTAACACAATGAGATCAGCTCCCAAATGGGATCTGCTATGAACAACCAATCAATTGGAAAATTAGAGAGGGATTCAACAACCTTACTCAGGTCACAGTTCTTATGCAATTCATTGAAACGAGGTTGCCTAGGGGGAGTGGCCTACTTCCAAGTGGATGTTATCTGAGCATTTGCTTTGCTTGGGGCTGCATTGGAACCCTGCATAGGGTTCACTGATCATTGGTTCTTTGGACTTGAATCAACAGCCTGCCATATTGCTTGGCCATCCTGGGAGTTATCCGTGGCCTGTTATCTGGATTCATCTCTGTAGCCACCAACCCAGCACCTTGCTGCAGATCTTGGGTTAATTGGCACCCACAGCTAGCTATATGTGTCAGACGAAGCCTCCAGACCAACATCTGACCCACACACCTGGAACCTGCCTGGACTTGGACTTGCCTGATACTACAGCTGTGTGAGCCATTTTCTTGATATAAATTCCTCTCCATATACAAGCTTCACAGGTTTTGCTTCTCTAGAGAACCCAGCCTGAGACGAGCAACATGATAAAAAGCAGTACAGTGTACACACTAGGAATACAGAGGAGGAGTTCAGAGTCTAGTTCTACCACAAAGACAGCAAATATTTCCTAGCAGATGGACTTTGGGCCTCTACTTAAATCTTCCCTCAGAACAAGAACAGTTTGTTCTAATTATGTGACATTATATGATACTTGCCTTCCTGATCTGATCACTAAAGACAAAATGGGTACATAAGCAAATGTGGTGAAGAAAGCTGATGGTGCCCAGCTATTAAAAGATATAGCATCTGCGGTCTGAAAGGCTTATAGTTAAACAAGTAGTCATCTAGTAGGGAAGCAACAAAGTCCACATGGAAGAAGCACACCAGCATATGTGATCATGAGGTGTCAACAGGAAGAAGTATCAGAAGTTCAAAATCAAGCAACCAAATCAATGTGAAGGGGCATGGGTGTAGTGGATACTCAAAACCCACCTGTAAGATAATTGGACAGTCCCTCAGAAGGGCCAGACAGAAGGGATGACAAACCCAGGGTGCGGTACAGCACTGAGGAACCAGGTAACTATCCTCTAGCTCTTTAATATTTACTCATTTACTATTATGGTTTTTATTTGTTTTACCTCATTAATCATGTTAAATTTGTGTGTGTTCATTAGTATATTTAAGATAGTTCAGTACATGAAAGCCAAGGTAGATAGCCCTTCAGAAGCAGTAACAGGTGTAATGATCCCCTGGGTGTACAGGAAGAGGGGAGGGAGGGGAATAGGAGCTAATAGCACTGTATAACCCCATTCGATGGGATCAAATAACAGAATTATACGTGAAAGGATATTTGGATCATGTAAGATATGGAGGGGAGCTAAAATAGGGGAAATATATAATTAAGGGTTTCTGGGGGTAGGGTGGGGAAGGAAGGGGTAAAGGGGAGCTGGTATCAACGAGTTCAAGAAGAAAGAAACTGTTCTGAAACTGATTATGGTAACAATTGTCCAACACTGCTTGTTGTGATTGAACTATGGAACATTATAACTGTAAGATCTCCCAATAAAATGATTAATTTTTTAATAAAATATTTTCTGTAGGAAATCGTAGCTGAGGTCTGAGGATACATTGGAATCAAAAAGGCAAAGAGGGTAAAAGTTTATTCAAAGGCCTTGACACTTCTCAGGAATGGTGAATAATTCGGTCTGGCTGGAACAAATTTCAAAGGATAAATAAGCAAGCAGAGATCGGATGAGGACAAACTGGCTGTGTGCTGGCTTAATCGGGACTCTTATGGAGTCCATGAGCCAGAATCCGCTCAACAGCAGTGGTTTGGGGTTTGGCTAAAGTAGCCCACTGCAGGAACTGCAGAGATAAATGTTAGCCATCCATCCATCCATCCGTCCGTCTGTCCATCCATCCGTCTGTATTTCCACCCACCTACTTACCTATTACTTAGCTATCTTTCCATGAGTGTCCCTCTTCTCTGCCCTCTGCATGTGGAAAGGAACCTCCTATTTCACAGTATTTCACCACTTGGGAGGAAAGAGGAGACATCATCTCCTGTCTCCCCAGGCTCTTGAGGTGCCAGCAGAGTGGGAGAGGGAGAGGATTGCAAAGATGAGGCACTGCCCTGCAGATTCTGATTGCCGAGGCCAGTGGCAGCTGGTGACCTGGAGGTAAGCCACCGTAGGGGCCCACGAGGAAGCAGGGATCCAGTATTTGAAAGGTGCCAGGGATGTGTCGGGACACAGTCAGTAGGTGAATTGAGAAGGAACATGAGGTTTCCCAGGTCTCGTGGGCAACTACATCTGCTCCCTGGCACCAGAGCAGCTTCCTAAATTTCCTAAACATTCCGCCACCCCACCCTACCCTCAGGGCAGGCACAGATGAGGTTAGGGTAGACGACTTAGATATGGATGAGGTTAGCGGGTAAGTGGCCAGTGACAGCTATAATTTAAGGTCAAGGGTAGAGGCTAGGCCTGGCTGTCATGGACTTGGAGGAAGTTCTGGATTGTCAATTCTCCTGTGGACTAGGAATGGAGGAGGACAGGGAAGCCCAAGGAGAGTCAAGGGATGTTTGGCTAAGGGACCCACTGGACTCAGTGAACAGTATGCACACACAACCATGGTACCCAAGCCCTCCCACCAACAGACAGAGATCCCCTTCCCTCAACAACATCACCAAGGGCATTTTGGTATATTTGACGGGATGAGCTTAGACACTCATCTGTAAAATACAGTGAGGGCAGCAGAGGGAGGGGACTTGGGCCACCTTGTCTTTAGAAGAGTGGTGGCAGTAGAGCTGAGTTCCCCTCAGGTAACAAGACGGGGCCCAGCTGTGGGGGCAGGTGATGCTCACAATCGAGGTGAGAAGGTGACGTTCTGTGCCCATCTTCCATTTTCATGTAAGGCCAATGTTTATACAACTACTAGGTCATTTGATGGATTGTGTTAAGTGCTATTGAGTTAGCTGGACTCGTGATGACTCTGTGTAACCAATGTTGCCTAGTCCTATGCTATCTTCACAAACACTGGAAAGCTCAAGTTCATTTTTGTATCTAGCTTGTAGTTTGAATGTCTTCTAACCCAGGGAGCTGACATGCCAGCATTATATCACACAACATTCTACTGTGACCCTTGGGGTTTTCATTGGCTAGTTTTCTGTTACTACAGAAAATCACCAGGCTTTCTTTCTAGTCTGGCTTGGTCTGGAAGTTCCACAGAATCCTGTCCAAGATGGGTGACACTCTTTGGAAGATGAGTGCCATAACTTCCAGTATTTTAATGACACAGGTGGGTGGTGGTGATTTATTACACTTTAATGTAAATGAATATTTTTGAATCTTCTCCAACAATACAAAGACCTTCAGACAAGTTAATTATATTCATTTTCTAAACATTTGGTTTGATTAAACGCAATACATGACCCACCATACATACATTATGCATCAATATTCATTTATATTCACCCACATATTCATTCTTTACATTGCTCTTTATTGCTGCCTGTATTTCATGGTTCTATCTGGTATCATTTTCATTCTGCCTATATTTGTTTCAGTGTGGCTTTGTTATAAATGCTATATATTTTTGTTTGTCTGCTATGTCTTCCAGTTTTAAACAATATTTTTGTTGGGTATGCAACACTCAACTCAGCTGGCTGTCCATTTTTTCCCCAACAGTATTATTGGCAAGTAATTTACATATCATCTAATTCAATAGTTCAATCATGTCAAGAAGACTTGTACAATTACCCCCACATCAGTATTTGTATAACATTCCCCCTCCCATGGCTAAATCTCCTCCAAGATGAGTTATGCAGTCACAGTCCATTCTAGTGCTCCCTCCCCCTCCCGTCTTCACCAGTTACCCCCAAGATCCCCTTATCCTCCCCCTCACCACCCCCATCCCTGTATTCCATATAACCCCTTGTGTCAGTTATTATCATTAATCATCAACTCTTCTTGTGCTTCACAGCTGGGAGGACATAAGAAAATAAATACAGTAAAAAACAAAATTGCGCTAAGGCGGTAAGGCTAAAAACATAATAGTATACAGACAAAGATACAAATAATGTGTAAGAATAAACAGAACCTCAGTAACATTCAAAAAGCGAGGGGGGAAATCTGTCATGGAACCGGTAAGAGCTACTTGCACCAGTAAAGTGATTCTGGGGAACCTGTTCAGATCCAGTCTGTAGGGTGCTCAGCTGGCCAAGCATCAAGGTCAATCCAGCATCATCAAGATGACAATGGTCTCTGCCTGTTAGCAAGGCTGTTTGAGACTCTAGCCTGGGGCTAGAGCAGATCTGCCAGTGGCCCCGCCTGGCTAAATACTCTGCAGATGGGGTTTGGGCTTCCACCATCCCCACAGCCCTCCTCAAATTGGGGGTTCATAATTTTGCTGTGGTGCTTTTCTCCTCACCATATTTGAATTTTGTAATTGTCAAGTCTGAATCGCACAGGCTGGTGTGCATTTGCCTTGCGGACTTAGTTGACTCTTTGCTTAGATGGTTGCTTGTTTGAAGACCAGCCTTTAAGACACCAGACACTATTTTGATTGAACGACAGGCACCATCTGGTTTCTTCACCACACTTTGCTGGAACACTGTTATCTTCAGTGATCACTTCATGAAGGTGAGTATCGAGCAGGGCCATGATGTAAGAATTAGTTGTTCTTAAGTTGGAGCTAGGATTCACTGCACGCCCAAAACTCATTCCTGGATCTATGTCTTTTTTTTTCCTTTTCTCTTTTAATTTGCTGTAACATGGGAGCCAATACATTTGTCTGTCATATCCTTCCACAATCCAGTCATATCAAACATAATTGTCTAATTTCTTTCATAATCATATGTTCCCCAGAACATATTTTTCCTTCCTGGACTTATTATCAACTCCCACTTATTTCCCCCACCCTTCTATATCCCCCAAACCCCTGTTAGTTTCTTTCCCTGTGGGCTCAACATCCCCGAGTTTCATGTACCAAACAATAAGGCAACCAATCACATGGTTTCAAGAAGGTGAGCCCCAACCAATCACATGGCTTCAAGAGGGTGAGCCCCAACCAATCACATGGCTTCAAGAGAGTGACGCACCTCTGAGATACATTCTCATGTAAATGAGCGCAAGCAGAATGCAACAGACTGGCCACCGCAGGATTGCTGGGGTAATACTTATCTTAATACAGCAGACAGGGCATCGGTGGACCAAGACCCGGTTGTTCACAAACCGACAATACACCGCTCGAGGTACGGCTGCCTTCTTCTACCGCAGACACCGTGTTTCCTGGCTTGAGTCCTCAGGTTACAAGTGTGTCTGGGGTCGAGTCCAGTTCGCCCAGTGGAGTTTCCATTTGGGGTCTGGTACATGACATGCACCCTGAAGAACCAGGACTCAATGTACCAGTGCTGTGCGGCATGCGGCGTGGGTTCCCTGCACACCCCCAGATGCCCTCGGTCAATTCTGCCCTTTGCTGCACATAGACTGGCGGTCTATTTCATTTTCTTCACTTTCGAGAGGCCATCAAATGCTTTTCTTTCTCTTGAAAAAAATCAGTTATCCATTTGATTGTTGCTCCATCAAAGATCATGATTCTTTTTTTTTCCTCTGGGGCCTTTTATAATTTTTTCCTTTGCTTTAGTTTTAGCAGGTTTACTTTGATGCACCAAGTGTGGTTTCCTTTATTTTTATCCTGCTTAGGGTTCAAGGTACTATGTCTATTATGAGATTAAACAAAGTATCTGATGCTTTCCTCAGATATTTGTTTTGCCACATTTTCGCTGCTGTCGTTTTCTGGGATGCTAATTTCATGGTATGACCAAACTCACAGCCACCCAGTCAACGATGACTCACAGCAACTCCCGATGGGTTTCTGAGATTGCCACTGTTTATGGGAGTAGAAAGGCCAGTCTTTCTCCTGAAGAGCTGCTGATGGTATTGAACCATGGGAATCACAGCCCAGTGAGTCGCCACTACATCCCCAGGGCTCCTACTGCATGTGTGACAGATGGTGGCTTTGTGTTGCTGGGGTGCTGAACGGTGTGCCGCTGGTATTTCCAATGCTCTCGGGGTGCCACATAGCAGATAGACTTCAGTGGAGCGTCCATGCAAAGACAGAGTAGGAAGAAGGCCATGGAGATCGACTTATTTAAAAACTGACCATTGAAAACCTTATACATAGCAGCAGAATATTGTCTGATATAGTACTGGAGTCCAAGCCCCTCAGGTTACAAGGCAACCAAACCACAACTGTGGAAGAACTCCCTCCTCAAAGTAGTTGCCTTTATTGATGCGGATGGAGCTCGGCTTTTGGTACCTGCCTTTACTGATGGGGCATGACTCAAAGAGAAGAAACCGTGGCAAAAAACCATTAATAACCGGAATGTGGAATGTCATCAAAAATTAAGTGTGATCCTTAAAGGGAGATGCGTAGGCATTAATGAGCTAAGAGGCAGTGATATCACCCATTTTGAGTCAGAGAGTCGTATACTGTACTATGCCAAAAATGATGACTTGAAGAGGAACAATGTTGCCATACTTATCAAAAGAACACTGCAATATCTATCCTGGCAGAGGCAGAATAACATCCACACACCTAAATGGGAGATAAGTTGATGTGACTATTATTCAAGGTTTCACACAAACTGTTAATGCCAAAAATTCAGAAATGGAACACTTGTACCAACTTTTACCTTGTAAAATTGGGCAAACATGAAATCAAAATGCATTGAAAATTGTTGGTAATTTGAACATGAAAATTGTAAACAATAAGGATCAGCACATGGAAATAGGCCTTGGTGATAGAAATGATGCCAGGTCAGAATTTTACTTACATGAAAAGCGAGTCATTTGTTGCAAACATATCTTTCAGCATCGTGAATGACAAACTATACATGTGAACTTACTGTAGGGAACACACAGAAATAAAATAGACTACCTCTAAGGAAATGAACGATGGTGAAGCATAATATCACTAGTTTTGACAAGGTCAGGGACCAACTACGAAACAGACCAACAATTGTTCATATGCACGTTCAAGTTGAAACTAAAGAAATTTACCACAAGTCCCCAAAGCCAAAGTATGGCCTGGAATGTCTCCCACCTGAATTAAGACACCCAACTTAAGAGTGCATTAGCTACACTGAACACTAATGACTGAAGATCGAGCAAGTGTGGGATGACATCAAAGTGACCACACGTGAAGAAGAGAAGAATGCCATCAAAAAGACAGGAAGGGAAAAGTGAATGTCAGAAACCTCTGAAACTTGCTCTTGAATGTAGGACAGCTAAAGCCAGAGGAAGAAATGCTGGCGTGAAGAGCTGAACAGATGCCCAAAGACATCTCAAGAAGACAGAGGAAAGAATTACAGTGAGGTGTGCACAGGGATGGGGTCACCCAACTAGACGAAGAAGAATACAGGTGACGCTTCTCAAGCTAAAAGAAGCGAAGAAACATATTCCAGCTTCCATTTTCAATGCTGAATGATTCTATGGGGGAAATAATGAATGTTTCGGGGAGTATCAAAAGAAGGTAGAAGGAATATACAGGACTGAAAAGACAGGAATGAAAGAAAGGTTAAGAATGAACATCAGAGAGACTAACACTTGGTTTGAAGCATACAATAGCTAAAGCAAAAGGAAGAGATGATCAAGTACAGTCAGTGTGCCAAATTTAGCCACTTCCGGAGGTAGCCCAGGATCAAAAGTCAATGGTCCAGAAGGAAGAACTCTAATCTACAATGAAGGCACTTGGGGTGGGGTGGGGGTGGTTGAATCTAAGGACTGACAAATGCCAATTGAAATGTTTCAACAAACCAATGCAGCGCTGGGGGTGCTCACTGATCTACGTCGAGGAGTTTGGATAGGGCCTACCTGGCCCATGACCTGAAAGAGATGCACATTTGTGCCCATTCCAAAGCCAAATGATCCCATCTGGAAATTAATGAATGATGTCAGGAATAGAAAATATTTTAAAACAAATGAAAAGTTAAAAAAAACAAGTGCATGGTGATCTGAAGAGTAAAACCCTGCCTAATTTACAATTTAAAAATATATTGGAAGAAGTGAATTTCTTTATAAAAATGCATATTCTAAAACAAATGCAGCAGAACCATTGACAGTGAACTTCCAGAAATTCAAGCTGGATTAAAGAGCACATGAAAGCAGGGATATCATTACTATCATCAGATGTTTGACTGAAAGTCAAGAACACCAGAAAGCTGTCTACCTGTGTGACACAATGGTTATGTGTTGGGCGGCAAGCCAAAAAGCAGTTCGGAAGCACCAGCTGCTCCTTGGGAGAAAGATGAGCTTTCTACTCTGCAGACACCGAGTCTCAGCCACTCCTGGGGCAACGCTACCTTTTCCCATAAAGGTCACTCTGAGTTGATAGTAAATGAATGTTTGTTGACTATGAAAATGCTATTTGATGGTGTGAATCAGAATAAACCAGAAATAACATTGAAAAGAATGGGAATTCCACCACATGTCATCATGCTCATGCAGAACCTGCACATGGACTGAAAGAACAGCATAAGGAGCTACTGCATGGTTAGGACATGAAATATCTGTGCTGAGGTTGTATCCTCTTGCAGTATTTATTCAATCTGTATGCTGATCCAACTCTCTGAAAAATTGGACAACATGAACAAGAACAGGGCATCGGGATTGGAGGAAGACCTATTAACTTGCAATATGCAAATGACACCACTGTACTTGCTCAAAGCCGAGAGGTCTTAAAGCCCCGAGTGATAAAGATGCAGGAGCACAGAGCTGCAGCATGGCTCAGGGGTCCTCACACTTTTTTAACGGGGCCAGTTCACTGTCCCTCAGACCCGTTTGTAGGGCTGGGCTATAGGTTAAAAAAAAAACAAAACAAACTATGAACGAATTCCTATGCACAACAAACAGGGCAAAAATACCGGAGGTCTGGATAAATGTCCTGGGCGGGCCACATGTGGCCCGTGGACCGTAGTTTGAGGACGCCTGGAACACTTTAGAATAAAGAACCTGAGAAGGATTGCAAGTGGACTCATAAGCAACATCACGGTCAATGGAAAAGATAGAAAGGCGCCAAGGACTTTGTTTTGCTTAGAGCCACTGCCCGTGAAAGCAGCAGTCAACAAAATCAGATGATGGTTTGCATTGGGTTACAAAGTCTTCCGAACTTGAGAGAAGATCTATTCTTTTTAAATACAAATTTCCGTGCAAAACTATTTCACCCAGTGTGCTAAGCATGTTATTGAAATCTTGTGCTTCCTCGTTTGTTTTCATCTCCTTGGGTCAGGACATGAGAGGGCTCTCTAGCTCTTGTTGGTCACTGATGTGAAATTTCTCTTTACTCTCCAAATCTTTCTTTGCGTTTTTCAAAGCTTGATATTTGAAACATATGTTCAGCACATCCCATCTTCTCGTGAATTTTGATCTCACCAAAGTCTGCTCTGTGTGGGCAGTATTTGCTCTTCTCAGTCGTTCATAGTCCATCTTGGTTTCTTGAGAAGTCATGATTGTTGTTGGGTGCCACCGAGACTGTTCCAACTCATAGTGGCTATTTGAGTCTGGGGACATTAGAGAAACTAATCCACAGAGACCCATATGTATAAGAGAGAGTTTTATATAAAGAGTGAGTGCACATCAAGAAAACATCCCAACCGAGGGCTGCCTGAGCCCACAAGTCCCACATTAACCCATATGTCTGACACCAATCCACAAAGTCCTCCTCCATCTCACAAAACAGAGGCAGTGATGCTGACTGCAGGAGGAAAGCTAAGTCATTGAATGTGTAAGCATCTCAGTGAAGGGGTGGGGTCTGGCCTGTCAATCAAGACATAACCAACGAGGCCTCTGCGTGAGCATGGCCTTCTCCTGAGAATTCTGGGAACTCCTGTATTTTCCTCCTTGGAGGCAGGAGACACACTCTCTTAGCTCACTCCCTTGGAAACTCTACTGACAAGGCTGACTTACTTCAAGACATCCCTGGGGAGAAGCTGCGCGGACCTCCCCTGAGTCAGGCCTGGGAACTGAAGGGGCCACATGGAGACCCTGCCAGCGCTGAGACGCTTCTACCACCACTGACTTTGCACCCACTGGCCTGTGATCTTCCTGCAGTCAGCTCATTGCATGTCTTTCGTGAATCTGAAGAGGACTTCATAGATTGGTATCGGACGTGTAGGCTAATATCGGACTTAATGAACTTGATCTGGACTAGGCTGGGATGTTTTCTCAATATTCAACTGCTCTTGTATATAAACATCTTTCTTTTTATAAACACCTTTCTTATACACATATGTGTGTCCACGAATTTGTCTTAATCTACCCGGACTCACACAATGGAGCAATAGGCTAGAGCAGGGCTGCTCACACCTTTTCAGCATGCGAGCTACTCATAAAATGTGAAGTCAAAATGATCTACCAACTACAAAAATACAAAACACATATTTATTTATTTATTACATTTATTCATAAATGCATTGAGAATTCTTTATATGTACAATATATGTTTGTGTACCTTGCATAACCGCATGAGTCCATATTGCACAACACAACACAATTAACGATGTACAATTTTTGCCATTACCTGAGTTTCCTCTGAGGACTGACACTGAATGGAATGAGCCAGGGACACTTAGTCCAGACAGTAGCTGCTGACAGCCAGCCCCCAGCACACTTCCAAATGATCATCAGTCATGGTGGTACAGTGCTTGGACTTAATGATCTTTATGTGGGAAAAGGCTGACTCACGTAAATAAGTAGAGTCGAATAATGCAGTCAAGGAGGTAGCACATTTTCTTATGTTTGGGTGCTTTCCCTCTGCGAGTAAGTTCCAGAACTGTTCATGCACTCTGGACTTCAGCTGAATGTCGGCTGGTGGTATCAAAATCTCCCATTCCGTATGAAAGTGATATGCCTTTGTCTTCTTACTTGGTCCAGCTCTCCCACTCGTTTTAATACCCCTTCTTATGTTTAAGAGAAAAAAATGCAAGGTCTAAAAATTGGCGATAACTTAGCTTGTCAGGTTTGCTGCACGTAGCGCAGTTGTTTGCGCATGCGTTTGACACCTAAGATTGCATCTGATTCGCTGCACTGTATATCAATTAAGTGGTGGGATGGATGATGATAGGCTTATATCTATTTTTTAATGCCATGCGATCTACCCACACTACATTTGCGATCGACTGGTAGATCAGGATTACGTATTGAGCACTCCTGGGCTAGGGGGCTGACAAGTATTGCTTTGGGTGAAGGGAAAGCCAATCCTCTACAAGGGAGAGAAAAGAAATCCAAGCCTGGGAGAAGGGTAAACTAGGAGGGGTTAACAAGAAGTTTAAACTTTGGAATACAAAATTGATTATCTGAAATGCAAAACCCCCAATTCACAATTTTAAAATTGTTCAAAATAATAAAATTGAGGTCATCTGGCTTGTTTTGATTTTCAGAATGTCAAAGAAAATATATTGAATAGCATTACTAACCTAGCCTCAAGAACACAATAAATAAGGTCCTTAGTCGCCCTTCAGGTCTGCAACTAACCTCAACCCCGGGGTAGAATAATGAACCATTACGATCTGAAGGGAAGCAGCTGCCCGAAGTTCAGAGGGTTCGGCCAGAAGGGAAAATGGAACAGGGAACCTGGGGAAGTAGGCTAAGAGAGGGTTCATTGAAGAGACTGCAGAATGTGTGTGAATGGTTGAATGTAAAACTGATGATGCGCAAACCTTCACAGAATTCACAAGAAAACGTTCCGAGGAAAAAGCCCACATGAAATTCTTCTGACTTCCTCACAAGTGGAAGGAGATGACTCTGCACCCACATCTCTCCTTCTCCTTTCCCTGCCGTCTCTCTGGGCGATCTCCCAGTCCGGTCTCAGACACTAGGTTTCAGTCTTTGTTTCCACGGACGAGCACTCTCACCTGTGTCCCTGAGCCCTTCTGGCTGTTGGGAAGGAGCGGCAGAGGACCGCAGTGTGAAGGCCTCCAATGATGCGCTATCTGAAAATAATTGTTGTGACCCATATAATTTTCGAAGGATCCGAATGCTTTCCAGTACATCGCAGCATTTAGTGTTTTGTTTTGTCTCCCGGTGCAAGTACACCTCAATGGAAGTGATGCTGGAAGCGCTTTAAGCGTCTCATTATAAATCTTGTTAAGCTGTCAGCCTGAGAATGTTATTCAAAATGTAATGACCTGCTAAGAATATAAGCTTTATAGAAATCTGTTCTCAGAATCTCCCAGGGGCAGAACAAAAGGAAGTGATGTCCAGACGAAAGCTAGGAGCTCCATATTTAAATTTCAAACAACAGCCCTCGGAAAGGTATGAAGACGGTAAAAGTCTTTCATTTAAAAGAGAGAAGGGGACCTTGTCTACTTTTGATTTGAGAGGAAAAAAGGAAGATAGCACGGCAGAAAGGCCAGTCAAAAACCTCCTCTTCTGACTGGCTGGAAATAGATGAAGAAGGAGATTCTATAAATAAATGAGCGTACCCTCTGGGTAAAAATTGGCATCAACTTAGCACAGGCAGGGGTCCTCACAAAGAACCCTTCCAATTAAAGCCTGCGAATCTGTTTAGGAAGAAATACGCTGATAAGAATAAAGGCTTCTCTCTCTCTCTCTTGAGAAATCTCTGAATTTCGTCTAGAAACGTGTGTTTAAAGGGTATCCTAAGACACTATCATCCTGTTAAGTATCCATTCACCCGTCTCTTTTAACAAAAGGTTTCCTAGTGTGTGCCGAAAAGTAAGTTGAGACTGAGAGGAAAGATTCTGTTGCCTAGCAGGGTCCCTAAAGAGCTGTCCCTGAGACAGCCTCATGGGGAGTGAATTTATTAAGGAGTGTGCTCAGGATGAAGGCAGTGGGGGGAAGCAGACAGGTCAGAGGGAGAATCTGAGTTTCCACAGAGTTGTGACAAAATCCTCTCTCAATCCCACCAGGAGCTCTGAAGCTGGGTGGTCCTTCTACGCTGTCCGATTTGGGGTGAAGAGGGGCCTTGTTCTGGAAGAGAAGAAGCCCCAGATTCAAATATAAAGATACAAATGTGAATAGAATGCATTCATTAAGTTTGAAGACAAAGACAAGTCATCAGGATGAGGGAGACCGTCAGCATGCGGCCGTCATGGGGCCCAAAGGGTCACGGAAAGAGGCCGTGGAGAACGGGAAGGGGCACGCACAGAAGCCTGGCTGGCAGCAGGTCGGTATATCCTGGAGCCAATGGGATAACAAGTAGGGAAGAGGCCATGGTTGGGATGTGCACACTACTGTAGATAGCAAAGTTGACCAGACTGGCTCAGGGTCCTCCCACCCCGGCTGTGAGGACATGATTCAAGAACATGAGGATGCCAGGACCCCAAATTCTCTCAAGGGCATACATAAGCAAGTCTCTAGGGGCTTGGCTGCTTCTTTCAGGGTTGGCTCATTCTGATTGAAGGCCAAGCTGTTCGCATTGCTGGCCAATGATCAGAAAGAAAATGGCAGCTAAATCCATGAAGAGACTAAGAAGTGGGCTTAGGGCTCCCACTGTAAACTACAGCCTTCTGCAAACCTCGTGCTCAGAATTTAAGTTCTAATACAGCCTACAGGGCCTAACTTATCCCAGGGTCATTGTGGGGAAGCACAGTACCCCAAACCGCCATCCAGCATTTATAAGAGGAAGATTTCCAGCCCCAAAGAGGCACCTGGGAGCACCCACCAGAGGCTCTGTCCACACCTCTGTCCATGGTGTGCTCTCTTCCTTAGGGCTTGCACACTCTCTTGTGACGTCAAACACCATGTACATGCCATGAACTGCGAAATTTGCATTCTGTTGTGATGGGGTCACTATGGGTTGGGGCCAACTGGATGTCACCTAACCACCACCACACCAACAACTCCTACATTCCCAGTAGTAAGATTTCCTCCGGACTCCAGTTCATCTGTGCAAGTGTTTCTTTTTCAACTCCACATAGGTGCCAGGCACCTGAATTGCAACACATTCGAAACTGAATGAATAGCCTAGCTCTTCAAACTGCCTCCTCTCCCCTCCGGTGGCCTTTTTCTTTTTTTTTTTTTTCTTCTTGTCTCTCTTTTTTTTTTTTTAATTTTTTTATTTTAACAATTTATTGGGGCTGATACAATTCTTTTCACAGTTCATACATATACATACATCAATTGTATAAAGCACATCTGTACAGTCTTTGCCCTAATCATTTTTTTCTCTTTTCTTCTTTTACATTTTATTAGGGACTCAAACAACTCTTACCACAATCCATACATATACTTACATCAATTGTATAAAGCACATCCATACATTCCCTGCCCCAATCATTCTCAAGGCATTTGCTCTCCACTTAAGCCCCTTGCATCAGGTCCTCTTTCCCCCCCCCTCCCCATTCCCCCCTCCCTCATATGCCCTTGGTAATTTATACCTCATTATTTTGTCATATCTTGCCCTATCCGGAGTCTCCCTTCCCCCCTTCTCTGCCGTCCCTCTCCCAGGGAAGAGGTCACATGTGGATCCTTGTAATCAGTTCCCCCTTTCCAACCCACTCACCCTCCACTCTCCCAGCATCGTCCCTCACACCCTTGGTCCTGAAGGTATCATCCACCCTGGATTCCCTGTACCTCCAACCCTCATATGTACCAGTGTACAGCCTCTGTCCTATCCAGCCCTGCAAGGTAGAATTCGGATCATGGTAGTTGGGGGGAGGAAGCATCCAGGATCTGGGGGAAAGCTGTGTTCTTCATCGATACTACCTCGCACCCTAATTAACCCATCTCCTCTCCTAAACCCCTCTATGAGGGGATCTCCATTGGCCGACACTTGGGCCTTGGGTCTCCACTCTGCACTTCCCCCTTCATTTAATATGATATATATATACATATATACACATACATATATACATATACACATATATACACATACATACACACACTTATATCTTTTTTTTTTTGCATGATGCCTTATACCTGGTCCCTTGGGCACCTCGTGATCGCACTGGCCGGTGTGCTTCTTCCATGTGGGCTTATTTGCTTCTGAGCTAGATGGCCGCTTGTTCACCTTCAAGCCTTTAAGACCCCAGACACTATCTCTTTTGATAGCCGGGCACCATCAGCTTTCTTCACCACATTTGCTTATGCACCCATTTGTCTTCAGCGATCCTATCATGGAGGTGTGCAGTCAATGATATGATTTTTTGTTCTTTGATGCCTGGTAACTGATCCCTTTGGGACCACTCAATCACACAGGCTGGTGTGTTCTTCCATGTGGACTTTGTTCCTTCTGAGCTAGATGGCCGCTTGTTTATCTTCAAGCCTTTAAGACCCCAGTCACTATCTCTTTTGATAGCCGGGCACCATCCGCTTTCTTCACCACATTTACTTGTTCACCCACTTTGGCTCCAGCCGTTGTGTTGGGAGAGTGAGCATCATAGAGTTCCAATTTAATAAAAGAAGGTATTCATGCATTGAGGGAGTGTTTGAGTAGAGGCCCAAGGTCCTTCCGCCACCTTAATACTTGACCTATAAATATAGACACATAGATCTATTTCCCCATCCTCCTATATATATTTGCATGTACATGTCTTTGTCTAGACCTCCATGAATGCCCTTTGACTCCTAGCTCTTTCCTCCATCTCCCTTGACCTTCCTCCTGCCCTACTACCATGCTTCATCGCCACCTGGCCTGATCCCACCACACCGAGGCAAATCACTGGGGGAGTGCAGCGGAACAGCAAGGGAATGGAGTGGCAAGGTCCCCAGGGAATGCTGAAAGTGGACTTTGGGGCCAGGGCGTGGTGCCCCAACAGACTGGACTGGAAAACGCTCCTAAGGGCCAGCAAACGATCCCTGAACTAACTACAAGCTTTTCTCTTGTGAACTGTTTTGTTCTGTTCTTTTTCAGTGGTTTGTTTTGGTTGTTTTGTTGTCTGGTTGTATACTGTTGCTTTGTTTTCCTCTGTCTAGTTTTCGTGCATGTTAGTGACTCCACAGGTCTGTCTGAATAGGACAGGCTGGATGAACTATCTGGATGAAAAACAACGGGACCGACAGTTCCGGGGGGAATTGGGGTGGGGGGGTAGGGGGGGTAAGGAAGTGGTGTTAACAAACCCAGGGACAAGGGAAAAACATGGGACCCCAAATGGTAGAGAAGGGGGAGTGGCAGGCCTGGTGGGAAATGATCAAGGGTAAGGTTGCTTAGAGAAGAGGTATACTCTAGCCCAGGTGGCCGGTGGCCTTTTTCATGGAACTGCCCCCACTGTTCACCAGAGACTCCAGCCAAAAGCCTTGACATCACCTTCCTCCACCTCCCACACCCACTCACCAAGTCCCCATGGTTCTCTCGCTCAGTTATCTCGAAACTCCCTCTCCCTCTCCCTCCCTACACAGCTTCACTATGGTCCGCTCAATCTTCCTTCCACCCAACCCATCTCCTGACTACTGGACTTTCCTCCCTCCCAATCTCTTCGTTGATATAGTCCAAAGCATTTCTGTAAAACTGAATTCAGATCATGTCCTTCATGTTTAGGACTCTGCGGGCACGCTTCTGTTTGTCTGTTTGTTATGATAAAGAGCCTTGGATCCTTTAAGAATTGGGCCCTACCTTCTCCACAAGCTTCAGCTCTGGCGGCTCTTCCCCTGCCTTACCGACTGGCTTCCCTCCTTCTCCAAAATGCACCCTCCTTCCCGACTTAGAGATCTTTCTATACGATGTCCCCTCTGATGTTTGCTCTTCAAGGAGTACTCATCAATATCCTCAATTAATTCCTCGTGATCCTTTAGAGCCATCTAAAATATTATTTCCTGAGAGAAATCTCCCATAAAGGCTCAGGTGACCTTTGACTCCTCTGACGTAGGCTTCCTTAACTCCCTGCTCTCCGACTCCCTGGGTTGTGTGAAGAGAGTCCATGCTTTTGGCTGCTAACCAAAAGGTTGGCGGTTCCACTTCCAAACCACCCTTCTGGACAGAATGCTTTAGAAAGATGGCAGGTGAGGCAGACCTGTTACCCAGAGCATGAGTGACTACAAGAAGCAGATACCGATGGTAGTCCTAGAACCCTGAGCTTCAGAGGAAGGCACAGAGAAGTGGATTGAATACAGCCTGGAAGAAAAAGGTGAACAAAAGGGGTGAGAGAGGAGACGGTGGAATGAGATGTCAGCTGGCTTCATACAGCATACCTATCTTAAGCCTTTGCAAGCAGCATTCAATCCCGACAGCAGCCTGACCACACAAGTACACATCGGTGGCTGGAGATGAGAACACTGGGATCCTCCCTTATCCCTCCTGGTGACCAGAAGTGTGACCAACTCCCCCCTCACTCACCCACTATCTCTCTCTCTCTCTCTCTCTCTCTCTCTCTCTCTCTCTCTCTCTCTCTCTCTCTCTCTCTCTCTCACACACACACACACACACACACACACACACACACACACACACACACACACAACTACCCTTCACAGCTTCTGCTCTGGCTGAGGTCGGAACCGTGCCCTTCTGGATCTACTGCAGAGTGAATGCTTCCTGACCAGACAAGTAGAATGCACAGTGCCAGGTCCCCGGGCACTCCTAGGTGAGCAAGAACTCCTTCCATAACCAGCCACCCTGTCCCAGCTGCCCGCTGCCCTCGCGTACTTTGGACATGTTGTCAGAAGGGACGTTTCCCTGGGGAAGGACATCGTGCTTGATAAAGTAGAAGGTCGTGGTGGTAGGGGGAGAAGACCCGCAGTGAGTTGAACTGACAGAGGTTGCAACCAGGGGTTCAGACACAGCAATGACTGTGAGGACTGCACAGTCACCACTTTGCCACATCTCAGCCCTGGACCATTAGATAATTGAAGACTCCCACCTTCAGGCAGGAGTGGGTAGTACACGTTGGGGAACTATGCATTACCTTTCCCTGGGACAATTGCAAGCCTCTGATGGTTTTTGTTTTGTTTTTTAATCATTTTATTGGGGGCTCGTATTGTGTCAAGCACATTTGTACATTTGTTGCCATCGTCATTCTCTAAACATTTGCTTTCTACTTGAGCCCTTGGTGTCAGCTCATTTTTCCCCTTCCCTCCCCGTTCCCCCTTCCCCATGAACCCTTGATAATTTATAAATTATTATTATTTTGTCATATCTTACATTATCCGATGTCTCCCTTCACCCACTTTTCTGTTGTCCATCCCCCAGGGATGTAATCGGTTCCCCCATTCTACCCCACCCTCCCAGTATCGCCACTCTCACCACTGGTCCTGAGGGGATCATCTGTCCTGGATTTCCTGTGTTTCCAGTTCCTATCTGTACATCCTCTGGTCCAGCCAGATTTGTAAGGTAGAATTGGGATCATGAGAGTGGGGGGAAGAAAGCATTTAAGAACTAGAGGAAAGTTGTGTGTTTCATCGTTGCTACACTGCACCCTGACTGGCTCATCTCCTCCCCGAGACCCCTCTGCAAGGAGATGTCCAGTTGCCTACAGATGGACCTTGGAACTCCAATCTGCACTCCCCTTCACTCACAGTGATATGATTTTTTTGTTCTTTGATGCCTGATACCTGATCCCTTTAACACCTCATGATCACACAGGCAGGTGTGCTTCTTCCATGTGGACCTTGTTGCTTCTGAGCTAGATGGCCGCTTGTTTAGCTTCAAGCCTTTAAGACCCCAGGCACTGTATCTCTCAATAGCTGGACACCATCAGGACCCCTAGTGACATTGTGGGTTACACAGGAGACTGCTTACCTCAAGGTCAGTGGTTGGAAACCACCAGCTGCTCCACTTGAGTAAGATGAGACTTTCAACTCCTGTAAAGAGTTAGTCTTGGAAACCCACAGGGGCAGCTGAACCCTGTCCTATAGGGTCAGAATTGATTTGATGGCAATGAGTTTGGTTTGGGTTTGATTGGTCTTTGTTTCTTGATGCCCACAGATACCATTTTATAGTGAATAAAAAACAAAACTTAAATATGACTCAATATAAATTTCCAACAGCAACCCCAAAGGTTAGATAGGAAATTTAGGAAGCAGCAAGTTTATGTTAATTGGGAAGGAAAGTGAGCATGGTTGTGTAATGTGAGTGATGTATGAGCATGTAGAAATTGTTGAGTCAGTCTATGTTCTGCTGTGTATATTTTCAACAAAACTAAGAAAAATATAATCATTTCATAATAGTAATAAAACACCAAGTCAGCCTACCTTCCCACTGCCATTGAGTCCATGCTGGCTCACCCAACCCTGGAAGATAGAAGAGAACTGCCCAGTGGGTGTCTGAGACTAACTCTTTGAGCAGAAAGCCCTGTCTTACTCCCTACATGCTGCTGGTGGTTTCGAACTGCTGACCTTGTGGCTAGGAGCCCAAGCTGCAACTACTATGCCATCAGCCACCTTAAGTAATGATAGAAATATAATTTTTTAAATCTGTCTCAGGAGACTAAAGAACCCCTTTAAGGAAAAATCCTTAAAATGCTGGCATGAATTGGTTCACCCACAGTCAAAACTATAGCTACTTCCAGTTATTTGGGAAACTTCTCTAATACTAGATTCCTAGAATCCAAGCCAAAATCCACTGCTATCCAGTCAATCCTTAGTCTTTTTAGCTTATGCTCTACCAAGTGCAATGTCGTTTTCCATGGATTAGTTTCTCCTGAATAGGGGGGCAAAGCCTCACCGTCCTGGCCTCTAAAGGGCATTCTGGCTGTACTCCTCCCCAGACAGATTTGTTTGTTCTTCTGGTAGCACATGATAATGCTTTAAATATTCTTTGCTAGTATCATAATTCAAGTACAGCAGGTTTTCTTCAGTCTTTCTTATTCATTGTCCGATGTTCACAGGCATAGGCAGTGACTGAAAATGCCATTGTTTGAGTCATGCACATCTTAGTCCTCAAAGTAACGTCCTTGCTCTTCCACACTTTACAGCGGTCTTGTGCAGCAATTTGTCCAATGTATGGTGTAATTTGATCTCTGGACTTTTGATTCCATGAGCATTGATTGTGGATCCAAGTAAGTTGAAATCCTTGGACTTGATCTGGACTGGGCTGGTATGTGACATTTTCTCAACATACAATTGTTTTATTACATAAAGTTTTTTATGTTACACATGAGTGTCTATGAATTTGTTTGTCTGCTTGGAGCATGTATAGGTTCTGCAAAAGCATAGTCAGGTGTTCCAGTAGTCCCATTCTTCTCAATCTTAGTCACAGTTCATTGAAAACAAAGTTAGATACCTGTAAATATTTTCCATAAATCTCTCCAATGTATATGAGTCAGCTGAGGATCTTTTTGTCTTCAGGGTGTCTTTAGGATCACTGGGTGATTGACAACATTTGAAAGGGTTACCAGAGGTTAGACAGGGTCGGGTCACCTCTGGCCTCATAAAATGATGTGAACTGTTTCTAATAGAGTAATTTTTTTACATCTCTCCCAAAATTCCTAGATAGCGTGGCTATTAGTTTCACAGATAACTGGGGTTGGGGTAGTGGGAGTAATTGAGAGGTAAATAAACCTGTTTCTTAGAATGCAGGGAAAACCTAGATCCACAAAACGTCTGAGATCAACAACCCGCCCCCCCCCCCACACACACACACAAAGATATACTGGGCATCATAGTGCAGTAAGTGAGAAAAATGCAACCATGTGGGCTTACATTGTGTTATTTCCAGGAATATGGACTATTTCTCCATGCCATACTTGACTTTTAGAAAATGTAGATCAAACAAAGTAGCCATAATGACATACACAGTATGCATAATTTGTAGTGAAAAGTTGAAGAGATTACATACAACATTATGTCCTCTCTATAAAATTAAAAACATGAGATTTAAAAAGGAACTTTAGGAAGATAGATAATGGCAATAAAACTACATAAAAAGGAAAAGAGAGATCATGGACACAGGGCTCAGTGTGATGGCTATCTTGAGTAGGAAAGACAGGAAGATGAATTCTGAAAGGTGTGGGGAAATGTGGTTAAATGTGGCATTTTCAAGAAATTGTTTGGGGTTAAGGTCACAGTCACTTGTTTCATTATTTAAAAACAAACAAAGGCAGACCAAGTATCAACCACAGATAAAAATGAACCAGTGATGAATGATCATTCCAACCTATATGCTTGAAGCTCACACACTTGGAGGAGAGGGGGTGGGGCCAGTCTAATTATAGCATGAAATTACTGACAGTTCACTGTGAGTCAATGGGGCAAACGCCTGGATTCTGATTAGAATGTAGCAAACTGTGAAGAGCGTCACTTCCACCTGGAGAAATAAAATGTGTTAGTCAGCACCTAAGAGCATTAACCAAGTGCACCACTAAGAGCTCGAACTCTCCATTTTACAATTCATAACAACGAAGGCTGGAAATCGTGAGGGGGGCTGGTGGGGGACAGCAATTTTCCTTAAGCATCAGTGTGCTGAGGACAAACAACTTACCTAAAATGTAAGAAAATACAGGCACCTCCATGGAGAGGCAGATAGAAGCCTTGGGTTACCCAGACAAGACACAAGGTACTGTACAAACAAGTAAGAATAACAGCTAAATTTGTTAATGACTTGCTAACAGCTGTGTGAGCGTATAGGAACCGTGCCCCCAAACCCCCCAAAATGATAGACATAAGAAAATTCAAGCCCATTCTTCTCTGAAGACCTTAGAAGAAAGATTGAGAATAAAGCAAGTAATAGTAATAATATAATCATAGGGTACAAAACTTTGATGTAGAAACAGAAGCACTACGGGAATGATGTGAAACTTTGTTCAGATCCTCCTTCCGTATTTTACCCCCAAACAAAAGCAGTAAGCTGCTAAAAAACAGAAATTAAGATATACAAACAGTAGTAAGGGAGAAAAGTCAACAGAAACTGACTAATATATGATGCTGACAGCTGAGAGGGAATACTATCTGAAAGGTTGGTGGTTTGATTCTGTGGAGGACAAAAAAAAAAAATCTGGCAATCTGATCCCACAAAGGATTTCAGCCTAGGAGACACTTCTACTCTGTCATACAGGGTTCCCATGAGTTGGAAACAATTCTACAGCAAACAACCACATGATTAATATAGGTCCCCAGTGGTACAATTTTCATTCGACTATGAATTTAGAGGTTGGAAGTTTGAATCCACTCAATGACATCATAGAAAAAGGCCTGGTAATCCACTTCTGTGGTGGCGACTAGGAAGACCCTCTGTAGCGGTTCTACACGGCAACACGACTCAGGTCTAGGCAACTGAAATCACTTTGCTTTGTTTCATTTTTAATGCTTGATATACTGGAAATTTCCAGGCTATGAAAAATTCCTACTTTCTCTTTCAAGCAGGGCTTCAAATGGTTCTCTCATGGCCAACAAAACAAAACAGAAACAGACCAAAAATTTTACAATTTGGGTGATTCATACTATAACCAGAACAGGAAAGGATTATAGGCCAAAAGTCTGGAATAGGAGATTCAAAATGGGCACAGTGAGTCTGATGATTTAAATTGGATTATTGGCCAACCTGGGGAGAGCCACATACCTTCAAAATGGCATGACCAGCGTGCTATCAAGACTTTAGAATGTCCTTTAGACTCTGTCCTTTCAAGGTACACAACATCCTTCTTCTTACGTCACATCTGAAGTCTCTAAATTGGAAACTCCATTAAGTGAAGTGGACTTTATCTTAAACTCAAACAGTAGCAAATATAAGGAACTGAAATACTTTCATGGATTTAAGGCTGAAACATCTTCGTGTGAGACGTTTAGAATCGGTTATAGATGGTTATAGAATAGGAGGTCATTGGATTTTCATTTGAAAATCCCATGATTTCAGGGTGACCAATGAATGGTGGTTATGAACTACCATATATTTGCTGTTTTCATGCTTTATTTGCTTTATTTATGACATGTCTTAGTCATAGTCTAGTAGGCACAGTCTGTCTTTGTGAATGAGCATTATTGAAAGTTTTGCCCTAACTCCAACCCTCATTGTTTGCATAGTGTGCAGTCCTTTGAATTTTTTTATCTTTGATGATTTACAATCCTTGTATTTTTATCTAAAAAGTTTTCCTACACATTTATGCTTTCCTTTTCTAAACAGGATTTGAAATTCTATAACATTGGCTAAATTAATGATGCCATCAACAGCATTATAATAAACCCCACGTCAATGTTCCTCAATAAAACGATAACGATGTCTCAGGGTCATATGTAAACCATAGATATATGAATAGATGTTGAGCTCACACTTAATTGTAGCCCTAATGTAAGAGTAATTAGTTCATATGACGTAGCCCTACTCGATAGTTGCTCACATGGGAGATCTCTAAAGATGTGGGTGCTATTTCAAAGTGTGGTGAATAAATAAGATGGTGGAGCCTATTAGAATAACATCTGTATCTTAAAACTTGTCTTAAGACAAGCAGCAATCAAAGTGAGGTGGCAGCTTAGTGCACAGGGAAGAAGCACACCAGCTGTGTGCTCCAAAGATTGTAAATAATACAATCCAAGACCAGAGGAGGGAGCGGTGTTAGAGATCAAGTTCTGAGCACCCATGTTTCAGAAGCCTTTGGATAATAATGAAAGCCCCAAATCCATTTTCAGGGTCCCCACTTGGATTAAAATGCTGGGGCGTCCCTTCTGACGATTGACCATGGATGGGAATAGCCTTGCTACCAGACGAAGTGAATTGGGAAGTAGAATAATGCAGATGTAGTTAGGTTAAAATCTAACATCTTGTCATTTGTTCTCTCTTTGACCCACCTTAAATTTGTTCTAGTTTTTATTATTTTCTGTTATATTTTCAACTGTGGGTTTTCTGCATTAGTGATTTTTGCTGGGTCTTGGTTTTGTATATTTCCCTTTATATGAAATCCAGGATCAGTAAATCTATAGAGACCATAACTGGTTTAATAGTTTCTTGGGGTTACAGCAGTGCAGATTGAGGAGAAATGGGAAGCCAATAGTAATGAGAACAAGAAAGAAGGAAATGTTCTCAAATTCATTGTGGTGATGATTTCAAAATAAAAAATATCGAATGAATGATAAAAATATTGTGCCGCCAGATGCCACCTTTGAGTGGGGCACCACCATGTTTGAAACCCCACGTGACGTAAATTCGCTTTTACTTTGAGACAATTGAGCCAACCTGTGCTCACAACATCTTCATCACAATTGTCTTCACTTGATGCACAGGCAGCTTTGAAAGCTCCGAAATCCTTGAGTCTTTTCTTGCATTGAAACTTAGGGTCTCGACCCGGTTGATCACTGCAATTTCCCGGGGATCTGGTGAAAGTACAGATCTCTGTGCTCCTCCTCTTAAGAATTCTGATTCATTAGTTTGCAAGTGGAGCCTGTATTGAAGGTTCTGGTGGAAAAGGAGGACAGAATGCATAAACAGATGAGGAATTTCATAAAAGAAATAGAAACTGTAAGATTGGGTCATATGGAAATGCTATAATTTAAAAAACTGTTCATAACAGTTGAAAAATGACTTCTGTAGACTTGATTCAGCAGTAGAAAGAATCAATGAGCTTGAATGTAGGTCAACATATAAATTGGGCAAGGTAACCACAAAAATGCAAAACTACTGAAACAAGAAAATAAAGAATGAAAAATGGAGCAGAGTATTCACAAACTGTTGAATAATATATAATGATGTATATATAATTGATAACTCTCCCCTGCTTAACTGTGAGTTGACCATAGTGACTTTGTTCTAGCTAAGTTGGCAAAACTGATGGAATGTCACTTCTGGTGTGATTAGGCTGTAGAAGACTACGACTTCATTTGTTAGCACACTCTCACTATTGCCACTACAGCTAGACCAGCGGTTCTCAACCTGTAGTCTTGCAGGCAACAGATTGATGGGTTGCTTTCCGATTCAGTCTAATAACATCTGTCTTTTAATGGGCAAGTTCATGCCATTGGCATTCAGAGTTATTCCCACCATCTGTGGAGTCATTGCTGTCATCTCATACCTTTTGTGTTGGGTGTTTTCCTATCTCCCTTCATATCAGAGTGCTATGTTTATGTGTGTGGGGGCTTCATTCTTGCCTTCTTTTCCCTCTGAGGTAAGGTTAGCTTTGTAATTGTTCTCGGTGTGCTGACTTCTGGATAGAGTTGAGCTCTCTGGTGGTCTCTTTCTTGTGCTTGGTGGGTATTGGTCTTCTGACCACAGTGAGTTGGCAGGGATTTTCCTCTGGGTTGGGTGTCTTATGGCATATTCTTTGAGCTTTTCCTTGTCCAGAAGATCCAAGTTATAGGACACATTACTCAATTTAAAATTTTTTTATTGCTTCAATAATAACACTATTTGAGAAAATATAGAAAAATAGGTCATTGAATAGAAAACAGCATCCAGAAAGAGACCCATCGTTATGTGGTCAATTAATATTTCCTAAAGAAACTTTTGGAGAGAGGAGTCATGATGGTAGAATCACCCACCAGGTACACCTATTGTTAGATCAGAAAATTAAGAGGTAAAGAGGCCAATATTGAGAGGCTGGGTGCTAAAAATAGATTCTGTATACTGGGGTCTGGTTCAGATCTCCACCTGAGATGTTTGCCCATGGAGTGATCAAGAACTTTTTCCCCCCTTAAAAATGCTGAAACACTCTAAGTTCACTGCATTTGTCCATGGGCTTTTCTAATCCCTCACAAGATCCAGAAGGATGGCATCCACCACCCCTTCCTATGCTCAAGATACAAGGCTCCCAGCATGCAGTAATTTCCCCAAGCTGCTGTCTAAAGGTGGTCATAATCCTAGGCTTGCAGAGAACCTCCAAGAGCAAGCAACAAGACCTCACAGCAGAGTTCCCCTCTCTGCTATCCACTCGGCTTTTTAAATCTCAGGCTTTGCATCCTCTCTCCCCAATCAGGAATGCAGTGACCACATCAACAATCCCCTTTCCCCTCTCCCCTGCTCTGTGCCTTCCAACATGGGTAACAATAGATAATTTGTCACTAATTTGCACCAATTGATATTTACCCATGACATAATGAGCCAGGAGTGACACAAGAATGTAACCAGGGGGAGAATTCGGATGCAGTCAGCCCCGAAACCCCTCGGCCAATCTGGTCCCACTTCCCTGGGAAACAGCACAGCACAGCCCTGATTCTAGAGTGTGCCACAAGTCCATTATAAAAAGAAATTTAAAAAAAAAAAAAGCTTACAATTCCAGTCTGTGTTCCTTTGTGTAACTTTTGGTGTAAGTCACCAGAAACCTAGTCCTGGTCTATTAGCATAATATTACATAATAAGACGGGCAGAACTCTAATCCCCAGAGCACAGCCTAGGATTTTAACATAATAAAACAGGAAAAACCAGGGACAGAAAGCCAAAGCCCAGGCCAAAAACTGGCTCAACCAGTTTGGGGGACCTACAGAGAGTCTTTAAAAGACTGCAAATTGTGACCAGACAGTCCAGATCAGATCCATGCCCACACTGCAGGCCCACCCCAACCTGGCCTAGTGGCATACCTACACATACTCCAAGGCCCCTGACAGCCTCCAGCCAGAGTGGCTACAGCACTTTGGTTACACAGCAGCCCAACCCGCCCCCATAGTATGCCACAGGTAGGCCTTGAAATCACTTTTACCAGTTACATAGACAAAGAGCTCAAGGCCCCTCAGTCTCCTGGGAACATGGCACCCATTTATTCCAAAACGACACTCAGACATCAATATACCTCAACACCCTCCAGAAGAAAACAAAACAAAACATAAAAACAACAGTGGAAGAAATCCTAAACTTAATGATGCTCATAGAAGAAACAGATGTTGATGTGCAACAAAAAGAAACCTTCAGAATGTTTCTTGGAGTAATAATGTATATGAGGGAGGTAACAGAGTATAAGGATGCAATGATAGAGAAGATGAAGTCAATGACAGAAGGGATGAAGTCCACTCACCAAAGGGAAATGCAACAACTAGTGGATGAGGTAACACAATCAAAGCACAAGATAATGGACCTCACCAACAGAGAAAAGACAGAGAACCGAATCGTACCAGTGATCTCAAGGACAATCAGTAAGACTTCAACAAACAGGAAAGACAGTCACTCAAGATCATCAAGGAGGCAGTAGAAAACCTGAGGAAAATGACAGATGTTATGAAGAAGAACAATATTTGAAAAATTGGTCTTTCAGAACAAGACACAGCAAAGTCTACAACTAAGTTATCAAGGGAATTCCTGGAAGCCAACTTCCCCACCTTAATGAATGATGAGAATCAGACATTCATACAGGAAGCAGAGAGGACACCATTTAGACTAAACCCCTGGAAGAACTCACCAAGGCACATAATAGTTAAATTGTACAACTTCAAGGAAAAAGAAAATTTTAAATGCAGCAAGAGGAAAAAAAGGCGGTCACATACAATGGTGCTCAGCAGAAGCCATGACAAAAAGGAGGGAGTGGAGTAACATTTTCCAAAAGCTGAAAGAAACAAATGCCAACCTCAGAATCCTCAACCCTGCCAAATTATCTATTACGATAGATGGTGCGGTAAGAGTCTTCCTGGACAAGGAAAAGCTCAAAGAATATGCCATAAGACACCAACCCTGAGGAAAATCCTTGCCGACTCACTGTGGTCAGGAGACCAATACCCACCAAGCACAGGAAAGAGACCACCAGAGAGCTCAACTCTATCCAGGAGTCAGTACACCGAGAACAATTACAAAGCTAATCTTACCTCAGAGGGAAAAGAAGGCAAGAATGAAGCCCCCCCACACATAAACATAGCACTCTGATATGAAGGGAGATAGGAAAACACCCAATACAAAAGGTACAAGATGATAGCAATGACTCCACAGATGGTGGGAATAACTGAATGTAAACGGCGTGAACTTGCCCATTAAAAGACAAATGTTATTAGACTGACTCAGAAAACAGTCCATCAGTCTGTTGCCTGCAAGAGACACATCTTAAGCTCACAGACAAAAATAGACTAAGAATAAAAGGTGGCAGAAAATATACTATGACAACTTAAAAAGAGCAGGGGTTGCCATCCTAATCTCCAACAAAATTGACCTCAAAGTGCAAACCATAGCTAGGACAGGCAGTATATAGTGCTCAAAAGATCAGTAGACCAGGAACCAGTAAGCATAATAAATATAAAAACGCTTAATGAGAGACCCATGAAATTCATCAAACTATTCAAAATGAAAAAAGAAATCACAGACTCAACAATCACAGTAGGTGACTTTAATACATCCCTGTCAGAAAAAAAGATAGAATGCTGGGAAAGAAGCTCAGCAAGCAAGCTACAGAGCTAAACACTACAGTTAGGCAACTAAACCTGATAGATATTTATAATGATCTCCATCCAAATGCAAAAAGTTTACATTCTATTCAAGTGTGCATGGCTCACTTTAGACTACAGACCACATGCTGGGACACAAGTCAAACCTGAGTGAATTCCAACACATAGAGATCACTCAGATGTCCCTCTTGGACCACCATGTAAAACAACAAAAGGAAGAACAGAAAACAAGGGCAAACAATCAGAAGATGAGAAGCAATCTTCCGTGACACAAATGAGTGTTGGCCCAGATTAGAGAGAAAATTATGAAATCTCTATAAACTAATGAGAATGAGAATACAACCTACAAGAACCTATGGGATACAACAAAAGAAGTTATCAGAGAAAGTTTGATAGTGATTTATGCATATATATGAAAAGGAAGAGAGATTGTGACTGCTATGCTCTCACAAGAACTCCAGTAACTAGAACAGAGTCAAGAGAACAACCTCTCCAATAGCAAAAGAAAAGAAATAATAAAAATCAGGGCAGTGCTAAATGAGTGGAAAGACAAGAGGACAATGCAAAAAAAATCAATGCAGCAAAAAGCTGGTTCTTCTAAATGATCAACAGAATTGATGGACCACTGGCAAACCTAACCAAGGAAAGGGAGGAGCAGGCATCAATAGCGAGGACAAGGGATGAAACCAGGGAAATGACAAGGAACCCCATGATTAAAAGGATACTCACAAAGGACTATGAAAGTCTGTATGCTTTTTTAAACATCATTTTATTGGGGGCTCATACAATGCTTATCACAATCCATACATCCATTGTCTCAAGCACATTTGCACATATGTTGCCATCATTTTCAAAGTATTTTGATAATTTACAAATTATTATTATTTCATGTCTTGCACTGTCCAATGTTTCCCCTCACCCCGTCTCTTGTCCATCCCCCAGGAAGGGGTTTATAAGTATGTCATTGTGATTGGCTGCCCTTTTCTACCACCACCTTCCCTTTACCCTCTTGGTATGGCTACTCTCACTATTAGTCAGAGAGTTTATCTGTCCTATATTCCCTGTGTTTCTAGCTCTTCTCTATAACCATATGCATGCTCTGTTCTAATGAGATTTGTAAAGTAGAATTAGGGTCATGATAGTGGGGTGGAGGAAGCATTAAAGAACCAGAGGAAAGCTGTATGTTTCATCGGTCCTGCAACCCTTACTGGCCCATCTTCTCCCCATGACCCTTCTGTAAGGGGATGTGGTAGTCACCTAATCTGGTGTCAATTTAAGGATTAAAAGTGTAGGGGTGAAGTCTAGGATGTCAATCTGGAGATAACCAGTGAGATTTCTGTGTGGACATGGCCTTCTTTTGAGAATTCTGGGAAATCTGGTACTTCCTCCTTGGAGGCAGAAGACAGTGCTCTCTGCCTGCCACTCCCAGGGAGACATTGAAGAAGACAAGCCACTTGGATGCAACCAGACCTCTGAAGCCGGAGAAGCCATGGAGAGACCCCTGCCAGAGCTGAGATGCTTACAACACCACTGGACCCAAAGACTTCCTACCCACTGGCTTGTGATAATCCTGCCTTTGGCTTCACTGCATGTTTCATGAGTCTGAAGAGGACTTTATGGATTGGTATCAGACATATGGGCTAGGATCAGATTTATGGACTTGGACTGGACTGGGTTAGGATGCTTTCTTAATGTACATTTGCTCTTCTATATAAACCTCTTCCTTATATACGTATGTGTCTATGAATTTGTTTCTCTAGTCTACCCAGACTAATACAGGGGATGTCCAATTGCTTACAAATTGGCTTTGTGCATCCACTCCGCACTCCCCAACCCCATCCCATTCACATTATGATTTTTTTCCTCTGGGTACTTGATGCCTGATAACTGATCTCATCAACACCTCATGATCACATAGGCAGGTGTGCTTCTTCCATGTGGGCTTTGTTGCTTCTCAGATAGATGGCCTCTTGTTTATCTTTAAACACTATATCTTTTCATAGGCGGGCACCATCAGCTTTCGTCACCACATTTTCTTATGCACCCACTTTGTCTTCAGCGATCATGTCAGGAAGGTGCGCATCTCAGAGTGCCGGATTATTAGAACAAAGTGCTCTTGTGTTGAGGGAGTACTTGAGTTGAGTCCCAATGTCCATCTGCTACCTTAATAGTAAACTTATAAATATATGCACACAGATCTATTTCCCCTTCATCATATATGTTTACATATGTACATGCCTGTATTTAGACCTCTATAAATGCCCTTTGCCTCTTAGTTCCTCTATTTCCTTTTATGTTCCCCTGGTCCCACTATCATGTTCAGCCTTCATTTGGGTTTCAGAAACTCCTCAGTTACATTACCCTTGATCAATCCCTATCACACTTCCTACACCCTCCTCACCATAGATTTTCAGTCACTTTTTTTCCCCTTGTCCCTGCGTTTCTTAAAATCGACTTCCTTTCCCCAACCTCCTCCTCTCCCATGTCCCCCAGGAACTGTCATCCCGTTGTTCTCTCTTGCGGCTTGTTTATCCCACCTATCCCATCCAGATAGACATGCAGCGGCAACAATATGCGTAAACACAAGACCCAGCACAACAAAGCAACAGTAGAAAAGAAAGCAATAGTTACAACAACAAATGGCAACGACAAAAAAAAATGAGAAAACTCTATTAATAGTTCAAGATCCATTTATTGTCCTTTATGAGTGTTTTCCAGTTGAGTCAGATGAGGCGCCACATCCTGGCCCCACAGTCTATTGTTAGTGTTCTCTGGAGACTTCGCTGCTCTGTTCCCCTTGTTGCACCGTTGCATTCCCCCAGTGTCTCTCCTCAGTGTGGTGGGCTCGGGGTAGGCACAATTCCCACCGTGTGTCTCCAGTGTTGTCCCCATGATGCTGTGGGTCAGTGAGGAATGTTGTGTCTCGTGGTGGGACCAGCCCTATCGTCCTCTCTGTGCATTGGCTGCTCTGAGAGGAAATATTGTCTTCAGGACTTGGTGGACCAGAATGTGTGCTCTGATCAAACACGTCCCTCGCCTTGAGCTGTAGCTTCAGTGCTGTCCTCTGAAATGAATTCTTCAGGGGGTGGGGGAGAGTCTGTATTCTAATGAAATTAACAACATGGAAGAAGACATGGACAAATACCTGGAAAATCCCTCCCTAGTTTATCCCAGATAGAGGTCAAGAACCTCGATAGACCCATGACAAAAAAAAAGAAATAGATATGGTTATCAAGAAACTACCAAAGAAAAAGCTTCCAGACCAGACAGCTTCACAGGATAATTCTACCAACCATTCAGGGAAGAGCTGAAACCAATACTCCATAAATCATTACAGAGCATAGATACACATGGCAAACTCCAAAACTCATTCTGTGAAGCCAGTATAACTTTGATGCCCAAACAGGGCAAGGGCCTCACAAAAATAGAGAACTCCAGACCGATATTATTAACCACATTGATAAGAAAAAGAATAAGAATTATGATAATATGGATAGATGCAAAAAAGGCATGTGACAATATTCAACACCCATTCCTAATTAAAACACTCAAGAAGATAGGAATGAAAGGGGAATTCCTCAAGTGAATACAAGCTATTTACGAAAAGCCAATAGTCAGGAGGAAAAGGCCAAAACAATCCCACTGAAAAAGGGGACCAGACAAGGATACCCCTTCTCTCCACTTCTTTCCAACCTCGTACTGAAGGTCCTAGCTAACAACATGAGGCAGCAGAAGGACATAAAAAGTATCCATCTGGAAAAGGAGGAGGTGAAATGATCATTATTTTCAAACAGCATGATTTTATACATTGGAAACACGAAAAGCTCCACAACAGGAGTACTGGCAGCAATAGAAGGATACCGAAGAGTGGCAGGATACAGGAACCACAAACAGAACTCTTGGTTCGCTATATACATTGGACAAGACCACGGAAGAGGAGCTCAATAAAGCAAAACAAACTGAAATGTCTAGGAATAACACTAACAAAAAAACCCCAAAAGATTTATACAAGAAAAACTACAGACCCTATTATAGGAAAACAAAAGCAGACTCAAAATAGTAAACATGTCGATCTTACTAAAGGCACTATATACGTTTACTGCTATCCCAATTCAAATACCAACAATCTTCCAACTTCATATGGAGAGGGCAGAAGCCCAGAATTAGCAGAGAACTCTTCAAGAAGGACAAAATTGGAGGGCTCACCTTACCTGACATTAATACCTACTACATAGCCACAGTGGTCAAAGCAGCATGGTACTGGAATAATGCCAGATACTCAGACCAATGGGAAAGAACAGAAAACCCAGAAATAAAACCATCAGCAGACAACTGATCCTCAACAAGGGCCCAAAAAGCATCAAGTGGGAGGTGAGTGCCCTCTTTAAAAAGTGGTATTGGAAACAATGGATATCCACCCGTAGAAAAATGAAACATGACCCTTACCACACACCATGCACAAGAACAAACTCAAGGTGGATTATAGACCTTGAAGTAGGACCCCAAATTATCAGGACCACCACTGAAGGAATCGGGACAGACTAAGATGTTTGGCACAGGGAATACATAGATTAACTGTAATAGGGAAGTGTACACACACAGATGAAGATGAAATCAACAAATTTGATATACTAAGGATGAGACACTTACGTGTGTCAATAGACTTCACAAAGACAGTAGCAAGAGAATCCACAGACTAGGAGAAGATTTTTAACAATGACACAACAGACAAAGGGCTTTTTAGTAAAACATACAATACCCTCCTAGCCTACAAAAAAGGAAAACAATTAAGGACCTGAAGACCTGAAGAGAAGTTGCATTAGGCAGGAGACCCAAATGGCTAATAAATTTATGAGAAAATGCTCCCTATCAGAAGCCATCAGAGAAATGCAAATAGCCCAAATCAGAGAACAACAAATGTTGGAGGGAAACCTGTACATGGGGAGCATGTGCAAAAGCAAAGCAGCAGTAATGAGAGCAGCACGAGGGGATGCTGCATGGTTTAAGTTCAAGCTAGATGCGTCCCCAAACTTAGTCAATCTCTATGTTGAGCAAATAATCTGAGGGCTGGACTATCGGAAAAGAAGATGGCACTTGGATTGAAGGAAGAGTCATTAAAAATCTACAGTATGCAGACGACAATACCTTGCTGGCTGGAAGTGAAGAGAACTTGAAGCACTTTTGTGAGAGGAACCCAGCCTCTAACAAGTGAAGGGTCTGTAGGTGCAGTTGTATGGCTATAAGATATAAAGGTCATAGTAATGTCATAGAAGAGAGAGAATATACTAAAGGAGTCAGACACATTTCATGGTCCACGTGGAGTTGGGAGAAGAGAGAGCAGGAGAGAGAGTGTCTTTACTATCTTGGGATATTTCTAGGTAGCCATAAAATGCATATTCAGTATTTACATACATCACACGGTGGGTGGTAACTACAATAATGTCCCTGAACTCACTGGTGAGGAGACCTAATATCTGTATTGGGGGAAGCACCCAAGCGGGCTGGGTGCTGAAGTAGGAGGAGATAACAAAAGAATGTCTGCTTCTACAGGAAGATATAATCAACCACGCGGTCCCTTTAAGACAGCAGAGCTGTTAGGGGAGAATCTGTGGGAATGATGCTTGAAACGGGATAATGTACTTGGACTTTATCTCTAACTTACCAAAGTGATGGCTTTCCTACAGTGGAGTGCTCGCTTTCCAGAGTCCCTCTGTTAATAGTTGGGAATACAGTCCTAGCCATGTTCCCCTCAGTGCTAGTTTGCCACACAATTTACTAATGAAAATCAAAGATTACATTCTGCAATATAGATTAAAACTCAACCAAAAGAAGACAAAAATCCTCACAACGGAACCAATAAGCAACATCGCAATAAATGAAGAAAAGCTCGACATTTTCTAGAATTTCTTTTTACTTGTTTGTATAATCGACATCCGTGGAAGCAGCGGTCATGAAATCAAACAATGTGTGAAGCAGGTCTGCTGCAACCACCAAAAAAACCTCTTTAAAATGTTAGAAAGCAAAGATTTCTCTTTGAAACTCTGGCCCACACCATGATATTTTCATTCTCCTGAGAAAGTTCAATAATAAGGAAAATAAAAGAATGGATGCCTTTCAATTATGGTGTTGGCGAAGAATACTGCATATAATATGAACTGCAAGGAAAACGAAATTTGTCCCGGAAGAAGCACAGCCAGGGTGAGATGACTCTGTACATGTCATCAGGAAGGATCAGTCCTTGAGTAGGGCATAAGGCTTGAGGACATTATGCTTGACAAAGCAGGAGGTAAGGGGCAAAGATGAAGACCCTCGACACATTGGCCAGAGCGATGGGCTCACGCATAGCAGTGATTTAAGAATTGCACAGGGCCAGGGTTTCATCCTGTTGTACAGAGTAGACATGGAACAGATTTAAAAGCACCTGCTAACGTAACAACAATATGCTGCTGTTGTTGTTGCTGCTGCTGTTGGGTGCCATCAAGGCAGTTCTAAGGTACAGTGACCCTAAGTACAACAGAACAAAACAGTGCCTGGTCTTGAACTATTCTCACAATTGTTATGTTCAAGTCGATGGATATCTTATTGAGGGTCTGCCTCTTGTCCACTGCCTTCGCCCTACTTTACCAACCATGGCGTCTTTCTCCAGGTACTAGGCTCTTCTATAGCAAGTTCAAAAGATCAGAGACAAAGGCTTGCCATCCTTGTCTCTTAAGGAGCATTCTGCTGTACTACCAAGACAGATCTGTTTGTTCTTTTGGCAGCCCATATCCAACATTTCAATATTTTTTTCTCCAGGACCATAATTCAAATGCATCAATTCTTCAAATGCATCCTTACTCGATGTCCAACTTTCACAAGCATAGGAGGAAACTGAAAATAACATGGCTTGAGTAGGGTGCACCTTAGTCCTCAAAGGAACATCCTTGCTTTTCAGCACTTTAAGGTCTTGTGCAGCAGATTTACCCAATGCAGTACATCATTTGATCTCTCGAATACTTCTTCCATAAGCATTGAATGTGGAGCCATGCAAGATGAAATCCTTGACAACTCCAGCCTTTTTTCCATTTATCATGGTGTCCACTTAGGAGGAATTTGGTTTTCCTTACACTGAGTTGCACTTCACAGGGAAGGCTGCAGTCCTTGATCTCCATCAGCAAGGGCTTCAAGTCCTCCTCACTTCTGGCAAGCAGGGTTGTGCCAGCCACATATCACGTATCGCCAATAAGACTTCCTTCAATCCTGACGCCACATTATTCTCCATATAAACCAGTTTCTCTGATTATTTGGTCCGCATAATGATTTATTAAGTATGGTGAGTGGATCCAACCCTGATGCGCACCTTCCTGATTTTAAATCATACAAATATTCCCTAGTTTTGTTCTAATAACTGCCTCTTGATCCATGTATAGGTTCCACATGAGCACATGATAGTATATAATAAGTCAACATAAAATACAGGGCATCATTTCTTAATTAAACATTTTATTTTGAGAAACTTGTGGATTCACATACAGTTGTAAGAAATAGCTCGGAGAAATCTTCGTTATCTGTTATTCCATTTCCCCCAACGGTTTGTTTTCATGGTCACGTGTTTCACACCAGCTCCTACCCTCCTCATTAATCCGCGAGAATAACTCATCGGTTTTCCATTTCTTTAATATGCTTTTATCTGTTTCATTTCAAGAATGCTAAGTGAATAGAATCATACTTCAAGTATTTACTTTTCATTCAGCATAATTCTCTGACTAGTCATCCAGGTTGATGTGTATCAGCAACTTGTGTTTTTTGTTCGTTTTTTAAATCATTTTATTAGGGGCTCATACAACTCTTATCATAATCCATACATACATCAATTGTATAAAGCACATTTGTATATTCATTGCCCTCATCATTCTCAAAACATTTGCTCTCCACCTAAGCCCCTGGCATCAGCTCCTCATTTTTCCCCTCCCTCCCCACTACCCCCTCCCTCTTGAACCCTTGATAATTTATAATTTTTTATTTTGTCATATCTTGCCCTGTCAGACATCTCCCTTCATCCACTTCTCTGTTGTCCATCCCCCAGGGAGGTCACATGTAGATCCCTGTAATCAGTTCCCTTTTCCAACCCACCCTCCCCCTACCCTCCCAGTATCGCCACTCACACCACTGGTCCTGAAGGGATCATCTGCCCTGGGTTCCCTGCATTCCCAGTTCCTATCTGTACCAGTGTACACCCTCTGGTCTAGCCATATTTTTAAGATAGAATTTGGATCATGATAGTGGAGGCGGGGAGGAATCATTTAGGAACTAGCGGAAAGTTGTATGTTTCATCGTTGCTACATCGCACCCTGACTGGACTGTCTCCTCCCTGAGACCCTTCTGTAAGGGGATGTCCAGTGGCCTACAAATGGGCTTTGGGTCTCCACTCCACACTTCCCCCCTCATTCACTATGATATAATTTTTTGTTCTGATGATGCCTGATACTTGATCTCTTCGACATCTCTTGATCACACAGGCTGGTATGCTTCTTCCATGTGGGCTTTGTTGTTTCTGAGTCAGATGGCTGCTTGTTTACCTTCAGCCTTTAAGACCCCAGACGCTATATCTTTTGATAGCCGGGCACCATCAGCTTTCGTCGCCACATTTGCTTATGCACCCACTTGTCTTCAGCAATCGTATCAGTGAGGTGAGCACACAATGATATGAATTTTTGTTCTTTGATGCCTGGTAACTGAGCCCTTTGGCACCTCGTGATCACACAGGCTGGTGTGCTTCTTCCATGTGGGCTTTGTTGCTTCTGAGCTAGATAGCCACTTGTTTACCTGCAGTGATTTGTTTTTATTGATGAAGAATATTCCATGGTCTAGTTATCATAGTATCACAATTTTCTTACTCACTCACTTGTTAAAGGGTACCTAGGTGATTTTCAGGTTTTGACTATTATGAATAAACCTGCTATACACATTTATGCACATATTTTGGTGCAAACATGTTTTCATTTCTCTGGGATAAATGCATAGTACTGCAATTACTGGCTTGTATGGCATTATTGAGTTGCCTCTTTTTTTTTTTTTTTACAAAGCTGCCAGATTAATTTTCAGAGTGACTGTAACAGTGGTTTAAGTATTGAGCTGCTAACCAAAAGGTTGGCATTTCAAATCCACCAGACCCTTTGTGGAAAAAAGTTCAAGCAGTCTACCTCCAGAAAGATTTATAGTCTTGAATACCCCATGGAGCAGTTCTAATCTGTTTTACAACATTGCTACAATTTGAAAACAACCTAACAGCAGTAGGTGTTTTCCTTTTTTTGGTTCTGGGTAACATTTTACATTCCTACCAGCAATTGCATGAGAATTATAGATGCTTTATTTGGGTCATTTTAATAGATATGCAGAGGCCACCTGGCGATGCAGTGGTTAAATGCTCCAATGCTAACCCAAATGTTGACCATCCAAACCCACCAGCCACACCACAGAAGATGGCCATTCTGCTTCGGTGAGGACTACAACATTTGGAAATCCTGTAGGGAAGTTCTATGCTGTCATACAGGATCACCCTGAGTCAAAATGAACTCAATTGCAATAGATTTGATTTTGTTCGGTTGGTGTCAAGAGAAGCCAATTGGGGAACTGGCACTTCTGCCTCTACAAGGTAGGAAATCTCTTTCCCCAGCAGAGCAATGGGTTGGAATCGACTCGATCATAGTAGGTTTTTACTACAGCAATGTAACCAAACCAAACCCATTGCCTGTGCCAATTTTGACTCAGGGGGACCCTGTGGAACTTCCCCACACGAAGGCATATCATCTTTATGGAAGTAGAGCACACCATCTTTCTCCCACACAGCAGTTGGTAGGTTCCAAGACCAACCTTGTGGTTAACAGCTGAGCACTTAATCATTGACCAAAGCTCCAGTCAGAGGTCCAGTCTCGTAACATAAAACAACTTTATGCAACAAAAAGTTGCAGAATATGCAAGTGACTATCTCATTTTGTAAAGGATTTAAGTTGTATACAATGAAACTTAAAGGTTTACCAAATGATTGAGCAACCTAAAACTTTACCCAGAATACTCCCAAGAAGTTGCATGGCCTTCTATGCCAGGGACCTTTGGAATTATGGACCCTTCTTGGAGACATGGTTGTAGGTCACCATTGTCTAGGGCATGCAGACTTCAATGAGATAGTTAACTTAGTAAGCAGTCACCACAAATCCTAGGAGAGTATGGTCTCATAAAACCATTCACTTGAATTACATTAAAGGAAAACAAAAAATTATATTACAGTTCTTATGTACTTATGCATTTCATGAGAATTTGGAAATAATGTCCACTTTGTGATACTTTGGTAAGTGAGTGGAGAAAGCGCCCAGAAGGCATGAATATTATCTTGGACACAGAAGGGAAGGACCTCAAAGGGAAGAGACAGTGCCCAGTGAATAAGGTGGCGAGCCACAGACACGTGGCTTTTTCGTCTGCACTTTCTAAGGCTCCAGTTCCTCCTATGCCTTTGAGTGGGTCTAAGGAGAGAGACACAGTACCAGCAGAAAGCTGGAGAAGCAATAGAGCTAACAACCAATTATTCTTTAATAGTACCTTGAGTAGAAATTAAGGAACTTACTGAATCGTCCACTGACTTTTTAAAAATACATGTGCGACTTGGAAAGGAGAAGGGAGTTTCCTCTGCACTTTGCTCCCCACATTTCCCAATATCCTTCACATTAAAGAAGAGACCACATTAATTCTAAATTCCCTTAGGAAATAGAAGGCTTAGATAATCTTTCCTTTTTTAACAATCAAAAATTACTATGGCTATGTAAGTTGTACATTTTTCTCATAACATGAGAGGCTGAAAATAAAATAAGGAGGCCAAAATTAATTCAAATGAATCCACGTTTAATTTAAAGCAGGTGCATGCTAAAGAAGAGATTACTAAAACAATGATGGCAGGCTCAAATAAGAGGGAGAAGTTAGCAATTTTAGTACAATTGTGCTGATATGGTCATTTAAGTTTTCATATAAGATTAATTTTGAATAATTTACAATATGCATTAATTTTTTTAATAGACAATAGTTAACTAAAGTTGATTAACTTAAAGCAAAGTACTGTAATTAAATATTTTATATATAAGTACATTTTTAACATAAAGTACTATAATTATTTTATATATAAGTAAATTTTATGGAATTTTTATATATAAGTAAATATTTTATATCAAGAAGGTAGTCTTTCTATCCAATGATTAAAGTTCTAATTGTAGCAATATACAACAAAATTATGCAAAAAATTACAATTCAGTTGAATCTTCCATCTTTAAACTCTTCATTATCTTTCTTTGATAAACAGATCCAAAGACAGATGAATTCTAAAGAAAACATGGCAGAATGAATCTTGTTACTTTAAAATGTCACAGTCAATAATTATTGGAATAGTTGAACATTTCTAAGACTTCGGAAGCAGTTAGCCACTCCCTCTATTTACTGTTATGACTGACTTCCTCTAGTTGACTCAAAGTGTGTAACTCAGATTGTCCTTCTCTACTCCAAATCCTGCCAATCCCCCTCTTATTTCAAGATCCAGTTTGTGGGAACTGTAACAAAAACATTCTATCAAAAGCCTTCATCTCCAAGCCACTTCAATCCTCACAAACAAGCCACTGGAATTTGCTTGACTTGGAGGGACTGGCACTTGACATGCTCCTGGCTGATGCACCTCTGTGCTCCTACTCTCTGTACCCCCACGCTCACCGAACAGGGAGATCTTGCCCTTCTTTGAACTCCCAATGCCTTGATCTTTTGTGAGCTTCTTTTGCCTCCTCTGTCAGCCACACAATCATCTCTCATTACTCCTGATTAAACCCCTAGAATCGCTGACGTTTGGAACTTGAAAAGTTTTCTTTATCCTAAGCACCCCGGACATTGTATTTTCAGCCCACTCCTCTCACTCTCCATCCTCCTTATTTGAACTACACATGCCTTACATGCAGTACAAAAAGCAATGCAACATTTCCAACTGCTTACTTGGAATTATATCTGAGTACCTCTCTAGCTACATCCAGAATGCTTCCTAGAAGTGGGGATGGTGAGACCGTTTCTCGAACTTTGGACATGTTGTCAAGAGATACTAGTACGTGGAGAGAAGAACATCACATTCGGTAAAGCAGAGGGGAAGCAAAAAAAGAGGAAGGCCCGCAACAAGATGGATTCACACAATGGGTGCAACAGTGCACTCAAGCCTAACGAGTATGAGGATGGTACAGGATCAGGTAACGTTTTCTTCTATTACATGGGGTCATTCTGAGATAAAACCGACTCGACAGCACTAACAACAACAACCTCCCTATCACCTACAATGCAGCATGACACTATGAAACTCAATACTTTCACAAGACGAATTCTTCCTGTTGGCCTCTTTATCTCTTATTTACTCACTCTCAGAACACCACCATTTCTCTCTTAGGTTTATGTGAGAAACTGACAGACCAGTACTGGCATCATAAAGGAAGAGATCGAAAGATCCTTAAAAAGACAAGAAAGGAAAAAAAAAAACAAACAAAACGGATGTCATAAAGCCGGTATGTAAAGCAGCTAATGCTCCAGGAACTGATGAAATGCCAATTAAGATATTTCAGCAAATGGATGCAATGCTGGAATGCCAAGAAATCTAAAAGACATACCCAGTCAACCAATGGCACAGATACATATTTGTGGCCATTCCATAAAAAGTGATCCACCAGAATGTGTAAATTATGGAATAATATCCTACAGAATTAACATTTTGCTGAAGATAACTAAAAAACAGTTATTATAGTACATCACTAGGGAGCTACCAGAAATGCAAGATAGATTTAGAAAAGAATGTGGAGCAAGGATGTTATTGTTGACATCAGATGATCTTGGTGGAAAGCAGAGGATGAAAAGGTATTTGACTGTGTAGATCATAACAACTTTATGGATAACATTGAGAAGAATATGAAATCCAGAACACTGAATTGTGTTATATAGAACCTGGACCTGGGTCAACAGGCAGTCATTTGACTAGAACAAGGAGATACCATGTACTTATAACCAGGAAAGGTGTGCCAGGCTGTTTCTTTTCACCATCCTTTCTAAATCGGTACGCTAAACAAATCATCTGAGAAGCTGGACTATACAAAAAAAGAGTGAAGTATTGGGATTGGGGGAAGATTCATTAACAACTAGCAATATGCAGATGACAGTCTTTCTTGCTGAAAGAAAAGAAGACTTGAAGCACTTGCTCATGAGGATCAAAGACTACAGCCTTTAATATAAATTACACCTCAGCATCAAACAAAAATTCTCATAACTGGACCAATAAACAACATCATGAAAATGGAGAAAATATTGAAGTTGTCAAACATTCTACTTTACTTGGAATCACAATCAATGCCCATAGAAGCAACAGTCAAAAAATCAAATGATTTATTCCATTGGACAAACTTGCTACAAAAGACCTCTTTAAGGTGTAAAACAGCAAAGATACTACTTTAAGCACTAAAGTGCACTTTCTCCAAGTTATGGTATTTTCAGTTTCCCCATATGCTTATAGAAAGTAGACAATGAATAGGAAGACCAAAGAACTGATACCTTTGAACAATGGTGCTGATGAAGAATACTGAAAAAAAAAACGAACAAATGTGCTTGGAAGAAATTAAACCAGAATGCTCCTTAGAAGCAAAGATGACATGACTTTTAGCTTTCATTTATTTTGGACAGGTTTTCTGATAAAGTTAGACAGAAGAAGAAGAAGACTCTCTGAATGATGGGTTTACACAGATGGTTGCAACAAGAGGCTCAATTATAGCAATAATTGTGAGGATAACACTGGACCAGGCAGTGCTTTGCTCTGTTGTGCATAAGACCAATACAATATGCGGTTACATAAAAAATCAACTTAGTCTTAGGACATATATTCTAGTGTATTGAAAAGAAACACTCATATTACACACATATACACAGAGGAGGATAAAGAAAATGATAAAGTAAATATGGTAAAATATTTTAAAATAAGGTAATCTGAATATAAATCATACACAAGTTATTTGCATTATTCTTGCTAAGAGTTGGCACCATCCCAACAGCATCTCACAACAATAATATGTGGTTATATAAAAGATATTCTTGTCAGTAGGATGCACATTCTATTATAATAAAAGGCAATGCTTTATACACACACATAAGAAGAGAATGAAAAGGATATAGTAAATGTGGTCAAATGTTTCTAAAACTCCATTTATCTGAGTATCAAGTGTGCAAGAGTTCTTTGCATTCTTTTTGCAGCTTTTTCTGTATGTTTGAGTTCCTTGGAAATAAAAGGCCAACAGAGTGTGCCATGTTTCTGCACTCCCTACTTAACTGAGTAGAGACCTTTGGCCTGGTATTCAAAGGAGTCAGGCTCTAACCATCTCCTTGCCTGCATTACCTTCAATTGGCAGAAATCTGTGTACATACCTGAAGTACACTCCCTTCCTCCTTATTTAAGTCTAATTTGTTTCCCAAGCCCGATCTTAATCCTTAAAGTACGGTTGCTTTGATAAGTGCCATGCAGTGAGCTCTGACCCATAACCACCCAATGCATACCAAAATGAAGTCCTGCCAGGTTCTGCTTCATCCTCACAGTTGTTCCTATGCCTGAGTCCTGGTTGTAGCCATGGCGTCCGGCTCCTTGACAGCCTTCCTCTCCTTTGTTGCCCCTCTATTTTATCAGACATGCTGTCCTTCCCAGGAGACTGGTCTCTCCTGACAGCATGTCCACATTATCTCTGGCTGTACTTCTCCCAAGACAAATTGGGTTGTCCTTTTAGCAGTCCATGGTATTTTCCATATTCTTCTCCAGCACCATAATCCAAATGCATCCATCATTCTCGGGTCTTCATTATTCAATATCCAACTTTCACATGCATATGAGGCAAGGGAAAATACTATGGCTTGAGTCAGGTGCACGTTGGTCCTCAAAGTGACATCTTCACTTTCCAAGGTCCTAAAGAGGTCTTGTGCAGCAGATTTACCCAATACAATGCATCATTTGATCTCTTGACTGCTGCTTCCATGTGCATTGATTGTGAATCTAAGCAAGATGAAATCCTTGACCACTTCAACCTTTCCTCCATTTACCATGATGTTACCTATTGGCCCAGTTGTGAACATTTTGGTCTTTACATTGAGTCATAATACAATCTGAAGGCTGCAATCCTTGATCTTCCTCTGTGACTGTTTCAAGCCCTCCTCGCTTTCAGCAAGCAAAGCTGTTTTATCTGCATATTGTAGGTTGTTAATAGGCCATCCCCCAATCTTGATACCACATTCTTCTTCATATAAGCCAGCTTCTCTGATGATCTGCTCAGCATACAGATTGAATAAGTATGGTGAAAGGATACAACCTTGTTGAACACCTTTCCTGATTTTAAACCATGCAAGTATTACATATTCTGAACCCCATGAAATTGGATATAATTTCTCCCGGAGAACTGTGGGAACCAGAGGCATTAGTAAACCAAGAGGAAGGTTAAAAAGAAAGGAGGAACAATGATTTGTGCTAAGTTTAAAATATGTGGCACTTATCAGCAAGGGAACTCTGGTAGCATATTGGGTTACAAGGTGGGCTGCTAATCACAAGGTTAGCAACTCAAAACCACCTCCTGTTCTGTGGGTGAAAGATGAGGCTTTCGACTCCTGTAAAGAGTTACAGTCTTAGAAAGCCAAGGGGCAGTTCTACCCTATCCTATAGGTCACTGTGAATTGAAATAAACTCCACAGCAATGCATTTGCTTTTTGACTTTTACTCACAAGAGAAAGGTGAAGCAATCTTCTCTGGTAAAGATTTATAGCATCAGAAACCCGATATGGGGTCACTATGAGTTGGAACTGACTCAACGACAATGAGTTTGTTTTTTGCAGCCTGAAAAATATCAAAAGTACATAACCTGAAGTCAGAGGTAAAAGAGAGCCTTAAGGGTTAGAAACCCAGAAAGAGTCACTGATGCTATAAAAGTGGGTGCGTTACCACAAAATAAACAGGTAAGGAGATTAGGGCCAATAATTATTCTTAAGAATTTGTTATTAGGTGGAAATAAAAAAAACACACAAAACTATGATCCAAGAGACAGAAAGAGAACTATGATGTCATCCACTGTAAAAATAGGAAAAAATATTTGTAAGAGTAGTGGTAAGACTAAATGTTCAAAGAACGTGGAGTTATGGGTGGGGGCGGGGGTGGGTGGGTGGAAGCTGCGTCCTTGGAGAGAGCAGTTTTAATAGCATGGTGAAAACAAGGCCCAAATGCCCAATACATATTTACTGAGTGCCTACTACGACCACGTTCTAGAAAAAGCACGTCCTGTTTGGTAAAGCAGGAACAAGGGAAAGACTGAACCAGATGCACTGACATAATAGCCACCGCCACAACGGACTCAAACATACCAATCATGACACCGGCACAGAATCAGGCAGTGTGTAACTTAGGCTGACGCACATAAGGTCGCCACGAGACTGAATTGACTTAAGAGCAATGAACAACTTTATTCCAAACACTAGGTTTGAAGAAGAAATTAGACAGAAGGGCAAGGCATTTGGGATGGGCACCCCCTAAGGAAGAAGACCCTCACGAAGATAGATTGGCACATTGGCTTCAATGATGGGCTCAAACAGTGTCGGTCATGGAGATGGCACAAGACAGGGCAACATTTCATTCTGTTGTGCATGGGATCACTAAAACTTGGACTTGACTTGCGAGCACCCAAAAACAACACCCACAAATAAGTGAGACGAAGTATAAAGTAAATAAAAAGAGATGAGGGAGGAGGGAAGCTATACTTCATAACTCTTAATAGATGGATACTTACCAGCAGAATATCATATAAGATTCATCTTGAGTGATTTGAACCTAGGAACAATACAAAATATACAGAAAGCTTAAGTTGGCTTCTAACGCTGGTTTTCTCCACTAATAAATATTTATTAAGAAAAAATATCTTCATACTTTTAGAATATAATTAAAAGCTTTTTAAAATGTTGTTGTAATACAGTTCTAAATTATAACACAAAAGAAATAGATTATAAGTGACTATTGTTTAATAGGTGTTATTTCTAGAGAACACAGTATATTAATTTTAAGCTGTTAAGTAATTATTACAAGATCATTTTCTGTTTAATAAAAAATTTTCATCTGAGACCCAGGAGAACCACACAATTTCAAAAGTGTGATTTGAATGGCACTCAGAATGAGCTCCAAGATTGCTGTACACAGCTCTGCCTATACAAACATCCTTCCCATTTAAGAAACCACTGACAGCTTTGTTTCTGAATTCCCCCTCCTGTCTAATTTTCCCTATTAAAAATGGAACTTCCACTCATTCACATATAGAATTGGATAAGAAAGTGAACTAGAATAGCACTGGTGTGAACGTTGGTTTGTTGGCTATTACTGCAAACAAGTTACACTAATATTGGTGCAGTGTTACACAAACAGTAATGAGTTTCCTGTGTCAGGCTGCTTACAGAATGGAAATGTTTTAATTATGATGAAAATATTCCTAACAGAATGAATATACTATAGGTTGACTGGGTGCCACAGAGGAAGTGCTTGCGAATGACGTCCATTGTGGTGCTTACTCTTGGGGTGAAGTGCCCGTTGTGAAAAAGTCACTGTTTTGATTTACCTATCGAGGTGGCGTTATTAGCAACACACATTCTGTCCAACGTGATTGTGTGAGAATCCAGAACTTTCCATCATTTTAAGAAACATACTAGATTATGTTTAACTTTGCTCTGCCCACAACATTGACTCTATCTTCATGGGGCTGCAGAAGATAGTTCAGCTAATTTGTGAGCTGGTTTCCAGGAATGAACTGTAGACACCAAGGCTGTACCGCAAGGGCAGACTGTGCTGGCAACACTAATTGGTCTGCAGCAGGCCTGAAAGGAAGCATCCCTCTTGGAGTGACATAGAATTTATAATTGCAGCTAAAATGATTTCACACTACAGCTAAAATGGTTTTCCTTATCAATATGGATGAGCTTTGTCATTTATTTGTATTTACAAGTTGTCATTAAAATTCCCAAATAACAGAGAAGCATAATCTCTTTGCCCATGCATTTCAGGCCACGTGCACCTTCTGCTCTCCCCATTCACACTTACCCTGCACACACCACTCTAAAGTGACTTGTACTTTCAATTGTGATGACAGCAGTAACAAGCTAGCTTCACTTCGAGAGCTCTCTCTTTGTTGAATGTGACAATTAAAAAATACTACTACCAGTCCAATGTGATGCAGAGGTAACAAAACTGCTCTAATAGCCAGCCTTCTTTAACACAAGAAAAATGTGTTCACTTACTGCCACTAGATAATCGCTGGGAATTCAGTCTGCGTCTATATTTTTCATTTTCTTCAAGCATTCTAGAAATGAATTTGCAGACTCCATTGCAGACTGAAGCCTTTAAAAGATAAGTACAGTTCAGGAACACTGAGGCTGAGAGGTAGAAATACATTTTGATAGAGGCAATCGGGAGTGACTGGACTGTGTTGCCTGCCAAAGGATCTAGTCATTATAAAGCAATATGAGCACTCAGCCAACTAAGACCTAAATGGAATTGTTTCGCTACAATAACTAAAGTCTCAGACCTTCTTTTCCAACTTTCTTAGTATTTAATCCCTATAGTATTTAAATTAATTCTTAGATGAAGCTTCCTTTCAAAAGCAGTGTCGACCAAAATAGTTTCAGCACATTCCATTTGATTTGAAAAGCAATAATGATTTTTTTAAAGAGTGAATTTTTCTGAGGGGTCTTCAAAAAAATGGGAAAATTCTCATAGTTTTCAATTTCATTTTTCTATGAACATTTTGAAGCCCCCTTGCATTCCAATGTCGAAACCACTGGTCAATGACTTGATTTTTTTAGATGTATTTAATTCTAGTGAGAATTAAATATTTCTCGTAGAATGCACCAAAGCAAAATGACAGAACAGCATGAATACCCCGCACTCCCTGGTTGGGACTTCTACACTAGAGTTCACAGAATGAGGACGATCGTATCCAGTTGCCTTGGGTTCAAATTCTGCCTTTGCCACTTAACCCATTGTTGGACACTGAGCAACCTTCCTCCTCTAGGAATCACGTATGCACTGCCTTCTCAGGACTGCTTTTAAAATATGTATGTAAAGCCTTTAGCTTGGTGTCTGTCCAGCACACAGTAAATTTAAAGTAAATACTGGCTACTGCTCGTTTTTCCTCGTTCAACAGACACTGGGTTTTGGAAAAAGGGTTTCTGAGCACAGTGGGAAGATTAGATGCTCATTCAAATGCATGTGTTACAAGGTTAACTCACCTTAAAGTGACTTTATACTACTATATATAAAATGTATACCAAATATGAATTGTATGCTACATGCATTATGTTTGGATTATAAAGCAAACAAATTCAAAGCGTAAAGACAGTACACATTTACGTGTCATCTTCACTTAGCAATTTCTTTAAAATGAAGAAACACTGCCACAATAACCTATTGTAGAGCCATTGATCTTGGAAGCTTTTAAAACATTCAAGTCACCATGACATTTGGACCAGCTGCAGTGAAAACGGTTCAGTCATAAACATCCTTGTGGGTTTTCCTGCTAGAGCCTTAATACGCACCCCTTGTCTTTGAAAAGAACAGTATGACACCAGTGTGGAGTCATCATTCTTTCCTGGAAAAGCCATGGGTGTCCTGCTCTACTACACTACCCAGCACAGCTTGCTAAATTCTGTGTAACATTGATCATGCTATGAAAAATGTTTCAGGGGGTTGCATTTAGATTAAAATGTGGTTTAGACGTTCAAACACTAGAAGGATGACTCGTTATGGTTCATAAATATTTCCAAACCAAGTTCCATTTCTGCTAAATTACTTCTATTTTCTCATTTCAATAGATTAAATTATTCAAAAGACAGAACTATTTTCACTGTCTTCGGTATCTTCACACATTTGTATTTAGGGAGCATAAGCAGAAATTAAAATACTTCTCAGTCCCCTTTACAATAATGTACCTCTTTCTTTTTCTTCTTAATTTTTTTGGAAGCTTCATTCAAACGTATGGGAAAATCATATTTTTCACCTTTCTTCTGAGTTAAACCTAATTCAAAAAACAAAAAATAAGTTGAGAAGGTAAATTATCAAGGTCAGCTGACATTTCAAAGTACACAGTCCCAAGAATAGGGAGCCCTGATAACAAACATAGCGGTTCTGAGTTAGGCTGCTAATTGCACATTCAGCAGTTTGAAACCACCAGTTGCTTAACAGAAGAAAGATTGGACTTTCTACTCCCAAAAGAGTTACAGTCTCAGAAACCCACAGGGGCAGTTCCACCCTGTTCCAAAGGGACACCATGAGTTGGAATTGACTGGATGGCAAAGAGTTTTTTTTTTTTCTTTTGGTATCCCAAGAATAGAAATGTATCTGGGGCTCTCTTTGGGGACCTTTACACTTGATGGTATATTTCTCATCAATTGATTGTCCAATTAGCTACCAATTAGCTAATAACACGTTAAATCCAACTAAGAAAGCTAAAGATAAGCCACCTTCCCAAGCTCCTTGTCCAGTCAGTTCTGACTGAGCATGTGCTCTTGTGTGCAGAACACAACTATAGGTCCTGGGGTGCTTTGGGCTGTGACCTTGAAGAAGCAGCTTGCCAGGCCTCTCTTCTGAGGTATCTCTGGGTAGGTTCAAACCATGAACTTCTGGGTTAGTAGCGGAGCACTTAAGGGTTGTTTAACCTTGGAAATGTCTCAGAGGGCTAGTTCAGCCTCTTGTCTCTTCTTATTTGAAAAGTAGATTCCCCAGATGATGATTCTGCCACTGAGCAACAGAATAACTAAACAAACACTTGAAAACACAATCCGTCCCGGTTTTCTCTTTTCCCTACCTGCCCCAATGCCAGACACAAACTACATTTATGACTACACAACATACCCTTAACAATGACTCCAGCCATACCTTGTTCATAAAACGCAAGGCTCTGCTATATCAAGTTTATAATGTATTGCCTCCACTAGACTGTGATGTCTGGAGGACAACAGTCCTGACTTTCCTGTGCATCTTTGTATCCACACCACCTGGTACAAAACTCAAAAAACTAAACTCATTGCTATCAAATCAATTCCAACTCATAGCGACCTTGTGGGTTCGGAGGTTATATATCTGTATAAGAGTACAAAGCCTTGTCTTTCTCTCCAGAAGCAGCTGGTGTTTCCAGTAACCTTATGGTTAGCAGCCCACCAGGACACCACTTGATACAAAGTAAATTTATCAATGAGGTTTGCTAAAGTGAGTGTTTCTTGACTCTATGCACTGCGCCATGTTGCTTTTCCAAGCATTGTGAGGAAAAAAACCTAAAGGTTTTCAGAGATAAAATCCTAGAGGTGAGGGGTGGGTGGTGGGGGTAGGTGAGGAGGTGTTCTCTGGACGTATTTTTATGAAGGGGCATCAAAAATTAAAATTATGAGAAAATTCCATTATCTTATCAAAGTTTTATTGGGACATAATCCACATATCATACAATTCAATAGTTCTATCTTATCAAGAAGAAGAGTTGTACCATCATTAACACAATCAATTTTAGGTCATTTTCTGCTTCCTTGTACTCATTGCTCTTAGTTCCTCACTTCCTTCTACCTCTTTCGGAAGCCCCCCCTGTTGGTTGCCCTTGGTCTGGGAGTCTCCCTCCTGCTGGGCCAACACCCTGCCCCTGCCCTCCTCCTGGCTCAGTGCGCAGCTATTCAGAAGGTCTTCTCTGACCTCGCCCAGAGCCCCTGCTCAGTTATCACAGGCTGTATGTGTGGGTTCCTTGAGGAGGGTGCTTCATTTTCCACTCCAGAACCTGGTGGAACACTAAAAACACTAGGGCTACAGCAAGTCTTTCATGTGGTGGACTGGTTGGCTCTAGGATGGCATTTCCAACCTGTGAGAAGAGCGTTGGGGACTAGGAGAAGAACACAGACAGAACACAAAAGGGCATTAGTAGCCCACAGGGCAAGAAACTCATTCTCTTTCCAAGGCTTTTCTCAATACTTCTGATTACATCAAGGAGATGGCCTTGGCTGGGTGCTAGTGTTATACATTTTGACCAAAGATAACCTTCAATAGACATCCTATTTAGCTGTAATTTAACCTTGCTGTTCTGCCTTTATTAGGTTTGTTTTTTCAGTTGCTTCTAGGCATTCATTGTGAATGGTACAGGCTTTCCATTGTGGCAATGATTAAAAAAACCTATTCTCAAAATAAATTTTGTTGAGAGGGAAAGTGCATATATTTCAATAAACAAGTAAATGATCAATTATGCAGATCTCACATAAGAAAATAAACTGCTTTTCCCTCTAAATGCCTCAGACCAAACAAGCTTATTACCATCGAGTCAATGATGACTCAGAGTGACTGTATAGGACAGAGCAGAGTTGCCTCCTGGGGATTTCCCATACTGTAACTCTTTACAGGAGTGGAAAGCCTCACTTTTCTCCTGAGCAGCAGCTGGTGGTTTTGAACTACTGACTTTGAGAATAACAGCCCAGCTCGAACCCCACTATGTCACCATGACTCCTGTAAATGCTTATAGCCTTTGAAATCCTATAATTAAATCATTGATAAATGATTCCTATTTGTGAATCTTAAGTAACCTAGATATATACTTTTTGAGGATAGGAGTTATTCAGGTCTATCTGTAATGACTTTGAAACTTAAAAATATTTCAAGAATATAGAGGATATGAAAAGTCAAAATTATTTCTTCATTTATTTTGTATGTTTAACTGAAGAAAGGAGTCTTGGAGACGTAGTGGCTATACACTGAGCTGCTAATGATAAGGTTGGTGGTTCAAACCCACCAGTAGCTCCGTGAGAGGAAGGAGGCTGTCTACTTCAGCAAAGAATTAGTTTTGGAAACCAAAAGGGGCAATCCTACCCTGTCCTGTAGGGCCACTAGGAGACAGAATAGATGTGCTGGCAGTAACTTCCAGAGCAGGCCTTAAATTGTATCCCAATCCACGTTTTAAACTCTCTCTAGTCCTTTCTCACACGCCATTCACACTCTACTTCTTTTTCTTTCTTAATCACGCTGTCACTGATCCATACTCAGTGCATTACTCATGCTTTCCTCCATTTTTAATTCTTTCCTCTTATCTTCGTTCCATATGTCAGCCTCATTATTTCAGACACAGAGGGATGAATATATCTTCCATCAACATACAAAACCTTTCCTGATGCTTTCATCCCTGATTATTCACCACTTCCAAAGCACTCATTTGTACCTCTGCCACGGCATTCATCATCTTTTATGAATAAAAATTATGGAAGAGTTTTCTCTCTCGAGTACTACAAGCATGGAGAACCTGCCTGGTGCATCTTGTCTGAAATATTAGGAGAGTTGCCTGATTTGCCAGCCCCAGGAACTCTGAACTCCAGCCCAGTTTACAGAGAGCTCAGAGTTTATCTTGGAAAAAGTGGCCCTGTCTCTGCTAACTATACTTCCACTCAAAACCCTTCAATGATTAGAAAATGAGGGTCTACTAGGCATTCTGAAATCTGGGCCCAACTTATTTGGGGTTCTTTTGATAAATATTTGATATCAGCATGGAGCTGATATCAAGCACTCTGCTCTCAGTGCACCAGCATTTACTGAGTGCTTGCTCTGCACCAGACACTGTGCAGGCCCCTCTGCATTCTTTACCTCATTTCATCCTCAGTGGCCCTTCAAGGCAGTCCCTGTCAGACCCATTTAACAGACCAAGAACACTGAGAATCAGAGTTGGTAACTAACGTAGCTAATATCACAGTGCTAATAAATGACAGCGCCAAGGTTATGTCATTCTGACGTTAAAGCCAATCCTCTTAATACTCTCTACAACTAGCATGTTCTCCATTCATGCCCTTTGATTTTCTACCTCTATGTCTCTTCTAATCCTGAAAAATCAAAGGCCTATGCAAGTGTGGTAGTTACATAATCTGGTGTCAATTTGAGAGGATTATGAGTAAAGGGGTGGAGTCTGGCCTATCAATCAAGATATAACCAATGAGGCCTCTGTGTTGGCATAGCCTTCTCCTGAGAATTCTGGGAACTCCTGTATTTTCCTCGGAGGTGGGAGACACTTCTGTCTGCTCACTCCCCGAGAGACGCTCTACTGACAATGCAACCAGACCTCTGGAGATGCAGAAGCCATGTAGAGACCCCTGCCAGTGCTGAGATGCTTACAATACTACTGGATCCACAAGGCTTCCAGCCCACTGGTCTGTGATCCTCCTGCATTTGGCATCATTGTATGCATTTTGTGAGTCTGAAGAGGACTTTATAGACTGGTATCGGACATATGGACTCATATTAGACTTAAAAACTTGATCTGGACTGGGCTGGGGTGTTTACTCGATATTCAGTTGCTCTTGTATATAACCATCTTTCTTATATACATATGAGTGTCTCTGAACTTGTTTCTTTAGTCTATCCAGACTAACACAGGAAGCCTCTCTCTTACAGCCCTCACAGATACCAGCTTATGGTCCCATGATTTGTGTGTGAGTTTCTGAAGTGCAAAACATTTTTCTGATCCATCTGTGTCACTAGCCCCTAGAAACCACAACATGGTAGGTGTTAAATATTCTTGAATAGATACAGAATTCATCTTTGTTCCCCATTGTCAAGCATAAGAATTTAAAATAAAATTATAATTAAATACATTCAAAACTGAGTTAAAATCTAAACACTCAAGCATTTTCTGGTTCCATTTGAATATAATGCTACCCCAAGACTCCCCATGCTTAGCTCTAGCTCTGGTTTCCCTAGCACTGAAGTTCATGGTGCCATCATCCATCCAGTGGGCCAGCAACAGAAACTCCACAGTTGACCTCCACCCTGCCTTCTGCCTCTTTGTCAGTCACCCAGCCCTGCCCATTCTGCCTGCATTGCCCTTGTCTTAGTGCAGATCTTCCAGCTTTCCACTCACCACTACCACTGCCTCTGAACTACTCACGGGACTCTGGTCTCTCTCATCCCCACTCTTCCCAGTGTTTCTTCTTCCATGGCTGATCTTCTCACTCTTGATACCAACTACCAAATTGCATTACTGTCTTCTCCCACGCTGACAGAGCAGCCAATTGGAGAAAGACCCCCTAGTCAGCAGATCCCAACATTACAAAAGCAGGAAGCTGGATTCATAACTCCTGCTCGTTGCTATTATTTTCCACCTCCAGGTTATGTGGATGTCTTTGGCACTAATTCATGTGCCCCTTTCCCCCCACTGATTGCAGCTTCATCTAGTTTTTAGTGTCCTTCCCCTCCAATCACTCCCTTCATGCCACATGCTTAACTGTCTATGGTCCTAAAATACTAAGGATGCATTTTTCACTTTCTGCACCTACTCCTCTTAGAGTTAAGTCCTTCCCACAACCAGCACTAATAGACTCTCTCCTATCCCTAGGAATCCATCCCCCTCCCCCGTTTTTATTATTCAAATGGGCTGGACAGCCAAGAATAAAGTACTTCCCACAATCATGGATTTTTTGAGCACTAGATGAAGAGCAAAAATAAAACTGGAGGTCTTTGAACAACAGTGTTTCTAGAAGGGCATGGAGTCAAGGACAATCTCCCTGCTTTATTGCTTCTGAAGGCTTCTAGCAGAGCTTGCTCCCTGGTGACAATCAAGTTATGTCCAGTACAGTTTTACGTCGCAAAAGCTTCAAAATCATTGTCTGTGCCTGTATAATGTTCTCAGAGCACATCAGTTCTCATAATGCTTTCATACTCAGTGTGTACAACTCACTCATGCCATGAAGCTAAACGTGGAAATATACAGTTCTATGATAACCTCTAGCATGAAAACTTGTCACTATTAGCAGCCTTTGGGTCTTAGAATCTCTTAAGTTATCTGAACCTTATTTAGATATTTGCTAATTTTAGAAGGTGATGAATAAGATAATGTAGTAACCTCTAGACATTGGCACTGTACCCACATGCTATGATACAGATGGTAACTTATAAATAAATAGATGCCTGAATTTGGAATGTTTCAACTATGTCACAATGACATGCATACAGTTAAGCCTTCCTAAGGGGCTTTGCTACACACATAAGATGATAATCTCCTCCTAAGATGGCTTGTTGAATACATATGTCAGAAACCTCCCACAGTTGACCTGGCACATACATGAGATGGTAAAGGAATTGTGACATCAAATAACATCTCTGTATGGTGCCCTTGCTACACTAGGTAAGTTGGACATAGCCCCGAATCTCTGCCTTGAAGAACAAAGTGGCAGAAGAATGGGATTTCAGGAACACTTTATTGTGCTCATGCTGAACTTGTACATGGATCAAGAGGTAGTTGTGTGAAGAGAACAAAGAAATAGTGCATGGTTTAAAGTTAGGACAGGTGAGCATCAAGGTTGTATCCTCTCACCATACTTATTCAATCCATATGCTGAGCAAATAATCATGGAAGCTGATTAGATGAAAAAGAATTCAGCATCAGGATTGGAGGAAGGTTTATTGTTGCCTTCAGTAGGGATTCTGACTCAATGTGAGGAAGACCAAAATCCTCACAACTGGACCAATAGGCAGCACCGTGATAAATGGAGAAAAGACTGAAGATGTCAAGGACTTTGCATTACTTGGACCCACACTCAATAGACGCAGCAGTCAAGAGATCAAATAATGCATTGCATTTGGTAAATCTGCTGCACACGACCCCATTCAAGTGTTGAAATTTAAGGATGTTTATTTGAGGAAGACGGTAAGCCTGATCCAAGCCATGGCATTTTCAATAGCTTCATATGCATGTGAAAGTTTAGCATTGAATAAATAAGATCAAGAAAGAATTGATGCCTTTGAAAAATGGGGCTGGCACAGCATGCTGAAAGTACCACAGACTGCAACACAAAAACTCAAACATATCTGTCTTGAAAAAATACAGTCAGAATACTCCTTAGAGGCAAGAATGGCAACATTTCATCTCAAGTACTTTGGACATACTGTCAAGAAAGCCCAATCTCTACAATAGAACATCATGATTGGTAAAGTGGAGGAGCAACTAAAAAGAGGAAGGCCCTTGATGGGCTAGATTGACACAGTGCATGCAACAATGGGTTCAAGCACAAGAATTACTGTGAGATTCAACCAGGGTTCAGTATAGCACCAATGAAACACACATAGCTCCTGAATGCTTCCTCCCACTTCCCACCCCCACTACCATGACCCAGTTCTACCTTACAAATCCGCTAGAGTACACACATTTGTACAGATGAGAGCTCTCGCCACCTGGAATTCAGGACAGATAAAACCCTCAGGTACAGTGAGGGTCGGGGAAAGGTAGCAGCGGAGGATGGAGGGGGAAGTGGGAGAAAGGAGGAACCCATCACAAGGTTTGACATATATAGCCCATCCTTGGGGAGATTAATAACAGAAAAGTGGGTGAAGGGAGACAATGGACAGTGTAAGACATGAAATAACAATTCCATTCTTAGAAACATTTTTCAAACTCATCTGTTTGGATGACTGACAGCACTTCACTCCTTTTTTTCCTTCACCTCGTCTAGTCATCAAATCGCTCTCCTTTCATGGCCCTATTCATTTGTGGAAACAAAAAGAAGTCACACACAGTGAGGGCAGGTGAGTAAGGTGCATGAGGCAGGAGAGGCATGCTGTTTTTTGCCCCAAAATGGCACACTAAGATGACTGTGTGAGTAGGTGCATTGTTGTGGTGGCAAAAACAGTTCCCCTGTCTGCCACAATTCTGGCCCTTTTTTGTTACACATTGTTGTGTTATCTTTTCAGAACTAATTCACAGTCTGACCTGATGGCATGAACTCCAAATGCCCAAGTTGACATTTCTGTCTGATTGGGAAGTTGACAGACATCCAGAATAAGATTTGTCATCAATGGACATTTCACCTTGTTCGAAACGAGAAAACCACTCTTACACTTGAGTTTTTCCCATAGAGCTGTCCTGGTATTCAACATCACAACAGTTTCTGTGGTATTTTTCCCAAGCAGAAAACAACATTCACAGCTGTATGTGTTCTTTTAAATCGGCCATTACATACACACACAAAAAAAACAAGGTTTGAGCGAAACTGCTTTTATGGAAAAAAAAAACCACTGTGACCAGAGAGAACCTTCACAGGTGGCACTTCTGGGTGCACTAACTCAGAGCGAATTGCTAGATGCTCACCTAACAGGGAAAATGCTTACTACAAAAGCTCTACTCTGTCCAGCAAAATTCTGGTGTTTCGGGAGTACCCCCTTGTACTAACCAAGTTTAGACATGATGAACTTGAGGCTCTTTCTACTGATTTCTAAGTTACTAAGCCTAAAATTCCTAAAAGGCAAAATAAATCTAGTTCTGAAAAGATGTCAAACAGAATATTTATATAATTTTCCATTTCCGTTATCATTATCCCTGCCTTCAGTCTAACCGCCCCATACAATATCAACTGGCTCAGTCTGCCCTACCACTTGTTCAAACCTCTCAATAGGGGACTTCTGGGCAGATGAAGACAATGTCATTGTCCTTAGTAGTCAATGTAATCAACTTCTCAAAATCCCAACCCAACTACTTTACAATTACAAAAATTCGCACATGAAACCTCACTATTAGAATTACTCAAAGACACAGAATGCTGAAATTGACAATATCTGTAAGTGGAATGAAAAAATTTACTTAAAAAAATTGCAGAACTGTGATCTTATAAGCTGCTGCCTACACAAGGCTCACAGGCCAATGAAAACAGAAGGATCACTAGAAAAGATGCCTGAGGGAGAGCTGGAGTTATCAACAGAAATATTAAATCTAGTTGAAATCTGAAAATACTAACAACTGGGCAGAACAAAACACAAGCTATAGGAAAGGTATTTCAACATAGCATTTAAAGGCCAGATACAACATACAGTACCAAAAACACAATTTAATGGGACAGACATAGTTTACAAGGGCAAGTATGATTTAAAGAGACAGCCTTCCTAACATGTCCCAGGTTGATCTATTGCGCGCACGCGCACACACACACACACACACATTCCTCAATATGTGTGCAGGAAGGTAGGCCACGATTCTCAATGGTCTGACAGGTAGAGATAATGATGGAAGCAAGGTGTGATATGATATAATTACCCTCCCTTTGTCACTCATTGTGATTCTTGACCTCTGCGTGTTATTGAAGCAGGATCAGGGCAGGATAAGCACCCTCACTCAGGTCACACCCTGATCAGATGCAAGGCAGAGTTTGCCTGGGGGGTGGTTCCATCACCTTTTAACTTTACAACAGATGGAAAGAGAGAAGTGAGCTGTGGGACCTACTACCACCAAGAAAGATGAACATGTCTTTGAACCCTGGTAACTGGGAACCTGCACAGGGAACCCCCTAGATTCATGGAAAGATTAGATGCCAAAGCACACAAGGATCTTCCCGGAAGACTAACCCCTAGATGTTGACAGGAGAAGAGGACATTTCCCAAGAGTTTACACACTGAGAAAAGGCCTTCTCCTAGAGCTGGTACCCTGAACTCAGACTTCTAGGCTCATGAATCATAAGAGAATAAATTTCTGTTTCTTAAAACAAAAAAAAAAAGCCAGCTTTCAAATTATGTGGACAAGAATATAAAGATAGTAAATTAAATTAGGTCACAAAGAAAACATCAGTAGCACCCATACAGTAGAAACATTACAAACAAACTATGATTGCAGTGCAATAAAACTAGAGTTTACTATTTAAAAAAAATTTTAAGGCCCTGGATATTTATAAAATCTAATAAGCAACTTTAAAGAGCCCTGGTGGGGCTGTGGGTTAGGTGTGGGGATGCTCATCTCAAAGTCGGCTGTTCAAAACCCATCAGTTACTTCGGGGGAGAAAGCTGAGGCCGCGTGCTCCCATAAAGATTTACAGTCTTGGAAACCCTATAAATGGGCACTATGAGGCAGAATCAAGTCAATGGCAACTTTAGAATAAAAAGGAATAATAATGAAATGACAATGAAATGCTACCTATCGGTTCTATTTAAAGTAGTGATTAGAAAAAAACTTTTAACATTAAGCTCTTTTACCAATAAAGAGAATGAAAATTAAATTTAATTAAATTTTCTGATCAAGAAAAGATATTTGTTAAGTAAACCAAAAGAAAGCACAAGTAAGAATATAATGAAAATGAAGAAATTAGGAAGAAACAAAAATAGATATTACTAATTATTCAAAATCTTAGGTGTTTATAAAAAATTAACAAAACAGTGGTTAAACTGATCAAGAAATAGGGAAAAGGCACATACTTACCAAAAAAATGAAATGAAAAAGGAACATAGTGAAACAAACAAACAAAAAATGTGATAACAAGGTACTACTTTATAGACTTCTATGCAAATATAAATTTGGAAACCTATATAAAATGAATAATTTTTTATAAAATATAGATGATTAAAACTGAGACAAAAAGTTAAAAGCTTACACTAAGTTATTAAAAGATTGTCCCACAGAAAAGCACTTGGCTTGGATCATAATACTGAAGGATCAGATTGTCCCAATGCTCTATAAGTTATTCCAGATCATTGAGAAGTTCCTAATTCCTTTTATAAAATAAATATAGCATCATAGTTAAACCAGATGAAGATGTATAAAAAAAACCCTAACATTATCTCTAGTGATCAATATTGCTCATGAATATTAGTGAAAATTCTTTTAAAATTATTATTAAATAGAACCCAATTCTATATTCAGAAAATACTGTACTATAATCAAGAAGGAGTTATTCAGGAATGTAAAAAAGGTTTCTTCAATATGAGGAAATGCACTTGTGTCACACACCATATTAATAAATCAAAGGTAAACCATGATTCTCTATAGAGTTGAGAAAACCTTTGACAAAGTTCAATACCCATTTGTGATAAGAAACTGAAAATTGAGAAATATTTAGTATTTGACATATATGTATGTATGTTTGTATGTATGTCTTACTCCAAAAGCAGTACCTTATTTAATGAGGAAACCCTAGAAGAATTTCCTCTAAGATCAAGGACCAGTCAAAGATGCCCTGTGTCTCTATTGTTCCTCTCGGTGCCTAGGGGCCCCCTACAGGAGGCTGGAAGTCAATGCAGGCTAAGGGGGCTGCGCCAATTCAAGGCCTAGTCAGGTGGGCTTTTTTCTGCCAATGGGGTCAACCAGTAGCAGCGACCACACCTCCCAGCCAAAAGCCCTAAAAGGCTGGAACCTAGAGACTACCTCCCCTTCCCCTCGGTTGTTCCTCCACATTCTGCTCCGACATGCAGCGATCTCTCTCTCTGGCCTCAGGCCACCACGTGTGGGGGTGCAGTTCCATGAGGGAGCCTGTGTTCAGTGACTGTAAAGCCTGAAACTTCTTCTATCCTTTATAAAAACCCACTTGGATCACAAACCAGGCTTCAAAGTGAATTCTTTCTCGTGTGAAGTCAAGGACTGAGGTATTTCCCACCAGAGAAATCTAACATCTCTACTCTTATTCAACAGTGTACCCAGGCATTAGTGAATGCACTTCGATAAAATAAATCAATTTGCAGACCTAAGAATGGTAAATAAGAAAGTAAATGATATAATAAATAATATACATGGCAAATCATGAGACTCAATGATAAGCTAACTCCAACAGCCGGAGTTCAATGAAGTAAGAGTACCTAAAGTTAGCATTCCTAAGGCTCCCTGGTCAAGTTTTTCAGAAGTAGAATGCCAGGTCCTTTTCTCTGCCTGCCTTAATTTGGCAGCTTTGCTGAAAGCTGGTCACCATGGGTCACCCTGATTGGCATTTGAAATAGCAGAGAGTTTCCAGCATCAGAGCAACACACAGCCATGACAGCATGACAATCTGGCAGACATGCATACAGAAGAGGCAGTCGGTACACAGAACAAGGGTGAAGGGCATGGCTGACAATCAGGAAAGGTGTCTGTCAGGACTGTGTCCTTTTACCACCCTTAGTCAACTCGTACGCTGACCACGTATTCCAAATAACTGGACGATATGAAGAACAGGGCATCAGAATTCACAATTTGTGGTATCCAAGTAACACAACTTAGATTTCAGACACTTACTATTGAAGACCAAAGTATGGACCTGAACATAAAGAAAACAAAAATCCTCACAACTGAACCAGTAAATGACATCATGATCAACGGGGGAAAGACTGAAATTGACAAGGAAAGGATTTCATTTTACTTTGGATCCACAATCAACCTCATGGAAGCAGTAGGCAAGAAACCAAGGGCATGAGATTGAGCAAACCTACTGCAAAAGACCTCTTTGAAGTGTTGCAAAGATGACACTTTGCTGACTAAGGTGGCTTGGCCCAAGCCACCGTGTTTTCGATGCCTCACAAGCATGTGGAAGCTGGACGACGAGTAGGGGGGATGAGAACTGAATCATGGTGCTGTGAAGAAGACTGCATCTGCGTGGGCTGGCCGAAGAACAAATACATCTGTCTTGGAAGAAATACAGTCAGAGTGCTCCTTGGAAGCAAAGATTCAGAGACTGCATCTTGTGTACTTATGTTATCCGGAGAGATGAGTCCCTCCCTGACAAAGAACATCGTGCTTGTTAGAGGAGCAGGGAAAAAGAGGAAGGCCCCCAGTGAGATGGATTGGCACAATTTCAGCAAAAATGGGCTTAAACATAGCAACGATCGCTTGGTGCAGGACTAGGCCATGCTTCATACTGTTATGCATTCGGTTGTATGTAACAACAACAAAAATTAACATACAAAGAAGATCAATAAGCTAAGGGAAAGGCAGTTACAAAAGATCATATATGATCACAAAGCAAAAAAGGAACTAGCTAAATAATAAACAAAGATCATATGTATTCATAGGGCATTAACAGAACAGGCAATAAAAAATCTTGGGCAGCAGATTTGCCCAACACATCACTTGATTTCTTGACTGCTTCTACCATGAGCTCTGATTGAAACTAATTTAACCAAGTTATATTTACATCATTAGCAACATACCAGGACAGATACCAAAAACCCCTTGATGGGGTACTTTCATAATCTTGCTAAACCTTCATAACTTCATTCTCATCATGAGAAAACATCAGACAAACCCACTGAGATATATTCTACGAAATAACCTATTTTAAAGGGCGTCAGTGGAAAATCTGGTACAAATGAAGCAATATTTATGGTTTTTTTAATAATACTGCACCAGTGTTGATTTCCAGTATTGAACCATGGTAGGACGGTTGTTATATAAGGTGTTAGCATGAAACAAAGCAAGATAAAGCATACACGGAAACTTGCTGTGTTCTTTTTGTAACCTTTCTCTAAGTGTAACCTAAATTAAATTATAAAATAACAATGTTGTTCCACTGCCACAGGAAACCAGTGGCACAAGCATAACAATTGGGAGGGTGGCTTATGACCCACCAAGAGTATTCCACTCTGTTACACACACGGTATGAGTCAATGGCACCCAATAACCACCATCAGTGCCTGTTTCAACAGCTCACCTAAGTCTGTGACTTTCTTACAATCCCTTTACTGTATTCAGAATACCCTTCACCTTAATTAGTCCGTCCTTTATCACTGGAAGAGATGAGGCAGTCAGGGTGCAGTGTAGCACTGATGAAACATGCAACTTTCCTCTAGTTCTTTAATGCCCCCCCCCGCCCCCAGCCCCATCATGACCCCAATTCTACCTTACAAATCTGGCTAGGCCAGATCATGTACACGGGTACAGATGAGAGCTGGAAACAGAGGGAACCCAGGACAGATAAACCCCTCAGTACCAATATTGAGAGTAGCAATACCAGAAGGGTAAGAAGGTGGGGGGAGAAAAGGGGAACCGATCACAAGGATCTACATATAACCTCCTCCCTGGGGTTGGACAACAGAAAGGTGGGTGAAGGGAGACATCAGTCAGTAGAAGATATGAAACATAATAATTTATAAATTATCAAGGGTTCAGGAGGGAGGATGGGGGAGGGGTTAGGAGGGGAAATTAAAACGAGGAGCTGATACCAAGGGCTCAAGTAGAAAGAAAATGTTTTTAAAATGATGGCAACACATGTACCAATGTGCTTGACACAATGGACGGACATATGGATTGTGATAAAAGCTGTATAAATGATTTTTTAAGTCCTTTCTGGTTTTGTTCTCAAAAGACTCAAACCCCCAAATACCAGCTTCTACCTTACTCCTAAACACTTCTGATCAGCTCGGTCAGTGTCTGCACTTCACCTACCACAGTGGTTCTCAATCTATGGGTCATGACCCCTTTTGGGGTTGAACGACCCTTTCAACAGGAGCCACCCAATTCATAACAGTAGCGAAATTACAGTTATGAGGTAGCAACAAAAATGATTTTCCGATTTGGAGGGGGTCACAACTTGAGGAACTGTATGAAAGGGTCGTGGCATGAGGAAGGTGGAGAACCACTGCTCTACTGCTTTCCATCCTCTGAACACCGTTTTCCATGTTGAGTGGGTTCCTACTGAAGACAAGCTCATGTGTTTCAGAGGAAACGTAGATGGTTTATTAGTGGCTGGTGTTTGTTTAATATGCCAGGCTTTTTGTCCAAGGTGCCTGAGTGGATTCGAACTGCATTTCACCAGCGGCACTACCAGGGACTCCTGTCTCTGCCCGCGACGCTCCGTTATCATCAACTCCTGACCTCCAACCATGAGCCACGGTCGGCCACGCAGACCCTAGCCCGTGGCTTCTAACCTCCTCCAGGCCACGGCCGCATGGGGCTTACAGGGTTTCCTCCAGTGACCTGTCCTCTCAGATCTGCAGCTTATCGATGACCTGGGCTGCCCGTGCCTAGGACTCCTCCGGAAATGAGTCCATGAGTGTTTTCCACCTTCCGCACATGCTCTACCCCGGGACTGGCAGGGCTGCGCCCGGCTGGCGGCCTCTACACTGGCCGTGCGTCCGAAAGGCCAAGGTGGCCTCTGAGCGGCGCCCTGGAGTCGTCGGGCTCGCACGTTGGGAGGACGGCTAACCGCAAGGTGCGCAGTTGAAACCACCCGCCGACCGCCATGGGCTCCGACGCCCTCAGGGGGCAGGTCCACCCGGGCCTACGGCGACTCGACGGAAGCGAGCAGGGGGCTGGCAGCGCACACTCACTTGCCAGGGCAGCAGGCTGGCTGGCTGCTCGCGCCGGGAACGAGACCCGCGCGCCCGCGCCCAGCCGCACGGCCTGATGGGAAACCTGAGGAGAAGCCTGAGGAGAAGCGAACGACGCACGGGAGGGCGGGCCCCACGCCAGAGGGCTGACAGGCGGGCCAATCAGAAGGCGGGCTTGGCGGACAGGCACCCCGCCGGATGCGGGAGGGGGAGGTCTGAGGGCGCCGCCCCCCGCCCGCCCCGCGCGCCCCACCTCCCGCGCCTGCCCCCGCCGCGCGCCACCTGCTCGCGCCGCCCGCCCGCGCGGGGCCTGCGCCCTCGACGCCCTCAGCCGCGGGGAGGCCGAAGCGGCGGCGGCGTTGGCGGCCCAGGGGCGGGGGCCGGGGGGCAGCGCCAGGACGGGGCTCAGCCCCCCGCCTTCCGGGGCCGCCGGCTGGGCTTCCCGGGGCTCCTCGCGGCCCCGCGGCCTGCGGCTGCCCAAGTTGAGCACGCTGCCGCACGGGTGCGAGCCGAAGCGGGTCACGTAGACGAAGCGCGCGGGGCCCCGCTCCTGCCCGCGTCTCGCCGCCATCGCCTGCGTCGGCGCCCCGAGTCCGCGTGCGTGCGTGCGGGGGCGGGGCGGGGCCGGGTCAGAGGTCGGCGGGTCGGAGACGTGGAGGGAGAATGGGGACGCCAGGTCTTGCGGGGACAGAGCCTCCACGGAAAGGAACCGACGGCGCGGGCAGGGCACCGCGCTGTGCGTGGGTGTACTTGGCCGGCAGGTGGAGGTGGCGGCGGAAAGCGCCCTTTTCCCAGGGGGAATCTGGCTGGCGCTTTATCCTGGCGGTTGCTGGGTGCGCCAGGGTCTGCGAGAGGCTCTGGGCAGCTAGAAGCGGGGCCGAGCCGCAGTCCCCCACCTCTAGAGGGCCCAGTGACTCCCCGGTTATTGTGAGGCCCCGCCCGGTTCCTCCGGTGTAAACTCAGCATAATTGGGTCCTGGGAATACATCCAAATAGGGCATATTAAGCATTTGACATGTGTAAGAGCAGGTTCCCTTAGGCTTTTTCAACCTGGATCCAAGCACATCGGCGACACCTCGTCATGGTTGTGCATTTACACTTTACAAATAGCTTTCCCATAGAAAACCTCGTGATTTCCATGTTACAGTAAAGGAATTGAGACTTCAGAATTCGGAGTAACTTCTCCAACGTGCTAGTTAGTGACAGAGAATTACTCCTTTTTTAATAAAATAAACCCTTTTATTACATTATATATGCAGGAAAGTACACAGATCTTCAGAAGGTACATGGATGCATCGGCTCGTGTTCCCCACCTCCTTGCTATCCTTTCCTCTTCCTTGATTTCAAGCAGCATTGGTTAGCTTTGTCCATCGTGTTTGCCGTCTTTCAACAAATGAGTTTTACGTCGTTTGAATATGCTAGAATGTATGTATCCATTCCACTGGATCATTCTTATGCATAACTTCTCAAACATGTCTCCAGGGTATATGCTTTGGTGTAGAATTTCCGCTTTAGCTGTTAAGTTTTGTCTTAGCTATCTAGTGCCACTGTAGCAAATATCCATGTGACTTTAAAAAACAAATGAATTTTCTCATACTTTAGGAGGCTAGAAGTTTGAATTCAGATGCTGACTCTAAAGAAAGATTTTCTCTCTGTAGACTAAGGTCCTTGAGTCTTCTGAGCTTCCATTTGTGAACCATGTTCATGTGGCTTGGCATTTTTTGTCTCCCATCTCTGCTTCTTTTGATTGCTTGTTTGATTTCATTTCCATCCAAATGGACATGAACTTAAAACATGTTGATATTCAGTGCCATTGAGTTGGCTCCAACTCATAGCCACTCTGTACAGCAGAAAGAAACCCTGCTCAGTCCCGTGCCATCCTCTTAGAGTTCTTACATTTGAGCCTATGTAGTAGCCACTCCCTCAATCCATCTTGTTGAAGATGCTCTTCCATATTTTTCTATGCCTCTACTTTACCAAGCATGGTGTCCTTTCCAGGGACTGCTCTCCCCTGATTACATGTACAAAGTACTTAAGACAAAGTCTTGCCGTCCTTGCTTCTAAGGAGCATTCTGACTGTACTTATCCGGGAGAAATCTGTTTGTTCTTCTGGCAGTCCATGCTACTTTCAATATAGTCTTCATCAACACCATAATTCAAATGCATCGATTTGTCCTCCGTCTTCCTTATTCAATGTCCAACTTTCACATGTATATGAGGTAATCAAAAGTACCATGGCTTGGGGGCAGTAACATCCTTGTTCTTCAACACTCTAAAGAGGTTTTGTGCAGCAGATTTACCCAATGCAATATTCTGTGTGATCTCTAGACTGCCTCTTTCATGAGCATTGATTGTGGATCCAAGTAAAACAAAATTCTTGACAACTTAAACTTTTCTCCGTTTGGCATGATGCTATCGATTAATCCAGTTGTACAGATTTTGGTTTTCTTTCATTGAGCTGCAATCCCTGGTCTTCATCAGCAAGTGTTTCAAATTGGTCTCACTTTCAGCAAGCAAGAGTATATCGTCTCAAATCATAGGTTGTTAGTAAACTTTCCTCCCATCCTCATGCCACATTCTTCTTCATCTAAGCCAGTTTATCTGATGATTTGCGCAGCCTACAGATTGAAAAAAATATGCTGAAAGGATACAATCCTCACCCACACCTTTCTTGATTAAAACCATTCTGTATTCCCTTGTTCTGTTTATGCAGCTGCCTCTTGATCCATTTACAAGTTCTACACGAGCATCATTAAGTGCTCTGGAATAATAATGTTAATAGTAAATATCCTCTTCTGGCTTCTAATGTCAAACAAAAGGTTCAGTATATCACGAATAATATATTGTTTGCTGTAAGTTTGTTTATTGTCATATATTTCATTGGACTAGAGGAGCTCCAAGAACTTTTATAATCCATGGGTATTAGTTAGTGCATTTACTGTATCTCAGGGCTTAACTGCAGCAACCCAATTTATGACATGACTACTAATGGCCCAGGCCCTTCAGGAATTAAGATTTGTGTCACCCAAGCAAACAGAGACCACCACTTGTCTGTGGAAAGAATTCTCAGTTGCTATATCAAAATGAACTAATTGACATTCCATTTCAGGAGATATAAGCAAGAATCCATAGTGCTAAAGAAATAAGTCCAGGCTGCACTGAATACATTAGTCAAAAAAAAAAAAGGTCTCTAGGAATTGATGGAATACAAATTGAAATGTTTCAACAAGCTGATGAAGCACTGGAAGTACTCACTCATCTATATCAGGAAATTTGGAAGACAGCTACTTTGCAAACTGACTGGAAGAGGTCCATCCGTATTTGGGCCCATTCCAAAGAAAGATAACCCAATATAATATTCACATGATAAAATAATACCATAGATATCACATGCAAATAAAATGTTGCTGAAGATCATCCAACAGCAGCTGCAGCAGTACATTGACAGGGAGCTGCCAGAGGTTCCGACTGGATAAAGAAAAGGATGGAGAGCAAGGGATATCGTTGCTGATGTCAGATGGATCTTGGCTGAAAACAGAGAACACCAGAAAGATGTTTACTTGTGTGTTATTGACTGTGCCAAGGCTTTAGACTGAATCATGGTGACCTTGAAGAGAATGGAATTCAAGAACACTTTGTTGTCTCATGTGAAACTTGTACATGGCTTCAGAGGCAGTTGTGCTAACAGAACCAGGGGAAACTACGTGGTCTAAAATCAGGTGTGTTTCAGGGATGTATCATCTCACCATATTTGTTCAATCTGTAAGAGGGTACCCCCTCAAAAATGGAAAAAAGCTCCACTGGATGGAGCTTTCATAATATGCATTTTTCCCGATAGGTGAGCATGAAGCATCTCTCAGTGCACCCATTGTCATTGCCTAGGAAGTTTCTCTCTGGTCACAGTGAATGTTTTCATAAAAAGCAGTGTGGTAGTTACATAATTTGTTGTCAATTTGAGACTTAAGGGTGAAAAGGTGGAGTTTAGCCTGTCAATCAGGTCGCAGCTTGATGACCTTATTAAAGGTGATAAGGAGATAAATAGCTCACTGGAGGTGGAGCACACTCACACACACCCTGCAAGACATTCCTGTTGAGAAGACCCATGGAGCTACATTAGAGCCCTGGAGCTGGAGGAGCCATATGGAGACCCCTGCCAGTGCTGAGATGCTTCCACTGCCACTAGATCCACAAGACTTTCCACCCACTGCCCTGTGATCTTCATGTATTCGGCTTCATTGCATGTGTTTCATGAGTCTGAAGAGGAATTTATAGATTAGTATCAGACATATGGGCTAATATTGGACTTATGGACTTGATCTGGACAGGGCTGGGATGTTTTCTCAACATTCAATTGATCTCATATATAAAGCTCTTTCTTGTACACATATGAGTGTCTATGAATTTGTTTCTCTAGTATACCCAGACTAACATAAGCAGTTTCACTCAAACCTTGTTTTTTGTGATGGCCAATTTAAGAGAACAGTGTGTGGCTGTTAAATTTTATTTCCCACTTGGGAAAAATGCCTCAGAAACTGTTGTGATGTTGAACACAGCTTACAAGAACAGCGTTATGGGGAAAACTCAAGTGGATGAATGGTTTTCTTGTATCAAAAAAGGTGAGATTTCAATTGATGAGAAACCTTATCCATGAACTTCCCAAATGGACAAAAATGTCAACAGAATTCATGCACTTGTGCTTGAAGACTGACGATGGACCATTGAAGAGATGGGGAAGTTATCTGGCCTATCTTGGAGCTCAGTTTAGTGAATTTTAATGGAAGATTAGGGAATAAGAAGGGTCGCTTTGAAATGCGTGCCTTGGGTTCTAACTGACCGGGAAAAATAGAGTGGAGTGGAAACATGCTGTGCTTTGAAAGAACAGTTGCCAAGTGACCTAGACTTTCCTTCTAAGGTCATTACTCATGATGAGACATGGTACTACTCTTATGACCCCGAACTGAAAACCTCAATCAAGCCAGTGGAAGACACCATCATCACTTTGCCCAAAAAATAGCTCGTCGAGTGAAATCAAAGATTAAGACTCTGCTCATTTGTGTTTTTTTTTTTTTTTATGTTAGGGGGATAGTGCATTTGGCGTTCATTCCACCAGGTCAGACTATTTATCAAGCCTATTTAGAGATTCTGAAAAGGTTGCATACCTGTGACAAAAAGGGCCTCATTTGTTGAAGACAGGACTGGTTTTGCCACCACAATGCATCTGCTCACACATCCATTTCAGTGACCCACTTTATGAAAAAAAAACAGCATGCCTCTCTTGCCTCATGCACCATACTCACCTGACCTTGCACTGTGCAACTTCTGTTTGTTTCTGTGAATGAAGAGGGACACGAAAAGCCAGCGATTTGACAATGTAGAAGAGGTGAAGAAAAAATGAGGGAGGTGCTGTCAGCCATCCAAACAGATGAGTTTTTAAAAATGTTTCCAAGATTGGAATCACAGATTTGACAAATGCATTAGTGTAATGGAGAGTTCTCTGGAGGAGATAGGGTTGCTTTTCAAAAATTGAAATATATAGCTTAAAAAATTCTTAATTTTAGTGGGATACTCCCTTGTATATGCTGAGCAAATCACCAGAGAAGCTGGATTCTATGTAGAAGAATGTGCCTTCAGGATTGGAGGAAGGCTTATTAACCTAAGGTATAATGAGGTCAAAACCTTGTTTACAGAAAGTGAGGAGGACTGGAAGCACTTGCTGATGAAGATCATGGGTCTCCGCCTTCAGTATGGATTTCAACTCAATGTAAGAAAGACCAAAATCCTCACTACGGGACCAATAGATGACATCATGATAAATGGAGAAAAGTTTGAAATTGTCAAGAATTTTGTTTTGCTTGAATCCACAATCACTACTCAAGGAAACAGTAGTCAAATGATCAAATGATGTATTGATTTGAGTAAATCTGATGTACAAGACCTCATTAGAATGTTGAAATATAAGTATGTTACTTCGAGGATAAAGGCAAGCCTGGCCCAAGCCATGGTATTTTCAGTTGCTTCATATGCATGTGATAGTTGGACATTTAGTAAGGAAGGCAAAAGAAGAATCAATGCATTTGAGTTGTGGTGCTTCAGAAGAATATTGAAACTATCATGAACTGCTAAAAGGACAAACAAGTCCTGGAAGAAGTCCATCCAGACGGCTTCTTAGAGGCAAGGATGGTGAGACTTCATCTTACATACTTTGACCGTATTTTCAGGAGAGACTAGTCCCTAGAGAAGACGTCGTGCTTGGTAAAGTGGAGGGGCAGTGACAACTGGAGTGCTCTCAAGCAGATGGATTCACACAGTGGCTGCAACAGTGAGCTCAGACATAAGAATAATTCTGAGGATGGTGCAGCACAGAGTACTGTTTGTGTTGTGCATTGGGTTACTATGGGTCAGAACAAATTCCATGGCACCTAGCAACATAAACAACCAAGCAAAGAATGCTGACCAGCAGGGTGTTCGCTGAGGAAAAGGGGACTACGGAATGGCTGATAGAAGAAGATAGTTCTAATGACGAGCTATTACCATGTGACCAGTTACAGAATGAAGGCCTGTGATTGTTATGGGTAATTCTTTCCTCTCTCTGTACGTCAAGTTTTTGTTTGTTTGTTTGTTTTCTTTATGTCTGAAATACAAGATGTAAACAGTGCTAGTTTTTGTTTGTATGTATCATGTTAGGCGAAGGTATGACTATTTCACCACTCATCTGTCAGTTTGTCATAATGTAGGTCTGTGTATTGCTGTGATATTGGAAGCTATGCCACCTGTATTTCAAATACCAGCAGGATCAACCATGGTGGAGAGGTTACATCAGAACTACAGAGAAGGATTAACTACAAAGAAGAATTAACCACTGAAAACCTCATAAACAGCAGCGGAACGTTGTCACAAAGAGGCAAAAGATGATGCCCGCAGTTTGAACAGCACTCAAAACATGACTGAGGAAGAGCTGCCTCCTTAAACAGAGTTGACCATAATGATGTGGATGTAATAAGGCTTTGGGACCTTCATTTGTTGACAGGGAACAACTCAAAATAAGAAGAAACAGCTGCAAACATCCATTAATAAAGAAAACAAAGAAGTACCAAGTATGAATCTAGCAAAATTGGATGTCTTCAAAAATAAAATAAAATGGAATGCATACAGATCAACCTCCTACATATTGTTGCTATTGTTAGGGACCCTGTGTCCAACAGAAGGAAACACCACCTGGCCTTGCGCCATTCTCGCAGTTGTTCATATGTTTGAGTCCATTGTTGCAGCCACTGTGTCCATCTGTCTAGACAAGGGCATTCTTTTTCTCTGCCCCTCCACTTTACCAGCATGATATCCTTCTCCAGGCCATGATCTCTCCTGATAACATGTCCAAAGTCGGTTAAGATGGAGTGTCACCATCCTTTCTCTAAGTGTCCTAGGCTTTAATTAGCTGAAACTCACCATTCGGTTTCATCATTTTGAGTCAGACGATCATACATTTTACTAGGCTGGGAATATTCAAGAGGAATGACATTTCACTCAGCATCAAAAAGAGCATTCCAAGATGTAGCTTGAATTAGAGTGATGTCTGTGATAGGATGATATTAAATATGCCTATGAGGAAAGCCAGTTAGTATGACTGTTATTCAAATGTATGCAACAGTGGTGAAGAAATGGAAGAATTCTAACAACCTCTTCAGGCTGAAATTGGTCAAACATGTAATCAAGATGCGTTGATAATTATTGGTGATATTAATGCAAAAGATGAAAACAAAGGATGGAATGGTATTTGGAAAATATGACCTTGGAGATGTGAACAAAGCTGAACATCACATGATACAATTCTGCAAGGCCAGTGATTTTTAATTGGAAAAATATCTTTTTTTTCAACAACATAAATGGCAACTACACATATTGACTTTGCCAGATGGAATACACAGGAACACATAACCAGAGAAAAGTTCAAAGTTTCAAGGATTTCATTTTGCCTGTACCCACAATGCTCATGGAAGCAGCAGTTAAGAAATCCAATAACATATTCACTGGGCAAATCTGCTGCACAAGACCACAGTGAGGACTAAGGTGGAATTGACATAAGCCGTGGTATTTTCATTTGCCTCCTATGCTTGTGAAAACTGGACGAAGAAGCAAGACCAAAGAACTGATAGATTTAAATGGTGGTGGTGGTGGTGAAGAATGAGCAACTCTGTCTTGGAAGAAGTACAGCCTGAATGCTTCTTAGAAGCCATAACAGTGAGGCTTTGTCTCCTGAGGCCAAGTCATTGGAAAAGGATATCCTGCCGAAGGGGTGTGAAAGAGGAAGAGCATCAAGGAGATGGATGGACACAGTGGCTGTGACGATGGGCTACACATAATGATTGTGAAGATGGCACCAGACCAGGCAGTGTTTCCTTCTGTTGTTCATAGAGTCGCTATGGGTCAGAACTGACTCTGTGGCATCTAACAAGAGTGTAGATGGGATTCAGTCTCTATAAAGTTGGCGCGTATCCTGTTTGGTCTTATTCCTTAGAGTATAGATCTTCATGTGCCCAAGCTGGCTGTGAGCTCTAGTTTTTGTCCCCGAAGCCCCACGAGACTGCCCAACAGTCTGTTCACTTTGTCGGCTTGGTGGTGGCAGAAGAGTGAGTCACCTCAGTGGCTGCCCCTCAACGTCCTAGCACCTGGCTAGTTCTCTAGTTCTTTTGAGTAGATTTCTTTCCCTTCTTGATTCAGTGTTCCAATTTATCTTAGGAGGAGACACAACACGTAGGATATAAACTAGCTTTCCCTCGCCTGGGGAGCAGGGAGAGCAAGACATGCAGGGAATCATAAGTTTAAAGGTACTGGGCCACACACATCTGTTTGGCCTACCCAGGTGGCGTATTCATGGGACCCAGTCCAGGTCACCTGGGGCTTTCTTTCCCTGCACTCCACTGCAAGTCAGCACGCATGCATGCATGACTGCTGACAGGAAGACTAGCAGGGGGTGTGACAGGAGAACCCAAGGAGTAAACAGTTCACACAGCCAATACCTTTGTACCCTTAGATCTCAGCCCCAAGATCCCTCCTGAGAACTACCACCCTGGATCTCACTGTCCAAAGTAGCCCTGTCCCTTCACATCTTGTTTTCACCACGAACTAGAGAGAGCTCTTATTGAGTGGCTTATTTGTTGAGTGTCACTCCCTCTGTCACTCCCCACACTCACTACAGGAAAGGAGGGACCATTTTGTTTCCCAGAGCATATACCCAGGACACCCAAACAGTGGCTGCCACATAGAAGCGTTCACCGTTCATTTGTTGAATAAATGGGCAGCAACAACAAACTGCCTCACCACTATCACGTTAATTCTGACTCCTCTAGCAACCATCTGAAACACAGAACTGGCCCCTTTGGGTTTCCAAGGCTGTATATCTGTAAATAGCTCACAGAACTTTCAAGCAAACTACAAAAACTCACCATTACAGAATTTGTTCCAACTCAGCAAACCTATAGGACAGAGTAGAACAGTGGTTATGTGTTGGGCTGCTAAACGCAAGGTCAGCAGTTTGAAACCACCAGCTGCTCCTCCAGAGAAAGATGAGGCTTTCTACTCTCATAAAGAGTTGCAATCTCATAAGAGCTCTCAACACATGGAGTCCAGGACAGATAAATCCCTCAGGAACAGTAATGGGAGTAGTGATACCATGAGGGTCGGGGGAAAGTGGGGGAAGAAGGGGGGAACCAACCAATCACAATGATTACTAGGGGGATGAACAGAAAAGTGAGTGAAGGAAAACAGCTGATGGTGTAAGAAATGAAAATAAAAATTTATCAAGGTTTCACATGGGTGGGAAGGAAAGGGAAAAAGGAGCTGATACCGAGGGTTCACTCAAGTAAAAAGCAAATGTTTTGAAAATGATGATGGCAACATATGTACAAATGTGCTCGATACAATTGATGTATGGATTGTTATAAGAGCTGTAAGAACCCCCAATAAAATAATTTATTTTTAATAGCAAAAAATCTTTTACAATGAAAAAAATAATTACAGTCTCAGAAACTCAAAGGGGCAGCTCTACCCATCCTATAGGGTTGCTAGGACTTGGCATCGACTTGATAGCAGTGAATTTGTTGGGGCTTTTTGAGTTTGTGGATTAAATAAATTGTGGAGAAAGTGTTAATACCATGGGTCGGTGTGTTAGTCCAGGTAGATAGACTAGAGAAACAAATTCATGGACACTCACGTATGTATAAGAAAGCTTAGGGAGGGGGGAAAGGGGAGGGAGGGAAAAAAAAAAGAGGACCTGATGTAAGGGGCTTAAGTGGAGAGCAAATGCCTTGAGAATGATTGGGGCAGGGAATGTATGGATGTGCTTTATACAATTGATGTATGTATATGTATGGATGGTGATAAGAGTTGTATGAGTCCCTAATGTAAAAAAAGAAAAGAGGAGAAAAAAATGATTAGGGCAAAGACTGTACAGATGTGCTTTATACAATTGATGCATGTATATGTATGAACTGTGATAAGAATTGTATGAGCCCCAATAAATTGTTTAAAAATTTTTTTAAAAAAGGAAAAAAAAGAAAGCTTTGTGTACAATAGAAATTGAATATTGCGAAAACATCCCAGTCCAGATCAAATCCATAAGTCTGATATTTTTAGCCCATATGTCCTATACCAATCTGTAAAGTCCTCTTCAGACTCATGAAACACATGCAATGAAGTCAAATGCAGGAAGATCACAGGCCAGTGGGTGGATAGTCTTGTGGATTCAGTGACGGTGGAAGCATTTCAGCACTGGCTTGAGTCTCCACATGACTCTTCCAGATTCAGCGTTCTTGTAGCCGTCAGCATTGATCCATGTGTCTTGTCAGTAGAGAGTCTCTCACAGAGTGAGCATGTATCTTCCCGCCTCCAAGGAAGAATACAAAAGTTCCCAGAATCCCCAAGAGAAGGTCATGCCCACACAGAGGCCTCATTGGCTGTGACCTGATTGACAGACCAGACTCCACCCCCTTACTCTTAATCCTCTCAAATTGACAAATGATTATATAACTACCACAGTCAGGTTGTTTAGTCCTAGTGTGTCTCCAAGAGAACTTGAACTCTGATTGATCATTGGCCAACCTGAGAATGTGGTCTTCAGAATGTTCTTAATGTATTGGCTGATGATTATATTATGTGCACCAGGAGCAATGGACCATACCATATCAATTCGCCATGACTTCGTGCAAACATTGAGACTGATAATGTGCACCCAGTGTCACTGTTGGTTTCCTGGGTTTCAGTTGCCAGGGCTCACCAGGCCCCAGTCTCAAAGGGAGCAGATCTCAATAAAAACCTCAGACCCCCCCAAAAAAAAGAGTTGCATCTTGGAAACCCACAGGGGCAATTCTACCTTGTCCTACAGGGTCACTATGAACCAGCATTGAGTCAGTGACAGGAAGTTTGTTTTGTTGTTTGGTTTGATTGTCCAGATTTTTTAACTTTAAATAAAAGTGTCACAGTTGTAACTTAAACCAGGTTAACGTTATCCTTCCTTTGGACACAAAAGAGGTGCTGAATGAAAACATTTTTCACTCCTGCTTAGATTCTCAATAACTCCCCATGGCTCCTATAAATCAAATACTCAATCCTTAATATTTTCTGGCTGATTTTTTTAACAGAAACAATTATAGATTCACATGCAGATATTGGCAAAAATTCTGAGATGTTCCATGTACCTTCTACCCAGTTTCTTCCAATGGTGACATCTCATAAAATTACTGATATTATTATATACAGACATTGATACAGTCCCACCATAATACTGATATCTCCCATTTACTGGCACTCACTGTGTGTGTGCATAGTTCTACACAACTGTCTCATGTGTTTGAGCTTGTGTATTCACCACCACAGTCGAGATACAGTGCCTGCCAGTCACTATAAGGGTCCCTCATGTCCTTTTATTGCCGGGCCTTTTATCCTCAACCCTCCATGTCTGTCCCTCACCTCTGGTAACAATGAATCTGTTGACCACTTTTAGAATGTTGGCATTTCAAGATGTTATACAAATGGGATCATATCATGTGTCGCCCTTGGAGATGGGCTTCTTTGATTCAGCATAATTCACTGGAGATTCATCAAAGTTGCTGTGTACCAATCATATCAATTTAAAAACAAAACTCACTGTCATTGAGTGGATGCCAACTCACAGTAAACCTGTTGGACAGGTAGAACTGCATCTGTGGGTTTCCAGGACTGTAACTCTTATTTATTTTTGGTGGTTTTCTTTATATAGTATTCACATACCATACACTTTCACAGTTAAATAGCTTTTGAAATGAGTTGTATATACATCATCACAGTTCTTGAGTTAGTTAGCGTATTGTGTCAAGCTGGCTGATAAACACATGTGGGGTTAGTTGAAGGGTGGAGAGATAAATGGCTCCATGAGCCTCGCCTTTCTAGTTCTCGGGTCTCTTGCTTTGTGATGGTTACACCAGGGTGCAGCTGCCTTAGCCAGTTCCCTGCTTCAGTTGGCAAGACTAACTTTCTGCAAGACATCCCTGAGGAGAAGCCACGTAGACCTACCCCGATGCAGCCCTGGGTGCTGGAGCAGCCGTGTGGAGACCCTGCCAGTGCTGAGATGCTTACATATTCACTAATTTGGCTTTCCTCCTGCAGTTGGCATCCTGTCATCTGTTTTGTAAGATGGAGGAGGAATTTGTGGATTGGTGTTGGACATATGTGTTAATGGGTTAATGATGGACTTGTGGGCTTGGGCAGCACTAGGTTGGGATGTTTGCTTGATGTGCACTTAACCTTTATATAAAACTCTCTTATACATGAGTTTCTGTGGATTTGTTTCTCTAAAGTACCCAGACTAATATAGTTCTAGTGCTCCCTCTCTTTTCCCACAGTCATTGTTAGCTCTTTAACCCCCCTCACCCCTCCTATCTTCCCACCTCCACATCCCCTATAAACCATGACCTCAGTTATTATCTCTATGAATCTACTCTTTCGGGGCTTTAAAAACTGGAAAACCCAACAGAAACAATACCAAAAAAAGAATATAGTGGTAAGGATAAAATAATAATAATATAAAGATAAATATATAAATAACGAGAAAGAAAAACCACCAATATTTAAAAAGCCAGGGAAGAAATTTTTGTCATAGAACAAGCAAGAAATTACCTAAGCCTAGAACAAGTCTAGGATTGGTCAAGAGGGAGATCAACTGACCAAGTATCAAGTTTGATCCAGTATAATCAAGTTTACAGTGTTCTCTGTCTGATTGTAAAGCTATTCAATACCTTTGCCTGTGGCTAGCGGGGGTCTGCCAGAGGTCTAATTTGACTAGATACACTGCAGATGGGTTTTGGGCTCCCACTGCCCTCCATAACCTTCTATAAATTGGATGTTCACAATTTAAGCTCTGTTACTTTTCCCTTCATATTTGAATTTGGTTATTGTCATCTTTGTATGACACACAGCTGGTGTGCTTCCATGTAGACTCAGTTGATTACTCACTTAGATGGCTGCTTGTGTGAATGCAGGTCTTTAAGACTACAGACACTATTCCAATTGATAGCCGGGCACCACCTGCTTTCTTTACCACACTTTGCTGCAGCATCCTTATCCTCAGGGATCCTTTCATGAAGGTGAGCATCGAGCAGGGCCATGTGATCAGAACTAATTGTTCTTGGATTGAGGCTAGAGTTAAGTGGGAGACCAAGATCCATCCACTTGTAGGACTCAGGTTTACTTTGGTGGTCCATGATCAAAACCCCACAAGACCAACTACCACCACAACAGCAATAAGCCAACCAGAAAACAAACAAACAGGAAAAGACAGAAAAACAAAACTCAAAAAACAAAACAGTCAAACATAGTTAATCATCCCCCTGGGGTAAAAGGTGACTGCATTGACAACATCAACAGTTATGCAATGACACAGCACCCCGGACACTGTTGGCATGAGCAGTCTGTGAGCACACTTCCAACAGGAGCCACAGCCTCTGAGTGGTTACTCTGCACAGTTCAATCTCCCAATTTACTGAGCTCTGTTTACCTCAGCTTGGGGATTGGTGCCAGGGGAGATTTTCCTGATCAATTCTTAAAGGTGCAGCTCCCCGCCCAACAAATCAAGACTTATCATATCAATGCAAGAGGGGTGCCAAGGTACTAAATATATGGTGATTCTGGGTGCCTTTCTATTGGACACCCACCAAGTCCTGGGTTCCCTGCAAGGTCCAATTACTGCCATTCCCAGAGCCCCTGGGGACAGCCACTCCCTACTTCCTCTCCCATCTGAGTACTCCCTGAGTCCTCATTCCAAGGATGCAGGCAGCTTAGAGGCAGGGCTCAGTTCATTCAGTGGAGTCTCTATACCGAGTCCCTGTGGTGGGACCCTGGGGGATGCCATGCTGCCTGCAAGGTCAGCATCCAAGGTCATCATGGTGCTCAGTCCATGGCATGGCCTAGTAAGGGTTGGGTAGAAACATTTTAAAAGATAGGATGCTTCACGAGTTTGCGGATGCTCCTTGCGCAGAGGCCATGCTAATCTCTGTGCCGTCCACATTTCACTAAGTGTGCTGCTGAAGTGAGCACTGGTTTGCCTTTTGAACTGAAGGAGTAAAAGATAAAAGTCCCTCCTGCCTCTCTGGGCTCTTCTACACCAGACTTGTGACAGACCATATTGCTGCCAGGAGCCTGCCTCCCTCCCAGCCCCACTCCCCTCCACACTCAACTGCTCGCAATCACTCAGTGCCCCTGATGTGCTCCTATGGCCTGGAACATGTACCACCCCGAATAACACTGATAAATTATCATCTCCCCAACCAGAAGGGGATCACTGTGGAGATAGAGCCAGCATGGGCTCGGTGGCAGCGAGTTTGTCTGAGATGGCTCGGGGGCACCCTCTTTGCCTCCCTACCACGTGCACGCACGAGACAGAGCCTTCTGTGTGCTGAGTAGGTGGTGCGGGGCGCGTGTCCTCGATTCTCAGGACCACCCTGTGAGGTCATGACTGTTCTCAGCCCCGGGCTATGGATACAAAAGGTCGCAGGAGAGGTCAAGTGGCCCAACCGAGGTCCCAACTGGTGGAGGTCCCAACACAGTCCAGCAACCACACCCTCGGCCCCTCCTCAAGACGGTCCGCTTCTGACAACATCTACGGGCCTCCCCCCACCCTACGTAAGCCTGGACTCCCCCGCGGCCGGCTGAACAGTGAAGGAAGGAACCTAGGGCGTCTCTCGTTGCTGCTGTCACGCCGGCCACCAGGTGGCAGCCGCAGGCCCAGATACAAGTCTCCCTGCCGCTCCCGGCACTCCTCACTCTCCGGGTGGCTCCGCCGCAGGAAGCGCGCTGGCTAACGGGAAAGAAAGGTAGGCAGTTGGGGAGAGCGAGGCCACAGTCCCCTTCTAAAAGGAAAGCCTATGGGGCAGTGCTACCCGGTGAGTCGGAATTGACATGCCGGCATTGGGCTAGGGTTCCCAGCTCAAGGACATGGAGGTACAGTGAATGGTGTGTGTGACCCTTTGCTGGGCATGCCCACACAGTAGGGAATGCTGGGTGGCCTCCAATAAGTGTCTTCCCTTCTGCTATATACACACATATAATCAAATAACTCCTCAATTATTCTTATTACCAAGGAGTAAATCGCTGGGCTTCAAAATCCGACCCTTTGGTGGCCCTCTGCCTGTGTGCTCAGGGACAGGAGTGGCCTCCGCTACGGGGTCCCGCCAGGTGTGCACGGAAGCCCAGGAGCTGTTGTGTAAAATGTCATGTCAGCCCAGGAAAGGGGTGGTTTGTGCCCCTCTCCCCTGCAACAGCTGCAAGAACTGCGGGGGGAACCCCAAGGATACATATTCCTAGTCATGAATTCCCTTTGACCACAAGTAGGCCAGGGGATGTGTGCTCCCCAGAAGCACGGGTCCTCCCCTGCCAGGGCCCTGCTGCAGGTGTCTAGAAGCAGCTCCCCAAAATGGAGAGGGGAAGGGGGCTGGAAGGTTTGAGTCAGGTAGGAGCCCTTGCTCCTAACCCTCCCAAATTCTCAAACCGCCCCAGGACTTCCTCCAGGAGGGACAATGCCCAGGCTGACTCTATAAGAGGGCAAGAGTGGGGATTAGAGGATTGTTTATTTAAACCAGGGGGGGAAGGGGGAGGGGATGGAATTATGTATTGTAAATACCTACAGTCAGTAAATAAATACTTTTAACATCCCAAGTGCAAAGTAATGTCCAGGTTCTTTTCTCAAGAAATTATAGGACTTATTTTGTCGGTTGTTGGTTTGGGGGGGGGGGTTGTATTTTGTTTGTTTTGTTTTTAATCAGATGCATTGTGTGTTGCAAGCAAAGGGTGGGGTCTGAGTGTAAAGGTGTGTATTTTGTTGAAAAGCAAGGATGTTACTTTGAGCATTAAAGTGCTTTGAACCCAAGCCATGGCATTCATTGTCTCGTATGCATGGGCGAATTGGACACTGAATGAGGAAGGCCACTGAAGAAGGTGGGATGCACCCGAATGACGGCGCTGATGGAGACATGGACAGCACCGCAGACTACCGGAAGAACAGAAGATGCACAGCCAGACTACTCCTTAGTCGCAAGGTTGGTGAGACTTGATCTCATGACCTGGAGGACATCATGCTTAGTGAAGTGGCAGGGCAACCACCACACAACAAAAGGAGGACCCTCGACACGATGGAGTGACCAGTGGCAGCCTCAGCGGGCTCAAGCGTAAGACCAAGTGTGAGGAGGGCGCAGGGGGGGCAGCGTTTCACTCTGTTGTCCCTGTAAGGTCACTGTGAGTCGGCCTCCACTTGAGGGCACCCCAGCATCAACAGCATGCAGGCTCGGTTCTATTCTCAACCCTGTCAGTGGGTCTCGGTGGCTCTGGTTGAACCCCATCCCAGGACAATGCCAACGCTGGCAAATTGCCTCCCTTGGTGACTGAGGGAACCCCGGGCTCTGTGGCACCTAGCCCATCAGGGCACTTGTAGCATGACTGGATGGGAGGACCCTCACCTCTCTGGGGAAATGAGAGCCTTCTCTAGACCCCATAGCACCCACCCCCACTCAGAACCACTAATCCGCTTCCACTGCCCGCCCCCCTCCCCCCAACACACACACTTGACTCTTGGCTCTGGCTTTTGCAGCCAGATCTCAAAGATTAAGTTGTCCTCTTCAGGAGTCCTAACCACTTCATTCCACAAGCTCCCTCTGAATTAGAGGAGTGTTCCATCAGAATTAGAGTCCTTTCAGGGCAATGAAGCTAAGCACCGCTCATTAGCCCTTAAAGCGGGATCGCCTGCCCTCTCAGACAAGCCAGGAATGTCAATGAGACTTGGGATGAGAAGGGAAGGAGGCCGGCTGAAAATCTCTCTTTCTGTGGTCTGTCTGGGCAGGATGAGAACGGCCTTGCTTCCTTCTGAGTTCACCGAGGTTTGCCTTCGCAGAAGTATTCCACGGAAAGGGAGCCCTGGTGCATTGTAAATTGTGTGTATTCCCCAAATGGGAGAGCGGGTAGAATTCTGGCCAACCCCAGTGATTCCCATGTGTCTTCCTCATGCCACACGTTTCCTCCAGAATGTTGTCCTGGCGCAGCCACCTCTTTCCACCTCCCATCTCAGAGCACCATCCAAACCTGGACCATTGTCAGTCACTGAGGTCACCGTCCTCTTCTCCTGATTGGCTTTCTGCTTCCATTCTTCCTTCCCTCTTGATCCATTCACGCAATTGCCAGGGTGGATGAGGAGCACATCCGACCTCCTGGCAGCCACTCACTCTCTAGGGGCTCGCCTTCAAATCTGAAATAAAACCCAGCCTCACTGAGAAAGCCCAGCCTTCTCTGTCCTCAGGCCTTTGGGGCCTTCCCAGTCTTGCTAACTGGGCCCACCTACCATTGTTTGCATGGACTTCAGTCTCATCCTGAGGCTTTTGCCTGTGCTGTTCTGTTCCCTCTGCCAGAGCACAGGTGGTTTAGTGGGTTATGTGTTGGGATGCTGATCACAAGGTCAAGGTTGGCAGTTCGAAACCACCAGCTGCTCCATGAGAGAAAGACAAGGTATTCACTCCAATAAAGAGTTACAGTCTCGGGAACCCACACAGGGAAGTTCTACCTTGTCCCGTGGGGTTGCTAGCAGTCCGAATCGGCTCAGTGACAGTGAGTTTTCCAGTTTGGTTACCTTTACATTGATTTCAATCCCATCTCAGACTTCAGTCCCATCTTTTCCTCAGCCCCCAATGAAAGTCGCTTCACTCCAAGTTGCTACCACCTGATCCTGTTTTATTTTCCTCTCAACTCTTAGCGCTGCTGTTTTTGTGTTTGTTCTGCGTCTACCTGTCATTTGCCTCTATGAAAATGTAACTGCTAACAGGATCAAGCTCCAGTACCCCAAGAACCTTGAAACTTGTTGGATGAATAATTGAATGACCGAATATTAATTCCCTTTTGCATTACCTCCACCTTTAACTGGGTTAATATGCAAGAGAAGCTGGATTTGGGCTGTATGAACAAGAATGTGGCATCAGGATTGGAGGAAGGCTTATTAACAATCTTTGATATGCAGACGACATAACCTTGCTCGTTGAAAGTAACGAACGCTTGCAGCACTTGCTGATGAAGATCAAGAATGGCAGCCTTCAGTGTGGATTACAACTCAGTGTAACGACTGGACCAAAAGCAACATCATGATAAATGGAGAAAATATTAAAGTTGTTAAGGATTTTCTCTTGCTTGGACCCACAACCAGCGCTTGTGGAAGCAGCAGTCAAGAGGTCAACCGACAAGTTGCATTGGGTAAATCTGCTGTGCAATACCTCTTTAGAGTGTTGAAAAATAAGGCACACCTGCCGCAAATGGTATTTTCCATTGGCTCACATGTATGCAAAAGTTGAGCATTGAATACGAAAGCCCAAAGAAGAATCAACACATTTGAACTATGGTTCTGGTGAAGAACGCTGAAGGTATCATGGGCTGCCAAAAGAACAACAAAGCTTTTAGAAGTCGTACACCCAGAACGCTCCATAGAAGCAAGGATGATAAAACCTGTTCTTACATACTTTAGACCAGCAGTTCTCAACCTGCTGACCATATTTCCGATGGTCTTAGGAACCGAGACATGGCTCCTCTATCCGTCTCCAGTTGGTCCATCCACATGCAGATACGCCCACATACGAGTACCCGGTGTGAAGACTGATACCCATGCTTCAAGACTAAATTTCATTTATTTGTCATTAGAAATAAATATTTCACAATATATAATTACAGAGTTTTGTGATTAATTGCTATGCTTTCATGATATTCAATTTGTAACAATGAATGACAGAAGCAACATTACAGTGGTGAAGCAGCAAGGAAAATAATGTTATGGTTGGGGATCACCACACATGGGGAACTACAGGAAAGGGTGGCGGCATGAGGAAGGTTGAGAACCGCTCCTTTAGACAAGCCGGAGGACCTGCAGCCCTGCGCAGGCGGTACTGTTATTTCGTTGTTGTGAGGTGACATCAAGTCGGTTCCGATCCACAGTGACCCTCTGTACAAAAAAGGCCCTGTCATCCTCACAATTGTTCTTCTCTTTGAGCCCATTCTTGCAGCCACTGAGTCAATCTATCTTGTCAAAGGTCTCCCTCTCTTTCCCTGCCCCCCCCCCTAATTTACCAAGCAAGATATCCTTGTCCAGGAATCAGTGTCTTCGGTCAACAAAGTGTGTGAGAGGAAGTCTTGCCATCCTTGCCTCGAAGGAGTGCTCTGGCCTCATCTTCTAACACCAGTCGGTTTGTCCTTTTGGCAGTCTTTTGTATTTTCAATATTCCTCTCCAGCACCACACTTCAAATGCATCCATTCTTCCAGCTTTCACATGCATACGAAGCAGGTGAAAATACCATGACTTGTGTCAGGTGCACCTTGGTCCTCAAAGTAACATCCTCACTTTTCAGTGGTCTAAAGAGGGCTGTGCAGCAGATTTACCCAATGCAATGAATCATTTGGTCTCTGGACTGCTGCTTCCACGAGCACTGACTGTGGATCCAAGCAAGACAAAAGCTTTGACAACTTCAACCTTATCCCCATTTGTCATGATGTTATCTACTGGTCCAGTTGTGAGGATTTTGGTCTTCTTTACAATGAATTTCAATCCATGCCACAGGCTGCACTCATTGATCTTCATCAGCCTGTGCTTCAAGTCCTCCTCACTTTCAGCGAGCAAGGCTGTGCCATGTGCATCTCTCAAGTTCTTAATAAGCCTTCCTCCAATTCGGATGCCACATTCTTGCTCACAGAAACCAGATTTTCTGATAATTCGTTCAGCATACAGATTCAGGAAGGATGGTGACAGGAGACAAGCCTGTTGCACACCTCTCCTGATTTTAAACTATGTACTAGTTCCTCGTTCTGTTTTCACAACTGCCTCTTCATCTGTGTTCAAGTTCCACATGAGCACAATAAACAGTTCTGGAATTTCCTTTCTTCTCAAGTTATTGATAGTTTTTTAATGATCCACACAGTTAAATGCCTTGGCATAGTCAATAAAATCCAAGTAAACATCTGTCTGGTATTCTCTGCTGTCAGGCAAGATCCATCTGACATTTGCAATGCTATCCCTTGCTCCATGTCCTCTTCTGACACAGGCCTGGGCTCTGGCAGCTCCCTGTCAATATAGTACGGCAAGTGTTGATCTTCAGCAAAATTTTACTTGCATGTGTTATCAATGATATTATTGTATAATCTCAGGAGTCTGTTGAGTCATCTTTCTTTGGAACGGGCACAGACATAGATCTCTTCCAGTCAGTTGACAAGTAGCTGTCTTCCAAATTTCCTGGCATAGGCGAATGAGTGCTTTCAGAGTTTCAGCAGCTCATTGAAACATTTCATATGGTGTTCCATCAATTCCTGGAGCCTTGTTTTTGGCTAATGCTTTTGGTGCAGCTTGGACGTCTTCCTTCAGCACCGCTGGTTCTTGTGTTAGAGCCTAGATTCTGAGCACCCCGGTTTGCATCTGGTAGCACAGTGGCTTAAGCACTGAAATGCCAACCACATTGTCAAGTGCGAAACCACCAGTTGCTCCAAGAGAGAAAAGTGAGGCTTTCTAGTCCGGTAAACAGTTAGTTACAGGCTTGGAAATCGACAGGGGCAGCTCTACCCTGTCCTAAAGGGTCACTATGAGTTGGAATTGACTCAATTGCAGTGAGTTTGTTTGTTTGTGTGGATGGCAATGACAACCCAAAATCCATACGAAGGATTTCCACATAGACTAAGCTTCCACTCAATTCTTTCTGATCATTAACCAACAATGTCGATAGTCTTGCCCTCCGGAGAGTGCCTTAATAAATAGATGACATCCACCCCTCTCCAGCCAACCCAGGGAGGGGCAGTCTCTCTTAGAGACTTGCCTGGCCATGTCCCTGATGGACATACTGGGTGCTGCCTAGTCATGAGGCATGCCTTATCAGTCTCCCACTGAACACCTTGGTTGGAAGGCCCTGCACCAGTCCTGTCGGTCTCAGAAAGCTTACAAGATTAAGATGGAGCTTCTGGCCAAGGAAGTTGAAGCGTGACTCATAACGCTGTCACTCTGACATGGCCATTTCCTTCCAGGACACACCCAGGCAAGTCCCTAAAAGAAGCTGGGTAATCCAGTTTCTAAAGCACTCTGCTTGCGGGAAGACCGTGCCTATCCCGGGTTAAGGTCAGAAGGAATGCAATGTAGGCTTCAGCCACAGGCAAGGAGATTGCCCTTGGCTTTCACTGTCACCCACAGCCTTCTGCAACCCCGGAGGCCAGAATGAATACAAAAGGGTGCGCTGCAAAGTTCTCCCCAAGTAGATTCTGCCTCACAGAGCCCCCACGGTCAGCAGAACAGAACCCTGCAGAAAGTTTTCCGGGCTGTGAGCCCTACGGGGGAGGGGAGGGGCAGACCCTACAACTTTCTCCTGCAGAAGGGCCGGAAGGTTTGACCTGAGGACCTTTCAGTTAGCGTCTGGGTGCTTAACCTTTGCACCTACTGGGAAATGGAGGTGCCACCCGTCCCTGAGGGCAGATGAGAAAATCAATTCGGGGAGATTGTCGAATGCGAGCCCGGTCACTCAGGCAGCCAGAAGTGGGGCAGGGGCTCAAGCCCAGCAGATCTTGCCCCAGAAACCCCAACCAAGGGCCTCGAGCCCACCTCTGCTGAACCCCCCAACCCAAGTCGTGTCTCCTCCGGCCGCTTCATCACTCCCCAGCTTCGCCGCTCCTAAGAGCCAATGGGGGGAAATCACGAGGAACTGCAGGCCTCCTTTCTCTAAGGCGGTGTCACTGAGCCATCCGCGGAGGGCCCCAGGATGTCTTTGCAGCCCTCGTCCCCGGCCTCCCTGCTGCTTTGTCTGCACAGCGAACTCGCAAAGGCTCCAGAAAGCCAGCAGCTCCCTCCCGCGCGCTCCACACCCTGGGCGGCAGCCTGTGAGAGCAGTGTCCCGCGAACGATGGGAAGAAAGAACGAGAAGTGGGCGCTGCAGAAGACTCTGCGTCCGGGAGAAGAAGCGGTTCCCCGTCACCTGGCAACTGCTGCAGGACGGGAGGGGCTGGGAGCCTGGCGGGAACCTTGAAAGTGCGCATGCGCGGCCCCGGGACCGAGGCCCAGTGACTCCACAGCCTTGGGAGCCTGTCACCCACGCCCTCCTGGTACCAGCCCGGCGTGGCGCTGGGCACTCACTTCCAAGTCCCGGGGCTCCGCGGGTTTCCGAGAAGAAACCGGGTTTTCTTAGCTGCCATCATGATGGACGCAGCTCACCCGTCCTTTCTTGCACGGTGCTGCTGGGCGGCTTCAGCATTCAATCAGCAGTCTAGTGCAAACGGCTTGGCCACCCTAGGCCCATTGTACGTGGGTAAGTAATCATAATCACTACAACCATAGCAACAAGCCCAGCAACATTGATAACAATGATCGTCGTACACGTTGGAGTTCCTTCCATGTGGAATCAAAGGGGAAATGTTAAAATAGAAAACACGTATAAAGAAATGTACAGAATAGTTCGCTCTTCCCCTTCCACGAGCCGCTACATCACTGCGAGGTTGTTAACTGAAAGATCGAACAGATGTTTGAGTCTCCCCAGAAGTGCCTCTGAAGAGAGGCCTGGCTAACGACTCCTGAAAATCCGCCCTTGGATATCCTATAGAGCACCATCCTACCCAAAACTGACCCCACAGCAAGGAGTTGGACAGTTGCCTGAAGCTGAGGGAGGGAGGGAGGGAGGGAGGGGATTGCGATCAGCTGTGTGGAAGGCCTGCTCTCCTGGGTGTGGCATGTGCCTGTGTGTGTCGGGGGAGGGTAGGCTTGTGCACAGAACGCCCCTGGTAACTGGACTCCTTTTCCTTTCTAGTCCCCTCTTCTCCAGCCCTCTACCTCACCCACTCTCCGTCAACACTGAGCTCATGCGGATTTAAGCATTTAGGAGCCTGGATCTGAGTTCCATTAGTCACCCTCTGGGGCTCCAGCTGCATCCTTGGTCTTTGTGAGGTCTGAGGTGTTTTCATGACAAAGAAGGAAGTTGTCAACGCCTGTATCTGCCCACGGCCTTCAGGCCTCCCTCTGAAGGACAAGGACAACGTGCTGCAAAGCTGTGCTGAAGCATTCTTGCTGCCTCTTCCAGACTGTGGCCACCACGTCTGCTCAAGAACAGCTGTGGAGGCTGCAGACTCTATCAACGCTGTGTCCCCGAGCTCTGGGCTCTAACAATGGCAACTCCTGTCCCTTTCTTTCTTTTAAATATACATATACATCGTGAATACACATTCGCTGCAGAGATCTATTTTAAAGCTTCTGACGTCCTATCCGAGAAGCAAAATGTGGAAGTGCTGTTTTACCAGGCAGCAGGAAACACCAGTCAGAAAGCCTCTCCCCACACATCCAGTCGGGGCTGTTTGTGTGAGGTTCCAGGGTGCTGCAGATGGTCAAAGGGTGAGGAGTCTGTGAAGAGGCCTGCTTTGATGCATCGAGCCTGTTACTCAATTACAATTCTGTGGAAACGAATAACACCTCTTTTCCTCAGTGGGGTAACTCTACACAGGGCTGCCATGAATCCGAATTAACTGGAAGACAGTGGAAAATATATGGGGGCTTCCTGAAGTGCCTAGAAAAGGGGAATTAAAATGTAATGGAAATTTTATGAAACCTTTTGAAGCTCCTTGAGAGAGAGGGAGCCCCTCAGCAAGATGGACTGTCACCGTGACCTCAACAATGAGCCCAAGCAGAGCAAAGATGGCGAGCATGGTGCAGGACCAGGCAGTGTGTTGTACTGCTCTATAGAAGGTTGCTATGTGTTGGAACTGACTCTACAGCACCTTACAACAACCCATGTATATTTGTATCTAAGGAGCCCTGGTGGCAAAGTGGTTACATGTTGGGCTGGCAGGTTAGCAGTTTGAAACCACCGGCCATCCCAAGGGAGAAGATGGGGCATTCCAGTTCTCTAAAGAGCTACCGTCTCAGAAACGCACAGGATCAGTTCTACCCTGCCCCACGGAGTCACTGGGAGTTGGCATGGATCGGTGGCAGTGAGTTTGGTTTGGCTTGGATCTGTTTTTATCTATTCATCCATTTGCCCACCCAGTAGCCACCTGCTCACCCGTGCATGGGATGTCTTGGCACCCAGGAGATTTGGGTTGGTCAGAACACTTTTTAATCTGTTAATTGGGGGGATGATAAAATGACTACAAATTATCCTGTCATATTATTAAAAGTATTCTTGTCAAACACATCATTTTAGATGGGTTTGCAAAGTGATGCCTATTTGTTCAGTATGATTTCTTAGTCATCGCCATGCAGGGAGAGGGATTTTAAATGACATTTAAAAGTTGGGAATTTTTAAGGGCTAAGGAGAAATCAGACCTGGGGTCCAGATAGGTGGGTTTGAAACTTGGCTTCCTGAACTGTGGCTGCTGTGGCATAATCACAGGGACGAGCTCACTGGGTGTAAGGAGGTGAACGGAGGAGCAGCCCACACCCCATCAATGGCAGGTGCTGTGTGTGCTCATATTAGGGAAAAGGACCCCACATTGTCCTTGTTGACTATCCTGAAGTCAAAATAAGGAAGCTTGTAGTCCCCTCAGGGTGAACTTGAAATAGCATTTCAATTACCTTGCCCCAACTCCTGAAATGTGAACCCAGGCCGGGCCCCTGAATGCCAGTGCAAATAAGAAAGGCAGAGCCTGTCTACACATGGCTACCAACCATCAGGCTGGAGGTTCAAGTCCACCCATAAACCTCTCAGAAGAAAGACCTGGGAATCTAGTTCAGGACAAATCAGGAATTGCAAGCTCTGCAGGGCTCTGTTCTACTTGGAAACGCATAGGGGTGTCAGTAAGTGCAGCTGACTCACGAGCAATCGCTGGATTGGATTGGTTCGCTGTTCAATGGGAGTCAGGTGGGCAGGAAGTGCGGAGGCCGACCTGCGCTAACTGTAGTGTTTTGTTCTCTTGCACCAGTTCTAGGAGTTGGATTGCCATGACTGAAAGTCACTCAAATCCAGCCTCCTTACTGGGTCCTCCACCAATCAACCATGTATGACAGTGAGCAAATCACTAAACCAAGAGTTTGCTCTTAGGGGCAGACCACCTCATTCAAGGACTTAGCATCATATCTTATATTCTCACAATTTTTAGTTTATGATGCTCTATTTTTTCTCTTTAAACTTTATTAGTTTTGTTGTTGAAAATATACACACCAAAATATACAGCAATTCAACCGTTTCTACGTAAGCATGGGTGCTTCAAAAAGGTTAATAGGAAAATGCCATTAGTTTTCATTCCATTTCCCACAATGCTTTGAAGTCCTCTTGTACAATGCACCGGCATTGACTACATTTTTCAAGAGGTGCACCCATTCTCATTCTTGTCTGAGCTGTTCCTCTCACATGAACACTTAATCTTTCAAGTGACTACTGTCCATTTGGTCCCAAGTCCACTGCCATAGAATTGGTTCTGATTCAGAACAACCCTACAGGTCAGGGTAGGAATGCTCCTTCAGGGCTTCCAAGACTGCAAACCTTGCTGCAGCAGACAGACAGACAGACAGACAGACAGACTCATCTCCCTCCAGGCAAGTAGCTGGTGGGTTTCATGCAGCCTCAGGCTTCCTTTGATCCCAGGAAAGTGGTTCTCAACAGAGCAGAATGCTCTTTGCAGACCTTTTTTTTAACTAGTTAAGCTAAACTTTTGATCAGTTTTAAGATTCAGCGGTTATTTTTCGTTTAAAATTTGATCTCAGGGCAATTATTCCAGGAATCCATCCACCCTCTGACTCCAGAAAATCTACCCTACGTTAGACGGTGAAACACCATTCCTCCCCTTTTATCGAGACTGTCCGGTAGAATCTCTAATCAAAATGTTTGGGATGGCAGTCAGTTGTGGTTTCAGAGCAAAGGAGGCAGCTAGCTGCTCATGGAGGCCGAACTTGCACACTCCACTTCCTCCTTCCAGGCCTGACTGACCTCGGTTGTTCCAGGGAAAGGAGAGTGATTGTGTGCCTCGGGTGGCCACTTTGAAGACCCCAGTTCTATGCACAACAGGAGGAACACAAGCACTGACACCTGCAGACAAATTTACTGGGCTGTCCCATGAAACCATGATCCCAAACCTCCAAACTAAGGAACCAAGTCCCATGAAGTGTGGGGTTGGATAGAACAGCCTCAGCATTTATTTATTTTTCTCTCTCTCTTTCTCTCTCTCTCTCTCTCTCTATATATATATCTCCTTTTCCTGTCATGCTTGGAAATGACTCTCACTTTTGCCTTTTCAACTTGTTTATTGATTGTGGTAGCTACATAATCTGTTGCCAATTTGAGAGTAGTAAGAATGAAGAGGCGGAGTTTAGCCTGTCAATCAGGTCACAGCTTGACTACCTCATTTGGAGACACTAAGGAGATACATAGCTCACTGGAAGTGGGACACAGGCTCACTCCCTGCAACATTGCACCTGACAAGACACATGGAGCTAAGCTAGTGCCTGAGCTGGAGGAGCCACATGGAGGCCCCTGCCAGTGCTGAGATACCTCCACTGCCACTGCATCCACAAGACTTCCCACCCACTGGCCTGTACCCTTCCTGCATTTGGCATCATTACATGTGCTTCGTGAAGACGACTTTGTAGATTGGTATCGGACAGATGAGCTAATATCGGACTTATGGACTTGATCTGGACTAGGCTAGGATGTTTTCTAAATATTCAATTGCTCTTGTATATAAAGTTCTTTCTTATACACATGAGTCTCTCTGGATTTATTTGCTAGTCAATGCAGACTAACACATTGATACAAATCAGGGCATAAACATGACTTGATAAAATTAAGTAGACTTAATTCCAATAAGATCATAAAAGGGACCAATTAAAATCCTTACCATTTGTTTCATACCCACAAAAACCACTTCAAGGGCTGTGTTAGTCTTGGTACATTAGAGAAACAAATCCACAGAAACTCATGTATAAGAGAGAGTGTTTTATATAAAGGGTAAGTGCTCATCAAGAAAACATCCCAACCCAGTGCTGTCCAAGCCCACAAGTCCAACATTAGCCCCTTAACCCATATGTCTGACACCAATCCATAAAGTCCTCCTTCATCTCACAAAACACACGCAAAGATGCCGACTGCAGGAGGAAAGCCGAATCAGTGAAGGTGTAAGCATCTCAACGCTGACAGGGGTCTCCACACGAGTGCTCCAGCACCCAGGGCTGCGTCGAGGTAAGTCCATGCAGCTTCTCCTCAGGGATGTGTTGCAGGAAGTGAGCCTTGCCAGCTACATCAGGGAACTGGCTAAGACAGCTACACCCTGGTCCAACCATCAGATAGCAAGAGACCCAAGAACTAAAAAGGTGAAGTTCACTGAGCCATTTATATCTCTGCCCTTCAATTAACCCCACATGTATTTATTGGCCAGATTGGCACAATAAACTTTATATCAATCCATCCCCTGCCAACTTAGCACCTATACAGAATTCTTTAGCCTCACAATTGTAATTAACACCTATACCTTATTCCTATAATCTTGTGAATATGTTCCCCCACCTATGAAAGTTTGTAAGCCAACCACTGCATGCCTTTATCTCCCGATTTTGGGTATCCAATTTATATACTACCCACTCACATCAACCCAGTGCTCTGAAGAGACAATCATATTTTTCAACATAAAGATTCTTCATTCCAGTTGGAACCTTGTGAAATCTGCATTCATAAGAAAGTCAAATCAGGAGAGGTCATCCGTAGTCAGCAACAATATGCACCAGTTCACAGGCTCAAAAATTTCCATCTAGTTGGGTTCTGGTCAACTCAGTGTGGGCTGCCTCACTCAGCCTCCACAGGGTGCCCACTGCTCGCCTTGCCTTTAGACCATGGGCTCTCCCCAATACTCAACAAACCTAGCCCTCTCGTGCTAGGTCATGAACTTTAGCCCAGTCAACTTGCTCTCGTCTTTTTTCCTGTAAACCAAGTCCACAGGTGTCAGTGGCCAATCTCAGCCCATCGATTGCTGTATCTCTCCCGCTTCCACTCAATAAGTAGATCCAGGTGGCCACCTAGCGAGTATCTCAGCCTGCCCACAGGATCCCTTTAACGTTCAGTCCTAGAGGGGAGTTTGCTTCGTGGTTCCTAGAAGGCTCCGTAGGCCGCCTTGCCTCGACTCTGCCCGGGATCTGCCCCGGACGCAGCAGAGAGCATACGGTCCGCCGGAGCTGCCGCGGGGCCGCCGCCGCCCGCCGCCGCGAGAGGGCACTGGTGAGAGGGAGCCGACAGAAGCGCGCGCCGGGAGCCCGGAGCCGCCTGGCTCAGGGCTGACATCAGCCTCCGGGGTTGCGCGGAGCAGCCAGGAAAAGGCCTGGAAGAAACCTGCCGCTCGGGCTCCACACCTGTCGGGAATGACATGCGAAGACAGAAAACTGATGTGATTCTCTGGTCCAGGAAAGAGATCCCTGCTCATCGTGCGGTCCTTGCGGCAGCCAGTCCAGTATTTATTTCATGTCATGTTCACAACTAGCATGCCTGAATCAAAGTTCTTTGAAGTAGAACTCAAAGACGCAGACCCGGACATTATTGAACAACGGGTGGCTTCTGCTTATTCTGCTAGGGTCTCTGTGGGATGCTGCAAACCAGTACCAGCTTCAACCTGTGAAGAACATGCGTGTTGATTTTTTGAAAGAGCAAGTGGATGCTTCAAACTGTCCCGGTCGAAGCGTGCGAGCAGCGCGTCTAGACTGCCCCGAATGGAAAGTCACTGCAGGCACCTTCATTCACCAGCATTTCACAGACGTTACAAAACAGGAGTTTCTCTAACTTGATGGGCAGCGAAGTAGCACGTCTCCGCAACCAGGACGCCCTGACGGTGAGCTCAGAGAGCAGGCTTATGATGCTGCCGGTAGGGGCTGAGACCCGATGTGCCCAATTGCCAGCCGTTTACAGTTGATATCTTCGCAAAAGTCAGATTTCCTCTTATCTCAAAGAATTTCTTAAGTAAAACCGTACAAGCTGAACAACTCATTCCAGACAATAGTGAATGCCCGGTGATAAGTAGAATGAGGGATCATCTCCTGGCTCCTGAGGCTCGGAAAGAACTGGTTGATGAAACAAGGCCTCCAAGAGCACAGTCTTGTAGATCTTTTAACCCAAAGTTGAACAGCGGTGCATGTTCTGCAGGACCCTGCAAGCGAGAATGTAACTTCAGAAGTTTCATTTGCTGCTTGCTTTGCTCTTTAAATGACAGGTATTGGTTGCTAGTGTGTATATCTTTTTGGTCTTCAAGTAGAATAGTTCAAATAACTGAAGAATTGACTCCTGATTAAAATAAAAACCTCGTTCAATAAAGTACCTGTTATTCCTTAAAGCAGGGAACTGCTAAGGCAGCTGCACCCTGGTGCGACCATCACAGAGCAAGAGACTGGAGACTGAGAAAGGCGAGGCTCACTGAGCCATTTATCGCTCCGCCCTTCAATTAGCCCCACATGTGCTTATGGGCCAGGTTGGCACAATACACTTCAACTCTCTCAAGGGCATTGCAATTCAACTTTCTACACATGTACAACTTATTGACAGTGATTACGACAATAAGCTGTGCAGCCCTGCCCTAAGTCAGTGTGAGTTTCACCCATTCACTGCTAACCCCCCCTGTCCCTCCTCTCTCCTATCCCCGGTAACCACGAATAAACTTGGATTTCTGTAAACCTGCCCTTTCTTGCCTTCTTATTTAAGTGATGTGGCACAGAATGCGTCCTTTTTCTGTGATTATTTCCCCACCATAATGTCTCGAAACCACATCCATATCATAATGTGTCCACGCTTCATTCCTCCCACTGACTGAGGAGTGATTCACTGCACATGTGTACATTTTATTTATCCACTTGTCGGGTGAGGGGGATTTAGGGGATTCCCACCTATGGCTCTGCTAGGTTGTGCTGCAGTGAAAATTGGTGTACAATTGTCTGTTTGAATCTCTGCTTTCGATCCCGTTGGATATATATGTATGCGTGGAATGGCTAGGCCCTATGGTATTTAAAGAAATTTTATTGGGGCCTCATAAAACTCTTATCACAATCCATCTATCCATTGTGTCAAGCACATTTGTACAGTTGTTGCCATCATCATTCTCAAAACTTTTTCTTTCTACTTGAGCCCTTGGTATCAGCTTTGCATTTCCCCCCTCCCTCTCTCACCCTCACAAACCCTTGATAATTTATAAATTATTATTTTTTCATGCCTTATACTGTCTGATGTCTCCCTTCCCCAACTTTTCTGTTGTTTGTCCCCCAGGGAGGGGGTTATATGTAGATCATTGTGATTTGCTTCCCTTCCCCCCCCCCCCACCTTCTCCATACCCTACTGGTATCTCTATTGGACCTGAGGAGTTTATCTGTCCTGGATTCCCTGTGTTTGTAGCTCTCTTCTGTATCAGTGTACATCCTCTGGTCTAGCTGGATTTGTAAGGTAGGATTGGGATCATGAGAGTGGAATGGGGAGGAAGCATTAAAGAACAAGAGGAAAGTTGTATGTTTCATCATTGCAATACTGCACCCTGACTGGCTTGTCTTCTCCCCATGACCCTTCTGTAAGGGGATGTCCAGTTGCCTACAGATGGGCTTTAGGTCTCCACTCCGCACTCCCCCTCACTCACAAGGATATGATTTTTTGTTCGATTTCTTATACCTGATCCTGATCCCATCAACACCTTATGATCACTTTGACTGGTGTGCTTCTTCCATGTGGACTTTGTTGCTCAACTTGATGACCGCTTGTTTATTATCAAGATTTTAAGACACCAGACACTATATCTTTTGATAGTCGGGCACCATGAGCTTTCTTTACCACATTTGTTTATGCACCCACTTTGTCTTCAGCGATCGTGTCAGGAGGGTGAGCATCATGGAATGCCAGTTGACTAGACCCAAGTGTTCTTTCCTTGAGGGAGCACTTGCGTGGAGGCCCAATGGCCCATGGTATTGCTATACTCTGTCTTCTGTGGGGCCATCACACTGTTGTCCACGGAAGCTGTACCATTTTGCATTCCCATCAGCAACTGATAAGGACTCTAATTTCCCTCAAATCATCACCACTCTTTCTTATTTTCTGTATTATTATTTTTATTATTTTTCAGTCCTAGCAATCTTATCAGTAGTGTAATAATGCCTCATTGTGATTGAGATTTGCAATGATCTTTTTAATATATCCAGATGTGACATAATAGACTCAAATCAGGTTTAAGAATGAAGTTCTTGGTTTTAAAAACAATACTCACCATTACACACACACACAAAAAAAATTTTTTTTTCAATTCTGCCTTGATCAAGAGACAGGCAAACAGATGAGGAATATAAGGAGCCTGGTGGTGCTGTCAGGTAAGTGTTGGGCTGTTAAACACAAGGTCAGGGGTTCAAACCTGCCAGTCACTCCCTTGGAGAAAGATTTAGAGGTTTGGAGTCAGAAGTGACTTGACGGCAGCGCGTTCTAGTTTACATGAGGATTAAAATCCAGGTGCCCCAGCTACTCTGTGAGACCATTCTCTATTCTGCGTAATCCTCACAAGTGCTGTGGAGGGTTAACCAGGCTAATGCACAATAGTTCCTGACACATACATCACGTGATTGGCAATCACTTGTTTCCTCTTCCAGAGCCAAACCCGTAGAACTGCTGAGAGTCACCTGACCCGGGCGGCTATTCCACATCCTCCACTGCAGGCTGCACCAACCAAATCTCCGAGCACCACTTAACCAGACAAGCAGTGAATCCTGCCTAAAACCTTCTATACCGTCTTACAGATGCCTTTCAACACAGCCCTTTCCACTTCTCTGCTGGGTAACCGAGTTCAGAAGAGGCTTGAAAGGCACTATTTATTGCCTGGTAGTGAGTTCTAGAGAGTCATTTCTGGGTATGTTGGCTTTTCTGCCCCCCCCCCCTGCTGTGCGGCGTGGTGGTGGGAGAGACAAAAATAATCTCTTTAAATGGTGACATTTGCTTGATCACATTGACTTTTTTTTTTTTACAGTATCAAAGCCTTGCCTCCTTCAAAGGGAGCTCTTGTGCAAGGAGAGAAGGCTCACGCTTAGCGTTTGGCATTCACCACCCTCCACCGTCCCGTGATCCACCCACAGTTTTTGTGACACTTAGAGATTACACACGGTAGACATCGGGCCTGGTGGTTGGCTGGCACACCGTGTGGGCACAGCTATTCCCATCTAGCTTCCTCAAGACCAGTGGTACTGTCCCAGCTCTGGTCACCACCCTGAATCATGCAAGATACTTCTTTTCCAGACGGTCAACCAGGACACTTAATGTGACCAGGGAAAGATCGGAACTAAAAATACCCCGGCAGGGTCCAAGCCATGCCAACTCAAAATGCTCTCTAATAAGAAAAAAGGAACGGGCCCCACTAAATACTGCGTCCCTTTCAGAGTGCATCCGCTTACTCCCCGAATTCTACAGTGTATTCGAAGCCTGAGTCGCTACCCTCTTGAGCCGGAGCTGGTGGGGAGGGCAGGGTACCAGGCAGTGGCGGCACCGAGGAAGGCTTCCATAGGAAAATTTTGGAGGGAAGTGAGATGAATGAGCAGAAATAGAGGCATCGGGTCACGGGGCGGCAGATTTGGAGTGAGTGCTGCCGGTCTGAAGAGGGATTTGGGGCAATCATGAGGATTTGGCGCCGCTGTGGCCTGTGAGCAGTGTAATCAACATAGCTGTGGACACTCATGGGCCATTCTGTGGAGTAACTTCTTTTTTTCTCTCTAGGGTGGGAGTAGAAGGGGAAAGAACTGGCGACAGGATGAGTTACAAATGAGTCAGGCAACTGACTGCAAGCCCAGGAAACTAAGTGTGGTCAATAGAAACAACAGCTGTGAAGGTGACCGTGAAGGAAGGGCAGAGGAGCCGTGCACCAACACATGCATGGAGGACACACAACAGAGGAGGGGGGTCAGGCTTCCTGCCACCAGGAATTGCTCCAAGATGTCGGAATGGTGTGTCCCAAGGCATGGGCCGCAGCAGCCAGTGTCACCTGTAAATCGTGATTCTGCAGTCAAAGAAACTTGGGGGTGGGGTGGGGAACACACTCTGAACAAAGCAAGTAGGTGTCTTCACTGTAGAACTTCTCCAAAGCCTTAACATGCTGCTGTTCATATTTTGACTTTCCAAGGAAGAAACAGGAAGTCTCATTTCCTAAGTGCGTTTGATGACAACCACTTGTGGTTTGGGTCACCCCACCCACCCCACCTCCGATCTTCCTTAGGGAACGAGCCTTCCTAGTTCCCTGGCGATCACAATTTGGGGAATATGGATTAGAGATCCTTACTGTTTACTATTTTGTCATTCTAGACTTAAGGAAAAATGTTTACCCCTTAAATGTTTTTTAAGGAACCATGGCAGGGTAATGGCTTACACGTTGGGCTGAAAACCACAAGGTCCGAAGTTGTAACCCTCAGCTGCTCCTCAGGAGAAAGACGAGGCTCTCTATCCCATCAGGAGTTGCAGTCTTGGAAACCCACAGGGGCAGTTCTCCTCTGCTCTAGAGGGCGTCCAGGGGTCAGCATCAACTCGATGGCACTGAGTTTGAGGAAGCATTAATTCACTACTGTCCTCAAAGTCTCTTTTTTAAAAATCCGGAATTAATAAAAATTATTTTAAATCAAACTTTGTAACAATTTCTCAAAGTTAAGAAAAACACCTAACATTGACTTATTTTCCTTCTGACATGAGTACCGACACAAACCTATAACCAACTTGCTTGTAAAGAATAGGGCAGAGGAGTCACTATCTTTGGCAGGTTAAGGTCAACCACAAAGGGATATAGAAATATGTACCAAAAAGCTTCTAGATTTCTCATGTCATAACTCTACAGACAAGATCAAAGTGCAACAAAGTAATAAAGTGAGTAGAGGCTCCAATTTGCACCCTGAGGTAGTTAGTTTATTGTGCCAACCTGGCCGATAAACACAGGTGGGATTAATTGAAGGGCGGAGGGATAAACGGCTCGGTGAGCCTTGCCTTTCTAGTTCTTGGGTGTCTTGCGTTGTGATGGTCGCACCAGGGTGCAGCTACCTTAGCAGTTCCCTGCTTCAGCTTGCAAGGCTGACTTCCTGCAAGACATCCCTGAGGAGAAGCTGCATGGACCTATAAGGGAATGCAACTTAATCTGGCTAAGGCTCGAGACTGGGGAGTATTATGGCTGAGAGGAACAGCAAAGGTGGTGGGGGGGGGGGGAGAGGGATACTTCAGTCTGATGAGGTAACACAGGGAATTATGCCAGAGCTGGGACACTGTGGGCATACATGCACGGAGCGTACATGCACGGGGCAAGCATGGGAGAAAGACATGGAGAGCCCTCACCTATGCCACAGAGGGTCAAGTCCCGCTGCTGTGGTCAGGTTTTGCAAACACCACTCCTTCCAGGCTTATGTATTGGATTCAACATCAAACACACACACACACACACACACACACACACACACACACACACACACACACACAGGCGCGCGCGCGAGTGCGCGATATTTAGGGTTCTCTTGAAAATATAGCAAGCCCGCTCTCACAGGGTTGATTTTTCCAGCAAAACCATGTGGCTGAACAGAGCTGCCTGTAGGGCTCCCAGGGCTGTGTGTTTGCATAAGAGGGCTGCTTGGCATCTTTGTTCTGAGCGTGGCTGATAGGTCGGGGCTCCAGCCTTTCAGCAGACAACTTAATGCTTTTCCCCCTGAGCCACCAGGGCACCTCATCAGAAAAATTTCTTACAAAAATAAGAGTGCAAAATGGCCTAAGTTCAACAAAAGATAGTAAAACACACAAAATCAAAGAGATGAAGGACAGGTGCAGATCAAAACATGAAGAGCTCATTTCTATGGAGACTAGTGAGAAAACCAACTCACTCACTGCCATGGAATCAACTCCAATTCCCAGGGACCCCACAGGACAGAGCAGAACTTGCCCCTGTGGGTTTATGAGGCTGTACATTTTTATGGGATTGGAATCCTCAGCCTTCTCCCTAGGAGCAGCTGGTGGATTCAAATTGTGGATCCTGTGGTTAACGGCCCAATATGTATACTCACTACTTCACCAGAGCTCTTTTATTTTCAAACTATGATGCTAAATGTGTTTAAACAAAGCTAAAAGGCACCCAGGAAACAAACTAGCAGAGGCCAGGAAACAAATGGAGAGACTAGACAGGAGACTTGATGAAGAAGTTGAAAACGTCAAGAACAAAACCATAAAGAATACTATAAGAACTGAAGAATAAAACAAGTGAATTTTTAATAAGCAAGCGTAACACTCAGCAAACACAGAAGACAGAATAAATGCACTCACTAGACGACAGACTAACTGAATTTATCAAGTGTCAAATGAAACAGGAGGGGAAAAAGCATGAAAAAATGAACAAATCCAGAAAGAAATATGAGATTCAATTAAGAAATCCAACATTAGAGTTGAATGCTGGACCACCAAGATAACAACAAAGGAATAGAAGTGATTTTCTAAGCGATAAACAGAGAACTACCCAGATCTGAACAGAAAACCAAGCCTGAAACCACAAGAAACTGCACAACCCCCAACGGCACACAGAATTCTGAAAGCAGAGTGAGAAAAATGCAGTATCACATACCAAGCAGCTTTCATAAGAATCAGTTTGGATTTCTCCCCAAACACTCTAGAAGCAAGAAGACAATGAATCGACATATACAAAATACTGAAAGACAAAAATTTCCTATGAAAAATCCTTTGCTCAGCAGAGTTGTGAAAAAACAAGGGGGAAATCAAGACATTCCCAAGCAAACAAAGCAAAGCTCTTGGAGTTTGCTACCATGAGATCAGCTCAGCAGGTGCTACTCAAAGGAGCATCCTAAATGGAAACACAGAGCACTAAATGCTCACTTCTACACACTGGGGGGAAAGGCGTTGAGATACACAAGAAACAGAGATCTCCAAAGCAATACATCCAGCCCAATACAGAGACCTGAGCAACATCCATGGTCTCATAAAACAGTTTTGTTGTTTTTGTAAAGGGAAAGTAGCTTTCCTTATTATTTTTTACCCTAGGATGCTACGGTAGTTACACAATTTCATGTCAACTTTACACATAAGTAGAGGGGTGGAGTCTACCCTGTCAATCAGGTCACAGCCTGATGATGCCTCCTTGTGGGTGTGGCCTTCCCATGAGGACTCTGGGAACTTCCTCTCTCTGCTTTTTCTTCCTGTTAACAAACCACGCAGAAACTTGCTGAGCCCTGTGAGAGTCCAACTTTTTCTACTTCAGCTTTCTGCTGTTGAGACACCGGAGAGCTGGAGGAGCCTCTTGGAGCCCCACAACAGCACTGAGATGCTTCCACTACCACTGGCTCCACAAGACTTTGCACCCACAGGCCTGTGATCTTCCTGTAGTTGGTATCATTACATGTGGCTGCATGAGTCTGAAGAGGGAGTTACAAACTAGCATTGGACTTATGGGCTAATATCAGACTTAGGGACTTGATCTTCCCTGGACTGAGATTTTTTTTAACATACAATTATTCTATATTATGAAGCTCTCTTAAACATAAATGAATGTCCCTGGACTTCTCTAGTCAACCTGGCCTGATACAGATGCTGAGACAGTTAACGTTTATTGTGCCAACATGGCCAATGAACACGTGGGATAAATTGAGGGGCGGAAAGATAAATGACTCACGGTTTGATCATCAGACTGGTGGGCAGCTGCCTTGCTTGTTCTGTGCCTCAACTTGCAAGCTACACACCTGTGGGACACCGAACCCATGGGCTGTATCGCTGTAATTAGAGGTTCCTTCAAGACCTGCTTCACCACACCATTGAAATTTACATCTCTTGAGCTGGGGACTGTTGGACCCTGTCACCTGGCTGACTGTTGGTGACCTGCCTTGCTGTTTGCTGCCTGTGCCCGGATAGCCAGAATTGCTCTACAGAGGACTACCCAGCAGACCTCAAGACTTAAAGGACTGCCAGTGTCTCGCAACTGTCTCATGGGAGTGAGTTGCACAGAGCCATTTGTACTACTTTATAATTTAATTGTTCATTTATCTATCTGTATAAATATATATAAAATTATTAGCATTCTGGTTTTGTTTCTCTAGAGAACCCTGTCTAACACAGATGCCAACCTCCTGAAGGTAACCAGCAGATCAGTGGCACTCCAAAGCACATCCCTTATCTTTGCAGCATTTCCTCCTGGTTTACTTCCTCAACCCATTAGCCATGCAGACTTTCACTGGCAGTGCGGCCCACTACCTACCACAGCACCTCCACTCCTGCAAAGGTGCTGGTGGTGCCAACAGGGTCCAGGCACTCCTGGACTTCCAGCTCCACGTAGTGGTGGTGAGAGCTACAAATGACCAGGAAGTGGCTGTACCTACAGGTGGAAGCAGCCAGGACCAGTACCCCTGGAACCCACATACCTGGTCCCTATATCCACAGGTGTCTGCACCCAGTGCCTGATTAAGTTTAAGATCCCCATCTGCCTGCTCGTGCAGCCTCTGTCTGGCCAAACTACATGCCCAACAAGGGCGGCCTTCTGTATCCAGCGGTTTGAGCTCTCAGGCCTGGTCTGGTTTTACCAGGATATAGCTATGGATTATACAGGGACTGCCTATATAGAATCATTTGACTTTTGCACAATGTACAAATCACATTACTATCACAGACATTAAGTGACACTTACATGTGTGTGATATTTTCAAGAAAAAACCCCCAAGAATGTCTGCAAATAAAATATGTAAAAAGAAATATAAACTTAGATGCTAGGATGTATATTGATGCTAATGGAGACACCTGAACAGAGAGGGGAAGGGAGAAGTATATCAGGAACATATTATGTTAAGGTAGCATGCTAATTATTGCTCATGTTCACTGTATTTCAAGTGTAAGTTGTATAATGCAACATATGTGGTATGCACTAAGCAATCACCAAAAAGAAAGATCCAGGACAAAAGAAAGAAGTTAGCAAAAAGTCTCAGACCAAGAAAGTAGTCAGATGAAAACATAGAAAAAAAACAGAATAAAAAAAAATAGGAAAAAAAACGTAAATAGCACAGCGAGTGAGCAGATACTTCGTTTTCAGTAATCACCTGAAATGTAAATGGTCTAACCACCCCAGGTGAAAGGCAGAGGGGCACAGTATGGGTTGCGGAACAAAACCCAAAGGCAGGCTCCATCCTTGGGCTGTCGGTAAGAAACACACCTTAGGCAGAAGGACCCAAAGACTGCAAATTAACGGCTGGAAAAAATACCCCATGCATCCAGCCGCATGGACAAAGCAGACTCAACCAATGTTTGTTAGAAGAGATATTACGTAATCATAAAAGGGTCAACCAGCAAGAAATAAAAGTTGTATTCAATTTGCTAGTGCTATTCCAAAGTGCCTGGGAGCCCTGGGAAGAGGGTAACCAAATGCCACCACCTCCAGACCCTTGGCCACTCCACTCCTTCCTAAGGGGATTGGCCCTCCTTTCATTTCTGGGCCCTGTGGTGCAGTCAGGAGCCCTGGTGGCAGAGTGGTTAAGCTTTTGGCTGCTATTGCAAAGTCAGCAATTCAAAACCACCAGCTGCTCTGAGGGAGGAAGACAGGGTTTTCTACTTCCATAAAGAGTTCGTCTCAGAAAATCGCATGGGCAATTATATCAGGTCCTAGGAGTCCTTATCAACCTGACAGCACTGAATTTGGTTCAGTTTGGGTGGTGCTGTTAGTTAAGCAGTGATCTGCGAACTGCAAAAGTCAGAAGTTCAAACATGTTACTTTGCAGGAGAAATATAAGGCTGTCTTGCTCCTGTAAAAACTGAGTCTTGAAAACCCAAGGAAGCAGTTCTACTCTGTCCTTTAAGGTCCCTATGAATTAGAATTGTCTGGATGGTAATGGGTTTTCGCCTCAGGACACAAGAAAGGAGCCGTCATCTAGCCAAAACGTCTAAGACCTGGCACTCTGGGGAATCTGCACCCTGTTAGCACAACCCACGTCCTCTAAAAATCCCTAACGTTGGAAGAGTAGCAAAGTGAAGAAAACTATTCAATTTACCTCAGGTAAGAACTGTTTCTTCGAGTCTGAAAAGACTATTGAGATAAGAAAAGAGCCTAATGTAAAGGTGATAAAATAGGGTGATCTCAAATTGGGCTGTATTTTGTATTAGATCCTTATATTAAAAGTTTGAAAGTTCAGTTTAAATATAAATATTAACAAACCACAATTCTTAGTAGCCCATATAATTAATGGCCCAAATGAAGCAGAATACTTTAAATTCACATGCTATAGAAATTACGTTAAGAGACCACAACCCATGAAGTAGAATCCCTGGGCGGTATAAATGTGCACGGGCCAAGGCGCCTTGGAAGACAGGTCTAGCTTCCGAAAGGCCTCCACCTTGACAATCCTGTGGAGACAGTTCTACTCCAACAGACATGAGGTCGCCTGGAGTCAGTTGACTTGACGGCAACTAACAGCAACAGCCTGCAAAGTGAGGAGCCAGGGAGAAATTGGGCGTTCAAAGTCAAGAGACTTGCTAATCACCATCCCCTGCAGAGGAGCCAGGTGATGAAGCTGAAGCCCTAGTGCTGGAAGCTCCGGGACAATGGCTTCTAAAGGTAATTTGTTCCCTTCCTTGTATTGGCTATTGGTCCTATGCATATCCTGGGCTTTTGGCCTTCTCATGCACGGAAGGTTGCAAAGAAGAGAGCTTTCTCGGGCAGCACGTGGGCTGTCAGTCAAAGCCAAAGGAGCAGTGCCCAACCACACACTTGCCACTTGGACTTGCCCGACTCCACAATCAGCCCCAAGTGCACTGACAATACTGTACAAATGTTATGGTCCCAGGCGTAGAGGTTTCATCCACTCAGGGTGAAAATAAACAAGTGTATTAAGAGAAATCTGAGTTAAAAGTTTTATTCATTCAACATCTCACATTACAAATATTTAAAAATTATATGCATACTGGTATAAATAGTCATTTGCAAACTATTTAATAACATTAATTTTCCACTAGCACTTCAACAAATGAACTCTTTTAAAAAAGGAACTGTGTTATATAACTTAAGAGTAGAACATACAAAAATAGGAACTTAACGTGAAAATGACTTTAATAAAAAATGAATTACCCTTATTTAAAATGCTATAATAAATACTACAACCTCCCCATACACAGTAAAAACTATATGGAAATTCAGCCAAGTAGTACAATTAACTGACATACTTAAATAACTTTTCCTTCTGATAACATGAGCAATACACTGGGAAAAAAAATTAGGGATTAGTAAAAACTAGACACCCACTTGCTAAAAGTTTCACTTCCAAAAAATATAACAAAAATCTGATGAAAATTATAAAAACTAATTATACTTTAAATTTTAAAAATATAAAAAATAAAACAGTTGAATACAATATTGTCCCAATTCTTACAATGCTATCAATCACAGTAGCTTTAAAATAAGATAATAAAATAAAGCAAATGACCAAAACCTCTTTTATTCCATTTTTAAAAATAATCTCAAATTTACATTAGTAGAAAGATTGATTTCTGATTCTTTTCTTTAGAAACACCAGCAAGAAAGAGGATTACTCTTAACAGTAGAAAATGACATTTTTAAATGTCGGCAATTAAAAACAAAGAATCACACTGCAAAGAGCTTTCAAAAGTTTGAAATAAGTATTGCACATAACTTGAAGTTAACTTGCCACAATTCATCACATTCAAGTTTTAAATCACCTTTTAACAGAAGATTCCACTCTTCAAAACAAAAGGGGTGAATTATCAAGTCTTTCCAACAGCACTCTCATAAAATGCTAAATTCATTCACTGCAAGTTTTATTTTGCATTCTGCAGAGGTCTGTGTATGGAGAAGTATATATATTATACCAAAGCGTGGGGACAGGGAGGGGCGCGGAGAGGGTTCCTTTACATAGAAAATAATCAGAAACACTTTATTTTACATTGCAAAAATAACCATGTAATTACTCTGTAACTACATTGTAAGTACATGGCTGGTGCCATGCTAGTGCGCTAGAACTACATGCTTGGTAAATTGAAGTGATACCCTAAAATCTGTAAACTAATTACATGTTAATTATGTTTTGAGTTACATGGTAACTCCCAACTACAATCCCATGTAATCTGAAGGACATGTAATCAATAAAGTTCAGAGTAGTAGATAATAATTGATTATGCCCTGTAAATTGAAGTGTAACCAAATAATCTGTAAACACGCTTGTCACACAATCACAAGTAAATATTAGTAGAATAACAATTTCTTACATTAGTCATGCATACTAACATTACACACCTGTCCCATGGCAGGCTATTTTTTCTCTTTATATATAATTTAAAAGAGCAGACATCTCTGAATCAAACACTTAACATCAATTTATTAATATTAAAAATGGCTAAACATTCACCAAAAATGTCTGCACTATGAATAATTTTAAAAACTTAGTAAGAAGCTGTAGACAATTTTTTGTTATTTTAAATTTCTACCCTAGGCTTATGCATTTAAATTGTAAATTTTTATTTTTAGGAACTACAGTGTTATCTGTCATTTTCATGCGAATTTTTTACCCCCATTAATTTGTGACTTTACATAGACTATTTCTTAAATTATAGGTACACCAATAGCTGGTATTGGGGTAGGATGTTTAAGCAACATGCTTTCTCTTCTCTGCAGACTCTAAAATAGCATTGCCAGTGCACAACATTCATAATTTAAAATGTATGCAGAGCACTGAAATGTATAAAAAGCAGAATATAAGAAAATAAAATTTATTAAAATTATTTATATTAAAAAATGAAGTATATGAAGATCTCTCAGTAATAAAAGTACAAAAAGCTACTCTTTGCAATATGAAAAATTGAGGTATTGCATAAAGAGATATCCCGTCAGTGAAAAGTGGAAACCAAGATCTACAAAAGTAGTGCATAACAAATATACATTATGTGCATGACAAAATAAGTTAGCTACAAAACACTGTACCGAAATTCAGCAGGTCATGTACAAAGGGAAAAATTATTATTCAAAGCTAGTTCTCAAACAGTGTTATTTCTTGTAATGTTAACTCATCACACCTGTTTACTGAGTAGGAACAGCACAATAGCACACCCCAAGCCACCTACAGCGTGGAAAAGAAAAGAGGCAAAGAACGGACATTTTAATTAGAATTATGTAGTTCAGGAGAAAAGGAAATAAAGTCCCTGACCAGCTACACCAGAGCATCCTCCATCCGCATGACTGCTTCCAATATTTGCAGGGAATTCTTTAAAAGCAGCTCCCTCCTTTCTGTGTGTGACTATCAGACAGCAAATGCCTCCATGTCGGCCTTTGGAACGTAACCAGTAGAGTTCATTAAAGCCCACGTTAAAAATTAAGGACTGCTTTTCCAAAAGAGAATCAGAAGGGGTCATCAGCCAGGTGGTTCCACAGCAGTGCTGGGGCAAGTCTTTGGTTCTGAAGGATCCAAGATGGTACTATTAGGCAGCACAACTAGCAAGATTGCCACTACATTGTTGTTTTTCTCTCTCTCTCTCTCTTTCTTTCTGTTTTTGAAAGTTTTGCACACTGATAGTAATAATCCTTTGAATGATGGGTGGGGTATTAAATAAGAGACTGTCGATTAAAATAAAAGTTACTTCCATGACCAGGGCTTCAAGAGACTGTTTTAAATGTACTCCGGAAGCATACTGTTCAGCACAAAATAACGCCTTTCAAAGCTAGGATTTTACTTATAAGAAAGCATGCAGTACTTGATGAAGTTGGCACTTCAAACACTGACTATGTCCCATGCTAAGTTCTGAAACGGTAATGTTATTGTATAAGAAGAGTAAGAGAAACATACGCACCTTTGCACAGATTTACACAGTTACTTAGTTCAACAGTGCAAAACACTTTGCAACTACTTAACTTTTTTTAAACCTTTTTATCCTATGTTACAACTAAATTACAGGATACCCAAAGTAACTTCAAATCTAAAAAATGTGCCAATCAGCAGCCAATTCATGTATGGGGCTTGTTTCCAGTTTTGGCTACGAGTGGACTGTGACGCAAAATCAAAACAGCGATATCCTTGAGGTATCTCTAGGTCTGTTTGTATCTCTAGGGTTTGCTTTTCACGTCAAAATGGAGAGCAAAGGCTGACACCTAATGCGTGTTAGTAAATTAGGATATAGAGTTTATATATAACATCAAAAATAAAGTTTATATATTTGTTCTTTAGGAGAAGAAATGCTAGTTTTCCCACCAGTTGACCTTAATTCTAGCTTTGGTAGGTTTTCTGGGGCTGTGACCAGATAAGGAAGTTGAAGATTAATAAATAAGTGCACTCCCCTCAGTAGTATTGTCACCCAATTTTTACATTCTAAGGTTTTAAATGGTTCTCAAAGAAAATAAACCTAGCTCTACCTACTTTACTTTTTTTTCTTTCTTTTCTTTTCTGATGTGATAGGAAGTTTTGAGGCACAACAAAACTATATCCAGCCTCATAATCTTAGAAAAGTTAGTGATAATGCTGCTTCAGTCTTGCTCATGCATGTGTTTGCTCTAACATGCTCTTTCCTGTTAATAATTGCGAACTTCCTCCATTGCTGTCAAAAGGATTAAATAAGGGTGGGGGGGGGATAAAAAAGACAGAGAAGAGATGGAAAAAGAGGGAAGAAAAAAAAAACGGAAGAGGCAAAAGCAGTTTCTGGGGGGGGGGGGGGGGGGGAGAGAACTGTGTCAAGACAGACTGATAGTGTTATTGTTGCATGTTTATTGTAATAAAAGTCTTCTTATAATGTTCTATTATTAACAATAATTTAATTAAAACCCAAAATACTCTATTGTTTCATTTCTCTTTGAATAGCTCTCTCTCTCTCTCCTTTAGGAAACTGTTGCAGGAAGGTTTGGATCCTCTTGGTTTCCAGCAAAACCGAGAGAATAAACCTTCCCTGCGACACGATAGCCATACGACAAGGGAGTTCGTATTGTCTGCAGTGACACGAGAATCCCGAAAATGCCTGCCTCCTAGGTCATTCTTCTCAGTTGACTATTGTTAAGTTACAGACTGCTACAGAAGGGCGTGCCAGCATGAGGAGGCTGAGGACGGGGTCAGAATTAACAGAAGAGTGCACTTATATTCTGAGGCTGCAACCGAGCACTGAAGTCATCCTTAGTTCCAGCGGAATGAAATATGCCGAGGGCGGTCGCCGCCTTCCTTCACCAGGGGCTTGTGGAACTCCCTGCCGGCGCGAGAATGGATAGCAGCCCAGCAATATTCACAGTAATACTGCAGACAGGTAACATTAGCACAGAAGAATGGAGCGAATTTTCCCCCGCAACGGGCCCCCTGACATTCGTCACACAGCTGATCATCCAGGACATATGGCTTAACTTCCACCTGCAGTCCAAACGAGAGGGAGAAAAGGGAAATGGCCCCTCTCAGTGACGGCCCAAGCAGTTCTCACTGACCCGCGGCACACTTCCACCCGCCGTCCGAAGGAATGTGGGCCTCGTACCCAAAGGGGAGAAAGGCCAGTAATTCATTGACTGAAATAAGAATGAGCTCTGCTTTGACAACCTGGTCAAGTCTTTACACTTTTTACTTGAATAAACACATTGAGAGGGAAGATGGGGAGAGGGGGGTTTCTCCCAGAAATGACTAATCAAAGCCAAATGCGTTGACTAGAAGGTTAGGACACGGAAGCAGCCCGCGGGAGCTTCTTCACCGACACCCATGCTCATGTAATCAATCTGGAGTTTTGTCAGAGGTGGGGTGACAACTTAAGCCAAGTTCTAGTCAATAGCACTTAGACTAACCCAAGTCTGTGGGAGAGCCTGATTTGGGTCCCCAGTTTCTGAGCTGTCAGGAAACCTGGTGTGCAGTTTCGGCTGTAGTGTGCACGTGCTGGGGTCGAATCACAAACCCGGAGCTCTGGGAGGAGAAGATACAGCCCTGGGACTCCCAAGCCACACCTTTGTTTTTGTCCTTTGTCAACAAGGATGGTTTACTTGGGTCTAAGCATTAGAGGTGAACTTTGAAAACTGGGTCCGTTCCAGTGTTCACAGGCCAGCCTGATATCTGAGCCTCCTAAACATTAAAAATACCTTTGATATTAATTCACCAGCTAGGAGAGAGTTGGTTATTTTTAGTCTTGGAGAGACCCTTACCCCAGTCTACCAGTACCACTGGTGCCATCCAGTTCAGGCAAGGAGCTATGACAAAGGTTAGCCACGAGCAGGAGGAGAGGAGTGACAAGCACCAGCAGTAGAGGACATAAATGAAGCATTAGGCTCTTGGGCCCCAGACAGCTCCTACCAAGTGGCAAGAAACTGGCCAGAGGATTTAAATGTAGAATCTGAATTGCCTCACAAGCCTGAAACTTCTGTTACGATGAAGTAGGGAGGCAGGAGGAACTGTACACACAGATATAGGTACTTCTCAGTGTAAATAAGTCAGCTGACCGAAATACTGAACTCAGAAACCTAGCTCATGTCACGGTCTTTATTTTAACCACAAACTGGCAGCAGTTTGCAGAGTGGCAGCCCGTTCATGAGCCATACTGTGGGTAGTAGGCCACACTTCTATCTTCTCAGGCACAGGCTTTGGAAGCTGGGACTTATTCCTCTCCTGCTCCCTAAAATCGACTAAGGCATTAAAACATTTGTTAAATGCAGAAAATGCAAACATAAGAAACACATCTATGAATGCAAAGAAAGCCACAATGGAATAAAGTTTCAAACACAATACTTTGGGGAACAAGAGGAAATGAGTGTCTTTAAAGTTTTCTCTAGCTTTATAGTTCAGAGGATAAATTCAACAAAGAACCTAAAAATACCGAAACCATGCTAGTTATTCCGACCCAGTTTCAGGTGGTTTGACTGTTGCTGTGCGGTGTCATCCAGCTGTACCACAGAATGAAACCCTGCTTGATCCCAGACCATTATCCTCACTCATTACATGTGAGCCCACTTTTGCAGCCACTGTGCTAATCCATCTAATTGAGGGAACTTCTTCTTTTTCACTGAGTATCGACTTTCATCAAACACCACACTCTTTCCCAGGGACGAGAGTCCCCTGGCTCTATGTCCAATGCACGCCGGCCAAAGCCTTTGGAGCTATCTTTCTGGTGAGCATTCGGACTGGACTTCTTCCCAAACAGATTTATGCCTTCTTCAGGCGCCTCTGGTACCATAACTCTCCTCCCATCTTTCTTACTCATTGCCCAGCTTTTATATGCAGATGAGGCCAATGAAAACACCATAGGCTAGTCCGTAAAGTGACATTTCTGCTCTTGAACACATTAAAGAAGTCTTCTTCAGATTTTCTCAATGCAATCTTGTTTGATTTCTTGACTGCTCTTTCCATAGCATTGATTGTATATCCAAGTATAGTAACATCAATCTTTTCTGTTTGTCATGATGATTGCTGGCCTCGTTGTGGATTTTTGTTTTATGTTGAAATGTAACCTATGCGATGTAATCCATACTTAAGGTTTCAGTCTTTTATCTTCACCAACAAGTCCTTCAATTCATTTGAGTCCAGCAAGCAAGATGGTGTCATCTGCACATGCTGTGAATAAGCCTTCCTCATACAACCCAGTTTCTTCCACATTTGGTCAGCATACAGATTGAACAAGTACGGTAAAAGGATACACCGCTGACACACACCTTGCCTGATGTTGTTAGACCCTTGTTCTGTTCTAACTGCTTCTTGTTCCACATACAGGTTCTGCTTGAGCACGGTGCTCTGGAATTCCCATCATTTGCGATGTTTTCTACACTTTGTCAAGTCTATAAAGCACATGCATATGTCTTGCTGATTTCCTCTTCTTTCAGCCAATTTCTATCTGACCTCAGCAATGATATCTTTCATTCCTCATCATCTTCTGAATCCACCTGGAATTTCGGCAGCTCCTCTTGATGTACTGCTGCAGCCATTTTTGAAGCATCTTCAGAAAATGTACTTAGTGTAATATTAATGATATTGTTTGATAATGCCCACATTCTGTTGGGTCACCTTTTTTTTGGAATGGGCACAAATATGGATCTCTTTCAGATGGCTGGCCAGTCAGCTTTCTTCCAAATTCCTTGGCATAGACTAGTGAGTACTTCCAGTCCTGCATCAGTTTATTGAAATATTTCAATGGGTATTCAATCAATTCCAGAAGCCTTCTTTTTCTACTAATGCATTCACAGGGCACCTTGGCCTTATTCCTTCATTTTCATCAGTTCTTAGTCATATGCCACTTCTTGAATTAGTTAAATGTCAAACCAATACACTTGGTACACTGACTATGTATTATTTCCATCTTCTTTGGATACTCCCTATTATCATTCAATATTTTGCCCATAGAATCTTTCAATATTTCAACTGAAGACTTGATATTTTTTAGTTCTTCCTTTTTGCCTTTCTAAATCCACGTTTTCGCATTTTACTAGAATACTTGCTCTATCTTTTCAAGATGCTCTTTGAAATAATCTCTTCCGCTCTTTTATTTCTTACATTTGATTTAGTCATTCTATGTTTAACAGCAAATTTCAGAGTCTCTTCTGACATACTCATTGGCTTTTTCTTTTCGAAAATTCATAAGTCAAAGTTTATCCCACTCAATAAGAGTAAGTTAAAATTATAGAAACCAACACTAACCTTCTATTTAACAATATATGGATGAAGAACTAAATTGTTTAAGAAAAATAATAAACTCCATGATTTAAAACATTACCTCCAGGAATACATATGGAAGCCATCTAAAAAGGGGGTGGAGGGAGGAAAGGGAAAAGAAAAAAAAAGATGTGTAATGGGGGAATAGGGAACTGACCCACCCACGGGGAGGATATTGTTTGTGTCTCCACAGGGAAAGAGGGACCAGATATAAAGCCATTCCCAGATGAATGCAGTGTGTCGGCAAGGAATGGGGAGCCAGTGGAGGGGCCTGAGGGCTCGCCCCCCCTACCAGTTATATGGACAACTGCCCCTCACCCCAGAAGAATTTAATTGAGAAGACGGCACTGAAGCTGCAGCTAGGGGATAGGGGCATGTCTGATCAGAGCAAATGGGAGCAAATGAAAGGGGAGGAAGAGAGTGGAACACATCCTGCCCCATTAGGCCTGGAGGATGATATCCCTGCTTGGAACAGCCAATGCACAGAGTGGACAATATGGCTGATCCCACTACGAGACACGCCATCCCTTGATGGCCCAGGGCCCTAAGGGGGACAACACTGGAGACTCAGTGTTGGGACTGGCCCAGACTGACCCTGTGACACCGAGGCAAACCACTAAAAGCATTTGGCAGAACAACTGTGTACTCCCTGAGGGAGTACAAAGGACAGACTCTGGGGCCAAAGCATGGTACCCCATTGGACCTGACTGAAGGACATGCCTAGAGATCAAAAATCAGACCTTGATCTATTTAAAGGTTTTTCTTTCTTTTTAAAATTTTTTCTTTTAATTAATTTATTCTTCTATGGGTCATTTGTTTCCTTTTTTGTTGTCATCGCTGTGTTTTCACTCATCGCCTACTTTTCTATGGCTTGATTTTTGGTGCATATTATTATCTCTACAGATCTATCTAGATAAGATAGACTGGATGAATAGTTTGGAGGAGAAAACAACGGGACCAATGGTTCTGGGGGGACATGGGAGAGGGAGAGAAGGGGGTTAAGGTGGTGGTGCTGACCAACCCAGGGACCGGGAAGCAACATGTGATCCAAAATCAGTGGTAAGGAGGGTGTGAGAGGCCTGGTAGGGATTCAGCAAGGTCAATTTAACGGAGAGAAATTACTGAAATCCAAATGAAGGCTGGGCATGATAGTGGGACAAGAGGCAGATAAAAGGAAATAGAGGAAAGAACTAGGTGACAAAGGGTATTTACAGCGAACTAAAGACTGGAATGTACATATGTAAATATATTTATATAAGAGTATGGGGAAACAGATCTATGTGCATATAGTTATAGATGTAGTATTAAGGCAGCAGATGGACATTGGGCCTCCACTCAAGCACTTACTCAATGCAAGAACATGTTGTCCTATTAAATTGGCATTCCAGGATGCACACCTTCCCAACACGATTGCTGAAGAAAACTGTGTGCATAATCAAATATGGTGAAGAAAGCTGATGGTGCCCGGTTATCAAAAGATATAGCGTCTGGGGTTTATCTTGAAGTTAAACAAGCGGCCATCTAGCTGAGAAGCATCAAAGGTCACATGGAAGAAACACACCAGCCTGTCTGACCACGAGGTGTAGAAGGGACCAGTTATCAGAAATCAAAGAACTAAAAATCGTATCACTGGGTGCCCACCTTCCTGATACGATCACTGAAGACAAACGTGTGCATAAGCAAATGTGGTGAAGAAAGCTGATGGTGCCCGTCTATCAAAAGATATAGCATCTGGGGTCTTGGAGGCTCAAAGATAAACAAGTGGCCATCTAGTTCAGAAGCAACAAAGTCCACATGGAAGAAACACAGCAGACTGTGTGGCCATAAGCTGTCGAAAGGATCAGGTATCATGCATCAAGGAATAAAAATCGTATCATTGTAAATGTGGGTGAGTGTAGAGTGGAGACTCAAAGCCCATTGGTAGCCAACCAGACACCCCCTTACTGAAGGGTTGTGGGGAGGAGATGAGCCATTCAAGGTTCAGGGTATCAACAATGAAACATATAACTTTCCTCTGGTTCTTAAATGCTTCCTCCTCTCCCCACTATCATGATCCCAATTCTACCTTACAAATCTGGCTAGACCAGAGGATGTACAATGGTACAGATAGCAACTGGAAACACAGGGAATCCAGGAGAGATGATTCCTTCAGGACCAGCGGTGAAAGTGGTGATGCCTGGAGGGTGGAGGGAATGTGGGGCAAAAAGGGGGAATTGATTATAAGAATCTACATATAGCCTCCTCCCTGGGGGATGGACAACAGAGAAGAGGGTGGGGGGAGACATCAGACAGTGTAACATGACAAAATAATAATAATTTATGAATTATGAAGGATTCATGAGGTAGAGGGAGTGGGGAGGTAGGGGGAAAATGAGCAGTCGATATTAAGGGCTCAAGTGGAAGGCAAATATTTTGAGAATGAGGATGGCAACAAATGTACATATGTGCTTGACACAATGGATGGATATATGGATTGTGATAAGAATTGTATGAGCCCCCAATAAAATAAATTAAAAAAAACATTACCACTAACTATCTAAAACTGCTTAAAGGCATCATTAGGAATAATTGCCAAACCCTCACTTGACGGGACACAACCATTTTGGTCCTCTGCCGCTCCGTTTCCCATATTATTCTCAAGCTTCTTTGTGGGGCTTGGCTTGCAGTTTCTGGATGTCTCCATCCTATCTTATTTGTTTAAGTTTTATTGGCACATAATCCACATATCATACAACTCAACATTTCAATCATATCAAGAAGAATTGTACAATCATAACTCCAATAATTTTTTGAACTTTTTTTTCATGGTAAACCACTTTAAAAATGAGTTGTGTAATCACCATCAGTTCTGGTGCTCCCTCCCCTCTCCCGCATCCTTTATGGCTCCTCCAACCCCTCACCCTCCCTATCCTACCTCCCACCCACATTGTCCTTTTCTATCTTTCCTGTCATTCCAAAGATTCTCTTACTTGTTTCTTATATGAAGTTCTTGATGTTCTCCCAATACTTCAGGGTCTCTTCAGTCATTAGTGTTCAGCATGTCAAATTTGATCCTGAGATGTTCTTGAAATTCAGGTAGGATATACTTAGGGTATTTTGGCTTGTGTGGACTTATTTTCATTTTCTTCACCTCAGTCTGACATTCATATCAAAAACTGATTCATTCCACAGCTGGCCTTTGGCCTTGTTGAAGCTAATGATATTGAACTTCTCCATCATCTCTTTCTAGAGAGCCTGTCAATTTGATCCCTGTGTATTATTCCATCTTGCAAGATTCATGTGTAAAGCCACTGTTTTTCTTATTGAAAAGAGTATTTGCAATGAAGAATCATTAGTCCTGCAAAATTCTATCATGAAATATTCAGCTTTGTTTCTTTCACCACGGCCTTTTCCAGCTACTGATCCTATATAAGGATCAGTATAAGGTAGCCTAGTGGTCAGTGCTAAACTCAAGGTCATCAGTTAAAAAATACCAGCAGCTTTGCAGGAGAAAGAGGAGGCTTTCTACTCTTGTAAAGAGTTACAGCCTCGGGAATCCTCAGGGGGCAGTTTACCCTGTCCTATAGGGTCACCATGAGTCAGAATTGACTTGTTGGTAGTGTGTCTGGTTTTTGTTTTAATCCGACTGATATTTCCAACTTTTGCATTCCAGTTCCTAGTAACTATCAAGGCATGTTGACTGCATGTGTGATCAATTTAAGAGAGTTGGTAGAATTCTTCAACTTCTTTGCCATTGGGTTTAGGGGTTGGTGTGTAAGTTTGAAAAGTTGTATTAACTTGACTTCCTTGTACCATATAGATGTCATCCTATCACAAACAACATTGCACTTCAATTTCAGGTGGTAGAACAGACTAACAATGAAGAGAATGGTTTCTTCCCCTACATATAAAACAATGAAAGTTTTCTAAGAGCTAGTGTCTCTGCAGTGAACTTATGCAATAGATTGCATTAGAAAATAGAACTTGTTGAGATGTTCATAACTCTTGATTTAAAAAAAAAAGTTTTCCAGAATATCCCAAGGATATTCATATTTGTATATCCCCTATAACATAGAGCAAAGGATTCAGTAAATACTTAATGATTTCCCAAGTGAATGGATGAATTAGTAAAGACTACTAATGATCCATAAGAAAATTGATTACAGTGTTTTGGTTAGACTACAAAATAAAACAAATCCATAGGAAAATGGTGGTTTATGTGCATCACAGGAGGAACCATCTGTCCCTAAAACCATAAATGTTAGCTGCCCAATTATTTTCATAGAAAATTTTCCCACTTCAATCTTTGTATTGATTTATTCAGAAGGCCATTTCTAGAACTTTCTAGAATGTAGCTCAGGACTTACCCGTTTATCTATCTCTCCATGCTGCAGCTGAACGAAGCGAGCACTGATAGCAGCTATGTAACTCTGTTGATTAGAGAATGCAACTCGCCCAGCTCCTTTTGGGTATTTTAGCTCAGGGTCAGTATCAATCCCAGCATAGCACACACCTCCATACAGCCGATCCATTATCATCGCTAGCTCCACTAAATAAGAAAGGAGCAAAGAGTGTATTGGAAATCAGAAAAAATATCTCTGGATCATTAAAGGGCTCGTCAAAAGCAGTTCATCTGTATCATTATAGTGAGCTCACTTCATTATAGTGAGCATCACATTTACTGCAACCAGTCATCCATCGGGTTGTTCTTTCAACTGTGAGCAGGAGCTCTGCTAGGTGTTTTACCTTTGTCCTCTTTCAATCTTCACAATAAGCTCATGAAAATGGTCATTTCCTGAGGAAACCGAGGCACTCAGAGATTGATTCATCTGTCCAAAGTCCTCGTTTAAGGCTGTTAAGTGATGTGGCTTGCCAACGCTACAACCTGGTTGGTGTATTAACTTAACACCTAACAGTGAAATGCTCAGGTTGAATAATTGTTTGAAGGTGGTATTCTTTATATAAAGTAGTTCAATTTATCATAAAGAAAAAAACAGGTAGACTCAGGTTTAGAGTCCCTTCTTATCTCCTTTCAAAGTCTGTTACCTTCCTCACACTCCAGCTGCTCATGGTTTTTTCATATATGAACTTGCAATAAGGATACATCCTCTCCTCTCCCCCATTCAATTTCATAGCCTTGACGTGCATTCGGGCTCACTTAATCCTTTTTTTCTCATTTGTCCCATTAGACCTGAGGTTGTGGATCTAATTTCTATATAAGTATTACTCAGAAAACATAATGTTCTACTGAGAACGACTATACTTTAAAAGCTCAGTAAAGAGCTACAGAGTAAACGAGGACATGGGAAACAAACCCTGCAAGCCTCAATACATGATCTATATTTAGTTATTTTTCAATAAATAATCTTTATGCCTGATTTTCTTTTTCATTGAGAATGATGATGATTAACATTATAAGAGGCTACTGCGATGAGACAATCCACACCTTGCATTAATTAATTAAATTAGCATCTAATTTAATCCTCAAAACAATTTTGCCAACTTGATATACTTATTATCCCATGCTGACAGATGAAGAAATAGAAAATTAGAGAAATTAAATAATTTGTCCAAGGTCACTCAACTCTCAGTTGGGAACAGAGCGTATGAATTCAAGCTCAGACACTTTGATCCCAAACTCCCCACTCCTAGATATAAACAGAAATGCTTACAGAGAATTTGGTTATAAAATCTGCATATTTCTTATGTGAATGAATACTGAAGTTTTTTTTTTGTTTGTTTGATCATACCAGCTCGTAGGGGTCGAGGAACACCACCAACAAATATAGTTTTTCGTGGATCCAGTGGCTGGGAACCATCCATCACAAAGTCACTGTCACTGAGATTCCAAGGCCGAATCTGCACCTAAACAGGGTGAAAACCAAAATGTATCATTCCCAATATCAACAATTATTGGGGGGAGGACTTAAAATTATTACAAAATAGTTTTCAAAGCAGCGATCATATCACTAGAATAATACGCTTGGTATAATTAGAAAAGATTTTTAAAATGGCTTCTGTACACTTTTATTCCATTTTACAGTGCAAACTTAATTGCCTATGAGACAGATCACTAAATCAGCATGTACTCCATTATCTTTAACTTAATTAGCAGTCAGACAGCTTATTTTCAGCTTCATCCTACCTAATTCCCCAACATACCTGTAATTTAAATTAAGCATGGTATTGGCTGCAGTCAGTAGGCCAGTTGTTGACTTTTGGCCACCCCATGCCTAGTGCTAGGTAAACTAAGACAGTGTGCCCAGTCAGTATTATATCTGGGCAATGAAAACCTTTCGAGACACTAACACATCTGTTGCCTACTGTAAAAATCATTTCAATTTTGCTATTTTTAATAGTTAACTTTACGATAAACATTCCACTGCATCTATTGGCAACCAATCAAAAATCATGTACCTTATTTTCAACTGTTTTCCATTTATTATTATTACAAACGTCTACACCAAAGACGATGAGTTGACATCAGGGCCTCCCCAGTTTGCACACAAAGTCCCAGACCAGAAATCTCAAATTCAAATATCTATAGTTTGGGCATGGCAGAGAACATAAACAAGTAAAGTACTCTGGTCTAGCCCGACTCAAGAACACAAAGAGGAGCTCCACAGTGATCACTACTGGAAATGGGGTGCACTGATGGCCCCCTTTTGCATTTTAGCTAACCAGTAGGTGCTGAGTTGCAGTAGGTTGTTGACTTGCCAGATTTGTCAAAACAGGCCACTTGCTGATCTAACCAAAGGCATATTTGATGATGAACTCCCCTCACTATTCAGAAACGCTCAGCATTAGATGTACCTTCACGTGTATACAGAGCCCTGGGGGCATAGTGGTTGTGCATCAGGCTGCTAACCACAAGATCAGCAGTTTGATACTACCAGCTGCTGCTCGGGAGAAAGATTAGGCTTGCTTCTCCCATAAAGAGTTGCAGTTTCAGAAACCCACTGAGGGAATTCCACCCTGTGTTATTGGGCCACTATGAGTTGGTATCGACTCAATGGTAGTAAGTTTAGTTTGAGTTTTGGAATGCATGTACATATATATTGCTTTCTATTTTGGAATGATGCCATATCCGAGAAATTAAGGATCATCCTGGGTAAAATTTGGATCAAACAAAGGGCAGAGAAAGAAAGAAAGACTCACATACTTATGTACATATCTATGATTTGGATTCTATTATTCAGAGGAAATTCAGCCACTTTATCAAATATATTACCAAGTTAGGTCTTTCAATAGGAAAATTTTACCTGTATTTTAAAAATTATCTTTTAATTCACCAAATCGTCAAAGTCAAAATAGTACATACAAATATGCAGAATGCCAGTATCAGGTGCTCATAACAACAAAGTTTAATACATTTTTATCTGAATTTTACTTACAAGCATGTCACTTAAGTATACCTGGCAGGTCAAGAAATTATGGGTTTTTTAAACAGGGTGTATTGGACAGGGTTCTCTAGAGAGACAAACCAGATTGCTAGTAATTATATATAAATATATTTATAAAGATACATATGTATTTCAAGAAATAAACTGTTAAATAATATACAGATAGATAATACAAGAAATTAACAGTTAAATTATAAAGCAGTGAGATACTAGCAGTCCTTCAAGTTTTGAGAGCTGCCAGGTGCCAGTCCCCTTCTGTAGAGAGAGCTGGGCTATATATACCCAGGCAGCAAACAGCAAGGCAGGTCACCAACTGTCATCAACTGTCGGTCCCCAGCTCCAGAGATGAACATTCCAATCGTGTGGGCTTAAAGGGACCTCAACTTACAGCGACACATCCACAGGCTAGGCATCCCACAGGTAGTGTACCCCTTTAAACTGAGGCACAGAACAACCAAGGAGAGGCTCACCAAACCATTTATCCCTCTGCCCTTCAGTTAATCTACTGGTGTTTATCGGCCAGGCTGGCACAATAAACTATAGCACAGGGTAAGTGAATAAAGGCGAAACCAAGAAACTATTTTCATTTTCATGCCAGATTACACTTACTGGTTTATCCTTGATAGTCGGACTGGATACGCACAGGTAGAGTTTTCCATCTTCTTCAATACATGCATCAATAAGAGCCTGGACAGAGCTTTCATCTTGAAACAGCAGGAATGCATAACCTGAAATAAAAAAAGAGGAAGGGGAGTTTTTATGCTTTTGTTTTGTTTTTATTTTTGGTAAAACTCTTCAGGAGATAGGAAACAAGAACTAGAACTGATGAAGAAAAAAGAATAGGAAAATTAATAACAACAAAATCCCTTTTTAATCATCTAGTTATATTAACATGTAGTTAATTTTGATAGTATGTTGAAGTGCCTTTTAAAGTGAAATTAAATTTGAATTAAAGTAGAAAGGTAGACATTTTAAAGCGGCACACAGGTAATTTTGTTTGACAAAATCTAGAGATTAAGCATTTCTTTTTAGGTCATAAGTACATAAGGCCATAAGAACGTGCATATTGAATCTTAAGAATTACCTTTGGGGGGGGGGGGAGGTGGAAAGGCCGTTAAAAAAAAAAAGAATTACCTTTAGGAGGGAAATAGGATTTGCTCTCTGCTTTATGGGGCCAATCCACAATCAAAGGACCAAAGCGACGAAAACTAGCTGTGATCTCATCTAGTGAACAACAGAGCAGAAAAGGAGATTTAATTATTTTAAAGATAGAAGCAGGCTTTTTGAAAGTTCTATTATTTTCAAGAACAGGACAAAAACTCCTGTATCTCCTTCCTTTAGATTCTACATTACTCAGCTACAAACATATTGTAGATTAGCTCCTTCACTCTTCTTCCTTCCTCATATCCACCCACCATCCATCCATCTTTTGCTGACATGACACCCATTTGCCCCAAACTGAAAGGTCTGCAACTATTTAAAGGATGGTTCCTCTGCTATAGGCCATCACAGAACCCTTCTAGTCAGGCAATCTGCAGTGATGTCATGCTGCTGTTGCCCACCATCCAACTGATTGCAACTCATAGGAACCCTATGGAATCTTCAGAGGATTTACTTAGTATTTCCAAAGCTGTAATCGTCGCAGAAAAAGACCTCCGTGTCTTTCTCCCAGAGCACAGGAGGTTAGAATTTCTGACAGCAAAATGCTCAACCACTGTACCATAAGGGGTCCTTGAGTAGAATAACACACGCTTTGTTTAAGCTTCCAACAGTTGCACCAATGTCTCTGTACCCTTTCTGATCCAGAAGCCTATCCACAAGGCATTTAGTTGTTACGTTCCTGGGACATCAGTCTTTTTCCATTTGGAATAGTTCCTGGCCCTTTTCTGTCTTTCTGTCTCATAGTAACCCAACAGAGGATTTCTGAGTCTAAAAATCCTTACGAGAACAGATAGCCTCATTGCTTTCTTATAGAGTGACTGGTGGGTTTGAATCAACAACCTTGCAGCCCAATACCTACAGCACTACCAGGAATCTTTTTGCTTGGAGATAAAGCCCTGGAAAGCTGGGAGTGAGCCTCTGACCACTGAACCCTGTGGCTTTGCTCATTTTTAATTTTCTTAAAGGTCAGAGCTTCTGTGTCGCATCACACAGTAAATCAGGCCATCTTTCCTTTCCTGGCAAAAGTTATAATTCTGTTCTCATGAATGCTAACTAACCTTGCCTTGGAAAAGCCCTTTATGAACCAGTACAGCTTCCACATTAAACTGTATCATCCCCCTATTGCCAGGCTCCCCCAAGCTAAACAGTGCTAGAGAAGCAGATAATGTAGCAGAAGAGATGTTGATTTTGTTTCATGATCTGAGAGAAATGGAAACAGTTGAACCAAAATGGAATTTGACTGTTTTCCTCTTTCCATCCCTCATTCCCACCCTTTCAGTTCTTATCTACATATGCTTACTTATTTGTTTCCAGAATCTCTTACACGTTTGTTTTTTATAGCCTACTCATTAGTTGTCTAAATATGTAATGCAGCATAATTTGTATCATATAAAATTTTAAAACTATCCTCAGACCTTACCTTCCCCAGTAGATTCCAATATACTAGTATCAAGGGCAGTAGGCTAGCAACAGGAAATAGCTTACAGGTGGTGGGAGGAAGAGGTGGGGGGGTTGTATAGAGACAGAATTGACGTGAAGGCAGTGGGTAACTCCAGGCAAAGCAGCCCTGGTAGTGCAGTGGTTAAGCACGTAGCTGCTAACCAAAGGGTATGCAAATGAAACCCACCCACTGCTCCCCAGGGGAAAGATGTGGCAATCTACTTCTGTAGAGATTGTGTTGCTGCTGATTAGTGCCATCAAGTTGACTCTGGTTCTTTTTTTTTTTTAATTTATTTTATTTATTTATTTTTTTAATGATAACTCCGTCCCTGGGTGGGCACGAACCGACTCTGGTTCTTAACAACTGAGTTCATGAGCGGGCTTCAAAAAGTTCACAGACACATGGATGTAAAAGATAATGCAAATGTCCCATGAACTTTTTTTATGTTCCCTTGTGTGTACAACAGAACAACAGGTGCTATTCCATCTTCACAATCATTCCTATGTTTGAGCCCATTTTTACAGCCTCTGTGTCACTCCAGGCTTGGAAACCCTAGAGTATGCCATTCTACTGTGTCCTACAGAGTCACTGTACATACATAGGAATCAAGTGGTATCACCGGGAAGTTTGTACTTGAGGGAAGGAGGTATGTGCTCAGAGGTTCATTACCACCTGCACCGTCTCCATGATTAAGGGGAAGCTTTCTATCAAGTATTCCAGGAGACAGCTGTTCTTGCTGCCCTGATTGCTTGAATTGTTCAAGTTCTTCCTAAGGTACTAACTCACATCTTTGTGTTATGGATATAAAGTTTTCTGGATTTTAAGTAATCTGTCTCTGACTATGTTTTCTCTAAAACCTTGTGATTGTTCGTGCACAATTCTGCAGAATACCATATTTACACAAATGCATATTTCATATATAATAGAAAGGCTTATATACCCAAATTGCCACCGACTTACTAACGTACTTGGTAGTCAGAAAAAAAGCAGTTAACTATCACAAAACAAAGCAACCCCACACCACCAGCACCACCACCACCACCTTGTGCCACATATTATTGGATTCTGACTCACTGCAATTCTTTGGGACAGAGTAGAAAGGTCCCATAAGATGTCCAAGGCTGAGATCGTTATCGAAGCAGACTGCCACATCTTTCTACTGTGGAGCTGCTGGTGAGTTTAAACCTCAGAAACCAATGTTCAAACCCAGTGCCACCAGGGCACAATATCCACTTTTAAGATTGCTAAATAATTTTTGGAAAGGAGGCACTATCTAAGCCAGAGTACAAATTTATCTATCCAAGGTCAGATAAAATACCCTCATTTCCTCTTTTTATATGCAAACAGACCATTTACTCAAAGATTTTACTTTAAAGGATCAAAGAATCTAGATGCCACATTAGTAAATTGAAGATCACAACCAAGGAAGAAGGCAACAGTCATGGAGCTGTCAAGAGCAGCCAAGAGGTGACCATGACAGAAACCCCAGACAAAAGTTCTGCTGTGTCAGGGCAGGATAGAGAGTGATTCCATCTAGCCTGAAATTTCAGCTGGACTTCCAATAGGACATTTTGAAGTGGCTAAAAAATCCTGGATTTACTCCAATTTTGGTCTTTTTAAAAGCCTTTTTTTGTCTCAACCTTCCAAAAGATTGATCATCTTAGGAAAAACAGAGTAGCTCAATACGCTTGCTCTCCATCTAGATGGGACATGATTAAAACAGGCTGCATTACTGACCCTTACATATTTTTAAAAAATTGCTGCATTTCTATTTCCATTGTAAAAGCCAATAGAAAAGAAATGAGACGGGGGGGGGACACACACACACACACACACACACACACAAACAGGGGGTTATTTACCATTGCTACAAAGTCACTTGAATTTCTCTAAATGCTAGCTCTCCAAATGAACAGAATATTTCTGAACAACCAGTCCTCTAAATCTTTGACTGACTTGGCTCCCTCTGAATATTTGGGAGGCTTGGTGGTAGAGAGATTTCACACTGGGTCAGCATTTTAAACCTACCAGCCGCAGGGGAAAGCAGTGGCGACCTGCTTCTGTAAGGAGCACAGCTTTGACAGTCCTGCAGGGTGGGTCCAGTCTGTCCTAAAGGGCGATTCTGACGTGGAGTAAACTCAATAGCACTATTTGTGTTGTGGAAGGTTTTCATTTCTTTCCCTCCATATTTAGGTCTTACTCAGCAATAATATCCCTTCCTCAGAGGCTTCCCTTAACCACCCCAACTAAGAAGACTCCCTGAGGCTTTTATGGCAGAGCTAAGTTTCCTTTTCCACAACTTACTCTGGTAGTTTTTTGCAATGTTTACACATTTTTTCCCCTGCCTTCCCTTACTAGAATGGAAACTTTGGGGGTGCAGGGCTTGCTGTCAAGTGTACCATGGTGCGTGAACTCAGGAGTAGTGTGTGACATTTGGAAGGTATATAAATATTTGATGGGCAAAAAAGGCTGCAAATGATTTACCTCTTAAGAGTTCCTTTCTTGTGGTAAAACATAGGCTCTGTTTTTCCAAAGTTGACATCTAATCTAGAATTTTAAACTTTTAAAAACAATAATGCTTTGATGGAACACTCCATCAAACAAAGGTAGGACGGAAACAGAAAAACACATAACACGAATCTGACCAATGAAGCCAGCCCCCACAGACAAGGCTATGGGTTCACATCCATAGACTCTTTGTGACACTTTCCCAAGCAAGAGTACTGCTTTTCAGGTAGTTCAGTTATTTACTTCGGCTGGAGCCCACAGTTCTGCTTCCCTTCCTTCAGTGAACTGGTTTGATGTGCTATGATACAAAGAGGAACCCTGGTGGGGCGGTGAGCTGTGCGTTGGGCAGGAGTTTGAAACCACCACCAGCTGCATGAGACGAAGACGAGGCTCCTTTCTGCTCCTGTCAAAATTTATGTCCTTGGGCACCTGTAGGGGCAGTTCTCCTCTTTCGTATACAGTCACTGTGAGTTGGAATCAACTTAATGGCAGTGAGTTTTGGAAGAAGACAATGGAGCCATGCGGTCAAGACTGAATAGCTGGTAAGATTCTTATGAAAACGACAGCAACCAGTCTGTCTGGTGACTATGTGCCACCCACATAAATAGCATACCTTCATCAATGTCAGGAGGCAATCCGCCCACAAACACTTTGCGAGAATATCGTTCCACTCTTTCCCCGTTCTGGTGAGTGAAGCAATGAGGGGATCCCAGGCCACTATGAAGAGGTTGATCCCCACGGCCATCATCCAAGAATCCATCTTCCATTGGAAAAAGTGATGACTGACCTGGAGCAAAAAGCAGGAAGAAAAAAAAGCTAACAGAAAATGGTCCTGGGCATTGATTATCATACACAAGAAATGAGGAAACTGCATGTACAATAAACTGGCTGCTTTGATTTTTCTCACTAAATAATCAGCAGGTCCACTTAGATATGTTCTTGAATTCCGATCACCTTCAAGTCTCGACTGAGTCATAAAGGAAGCACATGTTTAAAATAAAGGGCTCCTCAAATGTCCCACTGGACTCTAGAAACATCAGCAAGGTGAGATGCAAGTACAGTAGGGAAGAGCACTCTTGGAAGCAGTTGGCAGCAGACTAGACTGCCTTGGCAGGGCCTATGGCCATTGGCAACCTAGACATGTACACTAACCATGACATTTGGCTATAAGCCAGCAGATAATTTTAATTTCTTTAAAAGATTAAGTAATATAGTCTGCATAATTTCCTGCAAGAACATACTTAAAATGAACAAGTCAACTTTTTAAAGTGAACATGTATCTTAATTTACTTGGGTTTTGGGTTTGTTTCTTAATGAGCTATAAGCAAAGCTCATTAAATGCTGCTTTCTAATATCATTGTCTTAAAGAATCTAAGATTCTTAGGCATGCTTAAGACATATTTCTTTTAGTTAAATAACTACTAGCTTACTAACGGATCTAATTCTAAACTCTTGTTACAGAATTTGCTGCTTGAAAATTATATGAGCAGAAATGACCAGATATGCCAATGGCCATATCTGACAGTAAAAATATGAACTTTCAAGTCATAAGCAAGACACAGAACTACAACTAAATGCAGAACCTCTCCAAGCACTGTTTTACCCCTTTTTCAAGCTGAAAATTTACTCTGGGTACTATGTAAGGAATTGATGCCTAGATTCTTCTAGAAATGCACCCTAGTGTTCTTTGCATTCCGATGGCGTTTTGTGGCCACCATCTTCCTTCAAGCTACCACTGCCAAATAAAAATACACAATATGGTAATATTTGATATAATAACTTCACAAGTTCAAGAGTTACAGAATGAAGATGTCCCCGAAATAACTATAATATTGGAAGTTATTTCTGGAAAGGACTTCTAAACTCATATTTTAGAGCTGAGCTATTTAACTAACTTCTTGTAAAAAGGCAGAAATCAGGTTCAATTGTATACCTGTAGGAAATGATTCTTTAAAATTATATAAAATGTCTACGTCCCCACCCCAAATGTTTGATTTTTATCAGATTAGTCTTTTCTTTAGCCCATCTCATTTGAAACTAAGGCATTATGCTTGCTAGTGAAAGAGTAGAACCATACTATTCAAGTAAAACCGAATCGCTAAGATAATGAGGTTATTTTGAGATTAGTGTGTTTCCTTTTTTAAATGATTTTTAATTCTTTCCTAAAAAATTGCCTTTAATGAAGGAGAAAAAGGGAATCAATTATTTGGATGTAAATAATTTATGTTTATAAAACAGTACAGATAAATTATTTTAACTCAAATTTAAATTCTATCATTGTGATCATTTCTGCAGCGCTCATTAGCTCCATCAAATTAGAATGTCTAAAATGTTCACTATACCCTATAAACTATGTATGGATCAAAGCGATATCGTCTCCTAGACAAGGGTTAGAAAGAAAATGATCAAGCTTGGGTTCTTTCCAAATACAACTAATACATTCACAAATTAGAAACAATAATGTTACCTCTCCTTCGCCCATAAGTCCTTGCTGCATGTCAATGAAAAAGAAAACAACTTTTCAAACATTGTCAAATGAATCAATTCTGGTTTTACCTACCAGCTTTTTAAATTGAAAGAAAAAAAAAAGGCTTTATTTCTCACTAGTAAATGTCTCACAGCCACTAGATCTGGATGAATGAATGGTGAAAATTTAATACATTATTTTAATTCTTCACTATATTGAACCCTATTTGTTTTAAAGGAAGTCCTTGCTTGTATCAAGGTCCAGATTATTAAGAAATTAACATAGCATATAACAGTACCTAAACCAACTACTACTTTATTGATTTTATTTACGCTAACAACTGCCTGCTTCTAGATTTCTTGATACTTAACTCATAACTTTTTATTGCACGTAATAATATACAGAAAGTATATAGTATTTCTTGATTAATCCCTAATAAAAGGAAAATCTTAACATTTGGGATTTTTAGACAATTTATAAATGTCCTTTAGCCCACAGTGTGGGGAAAATCCAGCCCTCCGCCCATATAAAGCTTGTGAAAGCATCAATACCAGCTAACATCATATGCCAAAAAGCAGCAGTTCCGATCATCCCATTAGGGGTGAGTTAATTAAAATGCTTCACCAGTATGGCCCCCAAATGATGTTGAAAATATCCAAATGACCTTCGGCAGAAAAAAGGTTCTCCAGCCTTGTGGTTTCTTATCCTTCATGCAATGAGATCAAAATGCCTCAAATGTAGAAAAAGAAAATGTTTGGGGTTTTATGGTCAAGGTGACTGTAGCCAAGGAGAGAAGGGTCATTAATAATCCAGTATAGTCCTCAAAACATGGGGATTTTCAGTATGAACTTTAAATTCGGCAATGTTTAAGAAAATGTCACTCCTGAAGCAAGCTGACACAAGGTAAGTTTGTCCAAACATCTCAATACTACTCAGCAAAAACGGATCATATGCCTGAGCTTGCTAAGCACTATGGATAAATATGATATGACCCTAACTCAAGAAACTTGACAGTCACAGAAGCAACATACAGACAATCCAACATGCCTATTGCTGAAACGCTAGCAGAAGTAGGGGAGAAGCAATTGGTTCAGATGTAAGGAGCAGAGAGAGTAGGTGTGGCAGCTGAGATGGAGAAGAGTATTCTAGGCCTGACAATCCCACACACAGGTGCTGCAATGTTAGGGAAAGAAGCCTAGAACAGAAGGGGGTGGAGTCCGTGGGGAGATCTGCATGGCGATGCATGATGCTGAAACAGAGGGCTGGAATAGGTTTCTCAATCAACAGGTGTAGTGCCTTCTTATTTGTGTTGGTCAGGGCTTTAATGCTTAAGTTTTTAGGTGAATAAATGTAACTTAAAAGTACCATGTGAGTATTTTCCAAAATGAATATAGGATTCATGACAAAATATATTCACATCATTACTAGGTATATACCAGATTTCACTAAAGTGCTTAAGCAAATGAATTAAAACATTAAGCATCCCTAGGCAGTTAGGTTTTCATATAAATACGTCTTACATTTGGGGTGGAAGGGGTATTTTCTGATTTAGTCTGACAGACGTTAGAAAGGATTGTAAAAGCTATGCCGATTCTCCTCATATAATTGCTTCAAACACAAGGAAGTTTGGGGAAACAAATGTTCTCTCAATCTAAAAAGCTGATTGATGTCACTTCGGTTTGTGAAAAAAAAAAAAAACAAACAAAAAATTCAGATATATGAAAAATAGTGGGCTTCTAAAAGATACAAGATAAACACAAAAGTTCTCATAACTTCCATTAACCCAGAGATAAAGTTTTAGAAACAATACAGGCTATTGGTCCAAAATAAATTTACCCCCAATCTTCAAATGCACACTTTCAAACTTTGATTTTGTTCTTCAAAATTAACCTACATAGCATAAAAACATTACTGGAAAGATTCTGATATTAAAGTGAGAACACCATTTAAAGTTTTTTACAACCTGAGTGGAATTAAGACTATATGAAGGTGATTCAAAAAGCGCATGAATAAATGGAGTTTAAATAATGGAATTTCCCTTTGGACTTTGTGGAGTCCCTTCACAATTATACAGCATTTATAACTATAAAAGCTACCTGATCAAATGGGAAAGTTAATGTAAATTAATACCCAAAAACATCACAAAAATGACATTCTGGAGCACATAACTTCAGGATGTTAATTTTTACAAAATCTGATTATATACAATGCTCCTCAGATCATATTTCTTTCATGTAAATTTTGACAACAACATACAGAAAACTACACAAACCCTGCATGTGCCACTGAGTGAATTTTTCCAGAAATAAGATTTAAGTGAACTTTAACAGACTACAAGGTGCCACTTAATCCTAAATGTGAAAGCCATACCCTGATCTCAACGCTTTCAAATCACACTTGGCCCAACACAGCATGATGAAATACTTGTGACACACAGCCTTTCCGGAGGAAAATGTCAGCTTTCCAATCTCATGACTTTCAAGTGTTGCTTATTATTTAATGTTGGAGGATGTGGAACATGACAAGGAAGTGGTAAGAAAAAAACTTTTTTAAAATGTTAAAAAAAAAATTAAGTCTACATTTTTGTAAATTTCCTAGCTAGGTCCAGTGAAATACTTCATTTATCTTATTAAAGGATCTTTTTCATGCTTCTTACAATATTTATACTACTCAAAAAGAAACAGAATATCCATCATAGTGATACAATCACAAATGAAGTACCAGGATGTAGCAGCTGTTCCTGTGCTGTACTTGTATGTGGTGCCTAGGTGTGCAGTGTAAGACCACTCCTGTGTCCTTTTCAAAAATAATAAAACGTAACTAGGTACGTAGGTAATATGTGAATATAGTATCCCCTAGAAACAACCACAAGAACCTTTTGAGACGAGGGCCTGGGAATGGGAAATGAGGGTGGTGTTCCTTTCTTGTTTTATTCCTTTCTGTACTATTAAATTGACCATGATTATATGTACTATGTTGAAGAAACCTTTTTGATAGTAAACCAAATAATGTATTAAAGAAAAAGTATCCTTTTCAATGACAGCAGCAAATACAATTTTACACAGAATAGGACTTTGGACCATGAGGGTAAACTATTGTTCGGTTTTAGTAGGAAAGGAAAGAAGTGACAGATTCAGGCTCTCCATCTACCTGTACCTCTTAATGTGTCCCCATGCTGGGATGGCAGATGGCTCTATTTGGGGGAGGGGCTCAGACGTCTCTCCACTAAACGTGACTAGCTAAATAGATACAGATAGGTACACAGAGAACATACAAACTGGTAAATTGGCCAAGTTAGATTAATATAAATGAAAGCCTGGAAGCTAACAGGAGTTGTTAACAAAAATATAAAGATACAGAACACAATTATTATAAAGATCAAGACATAAAATTTAACAAAGATGTAAAGGATGGTTTTGAATAATTTTATATATCAACACCAAATTCAAGGGACTCGCTGTCAAAAACTTTATTTATATTATTTACTAGCTATAATTTCCTACTTCACAGTTTAACATTAATTTGCACTGATAAGATAAAGACGTGAGACTACTATTTGTAAGGTGCCTCCTTGAAAACTAAGGATTGGACATCATGAATCCTCAACTACCTCAGTCATAAAAATGGGAGCCACCTATGTCTTTAGATGTGTCTGTGTTCAATAAAGCTTGCTCTCCCTTTCTCCATGTAAAGCTCACGTGCATATCCTTTTCGGTTGGTCTTCAACAGAGATAGTCTTGGCTTGTCATGTGTACAGCGTGCATATTTCATCATTTATACTTAAGGAGAGGATCACACGCTCTTCATTACACCGTCCAGAAGTAACTAGAGTCATATTTTGTAATTTTCAGTATACAACTATCATCTATATTTCTCTTGGTTAAAATGATACTCTGCTTTTGGTAGATTTCTGCTGGCCTTAAGCAAACACGTTCCTTCCTTTCATTCCAAAGAACTATAATTAGGAGATGTTCAGTGCTAACCTTTCAAAGATCTCTTACTAATCTCCTTGGGGACAAAGGAATATTTAGTTGGTGCATCTAAGTGCACAGGCATCCTTGGAGGAAATAAAATGCACGCAAGACTCTGTTCAAACTTAATCTCTGTGCCTCTCTCGGTAACTGTCCCTGCCACGAGGCTCATTTTTGCTAAGGGCTAAAGGAGTGGAATGAAAGGTTAAAAAAGCATGATATACAAGCACCTTTATATAGAAGTGGTGATGGTGGTGGCTCTATATTCTTTTTTTCTTAGCTAAAAACAGTGCTTCAAGCTGGGTAACAAGAAAATCAATCTTTCAGTTGGATGTCTATCTCAGAGCTAGGCTAAGACACACCAGAGGGGCTTGACCCAGCGTGACCTGTGCTTGTCATTAAGCACTCCCTCTAAAAGTTACCCTGAGCTGAGAATTAAGTTTCAGGCTTGCTTTTCATAACCAGAAAGTAGGTATTATAATTGAATTCCCATTTCCTAAAATGTATTAGTCAAAGGCACTCCACTGGAAGCTAAGAAGGTTGTTTTTAAATACATCTAATATCCAAAAACCTTATACAGGGACACCGAGTCAAAAAAGACTCGTATGGTAGTCGGTTTGGGTTTCTGTTTTCTTATTTTAATCTTAATAATTGGAGCCCTGGTAGTAATGTGGGCTGAGGCACTGGACTGCTAACAGAAAGGTGGGAGGCTGGAACCCATCATTTACTGGATAAGAGAAGACGAGGCACGCTGCTTCTGTACAGATTCAAAGGCTTGGGAATCTTCTGGAGAAGTTCTACTCTTGTCCTGTAGGCTCACTATGGGTCAGAATTGACTTGATGGCAGTGGTTGGGTTTTGGCTTTAAAAAAATTTCTTAGTAATGGGCAAAGTATGTTTAACCACAGACAATTTCTACAAATTCACCTAATCCCTTGTTTGTGAGTTTTATTCTTTTCCTTGCAAGTCTAAAGCACTAACATTCCTACTGGGGAAAAAAGTGACTTTCTTGAACAATGTTATCTTGGATTACTATGTGCCTAGTGCCAAGCTGTGATCTGCATACATTGACTCTTCATCCAAACACTATGAGACAGGTCCAAGCAAAGCCTTCTGGTCAAGTGGGGCCAAGTGACTTTTTCAAGGTCGTCCAGCTACTACAGATAGTGACAAAGATTTGAACCCACATTTTACATAAACCCAGAATCCATCTTTAAACAAGCAGTTATCTTTGTGAGGAGTTAACTAAATTCACATGGAAGAAGCAACCAGCCTGTGTGATTCAAGGATTGTAAATAATATAATACAATCCAAATTAGAAAGAGGGAATGGTAGCAGAGTTTAAATTGTAGACACTCAGTTTGCAGAAGGCTTTGGATAACAGTGGATGATGATGGTTCAAAATCCATTTTCAAGGTGCACACATAGATTCAGCTTCCAGTGCATTCTCTTTGACCATAGCTGAGGGGTGTGAACAGCCTTGTTCCCAGCGAGTATCGTAGAGACGATTATAGTCTAGTTTGCTTAAATGTAACATTCTATTTGATCCCCCTTTTGACCCATTTAAAAGCTGTATCAGTTGAGAGAGAGCGAGAGTGAGAGAGAAAGAGAGAGCAGAGAGAGAAATACACAAGAATTAAGCCTCAGGGAAATCCCCTCTGACCATGGACCAGGGATGGGAACAGCCTTGCTACCATGCAGTGTCCACTGGAAAGTGGACTGTGGCAGATGCAGTCAGGTTAAAATTTAACACCTTGTCATTGGATCTCCTGTATGATCCATTTAAATTTGCTCTATTTTTAATATTTTCTTTCTTTTCAATTGAAGTTTTTCTCTTTTATTTTGTATGTTACTAGCTTTTTTGTTTCTCTGCTTTTGCGTGTGTTCTGGTACAGCATATAAAATTGGATTAGGTGACTTGAGAGAGGCTGTAACTGGATTAATAGCTGGTTTCTATGGCAAGGGATGTTGGGGAGAGGGGGAGATCTAATAACAAGGAGTATAAGAACGAAGAAAATATTCTAAAATTGATTGTGGTAATGATTTCACAACTTTTCTTGATATAACTGAACTACTGAATACTGGATACGTGGATTATGTCCTAATAAAACTGTTTAAAATAACAGACCCCAGAATCAAAGCTACTGCCCGTTTTGTTCTGTATATCTTTGTCAAAAAGTATAAACCCAAAATAAAGGCCCAAAGGCAACTTAAAAATAAATGATGAGAGTGATAACTTTTTAATTAAATCATTTAAGGGTTGGTTATTAGAGGAAATTTGTAATTAATGAACATAGTATATTACCAGGAAAACCAAAATAAAGGGACAAAACTAGAAATTATATTCTTAAAGAAATTACATTAATATGTAGCATATTTGAGAATTCCATTTCAATGAGAAATAGTTATTCACACATTATCTCTAAATAATACCGTATATACTCAAGTATAAGTCAACCCGAATGTCAGTCAAGGCACCTAATTTTACCGCAAAAACTGCATTAAAAATGTGCTGAAAAACTCAGCTTATACATGAGTATATATAGTAGTCTTTTACTCTTGAATCATATAGAGAACTGCTGAACTGGGTTGAATCAAGAGATAACACTTAAAAAAATAGGCTAGGAATTCTCACCCATTTTGGGTTTCTTTGTCTTAACCTTCCAATGTTAATAGATACTATATAGAAGTTTATGCACTAATACAGTCCCTGGCCAATAGTAACATGTACTCAATAAATTCTCCTTGAATAAACAATGTTCAAAATTTAGCTTAGTTTTCATTAAACATGTAACTCATTGACAGTAGATTTTCAATATGGCTTCCAAAAACTGAGCGAAAGTTAAAAACAAAGCACTAAGATTTATTATGGAAATGATACACCCCAGAAAATATTTTATATATGACTTGGGAAAAATGGGTAATGCCCATACCCAAGTCTCTTAATAGATCCAAGTATCTCAAGAAACTATCTCAATATCACTCTTCCCTTACCTTGCTTTGTTAGGTCATAATTATTAAGTAACATTCTGCTACAATCTGGACTTTACTACGAGACTGTCTATCAGTCAGATCTAGATGCGGTCTGCCTAAAGCTTGATCTTTTATTATAGATGAGTGAGCTGGCATCTAGCTCCAGTTGGTTGGTTATTAAGAACTATCAAGTCTAACAAAATCAAATGTTGGGGGTCGTGCTAGGCTGAATGCCAGGCCCGAGACCTGGGACGGTCAAACCCATCTATATTCCAGGGTCTTGTACACTCAAAGAGCAAGTTTCTCCTCTCTGACATCTCTTTTTCTTCTCCGTCTTCATCTTACTCAGGGTGCTCACCTCTGTCAGTCCTCAGTACCAGTTGCCATGGGCAGACTCCAACTCTGAGGTGCCAGGCTAGAACTGTGTTCTACTGGGGTTTCAAGGACTCTTTTTTTTTTTTTTTAAAAGCAGATTCTCAGGCTTATCTTTCAACATGACTTTGGGTATATTTGAACTTTTAATTTTTCACTTAGTATCTGAGGGCATTTGGCATCTGTACGACTAATGGAATTCTATAATAAACCATGTCTATATATGTAATTGTAAAATCCTTCTAGTTCCCTTCTAGAGTTTATGAACTAGTAAACTTTCAAAATATAAGTACTGTGTGTGTAGGCCTACATTTTTGCCATCAAAAAGCAATATATTCATAAAAGAAAGGATACTGGGAAAGAGAAAGGATAATCCCTTAATAATGGGCAACTTAAAAAAATAAATTTGTCTTTAAAACCAAAAAAATAAAGTGTTTACTTTTCTCTACAAAAAAGTATGAGCCCCCCAGTGACAACTGACCCGAGTCAAAGAAAGGTCAATCATTTTGCCTAAAATCACACTGTGGATCCCTAAACCTTGATTCACAGCAGAGGGTAAAGTGAAACCTCCTATTCTGATCCTGATGCCACTTTGGTATTTTGACTATTATGTACATTATACTGAAATATTATATTGTGATATTATTCTGGCTTCTGATAAATGAGTGAGGTTTTTATACACTGTATGGTCTTTTGATGATCTGATGCACCCACCCAAACAACTCTCATCATTCAAATCTGTTTTTTTCATTGTTCCTGGCATAAGGATGTTTGTTTATAGAGTACAGAGATTCCCAGCACTCACCACAAGAATATCCAGTCAGGAAAGTAATTTTTAATTTTGTTTGATATGTACTATGGATAAGAAATGGCACTTTTTCAATTAGTATTTGCTTTGTTTGAAGGATGGTGAGGATAATTTAGTCAAGAATACTTCTTAAGAGGTAGGAGGAGTTAAGGTGAGTTTTAGCAAATAAACACTGATCTGAAATACACATTCAGCAGTAAATAAGTAAAGAAGAAGCAAGACCTCTATAATGCACCCCCCCACCACCAAAAGCACTTGGTAATTCTCTAGTTGCTTATCTCAGTAGAGTAATGCCCAAATTATGCTTACTTCAGCATAATATACACACAAACAGAACTCAGAAGCATGTCAGTCACATTTCGCCTGGCTAAGGAGAATTTACTGATGGCAATGTGAAGGCCGGCGACACTTAATTTTCCTCATTCTCCTCAGACAGCAAACAAATAGTGAATGACCGTGTCCTTTACAATGTCAAGTGCTGCGGTCTCTGGCTGCTTTTTTTGGGTTTAGATCTGATTACTCTCCCTTTCTCCTGGAACATTTTTCCAACTACATGGATGCAGTGTTTTTTTATTGACATTTCAAAGGTCACTCTACCGAAGCTAATGTTAGCTAAAGATATTCTTCACGAGCATTTATAGGATTCTCACTGCTACCAATTTGGAACGGAAATCAGCTGGCTCTCCAATCTTTAAAAAAGTATCTGCCATTTTGGAGGAAAACAATTATTCTTAAAATAGCTGGTAGATTACTAGCAACTTGCAATTATCATCAGAGAAGAAACTAATGTCATTGTTCAATGTGCTGAACCACAACTATTGTATGTGTGTTTTCTCACCGGCTATTTTTTTTTCTTCCAGTTTTGTGAACTTCACTAGGGTAAATCAATTATCACTTACCATTAATAAGCAGAGAGCTATCGGATCCTGGATATGAATAGTTTAGACGACCTGAAGGTAAAAGAAGGCCGTTACTAAAATTTTTTTTTCAGAAATGGTTTAAATGTATTCAATAACAGCTGAATTGGTTGTTTTTAGTAGGCAAGGTATAAACTGTACTTCGGGATTATAACTTGGCTGTGCTAATGAACAAATGGTCATATCAATCAGCATGTCTGCAGCTACTCAATGAGGGAATGTTTGAATATTCCTCGTATTTACCTATTTGATCAGTCTAATTTCCAAATCCCTTTTAAGTAATTTTCCAAATGCTATTATGTTCTCATACCAACTCATTATGTACAATATTTCCTTTTTGGCTCATAAGTGAGATTTTTTAAAGTTGTACAGTCTTGTGCCACTTTAAAAAAAGTAATCATAGTAACAATATAAGCTGTAACATTTTTCTATGTGATCCAAACATATGCCTACACACATGACACACTGATAGTTTTAAACACTCATCTAGGGGAATAAGCTGATAAGGTAAAGAAAGCATTGCACGGTCCTTAGCCCTGAGGGGCATTCCAGAACACAAGAGGCACACAATAAATGCTCCTTTACTTCAGATTCTCAAGTGCTTCAACATTGGATGGTATCCAAGCTTTCCACCAAAAAATGAATTTCAGAAGTACAAAAAGTTTCAGATCTTCCAAATTGGTAGCCACAATTAACGGTGTATATATGGGACCAGGATCGACCCACTTTGAAGAAATTAAAGTACAGAACTACATTTTTGTTTTGAAAGAGCATCTACATGAATGTTAAGGTATCTAGACAATAAATCAGTACTAAGTGCATACCATGTACCTAGTTCTTGACTATGTTATAGTAATCAGTATGGCCCTCAATAAATCTCACTCACCTAGATAATGTAAAGGGGTTTAGTTACTGATTATCTACCACAATTCAGCGTTTCTTAAACCAAGAATAGTGTGAGGATTGGGGGCACTGATGGTTCAGGAGTAGAATGATTGACTTCCATGCTGGACGCTCAGGTTCAATTCCCCATCAATGCACTTCAAGCATAGCCACCATCCACCCATCTGTCAGTGTTACTGTGATGCTGAACAGATAATAGCAGTGTTTCAAGCCTAAGATGGACAAAGTAGAAAGGCTTGGAGATCTCCTTCTGAAAAAGCAGCCAACAAAAATACCATGGATCACAATGGACAGACGTTGCTATGCATGGACCCTACCAGTAGGAGGCCACCTAACGAAATCAACTATGTGTGAGAATGTCAACATGACTTGGAACAGCAAACATTGAGGGGAAAGCAGTCTCCAGAACTCCAGCTCCTCAAAGGCAAATCAAACTCTGAAAGGTTATAAAAAGTATAAGCAGAAGGTCTCTCATGCCTCAAGGTTGAGAAAGCTTTCCTAGAAGTCTGCATGACTCCACCTAGCTCAACTGGGGACTGGAGATAATGTATGGTCCTATGAAGTCAATTGCCACATCACAGAACTCTTTACAGAAGTATCCTTGAATGGCTGAAATTCCTGCTTCTTTGAAAGAGTTGCCACATACGTGAACCGAGGCCATGGAAAAAACTGTTCTCTATTAGAAGCAGCCTTGATTAATCCAAAATGTGAAGTCTAATATGAAACAAAGTTTAAGCTTGTTATTTTCCCACAATTTAAAACCAAACAAAACGATAAGACTACACATGGGGGAAAGAAAGTAAACACTACTTTTTATATTTCAATTATTTTCCTTTAAAAATGTGTACACTATTGAGCACTAATATATGCAGACAAAGATCTAAATCCAGTGAATCCATCTGAAGTGCTTTAAATACAAGCCTGGGTCCTATGACTAGTCAGGTTTATATATATATATATATATATATATATATATATATATATATATATATATATACAGATTGGGATGTTCGCAGAACATGACTTAATTGTCAAAAACAGGGGAAGTAGGAGTTCTTCTGAAATCTTAACTCAACAACAAAGTAGTTGGCTATCTGGATGGAACATATATATGCATTGAATAGGAATACCCTCTAGTCGATGAACTAATAGAGTTCACATGAAAACTTTGATCCCACATCAACTTGTATTCATTAGAAAATATATTTTAAAAGATGATGTAATAAATAAAATATTTAATTACATTAACTGGAGTTAAGAATTAGGAGGATATGCTATCATTTCTAGAAAGAGATTTTAATTTTCTAATGAAACCACTCCATTTTATATGAACCATAACGTCTCTTTCTTGCTGTCAAGGAAGGATAATTAAAAAATGGGTACCAGAGGGCAATGAATGTACAGATGTGCTTTACACAATTGATGTATGTATGGATTGTGATAAGAGTTGTATGAGCCCCTAATAAAATGATTAAGAAATAAAAAAAAACCAGGAACTCAAAATCCAATTAGCAAACTGGCTAGCCCAGTTTAACAAGTGAGGTTAAATCTTATCAGAGCGATAGATTCAGAGTATGTGCAGCACGCCTGAGTCTCTTACAGCAGTGACTCTTGCAATGAAAAGAAAAATGCACTCAGGGCATCTCTCCTGGATAACACCTATCACTCTCTTTTTGGAACTCTCCTGAAAGCTTTCCTTCTAAGAGCCCTGGGAAAAATCTTTCACATTCTCCTTGTATGCCTCTCATTTTCATTCTAATAGCCCCACAGAAGCTCATTTGCCAGGGCCATTTGCCATTCTGCTTTTCTTATTCCATGGTTAGCTTGCTTCTGAAATGGTGGCCTCATTTATATCCCTAGTGAAAAATATTTTTCAAATGTTTCTCTCCTCCAGGGTTCACCTTTTTCCATGACATCCAGTCCCAGAGGGAAACTTATAAAAATGATAATAACTCACCAAATTTTATTTCTAACTATATGGAGCAACTGCTAACCTTCTTACATAGCCATTTATTTCGGCCTCACTTTCTCTTGTACATTATGGCCCACCCTCGATGGACTAGAACTTCTTTACTAGGCTCCGAGAGTTTCCAGTTTAGGCAGCAAGTATGCAGTCAATGAGTTTATTCCACTGAATCAAAGACATAAGGATTTCATAGAGGAGTAATGTGCAATAAAATAGATACCAGAATGTAAATCTAATCCAGTACTGTGCTGTTTGTTCCGCTGGTTGATTTTTTGCTAATTCATCTATTGATACATGTCCAACTGAATCCCTCAAGGGAAAAGGATGACATTAGTATCTCAGGCAAGTAGATCTATTTTATGAGGACAATCCAATCTTTGAGGGCTCTTGGTATTGATTTGTGTTATAAATATAAAGAAATGCTGCATGTTTAGCAGGCTTAATCCTCAGGGAGGCTAGAGCAGGAGAAGCTGTCCTCTCTGGAGGCCAGCTGTGGCATTTGGAGCCAGAGGCCTGGCATGCATCACCCAGCAGGCATAGGCTATATTTGGGGACATGACTCAACCTAGCCAAATATAGGCAACTGATACATACAGTGTGACTCTAGTAATTTGTAGATTACCAAATTCTAAGACCTGGAAAGGATCCATACTCCAACCAGGCAATTTTATGCTAAGCATTTGGGAGTTGGCAACAGCCAGTATTTATTAATGACTGAATTGGTGGCAAGAGGGGAGGTGAGCCAAAGGATAGTATGTACTATCGTATTCATCTAAGGCACTAACTGAAGCTACCTTGTCAGAGATGAAAAGCGAAAACTCTAGAAGGAAATATTCCAATATATTAGCTATGTGTGTATATATTATGTTCATAATCAAATGAAAGTTTTTTTTAAAAAGCTATATAGATTTTATTGTAGCTAATGACCCAGAAGGAAATGCTACAATGAATATTGCTATTTCAAACACAAGCACTACGAAGTATCAGTGTTCTACAGTGCTTAGACTTCATGCCATGACCTCTTTCAGAATCAAGCCATCGTTTTTGTTGACATGGGATAGACCAAAGAATGATAATAGGGACAACTCTGTAGAGTTGTCTCAAACAAAACCATGTAGTCCCATGTAGAGATAAAACTCAACGCATTGCCATTGATTCTATTCTGATTCATAATGACTCTATAGTGCAGAGTAGAGCTGTCCTGTGGGTTTCCCAGACTGTCAATCTTTATAGGAGCAGAGAATTCATCCAGCTCCCACTGAGTGGCTGGTAGGTCCAAATGCAGACCTTGTAGTTAGCAGCTCAACATGAAGCCCCCTATGACATCAGAGCTCCTTATATAGAGATAAGTGGCAATAGATTTGAAGTTAAATTTTATTTGACAGACTCAAGTTATAAAATTTTAAATATTACAAAGAGGGGGAGGTGGATTCTTTGGTGACCACCATTAAAAATTCTAACTGGGAAAAGATGAGTATGTGCTTAAGTCCACTGCTAAGAGAGAGGAATGATTTGTATACATAATACTTGCAAGTACACACACATAAGCATACATTTGTGGCTTTTGTGTAACTGCTCCTCCTCTCTCTGCTTCTGCTGTTATACAGCTATTTCAGAGCTATACTTCTATATGTCATCTTTCAAAAGAGCTTCCTCCTGCCTCTCCAGCTACTATTTTACCAACAAGGCCAGACACTTGGAGCAAGATGGCACTGTTGAGGACCTGGACAGCATATTAATTCTAAACAAAACCAAACTTAAAACCACTGAGTGAATTCTCACTCCCAGTGACCCTATAGGACAGAGTACAACTGCTCCTCTGGGTTTCTAAGATTGTAACTCTTTACAGGAGTAGAAAGCTTCATCTCTCTCCTACTGAGGGGCTGGTGGTTTTGAACTGCTGACACTTGAGATTAGCAACCCAACTCATAACCACTGTGCCAACCAGGGCTCCAACTGTATAACTAGGCTCAAGACACAGCTTCTGAATAATAATAGTATACTTATTTAATTACAGTCTGCTTATCAATATAATATACTAAAAATGTGTTCAATATGTCCTTTCATTCAATTATATAAACATTTATTCTGTTGACCTAAAATATAATTACCCAAATCAAATTTTACTTCCAGACGGTGACTTGACAAAACAAAACAAATCCTAACCAAATTCACTCTTTTTGCATTGATTCTGCCTCATATTGACCCTACAGGGCAGAGAAGAATTGTCCCATAGGGTTTCCAAAGCTGAACATTTTCCAAAAGCACAATGCTTCATCTTTCTTTGATGGAGTGGCTGATGGGTTTGAGCCCTTGATCTTTTAGTTAGTAGTCAAGCACTTTAACCACACCACCAAGGTTCAACTTGACCGACTTCTAGTAAAAACATTTCCAAGCAAAAACCACAAGCATGGAACAAGCAAAGGTTGTCATCAACTAGAGAAGCTTGCCACTCGCCTCTCCTCCTCCCAAAGAGCCATTTAAAGTCATTAAACACACACACACACACACACACACACACACACCACATACCACCCCCTCTCCCTGGGGCAATATAGTCTTCAGTTTAAAAGCCAAGACTTTAATGAATCTTTGCATTCATGACCTTGTCAATTTCTTGCCCCACCCCCATTTCCTATCAGTTCTGGGGCATAGTGATTACAGGTTAGACTAACCATAAAGTCAGCAGTTTGAAACCACTAGCTGCTTCACAGACAAACAATGAGGCTGTGTACTTCTGTAAAGAGGTGCAATATTGGAAAGGGCAGTTCTACCCTGTCCTATAAGGTTGCTGTGAGTGAGAATTGACTTGATGAAAGGGAGTTTGTTTGCTTTTAATCAGGTTCTTCAGAACTCCTGACTGGTAACTTACTTTTACAGAATTCTTACTTTTTTATTTGGAATGCTCCTCCTTCTCTTTGTTCCCCACTCCCCATCTTATGACTCAAGACTCTATAACCATGTTTTTCCTAGGTCAATTCCCTCTTTAGCATTGCACATTCTGTGGGAAGCCTGCTCTAACTCAAGCCACTCAATACCTCTTGCTTAGATAACTCTCTATTCCCAAAGACATTGCTTATACTTACTACACCCCATTTAAACTGGCCATTTCTAAACTATCACTCCTTCTAGGGCAACAAGTTCTTAGAGATAACACCTATCTCTAAGAATGCAAATAGGATATATTCCTACTGATTGAGAGGGGTCTTCCATAAAGGAAAGGTGGCGATGGCTGTAACCCAGAGCAGGTGCAACGTGGCAAGATCTAAAAGCTTCTAAGGATTGCAGGCAGAGTGTCGTACTCCAGAGACTGCAGGAGAGAAAAGTGCTCCATAAACAGCTGTTGAATGAATGAAGGATGCAGAGGTCGCTGATGGTAGCCTGTCTGCCACGACAGCTGCAGTGACAAGGGCAGGAGGAGTCAGACCAAGCAAAAATCTTGAGACCTAGGTCAAATCACTTGGCTTCTCAGAACTGTAAGAAAGCAAGAGAAAGTGTCCATTCATGCCAAGTGGCTGTTGTGAGAATATTTGCAGAAAACTGTCTGAGTCGGCAATAGTTGCTCAATTAAGATCAACCCATCTTCCTGCTCCCATCCCTCTTCCCTCAGACTGTAAGTTAAGGATAACCTACACTTTTCCGCTTGTGAGAAAAAGGAAGAGGGAAGATTGCTTTGGGCCAACCAAGTTCCACACTGGAACCCTGGAGGAGGGGGCGGCAATCTGAGGGATAGTGAACTGCAAAGAATGAGAGTTTTATTGTTATGTCCTTTGGATATTACTCTGATAGAGAGATGACAGAAAGAAAAAAAAAACAAAAAAAAAACACCAAATCCTTTACCTTTATAATAGATACACTGGCAATTTTCTATTAGTTTTTTAAAAGTAAAATCAAAACAAAACAAAAAACTCTTGAAAATCCAACTTATTTTTTTCCTTCTAATGTTACCAAGGATACTTCTTTTGTATCCCACACTCAAATTTAATGTTTTAATTGTGAGATGATAGTCAGAAAGGATTGTAACTGTGACAAAACTAACATTTATCTCTAAGAAAGTAAATAGGATATGTTCCTACTGATGGGGGAGGGTCTTCCATAAAGGAAAGGTGGAGATGAGCAGGTGCAAAGTGGCAAGATCTAAAAGCTTCTAAGGATTTCAGGCAGAAGGAATATCTTGAGGAAAGAAGAAGAAAGGGGAAAAAAAGGAGCAAGGAGCTGATCCAATTAAGGAATTCAAAAGATTTCCTACTGCCAGTCAAGCTAACAAGAAGCCAGCAAGCAGGAAGGCTATTTGTGTCCCTGCCAGCCGCCTTCCCACTCTGGATGCTGCACTTAGAGGCCAGACCGCAACGCGACAACTTGCTTTACGAGGACGTTGTGAGACCAGTGATTAAGGAGGTTTCTAAGCTTTAGAAAATGAGGCCGTTTTTGTCCAACTGAAATCAGCCAAAGTCACTTTAAAAAAAACTGAACATAATGGAAAGAAAAGTGGGGGGGAAAACCAGACCTATCGATCATAGAAAAAAAATTTTGAGTTATCCAGGGGAAAAGGGAAGTTCAGGTAGTAAATTAAAATTCTACCTACAAAGATGATCGATAAAAGCATGTGTTCTAAGAGGCACATTTTTAAAGAGCTAGCACATAAGCATAAATAATTCTGAAACTGATCCCAAGGTAAAAATGATTTTGAGAAATGACTTTCTGTAGTAATATGAGTATAAAAGAAAATCATGACAAACAAATTAAATCCCTAGAGACCATGGACAAATGACCAAAAAAAACCCTTTAGAATTAAAACATTTGAAGAGAAACACATCTTAAAAAAGATCTGACATCAACAGATTCAAGTAGAAAGATAATGTTTTGAAAATGATGACAATATATGTACAAGTTCACTTGATATGATTGATTGATGGATTGCTATAGTATCTATAAGAGTTCCCAACAAAATGTTAAAAAGAATCAAAGATCTTTCACCGGCTGACTATAGAAACCAAAAAGAGGAGTGATTTGTTCACTGATAGCTAATATATTGAAGAGTACTACTCCTATGCTGATGAAACATCACCCTTAAAACTGGTTATTATTAGACACCGAGTCTAGAACAGCGACTCCACTTGACAGAACAGAACTCCCCATAAGGTTTTCTTGGGTGTTGTAGCGATGGTTATCCAGATGCAGGCCTTATTCCCTTGGAACCATCTGAACTGCCTTTGGGTTAGCAAGTAAGAACGTAACCATTATATCAACTTGGCCACTTGAAAACTGTTACTTAAATCACAAACCCCAAAGCATCATTAACTTCATAGCTAGTTTTCTGCATACATATCTATCATCAACTCTAACCACTTAATATAAATTCTTACGACTTATTTGAACCTTAATGAAGTGTGTACATTAATTTCTTGTTGATCTATTTATTATATCACCTTGTCTACTTCTCACAAGTCCCAGCTACTACTTTCTGCTATCATCTCATTTTTCAGATGTTAAAATAAAATAATAAACAGGCTGTTTAGAAGATATCAGCTAATTTGGAAGATAAGCTGCATGAGGCCAGGGGTCTTTGCTTTTACTCCCTAGCATCTGCCAGCACTCTAAAAATTGTGCCCAGCACACAGTAGATGCTACATCTTTATTTCTTGTATGAATAATTTCAAAATGCTTTAGAATTTCCGTACATCTCAGTGGGGGCCCAAGTGGCAAAGTGCTTACAAGTTGAGTTGTGATCTAAAAGGTCAGCAGTTTGAAATTACCAGTTGCTCTGCAGGAGAAAGATGGAACTATATAATCCCATAAAGAGCTACCATAAAGAAACGCACCAGGGGAGTTCTGACCTATCGTATAGGGTCACTATGAGTTGGTATTGATTCAATGGCAGAGAATGAGAAAGTGGATCTGAAAGTACAGGGTAGAAGTGGGAGGCAGAGAAGCACATTGTAATCACTTGGCTAATACACAAGCTTAGGTCCCAAGACAGACTTAATGAATCAGAAAAAGGGAGCGAACAAGTCAGCTCGGAAAAGTGCTTTCGGGGATTCTATTTTGCCCTCTGCACTCTAACAAGAGACTCTCTTCAACAGGAAAGTAGGTGGTATAAGATCTGACTATTTTACAAAGATTAGAATGATAAAATAGAGATTTCAAATTCTATACTCAGTCTCCTGGATAGAAATTAAGATATTTGACCATCTACTGTCTATCAAAAGCATCTTAACAAAGCAGAATATGTTCAAATTATGACAAGTGCATTCCCCTGAAAGGCTCACAATTAATAGCTAAGCTATTAAGCCAGTAGGCTGAGCCTGTCTGGACCATCTATGTACCAGCCAGCAGAGTGACTTTAAAAAGTTCCTGCATCTCCCTGATATATAAAAGGTTAATTGAAATAGAAATGGTCTCACAAGGACGTGTCCTTTTTCTTGGAACTGGTTAGTAAGACTGCCTTCTCTAAGGATCATGTCCAGGTTTACTTTACAGGGAAAAAATGTAATCTATCATTGTAGTGGAGAATAAGGAACTGGCTAAATTTCTGAGGACTAAGAGTTAGGATTAATCAAAAGCCAGTTCCTATGAGGTACAAGACAGACATACCTCCACTCTCCAATTTCACTGTTTTTGATACTAACCGCTCCCCAGCCCCATTCCACAAGACTCTACTTCTTAGTGGGGTTCAATAATTCAGTGCAATACTAAAAGAATTCGAAAACAGCACTTTTAACAGAGATAACTCAGAATAAGATACAATAGAGGCCACACAACTCATGAGAGAATCACCTTCATCAGTCAGGTCAGCTACCAATCCAGGCAGCTCCCTCCTTGGCTCTGCAACTGCATTTCTCAGCTCTGAATGGCCTGTCCCTCTGCCTCAGGCTTCCCGAGTGGTGGCCTTTCTGCTGCTACCTGCCCTCCTAGCAGCAGCTTTCTGTTGTCACCATTGGCTCTGCTGCTGGGCTCCTCTTCCAGACCTATCACGGCTAGCTCTCTGCCAATGGGCCCCTTGCCAGAAGTGTTCCAGCTCTTGACCTATTCTTTTAGGCTGATCCTCACAAAAACCCCAGGTCTGAAATAATGTGCTCCAGGCTCTTCTTGGTCTTGACGTTCTCACCTCACATCTTCTATCTCTCTTTAAAGAACTACGTGGGGGCTGGCCACTTACATAAGCAAACTCCTTGTTAATTTCAAGGCCTGGCCTGGCCTGGCCAGCAGGACCACAAACCAATTAGTCCTCTTCGTGCACCACAATCTTAAGATGGTGAATTTTTCAAGCCAATATTTGAATAGCGCATTGACCAATTCCTTGCAATATTATGGCCCACCCAGCCATTATAAGCCCATGGGAAGTCAATCCACTCACAGGTCTTGTGCAAAAGGACAAAGGAGGGGCGTCTTTGCTGGACACAACCACCATCTGGGGTAGAAACCACCCTGAGAAGCTTTTCCAAGTGGCTTCTCCAAAGAAGACGGGCAAAAGTAGCAATTCCTCAGAACATTAAGGGGAAACGAGCTCCTACAGATTTTTTTCAAAAAAACCTGGGTAAAAAGATCACATCAAAGACCTCATTTAACCACCATCACCAAATGCGTCCTTCAGTCTACAGCTGCTTGATAGGTGGAATGGATGCAAGTGTCGGTGGAAATGGAGCACAGGCATGCCTGATGTGAGGGCACTTCATTCTAGTGTGCTCTACAGACACTGCCTTTCTGACCAATGGAAGGTCCGTGGCAACCCAGTGTGGAGCAAGGCTATCAGCACCGCTTTCCCGCAGCATGTGCTCACTTCCTGTCTCAGTGCCACTTTCTGGTCACTCTCACAAAACTTCGAACCCTTGCATAATGGTACTGTACACTTAATAGACAGCAGGACAGTGCAAACATAAGATTTACACGCACTGAGAAAGAACAACAAAAAGGTGTGTGAATCGCTTTATTGCTGTGGTCTGGTACTATACTTGCAACACCTCCAAGGGCTGGCTGCATGAGAGGAAGCCAAAATGTAAGATAATTACATGCCACTGAGGCTTAGAGATGGCTGTAGTACCTGTTTCTCCTTCCTAACAAGTGCTGCCATGTTACCCAACTCCATTAGCTGCCCTTGCTCCCTGGCATAAGGCAGGGTGGAACCTACCGGCCCACATTCCTCACCCTGCCTGACAAGGGAAAAAAGATGGTTTTGGATGCCAGAGATGAAGCTCCAAACTGTTCTGGGTAAAGATGACAAGTTGGGTTTTGTAGGTGCCCTGCCCAGTCCTCTTTGACCTCTTCCTTCTCATTTCTTATATTAAATTGTATTTCACACTATGTCATGTTTTTACAATAATGAAGAATGTTCTAATTACAGGAGCCCAGACAAACTAAGAAGACATTCTCTAGTTGCATGATATTTTATATTGTTAGAAACTCCTTTGGCCCCAAATTAGAGGTTCACTCCATGATAACTGCATAGTCCATATACTCCCACTCAAGAACAAGGGTCAAACAACACAAGCTCAATAACAAAAGGCCACTGTGGTTTCAGCAATACCTTCACATGTATTTTAATGACATGACCTCACCATCCACATATTTTGGAAGATAATCATGCATAGTAAGTGACATTGCTCTCATCTAACTGGAATGCTTGGTCACTAAAGGAGTCACAGGCCTCTTCCAAGAAATCTCCAGGCTGAAGAGGCCCAGAGTCCACAGTGAGCAATGAAACATTTTGCAAGACCATGTTTAAACAACTGCTTCTAGGCTTACCTGCTGAAAGAAAGATGTGTTCTGGAAGTCCACCTTCACTCGACTGAGTAAATATGATTGTGCTCTAGTCATTTTCCTTTACAAAGTAGTCATTACTAAATACTATCACACTCCGACTCACATGATATCCAGGTACTACATTCAGCCATTAAACTAGATAGACTTTTAATTTTGTCATTTAGGAATGTGAATGTCCCGAGATATTCTATAGAACAATTTAAAAATCATGAAATGTACCCTCAGTTTATAAGTGAGAAAACGGTGGTAAAGAAAAACATGGCCAGCCTGCCACCACATATCTTCCAGTGACAGAGTCAGGTGAAACACAGTCTAAAGGTTTCTCTCGCTTTCATTTCTTAACATTTGGGAAAGTCTTTGGTGTGCTAAGAGTCCCAGGGTGGTACGAATGTTAACACTCAATAGGTATCTGAATTGTTTGGCAGGTTGGAGGCTGAAGTCCAACCCTACTGGACCCTGCAAAGAAAGAACTGGTGATTTCCAAACTTACAGAGCACAGTTCTACTCATATGGGTCACTGTGAGTTAAGATTCAATGCCCCCAAACAGGGGGTGGTATAGTAAGCTGGTTATTGACAATACAGCCATCAAGTGACTTTTCAAGCAACTGAAGGAGCACTGGAGGTCAATGGTTATGTGCTTCGCTGCTAACCAAAAGGAGGGTAGTTTGAGAAAAGACCTGGTGACCTCCTACAGTAAAGTATTGAAAACCCCATGAACCAGTTCTACTCTGTCACACTGGGGGCTACAGTCAAAGTCAACTCCACACGACACAATATTTCATCAGCCCTGCCAGACATTTATGGTTCAGAATATATTACAGGAAACACTTATATTCAGTAGAAGTTAAATTGGTTTTGTAACCTCTTTATGTCTCAACGAATCATGGTTGCTCTGTGTCCTTTATTACTAGCTTCTAAAGAATGAAAAATCTCCTAATTGGTTGAATTTTCCTCTTCTTTCCCAACTGGCAGACCCAACTGGATTCCAAAGAGATTATATAACCTCCTTACCTCCAGAGTTCCACCAATGTTCTTAATTGACTGGTTACCAAGTAATAGGTGGAATAAAACAAAGCCTTGCTTTTAGAACTCAGTGTATTGGTATGGGACTGAACTGAAAAGCCAGACTATTAAACTGAACAATGAGGCTGAGAGGCAGCCTAGCCATCTCAGTTTCTGATTAAAAGTGTAACCAGATTAGAACTAATTACAAAATACTCATTTGAACCGCCGACCAGCAGCACATTTCTCTTTTGTCCCTCTTTTCACAAATCAGGCATATACCGCTAACAAATGAAGCAACTGTATATGATGTTCAGGTAGAAATTCCATGCATATCAGGAAGTAATCATCTTGTGGTAAACTGTGCAACTGCTTCCTTCCTGTTGTTAAATGGCATGCAAAGACCATCGTGGACATTTTTTATGACAGCCATGAATCAAGTGGTGTTGCTTCCCCTTTCCCCACAGTCAGCAGAGGATAAAGTTATGCAACAGGATCAAGGAAAGCCTTAAAACTTTCAAAGACAACTCCCTATTTTAATACTTCATCATCAAAGGGACATTTACTAAGCATATATTAGTGCATACAGCTGTCCTAGGAGCAGTGAGAAAACGAGATCGCTAAAGTCACCTCTGGAATTTGACAGTAAGGCAGAAAGAAGAGAAATAGACAAACAAGTAAAGGGAACTGACATTATCAATAGGTGCATAATGTATTAATTGGGATGCAGAACATGTGGAAAATAGATCTCTGAAATGTTCTGAGCCTCCTTTCATTCTTTCAGAAGAGGATCCTAATATTCATCATCGACAAAGTTCCTGGTAAGCCTGAAAATTTTACTATTTAAATGCCATTCCAATTTCATTTCCAAATGAAGACTAGTAAGAGTTTTCTCTAGTCACAATGTAAAATGGATATTTTCGAAACTGCAAAGATAAGTCCTTGCTAATTTGTTATCTGATTACTGATCTAAATCCTGATCTCTGATTTATGTCTAAATGTCTAATTACTACATCTTGTGTATTCCTAAGAAGCCCTGGTGGCATCGTGGGCTTCACATTGGGCTGTTAACCACAAGGTCAGCAGTTCAAAACCACCAGCCAGTTCCTCTTGAGAATGGTGAATATTTCTGCTCTTGTAAAGATTTATACCGTTGGAAACCCATGGGGGCTGTTCTTCCCTGTCCTATGGGTTGTAATTGACTGGACAGCAGTGATAGCTGAGTGCATTCCTTAACAACCTCTGCCCTGAACCCGAACCCATATCCAAACATAAGTAAGTCATCACAGCCATAAAGCAAGCAAGTCTTAATACAACTTAAAAGAACATTTTAAGAGAATCTTTCAAAGAAATGCTTAGGAGTTTTAACTTACAAATCCCATAATTCCATGCCTTTCCCCTCCCTCCCCTATGCCCTCTACCTCCACCTTGCCTCATGCCCAGGTAAAAGCAGAGTTACAACCAACTTTTACAATCTATGGGTTCAAAAGAAGATTCTCTGTGCTCAGTCTTCAGCATTAACTTAAAGTGACTGCTTTTAGGGAAACACAATCATGGATGGCATAAGATAAATTATCCCTTGGGGACAACTGGGTACATGATTTTGAGTACCAATAAAAATGAGCATCAAGTAGTTCCTGATGAGTGTGAGGAAGCTGGAGGGCATGTTATGTAAACAGAGCTGAGCAGGATCTGGAAGCTCATCAACTACCAGTTCAGAGGCCAGAATAAAAGTTTCAACCCAAGCCCATGATCCCATCAAAACCACCCTGCTGGTTTCCCTTCTAGGTACTCCTGTCCTTCTCTCCCCTGCCCTTCCTTAACACAAACAACAACAGCAACAACCATCAATCAGAGCCTAATCTGAGTGATTCACATTTTCAAGCTCTGCCTAAAGGTGGGGGGGGGGGGGCTGCCGGAGGACTCCAACCAATTCTGACCAAAAGCAAAGCAGAAAGAAGACATCATGACATAGGTTCCAAATTAGGGCTACACTTTGAGCCAGGAACACAAAGACCATCATACCACAGTCCTTTGTCTTTGCCTTTCACCCTCACAAAAGAAGTTACCTCTGCACAGAAGCCCAGGTCCCACCATTCAGCATCATTAAGCACAGTTTGCAAGGGAGGAAGACTGTTTAGGATGTTCCACCTTGGCAGTCTGGGAAGGTGGCGAACAGGGGGAGGAGACACTCGCCCAGTTTCTAAACTGCCACACCTACAGTTCACTGTAACCCACTCTTCACAATATTCTTAGCTGTGTACTTTACTCCATTATTCATGAAGCTTCCAGAAGGAAGGTAACTTTCCGCTCTTGAGACACCTTGGCTCCCTCCCCCTTGTATGCAGCTTTGAATTGCTTGGTACCATCCAAACAGAGCCAGCAGGAACCACCAGATTCTGGAAAGCTCCTCCTGCCTGGCAGGGTGCAGCTGCCTGGCTGGCTCTGAATCCTATGGGCAGACTGGTAATACTCAAAGATCCAGCAATCAGCCAGAAGACATTCAATACCACGTAATAGTCATTTACTGGGGAGAAGAAATTTGATTATGCCCCCAAGTAAAATTAGCTAGTTTGCATTATCCATTTCTTCTTTATGGTACCTTATGCCATGCCCCATTAAATGGCCCTGACAGAAAATTGTCCATCCTGTAAACAAGCTGTGGTAAGAGCAGAGAGAGGGTCAGTGGGGGCAGGCTGAGAGCTAGGTATACAAGTGCTTTCTCAAAATGCCAAAGGCAAAGCCATTTAACTGGAAAAAAGGCTAAATATTATAAGAAGGGATACCCTATACCCAAACACAGTTTTAAATAAATGTTCTAATTTTAGAGTAACAGAAGCTATTTTAGGATGTTTCTTTCATTTAAAAATATTAAGAAACTCTTATATGAAATTATTTCATAAAATTAACTTTTAGTACACAGGCTCTGTGTACTACACTTTCAACTGATGTGCATGATTTTGTTCTAGACGAGCTATTATAAATTCTTTTGCTTAGCAACAGAGAAAAGAGGCACAGATGGAATCATCACTCGCTCGCTCCTTTAAGCATTTGTTTCAAACAAATGCACAGCAATGAAAAATAGTGACTGTGTGGCAGGGTGGGAGTGGGTCCCCAAATTTAACATGTTCACAAAATATTTTGAAAAGGCAAGGTCACATACACCTTCAGCCAGCAAAGAATTTAGAAGAGCATTTGAGAACAGATGACTAGCTCTTGAAGTCAGTTCATGAAATGAATGCATGAAGCAAGGGAGACAGCAGTGCTCCCAGCACACACACTACATATGCAATAGGCTGCTGGGGCACCGTGGGATATGCAAACGATGGGCACTCAAGCAACTAACTTGCATTTCTAAATGCAATAACTATTGCTCCAATTACAATGAAGTACTTGAAATGCCTGAAAACTTGGAGGGACTGTGATGATGGATATGCTGAGCTCAAAAATTGAAAGCAAGACACATGCTACCACTATATTAAGAGAAAAGAGATTCCATTTTCACAATACTCGGGGGTGGGGGCAGCGATATGATATTCTGACTCACCATTTAGTTAATTAATATCTGCAGAACATAATGTTTTGACAATTTATAAATTGCCTTTGTTCACTGTCCCATTTTGGCTTTCTATGGAATGAAACAAGTTGGAGATTAAATTGTTTTCATATATATAGGATCTAAAACACTCAACCACTATTATGAAACTGTGGATTGTTCTAACTCAGTCTGACATTTGTTAGCAAGCTCTCTCTCTCTCTCTCTCTCTCTTCTTGTTCTTCTTCTTCTTCTTCCTCTCTCCATTCCATAAATTACTGTGTCTTGGTTTCTGTCTAATTCCTTTATTTCATTCACATACAGGGAAGAAAAAAGAAGAAGCTTTTGAATTTTCAGAGGTCCGTCTTACTATCCACTGAATATAACAGCTCTGTGGCCCTCTGACTGTGGCCAGCCTGTGCTTCAGGAGGCTGGAAACAGATGTTCTCGCATGTGGTTTTAATCTATTTTATGCTGCTGTACTTTGAAGCAGTAAGTACCAATTTCACAGGCCAGGAAAAAACCCCAGTAAGTTACAATATTCCCCAAATAATCATCTTGGTATCTACAACGATAAAAGGAGATCTTTCTGCCCAGGTGAAGAAAATACTTCATAAGCTTAATAATTTTGCAGCTGTGTACAATCCGCCACCCGGGAGATGGAAATTCAAAGTCGGTTTCTAGCTTAGGTTCTGAGCTTATGAGCCTGGGGGTGAGGGAGAGAAAATGAAATGGGTCTCTGGGGAAGAGCTTCTGCAGATTGTCACTGGCTGGTGGTTGCGGAGAAGGCACTACTCAATCGCATGGGTAAAAATAACAGGCAGACAAGAGAGAGCTGACCAGAGAAAGAACGTGGAGATAAGATGTGGCAAGCACCCTTTTCCGCCTCATAGAGTGACACCCCTGGACATGAAGGAAAGGACAACAGTCAGCATTCTCAGAAAACACTGAAAAAAAAATAAACCATGAAAAGACTCATATAAATTTTGAAATGAGAGCAAAGTAATCATCTGAGTATTTGATTTTTGTTTGCTTTAAATGACAGGTTTCCAACCAACTGGTTGGAATCAACAACATACTTATTTGTTAAGAAATGCAAAAAGTAGCTGAAGATTCTTAAACATATTAAGATATGATGGCAAAAGAAAGATTTAGATCCCATAACATTTAGGGGAATTTTTTAATTATAAAAATTGATAATATAACCACATAAATTCATTCACTATATAATTCTTAGACTAATTTTAAGTCTCTAACTATTTAAACATGCCCACACACAAACTGCCTATCTTTAAGAAACTGCAAATAAAAGGTAAGTGTAAATGGAGTCACTCAGAATATATATATTAATACAAAAATTTTTATCACAAAAGCATAGTCAAATGTAAAATTTGCCCTCAAGTGACAGAGCTTTTAAAATTTTCATATGAATCCTTTTCATTGAATTTTTTACTCTTTTTTCTTCTAAGAGATTATTGTTCTCTAAAGGAGCCCTGGTGGCACAGTGGTCAAGTGCTTAGCAGCTAAGCGAAAGGTTAACAGTTAAGCCCACCCAGGTGGCTCCAAGGGAGAAAGAACTGGTGCTCTCCTCCTACCAAGATTAACCCAAACCAAACCTAACTACTGTCAAGTGGATTCCAAACTCAGAGGGACTTTAGAGGACAGAGAACCACCCCACAGGGTTTTGAAGACTGTAATCTTGATGGATGGTGAGTCTGAACCACTGGTCTTTTGGTTGGCAGCTGAGAGCTGGAGCCACTGTGCCAATGGGAAAGCCCTATGCAGTAGTTCCCCTCTGTCATGGGGTCTTTGAGTTGAACCGAGACTGGATAGCGCCTAACAGTACACTGATTGCCACCAGTCACAGACTTAGTGCTCATTTTCTGTTACTAGGGGGGAAAAGTAGCCCATGGGAGGTTGCTTACTCTTTTTCAAAATGAATAGGCAGATTTAGATATTTACTTCAAAATGTGCTGTTTTTTAGGTGCTCAACTTTTATTATCACAAAAGCTTATAATAGAAGCCCTGCTCCAAAAAACAGCTATCAAAATCAGAAGGAAGTTAATAAGAAACTAAGTATTCCCCTGAGCAAAGCTATCTTTTTAGTAGTGATTGTCTATGATGATATAAATTAATAATCATGGTGTAACTATGATCTTGCATGTTAGGGCCATGCACTCATTTACTCATTTGTGAATTCTTTATTGGTCTTTGAAGGATAAAAACACACAAGAGTCATTGAGCTTATTTAAGTTAGCTTGACATTTCAATCTAAACAGCTCATTTGAAATGGACTTTCTGGTGATAAGGATAAAAACAAACCTATAGCTGTTGAGCAATAACACACTGCATACCTTTTAATTCAGTGCCTACTATGAGCAAGGTAGTATGTTGAATTCTATAGACATATCATTTAATCCTCACAACCATGAGCAATTGTAACGACTGAGTAGACTTTTGAATCCCACTTACTACCTGTGGCCCTCAGGTCAACTCCAACTCATAGCCACCCTAAAGGACAGAACAGAACTGATCCAGAGGGTTTGAGACTCTATAGGGTTTTTGGGGGGTGGGGGAGCAGAGTGGTTCATCTTGCCCTCACAGAGAAGGATGGTAGGCTCAAGTGGCCAATCTTTCCATCAGTGACCCACTGCCCCATCAGGGCTCTACCTTTTTTAATCTAGGCCTATATAATTCCAAAACTCATGTTCCATTCTGTTATGTTGTCTTTCATTAATCACAATTTTATATAGCCTTTATGTTCCCAGACTAGGTAACTCAGGTCTAATTTTTCTGTCATATGATTTAACTTTTGATTACCCTTATAAAAGGATTTCACATTGGGCTTTGATCCATATGGCTGACAATTCAAAACCACCAGCAGCTCATGTCGCTGCTGGACTTTCTACTCCTAGAATCAAGTACAGTCTCAGAAACTCACAGAAGAGTCACTAAGAGTCAGCATTGACTCCATGCCAATGAGTTTGGCTTTCTAAGCTACAAAACTAACTTAAAGAAACATAATTAGGTGAAAATTGGCAAGACAAAATTTAAGTGAGCACAGCATGAAGAGAGAAACCAACACAAAAATCTATTTAGTAAACAAGGAAAGGAAAAAATTAACCTGAGAGATGTCTTGATAAACCAGGGGAATCCTATTGATAGGCCTTTTGGAAGAATGTGTATAAACAATTATACTTAACCTAAGTATTAGTTAGAGGGCTGCATCTTAGATGAATCACATAACAAACTCTTCATTATACCTGCTGCTATTTCTAAACTGTGTTTTCTCTGATAAAAACCATAAGTATTCGTGTAAATGAACTCTGATTATTCATTATCCTTAGTATCTAGTACATAGACAGCTCTTTAAAAATGATTGTAGAAGGAACAAATACATGAATATTACTGTTTTTAGCTACTTTTTCTTGGATTTCACTTTCATTTTGAACTAATTATGGATTCACGGCAAATAGTAGAGATCCCTGTACAGCCTTCACCCGGGATCCCTCGATGAAAACACCGTACACAACTATATTACAAAGTCAGGAAACTAGCAATGGTTACAATCTATGGGTCTTACTCAAATTTCTGCTTTAGCTGCTTTTTTAAGAGTGTGGGTAATGTTTTCTGAAGCTAGAAAGGACCTTGGACTGTCCTCCTCCTGCTGATGAAAAAACAAAAGACCAAAGAGACTGAATGACTACTCAAGGTCAGATTGCAAAAAAAAAGCGGCAGAAATAAAGCCAATTCTGAGTTGGATGTCATCTTTCCTAACGAATGACAGATGCTTGTAAGAAATGGAGCATGCATCTAGGTTTGGGCTGTCCATCAGCACTCCATGAGGAATTCAGTCAAGCCCTTTAAACTACTTTGAAGGCATACTATTTTAGATAAGTGATATTTTTCACATTTTCCATCTCTCCATACCTTTAAAAACTCTCATTAAAATTTTACCACGCTTAAAAAAAATTTTTTACCACACTTGACACAATGGATGTATATGTGGATTGTGATATGAGTTGTATGAGCCCCCAATAGAATGATTTAAAAAAATTTTTTTTACCACTACCAACTGCTCTAAAAGAATAATTACATTAAAAGGTTCTGGATAGAATGGGAGCAAACTGTGAAACAAAATTAAAAATCAGAAAGGAAACCAAGTTTACTGGCTGGATAGAGACTGGTGGGACTAGCAACATTATAGCCTTGAGTCACCAGCTGAACTCACTTCCATGCTACAATAATCAACCATGGAAGACCAAAGGGCAGCATTTTCCCAAGGACAAAATACCGAGGGTTAGACACAAGGAGAAGGGCTGAAGCCAGGAAATAAAAAGGGGAAGTGGACTAAAGGATGGTACATTGAAGGGATTATACTGGGTGAAGTGAACCAAGAAGTGTATGAGTTCTTGAATGTAAAACTGAGGAGGCTCCTCTGTAAGCTCTCACCCAGTTCACAATTAAAAGCAAGTTCCTGCGGCGCCCCCTACCCCCAACACTACTGGTCTGTAGACAAACACCTTAAATTTACTGCATTAGTAGGCTGATAAACCAAACATAAGCTCAGCTGGGCTGTTCATGACTTGAAGTGCAGACTGACTTGCCGTTTTGGGTCGCCATGCAAATCTCTACTATTGGGCACAAAGCAGGCTCACAAACCTTTTACGAATAAACAAATGAATGATGAACACACAGACCGAAGTAGGATGACCAAATATACCAAACATTCCAATTTCATTGAGAGAAACAGCCAAAAGTCTGTTCCCTATTCAGCTAGAATTTTTGTGAAGAAAAAAACTTGGTTTTGTGAGGTGGTTACCATGAAATTATAGGATGACTGAGCTGGATGGGCCTTTAGAGTGTAGTGAGGCTGGTAATTCCAAACCCTGGCTGTACCTTAAAGTTACTTGAGACATAGAAAATAAGACCCCAAGCCTAGACATGTAGTGGGGCTGGGCATTTGTATTTTATTTTTTAAGCTGCCTGGGTGGTTCCAAACCCCTTATTATAAAGGTGAGGAACGGAGGCTTAATCACACTGAATATCTTATTGAGGATAACATACGTACCTAGTTAGTAACTGAATTTATATCAGAATCCAAGTAGGAGAACACAGATAATATTTCAAAATTTTAAAGCTTCATTTTTAACTTTTGGTCATAGACAAAAACCATTTGAACTCTTCCTACTGTATAGTCACTCTCGTGGGACACTAAGATACCAAAAGAGAGGATACAGATCATGTTTTTCCAGCTAATTGTTTCTCCTAATCCAGCGGTTCTCAACCTGTGGGCCACGACCCATTTGGGGGATCGAACAACCCTTTCACAGGGGTTGCCCAATTCATAACAGTAGCAAAAGTACAGCTATAAAGTATCAATGAAAATAAGTTTATGGTTGGGGGGTGGGGTGGGTCACCACACATGAGGAACTATATTATAGGGTCGCAGCATTAAGAAGGTCAAGAACCACTGCCCTAATCCCTGAGCAATGAGTACTCCCCTGAGGTACCTTTGACTGGCACTGAGATGGGCCAGCTGTGGCTGTCCATCAAATATGTTTGATGATTTAACAAAAAAGAGGGCCATATATAAAGTGGATGGAACTTATGGGATCCTCAGTGTCAAGCCATATTTGCCACACTGCTCAGCAGATTTATTACAAAGATGCTACACTGCGAGTTAGCTACAAAAATCAAAGCATTCCATTTCTAAACCAACCTTTAATCGAATCGTTTTCAGCTCTCATTATGTCGATGAGTGAGCTCTCCAGGGAGTGCATGTCAAACGTCCGCGGGCGATCCTGTAAACACAAACAGTCACAAGCCAGGGTTAAATATAGCACTGCAATAGAAAAGAGGAAACAAACTGTGTTAGTTGGGGCAGTGATCCCAATGTGGCAATGTTACTCTTTCCAAACAGTACATACACTATTTCTAACTTTTTATCATTAAATCTTTTCTTATAAAAATGTATAAAAACATACATATCCAAAACCACATCAGAAAGTACACAGGGTTCTCAGCAGTCATAATAAAAATGACATCTAATTTCAACAGATACATACATTACTTTCATTCATAAAGCAAAAATAATTAAATTTGCACAGTGAAGACCACTGAAGAAATGCAAACAGAAAACACTTATGCTTTCTCTAGCACTTAACTTGCTCTAAAAAACTGACACCTACGTGTGCTACTCAGAATGACTATGTTTTCTCATTGGTCAGGGGTGAAAACAGTCACCAAATGTCTGGGAGGCCAATCAGTAGCAAAATATTCCATATTAAATATTGGAAAATCACAAGGTGAATGATACCTTTACTTAAATAATCAATTAAAACCTCAATTGATTATCTTATCTCTATGGAGCTTCTTTGGTTGGGATGGGACAGGCATGTATGTTGCTATGATGCTCCAACAGGTTCCAGGGAACTTCCAAACAAAGACAAACTAGGTTTTCAAGAGCTGGTAATCTATGAACAATAAATATGAGGGGATTCAAAAAGTCTACAGAGAAATGGGGTGAAAACGTAACAGAATTTTCCCATGAACTTTTTGAAGTCCTCTCATTGTACTAAAGCTACCCTTGAATGTCAATGATTGACCTTCTCTATAGACTTATTTTTAAAGTTATTATCCATATAGAATTTACATAAGACTCCCCCTCCTCCGTAAAAAAAACTAATTTTACGAGTTGCCCCCACTCCCCTCCCAAAACATTAAAAACAAATTGAGTATATGAGTATAATGAGGTCCAAGAGCTGCTCCTATTCCTGTGAAGAAGTCTTCTCTGAGGAACAGGAACGCCTCCATCAAGACTGCTGCCCCAGTTCTGTCTCTCTCCCCCCCCCCCCACCTACAACAGCCCTCAACCAACCAGCTGCTTGACTAGATGATCTGACCACAGTTAGCATCTGATTCAGAAAACCACATAACATCTGGATTCTTCTTTACTTCCCCAACTTGATGCTTTATTTTGTGGCCATTAAATTAAAAAATGCATAAAGGGAGAAGTGGTGGGGAGAACCATGCTCTGCTAAAAGCCTGGATTAGGAAAACGGACTTCAAGAGTGAGTGAGGAATGTTCAACTATCAGTGCCCAAACTGCTCTGGCATTCTTCTGGATGAAGCGCCCCACAGATAACTACAACTTATGTTTGGCTTCATAAGCTAAACGTTGGGGAGGGAAACACGTAAGATTCAACTGTGAAAAAAAATTTCTTTAGAGTCAAAAAATAAATTTCTATTAGTAAATAAAGTTAATTTTGAACTAAATTTACACAAGGAATACTGATGTCTGATCTACCTTAAGAATAAGCATGTTCACACAGAAAGACCACACAGGAGAACTATCTTAGTTATTCAGTGGTGCTCTATCACAGGATATCACAGTGGGTAGCTTTTAAGAACAGATATGGATTTTCTCACAGTTCAAGAGTCTAGAAGCCAAGGTGTGGCTCTATAGCAAGGAAATCCTTCCTTATGAGTAGCCCCAGGGGTTCCAGGGGTTCCTTGGGTATGTTTGTGTCTATTCTGCTTTTTAAATAATTCGGAAGGTTTTAGGTTCAGAATCCACCTGCCCTGGCAGGATCTTATTAACATAAAAGAAAGACTGTATTTCCAAACAGGGCCAATTTTACAGGTATCCACTACTGCTTTGGAATTTAAATGGAGCTAGTACTCCAAGTGAGCCTTGGGGATTTAGTGGTTCCGTGTTGGGCTTTGATCCACAAGGTCACTAGTTCGAAACTACCAGCAGCTTCTCAAGAGAAACATGGGGATTTCTACTCCAACACAGAGCTTGGAAACTCACAGGGGCAGTTCTATCCTGTCCTATAAATGACTATAAATCAGCATTAACTCCATGGTAGTGAGTTTTTGTGTTTTGAGTACTCTGCTTAAGAGCCTTATCAATGTGTGGTTAAGGGTTAGGTTGCTAATGGAAAAGTCATCAGTTTGAAACTATCACTGGTTCTGTGGGAGATAGATGAGGCTTTCTATTTCTGTGAAGATTTACAGTCTCAGAATCACACAGGAATACTTCTACCCTGTCCTATGGGTCACTATGAGTAGGTATCAACCCGATGACAGTAAGTTTGGATACTTTTGTTTTAAGTACTCTGCAAAATTTATTGCTTCCTCAACATTAAAGAACTTTTCAAAAGGGAGTATTTTCTTTGAACACCAAAGAGGTTGGTATGAATTTGAAGGCGTGTAAAGGTACAATATTTGGGCTCATGCCCAAGGGTACAATGATCAGAAGGTTGTTTCATGCCTAACACACACACACACACACACACACACACACGGCTGTCTTGTGTCCAAGGTCCTATTATGCGTACGGGGGAAAACTGACCAACACCCAAAAGTCTCTGCAGCTTAAACCAAAGCCTACCTGGCTGGAAACCAAAGTGTTCAGTCATTAATCAATGCTAGCCCCTACCAATGCTATCTGAATTCAGAGCATATAATCAGAGAAGCTGGATTATCTGAAGAAGAATGTGGCATCAAGATTGGAGGACGGCTTATTAATAGCCTGTAGTATGCAGATGATACAACCTTGTTTGCTGATAGTGAGGAGTGATGATGAACATCAAGGACTCCAGCCTTCAGTGTGGATGACAACTCAATGTAGAAAAGACCTATATCCTCACAACTGGAACAATGGGAAACATCATGATAAATGGGGAAAAATTGAAGCTATCGAGGCAAAATCCTTACCTGTTAGGTAAATGGATACACTGGATTGTGTACGATATGGCACAAATAAATAATATAATAATAAGGGTTCCTGGGGGGTAGGATGGGGGAGGGAAGAGATTAAGGGGAGCCAATATCACAGAGTTCCAGAAGAAAGAAAATGTTTTGAAACTGATGGTGGTAGCAGTTGAGGAAAGAAGATGACGCTATCTTTCCCATAATGATAGACAATCTCACAGACTTTACATAGGTCACTATGAGGCACAACAGACTCTATAGCCATGGGTTTGCGAATTAATCCCTACCAGATGAGAAGAGGCCCCAAACTCAACCCAACCCAACTCACAGTTGTGCAGTCAACTCCAACTTAGATGGACCCTTCAGGATAGAGCAGAATGCTCCCCTAGTTTCCAAGACTGGAAATCTTTACAGAAACAGACTGCCCTCTTTCCCTGCTAGTGGGTTTCAAGTGCCTAGCTTTCAGTTAGCTGCCATGTACATTAACCACTGTGCCACCAGGACACCTATTTGCAAGTACACGGCTCAGTTTTTCTACATATATTTTGGGAGTTGCAATTCAAACCATAACAAGTATTAAAGACAAAGAGCCTTCCAAAAGAATATGACAACAGACCTCTATTACCACCTTTACTTTATAGTAATTATATTTTCTTTCATATTATTTTTAATTAAAAGCTTTTACTCTTAAAAAAAACCCCAAACTTTGCCTCCTAATTCTACCCACCTCACTGTCTTTGCTCCCTTAGTTGTTGAGGATTTCACTTCACTTGTCTAGCCAATTTAAGAATCTTAAAGTTGACAGGGCATTTCCTCCACCTGAGAGCATCTTTTGATCAACCTGGCATTACTCCTCTGTAGTTCCATACCACTCATCACCTTGTATATGATTATTATGCTTCCCTGAAGATAAAGACCACCAATGACCTCCATTCACCACCATAGAGAGACAGTAACATTCACTGAATGAACTGTTTTACAATACAAATGCTTGAAGAATCCAAGGGTGAATGACAGTTGAACAGAATCCAATAATGGAAGTAGTACAGGGTATTACAAGGTTTTTTCCGGGGTTGGAGGTGAGAGTGAGGGTGTGGAAGGATGACTTAACATATATTCTACTCTAAACCAGTCACATTCACTCCAGAGCATCCTTCTGTCCATTTCCTCCAGTTTCTTCATCTCTTTAACAGGTCTTGTGCCAGAATTAAACTTTCTAATAATTAGTATTCACAAGTCAGGAGAGAGTATTCTGCATTTATACTCCCTTATCTCAGGTGATAAATGAAACCAGACTCCTGACTGACTATTCTTCTAGAATCCAAGTGGATTTGAGGCATAACTTCAAGGTATACAAATTAATATAAAGTTATAATATTGTATTCTGTAACACCTGGATGTTTTCTCTTTTCCCCAAGCTATGAAATGCACCCATATCTGAGCCATCTACTGTCGCCATCTCCCACACAAAACCAATTGTAGAATCTGTTCACTTGGCTGCCTTCTGTCAAGAAAGCTTTCCAAGGGCAGGAACTAGACCGTACCTCAGATGTTCTAGAAGTGCAGACCTCAAGACGGTCCAGAAGGGCAAAAAAATCCCAATGACAATACTATACTTTCCTCCGTGTATCATGAGGAGAAAAGGGCTGAGGAACACTGCCCTATACATCTGTAGCACTGTGCCTCAGCCAGAGCCTGGCAGGAGGAAAGCACACATATGGCTATACAATTACTGGATGAATGAATTCTTCCAATTTTACATGCTTAAAGTATTTTAATTTCTTCCCCTTCCTTATCTTAAGTTTTGTTTTATATTTCCTCTTTCCCACTACTGAACTGTATGTTTTCTTTAGCCAAAAGAACTGTACTGGGAGGGGTGGGGTTAAAAAAAACACAACCAAGTAGTAAACAACCTTGTGAGTTTCCGGAACTCTCAGTTTTGCCAATCACTGAATGACAGGGGCACAAAGCAGACACAGTTCATTGAAATATAGCACAGAATATTTGTTTTCATTGATTGGTTTTATAAAAAGTGTTTCTAGAAAAGTGCAAGAAGCAACCTTTTTACCTATAGGTTTCCAAATGTTTACTAGAATTTTATTAAGACATTTTGCAGGCCCAAGCATTCTGTCTAGAACATAAAAATTTCTTCCTTATTAATAAACACTGACTGGTGGTGTAGTAGTCACTCGTTGGACTGTGATTAGCATAGTCGGCAGTTCAAAGCCACCAGCAGCTCCTCAGGAGAAAGACTGGGATTTCTACTCTTGTAATGAGTCACAGTCTCAGAAACCCACAGAGGGTCACTATGAGTCAGCATACATTGATCACAGTGAGCTTGAGTGTTTTGTTGTTTTGTTTAATTCTAATTGATAAAAGGAATTGAAACTAAAATCTTAAATGAAAATTTTAAATTCCAGTACTGCATGTGGGATGAGAAAAAAGGTAAACAAAATAACAAGTCTAGTCTTCTCATACTGATGATACTGATTTTTACTTTAATTTGGCATGAGGGGTGACAATACCAAGTGAGATCCCCCTGAACATAATCTCTTACGTCAAGTATTATACATTGCTGTGGCTATAATCCCACTTTAGAGGGAGTTCTTTGCTTGCTAATGGACAGGATTCAGATAGGATTAGGTGTCCACTTTAGTAGAGGGTGTGAAACAAATGGCCACCCCTTGTTTCCTTGGGGGCACAGTCCGCTGAAAGAAAACCACACTCCCAGCAAAGCCTTTGCTTTGTGTTTAAGAGCTATCTCAGAAGCAGGAACAAGATGAGCCACCAGTGGAGCCTGTTTGAGATCTCAGGCTGAAGTGGTGGAGGCCAAGACCACAGTTATCAGGTGCTGTGACACACAGACCACGGGACATAGCAAAGGAGTCAGGTCAAGACCAGAAGCTCAGGCAAAAAGGCCATGAGACAGACCAGAGGAGCAGTTCTGAGAATGAGATTGTGAGGCACGACAGAAGGTTGGCTTTCTGGCCCATAGAGGCAGAGGCTAAGAAACCATATATCTGAAAGGCAGAGCACTGGAAAGAAACTTGGCTACTGGTTGAAGAAGTGCTGCTGTGGAGCAATGACAATATTCTTACTGTTACTGATCTTGACTGTGGTAACTTCCTAGCTTCTCTAATCAATCCTTGTATTGTCTGTGAGTTCTGTGGGGTCATTACAACTGAATTATGGAACCCAGCATGTGCTATGTAAGAAACGATTGGTGCAAGAAAAGCTAAAGAATGGGGGTAGGGATGAAGGTAACAGGAAAGCCATAGGAAGTCATATGACCCCCTCCCATTTTATAAATCAATTTACAAACTCAGAGCAATTGGTATTGACTCTCAGAGGATCCTCAGGGCTTCAGAAAAAAACTGTACCTCCAAAGATGCTGCTAACAACCAAGAAATAAGGTCCAATAACACAAGGACCACTATCTTATTAACCCTGGCCTACATTAGTTCCCCTACAACCCAGCTGCAGGGGCAGTGATTAATGTGGCTCTTCTAGACAAAGCCTCTAATTTCCACCAAACAACCTTTCTCTGCACTGGTCTGGTAAGAAGGTGGGGGAAGATACAATAGGATTCACCTGTAAATACTTGAGTCCCTGGAGTGCCATCCTGCTGTGTATAAAATGAGCCCTCTGAGAAGCAGGAGGAGGAATCTCATTAGCAGCAAGAGTCAGGAGTGGAGCACATCCTCTGGGTCCAAGAGTTCTACATAAGTGAACCTCCTGGATCCAGAAGACAGCCATGACATCAGAAGAGCAGCAACAGAATCAGGAGCCAGAGCACGGGGCAGAGTGGTGGACTTCCCAGCCCAAGGAGTAAAGCAGAGTGGTTTTGTGCAAGAGGCTGGCTTGTGAAGCAGAGTGCCTCTGGGCACTTAACTGGGGAAGCTGGGTTTGCTGACCCACTGAGCTTGAGGAGGAATGCCCTTGGTTTGAGGCGAGAGATATGGCCTCTGGGTGTTGATTAGCAAGCCTGAAGGAACTTTGTAACATGCTCAGATGAACAACTGGATCCTGAGCATTTCTCACTTGCACTACTCCAACCTATTAACTTCCTTAATAAGCCCCTTAATCATGCATTTTGTCTGTGAGTTCCACGTAGCCATGGCAATGGAAATTAGAGCCTATATATAGGGAATGCAACTTAAGACAACACACCAGCCTTAGCATATATTACAAACTACTTGATATTTGTGCAACATTTTCTTTCTTAAGCCACACTGATAATTCAAGGAATTGAAAAGTTCCATAAATCGTCAAGTAAACATTCTAGTCTCAGAAAAGATCCAAAGTTTATCATTCCTGATTTACTTTTTTCTTTATTTTTTATTTTGACATTACAGGGGGAGAAAATTAACCTTCAAGTGTGCATGCCATCAGGAAGTGGAGGGGCAGGCAAATGCTCAAGGCACACGAACTGCTCGAACAATTCTCATTTCCAACCATAAACTACAGAGCCAAGTCAAAGGCTGATTTCCAGACACTGGCATTCTTCAAGTTTGCCTAACCATCGATCCGTTTTTAAAGAAGCCATTTCCCAAACTAATTTGAAAAGAGAAATCCTTGTAAATGAAAGCTACCCTTGACTCAACTTAAGCTGATGAGCAAAATATGAAGATCCATATACACTGATGCAATGAACATTAGACACTAAGAAGCCCCAACTCAGTCACTGATATGTTATAGGAGGTTGGGCACTTTCAGTCTGTAGGCCTCTTTCCAGGTCTGCCCAATGAAGGCTTGATAAGATTGCCAATATCTGTCTCCCATCTCCAAAAGGCATTTGTATTCTAGTTCTACAATCACATTTCCAATTACTGAAAATGGTTCGTGCTCTTCTAATTTTACAGTTATAATTACAATGAAGATGATAATGGCAAGAACCAAATATGGGAGGAAGAATGTCTAGTCAAAATTCAAGGAGCCCTAATGATGGAATAGTTACACACTGGGCTGCTAACCTCAAGATCAGCAGTTCGAATCCACCAGCCTCTCTACTGGAGAAAGATAAGGCTTTCTCTTTCTACAAAGAGTTAGTCTCAGAAATACACAGGGAAAGTTCTACTCTTGTCTTTTGGGTCAGAATTGACTCAATGATAGTGATTTCTGAGTCAAAGTTCATTATTCTTTTCCCACCAAAAGGCATGGGTCAATGATATAGTAGTAAGAAAAAGAAGCCTTAGAATTTTAAAAGAACAATCTCTGCATTTTCATTAAGCTAGAGGTAATGTGAAACACAGCCTCCTGGGTGGTGGGGAGAGGGAAACCTACGTAAAACTCTTTGGGGAGCAGAAGGGCTCTAATTTTAGATAAAAGGTCAAAGAATTTCTTTTAAAACAAAAGAACACAGACAATATAATCTGTTCTAAGCCAAAGTTGCCAGTTTCTCGTCCTGAGCATCTACCTTTTATTGAGCATCTGACATTATCCCCGTATTGCGTTAATACTGCTATATTTAATCCTTGAACCTTAGAGGTCAGATCTTACTATTCCTATTTTAGTGATAAAAAATTGAGCTTAAGGAAAATACACCAGTTTATATCACAGTTAGGATGCACGTCCCAATCTGACTTTAAAGTAGGTGGTGCAGCCCTGGTTAAGGTCATGATCATAGCAATGGAAAGATCACACTAACTAAGACATACATGCCAATAAACACACTCAGCTACAGGATCCAGGAGGCCACAAGTGGGCTGGCCACTGTCTTGCAAACGGGCAGTCATTTATTACATAACAAATGAAAGAATGAATAAAGTGTATAAGGGTAACAGAGGATGATATTAGAGATACTAAAAACGTACGCAGAGAAAGAGCAGTCCTGTGATCTTTAGCCCCATTGGGAAGAGAGTAGCATAAAAATTAGACCTACAACAGATGTATCTCCAGGTTGTCTACTGTTTACGACAGGATTAGAAGTAGTAGTCATAGTAATGATAATCAAATAAGTAGCTAACATCTACCAAATTCTATGCATTGCATATGTAATCTCATTTATTACAGAGAAGCAAGTACAAGTTAGTTTCCTACTCCACCAATGAAGAAAGGGAAGCTTAAACTCTACTCACTGCCATCGAGACAATTCTGCCTCATAGTTCAATGTGTAACCCTCTCTGCCACCAAAGCTCCTTCACAGAAGCTCAGAGTGGTAAAATAACCATCAGTGGAAGGAGCCCAAGTTGAACCCAGGCCTCTAACTCTAGAATATGTGTGCAGGAATGAAAATAAAAGAGCATAAAAAATTTAAAAAGAAAATAATTTATTCTTTCCCAGGTTCGGCAATGCAAATTTTATCACAATACTCTAATTTCACTTAATCTTGTAATCTTAGTTGCTATAGATAATATAACGAGTTACATGTCAATATCTGGTTGGTGCCTGTTTCTGTCATTTGTAATTCATAAAACAGGGTCTAAAGGAAAAGCCATACAATTTCACTTATGAAAATCAAAGCTAATCAATATAACCTTTTGACAAAACAAGTACTTTTGAACTATTCCTTTTACTATACACCTTGATAATTCTGCCTGCCATGGCAAAATGAGTAGACCCACGTCAGCATAGTCCTTTCAAAACATTCCAGAAGTAGCCCTAAGAACCAGGTGAACCTGTTGAACTAGCACTATTAGGAAGAACAATTAAATTGCAATTCTTTCACAGCTAAAATCATTTTAAAAATTTTAAGATCCAGGTGGATATATCATAGATGAGTACCTATTCTTAATGTTTATCTAAGAATACTGATCATCTAAGCCGGTAGCTCTCCCATTTGAGAGTACAAGAGACTCACAAAGCAGTCTTATTAAAACACAGATTACTGGACCTCAAGCCTAAAATGTCTCTTTCAATGAATATGAGTATGGATCGAGATTTCATATACCTAATGAGTCAGTTTATTGTGCCAACCTGGCCAATAAACACATGTGGAGTTAATTTGGAGGGTGGAGGGATAAATGGCTCAGTGAGCCTCACCTTTCTAGTTCTCGAGTCTCTTGCTTTGTGGTCGGACCAGGGTGCAGCTGCCTTAGCAGTTCCCTGCTTCAGCTTGCAAGGCTGACTTCCTGCAAGACATCCCCAAGGAGAAGTCACATGGACCTACCCTTATGCAGCCTTAGGTGCTGGAGCAGCCGTGTGGATACCCCTACCAGTGCTGAGATGCTTACATATTCACTGACTCAGCTTTCCTCCTGCAGTCGGCATCATTGTGTCTGTTTTGTGAGATGGAGGAGGATTTTGTGGATTAGTGTTGGATATATGGGTTAATGTTGGACTTGTGGGCTTGGGCAGCACTGGGTTGGGATGTTTTCTTGATGCATGCTTAACCTTTATATAAAACTCTCTTATACATGAGTTTCTGTGGATTTGTTTCTCAAAAGTACCCAGACTAATACACCTAACAAATAAGATTTCATTGTATTTGGGTCCACAGATGGTGCTCATGGAAACAGCAGTCAAGAATCAAATAATGTGTTACACTGGGAAAATCTACTGCAAAAGACCTCTTTATAAAGTGTTATAAAGTAAAAATGTTATTTTGAGGACTAAGATGCACCTGACCCTATGCATGTGAAAGCTGGATAATAAAAAAGACTGGGAAAGAATTTATGTCTTTGGATTATGGTGTTGGTAAAGAACACTGAAAGTACCATGGACTACCAAAAGAACAAACAAGTCTGTCTTGAAAGGAGCACAATCGAAATCACCTTAGAAGGGATGATGGTGATACTGTCTCACATACTGTTATAAAGAAAGGACAATTGTTGCATATGCACATTGTGTTAGTCTGGGTAGACTACAGAAACAAATTCATAGACAAGATACTCATATGTTATATAAGATAAAGCTTTATATACAAGAGCAATTGAATATTGAGAAAACATCCCAGTCAAGTCCAGATCAAGTCCATAAGTTCATTATTAGTCCATGTCTGATACCAATCTATACAGTCCTCTACCAATCTATAGAGTCCTCTTCAGACTCATGAAACACATGCAATGACATCAAATGCAGGAAGATCACAGGCCAGTGTGTGGGAAGTCTTGTGGGTCCAGTGGCGTTGTAAGCATCTCAGTGCTGGCAGGGGTCTCTTTGTGGCCCTCTGGCTCCAGAGGTCTGGTTGCATCAGGGTAGGTCCATGTGCCTTTTCCAGTTCCCAGGGCACTGGGTCTCTCAGCATAGTGCCATGTGTCTTGTCAGTAGAGCATCTTTCAAGGAGTGAGTGTTGTCAGTAAAGAGTCTCCAAGGGAGAGAGCAGAGAGAGAAGTGTCTCCCGCCTCCAAATAGGAAATACAGGACTTCCCAGAATTCTGAGGAGAAGGCCATGCCCACACAGAGGCCTCATTGGTTACATCTTGATTGACCGGCCAGATTCCACTCCTTCACTTATAATTGTCTCAAATTGACACTAGATTATGTAACTCCCACAAACATCATCATTGGTAAAGTAGAAGGTTCAGTGAAAAAGGGGAAGAACATGAAGGAGATGGACAGACACAGAAGTGGCCACCAATGGGCTCAAATATAGGACTTATTGTGAGGACTGGGCAGTGTCTGTTTCACATATGGTCCCTCTGAGTTGCTACCAACTCAATGGCACCTAACAACAGTGTCCAAGTGGAAAACGTTTGCAATTATTGAGCTAAGCAATTCCATTTTAATAGGTCAACTTCACTAGATACTTGGGAGGCATAATTTATAGCTTAGATTTTGGTTGGCCAACAATTCTCTCCAGTTGAAAGCATATATTCTATACAGGTTTCCCTTGCTATCCGAAAGTAGTGTTCCTATGAAAACTTTCTTAAAGCACAATTTCCATAAAGAGAAGAAGCAATGGATTGTGATAAGAATTGTATGAGCCCCTAATAAAATGTTTTTTAAAAAAAGAGAAGAAGCAATTACCATTAATTTAAATCGGAAAAGTTTTTAAATAACCTACCAAATCAATCAAATAACACACAAAACAGCACGAGCATATGTTAAAAGTGTGAGTGATGGGAGAAGCACAGTGCAGTAAGGCAGTGCTTAGGTGTGCACTGCCTCTTTAATAGCTCCTTACACAATAAACTCTGAATGTTAGTTTCACTTTTCACCTTTCTTTCCTAAAAACGAACACCCGTTTCGGATTTCTACTGGTTAGGTACTGCTATAGGTCTTTCATAAATGTACATAGTGTCAAGCGAACTTTTGAAAAACAATGAATACCTGTATTCTTCGCCCAAATACTAACGTACATAACTTGGAAAGACATTCCCATCAAGATGAATGGAGTGCTTCTAATACAGAGTTGCTCACTGAGAAAGTTCTTGAGGTAACTGGTATGCTATTAAGAACAAAATACTCATCTGGTGCTTACACTTTCTCTTTTTCAAAAATAATATTTTATTGTTTTTTTAAAGGAAGTTTACAGAGAAAATTAAGTTCCCATTTAATAGGTGTCAGTGTCCTATCAATAAAAAGCTAACTGTAAAATTGGTGGAAGTATATGGTAGCTGAGTAGGAATCGACTCCATCGGCAGTGGATTTGGTTTTCTGGTTTGGATTTCATGCATGCTGTTCAATGATATTGGTTATATTTGTATAATGTGTCAACATTCTCCATTCTGATTGTCCATTTCCATTAATCTAACCTCCTAGTCTGTGTCTCCTTCCTTTAACTACTTGTGGACCATTTGGTATCACATAGTTGATTTTTAAAAAAAATTTTCAGAGCACAGTTCTCATAGGTGATGTTGTTTATTTTGGAGGCTAATCTGCTATTAAACTAAAAGATGATCTCAGCCCAACAACTGATTTTGAATTCAAGTCACATTACCAGAAATCTATCCAGTATGCACTGATCTCTGTTCACTTGCCTTTATACAATGGTGACTCAACATTTTGTCCTCATATTTTAATAAATTTAAGAAAATATTAATAGCTGCCAGTCATTAAAATTTTATGGACTTTCTTATAAAATCTGCTATCAAAAGAGCAAGTTATTATGTCTGTCAATACCTCATGATTAAAAACTCACAGGCAAATTTATTTCAAAAACTATTGTTTAAAATATCCTTTTTTTTTTCAATAAGAACTACATAACCTTTCATATTTCACATTTTATCTTAGATTCACAACTAAATGTTTTACTGAGAGGCAGTAACTTTCCTTAGTCTTAATTTTCTCATCTAAATATACTCTATGCTGCCCAACATTACCATACTTCTTATTGATTCTTGGCTTTTCATACTTGAGGTAGTGTGTTTTAATTTATTAGACTGATTCTAAAACACAAAATGTAATTAATTGAATGTAGCCATGTTATTAAAAATCAGAGCCAAGTTTAGTCACACCCTTTGCCCATTCTGTACAAACACTCCCCATGACTGTCATTTTTCAGACTGCTCTGCAAGTTTGTCTTTCTGGCTTCAACTTTCCCTGAGGAAGAAGGGAACAGAAAATGTTTTGGTTGGGGAAAAAAGTGTATGCCAGTGTGTGGGCTGCCAATAAAAATAGGAAGCTTGAGATGCCAGTAGAGCCCATAATTAGTCAAAGGTAACTGTGGGAGTTTTCGTCCAAAACTGACCAAAATATAAATATTCTTCTTGGATAATATTTAACCCCACAAATCTACCAGAATTGACTCTGGAGTCCATGTTCAAGATTCACTTCCAAGTATCCTTTGCATCCCTTTAAAGGCGACAGGACATAGGCAACTCCTCTAGGTTCTCCAGGCCCCCTGGCAGTCCACCTGTTAGTGACACTGTCACAATCATTCCCCACTGGACTCAGTTCCACTCACTCATCTTCATGTACATAAAGCTTAGATGCCTCATCACCACACCACCATTTTTTAAATGGAGCATGCTCCTCAGGTCTGGATTGCCCACCGCTCACCTGCATCAACTACCATTGACATGCTTAAATCCCTCGTGACCTTCACACGAAGTAGGTACTATTACTATCATCCTCATGGGAGCCAAATGACACTGTGAGAAGTCAACTGATGCTCTCAAAGTCACACAGGAAGTTGTGGGACTGCAATTCAAACTTAGGGGTCTGACTTTAGAGGAGCTCAGAACAGGTTCAAATGAGCCCTGGGAAAGTGTAGAATTTTCCTTCGCTCCAAGCTACAAGGAATGCAGTCTCTCACGGTGGCTATTACGGCATGACTTGACTGTGGCAAAGTGACAGAATTTGAAGTCCGAGGACATAATCTGAAGCAGGAGTTCTCTCATGTTCCTGAAATGCATCTCGTTGCATAGCATCCCATCTTTCTCGTCGAATTCCCTCTTCAGTCAGTACTTTTTCATTACAATCTCTTTAAAGAGGGCAAAGATTTTAAGTTATCAAATGCACAATATAATTAAAAACTATAACACAAAAGCTCCATTTAATTTCTCTTCTGACAAATTGGAAGAACTCTCCAGAAAGCCTTTGAGAAGAGAAAATTTCCTTTCATTCCATCTTTGCTAAATAAGCCACAATCACTTGGGCCAGTAGAAATCCTTAAGGTGATAAGTATTTCTTGTCACCACTTATCTGCATTAAAAACCAAACAAGCTGGCATGCTTGGTCCAGGTCCCTGGATCAATGGACCTCTTTTCTTCTAATTTTGCAGGGCAGAGAAAAATGATTAAAATCTATTACAAAACCTGAGTTCAAATCACCACTTACTACACAAGTGATGGTGGCACTGCAGTCTCTTAGAATCTTGATTTCCTCAGCTAAACGGAGATAACAGTACCCTTTAAGTGGCGGTGCAGGCGCACTGCTGGCCTAGTGGGTTACATAGGTTAGGCTGCTAACAGCAAAGCTGCTAACTGCAATTCAACCATACCAGTGCACTCCACTCGAGACAGATGTGGCTCCTGTAAAGACAGACAGCCTCAGAAACCCACAGGGGCAGTTCTACTCTGTCCGACAGGGTCCCTATGGGCCAGAATAAGCCAGATGGCACGGGTGATGAATCATAAGAGGACCCATTTAACACACATGCCTTCTTCTGCACCTTCTCCCTGTAGTGCAATGGCAAAAAGGGCCCAACCCTAACATTTCAAATGAGGTATTACTAGTTCTCTAATTCCATAGTTCTTGTTCCAGAGTTCTGACTAATTCCATAGTTCCATAGTTCTCTTTCTACTGCAATAAAGACTTATAGTTTTGGACCCACAAGTGTAGTTCTACTCTGTCCTATAGGGCTGTGGAGACAGAATTGACTTGACGATAGTGATTTTTTTAGTTATTTCCTATGGGCTATTTTTCATAGACAATCAAAATGAGCCCCAAACTGCAAGACGTCATTGAAATAAAATGAGTTTTCTATAAAGCTATGTAATACTTCTCCTAACAAACTATTCAAAAACAAGAGGTCCTTAGTTTGAAGGACAGTAGGAAGCTCAGCCCTGAAGAATGAGGGCCCTCCCACTCTTACCTCCCCTCCCAACACATACACGTTAGCTTTGGCAGATTACTGGCTGTCAGTTTCTTCTTTCCTGGTCTGTTAGGCCTGATCAGGGAATGCTAATCTGCCCAAATGCATCATCTTTGGTCTTGAACTGAGACTAGTCCCTGAGACTCTTGACATCTCTTCTCTTCTGAGCCTTAACTCACCAAACCCAAAATTCACTGTCATCGAGTCAATTCTGATTCCTAGAGACCATATAAGACAGTGTACAGCTGTCCCTGTGGGGTTCGAAGGCTGTAAGTCTTCACTGGAGTAGAAAGCCTCACTCTCAGCAGCTGGTGGTTTCAAACTGCTGACTGTGCAGTTAGGAAGGAGCCCAACATGTAACCCGCTACCCTACTAGGGCTCTTTGAACCTGGACAGCAATTTCACACAGCAGCCTGTCCCTGGCTTTAGTCTTGCTGGGGCTTCAAAGCTCCCACATGTACATCATCAACTCCACAGCACTCCAGTCTCCTGATGATAGTACTCAACACATAGCACAACACAAAAGGTCACCAGACTGGACCCTTAGGCAGAAAGATCATGTTGACCTTCATGTAAATAGTTCATCCATATCCATCACCATCCAGTGGATTCCAATTCACAGTGACCCTGCAGAATAGGTTTGCGAGACTGTAAATCTCCACAGGAGCAAACCACCTCACCTTTCCCTCAGGGAGTGGCTGGTGGGTTTCAACTACCAATTTTTCGGTTAGGAGCCCAGTGCACATCTCACAGTGCACACATCACCTGGACTCTTGACATGATCCAGAGACAGCATTAGACATTGGTGGTTGAATGAATGCAAGTGATGGAGTCTAAAGGCCCCCCAAAACCCAAACTCTTACATACCAAAACAAACATAATACAACCCAACAGCTCTTGGCCCTGTCCTATTCTTCCATTCTTCCTTCAAGAAGATCAACACCCATGTCCCCAGAAGCCTGAGCCACCAAGAGCAAGGCTGAAATGAGAGAGGAAAGAGTGTATTCTCCTCCTATTTTCAGCCATTAGTTTTTGGTTTGGGGCCTTCAGTTTGGTTTCTTTCTCTTTGCGGTATCTGGTGGTCTTGGTGGCCACCAGTCCCTCTGCCACAGCCAGGAGAGGAGCGCAGACCAACAGTGGTTCTCTTTGAGATAAGTACCACTTAGAATGGTGGAACACGGAGAGCCAGAGCAACAAAACTGTGGACCCTATATCAGTTTCTCACTATCGAGTCTTTCAAAGTCAACTAGAAAAATACTTTGAAAAATATTCTTAAAGAAGACAAGGAAGAAAAAGATTCCTTATCTTTGAGAGACATACAGGGAACTGTACAGATGAACTGATATGGTATCTGGGAACTCATTCAAGATAATAAGAAAGAGGAGAGAGCGCTTGGGTGTACAGCTGGAAGAGGATTATCAGTGAGCTAGGTGACATGCATAAGGGGATTACTATGCCATTTTGTCTACTACTGAATATTTATCTTCTTCATAATAATTTTTTAAAGGTAGTAGGGAAGAAATGTTTAACCAAGAGAGAAGAGTTCACCAGTTAAAATTCAGTCACTGACTTTTCAGCAGTGTTTGAGAAAAGGGGAGCTTCATTGTAATTTAATTCCCAGGAATATTTAAATAGTGACTTTATCTTCTAAACGACAGTCCGATTTTAAAAATTAAGCCCCATTACCATTCACAGGTTATTTACTGATCCTTACTTTTTAGGAAACTGTGCTATTTGTGAGATTTTGGATAATTCATTTGAAGACTTATTTTCTCATAACAACAGCCTCTCTAGGAAGCTAAATATTATAGATTCAGGCAGCCCCCAAACGAGAGCAGAGCTCGGTTCTGACATCTCTGTTTTTAATTGATTCTGACATGAAATTGAATTGCACTTCCCCCCGCCCCCCAGTCCTAATGTATGTTTTTTATTATCAGTATCTTTAGAAATCCAATCTGTATTTGTCTTCAGGTGCTGGTAAGAGAAGGGTAGCATCAGCAGATTACAATGATAAGATAGTCCCGTACAAAAAGAAAGCAAAGCTGATAGAGCTAAGTTTGTAAGTATGGTTTGTAATATCTCATAGGTTATAACTGAAGGACTACTTGAATCTTATTTCATCTTCAAAAAGACCAGGCAAAAGAGTTGAGTACGTGAAAGATAAGGAGGGCAGAACAGCTGCCCTAGGCCACCTGAACTCACTGCTGCAATTAGAAGATTTTTCTGATCATCAGTGCCTGCAGTCAGCATTTATCTTTCTTAAGGGAAGTTACATGGACATTAAATAATAGCAGCTATTTTGCTAACTTTCACAATGATCTCACTAACTAGATGCATTCCTCAAGAAAACATGCAAGATGACTAAAGCATATTGTATTGCATTTTAAATAGAAATGTGACTTTAAAATACACATTAAAAAATTAAAAATCCAAACCAAACTCATTGAGTCGATTATGACTCATAGTGACCCTATAAAACAAGGTAGAACTGCCCCTGTGGGTTTCCAAGACTCTTTATCAGAGTATTATCTATTTCCAGCTAGCTGCAGGTTGGTGGTTTTGAACTGCCAACTGTGCAATTAGCAACTCAATGCATAGCCATGACACCACTGAGGCTCCCTTAAAACGTACATAACTGAGGGGCTAATAAAAACTGAGTATAGGACCTGAATTCTGTTACTCTGTACTTTGAGTCAATTCTTTTGCTATATTAAAGAGACTAAACAAGCACACAGAGATCAGAGGGACCTACTACCACCCAAAAAGAAGAGCCAGGAGTGGAATCTAGTCTTTGGATTCAGAGTTGCTGTGCTCAGAACCTCCTAGATCAGTGGTTCTCAACCTTCCTAATGCCACGACCCTTTAATACAGTTTCTCATGCTGCGGTGGCCCCCAACCATGGGAAATATGTGTTTTCCGGTGGTCTTAGGCAACCCCTTTGAAAGGGTGGTGACCCACAGGTTGAGAACTGCTGTCTTAGCCCCTTCCCCCAGAGCTGACAGAGGAAGTCTTTCCCTGAGGACCCTGAATTTGGACTTCTAGCCTCCTGAATGGTTAACTGAATCAGTTTCTGTCCCAGCCATCGACCGGTGATATTTCTGTTATAGCAGCACTTGATGACGAACACACCAGCTGAGCTGAGAAGCCTTGCAGGTCTAGAGAAAGGAACGAGGGACCTCGCTTCTGGGGCCACTCTGGGTTGGCGTGGAGACACACCGGCTCTCCTACGGAGACAAGCAGAAGGTGGGGTCTACAGGAGGAAGGCATCTAGTCCTACCTCTGCACCAACTCATCCTTCACCTGTAGAAAATGCCCGTCCCTTTCTGGACCTGTTTCCCTGTGTGTAGAGCAAGGGGGTCTTGAGGGCCCTTCCACCTGAAATGGCAGCAGTTCTCTGTAGTTTCGAGACACCCCAGGCAGCTAACAACTCAGCTACTTGGTCCAACTCATACTCATAGGTGAAGTTTACCTGTTCTGGTACTATTTTGTCACAGAACCTGAATATGTACATGTTGGGTACACATGTATAAGGTAGCTTATGCAAGTGTATACTTTTAAGTGTGAGTATCAACAAAAATATCATTTACATATTTTTTGTTATAAAGTTGAATCTGTTAGTCTTAGTATTTAAATATCTCATGAATAAAAATCAAATAAAACCACTGTGCCAGTTGATGGTTTTCAAGGTTTAAGAGGAAAATGTGGTATGACTCAAGTCAAATACATTTTCAAGAGATATCTAGTTCTGTATGTTGTCCATTACATCTCACTCACTGCCATTGAGTTGATTCTGACTCATACCAACCCTAAGAGACAGGGTAGAACTGCTACTGTTGGTTTCAAAGACTGGAATCCTTCATGCGAGTAGAAAGCCTCATCTATTTCCGACAGAGCAGCTGATGATTCTGAACCGCTAACCATGCTGTTAGCAACCCTTCTCACAGCCACCATCCCACCAGGCTCTGCCCACTACATAGCAGGTGCTAATAAATGTATGGTGTATAAATATACTAAAATCTTAGAGACAAACTCCAGGATAAAAGTCAAATGATTGTTCTAAATTTCTTAAGATAAGTATGGACAAAGTCTTTGAAAATATTAATAAATATTCAGGCTGCCAAAGCTAATGAAACTTCAAGTATGAGAACCCATCTATATATCTACAAAACCTCTCTTCAAGAAAAGTGATCATTATGGTACATATTTCACGTGTCCTGGTTGTACCTAACTTATTCCAAGGGTGTATTCTCAGAAGGAAAGCATATATAACATAAACAATACTCAAACTCACTGCTATGAAGGTGATTCTGACTCACAGTAGCCCTGGGGAGCAGAGGAGAACAGTGACTGTGGGTTTCTGAGACTGTAACTCTTTACAAAAGTAGAATGCTCCACCTTTCTCAAAATGATACTAAAGACTAATTAGAAGTTCACAACTTAACCCAATTTTGTTGTGTTGTAGGTGCCATCAAGTTACTTCCGGCTCTATGGACAACCGAATAACATGCTGCCAGGTCCTGAGTCATCCTCAAACGTCTCTTGGAGCACACTGCTGCAGCCACGTTCTCAAGCCAGGTGAGGTTCTTCCTCTCTTTTTGCCGACCCTCTACTTTACCCGAGACTGTTCTTCAAAAAAAAATGCCGGCTGCCTTATATGGCCACACACTTAAGGTACCTCACAACTAACCCTCCCAATTAAGCATTAACTTGATATGCCACTGCCTTCTTTTGGTCAAGGTCATGCTGCTAAACAGATTTCAGAACTATTACATCTTTGGCCTTGCAAGGTAACTATTTGTGTTTCACCTTCAAAAACTGCTGAAAATAAAGACCTACACCTTTACCTTTCTAGCCAGTAAGTATTTTCCGAAAACTAGGAATGAGAATTCATTCCAGTTCAATGATATAAAATGTGATAAAACTCTGTATTAAGACAGAAGGTAGCAATTATAGATTGGTCTAAATTTATCAAGGCAAATGCTTTACTTCAGTTTCTGTGAGGTGCCTTTGAACAGTTAAATATGAGTTTTTGTCAAGAGAATTAAAACCACATTCACGTTCTAGGCTCCCTATCTTAAAGAGACACACATTATGCATACTATATTTTCTGTGATGAGAACAAAATCTAGAACCAATATGGTGCTGAAAAATAGGTGAACCTTAACACTTATTTTCATTATAGTGAGGTAGTGAAAAGTTAAATAAAATACATTTAATTGTAAAGTTCAAACTGGCTCTTATGGAGTTTAGGCTACTCTTTCTACTCCTTTCTCATGAACGCCAATCATGATTACTCTCAAAAGCTAAAACTCATTAACTAAGTAGCATATTTCATAGGCTTTCAATAAACAGGTTTTTCCTGAATGATGTTGGAGCAATAGGTTGATCATATTCTGTGATTCCTTTGAACACCATAAAAAGTCATTTTAAAAGCTACCCCACCTAGTTAAATGGCTTTCTACTACCAGAGGAAGAGAGCACTTCCCAAAGTTGTTTCAATATGTCAACTGTGTGATAGCTAACCAATCCATACGTAAACATTAAAAATTAGCTTCTCCTCTTCTAAAATAAATGCAAAATCAAAAAAGATGTCTCCTATTCAAAGTGCAACCACATTTTCAAAGGAATAACACATTCTATAAGGTAGCATTTTAGATAATTTTAATAATTAATAATTTTAATAATTAGAACTGAAGCGAAGCAAGAATTTTCTGTTTACAAATATATCATATTTAATTTTAATGATCAATAAGCTGACAACTAAAGAAGCATTATCCAAGTGCCATGCACCAAGGTCCTGGTTAAGACACTTAGCAAATTGGTGGTGACTATATCTAAAGAAAACAGACAGGGGTTCCATGTGACATCCTAAAGTGGTTCTCTATCAATCAAGTTTCAGGAGTCTTTGTGACTTACAGATTTTGCCCTCTCCTTCCCCCCAACTTACTAGTTCTTAGCTAATGGAGATGATAGCATAATTGAGCTGTAGATAAGAATGTGTCAGCATGTCTACCAGGTAGTTTTACTTTGCTTTCTTGTAAGGACAGAAGAAAATTTAAGCATCCCTCCAAAGAAGAACTCTGGTCAAATGTAATTATTGGCAGGTGTCCCAACATATAATTTGGTGTCGACATAAGAATTTCAGGATATCTGACTGGAGAGAGGTTTTTACTCTCTTAATGGAAGGGTCAAACCATTCCTTTAGTCACATGAATAACAGACTTGGTTTCTTTGTTTAGAACCCAAGTCCATGATACCAACCTCACAGGGTGGAGAAAAGGCTCGGAGGATAACATGTGAACGAAGGGGCTTCAAAAAGCTCATGAGAAACTGGAATTAAAAGAAAATGGAATGTTTCCATGGACCTTCTGAAGGTCTCTCATCTGCACTCAAACTTAAAAAAATCACTTGACTATGATATAACTTTGGCATTTTAAATATAAGCAAATGCAATATACTATTTTCCACTTTCAAAACTGTATCACAATCAGCTTTTGATAATTTTGTTCACATAAACTTTTCCTTTCACTTTACATGCTTTCCTTTACTCAGCCATAGGATGTCTAAGTGAAGAGGCACTGCAATCGAACAGTTAAATGTTACACCTTATGTGTAAGCAATAATGGGGATAATCACAGTCTCTGCCGGTAGGAATTATATAAGGAATTAAATAAGCTAATGCACGCAAAACACTTCGAATACACTGATAACATTAGCCATTATTACTGTATTTGTAACAAAAAAACAGGATTTACAGCCTGCCACCTAAACACATTTAGTGAAAGTTTTAAATTATAGAAGCATGATATTCAGAAACAAATTTTAATAAAATAATCCCCAAATAATCCCTTATCACTGGGTTCAAGATTATTCACATATTGAGAATCTCTGTTCCTGCTACATAAACATGGATAAAAGGAATGTTGAGATTGGCCACGCAATTAAATGAAAAATTTTATCATTGATTTTAATTCATTATATGTAACCATGCTACAGGGAACAACTACTTAAAAAATCAGTCTGATACACATTTCAAGTTCAAATAAGTACTGCTTAAATTAATTATCTCATGTAAATTATCTCCATGTATATGCAGAAACATGTGTATATGTACATATGCACGTGTGTGCTTATATGCGTGTATACGGTTTCTAAGACTCAGCACTGAATTAATGGCAGTGAGTCTGGTTTGGGGTTGTACAGCAATACACTAGTAGTCTTTGCTTACATTGCATTGCATGCCAATATTACAATGTAGCCATGTAAACTCTGTCCTGCATTTCTGCAATATAGTTCAAGACCTTTCTGTAACATCTGAGAAATATTTTTAAATAGCAACTGCATTGCTAGCATCTATACAATTTCTTTTCTAAAACTGATAGGGCTTAAGGTAATATTTTAAAATAAAATACAATCTTTAGGAAAAAGGATGTGGTTGTGACCATTCAACTCAGTTTTACAGTAGGTTGCATAAGGATCATTAAGATTTTGAGAGATTACTGAAGTCATCCCTCTTCTACATGTTATGAGAAAAATTGAGGCTCCCAAATACTATGATACTGGTTGAGTCAAGCCTATAAACTAGGCCTCCTGGCTTCTACTCAAATAAATGTTCTTTCTCATTTGTTTTCCCTATCAAATTTAACCAAGTCATTGATAGCAACTCAAAAAGTATCTCTTTGCCAAAAACAAATTCAAAAGAATTACTGTTCAAACACAGACATACACATACAAGAACCACATTCATGTAAGTGAGCACTACATTCATGTGAGTGAGTACCACAGTAGCCAGCTTACTTACATCTCAGGATTTTCTTCAGGATCATTAGGAATTTGTTGGCACAAGAGATTTTTTCAGATCACTCATTTCTCTTGTGACTTTCAACAACACCACCCCAACAGCTCCACTCCCTCCCCCGCCGCACCCCGAACCTACCACCACCACACACACATTTATTTCCAGCACTGAGGAGAGATGCAAGAATGAAAAACTAGCAACTTTCGGCCTAATTCTACCATGTTTGCATCAGGTATGCTGACCCGTCTTTTTTCCATCCTCAGCAGAACCCAGAGCAATTCTAATGGGAGAGTGTTTCTAGCAACATCTTTTAACATCAATCTGAGTCCATCTTATTATTATTTCATGAATCAGCTTATGCTATATAGAAACTCTCTGATCAGAAAGATATTGAGCACATGAGCTTCAAGTGGAAAAAAATCAGCAACTACAAAACACTCCCAATGGTGTGCCTATCAGTACATTTTATTCATTATTTGCAATGGTATTTTTGTCCAAATGCAAAAGTCAGTCATAACCTGAGCATGGAAACAGACCCCGGGTTCACATGATTTCATTCTGTCAGTGTATAGCAGTTAAATATGGAGAGTGTTCTCAATGCTGAGCTCTGGTTGACCCAGTTAAAATGTATGGAGGGCCATTTTAGCCTTAAAATGAACAATCTATAAATAATTCATAAGTCATCTTTGCACTAAATCTCCTTTAAATTTATGTTCAAAGAACTGCCAAATGCAGCTTTAGAAAAATAGGCTTCATGGGATTGCCAATGTCTTAAATGGCCTTTCTCACCTAATCATTAAGGAATATTTGCCCTTCAGTTTCAATAAAAAGCCTTTTCTAAAAGCAAAGTCTAAGGTTTTGTTATTTAGATCTATTATTAGAAAAGGGGAAAAAATAAAACTGAATTAATCAAGTATTTTAAGATACAGCCTAAGCATTTCATTTGAGTCCTTAAGTTAAACAACAGATACTTAACTCCTTGGAATGGCATAAGAATCTCTTAGCAAACATGTGATTCACGTAGGCAATTTACCAATGGAAATATTTAACTCTGTGGATATTTGAGAACATTGCAACTACTTTGTAATAAGTTTCAGACCTTACAGAAAGATTTCCAAAAGAAGCCTCTAGCTGAAGCACATGTATATGTGTGCATATGTACAATGTGTGCGTGAATATACACTGTGTTGGCTGTTGTTAGTAGTTTCCAAGCTGTTCTAACTCTTGGGAACCCCCTGGGTGCAGAATGAAACAGTTCTATAGGACTTTCAAGACAGTGACTTTTGGGAAGCCAGGCCTATCTTTCTGCGGGCTTCTGGCTGGATTCAAACCACCAACCTTTGCATTGGTTAATGGAGGGTGTAACGATTTGTACCACCCAGGGGACCGTATATATTCAAACGCCCACATTTTCAATTCATGTCTGTGTGTGTGTGTGTGTGTGTGTGTGTGTGTGTGTGTGTGTTTTAATTGAGTATGTGTATTCTTGGGCAAATTATTACATCTTTCTAATATTCAAGTCCTCAATTGTTAAATAATAATAATAATACTTACCTTACAGGGTTGTTGTGAGGACTGGTTCAATGTTATTATGACCATAACTATATAAACAAACTCAACCCATATAAATCATTATACCCTCAAAGTACACATATGTAGTAAGACATCTGATGTTCCATTAACTATGAAATTCTCTTTATCTTATGTCTATCAAGGCAACTGGCTGCTCTGTCATTCAAAAACACTCAACGATGTTGACTCCAGCCAGAATTAAGAGAATATACATAAGTGGAGATACTTTACATGAGATAATTTATTTAAGCAGTATTTATTTGAACTTGAAATGTGTATCAGACTGATTTTTTAAGTAGTTGTTCCCTGTAGCGTGGTTATATATAATGAATTAAAATCAATGATAAAATTTTTCATTTAATTGCATGGCCAATCTCAACATTCCTTTTATCCATGTTTACGTAGCAGGAACAGAGATTCTCAATATGTGAATAATCTTGAACCCAGTGATAAGGGAAGGTATTTTATATTTGGGGATTATTTTATTAAAATTTGTTTCTGAATATCATGCTTCTATAATTTAAAACTTTCACTAAATGTGTTTAGGTGGCAGGCTGTAAATCCTGTTTTCACTTACAAATAAAGTAATAATGGCTAATGTGATCACTGTATTCAAAGTGTTTTGTAGCGAGAAAGACAAGCGATCTTTGCCTAGATCTATTTTTAGTCCTGGTTTGCTTTCCTACACCCTTAGTGTGAACGTTGAAAAATAAACAGGTGAAAAACACCATAAAAGAGTCAGGCTGGGATCAAAAGTGTCATTGTATCATATTAAAAAATAATGTATGTGCATGAAGAAAGTGTTTAGATCATTTCTCTCTCACTGCTAGTCCTTGTTAATTAACACAAGGCTGACCAGAATGTGCAGAGTAGTCGGAGAGAGATTGCTGGAGGGATCAATGGAGAGTGTTCGGACTACAACATTCTAGAGGTTTAAAATGTAACCAGCAATGGTTTTCCCTGCAGCGGAGAAAGAACTGCATTTTATCTGGTTTCATGGTTACTGTGTGTGGGCAGAGAAAGGTCAAGAGTTTCCCGAATGAAATACATCCAGATCCACATATTACTTGCTCTCACCTAAGTAGAAAAATACCTATCTTTGACTCCTCAGTTGAGAGGCATTACAGTTCGTTAATAATTGTAAGACCATCCCTAGCTACCTGGTATTCATAATTACAATGAATTCATCAAAATGATGGCTACAATTAGAAAACTGCCACAGAGACCGCTGAATAGTTTTTTCCAAATTACTCTCCTCTACAGATAAAATAATGTCTGAGATTATTTTATCTCAGATTAAAAGAGCTCCGATTGGAACATTGGGCAATTCAAAATCTCTTAGGTAAATGCTTATTACACCATGGCTGTTGCTTACTTCATCTAAATCTATTGAAAGAACACAGTCTTACCGGGAAAGGAAAAATGTTGTCAGCTCTGTTCAAGCTGTCTTCCATCCAGGACTTGGGAGCAAAGGCAGAGCTGGGCCGAGCATACTTCTGGAGCTGAATATGATTGCTCGCAAAATTCTTCTTCAAAGGTGAGATGGAGTTCAGGGGCGTTATTCCTCCGTTCAGGCCTCTGCGGTGGTCTCGGCCTTGCGAGCCTCCCCAGCCACCATATCCACCACCCCCTGGGCTCCAGGAAGAAGACGGGGTCGGAGAGGGGCTCTGATAGCTGCTCCACGGAGAGGGGGGTTTGTTCAGATTATTCGCCAAATGAGGCAGCTGGTTAAAAGCAGCATTTCTGTGTGTGAACGGCGGGGGATGGGGACTGGCAGGCGACCTCCTTTGCTGTTGATGCTGGCTGTGATGATGCTGGAAATGAGGGTGATGAGGGTGGTGCTGCGACAGGGGCCCGATCTGTGGGGAGAAGCTGCCTCCAAAGCCAGGGCTGACGTGATGGGGGAAATTTTGAAACAACAGAGCACCGTTATTCGCTGAAGCAGCAGGGACCCCTCCCTGATGAAAGAAACTTGCATCTTCATTGATAATTGTAGAGGAAGAAGGCGCTATCGCTGCGGACCAGTTACTGAACCCAGTAAGAGACGAAGCACTAGATGTCAAGGGTTGGGTTGAAGTCCCGAGTCCCGTGGCTTCTTGATAATCAAAACCTGTCAACACTGGCGATTCGATTCGTATCTTCTCCTTCCCGTTGCCATTTTCCGAAGAATTGTCCCCAGGATTTTCTTCCGATTTTGCCTTCTCCGTTTCAGGCAGTATTCCAGCTTCCTGGCCTGCACTAGGGGAGAGCTGCTGCTTCTCTAGAGGGTCCTGCTGTTCCTGTTGCTGACTTTTGGCTTTCTCGGACCCCAAGATCTCATCTTGAATGTTATGGGTCGCCGGAGCAGGGAAGAGCCAAGCTGACCCAGCACTGCTGCCATTGGCAGCTGTGTTATTATTTATAAAAGCAGCAGGGCTGGGGGTGGCATTTTGGTGATGGTGTGGAGGTTGCAGATGTGGATGGAATCTGACTGGAAAAGCAGATTTATTCCCAGTATTGCTTTGCACTAGCACTCCAAACCCGTAATCCCCCATTTATTATCTTTAGGATCAGAATCTTATGATAAAAAAAATTGACAACCTGATGTCTCACGCCTTTCTTCTTCGATGCAAAAATTTTAAGTTGCTGTTTTTGTTTGAAACGTCTTCTAGCTAGCTGAAAGATCGTAGCTTATCCCCACCTTAAATAATTCTGATTTGGAATTTCTGGTCTCTGGAAAAACCAACAACGACAAAAGAAAAGCTCAAGGGCAGGAAAAAAAACCCAACCTCTTAAAACCTTGACATGAATCCAATAGGGCTTATTTCTAGGAAGGAATAAAAAATGAAGAGGGTAGAAATCAAGTCTTTGGTTAGTAAAATAGGCGCTTTCTTTTTCCAAAGGAAAATACACATGAATGACAAAAACACAGCTTCTCAATCATCTATGGATGTAGAAGAATATGCCTTGTGCGGAGTAAAAATATATTTATATATATAATTTAACAATCACATATGGTCTTCCTCAGCAGTTTAGATTCACATAAAAATTAGAACAGGGCTCAGGGGGAGAGGAATACGTTCTTTTCTTGGCAGCTTGGTTTTAAAAAATCAGGAATAATTTAAGAACATTATATATTATATATTATCTATATAGATTATATTAGGCGATCTGGGGTGGGAGGTGAATCTCGGGTTGCGGGGGAGGGAATCAGCGTTGACTAATGGAGGGCTGATTGCAGGGAGGATTCTGCTGTTCCTGGTCCTGTTTCTGCTCCTTCGCGGGGTGCAAGGTGGGGACTCTGAGGCTGTTCCCGAGGCTCCGGGTGCAGATCCTGCTGCGCTCGCTGTTCCTGGGCTCCCCCCGGCCTCCTCTCCCCCATGAAAGGGGCTGGAAATACCCGTCTCTCCCTCGTGGGGGGGTCGCGATCACGATCACTGAGGATTTAGCGAGACTCGGTGAGGGCGAGCTGGCGGCCCGGGGGCGCGGGGACCAAGGGGGCGACCTGGCCGGTCCTGCGGTCTCTGCCTTCTCCCCTCGCTGCGGCTCCGGGGTGTGTGTCCCTCATGGGACCCAGGGGCGGTTTGTTCAGTTCCCTCAGTTCGATTCTCCGCAGAGGCGAAAAAGAGGAAAGAACGGGGGGAGGGAAACCCCACTGCGGTGGTCCGCTAAAGGAGAAGGGCCTCCCCTCTTCGCTGGCTCTCTCTCTTTCCCCCCCCAATTTCTTAACAAACTATAATTTAGAAGGCTTTTGTTTCTCCTCACGGTTGTTGGGCCGCCGCCGTCGCCGTCTCTTTTTCCCCCCGGCCCCGCTGTCCTCGCTGCGGACTCCGCCTGGCTCTTGTTTTTCTTTCCTTCTTCCTCCTCGTCTTCCTCTGCTGTCGTCGCTGCCGCCGCTGCTGCCGCTACCGCCGCCGCCGCCACCGCCTCCCGGTGCCCGGGTCCCGCAGCCGCGGCTGAGTCCTTCTCCTCAGGACCGAGCCGAGTGAAATGACAACCAGCTGGAAAGACCTAGAGACACTTCCGGTTCGAGGAGGGCGGGGTGGAGGACCGGCGGCGCCCCACCCACCGGCGGACTACCAATAAGCAGTTAGGATCTGTGTTAGGTCACGCCCCTGAGCCCTAGGTTTCCGCCCAGGAAGGTCGAAAAGTTACCTTGGAAGACGCCCCTTCCGTCTACGCCTCGCCCAGTGAGTCCCGGCGCCTGGAAGCCGCCCCTCCACCCCCACGCCGAGTGAGCGCAGCGGGTCGCCATCTTTGATATGGGCAAAGGACTCCTTCGATGCTTGTCTTCCCCAGTGAGGCTCTGCAGGAATTGCATGTGAAGACGCGCGGCACAGAAAGGAGCCCTTCTTCGTGGAGGAGACGAGTCAAGGAGATGGGATCGAAGCGGCGACCTTAGAAACCCTGGGTAAGAGGAAGGCTGCCCACAGTAAATGTGGCTCCCCAGGCCTCACGTGCTCTGCCCCGAGCCCCGCCCCGGAGGGATCTGGAAGGGGAGGCGGGTCTTCCTAGTAGCTGTGCTGTGCCTAGAACTGCGTAGGCTCTGGGCTTAACTAGACTTTAGTTGAACCCTTGCATCCCCACTCCTCTAACACTCGTTCCTTCAGCCTGTGGTAGGTTCCAGTCTAGTGCTGGCTCTCGGGGACAAACCTGTTGTAGGTGCCCGTGACTGAGCCCCCATTTCCAATCCTATACTCCTACAAGCCTGCCCTGCATGCAATACATAGGGGGCATTTCCAAAACAAGATTGGTATGGGCCTCTCCTAGTGATATCTCATCTATGACTATTAGGTCGAGATAAGGGACAAACTTCTTGCTCTGGTTTACGGAGTCTTTCTACTTTGATCTGTATATCCTAATACCTCATCTCCCTCCCAACCCCCAGCACTAAGCTGCTGCACACATCCTCGGTGCTTTTTGACCTGCCCTTTCTTCTGAGTTGACATCCCCTGGATGGCAATGGATTTGGTTTGATTTGATTCTTCTCTTAGACACTTTGTAAACTCCTTTTTGGTTTCCGGAATCCGTTCAAAAACCAAATCTGTCTTCCAAATTCTCTCAGGCACTTCCACGCCTTGCCATGCAGGCAAATCCTGTGCTTGCTTCTTTGCCTCATTATCTTGTCCTGGTTGCTTACATCTCTCAGGCCAGGGCTGGGACTTTTTTAAGAAATGGATGTTTAAACAGGAGGTCCCAGTGAAAAATACTGAAGAAATTAATGGACAAACAATGTTTTCTCTGATTGATAACTCCCCTTCCCAGGTCTGAATTAATACCATTTTGACCTTCATCCCCATAGCGTTTGGTTTGGGGTCTGAAACATTTGCTACCTAGGAGTTCCATGTCTTGTCTTTACTCACCTCACATTCCCACCACTCCAAGCATGCTCCAGAGCTCGGGTCTTGCCTTGCTCTTAGCATAAGTTCTAAAGATGTTGAGAACGTGAATGCTACTTTTCTTTAGCAGAAAATACAAACAGGAAGAAATCAAGGTATGGTCAGTAGTGACTAGCAAAATGAGGGCAAAAAAAGAAGAATGGTGGTTTCCATTTCCTTTCAACAGCTTTTCCTCAATGGCCTCAGCCCAGAGACTCTCCTGCCAGGCAGCCTTGACCAGACAGTAATTGTATTCTCTATCATTGTATCATGAGCTTCAGGTTTGTCTCTGTAACTCTCCTGCAAGTCCCTGGGCAGCAGGGATTGGATCTAACACTGTAGTTCATCGCCTTGGAGACTAAACTGGTACAGTCATGTGTCTTTCCTTGAAATACCTTCCTTGTTTGCCCTCTCACTCTGGCTGACCTAAATGGGCCTCATCAATGTTCCCTTAGCATCTTATAAGTTCTTCTCTTTTAAATCCTGCTAGTTATCAGGGTCTGGGAGCCCTGGTGGTATAATGTTTAGGTCAGCAGTTCAATACCATCAGCCTCTCTCGGGGAGAAAAGGGAGGTTTTCTACTTACCAAACTAGTTACCATCTCAGAAACTCACAGCAACAGTTCTACCCTGTCCTATAGGGTCCCTAGGAGTTGGACTCAACTCCATGACAGTGAATTCGGTTTGGGTTGTTTGGGGTTTTTATTGAAGTTGTCAAGTGGGTTCATTTCTTCAGGGCAGAGGTTATATCTGATTTTGTTGTTGTTTTATTTAGTGGCCAACAGAGAGTCTGATACAGAGCAGATTCAGAACATGTTTACTGAATGAAAGAATGCAGATCCAGGGTGCAATGTGTGAAGGTGCCTAGGAGCTACAAGTCCAGTTTCAGACATGGCAACCAGAACATGGAGGAGAAAGGATCACAGGCTTTGGAGCCAGAAGACCTGAAATTGAACGCAAATTTGTGCCACTTTGGATATCATTTGTGCAAGCCTCTGTCTCTTCATCTATAAAGGTAGACACTATTTCCTCCTCATGAGTGACATGTAACGTGCTGGGTTCTTAGGAGGTGTTCCAAAATGTCAGTTCCTTGTAAACATCTGTATAGCAGCAACACTATTTCACACATGTCTTTAACCACAAAGAAGCTACACACATGAGGAAATTCAGGAACCTGTCTTAGTTTGTAGAGGTAAGAGGCACGCCCAGAGCCACAATCAGGGTGCTTCCAGGTCAGCCTGATCTTTCAAGGCAACCAAAGGGTGGGTAGCCAGTGTGGGTTGGGCCAATCCAGGATGATCCTTGTAGACATAGTCAGGTTTCTGCTTTGGGACTAGGAATGTAGGTGAAGGAACTAAAGCCAGTTGCCATGGAATTGATTCTGACTCATGAACTGTGTTCCAAGGATTTTTCAATGACTGGGGTTTCTAAAAGTTGCTTGCCAGGCTTTTATTCTGAGGCACTTCTGGGTGAACTCAAGCCTCCAGGCTTTTGGTTAACAGCCTTAAACGTTAACATTTGCACTGCCCAGAAATTTCACAGGCAGCAAGGAACAAAATGGACAGGGAGGAGCGGTTTCTGGAAGGGATTCTCTTAGGTCAGTTGCCTACTTGTAATCCCAGGATGCCCAGCTCAGGGCTGCCCTGTTTGGAAACATTTTGGCCTTGGAACGGTCCTGTGGTAACCATGGCAACTAGTCAGCAGCTCCATTTAGGAGCTCCAAATGGAACTCCAGTTGCAGATGCACGCTGGCCTGCGCACTGCTGGCAGCTGAGAGTCCCTCCCATGAAGCATGCTCACCAGGACGACTTCTGGTCGCAGAGAAAACAAGCTCTGGCCCAGCATTACAGGACTCTCGGATGATTAAAAAGCTCCTCCCAGGTCAGCCAGGGCTGACACACCTTCAGAGCAGTCATAGGTTGGTGAGTGTCTATGCTCTGCTGGCTACTACCCAGTCCCCTCTGGGATTTGAGGTCAACCACACCCCAAATCCAGAGCTCCCGAGGAAGCAGGGAGGTAATATCTCCACCAGCAGCCTCTTTTAAGGCTTGGGTGATATTAAAGCACCTATAATCACATGGAGCCAAACTCTGTCACAGTGCAATGCTCATGCCCTCTGTCCCTGCCCTGGAAGCACACAGTGTCCACCTTCTCCCAGCAGCCACACCCAGGCTCCCCAGGGACCTACCTGGGTGATCACATTCATCATCAGGGCCACCTTCCACCCCCCCACCCCCAAAGCTGCAGGGGTTGGGTACTACATGACCCCATTAGGCCTTATAGATAGATTACAATGTAAATGATGACCCCTGAAGTTGTGCAAGGCAGCCACCTTGCTTCAGTTTATTCTCCTAAGACGTAGGACTACATTGGGCAACTAGGACACCCATACCATATAGCCACAAGATACCACCCCGAAGCCCCTGAGTACATGCTCATTGGCAGCAGGAATACTGACAGTGGCCAGTCCTGCCCGAGTTGGTGGCACAATAGCTTTCTGTTATGACTTGAAGGGCATTGTATCCTTGGTGTCGTTACTGGGTTAGAACCATAGAGAGAAGACAAGTCCAGGCAGGTATGTTCTTCAGCAACCCCCAAGAGATTAACACCCGCCAGTTACTTTGGCAGCATCCACACACATTCTAATGTAGTGAGAGAGTATATATTTTAATGAAATTTTAATCATCTTCAAAGGTAGTCCATGTGAAGAGAGAGAAAGAATTACTTTTGGAAGACAGACACTCATCTCCAAGACTATGTGTGCACACTCATGATTATGAGACAACCTGGAGGAACAACAACAAAATTCCCAAATTAGGTTATCTTCACCTGTCTCAATATTGGAAAGTACGCATGTTTGCTTAGAAAGAACTATTGTGTTTGTTTTTCCACCTTTTGTTTATTGTTTGCAACCTGTGCAAGCCCTCCAAGTTTTAAACCCCGTTGTCTCCCTGCCTTTACCTTTGCTGCACTGTCCTTCATCTACAGTCCACAGTTCAGAAGCCCTTTGGGTGAGGAACAGTGAAGTCAGTTTCCCCCAAAACATTGTAAAGTGACCAAATGGTTTGGAAAGGTCTGGGACACAGACGAGCTGCTTTTGAAGTTGTCCTTCCCCTGGCCACACTGTAGATGAACTGGTTGACCTTCCAAACTGTGACTGGCATCACATGAGATGACTTGGATTCTTTTGTGGCTCTAGCCACCTGTGAGGACGGGCTGCTGACCTAGATTCCCCTGGGCTGTTTTGATTGGACACACTACCCTTCCTGTATCAAAACCAATCATGGCCAAGCTACAGAACAGCTGCCAACTCACGCCCCGTGGCTGGGCTGGGGGGATTCTCACCTACCCTGCTGAAAAGAAAAGAGCTTTGTGGAGCTGGTGGGGGAGCTATAAGAACCAGAGGTCAGACAGCTGGAAGTCAGGGACCACCAGTGCTGTCCATTCACAGGCCCAAATCCAACAGTAGCTGTCCGGAGATGATCCCAACTCAGGGCGAGCCCCCGTATGCAAAGCAGAACTGTGCACCCGGGGACTTTCAAGGTTATGATTTCTCAAAGTAGATTGCCCGACCTTTCTTTTGAGACACTTCCAGGCAGGGTGGGGCCACCATCCCTTATGATCATCAGTTCAGTGCTGTGTGGGCATTATGATTCGTAGTCACGGGCTGTGTAAGCCACCCAGGAGCTCCTAAACTCACAGACACTAGTCTAACTTGTCTGACAGTCTCCTTGCAACTGGATTTTGGACTGCCAAAAGAGCTTCCGTTCTGAATCACTAAGCAAAAGAGTTCAAAGAAACAGCTTTATTTAGTACCAAGAAAGCCCGCTGAAAATGGTTCTTTCCTTTTATATCTACCCTTCTTGGTGTGTGCATATATACATTATGAGGGCATGTATACACGTATATACATATGACTATGGCTGTTAGGTGCTATGGTAGTGGCATAATGTCACATCAACTTGATAAATAAGTATAGGGGTGGATACTAGCCTGTCAATCAAACCACAGCCTGATGATGCCTCCTTGTGGGCATGGCCTTCTCATGAGGATTCTGGAAACTTCCTCTTTTTCTCCCTAGAAGTGGGTCACACACTCCCTCTCTGCCTTCCTCTTCCTGTTGACAAGGTACATGGAGACTTTCTGAGACGTGAGTGAGCCATGTAGTGGAGACCCATGACTGCCACTGGATCCACAAGACTTTTCACCCACTGACCTGTGATCTTCCTGCATTCTGCATCACGGTATGTGGCTGTGTAAGTCTGAAGAGAGATTTATGAACTAGTATCCAACTTATGGGCTAATATCAGACTTACGGACTTGATTTGGATGGGACTGAGAGGCTTTATTGCTATGCAGTCATTCTTTGATATAAAGGTTATCTCTCTCTCTCTCTCTCTCTCTCTCTCTCTCTCTCTCTCTCTCTATGTATATATATATCCCTGAACTTGTTTCTCTAGTCAACCTGGCCTAACACAGGTGCCCTTGAGTTGATCCCAATTCATAGTGACCCTATATACAACAGAATGAAACACTGCCAGGTCTTGTGCCATGGTCAAAATTGTTCTTATGTTTGGGCCCATTGTTACAGTCATTGTGTCAATTCATATGGTCAGTGTCTTCCTTGTTTTTGTGCCCCTCTACCAAGAATGATGCCCTCCAGGGACTGCTCTCGCTCATCTCATATCCAAAGTTCATGAGATGAAGTCCTTGCTTTTAAGGAGTATACTTGCTTCTAAGGAGCATTCAGGCTATATTTCTACGAAGACAGATTTGTTTGTTCTTTTAGCAGTATTTTCAATATTCTTTGCCAGCACCATAATTAAAATGCATCAATTCTTCTTTGGTCTCCTTTGTTCTATATGCATATGAGGTGATTGAAAGTACCATATATATGAGCTTCAAAGAGCTTATGAAAATTTTTCATTATCTTTTCATACCATTCTTTCGTGTGTATGTGTAATTCCCTCACACGCACAATCCAAAGACCATTTCTAAAAGTTGACTCTCTAAGCATCTGTGTTAGTCTGGGTAGACTAGAGAAACAAATTTATAGACATGCATATGTGTATAAGAAAGAACTTTATATAAAAGAGTAATTGTATATTAGGGAAACATCCTAGCCCAGTCCAGATCAAGTCCATAAGTCTGATATTAGCCCATATGTCTGATACCAATCTGTGAATTCCTCTGCAGACTCATGCAACATATGCAATGACACTGTGTGCAGGAAGATCACAGGCCAGTGGATGGGAAGTCTTGTGGATCCAGTGGTGGTGCAAGCATCTTAGGGCTAGCGTGGGTCTCCATGTGGCTCCTCCAGCTCCAAGGCTTTGACTGCAATCACATAGCTCCATGTGGCTTGTCAACAGCAATGTCTTGCAGGGGAAGAGTGTCTTTGGCCTCCAGCGAGCTATTTCTCTCTATTGTGTCTCCAAATGAGGTCATCAAGCTGCAACCTGATTGACAGGCTAAACTCTACCCCTTCACTCTGAATAGTCTCAAGTTGACACCAGATTGTGTAACTACCACAAAATCCCACCTCAAGCTTTAGTCTCCTTTCCGTCCCCAGGGAAACCCACTACAATGCAGAGTTCTGGCCCCTATACCAACGCATTCATGTTCCATTTTCTTATAAATTTCAAAGTGCAAGATATTTCCCCATAATAATGTAAGAGGACAGAAAAATTATTTTGGCAGAGAGAAAAAGATTTATTTCTTACATAAAAGAAGTTTGGGAGATTCAATCTACAATTGGCAATGAGAAGTTCAAGAACTCATCAGAAACCCAAGTTCCTAACCTTTTTCAAAATGTGACTTCAGCCTTATGTATACCCTTCCAGACCAAGGGAAGAAGAATAAGATGAAGAAGGACATCTTCTTGAAAAAAATTTCAGAAGCCATACACATCATTTCTGTTTTCCATCATGTGGCCGTGCCTCATGGTCAAATAGGTTGGGGAGTGTGATCGTTCCCTCCAGGTACTTGGTTAATAATCAGCATTCCATTCATGATGAAGAAGGGCAAGGTGGATCTAGGGAGGTAGTCACATAGCCCCAGAGAGGTTTGTGACTCTCTCAATGTCCTTCTTGACAAGCTAAAGCTCTCATTTTGCAGTTGAGGAATCTGAGGCCCAGGAAAGGGTGTTGTCTAAAATAATCCAATTGTTTTACCCAGTATCTTGACTCAAACTCTTTTTACCTACTCTGGCTCTCATGCTTTAGCATGTATCAGAATCACCTGAAGAACAAGTTTAGACTCAGTAGGTATGGGGTGGAGCTGATAATTTACATGTCTAACAAGCTCTCTGGTGATGCTGATGCTGCTGGTTGAGAGTCACTGGTCCTCAGGACATTCCCACCTGGACTAAACAAAACACAAAATTCAAACTCCTTGCCATTGCATGAATGCCAGCTCATAGAAACCCTATAGAACAGGCTAGATCTGCCTCTGTGGGTTTCAGGGATTGTAACTGTCTACAGGAGCAGAAAGCCTCATCTTTCTCCCGAGGGAGTGGCTGGTGATTTCGAACTGCTGATCTTAGAGTTAGCAGCCCATATCTTAGCCACTATGTCACGTGGGCTCCTGAGACTTAACAAGAAGCTTTCAGTTCTATGTGGCCCAACTGAACCCATCACCCTCCATCTCAGCCCTAATTTGCCTCCCAATTCCCTTAGTTTATTTAATGGTACCATGATTCATTCTCTCAGTTTCTAAGCCAAATACAGGAGTCATACCAAACTCTTCTCACTCCCCCTCCATCCTCTTGCAGTTTGTCTCAGGTTTTCTTGATTTTCTCCCTCCTAAGCATCTTCTCTTTCTGTCTGTTCCTGCTTCGGCCCAAAAGTGATCATTTCTCACCTAGATTATTTATCTATTTATTTATTTATTTTTCAAAAGCCATTTCCAGTTCTAAGGCATGGCCTTGCCATGGGATGTTTCTAAAGGAGGGGTGTGATTACATTACTCCTTGGCTTAAACACTTTCAGTGCCTCCCTTGTTTTTCCATCTTCAGTGGTTTCCATCTTATGATCACATGTTTTGCCACATATTTGTAGCTCCTCCATTATCATTTGCTTAATATGAATCCTTAATTTACTTATTTTAAAAAGTTAAATAAGTATACTTTGAAGGAAGCTTGCCATCACCACACCAGATGAAAGCCCAGTGTCACTTGATATCCTCCAAAGGTAATTGTTGGAATGAAAGCAGAAGAAGACAATGGTACTCCATTCCTCCTAGAGGCTGGGTGCTTATGCAAGGTCCGAATCTTGGGTCTTCTTTCTTGTCTGTCATTTAGAAAGATGAATAAGGCTCTCATGTTGGTGACATCATCCTGCAAACCACTTGCTGTCATGGAGATCCTGTGTGTGCATAGATCAGAGCTATTCTCCACAGGATTTTCGGGGGCTGAGTTTTGCAGAAACAGACCCTCCCAGACTTTTCTCCTGAGGCACCTCTGGGTGTGTGGGGAGCCTCACCTTCTGGTTAGCAGCCATTTGCTCCACCCAGGTGCTCTTCTTTACATCTTTACAAAGATCCAAAGAGCTGAAAGAGAATGGAAAACGCACTCAGTTTCCCATAATTCAAGGCTGCTGTTGTTAGATGCTCTCGAGTCAGTTTGGACTCACAGTGGCCCTAGATATAACCATCTCAATGGTTACGATGTCTGAGCCCACTGTGGCAGTCTATCTTGTTGACAGCCTTCCTTTTTCTCTCTGACCCTCTACTCTCACAAGTATGATGTCCTTCTCCAGGATTGGTTCCGCCTGATAACCTATTAAAAAAATAAGAAGTCTTGCCATCTTCCTTCTAAGAAACATTCTGCCTGTGCTCCCTCTAAGACATTTGTTTGTTTTCCTGGAAAACCATGGTATATTAAATATTATTCTCCAATTCTTCATAGGCATCAATTCCTCTTTGACCTTCCTTATTCATTACCCAGCTTTTGCATGCTTATGAGGCCATTGAAATACCATGGCTTAGGTCAAGTGAATCTTAGACTTTAAAGTGACATCTTGGCTTTTTAACACTTTCAAGAGATCTTTGGAGAAGCTTGAGCATTGTAATATATTGTTTGATATCTTGACTGCTGCTTTCATGGCTGTTGATTTTAAAGCCAAGTAAAATGAAACCTCTGACAACTTTAAGCTTTTCTCTGTTTATCATGATGTTGCTTGTTGATCCAGTTGTGAAACTTTTCCCTTCTTTATGCCAAAGTGTCATCCATACTCCTCTTCACTGACAATTACTTTAAGTTCTCTTGGCTTTCCGCACGCACGCCAAGGTTATGTCATCTGCGTAGCACCACAGGTTGTTAATCTGTCTTTCTCTGATCCTTAAACGACAGTCTTTGCGTGGTCCATGTTCTCAGATTATTTGCTTAGCATTCAGAGTGAATATGGACAGTGAAAGGAACAACTCGGACACGCACCTTTTCTGATTTTAAATCTCAGAGTAGCCCACCGATGAGTCAATGTGTAGGCTCTGCAGGAGCACATTGAAGTGTTCTGGAATTCCCCTTCTATGCCACTTATCCATAATTTGTTATCGTCCATCTGCATAATTGAATGTCTTTGCATAATCATTAAAATACAAATAACCATCTTTCTGGTATTCTCTGCTTTTAGCTAAGATCTGTCTGACTTCAGCAATGATATCCTTGTCCCACATCCTTGTCTGAATCTGGCTTGAATTTTCTGCCAGTTCCCTGTTGATGTGCTACCTTACCTGTTTACCACCTTTGGTTCTATCATATACCCTCCTGAGAAGGGACTTATTATTTGGAAAGCATTGCCAACCTCCTTAGTTTGGCCTCCTTTGGGGCCCTTGGTGATCTGGCACCTGCTTGACACTCCACCGTTATCTCTTGCAACTTCCCAAGAACATTATTTTAAGCATCCTGAAAAACTTGAGGTTCTACAAACTTACCATCAGTCATGAATACATTGTGCTGCAAATAACAGAATGCATGCCTCAGTGCTCAGAGGTTCTTTCCCTCACTCTTCAAGTAGTCCAGAGGGGGTAGGGGTGGGGTGGGGGTGGGGCAGCAGATCATTCATGTTGTCAGGACTCTGGTCTGTCTAGCCTCGGTCTTCCCACAATGACATTTAGAAGCAAGATCCAGAGGAAGGCGTATTACTGGAGTGCCGTGAATGCTTCCCCCTCCTCTAATCAGGGAGGATCGATCTTTCCAAAGGTACTTGGAGCACATTTTCCCATGTATCTTTTTGCTAAGATCTGGGTCGCCTAACCTTTTCTGGACCAGGTCTCGGGCCCACCTCTCCTAAAGCCAAAGGGTCCCAATGTGAAGCATGAACAAAGTAGGGGAAGGAGAAAGGCAAGTTTTGGGAGGAGTCCACACGTTTCCCTTGCACTCACCATATGATTGTCTTGGGTCTTTTCATGTGTGTCTGTTTATGAAGAGCGTCTACTTTGTTTGCTTGGGAGGCTCACACTCAAGAATGCTCGCTGGCCTCTTCTGTCCACTAAGCAAGAGTCTTCCAGGATGGTTCAGGCATCTAGCCGTATCCCTGACTATGATGTAATTGACTCTGTAGATCTCACCCACTAGATGTGACCATCCAAGGCCAGGGCTTTATTTTCTCCTTTGTCTCCTCAGGAGGACTTAGCACATCTTGCTATTAGCTGCATCAACTTGTCCCCTCTCCCAACCTAACTCCTGTAACCCAGGCACAGCATGATTGAACTCTTGTGATCTATAGATGGTTTTCATTGTCTGGCTTTTAGAAGTAGATTATTAGGCCTTCTCTCCAGTTTGTCTCAGTCTGGGAGTAAGTCTAGCCACTGAAAGCTGTTCGGCAATATCAAAAGAGTCAAACTCACTGCCATCCAGTTGATTCCAACAAATAGCAGCCCCATAAAACAGGGAAGAGTTGTCCCCGTGGATTTCCAAGGCTGTAAATCGTTACAGGAGTAGAAAGCCTTGTCTTTCACCTGTAAAGCAAGCTGGTGGTTTCAAACTACTCACCTAGCATATTACAGCCCAATGTGCAACTCAGTACGCCACCGGGGTTTCTTCCAACCAGCACTTAGTAGGCTTTTTAAGAACTTTCATGAGCATTAATTGAAGTAAAGTGGAATGAATCAATATTTTCTGCCTTATACCCAAGTTTTCAAGTAAGTCCAAAGTCATAACTGTTAGCATGGATTTAGCAAAAAGCATACGTTGAAATTTTTTACAAGAGCACTGTAGAATGTATTGCTATTATTTGTTTTTTGAGAGGAGGGGTACACAGCACTCTCCAAATGGCATGTGTCAAGGTACTGTTGGCATAGGATTTCTACCACGTGGCCAATTGTAGGGCTAATCAGTCACTGTAAATAATGGAGGGCAATTTTATAAACTTAGTAAACCATTTCAATCTTGTGTAAAACACATTATACAGGCTAATAGCTTCATTTGGCCCAGTCATCTTAGGTGCTGTTCCACCATTGCATTAAGCTAGTCTTTATTAATATACCCTCAACGTTAAACAGCTTCTTAATGAGGTGGATTGCCTTGAAGCCATTGGTAGTGTGTGTACACACACAGACACACACACATGCGCACCAAGTTATCGCCACCCCAAAACAACTGCAGAGGCAGTAATTATATCATTTTAATCAGCAACATCACACACCATCGGATGTGCTAGTACCTAATGTAGCTGAGTTGATTCTCAGTAATGGACTTCTTGAAATGACCTGGCCCCCACTGAAGTACTCCGGGTTCAACAGTCCATGTAAAATATAATAAATGCATCAATAATTTAGCAAGGGAAATAGGTAGCATTATGGCCCCGTTCTGTGCTGCCGTTATTTAAAAGCCTGGCAGCTTGGTAGTTAGAAACCACTATGTCCACGGGTGTTGTAATTCAGTCCGAACCATTTGCTCAGAGTTGAAATGAGGCAGAGGAGAGCTCCAGGCCCCTAGCTCATTTTTTATTTAGAGGCAATTTTTTAAAATCCATTCGTCCATTTAAGTTCTAAAAATAGAAAGGAGAAAACGAAATAAACACGCTTCAAATTTAGTAGCTTAGAGACTACTTAGCGTCCTCATTCAATAGGGTCTATGACGCAATTTTTTAAAAGTAACATTCTACAAACCTGTAAATGAATGATGAGAGTTTAGAAATTCCTTTTATGGTATGTGTATGTGTGGTTGTGTTTGTTTTGAATGAATCTATGAACATGGGCAATATTTTTCAAATTTTAGTCACCTCTTGATACCTAGGTACATAATTTTTGCTTATCGGTCCTATCTATTACCTACTCAACCTTCTTGTTCGAGGAGCTCAGTCTTTTTCAAACTCTGATACACCCCCAAACCAAGCTCACTGCCATCTAGCGAATCTCCACTCGCAGTGACCCTGTAAGACAGGGTAGAGCTGCCCCTCTGGGTCTAAGAGACTGCAACTCTTTACAGGAATAGCAAGCCCGTCTTTCTCCCGAACTTTAATAACTATGTTTAAAAAGAAAATTTGTTATTATTCATGTACATAGAAAAATCAATATGATATGCCATAAACAGATGCAGTCCTGCATTTTTTCCCTGGGACATGTAAAGTAAACACACGCTGATCCAAACACATGCCTAGTGCTTCAAACAAGAGACGTTTCCTCTGCATGCTATCCGTGTCTTGAGGCAGCTGGTGACACACACCGGGAAATGACCAGGCCTTTCAGATCAGGCAGGATTGGGTCAGATTCCAGCTCTGCTGTTGGCTTGCAGGTAGTTCTTCTACCTCCCTGAAACTCGATTTCTGGATCAGGAAAATGGGGCTACAAACCATTGAGCAAATTACGTAAGGAGCTGTAGGCAAAGCTCTCAGCGCAGAGCCTCACCTAAAGCAAATGCCCAAGAAATGTCAGCGAGACCTATTTTTAATTTGGCATGGGGTAGTACGGGTCCTCACAGAATACCCAGCACCAAGGAATTGAATTTAGAGCAAGCAAAACATACTAGGTGACTGTTTACCATATGCCAGGCTCTGAGGTAGGCTCTGGGGACAAGAGATAATTCTCAGGGTGACAGACATGTGAAGTGATAATAACAGCAGGAGACCCAGGGTGATACAAAGAGTTAACACATTCGCCTACTAACCAGGATGTCCGTGGCTCAATTCCACCCAGAAGTGCCTTGGAGAAAAGGTCTGATGATCTATTCTCCACCCCCAAATCAACCACTGAAAACCCTACGGGGTACATCTGCTCCAACACAAATTCGCCATGACTTGAGGTCACCTCTACAAGCAACTGGTGTTCACAGTTATGTGTAGTGCCGCAAAGCTAGTGCCCAGGCTATCATGACAGGCCTGAGAAGGCATGCGTGATGAAAATCACTATCAGGCCAGGAAAATGTACAGGGGCATGCATCAGGCATTTCCTGAGGGCTCACAGGGACATCCATCACAGACTAAAGGTACCGAGTAAATTGGATTTTGTAGGGAAACAGAAGATTCACAGGATTCAGATAAATGCAGAAATGGAAACCCATTTTATCCCTTACTCTCAGTCTCAAGTGACCTCAATGTCTTGGTGAATCTGCTTTGCAAAACCAAATACTAGTCCAGTTGGTCAGACAACATGTAAATGGTATTTCCAAGTGTCTTTCCTTCCACACAGCAGCCACACACAGTCAGTTTTAGTTTGACTTGCAGGGTAATCTAAGGCATCTTCCCCCAGCCCCCTGTATGTTGATCTATTTATTTATTAAATATTTTCTTGGAGGCTTGTACAGCTATTATTACAATCCATTGTGTCAAGCACATTTGTACATTTGTTGCCATCATCATTCTCAAAACATTTTCTTTCTACTTGAGCCCTTGCTATCAGTGTCTCATTTTTTCCCTTTCTTCTCCACCCTTCCTCCCTCATGAACCCTTGATCATTTATAAATTATTATTATTATTTCATGTCTTAAAATGACTGATGTCTCCCTTCACCCACTTTTCTGTTATATGCTCCCCTGGGAAAGGGTTATATGTAGATCATTGTGATCGGTTTCCCCTTTCTCTCCCCACCTTCCTCTTCCCCTCCTGGTATCACTCCTCTCATTATTGGTCCTAAGGGGTTTATCTGTCCTGGATTCCTTGTGTTTCCAGCTCTTATCTGTACATAATCTGGTCTAGCTGAATTTGTAAGTAAAATTGGGGTCATGGTGGTGAGAGCATTAAAGAACTAGAGGAAAGTTGTATGTTTCACCTGTGCTATACTTCATCCTGACTGGCCTGTCTCTTCCTTGTGACCCTTCTGACAGGGGATGGCCAATTGTTTACAGATGGACTTTGGGTCTCCACTCCACACTCCCCCTCATTCACATTGATAGGATTTTTTGTTCTGGGTTTTTGATGCCTGATACCCGATCCCATTGACACCTCATGATCACACAGGCTGGTATACTTCCTTCCATGTGGACTTTGTTTGCTTCTTGGCTAGATGGCCACTTGTTTATCTTCAAGCCAATCTAAGGTGTCTTAAAACAACTGACAAACATATAAAAATCATATTTCCTATGAAAACTCAGATTTGTGTTTTCTCTTTAAAAGTGGGACATGTGGTCGTCTGGATCTATGTCCCCAAGTATGGCAATTTTGGGAAGTTGAGTACTGTCATAGGACGGGGCATTTTCTCTCTAGCTCACCATCTATATCCAGTTGGTTGATAGCATTGCTCTGAGATCCAGGTAGACTCCCTGGGTGGTACAAAGAGTTAACATGCTTGGCTGCCAACCCCAAGGTCGGAGGTTCAAATCTGCCCTGTAATGCTTTGGAAGAAAGGCCTGGTAGTCTACTTTCTAAAAACCAGCCATTGAAAACCATGAGGGGCACAGTTCTATACAGACACCGAGGAGGTCACAATGAGCTAGCGTCAACACAAAGACAACTGTTGCTGAGAGCCTGGCCCACACAGCCCCATGATTTAGAAGGCCCTCCTCTGGCCCTCCTCCATACTAGCCCTTCCCCAGGCAGAGAAGACTCCACCAATATGTCCACCCAGAGCCTGCACTGTCCTCTGGTGCCAAGGGAACTTGGAGTTCCCTCACCAAATAGCTAAACTTATTCCAAGTCCTACAGAGGCTTCTTTCGGAGGTAGCTCTCCCAGGGGTGAGTACACGGTCAGGTGTACAACCTAAGCCCTAGGAGAGGTCAAGGAAGAGCTGGATATATTTTCCAGGAGGTAATATGTGTGTGAAACTTGGGTGTGCGGGCCAGGATGTCACCCGAACTAGGCACGCCTCTTGCTGTGTGAGATGGGACCAGGTGCAGCAAGAGAAGTGGGGCGCACAGTATGTATGTCATTATCTCCAGGAAAAGCCCTCCGAGGGATCTGAAATGTCTAAATTTGAACTTGATTTTTCAGATTGTTATGAAGGTATGTTTGTCAAGGTAGAAAAGAAGAAGCGATTTAGACTTGTTAGCTTGATTTATAACTCATAAATATTTAAGCACATGATAGGCCTCTATTTATACTCTCTCCTTGGGTCTGCAAATGTCAAGAGATGGCTTGATGGCACGTCTCACTCGTGTTGCCTTCCTGTTCAGCCCCTACTGGTATCTGAACTTCGGCCTTCTGCTAGCCTATACTGTACTGCATTTGTTTGTCTCCACATCCCCTGCTCCCACGAAGTCCTCAGGCCTCATTGAACCTAACTGAAAGAATAAATGAGTGAATATCTAATCTGATAGTTGATATCTCGGGTTCAAATTAGTTTCTCCTGTCTTATATGTACACACATAAACATTCCCCTTAGAAACTTTGATCAATTTTCTGAGTAGATAAAAATGTATTTGCCTGATAGAATAGTTGGAAAATTTAAAAGTCAAAAGAGAGAGAAATCACACATAACCCTGACTCCAGAGAGAAAGCATTTTGATATATTTATTTCCAGTCCTTTTTTTCCATACATTTCTTTTCATCGTTGAGAGCCTACTAGAAATTTATGACAATAAAGTTGGCATATTCCAGTGATTTGAGCAGCTTTCTTCTGCTATTTGTCATTTTCCGTGATACATTTTAAAAGATAAATTGCATAAAAGGCTTCTTGATTTCATAAAGAAATATTGAAGTGATAAGTGTTATAAACACTTCCTAGAGAAGTGAATGTGGTTCTAAAATGTGTGTGTGTGTGTGTGTGTGTGTGTGTGTGTGTGAGAGAGAGAGAGAGAGAGAGAGAGTTGTGTGACTGATCCTATTTGTCAATTATTCATCATTTTTATCATAATCATGATTACTATCCAGGGTCAGTGATCAATGATATCTAAAATTTTTAGAGCCTTTTCCCCTTCAGCTTGGTAGAAAGTAAGCTGTACACACTGGGTCCCCTCCCCTTTGGAAGCTGACAGACTGCCTCCCATGCAGACTTATCAGTCAGCCGACAGCCCACAGACACTTATCAGAGGACACCCAAACGCTGGGGCCCATGGAGACCCCAGGGCTATTCAGCGTAACAGTGAGAGGTGACTGTACACTGAATTGCAATAAGCAACACAAGCTAGTAAAGAGGGGTGCTATAGGGACACAGGAGAGAAGGCTGTCTTACTCAGCCTGGGTTCCAGGGAGGGATATTTGAGCACAGGCTGGAAAGATGAGCAGGGTGCTGACGGGTGTGGAAGGGAATCAGATGTCATGCTGGGGCCCCTACCAGGCCAGGACCTGGTGAAGGGGAGATGCTTTGACAGTATACTTTGTATCAAGGGCTGTGGTGGGTGGCAGTGAGTGACTACATGAGCAGACCTATGGGGTAGATGGGGTATCTTAAGTTATCTAGTGCTGCTGTATCAGCAGTCCAACAAACAGGTGACTTTGACAGACACACGTATTTTCTCACAGCTCAGGAGGCCAGAAGTTTGAATTCAGGGCAACCGCTCCAGAGACAGCCTTTCTCTCTGTGTCTGCTCTGGAGGAAGGTCCGTGTTTCTCCAACTGGTGTTTTGGCATCTATCTGACCCCCATCTTACTCGCTTGTTTTGGGTCTCAAAAAAGACTCAAAATAGGCCCTACACCAATTCTAGCTCATTCATATAACAAAGACAGACTCATTCTCAAATGAGATTCTCACCACAGGCATAGAGGTTAGGATTTACAACACATGATTTTGGGGACACAATCCAATTCATAACATTTCATACTTTGGATCCCCATCCCCCCCAAAACAGTTAATGTCCTTGTCCCATGCAAAACACATTTACCCCATCAGATCATCTCAGAAGTTTCAAATCAATGTCAAGTCCAAAAGCTTGTCTTCAGAATAACCTCAATCAACTATGGATGAGATATGAAGCATATTCCTGCTCAAAATTTCTCTTGATTGGTGAAGCTAGTTATCCATTTCCAAAGCACTGTAGACATTATCATTGCCAACAGGGAGGAATCAGAGGGGCATGGTGACTAACAGGCATGAAACAAACACGCTTAAACCCAGCAGGAATATATATATATATATCACTGTTCTCTGAGACTATCTGGGCATTGGCCACACCTTCTGAATTCTGAATGGGGACCCTTCGATCCTGAGTTTTGGTTCTGTCTTTCAGACCCTTTGTGATGGCAACTTTACGTCCTTGGTTTGAAGTGGCCCCATTCTCCTATCATATGAGAAGTGATCCCATCCCCTCTGCTCTGTCAGGCCTCATTATTTTGACCCTCCATTTTGGAAGGGAGCCACGTATCCTTGCCACATCTTAATTGCAGCCTCACATCCCATAAATGGCTTGGTGGAGATCTGACTCTTTGAAACCCAAGAGGCTGTGGCCCCACCCTTTGAGATCCAGGTCACCATGCCCCACCCTTTGAAAGAAGGTCTTGTTCCCTCTGCTCCTTCCAACAATTTTGTTGATCTCAAAGTTGTTTAAAGGATGGTCCTTTTAAAAAATAATTATTCTGTAGAAGACAATAGATACAGTTCCTGTGGCCTGTCGCCTGCCTGTAGAATTCCAAGAGGCAGATAGCATCTCTCCCTTTCATGCTTTCTCTGTGTCTTTCTATCTAAGTTGGTGGGTTTTCTGTGTAGTAGTTGATGTGATCCATAAATCACAGGCTTAATCTCTTTAACAAAATATTGCGTAAACTTGCCCTTGATGAATACTCTAGGGAATGTGTACTTTGTACAACAGAATTTTCCAAATCTTTGGGATTTGTTCTCATTTTTTTATAGTTCACTTTTAATTTCATCTCTTTCCTGACACATTTTACTGTGGCCAAGAGAACCGGGTGACCCCTTCAAGATCTTGATGATAAATCTTCTCTGCCAGATGTCTCAGTTTATCACTTACAAGTTCTACCTTTCAGCAGACATTTGAACATAATTCGGATAAGTTCTTTGCCACTGCATAAAAAGCATCACCCTTCCTCCATTGTCCAATTGTATGCTCATCATCTTTTAAAGGCTTGCCAGATTTCTGGCAACAGCCTGTTGCTGGCATGTACGCATTCTCTAAGATGATAGAAATGTTCTCTGTATCTCTCCTGATCTTCTTTTGACGCCATGTCTGAATGGCCTTCAATATCTATAATCCTCCATTATATTCTATTCTGTTCAAGACAACCTAGGCTTTTACTATTAAACTAAAAAAAGCTCACTGCCATATCTGACTCATGGTGACCCTATCAGACAGGGAAGAATAACTCCTGTGAGTTCCCAAGACTGTAACTCTTCATGGGAATAGAAAGTCTCATTTTTCTCCCAGGGGGCAGCAGGTAGTTTTGAACAGCTGACCTTGTGGATGGCTGCCAAACACATAACCACTATGCTGTCTGGACTCCTTAGGCTTTTACTATTACATACCTTAAAATTCTTCCAGGCTCTACCAAAACCATGTCCACATTTTATGTATCTGTTAGAAGGGCACCCACTCTTCTTGTCCCAGTTCTGTCTTAGTTGTCTAATGTAACACCGGAGCCACTATAACATAAATAACGTGAATGGACAGCTTTAACAAGCAGCAATTTATTTCTGCATAGTTCAGGAGGCTAGAGTCCAAATGCAGCACGCCAGCTCTAGAAAAAGGCCTTTTCTTCTGTTCGTTCCAGAGGAAGGTCCTTATCCCTTTAGATCATCGCCATGTGTCAGGACGGTTGTCTTACCCCATCTTTCCTTTGCTCACTTGTTTAATCTCTCCTAAGAGATTGACTTAAGACAGTGGTCCTCAACCTTCCTAAGGCCACGGCCCTTTCATGAAGGTCCTCATGTGTGGTGACCCCCAACCATAGAATTATTTTCATTGCTACTTCACAATTGTAATTTTGCTATTTTTATGAAGCAGGCGACCCGTGTGAAAGAGTCGTTCAACCCCCTAAAGGGTCATGGCCCACAGGTTGAGAACCACTGACGTAGGCCATACCTAACACTAATCTGACCTCATTAATGTAACAAAGACAACTCATTCCCAAATGTGATTATAACCACAGACCTAGTGATTAGGGTTGACAGCACATAATTTGAGGGGACAAAATTCAATCTACAACAGTGAGTGTCCTGCATGGTAAAACCCTTCAGAATGACACCCTAGATAAGTCAGCTTAAATCAAAGCATTCTAAGAGATCCCTAGTCAAAACTGAAAATTTCCTCTACAAATTATAAATGCCTATTAAAGTTTTAAATGTGCATGTCCTATGACCCATACATTTTGTTTTCTTAGTTTTGTACTCTGTCCTATAGGGTCTCTATGCATAAAAAATCAGCTTGATAACAACGGGCCACTGTAGAAGAAACTTTATCAAAACCACTTGCTTTGTCTAAAAGGGTGTGCATTGCAGCACTCGTGGTGAAAATGAAACATTTAGAATCAATCTACATATGCATTGAGGGATGACCAAATAAACTTGGCTCTAACTATTATTCCTTGCAATGTATGGAAAGTGAGGGAGAGTGACACACATTTACACATACACAGACAGGGCTCCAGGACAGACAGCAGAAAGATCAGCAAATAGAGGACAAAATACAATATGATGCCACATATTTTCTATGATGCCAGAGATATGTACACATTACTTGCCCATGAATGTGTGGTTTTATATAAACACTTACACAATGAAGTAAATGCGCGGGTAGAGCGGGCGCAGTGGACCCTCCAGAGGACCCAGAGATGCAGAAGGAGTTGAAAATGCCTTAGACCTTCCCTCCTGACATTTTTTCCAATGAAAGCGCCTTCTAGCATATTTCTATGCAAGTAACAGGTGTGTTATGTTTTGGGCCCACCGTAGCCTCTCCCCAGGTATTTTTCAGAAGGGCATATGGCAAAGAAACGAAACAAACAAAAACAACCGCACTCACACAAAACCCAAAAAACTCCAACCCTGTAAAATGTGTCTTTAATTTGCATAAAATATGGTACTTTATGCAATTAGAGATGGATTAGAAGAACGAAAATGATCTAACATCAGGGGCAATCAGTACCACCTACTTAGAAGCAAATTGAGCAATGTGAAATAAGATACTCTAAAAGGTTCTTACCCTGTGACCTGGTAGTTTTCCATTAAAGAATCTGTCTGAAGGAAATAGCCTGACATAGCTTCCAAGACTTTCATATAAAGATGTTTGGTACAGTGTTATTTATAATGATGTGGGTAAAAAATGGAACCACTTGAAATACTCTGGCGTGTTTGAAAACTTAGCTGGCAGGTTGGTTTAATGGTATACTGGGTAGACATCAAAATCATGCAGGGGAATTTTTGGATGTGTTGTGAAAATGTTAACCAAACAATAGTAAGTCAGAACATAAAAGTGTAAGCCTTATGTGGTCAACTCTAACACAAGCATATATGCATAAGGCCCATAAGGCCCATGCATAAGGTCCATGCATGAGGCCCATAAGGCCCATGCATAAGCACACATGCATAAGGCCCATAAGGCCCATGGGGTGGCAGTCAGAAGGGACTTCACATTTCCATAGGGCCTCATGTAGAAGCTGTTGACTTGATTTCCAAAAGCCGTTCTACAAATCCTCAGAGGAATCCTGTCCATGCTGACACGATTAGTCCCAGAGATCCTTTTGTCATGTGGGACTCTGACGGTGATGCGTACGCCTGGGAACTGCAGCACGGCTTTTCCTCCTGCCTCAGCATCTCATGAAGAGAGGAGTCCAGCCACCCTTAGCTCCGGAGAGGCGCAGGGGCCAGATGGAAGTACTTCGGATATTAGTGTCCGGGCAGGCTATTTCTTGGCACGGAGATTGTGCATTTGTTGTCCACATTCTCTGCAATGAGTATGTCTATTTCCTACAGTGAAGATGTATATTTCCCTTATAATTTAAAGATAGATCCGATGGTTTTTTTTTAATTTAAAAACAAACAGACAAACAAAAGAGGAAATGCCCTCCTTTAAAATACAAAAGCAGTACCTCACGCTAGAATGTGCCACATCAGGATTTCCCTGGATGGAGGCCTGGGTGGCTGGCACCAGGGCTGGACAGAGGGAATGCAGCTGGATCCTGCTCCAGTGTTGTGGGTGACTCCTGCCTGCACTGCTAGGTGAGGTCAGAGCGTTCTGTGGGCCAGAGGGGCCAGGACTCTGGTTCAATGCTGGTCCTAGTATTAGGAGGTACAGAGGAGGTGCAGGGGTAATCCAGTCTAACTCCATCCGCACCCTGGCCTCTCAGCGGCTGTACAGTAGTGTGTGAAACAGTGGCTCAAAGGCAAGCAGAAGCTACTCAATGCAGGAGCAAATGTGGTACCCAGGCCAGACTGATAAATAAATCCCTTTATCAGGGGACTTCAGAGCCAAGGATTTATTTGCACGGCAGACAGACTACACTGGGTATAATGGGGACAATAGGGTGAGAGGTGACAAGAATCACTAGATTATGAGAGATAATCTCTTATACTTGGAGTTGGGCCTTATTCTTGGCACGTCCAGGAAAGGAGTGTGTGTGTGTGTGTGTGTGTGTGTGTGTGTGTGTGTGTGAAAAGGTGTGAAAGTGTGTCAATATATACACATGTGTATGTGGGTGAATGTGTCTGGGATGAGTGTGAGTGTGTGTGGAATGAGGGTGAGTCTGAATGTGTGCACCTGTATGATGGGAGAATGAGCATGTATGTGCAAGTAAGTGTGTGGTGAGAGTGGAAGCATATGTATGCCTGTGACTGAGTGTGTGTATGTGCATGTGTGGAGTATCTGGGATGTGGGGGAGTGATGTAAAAGTGAATGGGAAAGTGAGTGTGTGTGGTGTGTGTAGTGTGTGGTGTGAGTGTGTGTGTGTGTGTGAATGAGTGCGTGAATATGCGAGTGTGTGAATGAATGTGTGTGCACATGAGAGCGTGTGTGTATCTGTGAATGAGGCCTGGCTCGCTGTGCCTGTGTGTGTATCAATGGAGGTGGGAGAGTACAAGAATGAGTGTGAGCCGCTGTGAATGCATGTTGTGTGGCTGTGTGCATGAGAGAGAGAGTGTGTGTTTTACTCACATAAGCAGTAAGAGTGAATTCCCTGCTCCCCCTCCCCCCACGATCACCCCCCACTGTACAACAGAGTGGCTGGAACTGGGTCTATCAGGGGAGCGCAGGCAGGCCGGGCCTTCTCCCCTGGCCAGGAGCGGCTCTGCTCCTGGCTGGGGGAGCGCATGCATGCACTGATGGGTCAGGAAGCGAGCACAGCGCCTTGTGCGGAACAGCTGGGGCCGGGAGCCAGCACCCTCATTAGAGGAAGCCACGACTATTTCCAGCCAGCCTCTATTCAGTGAAAGCAGGTCATTACAAACACAGTGCGCTTTTGCATATTAACCAAATTAAAATAATAATATGTTCTCTCCTTTCATGTGCTCTACTGATAAATCCCAATTTATGAATGAAACATGCTGATTAGTTCGTTGAAAAATAATTAGTCCCAGAATGTGCTAGTCCGTTGAAGACGTAATGAATGCACACAAATATATTTTTATAAGTCCTCCGCAGATTAGTCTTTTAAAGGAAAATATTCACAAAGCACGTTCACGGGAGACACGTTCCAAAGCGGTTGGATGCGCTTTCCCTTCTTTCCCGTGTATGGGCTGACATGTGGATAGCATGTAGTGCCTGTCGGGCCATATCACACTGGAACTCTGCCTGCTTTACTCGATCATGTTTGCTGTGAAAATGGCCAAGAGGAGGGACGTCAGCTCAGAATGTGCATGCATGTATGAGTGTGTGTGTGAGAGAGTCTGTGGACAAGGGTCCGGTTCAACGGCATTGGTGCAAAAGCATTGACACCTTTATTTAACAAAGACATCAAGGCCCAAAGCCACGGCTTCGAGGTTCAAACTCTTCTGAAGGCCACAGGGTTCCATCCCTCTAACCCAGTGGTCCTCAACCTTCTTAATGTCACCATCCTTTCAGACAGTTCCTCAGGTGGTGGTGACACCCAACCATAAAATTATTTTTGTTGCTACTTCATAACTGTAATTTTGCCACTGTTACAAATCGGGCGACCCCTGTGAAAGGGTTGTTCAGTCACCAAAGGGGTCTTGACCCACAGGTTGAGAACCGCTTCCCTTAAAGCATGAGCAGGTGCATTGTCATGATGTGCAGGGAGGGAGCGGGGAGGGGCACATACCCGGGAAGCACTCAGTGGCAATTTCCTACTCTTCTTCTTACCAATGCACTTTTTAATTTTCTTAAAATTTCTTTCTAATAAACCACTGTGATCATACTGCCTCCTTCAATAAAATCTATCAAGATTATCCCACTGACCCCCAAAAGAAACAAATAAACAAACAAACAACAGCTGCCACATCCTCTTGAGCTTAGTTCTCTGTTGAACTGAATGGGCCCAGCAGAGTTCTGGGAAGACTCTGTTTTGGTTGGATTTTTTTTCTTCAGGCATTCTAACGAAAATAAGAGAAGTGTTTCCAGAGAGAACATGTCTGCAGCTACACATCGACCCTAAAGACATGTTTGTACACAGTTTGTGAGCGTGTGTCCGTGTGTGTGTGTGTGTGTGTGTGTGTGTGTGTGTCAGAATACATGCTCCTGTGTGTGAGTGTCCTCGAGAGAACCTTCGGCCTCTGCTACAGGGCTTTCATTTCTGGGGTACAATGGTCAGTTACAGACAAGCCCACATGGTGCTCTCACCGTAAGAATATTGGGGAGAGAACCAGGGGATGGCATCCACAGGGCAGAGTGGGTGCTGCTCGGTTCTCCTGGTGTTTCCATGACTGGGAAAACCAACTGTCCTGTGGAGCGGCTGGTGGGTTTGAACTGCTGACCTTAGGTTAGCAGCCTAATGCTTAACACACAGTGCCACCAGGATGCCTTATTAAAAAAAAAGTAGGCCCCAGAATCTCTGAAGACTCCTTTAATTGCTATTTTATTTTTAAAAATCCTTTTATTAGGGGCTCATACAGCTCTTATCACAATCCCTACATACATCAATTGTGTAACGCACATTTGTACATTCATTACCCTCATCATTCTCAACACATTTGCTCTCCACCTAAGCCCCTGGCATCAGCTCCTCATTTTCCCGTCCCTCCCACCCACTCTCCCTCATAAGCCCTTGATAATTAATAAATTATTATTTTGTCGTATCTTGCCCTGTCCGATGTCTCCCTTCACCCCTTTTATGTTGTCCATCGCCCAGGGAGGAGGGCACATCGGTTCCCCTTTCCAACCCACCCACTGTCCCTCCACCCTCCCAGTCTCGCCACTCACACCACTGGTCCTGAAGGGATCATCCGCCCTGCCACCAGGATTCCTTATGGATGACGAGAATTCTATCACAGAACCATCACTGACCCCTGGTAAATCCATATTTTAAAAAACCCCAAAAAAACCAACAGAGCCAAGCTCACTACATCGAATCAACGCCAACTCATAGAGACTGTGTAGCACAAGGTAGAACTGGCCCTCTTGAGTACCCAAGACCGTAACTGTTATAGGAGTAGAAAGCCTCATCTTTCTCCCTTGGAGTGCTGTTGATGTTAAACCTCTGACCTTGCAGATGGCGGCCCAGTGTGCAACCACTGTACCACCAGGGCTCCGTAGTCAGTATCAGTAGGAGATATTTTGAGAGCCACCTCTGAAGCTGCCTGCCCTCTCCCCACCCTGCGGCCTCACAGCACTATCTGTTCCCCTGCTCTGCTCCATTCTCCTGTATAGTCACTGTCAGTTTTCCTCTCAGGACTCCCCTCCTTGATGGTGAAGCCCTGGAGGGCAGGCTTAGGTGTCTTCCCTATAGCTAGACCGCCTCCATCCGGAGGCAGGGGCAGAGCGAGAGGAGGATGGGTAGAAGAAGGGCAACATGGGAGAAGAAGGGGGAAGGGCTGGTATATTTTCAGCCCATGAGCCGATCCCCATGAGGAAGTGGCCAGAGGCTATAAAGAAAGCTGTCTTTATAGACATCTCCCCCAGCCATCTGCCCCCCCCCCCCAACGTTGGCACACGAAAGCTCCGCTGTTGCTATAAAATTTTCAGCTCATATGAAAATTGTAGATCCATGCTGAATGTGATCTGGATTTTGCATTTAGAAAGAAAGAAAACAACAAAAAAAATGTTCTTGCTCTCGCCCCTGTCTGTTTCCTGGTCCAGCCCTTCACAGCCCTGCTCTGTGAGTGTCTGTGCCAGGGGGGAGGGCTGAGAATGGAGGCTTTATGTGCAAACGAAGCAGCACTTTTTTTTGGCTGGTTCTCTGAGCCCAGCTGCCAGTCACAGGGTTGGCTGCCTCCACCAACTTCAAAGAAGTCTCATGTTGATTTCAGCTGTGGATTGAAGGGAGGCCTCTGGATGCCCCTCAAATCTAGGGCTACGGAAAGCTCAGGACCCCAGCGCCAAGGTGCACAGAGCCAAACTAGAGGGTCTTCCATGGCTTGCCCCCTGCAAAACTGTGCTGCAGTGGGAAAGATCCAGGGCACTCGCAAACCCAGGCAAGCAGCGTCATCCCCTCGTAGAGTGACTGTGATACAGGTAAGAGGGCTCACAGAACCACGTTTTCTGACCTAAAAGGTGAAATGTTTGTGCTGATTTGTTATTCACGTAACAGAAAGTTAAGGGAGTTTTAACCAGGCTAAGCCTGACTACTGTGAGAAAATGACAAGGCTTGCTACTAGTGTGAAAAAAAAAGAGCTGCATCCTTGGAAACCCAGTCTACCACGACCTATAGGGTTGTCTGAGTTGGTACTGACTCGATGGCAGTGAGTTTGGTTTCGTTGGTAACCAAGATGCAGGAGTGGTTGCATTCCATAGGAGGGGCAAGAGCAAGGGCACGCATCTCAAAGCTCTTCCCTTATTGGATGGTAGAAAACCGCTGGGCTGTTGGCATCCCAGGAAGATTTGGTGATGGCATCTTTGGAAATCAGGCTTGTGCCTTCAACCTCAGTCCTTGTCTCTCGATGAGGGCTACAATGAGACCCTCAGCTTGCTTTGGTGGCCTGCAGCTGAGAGATGAGGGGAGCCTGAGCCTACCCCATCTTCCAGTAATCTACAGGGGCTGGTGGTAGCAGAGAAGAAACCAGCCGTGATGCTACAGCGGCGGTCAGGAGCAGGTAGATGGGTGTGTCACATTCAGACCAGCAGTAGGAATGTCAGCCTAGGGTCCCAGGCTGGGATTCATTCCAGCAGGAAGCAGCTGAGGGGAGAAATCAAGAAGGGAGCTGAGAAGTCACCAACCAAATGAAAGAACTGGCTGTGCTGAGGAAGTAGGACTTCTAGGTGGTCCCACAGGATGTCTCCAGAGACCCTTCTGAGTACCCAGGAGACAGACACACTGTCAGCTGAAAACATCCGTCCAACTCAGAGGATGCAAACTAGACCTTGACAGCACCAACCACATACGAAGTTTCTAATCTCCCTTACCTCTTTGTCACTGCATGATCTGATGGCTGGAAGGACCAGAGCTCCGTTAGCAAAACTAGAGGAGGAGCAGAAATAACGGAGCTACGGGGTCCTGCTGGCAAAACACCAAGCAGGAAGAGGAAAGAAGGTGGAAGTCCTGCATTGAGACAGTGTCCCCGGTGGACCCTTGCTAACCTATGGGGACATATAGCTGCCATTGACATTTTCCTCCTCTGAGGTTCACTGGGCAGCTGCTTTCCCATGGACAGTACATGGAACCTACGCAATGGTGTGAAATGGAAGGAAGAGATGTCTGCTACTTATAACTGCTTTTACAGGGTACTGTGTAAGGTGGTACACGCATCCTGTAGGGGTGTATGTGTCCCACAACCCTGTAACAGAGACCACAGGGATATATGTGACCCAATGACCACTGGGACACATAAATCCCACAAATCCTATACTTTATGATCTGGAAGGATGTATCCATCCCAATAATCCCCTAGAGTCCATATGTGTCCCACCATTTCTAACCCCCAGAATCCAGAGGTATATAGAGCTCTGACACACTCAATATGCATACATTCCATTAATGAAAAGAAAATTATCATCAAAGAATATAAAGTGAAAACTCAATTGACCATGAGAGGGGTCCCAGGACCTTTGATTAATCAAGAGGGATTAGAAAATTCATGGTCTTGCCCACATTCTCATTCAGGAGCCAGGAACAGATTCCGCACACTGAGTCGGTTTAGAGGGAATATGGGAAATGCACGATTTCTTGATGGTATACTGGAATTCCTGTCTGTCTGATGTACTAAATACTTAACCAACCTCTATCAAGCACTAACCATGTGCCCCCAAATAGCAGTAAGCAATAAGCTTCGACTTTGTCAAAATAACCCACAAGGATAGGTTCTATTATAATCCCCAATTTGTGGGTGAATAAATGGAGGCAGAGTTAGATAAGAACTCAGAAGTGTTCGATAACAGGCCCCAGGTTGCACTGTGGGCGGGACAACCCAGGTAGGCAGGCAGGCCGGCTTCAGAGGTCATAGTCAAATCACCTTCCCACTTCTACTTCTCCACAATGTATTTGGGGAAGGATCAAAGTTGACCCCCATGGTTCCGAGTGCACTCAGCTAAAACTACCTCAGGAGTTCACAGGAACTTATACCAATCCCTGTAGCGAATGATGTCAGGGAGGCACGTAGTTTGGGTTAGAATGACTTGGTTGGAAATATCTGAAACTCACTCAAGCTGCCCTCAGAGAGACACAAGAGCGCTATCCTAAGGAGACAAGGACGTCCCCTGGATGCCATGGGGACTCGCTGCTTCGGCGCCTCTCCTTTCTGCCCTCCTTACCCTCCTCTTCCTTCCTTTCCCTCTGCATTCCCCTCTGCCCTTTTTGCAGAAGGCGGGGCCACCCCACAGGTCCCGAGTTAACTGAAGTAAACCCAGTTTCAGCCCTGAGCAGGCCAGCAAGCGGAATCCTGCAACCCAATGCAGGAAAAGGATCCCCTGAGTGTACACTGAGTATCATCTGCGCAGTGCCAGGCTTGTGACAAAGAGCCTTGGTAGCACAGTGGCTAAGTGCTCAGAGGCCAATGGAGGCCACTGGCATCCCCGCTGGAGAACTGCATGGCAGTGTGTCTCTGCAAACATGCACAGCCTTGGAAACTACAGGCGGGCATTCTACTCTGGCCTACAAGGTTGCTAGGAGCTGTATTTGATTTGATGACTTTGGGTCATAAAGCAATCAACAAAACAGGATTCTCCTTCTAAAGAAATGCTGACTGTCTATTCTGAGCCAGCTGATCACTCGGCTTGGGCCAATCAACCAGGGCCAGGGGCGAGCTTCCACCTGGTGGCCAGAGGGCCATCCCTAGGTCTGCGTGAAGAGTGGCATCCTGGACTGCCCGTCCATGCAGCTAGTAGCATCTGAAGATTTCAACATGCACTTGAGCTGGGTCTAACCAGGCTTCAGACTGTCCGTGGTGGTAGCTGGACCTGGTAGATCTGACAGGCCCTTGATCCCAGGAGAGCCCTCACCTCACCAGCCGGGGCTGACACATCATTGACTATGTCCAGCCTGTTTGGTGTTGGATGAAACCTAATCATATTTTCCTGTTGATTTTTGCCCTTCTCTCCCTCCTCAAGTCACGCCTCACTTCACCTCCCCAGGTTTAATCCCTTTTAGAACCCTCACTTTCTGTGCGGGAGAGCCTGGTTCAGTCCCAGGTCAATACACCTCATGCACACCCATTTATCTGTCACTGGGGTTTGCATGTTGCTGTCATAATGAATGGATTTCACCAGAGGTTCCAGACAAAGCCAGACTACGAAGAATGTTGGGGCGATATATTCCTAAAAAGCAATAAAAACCCCATGAATCACAGTGGCCCAACTATGGACCTATGGATCACAAAAGGGTCATGGGGATGGTGCAGGACCAGGCAGCGCTCTGTTCCGTTGTGCACGGGGTTCCCAGGAGTCAGGGGTCCTCTTGCCAGCATCAGCTAACAGAGCCGATGGGGAAGTCTCACCCCACCCTGGAACAGGCAGCACGCGGAGGCAGAGCTGGGCACTGACAGAACTCACAGAGACGGGATGGACTCTACTAGAGCTGCTGTCCCCCAAATGGTCTCTTCGGAGGCAATGCCTCTGCTCTGAGTAGCTGGGCCTGACTGTGGATGCCCAGCACCTTGCTGAATGGGGTCTTGTTAGGTGAGCCGCCTCCTTCCTTGTCTGACCGAAGGTCACTGATAACCTGCCGAGGTGGGCTCTCTCCTGTTTCCTGTGTGAAACCTGCCCCAAACAGCTCTGGGCATGCCATATTCTGGCTTCCCTGGCCTTCCTATTATTTCTACGTCCTTTTTTTCTTTTTTCAACACAGGCCACTGTGCATTCAGTAGTGGAATCGATGACATCAGCGGCTGTGTTTGCCAGCCCCGGAGTTAAGCTAAACTCTTCACCTCCATTAGTCGAAGATGCCAAGCTGGTTGTTTGTGGGTGGACCCCACACGGCACAGGGTCCCATGGGATGCCTGCATTCTGTCAGCTGAGAGGATGTGCTGCGTCTGCCTTTCCCTCGGGTGAAGAATGGCCAAGGTGGGTTGGCCAGGGACAGTCCTGTTGGAGCCACTTAGTGTGCAAGGCTTTAGAAGGAGAACTTCAGGCTTGGTGGCCCGAGTCCTTCATGGAAAACTCAGGTTGACGGTGGTTTCCTCAGTTGACTGCAGCAAATTTAGTTGAAACAGATAATACAGGGAGTGCCTGGGTGGTGTAAATGCACCCAGTTCACCCAGAGGCACGTCAGAAGAAAGTCCTGGCAATCTGTCTCGAAGACTAGCCCCCGGAAGCACGATGGAGCCTCATTCTCCTCTGACACACATGAGAACACTAGGAATTGGAATTGACTCAAAGGTTACATAGTGTGCTTAGGACAGTTCCTGGTAATGACCAACCCGAGGTGTGGCAGCCTGTGTTAATATATGTTTGTTACATCTTTTCTTGAACCCTCCCCCTAGCATCATCTTCCAGCCATAGGGACAGGATGCCGAAACCAGGCTTTGCAGCCAGCTCAGCTACAAAATTGTGACCGTACACACACCAACCTTCTGGGCTTGTTATGCGAAGTCAGTAGGCAAAGTGTGCCTAGATATAATAAACCTACCCAAGTGCTTCCTGCAAGAGCCTTGATGGCGTAGTAGGTTGCACATGGGACTGTTGACCACAAGGTCAGCAGTTCAAATCCACCAGCTGCTCTGTGAGAGAAAGATGAGCTTTCCTACTCTTGTAGAGTCACAGTCTCAGAAACTCCCAGGGGGGCAGTTCTACTGTCTGATAGGGTCACTATGAGTCAGAATTAACGCCATGGCAGCGAGGTTGGTTTTTTGGAAGTGCTTTCCACTTCCTCTCCATTAGTTTGTCCTTCTGTGGTGGCTTGCGTGCTATTAAGATGCGGGGAGATAGGCCACTGGCACTTTAAATATCAGCAGGGTCACTCCTGAAGCAGAGCTTCCAGACTAAGAAAGACTAGGAAGAAAGGGCTGGCAAGTTGTTTCTGGAAATCAGCTCATGAAAACAACACCTAGTATTAGGAGTGAGACCACCCAGCTAGGAAGACACTCAGAATCCACAGCAGCCACAATGAGGAACTAGGTGTGCCAACGATGGTGAGGGTAATGCAGCACCAGGCAAGGACTCATTCTGTGGACCTGCTGCTATCAATTCACATTAACTCCACATCAGTGGACCACCACAGCCTAAGTCCTTATTCATTCAGTCCTCACAGCAACTCTAAGGGGCATGCGCTAGTGTGAGACGTCTGTTACCCGTGGGGCAACAGAGACACAAATATTAATGTTAAGCAAGGCCTAGTCACTATGCCAAGTGCTGTCTGGTACCACTGGCAGATAGCAAACCCCCAAACCAGACTCATTACCATCGAGTCAAGGCTGACTTATAACAACCCTACAGGGCAGGGTAGAACTGCCTGCTGTGGATTTCTGAGACTTTGAACTCTTTAGGGGAGTTGAAAGCCTCCTCTCTCTTGTTTGGAGTGGCTGCTGGTTTCCTACTGCTGACCTTGAGGTTAGCAGCCCAACCCACTCTGCATAAACCACTCTGCTGTTAAAATTAAAAAAGGTGAATTACAAAATGAGTAGGCTACAGAGCAGAGTAAAGGTTTGGGACAATGTCTGTACAAATCATCAGGGAAGAGAGTCAAGCTAAGAGTTTGGCCAAATAAAGGTAATAGTGCCTACTATGTGCCAGCTGTTTCCCCAGGGACCTGGTATGTGTCAGGTGAAGAGGCCAGCCATGTGGCTCACACAAATGATGTCCACGAGCACTCGGAGGCTTCCCAACTCTGCCGGGGCCCAGAAACCACCTTTCCAGAGAACTCAGGAAAAGTGACCCCTGCAGCCGGCCCAAACTGAACGGAAAACAGATGTGTAATGATTTGGAGGGACAACCTTGTCGTGGCCAAATTCCCAGCCTTATTTTCCACTGGTCCAGAACAACATATGCCCAGGGTGAAGCCGTCCATGTCCAGGCTGAGAACCTGGAGGTGTCAGTCAGAGGCCTGACAGGAAACAGATGGCACACTCAAATGAGGCGGCCTGAGGACCGTTTAATAAAGGGGCTATTTACAAAGGTGTGGGGACGCCTCAGGGATGGTGCAGTCTCCTGGGGCTTGGATAGCTGAGGGCTCAAAAGGGGTGGGGGTGACCTGCACCCTGGACAGAGAGTGCTGGGTAGAGAGGAAGGACCACCCGGGAGGCATATACCTTTGGTGGAGAGACTCAACCAACCCTTAGTGACCTGGCCTGGTAGAAACAGGGAATACATGCTCTAACCTTACTCTCCAGCCTCCATCCCATTTCCTGTCTGGGCTCCTCATTGTCTGAACTGGACCTGGAGCCCCCATGGAAGCAGTGCACTAAGAGCAGGGCCACGGAGCACCTGGCAGGCTGCAGAAGGCTGCCGTGGTCCAACTGGTTGGGCAAAGGGAAGAGTTCAAACACATCTGCAGAGTCACTGCAGAAAGACCTGGCCATCTGCTTCTGCACAGATTACAGCCAAGAAAACCCCATGGAGCACAATTCTATACTGTCATGCACAGGTCACAGTGAATGGGACTGCTTTGTTTTGTTTATTACTGTTCTTTTGAGCCAGCACCACTGAGAGGCTGCTGGGATTGAAGACACGAAGGCAAAGAGGCGTTTGAAATGCTACTGATGACGCTGGTTATGCTGGAATGCTGCCATTTCCTGCTGTCCCTCCACTCCATGCATGGGGTCACTTAGCAGTCCTGGTATTGAATCGAATGCTTCTATAATGGTTGGACTCCTAATAACAAGAAATAGCCAAAGAGCCGTTTGCAATCTCAAGATGTTTTTGACTTCAAATTCCTTCTTGTCTGTCACATCCAGCTTGAATTTCACTTCTTCTGTGATCCCACTGTTATTAACATCACAGTAGGAACTCCCTGCCAAGGAGACGATTCTGACCCATCGCCATCCAATAGACAAGTAGAACTGCCCCTGTGGGCTTCCGAGACCATACATCTTCATACAAGTAGACAGCCTTATCATTCTCCAGTGGACTAGCTGGCAGTTCCTAACTCCTGACCTTTGTGTAAACACAAGCCAACTCGTGGCCACCCCGGCGTGTCAAAGTAGAACTGCAAACCACAGCGTTTCAATGACTGATCTTCAGAAATAGATCACCAAGCTTGTCTTCTAATGTGCTCTCGGTAGACTCGAACCTCCAACCTCTCAGACCTTTCAGTCAGCAGCTGAGTGTATTAATCATGGTGCCAACGGAGAATTCCATCTTATTCATCTTTGTGTGACCAGAACCTGACACAAAGCTAGACTTCTCAAGGAACACAACACATGGGAAAGGAAACCGAAAAGAGACAGAGCTCACCAACACATCCTTGCTACATCTTTCTCTTTCCTGCGGCTCCGGGCAGATTCCAATGGAAAAGGAAAGGTTAGCTCAACTACTAACCTAAGGGTGGGAGGTTCGGACCCACCCAGCGACAGCCCAGAAGCAAGACCTGGTAATCTGCTTCAATAAAGATCACGGCCCCAAGAAGAAATCCCTGTGGGCCAGTTTGACTCCTAACAGAGGACGTCTCCACGACTTGGCGTCGGTTCGGTTTGCTGTTGTTTTTTATGACTCTCCAAAGGGGGGGGGGGGCGGAGGGGGGGCTGGCCACTGCTTTATTCTGTTCACTATGAAGTAAGCTGACACAAAGGCAACTAAGAACAACGCTCCTCTCCCAGGGCTGTCTTAGGTAGATTTCATACCAATCCTCTCCTTGAATATTCCCAGCAAGCCTGGTAACACGATCCCCCTATTTATAAGCAGGGAGACAGGCTCAGGCAGATGAGCCTGGATTTGAACAGGGTTCAGCGTCCCCAGTCTAAATGCTCTTTCCTTTCCAGCACAGTAACTGCGCCTGGATTGGTCATTTCACAGTGACTTCATGCATACGCATGAACTGACTGCATGAATGAGCCCAGCTGAGGAGCCAGCAGCCCTGTTAGCTGGCACCGGAGCTTCTGTGAAGCTCTGAGCATGTCATGATGGCACTGGCAGGCTCCTGCTGGCTGGTTCGATGGCTCCTGGCAACTACAGATCTGAACCCCATCACAGCTACCTTAAATCTACCATGGGATGTGAATATGGGGTCAGGTCCCACTGAGGCTGTCCCTGAACGTAACTCTTCAAGTGGGTGCAAGGACCTGGTCGTATATTTGGTTAGCTCCAGGGGGTTCAGAACACACACGCTTTGGACAGTTTCCTCTGCAGAATGGTGAAACACAAAAGCATCAACTGCCTGCCCTCCGGTTGTTCTGTAATGGAGTTGCCAACATTCTAATTGGCCAATAAAACCCACCTGTCTTAGAAGAGCACCGACATGACCCAAAAAGTAGACCAAACTGACCCAAAAAGGAGACCAAACATTGAAAGCTGAGGTTTATTATGTGTATTTCACATGCACTGAACTTGCATATAGTTCTCTCAAAGAATCTGCACAAGAACCCCGAAGGGAGGAGCTACTGTGATCTGCATTAGATAGGGGGTGGGGCTGGGGGTCCTCTGAGGCTTTGGAGGGCAGGGGACACTTGCTCAAAGTCACACAGCTAGAAGGTGGCACAGCCAGGATGCTAGGCTGGGCTGGTATTCTGGCCCTTGAGAGACCAGCCCTGGGATGCTTTCTGCTGCCTGCAGACTCACTGGCCCCGATCACCGGGAGAATCACCTAGATTGCTTCTCATCACCTTCTGCCCTATTTTCCTGAAGATTCAGGGCAGATTCAGATCTGGCCTAGAAAAACATTGCTCTGGCCCTACAGAGAGGTACAAGAATGTGTGTCTAGGTCTTCTCCGGAGAGATCCGGAGGTGCTTCAATGACAAGTGTTTCTCCTTCCTGTTGGTACTCAGGACACACTATCTGCTCCTTCAAGGAGCACTGGCATTGGCTGCCCAGTTTATTTCTGCCCTGTCTTCCCCTCAAGGCGGATCCCAATCTGACTCTTTTGTCCCCTTTCAGATCCAAGTCTCACTGTCCATCAAAGGCTCATGAGCACTGGTTCCAGCTGGGACCACGTTTTCTCTATGATTAGCCCATTTACAGACAAGGGCACATAGATGTGCAGTGAAGCCAGAGCCGCCGCTGGCCTTTGAGTTAAATGAGCAGCATTCAGATGCTGTGTCTCGACATTTCCTAGCTGCCCAGCCATAAAAAGCATCTGTTCAGGAAAATATACAGCCAGCGTGCTCCTTGGAAGCAACGATGGTGAGACTTGGTCTCACGTCCTTCGGCCATGCGATCAGCAGAGGCCAGGCCCTGGAGAAGGACACCATCCTCGGGAAAGCAGAGGGGCAGGGAAGAAGAGGAAGGCCCTCCAGGAGCGAGAACGGCAACCATGGGCCCAACACATGGAGGTTTGTGAGGATGGTGCCGGGCTGGGTGCTGCTTCCTTCTGTTGAGCATTGGGCCTCTGTGAGCTTGAAGGCACCACGCAGCAGCAGCAAGAACAGCCTCCCACAGATGCGTCCATCGCTCTTACCCTCGCTGTAAAACAAGCATGGCGAGATCCCTGATTCCACAGGGAATTCCATCGATCAAAGCAAGTGACATTGTGACCGGTAGGCAGCTTCAAAACGCCGATGGAGAAACGGAAGTAAAAGATCATGGGATTGTCCCATGAACTTTTGAGAATACCCTTTGTATAAGCACCTAACAAGGGGGTTAATGCTTTCCAGGTTGCTCTACCTGATTCCTTGCACATGAAGCCAGGCCCTGCGGGCCCCCTCCTCGCCTAGGCAAGCACAGGGAGGGGGCGCTGAGCGGCAGGGAATCCCGTGGACTGTGGAGCCACACCACCTTGGCCATTTCCCAGCTGGTTGACCTGGAGGAGCTCCCTTAACCTCCATTTGCCTCAGTTTCCTTACCTGTAAAATGGGACCATCTCCCTCTTAGAGCTCTTTGGGAGGTGCCTAGACCCGTGGAGTACTGCCCGGCCCATAGCCAGTCTGAATATGATTGTTGTTATTATTATTATTAGCTGTGGAGTGTCTCTTATGGCTGCTTTTCCATTGGGGTCCTGTCCCACCCCCACACCCCTCTTCTCCATCTCCCTGCCAAGTGCTGAGCGGGAGGCCCCAGATCTGCAGGCAGCGAGGCATTACTTAAGCAAGGAGAGAGCGCCTCATCGTCGTAGGCTTTCGATGATGTCAGGAGGGCTCCTTATCAATAATTGAACAGTTTTTCCAGGAACCCAATCTAGAGAGTGCAGGGCCTGGCTGCAGAAGGGCCCGGCTGGCCGGCGTTCCCGGAAGGCTCTGGGCAGAGGGAGGATGGTTATCTCGGGGCTAGGTCTGCGGCTGCTCAGTGGGCGGAGGCGGCTGGTTGCTGCTGCGAGGGCTGCCACTGTCAGCAGGGCCTCACAACTTAACCCTCCCTGTGGGACTCACATCTTTGTCCTCCAAGTTCCGCCCTCTCCTCACACCTGTCCCGACCACCACACCGTCACCCGGTGGGCTCCTCAGTGGTGTGCCCAAGCCTGGAACCTGGACGCTGTCCTCAACATGCCCTTCTCCTCTTGCTGTGCAGCTGTTTGGGGACATTGGCAAGCCCCTCGCTTCCCTTCTCATTGCCTCCCCTGCTCCGGGCTTGCCTGGGTCACGACAGCAGCACCCCATTGGCTTCTTCACCCCCACCCTGTATCATCCATTCCCCCAGCAGCTGAGACAAGCTTTCTAAAATGCCTATCTCACCACATCACCTCCCTGCCTGTAACGCTGTGAGGGAAAAGTCAGCCCTGCCTCACCGGCTTCCAGGCCACCCTCCGCCCAACTTCATCCCGTGCCCTTCTCGCTGGCAGGCGCCCTAACAGGATGCCTTAGTCTCTTGCCACGCGGGTGGCTTTACAGGACAGGTGTTCACTGTCTCGGAGTTCAGCAGCCAGTGTTCTGAGCATCAGCAAGGCGGAGCTCTGTGTCTGTGGGCGTCAGAGGAGCCTCCTTCCTGGTTAGTGGTCCTGGGCATTGCTCGGCTTGTCGATGGCTCCGTGAATGATATCTTTCCCGTCTGCGTGTTTATCTCCATGTCTGTTCGGCTCTTTATAAGACACCATGCAGAAAGGATTAGGTTTGGGTCACATCCGATCTTGGCATAACCTCATTAACAAAAGAAAATACCTATTTACAAACAGGGTCACATTCACAGGTACACTTGTTAAGGTTAGAACATACCTTTGGGGGTGGGGGTGGGGATGTAATCCAAAAGACTAATCTGTCTTGGAAGAAGTTTGACCAGCGTGCTCTTTAGAGGCAAGGATGGGAAAGTTTGTCTCATGTACTTTGGACCTATTGTCAGGAAAGGCCAGTCCCTGGAGAAGGACGTCATGCTTGCTAAAGGACAGGGGCAGTGAAAGAGAGGAAGAAGGCCCTCCAGGAGATGGACTGACACCGTGGCTGCAACAATGGGCGCAAGCCTAGGAACACTTGCGAGGATGGTACAGGATCAGGCGGTGTTTCTTTCTTTCGTTGTGCACAGGGTTGCTGTGGGTCAGAACCTGCTCCATGGCACCCACAACAACAGTCCAAAAGTGGAAGACCTTCGACAAAACGGGTTGAGATAGCACAATTGTGAGCATGCCACAGGCCAGGCAGTGCTTCCTCCTGTGGGCCACAGGGTCACCAGGAGTCAGAACCAGCTCCACGCTGCCACTTAGCAACAGCAGTTCAATCCAATCCAAAACAGGGTGAACGATGTCTCACCTCGGGGCCTGTCGCCTTGATCTGCACAATAACGGTGAAGATCGGAACTCTGATTAGCCGTATTTTAGAAGGGGTGAGCTGGAGGCTTTGGGGGCCCTTGCTGTAGGGAATGGCACAGATGGGAAGTGGCAGAGCCAGGACACAGGACCTCCAGTGCGGCCTCCGGCTTTTCCCATGTGCTTATCCGGTCTTTCCCAGTTCACATCACTTCTTACTGCCTGCAACAGCTACCCCACATCCCGGCCTCACTCTCCGCCCCGTCTCCGATGCATTCTTTCCTGCAGCTCCTCGCTGCCAGAATGATTTGTCTAACCGTGTCTTTGTTTGCAGTTGGCTTCTCCATTATCCCACTTCAGTGAGCTCCCGAGGAATGAAGAACTAGTCTGCCTTGCTCTCGGGACCTCCAATAGCCCCTGGTACCTGGCAGGTATAGGATACGTTTTTAAGGAATGGATAGATGGAAGCCAGGAGGTTGTGCGGGGAGCACTGGCCTCCCTCAAGAGTCAAGAATTCGAGTCCTAGCTAGTTTACCTGCTCGGTAACCACTGGGCCAGGTAACTCTTGGGAACTGTTTATTAGAGTCCAGGACCGGGCTGTCTGAGCTTGGACAGTGCCTCCCTTGCCTGGCCTATTAGATGGTAAGAGGGTGGGGCCGCCCTAGTCTCTGTTTCCAGGAGCATTATCCTGATCCAGGAGGGCAAACGTGTGAAGAGATTCGAGGACCCATAAATGTAAGTCAGAGTTCAACACACCCTGGGCGTGGTGGGAGGGGAGCCTGGGGCCTGCCAGAGCCTTGCACTGCATTTACTTCATAGAAACCATAGGCAGAGGCCAAAGACAGCCACCTAGCAGAAAACCTGGTTAGATGCCCCCCTTACCCTCCCCCTCCCAAATCCAAAGGAATAAAACCAAACCGCTCAATGAGTTTACGCGTGGGGAGAGGCGCCCAGGGAGCTCGGACAGAACCCAGCGGGTTAGTGATAGCAGAGAAGTGGCTTTACTGAGTCCCCTGGGCCCCCGAGGGACCCTGAAAGACAGTTGAGTCTTTGAAGTTGTCACCTTGGCCATGTTTGAGGGACGCTGTCCGAATCTTGGCTGGAAAAGATGATGAAGAGGACCCAGCATAAGGTGGTCCAGGGACCTGCCAGTGTAGGTGGGGAGCATCACATGGCTGGACCCTGCAGGAGCGAGTGGCGTTTGGGTTTATGGCAGTGAACCGCTGGGCTATAAAACGCCCTTACTGTTGGGTCTCCAGCAGGAAAAAATTATTTTGTTATGATGACTCCGAAGCTCTCCAGTATGAACCCATTTTTCACTGCTACGGAAGCCATTTGTTTTATAACCATGCCTGAGACAGGGCCAGCCAGGCTCAGCACATGTGCTCCCGCCTGCTTGCCAGGATATGGACCTTTGTTTTTCTTCTCCCTCTTGAAAAAATAATGTGGGAAAGGCACTTAACACAGTCCCTGGTATCTAGTCAGCACTCTGTAGACATGCACTGTCTATCCCTACTTGTGTTTTATTAACTGCAAGCGTATATGAAGGCACTTTGCGGTAAGCAGCCTCTGATCCTTGTTGGAATGAGGCGAGGGAGGAAGGGAAGTTCTAGGAGGCTGGAGCACATTTGAATCCAGTGCTTGAATGGAGGGAGTGGTGGCTCCAGGGGAGGTGGCCCCTCTATACTGGGCACCCAGCATTCACTAGGTGGTGCCTGCCTGAGCCAGACTCTGAGACAAAGCCCCTGTTGGAAGCGTGGAAGGGATTCCGTGGGGTAAGCATCTGCAATAAAGCAAAGAACAGCTACCGTTGTCTCAACTCGGACTCATGGGAATCATGGTAGAGACCTCCTGAGCACCTGGTTTACAGCAGGCTCTGGACGACAGGGGAAGTCCGGAATCCATTTGCAGTGTTCTCCCTTGTGGCCTAAGCCTCCACGCCACTCACCTTTAAGTCGGCATGAGAATAGTCTTGCTCTCAGGCAAGTGGATTGCCTCTACCCTTCTCCAGCCAGTTCAGGGAGGGACAGTCTTCCGTTGGGGCTTGTCTGGGTGTGATTTAAGGGAGACCTCAATGCTGTTGGTTGAAGAGTTGGGAGGCGCTCCCAATCTTGTAAGCTCTTCTGTCTAACTTAACGTATGGGTTCCTACCTCTGCAGTCCTAAGACCTGTAACTATGAGGAGTGGATCCATCACCAATGATAATTTGTGACAGTCTCCTTGGTCCTCCCATGTCCTTTGTAAAGTACTATATCTCTCAACAAATCTCTTTGACGCCATTATGACCTCACGTGAAAGGTCTCCATCTTCTGGATGATCTGTCTTTGTCTTGTCTTTGCCCCATTTAAAATGTAATAAACATTTTCCTTCAGTTATATTTAAGATTGGGGCCTTTTATGTCCCCTAAAATAGAACGTAGGTCCCCTCTCTCACCAGGTCTCTAGATCTTTCCTGTCACCCGTTAGTCTTCGGACGGAGACAGAGGGAACTAGGACCAGGTCCCAGAGTTGCCATTACCTCCAGGGGAGCCTAGAGCAGGTTCTTTTAAGCATGGAGTTTCGGTTTGCCCGTCTACAGATTGGTGTGTGTATTTCTCAGAGGTTCAGGTCAGGTCGAATACAGCCAACCAGTTGCCATCTCAGCCCTGAGTGTGTAGAGGAGGACTGTGCTCTGTGTGGCTTTCCGTGGCTGTGTCTTCAGAGGTAGACCATTAGGCTTATTTTCTGAGGCACTGTGAATAAAGTCAAGCTGATACCCTTTTGGTTAGGAGTCAAGAGCTTTAACTGGTTGTACTACCTGCGGACTTCTACTGCGAAATGCCTTCTCTCTTTTTAAACTACACGATGATCTCGGGTGATAGGATTTGCTTTCCACCTTTTACTAAGTAGAGAAACTAGGGCTGTCTGTGGATGGGCAATTCACTAACTCAACCAAGGAGTACAGCTAGACTGGATGATCCCAGGCCTGTGTGATGCTACAGACTGAATTTTCCCACTCTCAAATCCATCTCAGGGCCTCAGGACATTTCTAGGAGCCTGCCTGGGTTTTTAAGCTAGCAAAGTTTCACCGTGGCATCCCCAGCTGCCACTTATTTCCTGCTGTCCGTTCCCCACTTTCAGGCCGCTCTGGGTCAGGCCTCTGACTTCTCTGCCTTAGCTGGTCAGGCCTCTCGTCTGTAACCTAACCTGCAATCCTAGCATAACCTAGTCAAAGTAACATATCTGCTGTCAGGGGTGCTTAAATATTTCATGGTGGCCTGGATCACAGAGGACAGATCACTCTGCTTTGGGGGTAGGAGAGGCAGCTAATGGATCAGCCGCAGGCACCAGATGTCCAGGAGCTGAGGATAGATGGCGCATTGGAAGAGGCCAGCGGATGATGGATAATTCCAGCTGGACTTAGAAGAGAAAGCTGCTTAAGTATTTTCACAACCCTTGTATCAGTGCTTAGAATCTCTGGGTGGTTCAAACAGTGAACACTTCTTACTAAAAGGTTGTTGGTTCAAATCCACCTAATAGCACCTTGAAAAACAACGTCTGGTGATTGACTTCTGAAAAATCAGCCACTGGAAACCTCATGGAGCACAGATCTTTAACACAAGGGGACACATGGGGTCTCCATGGCAACTGTTGTTGCTAACTGCCATCAAGCTGATTCTGACTCCTAACGACCCTGTGTACAAGAAAATGGAACACTGCCTGCTCCTGCTCCATCCTTACAATTGTTATTTTTAAACCCACTGTTGCAGCTGTGGTGTCAGTCCAGCTGTCAAGGGTGTTCCTCTTTTTCATTGTCCGTCTATTTTGCCACGCATGACGGCCTGTTCCAGGGACGGGTCTCTCCTGCCAACATGTCCAGAATAAGTGAGACCATCTCACCATCCTCACTTCTAAGAAGCCTTCTGGCTGTGCTTCCTTCAAGAAGATGTGTTTGTTTTTTTCTGCATTATTCGCTAGTACCCCCCTTTTTTTTTTACTCGAAGGTAATTTATTGACAAAATAATTTGAGGAGTCCCGTTCACAGCCAGCGACCGCGGCGACCCCCCTTCCTGCGAGTGCTGTCAGAGGGGATGCGGGTGACATCCTCAATCGGCCCGATGTTCATCCCTGAGCGGGCAAGGGCTAGGAGCGCAGACTGGGCCCCAGGGCCAGGGGTCTTGGTCCGGTTTCCTCCCGTGGCTCGGAGTTTGATGTGTAGGGCCGTGATGCCCAGCTCCTTGCACCTCTGGGCCACATCTTGGGCAGCCAACATGGCGGCGTAGGGCGACGATTCATCTCCATCAGCCTTCATCTTCATCCCACCCGTCACTCGACAGATGGTTTCCTTGCCAGAGAGGTCAGTGACATGGACAAAAGTATCACTGAAGGAGGCAAAAATGTGGCAGACACCAAAGACATTCTCTCCTTCATCACCTGAGGGCCGAGGCGATGACCTGCTCTTCCTTCTTTGCCTTCCCCTTGCGAGGCGCCACGTCTGCGCGTCTCCTCTAGACTCCGCCACCGGAAAGAGAGGCTGGGGGCAGGCGGGGCAACGGGTCACTTCCGCGCCCCCGGAAGTGTTACATCTGAGGTTACCGGAGTCCCGGAAGACACTGCCCTTTAGCGTTTCTAAAGGGAGTGAGATTCGCGCTCCAGGAAAGACACTTGACCAGTGGGTCAGGGGAAAGAAGTCTGGCTGAGAGGCGTCTTCTCACTGCAGTACCCTACTTTTAAAGTGTTGATTCTTCTTCCATCTGCTCTGTTCACAGCTCAATTTTCACATGCATAGGAGGTAATGGAAAATACCAAGCTTTGGGTCAAGCTCACTTTAGTCCTCAAAGTAACATCCTTGCTTTTCAACACTTTAGACAGGCCTCGGACAGTAGGTTTACCCGGTGCAATGCATGGTTTGATCTCTTGACTGTTGCTTCCACAAGCAACTGGTTAGTACTGCAAGTCCTTGCCTCATCTTTCTTGAAGCGCGCACGCGCACGCACACGCACACACACTCAGAAAGAGGCAAGATGGAAGATGGGTATGTGGAGGCTCCCAGATCAAAAGGGCTACTTCTAGATCCCCTTATGGGCAGTGACAATTCTTGGGTATGGTCACAGTTCCCTAGCCTCCCTCTAAAGACTAACAGGTGGTAGAAACATCTTGGAACCTGGGGAAGAAGGGATCTGGGTTCTCATTCCACTTTCTCCACATTGAGCCTGTGGCTGGATCACTTTTGCCAACTGAGCCTCTGTTTCCTTCGTTTGAGGACTTCTTGGGCTCTGCAGAGCCATGGCCAACTTGAATTTCTGTCTCCAGAGCAGACTTGGTAGGAATAATGGCGGAGAAGGCTGGGAGATCCAGCAGAGGGACAAAAAAGGCCATTCTAACGCTGTGACCAGATCTTGACCTGGAGAACTTACTCGCTGATTCTGAGCAGGGAAGTGAATTGCAACCCCAAAAGCTACTTATTTGTCCTTTTTTGTTGTTTTTTTAGGAAGTTCATCTATAAAGAGAGAATGCTGGTCATCAGGGAAACACGGGGGAGGTTATGTGACTAGGAAGTCAGGTGCTGCCCAGGAACCTGAAGATGGAGAGAAGGATTCTGAAAGGCAGTGCACAGCAAGGGGGGAAGGCTTTGAGTTTGAAATGCAAGATCCCCTGCTTCTTATTTATTGAGTGCCTACTATGCACCACCACCCATATGTCAGTTTGTCTTACACAGCTGGGTGGCTGGGTGTTTATGTGATGCTGGAAACACTAGGACATTTGTATATCCTGTGCCTACAGCATCACTTACAGTGGACAGGTTTCAGCAGAGCTTCCAGACCAAGAAAGGCTAGTGATCTCCTTCTGAAAAAGAGCCAGTGACAATCCTGGAGCTCACAACAGAGTATTGTCTAGGAGAGTGCTGGCAGAGGAGCCCCTGGGCTGAAAGGTTCTCCAAAGACGTAGAGGCTGAAACCATACACTAGAGCAGACCAGAGCCTGGGAAATGGCGCAAGACTGGGCAGTGGCTTGTTCTGTTGCACACGGGGTCACGACATATTGGAGATGGCATACAACAGCAGTTTGATGTCTGGCCTTAGGCTCGACCTGGTGATGCAAGGTAAACAAGACAGACAAATCCTTGCCTGTTTCGTGGAGCCTGTATTCTCATGTGGCAGAGGAGGGCTGTCACAGAACAAGAGATGCTTCGTGAGGAAGTGAACCTGGGTATGGTAGAATATTGGTGGGAGGTCCGTGCAATAGGATGAAGACCCTCCCTCACCCCAGGACGAATCCTCTCATGGTCCAATAGGAAATGTGGGAAGGTCTCTGAGGAGGGTGGCATTGAGCTGGGAGCTGGAGGATGAGGGTGGCTCCTTCCTCAGGGAGAGAGTTGGGTAGAGAACCAGCCTAAGAAAGGCCCTGGGGCTTGCATGAATTGGGCCATCTGCAGAAAGTAACCCCAAACTCAAGGTCAAGGTGGCTGAAATGATAAGAAAATGTATGACCTCGCTGAGCTGAGCCGGCCAACGTGGCAGTGTGGGAAATGGGAGGGGACAGAACTGTTCAGCCATGTTGGCAGAGCCCAGGGCCATGGGCTAGATCCTCTTTCCCACTCCGTGGATGCCCCTGCTCTCCATCCCAGGATGGTCCTCTCAGGGTCCTAAGATGTCTGTTCCAAGCTCATCCCCACCTACGAATGTCAAGGGGAAAGAAGACATCTCGGGGTCTTTTGCACAAAGGAAGCACCTCCCAGGAGCTCTCGAGCATCCCTGTGTGTCGAACGGGCTCCTGCTTCTGGCCACCTGACATGCCACCGAAGGAAATGCTACCTGGTCTGTACAGGCTTCCTGAGGGCGGACACACTCGGGCCTGTCGTTTCTGCCACTGTGTCCGTTCATCCCGTTGAGGATTTCCTTCGCTGTCATTGGGTTTCTGTGCTAGCAAACTTGATGTCCTTTTCACTTGATTGGTCTTTCCTGATGATGGGTGGAAGGTAAGCAGGCAGAAGTCTCACCATCCTTGCTCCTAAGGAGCCTTTTCACGCCACTTCTTCTCTAAGACTGCTTTCCTTTATTCCTCTAGCAACCCCTCCCCCTCAGTTTGTTCAACATGCGTTAGCAACAAAACCGCTCAGCACATCGTCGGTGCTCGTGTCCTTCCCGTCTTATCCCTCTGCGACCTGGGAAAAGATCCGAAAGAAGGTCCCTACAGATAAAAATGAAAAAGCGCTGTCCTAGCCTCAGCTCCCCTTCACAACTCACCTGCCCTGCTGAGGCTCCATCTCAGCAGCCCCCCAGTCAGGAATCCCTACCAGTGGGGATGGCTTCGGACTACTCCGGCTCTGGCTGGATCCGCTCCTTCCAACCTGCTGCTCGCCACCCAACGCACTTGCTATTTCAGTCGCAGTCACTAAGCACTTCCATTTAAACCTCTTGAGGCTACACGCTACCAAATGTTTTGAATTAATTGGCTTCTATTTTCCTTCCTGTACATGTGCTTTGGTGCCTTTTTAGGGCAAGATTGACTAGAGGAGTCCTTCCTGAATTCTGGCAGCCCTGATTCAACTTTGAGCTAATCTCTATGATGCGGTACAATTTCCTCTGTACCTTTCATGACAGGGCGCTGAAGCATAATTTATCTACCTCAATCATTTGAGGGTTTTTTTTAGGAAAATAAAATTATGATATCAGTGCTTTATTAAAAAATTGTGTTCAGCCGAGCGATTGTTTGTTCACTCGATGTTTGTGGAGACTCTGCCTCAGTGCTGAGCATGTGCTTGTTGTTGTCGGCAGATCTTCAGGTTGATACCTGCTCCTGGCGGTGCTGAGTGTGCGGAGTCGAACTGGTCTGCTGGCCTTTTCAAGGCTGCGTCCATTTGGAAGCAGGATGCCAGGCCTCTTGCCCATCAAGTCAATGCTGACTGAAAGCAACCCTATAGGATTAGAGAACGGCCCCCTTGGATTTCAAGACTATAGTAGAATGCCTCATCTTTCTCCCAAGGAGCAGCTGGTGGTTTCAAACTAGTTGACCTTGAGGTTAGCAGCCCAACTCGTAACCACTATACCACCAGGGCCCCCTTGAGGTGCCTCTAGGTGGCTTAAAATTGCTAACACTTGGGGCTAATAGTGAAGGATTTAACTGTGCACCACTCAGGGACCTAGATTTGTGTGACATCCCTTTTAATTCATTGCCAAGTTAAATTCTCACAAGTCTGTTTATTGGGTCAGCATTCCTATCCCCCTTTATGGCTGAGGAAGAAGCTAGGTGAAGCATGGAAAATAGCCTGTTGCTGTAGGCAGTTTCCATTTGCTATTACTAGATTCCCCTTCTCTTAGCTTGCCTTCGCCCTAGGCTCCTGGCCCTCCAGGCTTCCTGCTGCCTCAGCTGATGAGAGGCATCAGTACAAAAACAGGTTGAAGTTTTTCTTCGCCATCTCACCCGGCTTGGTTCCTCTATGAAGGTACTGTCTGGTGGACCCCCAACAAGACCGTTTTCTTTCCTCATTCTCCTGCCCATAGGGTGGTGGTGGGGGGGAGGGATCAGGTACTTTCTGTTGCTAATCTAGGCACGCACCATCATTCCTGGTTTAGGTTTGAAGCCCCCCAGGCCACACCTCTCTATGACCCCTTCCTTCAGCTCCCTTCTCCTGAGCCATCGAGAGTGAATGGGGTTCCTCAAAAGCCGGTCAACCTGACGGAGCACGTGGGCAACGGCACAGCTGATAGTGACACGGTGGCTTGGGAAGTCCATGTAAACCCTGGGCACAAGTCCTCTTGAAAGTGCTAAAGAGCAAAGATGTCTCTGTGGCGACTAAAGTGTGCCCGAATCGAGTCATGGTGTTTCCAGTCACATCATATGCCTGTGAAAGGTGGACAAGGAACAGGGAATGCTGAGGGAGAATGGATGCATTTGAATTACAGTGCTGGCGAAGGATAAAGGAAGCCCCACCACGGATTGCCAAAAGAGCAAGCAAATGTGTCTGTGAAGAATGACAGCTCCTTAGAATCAAGGACAAGACTTCGCCTCACATAGTTTGGACATGTTGTTAGGAAAGACCAGTCCCTGGAAAAAAGACATTATGCTTGATAAAGGAGAGGATTATTGAAAAAGAAGATTACCAAGGGGACAGACTAACACACTGGCTGCAAAAATACGCTCCAACCTAACAGCAAGTGTGAGAGAGGCCCAGGACCAGGCAGTGATGACTTCTGGGGTGAAGAGGGCTGCTGCGAGTTGGAGCAGAATCCACAAAACTTAACAACCACAACAACACATCCTGCCTACAGCTACATCATTCTGCAAGTTTTAAGTGATTTTTATGTGGGATAATTTTTTTTTAATTTAAACTAATAAGCAAAGGGTGGCAGCTGTAGTTCATTGGTAAAATCCTCACTTTCTTGGAAGGAACACCAATTTTAATTCCCGGCCAAAGCATTTCATGTTCAGCCATCACCTCTGTCCGTGGAAGTGCGTCTCTTGCTATGATACGGAACAGATTTCAGTGAAGCTTTCAGGCTAAAATGGACTAGGAAGACAGACCTGGCAATCTACTTCCAAAAAATGAGCCAATGAGAACTCAGTTGATTGCTTCAATCTGGTCTGCAACCAATCATGTGGACGGCTCAGGACTGGCTGTGTTTGGTACCAGCGTGAATGGGATTGACCAGAGTTGGGGCTGACTTGAAGGCAGCTGACATCAACTCCAGTTATATGTAGTTAAGTGCCTTAAAGCGATGGAAATTCCTTTCCTTTCAGTCCTGGAGATTCGAGTCCAAACTCAAGATGCTGACAGGGCCATGTTCCCTGAACAGGTGGGGACACACCTTCATTCCTTCTTCGCAGCCTCTGGTGATTGCCACCAATCCTCAGTTCTCCTAGGCTTGCCCTTGTGCCTCTTTATTCTCTGACTCCACATTCACATGCCTTTCTTCTTTGTATGAGAATATACTTTTTAGGATAAGAAAAATGAAGCTGGCGTTATCTTAAGATGCTGTTATACTTTTAATAAGACACTTAGAGGAAATCCTGCCTTGTAGAATCCAATGAGAGCTCATGTGCTTGGCTTCCAAAACTCTGTTCAAATCTATCCAATGTAAATGATTCTCTTGGCTTTTTTGGAGTGACTCTTGCCTGATTGTAGTTTCAAAGTTGACTCTAGGGAATGATCCTGAAGTCTGAGGGTTGACTTGGTGAGTGACTTGGGTTCTATTTAGAGACCAGTTCAGTAAAAAGATTTATTTAAGAAAGGAAAAGAATTAGGAGCTATTAGGGACATTCAAGGACAGAGTACTTTATTTAGTGACCATATGCAAAAAATTTTCTGAGCAAAATGATGTTCACATGCATTTGGTTCCATCAATCCATGCTCCAGTTTTGAATGAGACTTCATCTTCCATGCTTTGAATAAGAGTTCACCTTCTATACTTTGGACATGTTGCCAGGAGAGACCAGTGCCTGGAGAAGGACCTGGTGCTTGCTCAAGTCGGGGGGCAGCGAAGGAGAGGAGGCTGCTCAATGAGGTACACGGACAGAGTGGCTGCCACAGCAGGTTCAAGCAGAGGAAGACAGAAACTGGCACGTGGCAGGGCTGGGCAGGAGTTTGTTCCCTTTTGCATAGGATTGCTATGGTTGAAACCAACTCCACAACTTGACGACACCGAAGCACAACGAGTTTGAACAATGAGTATGGTGTTGGTGGCGGCTTTGAGAACTGGATGATTGAGAGTGCCACTGTCATGGACCTAAGTGGGCTTACTTGCATACATTCTGTTTGTGTGCACGTGTGTGCACTAGGCATGTGTGCTGGGGGGAGGGAATGATGGTGAGGTTTCTGCCTTTTGTTGTTATTCTGATTAGTCTTTATTGGTCTACACCAATATGCAAGAGTGGGAGGCTGCCAGGATGTTGTCATGGTGAGTGTGTGTCTGGTAGACTAGAGAAACAAATTCATAGACACGTGCATAAGAGAGAGTGTTATATTAAGGGTAATTGTCCATTAAGAAAGCATCCCAACCCAGTCCAGTCTAAGCCCATAAGTCTGATATTAACTCATATCTCTGATACTAATCCAAAAAGTCCTCTTCAGACTTAGGAAACACATGCAATGATGCCGAATGCATGATTATCATAGGCCAGCGGGTTGAAAGTCTTCAGATCAGTGGCGTTGTAAGCATCTCAACACTGGCAGGGGTCTCCACATGGCTTCTCCAGCTTCCAGGGCTGCATCAGGGTAAGTCCATGTGGCTTCTCCTCAGGGATCTCTTACAGGGAGTCAGGAGGGAGAGAGAGAGAGAGAGAGAGAGAGAGAGAGAGAGAGAGAGAGAGAGAGAGGTCTCCCGCCTCCAAGGAGGAAATACAGGGGTTCCCAGAATTCTCAGGAGAAGGTTATGCTCACACAGAAGCCTCATTGGCTATATCTTGATTGATCTGCCAGACTCCACCCCTTCACTGGTAATCCTCTCAAATTGACACCAGATGATGTAACTACCACAGTGAGGTACAGCGAAGTCAGCCCCAACTCATAGTGACCCTGTGTACAACAGAGCGGGCCCCTACCCAGTCCTGTGCCATCAGAAGTGTGATATTTGAGCCCATGGTGGCAGCCATGATGTCAATGCCACTCATCAAAACTTCTTTGAGGACCCACTGCTTTACCAAGCATAATGTCTTTTATCAGGGACAGATCTTCCTTGATAACACGTCCAAACCACATGAGATGAAGCCTCTCCATCCTCACTTCCCAGGAGTATTCTGGCTGTTACTTCTTCTGATGCTGATGTGTTTGTTCTCCTGGCTCTTCATGGTATATAGTCAGTAGTCTTTGCCAGCACCACAAGTCAAATGCATCCCGTCTTCTTCTGTTCCTTAGTCACTGTCCAGCTTCCACATCCACATGAAATGACTGAACATATTCTGACTTGGGCAGGTGCCCGAGTCCTCCAAGTGGACACCTTTGTTCTTCATCATCTCATCACAGAGGTCTCAAACACTTGTGCACCTACCCCGTGCAATCTGTCATTTGATTTCTTGACCCTGCTTTCATAAATAGTGATTGTGTGTCCAAGTAAATTGAAACCTTTTACAACCTCTTTTTGATTTATCATGACATGCTGTCTATTGGTCCGGTTGTAGGGACCTGGGTCTTCTTTACACTGTGGTGTAAGCCATACTGAAGGGAAGGTAGTAAGTACTTCCCGTTCTCCCCACTCTCAGGAAGAAGGCTGAAAGGACACATTTCAACTGTTGGCATAGCCCTTTATTCTGTTTGAGCAACACCTCTTGGTCTGTGAACAGGTTCTATAGCAGCACTATAAAGTGTTCTAAATTTCCCATTCCATTCTCCTCTGTGTGATCTATAGTTTGCTATGATTGACACAAAATAAAACCTTTGCCTAGTTAATAAAACACAAGTAAACATCTTTCTGGTGTTCTTAACTTTCAGCCAAGATCCATGATGTTAGCAATGAGATCCTTTGTTCTATGTCCTCTTCTGAATCCTGTTCGAATTTCTGGGAGCTCCCAATTGATGTACTATTATAGCCAGTTTTGTATTATCGTCAACAAATTTTATTTGCATAAAATATTAATGAAATTGCTTGAACTTTTCTGCATTCTGTTGGGTCACCTTTCTTTGGAATAGGCACAAAGATGGATCTCTTCCACTCAATTGAACAGCTATCTTTCTTCCAAATTTCTTGGCATAGACTAGTATGTCCTTTCAGCACTGTATCAATTTTTTTGAAACATTTCCATTGATATCCCATCACTTCCTGGAGACATGTTTTTTCACTAATGTCTTCAGTGCACTTTGACATCTTCTTTCATTACCATCAGTTCTTCATCACATGCTACCTCTTGAAATGGTTTAATGTCAACCATTTTTTTGGTACAATGACTGCATTCTTTCCATTATCTTTTGATGCTTCCTACATCATTCAATATTTTGTCATTGAGTTGGTCAATATTGTGTCTTTTGCTTCACCATTTCTTCCATTGACTTTTGCTATTCTACATTCATGATCAAGTTTCAGAATCTCTTCTGATATCCACTCTGGTCCCCCCACCCTTTCCTGTCTTTTAATGACTGTTTGCTTTCTTCATGTATGATGTTGTTGATTTCATCTCATCACTCTCCCGTGGCGTTGCTGGCATCAGATCTGTTCCTGGTATGGTCTCTAAGTTGGTGCTATAGAGGGTCAGGGAAAAGGAAGAAGCCCAAGGCAGTACAGTGTGTACTGACACAGTTGCAAGAGTGCAACAATGGGCTCAAACGTAACAGTAATTGTGAGCATAGTGCAGGACCGGGCAATGCTTCATTCTGCTTTGCATCAGGTTGCTGTGAGTTGGAACCAACTTGATAGTATCTAACAACACCATTTATCCTATTTCCTGTGAGTTTGTCACATGTGATGGCTCGCAAGTTGCTGGAAGTGATACCATCAGTGTTTCAAATATCAGCAGAGTCACCTGTGGTGGACAGGTTTTAGCAGAATGTCCAGACTAAGACAGAGCAGCAAAATAGGTTTGCTGATCAACTTCTGAAAATCAGCTCATAGAAACCTTGTGGATTGCAATGGCACACTGTCTGACAGGCTTGCGTTGGCCATGCTGTCAGGAGGGATCACCTGCTGGAGAAGGGTAGTATGTTTGGTAAAACAGGGCCAGTGAGGATATGAGGGCGCCTTGATGAGATGGATGGCACAATAATTACGAGGATGCACTGGAACAGGATGGTTTTTATGAGGACGATACACAGTCAGGCAGCATTTCATTCTGTTGTACCTGAGGGATGTCTCCATGGACCAGAGCTGACTCAACAGCAGCCACCTCAGTGGCAGGGACACAATTCTCTCCTATCCGATTGGAACCTGTACCATGTGACTGAGGAGGCTATGGGAATAAGGGACACAAAGGTCTTCCAAAGGATGTTTTGCCTCTTCTTCCAGGAAGAGCTAGGCTTTATTCTCTTCACTTTGAACCCTGGACTATCTTGCGACCTGCTTTGACCAATAAAAGACAGCAGAACTGATGGTGTGCATCCTCTGAAGCTGGACTTGTGGACATGCTCAGTTTGTATTTTCACACATCTTGATTTCTCTTTTGGAGACAAGCTACCATGTAGTAAGATGCCTGTGTTATATGCAGGAGAGTTGAGAAACCAAGTAGACCTCCCAGCTGACAGCCAGCATAACCCAGTCGATCCCATAGAGTCGTGAGATGACATGTGGCTATTATGTTTTGAGTCAATTTGTGGCTATTATGTTTTGAGCCAATACGTTTTGTGATGATTTATTACACAACAGCAGATGATGGAAACACTGGCATGTCTTTTATCATAAAACAGCTTACAAATACATTTCTGGACATTCCTTATACTGCCCTATATCCTTTCTACATGCTTATAATTTAACTTTTTAATACTTATATTTTTAAATTTTTAACAGTTTCAAAAAATAATTTTCTTTTTAGATAGGCCAGAGTTCTGAGGGTAGCAGCAACCCTGAGTGAGGAGCCACTGAAAAGCCCTTTGCTAAGAAGTGTTGAGAGGACACCTGCATTGCGCAAGATTCTGCCGTTGCATCAACGGTGACGTGGAGAACAACTAGGAGAGGAAGTCACTGCAGGCGGGGAACAGTGGTTTCGGGCGGCATTGGAGATGGTGATGATGATGTCACCCTAGGGAATACTAGAGAAGTTGGGGACCATGAGCAGATTGGAAAGACATTGAGTACATCGAAACGGTCAGTCTCAGCGATACAGAGGTTAAACAATTGATGGGAATTAAGGATGTCGTCCAAATTCCTAACTGGGACAGCTTAGTGAATGGCAGTGACAGTCCTCTTGGAGAAGCTTCTTTCTTTCCTTAGTGAGCAGGACACAGAGCAGTCACTGGGTTCACATCCCTCTCCAGGCTCCAACCTCCTCCCCACCCCCAACACACACCATCTATGGAGATCTGCAGGCTGGGTGCTCATTCCAGCAGGCATGCCCAATCCTGTCATCTCTCTCCTTAAGACCCTTCATGGGATCACATTCTTCTAAAACAGTGGTTCTCAACCTGAGGGTTGTGACCCCTTTGGGGTCGCCTGATTCATAACAGTAGCAAAATTACAGTTATGAAGTAGCAACAAAAATAATGTTATGGTTAGGGGGGGCATCACCAAAACATGAGGCACTGTATTAAAGGGTCACGGCATTAGGAAAGTTGAGAACCACTGAGCTAGAACAAAGTTCAAAATCCCCAGTGACTTACTTCTTGCCTCCAGCCTCATGGCTCCCCATCCTAATAGTCTTTTGTGAGTTCCCGGCCTACTTCCCATCGCTGTGTAGCTCCAAACCTTTGGTCCCCCTTCCTCTTTGGCCTGGATTGCCCTTCATCTCTTCACAGCTTGGCTGATTCTTGTTTCAAGATTCAATCAGCACCTCCTCCAGAAACCTTCTCGCGTCTCAGGGTAGTTACTTATTCTCTAAGATCTCAGAACACTCTGTTTACCTCCATCACTGCCCTTATCACATTCCGTTGTGATGGCCTGTTTATGTGCCTGGCTCTCCCACTGGACTGAGAATTCCCTGTGCAGTTTTGTCCTCAGAGCTGGCGCAGGCTGGGCTAGGGCTTTTCCCAGGCATTACCTCATTTCTTAGCTATATTATTATCATCACTATTTTTATTATTGCTGTTGCTTCGCCTTTTATAACCAAGTCCTCCTGGGGCAACAGTGTCCAAATGAATGTTTAAATGGATTAAGGGGAGTTGGGGGTAGGGAGGGAAGCGGGGAAGAACTACAACATTTCAGAATTGAAAAACAAGATAAGAAATGGGTCCAAGTTTATGCTCAATCTCCTCTGGTGGTGGCTTAAGTGTGAGGACAATTAATCCCCAGGGAGGATTTTACAACTGAAACAAGTCCCAGAAGACACCCGGAGAGTCCAAGGATAAAATTGCACAGGAAACTTAGGGACAGCGCTCCCTCGGGAACTAGCTTCTAGGAGGTGAAACAGCCCAGCTTGTTCTGATCACCTGCTTCCCAGACCCTGTGTGCAAGCTACTTGTGGGCTAAGAGCCCTGCACTCCCGACTCCCAGCACAGTGTGCCTCAGGACTCCCTCCTGGGCCCAGGTCCCGGGGCTGCAGAGCAATGACTGCTTAGCAGTCCTGTGGAGTCATAGTACGGTTGGTCCTGTGGGAAAACTCAGATTCCTTCTGGAGGCTTCCACTGGGCCTGCCCTTCCTCAAGGCCTCTTGGCTGCAGGTTTAGGTTTGACTGGAACAGAGAGAGTAGATGCCATGGTTTCACCATCATTGTCGGCATTGGACATGTGGGGGCAGCTCCGGCACATGACATGACCAAAGGCACCAAGGACCAAGCAAGTGGTACAGGTAGATCACATGTGAGGGGTGGCAGGGGGGGGGGGAAGGAAAATCAGCTTCACCGTGCCTCATCTATTTCCAAAAGTCATTCAGTGAAAGCCCTAAGAGTCATGATGGTTTGATGGGCAACTGACCATGCCCGGGCAGGACCGGGCAGCATTATGTGTCACTGTGCATGGATTCATCATAAGTGGGAAGCCGCATCAATGACAGCAGCTAACAACACAACAAAGGCTCCCCACCCAAACAGAAGAGCCCGGCTCAGCTCACTCAGCTGCCCCTGAGTCATCTACCAGGGAATACCAGTTTAAAGTGGTTGGATCTTCTTTTTTTTTTTTCAAGTAGACTTAGACATAGGAAGTTTTAGGTGAAACCTCCTAGTATAAATGTGAAGCCTGTCTCTTTAAAAAGTAAAAGTAATTTGCCCACGGAAGCACAGACATCCTAGAGGTTGACCCCTCTTCCGCTGAGGATCCTGACTAGGACCCACACTTCAGTCTGTGCCACTGCGTAGTCACCGGACTCGCCTTTCATCCTGTGCCAGGTCTCCGCAATCGGTACCTCTGCAGGTGAGATGAGACTATGAGAAGCGTTTTGGAGTTAGGGAACAGCGCGCTTGAATTTCAGCTCTTTCTTAGGGAACAGCGCGCTTGAATTTCAGCTCTTTCGTAGGTGTGTGCCCTTCACTGAGCATCCCTTTCCACACCTGTAAAATGGGGATGACGATTATATCAGGTGCTGCAAGTTGCCACCAACAACCATCTCCCACCTGCAGACCTGAGAAGACTGGTGTCCGGCCCTGGGAGGGAGCCGTGTGGAGCGCAAGGGGATGAATTGTGACCAGATGGAGGCATCGTGAGGACCCTGCTTCTCCTTTTCAGTGCCTGGCTTAGGGGTGAGCATGCACCAAGGCTTGCCTGAGCTCGGTTTTCCTGCCCAGTAACAGCAAAATGTTTGAGGCCTCTTTTTGCCAGCACCCACCTTGCTTGTTGGGGATACTGATTTCAAAGCGTTAGCACCAAAGAGGAAGGCCCAATTTCTCGTGACTATTTTTTTTAACAATGATTACATATTAAAGTGATAATATTGGGGTTGTGTTGGGGGAAATGAAATATATATATATATATAGCTAGTTTGTACTTCTTTTTAAAACCAGGGCTAGCTACTAGGAAAGTGTTTATTCCAGGTGGCTTGCATTTGGGGTTCATGTTATATGTTTACTGGTAGCACCATGTTAGATCGTGCCCTACCTCTGCAGACTGCAGATTGCGATTGGCTTGCCCACATAGCTTCAAGCCCATTTCCGTCACCTATGTAGACTCCTATGTAGGTGACGTCCCCAAACCACCCCCGTGCATTCCTTTAAACCTTCTAAAAGACCAAAGGTGATGAAGGGTTCCCTGCCAAGACCTGTGTCAGTATGTGCAGGGACCAGAGTGGGGAGGGAAGTAGAGGCAGGAGCATCCTGGACCACTGTACCAGCTCTCCCCATGCCACTCTCCTTAGGCACAGAATTTGATATAGTTTCTGAATTCAGTTTTGGCTTTCCATCTTATTACACAGCTATTGTTGCTAAAGAATGGGGCTTAAGAAAACAAGACCAAAACCAAACCCACCATGTCCACTCAATTTCGACTCATAGCCACCTAAGGGACAGAGAACTGCCGAGGCTGGAATCTTCATGGGAGCGATTGCCTTGCCTTCCTCCCACAGTGGTTGGTGGGTCCAACACTGATCTTCTCATTAGCAACATCAGGATTACCCTACTGTGCTACCTGGGTTCTTGGGCATGAAGAAAGCGTATCTTATATTTACGAGCTTTTTAGCCTGATTTCTTACTTTTAGTGTTTAGACATGCAATATGTGGGCCTCTGCTTTTTTTAAAATCATTTTATTAGGGGCTCATATAACTCTTATCCATGCATACATCAATTGTGTAAAGCACATTTGTACATTCATTGCCCTCATCATTCTCAAAACATTTGCTCTCCACTTAAGCCCCTGGCATCAGCTCCTCATTTTCCCCCTCACTCCCTGCTCCTCCCTCCCTCATGAACCCTGGATAATTTATAAATTATTATTTTGTCATATCTTGCCCTGTCCAACATCTCCATTCACCCACTTTTCTGTTGCCCATCCCCCAGGGAGGAGGTCACATGTAGATCCTTGTAATCAGGTCCCCCTTTCCAACCCACCCTCTCTCTATGTTCCTAGTATTGCTACACACACCACTGGTCCTGAAGGGATAATCTACCCTGATTCCCTGTGTTTCTGGTTCCTATCTGTACCAGTGTCCATCCTCTGGTCTAGCCAGACTTGCAAGGTAGAATTGGAATCATGATAGAGGTGCGGGGAGGGGAGGAAGCATTTAGGAACTAGAGGAAAGTTGTATTTTTCATCGTTGCTACATCACACCCTGTCTGGCTCATCTCCTCCCCAAGACCCTCTGCAAGGGGAACTCTAGTGGCCTACAAATGGGCTTTCGGTCCCCACTCCCCACTCCCCCCCCTCATTCACTATGGTAAGACTTTTTGTTCTGATGATGCCTGATCCCTTAGACACCTTGTGATCCCACAGGCTGGTGTGTTTCTTCCATGTGGGCTTTGTTGCTTCTGAGCTAGATGGCTGCGTGTTTACCTTCAAGCCTTTAAGACCTCAGACACTATATCTTTTGATAACCAGGCACCATCAGCTTTCTTCACCACATTTGCTTATGCACCTGCTTTGTCTTCAGAGGTTGTGGCGGGAAGGTGAGTATCACAGAATGCAAATTTAATAGAAGAAAGTATTCTTGCATTGAGAGAGTACTTGAATGGAGGGTGGGCCTCTGCTTGTACTCAGGCCCTGGGAAAGTCAAGTAAATATCTTTGAGGTTTATAAGAGTCCATATACTGGGGTGTTTCAGAGCCCAGGGGACAAGCTCTGCTTGATACAGTGTACGCATTGAATTGAATTGTATCCCCTGAAAGCATGTGCTGTAAATCCTAGCCCCTATGTCAATGGTTATAATCCCACCTGGGACTGAGTTGTCTTCATTATGTTAAGGAGACAGGATTAGTGTAAACTGCTTTTGGGTCACTCGCTCTCTCTCTCTTAAAGGTTGTGTTGTCACTTTTGTGCTGTGGGTGAAATTGGCTCTCAGTAGATAATTACACACTTTGGTGGGTGACTCCGATGGCAGTCCTACACTGTACTAGCACTCCTCCTGTTCCTTCCCTGGGATCACTGTTGCCAGTTGTCCCTCTGTCCTACCCCTTCCTGCCTTCTGAGCTTTACCCCTGGGCAAATGCTGCCATTCTGATCTTGTATGATTGACTGGAGTCAACATCTTTTGAGATCCACACGAGATGAAGAAGCGAGCAGAGATGGGGTTAGGGAGGTGATATACAACATGAAGATAACCCGGGATCAGAAGCTCATGGGAGACTGGTGCCTTCTTCCAGAGCCAATGGAGAGAGAAGGCCATCCCCTAGAGGCAGCGTCCTGAATTCAAACCTCCAGCCGCCTAACTGGGAGAGAATAAATTACTGCCTGTAGTATTTCTGCAACAGCATTAGATAACTGGAGGCAAGGAGTGCAGGTGAGGGACCACTGTTACAATGGGAAGATGTTAAATCCATTCCCCATGCCCACCCCCACCCTCCTGTGGACTCAAGACCCATTTGTAGGAAACTGGACATCTGCTTACAGAAGGTTCATGGGGAGGAGACGAGCCAGTCAGGGTGCAATGATGAAACATACAACTTTCCTCTAGTTCCTAAATGCTTCCATCCCCCACCCCCCTGTCCCCACTATCATGATCCCAATTCTACCTTACAAATCTGGCTAGACCAGAGGATGTACACTGGTACATATAGGAACTGGAAACACAGGGAATCCAGAACAGATGATCCCTTCAGGACCAGTGGTGAGAGTGGCAATACCGGGAACATAGAGGGAGGGTGGCTTAGAAAGGGGGACCCGATTACAAGGATCTACATATAACCTCCTCGCTGGGGGATGGACAACGGAAAAGTGGGTGAAGGGAAACGTCGGACAGTGTAAGATATGACAAAATAATAATAATTTATAAATTATCAACAGTTCATGACGGACGGGGGAGCGGGGAGGGAGGGGAAAAGAAATGAGGTGCTGATACCAAGGGCTCAAGCAGAAAGCAAATGTTTTGAGAATGATGAGGGCAACAAATGTACAAATGTGCTTGACACAATGGATGGATGTATGGATTGTGATAAGAGTTGTATGAATGCCCAATAAAATGATTTAAAAAAAAAAAAAAAGAAAGGCAAGTGGGGAGCTCCAGGCATCTAGCTGCTGGGCTGGGGACCCTGGTGGGTTACAGTGCCAGCAGCTCTTCACTGGCCTCCAGCTGTCTCCCATTGGCAACGAGGGAGCGTCTAACTGTGACACTCTCCATCTGCTTCCTAAGAGTAAAGGGCAGATTGACTAAACACTGACCCAGGCCTCTCACCATCCCTAGTTCTTTGAAACCTCTGGACAGCAGCATTACCCAAGAGGCAGGACAGGCATTTCCCTGGTTTGAGATCCTTTCTCAAGGCTGTTTTTAAGTTGAATTTGTAGGTAAGTCGAAAACAGGTACAAACGATTCTTGCTTAGCATTAGTTATGTAAATGTCTTAGCGTGAATTATGCATTTTACCTTTCCATAAAAAGCCGCAATTTTGCAGTGGGTTAAGTATGAGGCTATTAACCAACAGGCTAGTAGCTTCAACCCCCAGCCAGTCCATGGGAGACAGATATGAAGCATACTGCTGCTGTAAAGGTTTGCCCCCTCAGAAAGCCCATGGAACAGTCTGCACTGTCCAATAGGATCGCCTTGGAGGCAGTGGGTTCGAGTCTCGGTTGCCTTCTCGGCATACAAAACACTTAAAAGTCATTTCCGAATACCCAAAAGCATCTGAAACACAATACTGCAGTAAATGACACTCATAAGAGTACAGTCATGGTAAAAGCAGCTACATGCAGTCCGGTGCTGAGACCCAGTCTGTGTGTGTGTTTGTAGAGTATCCCCAACAAAGGAAAGCAACAAGATGACGCTGAAAGGCTTACTCTGATCTCACCAGCCTCTTGCCTGTTGAGGTTCCAGGATGATGCCAGTCATAACTGGGGGATACAGGAGAAGACGGTGGCCAGGTGGGTACTGTTGGAAAGGATGGGTTTGTGTAGAGAAGCTGGATTTGATGCCGTGGAGTCAGGGTTTGATTCTGCCCGTGGACGGGGAGGAGGGGCTGTGCTTCTGGAGCCAGTCTCTCAGAGGCGGCAGCAAGGGAGGCGTGTACAGAGTTTTGCAGTCTCTCACCATAAAGGCCTCGTAGCCCTGGGCCCCGTCGCTGTGTTGTAAGCTCTGGTGAACCTCTCAGCACTAGGTCCTTGCTTCTTTAACTGTCACCCTGCTTTGCTGGGACCAAAGTCTTCAATGAACGGTTTTCATAAAAAATGTTTCTGGTTCTAGAGTTTGTAGGTCTCAGCCTGCTTCCTCAAAACTACCATCTACTAATCCAATTGCATCCTTTTCTTTGATGCATCACCAGGACGTGTATCCGATTTATGTTTTGGAGGCAAGGTTACCTGGGAAAAGGTAAGCCCAATACACAGGGACACACTCAACACAGTGCTAACACAAGGGAAGCTTACTTAAGAAGGTAGATGGTGTTCTCTGTGCTGTTGGCCACTGGAACCACACGCGGTTTTGATGAGCATGACAAGTGGTCTGTGCAGCAGTTACTACAAACTGCTCTATTTGATCCCAACTTGTCCTTCAATAACTGAGAGCAGCAGTTGTTCTAAGTACAAGTTGCCTGTAAGTTAGATGCTCTTAACCCAGGGACATTGCACGATATTGTGGCAAAGGCTCTGACACAAGATGACGTGGGTTTGAATTCCAGGTCCTCATTTTATGTCTCAGTTTTCTCATGATCCCAATGGGTTTGGTAATTATAGTGCGATGAAAGGATTCTCTGCCTCTTGTCTGTAGGTTGTCTTTCGTGTTTCTGTGATGCTGGAAGCGATGTTACTGGCATTTCAATGCTAGCAGGGTTACCCAAAGCAAACAGGTTTCAGCGGAGCTTCCAGATCAGGAACAGACTACAAAGAACGAATAGGCTGTCTAGTTCAGAAGAATTAGTCACTGGAAACATTGTGGATAGCATCGAAACATTGTCGGTCACTAAAGGCCTAATAATTAGAAGCAACACATTGTAAGAGACAGTGCCAGCAGAGGAGCCCCTCGGGTCAGAGAGCGCACGACATATCACCAAGGAAGAGCTGCCTTCTCAACGTAGAGTGGACAATAATGGCATGAAGGAAACAAAGCCAGTGAGAGCAGAGCCTTCCGGACCTTCATTTGCTGATGGGGCTCAACTCAAAATGAGAAGGAACGGCTGCAAACATCTACTTATCATCATAACTTGGAATGTACCACTGTGAATCTAGGAAGAATGCAAGTTGTAAGCAGTGGAACACATAAAGATCAGTATCCTGGGTGTTAGGGAGCTGAACTGGACTGGTACTGGCCATTCTGAGTCAGATGATCATATGGTTTACGATGCTGGAAGTGATACAATCAAGAGGAATGGACAATGAGAGATCGATTTTGAAGCACAATGCTATCTGTGATAGGATAGTATCTATATGAAGAAATCCAATCAATACGACTATTATTCAAGTTTATACACCAACCACTAAAGATAGGGATGCAGAAACTGGAGAATTTTATCAATTTCTGTGTTCGTATGGGTAGACTAGAGAAACAAATTTATTGGCACTCATATGGGTGTAAGAGAGAACTTTATATCAAAAAGTAATTGTGTATTAAGAAAATGCCCCAGCCCATCCCAGATCAAGTCCATAAGTCTGATATTGGCTTATATGCCTGACACTAGTCCATCAATTCCTTTTTAAATTCATGCAGCACATGTAATGATACAGAATGCAGGTAAATCACAGGCCAGTGGATAGAAAGTCTTGTGGATCCAGTGGCAGTGGAAGCATCTCAACACAGTCGTGGGTCTCTATGTGTCTCCTCCAACTCTCTGAGTGTCTCAACAGCAGGAAAGGGAAGGCAGAGAGAATGGGCCTGGCCTCCAGTGAGCTGTCTATTTCCATCACACCTCCAAATTAGGTCACCAAGCTGCGACCTGATTGACAGGCTAGACTCCACCCTGTCACTTAAGTTGACAGGAGATGATGTAACTGCTGAAATGTCGTCAGTCTGAAGTAGATCAAACATATAATCAAGACACATTGATAATTATTGGTTATTAGAATATAAAAGTTAGAAACAAAGTATAAGGACTAATAGCTGAAAATATGGTTTTGGAAAGAGAAATGATGCTGGTGAGAGAAATGAAGACCAGTGACTTGTTCATAGCAAACACCCTTTTCAGCAACACAGCTGCTACTATACCCACAGACTTCTTCAGATGGAACACACAGAAATCAAATTGACTACATCTGTAGGTAGGGACAGTGGAAAAGCTCAAGACCAGCAGCTAAAACCAGACCAGGGGCCAATTGTAGAACAAACCATCAATTACATCAATATGTAAGTGCAGGTGAAGCTGAATGAGTTAAAAACAAGTTTACAAGAGCCACAATATGACCTTGAGTCTATTCCACCTGAATTTTGAGAACGTTCCAAGGACAGACGTGCTGCACTGAACACTAATGACGAAAGATCAGCCATGGAAGACATCAAGCACATCACACACGAAGAAAGGAAAGGGTCATTACAAACACAGGAACAAAAAATATATCATAGTGATGTCAGAAGAAACTCTGAAACTTGCTCTTAATTGTAGCGCAGTTAAGACTAACGGGGGGAATGGTGGAGTTAAACTGCTGGACAGAAAATTCCAAGCTGCAGGTCAGAAAGGCAAAGTCCAATATCATAATGAAATGTGTGAGGACCCAGAGTTAGAAGCCCAAGAGGGAAGTACATGCGCAGTATATCTTCAACTAAAAGGACTCAAGGAAAAAACTCGAGCCTCAAGTTACAATCTTGAAAGATTCCGGGGAAAATCATGAAGAATCAGGAAGCAGCAAAAGCCGATGGCAAGAACACACGGAGTCGCTCTTCAAGAAGCAGGACTCGATATTCCACCATGTCAGGGGGTAGCATGAGCAATGGTGGGGAGGAAGAAGTTCAAGCTGTACTAAAAGTCGTAGTAAAAAAAAAAAAGCCCCAGGAATTGGTGGAATACCAATTGAAATGTTTCAACAAGCTGATGAAGCCCTGGAAGCCTTCATTCATCTATGCCAGGAAAGTTGGAAGAAAACTACTTGGCTTCTTTAGATGACTGAAAACCAGGGCTGTTACTTTGAGGACTCACGCGTGCCTGACCCAAGCCAGAGTAGTTTCAATTTCCTTATATGCATATGAAAGTTGGCCATTGAATAGGGAAGACAGAAGAAGAATCCATGCATTTGAATCATGGTACTGATGAAGGATATTGAAAATACCATGGACTTCCAAAAGAACAAATAAATCTATCTTAGAAAAAGTATAGCCAGAATGTTCCTTAGAGGCAAGGATGACGAGACTTCATCTCACATCTTTGGATATGTCAGGAGAGGCCAGTAGCTGGAGAAGGACATCGGGTTTGATAAAGAAAGGGCACAGGGGCAAAAGGGAAGGCCCTGGCGGAGATGGACTGACACTGTGACTGCAACCAGAGCTCAGACAAAAGCACGGCGAGGATGGTGCAGGCCTGGATAGTGTTTCGTTTTGTTTGTTGTGAGTTGGAACCAACTCAGTGGCCCCTAAAAACAAACAAGAGGGTCCCTATGAACCTTAGGCTTCCCTGGGTGGTAAAATAGGGACTTGGCTGCTAACTGAAAGGGTGGTGGTTCCTGGAAACACTGGTAATTCCTGGTAATTAGAAAGTCCATTGGAAGTACTCGTTCTGGATCTTATCTGCCATCTGGAGGTTTGCTATCGTTTGATGGTGTGCATGCTCCTCTGATGCCCCCAAGCTATGCCACTGGTGTCTTCAATACCAGCAGGGGCACCCAGGGTGGGCAAGTTTCAGTAGAGCTTCTCGAGTAAGAACAGACTGGGAACAAGGACCGGGGTGATGTACTGAAAATTAACCAGTGAAAACCTTATGAATCACAACAGAATATTATCCAATTATAGCACTAGAAGATGACTTTCCCATGTTGGAAGTGTCTCAGAATATTCAGTGGCTGAAATATTGTACTTAATCACACCAGGGATTATGGAGCTGCCCGTACATTTTGCCGTGCATGGGATGGCCATGAGTCAGAGCTGACGTGAGGGCAACTAACGACAACAGCAGTTGACTGGAGCCCAGGGAGTAGTCAGGAAGCTGTGACAGATGGGCAAGCCGGAGAGAAGTGAGTCAGCCAGGCTTATCAGAAGACAGCAGATAAAGCACACAAACATGCCTAGGTGACAAACTATCATCAGAGACCCAAGCCAACTGTAGGTTGTATAAGCTGTGGCTGTCTCTTTTTCTCTCCCTTACACACACACACACACACACGGTTCTCCCTCCACCCCCACTCAAATTCATTACTACCTGCCTTACCCAGTTATGTGTCTGCAGTGAGAGAAGGACTTCATTGGACATGAAGGATCCTGGCCATATGGCTACTTTAATTTTCAGTTTACAACAATTGTGTTGTATCTTGTTTTGTGTTGTCCATTGGCCAGTAAATGTAAACACAAAGGAAGCGTAAAAATAAAATGGGTATTAGGATTGTGACAAGTTGAATCATCATCCCAGTGTTTATATAGGAATGTTCTCGATCCCTTTCAATGTGCAACTTATACATCCATACAGTAAGGTATCCCTACACTAACTGGAGACGAAATCAGTATGAGAGAAAGATTTAACAGATGGAGATCAGAAGGGCAGTGAGAACATCCACAGGCAAACGAATGATTCTAGCTTTTCTCAGAGTTGAGTCACACATGTAACTTTGAGCTTCATGGCGACCAGAACCATAAGGAAAATAGACCAGCTCCACACAAAAGGAAAAGATCTAGTCGATTCTCATGATTCATAGAATCCCTGTTTACATCTTTGCCTATTGGTTTACCTCTATTGGTAACTCCAGAGCGGATGCTTATCACAGTCACTTGGGAGAGTACACAGAAGGCAAACATCGGAGTCTCCGGAAGCATCTGCTCCCAGTTGAGGACGGCACGGCGAGGCTTGGCCTTCTTGCCTCAGCTCTCACATGGCAAGCAACTGTCTTCTTTATGGTCCATTTAGTGCCATGGGCTTTTGTTTGTTTGTTTATAGTAGCACACGTGAAAAATATGAATTGATTCAACAGCGAAAATAAAATTTCCCTGCCATCAGGTCAATTCTACTGGTGGCAAACGTATAGGGTAGAGTAGAACTGCCCCTGTGGGTTTCTGAGGCAGTACATCTCTTTTATTTTAAGTCATTTTACTTGGGGCTCTTACAGCTTTTATCACAATCCATACACACATCCATTGTGTCAAGCACATTTGTGCATATCTTGCCATCATCATTCTCAAGGCATTTTTCTTTCTACTTGAGCCCTGGGTATCAGCTCATTCCCCCCTCTCCCACCCTCCCTACCTCATGAACCCTTGATAATTTTTTTCCATGTCTTACATCAACTGCTGCCTCCCTTCACCCACTCTTCTGTTGTTTGTCCCCCTGGGAAGGGGTTAGATGTCAATCATTGTGATAGGCTCCCCCTTTCTCTTCCCACCTTCCCATCCTGGTATTGCTACTCTCATTATTGGTCCTGAGGGGTTTATCTGTCCTGGATTCCCTGTGTTTCCAGCTCTTATCTGTACCAGTGTACATGCTGCTCTGGACGATCAGGTTTGTAAGGTAGAATTGGGTTCATGATAGTGGGGGGTGGAGTGGGAGGAAGAATGAAAGAACTAGAGGAAAGTTGTATGTTTAACCTATACTGCATCCTGACTGGCTATACTGAAACCTGACTGGCTCGTCCCTTCCTTGTGACCTTTCTGTAAGGTGATGTCCAATTGTCTACAGATGGGCTTTGGATCTCCACTCTGCCCTCTCCCTTATTCAAATCGATATAATTTTTTCCCTGGATCTCTTATACCTGATGCCTGATCCCATCAACACCTCATGATCACACAGGCTGGTGTGCTTCTTCCATATGGGCTTTGTTGCTGCTCAGGTAGATGGCCATTTGTTTACCTTCAAGCCTTTAAGACCCCAGAAGGTATGTATCTCCATAGCCAGGGACCATCAACTTTCTTCACCACATTTGCTTATGCACCCATTTTGTCTTCAGTGAACGTGTTGGGAAGGTGAACATCACAGAATGCTGGGTTAGTAGAACATAGTGTTCTTGCTGAGGGCATACTTGAGTAGGGGCCCAATCTCTATCTGCTACCTTAATTCTTAACATATAAATATATGTACATAGATCTATGTCCCTATGTATTTAGACCTCTATAAATGCCCTTTGCCTCCTAGTTCTTTCTTCTATTTCCTTTTACTTTCCTCTGTCCACTATCATATTCGACCTTCATTCAGGTTTCAGTAATTCCTTTGGCTACATTGCACTTGATCAAGCCCCACCAGGCATCCTATGTCCTCCTTGCCATCAATGTTAGATCACTTGTTCTCTTTCCCCTGGTTTTTTTGGCACCCTCCTTCCTTTCCTCCACCTCCTCCTCTCCTGTGTCCCTTAGAACTGTCAGTCCCCATTATTTTCTCCTCCAGATTGCTTATCCCACCTATCTTATCTAGATAGACATGCAAAAACAATAAGCACAAAAACAAGACAAAGAAAAACAAAACAACAAAAGAAAACAAAAAAACCCTGAAACAACAAAAAATAAAAGCCTATAGATAGTTCCAGGTCTGTTTGTTGACCTTTATGAGTGTTGTCCAGTCGAGTCTGATGAGTGTCATGCTCTGGCCCCAAAGTCTATTTTTGGTATTCCCCTGGGACTGCATTGCTTTGCTCCCCTTGCTGCTCTGTTGCATGCCTGGTGTGGTAGGGTCAAATAGGGCACCCTTCCCGCACTGTGTCTCCAGTGGTGTCCCTCAAAGTGCTATGGGTCAGTGATGGATGTCATGTCTCACGGTGGCACGGCCCTATGGTCCTGTCTGTGTACTAGCTGCTCTGAGCAGGAATGTTGTCCTCGGTGCTTGGTGGGCCAGGATGTGCTCCATTCTCTCTCCTTTCCTCTTTGTTTGCTCCTGTGTGCTCTGATCAGACATGCCCCTCTCCCTGAGCTGTAGCTTCAGTGCTGTCCTCTGAAGTGCATTCTTCTGGAGGGGGTGGGATGTCCATGTAGTTGGGATTGGGGCTGGCCCCACAGACCTCTCTATTGGGTCCCTGCTTCATGGTGGTATATTGCATTTATGTCTTGGCACACCAGGTTGAAGTCTGGTCTCTCTCACCCTCTCCTGCGGAGATATATACAATGCCCTCCTCTTGGTAGGTTAGTGCCCTGCTCCCCTGCTATCCATGTCTTTTCCTCTCTTTCTTTCTTTTACCCTTCTTTTTAGTTGGCTGTATCCCTGGATTGGGTCTGGCCCTTGCCATACTACCTGGACCTCAGCCCAGGAATAAAGTAGCTTCCCCACTAGGCCCCTTTTGTTTTTTAAAGCTTACCTCAGTGGACTCATGTTGTACTTGTCCTTTTGTGCTTGACTTACTTCCCTTAGCCCATTTCTTCTCATTATTCCCATGTGGTGACATGCTTCTTACATTCCTCACTGCTTTTTAGGGATGCATAATACTCCACCGTATATATGTTTGCACCACAATTTTTTAATCCATTCATCCATTGATGAAAATTTGGGTTGTTTCCAACTCCTTGTGATTGTGAACTGTGCTGCAATGAACACTGGAGCACAGATGTCTGGCCATGGTTTGTTTCTTGCCTCTTCTGGGTATGTGCCCAGTAGGGGGATTGCTGGGTCATATGGTAGCTCGATTTCCATCTGTTTTAGATATTGCCAGATCGATTTCCATAGTGGTTGTACATATTTGCAGGTCCACCAGCAGTAGATGAGAGTTCCTGTCTCCCCACAGCCCCTCCAACACTTGTTACTTTCTGATTTTTGAACTGGGGTATCTTTGAGAGTGTTAGGTGGTATCTCATTATTGCTTTAATTTTCATTTCTCTTATGGCTAAAGATCGGGAACATTTTCTCATATGTTTATTGGCCATTCAACTTCTGCCCTTGTGAAACTTCTGTTCAGATCCTTTGCCCACCTCCTCAGTGGGCAATTGTTTTTTTTCTTATTGTAAGTTAACAGGGTATTGTAGATTTTAGTAATAAGATTTTAGTAATAAGTCTGATGTGTCATTTGCTAAAGATGTTCTCCTAGTCCGTGGGCTCTCTTATTACTTTCTTGGCGAATTCTTTGGATGTACACAGGTGATTCATCTTCAGTATATCCCACTTGTCCATTTTTGCCAGGATCCTCTGGGTTTGTGTCCTTCCTTATTTCCAACAGTCTTATGTATTCCCTGTGCCAACATTCTCAGGTTGGTCCCAATTCCCTCATCGTTGGTCCTAATAGTTTGGGGTTTTACCTCGAGGTTGTGATCCACCTTGAGTTTATTCTTGTGCATGAAGTGAGGTAAGGTTCTTGCTTCATTTTCCTGACAGTACATCTTTGCATATGTAGAAAGCTTCATCATTCTCTCAAGGAACAGCTGGTCATTTCAAACTGCTGGCCTTGTGGTTAGCACACAGCCCACGTGCAACCCACGTGCCACCAGGGCTCCATGATGCGTTGATTAGTTGATGCAAATGGTGTGGCCAGAGGACTGCCGGAACCTAACCCTGTAGCCCTTGGAGCGATGGGTCAGTCTTCATGGCAAATTCATAAAATAACACTATCAACTCTGTTACCATTTAGGGGGTAAAGTTAGAAAGAAGTGTCACATATTTTTATACATAAAAAGCAATGCCATGTGCATGTTTTCTATGTAAAAGGTAGAAATCAGTTGTCTTAGCAATCATCTTATAAGGGGAATTGTTTTTAACTATGCAAGGGACCCAGAAGGAGAAAGGGCTGGGTGACTCATGTATCAGCAAATGTGTTTGGAAGAGGGCTTTGAATCAGTTATGTTCCTAAGAAACACCAAGGAATCTTTAGGACTCACGAGATTTTGTTAAAATGTAGATTCTGGTTTAGTGTATTGGGGGTAGAGATGGAAATTATCAGCAAAGATCGGATTGGAATGAACTGGATAAAAGCCCTGGTATAGATTTGGGGCTATGAATCACTTAATCCAATAATTATGCTTTCTAAATTAAGCTCCTCTTTGAGTATGAAAAATGAAGGAAAGCTATTATTTATTGCACTTTTATTATATGCCAGGCGCTGTATTGAACTCATAACACAAAAGCGCTTGGTCTTCCCCCAGGTCTGAGCAATAGGCTGCTCATCTCGTGTGGCTGAGGAGTCCCCTAAATGTCCTGAGGGGGTGGATAATGGTCAGAAGACAAAGTTCATTTCATTCCTAACCCGAAAGAGAGATCCCTGTAGGAGGCTTTGGCCCAGGATGAAGGCACAGAACTGCCCCAGCAGTTTCACAGGGGGAAACTGATAAATCCAACAGGACCCAAATTACAGCAGTGCTGTTGTTTTTATATCCAGAAATGACAAAAATCCCTATTCCTGTAAGAAGAAAATTTTATCTCCATTGCAATGTTGTGGATAGGATGACTCTCGCTGCACCTGAGTCTATCTTAACTCACAGAGACCCTGTAGGACAGACAGAACATCCCTTTTGTGTTTCCGAGTCTTAGGACGAGTCTCATGGATAAAGTCCCGGGCAAGTAGGTTGTTCAGCCCAGCTATTGCTGCCTAATCAATGGAGGCTCGTAGTGATCCTACAGGACAAGGGAGAACTGCCCCATCGGGTTTGTAAGGCTGTAATTTTTATGAAATAGATCGCTACATCTTCTTCCTGTGGAGGGACTGGTCAACTTTTCCTATGGAGCCACTAACCTTGTGCTTAGCGATTTGGCTGTTCTGTAGCTCTCTGTTTTTCTTGACTTTGTGCATATTAAACCACCATGGTAGCCTCCCTAGGAGACAAACATTGTTCCAAAATTTTTACTTTAGGGGAAAATATCCAAAGAGTGCTCTGCAATCATGCTCACACTAGATAGCTAAGAATGTGGGTTCTGGGATCAGAACTAAGTGAGTTCAAGTCCTAACTCTGTCCTCACTAGATTCCTTAGGCAAGTTATTGGCCCCTCTGATAATGACCAGCCTATAAGTTTGTCCAACTGTGGCGAATTGTATGCTGTCATGATGCTAGAAGCTGTCTGTTGATGTTTCAGATATCAATAGTGACACCCATGGTACAGGTTTCAGTTGAGCATCTGCATGCACTAAGACAGACTAGGAAGAAAGGCCTGGTGGTCTATTTCTAAGGATTAGCCAATGAAAACCTTGTGGATCACAATAGAATGTTACCCTAGATAGTGCTAGAAGATGAACCCCTAGTTGGAAGGTCTTCCAAAAGCGCAGTGGTTGTAATAACGGACTAAAGCATACCAATGGTCTTGAACACAGGACCAAGAAATGTGCCATTCTATTGTACGTGGGGCTGCCATGAATCAGACCCAACTCAACAGAAACTCACAACAAGAATAACAACAGTGCTGGTCTCATAGGATTGTTTTGAGGATGAAATGAGATGTTGTCTTTGAAGCATTCTGTCACATGTCTGGCATTCAACAAGTGCTTAATAGGCAAGAGTCATTATTATTCAGGAGTGTGGATTACAGCCCATCCGAAAACTAATCACGCTAATTCAGCGATGTTCTGCTCTCATCCAACAGCTGAGGCCTCAGAGTTCCATTTAGAGGGATGATACCGACGGGAGGCAGGTGCAGCTGAAAGCACAGAGATGTCTTAGCCTCTAAGACAGAGTACTAACGTTCTCTAGGCAGGAGGTAATGGTGGTTTGAGTAAAGACAATGATGGCTCGAGGGAGGATGGTCGATGAGGTGTTAGAACTAAAGCACAGTGCTTCTGGCAAGCTGCAGGTACCAAGTGTAATGAGTACCCCTACTCCCCCAACCAAGTGTCCCTCCTAGCATAGCTCTGCTGCTTCTTATTCATGTGCAGAAGGATAGAGAACCCAGGCGCCAAAGTTGGTTGACAAACACATACAATGGGCTCAACCATGCAGAAGGCCTAGCATCAGACGATCTTTCCAACACTAGGTCACACCACCCCAAATTATCCTTCTTGGCACCTGGTGGATTCCCCAGAAATGTACCTTCATAGAGGGAGGTCTTACTGAACCAGAAGCAGACTCAAGAACACTCATCAGCCATGCTGAACTACCCCTTTCTGCCTGAGTGTTAGGAACCACATTCCCCAAGTCTCCACTACTTGACCCTAATTTCAAGCAAGGAAGTCATCCAACTTGTGTTGCTACTCTTCCTGGAAGCTTCCTTTCCCAGTAGCCCCTCCTCCAAAGAGATGAGACAGCTTTTTTTTTGTTTTTCTCTAAAAAGAGTGAGAACATACTCTTCGCGGAGCTCAGGGGCCGGAGACAGAATGTCTAGGGGCATTGAACAGGGGAACTAGGAGGGGACAGCATAAGAATACTGCATCCTGGCCCTCTGCTTCTGAATGAGGCACACCTGGGACTGGCAACACATGTTGACTATAAGAGGGGTTGGACATGATGGGCATGTACTAGAGATTTGTGGTAGTTACATAATCTGGTGTCAATTTGAGGATTAAGCGTGTAGGGGCGGAGCGTAGCCTGTCAATCACATCATAGCCAATGAGGCCTCTGTGTAGGCATGACCTTCTACTGAGGACTCTGGGAACTCTGGTATTTTCCTCCTTGAAGGTAGGAGATACACTCCCTCTCTGCTCACTCCCTGCCAGACAGCCCTGTGGAGAAGACACATGGAGAGAGGCTGATGGAGCCTCAGGAGCCACGTGGAGACCCACACCAGTGCTGAGGTGCTTACACTGCCACTGGATGCACAAGACTTCCCACCCACTGGCCTGTGATCTTTCTGCATTCAGTGTCATTGCATGTGTTTCATGAGTCGGGAGATGAGTTTATAGATTGGTATTGGACATATGGGCTAATATCAGACTTATGGACTTGATCTGGACTGGATTGGGATGTTTTCTCAATATTCAACTGCTCTTGTTTATAAAGGTCTTTCTTATACACACGTGTGTTTATGAATTTGTTTCTCTAGTTTACCTGGAATAACACAGTATTGAATGAAAATATTCTATCTGGAAGCTGCCTCTCTATAAGCCTGCCTGGTGGACATTGTACTCCTTATCTGACAAACACAGACTTAAGTGGCACAGCTTAGAGTTACATTTCTATATGTCTCTGAAAACTCCTACGTTCCTAGTCAATAATCTGGTTATTTTCACTCCCGCCCCATATCTCCAGTTGATCAATTTTGCAACACTGGATTGAATGAACTCAAGGGTAGCTAGTCAGAGACTACCAGCTCTTATTGCCAGGAGATAGAACAGCATTGGAGCAGTATGTACACAAACATGCATATGCATGCTCTTTACATGTTGTAGAGGATAACGAAGATGCTGGGATTCAAGGCGCTTAGCCAGCGCTACTATTCCCCATGCTGATTCTTAAGTGAGAACGCCCTAATTTTGTTGCATGAGGCATTAATGAGTCAGTGGTAGAATTCCCACCTCTGATGTAGGGGAGCAGGGTTTGATCCTGGCCTGTGCACCTCATGCACAGCCACCACGCCTCTCGCGGCGGAGGGTTGTGTTGCTCTGATGCTCAGCACCTTCCAGCAGGGCTCTCAGACTAAGGCAGGCTAGGAAGAAAGGCCTGGAAATCTACTTCTGAAAATCAGGCAGTCCAAACCCTATGGATCAAAGTTGTTCACACTCCACTGGCTAGGGGTGCGACAGGATTAGACGGCACTCCATTCTGCTGGGAATGGGGTTGCCTTGAATTAGGAGCCAAACCAAGAGATTTCCTTAAAGTCATGAAGCAACTCCATTGCTTTTATGTTTTCACCCAAAGGATGGTACACTTTGGTATGTTGATTACATAAAAATAAACTGGATTCTGAGTTTCATCCCCACGGGAGTTTATAGGGAACCAGTTCTCCACCATTTTTATTGCCTGGTCAATGTTAAAGATATGCTTACAAAGGAACCTCTGAAGGACGAAAGGTTGGCATGACTTTGAAGGAGTATAAGGGCATGATATTTAGGCTCATGCCCAGAGGTTGCTTCCCAGAAGGTAGTTTCATGTCTAACACACAGAGGGACAATTGTGTCATGGCAAAGGCACTGTTAGGCTTCTCAGGAGAGAGCCTGACCAACACACGAGGGCCTGTCCAGCTGCAATGAAAGTTTGGCCAGAAACCAAAGTTTCTCACCATTAATCAATGTCTACTCCCTACCAGGCTGAAAATACACCCCCAAGTCCAACCCATTGCTGTCAAGTCAATTCTGACTCGTGTGGGCCCTAGAAGACAGAACAGAACAGCCTCCGGGGTTTCCAAAGGGGAAACCTTTCCAGGAGCCGACTGCCACGTCTTCCTCCCAAGGAGTAGAGGGTGGGTTGGAATCTCCAAGCGCTTAACCACTGTGCCACCGTGGCTCTGAGAAGAGACACATCAAGATGTTCCAAGAAGATGCTAATGAAAATAAATTATCCTGGGGGGTGGGGAGCAAGTTGAAGTGGGGGTTGGGGACTAGAAAATGAGAAGCTGTGTTTGCTAATGGCTTCATCCAAAGCAGGCAGTGCTTTTCAGAAAATAAAATAGAAAGATCATGGTCATGTCACTGTTACTTCCTGGCTCCTCCTGAGCCAGACAGCAACCAGCGAGCCCCTGTGTTCAGGCTTGTCCATAGGAGGCAAGACGGGCTTGCCACTGATGTGCATCGATTACCCCGAAACAACTTTCCGTCAGCATTCTGGATGGTCAAGAATCCTCTGGAGACCCTGCTTTTGTTTTTGAGTTAGCAGTTTGAGCGCTTGGCTGCAGTCCTTGTGAAACCATTCAAACGAGTGAACCAGAAAAATGTCAGGAACTTCACAAGGACATATAGTACAGTTTAATTAGTGTAGAGAGAGGGCGGGTCTCCCCCTTCTCGCTAAACATCACTCAAGCACATTTTTTCCTATGGTCTTGTTAAAATAATTTCATGGTTGCAGTTTTGTTCCCATGCTATCTGAGCAGGGCCGCGTGGGTTATTAAAAAGGGTAGCCAGCCTGACGAAGGTGGCTGCACTCTTTGCTTTAAAGCAACAACAACAGCACAGGGGCTCCATGAGCTAGCTGGCTTGGGCAATGGCATATTAAAGATCCCAATTTTGAGTGTCAGTGCAAGGCTGAAGCCTCTGTTAATAATCGTTGCTACCTAGGAAATGCTTTTGCTGGCTTTAATCAAGAATTTTCCATAGCAACCGAGGCTGCCCACGGGGTAGCTGGGCAGCAGAGATTCTCATTCCATCACGCACACTTTTCAGTGCATCGTGGTAAGAACATTACCGACCAGAACCTATCAGCAGAGCCATGCTCTTTGGGAGTAGAAACCTTGCTTTTGGTCCTCCTTTGGAGGATTCTTTTAGAGAACTCTCTTCTAAAAGAAGGTTACCTGAGTTACCTGAGTTTCAAAATGTCGGGCTGTTGTATTGAACCTCAGGCCCCCGAGGTGCTTTGCTGTTGCTGTTTTCTGAAGATGGTTCTTCCTGGTACTTAAGACTTGCAGGCATGGTAGCATTTCCTTATGTGGGAATGTGGGATCTAGGTGCCAATTGTATAGAGAAGTCCCTCCCATGCTGAAACACCTCTGTGGCGTCCCATAGAGCAGGGGATAAAATCTGGGCTTGACTGATGCCCCAGGGCCTTCATAATCTGTCTTCAAGCCATTTCTCACCTAACTTATCCATCCCCATCCCCATCCCCACCTCACTCTGCTACGCCTGTCAGGCCTCGAGTTATACTGAGTGACTCCCCTGAGTTTCCATAGTAAAGGCTCTTCCCTTGACCTTAGAAGCCCTTCTCTGTATCCACTAAACAAAAGCCCTTTTCATCATTCAGAGCAAATATCAAATGTCATTTCCTCTAGAGAGTTTTCCTTGAAGACTGGGCAGTAGGGTCACTGTGCATATGAACTTAATAGCACTGTGTCTAGCTAGCTACGCCTGGTTATAGCATCCATGGGTAAGGGTGTGAGTGTGTGTAACGTTAACATGTACGTTGAAGCATTAATTCTTCAGAGAAGATGGAAACTCCCTAGAATTTGTTTCCCCAAACATAGTTTGCAACATTAGCCTCATCTGGGAACTTATTGGAAATTTATTAGAAATTATTTCAGACATCACCCCAGAATCTACTGATTCAGAATCTACATTTTTACCAAGTCCCAGGCGCATCATTTCACCATCACTGGTCTAGAGAGCACAGAAGTTGTTAGAATTATCGTTAATTCCTCCATGGAACATTCTGCCGAGCCAAATCCTCATAGAACTCTTCAAATAGCCGCAAAAACCTAGGCCTTCCCTGATTCTGTAGGGATGAGGGAAGTTTGTCTTTTAAAAGTTCACAGGGGAGTCGGAACTACAGCCAGAGGAGAGAATGACTGGCTTATTTAAGTGGTCCTCAGACTTGAATGTACATCAGATTTATCCAAAACACTTGATAATACAGATTGCCAACAAGTAGCTAAGTCAATAGACCTGGGGGAAGGCTTAAAATTTGTATCTGGCAAGTTTCTGGCCAATGTTCATGCTGTAGGTGTAGAGACTCCCCCGAAAGACACTGGGTGTATAAATGGAAGAGAAGATTGGGGGGGGGGGGGGAAATAGATTCAATAAAGGGCTAGTGTTTTAGTTATCAATTGCTGGGTAACAAGCTGTTCCAAGGTGTAGGGGACATAAGACAACAATCTATTATTTCTCACAATTCCGTAGGTTGACTGGTGGCTCGCTCGCTCGCTCCACATGATCTGAGACCACTCAGGGGGCTACACGCTAGCGGAAGTTTGGCTAGACGGTAATGCTGATGATGGTGGCCTCCCATGTCCCATGGCCTTTTCCCACAGCGCTCAGCAGTCTGGCCCACGCTTCTTTTGAGCATCTGGCTGCTTTCTGAGAGGGGATGTGGATGCTGTCAGTCCTCTTAAAGACTGAACTTGGAAGCTTGACTTTGATCACATTCTCTTCTAAGCCAAGGACAAGGCCAGCTTCAACTCAAGAGGAAGGGGAGTAGACCCGCCTTCGAGATGGGAGTCTCCAGGTCATGCCAATGGTTAGAATACTCCGCTGCTAACTAAATGGTTGGAGTCCAACCAGAAGCTCCTTAAAAGAAAGTGCTGGTGATCTTCGTCTGAAAAATCAGCCCCTGAGCGTTCTGTGCAGTGGAGTTCTTTCTGGCACACACCAGGTTGCCCTGAGTTGGCATTGACTCAATGACAACCACCTTTCTTTTGATGGGTAGAGCAGCAGAGAATCTTGGCCATCATTAATCTACCATGTCTAGTTTATTACAGAGATCAGATTAAAAGAACTAATGAGAACTGCCTAAAATTCAATTAATCTGTCAGTTGCTCAGCCATCTCTTGGTTTCCATGCTGGGCCCTGGGCTGAGAATTCTGTGGGAGGCGTCAGTTTTGCTCAGCATTCCTGCTCAGTCAAGTTCTCCTTGAGAGTTCTTTTTTTTTTTTTGACCCAGACATTCCTCCTGTTCCATTTATTATGCCAAATACGAAGGGGGCTGGGGAGAATTGCTTTGTGGGTGTAAAGCAACACTTCACAGGGAGTTCTATAGGGCTCAGACACTGAAGTGCTGAAGGTTTCTAATTAGCATCATAAAACACTGTGATGAATCTCATTACCCTTGATCAGCAGGCTGTTATTAGCTGTTGTCACCTCAGCCCTGGATTCACCAGTGACTCCATGCACAACAGAATCAAATCTTTGTGATCCATAGGGCTTTCATTGGCTGATTTTTTGGGGAAGCCCATTGCCAGCCCTTTCTTCCTAGTCTATTTTAGTCTGGCAGCTGGTAACAACAACATCATCAACCACAAAGGTTTGGAGAATGGAGGAGAAAATGAATGAGTAGGGCACCCTGGCCATCGGCCATTTAGTTGGGAGATCATTTTAGTGTTAGTATTGTTTTGGCTTAAATGACTTTAAGAAGTGCCCTTGGAGGTACACACTGCTCAAGAATTTGACCACTAGCTAAAAGTCTGATGCTTCCAGTCTACCCTGGGGGGCCCTTGCGGTGCCACCTTAGGGAATTCCACGGAGCTACCAGAACACAGGAGGTTGCCTAAAGCATATTTACATGATGGCAACTAACAATGTCTCTTTCATAGCAAATTACTTTACTATGCTTTCTACTGGCTACAAAACCCATTTCCAAGAGACCATCACATCTTATCCTTCACCATCACCTATCAGACGGTCCGTCCCGGCAGACACAGAAACTAAAGTTCTGAGAGTGGAAGTTGCCTGAGGTCACGGAAATACCGACTGGCATCCCTGCTAAGATTCCCAACCACGAATCTTTTCCAGGATTCTATTTCAGGAAGTTTCTTCTCAGAAAGAAGAACTTAGTCAAATATCCTGTGACCAACCTAACACAGCAGGGGGAAAGTCAATTGTCATGTAGATCTTTGTTGCTGTGCCTGGAAAGCCTCTTAGAAATGCTAATGTCGGAGGCTTTCCAGTTCAATTGTGGGGAGAGGATTGGTAGTATTGGAGCCCAGAACTGCTGGAAGAACAAACACAGTTGTCTTGGAGGGAGTGAAGCCAGAATGCTCCGGAGAAGGGAGGAGGCACAGCCTTTATCTCCTGTACTTTGGACCATTACTCTGCGAGAGAAAGATGAGGCTGTCTGCGCCCATAAAGATTTAGTCTTGGAAACCCCAGGGGGAAGGACTGCTGGAAGGGGCTGGATGGCAGTGGGTTTGGTTTTTTGTTTTCCCAAGATAGTGGTGAACATTCTACAAGCTAACTGATACACAGTCCTTAGCAGACTGCCTGGCTTACAGGAAGTGGTCCATTAATGGGAGCTATAACTATTAAAAATTATAACCAGCCAGATGGACCATACATGCCCTCAGTGAAAAGCAAAAATGTATACAGACACACAAGTCACACACTTCCACTATACACAGACTCATGCATACTCAGCCACAGAGACATACTCACATGTAGTCATACACAGGTTCCCTCTCCTACACACTCCCTCTCCTATTCACATTCACTCAGACACAGATACACACACACATTCAGACACACACATATAGGACATTCTCTCACGTGCTCACACACAAACACTAATCCACACACTCATACACTCCCTCCTACAGAGACACACACATACCCATACGCAGACCTCCTCTCTCTCACACACACACGCTGACACTCACACACTTATACCCAGACACACACTCATCCACAATCACACTCTCACGCACTCCTACACACTCACCCATAGAGAGACACACTCATATGCACTCCTACACAGACCCCCTTCTCACACCACTCCTACTCACCCACTCCCACACAGACAGCCACGCATCACAGAAGCACACACACACACACACACACACACACACACACACACAGTACAAGAAAGGAACGGCAGCAGCGTGTCTGTCCTTGAGATGCTCTCAGAGAAGTGCGCGAGGGAGGGCAGATGCAGAGAGACAGATGAGCTCGCTTCTCCCCCAGCACGATCCCCTCGGAGCCCACACTCTGGCAGGCGAGATGGCCTGTCTGATGAGGTATCACAGCAAAGAGGAACGGCTCAGAGCTTGTTAACTAACTGATGAGTCAGGGGCGACGGTAACCGAAGCATGAAGGTGGAAATACACAAACAGGGCTCAGCAGGTTGGGCCTGCCAGGGCACCTGCCTTGTCCCTTGTCCCCTACCCTCTTGAGGGCAGAGAGGTACAAAGGGGGTGGGGTGAGTCCAGAGGAAGGGGAATGGGGCCAGGCTAGTCCTACAGGGGACAACAAAGCCAGTATCTACAGAGGAACACTGAATTGCAGGGACCAAAAACAAAAAGGATTTTCAAGTCCAGAGCAGACAATGGCAGGTTAGATGGCAGGAGTACACAGAAGGCTGGTAGGTACTTTGAGAGGCTGGAAGTTCAAATTCAGTGTGTGACTCTGTTTGGGGAGAGAAAAGAGACCCCAAATTTAAATGCAATGGATAAAGATCCCTCTATTCTGAAACGGGACAGAGACGAGACAAAGACAAATCAGCTGGATGAGAGAGGCATCTGCACGAGGCTGTCCTGGTGTTCAAGTGTTCACAGTCACTTACACAGGGCATGGGACACAAAGGACGCTGTCCCAAAATACGATTGGCAAGAGATCAGTTTGTCACGGTTGCAGGCAGGGACAGAATCAGGACAGGGGTGGTGATGAGGGCACACATGATTGCAGATAGAAAAGCTGACGTGACTGGTTCAGGCCCCCCCACCAAGGCAGTCAGGGTATGATGTGTGACTTTGTGACCCTCGTCCCCCAAGTCCATCAAAGGCATACCTAGGCAAGTCCCCTTTCAAGCACACTCTGTCTGATGGCTCTGCTGGTCACCTTTACTGGCCAAGGGTCAGAAAGGAACTGGAAGCTGAATCCATGTGGACACTCACAAAGTGGATTGAGGGCTCCCCCTATTAACTGTAGCCTCCCATAAACCTCACGGCCAGAATTTAAGCTCTAATGGAACTCTAGGGGGCAGAGATCCTTCTGTGTCCATTGCAGTTTCTGGTAGCCATCAAACCTTAGAGCTTGCAGATGTACCTCCCGGTTTGCGGTCTCCACATGGCATCAGAGCGCGCTCACAATCATCTGTGTCTCATCTGGTCTTTTCACGACTCAGAGTTGATTAGGTTTAGGACCCATCCTATCCTGGGATAGCCTCCTTTCCACATCAAGAGAAACTTCTGCATATATGTTTTCTTTGTGGGGAGAAGGGGCTAGCAGGGAGTATGATTCAATATAGAATAGGAGGTAAGCCGAAGCAAATATTGGCTGGATAGGGTCAAAGTGAGATTTGCAGTCCCAAAGGCAGCATGGCCCACGGTAATGCTGGTGGCATCATGGGTGACATGTTGGGCTGTTAACCACGAGGCCAGCCATTCAAAACCACTACTACTCCTTGGGAGAAGGATGAGGTCTTCTACTCCTGTAGAAATTTCCTTACAGTCTTGGAACTACAGAGCAGGTATACTATGTCCTGTAGGATCCCTGAGTCAGAATCGACTCAATGGCAGTGAATAATAGTTAACTTTTACCAATTGCTTATTATATGTCAGCATATTTTATATGAGTTCATTCCAACCTCTGAAACACTACTATTGAGCTGATGCTGGCTTATGCAGTGTTTGTGAGACTATAAATCTTTATGGGAACAGACAACCTGCTCTTTCTCCCATGGACTGGCTGATGGGTTTGAAATGACGTCTATGCAGTTAGCGCAGAGTCCCTAACCCTCTTCACCCTCACAAGTAAATAAATGGGCATGCCACAAGTCACAAAGCCAGTAAGTCGCAGAGCCAGGCAATTTGGTTCTCAAAAAAAGAGCCTGGACAAGGGAGAGACCCCAGTGGAGATGACCTGGGACGCTGCCTTTTGAAAAGGTGGCCACCCTGGAGATGAGCTCACACCTACTTCCACTTTGTCTCAAGTTCCAGTCCCTCTTGGGCAGACACGATCCACATGGCCATTCTCTAACTGTGAGTGTAACAGTGAGTTAGGCGCTAGCAGGTACAGCCTGTAAGACCCTGTCCTGCCTTTGAGGAATGCGGGGTCTCCCAGGGCTGCTACAGCGGTGTGTGCCAGAGAGGGGAGGCAGATCAGGATGCTGTGACTACAGCTTCCCTCCCAGGCAACAAAACCAAGATGGCAAGAGGGTTGCCACCATCCTTCTGGTTTCTTTTTATCTTTGTAACCAGATTCTGTGTGGGTCTGTTCCTAAGCCCAGTTCAGTCCTGTTATGGATTGGATTGTGCCTCCTAAAAATATATACCGCAATCCGAAGCCCATACCTATAAATATGACCCTGTTTGGAAATAATTTTCTTCTGTTATGTCAACAAGATCATACCAGAGTATAGTGTACCCTGAAAGGAATCACGCTGAATGAAAAGGGCAAATTCGAGACACACAGCAAAGAACCATCTGAAGACAGACATAGAGCAGCTGTATCGATAAGCCCAGGAACGCCAAGGATCACTGGCAAAGAGAAACTAAAATACAAGAGAACTTCACAAAGTTCATGGAAAAATGCCAAGACCTTTGAACTCAGCTTTTCCGTGAGCTTTTTGAAGCCATGTCTTAGATAAAGAAAGGCCTCTTCCAACTGCCTGAATTTGGTCTTAAAGGCTTTTGAACTGTGAGAACATAAATTTTCATTCCTTAAAGTCACCTACTTAAGGTATTAAAGTACATCAGGCATAGCTAACTAAGACGGGTCTTATTATACAATATTCACCTAACCGAGACAGGTCTTAATATACAGTATTCACATTCTCCTAATTTTCCACACACCTCTCTAGCTTCACTTATGAAGACCACAGATCTGGCCCCAAGTTGTAAAGAAGCTTTGTTCAGATCTCAGCTTCTCTAACACACTGGCAGAAATGACCCCTAGGCCTAACAAGCCATTGGTGATACTCTCATCCAGAGAACATCCACCTTTCAAAGGAAGAAGTATGAGGCTCTACTCAGCTATGAAAAGAGACTTGGACTTGGCTTGGAAGCCCTTTGTCCAAATTTCAGCTCGGATTCCCATTAGCAGCAGGATCCTTTTATGCCTCCATTTTCCCTCTCTATGTCAAACCATACGCTTAGCCCTCTCACCTTGAAGAGTGACTCTGATGACTATGGAACCTGGCAGCCAACTCTGTGGTGAATAGGCTGGCACGAGTCAGGGATAGACACAACCCACACCACTATCTCCAAACATGTATCCCACATACCTGCTAAATGTCCTTAGTATGTCAAACCTAAAAACCCACTGCTATCAAGTCAATTCTGACATATAGAAACTCTATTGGATAGAATATCATTGCTCCTTAGGGTTTCCCAGGCTATATGCCTTATGGGAGCAGACTCATCTTTCTTCCTTGGAGCGACTGGTGGGTTTGAACCACCAACCTTGTGGGTTAGCATTCCAACACCAGGTAGGATCTTTGTTCCCTGGAATGACATGAGAACTCTGACCACTCTGAGCCATACCATCTGGGGCACATGGTCTGCATGGTCAACATGATGGAGTAAGCCATGGTGGAATAAGCCTTGAACACCCACACTATTGCTGCTATTACGTGCCGTTGCATTGAATCCAACACACAGCACCCTAAAGAACACACTACAACTGTCCCAGAGGGTTCTCTCAACGGAAATCATTGTGAGAGCAGATCGCCAAATCTTTCCTCCCGTAAAACTGCTGGTGGGTGAGAACCGCCAGCCTTTTGATACACGACTGACCATCTCACCATTGTGCCAGCGGGCCTCTGATCAAAACACCCATCCAAATTCAAGAACTCACTGCCACTGAGTTGATTCTGACTCTGACACCTTTGGTAGGCTTTTTGAGACTGTAAATATAAATAGAGAGAGGCAGCTACCTTGGAGAGGCTGGTGGATTTGAACCGCTGACCTGATGTCACTGTTAGTAGCAGTCCAATGTCTAACCCATAGCCAGGAGGACTCCTTTACCAGCTTGAAATGCTTCTGTCTAGAAGTCTTGCACATCCATTCTACTGACACTTCCTTGCTCAAGACACATTCTTGCTAAGTTTCAGAGTGTGTGAACCTGAAGGCGTTCTTGGTAGTATCTCCCACATGAACCAGTTAATCAGTTGCCATCAAGTGGATCTTGATCCATGATGATGATCTGGGTGCACAGAACTGTCCAGCACTGGGGCTTTAGTGGCTGATGTATTAGAACTAGATCATTAAGTCTTCTAAGATGGCATCGTGGGCACACATTTGGCTGTGACTGGCGTGGTCAGCAATTCAAAACCTCCAGCCACTCTGAGGGAGAAAGATGGGGCTTTCTACTCCTGTAAAGAGTTACGGTCTCAGAAACTCAGAGTCAGTTCTACCCTGCCCTATAGGGTCACTATGAGTCGGCATCGACTCGATGGCAGTGAGTTTGGTGTTTGGGTTACCTGTGTAGCCTTGAGCCTGCAAACTGTCAGTCAGTTGTAAAGCATGGTAACAGCTTGCCGCACCCAGGGACTTCATCTATCACACAGATAGTGTTATTAAGATCATTGAATAATCAGAAACTACAGAATAAGGGCAGAGTCCTTTAGCCGTGGTCACCCTGAGAGGAAGAAATAGATCCAGGATTCAAACCCAGGCCTTGATGAATCAGAGCAGAAGGCAGCATACTTTCTGCCAAGGCTGAGATAACAAATATTTTAGGCTCTGCAGGCTCTATGATCTTACTAACAACCACTCAATTCTGCTGTTACCCTTGATACTACGGACAAGGATGGGCGTGGCATTGGGCCAATAAACCTTTTTGATAAAAGGAGGTGGCGGGCCACATGTAGCTGGGAGGCCAAGGATCACCAACCCCCAGAATAGAGAGTCCTTGCCCATGATGTCAAGGGTACACCGTGAGCAAGGAGCTCTGAAACTGGGCGAGGACCGACACAGGTGATTGAATGATAACCACTTTCTAGCAAACCCACGTTACAGCATTACCCTGCTTACTGGCTGGAGAAAAGGGACCTCGCACACTTTAGTGGGTTACTGAGCTTTCATCCAGTCAAGGTTAAGGGTAACCAGCCTCTCTCTGGGGCTGGCTAATTATTACTGTACAAGTTTAAAGGGAATGACAGACAGGTAATTTTCTTACTAAGCACGACAACAGGAGCCATACCAAGCACCAAGCAAACCACTATTAAACCACCATTAGCTGCGAGGGGTCATGTCTAATGGCACAGTCACCGGTGGACAATTGTTCTGCTGGCCTGCACTAACCAGCAATTGAAATCAATGGGAGGCTCTGGGCACCAGAGCAGGCTTTTTCTGGGCCACCTAAGCCAGGCCTGTTTTTCCAGCTGAGACTCTGCTTGTGTCAGCTAATTCCTGCTTTGGAAAAAACGCATTCCGGGGTTAATAAAGACTTTAAAGACACAGTATTTTCTCCCCATGGTATTCTAACTCAGATGGCTTTACTTATTTCTAATGGGGCCAGGAGATTCTCTGGCTAGCTTAGAGAGTGCCCGGATGCCCCAGAATCTAAGCTGCAGTGGGGAAGACACCACCGAGAGGGATTTTGTTGTTGTTGCTGTTTGGGAGGGGGAGGGGGAGGGAGGGAAGGTTGGCAGATGCATTATTTTTCAACACTTCAAGTTCTCCCACAGCTTCACTGTGAGCGCCATCAAAGAATGCGGAGACCACTCGTCACTAAAAGCAGGTGTGCCGGACAAGGAGAAAGGCATTTCTCTCCATCACTTGCTTATTTTCTGGCTGTGGGAACCAGAGTGTGTTACCGCGTTTCACTGAACCCACATTTCCCATGTTTGTAAAACAATGATATTAGTGCTTGTGTCAGCTCGACTCATGCCCCCCTCTCCCCCATATGTGTGTCAGAGTGTAAAACTACACTGCCCTGGGTGTGCACTGGCTGATTTTGGGGGAAGGCCTTTCTTCCAAGGAATCTCTGGGTGAACTCAGACTGCTGCCCTTTGGGTTCGCAGCCAGCACATCAGGCATCTTGTTTGGAGTATCTCGCGGTGTTGTGGTCTGGGTGGCAAGGTGCAAGTCCTCTGACGAGGCTAGCATGGAAGCCGGAAGGCCGTGGATTTAGCCCAGCCAGAAATAACAGAGAATGGGCCCAGGGAAGCTGGCAGAATCAACCCCAAGCTGGGCTCCCCCACTGCTAATTGGGAATTAATCAGGAGAAACAATAACCAGCTGGACCAATTAGGAGACTGAGCTGATGGCACCTGCCCAGCCCCAGCCGTGTTCGTCTTGCGATGGCGACCAGTCCTCCCCAGGTCCAGTCTGCAGCTGCCTGGAGTGCGGGGCCGAGGGAGGGCAAGCCTCAGTTCAGCGTGCCTGTCTTTATCGTCTCATCGGTTCCTCATGAATGCTGCTCTCAGCGCACCGCAGAGGGTAGCACGGGCCAGCGCTGGCACCTGGGGAGACCTGTCAGGCTTGCCAGCCAGGCAGAGCAGTGAAGCAGAGGAAAGAGCAAGCAGAGCTTGGTCCCGGCGCCAGCTCCTTGGAGGCAGAGCCCTGGGCAGGGGCCCAGACTACAAGTGCTCCCCTCTCCCCTCTGCTCATTCTTGGTTCCAGACCCATGATTTCAACCTCAGGGCTCATCTGGACTATGCACCCCTTTTTTTCAGACCAGAATGCTGAGGCTCGAAGAGGAGCAGAAGTTATTTACCTAGGGCCAGGCAGCTAGGTAGGTTGTGGCCAGGCTAAGAATTGAACTTGGGACTCTCTCTGTCTACCTGCCCACGGTGAAGGCCCTTTGGAAGTGGGACAAACCCTGGACTTGGAGACGTGGAAGCTGTTTGAACAGAGATGGGTCTGGCATACGTCAAGGAAGCAGATGCCTAAAATTCTGAGCTCGCTCTGGAGGAAAAGGAGTAACTCACTTGGCTGCTTACTGAGAGGTTGAAGATTTGGGTCTAGTACTCAGAAGTGCCTTAGAAGAAAGGCCTGGTGGCCTACTTCCAAATAACTAGCCGTGGTTCTACCCTAGCACACATGGGGTTGCCATGAGCCAGAGACCACTGACTTGCAACCAATTTTGCCACGATCATGCCCACCTTGAAAGGAGTGGCCCTCAGAGCTCCTGCCGGCAGAAGGCCCCTATCCCGAGGGAAGACCAGGCCAGCTGGAACCTGAGAGGCTGAGCACAAAGACCGCATTTGCGAGGGTTACTCGGTGGAAATGTCCCTTAGCTCTGACATCTCATTCTGGCTCTCCCGGCAGTGTGCTCCTGGACAAGTCACTTCCCCTCTCTGAGGCCTAGTTTCCCTACCTGCCAACCGAGGGTGGTGAAGAGAGTCAAGGAGTTTCTGGAAGCTGTAAACTGTGAGAAGTGTGAGGCTTGGGCCAAGAGGATTGTTGTTTATTTTTGAAAGCAGGAGGAGGCAGGGAAGTATGAAGGGCTTGGGGGCAGGGAGTGGACCCCAAACCAAACAAAGTAACACAAAACTAAAAGTCCCCAACTTGTCCGGCAGCCATCCTGCTACCTCCTTCCTGTTTTAACAACCTCCCTGCACATGGCCCCGGGGGGTGACAAAATCTCTCTGAAATCTGCAGTCAATTGCATGCCAGGCAGCCTCACCAATCATTAGCCATGAAATCCTGTTTATCCTGCCCAGCCTGGAATTTGGCCTCTTACAAAATCCCAGCTTAAAAGGAGAACAGGTTGGACCAAAACTGCTCAGCAAGTGAAGGAAGCCTTCCAGGAGGTTGGCTGGGGGGTGTTGAATAAACAGACACCAGGCCAGGGCGTACTCGCCAGGCCCCAGCTCCCCCAGTGTCCCAGCTGACCTCCATGCTGGGTTTGCTCTGAGAATTTGAGGTGTGACCTGACTCTGAGAGAAGCCAGCTCCCAAATCCAGATATGAGTTTAAGCCCAGCGTTCGACTGAAGCAGTGCCTTCAATTATTAGCCGTGTGGCGGGGGCACATTTTCCTGGGCACCTTCTGTGGGGCAGAGAGTGCAGTCCTGCAAGTTTTCAAGGAACCTTTTACAGAAGGGGAAGTTGGGGTTCGGAGGCCTGGGCTCACGGTCTAAGGTCATTGAGGGGGTAGGTGGAATGACGGGGAGCAGCTACCGCTGGTATTTGCATGGCATACTTCACCTCGTTGCCCTTTCTGCTAGTAACAAACCCAGCTGCCTGTCTACAAGGGCTGGCACAAGACCCAGGCCAATCCGATCCTAAAGCACATCCTCCGGGCCCCAGTGATTGGTTGAGAGAGAAGCATGTAACCAAGAAGGGCCAATCAGACACTGTTTTAATCACTTACCTCTATAAACACATCCAGGCCCTCATAAAAACGCAATGGTACAGTTCCACATTTTACAAAAGAACAGACCGAGGTCCCATATTTTACAAACAGAATAGCAAAGAAATGTGCTCCAAGTCACAAGGCTCTCAATGGGCAACCTGGGGGTTAAAGGAAGTGATCTGGTTCTAAAACCCACACTCATAACCATCTGGGTAGCCTGAGCCTGGTTGCCCTCTGGTGTGAACTTGGGCCATCTGACCTCAGGCTCCTGCCCTTGTTTGGGGGCCTTTTGTGTTCTGTGGTCTGGCTCCTTCCTGCTTAATCCTGCTCAACCTGCCTCTTACAGCTTCTGAATCACTGTGTCCTATAGAATCAACGTCAACTACTCAGCCTCTCACTGCCTGCCCTCATCAATTCCACTACACACACACATGCACACGCACACATACGCGCGCACGCGCACACACACACACACACACACACACACACAGCCTCGAGGACAGTGGAAACCATTTTGGTTCTCTGCAAAATGCCGGCTCTTTAGTTTTGCATTGTCCACACACAATAAAAGTCACATAAACTGAAACCAAACGTATTGCACTTGAGTCGATGCTGACTCATAGCCCGCCTGTAGGACAGGGTAGAACCGCCTCTGTGAGTTGAGTTTCTGGGACTGTAACTCTTGATGGGAGCCGGAAGTCCCACCTTTCCCCAAGAAGTGACTGGTGGTTTTGTACTGCTCACCTTGTGGTTCGCAGCACAATGCATAACCACTACATCACCAGGGCTCCTAAAAGCCACCCCTGTCATTTAAAATATTCTAGCAGGAAAACCCAGCCAAACCCATTGCCGTTGAGTTGCACCTGACTCATCACGACCCTCTAGGACACAGTAGAACAGCCTGGCAGTGTTTCCCAGGCTGGACTCTATAGGGAAGCAGTCTACCTTTCTCTTGTGGAGCAGCCGGTGAGTTCAAACTATCAACCTGGCAATTGTCAGCAAGTGTTTCAACCATGGTGCACTAGGGCTCCTTTTCCCAGATGAAGCCATCTTAAAAAAATGTAAATGAACTAATAAAAATTTTAATCCCTTTTAATTATGTCCCAACTATTATTATTTCAACATGTAACCAATGTAAAACCTTGTGACTCTCCATAATTTTTTGTGGTTGCTCTTGTTCTAACTTTACCCCATCAGTTATGTATGCTAGACTTCCAACACATCTCAGTGTACCCTAAGCATATATGGTTTATTGTTAGCTACCAACTCCTAGGCACTCTGACCCAGTGGGATTGAGCCCTGGCAAGCCACAGGGCTTCCATGGCCTGATTTCCGGAAGCAGATCACCAGGTTCTTCTTTCTAGACCATCTCAGTCTGGAAGTCCCACTGACACCCATTAGACATCACAGCAACCACCAAGCCTCCGACGATAGGCACATGGTGGCTGTGTATGAGACGCAATGGCTAGAAATGGAACAAGGGTCTCCTGCATGGTATTCTACCATATGCTTTTGGGGAGAAGAGACCCCAAATTCAAATATATTTCTTAAAGACTCCTTTTATTAAGTCTTCAACTAGATGGCAAAAACAAATCACAGACAATAGTACATCTTCGGAAGAGAGGGAACATCCATCTGAAGTCATGAAGGAGTCCAAAGGGTTCACAGCTAGCTTATAGAGAATGGAAATCACCAGGAAATCTACATTCTACATGGAGTTTTTACAGTGTGCCAGGGTCAATACTGGGTACTGGAACTCCATGGGTAGTTTCGTAACCCCTTCTTAAGGAGCTCATGAGGCAGTCAGCATGGGCCTCAGAGAAGCTGAGTAGATTAGGAATGATCTAGATTATGGGGTGAGTTGAGGCAATAGAGTAATAAGTGGAGCTGGTGGACATGTTTCTTAGCAGGCACTCCTACTTTTGGATTTTTCAGGATAGCATTGATAAATTCATCACAGAAATTGAACCCCATTTCTTCTTCTTCATTGATGTCTCTGGAGGCAGAACTTCCATTTTGTTGTTTTCAATGTTGACTTGCTCTCACTTCTGCCACTTGTCAGTTTAATTCTGATAGAGGAAAGGAGATCATTTCCCCTGGCCTCACTTTTTCTTTTTTAAAGGCATGCAGCTATGATGCTTTGGGGAACTGGTGTGATTATATATGACAGGGTTATATAGGGAAGGATATATGTGCAACCTGGAAATCAATTTTTCTGCTCCTTGGGGATATATTGTCATTGTATCTATTAGGAATGCCTTAGGCTGCAAGTAACTGAAAATATGTCAGAGAATTTTATTCTTCTTACTTCTACCAAGAACTCTAGAGCAGGCATCTGATGCCCTTGGTTCAACAGCTTGATTATGTCAAGGTCAGTGACTTTGAGGCTCTTGACCTCCCCTACCTGTTTGCCCCAACGAATCACATGATATCATATCACTCCAGATATCACAGCTGTGACCGGTCCTAACTGGATTTTGAGTCATTGGGTGGGCACTCATCACTGATTCCAATGATTCCAATCCTCTCCTGGTTTTCAAGTCCACCAGTACTGGCCATTCTTAGTACCAACGTATCCTTTTCTGGGTCCCCTAGTAACTTGTGGAAATCTTGCACACATCATGTGGCCTCAGTCTTGCTTATCCAGCTGCTTTCCTCTGCACAAACTGCACTGCTGTTCCTATACCAGCTGCACATGGCCCTGTGCAATCTTCCCCTTCAGTTGTGTAGCCTACTCACCATGCCAAAGATCATATGTCATCAGGTCCCCACTCCCACCCTGTCCCATATTCTTAGGACTCTACTACTATCTGTCCCCACAACAGGTTCCTTCCAGATCTGGATTGATTGGGGTGTATGTGTGCCTGGATCCTTCATCCCAGCCCTTCCTCCACAGAGCAGTGTGGGCAGCCGAGGCAGTAGACTTCCTCTTCTTTTGGCCTCCTCCCAACTTAGGATTTCCTCTGAGTCTGAGCCTCTTCTCTGCCTTCAGGTAGCCTTCACCTTGACCTCTGAGGCCACGATGATTTATAGTCTTAGAGACTAGGTAGGGTTGCTGTGAGTTGGCGTTGACTCTATGGCTGGGTATTAGTCTTCCTTTATCGTGATCCTCAACATTCATTTTAATTCAATTTCCTCCACTGAATAACATATCAAGGAATCGGAAATGGAAAAACACCGGAGGATCAATTTTACAGATTTGGACAAAATGTACAAACTACTGACACTATTCAGTCTAAAATCCCTTTGGCCGTAATCTGGCAAGGAGTTGCAACACACACACACACACACACACACACACACACACACACCCCAAAATCAGATGAACTTGCAAATCAATGATGGAAGAGCCATAAATATTGTCCTGGCTTCAATTGCTTTGCCTAGCCCTTCAAAGCAAAAGGCTCCCAGTTGACTAGTTGCCACCCGTGCGCACCACCAACCACTCCTCTGTCAGTTTCTTGTCCTGCGGTGGCCGTGTGTTACTGTGATGCTGGAAGCAATGCCGTGGGTACTTCAAAGACCCCCGAAGTCCTCCATTTTGAACAAATTTCATTCATGTTTCTAAGCTCCTATGGACTAGGACGGAAGGTCTGGTAATCTTCTCCCAAAACGTAGCCAGTGAAAACTCTGGGGGCCCCAGCAGAATATTGGCAGATGCAATGATGCAGGATGAGCCCCCAGGTTAGAAGACAAGCCAAGTCCACAGTGGCCCCAATGCTGCCGGTGATCCTGAAGATGGGCCAGGACCAGGCAACCTTTCCCTCCGCTGTACACGGGGTTCACCGTGAGGTGAAGCTGGCGCGACGGCCACTGACGACAACCCTGGTGAAAAGGGAGTCGGAGTTAGAAATGACATTTTTCTCCCTGTTACACACCTTCGCTGGTGATTATTATGATGTGAATTATTCACTTAGTCAGCCAAGGCAAAGATGTAAAATACAAACACTGCAATTAAGAAATGCAATTAGTGTTAACTTGTAAGCCTCATTCTCCTCCTGCAGGATTCCCTCCTAGACAACAATCTCCGCTTACCATTCCCTGTCCTTCCCTTCCCTTATAAGGAGCCCTAGTGATGGTGTGGGTTAGGCATGCAACTGCTCACCACAAGGTTGCTGGTTCAAACCCACCAGTGGCTCTGAAGGAGAACCATGACACTGTGTGAACTGTAAAGATTTACAATCTCGGAAGCTACACAAGGCCGCTATGAGTTGGCACTGACTGTATGGCTGGGTGTTGGTCTTCCTTTATAGTGATCCTCAATGTTCATTTTAATTCATTTTCCTCCACTGAACAACGCATCAAAGAAATGAACATGAAAACACTGAGGTTGGGGGTTGATTTGAGTGATCCTGATAAAATATACAAACGACCGACACGATTCAGTCTAAAAACCCTTCGGCAGCAATCTGGCAGCGAGTTGCAAGACACATACACACACAGTTGGTAGCCTTTGACCTAGCATTCATCCTACAGAAATGCTCCCTGACAGGAAGAACCATCGTGTGCATGCTCATTGTAGCGATGTCCATAATCGCCCCAAATTGGTAGCCTAAAATTCAAATGACGGGGTGAGGCGAGGCAAAATAGAGAGCCTTGACGGGTTGTAATATCATGCAGTCATTAAAAATGATGGGAAGATTATGGAGCAGCATCAAAAGTGCTTATAATGTGATGCTCGGTATGAAAAGGCAGAAGAGCAAATTGTCTCTCTGTCAGTCCTCCCTGACCTCCCAGCCTGCGTGCCCAGGTCCTGCTGAGGCCCCTCCTTCCTGGCGTCTTGGGTCTCCCGGCCCCACCCATCTCCAGCCTCCTTGCTGCCAAGCCCACCAACGAGAGAAGTGGCTCACCCACAGCACCCTGGCTGTCCTTCTCTGGGTCTGCGCTCGTTCTCCATGTGTTTCTAGAGGACAAGCACTCGGTCTTCTTTTTCCCTGGGGCCTGGCACTTAGCAGATGCTCCCTATGGTTACTGAATGAAACCTATCTTCACAATCACTGTGGACTGAGCACCTGCTGGGTGACAGTGGGTTAATTGTTGGACTGCTAACTGAAAGGTTGATGGTTTGAAGCCACCAGCTGCTCTGAGGGAGAAAGATGAGGCTGACTACTCCCATAAAAAGTTACAGCCTTGGGAATCCCGTGGGTTGGTTTTACTGTGTCTCATAGGGTTATGTGCCTTGGAATCAACTGGGTGGGAGTGTGTGTTGATTTACTAAGTGTAGAAAAGACGTGGAAGCCATATCTCTTCTGGCTCCACAAGGGAGAAGGGAAATCCAAAGTCTCACCAGCCCAAGTCAAAAGGTCCTGAAGGCATAGTGGTTATGTGTTGGGCTGGTAACCACAGGTCAACAGTTTGAAACCACCAGCCGCCCATGAAAAGAAAGTTGGGACTTTCTACTCCCATAAAGAGTTATAGTGTCAGGAAACTGATTGTGATGGCAATTACAGACTTCTGCTTGACATGATTGAATGATATATATTAGATTATATAATTGTATATAATATATATAAATTTTAAAAATTAAATTCAAAAGGATTTATAGTTGTAGGAACTCACCAAGGCAGTTCTACCCTGTTCTATAGAGTTGCTATGAGTTGTTGTAGTCTGGTTTTGGTATTAGAGAAGTGAACAGGTTATCACAAACCTGGATCAGAAAACATTGAGGATACAGCTGTTGATCCACAACAGTGTCTTCTCAGTCAGCAACATAGTCTCCCTCCAGTCCTCAGCCTTTCAGCCATGTGGTCCCTTGGCCTCTGACTCTGCAGGCCAGGATGCCCACCTGCTGCTCTACCTCACAGTCCCCATGTTGCTTCTCTGTTCGGTCTCAAGGGCTCCTGCTTTTGCCTTTGGTCCTGGCCTGACTCCTTTGCTCTGTCCCCTGGTCTCTGGTCTTGGTTTCTGCCACTTCAATCTAAGATCTCAAGCAGAGTTGACTGGTGGCTTTTCTTCCTGGACAGTCCCAGCATTTTCTCTCTCTCTCTGCTTCTGAGATGGCTTTCAGGGTGGTGTGAGTTTTGTCTTTTAGCAGACCATATCCCCTAGGAAATAAGGGATGGTCACTTAGTTCCTACCATCTACTAGGTAGAGACTCAGAATACATCCCACTTTCATTCCGCCCCAAAGAACTTCCAGAATGGGTTCTAACCACAGGCATTGTTGTTGTGATTAGATACCACTGAGCCCATTCCAGCTCATAGCAGTCCTACACACAACAAATCAAAACACTTCCTGCCCCATCCTTCCAATTGTTATGTGTGAGTCCATGGTTGCAGCCATGTGTCACTCCATCTCCTTCAGGGCCTTCCTCTATTTTGCTCCCCTTCTCCCTTAACACACATGATGTTGTTTTCCAGTGGCCCTTCGCTCCTGATAGCAGGTCCAAAGGATGGATGACAGTCTCACCATTCTTAATTCCAAGGACCACTCTGGCCTTACTTCTTCCAAGAGAGATCAGTTCGTCCTTTTGACAGTCCCTGGTACTTTCAATATTCTTCTCCAGCACCACCATTTAAATGCATCCATTCTCTTTGGTTTCCTTTATTCAATATCCAGTTTTCACATATGGATGAGACTACTGAAAATGCCATGACTTGGATCAGGCACACCTTAGTCCTCAAAGTAACATTCTGCCTTTTGAATACTCCTCTAAAGAAGTCTTATGAAATAGATTTACCCAGTGCAACACATCTCTTGATCTCATGACTTCTGTTTCCATGAGCATTGATTGTGGATCCAAGACAAAATTGTTGACAACTTCAATCTTTCCTCCATTGATCATGATGCTACCTATTAGTCAAGTTGTGAGGGTTTGGGTTTTCTTTACATTGAGTTGTAATCCATACTGAAGGAGGGACTTCTTGATCTTTATCTGCAAGTACTTCAAGTTCTCCTCACTTTCAGCAAACAAGGTTGTGTCATCTGCATATCTCAGCTTGTTAATAAGTCTTCTTCCAATTTCCATGCCATATTTTTCTTCATATAACCCCGCTTCTCTGATGATTTGCTCAGCAGACAGACTGAGTCAGTATGGTGAGAGGATACAAGCCTGTCATACACCTTTTCTGATTTTAAACCAGGAAGTATTCCCTTGTTTTGTTCTCACAACTGATTTTATCCATGGACAGGTTCCACACAAGCACAATCCAGTGGTCTGGAGTTTCCACTTTTCTCAAGGTTGTCCATAGTTTGTTGTGATCTGCACAGTCTTATGCCTTGACATAATCGATAAAACACAAGTAAACATCTTCTGTATTCTCTGCTTTCAACTAAGATCCATCTGACATCAGCAATGATATTCCTTGTTCCAAGTTCTCTTCTGAATCTAGACTGAACCTCTGGCAACAACCTGTCAATGTGCTGCTATTAGCTTTACTGCTGGTATCACTAACTTTCTGTAGAACCATGGTTACAATATTTTATGCAAATAAATCGGGAAAAAGCACAATGACGAATGTTTTAGCACATTAACACACACATGACATACTGTTTGAGCAGAGGGGGTGCTTAGACTGAAGCATTGCCCCTTTGTGTTCCAGGGGAGACGTGAGGCGTGACCAACTCTCAGCCCACACAGGTTTGTTCACGCTGGATTGTCGAAGTTCAGGTGCCATAGGCGTAAGGTGGTATTTTGGCTCCTGTGGATTTGTTTTGCTTTTCATCACCTTTATCCTGAGCTTACATATGAGCAATTGATGGTCTCTTCCCCAGGGAGTCCCGGCCTGACGTTAGCTGCTGATACTCAGATTCTCCAGCATCAGTTTGATTTCTGTGTATTTTATCTATGTATCCATCTCCGTGGCTAGTTGCCTTTAGTATTGTTGAAAAAATGCATTTGCTATGAATAAGTCGTAGATTTTGCAAAATTCCATCATGTGATCTCTATTCATTTCTATCACCACATTTCCAGCTATGGTTCCTTCTTCTTTGTTTCCAACTTTTACATTCCAATAATTTTAAATGCATCTTAAGTGAATATTTGATCAATTTCTAACTGAAGTCAGTGGTAGAATTCTTCAACTTCTTAATCACTAGCTTTTGTGGTTGGTGCATAAATTTGAATCACAGTTATTTTAAGTCGGATATATATAATCAGATCATAGACAGCACTGTACCTCTGCAATGCCCTTTTCGACAATGAAGATCCATGCCATTCCTCGTGATTGTGTTGTTCCTGGCATACGAAATTATATGATTTTCCCCTTCAAAATGGTCCATCTCAATCCATTTCAGCTCACTAATGTCTGGGATATGCATCTTTCTGCATTCCATTCCCTTTTGATGATTTCCAACTTTCCAAGATTCATACTTTGTATATTCCAAGTTCTGATCATTAGCAGTTTTCACAGCTGTTTCTCCTGACCTTGAGTCATGACCATCAGCAAATGAAGATCCAGAAGGCTTCACCACCCTGGGCTTTACAGACCTGCATCTCCACGGCCAGCTCCACTCTGAGAATTCAGCTCCCCTTCATTCATATTTCCAGTGCCCGCTGACCCAAGGAGCCCATCCCCCGGCACTGTCTCCAACACAGTTCTGCTTCCATTCACCAGACCCTCAACGTCTGACAGTGTTTTAAAGCTTTTCATAAGGTTTTCAGTGGCTTCTTTTTCCAAAGTGGGTAGGTGAGCCTGTCTTTGTAGTCCGTTCTTAGTCTGGAAGCTTCTCTGAAACCTATTCACTTTGGGCGACCCTGCTGGCATTTAAAATCCCAGTGACATAGCTTCCCCAGCAACACACAAGCCACCACAGTATGACAAACTGACAAGTGGTGGACAGGCATAGAGGCTAGAATTTACATCACAAAAGGGAGGATGGCTAGAAGGGCCATTTAAGTGGACTACATGCCACTATGTTACATGCACCATGATAGGCAATTCCCATACGGTGTTCCACTTGATTCTCAAAGACTCCGATGAAGTAGATATTATTATTTTTGGTGGTGTATGCAACTAATGGTGAATTAAAAGACTAGATCTCAAGGGCATCCAGAGGCACCTCAGAAGGAAAGCCCAGTGACCCACCCCAGAAAATCAGCCAAGGAAATCCCCGTGAAGCACAGCTCTACTCTGACACACATGGGATTGCCACGGGTAGGAGTCCACTCCGTAGCACTGGCTATTTTGTACAAATGAGGTGAATGGGGCCCAGTGAGTGGTCACATCCCCAAGTCCCTGCATTTGTAAGGGCGTGGAAGGCACTGTTAGAATCCAAGCCTGCCTTCCTTTCAAGCTCATGTTCTTGTTTCAAGACCTGTGTGTGTGGTGGATCTATCCATCAAGATGTAAATAATTTTAAAAAACATGAAAGAATATAAATTAATGACTGACTTGGCTAAAGAATGTTGAGATGGCTGGGTTTGGAGGGTATTTTTTTCATGCGATCTGTCTTGAAAAAGAGGCAAACCATGTTGGTTTGTCCACTTCTGCTCTGTTTGCCTGTCTGGGCTCAGAGACCTTCAGTTCCAGAGAGGCAGCTTCTGTGCAAGACCAGGGTTGATGGTTAGTATAAGGAATCAAAAAGATCCAAAGAAAAAAAAAAGCGCCCCCCCCCCAAAACAAACAACCCAAAGCAGTGTAGGGGCTGTGGATCCAGCCTAGCCCACCTGTTCTACCTGGCCCATCTGCAGGGACCACTGCTTTCCACCAGGCCTGCCACTGTAATTGTACTGCATTTGGTAAGAAATGGGGTGCCCAGCTGATGCTGCCGACCATATCTCATCACAAGACTGGTGTGTTGGTGGGGACTGGGACTGGGGGAGGGGGGGTGATACAGGAGTGAGTGACATGCATGGCCATCATGTTCAGCACTGTCCTGAGATTTGCAAGGCTGGAGTTGCCTATGGAATTCAATGAAGGTATTCATTGCCCTGTTACACCTTGTGTTTCATGAAAACACCACTCCGCTTACGTGCTATGAATTAATCATTTTAATAAATCCTATAATTAACATTTGAAGAGTGCAATTAAATGACTATTTTTTTCAGCGTTGAAAGCATGAATTTAGCAAATGCAAATGTTTAAAGTAGATCTCAGTTTTTCTAAAATTTGTTTTCACCCTATAGTCATGTAAAACCAAACCAAACCAAATCCTCTCAAAGAAACTGAAATAATGGAAGTGGCTCTGGCCTCTGGTGGCCAGAGGTAACCTCACATCTCTCCCTTGGAATAGTCAATCACTTCAGAGATGGAATCTGTTTTTTGTGTTGAAAACAAAAGGAACAACAGGGGAAAGGTCAAAAAGAAGATGGGAAGAAGTGGAATCCAGGTTTCCCAAAGGGCACAGAAAGCTGTGGTTCCAATCGGTGGTCAACCCATTGACTTCTAGTCTCTTCTTCCTCAAACCACACAAACAAGACAAGGGACAAAGCCAGGTGAACACAAAGACGGAGAGAGAACGGGCGGGCGTTTAATCACAATGAAACGTTTGCAAAGGGAGCGCTGACCAGTGAACAGTAACCAGCTATGCCCACTGGAAAAACTTTAACATAACCTCATTAGAGAGGGAAGCCGGAGGATGCGGGACATCTGGGAGACTGGAGACAGGTACCTGTGAAGGGAAGAAGATGGAGACAGGAGGGTTACTCAGGTGGGTGGAGGCAGCACCATCAGCACCAGCACCATTCCCTCCCCCAACAGTGAATCCGCCATCAGAACCAAGGACTGGGTGCATCTCTGGGGCAAGATGACCGAGGGAGACATTAGGTGTGGTTCAGAGAGTGACCAAAGACACTGACTATCCAATAGCAGGAGCCCTGGTGGCAGAGGGGTTGTGAGTTGGATTGAGAACTGCGAAGTCAGCAGCTCAGAACCATCAGCAGCTTTATGGGAGAAAGACGGGGCTTTCTGCTCCCGTAAAGAGTTGCCGTCTCAGGCAGTTCTACTCTGTCCTGTTGGGTTGCTATGAATTAAAATCAACCCTCCACACCCACCCCCTACCACATTGGTAAAGAGCCCTGATAAGGCAGTGGGTTACGCATTGGTTAGCTAACTGCAAGATCAACCACCTACCAGCCATTCCCCAGGACAAAGGTGAGACTGTCTGCTCTAGTTCACCTGAACTCAGAATTGACTCAATGGCAATGGGTTTGGCTTTTGGATTGTGGCTCATGTGTTTGGCTCTTAACCAATGGTTGGTGGTTTGAGACCACCCAGAGGTACCTCAAAAGAAAGGTTAGGTCACCAACTTCCAAAAATTCAGCAACTGAGCCCTGGGGTCACAGTTCTACCTGGTATACAGGGACAACCTTGAAGCAGAATCAACTCAAGGTCCACTGGTCCAAGTACTACACTGGCTGCTAGGGACAGGAGATTAGAAAACTCTTTTCTGGGGAAGCTACCCAGACTGAACGAAAAATCACTTCACCACTTGGGCAGAAAATCCAACAAAGCCTGTGGGACGGAACAAAAGCCACAGAAGAGGAGGAGCCCAATAAGAGAGGCAAGGCAGGGGCCAGAACAAAGCTGCCGAAAAGCAAGAGAGCCAACCCTGCACAGGAAGAGCACCGCAGTGACTGCATCCCTCAGAGAAGGTCAACGTGGTGCAAAGGGACACCCGGGGAATAAGGAAGAGCGAGGCTGCAAGAGGCCCTGGAGGCCGTGCCCCAGTCCGAGTTTTGGGCAGGTAGCATATTGGGAAACTAAGTCACAAGCTTTGGGCAGCAGAGCAGCTCACCTCTCTGTGGCAATGTTACAGGTGAAGTCCTGTGGATCTGGCTGTCACAACAGGTGCTGGTATTTTCCACATAGTTAATGCCTACAACAACGCAGCCAGGTGCAACTCATTATCCCTATTTTTTACCAAAAAAACCCAAACATTTTATTGGGGGCTCTTACCGGTCTTATACCATTCTGTACATCAGTTGTATCAAGCATGCTTGTACATATGTTGCCATCATCATTTTCTAAACATTTACTTTCTCTTGGAGCCCTTGATATCAGCTCCTCTTTTTTCCAACTCATGGTGACCCTGTAGGACAAGGTGGAAATGACTCCCGTGAGTCTCTGAGACTGTAGCTCTTTATGGGAATAAAAAATTCCATCTTTCTCCCTCAGAGCAGCTGGTGGTTTCGAACTGTTGACTTTGAGGATTGCAGCCCAACTTGTAACCACAGACCGGCAAAAAGACATGGTCTTAGATGGGACCCTATGAAAAAAGTGCTCTGCAGGTGAACACTGATTGACAGGCAGTGATTTCAATGGTTTAAGCCAGTGTGCATCAGGCAAAGCTACTGCAGAAGACTCCGCTAAAGCGTTACAAAGTAAAGATGCCATTTTGAAGACTACGGTACATCTGACCCAAGCCATAGCATTGTCAACCACCTCACTGCATGTGACATACAGGACACTGAAGAAGAATTGACTCATGTGAATTATGGTATCGCCAAAGACTATACCATGGATTGCCGAAGAATGAACAAACCTGTCTTGAAAGAAGTACAACCAGAAGGCTCCATGGACTGGGGACGGTGAGGCTTTGTCTCATGGGATCAGGAGACACCAGTGCCCGGAGAAGGACATCAAGCTTGCTAATGCCGAGGGTCAGGGAGACCCTCAAGGAGATGGCTGACCCAGTGGCTGTGACAGTGGGCTTTAGTGTAGCGACAATGGTGAGATGGCACTGGACCGGGCAGTGTTTTGTTCGGCTGTGTTTCGACTCAGTGCGCACAACAAGAAGACATGGTGAAATAGTTGTTTTACATAGGCTATGGAATGTCAAAAGACAGTCAGCATTCAGCGCCAGGGCCTTAGGACTGGCTGTGATTGAACATAGTGTCCGTCAATCTCAATGGAAAAGCACATCTATTCTTCTCGTGGTGGCAGGAACCCTCCTCTCTGTTGACTGTAGCCATTTGCAGCAACATCCTGGTGCCATGGTGAGAATTTGCGTGCATGTGTGTGTGGTATAGTGTGTGTGGGGGGGGAGGGGGTGATGACCAGCTCACAGGAGGCAGTTACAAAAGGTTCATGAGAAAATGGAATTAAAGGTGAATAGGACTTTCCCACGAACTTTTTGAAGCCCTGTTGTGGTAGTTATATACTCTGTTGTCAATTAGAGAGGATTAAGAATGAAGGGGTGGAGTTTAGCCTGTCAAAAAGGTCGCAGTTTGATGGCCTCATTTGGAGGTGCTAAGGAGAAATAACTCACTGGAGGCGGGATGCAAGCTCACTCCCTAGGAAACATTTCCGAAGAGAAGCCGCATGAAGATCCTTGATGCAGCCAGAGCGCTGGGAGCTGGAGGGGCTCTGTGGAGGCCCCTGCCAGTGCTGAGATGCTTACAATACCTCTGGATCCACAAGACTTCCCACCCACTGACCTGCGATCTTCCTGCATTCAGTGTGATTGCTTGTGTTGTGTGAGTCTGAAGAGGACTTTATAGATTGGTATCAGACATATGGGCTAATATTGGACTTATGGACTTGATTGGAACTGGGCTGGGATGTTTTCTCAATAGTCAACTGCTCTTGTATAGAAAGCTCTTTCCTATATACACATGAGTGTCTATGGATTTGTTTTTCTAGTCTCCCCGGACTAGGTTACAAGCAGAGATGTCCTTAGTGTTTGCCTGTTTGTTTTCTGGTCAGGTGAACCTCATTCAGAACAGCAGGACTCCTTGGTCGCAGGTCCCACAGAACTTCATTTTTCTTATAATTGTCCTTGCTCTTTAGCTTGGCTGGCTCTGTCCTCCCTGCCGCCTCCAGTGAAAACTCCAAGGGATGGGAATCCAGGCGTCATTTATTTGGTCCCTTGTCTAACATCATAACAAGTCCTCCCCAGACATGTTTAGTCCCCAGAATGGTTTAATTTCCATAATGAAAATGTCCAGTACTGGGTGGCCGATGACTCTCCAACTCTCACTTTAAGCCAGGGGAAACCGCTCCCCTTGTGAAATGCCCCCTCCCCACATCCAGGGAGAAGGGGCCCTCTGATGGAGTAGCTGGCTTCCTGCAAGGAGAATGTGAAACCGGCCACCCACAGGTACAGCCAACTCTTGATGTGTTCCCACTCCCGAGGCCGAGGGGCCCTTAGGCTTTGGACTGCTCACCTCAAGGTCACCAATTCAAGCCCATCAGCAACTCCTCTGGAGAAAGCTAACACTGTCTACTCCTGTGAAGGTCCACCATCTTGGAAACCCTGCACAGGGGCGCTCTGAGTGGGGACTGCCTTGTTGGCAATCGGTGTGTGTGTGTGTGTGTGTGTGTGTGTGTGTGTGTGTGTTGTTTGTTTACTGAGGACACCTAGAACAATGATTTGATTTTGCCTGCAAGCCAAAAGCCCCTCTCCCAGTGACTCTGAGCCTTACCTGAATGCAAAGAAAGGAAGAAAGAAAAGAAGAGAAAGAGAGGGGGGAGGGGAGGAGAGATGCCTTCAGAGATGGCTGCATCTGTGAATCAAGGTGATTCCCACTCATCTGTGCACATGAGCCGCATGAAGAGCCCATGTGAATCTTCAGTCCCTGCCAGGTGACTCCCTCATTCTCCTGCCTGCACGTCACCAAGGTCAAGATGTGCGCGCGTGCGCGTGTGTGCGCGTGCACCTGTGCCGGTGTGCCCTGGCCCTGGGAGAGGGCACTGGGGATGTGTGAGTGGACGTCACTAGAACATGTCTTCCTGTGGTGCCAAGGGCCCATTTCCGTGGCAACGGGCAGAGACAGTCAGTGAATCAGGGAAATACTGCCAGATGCCATGGGCAGGGCAGCCTCCAGGTACAGGAAGGGAAAATCCCAACCCCGGGGCCAGAGCTGAGGGGGAGGCTTGCTCTTTGCTGGGGGAGAATTTGCCCTTCATTCTGCGACATGTGACTTGCAAGCTCAGCCTAGAGGGTGGTGGGAGTGGGTGAGCATTTCTATTGGCTTTTCTCAGAGGATCCTGAGTGCAGCCTGGCACCCTGGGCAAGCAGCATCCTCCCTAGGAGAGGAGCCAGCTGGAGGGGTTGCCTATGGGGTGTGCACTTGAGGGGCCATTGCAGAAATGGGGCAAAGCCCTGAGAAGCTCAAATCTCCAGTTTGGCTGAGGCTGGGGATTCCATGAAATTCAAATTCCTTGGCAAAGGAGCCCTGGTGGCACCGAGGTTAAGTGCTTGATTACGTGTTTAACCAAAAGATTGAGAGTTCAAACCCACCTGCCGCTTCATGGGAGAAGGATGAGGCAAGTCTGCTTCTGTAAAGATTACAGTCTTGGGAACCATACAGAGGAGTTTGACTGTCCTGTTGGGTCGGCAGGCATCAGCATCCATTCTGTGGCAGTGCATGTATGCGAACAAATGAGGGATAATTTGCTGAGCACAAACCATGGGGCAGGCACTCAGTTTTGCACCTACTCAGGCCTGCCCTGTGAGCTCAGGACACGGTTGTTTTCACTTATGTTGGAGCCCAGAGTATCCCACCCTAACCCAGGCCTGGGAGGGATGGGTGGCCCCACCTCCTGAAACATGTTTGGGAGAAGGGTACAGAAAGCTGAGCACACAGCTCCCAGGGTTCTGCGCGCCCTGTGTGCAGACCTGGGCGTGAAAGATCACAGATAGAGAACCCATGTGTCGCCCCAAATCAAGAACCAAACTCACTGTCCTTGAGTCCATGCCGCCTCCTAGTGACCCTGTAGGACAGGGTAGAGCTGCCCCCGTGAGCAACTCTTGATGGGAGTAGAAAGCTCTCTCTTTCCTCTGGGGAGTGGCTGGTGGTTTCAATCTGCTGACCTTATTGAAGTTAGCAGCCAATGCATTCCCATGCTGCACCAGGCTCCATGGGCCTCAGCGAAGGAACACAAGAGGTAGAAGATCACACTGTGCACCGGAGGTAAACCCAAACGCCCGCCACCAAGTCAATCCTGAGTCATGCCGGCTCTCCGTAGCAGCGGTTCTCAACCTTACTCACGTCGTGACCATGACCCTTTAGTACAGTTCCTTATGTGGTGGTGACCCCAACCATAACATTATTTTTGTTGCTACTTCATCGCTGTAATTTGGCAACTGTTATGACTCTCATGTAAATATCTGATACACAGGATGTATTTTCATTGTTACGAATTGAACATAATTAAAGCATAGTGATGAATCACAAGAACAACATGTAATTATATATTGTGCAATATTTATTTCTAATGACAAATAAATGAAATTTGTCTTGAAGCATGGGGTCGTAGTAACAGTTTTCACGCCGGGTACTCGTCTGTGGGCATCTCTGCTTGTGGGCGGACCCTCCTGAAGACAGAGGCGTTCCTAAGACCATCAGCTATATCTGTTTTCTGATGGTCCTAGGTGACCCCAGTGAAAGGGTCGTTTGACCCCCAAAAGGTCCGTGACCCACAGGTTGAGAACTGCTGCTCTAGAGGGTTTCTGCGACTCTAACTCTTCACAATGGCCTCATCTTTCTCCCTTGGAGCAGCTGGTGGGTTTGAACCATCAGTCTTGCAATTAGTAGCTCAACAATCCAGCAGGGCTGTGGGAGATAATAACCATGTGTTGTTGTTGTATTGTTGGCTACAACTCACGCAACCTCAAAAACTCAGAGCAAACCATTCCCCATCCTGTTCCAGCACTGCATTGTTGGTTCAATCAAGCCAGTGTGATAAGTCATGTAGACTGAGTACTTTCCAACCAAGGGGACTAATCTTCCGTCATTGCAATGGATAATATTTTCTTGTGATCCACTTGTTTTTCATTTCCTAACTGCTTTTAGGAAGGAGATTGTCAGGCCTTTCTTTGTAGTTTGTCTTAGCCTTGAAGTTCACCTGAAACTTTTCCATCACCGGTGACCCTGCAGGTATTTGAAAGACTGTTGGCATAGCTTCCAGCCTCATAGGAACACAAGCTACCGCAGTACCACAATGGTGGTGAATTTAAAAAAATTACCAACCTTATTAATAAAGGGACTTAGATGGAATGTATTGCTTTCAGATGGGTGTTAATTTACCTAGAGCAGATCAAATAAAGATTGTAGATCTAAAATAGCACAATCGCGATCAACCTCATGATACTGATCTTTATTGAACTTTACCTTTGTTATGCAGTGTGCCCGAGTCCCTGGGTGGTAGAAATCATTAACATGCATGGCTTCCAGCCAGTAGCTTGGTGGTTCAAGTCCTACCCAGAGGTTCCTTGGAAGAAAATCTTGGCAATCTCTTCCAGCTCTGAGAAGCCTATGGGACAGAGTTCTACTCTGACACACAGACATCACCAAGAGCGCTGAGAGCTTCTTCATTACATCTTGTGGAATCCTCCCTCCAAACAGTCGTGCCGTTGAGGAGGGCTCACTCCTTCACCCAAGCCGCAGCTGGTAGTGGAATAGGGCATCAAGCCTTCGAGGGCAGCACCTTTCCCTAGTCAGGGAGGCTGAGCAAAGACGCCCAGTTCTCCAACAAAGCTTTTGCCACATAAATGCCGTTGGCATCACCACTCTGATCGCCTCATCTTCTTTTTTCCAGCTGTCGTGGTGATGTGGGAACAGGGAGGGGAGAGGAAGAGCGGGTGGAGGGTACCGAGGGTCAACACCACTTCTGTGTGAATCCCCATGGTAGCCGTTCCAGGTAAGCCCCAGTGTGCCACACAGCAGCCTGAGCCGGCCTTTAGCAGATACTTGAGAAGATACTGGAGGTTCAGTGGTGGAATTCTCATCTTCCATGCGGGAGACCCAGGGTGACTGCTGCCCAATGTACCTTGTGCGTGGCTACCAACTGTCTGTCGATGGAGGCTTGCAGGTTGCTGTGTTGCTGGACAGATTTCAGCAGAACTTCCAGATTCAGCAAGATGAGAAGGAAAGGCCTGGTGATCGGCTTCTGAAAATCAACCCATGAAACCCCCATGGTGTGGCCCGTAGCCAAACAGGCATGACACAGGACCACAGGCTCTCCACAGGGCAGGGGGTAGCCAACAACAACAACAATACGTTTGATGATGCCACCCCCACACCTGCGATCGTGAATTGTTCCCCACTGCTCTTAGAATCAAACCGTACTCCTAGCCTTGGCCCACAAGGTTCTGTAAACTGCGCTCCTACCCTCCTGGGCTCACCCCTCCCTGGCTCACTGTGGCCAGCCAGCCAGAGTCCATGCTCCCCTTCCTGCTCGGCTCGCGCTGGCTTTCTGCCTTCCTCCTGCGGTCTCCTTGGAGACAGGAACCACGTCTGCGTGTGATTGGTAGCACCCACCCGCGGTGCACCACGAGCTTTCACATCAATTCCCACTCTTGGCGAGCTCACGCCTGTCAGAACTGTGCTTCACAGGGTTTTCAGTGGTTGGTTTTCTGGAAACAGATTGCCAGACCTTTCTTCCGAAGTGCCTCTGGGGGCCCTTGACTAGGTATTTCCTAGCCATACTGAACACTCAGTCAACATATTTTAAATGCATGACTAAATAGCACTGTCAGTGGGTCATGTCAGTGGGTCAGCCTGCTGGGGCCAGCCTACTAGTCAGCCCTTCTAAGTTGAGGACTTTTCTAAATGGCTAAGAAGCTTACAGCCATTCAAAGACACCCATGTTTCCCCACTCTCATTTTCTTTTCTTCATTAAATCTCATGTACAGTTTATAAACGTAGCATCACGGTCCATGGAGCAGAACGACGCGTGTACAAGCAATGCCGGCAGGCCTCCGAGGAGAACAAGGTTCAATGAAGGGGAGACCCGAGAAGCCCTCCTTCCACCGTCCGGCAGAGCCTGTGTGTGCTGCGGAAGCTCCATCCAGCGAAGGCCCCCAGCCTCCCCCAGTGGGACCATCTCCACCGGTCCCAGGGTCTCAGCACCGGCTCTTTGAAAGGGCATGGATGAATGTGCAGAAGAGAAGCATGTGGCCCCTCAAGCCCTCAGGAGACGTCAGCAGCTCCACAGACATAAGGTGTGCTCGGCACAGCCAGGACAGCTACGTCAGCAGGCTCTGAGACCCGGCATGGCTTCACTTGTCCCCTTCACTATTCCTGTGTCCCCCTCTTCCCAAGCCAGCCAGGGGGCCAACCCCCAGTGTATGCTGCCTCCCGTGGTGAGTGTGTGTACTGGGGGGGGGTGTTCATAGGTCTGTAGGTGGGTACCTGTGGGCACATGACTTTGGGTCTGCCTACGTGGTCTTTGGGCTCAGACCCCATCCAGTGCCATCTGGACCTGCGCTGTGGGGGATGGGATAACTCACTGTACCCTTGTTTCCTTGGCCATGGGATTGGATGACTACATAACGATGCCTCTCTCCAGGGGCATTGGAGATAGGACCTCGAAGGGCCCTGCACAGTGTCTGCCACCAGCTAAGGGCTGTTAACTGGGACCAGCACTTTTGCAATGTTACTGACATGCTTGGCCAAGAGTCTCACCACCCGCCAGCCATCTCTGAAGTTAAATAAAACAAACCTCACTGCTATCAAGTCAATGCTGATTCACGATGACCCTATAGGACAGATTACAGAATTGCTCCTGTGAGCCTCCAAGACTGTACCTCTGTATAGGTATAAAAAGCCCCACCTTTCTCCAGCAGAGCAGCTGGTGGTTTCAAACTGCTGACCCTGTGGTTAGCAGACCAACACCAACACTTAACCACTATGCCACCAATGCTCCTAAACTAAATCAACTGTCTAAAAAGCAGGTAGGTTGCTGTGAAATCCACTCCAACACTTGGTGACGCCATGCAGGTTGGAGAACAGTGTTGTTTGGGAACTAGATGGCTGGGCCTAATTCTGCTTCCGTTCAGTCACAGGTGCAGCGCAGAGAGGACACCTTAGTTGAGGCAGGTTTTAATTTGCCGAGCACCTCATGGAGCAGCATGTTTCTGCCTGCACTTCCTGCTTTACATCCATTTTCTCGCCACCCACTCACCCTAGCCCTGGGACGTTGGTTTAATGATGCCTAGTTAACAACTGAGAAAACTGAGGCTGTGACCATAACAGGGCGTACGTCTAGCAAGTAATGGAGCTGACATTTGAATCCAGGCCCAAGGACTCAGAGCCACTGTTCTATCTGCTGATGCTTGAGTCTCAGGCTGCTGCTGCCAGGGAGACCACATTCAGAGGGGAGGGAGGGAGGAGGGGCTGGAGAGAGAGGGAGGGAGGCAAAGACGATTCTGGGAGGAGAGAGAGCTGGGCTGACTGTGGAGAAGATGGTGGCCACGGTGGAAGCTGGAAGAGGAGAGCAGGAACAGAGGGGAGGGTTAGTGTTTGCCCCCAAAGACCGGGGGTTTTAACAGGAAACTCGAAGCTCAGACTTGCGCTTCAGCAGAGTGACTTTTGCCCATCCAGCCCAAAAATAAAGCAAGGGCCCAGGAAACGTTGCAGATGCCTGGGTTAGGGTGTCTCGCTGAGCCCCTGGGAGTGTGGTGGACCCTCACACTGACCAGGCCTGCCAAAGCACCCCATCCTCTGGAGGTAGTAGGCCTAGCCACAGGCATGCCAGCTGCTCCTTATCCGGCTCTCTCTGCTTGGGCACGGTGATGCCCACAGGGCCCTCCTGCAGAAAGGAAAGCGCTGGAAGCAGTGGGTGCCATGGCCGCTAGGATGAACACACTCTAGCCGAGGGTCAGGACAACCAGGTGCTGTTCTCCTTTGTGTTTTCAGTTTCCCAAACTCATCCTTCCCCCAGTGCAAACAGATAGCCCAGTGTGGGCTCCCTTGCTCTAAACAGAAAGTGTTTGCAGACAGGATGGCTCCTTCCCTGGCTTTTGTCTTCTGAAAAATCTGGGCTAGAAGATACTCCCCAGCAGGGAAGGGAGAGAGAGTCACACAGCTTTGAGCCAACATAGCTATGCAACAACTCACTGGTAGTTCCATGAGAGAATTCTCACCTTCCTTGTGGGAGTCCTCATTTGGATTCCCAGCCAATACACCCATGTGTAACCAGCACCCATCTCTCAGTGGAGGCTTGCCTGTAGCTATGATGCTCAATGGGTCTCAACAGAGCATACAGAACAAGACAGGCAAGGAAGAAAGGCCTGGCAAACTACTTCCAAAACCCAGCCAATAAAACTCCTGTGAATCACAATGGCCTGATCTCCTTGGATCATGGGATGGCATAGGATCAGGCAGCCTTCAGGGACGTTGTGCATGGGGTCAGGGCCCAACTTGGTAGCAGCTAAAACCAACATTTTCTTTCTACGACTCTAAAGAGATCTCTCACCTGCCCAACCCCTCGGATCACATTTCCAGCTAAGCCCATTCATCCTTCAGACCCAGGTTTAATGAGATTTCCAGGGAATAAAATCACCCCACCTCTCTTGCACAGTCACGCTTCTGGAGTAGGCTTCACATCCACAGCATCCAGTCAGAGGCCCCATTCACCAAACCAAGGACTTCATTGGGGATGGGCTGCTTGGTAAAACCAGTTGCCGTTGAGTGGGCTCTGACTCATGGCGGCCCCGTGTGGCCCAGAGCCGAGCTGTGTGCTCCAGCGACTTGTCAATGGTGGAGTGTCAGAGGCAGGTCTCTGAGTCTTCCTGGTGCGGTGCTTCTGACTCGAAGCAAACCACCAACTTTTAGGTCAACAGCTGAGCACACAAACCCTTTGCATCACCCAGGTAGAACAGGGATTTTCCTCAGAGCAATTTACATACACAAAAGAACTGGTCGCCAAGAGGCAGAGGAATCCCATAGGCTCCACCTACAGGAAGCACCTTGGGACCCCAACACCAGCGCTATCTCCTCATGCCTTTCCGGGGTTTCCATGGTCCCTGCTCTGCTTCGCTCTGACCACGGACTCCACACCTCCCTACAAACCAGCTTGGTTTGCTGGTTTCTTCTTCTGCTTTCCCAGAACTGCCTGCTCAGGGTTTTAGTCTACATGCTCCATGCTAGCCCAAGGTCAAGTGTTGGGAGGTAGGAGGGTGCTGTGCTCCAAACCCTGGTCACATCCTGCGCATGGGAACTGTTACTCTCTGGCAAATGGAGTAATGCAGTAGACCATTTGTGACCATGTAGACAAATGACACATCTCCCTCACCGCCCCCACACTAATATTGTATCCAATATTGTTGATAAGTGATACATGCTGAAGGCATGAGCAGAGGAATGGACTCTGTGGTTTCCATTGTTAACGCATTCAACTGCTGGCCAAAAGGGTGGAAGTTCAAGTGCATGGAGAGGCATCTTGGGAGAAAGGCTCGGTGATCTGTTTCCAAAGAGTGGGCCATGAAAGCCCTGCAGACGACAGATCTGCTCAGACAGACCTAGCAGGTGTTTGGGGACAGCATAGCTGTAAGCTTGTATCTTTTAGGATTCTGAGCTTGAAGGTTCCATGCAGTAGGGAAGGGAGAGAGTCAAGTGCCTTCCAGTGAAAATACATTACCTGCTGAGGTCAGTCAGTGGTGGTTACAAGGTAGCTGGATTTAACTCAATGGCAATTGGTCTCGGATCTGATGGCAATTATGAACTCCATGATCTCACAGAGGGTCATCCAGGATGCAAAATCCACATTGGACGCATCTCTTAAATTCTTTATCTATTGAGATAGTTCTGAGAAACATCTCATTTCCAAGACAGGAGAACTTATTTGGTATTTCCTTCTGGAACTTTTTTGTACAGTAGGCTGTATTTACATGAACAGAAGGATAAGCTGTTGTGAATTTTAATACAGCTCTTCAAATTATTATTGGCATGTGCATGGTGGAATATATTTTAACTTCCTGCTCCCGTGTTTTCTTTTCCCCCTTGAAAAACTGGACTACATCTCCTCTAGCTACAGGTCGTAATCTGATAAATACGGTACTTTGCTGACACTTCATCTCCTCATCTGTGAAATCTCTATCCTTGTAGAACCCACTCTGCAGGACCAGTGTGAGAAGGGTAGACAGTTCCCAATAGAAAAAAAAAAGCGCCGGATAGGACAAGATATGACAAAATAATAATTTATAAATTATCAAGGGCTCATGAGGGAGGGGGAAGCAGGGAGGGAGGGGAAAAAAGAGGACTTGATGCAAAGGGCTTAAGTGGAGAACAAATGCTTTGAAAATGATTAGGGCAAAGAATGTATGGATGTGCTTTATACAATTGATGTATGTATATGTATGGATTGTGATAAGAGTTGTATGAGTCCCTACTAAAATGTTAAAAAGAAAGAAAAAGGAGAAAAAAAGTACAATGAACATTTCTTATTATCCCTCCCCACCCCCATTATAGCCTAGCAACTAACTAACATGGGTTGATCCAGGTGTTGGGGCTCTTGATTTAAATTCTCCAGAATATCAACTGACTGGCTATGGAGTATGCTCCCCCAGAGTCAAGGATCTTTCTCTGGTCCAAACAGCTTGACCAGAGGAGAGGAGAGAGGACACCTGACACTAACCTGGCTGCCTCTGCCACTGTGTGGCTGGTGGGGAGGGGGATGTCAAAGAAATTGGAGCAGGCATGTTTTCAATGACAGATGTGTGTGGAACTGTACCATCTCAGAGCTAGACGGGCAGTTGAGATTGTCTGGCCAGTTTTACAAACCAAGGTTCTGAATTAGAAACCAAGGCTCTGAATAGCACAGTGATCCACCAGAGGAAGAAGAGTGGACACATCCAAGGGCTTCTCAAAAGCAAGCATAGCATGACTTTGGGTTCGTCAGAACAGATCGATGGCTAGAAACGACATCATGGTTGGCAAATTAGTTGTCCTATCAGGCATCAAAGAGCAAAAAAATCATATAATTGTAAATGAGGGGGACGGAGGAGTGGGGACCCAAAGCCCATCTGTAGGCAGCTGGACATGCCCTTACGGAAGGGTCTCGGTGAGGAAATGAGCCAGTCAGGGTGTAGTGTAGTACCCATGAAACATACAAATTTCCTCTAGTTCTTTAATGCCTTATCCCCCCCACCCCCACCCCCATCCCCGCACACTATCATGATCCTAATTCTTCCGTAAAAACCTGGCCAGACCAAAGGATGTGCACTGGTACAGAAAGGAACTGGACACACAGGGAATCCAGAACAGATGATCCCTTCAGGGCTAGTGGAGAGAGTGGCAATATTGGGAGGGTAGAGGGAAGGAGGGATAGAAAGTGGGAACTGATCACAATGATCTACATATAAGCCCCTCCCAGGGGGACAGAAACAGGAAAGTGGGTGAAGGGAGACGTCGCATGGTATAAGATGTGACAAAATAATAATAATTTATAAATATCAAGGGTTCATGTGGGAGGGGTGTTGGGGAGGGAGGGGAAAATGAGAAGCTGATACCAAGGGCTCAAGTGGAAAGCAAATGCTTTGAAAATGATGATGGCAACAAATGTACAAATGGGCTGGACACAATGGATATATGGATGGATTGTGATAAGACTTGCACAAGCCCCCAATAAAATGATGTAAAAAAATTAGTTGTCCTTTTTTGTTGTTGTGAGGTGCACGGAGCAGGTTCCTACTCATAGCGATCCTGTACACAAGAGAATGAACTGCCACCCGCCCTGTGCCATATGCGAGCTCATTGTTGCAGCGATTATGGTGACTTATGACAGCTTATGGTGACTTATGACAGCAACTATGGCTTCCTCTTGACAGCTGGCCATCGACTTTACCAAGCATGATATGCTTCTTCAGGAGCTAATCCCTCCTGAGGACATGTCCAATGTACAGGTGACAAAGTCTAGCCATCTTAACCTCTCAAAGGGCATGCTGGCTGTCCTTTCGAGGCAAGCTGGTTTGTTCTTCTAGAAATCCATGGTTCTTACCAGCTTCTTCACCAGCACCATCACACAGATGTATCGATTCTCCTTCAGTCTTCCTCTTTCATTGCTCAGCTTTCACTGGGCAGAGAGAGGGTCGGCAAAAACCAGGGAGATCCTTCAGGAGATGGGTTGGCACAATAGCTGCAACAGTGGGCTCACACATCAATCAATAATGACTCATGAAGATGGCACAGAGGCAGACAATATCTTGTTCTGTACACACATGGTTGCTTTGAGTTGGAGATTGCTCTGTGATTGTTTACAACATGCACTTACACGGGAGGGCATTGGAGACAGGGGCTGCTCCCCAACACAGTTCTCTTCCACCTCGCATCAAATGCCATGGACGGGCTTCCTGGGATGGGAGGGGAGCTCATACCTGACGCTCCCCACACACCACCTCCCCCAGAGCTTGTGAGGTCAGTGGTGCCCCAACCTTGTTCACTCAACCTCCTGGAATCTGAGTCTGCAGGAAGTGTTCAGCCTCCTGACCCTCTGCCACCCAGCCCTGCCCACCTGCCCAGCCAGATTCCACTCTTCCTGCCATCAGAGCACATAGGTCTAGTTGCCACAGTTAGTTCTGCTTCTTAGCTGGGACAGTTCCTGTTACCCAGAAGGCACTGTGAGTCCTACCTGCCGAGCCAAATCCTCAGATGCCACTAAAGAGCTCCTTTTGGAAGGGGGTCCCTATGTCACGCTCCTACCACTAAGCCGCTCCCCTCTCCTTGGCCTCTCCCCTCATTGTCTATGTCTTTTTTTCCCTCTGAGCTAAGAGACAAAGACTTGGCCGACCCCACAAGGGGCCCATCCTTTGACACTGCCTGCTGGTTCCTTCTCACAGGCCATCACTTCTGTGCTTAGAAATCTGTCTTAGCCATTGTGCCTCGCACTGTGTGCAAGATACTTACTTGGTAGATGTTTGTTGGATGAATGACAGGGCTGAGTGGCTGAGAACATCCAGAACTGAATAGAGCGGGGGACTGAGTAGAGATTGGGACCCCACCTGCACCTCAGTATCTGGAGGGTGGGACCAGCATGCATATTGTGTGCCCCCAGAAGACTGGGGAAAGGTGGAGACAGCCCTGTGTTAGACTGAGGACAGCAGTCGGTCAGGGGCTCACTGGGTGGGAACAAAGCTCTGTGAGAACCTTTGCTTAGAATGTCTTTCTGGGCTCTCTCACACCTCCATGTCACCAAAGGGGAACTTGGGGCTCAGTGTGTGTGGAGGTTGGGAATAGCACATGATTTGGAGCCAGGCTGGGGCCAGGCAAAAGCCAGGCTCTGACTCTGACCACTTATCTTGTGCACATGCCATGGGTGGGCTGGGCCCAGGGGCGCAAATAAGCAGGACACACCCCTGGCCTCCAGGAGCACCTGGGTGTGGTGGTTGTGGGTAAGAGGCCAATCCCAAGCGACAGGCTCACACACTTGCTGGGACAGAGGCTGACTGGGGGCAGTGGGAACCAGAAGAGGAAGACAGATTCTAAAGGGAGCGAGTGAGCTTTCAGTAGTGCACCGTCCCTGTGGGGCCACTGATGACCCCACCTCCTCTAGAAGACAGGTAGGAGAAGGATACCTACCTCCCAGCTACAGATGGCAGCCGGAGAGGCAGCATTCTGGGTTGAGGACTGGCTCAAGGCCATCCAGAGATCAGATGGGGACCCTCCTTGTCCAGGCTGCTCTCACCATGCCTTCCGCCCTGTTCCTAAGAGTCTGCTCTCTGCTCCCAGCCCACTTCTTTCTCAAGTTGGTTACCCAGCCTGCATTCAGGCTGTTCTCTTTGCCTGAGTGCCCTTCCCCCACCACCACCCCCAGAAACTTTCCAGGGCCCAGCTGAGACACAGTTCGTCTTAAATCTCCCCCATAGACTCCCTCCTTGAATCATACAGTGATTGAATATTGCCGTCAGCAAGAACGTGGCGGCCGCGGTCACCCTGCCATCCAACTCTGACCTTCCAGGAGGGAGCTCAGGGTTCTATTTTCCACCAATGCCCCTCAGGTGCAGCCATCCCCTCTGTGTTAGTGGCTGCTTGTGTGCTGCGATGATGGTGGGCAGGTTGCAGTGGGGCTTCTAGGCTAATACAGGCTAGGCAGAAAGGCCTGGTGACCTACTGTAGAAATGAGTCAAGGAAAACCTTAAGAATCACAGCAGTCCCTGCAGATAGTCATGGAGGTGACTCAGGACGAGGGAGTGGTTGCTGTGTCATGCACAGGGTTGCCGGGAGTCGAGCCCAGCTGTACAACAGCTAACAACAACAAGTAAGACAACCAGAGCCTGGCTCAGCTGATGGTAGTCTCTGCAGTGACCACTACCAGCTGCTCTGAAAAGTATCATGACAGAAGGTCCCTGAGACAGTGGGTGAGATGTGTGGACCAGAACTCAAAATCCATAAAAGAAACCATGCGTACAGGATGGTAGTGACTGGTGTGACGCCCAAGACTATGGTTCTTATGACTTAGTCACCCTTTAATTCTGGAACGGAACTCATTCCCAACTTTGAATAATCCACCACCTTAGGATTAAAAGGGGGAGAAAGCTCAACTTTCTACTCCAGTGAAGAGTTTCCGTCTTGGTAGACCACAGGGGGCAGTTCTAACCTGTCCTTCAGCATCGCCAGGCATCAGCATAGACCGGATGGCAGTGACGTTGGTTTGAGTTTTAAAGATGAAAAGCGGCAGCATTTCCCCACGGACAAGGGACAGGAGGTTAGGGATGGAGGAGGAATAGAAACAAAAGGAAGTGGGGATGCGGGGATTGCACTGATACACTGAAACTTAATGTGGATGAACTGCTGAATGTAAAGCAGATGGTCTGTTCTGTCAACGTCCACCCCATTCACAATTTTAAAAAAAGCAAATAAAGCCACCAAATGAGCTTTATCCATTGGTTACCTATGTACCTACTTGTTATTACTTTTAAAACCTATAATCAATACTACTACTACTATTATGACTCACTGCTGCCATCAAGTCAATGCCAACTCACAGGAGCCCTCTAGGACAGAGCAGAACTGCTCCTGGGTGTTCCCGAGACTGTAACTCTTTCCAGGAGTAGAAAGCCCCATCTTTTGCAGAGTGGCTGGTGGCTTTGAACTGCTGACCTTGTAGATTGTAGCCCAACGTAGATGAGAGCTAATCAAATAGAATTATATTACAAAAAGAAAAAGAAAAGAAAAGGTATTAAGGGACATATATAGGGAGTTGGGGAGTCTTTGTACTGCAATGGTACTCAGCAGATTTTGGTGGAATGAGGGTGTGAATGAATGAACGAATGAAGAAATGAATGGATCTTTGGTCTACCTTGCACTTTGGTTGAGAGATTCTGGGTTAGGGTCACACATAAAGGCCCCAGGGGGTGAAATGGGGTTGGCTTTATTGGCCTACTCTGGTTTGGAGACCACGCCTACCTACACAGCCAGTTTCCAGATGGGGCCAAGGCCAACCTAAAGGCCCCAGAGGCACAGAGCCAGGGAGCTGCCCCTTGATCTCCAGCAAAGACTCGAACCTCTGCCGCGCCCACCTACCTGTCTTGCCAGTTCAGTTGACCTAGTACCTCCTTCTCATCAGCCCACAGTTTGGGGACGAAGCAAGAGGAGGAGGGAAAATTAGGTTAAACCTGACAGCACAGCAGAGGGCTTCTTTGTATTTCATTGGCCATTGTGCTGCCTGAGGCAGGGGCCAGGAGGTGCGGCTGTTGGGGCTGGCCAGAATGGCTGGGGGTGGGGGGTCGAGGGGAGATGAGCACTAGTTGGATCTGAGTTCGAACCCTAACTCTGGTGGGTAGGTCACACCTGCTGTAATCCTAGGCTAGGCTATCTCCTCTCGGGCTCCAGTTCCTCCCTTTGAAGATAAAGTTACAAGGAGTTACCTGTGTTAATCTGCAAACAAATACTGACTAGGACGCAGTCTTAGCTCTGCACAGCACAAGAAAAACAATGGTGATGGAAAATCACGACACCTGGCTATCAGTTACCCTTCTGTAAGAAGTGTGGTCATCCTGCTGAGATTGTAATTTTCTCCTCCTTCTACTGCGCTAGGATGCACTGAGCTGTGATCCCAGAGGTCAGCAGTTTGAAACCACAGTGTTACACGGGAGCTAGGTGGGGCTTTCCTACTCCTGTGAGGAGTTATAGTCTCGGACTCACAGGGGAAGTTCTACCCTGCCCTTTTGAGTCGCTCTGAGTCGGCATCAACTTGGTGGCAGTGAGGGAGAGCGACACAGAAGATTGGGTGGTCAACAGGTAAGCGCCCTGTCGTTGACTTGAACCCATCAGCCTCTCCATGGAAGAAGAAGGTCTGACGACCTGGAGATTCCAACCAAACTCACTGCCACTGAGTCGCTCCGACTCACGGGGACTCTGTACCACAGGGTATAACTGCCCCTGTGGGTTTCTGAGGGAGTAGAAAAAACTCCTCTCACTCATGCAGACAGGCTGGTGGCTTCACACTGCTGACCTTGCGGTTAGCAGCCCAACCCGAATCCTCTACACCACCCACCTAGGAGATCCTATGCCACAGCTCGACCCTGTCCAACAGACAGGGTCATGGTCAATTCCATGGCACGCTGCAACAACAGCAGGGCGGCCTTCACCAATGAGCACGTGCATGTAAGGAAAGGGGCACAGGTCAGGGGTGCGGCCAGGAGTTGGCTCTGACTCTACTCTACACCCGTTGGAGTAGAACTGCCCCCCCCAGGGTTTTCAGTGGCTGATTTTTCAGAAGTCGATAGCCAAGCCTTTCTTCAGAGGCACTTCTGCCTGGACTCGAATATCCAGCCTCTCGGTGAGTGCCGCACACCTCCCCGGGACTGCAACAGATGGTGGAAAAACTCACTGAATGTGAGTTTCTGAATCCTCTCCTCTGGCTTGCAAGCTCTGCCCCGCCCCACCCCTCCCGGGGGCCTTATCTGCCCTCCCCAGGGTTGTCCCTGAGCTGGGTCGGAACCCTCTGTGCTCCCAGTGTGTCTAATTCACTTATGTTTTTTTCCAGCTCCTGATTGCAGATCTGGCTGGGGAGAACAAGCCACACTGTCAACAAGCCTGCTGAGAGGGTTGGCCTGCCTGGGAGCCTGTGCTGCCCAGCCTGCTCCAGATTACGTGGCTTTTGCGATCCCTGGTCACGAATGAAAGAAATAAATAACAGTGTGCTTGTTTGCTCCAACCCCCTCCCCTCCCCCCAGCCAAGTTTAGGGAAGTAAGACTGTTCAATCCTAAGGCTAATTTGGAGGTCAGCCCAGAACTAAGGAAGGGCAGGGTCCACCTTCTGGGCAGGGCCAGAAGGGAGCCCAGAGACTAACAAGGTGACTGAGGGCCAGGGAGGCTTTTGGAAGTAGTCACCAGGCCTTTCATCTCGGTCTACGTCTGGAAGCTCCACTGAAACCTGTCCACCATGAGTGACCTTCACCAGAGATGGCTACACCAGGAATCTGATCCCTGCCTCCTGCGGCAGTGCTCTCTAACCTTGGCCAGAGAAGGCCCAGCCTTGGCCCTGCACATGAGCTACCCTGCTCTGGTCTTACTCGCCCCACCCCACGCCGGACATCCCCCCACCCCAGGGGATCATCTTTGAGGCTCAGGGGGTGCACCTTGTTGGAGCCCACGTGCCTCCCCTCAGATCATATTCCAGGATCCCACTCAGGCTTTCCACTCTGAAAGCACGCTGTCACAGGGGGAACCTTGCAGGTGGTCTGGTGGGGAGATGGTGAACTTGGGGAACTGGAAGGAGAAGGGACTGAACCCAGCCTGCTCCTGCCATGCATAGGTCAGTTTTCCAAGGAGCAACTCAGACTTGCAAAAGCCCTGACCAAGGTCATGCAGCTAGGAACAGCCAATTAAAGGGCTCTGGCCTTCACAAAGGGGGCAGGGGGATGGGTGGTGGTGGTGTGATGTTTGAAATGACAAAAGCTGGTGCAGGAAGGGATGCTGGGCTTTGGGAGGGGGGGGGTATCTATCTGGAGGGGCTGGAGCCCCCTGGCTCCTGGCTCTGAAATCAAGCCTCTACCATTGGCTTAATTGACCAGGAAGGAGCTTGATTGCAGGGCAGTGGAGGGTGGAGGAGGGTGGTGGTAACCCAGTAGAGTCCTGCTGGTGCTGTAGGTCAGGCATTGGGCTGCTAAGCCGCAGAGTTCAAGCCCAGGAGCCACTCTGGCTTTCTCTTCCCATAAAGATGCTGTTGTCGGCTTCAGTACGCTTTAACAGTCTTGGAGACTCTAGACAGGGTCTCCGTGAGTCAGAACAGACTGAAGGGCTGTGGGTTTGGGCTTCTCTAACTGAGAGTGACACACAAAATCTGTAGCCTGAACGATCCTTGCAGGACAGAGAGGTTGGGCTGAGCTTTCCAGGAAGACTGACATCCCTTTGTCTTTCCCAGGGATCCCTGAGTTCCTGCTGAGGGAAAACCTGCATCTAGGAAACCCTAAATTTTTAGAACCCCTGTCCAACTGTCCCTGATAAAGTGACCAGAACCAGAGGGCTCTGGCAGACCTGATGTTCCCCCATGAAAACACCCCAACCCTGCTCTGCCTTTTCCCTCTCCTCTCTGCCCACTGGCCTTTCTTCAGGCCTCCAGACTCTGAGTAACCCCAGTGCCTTTGCGCTCTGTTTCCGCTCATCTAGGATAGCCTTTCCCTCCCGCCCTCTCCCTGCCAGCTCCCCTGCCCCACCCCTCAGGGTCCTTGGCTCCTAGCCCACTTTGCCTCCTCTGAACCCCTCTGGCCTCCCCTCCCCTATCTCCTCCTATCCAGGCTCTGCCTGGAGTCCCCTGTGAATGGCTAGGGGCTGGGGTGGGGGTGGGGCGGGTAGAGTTGACTCCCAGCCACATCAGGGCCTGCATGCCAGAGGGGCTCAGGCCGCAAAGGCCTGCTGAGTGTGGGCACCTGCTCTCTCAGGAATGTGCTCTCCTGATCCCACTGCCCGCGCCCCCCTCCATGCCCTGGGAGGCCTGTCCATGAGAGCCATTTGTCAAAGTGGAGACTCCCACCCACTCAGCCTGAACCTGCCCCAAGGGACTCCCATCTCTGGGGACAGGCACCCACACAGTGGCCTTAAGGACTCTTCCCCTGCTCTGGCTTCAGGCTGCCCAACCAAACTCTAAAAGTGACAGTGTGCCTTTTTCTCAGCCAGCACCAGACTTTGCCCTGGGACGTAGAGGAAGAGCATCATGGGAGGCAGAGACCCCGGCTGGGGGCCTTCCAGGCAAGGGCTGGGTTCAGCTCCAGGGACACGGGGACACGCCACACCGCGCTGGGAGGAGGGGAAAGGTCGGTTGCAAACCCCTGTGTGTGCTGGGCAGCGGCCTCCCTGCTGAGTCACACTGCAGGACATGTGACGGAGGCCTGCTTGGGACCAGAGGCAGGGGCTCACCCTGCCCCCACCTGGTTCCCTGCTCCCATGCCCCATCCTCTCGGGGTTTCATGTATCCAGCACAGCACCCCCCCCACCCCACCCCGTTTCTTCAGGGGACAGCACCGCAATTTCACTTAGGAGCCACCTTTCCCATTCAGGGAAGTTGGATTCTCTCCTTCCCCTCAGGTTCCGAGGGTGGTCAGGTGGCCTGGTTGCAAGCCTCCAGAGCTGCCTGTCCCACCATGGTTGGCTCTGGAATGGTCACAGGAGTCGGAGCCACGCTGGGCAGAGGAGAAGCCCTGGTGGCACAGGGGTTTAAGTGCTTCACAGCGAACCCAGAGATTCGAAGCCACCAGCCACGTTGTGGGAGAAAGATGAGGCAAGTTGTTGTCTGCTGTCAGTGGTGTCCATGTCGACTCCAAGCATGCTCTGTGTATCTGAAAGGAACATTGCCACCCCGCACCCCTTCCGCCCCCACGATCACTATGACGATGGAGCCAGGGTGCCCACCCTCTCATGAACAGTGCGTCTCCCTCGTTTTCATTGGCCTTCCACTTAACCAAGCCTGGTGCCCTTCTTGGGCACGTCTCCAAAGCACACGAGATGACAGCTCACGCTCTTGGCTTCTAAGGTGCGTCCTGGAGAACATTCCCCGGAGCGCTAGAGATGGCAGCCTTGGGGATGCCAGGGGCAGTCCTGCTCAGTCCTCCAGGGCTACTCTGGGGGGAAAATCGGCTCAACGGCCATCGGCTTGCTTTGGGTTTGGTCCAAGGCTCTGGTCAGAATGCTGGGCAAGGGCCTTCTCCTTGTCTGCAGGGTTTCCAGCTGTGCAGATGCCAGCCCGGGCAAGCTGGGCCTCTGTGGACTTGGTGGTTGCCTAAGAACGAGGCCACCCCTGAGAAAAGTGGGAACCAGAGGTGGTGCAAGAAGGCGACCCAGCCTTCTCAGCACGCCTGAAACGCAAAACCCACCCCGGAGCCTCCGCCCATCTCCGTGACGTGGTCGAGCCGCTCCTGTTCTGATGCAGCATGATGGTTTTCTACCAGTCACCAGCCAACTCTTCCTGGTGATCATTTGAAAACTCAACCCTGAACCAAACCCGTGGCAATGAAGTCAGTCCCTCTTCGTGGTGACCCACGTGGGTCTGGGTTAGAACTGCGCTCCACAGGATTTCCAGGAACTGAATCTGGGGAAGCAAACGTCCGGTCACCTCTGCGAGATAGCAGCTGAGCGCTCAACCTTCTGTGCTATCCCAAGACTCCCTTTCTAGCTGAGCTCACTTGGGATACCATGTATGCCGGCTTCCTAGGCTAGCGCTCTCGGCCCCAGTGCAAAGCCTCATCGGAGCTTGGATAGCTCTGCCCTGGCTTACTGCACTAGATGATTAGCTAATATTTACAACAGAATGATCGTAATGGTTAAACAACTGTCACTTGCGTGTACTTCATATTTGTGGCAGTGACTTCGCAATTGACCTTCATGTCTTATTGATGAAGAGACAGGGCTTTGCTTTCCTCCCACAGCAATAGCCGAGCCAGAGGCAGAAACTCAGCGACCTCTTCGAGCAGAACCCCAAGTGCAGGCAGGTCATTAGCATCCTGGACTTCATGGATCTTTTTCTTGGGGTACTACCTCTAATTTGGGGTCGTTTTTCTCCTGCCCTCAGTTCACTCCTTGTTCCTGGAGAATCGTGGTTATGCACCGGGCCTCTAGCCAAGAGGCCAGCAGTCCCAACCATAAGTCACTCCAAAGGAGAAAGATGAACCTCTCCACTCCTATAAAGAGGGGCAGCCTTGGTAGTCCCCAGGGGTGCTTCTACCCTGTCCTAGAGGCTCGCCGTGAGCCAGCATGGACTCGATGGCCGTGAGAGTGGTTTTTAAGGTTCACTCATGCCCGGACTCCTGTTTGGTTTTGCTGTGGTGATGTTCTTGCTGGTCAAATGTAGGGCACATGGTCATTGCTGGCGCCACATCTGAGGTCATGGGGTGTGTTTTCTGCGGAGGCAGCCTGGAGTCATGTGCTCTGCCCTGGGTCTCCTACCCAAGCCAGCTGGGTGAAAGAGGAAACAGAGGATGCTGTGGAGGAAGATCAGGCTGCGGTTCCCAGCAAGGGAGCTGCTCCCTCCTGGCTACCCAATAAATGATCCCTCAGCCCCACAGCAGACTTCCTAGAGGAGGTGACCCTAGTGCTGGGCCTTAAAGGGGCGAGTAGGAGTTTGCTGCAAAGTGGAAGAAGAGCCCTCATAACTCCCTGTATTCTCCCTTTCTTTTATTAAGTCTGACTACACTGTCACTACCGGCCCAATGTGTCCTTTCTGCTAGCTCTGCGGGGTGGACACTGTCTGGTCTGTGAAGTATCTCCAGGTCTGAAAGTAGCACACTGAGCTCCTGGCCAGACACCAGAAGGGCAGAGAGGGGTTTGACACAGACGTGTCCCTGGTGTCCAGATGGCAACAAACTCACCATCTGGAGGGCAAGTGGATGGTGAACAAGCTGTCCAAACACCATGAGCACAGGTCACAACCCTGGAAGCATTCGGAGCCAGGTGCATGTCACGTCACCTGGCTGGGGGGCAGCGGACCAGCCTCATTCTGAGTTCTGAGTGAGTTTGTCCTCCTAGGGTGTGGCCACTGCCATAAGAAAGAGCTGGGATTGGGGGTGGAGGTGGGGGTCGGTGAACAGCATCTCTGGCAGAGGTAAACAGCCATGACAAATATCTGAGAACACCGATGTGTTCTGGAAAGAGAGGGTGACTGGGTGATCATGCAAGACTGGGGTGGGGGCTGGGCTGAGGAGTGTTGTACTTGGCTGTTACCAAGTGGCCTCTGGCTCACGGTGGCCTGATGTGCAGTGGAACCAAATGTTTGTCCAATCTACCTCATGACTAGTTGCAGATTGGACCGAGGGGGGCCATACTATTTCCACTGGCTGACTTTTTTGGGGGAACTACAACTCTAGGCCTTTCTTCCTGGTGACTTAGTCAGGAAGCTCCTCTGAACCATGGTCAGCATCACAAAGACGCACAAGTCTTCACTGACAGGCAGGTGGTAGCTTCGCAGGAGGTGCATTGACCAGGAATCGAGTCAAAATTCCGGCATGGAAAGCAAGAATTCTACCCCTGAACCATCACTGCAACTCCACCTTGAACCCCAGAAAAACAAACTCACTGTCTTCCAGATGATGCTGACCCTGCAGGGCTCTGCAGAGCGTTTCCGAGGCTGTACATCTTCATGGGAGCAGAGAGCCTCAATTTTCTCCAGAGGATCAGAGACATTTCCTGGTCATTCCGCTCAGCTTTGCTCGTCAGCCCAGGAGGAAGTGTGTGCTTCCCCACTCCTAGGAGTCCCTTGAAAGAAGGGTTAATTCTCCAATATGTAGAAATTCCCGAGGGGGTGAGGGCAGCAGGGGGTGCAGGGGAGGGGATGGGGCAGTGTACTAAGAATGAAGGGAAGAGCCCTAAGCACTTGGAGACTTAAGCAAGAGAAGAAGGTTCTGGCCTAGGAAGGGACATTACCATATTTGAACTCAGTAACAACTTCCTGTGTTGGACTTTGCTCCCACACCACTGGGGGCAAGCCCTGAGAGCAAGGGCTTCCCACCCTGCAGGCTCCTAGGCCAATTAGAGACTCACTAGGAGATGAGCAGAGAGCCGCATGAACTGAGTGGTGTAGCACAGGGAAGCCACGGGAGAAGCTGAAACACCTATCTGAGCCTAAAGCAGGCTTGATGGTTGTGGTAGATACAGAATCTGGTGTTGATTTGAGGGTTAAGAGAGTAGGGGTGGAGTCTAGCCTGTCAATCAGGCCAGTGAGGCCTCTGTGTGGGCATGGCCTTCTAAGAATTCTGGGAATTACTATATTTTCCTCCTTAGAGATGGGAGACACCTTTCTCTCTCTGCTCACTCCCTGCCAGACATCCCTGAGGAGAAGCCACATAGACCTACCCTGATGCAGCCAGAGCCCTGGACTTGGAGCAGCCACGTGGAGACCTCTGCCAGCACTGAGATGCTCACAATGCCATTGGATCCACAGGACTTCCCACCCACTGGCCTGTGATCTTCCTGCATTCAACATCATTGCATGTGTTTTGTGAGTCTGAAGAGGGCTTTATAGATCGGTATTGGACATATAGGCAAATACCGGACATACGGACTTGATCTGAACTGGGCTGGGATGTTTCTCAATATTCAACTGCTCTTGTATATAAAGCTCTTTCTTATATACATAAGAGTGTTTCTATGGATTTGTTTCTCTAGTCAACCCAGACTAACACAATGATGCAGTGGGTTACGAAATGGGCTGTTAACCACAAGGCCGGTAGTTCAAAACCGCCAGGTGATCTGCCAGAGGACTACAAGGCTTTCTACTCCCGGGAAGAGCTACAGTCTCAGAGACTCACAAGAGCAGTTCTACTCTGTCCTACAGGGCCACTATGAGTCAGAATTGACAAGATGGGAGTGAGAAGTTTGCTACACAGAGAATGAGGTGCTTCTTAACTCCCCGTCTTCTTTTCTGGCCACATTGTACTACTTGTCTAATTCTGTCTTTTCTGCTGAGCACCATGGGAGGAGACTAGGGTTCCATGAGGTTGCTCTGAGTCTAAGGCTTAAAAGTGCCTGGGGCAGAGTGCTGTTTGTATGCTGCTGAGCAGTCCGTCCCGTGATGTGCCAACGTGGGGCAAACCTTGCACAATGGAACGAAATGCTACCCAGTCCTACACATTCTGTGAGCATATGTCAATTGGATTGTTGTGATCCATAGGGTTTTCTGTGGTTGATTTGGGGCTGTGGATCAGCAGAACTTTCTTCCTAAGCCATCTGCGTCTGAAGCTCCACTGAAAATCTGGTCAGCATCAAAGCCAACATTCAAACCGCTGACAGCAGGTGGTAGCTGCCCATGAAGTACGTGGGCAGCAACTGAACCAGGCCCCTTTGGGGAGGACGAGGATCCTGCCTTGGGACCACCGCAGCCCCCAGCAGTGTCTTAGGAGCCGATGCCGATTTCACTGAAAAACAAAACCATGGTAGCAGCTCACTGAGCTTTGTGGGGAATGAGGACCAAGTTCACTGGGCAGTGGGTTTTGGTTGCAAGGTGTGTGTTGTCTTAACTAGCATCTTCTATGTGGACAATTAAGTTCTACTTGTAGCCACAGCCACGACTGCACAGACTTCACAGCTCAAATCCAGAAGTAAAAAGCTTAGTAAGGACTTAACGTGAATGAGAAACGCTCAGGTTCCAGTTATTCATCGGGACACGACACCGTTCTTCCTGGGCTGCCAAGAGACTCTCAAAGGGCACAGCATTCAGCTGTGAGCCTCCATCTGAAGGCATTGAATACACGCTCTCTGCGTCAGCAGACTCAGCTCCCTGAATTAGCGTAAGTGCCCGGAGGCACGCGGCTCTGTAAGCCAGCTTCCTGCACAAACACATTCAGCTCCATTTGCTCCCCGAGCTGGGAAGGCCACCCATCTGTCCCATGCTCTGGCTCCTAGTTCTGCTGCTGCGGCTTCTCTGCTGGTCTCGCTGTCTTCTGGCTCCTGGAGGTTCACTGGGCAGAGATCTCATGCCCAGAAGATGCACGCCACTCCTGGCTCTGGCTGGTAATGAAGCGCCGCCCCGGTTTCTCAGAGGGCTCCTTTCATACACAGCAGCATCCTGTTCACAATTACTCCAGGTGACTCCTGTCAGTGTCTTCCCCACCTGCTCACCAGACCCATTCAGGAGAAGGTCATTCTGTGCGAGTTATAGACTTCGGCTATTCTGAGCCACATTACATGATCCACTACCCCTCCAGTAGGACAAGTGACCCTACAAATTCCCTCGGGGACTACATAATTACCATCTCCTCGGCAATAAAGGGAGCTTGCTTAGCTCCAGGGAAGTTCCTTTGTGATAGATTATGACTGTGTTCCTTTTTCCTTAATTCGGCCGGTTAAGTGAACTCCAGTCTAGCCAACATTCTGCCTTTCATGAGCTGGCAATTTTCTAAGTCCTTGGGAACAAAACAGACAGAAGTTCCTCCCCTCCTGAAATTTAGACAACTAGTAGGAGGAGACCCCCCCCACACATACACACACACACAATAAACAAGTGGCCTATAGAGTGTGGTAGCCGCTCCCTTTTGTTTTTCTAGGTTAAGTAATGTTGCTAGGAACATCTCAGAGCCAAGCCCTGTGCCCATACACTCTTGGTTACATAATTCATATAGAAGCCACACTGCAGGCGTCTCCTTTAACCCGAAAGTCAAAAAGGAGACACATCCAGACATGTGCCTGCCAGTCAGCAGATGGCCAAAGTCCGCTGCCTGGTGCTTCTAATTCAAGCATTTGAAGGAATTACAGATGGAAGCTTTAATGCCCCAGAGACTGAATGTCTCCAGATCAATCAGTTGAAAAACGAGATCCAAACATTTTTTAGCAACATCAAATTATGTATTTGACTGTATTATCACTCTTTGTGTACTTACATTTATTTTGAATCTCCTCCCCCATTACACATTCCCTCCCCATTAAAACGAAGGTAAAGGAGACCCGGGCATCCCAGTCGACGGGCGAGGCAGCTCCCTGGCGAGGGCGTGCTCATGCGACACCTGCTGACTGCAGGCTCATGGTCTCTGCTCTACACGCTGGTGGCCCAGGAGTGGAGAGGCATCTGTAACACGGGACACGTGTGATCTGGAGCCCTTGCTATTAAGCGAAAAGTTGCCAACTGGAATTCCATCCAACGGTGTCTCATAAAGAAGGCTACTTCTTGAAAATCAGCCATTGAAAAGCCTTGTGGAAGAGATCGAGCTTAAACTCCTAAGAGAGACCGGCTCGCTGGTAAGGTAGAGGCTGAGGAAAACCCGGGACTATGACCCTTAGTCACCCTCCAGGTCTGGACCGGAACTCCTTTGTGGGGAGAACAACCTACCAGTTACGACCCAAAGGCAGTGTTGACCCAAGGACAAAGGTCAGAGGGTGAGGAAAGAGGGAAGGATGAAACCGGACCTACAGGGAGGAAGGGGGTCACGGGGTGTGCGCTGCAGGGGTTGCAGGCTATGCGCTGAAACAAACCAACGGTTGACCGTGAACCTGGTGAGGTGCACTGCGGTCCTTCACTTAATTCACATTGAGCGGTTAAAGCGGAAAACCTCAAATTGTCGATAAGGAAAAGGAGACTGCCACACAGTTCACCTGTGGCATGCCCGGGGCTGCCGTGAGTTGGAATTGGCTTGATGGTAACTGGTTGAACAGCAGAAACAAGCAAACAAAATCCCCACCCCCCAAAACAACCCAAACCTGTTGCTCAGGGGTCCAGTCTGACTCGTGGAGACTCCATGTGTGTCAGAGCAGAGCTATGCTCCACAGGGCGTTCAGGCCCTGGTCCTGGGCAAGCCGGCTACCGGGCCTTGCTGCTGAGACTCCTCCCGTGATCTCAAACCACTGGGCAAACATCTGAGTGTGGCGCCACTCAGGGACTCCACTGGGTTGGAGCATCAAGGCCTCGATGATGCTCGGAAGTGAAATCTGAGGACCATAAATCTGAGTGGGGTGGCAGGGCGGGTGGGGTAGAGGCAGAAGTAAGGGGAAGGGGCAGGAGGGTTCAATGCCTCTGTCCTTGGAGCAATGGCATGCTCAGAAGGACTTTTTTTTTTAATCGTTTTATTAGGGGCTCATACAACTCTTATCACAATCCATACATACATCAATTGTGTAAAGCACATCTGTACAGTCATTGCCCTCATCATTCTCAACACATTTGCTCTCCACTTAAGCCTCTGGCATCAGGTCATTTTTCCCCTCCCTCCCTACTCCCCCCTCCCTCATGAGCCCTTAATAATTTATAACTTATTATTTTGTCATATCTTGCCCTGTCTGATATCTCCCTTCACCCCCTTTTCTGTTGTCCATCCCCCCAGGGAGGAGGTCACATGTAGATCCTTGTAATCAGTTCCCTCTTTCCAACCCACTCTCCCTTCCAGTATCACCATTCACAATTCTGGTCCTGAAGGTATCACTTTTGAGTCTCTGTTGGGCTCAGCAGTCTAGGAAGAAGACGATGGAGGAGGCTTTTGACCAATAGTGGCCCCCTGTTTTCAGTCACTTACTATACCAATGTGAGGGACAGACCCTGGAAGATCTGGGACCTGATGCCCTTTCCAGAAATAATTGTCCTTGGGGTCTAGGCAGTTCGAAAAATGGGTGGAGCTAAAAACCACCGACCAGGAAAGTCTGAGGTGAGACGCTTTCCCAAAGCAGGCCTTGAGTCCTCAGAATCACCAATGACCTAGAGACATCCTTTGCTTGATTAGCATACACAGTCACATGCTAGGACCATACTAGGACACATACTAGTCACATACTAGGGCCCCGACAGAGCTGAGTGATACTAAATAAGGACTGAAAAGGGCAGGAAACTTAATTCTGAGAAATCCCCTCCTCTTCCCTGAAAAATCTTAAATATCTCCTGCTTTAGTGGACATGCATCCGTTAGAATTAAATTTTAAAAACCTTGCTTTGTCACACCCCTGGGTCTTTTCCATTCGGAGGAGAATAACACGCCCCCCCCACCCCCCGCATCTTTGAAAATGGCTTTGCTTTCAATAAATGCTTGACCTTTGTGTGATACCTCATGGTCCCGGTTCTTTGTAGGAGTGGAATAAGAGGGTGGGGGTGGGGAGGACATCCACAGAGGACATCTTTGGTACCCAAACCCAGGACCCCATGGCAACCCTTGGATTTCTGCCCAGTTTGATCAAGACCCCCAGCAGGTATGGTTTCATATGAATGCTTGTCCGCAGAGACAAGGCACTTTGGCCTTTGCTCTTAGTTGTTTCTGCAAGTTTGGGGTCCTTTCTCTCCGACCATCCATCTCCCTATCCATTTCCCTATCCATCCCATTTGCTTCTGATCCCCATTAGCGGACTCCCTTTCACCTTCCCCTGGGAGCTTGTGATTCTTGGATACCACCTTTGCTTCTGCAAACAGACCTCTGATGGCAGACCAGATGCCCTTACCTTTTATTTTGATAAATATGATTATTTAACATTTGGGCCTTGGCCACCTTCGCTGATCAGGACTTCGTACCCTGAGTTCCATGGCCACTTATTTCCCTCCCGAAAGCCTGATGGTTGGAGTACATTATCAGTTGGATCACTCCATGTCTTATAAAGACTCAAGTAATAGGGGACTATGTCTCGGTCCCAGCAAACTCTTCATTGGCTATGGGTCCTGGAGATGGGATTCAGGGTCTAAAGAGGAGAGGGTCAGCAGGGGGCAGTTATATCGACCCTGCTGACCAAGGGGACACCTATTAGGTCCTGCAATGAGTTATACTGCAGACAACCACCGAAAACTCTGAGGGTGGTAAGAGGGGCTGTCCCGTTCCTCCCTCCCTTCATCTTCACTCCTGGCCAGCTTCGCACTCACCTTCCTTGTTTAATCAGGAGCCATGGTTCCAGAGCCATCAAACACTCCCATACATACACTTCCCCACTGGGATGCCTACTGAAGAACTGGAAGCCCCTTGCCTTTGACAGCTGGCACAAGATGAAGTTGCCATTCTTCTGCATGGCCCGAGTATCCCTGGGGAGATCAGGAAAAGTGGCCTGCTAATGGAAGCTTAAATTATAATATCACCCTTCAATTAGACTTATATTAAAGGAGGGAAGGAAAGTGGTCCAAAGTTCCTTATGCTCAAACCTTTAGGGACTTAAGAGATCGTCCACAGATATGTGAGGGGGTTGTGGAGATGTGTCCACTGGGACATGGCACTGATCAGGAGCCCTGTCTCCTTAAAGGAGATGATAATACGACTCCATCAGTCACTTCTCCCACAGTACCGCCTTCTATACCTTGTATAGAAGTATCTATACCTTGACCCCTGCAATCTTGCCACTGAAGGAGGTCCCCAATCCAGCTGGGGGTAGTATCATGCAATTTCAAGTACTCTTTTTCTTCGTGATCTTGCTTCTATTAAGGATAAACTAGGAAACTTTTCACAGACCCTAACCAGTTCATAGAACAGTTGGATCATTTGACTAAGTTTTAAAAATTAACCTGGAACAGTTTTTCAGTCATCCTTTCTCAGAGTTATACAGGAGATTAGAGGTGTCATTTTTGAGCCACTGCCCATGTCTGCGGGGACCAGACACATGCCCATGAACCCTCTCTCCCCTTGGGAACCACAATGGTTCCTCTTCAGGACCCAGGGTGGGAGTACCACACGGCAACAGGGCTTCTGAGCCAGGCCGTATAAGCTTATGTCTAATCGATTATATGAGAGCCATTGAAATGAAACCTGCTAGTTTTCTAGACTCAGTGAGTTAGGGGAAGAAGGAGGATGCGTTAGGAGTCTCCTGCTCCAAATGAAGCCCAAAGCACACTCGTTTCAGTAACCACTCTGCTCCCGATAGCAAGGAACCTTCCAAAGTGGACACTAGGGCTGCAGAGACCCTTCTCATCCGGTGGAGGGGGCTACAAGGTCTTTCACAATCGGGCTATCGAGGCAACTGGGAAGAACCACCAAATGGTCAAGTTGGTAGCTGTTGCACTTGTCGCCCAAGCACCAGTGGCCACGGCAGGCACCCCGGGAGGTAGCAAGGGGTGTTACAGATTCAGTAAGGAGGGGAGTTTCTAACAGGAATGCCTATTGCTGGTTGCCCACAGGGCTGGCTGACTTCAGTGGGTCAGACAACCTGTCCCAAGTGTGAGCAGACAGGCCATTGAGCACAGGACTGTCCCTCATTCCTGAGGGTACAAGAAGAAAGTCTGAAAGTCCTGGTAGTTGCTCATGCTATCTGTCACTCCACGTGAACCTCAGGTGACCACGGAAGTGGCTGGTAAGTCACGTGACTTTCTTGACATTGGAGCAACTAACTCAATCTTGAAGGCCTTTACTGAATCACCTTCCTCTTCTGCTTCCTCTTGGCTCATTGTGGGACTAGATGGCCACCCTACCCAGAGGTATAGGACACCCCCTCCACCGGGCAGCTATGAGGAGACTTTCTTACCTATCAATGTGTAGGAGTACCCACAATACCAGGTCTCCCCTTGGTAGGGGTTTTCTCAGTAGAGTTGGCCTCTAGTTACAATTCCATCCGCAATTAGATAGGTGGGTAGGTGCCCCTGGTACTTAACTGCTAGCTACTGTCCAGATACCCCCAAGTTAGAGGGCTTCTCTATGCGCTCTTTATGGCCCCGCCAGGAGGAAACGGCTCAGAGAGCTCCTGGGAAGGGCAGGGATTGCAGGATCGTGATACCACATTTTGACAAATGGCCCCCACCCTCTACCCTTCCCTGAAAGGGCATGCATACAAACAGCTGCTTTGGGGAGGAGCGCAGGAGGCCACCCGTTTAAATTTTCAGAAGACCCTAATGCTGGTTCCGTCCCCTTGTGGCCCAGATCCCCAAAATCTTTTCATACGATTTGTAAATGAAAGAGAGAAAATGGCCATTGGAGTGCTGGTGTGGGACTTCGAAAGGAAACTCAAACCTGTAGGATACTTCGCCAAGACTCCATGCACTGGCTGCTTCTTAGCCACGGCATCTTTAGGTAGCGGCGGCGGCAGCAGGACTGCCGGTAGAGGAGGCTCAGAAACTAACATTTCCTGGGCCTATAATTGTGAGAGCTTCCCCTCCCCCCACCATGGCTCTGCTTTTAACAAAGCACAGACCCACCTGGCTATCAAATAGCGGCGTTTTAAAATACCAGCTGTTACTAATAGAACACCCAGAGGCCAAGTTAGAAGTATGCAAGAAGTTGAACCCATATGTGGCAGTTACATAATCTCCTGCCAACATGAGTGAAGGGGTGGAGTCTAGCCAGTCAATCAGGTCATAGCCAATGAGGCTTCTTTTGGGGCATGGCCTTCTCCTGAGGATTCTGGGACCTCCTGTCTTCCTCCCTGGAGGTGGAACACACACTCTGCTTCACATTCCTGTTAACAAGCTACATGGAGATGCACTGGAGCTGGAGGAGTCACGTGGAGACCCACGCCAGTGCTGAGATGCTTCCACCACCACTGGATCCACAAGATGTTCCACCCACTGGCCTGTGATCTTCCTGCATTCAGCATTATTGCATGGCTGCATGAGTCTAAAGAAAAATTTATGGATTAACATTAGACATATGGGTTAATATCAGTTTTATGGACTTGATTTGAACTGGGCTGGGATGTTTCTCAATATACAATTACTCTTTTATATAAAGCTTGTTCTTATACACATGAGTGTCTATGAATCTGTTTCTCTAGTCAACCTGGACTAACACACAATTACTCTTTTGCCTACTGAAAAGGAGGACCTGGGAATTAACCTTGAACATGACTGTAGTGAAACCACAACTCAAGTCTTTTCCAGGAGCCAGGATCTCAAGGCTGCCCCTCTAGGGAGTGCAGAGGACACCTGGTACCCTGGTGATAGCAATATGGTGATTGACCCATCGGCCACCGATGTGTGGGATATTCCGTGTTCTCCATCTCACATGTAATAGGGAGGGAACTCTCCCTCCTAATACCTTGGCCCCCAAAACAGAACACATGCTTTCATGTGAACTTTAGAACTAGCTCAAGGGAAACATACTCAGTTTTTTTTTTTTACAAACACAAGTATACTTTCCTTATTTTGCACATGTGTAGAACTATGTGGAAAAAGAGAGGGCGACGCTGCACCAGGGTCCACCATTAACAAGTATGGAAAAGAAAAGTAAAGGCTATTCAAACAGTCCTGTTACATGTGGAACTGTCTGCTATATTATGTAGAGGAAACAGCCAATGGTAACAACAAGGCTGACCAAGAAGCCAAAATGGTAGCACAGACTGGACATCTCGGGCTCAGAAGCGGCCCCGGTACCGAGAGTGGATATGAGCCCCGAGGAGACCCCTCGTTCTACTCAAAAGGAAGAAAAGTGGACTCCGTTTCAAGGATAGCCTCTGAGCCCTACTGAATGGGGGGAGAAAAGAATCAGAAAATTGTCATCCTTACACCACTAGCCAGGAGTCGTCTCCAATGTCCACCAGTCTTTCCATTCTGGAGCAGACTCTTTAATCTTGGTATTGGAGACAATACCCATAATTGAAGGCAGGCAGACGAGTAACCAGAGTTTGCACCTTATGTGCCCAGACGAACCCTCAAGAGGCCTTAAATGTCCACATCTTCTGACACCAATCCAATGAAGGGAAATTTCCAGAAGACTGGCAAGTAGACCTGGCTTTAATGAACAGACGCAGAAGCTACAAGGATTTACTAGTAATAGCGGGCACCTTTTCAGGCTGGGTAGAAGCCGCCTCGGCCAGGCCTGAGAAGGCTTTAGAAGTGTGCAAGGCATTCTTGAGAGAAATCAGACCGAGGCTTGGCTCCCAGGAAGCATCCAAAGTGAGCATGGTCTGGCTTTCGCAGCTCAGGTAACAACGTCTGGCAACTGCCCCGGAACGCACCTCCACTTACACACCTCTTGGAGGTCTCGACATCTAGGAAGGTCCAAAGAGCCAAAGAAACCTGGACATGGACTTCAGCTAAGCTAAATCAGGAAACCAAAGTTTCCCGGGTACAAAACTTTCCAGTCGTACTTATGAGTAAGGGCAGAGCCTAAACAGGGAGCAGGAAATAGTCTCTGAATTTATGGATGGGCTCCCCTTTCGGGTCCAAATAATCATAACTCTCCCTGAAATGAGCGATCTTTTATGACACATCATTAACCTAGGAAAGTTCAACTAGCTTGGCTGAACGTTGGCCAGGAAATCCTCCCTCGTCCAAATTCTGAGCCTCTGGACCCAGCACCTGCACCAGGAAGTTGGGTCCTTTGAAAGGACTGGTGGGTCAGGGGTCTGGAAACTTCACTTGAGCCATTACGGACAGGTCCTTACCACGGTTAACTGTCTAGCCCTATAGCAAGAAAGCAGAAAAGGAGTTCAAAGCTGGGTTCTCCTGTCGAGCATCAAAGCTATGATCAAAATCATAACTCAGAAACTCCCGTGACTGCCAGCCCGCAGGTGAACTGACACTCCTGCTCAGGAAGAGGGATCCACCCGCAGAGACAGCTCAGCATTCCAATGTCTTCAGCTGCTAGCTGTGTCCCCTGGGCAGGATGAAGCTTTTAAGGGACACGTTGTGTAATCCTGAGAATAATCTTCACTTGCTTCCCATCGGCAGGGAGTAGTCTTTCCCTACTGCTGCCATCCGGCTACCCTATGAGTTAAGGTTTATATTCATTTGGGGTTGGAGCATATGGCTACACCTGGCCTTTCCTGGACCAGGGGGAAATTGTTGCTTTAATCTGAACTAGAGCTGTGATCTGGGGTCAAAAACTTAGTTTCTGCTGGGTGTGTCCTTTTCCTCCAAATGAAAGGCCCTCAGACACCTTGCGTTCTATGCCAGTTCCCAACTCTTCCGAAATCCGGACCCCTAGGGCAGGATCTCCATCGGCAGTAGAAGGGGTATAAGATCTCTATGTGTAACTTCCAGTCACTTCACTGTTTAATGAATCTACCAGTAGAGATACCATTAGATGCCCTCCAGGCTCCATGCAAATGGGAACAAGTCAAATAGCTTCCCATCACCCACATTTTGCTGCCACCAAGGCTCTGGAAGAAATATTTAGGAATACATCACAATTACAAACCTCACCCCTCAAAATAATTTAACGAGAGTTTTTTCCTTTAACAGTAGTGTGGAGACAGTAAAAGTATATAATTAACACGGCCGCCTTGCTGTGCTCCGACCGCTTTAACATCTCCCCGGTGATCCCTGAGCTACTACCATATGAAATCCTGATGTGCAATGAAGATGTAGCTCCTTCTAAGGATAAAAAGTGGGTGGCGTGGGGTGTCAAATACAGCCAGACACCCCGTATGCATTTGTGGAAGACTCAGGCCTGGACAAAACATTCCCAACCTCCCGGAACCTTTCTATACAACTGTTATCTTTACCAAATGCTTGCCCATCCATGTTTTATTGGCAGGAAAGTTGTTGAGCATTGCATGGGTCATGTAATTTAGGTAGTAGACCCCTTTATTCAGGACATGTGGGCAGACGAGGCGGATTGGGACTCTCACCCACACTTCCAAGGGCACTAAGGCTCATGACTTCCGGAAGTGGGCAGCCACAACTTGGGTACCACTAGGAGGAAGGACAGGGCTGTACAGAGACCCAAGTGACCCATAGAAATGGGAAGAGCAGGTTAACTCCACCATCATATGTATCTCTCCCAGTATGAATAGGCCAAGGCCTCTGGTAGTGTGTTCTCGGTTGTCTAAACCAATCGGTAGCAGGAGAACGTGCTTCCCAGGTTGGGTGACTCCCCCCCAAAAGTCCCTTCCCAAGATTGTGTTCCATTCTCTTGTTGGACACCATCTCATATTACCTCCATCAGAGGGCAATACGGGGAGCTAACGTTACAACATTAGTCTCAGTTTTCTGTCTGACTGGAGAAATAGCCTACAACACATGTTCCACATGAATACTTTTACCCTGATTGAGGCAAATGCTGTGGAAGCAGGACAAGGCTGGCGAGCCCTCCAGACACCTGCACACTCTTTGGTCCGTCAGGTACCCAGTTGCCCTAGACTTCCCATTGGCAGATCACAGTGGGTCTGTGTCTCACCAACACTCATGTTGCTTTTCCATAAACAAGTCAGAAGTGGAATTGAGAGCAGAGGACTACTCCCATGGCCCAAGTGGTTCAGAGGAGACCAGAAGTGGTTTGCTGAGGACACTGGAAAGAATATTAAAAACCTTCTCCCATCCTTCACATGGGTTCTCCCTCTTCGGAGCCCTTTTTGCAATGACTGCTCTTGGATTATTGGTTGGACCTTGACTTTGTAATCAATTAATAAAATTTGTCTCTTCGCCTGCAGGGAACAACATTCAAGTTCTTAAACATCCTGAGGGAGATATTATGATCCCTAGTAATCTCAAGTCCCCCCATGCATGCGTGTTTGGAACAACAGGAACTTAGAACCCATGTTTACTCTCCTGCATCCGGAACCCCTCACTGGCCCAGGTAAAGCAGAGGGGGAGAAGGACTTACACCTACCATGCTTCTTACTTTTGAGAAGAGGACAGTGAGTCATGCCAATGAGTTTGAGGTTTCTGTCTCCCGGGGGGTGGGAAGTTAGGGACCGAACAGGAAAGTTTCGAATCTGATGCCCTTCCACAAATAACTGTCCTTGGGGTCTAGTCGATTAGAAAAAGGAGCTGAAACCACAGAGTGGGAAATTGTGAGGTGAGAGGCTTTCCCCAATCAGGTCATGAGTAGTCGGAGTCACCAATGACCTAGAGAGAAACCCTGCTTTATTAATATACTGAAGCATACTCCTGCTAGCACCATAACAGATCTGATACTAAATAAAGACAGAAAGGGGGGGGGCGTATCTGAATTCTGAGAAATCCCCTCACATTCCCAGAAAAACATCAAATATTCCTCCCTTTAGTTAACATATATTTGTTAGAATGAATAAAACCCTTGCTTTGTCTGTCGCATTCCTCAGAGAGCTTTCCTTTCAGTGCATGCTCAGCTGAGTGAAACGCTGCACTGTGTGATCACTTATTGTTGGGTGCCAGCCTCTCATCTTCCGATTCTTCAGAGAATGTGGACTGGGAGGCCAGGATCGTCCGCAGAGGACAACAAGGCTGGAAATGCAGGGAGCCACCTGAACGTCTTGCTGAGTCATAAGCCCGAGACAAACAAGAACTCCATGATGGCAGAGGCAGGCAGGAGTGGGAAGGCAATGCTCTCGAACCCAAGGGCGGTACCGGAAATAGACACCGTGCCCTGTGATGCATCTGCGGGATGCTCTGGGTCTCTCCTGAGCCCTGCATGATTCCAAGGCAACGCTTATCAAGTTCCAGCTGCATGCTGCGCTCCTCTTCAAAGCCATGGACTGCCTTTCTGTTTTCCTTAGCAAGTCTCGTTCAGTCCTGCTTTATCACATGTTACTACCTGTCATCCTTTGGACTGCTGCCATCAACTTTCTGCCCCTGCCCCTGGTAGCGTGTAGTTATGTTAGGCTGCCAACCCCAAGGTCAGGAGTTTGAACTCACCAGCCATCCTCAGGAGAAAGATGAGGCTTTCCGTTCTGTAAACAGCCATAAGCTTGAGCACTCGCAGTGAGCAGTGCTGCCCTGCCCTATGGGAGAACAGTGATTGGAGTCCAGTCAATAGCAGTGGGTTTGATTTTGGCTTTTTATCTTGAGTAGGAAGAAATCTTATCTCATTGAGATAATGTGAAGATTGGATGCCAACAGCATTTTTTAAATGTATCTTGCATAGGTATGGTAAAGTGTGTGTGGTTTAAACAATGGTAGCTTTTATTGCCATCCAGGGAAAATTAATCCGTTGCTGTGCAGTTGACTCTAACTCATGGCAAGCCACTGTGTTTAGAGCAGAACTGCAGAGTGGAGGAGAGTTTTCAATGGCTGGCTTTCAGTAAGTTGATTGGCTCGACCTTTCTTCCATGATGATAGCCGTTGACCCGGAAGCATCAACCTTTAGCTTGTCAGCTGAATGCATTTATTCTTGATGCTGTCTGAGGACTATGGATTGAATGATGTCCTCACAATGGCAATTTAAAACTCTGACCACCAATACCGGTGAATGCAATCTTATTTGGACATAGAGTCTTTGCAGGTGTAGGGAACATGAAATCACCCGTCTCCATATGAGTGCTGTTTTTATAGAAAACGGGACGCACAGAAAGAAACAGTGAGACTATGGCCACGTGAACATCTATCTACAAGACAAGAAGGGCAAAAAGCAGCGAGGGCTGCCAGAAGCTGGCCAAGAAGAGCAAAGATCTTTCTCTAAAATGGACCGAGAAAGCACAGCCCTGCCAATGCCCTGATTCCCACCCCCGGCCTTAAGAACTGTGAGGCAGAACATTTCTGTCCTGCCGGAGGTGTAGGAAACGGATACAGCGGGCACAAATGCAGCACAGGGCAGGAGGTGAGGCAGCACAGGGGAAAGGGTGCTATTCAGAGTTAGGGGCTGGGAGGCAATCACGGGAGCTGCACCGGGGAAAGGACTTTCTAGAAGATGGGGTGGGGGGTACCGCTAGACCTTGAGCAATGAGAGTAAAGGTAGCTTTGCCCAAGGCAGAGGCTGGACTTGGCCAGGTATGGTTGGGGCTCAATGGGTTGTCAGCTGACTGAGCCCAGCTTGTATCTGGAGAAGGAGGAATAGTTAGTTGGCAAAGTCTGGCTGAGGAAGGCTTTTATCTAGAATGGTGAGCTGCTCAGCGCAGCTGAAGTGAATTTCAGCTCTGCCGCTTAGGGGAGGTCTTCCTGCCACACATGGTATCTGCTCAGCAGCGCTAAGGGGACCAGACCTGTCTGGCCAGCGACCTCAACCTTGGCCTCCCGGGTAAAAGAAGAGAATGGCATTCCCATTGTCCTCCGAGGACTCTTAGCCCGCAGCTAAGAGTGGCTGAAGCAAACCATGGGATGGCCCGGCCTTTCTGCAGGCCTGTTAAGCAATGGATGTCAAGGGGATTCACACTGTACACACCTTCAGATGCCACACTCTCACTGCCGAGGGTTCATCCTAGGGGCATGGGCAGGGAGGTGTGCAAAGCTGGGCGTTTTAAAGTCCAAGGATGGTCCCTATAGCGTTCATTACAAACATAGGAATCAGAGCTGCCCCCACTAGCCAACAACAGAGGCTTGGAGAAAACGTGGTTGCAGGTGGCACAAACGGCTTGCGCTCAGCTGCTCTCAGACAGGTTGTAGGTTGGGATGCTCCCCGTGGTGCTGAGAAAAGCCGGTGATTTGTTTCTGACCACTCGGGCCACTGAGCACCCTCTGGACCACAGCTCTACTCTGACCCACCTGGGGTTGCCTGGAATCAGACAGCCCAGTCAGCGGTTCTCACCCTGTGGGTCGCGACCCTTTCACAGGGGTCACCCGATTCATCACGGTAGCAAAATGACAGCGATGAAGTAGCAACAAACATAATTTTATGGTGGGGGCCGGCATGGTCATGAACATGAGGAAGTGTATGAAAGGGTCACGGCATGAGGAAGGTTGAGAACCACAGGCTCAGGGGGAACATAGTTGGTTTCTTATCGTAGGTTTGGTTTTGTTTTATTTGGGGCTTTTGACTTTCTGTTTATAAATGCTCACACAGGGATACCACAGAATACTACCTTCTCCTGGCCGGGCGCAGGCTTTGCAATTAGGTGAGTTATTCTAACCCTTGAGCCCCCGTGTCCTCCTCTGTAAAATGGGATGTCTCCACTCGCTCACGCTCTGAAGTGTGATGCTTGGGTGCAGGCCCTGCGGCCAGACTGTCTGAGATTTTAACTCTACTTCCACCACTTCCTCCCTGTGAGTGCAGCTGAACTAGTTAGCCTATTCAGTCTCTGAGTTTTGTAACTCGGTGGGAGCGATCCTGGTATTTAATAGTGGTGGTGTTGAGACGTAAATGGATAGGTGGAGTGTTTTGAAGAGGTCTTGGCACAAACTAAGTGCTCCATAAACGTTAGATAATATTGTGATTTGGGTTCGGTTGCTGCTGTTGTCGTGAGCTGCCCCTCCACGCACCAGCTCACGGTGATGCTGATCCCAACACGAGGAAACCCTGCCTGGTCTGGCACCGTCTCCCTGATGGGAAGCAGATTAGACCACTAGGATACATCCGGTTTTCACCGGCTCGCTTTCAGAAGCAATGGCAGGAGGCTTTTCTTCCTAGCCAATTGTCCTTTGGAAACGCTGCTCAATCCTGTTTAGTATCCTAGCAACACACAAGCCTCTACTGACAGGCGAGTGGTGGCTGTCCGTGAAGTGCATTGTCAGGGAATCGAACCTGGGCCTGCAGAATAGAAAGGGGGAGTCCTACCACCCAACCATCGGGACTCAATATTGAGGTTTTGAGGCCGTTGCCAGGTAAGGCAAGAGGCTTCTTGAGGAGCTCAAGAGAAGGGCGTGGGGCGTCGGTCAGAGGGGCTGCCGCCACTACCTTTCTGTCACATTTACTGCCGCGAGGAACCTGAGTGGTTATTGATAGGAAACATAAATCAGTGATTCATCCGTCATTTTGTTTACAGAGAAAGCGCCCTTACTTACCAGGAGGGCCCTTTGCCAAGTTAAAACAATAAATGTACTCTCACCTCTAAGAAGCTTTCTGTTCAAAGTCATTGGCATTTTCTAGTACCTTGGTCACACGTTCATTTACGAAGCCACCTTTTAAATGTCAGGCTCAACATCCGTTTCATGCCGTGAACAGGGCCCACTGTGGGGAGTGGGCCCTAGGTCACCGGACCTCTGGCCTCACGCCTGCTTCCGAACCTCAGTGGTTTGAAGACCAGGAGAGTTTTGCTATCACTGAAGACCATTTGTCCTAGTCTTTCCTTCCTTGCTTTTCACTAATTGCTCTCACCTTTCAAACTTAAATATAGTCATTAAAAGAAGAAGAAAAAGAACATGGCCGCATGGAGAGCCGATGCCAATAGGAGGTGTGTAGCCATTGCTGTTCGGTGCCCACGAGCTGGTTCTGACCAAGAGCTACCCTGTGTGCACCATAACGGAACGCTACCAGATCCCATCCAGAACCATCTTCACTTGGTTCTGAAGTTTGAGCCCATTATTGCGGCCACGGAGCTAATCCAGCTCCCTGACAGTCTTCTTCTTTTTCACTGACCCTTGACATTACTAAATATGATGACCCTCTCCAGGGACTGGTCCCTCCTGATAATATGCCCTAAACCCATGAGACAAAATTGTGCCATCTTGCCTTCTAAGCAGTATTCTGACTGTGCTGCTTGTAACAAAGAACTATGGATTTCTTTGACAGCCATGCTATATTCAACACTCATTGCCAACATCATAATTCCAAGAGGCCAATTCTTCCCTGGTCATCCTTATTCATTGTCCAGCATTCATAAGCAAGGGAGGCAGTATAAGGGGGATTCCCGCCCCACCCCCCATGAATTGAGTAGAGATTTACAACAGCACACACATTCTGTTTCATTTAATCTATTGCAAGGCGACAGTTTTTGCTTTTTAATACTTTACAGAAGTCAACAGGATAAGAGAAGTCCTGGTAGTGCTGTGGCTTAGGCATTGGGCAGCTAAACACCAGGTTAGTAGTTCAAAACCAGCAGCCATTCAATGGCAGAGAGGTGAGGTTTTCTGCTCCTGTAAAGACATATAGTCTTGGGAACTCCATAGACCACTGTGTGTTGGAATTGGACCAATGGCCATGGAGATTTTTTGTTTGTTTTTGGTTCTTGCAATAAGAGCTAGCTGTAAAAGTCAATATCATGGAAATAAGACAATATTGTTGAATTCTAAAGAATAAGGTTCCTGTTGATGACTGGGAAATGATGGATTATCTAATGAGCAGGATAAACATCGACCTACTTGTGCTTACTTACTAATCTACAGTGAAGAGTTTCACATGGATTTTTCTTACTGACTACTCCATCCCTGCCAAGCATTGTTGATTGAAAAGAGGCTTCACTTCTATAGGACAGTGTTGTGAGATTGGGAGTGAGACAGATGCCAGTCAGACCTAGAAGCAGAATCATTGATGACATGAAAAATGTGAAGTCGCTCACTACAGGTTAGTAAGTAAGCACAGGAAGCCCATGCTTACCTTCCTTATTGGGTCATCAGACATGGCCAGCCCCTTCACACAATTCACTTCTCTACTATGGAAATCTTTAGGAGAGACGGGCTCACCATCTGCTACTAGCTTATTTATTCATTCGGGGAAGATTCCTTCTTCTCTGAAAAGGAGGAACTGAATTCGAGAGACATCCTTTTCTGAGCACTTCCAGGCCCTAAAATTCTGTGCATTGGCTGGGATGGTGCAAAACTGGGCCGCACTTCATTCTGTTGCACGTGAGGTCACCATGAACCGGGACCAGCTCACAGGCTGCTAACAACACAATGATGTGAGGCTTTATCGGAAAATTCATCTGTGTCCATTCTGTGGCCAGAAATGCTTTCTCACCTGCTGATGGGGGGGTGGGTGGGTGGGAGGGGGACAGTGACCAAGGAGCAGCCATGTGTGATGGCCTATGTCTCTGGATCTAGATGAAACACAGATGTTGGATGCTTTACCCACCCACAGAGGGGTTTGTGTTTCCTGAGATGGATTTGCTGCATGTTGAACGGAGAAGATGGCTCAGCTGGCGATGAAGAAGGAAGTTGCCCAAACCCCTCTGTCAAGCTGAGCATTCAGGAAGAAACAAGCCCACGGCTGCTTTCAGCCTTGGAGACCTTCCCCTTGATCCACAGTCCCTGCACTTTCCTCCTGCAGATGTTTCCGCTCTCAGCCTGGGAGAAGCTACCTGGGCATTGCCTGGAAGATTCCTGTTTACATGCCTCCTAACTACTGCTCCTATGTCCACCAGGTCCCACCTTCACCTGTGTGTTGCTGCCACCAGCTTCCCAAGCCTGACCCTCAAGTCTCTGTACAGTTCAGCACCAACCTGCATTCCCAGCCCCACCACTGGAGTGTCTTTGCTGGGCCTATGACTTGAATTGTGTCCCGGCCCTGCCTTCCCCCTAAAAAAAGATAGCTTAAAGCCTTAATCCAGTACCTGTGAATACACCATTTATGGAAATAAAGGCCACACTGGAGTCGGGTGGGTTCTCGTGGCTTCAGAGTAGTGTCTGGTAAAAGCGGAGGTTACCAGTTACCATCTAGTCAGTTCTAATTCGTGGTGCCCCTGTGTGTCAGGGAGACCTGCTCTCTAGATGCGTTTCATTGACTAGCTTTCCAGTAGATTACTAAGTCTTTCTTCCAAAGTGCTTCTGGGTAGATTTGAACCTCCAATCTCTTGGTTAGCAGGAGAGCATGTTACCAGTTGGAACCACCCACGGACTCCATAAAAGGAGACGACAGACACAGAAGTGAAGTTACACCTAGAAGAAGACGCCCTGTGCCAAGAAGTGGCCAAGACGGCAAGAAGCTTCTGGAGCGCACAGAGGGGCACAGAGATTTGGACTTCTGGCCTCCAGGACTGTGAGACAATAATCGTCCACTTTTTAAAGCCACCTACTTTGTGGTATCTTTCTAAGAAATGAATGAATGCATGTGGCACATCACTATTGCTGTTCGGTCCCATCAAGTCAGCTCTGACCCACAGCAACCCAACGAACAGAACAAAACACTGCCCAGTCCTGTGCCCTTATGTGGGAGCCCATCAGTGCAGCCACTGTGCCAGCCCATCTTGCTAAAGCTCTTCCTCTTTCGTGCTGCCAGCTTAGCTTCCCAAGCATGATGTCTTTACCCCCAGACGGATCTCTCCTGACAACATGTACAAAGTGTGGGAAGCAAAGTCTCAGCATCCCTGCATTCTGGCTGGATCTTCCATGACAGACTTGTTGGTTCTCGTGGCGGTCCATGGTACGTTCGATATCCTCCACCAGCACCACAATTCAAACTCATTGATTCTTCTTCAGTCTTCTGTAGTCAATGTCCAACTTTCACACGCACATGAGACAAAGCCTTCAAAGTGACATCTTTGGTTTTCAACACACGAAAGAGGTCTTGTGCAGCAGATTTACCCAATGCAATACGTCTTTTGATCATTTGACTGCTGCTTCCTTGAACATTGATTGTGGAGTCAAGCAAGACACACTCCTTGGCAACTTTAACCCTTTCTCCATTTAGCATGATGCTACCTATGGGTCCAGTTGTGAGGATTTGGGTTTCATTTACATTGCTGCTCTCCTTCATCTTCATTAGCATATTCCAAGTCCTCCTCACTTGCAGCAAGTGAGATTGTGTTACCTGTGTATCTCAAGTTGTTCATAAGCCTTCCTCTAATCTTGATGCTGCACTCTTCTTCACGTAAGCCAACGCCACCGACGATTTGCTCAGCACGCAGATTGAATACGGCTGCTGAGAAGATACAACTTTGACGCGCACCTTTCCTGATTTTAAGCCATGCAGTGTTCCTTTCTTTTGTTCACACACTGCCTCTCGCTCCATGTCCAGGTTCCACGTGGGCTCCATGTAGTGTTTTGGCACTCCCGTTTGTCTCGAGGTTATCCACAGTTAATTATGATCCACACAGTCGGATACTTCAGCATAGTCAGTAAAACACAAGTCAACATCTTTCTGGTAGTCTCTGCTCTCAGCCAAGATCCATCAGCAGTGATGTTCCTTGTTCCACATCCTCTTCTGAATCTGGCTGACCCTTTGGCAGCTCCCTGTCAGTGTGTTGCTGTAACTGTTGTTTGATGATCTTCCCCCAAATCTTACTTGTATGTGATGTTAATGATAGTACATAGCAGAGATTAAGAAATGCTTTTGAATTAAATACAAGGTGCTATGTTGGGTCACTTCTACTGTTAATAAAAAGAAAGCAAAAGTTAAAAAACAAAACTATCGCCATTGAGTCATTCCAACTTACGGAGACCTTATGTGCTACAGAGAACTCTTTGTGGAAGCAGACCACCAGGGCTTTCTCCCACAGCACATTGATCTGATCACCAGAGAGCAAGCGAGATGGGGGTGGGCTTTGTAGAGCTGTTTATCTCTTTGCCCTCCAATCAAACCATGACCTGATTGATCTCACATGTTCCTACTGGCCAGGTTGGCACAATGAATCTTACTATCAGTGACCATTGTCTAGAGTTCCCCATGACTTTTCTGGTGTTAGTCCTGGTGGTTGTCTTCATCCTGCGAAATCCTTCAGTCCTAGACAAACTGGGATAGCTTCTCTCTCCATACGTAGAGGCTCCATACACCACACTTCCAGTCCAGTGGGGCCTACATTGCCTCACAAAGAAAAGTGGCGTTACCAACCACGGCCAGTGCAAGAAGGAGGAGGCAGCATCTAACCTGGGCACTGCAGTTGTCGTCAGCCACCGCTACTTAGTTTCAACTCACGGGGGCACTTGCACAACAGAACAAAATGCAGGCCCCCTTCTGTGTCCGTTTCTCCATCCTGAGTGTGCTGGAATCCATTGTCGCAGCCACTGTGTATTGGGAGTGTGAGAGCCTCCCCACCCAGGGCTCCCACCACCTAGAACTCTATCAGGCCATGCTTTGTTGAGATCTATAGGGTTTTCATTGGCTAGTTTTCATAAGTCCAGAGTTGGCTTTCCTCCCAAGTCTGTCTAAATCTAGAAGCTCTGCTGAAACCTATCCACTCTGGCTGCTCTGGCTGCTATTTAAAATGTCCATGGTGTCGCTTCCAGCAACAGATGGAAGGTGGGGAAGGGAAAGGTGCAGTCGTTACCCTGGATAAACTCTGGTTGTGACTAGATACTTGTGGGACACACAGCTCATTTACTACAAAGTCGATGCGATGAATCAGAAATCTACACCTCCTCATCACTGTTTTCATTGCATGGTTCCCATTTTAATTGGGGCTTCAAGTATCAGAAACCCACTCTGGTGAATTAAGTATATGCATATTGAAAGGGCATGCAATGGAACAGCTGAAAAATCATGCCTTGGAAGGCAGAGAAACAAAGGCCACTAGGGTGGTGAGATAGTCAAAAATAATGCGAGAACAAACGAACATGCTTTTTTTCTCCATTTCCGTTAGAGAAATTGACGCTAGCCATTCTTTGCCCTTGGATCCCTATGCCCAATATTCTAATTCCAGGAAGAGAGACTGCTGTCCAAGCTTGGGTTTCATGCCAGTCCCTTAGCCAGGCTACAGGGCACCATGATTAGAAATTCCAACCAACCTATGCGCTGTGGGGCATGGGGGCAGGCGGTTGCTGATGGGAACTGAGTCTTTGGGGAACTGCGAAGTTAAAGGTCTCAGCTGCCTGCTGCTTTCTCTCTGAGAACATCCCACACATGGCCTTTTCCAAGGCCCTCTATACCCTGGGTATATTCTCAGTTGCCACGGACAGCCCTATGCAGAGAGCTGCCTTTCTGGGCACAGGTGTCTTACCCTGACACCTTGACGTTTATCATCTTAGATCATGGGCTATGTTCCTTGGCACAGAGAAGACTGTGTGGCTGAGTACTTTGCTGGGCAATTTTTAAAAGCACTTGGCCCGGCGGATCCTGCCATCCTCCTGCCCAGTGCTCTTCAGCCAAACCACTTCAAGCAAATTCTTACCCCAGGACCTTTGCACTTGCTATAGCTTCCACTCATGTTGATCTTCCCTCCACTTGATGGCTCTCAACCCAGGGTGATTTTGCCCACTCCTCCAAAAGCCACACCAGCCCATTGCTATCACATCGATTCTGAATCATAGAGACCTTATAGTACACAGCGGAACTGCTCCATAGGGTTTCCGAGGCTACACATCTTTACAGAAGCAGACTCTCTCAGCTTTCTCCCATGATGCAGTTGGTGGGCTTGAGCCTCCAACCCTGTGGTCAGTAGTCCAACGTTTAATCCACTGAATCTTTAGGGTCAGTAATAATCATTCCTTCTTCCCAGGGATGTCACAGGGATTGAAGAAATGAACACGAACGCACAAGACACTTAGGAAAATGTAGACTTCAGAAAAAACTTAGTAGGTGTCCAGTGCCATCAGCAGCAGCACCATGGCTTCTCGGGTGGGCAGTAAAAATGTCAGAAAGGGCTCCAAGTTTCCTCCCAGAAGATTAATGAATTAATGCAGCTTTCAAGGCCAAAGCTGTCTCTGTTTCATTTTTCTAGCTCCTAGGCACCCGTGGACTAAACCGGATGAAGCCCTTGTCCGTCCCTTGTCTTGGGAAACAGGCAAGCAGAGAGCACACATCTAACAGGGCAGATGGCATTGCCCTTGAGTTGGGAAACCAGAGGAGGAGACGTTAGCGTTCCATCGTAAAAGACATGGACCCGTAGGGGAGGCAGAGTGGAGGCGTCAGAGAGAGTGGGGAGAGCCCTGTGGGTCTCAAGGCTATAACGCTGTACCTGAGTCGAAAGCCTCATCTTTCACGTAGAGCGTGAGTGATGGGTTCAAGCTGCTCACTTTGTGGTTAGCAGCCCCACTGCAACTATCCACACCACTGGGCTTTCTGGGTGAAGCCCGAGAATGATCAAAGGTTTTGGAGCTCAAGTCCAAAGCTTTGAATCATCTGCAAAGCCCAGAGAGGGCAAGAGAACTCCGAGAAGCAGCACAGCTGCCTTCCCACGCCTCACACAGTGTGACTTTCACTATTGCAGGCCAAGGTCAGTGAGAGACAGGTCCCAGGGCATCCCGCCTGCGGCACCTCTGCTCTCCCCTCTGAGTGGTGCAGTTTCACTCAGCTGCTGGTGGAAAGGTTGGTAGTTCCAGTCCATCTGGAGGCAGCAGGAAAGAAAAGTCTAGCAATCTCTCTCATGAAGTTTGTGGTTGTTGGTTGCCAAGGATTCAACTCCAACTCACAGCCGCCCGCTGGGTGCGGAGTAGAATCCCTCCCCAGGGCTTTCCAGGCTCTGACCTTTTGGAAGCAAATCACCATGGAGATTAGCGCCAACCCGTGCACCCATATACAAATGCAGCGCCTAAGAGCTGTGTACGTGGCCCGTCAACGCATGGGGCCTTTGACGACCCTGTGCATGTCAGGGTAGAACTGTGGGCCACAGGCTTTTCCATGGCCGAGTCTTTGGAAGTAGATTATCAGGCCTTTCTTCCGAGGCACTTTGGGTGGACTCGAACGCTCAACCTCTGGAGAGCATCTGAGCGTGTTCATCCTTTGCAACACCAGTGAGGGGCTCAAGAAGGGCGGTGGGCGTTGTCAGATCCTATGGCAGCAGTTCTCAACCTGTGGGTCGCCAGCCCTTTGGAGGTCAAACAACCCTTTCACAGTGGTCACCCGATTTATAATGGTAACAAAATGACAGTTTTGAAGTAGCAACAAAAACAATCTTATGGTTGGGGGGTCACCACCACACGAGGAGCAGTATGAAAGGGTTGTGACATTAGGAAGGTTGAGAACGACTGCCCTGCGGGAACACCCATTTCTCAGGCAGCACCAGGAGGCCCCAGAGAACACTGCCAGCAAGGCACGGGGTTTAGTCACTGAGACCTTAATCTGAAACGGAGAGAGCAGCAGTCATGGATAAAGATACACTGCCTCCTCATGATAAGACCTGAGTGTTCCCACCTTCCCCTTCAGCAGGGAGCCTTCTTCCCTAGCTGCACTGTGGGAAATTTGCACTTAAATGGCCTTTTTATTATTATTATTATTCCAGAAGTCTCTAAGGTCAGCTGGAGTTTCCAGTTTCCTTAGAGTCTAGAATCCTAATTTCTCACTTGAGGATCCTGCATGTCCTCCTTCCTCTCAGCGAAGGTGGGGAAGACCTGGTCACAGATTCTCACTCTGGAATCCTTGTCCCCTGAGAAAATCACCCATGTCCCATATAAGGAGAGAAGGGGGCAGGGAGGGGCAGTGGGATTCTGGACCATGCAGTTCTAGGAAGGAGACCCCCGGTGGGTCAGCTTTAGGGTCTAGGACTCATTGTGCTATGTTTCATAACAACCCTCAGCATGGCATCTACTCCTCATTTGTGGTTTGTCACTGTGTGCTGGCTTCCTAGCTGCTGTGATGCTGGAAGCTATGCTATTGGGTATTTCAAATACCAACAGGGCCAGCCATGATAGACAGTATGCAGTGGAGCTTCAGATGAAGACAGAGTAGGAAGAAAGGCCTGGTAATCACATCCTGAAAATTAGCCAAGAAAACCCTTACAGATCACAACATCCAATGGTCCCATTTGATTGCTTTGACATGACCACCCTCTGGAAGAGGACAGCGTGTTGCATGTAGTTGAGGGCCGCCGTGGACACTTAAGATTGTCGTTGAGATGGGCTCGCACAAAAGCCAGCACCATGCCAGTGAGCACCTGGGAGATGCAGGGTTAGGCAACGCTTCTTGTTGTTGTACACAAGGTTTTCAGGAGTGTGTGCCCACTCAACCACCCCACACAACAAGCAGCACCCTGCTGGGTGCTCAGCATGCACAGCTGAATCAGAAACACCTGCTTCCCCAAGAGCTTGCTGCCAAGGGAACAAGGAATAAAAGCAAAGTATCTCTGGAGTACAGCCAAAGTCTTGCTGAAATAAAAGGCAGAGTCTATAGCAGCCAGACTCGTTGGGGGCTGTTGAGTTAGCATCCCCATGCAACAGGGCATCTGCACAGGATTTGCTGGCCTCTGGTCTTTGCGGAGCAATAGGTCTCTCCCCTGCGGGTCATGAACAGGTGTGGAGGTCTCTGTCTAGAATTCTCAGGTGATCTGGCAGTACATAGGTGTGCTGTGGGCAGGAAAAGACCCGAACAAACTACCATGATTGCCATGCATAGGTGCCCGGGCTTTGTCCTGAGGGTACTGGGGAGTCATAGAAACATGCGTTAGGGAGGATTGAAAGGGCGCAATAGCTCTAATGTGGGAAATTACCTGGACAGGGAGAGGCTAGAGACAAGGAGGTAGTAGAGAGGTGAATAAGTATGGTGAGAAGAGACAAGCCTGACACACACCTTTCCTGATGTAAGCCATTCTCTTGTTCTGTTTGCACAACTACCTCTTGGTCCGTGTGCAAGTTCCACGTGCACACATGTGGTGTTCTGGAATTCCCGTTCTTCTCAAGGCTACCTATAGTTTTCATGACCCACATAGTCAAATGCCTTGGCATAAGCAATAAAACCCAAGTGAACATCTTTCTGGTATTCTATGCTTTCCGCCAAGATCCACATGACATCCATCAACAATGATATACCTTGTTCTACATGCTCTTCTGAATCTGGCCTGAACCTCAGGTAGCTGCTTTTCAAAGTACTGCTGCAACCATTGTTGGCTAGTCTTCAGCAAAATTTTATTTGCATGTAATATATATGTATATAAATAATTTATTGGGGGCTCTTAGAGCTCTTATCTCCATCCATCTATCCATCCATCCATCCATCCATCCATCCATCCATCCATCCATCCATCCATCCATCCATTGTGTCAAGTACCTTTGTACATCTGTTGCCATCATTTTCTTTTTTTTAAAATCATTTTATTGGGAGCTCGTACAACTCTTATCGCAATCCATACATACATCAATTGTATAGAGCACATTTGTACATTTGTTACCCTCGTTATTCTCAAAACATTTGCTTTCCACGTATGCCCCTAGCATCTGCTCCTTATTTTTTCCTTTTCCCTACCCACTCCCACCTCCCTCATGAATCCTTGATAATTTATAAATTCTTTTGTCATATTTTACACTGTCTGACATCTCCCTTCACCCACTTTTCTGTTGTCCGTTCCCCAGAGAGGAGATTATATGAAGATTCTTGTAACCCGTTCCCCCTCTCTACCCCACCCTCCCTCCACTCTCCCGGTATTGCCACTCTAAGCACTGTCATGAAGGGATCATCTGTCCTGGATTCCCTGTGTTTCCAGTTCCTATCTGTACCAGTGTACATCCTCTGGTCCAGCCAGATTTGTAAGGTAGAATTGGGATCATGATAGTGGGTGGGGAGGAAGGATTTAGGAACTAGAGGAAAGTTGTATGTTTCATCGTTGCTACCCTGCACCCTGACTGACTGGTCTCCTCCTACGACCCTTCCGTAAAGGGACGTCCAATTACCTACAGATGGGCTTTGGGTCGCCACCCCTCATCCCCCCTCATTGACAATTATATGATTTTTTGTTTTTTGATGCCTAATACCTCATCCCTTCGGCACCTCGTGATCACACAGGCTGGTGTGTTTTTTTTCATGTGGGCTTTGTTGCTTCTGAGCTAGATGGCTGCTTGTTTACCTGTGTCACGCACCTTTGTACACGCACCTTTGTACAAATGTTGCCATCATCATTTTCAAAACAGTTTCTTTCTACTTGAGCCCTTAGTATTAGCTCATTTCCCCCTCCCCCACTCTCCCTCCCTCATAAACCCTTGATCATTTACACCGACTGATGTATCCCTTCATCCACTTTTCTGTTGTCCGTCTGTCCCCCTGGGAGGGGGTTATATGTTGATCATTGTGATCAGTTCCCCCTGATCTATATCTACCTTTCCCTTACCCTCCTGGTATCACTGCTCTCATTATTGGCCCTGTGGGTTTTATCTGTGCTGCATCCCCTGTGTTTCCAGCTCTTATCTGTACTCATGTACATGTTCTGCTCTAACCAGATTTGTAAGGTAGAATTGGGATCATGATAGTGGGAGGTGGCGGGGAGGGTGAGGAGGAAGGGAGCATTAAAGAACTAGAGAAAAGTTGTATGTTTCATTGGTGCTGTACTGCACCCTGACTGGCTCATCTCTTCCTTGTGACCTTTCTGTAAGGGGATGTCCAATTGTCTACAGATAGGCTTTGGGTCTCCACTCCACACTAACCCTCATTCCCATTGATATGATTTTTTGTTCAGGGTCTTGGATGCCTGCTACCTGATCCCATTGACACCTCGTGATCACACAGACTGATGTGCTTCCATGTGGACTTTGTTGCTTCTCTGCTAGATGGCCACTTGTTTATCTTCAAGCCTTTAAGATCCCAGACGCTACATCTTTTGATAGCCGGACACCATCAGCTTTCTTCACCACATTTACTTCTTGCATAGGAGAATAATGATAGTTTGAGCATTCTGCTGGGTCACCTTTCTTTGGAAGGACACAAATATGTCTCTCAGTCAGTTGGCCAAGTGGCTGTCTTCCAAATTCCCTGGGAGAGACAAACGAGTGCTTCCAGTGCTTCATAGCTTGTTGAAACCTTTCGGTCAGTTCTCTCTCCATCAATTCTTGGAGCCTTGTTTTTGGTTATTGCTTTCAGTGCAGATTGGATTTCTTCTTTTAGCACCATTGGTTCCTTAACATATGCCAGTTCTTGAAATGGTGGAATGTCGACCAGTTCTTTTTGGTGCAGTGATTTTTCCATCTTCTTTTGATGCTTTCTGTATCGTTCAATACTGTAACCATGGAAACTCAGCACACCGCTGCTACCAAGTCAGTTCTGATTGAGTCAACAGTGGAGCTTTTGCCCAGAGAATCTTTCAATACTGAAGGCTTGATTTTTTTTCTTTAGTTTTTTTTCAGTTTCAGATATGCTATGTTCTTCCTTTTTGGTTTTCTAACTCTGAGTCTTTGTACATTTCATTATAATATTTTTTCTCTGTCTTTTAAAGCTACTCTTTGAAATTTCCTATTAGGTTCTTTGACTTCATTTTTTCCCATTTGCCTTAGCTACTCTACAATGAAGAGCAAGTTTTGGGGACTCCTCTGACATCTACTTTGATCTTATGTGTCATCTTGTCTTTCTTATGACCTTTTTCTTGCTTCATGAAAGATGTTCTCCTCCAGAGTCACATTTTGGGTGCCTTCCAACATGAGGGGTCCAGCCTGGGATGCTGTCTTTGACGATGTCTCTTCCATCCATTCGATCTTCAGTATCTGAGAATGTTTCAATGCTGCATGTAAGGTTTGTAATGGCTACTTCCTCCTAACGGGCAGCAGATGCCTTCTTCATAATCTGTCCTTAGTCTGGAAACTCCACTAAAACCTGCTCACTTGGAGTGCCCCTCCTGGCACCTGAAATACCAGTGACATAGCTTCCAGCATCACCGCAACCTACAAGCCACCGCCGTACAGCAAAGTGACAGGCAAGTAGTAGAACTTCCCTCAGAAGACCCTTTCCTTGTGAGCATTGCCTGTGAGCTCAGTGTGCCCATCACAGGAATGATAGAAGTAGAGTGCCATGGGAGGAGCGGTTGATGACAGAATGGGTAAGGAGGAATGAACCATGGCAAAGCCAGACGAGGTCCTAGCACTGAGTACTGTGGTAATACAAACACTGTTTTAACAATCGGATGTTCGTTTCCTCACAGTTCTGGAAGCTGCTAGTCTAGGTGTTGGCTGTGTGGGTTCGTTCCTTCCTGGTAGGTTGTCCTGGGCGTGCATCCCTTGGCTCCTTGGATGGTAGAAATCCTCACTTAGTGTCTGTCTTCCCCAGCCTGTGCTTGTCCCTGTGTCTCTTCTGCCCTTTTGGGTAACTCAGAATCCGTTATGCTCAGGACGTAGTCTACGCTGATGTGGCTCCACTAGCGTAACACAGTAATCCCTCTTTCCATTCAGGCTACATCCAGCAATACAGGGGTTAAACTTCGAACACATAATTTTGGAAGACACAGTTCCACCTGTAACACCTACCAAGCACTCCTGTGGCTGCAGCCTCCCAGGTCCCCATCAGGGAGGGAGCTAGGCCTTTGATGTGATGTCACAGTGGGTCAGGCAAGGTGCCCTGAGAATGCAGGCTGGGAACAACTTTCTGAGCCCAGGGAGAGGTGTCTGGAGCTGGACCCAAGATGGTCCAGGCAGTTGGAGCAGTGGCAAGGGAGATCCCAGGCAGAGGGACAGCATCTCAGCGGTGGAGGTTAGGCCATGCTGCAGTGTCGAGAACACACAGAAAGGATTTGGGTAGAAATTCTGGAGACAGCCACTCCAAGCATTGTGTGTGGACCACTCTGGGCTGGAGACTGCCTCCTTCTCAGCCCAGCTCTGCAAGTAGAACAGCCTTAGAGTTCTAGATGAAAACGCAGAGCCCTTGCCAAGCATGTGGGAATGCCAAGAACACTGTGCTGAGGCTGCATCTTGAAACAGTAGAGCAAATATCAATAAATCACTTCTATTACACCACCCGCTTCACCTGGCACTGTAGCAGCATCATCTTAGCATTTGAAGATGGGTAGATATGAATATCGCCACCCCCTCCCCGTGGAACTATTAAGAAATATTAACAGCTCCCATTGTGGGAGCCCTCACAACGGGTCGGCCATGAGCTAAGTGCGTATGGATCAGACCTTCTCTACGAGAAGGGGAGGCAGAGACACCGAAAAGGGCAAAGGCTTCCTCAAGGTTACACAGTTCGAAGACTGCGGAGCTGGGACTCAAACCTATGGCTTCCCAACTTCTGAACTGAAAGTCCTCCCCGGCCTCCCTGCTATGACCTTGTAAGTCTTTCAGGGTTGTGTGGGCTTCCGAGGACATTTTCAAGGAGGCCTGGTGGTGCAGAGGGTTATGTGTCAGGCTGATAACCACAAAGTCAGCAGTTTGAGTCTCCCAGCTGCTCCCTGGGGGAAAGGTGGTGTTTTCTGCTCCCATGAAGATGTCAGCCTTGGAAACCCACATGGGCCGTTCTACCCTGTCCTGCAAGGTCGCACTGAGTCAGATCAACTAGATGACCCTGAGTGTGAAGGACATTTTCATCTATCCCTCCAAAGAATGTTCTGACTCGAGCAGATAAGAAACCTTGGCTCCGGGAAGTAAAGTGTTCTCCCCAAGGTCACACAGCGACTAAAGGGGCAGACTGGACACTGGAGCTGCGGTCTCACCATTCCCAGGCCAAAGCCCCATTGCCTTGAGCACAGCCCCCAAGTTCACTACAAAGACAGACAGCCAACATGCCAACCCTGGCACAACTCTTAGCAAAAAGAAACACAAAGCTCATGTGCTCTTAATCTCTGTGTTGGCAGATACTTATCAATCAAAAGACAAATACCTAGAGGAGCAGACCGTGTCGCCCGCAGCCAAAGTGACGTCATAAGGAGCAGGTGTGCCAAGTCCATTTAATGTTCTCTGAACGAAGGGCAGGCTGGACGATTAGGCGGAAGCCATTGACACATCAGTTTTCCTGACTCTGAAGTACAGGTGAATTCAGCTCCATGCAAAGAGTTGGTGGTTCAGGCAGGGGACAAGTCACACCACACATACCTGTAGAACTACACAGGCATGTTACCTCAATAACACAGGTACATGGACACACACACACGGGCACAAAACAGACAAGGCTACAGAAAGACCTATACCCAAACCACACGCACACCAACATACACACTCATTGCTTGCGAGTGGACTCAGATTCCCAGCAATCTCAAGGGTGGCCACAGCTGTAAATGTTTATGGAAGCACATGGCCAGTCTCCTCCCTGCAAGGAACGGTGCGGGAGTTCAAACCACTGACCTTCCGGTTAGTATCTAAGCCTTAACCACGGCACTACCAAGGCTCCTTAGACACACACACAAATAAGAAGGCGCTTCAAGATGTAGGTAGGAAAATTGCATTAACTTTTAACTCCATTCTCCCCAAAAGTTTGTAAAGCCTCTTCTATAATCCACTGACACACGTACAGTCATTTGCAGGGAAACACACACCCACATGAGCACACACACATTGTTGGGCCTTCCAGTGACTCACAGTCACCCTCCGTGGAACAGAACCAAACACTGTCTTTGCTCAGAATCCTTCTTCTGTTGGAGCCACTGTGTCGTTCCATTTTGTCACTGCCTGTCTACTTTAGCAAGCATGGCGGCTTCTCCGGGCTTTCCTGACCACATGTCCAAAGTCCATGAGTTCAAATCTTGCCATCCTTGCTTCTAAGGAGCATTCTGGTTGTACTTCTTCCAAGACGGATTTGCTGGTTCTTTTAGCTCTCCATAGTACTTATTTCCCCCTTTGTAAAGCAGTTTTATTGGCATATACTTCACATACCATATGATTCAATCATCTAATCATATTAAGAAGATTTGTGCAATCGTCTCCTCAATTTCAGAACATTTTATTCTCATATTCCTTGCTGTTGGCTTATCTTTCCTCCCCGCTCTCCCCTGTCATGACCCCGTCTCTATAGAGCTATCGATCCTGGATTCCATTTACAGAATATCATGCAAGACACAAACAGGACGCAAGCAAAGAAAAAACCAACAACGCAAAACAAATCAGAAAAACCTCAACCAAAAGAGAAAGCAGAAAATATAAAAAATGGAAACCATTTTTTAATGGGTCAAAAGGGAGATCCAATGATAAGGTGTTATTTTTAACCTAAATGCATCTGCCCAGCTCGACTTTCCCTTGCTGTCTGTCTGATAGCAAGGTTATTCATAGTCATGAATATGGATTATGATCGGGGAGATTCCCTGAAGGCTTCATCCATGTGGGGACCTTGCAAATGAGTCTGGGGCTCTACTGCCTTAGCCTGCTGCAAACTGCAGTTCACAATTAAAGCTCTGATACCTCCCTCCTTTAGATGTGGAGTATATCGTTTATAATTCTTGGATCACAAAGGCCCATATGTTTCTCCCATGTGAACTTAGTTGATGCCTCACTTAGATGATGGCTTATTTGAAGACAAACCTCTAAGACCCCAGATGTGTTTTCTGATAGCCAACCCTCATCTGGTTTCGTCACCACATTTTGCAATAGCACCCAAATCTTCAGCGATCTCCTGAGGGCAAGCATTAAATATGGCAATGTCATAAGAACAAATTGTTCATAGATTGGGGCTAGAATAAGTGGGAGCCCCAAATCTAATCATATATGCATGGTTTACATTTACATACAGCTCTGGTTCACTTTAGAAACTTCATTATCATCATTTTATGGGAGAGAACATTATCAATCATCCCCCTGGGGCATAAGGTTATTCTATTGATAGTATCATTTATTTGGCCAACAGTATAGAATTTCAAACACTGTTGAGATAAGAAAATTAAACAAATAGATGTTGGCTCCAGACTGTAAGATGGTACTTTAATATTCTTCACCAGTACCTTTAATTCAAGAGCATTGAATTTTCCTTATTTAATGTCCAACTTTCACACGCATATGAGGCAACTGAAAATACCATAGTTTGGGTCAGTTGCACCTTGGTCCTTAAAGACACCTCCCTGCTTTTCAACATTTTCAAATGGTCTTCTGCAGATTTGCTCAATGCAACGCGTCCTTTGATATCTTGACTTCTGTGCTCATGACCACTGGCTATGCATGTAAGTAAGACCAAATTCTCAACAACTTCAATCTGTTCTCCATTGATCATGATGTTACCTGTGGGTCCAGTGGTGAGGATTTGGATTTGCTTTACAGTGAGTAGTAAGTCATACTGAAGGCCACAATCCTTGATCTTCATCACACACACATAGCCACGCAAAAAGATCCACAAATAAAAAGACATACATTAAAAAAAACGAAAACAACCTTATACCATCTAGTTGATTCTGACTCATAGTAACAGAACTGAGTAGAACTTCCCCTTGGGGATTCCAAGGCTATAAAACTTTACTAGAGCAGAAAGCCTCGTCTTTATTTCTCAGAGTGACTGGTGGATTGGACCCGCTGACCTTGTAGTTAGCAGCCCAACTTGTAATCCACTATGCCACCAGGGCTCCTAGGTAGACAAATAGACCCACTCAAATACAAACCCCCTTCCCCCACATGAGATATACAGTCATTTACAGACACAGACACATGGACCCACAGAGATATATTTAAATTTAGATACAAAGATACAGAGACACAAAATACACATACCTAGGCACTTGTGGCAGTTACATAATCTGTCAATTTGAGCGAAGGGGTGGAGTCTAGCTTGTCAATCAGGTCATAGCCAATGATGCCTCTGTGTGGGCATGGCTTTCTCCTGAGGATTCAGGGAACTCCTGTCTTCCTCTCTGGAGGCAAGACACACACTCACTCAGCTTCACCTTCCCGTGGACAAGCCAGATGGAGCCACACTGAAGGCAGCCAGAGCCCTGGAGATCCTTCTACCACCACTGGATCCATAAGACTTTCCACTGACTGACCTGCAATCTTCCTGCATTTGGCATCATTGCCTGTGGTGCATGAATCTGAAGAGGAATTTATGGACTAGTATCAGACTTAGGGACTTAATCTGGACTGGGCTGGGATGTTTTCTCAATATGCACTTGCTCTTTGATCTAAAGCTCTCTTTTACACACGAGTGTCTTTAGTCAACCCAGACAAACACAGCACCCATACACAAAAACAAACCACTGTCCTTGAGTCGATTCTGAGTCATTGTTATCCCGCAGCACAGATTAGAGCTGCTTCGTGTGGCTTCCAAGGCTGCACATCTTGACAAAAGCAGACACTTCATCTTATTCCAGTGAAGCAGTGAGTGGGAGGGTTCCCATGCCAGCCTTTTGGTTAGCAACCAAATGCTTAATCCACCACACCATCTAGAGAGTCTGTGAGTCAGAACTGTCTTGATGGCGGTGAGCTTGGTGTGTGTGTGCACAAATATACCGATAACCTCTCAACTCAGAAGCACATGCACAGACATACACCTTCTTGTGCAGACATGCAAGCACACAAACACAGATGCATACACACAAACATCCGTGCAAGCACAAAGACACACCTACTGCTCACTGCTGCAACTCTCCTTCAAATCATCTTCTCTGTGTCACGCCCCTCCCCCTGCCCCAGTAGTATTGATCTCAAATTGGAGACAGGGAAAAATGCAAAAGTCTGGGCATCTCTGAGGTTTCCTTGATCTGCTCTAGCCTGATGTCTTCATCCAGAGGCTTGAAAAATGAGGGGGCTTCCAAAGGTTCGTGGTGTTCTAGAGTACAAGAGACCCCCAAACTCAAACATAATTTAAGGAGTACATTTATTAAATCTTAAACAAGACAAAGACAAGGCAAAGACACATCATCCAGATAAGGGAGGCCATTAGCATGAATCCCTAGTGCTGTCCAAGCATTCATAGCCTACTTCATCAAGGTATGGAGCACAAAAGAAACTGCCCCAAATCCATATAGAGGCAGCAGACCAATACATCACAAGTACAGGCGGACAGCAGAAGCAGGACAGGAACTAGAAGGCCAATTAAGCTGCTTTGCATAACAAAGGCGTAGGGGAGCGACGGTGGCACGCACGGAAGCGCCCCCAGAGCCTGAAAGGTTTCCTGGGCTTATGTCACCTGAGCACCCCTGACCGCTCCAAGCCGCCCGCCTGTCCCCACCCGCGCCGCCTGCCCCCAGGCTTCCCCGTAGAAGACGGTTTTGCAAAGAATCTATCCGTGCCTCTGCCCAGGGCTGACAAGATGAAAACAACCCAGGAGCACGCAGACCATATCCTTCTGCACAATAGAAAACAAAAAATGTCCAAAGATAGTGGCCACCTGGAAGGCAGGGGACCTAGGCATGCTGCGGTGACTCATTCAATGACGCAGAGCCGCCGGGAGGGGAGGCGACCGCTCCTGCTAGCGGCTCGGAGATGACTCACGCGCTGCCAGGCTCACGAGCCTTGGAAGAGAGGCATCCGAGGGCTAGGGAGTCTATTTCTGACAGCGTGATCCCACGGCGACACGGGTGGCTTTGAGAACTCTAATTTGTATCACTATAGCTTCACTGAATAGGCTTCCATGAACATGACTTTGGATTTTGTTTGTTTAAGGTTATGGCTAAGCAGCCTATGTTTTTCCCTATTCCCCAAGGAACACTGGTGGAGCAGCAGGTTAAATCGTTGGGCTGGTAACCACAAAGTTGGTGGTTCAAACCCACCAGCCACCCAGCGCTCAGTTGAAAGGGAGTTTGTCTGCTCTTGTACAACTCTGCAGTCTCAGAAGTCCTTCTGCCCTGTCCCATAGGATCACCAGGAGTCCTCAACAGCGGGTTGGGTTGGATTTGGGTTTGCCACCTCAAGTCTGGAGAACTTGGCGTCTGGAGAACTGCTGTTCTTCCATGAGCAGCTCATTCCTTTGCCCTGAACTTGTCCCTCTCCTGGGATTGTTCTTTAAAATGGCCACCTCGCCTTGTACAGAGGTGAGCTGGGGAGGGGGTAGCCTTGTGAAGGAGGAGGGGCTTTGTACAGAAGTCACCTTCATGAGCACAAATGATCCCTGGTGGTCTCCATTTCAGAGATGCTGAATGGGACATTCAGAGAGGAAGAGTGGCCCTCTCCACACCGCAAGGAAATGACAGGATTTACATGCAGGTCTGTTTGTTCCCAAAGGCTATGGTCTCCCTACTCTATACCTATTTCATCCCTACGTGTTTCAGGAGGCTAGAAATAGCCTGCCAGACATACCATACTCTGTCTGAAGTGGGATTTTTGGTCGGCACCAATGCACGGGTCAAAACCAGTTCACTCATTGAACAGAGAGAGTGTCCCTTCTCCCAGAGCATTGGCCTGTCTTACTGAAATGCTGATGGTCAGGCGGCAGCTCCCATCTCGTCGGCAGGAGGGATGCGCGTGCAGACCCGTGGCCTCACCTCAGGATGGTGGAGTGGAAAGAAAGAATGCATCGGGTTCTCATCTGAGGGCTGGGTCCCTGACAGCAGTCCCACAACAGATTCTGTGCGTCTATTAGGTGGCTGTCGGGTGTGTGGGTTTGTCTGTTTGCCACTGAACACTGGTTGACTGCACTGCCAGCAGCAAAAAATGCTGGCATCCATTCTGAGGCGCTCTTTCGCAGACCTCAGGGAGCCTTCCTGTTCCACACCCTGCCACCAGGCTCAGGACCAAGAGGCTGCAACCGCACTTCGCACTAACTGACGTCTGCCCGCAGACCTGTTTCTCCTGGGGCTTCCATCTTCTGACTCTGTGAAGGGTACCAGAAGTGCAGCCTGCCTCAGTCTTGCACCCCTGTCCCCCTCTCCCACACGCCAAGTGCTGTGGGTCCTGCCTCTAATCCCTGTGGACTTTGTCCCCTGCATTCCCTGTGCCCTCCCCAGCCCAGGTCCTGTCTGTCTTTACAGGATGGCTGTACCTATCACCCTCCCCCCTGCCCCCTAGGTACATTGTCCCCAGCTCATCCTCCACTCTGGCCCAGAGAACACTCTGGAACATAATGCTGGCCACGTCTTGGCCGGCTTAAAATCCTCCCATGGGTCTACATTTCCTGCAGATAAAATCCAAATTCTTTGGCCTCTCCTTGAAGACCTTTGGTTACCTGATCCCTCCCTATTTCCCCAGGCCTTATCTCTAGCTCCTCCCTGAGATGCAACCTCATTCATTCCCTTCAAAGGGACCCATTGGCAGGAACTCAAAATCCCTGCCTTTGTTCAGGCTGCTCCCTCTGCTGAACTGTCCTTTCCTGACCTTATTTGCCAATCTAGCTCACCCCTTAGGCTTGGCTCTTGCCTCCCAAGCCCCCTCCCCTCTCAGCTCTGGCTTCCCCCTCCCCCAGTTGCCCTTACCACAGGAAGCCAGGCCCATCTGTCTACCCCATCCCCCGCATCCCCCTCACCATTGGACTGCAGTTCTTAAGAACTGGTGCTGAGTCTTGCTGTGTGTGTGTGTGTGTGTGTGTGTGTGTGTGTGTGTGAGATGTAAAACATTTGCCATCTCAACTCTTTTTGTCATTGTCTTTCTTTCCATTAAAAACTGTTGGTAAATATATAGGCTATCGAATATTTGCTATTTCAACAGTCTACTCAGGTACAGTTCAGTGACATTACATATGTTCATCATGCCATTCACTGTCCTTAATCGACCTTTTTTATATGTGACATTAATTACATTACATTCCCCAAACCATTTCTGAATGTGTTCCTCCCGTTTCATAGACTTGTGGGATTTTGTCCTTAGCTCTTAGCACCTGGGACAGTGCGTGGCACCTGAAGAACCTAGTAAACATGTACAGAATGAATGGGATGTGGGAACACAGAGGTCTTCCTCTTGCGTTTTATTTGCTTGTCTTGGCCCTCCCGCCATCCAATCAGTGAGGCGGTTCTGTTCAAAAGCAGGAAGGAGAAGAAATGGATTTGGGGCTTCTAAAACGAGGTTCTTGAGAAAATGGCAGGAATCCAAGAGTCAGATGGATGGATGGATGGATGAATAGATGGGTGGGTGGGTGGATGAAGGATAGGAGGGGGAAGGGAGAGAAGGTAGGAAGGAGGGAGGCAAGAAGGAAGAGAACAGACACTGAGCACACATCAAGCCTCCCCCCACCCTTCTGCAGCCCAGATAAACCTTCCCAGGCTGGCCTGGAAGAGGAGCAGGAGAGAAAGTGCAGAGAAGTTGATGTCCCCCCCACCCAAAGGTGCCTGAAGGCTCTGTTGGATGGGCCAGGTATGAAGACAAAGGCAGGGTCCTCAACACATGTTCTGGGGGGCCTCAGAGCCAGAGGAAAAAGGGAGCCCCAGGGAAGCACAAGACCCAAGAAAGCAGCAGTGGCCCCATGGAGAGTCGGAGCAGCCCGGCGCATAGATACACCCCAGACTGTCTCAGAAGCCACTGAGCTGCAGGGCTGTCCTGCAGATAGGAGCCAGGGACAACTCCATGGTAGGCCACATTGGCCAGTGACTCACAATGATTTCTAAGTGTCATGGACAATGACATCAGTGGCGAGGTGAGCACCCCCATCACCCTTGCAGACCAAAGGTAGGTGCAACCCCTGGGAAAGGAAGTGGGATAATCACCTGAGAAGGAGGTGCTGGTAGAATGGCGGCTCAGATTGGAATGGAACGCGGGTATGTTTGATCAAGCAATGTCTATGTGTCCCACACCTGCATTGACGGGCTGGAAACCAACCCCTCTAGAAGTCGATGAATGCATACAGATGGGGAAAGCCACTTAGCCAGTAAAGCACACCAGCTTGGGGTTGAGGTCCTTTCTGAAATACACCTCCATTTGCACAGCAGGGACAGCTCAGCACAACAGGCCACGAAGCCATGAACTAGATCCAAGTTTAGGTCCCAGCCCAGTGTCACACGACAGGCCTCTCTGTCTGAACTCTGCGGGTGCAGGAGACTAGATTAGCCAGGGCATCGATTGTGCTTCTAAAACGGTCCCTGTTTGTCATCTCAAATCTTGCTCCTTATAATCCCTTTTCCTTAAGCTCTGGAATCCTGGTGGCATAGTGGGTACACATTGGCTGCTAATTGCCAGGTTAGCAGTTCAAAAACCACCAGCCACTCCTCTGGAGAACGAGGAGTCTTTCTACTCCTGTAAAGCATTACACTCTCAGAAATCCCTAGAGGCAGTTCTGCTCTGCCCTTATAAGGTCACTGTAAATCAGAATTGACTGGATGAGAGTGAATTTGTTTATTTTTCATTGAGCTTGGGCTGAACCTAGTGACTTGCCTATAGCGAACAGTTACCCTAGTGATGGAATACCACTTCCAAAATGACTTGTAAGGACTTCTGCTTTGCCCCGCCCCTCCCCTTGCTTTCTCGCTTGCTCTGAAGAATTCAGTGGCCGTGCTGTGTGCTGTCCAGTTGAGAGGCCTGTGTAGTGAGAAAGTGAGGGTGGCCTCCAGTCAAAAGTCAGTGAAGGAGGAGCTGGATCCTGCCGCAACCACGAGTGAATTTGGAAGCTGGTCCACTGTCAGGTGACCCTTCAGATGAGTACAGCCCCAGCTGACACCTTGATGGTAACCCCCAGGCGACACCCGAGCTGGAGGGCCTCGTTAAGTCCTACCCAGATTCCTGACCCTTAAGAACAGGCAGATAACCAGTGGGGGTGTTTTAAGTCACTAAGTATTGTGGCCATCTCTCAAACAGATATCTCAACCAGCTGATAAGGTAGACAGGTGTGAGGGAATGTGGACTCTTGTGGAATTTGTTGGTTATCTCTGGGGTTTTAGGCTGTAGATTCTGAGTAGGGGACCCATGTGTCATCTTCTGGAAGTCCAGATTAGGAGTCCTTTCTGATTCATAAAATCTAGTGTGGCACTTGAAATTACATGCACACTGAGGTGTGATGTCCAAGCTTGCAAGTCATAGACAGGGAATGGGGATGGGTTGGGGAGGGACAGGGATTCACCTTTGCTGAGAATTCTGGGAGAGCCAGGCCCTTGTAGAATGCTTTGCCTCAAGTATATTATCTGATCCTCACAGAAGCTCAGGTAAGTCAGTCACCCAAGAATAGCCAGCCAGTGGTGTAGCCAGGCTCTCTGAGGTAGGGTGCATACCACAGGCCTCGGACATTCGCTCCCAAGGGTAAGGAGCAATAGTAGAGAAGACAGAAAATGAACTTTCGTGTTCTTGGAGAAATATTCCTGATATTGGCCAAACAGGCCATTAAAGAGAAATTGAAGAAGTTGCAACTGCAGAGACTGTATTTTTTAAGATGGCTCTTCTAGTCAAAGTCTTAACTCCCACCAAACCACCGTTCCCTGAATGGGTCTGGTGAGCAGGTGGGGAAGACACTGACAGGAGTCACCTGGAGTAATTGTGAACAGGATCCTGCTGTGTATGAAAGGAGCCCTCTGAGAAGCCGGGGCAGCGCTTCATTACCAGCCAGAGCCAGGAGTGGCGTGCATCTTCTGGGCATGAGATCTCTGCCCAGTGAACCTCCAGGAGCCAGAAGACCGCTAGACCAGCAGAGGAGCCGCAGCAGAAGCAGGAACAGAGAATGATGGGCTTCCTACCCCACGGAGCAAGCAAACCTGAGTGCTTTTGTGCAGGAGGCTGGCTTGTGGAGTGGGGTGGCTCTGGGCCCTTCATTGAGGAAGCTGGGCTTCCAAGGCACTGGAGCTGCTGGGTACCTTTGGCCCGAAACTTACTGGAGTGGGGTGCCTCTGTACCCTTAATTCAGGAAGGTGGGTTTGCTGACCCACCGAGTTGGAGCTGAATGGCTTTAGGTTGAGGCTGACAGCACAGTGGTCTGCCCTTTGGGACATTTATTAGCAGACACAAAAGAACTTTGTAACATGTCCTGATAAATATATCCTGAGCATTTTTTACTAACATTGCTGCCTGTCGACTTCCTTAATGAAACTTTTTAATGGTGAATTTTGTCTGAGTTCTGTGTAGCCAATTGTAATAGATGTTAGAACCTAGAGATAAAGTAGATGATACAATTAAGACAATACAGCAACATTGGCTATGGCAGATATCAGACTCTTCTATTTTTCCTAGCTAATCAATTACTCTGCTGAACAAGTAATCCAAGCAGCTGGACTATATGCAAAAGAACATGACATCATGGTTGGTGGAAAACTCATCACAGATTTGTGATATGCAGATGACATGACCTTGCTTGTTAAAAATGAAGAGGACTTGAAGTACTTAATGAGCAAAGACTACACAGCCGTCAATGTATACCTCCCTATATATAAATATCCTCACAATTGGACATTCTAATAAGATGGAGAAAATACTGATATTGTCAAGGATTTCATTTTACTTGGATCCACAGTTTACACTCAGGGAAGCAGCAGTCAGGAATTCAAAGGATGCATTGTATTGGGGGAAATCTGCTGTGTAAGACCCCTTTACAAAGCAAAGACGTAACTGAGGATGAAGGTGTGACTGACCCAAGTCATGACATATTTCAATCATCTCATATGCATGTGAAACTTGGACAATGAATTGGGAAAACCGAAAAAGAATTTGAATTATGGTGCTGGCGAAGAATGCTAAAAGCATCATGGACTGCCAAAAGAACCAACAAATCTGTCCTGAAACAAATACATCCAGATGTGCCTTAGGATGTTGTCTCAACTATTTCGGACAGATTATCAGGAGAGACCACTCCCTGGGAAAGAGCATCCTGCTCGGTCAAGTCAAGGGCCGGTGAAAAAGGAAGATCCTCAATGCGATGGATTGACACGGGGACAAACATGACAACGGTCCTGCGGAGGACGCAGGATCAGGCAGGGCCAGGCCTTGTTGTACGTAGGGTCCTGAGGAGCCAGCAGACTGGGTGGATCCTAAAAGCAGCAATCAACCAAAAGCCAATCAATCAGTTACCATCGACTCTGGCTCTTGGCGACCCTAGGCGTGTCAGAGTAGAACTGTGCGCAATGGGCATTTATAATGGCTGTGATCGTTCGCAAGTGGAGTGCCAGGCCTTTCTTCTGAGGTGCCTCTGGTGAACTCAACTATCATACTCTAAGTTAGCAGCTGAGCATTTAACCCTTTGTGCCCCTTAGACAGCCTTCCTCACTAATAAACCAAAGCCAAACCTACTGCTGATAAGTACATTCTGACTTAATACAGGATGGAGTAGACCTGCCCAAAGGGTTCTAAGGTGGTAAAATTTTACAGAAGTGGCCTGCCATAATTTTCTCCTGTGTTGCTGATAGTGTTTCTGAAATACCAAATTAGCTGCCAATTCTTGGCTGTAAACCGCAGCCCCACCCTTATATTGTTGGGCGTGTCATGTCCAGATTAGAAGAGGCTGTAGGGGTTGGCCAATAAGATGCAAATAGAAGTCACTGGGTGGGGATTCTGGTGCAATTTTTCAGAGTGCTGATTCACCTGAAGGAGCCCTGGTGGCATAGTGGTTGGGCTGATCCAAAAAGTCCAGTTTGAAGCCACCAGCTGCTCCTTCAGAGAAAGACAGCTACAATCTAGGAAACTCAGAAGGCAGTTCTACCCTGTCCTACAGCCATGAGTCAGCATTGACACCATGGTAGTTAGTGATTCACATAAATGGGGTCCTGTTGCTGTAGAGCAGTGGTCCTCAACCTTCCGAATGCCGGGACCCTTTAATACAGTTCCTCGTGTGGTGGTGACCCTCCCCAACCATGACATTATCTTCATTGCTACTATATAACAGTAATTTTGCTACTGTTATGAATCGGTGACCTCTGTGAAAGGGTCGTTCAACCCCCAAAGGGGTCAAAACCCACAGGTTGAGAACCGCTGCTGTAGTGGTTACGACTTAGGCTAATAACCTTAAGGTTAACAGTTTGAAACCACAAGCTTCTCTGTGGGAGAAAGATGAGGCTCTCTACTCCCATAGAGATTTAGTCTTGGTAACCCAAAGGGGGAGTTATATCCTGTCCTTACACGGTCACTCCGAGTCAGCGTGGACTCAACGGCGGTTACAGTGAGTGGACTCATCTGAGAAACGTGTCCCTTTGCCCGTCTTGCCCCAGCCTGATCCTTGAAATGTGGGCTGGATGGCTGGAGCAGCAGCTGCATTTTTGACCATGAGATAACCTTGAAGAGGAAAGCTGCCCCCTTGGGACAAGAGAACACACAAAAGGAGCCTTGAGTCCTTGAAGGAGATGACGGGAAAAGCACCCCTCCTTGACTCTTTTCATCAAGAATTCTTTTATAGAGACGAAAGTAAATCCTTATCTTGTTCAAGGCGCTGTTATCGGACGTTTCTGTTACATGTGGCTGATACTAGTCCTAACTGATACCCTTGCATTCTTAGGGAGGTATTTCAGCAGGTGTTTGGGATTTGAGTCTTAACTTGCTCAAGTACCAAACTCTCAGAGGAAGGTTTCTTAGACCCAACCTCATATTCTCTGTCCTCAGCTCCTCCCTGAATTCCTGAGAGGAGACAATCATTCCATTTCACAGGGGAGGACATGGAAGCTCAGCCAGAGGATACCACTGCCCAAGGAGACAGAGTCACACTTTGAAAGCGCACATGCTGAGCTCACAGCCCCGACTTTTTCTGTTGTTCCCACTGTTCCCGATGGAGACCATACCATAGCCCTACTCTACTAAGGAGTCCTGGTGTTGCAGCAGGTTATTCAGTGGGCGGTTGACCACAAAGTCAGCAGTTGGAACCTATCCAGCACTCCACAGGAGAAAGATGAGGCTTTCTGCTCCTATTAAGATTTATAGCCTCAGAAACCCAAACAGGTAGGTCTGTTCTGTTTTATAGGTTCACATTGAGTGGGAATCAGTTCAATGGTAGCGAGTTTAGCTTTTGAGTTTATACTATACTAGAGTCTTGAGTTCGAGTTCAGGCATGAAGCAGGGCTAGTCAGAGCATTCCGAAGGCCTTGTATCAGTCCCCAACCCTACCCCAAATCTTCCCACTGCAGCCCCCATCTAAGGTCCTTTTCGCTGTAGACTGGCTGAAGCAGCTGGTCCAGCTGGCTGCCCTCACCCCGGCTGGGGCTGGCTACCATCCTGTTCCTAGCCATCTGGCCTTCATCTCTATGATTCTCTGACTGCCCTTCCCTCAGGACTCTCTTAAAGGGGCAGAGCTCTCTTTGGTTGCAGTAAAGGACCCCCCCCCCACCACCACCACCACCACACACACACACCCTTGACCAGGCAAGCCTAAGAAAGAAAAGGCGCAACCAGCGGGGATTTCTAGTCCTGACACAAGTCTATTTCTAACCTCAGCTCAGCATGTCTGAAGGATTACCTGTTCCAAGCACACACATGCCCGCCCCCTGGAAGATATACAATCAGGGCAGCCTGACTCTCTGGCAGGCTCCGAAGAGTCCCCACTGAAGCTGGTTTCAGCCTCACTAACACACCCACCTGCCCCAGGAGAGGCTACACACACACACACACACACACACACACACACACACACGCACTCTTTCTAGGAACAGGTAGAAAATTAGCCCATATGAAGAGAGAGCTGGGCAACTCAGAATTGGGAACAGGAAGGTCCATTTGAAAGGGAGATTAAACAAAAAAGAGTGTTCTTTGTAACCAGGGCAAGGCTAAGCATGCTTTCTCACTATTGGTCCAAATCTATGCCAGCCTCCCACTGGCGTCTGTGGGTGTGCTGAGAACAAGCGATGTGTTTTTTATAGAGACTGCCACCCTGGTACAAGGCGCCTCGTTCTATGTCAAGAGGAAAAATAATCAAAAGGTCAAAAGGGAGATCATGTATGACAGGGCTTTTCAAACTGCATGTATTTGCTAATGCTTCGTGGGCGCCCAGCCCTGCGCTCTGGGGCTAGGGGGAGGAGGAGGGGGCCTGCATGGTGAGACACCACGAGTCAAGTTCAAGGGTAGGCCCTGTCCACCCCCAGTGGAATTTAACTCCCACAGCAGCCCTGAAAAGGTGGCAGCATGTGGTCCTCCTTGTCTGGTCAGGTAGGAAACTGAAGCTGAAGGCCATTGCCTGAGTACCTGCAGAGTCAGGGGTCTGGGTGTGATCCTGGACCAGTGCTGGCCAGCCAGCTGAGTCCCAAGAGGAAATTCTAAACTTAAGTTAATAAAAGATCTAGCCAGAGAGGCATGGAGAAAGAAAAGGGAGCTGACAAGGGTGTTAGGGCACAAGGGATCAGCCACCAGGAAAATCTCATACCCCCTCTGCCAGCTGACCTGGGGAGCAAGGTGAAGGGATTAATGGAACCAGAGCCCAGGGAGGGCTGCAGCCCCGGGTGGGGCCCTGGGCTTGGAGCTGAACAGAGGGCAACAAAGGGCGGTGAGACAGGGACCAATGGAAAACCACTGTAGGCGGTCTCAGAAAGCAGACTGGGAAACTGTCTCTCCCTGGAAGGTATCAAGGGCCATTTGAGGGCCATCGAATGCAGGGCTCAGGGTGGTTTGCCTGTAGGCATCAGCTATGCCTGCTCTCGCCTGGAGAGCTGCTGTAAAAGTCATGGCTCACACTGGATGGGCAGTGCCATCGAGTTGGCTCTCATGGCCATTTGCACGCAGCAGAAGGAATCATTGCTGGTCCTGCGCCGTCTACACAATGGCAGCTATGTTTGAGTCCATTGTTGCAGATACTGCGGATCTTGAGTGTCTTCCAACCAAGGGGCTCGTCTTCACTGGACGAGACAGCATTGCGCGGTGATGTGCAGGGTTTCCGTGAGCTGGTGATTGAAAGTAGATTGTCCATCCTAGTCTGTCTTAGTTTGGAGACTCTGCTGAAACCTGTCCACCATTAGTGGCCCTCATGGTATTTGCAGTACTGGTGGGGTGGCATCCAGGATGATGGCGATATGCAAGCCACAGCAGTGTGGCAAATGCGGTGGGTTACGCTAACCAGCAAGGATTTTTTGCACATGATTCTAAGGGTAAATGGTGTCTCTGCTGGGATTGCTGGGCTTGGTTCCAGGCTACGGACAGGGCTCTGGTCTGCACCATGTGACTGCTCACCCTCTCTGGACCAGGATGCATGTTTTCCTCATGGAAAATAACAGGGGCACATAAGGCCCAGCCCAGGCGTGGGAGCCCACTGGGACACCCCTATTGGTCGGCATGCGTCACATGTCCAAACTCAAGCTTGAGCAGCCCTGTCTAGTCTTCTTCTGGGAAGGAGCCTGGCTGAGGCAAAGGTTAAGCACCCAGCTGCTATCAAAAGGCCGTCAGTTCAGATCCTGGAAAGGTCTCGGTGACTCTGCAACAGCAGCAGCGCTCTCCTGAGGACTGCTCTCCTGAGGACAGCGCTCTCCTGAGGACCGCCTGCTGGAAAGGCACCAGGCAGAGAGCATGGAAGTAGCCTCCTGCCACGGGAATGATGAAGTGGATCTCCCATCCCCATCTTCCATCTTCCACAGAGGAAAAGAAAAATACTGCCCCTGGAGGGGGATGTGTTGGTGGTGTGCTGCAGCGTCACCCTCTGACTAGAGAGGACGGAGGAGACCCACCCCGTCAGGATCTTTGCAGAAGCAGCCGGCCACACTTTGTCCCACGGAGAGGCTGGTGGGCTCGAAATCCTGACCTGCTCTATTAGCAGTTGAATGCTTAACTGCTCCTCCACCAGGACTCCTCACAGCACGTGTCCACCCCAGGGGTCTCACTTGAACAGGTCGGAGACATTTGCGGGAGTGCAGGTATGTGTCTCAGGCTCCTTCCCGTCATCGTCATCTGTGGGTTGAGAGTCAGAGTGCTGGCCAGTGAGATGCCAGAGCCTGAGGTCTCTGAGTCCCACAGTACTGCTCCTGGTGTTTATGAAGGACACACTGGGCAAGTTCAGGGAAGGGACAAAGTTGGGCTTGCAGGGACAGTGAATTACTTAATGTAACTCTTCTAGCCACAGTCCTAACTGCTACCAAATGACCTTTCCCGACATGGGTCTGCTAAGACGGCGGGAAAAGATATGGGTAGGATTTACCTGTGAGCAATTGTGTAAAGATGACCTGGAGTGCCATCCTGCTGTGTATAAAATGAGGCCTGTGAGAATCAAGCGTAGGGATTATCAGCAAGAGCTAGGAGTGAAGTGTGTCCTTTGCACTTGAGATCCCTGTGTAATGAACTTCCTGGATCTAGAAGACAGCTGTGACGTCAGAGCAGCACCAGCAGCACCGGAAGCCAGAACATGAAGCAGTGATGAACTTCCCAGACACTGGAGCAAGTAAAGCAGAGTGCTTTTGTGCAGGAGGCTGGCTTGCCGAGTGGCGTGCCCCTGGGTATTTAATTGGGGAAGCTGGGCTTGCTAGCCATGGGAGTGGAGCTGATTGCCTTTAGAGCGGGGTGCCTCTGGGCACTTAATTCAGGAAACTCATTTTTCTGATCCAAGGAGTTTGAGCTGAATGCCTTTAGACTGAGGCTTACAGTGGAGTGGGAGTGGTATAACCCTTTGGGCATTTATTAGCAGGCCTGAAAGCTTCCTAACATGTCAGGGGAAAAAACAACTCTATTCAGAGCGTTTCTCATTGGCATTTCAACTTGTGAGCTTCCTCTTTCATTTGGTTTCCTTAATAAACCCTTTAATCATGAATCTTTTCTTGAGTTCTGTGTAGCTATTGCGAGCATTCGAAACTAGGCAAGTAAAATGGATGACATTAATTAAGACAACACAGGACTCATAGTGTCCAGTGTCACTCGATCTGGAAACTTGTTAGGAACTCAAACCGACTTGTCGGAGAGGCCGAATCTAAGCACATGAAACATCACAGGGTGGGTCCTGCCCATCAGGTCCCCAAGTCTGAGCACATGAACACAGGTCCGGCAACTCCCCTTAGTTTTGTGCTTACCAATTATAGCTCCCCTCGGAGCCTCAGCTGTCTCATCCGCACACTAGGAATAAATCATCAGACCTGCCCAGAGTGATGTGGTGAGGCCTCAGAGTGACGGAGTGTGTGAATCAGACCTGGAATCCAGAAAGTTCTGGAAGCATGTGGGTACCTGCATGTCCTGCCCTGGCGGCAGCAGCTGTGCCCATCAGCCAGGGGTTCCCATTGGCGACAGGAGCATGCTGAGTTGGGTGGCAAGACAGAAAAGCTTACAAAGCAAGAGTTGGATGGGCAAGAAGAGACGTGCCCCCTTGGCTGCTCTGTTATCCTCCTCTGTGGTGCCCTGTTCCGCATTGGGCAGTCTTGCTTCTGGAGGGGCTTGTACCAAGGGTAATGTGTCCTGGAACAGCTGCAGGAAAGGGGAAAGGAGTCCACATCCTTCCAAACAAGAAGGTGGAAGGAACAGACAGTTTAGGGAGGACATTTGCCAGAGTCCTATAGGAGAGCAACGCCAAACAAACCCATTGTCCCGGTGTCTTTTCTGACTCACAGGGACCCTTTGTGTTACAAAGTCGAACTGTTCCATAGGGCTTTCTGGCTGTCGATTTAAATGATGCTGTTGGCAAAGATTATGGAAAGTCCCAAAGTTCTTTGGGACTGCCAAAAGAACAAACAAATCTGTCTTGGAGGAAATACAGCCACAGTGCTCCTTAGAGCCAAGGACAAAGAGACTTGGTCTCGCGTACTCTGGACGCATTGTCAGGAGAGACCCATCCCTGGAGAAGGACATTGACCTCGGTGAAGGAGTGGGGCAGGGAAAAGAGGAAGACCTGCGACAAGATGGATTGACACCGTGGCTGTGTCTCACTCATTGCCATCAAGTCCATACTGACTCCAAGCAACACTAGAGGACCAGGTCGAATGGGCCCTGTGGGTCTCAGGGACCTTAACTGTTTAAGGGAGTAGAAAGCCCCGTCTCTCTCTCTCTCTGCGCAGCTAATGGTTTCCAACTGCAGACCTTGAGGACCGAAGCCCAAGGGTAACCAATATGCCACCGGGGCTCTGTGCCTGCATCACAAGGCTCAAATATAAGCACAATGGGGAGGATGGCACAGAACCGGACACTGTTTCATTCTGTTCCACCTGGGGTTGCTCTGGGCTGGCCGGCACGGCCTCGATGGCACCTAACAGTAACAACAATCTTCACAGGGCAGACCGCCAGACCTTCCGCCAATCTTTCGGTTAGTAGTTTAGCACAGGCCATTTGCACTTTATGGGAGGGAGGGAGGGACTTCCTGTTGGAGGAAGCACGAGGTTATTGGATGGACATGGTAGGTTGAGGGTTTGGGTCCCAAGTGGGGCAGGACTTTGGACCATGAAGATTGTTGAGCTCTGGCATGCACAGCCTCATCTGGAGGGGCTTAGACCAAGGGTCCTGGAACAGCTGCAGGAAAGGGGAAAGGAGTCAGACATGCCTAGTTCAAATCCTGGCCTAGCGGCTCTGTCCTTGAGCAAACACTTGCTCTTCTCTGGCCTCAGTCTAAGGCAGCATTGTGGTCGCATAATTTGCTAAGGAGGGCTTTATAGATGACAAAGAGCCCCTGGCTCTATGTGCGACGAAGACTCTCCCCAGAACCAGGAAGGAGACAGAAGCTATCTACATGAAACATTGACCTCTTTGCACCCAGGGGACATGAGGCAGTGAGAGGGTCATTGTTTATTGCCTGCCTGCTGCTAGATGGCAGGGTCAGGAGAGGGAGGCGTGTCTGCTGGCTCAAGCTGTCTCTCTAGAACCTATGGCACGGGGCCTAACCTACTGGAGCCCTTGATCACATTGGAGACAAGAGAGCAGCAAGGGGAGCACAAAGAACGAGACCGCCTGCGTGCTAAGCTCAGCTGCCTTATGGACTCTCATTTGCCTGATCTCACTCCCAAATTAGAAATAAGGGAATCCCAAGGCGACACAAATGGTTTGAGCTCAACCGCTAACTAAAAAGTTGGCCACTGGAAACCACCCTCGAAGAAAGGCCTGGGGATCCACTTCTGTAGAAATGACAGCCAAGGGAATTCTGGGACATCAGTTCTACTCTGGAAGCCCCGGGGTCGCCATGAGCCGGGATCAGCTCCGTGGCAGTGGGTTTGGTTTGGGTCATTTTCCAAGAGTCCCTGAGTGATGCCGAGAGCTGACGCCCTCAGCTGCTCACTGCCTGGCCGGGGACTTGAGTCTTGACCTGACAATGGACTGCTGAGGAGTCAGCCCCCGAAAACCCGGTGAAGCACTGTGTGCCTCGGACACACACAGCCACATACACAGTCAAGAGGACTGACACAAGGTCAGCAGCATTGGGTTTGGGTTTATTTGACATTAAATAATCTGGGTTTCAGCAAATGGCATTTTTTCAACACGGAAGCCCTGGGACGTGTTTTCTTACACCGCTCAGTGCCTCAGTTTCCCTGAAAGATGAAGATGATCGTCATCGTAGCATCTGCCTCATAGATGCGCTGTGTAAGTACATAGCAACCCCCAGTGAAAGGTGAGCTGACCGCACATTCCAAAGGGCGCATCCAGGACTCAATGCTGGGCTCTGGTTGAAAGCTCCATTCTACCACGCCACGTCACACCACAGAATGAATATTTACCGTTTCTGTCCTCGGGAGTTACTTTTCAGTTATTTTTGCTGTCAGTCAGTATCGGACTACTAACTGTAAGGTCGGCAGTTCAAACTTGCCACCTGCTTCGGGGAAGAAAGATGAGGTTGGCTGCTCCCATAAGGATTTACAGCCTTAGAAGCCCCGTGTAGGACTGATAAGGAGCCCTGATGGTGTACTTCCTGGATGACGCATTGGGCTGCTAGCCACAGGTCAGCAGTTTGAAGCCACCAGCTGATCTGCAGGAGAAAAATGAGGCCTTTTTCCTACTCTCTTGAAGACTGACAGTCTCAGAAACCTACAGAAGCAGTTCTTTTCTGTCCCAGAGGGTCATTGCGGGTCAGAACTATGTGGTGACAGCGAGCGTGGGTGAGATGAGTCAGAATAGACGATGACAGCGGGGTTATTTTTTGTTTGCTTGGTTGGTGGGTGGATTCTTTCATCTCAATTGAAGCCTCAATATAATTGTGATCAGGCAGAGAATTGTACATTGATTTACTGTGTGTGTGTGTGTGTGTGCGAGCGCACGCGCGCACGTGTGCACGCCTGCCCTCCCGAGAGTGTGTAGGGTGGTGAAAAATGTAGCACAGAGCAGAGGAGGCAGAAGGAGAAAGCCAAAACTCCTACAAAATAACTCCAAGGCGATAAAAGCCACGCATGGAATTCTTGGCGATGACAAGTCAGCTCTGCTGTGAATATCTGATCAGAGAACCTGACCTGCTATCTCCAGCAGCTTGGTCTGGGCTTGGAAGTCAAGGACAGAACTCCCACCCTTGGCCATCCCTCCACCTGCAATTTCTGTTGCACCAATTTGGAGCAGGTGGTAGGTCAACCCAAGTGCTCAGGGAGTGCGGGAGGAGAGGGCTTGCTCATCCGCCCCACCCCCGCCTCCCACTTCCCCAGAGTGCCCCAAGTGGCCTGTGTGTCCCCTGGCACTGATCAGAGACGGCGCCATTAACAAGGGCCAAAAGCCACTTAGCCTGCTGAGGAAGGATGAGGGCAGTGTGAGCCAATCCCCAAGCCCCAAGCTGACTCCCAGACAAGTCCCAGAGCAGCTCAGGTTTCTGGCTGAGTGACATGGCGCAAGCTGGGGCCTTTGTGAACAGATCCGGTTACAGCCCAGTAGTCCCTGTCTAAGCCTGAGACCTTCAGGAGGTCAGCCCCTGGCTTTCTGGAGACCCCCAGCGAGGCCTGTCTGACTGGCCCAGACAGTGCGCATCCCCGCCGCTACATCTGGGCCTCTCACTGCCTCGTGAACATTTACGAGCGGGATTGCACGGGTGCTTCTTATCACTAGTTGTCGCTGGACTTGGTCCCTTCCCCACATTGCCAGAGGAGAACTGTGTTCCGGGGATGTTCAGGCTGTGGCCTCGCAGAAGGGCAGGCTTGTCTTTGGAAGCACTTCTGGCTAGGTTGGAACTGTCAACCTATTGGTCAGGTGCCTAGTGCTTAACTGTTGGGACCCCCCCCCACCCCCCACGAGATGGACTACTTTCCAGCTCTGCCACTGACCTCGCTCGGGCCTCGGGGTTCTCTCTCATGTAGGGACAGTGCGAGTATGAGGCTCTTGCTCCTTGGGAGGCATGGTGAGTCACTACACCCAACCAAACTCACTGTCATGGAATCGATGCCTTGGTGGTCTGGCGAGCAGAACTGCCCCTGTGGGTTTCTGAGCCTGTAGCTCTTTAAGGGAGTAGAAAGCCTCTTCTTTCTCTCATGGAGTGCTGGTGGTTTCTAACTGCTGACCTTGCAGTTAGCAGCCTACTGTGAAACCAGTTAGGCACCCATAAATGAGATAAGCCAGGAAAAGTTTCTGGCACAGTGTGGGGCCCATACCAGTTAAAAGCAGTTGAGTTGAGACCAACACATGGCCGCCCACGGGTGTCAGAGTAGACCCCAGCTCCTGAGGGCTTTCAGAGGCTGATGTCTCAGAAGGAGATCACCAGGCCTTACTTCTAAAGCACCTCAGAGTAGACTCAAAAGCCAACTTTTTAGTTTGTCATCAAGCGCTCTGACCAATAGCACCCAGAGGGACTGATGGTTCATCTAAAGCGCTTCACATGTAGTACCAAGCAAAGCCCAAATGCCCTGCCATCATTTCAACTCCAGCTCCCAGCCACCCGATAAGACAGGGGGCAACTGCCCTTTGAGGTTTCTGAGACTGAAAATTTCATGGCAGCAAACTGCCGCGTCATTCTCCAGCAGAGTGGCTGGTGCCTTCGAACCCCTGACCTTGTGGCTCGCAGTCCAATGCTCAGTCCACGATGCCACCAGGCCTCCTTTGAACACATAGTCACTCCTTTCCTAATGCATTACCATGGCTGCTCTTTATATTGTGTTCCTAGGAATCAGAAGTCATCTTGGTTAGACTCAATGGCACCACGAGAGACTCCTGTCCAAATGTGTCTTACGCACTGAGACTTCAGGGGCCAGATAAGTAGCTTCTTCCGGGGCATCCTGTTGGCTGGTGGCAGAGTGGGGCCTGGATCCAGGTCTACTGAGTTACCTTGTCAGTGTCAGCCTGAAACAGCTCCATCCAGTATTCCAGGTGTTTCCCTGTATATTAGTTGCTCCCAAGTCCAGCCCTAAAAGCCGTACGCAGAACAATGGCACGTGGCACCATGTGTCCCACGTCCTTCTCACTTGCAGAGTTGTACAAATGGCTAACCTGCTCAGCCACGAACGGAAAGGTTGCAAGTTTAAGTTTACGGAAAGACCTCAGAAGAAAAGCCTGGTAACCACCCCTCCCTCCAAGATCAACCACTGAAAGCCTGGGGAGCACAATGGAGCTCTGCTGGGACCCACCCCGTCCCCTCGAGTCCGAGTCAATTCCCCAGCAACTGCTTGTTTGTTTTCAATTCCTCTCTTGCAGTGCATTCTGGGCAGCTCTTCTGAGAGCTGGGCAGCCTGGGCTAGAACCAGCCACTTGAAGGCTCTGTAACATGGAAAGGATTACATTTCCATTTGCCCTTATGTTTCAGCCTCAAGCCCCATTGATCTCCCTGCTTTCAGAGGTGACTGGGAAACCCTTCTGCCTCCCGGCTCTCTTTGTGAGCCTTCCAGCAAATGCTGGCGGCACAGGGGCTTTCCCCTCACAGCAGTGCCGGAGGAAAGAGCTGGGTTTGTAAAATTCACGCCCCCGGCACTGAGCGTTCTGTACAACCTGCAGCTCACTCTTGTTGCTATGGCTGTTTCTTTCCATGAGCCTGAACTGAATTGTGGTTCAGACAAGGGAGTACCTTGCCTAAATATAGAAGGAACCTAAACACCTAACCCTCAGAGCCAGGAGACATGATGGTGTAAGGAGTGTGGGAGGTACAGAAATGGACCCAGAGAGACCTGAGTTTAAGTCCTAGCCTTGTCACACGCTGGCCTTGAGACATTATGCAAGTCACACTGCATCTCTGGGCCGAGTCTTCCTATCTGTGACATAGGGATGATGCCACTGTGTGAGTCTGGGTTGACTAGAGAAACAAATACAGAGACACTCATACGTGTGTAAGAGAGAACTTTATATCAAAGAGCAATTGCACATCCCAGCCCAGGCCAGATCAAGTCCATAAATTCGTTATTACCTAGTCCACACTAGTCAACACTAGTCCATAAATTCCTCTTTAGACTCCCGCGACACATGCAGTGATGCTGAATGCAGAAAGATCAGTGGGTGGAAAGTCTTGTGGATCCAGTGGTGGTAGAAGCATCTCAGTGCTGGTAGGAGTCTCCACGTGACTCCTCCAGCTCCAGGGCTCTGGCTGCCACCAGAGTAGCTCCATGTGGCTTGTCAACAGGAATGTCTCACAGGGAGTGAGTGTGTATCTGGCCTCTAGTGAGCTATTTACCTCCATAGCACCTCCAAATGAGGTCCTCAAGCTGTGACCAGATTGACAGGCTAGACTATACCCCTTCAGAAGTCGAGATTATGGAATTGCTAAAGCCACCAACCTCACACGCTCTTTCTCAGAGGTAAACTGAGAGGATACAGGGGAATATGTGACACGGGAGATGGGCAACCAACAATCTATCATTAATCTGAGATGGTTCAGCTGAGAGGACCTTGAGACGTCATGGGACCCCTCCATGCCACTGCCCAGATGAGGAGGCTGATGCCCTGGGATGGGAATTGAAATGGAACTTGGAGAACATGCTGAGAATCACACAGGAAGTTGGCTCCTTGAGCTCTTTGAGGGCCAGTCCTGCTGACTTGAGGAGCTAAGAATACACTCGGGATTTGTGAGATTTAGCTACAGAGTCAAGGCCCACAACTTCAACTCTGGTGACATCATTGCCACGGCCACGTGCACTGTCTGACCCCCTAGGGAGATTGCTTCCAGAACCAACCAGAGCTTTAGTAAGTTTGGTCTTCCAGGCTGTGTGTGGGTCAACTGGCAGACTGGCAGAAGGCATCCTAAGGTCAGTTTCCACACCTGTGAAATAAGGATAATCTATCCTGCCAGGCTTGTTAAAGAATCCTGTTGGCACAGTGGGTTAAGTGCTGAACTGCAAATAGCAGGCTTGGTAATTCAAAGCTATCAGCTGCTTCTTGGGATAAAGATGAGGCTGTCTGTGCCCATGAAGATTTCTAGGCTTGGAAACTGCATAGAGAGCCACAGTGACTCGGTGGCAGTGGGTTCCAGGCTTTTTGCAAATATATACATTATGTCTAATAACAACAACAAAAAAACCCAAACCCTCAAAAACCACTGAGTAAATGCCGACTCCCAGTGACCCTATAGGACAGGGTTGAACTGTCCCTGTGCGTTTCTGAGACTCTAGCTCTTTACGGGAGAGAAAACCCACCTTTCTGCCATGGCATGGCTGGTGGTTTTGAACTGCTCACCTTGCAGCCGCAGCCTAACCTGTAACCACTACCCCACTAGGATTCCCAGTAACAGAATTGCAATTTGCCTGAGTGGCAAGCACTGCCCCAAGTGCCGCCCTTATATTTGTCCATTCGTTCCTCCAGTAAGCACAACAAGAAGGAGGGGCTGCCATTTCCCTTTATCTGGACAGATAAGGAAACTGAGGCCGGAGGTGAAGCCAGCCACCCAAGTCACACAGCTACTAAGGAGTCTGGCCAATGTGTCCAGGTTTCTGTGCTTTTGACCTTATGCTGGAATCCTGGACTGGGAACATAACTGAAAGGGTGTGCGCTTGAGCCCACCCAGAGGCGTCAACACACAGAGACTAAGCCAGAGTGCTCCTTGGAACCAAGGACGGCAGGGCTTTATCTCATGTACTTTGGACATGTTGTCAGGAGGAACCAGTCCCTGGAAGAGTGGAGGGTCAGCAAAACAGAGGCAGGCCTTCGAGATGGACGGACACGTGGCTGCCACAGTGAGCTCAACCATAAGCACAATGGTGAGGATGGAGCAGGACCAGGCAGTGCTTCCTTCTGTTGTGCGTCGGGTTGGAATCGACCTGATACCTAACAGCAGCACAGCAAAGGCGCCTACGTATTTGGCCCTTTAAACTAACATCAACTTCCATGTTTAAACTAATAATCAGTACAGACCCTTCTGGATAACAATGTGGAGAATCCAATGGAAGACACACATCCCTTGGGTGCAGCAGGTCCATACTTCTGGGAGGCTGACCCAGGGGTATGGCAGAAATATGAGTGAGGATGCCGATGAGAACATCATTTCTAACAGCCACGCACTGGAAACAATGCAGATGCCCGCCGCTAGGGCAGTTTGACTCCCAAAGGCCGCTGGGGTGTAGCTGATGACCACGTGGCCATCGCATGCAGGGCAGCTGCCACCACATCCCTTTCTGGACCCCCTCGTCCTGCTGCTGAAGATGAAAGCGGTCACAATCGGGCAGCACTCCCAGCCGCTTCTCCGTCCTTGGACACTTCTGAGAGACAGCGCCCTGAGCTGGCACAGCCCCACTTTTGCCCAGACTGGAGAGTCAGTGGTTCCGTTGCTGAGACAGAGTTCCTTTGGCAGGGAGCTTGCCCATGCTGGGCCTCCATCGGGCTGGGTTACCAGAAAAAAAAAATGTCAGCAGGCCAGTTGACTGTCCCATTCAACATTTGTGACATTCTTAACCTTAAAAATTACTTTTTGTTTATTTGAATTCACATTAAATTGATGTGTAGCATTTTTTGTTTATCAAATCTGCTAACTCTAAGGTCAGAGCAAAACCACAGCCAAACCCACCACCATTGATTAGAGACCTACAAAGGCTTCCAAGACCATCCGTCTTGACAGGAGCAGGTAGCTACCTCCTTAGGAGCAGCTGGTGAGTTTGAACTACCCACCTTGCGGCTAGCAGTCCGACACCTCCACAGCTCCTTGAATATCAGAGCAGGGAGAAGGTTAGTCCCCAGGTACTGATGGCATTCAAGCACAGTTTTGCCTTTGTTCTTACTCCCTGAACACAGGCACTTGGGTACTGCTGGGCGGCCGAGGTAGGCACTGCCCCTGACAGTTCCAGAACATCTGGGTTTGGGGGCTTGCCTGGACTGGGATAGACTTTGGGGGAGCCCAGTGGCACCATGGAGGAGGAAGGTCTGTGAGTAAAGATAAGGAGCGAATGGAGCTTCAGGGGGTCTCTCTTGCATGTTTTTCCTCTCAAGGCCTTATTTCATATTTCTAACTTTGGACTATGAGGACTAGTATATCACTGGAAGAAGTCCCTCCTTCCAGGCAGAGATATAGGTTTGATTCCTGGCCAAGAAACGTCATACACAGCCACCAGCTGTCTGTCAGTGGAGGGTTGTATGTTCTATGATGTTCCTGTGATGCTGACTGAGGGATGCTGAGACCGTCTCAGGGGGCCTTCCAGACTACGCCAGATGAGATTCTCTGTTCCTGCTTCTGAGATGGCTCACTTCAGACCCAGTGGGATGGCAACACTGACCAGGCCCGAGCATCCCGTATACCTTATTAGCATGTTCCAACCCAGTCACTCATGAGTTGCAAGGCTATGGATAGAGTAACCACAGCAAGTAAGTTCATTTCTCCGCAGACACTGAGAGTGGGGCCCTGATGGGGCAGTAGCTAAAGCACTCAGCTTAACCAAAAGGTCCACAGGTCAAACCCACCAGCCACTCCACAGCAGAAAGATGGGGTAATTGACTATCTCAGTAAAGATTTACAGTCTTGGAAATCCCGTGGGCAGTTCTACTCCTCCCTGTAGGGTTACTATGAGTTAGTATCCACTCACAGCAGGGGGTTTCTGGTAAGCCTCTAGTCAAGAATCTGAGGGGAGCACATTGGGCGTTGCCATCTTCCCAGGGGTGATTTCTGCTACTGCACCCATGCCGGGGCCACATGGCCAGCATGACGCTTCTCAGGAGTTCCATCTGAATCTGCATCATTGGAAGATAGCAGCAAGGAGCTCAGACAAGAGGCCAGGCAGAGAGGCCTGGCCATTCAAGCCTGCCACCTCAAAAAGATTATTTAGAAATCGATGTAACATAAACGTCTACCCACAGGGAACTATCTTTGTGGTGCAGCCACCAAAGGGGATCCCACGCTATCATAAAAGAGGTGACGATGCTCTTTGCAGATAGCCACGACAAATATCCCCAATACTCTGAGTGGTAAAAGCAAGAGGCAGAGTGGTAATATAAAGTGTTTAAGGGAAACCGAAGACTCTGTGGCCATCAAGTCAATTCTAATTCATAGCAAGCACGTGTAGGGTTTCTGAGACTGTAAATCTTTCTGGGAACAGATACCTTGTCTACCTCCCTTGCAGCAGCCAATGGGTTTAAACAGTCAACCTTGCAGTTCGTAGCCAGAGCCTAAGGCACAGTCCCACCACTCAAGCTCACGGCCATTGAGGGGAGGCCCACTCAGAGCGACCCTGTCGGAAGGGTAGAACGGCCCCTGTACATTTCCAAGACTAACTTTGCATGGGAGTAGAAAGTCTCTTCTTTCTCCTGTGGAGCAGCTAGTGGTTTTGAAGTGTTGACCTCATGGTTAGCTGCCCAACACACAATCACTATGCTACTGTATATGATGCTTAGGTATGCTATTTTCTGTGAAAAATGGGCAAAAGAAAGACTATAAATGTGCAGATATCAATGTTTATACATGTGTGTGTATAACTTTGAGCGATATAAACCATTACTGGAAGAACACGCAGGCTGATAGCATATGTTATCTCCACGGAAAGAAAGGGTGGCTGAGAGACAGGGTGGTAGAAAGGTTTATTATGATTTTTCTCTTTCATTTTTAAATTTTTAGTCATGATTGTAGTATCTAATAAAAAAATTAAACTATTGCTGTAAAATGTCTTTTGAAAGCATATCCTCATGAAAATTCTCAGTTGTCTGAGCTGGATGGAACTTCAACCATTTGATCCACACTGATCCCAAGTGGCAATCTTGAGCTCAAGCACCTGCCCATGGTTGCCTTTAAGGGCCTGTGTAAGGCCTGTGCCCAGGACAGCCACTATCCTTCTTCCACACTGGGCATCGGCCAGTCTGGTACATGGCTGTCTCTAGGCACACCTTGTTGGCTTTCCTCTGGACCTTTGCACACACCGATCTCCGTTCTGGAGATCCCTTCATCCCCTTCTTGTATCCCTTCAAATAATATATGTGTTGTCTTTTCCACAGGATACAGCTGAGCTACATTTCCCAAGAGCCTCGCAAATAGATGTGGCTTAAAGACCGAGTTCAATCAATGAAATATGAGATGAGGGATCTGTCATATCTTGGTGTGATGGGCTGGGTTCTCTAGAGAAGAAAAACTAGTGACACCCCCACCACCACCCACACACATCACCACCCACAGATATGTGTGTAAAAAGAAATGTATATAAAGAAAGTGGTGCACACAGCTTTAGAAGCAGGTAAGTTCCGTTCAATTTGGTGTGAGTCAGATGTTAAACTGGAGGCTTTTCCTGCCTCATGGAGCTGCTGGGGCAGACAAACCAGGAAGCAGGAAGACCACGGCTGATGGATACAGAGATAGAGGAATCAAAAGGCAGCAGGTCAGGTGAGAGCCTCTGATGACACCTGGGTTGGCAGGCAATATGGTGGGTGTTGGCCCAAGTTTAGAGGACCGGAGCTCCATGAGCCAGATACGGGATCCAGACCAGCAGCAAGCGAAGAAGCTCTCCACACTGCCTGCTTACATAGGAGTAGGCCACACCCCCAAGGAACTCCCTTCATGGTCCTCCACCTTAATCTTCTTACAACTGCTTAGCTACTCACAGCAGATGCCCTCATGAAGTTGATTTTATCAGACCCTAATTTCAAACCACTGAGAATCCTAATGGAGCCAAGTTGACACAGAGCCTAACCCCCACATTAGGACTGGAAGTTTGAACCCACCAGCTGTTCCACAGGGGAAATAGGTGGCAATAGTGGCCATTCTGTCCGACAGGGTCACTGTGAGGTGGAATCTGTGGTAGTAGGTTTATTTGGTTGAGCTCCGTCTGTGAAAACTTCCTATGCACACCAATACTCTGTTTCCCCATTTGGCGAGAAGGAACTCAGAAGCCCTAGTTCAGTGGTTCTCAACCACCCTCATGCCGCGACCCTTTCATACAGTTCCTCATGTGGTGGTGACCCCCAACCAGAAAATTGTTTTTGTTGCTACTTCATAACTGTGATTTTGCTACTGTGATGAATCACCATGTAAATATCTGATGTGCAGGCTGTATTTTCATTGTTATAAATGGAGCATAAAGTATAGTGATTAATCATAAAACAATATGTAATTATATATTGTGAAATATTTATTTCTAATGACAGATAAATGAAATTTTGTCTGGAAGCATGTTGTAGCATGGGTAACATGAGTCTTCATACTGGGTACTCATATGTGGGCGTATCTGAATGTGGGCAGACCCACCTGAAGATGGATAGAGGAGCGGTGTCTTGGTTCCTAAGACCATCAGAAATATGTGTTTTCCGATGGTCTTAGGCAACCCATCTGAAAGGGCAGTTTGACTCCCAAAGGGGTCACGACCCACAGGTTGAGAGCCGCTGCCCTAGAGACAGGTTCAGGGCTCCAAACGATTGTGTGGAGCAGGGCCCCAACCTCCAGGGACTGTGACATGAGTCGGACAAACGTAGCAGAAAGCATAGCTCTAGCAGGGAAGAGAGCTGTGAAGACCCCTTAAGTAATAGGGTGAAGAGGGGAGAGTTCTGGGGAAGTGCTGCTTATGGTGAAGCCAGAAAGCTGAAAGAACCAGTCGGATGGCATCATCAATGCAAAGGCTTCCGTGCTGGGAAGAATTGGTGTGGAGTCGGAGGTGGCCAATGACTCCTCTGGGCAAGGAAGCAGGTGATTCTCATGAGGCTGGTGTGGCCAAGCACAGACCCGCATGGCCCTCTGGTCCATGACCAGGGGTTTTAATTTGGGTCGAGGGACGGATCCTGTCTTCTTACCCAGGGGTCTGTCTTGGGAACATTCTGGCTCACAGATGGCTAGGATTCTTGCCAAGGTCTTTCCCTCTTCTGGTCAGGGACACAGCTTCATCCCCACCAGCTGCCCTTCATCTGGGAATGCCATGCTTTGTGAGACTTCCGCATTCATCCGATCATGGTTTCTCCCCCCACCCCCCCGCCCCCCAAGCCACAGGCCCAGGTTCCATTAGGCCTGATGTGCTGCAGCAGAGAGAGGTCACTCAGTGGTCCTGGGCAGATAGATCCTGAATTCAGCCTTTGTCACCTGTGACTCCCATCCTAGGTAGTCTCTTTCTAGGCTGAGTACATACTTTTCCCTGAACTCTTAGCCCAGGCCAGGTGTGAGGACTGAGCTATGTGGGGGAAAGAGCCAGAACAAGGATCTCACAGATGCGTGTTTTCCTTCCATTAACGTCCTTTGCTGGAGTCACCCCTCCATCTGTCTGTTTGGTCGGAGCAGTCATACATCCATTCCATGACAGAACATCCCTGCTCTTGTCCATTTCCAGGGAGAGCAGGTGAGACCCTACCTTGAATGAGCTTACAGCCCAGCCAAGAGGTCAGAGTGTGGTGGAGGGCAGAAGAGATTGGTGTGGTGGTTTCATGTCAGAGCTACTAACCATAAGGTCCGTAGTTCAAAACCGCCAGCCACTCTGGGGGAGAAAGACAAGACTTTCTACTCCTGTAAAAATTCACAATCTTGCAAACTCTCAGGGGGCAGTTCTACTCTGTTCAACAGGGTCACTATGAGTCAACATCAACTCAATGACAGGGAGTTTGGCTTGGTTTTTTTTTGGGGGGGTGGCTAGGGGGGAGACAGATCTCAGGGTCATCATACACTGGATGAGAGTTGTATCCAAAGCATAAACCAATAGCTGCTGGAGCACAGAGAACAACGCTCCTAACTCCGCTTGGGGGCGTCAGGGAAGGCTTCACGCTGCACTTGACATTTGCGCTGGGCCTTGAAGAATCAGGAGGAGTTCGCTAAGTGAACCATATAGGGAGGGGATTCATATTCTGGGTAGCAGGACCTGCAAGTGGCAAACATTCAACAATAAAGATGGTTTATTCGGGGAGGAAACCGTGTGGAAGGACATGGGAAGCGAGCGGGGGCAGAGATTGGAGAGCTGAGGGGAAAACAAGCCCAAGGAAACAAGAATAGCTCCCGTTTACTCTTATGTTTGGAATCACCAGGATGCCCGCACATTTCGCATCCTTACAACAAGCTTCTGAAGTAAATCTGCTCAAGATTCAGAACAGGGAAGTCAGTTGCCAAGGAGGCCACAGCTGGTGAGAGGGAGAGACCAGGTTCAGACCAGGGCAGCCTGACTTGCACCCCCATGCCTGCCTCACACGCGGAGGTGTCTGGAGATGCAGTCCTGCTCAGGACCCCTCCTTGTTCCAGATTGTGCAGGGAGGGGGCCTGGGGGCTTTGCTCCCTCTGGATGGAGGTGGAAGGCAGGACTGAGCTTTCTTCCAGGGCCCATTCCCCACCCTCCCTGCCAGGACCCAGGGTGGGCACCTCTTCTGTAATCCCTTCTTCCATCCATGTCCCTCAGAGCTTGTCTCCACTGAGCCGTTGAGGGCGCCCCTGAGAACTAACACTTTGCCTCATTTCCTAGGATCCCCCCTGTGCCCAGAGGGGAGCCCTAGTTCACAGGCAGGTCCCCTCCCAGAGCTTGCCCGCCCCCCCCCCACCCACCTGAGCTTGGGTCTGATGATGGGGCATGGCCTCTGAAAGGCAGCCCTCTAATTACAGGCCAGCTCCCTGGAATGAAGTGTGGCTGCTGAGAAGACAGGCGTGGCTCCAGGGCTTGAGGAGCAGGAGCCCCCACCCCACCCCTTGCGCGTCTGTCTAGGAGTCTCCAGACCACACACGTTGTTAGTCCTCAGAGAGAGAAGCAGCAGGGCGTGTGGGTCTGGTGTCTGGCTGGGACGTTCACCTCCGGGTGCCCTCCCAAGTCATCCTCCTCAGAGCCTTGACATGGGAGACATCAGCTCCATTTGACAGAAGCGAACATGGGAGCGTCCAGAAGTGAGGCTGATTACTCAGAGCTCACACACCGCAGACTGGTAGAGAGGAATTCAGACCGAGTGCTGGGGGAATCTCAAAACCTGACCGAGGGACTGGGAGAAGCACGATACAGAAGATGGATGTTCGGCCAGGCCATGCGAGCACTTCTCAGGCGTCAGGACGGGAGCCTGTGGTGTCATTTTGCATTTTAAATCACACAAGACCTTGAGGGCTAATGGCTTGGGATCGCGACTGTGGCTGTCAGTGTCTATCGAGTTAGCCCCCACCGACAGTAAAACAAATCTGTCTCCATGATCAGTTGCCAAACGGGCCCTGGTGATATTTGTTGCTGATTTTCACCAGTATAGGGTCAGGCTCTTCTTGCTTGTCTTAGTTCGGAAGCTCCCTTGAAACCTGTTCAGCATCCTAGCAGCACACAAGGTGCCTCTGACACCTGGGCAGTGTCAGTGTCTGAGGTGCATCGACCGGGAATCGAACCCAGGTCTCCCGCATCAAAGATGAGATTCTATCATTAAACCACCATTACCTTATGTGGGGGCATCAGGGTTACAGAGCTTGTGCTCTTGATTTTGTTTTATTTCCTTGTTTTCCTTCGGGGTGTAAATCCTAGAGAAGTGAACTACTCCTGGCCCCTCCCCAAAAGACCTGGGTTCAGATGGCGTCCTCCTGACAGTCGTGAGAGAATCTCAGGCCCACCTCTGTGCAACATGCAGGACACGGGAGCCCGGCCTGGGCACCTTCACTTGGAATTCTGCTGGAAGGAGATTTCTGTCGTCATCAGGCAGCTTGGCTGCCTCCGTTTAAGCCAAGAAAAAAATGACTAACTTCCCTGAGCAGCTGCCGGGACCCTCCTGGTACACAGGCGCTGTCCCCGCCCTGGGCTAGCACCTCCAGCTTCTTTTAGCAGCCTCACCTGTTTCTGGCTCTCCGGAGTGCCTGTTGAGGGGGCGGCAAGGCAGCTGCCTCTCCAGTGGGGGCTTGGATCACCGCAACAGCCCCGAATCCTCCTGGCTGGTGTTTGGGTGTCATAGTCTGGCAAGACTCTCCGTGTCACATTCCATTCATGTTTCAGCCTGCTGGGGAAAGGGAAGGGGCGTGGGGCGGCTGCTTGCCCAGTGACCTCTCACAGCCAGCAGCGCCTGACCATGTCTGAATGCCCACTCATGAATTCTGGTGACCTGGCAGAGGGGAGCCAGACTTGGAGTCGGACAGAGAAGCAAGTCCTGACTTTGAAACTGGCTTGCTGCTGCATGACCTTGCACATTTGACCTCATCACTGGAGCCTCAGTTTCCTTGTTTATAAACTGGGGCTATCATGCCACCCCTCTCATTTATTCCTGGGTAAGAATACGGGGCTCTGGACTAACACTCCCAGATGCAAATGCCAGCTCTGTGGCTTGCCAGCATGCCACCTTGGCCTCATGTCCTAGGGTCTGAGGAAGCCTCCGTTCCCTCATCTATGAAATGGGTACGATGAGAACCTTTGTCTTGTTATCTAGAGTTGCTATGATACAAGTAACACAAGCAGGAGACTAACAAGCAGAAATACATTCTCTTGCAGTTTCAGAGACTAGATCTGAATTCAAAGCACTGGCTCACCAGCAAGGCTTTCTCTGTGTGTTGCCTCTAGAGACAGATTCCACCCTCCTTTTAGCATCTATGGCCACAGAGTTCCTGGGAGATGGACATGTGTCTGGCAGCCATCTTTCCCCGGGTCTAGGAGGTTCTCAGCTCAGGTTAACAGTGCTTGCTTCTGGCTCTTCTTTTTTGGTGGTAGTAGGTGCTGATTTTGGCTCATTTGTTTAATCTTCTTTCTATCTAAAAATAATTGACTCAAGGTTTGACAGACTCCAGTAGATTTTATCCTGCTTCATTAACTTCATAGGGGTTAGGATTTACTACACATAATATATGCTATGCCTACTACATATAGGATATATGTGTGTGTATAGAAATGTATATACTATACATTGGACCTCACGATGGAGAATAATTACATAGTACTGAGAATGATGACTTAGCCAAGTTGACACATATTTTGGTGGACACAGTTCAATCCATGACAGCATCTAACTCAGAGGTTGTGATGAAAATCAATTGAAATGGTCCCAGGGGCATGGGAAATGTTCATCAGCATTTAATAGATTCTCACTAAGCACCTGCCCAGGACCAGCCTGGAATCTATCTGGTGATGCAAAAACCCTAAAGATGCTCATGTAATTAATTTATACTCATTTTCAGCATAGTCTGTTCATGCACAATAACTGAAGACTTAGAAGGGAGATTTTCCCCATAGCTTCAGGACATCTCTCTCTCTCCATATGGAAACTTCCCCATGATAGCAGTGAGAGGAATATGCACCAGCAAAGCAGACTCCCTTCCACTCTCATGAAGTCCAGAGAGGAGAGGGCCCACAGATGACCGTGTACGTGTCACACAGTCACCACCTCAAGGCAGCTAGAAAAGGCATCTGGAGTCACCCACTTCCCTGATGGGTGGGCATCTCATTGGGCCATCAGATGAACTGCTGGCTGGACAGTCACGGGAACAGGTGGTGGTGAGATCAGAGACAAGATTGGCATTCAAAGAGCCTGGGAAGGGCCTTGTGTGTTTTGTTGCCGGAGATTCAAACTACATCTTAGCCCCATAGGCTGCTCTTGCCTTGCTATGAAGATAGAGGCAGCTGGCATTGCCATGGTAACCAGGCGGCATCAACTTCCAACCCACTTCTGATTTTTCTATAATAACAGGAGAGCCCCTGGAAACATTATTTGGGAAGGGAGAGTTGTGAACAGAAAATCACACCAGGGAACTATATTATAAAAGCAAACTCACTGCCATCAAGTCAATGTCAACTCACTATGACCCTTTAGGACCGAGTAGGACTGCCCTGTGGGTCTCCCAGGCTGTGAATCTTCACAGAAGCAGAAAGTCTCCTCCTCCTCCTGTGGAATGACGGCTTCACTCCAACTGTTGACTTGCCATCAGCAGCCCGACACAGAACCCACTCTGCCACCAGGGTTCCTTCCTGGGAACTCTAGCGAGCTGTCATGGAGGGTGACCAGGTGTCCTTTCTGCTTGGTTAACCAAGAATGCAGAAGGAGATAGAGAACTAACTTACATTTATGCCAGAAAACAAGTCACCAAAACTTAGCCATGAAGACCTGTAGAGAACCAAAGTCAATCTGACTCATGGTGGTCACCCCGTGTGTGTCGGAGCAGAACTGTACTCCATCGGGTTTGCCATGGCTGGATCTTCAGGAGGAGATTACCAAAGAGATTATTCTTTCTGTCACAGTTAATATGTACTGAGCAGCTGTTATCTACCACGCCCCAGGCTAGATGCTGGACACAAGTGATAAGGAGATGAGAGCTGGTTATCAGCAGGATGAAAGAACCTGGAACGAGGGCCGTCTTGAGTAGATTTTCAGAATCTGAGTAGGTTCACCAGCCCCTTACCGTGCACCCAACAACAGGAAAGTGGTCCTGCTCACATCATCCTAGCCACCTCCCAGAGATCCCTGTTTCTCTGCCTTTGCAATGTTGAGCTCTTGTGGATCATGCTGCTCTGTGTTTGTGTCACATAACTGGACCGAGTCCCTGCTTTGCATTACGAGTAGATGCCTAGGAGGTGAATGGCTGGGTCACATGGTAATTCTAGGTTAAACTTTCTGAGTAAATGCCAAGCAAATTTCACATTACCACCATCAGTGGATGAGGGTTCCAATTTCTCCACCCTTATCCAAACTTCTTGTCTTTATCATGACCATATAATTAAGTTTAGAATATCGACAAGTCCCATCAAGAAAAAAATAGAGGAGGCAAGTAAAGTCAATTTTAATAAATTCTTTTAACCCATCCCACATTGAATGTCCCCAACATTATCGCTTCAATATAAGAGATATAAAATATGAATTTGATATTTAAAAAATAATGTCGCTGGCATATAATTCATGTTTAATGCTGTTGTTGGGCGCCGCCGACTCGGTTCCCACTCACTGTGACTGTAGGCACAACAAAGCGAAGCACTGCCTGGCCCTTCGCATCCGCACATTTTCTAATGTTTGAGCCTGTGGTTGCAGCCACTGGCTCAATCCGTCTTAGCACAGATTTTCTTCTATTTTACAGCCCCTCTACTTTACCAAGCACGGCGCCCTTCTCCAGGGGCGGTCTCTCTTGACAACATGGCCAGAGACTGTGAGATGAAGTCTCTCTACCCTTGCCTCAAAGGAGCCTTCTGGCTGCACTTCTTCCAAGGCAGAGCAGTTTGTTTTCCTGGAGGTCCGGGCTCCTGTCAATCTCCTTCCTCAGCACCGTCATGCAAGCACGCCGATCCTTCCTCAGTCTTCTTTATTCGATGTCCGATGTTCACACGCACCTGTGAGGCGACTGGAAATGCCCTGGTTTGGGTGAGGCGCCCCTGAGCCCTCTAAGGAGCAGCTCTGCTTTTCAACACTTTAGAGATGGTGTGCAGCGGCTTTACCCAATACAACACATCTTTTGATCTCTTGACTGCTGCTTTCGCGAGCATCGATTGTGAATCCAAACAAGATGCAATCCGTGACAACGCCACTCTTTTCTCCATTTAGCTTGATGGAGTCAGTTATGGGCCAGTTATGAGGATTTTGGTGTTCCTCACACTGAGTTGTAATCCACACTGAAGGCTGCAGTCACTGATCTTCATCAGCAAGTGCTTCAAATCCTCCACACTTTCAGCAAGCTTGTGTCATCTGCATACCACAGGTCATTAATAAGCCTTCTGCCAAACCTGGTGTCACCTTCTTCTTCATAGAATCCAGCTTCTCTGATGATCTGCTCGGCATACAGATTGATCAAGTATGGTGAGAGGATGGAATCGATGCACATCTCTCCTGATTTTAAACCATGCACTACACCCCTGTTCTGGTTGCACAGATGCCTGTTGATCCATGTATAAGTTCCACATGAACCCAATGAAGTGTTCTGGAAGTCCCATTCTTCTCAGTGTTATCCAGAGTCAAGTTGAATGCATTTCCATGGTCAGTACAACACAAATAAGCATCTTTCTGGAATTCTCTGCTTTCAGCCAAGATCCATCTGATGTCAGCAACTTCCTATCAATGCAATACAATTGAATAGTTAAATCATATTAAGAAGAGTTGTGCAATCCACCACCATCAACTTCAGAACATTTTCTTTCTAGTTCTCATTGTTAGCGCCCCATTTCCCCTCAACTTCCCTTGCCATGCCCCTAGGAAATTATTAATCCTATTACTGTTTCTGTAGTTTTACTCATCCGGGATTCCATGTGCAGACAATCATATGAATCACAAACAGGAAGCAAACAAGCAAACAACCAAAAAGCAAACCTACCGCAATGACAAAACGAAGTAGAAATATCTCCGTTTAAAAGATAGCAGAAAGTATTAAAGGCTGAAACAACTTCAAAATAGGTTAAAAGAGAGATCAGCTAATCGGTGTTACATTTTAACCTCTACATCTGCCACAATGGACCTGCCAATGCTGTCTGCTAGCGAGGCTATCTGCTTCCCTGAACTATGATCAGAGAGGATTCTCTGGGGGCTTCAGGATCCACGTGGGGCCCTAAAGGTAGATTTGGGGCTTAAACTGTCAGCAGTTTTCTGCAAATAGGGTGTTCAGAATTTAGGCTCAGTTCCGTTCCCTCCTTCAACTTTGGATTTTGTTCTTTATAATCCTTGGATAACACAGGATAGTGTGCTTTTCTATGTGGACTTAATTGCTGGGTCACTTAGCTAGCAACTTGTTTTTAAGACAAGTCTTTAAGACTGCAGATGCTATTGTTTCTGAGAGCCAGGCACCATCTGGTTTCTTCAGCACACTTTACGATAGCAGCCATATCTTCAGAAATCACTTCATGAGGGCAGGCATTAAGAAGAACCACATGATAAGAACTAATTATTCTTAGATTAGGGCTAGAATTAAGTGTGAGTCCCCAAATCCATAAATTAACTAACATATTATAGCTATATATTCTTATTATGTCTTTGAAATCCAGTGTATCTTATTATCCTCATAGCACATCTCAATTTGGACTAGCCATATTTCAAATGCTCAATAGCCACATGTGGCTAGCACCTTCCACATTGAACATTGCAGTTCTAGATATTGGAGGCAGAGGCGTACATAGGTGCTCTGCTTTGCCTCCAGTCACCCCGCTCATGTGGTTCAGAGCAGGGGATCTGGCCCATGGGAAGTGGTTTGGCAAAGGTATAGTCTTGTAAGGAGTTCTGTTAGAACAAGTTTCTCCGCCTCTACTGACCTTTGGGGCCATATGATGGATAGAATCGTGACACCTCAAAATATGTATTACTGCTGGTTTCCTCTTCCTGTAGTTGTAATCCTATTAGAATACAGAGGTTTCTTTTCACTAATAAGACCCTTCTTGAGCAGGGTGCCTCTGAAGCCTGACCACTTCTGCATTATACAAAGAACAGAACAGGAACACACAAGAAGAAGAAAGGCATCAAGCTAGTCAGGGCTGCTCAGGAGAAGAGACCAACTGCTACCAATAGCTACCCCATGAATTTGGACTTTCAGCATGCAGAACTGTGTAAAAATTAATTCCTGTTTTTTAAGAACATTCACTGATCATATTTTTTCCATACCCATATCAGATCACTAAGACAGGCTGAGTGATTCTTTGTTGGGGTGCGGGCAGGGCTGCCCTGTGCATTGTAGAATATTCAGCACCATCCTTGGCATCTCACCCATAGACGCCAATAGGGCTCCCCAAGTTGTGACATCCCCAAATGTCTGGAGACATTGCCACATGCCCTTTGGCAGACATGTGCCCAGTTGAGAAGCACTGCGCTAGTGTAAGATAAAGATGCATTGGCTCACGAAATCAGATGAGAGGAAAGACAAGCGCGAGTCTGGGTCTCTGGAACAAGTGTAATCAGCTGGCGGAAGGCCATCAGAACATTGTCTCATCTCTCACTGTTGCATTGCTAGACCCACCCCCCTCATTCTACTCTATGGGGCAGGGACCTGACTTTAAGCTAGCATGCTTTAGCTTTGCCACAAAGAGGGAGTCTCTGCCCCTTTACCAAAACTCCCAGCTGGGGCCACACGGTCACTCGTGGGCCAGGCAGGCCACACGCCAGGACCATGTGGAAGAAGGAAGAGGAGCAGTTCACCCTAAGCCGTGGAGGGAAGTTGGAGAGACAAAAAGATGGATGTCCCCTCAGGGCAGCAGGATGGCCAGGAAAGGGGAGAGAGAGGGAGAGAGAGAGAGAGAGAGAGAGAGAGAGAGAGAGAGAGAGAGAGAGAGAGAGAGAGAGAGAGAGAGAGAGAGAGAGAGAGAGAGAGACTGGGGTTGGAAGCAGATTTAGAGCTCACTTTCTTCATCAGCAAATACAACTGCAGTTGACAGGAAAACAATAACCAGAGCTGGCTGAGTTGATTCCGGCTCAGGGCACGCCATGGGTTTCAGAGTAGAACGACACCCCACCGGGTTTTCATTGGGGTGATTGTTCGTAGGCAATCTCCCGGGCTTTCTTCCAAGGAGCCTCTGTGTGGATTTGAACTGCTAACTTTTTGGTAATACGGTAGTACATAAACCTTGGGGACAATAGAAAGGACAAGCAATGGGCCTGACTCCCAGGATGAGGCTACAATGGAAAAGGGATGGTCTCTCCATTGTATTTGAAGCTTTTGGAGATCAGGACCCTACATTTACATTTTTGCCCCTTTGGCGTCCATGGGCAAGCAAAGAACGGTGAATGCACTTGGCTGCCAACCGCAAGATCAGAGGTTAGAGCACCCAGAGGCACCTTGAAGAAAAATCTGATGATATATTTCCAGGAAGTCAGTCCTTGAAAACTCTGTGGCGCGCAGTCAGACTTGAACAGATGGCAAATGGTTTGGGCTGGTCTCCCGAGCATGGAACAGGGCACTGGGTCCCCGTTAGTTATTTCTTGAATGCTTGGGAGAAGGATGAATGTGTGCTTTCTCTGAGTTGGGTAAAGGACAGCGTTTAGAGAGAAATGGAACACTCCAATGGTCTTTAATGAGGATCATTCTTCTTATTAAGTATTAGAGAAGCTAAAATGTCAACCACGGGGGTGGGGGTGGGGGTGGGGGTGTAAGAAAATAAGGAAGACCTGAGCTGAGACCTGGGCTGGGCTAGGCTGCATCCCAGTTGGGTAGGGGAGGTCTGGTTCTTGAGCAGTGACATGTAGAACCAGCTGGAATTGCCACAGATGGGAGGCAGAGCAGTCAGTAGACACCAAGTTTGTTGACTGACCAGCCAGGGTAAGCCCTGGGGAACAGGAAAGGGAGTGGTCTGTGGATGGTGGCAGGGAAGACAAGAAGGTTCTGGGGACAATGATGGATTCTTAATGTGATCCTGTTTGATTCTATGGAGTCATTGAGTGCCTGAGTGGACATGAGACAGGCTTAGAGATAAAGGGCGTGAATAACAGAGGGTCCAGCAGGAGGCTGTGAGAGCAGACACCCCAAGGGGAGAGGCAGAGGCCTGCAGGAGGGGGTGTCTCAGAGGCAAGTGGCCTCCAGCCACCACCTTGGAGCAGAACTGTGTGCTGAAGTGCCCTCTGCTCAGGGAGTGCTGAGAAGGGTGTCTGTCACCTCCCCACATCGACACTTCCCGAGTCCTTACCGTAAATTGTGTCAATCCCATCTGTGCTTGCCACCGCCCTAGACTACTGCCCAGAGTAGGTGGGATTATCAGCGCTCAGCATGGGGCACTTAATTTCCCCACTGTCATCAAGAGTGATTCCAACTCATCGTGACCCTGTGGGACAGACAGAACTAATTGCTCCTTAGGACTTCCCAGCTGGGAAAGCTTGGGGAACAGCTGGTCGGTTTGAACCTTGGAACATGATTTTGGCAGCCTGATGTTTAACCCACTGTGCTACCAGGGATCCTTCTGAAGTACTTAATAGATGCTTACTTCTTCTCGGGGCCCTCACCCGCTCTCTTCTGCTCTGAGTTGAGGGATGGGCAGACAGGCCTTTGCCTGCTTTGTTAAGGGGTCCATGTAGTAGGGATTCCCCCGGGCCATGCAACTTTCTAGCTGATTGACCTGCATCCACTGACCCCTCAGCACCCTGGGATGGGGCTTAGGTTATGTGATTTATTTATTTTTCTATTTTTCACATGGAAGAAAGACTCAATTCTGTAAGTCAGTCAGCGAACATCTAATGGATCACAGTGGTCAGATTCCAACCAATCATGGGGCGGTGCTAGACCAGGCAGCATCGTGGTCCATTGTGCATGGGGTCCCTGTGAGTCACAGGCCAACCCCACGGCTGATCAGAGCAACAGCAGCAATTCTGAAGAGGAGGAAGCTGAGGCTCACAGATGTACCCCCAGGGGCAGAGCTGGCACATGCCAGAGCTGAGTTTCAGAGCTAGGTCTGAGCCCCATCCCTCTGCACAACCACCCACGATGTCCTGCCACTGGACTCTGAGCTCCAGGAAGGCAGGCCCAGCCTCATTCAGAATCTAGCACTGTGCTTGACGCAGCCAGAGTGGTCCACGCTCTGCAGAGAACCCGAGCAGTACAAGGTGAAAGGAAGACAGAGCCTCTCCTCCAGGTCTCCAAAGCATCCTCTTTTAAAAGCATCCTGGTTCCGACCTTGGAAGAACACTGGATGGCATAGAGTGGTCCAGAGGGTAGACCACTGATCTGGGCTCAGGGTGCTGATGCCATCCCTTACTCACCGAGAGGGCTTTGAGCAAGTGACTCAACCTCCCCAAGTCTCGGCTATCTCATCTCTATGGCAGAGAATCAAGAGCCCGACCACACAGGGTGGGCCTGCAGATTAAATGAGGTAACCTAGGTGAAGCTCGGTACATAGTAAGCGCTGAATAAATGTATCACAATAGCATGGGCTCACTTCAAGACAAAAGCTAGACATAAAATTGCCCACTGCTCAGGTAGCTAAGAAATCCCAGGTCCTTTCTCAGCTTTATTTCCACTGGTTTTCATCGCCTGCCTGGGAGGCAGGGGTGATTATTTCATGTGACAGATAAGGGAGCTAAGGGACAGAGAGGAGAAGGCAGTAATATCCAAGGTCACAGAGCGCAACGATAAGGCCAAGGCTGCCTGTGCGTTCTGATCAAAATGTCACTCTTTTCTCTAACCTTCAACATGTCATAGAATGTGGAAGGGGACCCTGAACTGTTAGCCAGATGACAGAGAAGTCAAATGAGAGAAGAGGAAGAGGAAGCGGAGACGAAGAGGAAGAGAGACAAGGTGGAGGAGAGGAGAGAAAGGGGGCTCTCTCTATCTCTGGACAAGAGGGTTTCTGAAAGTCTAAGGGAAAATGGAATCGAGGGACAAAGGGATTTTCCCATGAACTTTGTGGCGCCGTCGGAATCTCTAGCAATATACACAACTAGCGTGTAGCCTCTGAGGGCCCGCTGCATCCTCCGTCCACTCCAGTTCCCCCCACCTACCATACCACTGTCTGTCTCAAACCCTTTCTGGCCTCCTCAAAGAAAAGGCCCGGGCTTAACACTGGACATGCATTTAACCATTGGCTTATTGCCAATCTCCAGCACGCAATCTAGAAGGTGAGCAGCGTGACCCGTGCTGTCCTGCCTGGCCTTGCTTGTTTGTTCCACATGCTTGTGAGCAGCGGGGTGCCTCCCTGGCGGTGGGAGTGGTTTCTAGAAGACCGGAGGAGTAAATGAGTCAGTAGGCGTCTGTCCCCATGAGTGGCTGGGAAAAGCACGGCATGCTAGGCAGGATGGAAGAGTTCTCCATGTTTACAGATCAGCTAACTGAGAAGTGACAGGCTGGGTCACATGTCTAGTTGGTGGCAAAGGTTTGCTCTAAGAGTGGGTCAGGCTGACTTCCAAGGCCAGACCCGCCCTACTTCTGCTGCTTCTAAGATAACAAGGGCAGCAGGGAGTTGCCCCGGAGAAATATTCGCTCCTCAAGGAGTAGGTGTGCCCTTGTTTTATGGCTGAAAGTTAGCTTATAAAGACCAGTCTGTCAACAGGTCTCCAAGGCTTAAGGACCAACTGGGCGCTGGGCTTACAGAAAGAACAGGCCCAGTTGCTCATGTTAGTGCGCTGCGGCTGAGCTCATCGTCTTTCCCTGCAAAGGCTTGCAGCTTCTCTGATGCTTTCCTTTCTAGGTTTCATAGGCGCTCAGAGAGGTGAGGTGACTCGCCCAAGGCCACACAGCCGATTCCTGGGAGAGCTGGGCAGGGGTTTATCCCACCTCTGCTTGCCTGCAAAGCCTATGTTTTCTCTACGCTGTTTCTCGTTAGCTCTATGCGTGCGTTGACAGTTCCCGGAGCCAAACTGCAACGCCATCCCGTGGGCACCTGCCTTATCCTCTTCCCCTGGGACTTTGTTCTCAGCTTGCTGGCAGCCGACTGCAATTTCCGTGTGAATCTTTTCAGAGCTCTTGGAGGGATTTGGCTTTGTAAATGTATAAATGCATAGTCATAAATACCACTAGCTAGATACATTTCACCCCCCACCCACCCACCCACCCACACACATGAGGGAGCTTCAAGAAGGACATAGAACATTTTACCTTTGAGTTCCATTTCTATGAACATTTTAAAACACAGTCCTATCTATAGATCATATATGTGTAGAATACATTTAAGGTGCCCTGGTGATGCAGTGGGTTCCACATAGGTCCATGATCTAAAGGTTGGTGGTTCAAACTCACCAGGTCCTCTAAGGGAAAAAGATGAGGCTGTCTGCTCCTGTGCAGACTACAGGCTTGGAAACCCTATTAGGCAATGTCCTAGAGGGTCCCTTTGAGTGAGAATCAACGAGATGACAGTGGGGCAGGGTTTGCGCATCAGACAGTTGCCAGTTTTACACTTTTCACAAGGACAGTGACATGAATTACATGTGTTGTGTTACATATTCATGGCCAATATCTGCTCCCAAATAATTCTGGCATAAGGTGACCAGATTTTAACATTGGTAAAGCAGGACACCATTGATAAAATTCATATCCTGGCGAAATAGCCACATGGCAGCCAAAAACCGTATACCCTAGCTTATTGTGCACTCTTTCCCCCAAATCGGGACTTTTAAAAAATGCTGCAGGATGCGGGAAAAATTTTTTTTAAGTGGGACGTCTGGACACCTTATTCTAGCACCATCCAGAAAAACGTAGAAGCCTTTATTACACAAGCAAACACATTGACATGTGAAGCTCTTGTTTCTCGACTTGTCCTCCAAAAAGGCCTACTTCCTGCTGAGGGGGATGTTTCTTTTCTTTTCTTTTTTTTTTTTTTTTACATTTTATTAGGGACTCATACAACTCTTATCACAGTCCATACATATACATACATCAATTGTATAAAGCACATCTGTACATTCTTTGCCCTAATCATTTTCTTTTCTTTTTTTTACATTTTTTAGGGACTCATACAACTCTTATCACAATCCATACATATACATACATCAATTGTATAAAGCACATCCATACATTCCCTGCCCCAATCATTCTCAAAGCATTTGCTCTCCACTTAAGCCCTTTGCATCAGGTCCTCTTTTTTCCCCCTCCCTCCCCGCTCCCCCCTCCCTCATGTGCCCTTGGTAATTTATACATCGTTATTTTGTCATATCTTGCCCTATCCGGAGTCTCCCTTCCTCCCCTTCTCTGCCGTCCCTCTCCCAGGGAGAAGGTCACATGTGGATCCTTGTAATCAGTTCCCCCTTTCCAACCCACTCACCCTCCACTCTCCCAGCATCACCCCTCACACCCTTGGTCCTGAAGGTATCATCCACCCTGGATTCCCTGTGCCTCCAGCCATCATATGTACCAGTGTACAACCTCTGCCCCATCCAGCCCTGCAAGGTAGAATTCGGATCATGGTAGTTGGGGGGAGGAAGCATCCAGGATCTGGGGGAAAGCTGTGTTCTTCATCGGTACTACCTCGCACCCTGACTGACCCATCTCCTCTCCTAAACCCCTCTATGAGGGGATCTCCAGTGGCCAACACTTGGGCCTTGGGTCTCCACTCCCCCTTCATTCAATATGGTATACACACACACACACACACACACACATATTCTTTTTTTTTTTGCATGATGCCTTATACCTGGTCCCTTGGGCACCTCGTGATCGCACTGGCTGGTGTGCTTCTTCCATGTGGGCTTTTTTGCTTCTGAGCTAGATGGCTGCTTGTTCACCTTCAAGCCTTTAGGACCCCAGACACTATCTCTTTTGATAGCCGGGCACCATCCGCTTTCTTCGCCACATTTGCTTATGCACCCATTTGTCTTCAGCGATCCTATCATGGAGGTGTGCAGCCAATGACATGATGATTTTTTGTTCTTTGATGCCTGATAACTGATCCTTTTGGGACCACTCGATCACCCAGGCTGGTGTGTTCTTCCATGTGGGCTTTGTTGCTTCTGAGCTAGATGGCCGCTTGTTTATCTTCAAGCCTTTAAGACCCCAGTCACTATCTCTTTTGATAGCTGGGCACCATCAGCTTTCTTCACCACACTCACTTGTTCACCCACTTTGGCTTTAGCAGTTGTGTCGGGAGAGTGAGCATCATAGAGTGCCAATTTAATAAACGAAAGTATTCATGCATTGAAGGGGTGCTTGAGTAGAGGTCCAAGGTCCTTCAGTCACCTTAATATTAAACCTATAAATGTAGACACTTAAATCTATTTCCCCATCCTCATATATATGTTTGCATGTACATGTCTTTGTCTAGACCTCCATAAATGCCCCTTGACTCCCAGCTCCTTCCTCCATCTCCCTTGACTTTCCTCCTGCCCCACTACCATGCTCCGTCCCCACCTGGGCTACAGCTATACCTCTTCTCTACACAACCTTACCCTTGATCATTCCCCATCAGGCCTGCCACTCCCCCCTCACTACCATTTTGGCTCCCATGAGGGGGATGTTTCTTGATGGCCACTCTTTCCCTCAAGAATTCTGCACACTGCAATTGACACCATGTCTAAGAAGCAGGTCTGGCGTCCTTGGGGGAGTCAACTCCTGCTCCTTTGAATAGTCCTTCAAATGTTGGGAGAAAGCAAATCAGAAGGGGCAAGATCGGGGCTGTGTGGTGGAGGCGGGAAGGTTTCCAGTGAGATTCTGGAAGGCAGCCTGAGTGGGCGCAGTCCGTGAAGGGAAAACAATACCTCAACACGACTTCCCTGCTTTCCCCCTGCCCTGGTCCAGCTCTCAACTTTCTTAACACATCACCCTTAGCCCCCACGATGCTCCTGTGTCGGCAAGAAAAAGGCGATGCCTTGTATTCCCCTCCAGTACAGCTGCCATGCCTTTCTGAGCTGTCCTCTCTGCCCAGACGTGACTGGCCCAGCAGGTCCCCTCAGCAGTTGCTGTGTGGACCAGACCTCCTTGCCTTGGGGCCATCCTAACACAGAGGACAACAGGGGCATGGGTTACTGAGCGAGCTTGTCTGCAGCCATTGAGTGCAGACAGGTGTTGAAACCAGAGGACTTGTTTGGGATGACCGTGTGGCCAGGTAGGGACCAGAACTCTAGTCTCGGTCACTTTGACACCCTCCCATGTTTAGGTCCGTCATACTGTCATACTGCATCGGGGGAGTCTTCAAAAGGGAAGCAGGGACACATGCACACAGGGGTTCTGGAGGGTGGGGGAGGGGGGAGATAGCCTGAGGACCCATCTACAAGCCAAGGGCAACAAGAAACACCTCGGACTCCTAGATGCTGACAGACAAGAAAGGGTTTTCATATCTGAGAGCCCACAGAAGCGAGCACAGCATCCTGAACCTGGGCTTCTGGCCTCTGGATCTCTGAGCACATACATTTCTGTTGTTTTGTAAAACTTTGTTATGGCCACATTACAAAAGCAAGGCAAAACCTATCCTGGATTGACTCCCACCAAACCCCACCAAACTCACTGTCCTCGACTCCAGGTCACCCATAGCAGCCCCACAGTATCAGATAGAACTGCCCCTGAGTTTCCGAGGCTGTAACTCTTCATAGGTGTAGAAAGTCCCCCCCCACACACACCTCCCCACAGAGTAGCTGGTGGCTTCAAACTGCCAACCTTTTGGCTAGCAGCCCAGTAGATAACCACTATGCCGCCCAGGCCCCTATGGGTTGACTTACGTGCCCTCAAAGTATGCGTTGACTTCCTCCTGCTCCTTGAGCCCGTGGGTGTGATCTTTGCAGAGAGGAGGGCTTCTTTGATCATAATGAGGCCGAGCCAATGTAGGGTGCACCTTTTTATTTATTATTATCAATCATTTTATTGGGGGGCTCTTACAAAGCTTATGACAATCTATCATTCAATTGTGTTAAGCATGCTTGTACATATGTTGCCATGAACATTTTCCAAAACATTTTCTTTCTACTTGAGCCCTTGGTATCAACTCCTCTTCCTGCCCCCTCCTCCCATCCCACCCTCATAAATCCTTGATCAATTATATATTATTGTTGTTATTTCCTGTTTTACACAGTCTGTCATCTCTGTAGGGTGGATCTTAAAAGTAATAAAGAAGACTGGAACAGACAGACCCGGGCGCGCGCGCGCACACACACACACACACACACACACACACACACATTTCCATCAGACACTAGAAAGTCAGAGAGACTAGGAGACAGAGTCCAAAGGGACTTGGCCTGACCCAAACCCTGATTTGGACTTTTAGCCTCTACAACTATGAGAAAATTAACTTCTGGTCCTTAAAGGCACGTGAGTGGTACTTCTGGCATGCCAGCATATGCCAGCACTCAGACACTTAGTGAGGGGCCTGCCAGAACACACAGTGAGCACGCAGAAGACGTCTGCGCCTGGAGGACACGTGAGGCTTGAGTGGGCTGTGGGCATCCTGCCTCACCAGGCTTTTTGCCCTGGAATGCAGACCACAGGGGCCAGCCTCATTTTGGGCACACACACCCCTGTAGACAAAGTCTTAGCTGGGCCCTGCTCTGGCCTGTGCCCCATTGAGCTAATCTGAAATGGCAAGCCCCAGGGTTTCAGGCAGAGGCAGGCCCTCCTGGTATCATCTGAAATCACCCTCAGAGACATCCCTGCTCCCCCAATTCCGCTCCCTTCTCTCCAGGGAGCTGTGCATGTGTGTTTGGGGGTGGGGAGGGGATGCTGTTCAGGGACACACGGCTACCCATGTGCACACATGCACATGCACATAAGCAAGCCCACGCTGCTCGCCCTCTCACACGAACACTCCCATTTATAGACACCAGCTCACACCTCCATATAATATATTCCTACCCTTGGAGCCAGACCTGACACACAAACACACCCGCACACACTGTGCACCCAGGTGCAGGAGCATCCATCAGTGCCCACAGACGCCACACCTACACAAGCCCTTTCTACGTGACAAACAGCAGCTTCACTTGGGTAGGATTGTCCTCAGAGTGTGCCAAGTCAAGGAGGCAGGGGGCTTAGCAAATGGAGGGTGGGCTGCGCTGGAAAGGGAAGCATGTGACAGGAACAGGATGAGCTTCAACCCGTGGAGATTCGCAGAGGGGCTGCCTGCTTCGCGAGTGGTTCTAACAGCCTAATGGCGTTCACCCTTCAGACAGGCCCTCAAAAGCCCAGAGAGGCCTTCCTCCTCTGCTTCTCCATCTGACCTTGCATACACACACACACGCGTGTACACACACACACGCACCCAATCTCTGAACTCCCCTAGCTCTTTTTCTCCTGCATGTTTGATATGGATTGAATTATTGGCACCCTAGCCTCTACACCTGCTGATGCGATCCTGGTTGGAAACTGTGTTTTCTTTGTTCCATTCACCCGAACGTGCTGGAGCAGGGTGGGTCCTGAATCACATCACTTCTGGGTTATAAGAAGAGCAGATTTGATGGAGACTCACAGATGGCGGGAAGAAAGACTGGAGGCCAGACAGACCGGCAACACCCAGGGCTACCAACAAAGAGTCAATACGGCTGGAACCCTGATTCGGACAGTTAGCCCTCGGCACGTCCGTTTGTCAAAGCTGCCGACTCGTGCTGCCTGTGTCACAGAAGCACTACATCAAGACAGCAGTGGCGAGCACTAAAATCCTAAGGTCCTTGCTTTAGTCCCTCCCTTTGGCAGGGCAGCTTCTGGAGCAGGGCATTCTGCCTGCTTTGCTCACTTCCCTGTTTCTGATCCTCTGGTGCCTGGTTCAGGTCAGACACGCAATCGGCGTGTGGGTGCAGAATACTTCACTTCCTACTCAGGGCAGCAAAAGGAGCCCGGGTGGCATACTGGTTACATGTTGGGCAGCGATTGGCAGTTTTCGAAACCACCCGCAGCTCCCAGGGAGAAAGTTGGGACTTCCTATTCCTGTAAGCAGTTACAGTCTTGGAAACTCACAGGGGCAGTTTTTTAAAATTGTATTTTAAAATTTTACTAAATCACTTTATTTGGGGCTCTTATAGCTCTTATAACAATCCATACCTCTATTGTATCAAGCACATTTGTACATATGATGCCGTCATCATTTCCAAAACATTTTCTTTCTACTCGAGTCCTCGGTATCAGCTGTATCAGCTTCTCTGTTTTCCCTCCCTCCCCACCCTCCCACCCTCGTGAACCTTTGATGATTTATAAATCATTTTAATTTTCACATTTTACACCAGCCGCTGCCTCACAGGGACAGTTCTACCCTGTCCTAAAGGGTGGCTATGAGTTGGCATCGACTTGATGGCAGTGAGTTTGGTCTGGTTCTTGGTACTCTGGGCTATGCCAGGAGGACAGCTGCTGTCTGGACCCTCCTCTTGCAGACAGACTGGAGGGGCTTCGAGATTGGCCCACAGGTACTCAGCTCCCAAACGCCAGCTGGGCTCTGAGCGTGGCCCCATGGCTCCATGGTTTGGCCGCTGCTGGGAGCCCCATGTAACTGCCTGCTCTGACAGAGGCCTGCCCGCTGCCCTTACCTGGACTTCCCCTGCGCACTGAGGTGGAGGGATTCCCCTGTTTCCTTGGGCCCAGGGATGGGATGATTGCGCAGTGAGCACTTCACTTCTTCTCCCAGTCATTCTCAATGCTTAAAGCCAGCTGACAGCCTGTCATTTCTGACACATGGGGACTCCAGTTTGGCCTGAGTGGACCTGCACACCACAGGGCTTTCGAAGGCTGGTTTGTGGGGTGTTTAGATCGCCAGGACTTTCTTCGGAGCCACCCCCAAGTAGACTTAAACCTCCCAACTTATAGTTAGTAGGTAACAGTTGACTCCATCCGGGGACCACCCAAGTAGTCTACTTGATTGGATCCACGCCATCCAGACATCCTATTCATGGAATGGGGGAACCTCAAGGCCCAGGGAGGTCCATCCTCAGCCACTGTGCCAGGCCTTGAACACAGGGCTCCCAGGGGAGATTGCTCAGGGTTCAGAATGAATCGGTTTCTTTCAGTCTCTTCCTCCCAGGGATGGGTTGGCTTCTTCCTCCAGACAGGACACAGCTCTTACTACCTCCAGCTCTTTGCTCCTTTCTTCTTCCATGCCACCGACATCGCATGAACGTCTCCTCGTGCCAGACCGAGCACTGGCCCCGGGAGGGAGGCAGCGTGGCCCTGCTCGCAGAGCATACGGCCAGTGGAGTAGGCAACCCACAACCTGGGTGTGTTCAGTACACTGGAGCTGCAGATTCGTGGACCCCTAGGACTGCATTGAGGTGAGGGGGGCCCTTCCTGTTCAGAATGCCTTCGTTTCCCCAGGAGGACGCGATGCCTTTACTAAGACCAGTAGCGTCATGGTAATAAATTAAGTGGCTTTGGAAGAGAGTGCCTCAGTGCCAAGACCCAGAGGTCAGCAAGCCAGGCCACTGGGAGGACTAACCCCACCCACAAACCTCCCTTAGGCATCCCCCAGGCTCAGCCAGTGACCCTCCCACTGTGGGAGGGATGCACAGCCCCCCCACCCTCCACCCCCGAAAGGAGTCTGTCCCAGCATCACCCGGATGCAGGCTTCCCAGGGCCCGCCCCTCCTCCTGTCCCTGGCCGGCTGCCCTCCCTCTCCAGGGAAGTGGGATTCATCCTAGGCCTGATTTATTAGCTTCACATCCTGGAATCATCCCAGATGCAGCCGCTGGGCTGCTTTGCTGATCTGCCTGAGGGCCAGGGAAGGAAATTCATTAGGCCTGGTAGGGCCGGCAGCCAGGCCCATCTGTCTGGGCATCTGCCTCCTCCCCCCTCTCCCTGCCCCTCCTCTCTCTTCTCTCTTCCCCTCCCCTCCTCACCATAAAAGGAGGAGATTCTGGGCCTGGGACCCTGGTCAGCGTTACCTAGGAAAATGGCACCAGGAGCCACTGGGTCCCTGGGGTGGCTCTGAAGGCGTGGGTGGCAAAGAGGTCCCACCACAGCTCCTCGGCACCCTCCACAGTTCACCCTGAGGCTCACGGGGCCTCCACCCAGATAGCAAAAACAAACCATTTTCCATCTGGGGATCTGGAAACTCCCTCCTGGTACCTGAGGGCCATGGCACCAGCCGCCTGTTCTTACGTAGAAGAAATCTATGTGCCTGAGAAAACCCCCTGGAAAGCCATCTCCACCACTGACTCGGCTTGGGGGGGCACGCAAGAGGGACTTCAGCCTGCTCACCCCAACGAGGAGTGCTGGACCCGACTTCAAGGGGGATTAGAAGGGGAAGAGAGCGATGGCGTTTCTAAGCGGACTATGCCTGACATCTACAAGTCTGTATGTTTACATATTTATAGCCACGGCAGCTTCCCCTTAAGTCCATAAGATAAAATTGCCTTGAGAAGGGGGGATGAAACCCAACCCCACTGCCATCTGTCAATCCCGACTCAGGGGCCCTGTATAGGGGCCTGGGAGTGGAAGGCTTTAGAGCGCAGACAACCTCATGTTTCTGCCGGGGAGCAGTTGGTGGGTTTGAACTGGGGATTTGGTGCCGAGGGCAGGGACCTTGCGGGGAGCAGTCCAATGCCTATAGTCCACAGCAGCACCAGGGTGCCTCGGGCAAAGCCAAAGCGGGTATTTAAATTTGACGATGTGACTTCGTTTAAAGAAAAATGCTTAAGAAGTCAGTCTAGGAAGTCCAAGAAGCCCTGGGCGGTTCAAAGGGTTAAGCCTTCTGCTGTTGTCAAAGGCCTTGAACCTGTCCAAGGGCATCTCAAAAGAGCAGCCTGGGGATCCGCTTCCCAGGGGCCTGCTCCTTAAAACCCCCATGGAGCCGCTCTGCTCCAGGGGTCAGAACCGACGGCGACGCTCCACTCCCCCCAGAGCAGGCCGTGAAGATTAGACGTGAGGACACCTTGTGCCCAAAGCAGGCGCTCAAGGCTCAACTTCTCTTGAGGTGAGGCAGACCTCGTGTGAGCCAGCCCATCTTGTGAAGGGGAGCCAGCACCTGCTCTCCTCTGCCTGCTGGCTAACAGGTTGCAGGTGTTCAGGGGCCCAGGCGGCTTAAACAAACACGCCTCCAGGCCTCCGTCAATGTCTAGTCTCAGGGCCGGCTGGCAGGGAAGCAAGGCTCCAGGACCTCTGTCCCTGACAGCTGGCACCCGAGGGGCAGGTGAGTCCATGGGGTAGAGGCCGAGGCTTCACCCACTCCCCTCTCCCTGGCTTATTCCAACCAAAGCCTGGGTGAGAGGCTGAGGGGGGCAGGTGAACAGGGGTGTGCACTGCTCATTCTGTGCTGTCAGATCCTGAGGGTCATACGCACCTCCACACCTGCACACTCCCTCACAGGTACACACTCACACACATTCATGTGTGCTCATTTTCCCCTACACACTCCCACTCACACACACTCACACCCTGACACACTAGACTTCCTCACGCACGCCCACCTACTCCCACTGTGCACCCATTCACAGTGGGAGTGGGTGTGCACCCATTACACACCCTATGTGCACCCATTACACACCACACTCACACATGTCTCATACTCTCACACTCATGACTCTCTCACACATTCACACACAGTCTCATACTCACACCCATCCATAATCAGCAACCTCTGCACACAGGCATCTAAAGATGCACCTATGAGGGGGTACCCCGCCAACTGAATGTTTTTCCAAAGCTATGTATTTAAAATTTTTTTACAAAACAACCTCACCTTCAAAGTAGTCTCTACTGCACTTCATACATTTGTCAAATCTGGGATTCCATTCTTGGAAACGTTTTATGAAATTTATCTGTTTGGATGGCTGACAGCACCTCCCTCATGTCTTTCTTCACCTTTTCGACTTCGTCAAACACTGTCCTTTCATGTCCCTCTTCATTCGTGGGAACAAAATGAAGTCACATGAAGCAAGGTGAGGAGAGTAAGGTTCATGGAGCAAGAGAGGTTAGTTTTGTTTTTTTTGGGGGGGTGGGGAGTTTGCCCCAAACTGGTGCAGTGAGATGGCTTGTGTGAGCAGGTGCATTGTCACGATGGCAAAACTAGTCCCCCCTCTGCCACAAATCAGGCCTTTTTTTTTTTTTTTGGTCTAATACTGCTATGCAATCTTTTCAGAACGTCTACTAGAAAGTTTGATGAATAGTTTGACCTGGTGGAATGATCTCCAAATGCACTACGAGTCAACACTTTCATCCATTCAAGAAGTTGATAGATGTCTAGAACGAGGTTTGTCATCAATCGACAGAAAACCACTTGTTTTTTCCTCACAGTGCTGTCCTTGTAACCTGTGTTCAACATCACAACAGTTTCTGCAGTGTTCCCCTGCCCCACCCCCAAGCAGAAAACAAAATTTCACAAATACAGGCTGTTCTCTTAAATTGGCCATCACAAAAACCAAGGTTTGAGCAAAACTGCTTTTATGAAAAAATTACTGTGACCAGAGAGAATCTTCCAGGGCCATGCCACTGTGTGCACTAACTTAAAGCGAGTTGTTTCATGCTTACCTAGCGGACAAAATGCGTACTTCAAAACCTCCACTCCTCCCAGCGCAATTCAGGGTCTTTTAGGGGGACATCCTTGTATGCACAGAGACACGTGGACAAGTCTACAAGGAGGCTTCAAAAATGTCATTGAAAAATCCATTATCTTTTAAAAAAATCATTGTATTGGGGGCTCATACAGCTCTTATCATAATCCATTGTATCAAGCACATTGTGTCAAGCACATCTGTTGCCATCATCATTTTCAAAACATTTTCTTTCTACTTGAGCCCTTGGTATCGGCTCATTTTCCCCCTACCCCCTCCCTTTCTCATGAACCCTTGATAAAAAATTTTTTTCATTTCTTATACCAACCACTATTTCCCTTCACCCACTTTTCTGTTGTCTGTTCCACTGGGGATGATATGTCGATCATTATATGTGATTGGTTCCCCTTTTCAACCCCCAACTCCCCTTCCCCTTCCCTCCTGGTCTCACTGCGCTCATGGTTGGTCCTGAGGGTTCATCTGCCCTGCAGTCCCTGTGTGGCGAGCTCTTGTCTGTATCCGTGCGCATGCTCTGCTCTTATTATCTTTTAATTCCATTTCCATTAACTTTTTGAAGCCCCCTTGCTTATTTATATCCACACACGTTAATGATCCATCCAAGCAGAGACATCGATATAGCCATGCACACGCATATACAATTCCACACACAAAAGTGTACAGACATGAACATACTCTGACACCCTTTCATGTGTACACACACAGACTCACTTCCTATGCCCATAATTTCAACAACCCTTGTCCAGGCATGTCTGTGTCTATGTACATGGACATTTGACCTTAACTTCATCAAAGATTTTGTTAGGCTTGGTTCCCTAGAGAAGCAAACCCAGTGACGCTCATAAATATGTAAAGAAAGAAATGTATACTAAAGGAGTGGCTCACATAGAAATGGGTAAATCCAGTCTCGTTCAAATCCATGGGCTAGATGTTAAACTGGAAGCGTCCACTGACTCACATAGCTCCTGGAGCTGATGAGCCAGGAGGCAGAAGACAAAGCAGGAACACTGTGGCTGATGAATGCAGAGGCAGATCAATCCCAGATCGGCAGGCCAGACATTGGATTCTGATGGCTCCCCGTGTCAGAAGTTCAAGTCCAAAGGACCAGTCAACAACAAGCCAGATACAGGATTTAGACCAGCAACAAACGAGGAAGTTCTCCACATCATCTACTTATATACCTAAAGTAAGTGACAACGCCCAAGACCATGACCTGAGTAAGGAGTTGCACTCCAGCCTGCTTGGTTACTCACAGCAAATCTCACCATGGGATTGCTTACGTTTTGTTAGGTCACATCACAGGGGAGGCCTTCATGCCAAACCCGGGAGAATCCTGGCCCAACCAAGTTGGCACAAAACTTAACTATCACAGGTATAAATGTGCACACAGATATATTTTTCTGCATAAGTAAGCACAAAGGCAAATATAGAAAGGCAGAAACCTACACACAGAGACACACAACACACTTTCAGACGTTCATGCACGTCCATAGATCACTATACACACACTTACACACATAGTCCAGCTCTGCCTCTCTCAAACTCACAGTGCACATTCCCAGCTATAGTGAAGAACTAACCGCCCACTTCGGGCTTGTGAATGTTACAACAGACATCTGGATTGGGCTTACCATGTGCCCTTCCGAAGGCTGCCTGGGAAGCTGGGCCTGAGCAAGGCTTCTGGGTGCGGGGAGGAGAGACCTTGGCCCCCTTTTCAGCTCTCCCCTGTCCCAACCCCAACCAGGAGCTCAGGGTCCAGAAGAATCAGAGGGAGCTTTCTCTCTTCCAACCCAGAGGAAACTGCAAAGCCACATCGAAGCCCTCCCCACCCCGTGCAAGGCTTAACATGAGCTCCTGAATGAAACCAGCTGACCACTAGCACTCCACAGAGGGCAGGGGAGAGAGGGGTCACGGAATCAGGCACACCGAGTGCAAACACTGCCTCTGCAACTCAATGGCTGAGGACATTGAGCAGCTTGCGTCAACTTTCTGAGTCTAAGTTTGTACAACAAATGGAGTCTTAGCATGCTCGCATCTAAGGAGCACTCCGGTCTTATTTCTTCCGAGATAGACTAGTTTGTCCTTTTAGCACTCCATGGTTCTTTCAATAGTCTTCTCCAGCATCACAATTCAAAATGCACCAATTCTTCTTTGGTCCTCTTTATTCAATGTCCAACTTTCACATGCATATGAGGCAACTGAAATTATCGTGACTTGGGTCAGGCACACCTTAGTCCTCAGAGTAACATCCTTGCTTTTCAACACTCCTAAGAGGTCTTGCGCAGCAGATATACCCAATGCAACATGTCTTTTGCTCTCTTGACTACTGCTACCATGAGCATTGATTGTGGATCTAAGCAAGACAAAATCCTTGACTATTAACCAAACCGAACTCACTGTCATTGAGTCTATTCAAATCCGTAGCAACTCTGTAGGACAGAGCAGAACTGCCCTTTTCGAGACATTAAGTCTTGACAGGAGCATCCATCGCCTCATCTATGTCCTGAAGAGTGGCTAGTGGGTTCGAATCACTGGCCTTCAGGTTAGCTGCTCAATGCATAGCTCGCTACCCACCAAGACTCCTTAATGTCACCCCCTCAGACAACAGTGACATTAGATTTGATCGTGCATATAGAAGACCTAGCACAGTGCCTATCACATGTTGCTTCTCATGGTTGAGTCCACATTGATTCGTGTGACCTCATGTGCAGCAGAGTGTAATGCTGCCTGGACCTGTATCATCCTCATGATCCTTGATATGTTGGAGCCACACAGTAAGCGTGCTGTTAACCAGGGCTTCCCAACATCAGCACTACCGCCATCTGGGGCGGGATCATTCTTTGCGGTAAGGACTGTTGTGTGCATTGTAGGATGCTTTGCACCATATCTAGTCTCTACTCACCAGAAACCAATAGCATCCCTACCACCATCAACTTTGCCAAATGTCCCCTCCAATTTCAACTATTTTTTTTGTTTGTATGTGCTTGGGCATGAAGATGGGTTAGTATCAGTGACTTGGGGGGGGGGATGAGAAAGTGGATATATATGTCCTAAACACGTATATAATCAAATATATATATGGTCATGTAAGGAGTCAAGATGAAGCATTGGGTTAAGCAGTGGGCTATTAACCAAAAGAGCAGCTATTCAAACTCAGGGATGAGGCTGTCTGCTCTTGGAATGATTTCCATTCTGAGAAACTCTGGGAAGCAGCTCCACTCTGTCCTATAGGATTGCTAGTAGGTATTATGGACTCATTGACAATGTGTTCGGTTTAGGGAGCCCCCAGAGGATTTTTAAGCAGAGGTATGACAAAGTCAGATGTGTCACCTCTAAAATATCCTTTAGTTGCTGTGTCAGGAACAGAATGGGAAGGAGCATGGGCGGGTGTGGAGACCAGTCGAAAGGCTGGGACTTGGATAAAGCAGGCAGAGGGATGTTCTCATGTCCACGAGACATTCTGGAGAGGCACACAGAATTTGGCAATGGGTTGAACTTGAGATGTGAGAAAAAGATCAAGACAATCTCAGATTTCTCCCAGGTGTTTGAGCTCAGCAGTTGAGTAGAAAGCGAGGACATTTGAAATTTCTGAGGGAAACAGTTGGGGGTAAGAAGTGAGAGCAGACAGCCATCAGTGCTGCCCTAGTTCAGCAAACACAATTGTGTCCTCAGTCCCACCTTAAGTAAAGTGACAGGCACGGAACTGTGCCAAGAGTCACCTCTCCCGCACAGTCCCAAAGCCCAGCTCTTGACATGACCGTGCACCTTAATTCTTTCTGTTTTAGGGAGAGTTCTCTTCCATAGAACTTCTCTGGCCTTCAGGCAAACTGACATGTAGTGGGCCTGCGCAGGCCTGTCTGAGGCCTTGGGTGGACCATGACTGGGTTGCTAAGCTGAGATCCCCTAGTTTACTTGGTATTGAGAGCTTCTCTTGCCTTTGCTAAGTCCTCTAGTGTCTGTGCCTTGAAAGGTAATCTTTAACCATTTTCATTGGCTCATGAGCTCATGACCTACTGAAAAAGACCACCAACCAACCAACAGCTATGTAGATCTCCTAGAAGCAAACCAGCATGATTAAAAGCAACTGAAAATGTGTCTCCATTCCCTGAATGTTTTTTCTGAATGATTTCTTTTCAAGGGAGACCATACAGAGTACAAACAAATGACTTTTGGAACCAGACAGACCTGAGCTAGAAATACATTCTTGACCACTTGAATAGCTATGACATCTTGAGCAAATGACTTAGAATGAGCAGCATACAATTGGGCACATAATCAAATAAGGTCAGTTTTATTTGAGAATGCTTCAAAAAGGAGAAAAGACTCTCTGCTGGAAGTGGTCCAAACGTCTTCACAGACCTCATGTAAATCTATTCTTAGATAAGTAGGGTTAACTGAGACTTCGCGATCTACTTCCAATATTTAGTCAGGGAAGCCCTATGAATCACAAGTGGACACTGTCTGTCTTGCCTGCTTCAGACACACCATCAGACGGGGCCAATCACTGGCAAAGATACCCTGTTTGGTGAAGTAGTGTGCTGGCGCAGTGAGGGAGAGGCTGGGTGAGATGGGTTGACACCATGGTTGTACCTGTGGCCTCAAGCATACTGACCATCTTCAATATGACACAGGAGCCGTCAACCTTCGGTACGGTTGTCTGCAGAGTCACCGTGAGTGAGTTGACTCAACTGCAGCTCTCCATTTATCTGAAAGAGATGACAGGGCTTGAAGGACACACATGACAAGTGGATCTCAGGAGTGAATCCCAGTCCAGTTCTCTCTTCAGTCCTCCCCTGGGAGATTTCTGACACAAGCGGAGGCAGGAAGCCCTAGATGACACAGGTTTTCAGTTGGTTGCCAGCGTGACCCAGAGCAGAGGGGCAGGTTGGTGCCCCATATCCTGAACAGGGGTTGGTCATTGATACCAGGGAGGCTGCACCATGCCTGGAAAATGGTCAGAACTACTGGCTACAACTTACAAATCAGAACGTTTCATAGATGAAAAGCTAGAGTTTTGAGAAACGTTTGTTCTAACGCGGAACGCGGGGTGTGAGTAGCACGCAAACATGCAAAATGTGTTGGAAAGTAGACCGTCACAGATGCCGTTAGGTTAGCATTTAACACCCGATCATTTGGTCATCTCCCTTATAATCCACTTAAATTTGTCCTAATTTTTATTTTTTTCTGCTTTCTCTTCAAATGAGGTTTTAGTCTGTTTTACTTTGTTATTCTTGTCAGTTAATTAGTTTGTTTTTAAATGTCTTTCTGTTAAATCCAAGATAGGTCAATGTATAGAGTCAATAACTAGATTGAAGGTGTGGCAGGGAAGGTATGGGGAGCTAATCATGATGAGTTCAAGAAAGAAGAAAATGTTCTTAAATGAATTGTGGTTGCGCAGCTCTTCTTGATGTGATCACACTGTGGAAATCTATGATACATGACATATGCCAATAAAACTGTTGGTGAGAAAGAAAAAAAAAAAGCTTTTGGAAGTGGGCCTGTATTCAAATCTGCATGGCGCCAAGCCGTGGAGGCTGGGAGATTGCTGCTCCCGTCAGCGGGCTCCATGCTCACTCTTCTCGTTAGCTGTAACCCCAACCCCTTGCATTGTCCTGCAGCTACTGTGCTTGAAACAATTTGCCTCTTCCCTCCTGTGTGTGACCTTCCCTTACCTGTGGACATGCACTGATCTAGAGAGCATCTCCTTTAAAAACAGTGCCTTAAACTGGGGGAGTGCAGCGGAACAGCAAGGGAATGCTGAAGGTGGACTTTGGGGCCAGGGCATGGTGCCCCAACAGACTAGACTAGAAAACACTCTTAAAGGCCAACAAGCAATCCTTGACCTAACTACAAGTTTTTTGTTGTTGTGTTTTGTTTTGTTCTTTGTCAGTGGTTTGTTGTTGTTTTGTTGTATAGTGTTGTTTGATTTTGCTCTGTCTTGTTTTTGTACATGTTATTATCTCCACAGGTCTGTCTAAATAAGAAAGGCTGGATGAATAATCTGGAGGAAAAACGACGGGACCAACAGTTCCGGGGGGACATGGGATAGGGGGAGTTGGGGGAAAGGAAGTGATGTTAGCAAACTCAGGGACAAGGGAACAACAAGTGATCCAAATTGGTGGTGAGGTGGGTGTGGGAGGCCTGGTAGGGCATGATCAAGGGTAATGTAACAAAGAGGAATTGCTGAAACCCAGGTGGGGATGGAGCATGATAGTGGAACAGGAGGAAAGTCAAGGGAAATAGAGGAAAGAGCTGGGAGGCAAAGGGCATTTATAGAGGTCTAGATAAAGACATGGACATATGCATTTGTACATATTTATATATGAGGATGGGGAAATAGATCTATGTGCCTATATTTATAGGTTTAGTATGAAGGTAGCAGAAGAATATTGGGCCTCCACTCAAGTACTCCCTCAATGCAAGAATACTTTCTTCTATTAAGTTGGCATTCTATGATGCTCACCCTCCCGACACAACTGCTGAAGGCAAAGCAGTTGAATAAGCAAATGTGGTGAAGAAAGCTGATGGTGCCCGGCTATCAAGAGATATAGCATCTGAGGTCTTAAAGGCTTGAAGGTGAACAAGCGGCCATCTAGCTCAGAAGCAACAAACCCCACATGGAAGAACACACCAGCCTGTGTGATCACGAGGTTCCGAAGCGATCAGTTATCAGGCATCAAAGAACAAAAAGTCCTATCATTGGTTGCACACCTCCATGATATGATTGCTGAGGACAAACGGGTGCATAAGCAAATGTGGCAAAGAAAGCTGATGGTGCCCGGCTATCAAAAGAGATAGCATCTGGGGTCTTAAAGGCTTGAAGGTAAACAAGCGGCCATCTAGCTTGGAAGCAAAAAATCCCACATGGAAGGAGCACACCAACCTGTGTGATCACGAGGTATCAAAGGGATCAGGTATAAGGCATCACCAGAACAAAGAAATCTTACCATAGTGAATGAAGTGGGGAGTGCAGAGTGGAGACCCAAAGCCCATATGTCGGCCACTGGAGCTCCCCTTAGAGAGGGATCTAGGGGAAGAGACGAGCCAGTCAGGGTGTGATGTAGCACTGATGAAAGATACAACTTTCCTCTAGTTCCTAAATGCTTCCTCCCCTCTCCCCGCCCTCTATAATGAACCCAATTCTACCTTGCAAGTCTGGCTAGACCAGAGGATGCACATTGGTACAGATAGGAAGTGTAAACACAGGGAATCCAGGGCAGATGATCCCTTCAGGGCCAGGGGTGTGAGTGGTGATACTGGGAGGGGAGAGAGTGAGTGGGTTGGAAAGAGGAAACTGATTACAAGGATCTACATGTGACCTCCTCCCTGGTGGACAGACAACAGAAAAGTGGGTGAAGGGAGATGTTGGACAGGGAAAGATATGACAAAATAATAATTTATAGATTATCAAGGGTTCATGAGGGAGGAGGAGCGGGAAGGGAGGAGGAAAAAAGAGGACTTGATGCCAAGGGCTTAAGGGGAAAGCAAATGTTTTGAAAATGATGGCAATGAATGTACAAATGTGCTTTACACAATTAATGTATGTATGGATTGTGATAAGAGTTGTATGAGGCCCTAATAAAACAATTTAAAAAAACAACAGTGCCTTAGAACATAGATCCATGTTCCAACCCACCTCTGCTTTGTTGTAGCCATTGCTGTGGAATTCTGCACTGTTTCTCTCAGACCCTCTTGGAAATTTCCTCCCTGCCTCCATTTAGAAGTGGAACCTCCTGCTGCTCCTGCGCCTTTGAGTGTCTTCTTCACGTTCTATCTTTCTTGCTGAAGTTGACCGCCCTCATTGTTTGAGTCTTCCTTTTGTCTGCCGGGCCCCTTGCCCAACTAACCAGGAGCATCTCTCCTCCCCACCTCCCTGTACTGTCTCCACGGTGGATCAGAGACCTGGGTGCTCTGTGTGACATGCCTGTACGTTCTTTCTCTTGTGGACAAAAGGGCCCAAGGACAGAGAGTTGCTAGGTGTATTGTCTTCTGGGGGTTGGGGTTGGGGGGCAGATTGGGTCAGATTCCAAGAGCTTCTTGGAGCAGGACAGTCACCCACACCCAATCACACCCACAACCAACCACACCCACACCTACAATCAACCACACCCACATCTAACTACACCCATACCTACACCAACCACACCTACACATAGCCACACCTGCACCCAACCACACCCACCCACAACCACACCTAGCACCTGCAGTTTGCTCTGGACAAAGGCGCTTTCAGAGAACAATGAGTGAAGATGCCCTAAGACATCAGAGGCTTCCTCTCTCTAACCACCACTCCTGCTGCTTCTGTTTAGACCTATGTCACTTCCAGACTTGCTGTTGGTGCCCTGCCTGCCGTACTTCTAACTCATCCCTTTCCATTCATTTCTCCACACTGCTTCAATGCCATCAAGAGCTCTCTATCAGTTTTAGGAGAAAGCCAATACCCTGGCAAACTAGCTCGGGCCCACCAACCTTCCCACTCTCACCTCTCATCGTCCCCACAAGCAGTTGGCACACAGACCAGGAAGCCATAACTCTCTCATCTGGGTCCTCCCCTTGGCCTGTGCTTCGTTCTCCACAATGTCCTTCATTGGGAACTGGATGGATGGATGTTGGCTGGAAGAGGGGTAAATGGATAGGTGGGTGAGGATGTGGGCAGATCGATGGGTGGGTGGATGGATGGGGAGTGAGTGGATGGAAGATGAGAGTAGGTATTTCACTTCAGGAATCCCTCTGAACTTCACCTCTGCTCTGAGGCTTTTCCTAACCACCTGCTCCCACCAAAGTGTTAAGTTGTTCTGCTCCTTCTCTGTGCCCTCGCCCTCTGCTGTGACTGACCAGGCTCGTCTGTGCTGACAGGACAGGAAAGGCCTGAGGGAGTGAAACAAAGGGTTTCAGCAAAGATGGAGAGAAGTTGTTCACAGTTGCCTGAGACTGTCCTCAGGATTTTTGAGCATGTGCCTCCGACTTGAAAGAAACAGACATGTTTTTAAAGGAGATGATCACCAGGATCTCATCCCCCTTATCAGCCCTTCTCTCGCTCTGTCTCCCACACAGGAATGGGTCCTTCTCTCTCTGGGCATGGGACACTTGATTACAAAAATGCCTTGGGTTCCTACTGAGCAGCTGCAGGATCTAGCGCTTGTGACTTCAAATGGGCAGTAAACTCATGAAGAATAAGAACAAACCTATGACAAACGTTTTCTATCCATCCATCTATCCAGCCACGTTCCCTTCTTTCTTTCCTCCCTTCATTCAACCACTTATCTCTTCATCCACCCACTCACCTAGCCATCTGTCCATCTATTTACTCATTCGACCAAGTATCTGTACTGCACCACCTACTCCACTGGGTGCTGGGGAGAAAAGAAACACAGAAATTCAGAGGTCCTCTGCCATTTGCATGCCTAGAGGGTGTATATGGCTACAATTACAGATGAATGTAAAATGTTGACTGGGACCGAGGCTGTGAACGCAAAGTCAGTGTCTTGGGGTGGAGACTGGGAGACACCCAGTGGGACAGTCATAGCAAGTACATGGAAATGTCCAGAGAAGCAGGGCTGGGAGGCCACCCTGAGGAATCCTCCCCTGGTGCCTTAACAGTGAGAAGATACTTCTGCTCCCACCTCAGTGCATTCAATAATGTATGTCCTTGATGTCATTTTTACTCTACAGTATGAAAAACCTCTCACTGCCATCAAGTCGATGCCAGGGCTGCTACATTTTATAAAGTACATATTATCAATCGCAGATGCGTACCTATTTCTGCATGGTATGGATGAAGAGGATTAGATAGATCGTGGACTTTCACAAGAGTAAACAAATCTGTCTTAGAAGCAGTGCAGCCGGCAAGCTCCTTAGAAGTGAGGATGGCGAGGCTTAGTCTCACATAGTTTGGGCATGTAATCGGGAGAGTGCAATCCCTGGGAAAGGAATCCTGCTTGGTAAAGTAGAGGGCCAGTGGAAAAGAGGAAGGCCCTCAATGAGCTGGACTGACACAGTGGCCGCAACAATGGGCTCAAACATAGCAACGTTGCGAGGGTGGTGAAGACCAGCCCGTGCTCGGTTCTGTTGTGCACGGGTCGCTGTGAGTTGGAGCCTTCTTGACAGCACCTGACAACAACAACGTCGCTCTACCTACAGACATACAGGCACACACACACACACACACACACACACACACAGAGCGTTCTCCTTCTCCCTGACACTCGGGTCTACATGAGGAAGTCATCACCTGCATACTTCTGAATGATATCACTGTCACATCTTCTATTCTTATTTGATATGATGCTTTTAAAGGAGCCCTGGTGGTTAAGCACTTGACTGCTAACTAAAAGGCTGGTGGTTCGAGCCCACCCAATGACTCTGGAGGCAAAATACCTGGCGATCTGCTCCCATAAAGATCACAGCCGTCAACCGGTGGTCACCATGGCTGAAGGAGGAAACGTTTTTGCTGAGGGGGCATTGAATGTGTGTTAATGATGGTGGGACAATGATGTGTTAATGATGGTGGAGAGGGATATCAATAACAGTTGGACAACACAAAGAGCATCATCAATGACACTGGTTGGACATGTAGAAGTGGTTAAATTTGAGACCGTTTTGTGTATATTTTTGCCAAAACTGAAAAAAAATTAAACGAATAATGAAGAATACAAAGAAGAAGAAAGTGTTCTAAGATTGACTGTGGTGAGGATTGCACAACCCTTCTTGATATGATTGAACTATTGAATTGTATGATGTGTGGATGAAATGCCAATAAAACTGTGAAAAACCTTTAAGACCCCTGATGCTACATCATTTTATATCCAGGCACCATCAGCTTTGTTCGCAACTTTTGCTTATGCACCCACTTTGTCCTCAGTGATCTAGTCGGGACAGGCCGGTGTGCTTCTTTCATGTGGGTTTTGTTGTCTCTCAGATAGATGGCTGCTTGTTTATCTTCAGGTCTTTAAAACTTCAGGTGCTATATCTTTTGGTAGCTGGGCACTCTCAGCTTTCTTCACCACATTTGCTTGTGCACCCATTGTCTTCAGCGACTTCAGGTGCTATATTTTTTTTTGGTAGCCAGGCACCATCAGCTTTCTTCACCACATTTGCCTGTGTACCCATTGTCATCAACGATTGTGCCAGGCAGGTGAGCATCTCAGACTGCCGAATGGTTAGAACAAAGTGTTCGTGTGTTGAGGGAGTACTTGAGCAGGGGCCCCACTGTTCATCTGGTTCCTTAATACTAAATCTATAAATATATGTACATAGATCTATTCCCTCCTCGTCGTATATAAATATATTTACATCTTTACATGCCTGTATTTAGATCTCTATGACTACCCTTTGCCTCCTAGTTCTTTACTCTGTTTCTTTGTACTTTCCTCTTGTCCCACTATCATGTCCTGCCTTCATTAGGGTTTTAGGAATTCCTCTCGCTTACATTGCCCTCGATCCAGCCCTGCCAGACCTCCCACACCCTCCTTGAGACTGATTTTGGATCACTTGTTATTTCCTTGTCCTGGGGCTTGTTAAGACCCTCTTCCTTTCCCCTGCTACCCCTACCCCCATATCCCCCCAGAACTGTAATCCCCTTGTTCTCTCTTCTGGCTTGTTTATTCCACCTATCCCTTCCAGGTGGACATGCTATGTACTATCACAAGATTGAATACCATGAAGCACCAACAGAAAGTAAAACAATAGCAACAACAACAACTCACACACACACACACATACACACATAAATGTATGAATAGTTCAGGGTCTGTTTGTTTTCCTTCACAGGTGCTTTCCAGTCAAATCTGATGGGGTGCCATGCCCTGGCACCACCTCTATCCCTGGGGACTTCATTGCTCTGCTTCCCCCGCTGCTGCATGCCCCCAGGGGCTGGCTTCGGCGTGGTGAGCTCATGATGGGCACAGTTCCTGCTGTGTGTCTCTAGTGTTGTCCCCAATGGTGTTATGGGTCAATGAGGAACACTGTGTCCCACAGTGAGGCCGGCGCTGTGGTCATCTCTGTGCATTGCTTTTCTGAGCAGGAACATTGTCCTCAGGGCTTGGTGAACCAGGATGTGCGTCACTACAATCAGGCAGCCATCTAACGAAGGAATAACAAAGCTCACAAGGAAGAAGCACACCAGCCTACCCTGACACAAACGCTGAAGACAAAGCGGGTGCAGGGAAGTGCGGTGAAGCAAGCTAATGGTGCCCAGTTGTCAAAATATATAGTATTTGGGGTCCCATGGGCTGGAAGATAACAAGCGACCATCTAAATGGAAAAACAACAAAGCCCACATGGAAAATGCACACCAGCCTGTGAGATGACAAGGCATCGAAGGGATCAGGTATCAGGCATCAAAGACAAAAAAAAAATCATAGCATTGTGAATGAGGGGGAGTGCAGAGTGGGAACCCAGAGCCCATCTGGGGGAAATTGGACATCCCCTTGCAGAAGGACTGTGGGGAGGTGACGAACCAGTCAGGGTGCAGTGTAGCAGTGATGAAACATACAATTTTCCTCTAGTTCTTGAATACTTCTCCCCCCCCCCACTATCATAATCCCAATTCTACCTTACATAACCGGCTGGACCAGGAGATGTACACGGGCATGGATAGGAACTGGAAATACGGGGAATCCAGGACAGATGAGCCCCTCAGGAACAGTGGTGAGAGTGGTGATATTGGGAAGGTGGAGGGAGGGTGAGGGAGAAACGGGAAACAGATGACAAGGTCAACATGTAACCTCCTCCCTGGAGGACGGACAGTGGAGAACTGGGTGAGGAAGATGTCAGATAGTGTAAGATATGATAAAAATAATAATTATTTATAAATTATCAAGGGTTCTGGGGGAGGGGGAGCAGAGAGGGAGGAGAAAATGAGGAGCTGATGCCAGGGGCTCAGGTAGAGAGTGGGTGTTTTGAGAATGATGATGGTAACATATGTACAAATGTTCTGGACACAAATGATGTATGTATGGATTGTAAAAGGAGTTGTATGAGCCCCTAATAAAATGATTAAAAAATAAAGACAGCTTCTTTGTATATTAGAAAAAAACTGAAAATTATTTTAAAGATTGCAGCAAAAACCCCCACAAACAAACACTGAGTGGCAGTTCTACTTTGCTCACGGGGTCACTCTGAGTTGAAACTGGCTCAAAGCACCCAACCACCACACCCACCATGACATCATGCATTTAATAATCATATTGCTCTTCAGTTGGGGCCATTGTACTGGGAGTTGTGTGTACCGTATCTCGATTCCTCCCCCAGCCACATAGGTTTTGTCTCTCCATCTCACCGATACAGAGACTGGTGCTCAAGATGTGATGTACCGTACACAGGTCCGCAGAGTCACCCAGCAGACATGGGGACATGCAGCACTGGATCGTAGCTCTGCGTGACCCCAATGCCAAACTGCCTCCTTTCTAGCATGTTAGGCCCAAAAGGGACCCCGGAGAGAAGTCAGACAGCTGGCTGTGTTAGAAGCCGCCTGTGGCTGCCAAAGAGCTTGCCTCCGTTTGAAGAAAGAGACCTTTAGGGAATGGGGACCATGACCTTGGCTGCACTGACCAGCTGGGCTCTAGGAGACTTGATGGAGCTGCCCAGTCACCAGCAGTCCCTGCACAATACAGCCATTGACCCAGTGGTCAGAGGTGACCCCGAGAGGTCACTGGCCACTGCTGAGGAGAAGGACAGACTTACAACCCCCTTTCTGGTGGACCACCCAAGGAGGGGGAGAGGGGACTCAGCTCCAAAGATGGACAGGCCCAAAGTCCACTGGGAATCTGTCTGTTGCCGGTGGGTTCAGACTTAAAGTCACAATGAAAACACTTGGAGTGTCTGGCGTTTTTAGGCACTTTCATAGGCATCTTTGCACTGATCTTCCTACCAATTCCTCCGGAAGAGTACTGTTAACCTTCCCACCGCAGAGAGGAAAATGGAAACTCAGAGAAGTTAAGGATCTTACCCTCTTCCACACAGCGACTAAGCAGAATAATTTCATTCTGTTCAATTTAGCATTCATGCTTACATTTATTCTTTCTTTCAATGAATATTTAGGACTATGTGTCAGGCACTGCTTTGGACATTGGAGATACGTAGGTAAACAAAACAGGCAAAACCTCTGCTCAGTTGGAGCTGACACTTGTATGGCACAATGATAGGGTCTGTACAATCACTACCGAAATACATTTTTTTAAAAAGGCTCTATCCTCTTCTTTGGGGAGCACGCAGTTTCATGGGGGAGACACACATATAAGACATCTCAAAGTACTGTGGGAGGGCAGGCTACCTGATCAGGGTTAGCAAAATGATGTGAGAGCAAGGAGCAGGCTTCAGGGAAGGCTTCCTGGAGGAAGTGCTTTCTGCCGGAAACCCTGGAGGGATCAGTCAGGGACACTGCTGTCTTTCACAGGAGGAAGCAAAACTCAAACCATATTCTCTTTGGCTGCTGGACTGTAAGACCTCCCAGCAAAGGTGGCCAGACCCGACTGCTACTTCCAGGTGCAGTTTGGACAAAGGCTCGAGGCAGGAGGGAGAATCCACTGTTAGGGAACTCTGACTCTGGCGATCCAGCAGGCATGGCTAAGGACCCAGGGGGAGGAGAGAACAGGGGCTGGAAGGGCTCTGCCATCCAGGGGCACCACTGGATTTTCAGCAGGGATGCGACCTTGAGCCATATCTGGTTGCAGCATAGAGGCTGAAGGGTAGGTCAAGAATCTGAAGGCTGGAGGGGCCACTGTCGGGTCCAGATAATGGCAGTGGGAGCAGGTCCAGTGCTCTTCAAAACAAGAGCTTTTTTCATGTCATCTCACAGGAAATAAGACAGCCTTTGTATTCATTCCTAGGGCTGCCGTCACACAAGCTGAGCAGCCCTGAAAGAACAGAAATGTGTTCTCGCACGTTGCTGGAGGTAAGAAGTCCAAAGTCAAGGTGTTGGCAGGATTGCAGTGCCTTCAAAGACTCTAGGAAAGTTCTTTCCTGGTCTCTCGCCAGCAACCCTCGACTCTCTTTAATTTGGGGCTGCATCACCCCCATCTCAGCCTCCAGTCTCACTAGGCATTCCCCTGTGTGCCTGCCTATTTTTCTCTCCCCACAAGGACCCCAGTCAGGTTGGATGAGGACCTAGCCTACTCCAGTATGGGCTCCTCTCAATTCTATCACATCTGCAAAGATGCTATTTCCAATAATTCTATCCATTGTGGATGGCACTGTAGCAACGATTGTGGTTAGGTGCTTTGAAGTCAGCTCTGACTCATACCAACCCTGTGCACAATAGAGCACGCCACCATCCAGCAAACGACCCAACAGCCAAGATAGGCCCAATGTTCTCCAGTGATTATTTCATAGCATGGAACATAAGTAATTTAATTAAGCTATAAAGTATAATTATAAAATAAATACCCATGAACTCAGTATTCAACGGAAGAGCTAGAAATTGCCAAAGCCCCTGCAGTGAAGGTAGGATCCACTCTAGTGACCTTCCCATTCCCCTCATTCCAACCCCCATGGCTTAACCACTCTGGAATTTCACATTTGCCTCCTTCTCTTGCTACACTCTTTGGTGGTGGTTTTGTTTTTAACGTCTTATTGTGAATTAAGTGAAGATTTACAGAGCAGATTGTAGCTTTACATTAAATGATTCATGCACATTCTGATTCAACTCATCCACTGCAATCCCTTGTGCGTCCCTGTGTTTCCTGTGCCCTTGCCTACTCTTTTCCTAACCCCCTGGCTTTTTTTTTTATCTTAATGGTTGATTATTCTAACATAGAGGCGAGTCAGTTCTAGACCTGAAGGATCACTAAGGGCTACAGTCTTTGGGGTTCCACCAGACTCTGACCAACCAGTAAGCCTGGCATATTTTATCATTTTGAGTTCTGTTATGCATTTTTTCTCCCATTCTATCTAGAACCTTCTGAATGGATCTTTTTCAGAGCAGTTGGTAGTGGTACCTGGGCACCATCTAATTCTACTGGTCTCAAGGTGAAGGAGATGGATGCTCAGGTGGGCCATAGTTCATTGGAAAAATTGTTTCCATGAATCTTCCATTTTCTTCCCCTTTTCCCCCCTGGGCAGAGAGGGACCAATAGTTGCATCTTTGTTCACAAGCTTCTAGATCACTCCTCACCACAGTAGGATGGAGAACATTGTCTTGGTGAATTGTGCTATGGCAGTTGACTCTGCTGTCCTGCAAGATGATGGTCCTAACCTGCCAGGCTCAGTGACTCATTTCCTCAAGGTGTTTGGTTACGTCTCAGAAGCCTTCCTCGCTGGGTCCCCTGTATGTCCCAGCACCATGGGTCATGTTTCTAAGCAAACATCAAGGTGTTCTTAAGCACCATTGTGCTTCCTGTGCCTGCTTTCGAGCTTTGGTTGGAAATCCATCTTTGACTCTTCTCTCCCTTGTGCTTTAAAAATTACTTATGAGTGAATTGATAATGTCATAATATGATATGATGATACCATAATATCATCCCAGATTCATCTATGTTGGTGCATATCTGCTCATGAGTTCACTCTCACCAGAATCTGGTACACTCTATTTATTCTGTCTGGGGTTGACAGGCTTTTGGGTGATACCCAGCTGTCTGCAATCTCAAAGCATGCCACTCTTGATGGGTCTGTGCATGTGTTTTTCTAGGCCACCTTGCGGTGTGTGTTAGTCTGGGCAAACTAGGGAAACAAATCCACAGAAACTCATATGTGCATAAGAGAGTTTTATATAAAGGGAAAGTGTACATTAAGAAAGCATCCCAACCCAGTCAAGTCCAAGCCCCTACATCCAACATTAGCCCATCTGTCTGACACCGATCTACAAAGTCTTCCTCAAGCTCACAAAACACACACAATGGTGTCAACTACAAGAGAAAAGCCAAATCAATGAGTGTGTAAGCATCTTAGCACTGGCAGAAGTCTACACATGGCTGCTCCAGTACCCAGGGCTGCATCGGGGTAGGTCCATGTGGCTTCTCCTCAGGGAAGTCTTGCAGGAAGTGAGCCTTGCCAGCTACATCAGGGAACTGGCTAAGGTAGCTGCACCCTGGTCCAACCATTAGAAAGCAAGAGATGGGAGAATTAAGAAAGCGAGGTTCACCAAGCCCTTCAATTGATCCTACATGTTTTTATAGGCCAGGTTGGCACAATAAACCTAAACTATCTCAGGGTGGGGTTACGGGTGGTTCAGTGGTAGAACTAGCCACTTTCCAGGAAGGAGATTTGGGCTCGAGCCCTGAAATTCCACCAGTGAAAAATGCATGGAAGTAGCCAATAGTCCTGTGACAGCAGTGCTGGACAATGCGCCCCTGAGATTGGAAGCCACGCAAAACACGGTGGCCGCACAGTGCATGCCAGCATCCGCATGATCATGAAGAGGCTGCAGGACCAGACAATGTTTGCTTTGGTCTGTGGAACTGTGTCCACCGCAATTAACAAAAACCTCTCCAGTCGCACTGTGATCAGCTTTATTGAGGCTCAACTTACTATTGATAGCAAAATATGCCAAATTCAAGGAGAAAGACAATCATGTGGGTCATGATGATCTGATCTGTAGCTGAACATGGGGATGGTGCAAAACTGGGCAGCACTTCTTTCTCTTGGGCTCGGGGTCACCATAAATTGGGGCTGGCCCAGTGACTCTCTCCACCTCTCTGGGCTGAACAGGTCCCAGCAGCCCCCCACCTGCCCCACTATCCAGCATGCTGGGTGCTCAATGGCTGCTCTACACCGTCAGACCATTACCGGCCCCCCAATCTTTTCCCTGGACTAAGTAGGGGCTCTAGGTTGCCCTGATGTGAGCAAGATTAGCAACCTAGCGACTCCATATCCTTCAGCATCTGGGTCAAAAAAGGCTCTTCTGTTCACAAGTCACCAGACCTCTGGGGAAGACTCGCAGTCACAGTGAACCCTGATTGAGCTCATGATGCACCAGACCCCCTTCCAAGGACTTCATATGCACATTAACTCCCATAATCCTCACAACGGCCAGTGGAAGGCAGCTGCTACTTTTATCTCCACTTTACAGATGAGAAAGTGAACATTGAGGATCTATCCCAGGGTGACAGATACTGTAAAGTGTGGAGCCAGACTTCAAACTCAAGCACTGGGCTCTTCCACTCTGCTCTCCCATGGCCCAAGAGAGGAGGGAGCCAGCTCTGCACCCAGGTCCTGGACTAGTTAGAAAGCTTGCTTTTCCCCAGTGACGGGACAGCAGTGATAGCCAGTGATGGAAGTCTCCCTCACCTTCCATGTAGCAGAGCCTGGTTCCATTCCTGGTCAATGCAGCTCATGCACAACTGTCACCCGTCTGCCAGTGAGGTAGCTAGTTTATTGTGCCAACCTGGCCGATTAAACACGTGTGGGGTTCATTGAAGGGCAGTGAGCCTCGCTTTTCTAATTCTTGGGTCTCTTGCTTTCTGATGGTTGAACCAGGGTGCAGCTGCCTTAGCCAGTTCCCTGCTTCAGCTGGCAAAGCTCACTTCTTGCAAGACATCCCTGAGGAGAAGCCACATGGACCTACCCTGATGCAGCCCTAGGTGCTGGAGCAGCCGTGTGGAGACCCCTGCCAGCGCTGAGATGCTTACACATTCACCAACTCAGCTTTCCTCCTGCAGTCGGCATCATTGCGTGTGTTTTGTGAGATGGAGGAGGACTTTGTGGAATGGTGTTGGACATATGGGTTAATGTTGGACTTGTGGGCTTGGGCAACACTGGGTTGGGATGTTTTTTTATTGCGCATTTAACCTTTATAGAAAACTTACTCTTATAGAAGAGTTTCTGTGGATTTGTTTCTCTAAAGTACCCAGACTAACACAGCCATCAATGGCTTTTTTGTTGCTGTGATGCTGAACGGATGACACTAGAGCTTCATAGGTTCCCAAACAGCTTTGGTCTACTGACCCCTTCTCAGGGTGCACCTCTGGCAATTAAACACATGCATATGATAGCCCATAATCCAGGATAAAGTGTGATATCTGCTTTTGCAGCCCAGCCCCCTGGATTGCTGCAGCCCTGCCGCCACCCTGCAGGGGTACGGTATCACCCACATTGGGCAGCACTAGTCTAGCCTAAGGCAGACTTGGAAGAAAGGCCTGGCAATCCACTTCTGAAAATCAGCCAGGGCAGATCCTCTGAGTCACAACAATTCGATCAGTAACTGAAAGAGGGGTCGTGTTTCACTCCATTGTGCCTGGGGTCGCCATGAGGAAGGGGCCAGCTTGATGGAAGCTAACAACAACAACAACAAGAACAATAGCAACTCGTATTTGCAAGAAGACAGGCAGAACTTGAGCGAATAGAAGCAAGACTGGGGGTGTTGGGCTCATAAACTAAATATAGCAAAAGCTGGTAGGAAACAGGCGTCAAGGTCCTTTGGCTCCAGGCAGCCAAGTACAGTCAGGACTGTCATCTTCCTTCTCACCCACTGCAAAGCGAGTTTCCCTGTGGAGCCCGCACAGCGCCACCTGTGCTCACCTGACCCGACGACACCTGCTGGGAAATACATAGATCTCCAACCAACCAAACACATAGCAAGGAAGGAGCCGGGTCGACCCTAGGAAAGGTACTGATCGGCTCAGCTCCCACCTCTCCATCTGGGAGCATGATGCATGGCCCAGGGACGTGGAGCCCTCGGCTTGGCTCAGTTAGGGTGTTGGATCCCGCGTGGCCCCAGAGGCTGGGCCAGTTCCCAGCAGAGAGGGAGAGCAGCAGGTTGTGAGCAGGCTACCCGGTCCAATGTTCATCTATGCCCAGGCCCCCCTTTGCCAAGGAATGGGAGAGCCAGAAAGGCCCTGTCTTCTTTCCACAGCAGCGGTTCTCAACCTGTGGGTCGCAACCTCTTTGGGGGTCAAAGAACCCTTTCACAGGGGTCGCCTAAGTCCATGGGAAAACACATAAATATTGCACAATATATAATTCCATATTGTTTTGTGATTAATCACTATGATTTAATTATGTTCAATTTGTAATAATGAAAATATATCCTGCATTTCAGATATTTACATTATGATTCATAACAGTAGCAAAATTACAGTTAGGAAGTAACAAAGAAAATAATTTTAGGGTTGGGGGTCACCACCGCACGAGGAACTATCTTAAAGGGTCGTGGCATTAGGAAGGTTGAGAACCACTCTCTACAGGATGAGCCCGGCATGGGCAAATGCCCTCCTTTCCAAAACGAGCTTGGTCTTCACCATGGGCCCAGCCAGGATGCTGAGAATGCTCCCTTTCCTGGCTGTCTATGTCGTACCTGCCTAAGGAGGCCTGGTGGCTCTGTAGGTTAGGCATTGGGCTGCCAGCCGCAAGGCCAACAGCTCAAATCAACCAGCTGCGTCCTGGCAGACCATCTCCTCTAGTAAGGACTTACAGTGACCTGTATAGGGTTACTGCTCCTACTGTGTCGTCATTGTTGTTAGGTGCTGCCTTGCCGGTTCCCATGCACAGGGACCCGTGTAGACATGAGGGAGCACCGCCAGTCCTGTGCCATCCTCACGCTTATTCACATGGCTGAGCGCACTGTGAGAGCTCCGGTGTCCATCCATCTTGCTGACGGCCTTCCTCTTTCCCCTGCTGCTTTCCATCCGGCACCCAGCAGGATGAATGCCTTCTCTAGGGCCTGGTCTCTCCTGACAACATGTTCAAAGGACGAGACACCAAGTCTCGCCATTCTTGCTTCAGAGGAGCATGTCGGCTATGACTTCTTCGTTCCAAGTCAGAATCGAACCGGTGGTTTTATTCGGTGTTGCTTTGTATAACCTGTGAGGTCCCTGGGTGGTGCAAACAGCTATCACTTGGCACCTAGCTAAAAGGCTGGACGTTTGAATCCACGCAGCGGTGCCTTGGAGAAAAAGCCTGGCAACTGACTCTGAAAACCCAATGGCACTCAGTTTCACGTTGGTACGCATGTAGTCACGATGAGTCAGGTTAACCTGGTCACTTACTGATTTATTGAGCATTCAGAGCAGAGGGCTCTGGGGGTGGTGGGGGCTGGTGTGCACACAAGCACTTACCGAGCCAGCTAACCCTTCTGCACTTTCTACATCCTGGAGGGTTCTGGGAGCAGCCCGAGGAGTTGGGGCATGTGGCTGGGAGTGTGCCCAGGAGCAGCAGAGTCCTGGAGAGGGGAAGGAGATGCCTTTGGGGCTGTAGGTTATGGACCTGGCAGCTGTGGGCAGCTCCTGACCACCCCAGGGAGCCCGGAGAGCCTTGCAGGGAAACGGGCTCAGGGCACAGGCCAGGACCTAAAAAGCAGGGCCCCGGGCAGGCAATCTGACTTCAGAAAATCCTCCATGGCCAGCCAGGCCCAATCAGCATACCCCCTCTCTGGCCCCACCCTGACCTGGGCTCGGGCCACTCTGGAGAATCTGGCCAAGGCCTGCTGTCCTCAGGGAATCCAGGTCAGAGAGCGGTCGAACGGCAGCTCCAGGAGACGGGCAGGCGCAGATCTGGACAGGAGAACAAAACCAACCTGTTGGCCAAAGAAACTCAATCCTGTTATGCCCCTGAGCTGCCTTGTGACAGAGAAGAAAGGGCGCTTTCAGGGCCTGGCCCTGCTGGCTGGCAAGCCAGGCCTTGCCATGCCCTACCCCTCTCCCAGAGGATCCCCGGGACCTGCTGGCCCCCTGACCCAGCCTGGGACCCCCGATGGGGCCTCAGAGGAGGAATGCAGGAGAGGGAGATCAGAAAAAGCCACAGCCAATGAATGGCTTCAAGGTTAGGGCTCTGGAGATGAAAAAGACAGTGTGTGTTTGTCCTGGAAATTGGCTCACGGACAGATTAAATTTAGGAGGAACTGGGGCAGATACGCAGGGAAGCATGCTTCCTTAATGAGCCTGTCTTTATTTAACTTCTTAATCATTTACTGGGCCAAGAGATCTGGAGGTGACTCCAAAAGTCACGACGATTGGGACAGTGATGGATGGAGGTCCAGTGAACTGTTTCAGGGTGCAGTTCTGGCGACAGCAATCCCTGCTCCTCAGTTCTTGTCATCTGATGGGATACAGGGCTCTGCACACCACCACTAGGTAATGCCCAGCAAGACACAGAGATTCTGCTCATGGATGGCAGGCCAACTTAATGAACTGGGGTTCACCATGAGGGAGCAGTTGGCCCACTTGCTTTCCAGCCTCCTCGATTCCCTCCATTTCACATCTCATCTGAATGTCTATCCATCCATCCATCCATCCATCCATCCATCCATCCATCCATCCATGCATCCGTCCGTTCGTCCGTCCGTCCATCCATCCATGCATCCATCCATGCATCCATCCATCCATGCATCCAGCCATCCATCCATCCATCCATCCATCCATCCATCCATCCATCCATCCATGCAGCAGATTTTGTATGACACACTGATATACACATATATCCTCCACTGTGATAAGCCTAGTCACATGATGCTCAAAGAAACCAGGGTGGGGTGACCCTCGTAAGCTATTTACAGACCAGTGGGGATTTGCAAACAGATGTTGTGACATGATGTTGAATCGTCTCCAGTACATAGTGACCCTGTGCACAACAGAACAAGACGTTGCCCGGTCTTGCGCCATCCTCGCAATTGCTGCATTCTAGCCCGTTGTTGCAGCCACTGTGCCAACCCAGCTCCTTGGCAGTCTTCCTCTCTTTTGATGCCCCTCTACCTTACCAAGAATGATGTCTTTCTCCGGGACTGTCTCTGCTGCTGACATGGCCAAAGGATGTGAGACTAAGCAGCGTCTGGCTGCATGTCCTTCAGAACGGATTTGTGCATTCTTCTGGAAGTCCACAGTACTTGCAAGATGCTCCACCAAACCCACCAGTCAGAGGCAGCACGTCTTCCCCGGTCTTCCTTAGTCATTGTCAGGCTTCCACATGCCTATGAGGCAAATAAGCTCACTGTCATATCATGGCAAGCTACGATAGATGCTTGGAAGGGAAAGTGAAGGAAATGATGACAGACTATGCTAGGAGCCCATGCCAGGCTCCAGGGTCTGCTAGCAAGTGCATGACACCTCCTCTAGTTGGCCATCAGTCTGACTTGGGTGAAAGTTAGCTGTCTACAGGTCTTATTTCCTGCAGAGGAGGATGGGAGCCATCCTTTGGTGTCTATTAATTGCAGGCACTACCTGTGATATTTGTGATAGGGGTCTCGCTCTTCTAGAGAAAGTATGAGGTAAGTAATGGAGCATCTATAGGATTTGAAATATTATTATGATTATTATTCATTGCTGTTGATTCAGTTCCAACTCATGGGCAACAGGACCAATGCTGTCCCATCCTGCACCATCTTCATGCCCCCTGTGCTCCTGTCCTACACTTACTGTAAAGCCTTCCAACCTAGGGCCTCATCCTCAATCACTGCACAGAATACCAGTGTTTTATTGTGACCTCTAAGGTTCTCATGGACCATTTTGGGGGAGTAGAACACCAGACCTTTCTTTCTGGTCTTAGTCTGGAAGGACCACTGGAGTCTGTCCACCATGGTGAAAGACCGGTGGCCTAACTTCCAGCATCACCCAGTACACCAGCCACCCAACAGACAGGCTGGCGGTGGGTTTGAAACAATAGACTTAGCATAATAGTGTCAATGTGTAATTCTGGAAAACAAATGTTTGCGTTTACCATAAGAATGGTGGGGAAGCTGGGCAAAGTGCTGGTGAGTGGGCATGAAATAACTTATCCTGGAGGGCATGCGGAGGCAGAACTTGTGAGAGGGTGGGCTGAGGGTGTTGTTTAGCAGAAAGGGATGCACAGGTGAGGAAAGTTTGAGAAGCACAGTGTGTCTTGTGAATGCCCATCCTGGAGACAGGAGAAGACAACTCGCGCTTTTACAACAGAGGCAAGTCACGGTCTGTGCCACACAGCTCGTACGGTGCAGAAGAGGAAGGTGGAGGCCCCCTTACCCAGAACAGCAATGGCTGTCATCTCTCACAGTGCTGTGGAAAGGGCTCTAGTGAGCACCTTGGGTGGCGTTTCAGGGATGGGCTGCAATTCACGGCAGAGGGCCTAAGTGTCCGTACACCACACTCTGCCTGCAGGGCCTGTGTGGGATGACAGTAACGGGGCCCCCTATGGGGTTGTCCTCCAGAAGAGAGCGGTCTGGTGATCTTGGTGCCTGGAGATCAACTAAGGCCTCATGCCTTTAGATTTCCCTAATATGGGGCTCCGGGAGCCTGAGACCTGTGGCTAAGCGGAGGTCCAGACTGGCCATGGGTACCAGGCAAGGGATATGGCGCTAGTTAATAGAAGACAGTGGGAGAGCAAATGTTGAACTTAGTTCAGGCAGCTCTTTATATATTCCCAGTGAGATAGTTAAAGTTTATTGTGCCAACCTGGCTGATAAACACATGTGGGGTTAATTGAAGGGTGGAGAGATAAATGACTCGGTGAGCCTCGCCTTCTAGTTCTCAGGTCTCCTGCTTTCTGATGGTTGAACCAGGGTGCAGCTGCCTTAGCCAGTTCCCTGCTTCAGCTGGCACGGCTCACTTCCTGCAAGACATCCCTGAGGAGAAGCCACATGGACCTACCCTGGTGCAGCCCTGGGTGCTGGGTGCTGGAGCAGCCATGTGGAGACCTCTGCCAGCACTGACATGCTTACATGTTCACTGATTCAGCTTTCCTACTGCAGTCAGCATCATTGCATGTGTTTTGTGAGATGGTGGAGGACTTTGTGGATTGGTGTCGGACATATGCTGATGTTGGACTTGTGGGCTTGGGCAGCACTAGGTCTGGATATTTTCTTGATGTGCACTTACCTTTTATATAAAACTCTCTTATACATATGAGTTTCTGTGGATTTGTTTCTCTAATGTATCCAGACGAACACACCCAGTATCTGGTTTACATGTTGTGTGTGTGTGTGTGTGTGTGTGTGTGTGTTTTAAAAGTAGGAGCTAATTAAATCATAGAGTAGGTAATTTCAAAGGAATGTTTGGGTCTTTTTCTTGAAACCAAGTCTAAGAGAACTTGGCTAAGTTTTCTTAACAGTTGAAGAATTCTCTTAGTTTTCTGCTGTTATAACACAAACACCACAAGCTTTACAGGACAGAAACGCATTTCCTCACACTTTTGGAAGCTAAAAGCCCAAGTCAGGACCTCCGTGGTGTGAATTCCTCTTTGGTCAGCAGTCTGAGACATTCTTTGCTTTTGGATGAGTCTGATAAGGCATCCACCTTCGTGTGTGTGTGTGTGTGTGTGTATTCTGGTTCCCTTATGACAGAGGTATTTAGGTTTAAGACCCACCCTATACTGGTATGACCTTATTAACATAACAGCTCTTATCTGTACCCGTGTATATGCTCTGGTCTAGCTGGATTTGTAAGGTAGAATTGGGATCGTGATACTGTACAAGCCCCCAATAAAATGATTTTTTTAAAGGCCTGATTTGTGGTAGACAGAAGACAGATTTTGCAGCCATGACAATGCCCTTGCTCACGCAGCCATCTCAATGCAACAGTTGTGGGCAAAACACAGCATGCCTTCTCTTGCCCAAAGCACCTTACTCACCTGACCTTGCTCTGTGAAACTTTTTTTGTTCCTGAGAATGAAAAGGGACATGAAATGTCAGCGATTGGGCAACATAGAAGAGGTGAAGAAAAAAACAAGGGAGGTACTTTCAGCCATCCAAGCAAAGGAGTTTGAAAAATGTTTCCAAGAATGGAATCACAGATTTGAGAAATGTATTAAGTGTAATGGAGAGTACTTTGAAGGTGATAAGATTGTTTTGTAAAATAATAACAATAATAATAATACATTTAAATACATAGCTTTGAAAAAAAGTCTGATTTGGGGGGTACCCCTCATATGCTTCAAAAAGTTTGTAGAAAAATAGTGGATTTTTCCATAAAATTTTGATTCACATAAAAGCAAAATGAAACTCATTGCCATCAAGACAATTCCTATAGAACAAGGCAGAATTGTCCCTGTGGGTTTCTGAGGCTAACTCCCTTTTTTAAAAATCATTTTATTAGGGGCTCATACAACTCTTATCACAATCCATATATACATCAATTGTGTAAAGCACATTTGTACATTCATTTCCCTCATCATTCTCAAAACATTTGCTCTCCACTTAAGCCCCTAGCATCAGGTCCTCATTTTTTCCCCTCCCTCCATGCTCCCCCTCCTTCATGAACCCTTGATAATTTATAAATTATTATTTTGTCATATCTTGCCCTGTCCGACGTCTCCCTTCACCCACTTTTCTGTTGTCCATCTCCCAGGGAGGAGGTCACATGTAGATACTTGTAACCGGTTCCCCCTTTCTAATCCACCCTCCCTGTACCCTCCCAGTATTGCCACTCACACCACTGGTCCTGAAGGAATCATCCACCCTAGGTTCCCTGTGTTTCCAGTTCCTATCTGTACCAGTGTACATCTTCTCTCTGGTCTAGCTAGATTTTCAAGGTAGAATTGAGATCATGATAGTGGGGGTGGAGTGGGGAGCAGGAAGCATTTAGGAACTAGAGGAAAGTTGTATTTTTCATCATTGCTACATCACACCCTGACTGTCTCATCTCCTCCCCAAGACCCTTCTGTAAGGGGATGTCCAATGGCTTACAAATGGGCTTTGGGTCTACACTCCGCACTCCACCCCTCATTCACTATGGTAAGATTTTTGTTTTGATTTTGCCTGATACCCGATCCTTTCAACACCTCGTGATCGCACAGGCTGGTATGCTTCTTCCATGTGGACTTTATTGCTTCTGAGCTAGATGGCCGCTTGTTTATCTTCAAGCCTTTAAGACCCCAGACACTATTTCTTTTAATAGCTGGGCACCATCAGCTTTCTTCACCACATTGGCTTATTTATCCACTTTGTCTTCAGTGTTTGTGTCGGGAAAGTGAGCATCATGGAATGCTAATTTAATAGAAGAAAGTATTCTTGCATTGAGGGAGTACTTGAGTGGAGGCCCAATGTCTTTCTGCTACCTTAATACTAAGCCTATAAATATATGCACATAGATCTATTTTCCTATCCTAATATATAAATATATTTGCATATGTACATGTCTTTATCTAGACCTCTATAAATGCTCTTTGCCTCTGAAACTAACTCTTGATGGAAATAGAAAGCCTTCCTCCCGAGCAGTTCCAAACAGTTGACTTGTGGTTAGCAGGCCAATATGTGACCACTATGAAACTAGGGCTCCTCCAATAAATACCTATGCACATACACATACACATACAGCTTCCTGTTAGGTACCACCAAGTCGGTTCTGACCAATGACAACCTTATGCACAACAGAAGAAAACACTGCCCAATCTTGGACCAGCCTCATAATTGCCTGAGCCCATTGATGCAACCATGGTGTGAATCCATCTCCTTGAAGGTCTTCCTCTTTCCTGCTACCCCTCCACTTTACCAAACATGATGTTCTTCTCCAGGGAGCGATCTTTCCTGATAACATGTACAAAGTATGTAAGATGAAGTCTTGCCTCAAGGGAATGCTCTGGCTGTACTTCTTCCAACATAGATTGGTTTGTCCTTTTCACAGCCCATGATACTTTCAATGTTCTTCTCGAGCACCACAAGTGAGATGCATCCATCCTTCTGGAATTTTCTTCACTTGATGTCTCAAATCAGGCACACACCAGTCCTTAAAGTAACATACTTGCTCTTCAGTGCTTTAAAGACTTCTTCTGCAGCACATTTACCTAATGCATCTTGTCTTTTGCTCTCGTGACTATTGATTTCGTGAGCATTGATTTTTGGATCCTAGCAAGACAAAATCCTTGAAAATGTCAACCCTTTTTTCATTGGCCATTATATTACCTACAGGTTGTGAGGATTTGGGTCTTTTTACATTGAGCCGTAAACCATATTGAAGGCAGCAATCTTTGATCATCCAATAGCAAGGTCTGTAAGTCTTCCTCAAGTCCTCTTTGCTTTTAACAAGCAGGGTGTGTCATCTGCAAACCACAGGTGGTTAATAAGCCTTCCTCCGATCCTGATGCCACATTCTTCCTCATAAAATCCAGCTTCTCTGGTATTTTCTCAGCAGACAGATTTAATACGTATGATAAAAGAATACAACCGTTTACACTACACATTTCCTGATTTTAAACCTTGCGGTGTTCCCCTGTTTTCACAACTGCCTCTTGATCCATGTACAAGGGCCACAGGAGTGCAATCAAGTGTTCTGGAATTTCCATTATTCTCAAGGTTAACCATAGTTTGTATGATCCACCCAGTCGATTTCCCTACCCCCCTAGGCTTATCCTGAACTTTCATATGAACAATTCATGGTCTGTTCCACAGTTGGGCCCTGGTCTGGTTGAAGCTGCTGATATTGAGCTTCTCCATCCCGTCTTCCCACAGATGTAGTCAGTTTGACTTATGTGGATTCCATCTGGGAAAGTCCATAGTTGACTTTTATGTTGTTGGAAAAAGTATGTGCTATGAACAAGCTGTTGGTTTTGCAAAATTATATCATGTGATCTCCAGTTTCATTTCTGGCACCAAGTCCATATTTTCCAACTACTATTCCTTCCTCTTTGTTTCTAACTTTTGCATTCCAATCATCAATGACTATCAACGAATCTTGATCACATGTTTGATCAATTTCTGACTAAAGTCTTTGGTAGAATTCCTCAATTTCTTCATCAATAGCTTTTGTGGTTGGTGCATGGACTTGAATAATAGTTGTACTGATTGGATTTCCTTGAAGGGGAACAGTTATAATCCAATCACAGACAGCATTGTATTTCATTATAGATTTAGCAAGATCCTTTCTGACAATGAATACCATGCTGTCACTTGTGTTATTCCTAACAGAGTAAATCATATAATTTTCTGATTAAAAATGGCCTATACCAGTCCTTTTCAATTTACTAATGCCTAGGCTATCTATCTTCATAGATCCCATTTCACTTTTGACCACTTCCAGTTTTCCTAAAATCTTACTTTACACATTCCAAGTTCCAATGATTGGAATGTTTTTACAGCTGTTTCTCTTTACCTTGAGTCGTGACCCATCAGCAAATGAAGATCCCAAAGGGTGTCCTCCCACAGACTCTAGCCTACTCACGTCACCATGATCAACTCCGCTCCAAGAAATCAGCTCCGCGTCATTGACATTTCCAGTGTCCTCTGACTTGACAGGCACATCTGCCGGTAGTATCTCAATGTTGTATTTCCTTGTTTAGGTTTTCAGTATTTGAAAATGCTTCCAAGTTATGCATAAGGTTTTCGGTGGCTTCTTCCTCCAAAGTGGGGAGCCAGGTCCTTCTGGCTGCTCTCAGTCTGGAAGTTCTGCTGAAACCTGTTCACTTTGGGTGACCCTGCTGGCATTTGAAATACCAGTGACATAGCTGCCAGCATCCCAGAAACACACACGCCACCACAGTATGACAAACTGACAGACAAGTGGTGGTATGACCGTCAATTACGTGTGTAAATTCAGGATAAAGCTGAAGAAAACTAAAGCAAATCCACAATGGTCAAAATATGACCTTGAGTCTATCCCGCCTGAATTTTGAGACCAGCTCAAGAACAAATTTGACACATGGCACACTAATGACAGGAGACCTGATGAGCTGTCGGCGGGCATCAAGACCATCATCCATGAAGAAAGCAGAAGGTCATTAAAAACTCAGGGGAGAAAGAAAAGATCAAAGTGGATGTCAGAAGAGACTCTGAAACTTGCTTTAAATCATAGGGCAGTCATATCAAATGGAAGAAAGGATAAAGTGAAGGAGCGAAACAGAAAATTCCAAAGCTTGAGAGGACAGATATTTTAATAAATATTTTAATGAAATGTGCAAGGGCCTAGAGTTAGAAAACCAACAGGAAGAACATGCTCAGCAGATCTGAAACTGAATGAACTCAAGAAAAATTCAAGCCTCAAATTGCAATTTTGAAAGCTTCTTTAGGTAAAATGTTGAAGGATGCAGTAAGCATCGAGAGAAGATGGAAAGAAGACACAGAGTCACCGTACCAAAAAGAACTGGTCGACAATCCGCCATTTCAGGTGGTAGCATATGAGCAAGTACCAAAGGTACTAAAGGAAGAAGTTCAACTGCACTGGGCACGTAAACCAAAAACAAGGCTCCAGGAATTGATGCAATGCACATGGAAATGTTTCAGAAAGCTGAAGAAGATCTGGAAGCACTCACTCATCTATGCCAGGAAATTTGGAAGACAGCTACCTGGACTGGAAGAGATCCATATCTGTGCCCATCCCAGGGAAAGGTGACCCATCAGAATGTTCAAACTATACAATGATATCTTTGATATCTCACACAAGTAAAATTTGGCTGAAGATCATCTAACAATGGTTGCAGCAGTACATTGACAGGGAGCTGCCAGAAGTTCAGGTCAGGTTCAGAAGAGGATGCGGCACGAGGGATATCAATGCTGATATCAGAATGGATCTTCTCTGAAAGCAGAGACCATCAGAAAGATTTGTAATTTTGTTTCATTGACTCTGCAAAAGGACTCAGCTCTGCGGACCACAGTAAACTGTGGGTGCCCTTGAGGAGATGGGAGTCCCGAATACTTGGTTGTGCTCGCTGCTCTGCCTTGAAGAAAGAACGAAAACTATGTCTTGGATGACAAGCTATGTGTGTGAATCACTGAAAGTCATATTTCTCCTTTGGGAGAAAGGCAAGTTCTGACTAGCATCATAGGGTGAGGGCCCAGGGGAAGGGAAGCCCCCAGAGGAGTGGACAGAGATCTGGATTTGGACTCTGCCTGCCGACATCCTGGTTACCAGCTGGGTGACTTTCAACAGGGGCACCTCTGAGTCTTAGTTTATACATCTGCAAAATGGAAGCGATGGGACTCCCACGGATTCTGGACCATCCTAACATTCTCTCGGCCTTGCATTGAGTGGGGGTTGTCTCAGGGCCTAATCCTTAGGTGGTGCAAATGATTCACACTCTGCGCTGTTACCTGAAAAGTTGGAGGTTCGAGTCCATGCAGAAATGCCTCGAGAGAAATGCCAGGCGATTTACTTCTGGGGGAGAAAAAAAAGCCACTGGAAATCATTTGAGCACAGTTCTACTCTGACACTCAGGGTGGACTTAATGAATCAACAGCGAGTGGTGTGCGTGCATGCACGCGCGTGCATGTGTGCATGCGTGTGTATGCTGGTAAACCCATTCAACTCTGAATCTGACTATAGTTGGCCAGGGAAAAGATTTGGGGTCCAAGCGATCTTGGGCACCCTGATTCTCCCACTTGTAGCTAGTTGTCTTGATAAGCTGATAGTACTCCCTGAGCCTCAGCTTCCACATCTTTGTAATGGGCACAACACCTGACTCCCACTTAGCCTCGTGGCTCTCTCAGTACCTGAGGCACTGTAAGTGTTCATAACCAGACAGTACCATTATTTCCATGGCTATTGTTTTCTTCTTCTCCCATGCCAGACATTTTTCTTCCGAGACAGGGCCAAGTGTCTCTGACCTAAGTCCCGCCCACCTGCCAGTCCTCACATACAGACTGGTGAGGAAATTGCCAAAGGGCCCTCCCCCCACTACCCATGAGCTGGGAGGCTTTCCGTGTTTGAACAAGGCAGAGAATTCAATTACTCAGACTACAAAGAAGGGGCCTTGCATGCACCATATGGCCTGGGCCTGGCCACCCGTCCTTCACGACTCGAGGCTCTCGTGCGAGATATTAACATAATATCCCTTCCAAAAGCGATTACAGAGTCGCGGGCAACAGAATGGCATTGGGTGATGGCGGCCCGTGCTCTCAGCCGCAGCGATGACTACACAAGCTAATCAAATCAGCACAGATTTGCACACGCGCCCAGCAGCTGGGCCTGGAGATCACGTGGCAGCGATAGTACAATCCTGCCGGAGGAGGACTTGACTAATGGGCTCCCAGTGGGCAGCCCGGCCCTGGGTGGGCTGCCTGGCACCTCTGTGTGGGAAGCGCGGCTGCTCCTGCAGCTGAGGCTTCACCCACACACGCCCACACATCCGGAAATGGAGCGGGGAGGGCTGGAAGGGCAGGGCCCTGTGCAAGAGTCTTTATGGTCTCTCATGTGCGCAAGTGCATGTGTGTCCGTGTGTCTATGTGTGAGTGTGCTTGTGCGGAGGGATGTGTAGAAAGCCACACTGCATTGCTTTCCCAGATTATGAGCTCCAGAGACCGCCTTGGTTCAAGTCTCAATTCTGTCAATTACTGTGTGTCTGTGAACAAGATACTTAACATCTCTGAGCTTATCGCTCCTCTTTATCGGGCACAATAATTGTCCTTCGCTCTGCAGATTGTTGTGAGGGTGAAATGAAATAGGATACACCACGTTCTGCACACAGTGTGTGACAGTGAATGCGACTTAAGCAGCTGCTGCTGTAGGTACTCCACAGAGTTCACCTGCAACATGTCAGGCTGGGTGCTCCAAACCAAAGCCAAACTCAATGTGATTGAATTGATTCGACCGGGCAGGACTGTAGAATTGCCTCCGTGGCTTTCTAAGACTATAAATCTGCGGAACTAGAAAACCTCATCATTCTCCTTTGGTGGGGCTGGAGGTTTCAAACTGCTGATCTTGCAGTTAGCAACCCAACTTGTAAGTCAGGATGCCACCAGGCTCCAGCTGGGCACTAGGCTCAGGGACTGGCCAGGCAGACGTAGCACAATGGGAGGAAGATGGGTAACCAGGGAGAGTTAGTTTCCATGATCAGGGCTGTGAGCAGAGGAAAGCCGAGGACTGAGACCCAGCTTGGCCCAGCCTTGGGGACCGAGGAAAGCCCCTCAGAGGGCCTGCGGATAACTGAGGAGGAACACAGGTCCTGTACAGAAGCCGGAAGCGCACGCCCTGGGAGCCGAGGAATCAACGCTTCGGCATATTGGCAACTGTGCAGGAAGACTGAGAAAGTCTCAAGCTCAAGGCAAAATGAAACATTCAGACATTGGCCATTTCAACCATTTTTTCCCTTTTTAAAAACTCATTTTATTGAGGGCTCTTACAGATCTTATCACAATCCGTACATCTACCCATTGTGTCAAGCACATTTGTACATAGGTTGCCATCATCATTTTCAAAACATTTTCTTTCTACTTGAACCCTCGGTCAAACTGCATTTTCTTTCTTTCAAAAAAAAATTTTATTAGGGGCTCATACAACTCTTATCACAATCCATATATACATCAATTGTGTAAAGCACATTTGTACATTCGTTGCCATCATCATTCTCAAAACATTTGCTCTCCACTTAAGCCCTTGGCATCAGCTCCTCATTTCCCCCCTCCCTCCCTATTCCCCCCTACCTCATGAACCCTTGATAATTTATAAATTATTATTTTGTCATATCTTGCCTTGTCCGACGTCTCCCTTCACCCACTTTTCTGTTGTCCATCCCCCAGGGAGGAGGTTATATGTAGAGCCCTGTAATCGGTTCCCCCTTTCTACCCCACCCTCCCTCCTCCTTCCCGGTATCACCACTCACACCACTGGTCCTGAAGGGATCATCTGTGGTGGCTTCCCTGTGTTTCCAGTTCCTATCTGTACCAGTGTACATCCACTGGTCTAGCCAGATTCCTTTCAACGATTTTTATAGGTGTCATGACGGCCCACCAACCCAGGACCAATGAGTCAGTTCCTGCTCCCGGTGACCCTACAGGGCTTAGCAGAACTGCTCCAGGGGGTTTCTGAGGCTGTCAATCTTTACAGAGAAGGCGGGGCCAGTGGGTTCAAACTGCTCGCCTTTCCTTAGCAGGCCAGGACTTGACCCACCTCACGAGCAGGGCATCTCGTGTGCAGTTCTGGGCATTCATCATAGCCACTTGGTTGTGCTTTCTCCCTGTCCTAGGGAGAAAGACGAGGTTTGCTGTGTCCAGAAAGGTTTCCAGCCTTGGCAGCCCACGGGGCAGTGCTACCCTCTCCTATAGGGCTGCAATCAGCCAGGCAATGGTGCATTTTTTAGTTTTTGCTGTGTAAGCATCACCTGTGTACTGACTACTTTCAATGCTCATTTAATCTCCCAACCACACTGTGAGGTAAATACGCTTATTCCCATTATAATGCGTACAACAAACACACTAAGTATAAAAGCAAAGAAAGGGAAAAAACTAGGAAAACAGAGGGTGTTGGAAAGCTATTAAGCCAAGAAGAGTTAACTTTCAATAAGGAATTTTAGGAGAGCTGGGTTTTCAGTCAAGCAGTGATTGCATAGGACTGCTCATTGGACTGCTAACGACAGGTCAGTAGTTTGAAGCCACCAGCCACTCGGCAGGAGAAAGATGGGGTTTTCTACTTTGGCAAAGATGGAGAGCCTCAGAAACCCACGGCAGTTCTACTCTGTCCTACAGAGTCCCTGTGCATCAGAACCACCTGGATGGCAGCGAGGCTGGTTCTTTACAGTTGCAGTGGTGAAGTGCTTGGCTGCTAACCAAAGGGACAGGGGTGCAAATCCACGTGCCGTTCCACAGGACAAAGCTGTGGCCATCAGCTTCTGAAGAGTTCCTCCCCCACCCCCCTTCACCCTCCAGTCCATTCTGGCGCTCGGTGCAACGGTAGGACGGAACGGAATTGCTCTCTGAGGTTTCTGAGACAGTGCTTTATGGGAAGAGCTAGCCTAACCTTTCTCCCACAGAGCAGTCTCAGCTAGCAACGGACTGTTTACCCCACTAGGTCACCCGGACTCCTTTTCACAAAGTGCACAGCTTTGGACACTCGACGGGGCTCTTTGACGCCATCCTGCAGGGTTCCTGTGAGGCAGAATCCACTTGACAGCAAGGAGCACTGATTTAAAGGATTGAACTTCATAGAAGTTCATCTGAGGTCTGGCAGGCATGGCGCACGCCCTGAGTGCAAGCGTTCTGTGTGATTAACACGTCCTACCACCACTTGTCTGTCCATTTTTGTCATATGTGGTGGCTTGGGTGTTGCTGTGATCTGGAAGCTGTGTCACTGGTATTTCAAATGCTGCAGGGTCACCCAAAGTGAACGAGTTTCCAGACTAAGAACAGACTGTGAAGAAGGATTCGGGTGCCTACTTTGGAGAAAGTCGCCCTGGAAACCTAATGCATAGCATGGAAACCCTGTCAGATACCAAGGGCATCATGAATGGAAGCAGAACATTGCGAGAGAATGGGCTCCTCAGGCTGGAAGCTACTCTAACTGTGACTGAGGAGATGTCTTCCTTAAAGCAGAGTAGTCGGCCATTGGCGACAGGAGATCGAGTTAAGCCTGTGTGAGTTAAGCTTTCAGGATCTTCATTTGCTGATGGGGCAGGACTCAAAATGAGAAGGAACCGCTGTAAACATCAACAATAACCAGAACCTGGAATGCACAAAGTATGAAACTTGGAAAATTGGAAGTCATCAAAAATGAAATGGAACCCATAAAGATCAATATCCTAGGCATTATTGAGCTGAAATGTGCTGGGATTGGCCATTTCTAATTAGAAAATCATATGGTTCACTAGATCAAGAATGACACCAAGAGGAATGGCCTTGTATTCACTGTCCAAAAGGACATTTCATGGTCTGTCTTGAAGTACAATGCTGTCTGCATTCAAGGACAGCTGATCAATACAACTATTATTCAAATATATGCACCAACTACTAAAGCTAGTAATGAAGACACTGAAGAATTCTACCAATGTCTTCAGTCTGAAATTGATCAAATTTATAATCAAGATGCATTAATAATTATTGGCAATTGAAATGCAGAAGTTGAAAACAAAAATGAAAGGACAGTAGTTGGAAAATATGGTCTTATTGATAGACAAGAAGTTGGGACCGCGAGGTTGAATTTTGCAAGACCAATGAATTCTTCATAGCAAATGCCTTTTTTTAACAACACATGAACATATCCAGATGGAGTGCACAGAAATAAAACTGACTGTGTCTGTGGAAACAATCGATGGAGAAGTTCAATATCAGCACCTGAAACCAATCCAGGGGCTGGCTGCAGAATAGGCCATCAATTTCTTTATGTGAGTTAAGGTTGAAGCTGAAGAGAATTAAAACAAGTCCATCAGAGCCAGAAATATGACCGTGAGTATATCCCACCTGAATTTCAGGAGCATATCAAGAACAGATTTGACACATTGAACATCAATGACAGAAGATCTGATGAGCTGTGGGAGAACATCAAGATTATTATTCATGAAGAAAGTAAATGATCATTAAAAAGACAAGAAAGAAGGGAAAAAAGCCCACTGAAGTGGATGTCAGAAACTTATTCTTAATCACAGAGCAGCCCAGGCAAAGGGAAGAAATGATGAAGTTAAAGTGCTGAACAGAAAGTTTCCAAGGGCAGCTCAAGAAGATGAAGTAAAATATTACAATGCCATGTGCACATCTCTACCGTTAGAAAACTCCAAAGAAGAGCTTGCTCGACATATCCTAAACTGAAAGAACTGAGGAAAGAATTCAAGCCTTGAGTTGCAATAGTGAAAGATTCTATAGAAAACTACTGAATGATGCAGGAGCTATCAAAATAAGATGAAAGGAATAAGAATATACAGAGTCACTACCAAAAATAACTAGTCAAGATGCCAGCATTTCAGGAGGTAACATGTGAAAAAGAACTAATGGTACTTAAGGAAGAAGTCCAAGCTGCACTGAAAACATTAGCCAAAAACAAGGCTCCAGGAATTGATGGACTACCAAGTGAAATGCTTCAAGAAACTGATGAAGCACTGGGAGCACTCATTTGTCTATGCCGGGAAATTTGGAAGACAGGTACTTGGACAACTGACAGGAAGAGATGCATATTTGTATCCTTTCTAAAGAAATGTAACCCAACAAAATGCTCAAATTACCAAATAGTATTACTGCTATCACCTGCAAGTAAAATTTTGCTTACGATTATCCAACAGTTGAAGCAGTGCATTGACAGGGAGCAGACAGAGGTTCAGGCCAGATTCAGAAGAGGAAATGGAATGAGATATCCTTGCACATGTTAAATGGGTCATGACAGAAAACAGAGAATACCAGGAAAATGTTTACTTGTGGTTTATTGACTATACCAAGACATTTGACTGTGTGGATCATAACAACTATGTATAGCCTTAAGAGTAATGGAAAGTTGAGAACACTTCATTGTGGTCACGGGGAACTTGTACATGGACCAAGAGGCAGTTGTACAAACACAAGGGACTACTGCTTGATTTAAAATCAGGAAAGGTGTGCCTCCGGGCTGTAGCCTTTCACCATATTTATTCACTGAATAAATAATCAGTAAAGCTCGATTATATGAAGAATAATGTGATATCAGGATTGGAGGAAGGCTTATTAACAACCTGTTATATACAGATGACATAACTGCTTGCTGAAAGTGAGGAAGACTTGAAGCACTTGCTGACAAAGATCAAGGATTGTAGCCTTCAATGTGGATTACAATTCAATGTAAAGAAAACCAAAATCCTCACAACTGGACCAATAGGTTACAACATGATAAAATGAAGAAAGGTTGAAGTTGTCAAAGATTTCACCTTGCTTGGATCCACAAGCAACACTCATGCAAGCAGCAGTCAAGAGATCAAAAGACACATTGCATTGGGTAAATCTGTTCCACAAGACCTTTTTAGAGTGTCAAAAAGTAAGCAGGTTATTTGGTGGACTAAGGTGCACCTGACCCCTGGCATGGCATTTTCCATTACGCCCATATGCAAGTTGGACATTGGATTAGGAAGATTTAAATTGTGGTGCTGGCGAAGAATATTGAAAGTATCATGTACTACCAAAAAGACAAACAGCTGTCTTGGAAGAAGTACAGCCAGAATGCTCCTTAGATGGGAGGGCCTCTGTCTGTGTATGACTCCCTACCTGCCTGACCTCCGGGCTCACTCTCCCACCTGTAACCTATTTGAAAAGAGGAATGATGCTTCTCTTGTTCACCCTTTACCCTTAACCCCCGCATCAAGCCTGGCTTAGAGCAGGGCTTTGGGAATACCCCTGATGCTCAGACATAAGAACAATTTGGAGGATGGTGCAGGATCGGAGGTGCTTTGCTCTGTGTACATGGGGTCACTAAGAACTGAACTGGCTGGAGGGAACCTAACGGCAATAACAATGCTCCTGAAAGAACCCCTTAGGAGGAAGCCAGTCTTCTTTTTCTGGGCTCTGGGAGAGCATCTTGCCTGAGTGATAGTTAAATGCTCTGTCTCCTCTTCTGGTCTGAGAGCTGGCCAAGGTCAGTGGGACTAGGTCATGGTCATTCCTCTATCGAACTGCTCCCTCCCTCCCAGTGCTTCCTCCTTTCCACCCTTTTGCCCCCACTTCCTATCTCTTCTGCACTTTTCCCCCTCCCTTTCCTCCTCTCCTTTTCCTTAAAGTTTTCATTAACTTCCAATATTTCAATATGGAGAGTCTTCGGAAAAATTCAGAATTCAGCCTTCTCTTGAAATGTATCATGATCTGGCCACAATGGTTGCCACCACTCCCCAACACCGCCCCACCCCGACACACACACACTATCCCTGTCAAGGTTAGGCTGAGGTTGAGTACCTGGGGCCTTTCAGCCTGCTGTCCAGTCCCCACAGGCCCACAGCCCCTCTTCACATACTCACCCCTGTGCTGTCTTGGCACTCTGGGTATCAGAATTGCTGCATCAGATTTGTATGAGAAACTCGCCATTTAAGAGTATGCTCACCTGTGCCCCGATACACGGCAGGTCGTAGAGACAAAAACAGGAGAGGCCAACATTTAAGTTGAATGAAACTTGCTTTTCTTAGCTATGAGTCCTGATCAGCCCAATGGCAATGGGTTTGGTTTTGGTTTATTCTGAGCCAAGAGAGGAACAAGAGCAATTATGAGAGTCACTCAGTACTCCTCAACACTATCATGAATACCAAAAACAAGGGAAATGTCGGAGCGCCTGTCCCAGCCAGAGGAGTTTAAGGAGGTCTGATGATTAAGACAATAAGAGACTCTAGATGAATGATGTGACTAATGGGGAACTGTATGTAGGTGTGATGAGAAATGCCTGCATTGTATTTGCAAGTTTCCTGTAATGATAAAACTTGAAAAATGAAAAGTGTATTAAAGTTAAAAGTAGCAGTCAAATGAAAACACCTTCATCCAGACTCTACTACATGCCTTTGAGAGGTAAGGCGATTAGGGATAGAGTGGGTTGTCTCCACCGAATGCCTATGGTAAAAGACAATTAGATGCCCATGCCACACTAAAGGGGTTGGAAAGAAATCAGTCACCTGTTCGACACCTATGAAAGCTGGGCATGCACAGACCAAGGTCACCTGGGCACAGGGGAAGGTCAACTTGGGCATGTACACTAGACCTCAGCAACATTATGATACACATGCTCTTGAACTCAGCTACTAAGAACAGCCAATGCCCTCAACCACACCTCCCCACCCACCCCCAAGTGGGGACAGGAAGGGGTAAGTAGCAGAGGCTGACTCCCTGTTTCAGGTGGAAGGTGGGATTCTCCCGTGTGCACAGTGTGTCCTCTCAAGCCCTCTCAGGGCTCATGGTCTCTCTTCTTCCCTTTTCAGTTCACACACCCCTTTTCCCACGTGGTTTTTCATGCTCGCCTGAAGCGGCCATTTTCTGTTGTGACCCTTTCATGGTCCCCGCCATGAGGTCTCGCGTGCTTTCCAGAGATCTCGTGTGTAATGTGAAACTGCATTACACCAAACTTCCCCTGTCCTCAGAAAAGCTACTTGGATTTACAAAAGTGCTTCTGCTGCGTGAATTCTTTCAGCATTGAGAAGCAAGAACTGGGGGAAACCATTCCAGATACCCAACACCTTGGATAAGTAATATCACAAAAGTTTCATATTCTTCCACCTTTAAATTAAAACCAGGATGAGAATTTCATAGAGTTAAAGAATTAAATAAAACAATGATTTTTTTATTGTAAGAGTCACTTTGCCCTTGACATCTTGAAAACCACAGGTTGTCCAAAGCCAGCACAGAAGTCCTCAGAATGAGGACACAGGGTTGGGTCCCCCAGAGCATGACTTCTTCAATTTCAGTGTCCACAGGAGTCACGGGGGCTTTGGCAGAAAGTGGGCAGGGACCAGTCCCCTGGTGAGGCTGCTGTTGTTGGTCCCTGAAGGGCATTTTTGGAGGCAGGCACAATGGCTCCATAGCTTTGTTCTAGATGGCCTTACCTATAACCGAATGAAATGCTGCCTGGTCCTACACAGTCTTCGCCGTCACTGGTGCATGTGAGTCCAGCATTAAGGCTATTATGTGGGTCCATTGCATCGAGACTTCCCTTATCAGAATTGGCACTGTCCTTTGCCAAATATGATGTCATGTTTAGCAAGAGGCAGGAGATGCACGAAAACCCAGGTGGCATCTCCAGAGACAGTGCCCACAGACACCTAAATGGACCTTCAAGGTCACTCAGGTGTTCGTGGGATGTCCCATTAACTTGGCATCTCTATGCTGAAGGTGGGCAGTCCCTTCATCACACAGCTTCACTTCAGTTTAGGAAAGGGCAATGTGGTGAGCCAGGGACTCCACAGGTCTGGTAAGGTGAGGTAAGGGGATGGGCTAACATGAAGGTGAGGGTGGAGGGTAAGGTGGAATGGGGAGAAGGTGGGTAAGGGGTAAGGTGGGGCAAACTTTCAGGGCTCTGATATTTCTGAAGGCATACCCCCAAATTGTTTTTTCAAAGCTATGCATTTAAATAATTTTTTTGTTTTACAAAACAACCTTATCACATTCAAAGTACTCTCCATTACACTTAATACATCTGTCAAATCTGCGATTCCATTATTGGAAACATTTTTTAAACTCATCTGTTATATGGGTGGCAGCACCTCCCTCTTTTTTTTTCCCTTCACCACTTCTACTTCGTCAAATTGCTGTCCTTTCATGTCCCCTTTCATTCTCAGAAACAAAAAGAAGCTGCATGGAGTGAGGTCAGGTGAGTAATGTGCATGGGGCAAGAAAGGCATGCTGGGATTTTTTTGTCCCAAACTGGCTCACTGAGATGGCTGTGTGAGCAGATGAATTGTCGTGGTGGCAAAACCAATCCCCCATCTGTTACAAATGGGGGATTGGTTTTGCCACCACGACAATTCATCTTTTTTGTCATACACTGTTAATGCAATCTTTTCAGAATCTTTAAATAGAAAGTTTGATTAACATAAACTCCAAATTCACTATTATTCGACATTTTCAACCCTTTGGGAAATTGACAGACATCCAGAATGAGGTTTGTCTTCAATTGACATTTCACCTTTTTTGAAATGAGAAAACCACTCGTACACTTGAGTTTTTCCCATTGTGCTGTGCCGTACGCTGTGTTCAGCACCACAACAGCTTCTATAGCATTTCCCCCAGCCAGAAACAAAATTGCACAGATGCATGCTGTTCTCTTAAATCGGCCATCACAAAAACCGAGGTTCGAGTGAAACTTTTATAAAAAAATTCACTGTGATGAGAGAGGACTTTCCTAGGTGGTGCCACTGGGTGCACTAACTCAGAGTGAGTTGCTTGATGCTTGCCTAGCGGGGAAAATGTGTACTACAAAAGCTCTGCTCTGCCCAGAAAAATTCTGGGGTTTTTTTTGGGAGGGGGGAGGCACCCTCTTGTATGCTTCTGAACCTGCTCACAGCAGACCTTCTTGAACCACAGTTGTCGCCTAGGGGCTGAGATTGTGACCCCACATCGGCATGGCACCAACTCTCAGAGAAACCGGAAGATTCCGTCTCAAGTCAGCTGAAACAAACCCCAGATTACAACTTGGTGAACTGAGCCATCTTCAAAATCAGCAGCGTATTCCTCACCTCCTGTTTCCCATGCCACAGAGGGAAGGTTTCTGCCTTCCCACATCAAGGGACCTCAGAGGAAGCAGAAAGAAACCTGACACGCGTAGCACTGGGTCCCCAGGGGCTCCTCCCACTGAGCTAGACAACAGGAAGTGTGGGTACCCAGAGAAGAATCTCCACTGAGTGCACGGCTGGGTTGGGGCACAACCATTCAGCACCTCCTGAAATATTGGGGGTGGGGAATGATTCGGAACTCCCAGGCCCCTCTCAACCCACCTGACCCAGGAGGATGGGTCTACAGGGTGCTGACTCCTGGTTGGCATCCAGGGAAAGTTGGGCTGGATGGCACTATATTTTGCAAGGAAGTGTCCTCTGTCTACTTTTCCAAGGTTTCCTCCCCTCCCCCCAAAGAAATCTCTTTAGGGCACAAGGGGACAGAGAAGTCCACCCCCCCATGGTGGCTGAGATGGTGGCTGCAGCTGGCTGCCTTTCCTTGTCCTGGGGAAGAGGAAGCAGAGTAGATTCAGTGCCTGGCCCTTATCAGCCCACCCACCCTGGCTTTCATGATTGTCCTGTGTTTGCAAAGTGCCGGCTCCAGGGGTTGGGCAGGGGGGGCGGGGGAGGGCTGAGTTTTGGGATTTGTTCAGCCTAGGTACACAGAAATAGCAGGAGACAAAATGTCCTTTATCAGTGATTTCCCAGGAAACAGGGAGAAAATTCTTCTCATGGTCAAATTCTAAAGGAGGAGGCTCAGCCTTCTGGGAGACGGCCTTCTATGTTTCCCGGTCCCTGCCAGGAACACTGAGGCACTATTCACAACACCCACTGGGAGGGACCCGGGAGCCGGGGAGGGCTGGGAGAGGAGGGCAGCTGCTGGGAGGATGGGTCCACTGCCAGCGCGAGCACAGAAACCCTTTCCCAGGAAGGAGGTGTTCCGTGGCCTGCTGAGCATGCTGGGAATGATTGACTGCAGAACAAGGAGAATCAAAAGGGTTGGAAGCGGCGGTTGCCTTGTTGGGCGTTGCAAGCCTGGTAAGGAAAGAAATTGCAAATATATTTGAATTTCCCCCCTTGAATCAGGAAGAGGTGTTTGCAATTCGATCAAGTCACGCTCCTTTGTGTTCTTTCCTGTTGGCAGTCTTGGGGATGGGGATGGTTTTCTTCTTTCTTTACACAGATGGACTAGGAAACAATACATGTTTCTTTTCATTCTTCCTTCCCTGCTCCTCTCCCAAAGAAGTTGAGTCCTTCTGACCTACCTTCCCCCGCCCCCCCCACCCCCTCTCTATCTCTGACTTAGGGAGAACAGCAACAATAAAGGGCCTTCAAGCCCCTGCATATCATCATAGACTGAGGGCCTTATCATCCCCTTACTGCATCCAATCCCCTCTGCCCTGGCTAACAAGTATGGAGAGCAGACAAAGTCCAAAAAAGGATGTGCTACCACTTTCCCTTCTCGTGTCCCTGGCAGACATCACTAATAGATCACCGAGAATCTCCCCGCTGAACTTTGGAGCCAGGCAGCCACTCAACTGGAGCTATGCTTGCTATCTTAAATCTAGCTCACTCCAGTCAATCTATGGGTGTGTAACCTGAGGCCAAGAAGAGAAACAATTATTTGCTTTAAAATATGCCAGAAGCAGAGCCCAGGCCACCAACCCTGGGTACTTAGTTTATATCCTATGGTTAAACATGAAATGGAAAGGGAACTTAAAGATCATCTTTAATTTTAAATTACATGGTAATTTCTACCATCATAAAGATGTATTCCTGGTGCTTGAAATCCTACCCTTCGTGAGGCCCTTTTCTCTTTCTGCGAGCCTCATTCAACCCAGCATGACGCCAACGCATGCCACCTTCAGAGTAGAACTGTGCTCACTAGGGATTTGTTTGAATCAAAAGTAGACTACCAGACCTTTCTTCTGCATCACCTCCCAGTGAATTCAAATCTCTCAGCGGTCAGTTAGCAGGCAAGTATGTGTGTTAACCACTCAGAGACTCTTCTAGTCTCGTTGTTGTTGTCAGGAGCTTTTGAATTGATTTCAATTCATGGAAACTTCATGTATGACAGAGTAGAACTGCCCCCATTTCCCCCAATGATTCTAGGTTGTAAACTTTATAGGAACAGGTCACTAGTTCATTTCTTATGAAGCTCCTGGGTGGGCTCACATCAGGCCAGCCCACTGTACCCGGGGGCTCCTATGAGCCTTTTAGTATGCAAGTAGTCCTGGGTGTACTAAGTCCTCCCGAGAATGAAAGAGCTTGTCACACCTCTTTCTTCTTCCAAGAAACTTGGGGCAGTATGTATTTACAGGAAAAGCAGATGCTGAGACAAGGAGCTGTGATGGTACAGTGGGTTATGTTTGACTGCTAACCTCGAGGTCAGTAGTTCAAATCCACACATCACTCTGAGAGAAAAGAATGAGGCATTTCTGCTTTCTTAAGGATTTGCATTCTGGGAAACCCATTGGGGGCACTTTGAACCTGTCTAAAGTGTCACTATGAGTCGGAATTCATTCTATGCCAGTGAGCTTGGTTTGGAGAGACAATAAATGGTTGTGGATTTTATTAAGCAAGATGCTGGCGAGAGAAAACAGAGAGCATGCATGAGAAGTACCAGAACAATGAAATCATGGTGCCAGCCTGGCCCTGAGTGGAGGAAGCCAGGGAGATGGCGCAGAGCCTCCAGACTGTCATGCTGTCTAAGTCAAGTTGGCAGGGCTGTCCTCAAGCCACACTGTCCTGTCAGTGGAGGTCTGTGTCTGCCAGGAGCAGTGAGCCTCAGCCCTCTTGCTGGGCTCAGTCACGAGGGGAGCATCCAGGGGATAGTGGCCTCCACCCAGACAAAGCTGAGGCCTGGGTCAATTACCCACCCCAAATTGAAAAAAAGAAAGACAAAGAAACTCACCACCATAGAGTTGATTCTGATGCATAGCAACCCTGTACTACAGAGTAAAAGTACCCCTGGGGCTGGAAAGCCTCGTCTTTCTCCCCTGGAGAGGCCTGTGGTTTCAAACTGCTGATCTTGTGGTTCCCAGCCCAAATGGGAACCCATTACACCAAGTCAGACGGTGGTGGTTTTTGTGTTGCTGTAGGCTGGAAGCTATGCTACCGATATTTCCAATACCATGATTGGATAGCTTTCTGCAGAGCTTCCAGAATTGGACACTCCGGGAAGAGATGCCTGGTTTCCAAAAGGAGCCAATGAGAAGCCAGTACATCACCATGGAATCCTGCCTGCTAGAGTGCTGGCTGGACCCTGTGGGGGAACGACCAATGACTAGAAGAGGCTATCATGCCTGGCGAGGGGCAGAGCTAGCAGAAAATGAAGACAAACTCACCCAACAACCACAAGAGCCCCAACCCAGGGAGGGCCATGAGCAGGGCGTGGCCGGGCAATGGTAGACATGCAGTCAGCTCAGGGGCAATGGAGACAGCCACCAGAATCCGGCGAGGCACATTCTGTGCTTGTCATAGGTAGTTCACCACAGTGGATTGTGTGTGGAGGGAAGCAGGGGCCCCCACGGGAGGAGGGCTGACTGTGTGATGGGCTTGTGCCTGGCCCCTGCAAGTACTACATGACACTTTCAGGCCCGGGGCAGCTGGGCTCCATGTCCCCAATGGTGCTCCCCTAGGCTCCGGGGGTCCTTCTCTGTTAGTGCTTTCCTGTTATCATAAGCTCTTTCTGGGGCCCGCTTGTGCTATAGCTGTGTTTTGTCTGGTCCACACAGTGTTTTCAAAAATCATGCCAAACAAACACATCCAAAACATGTGGCTTCTCTGGAAAACTCGCAAGGCAGAGCAGTGCCGGATGGTTATCCCTATAGAGGAGAAGGCTGCCCGCCGAGACAGAGTCGTTGCCCTGCCCCCTCACAGAGTGCCTGTGTCCTCCTTCACCGTCCCCAGCACCCCCCACTGACTCACACAGGCCTGCTCCCCTGGCTTGCAATGAGGAAGGGCTGATGACAAGCCCTGTTGACATGTCTTTCTCTGTCACGGGAGGGTGACTAGAGCTTGCACTTGGCCCCCGGTGGCAACAGAACAGAGCAAGCACACAAACAAACACAACCCCAGTTGCTCTTGAGTCCGCTCCAACTCCTGAGACCCCCCTGTGTGTCAGAGTAGGACGGAGCTCTACAAGGCTGCCAGGGCAATTTGTTCCGATGGCCTGGCCTTTCTTCTGAGGCACCTCACCTTTGGGTGAGCAGCCTGGGATGTGAATCATCCGTGTTCCCCTTCCTGGCATGCAGGAGTGGTTCTGAACAGGGTGTGCCGAGTGGGGCTAGAGGGGCTGAAGCATCCAGGATTACATTGCGTGGCTTCTCGGGCTTACACTCCGCCCACGCCCTTCCCAATCTGCACCCCAAGACAGCCTATATTTAACTGCACAAGCAGAGCTCCCGGCTGCTCCGCACAGGAGATCCTTTCTAGACGTCAGAAATACGGCAGCTCGGGCCCCATGTGCTCTGGCTTATTAATAGCTGGGCTGCCTCTGGTGGCCTTTCCTGGGTAGTCACATTGTTCTTGATGGCAAAGAAGCACAGGCAACCTTCTAAAGACCTGCTCCCCCTCCCCTTCCGCCCATCCCCACTGTCCACCCTCTGCCCTGCACACTGGCTGTCCATCTGTCTGATGGCCATTTATTTATTCTGTGTCAGCTCTAATCAGAGCGGTGGGGATGGAAAAGAAGACTTCAGGCCCATGGGAACGAGCCCGACCAGAATCTCCAGGGAGGATCCCTGAGCCATGAAGCTCCAGGGGTCACTGTCACCTTGGCCTTGAAGTGGCCTGTGTGCCAAAGTGAAATAGAGATATCAGTCAGATGTCAGGGAAATGCTAATGGCAAGGCTCTGGAGGAGAGCTGGGTGCAGGGTTGACTGGGCTGGGTGACCCCTTCCTTCCTGATCCCCCCACCCCAATGACTGAGTGACATAGCAGCACTGATAAGAAGTCAATAGGCAAATGTCAGCTCTCCATCTGAATCCCCCCTGGGCTGGGTTTCCGGGCTTCAGGACAGCCTCTCCGGCTTTGTTTGAAAGCCCTCCCTGTGGGTGGGTCCACCTTCCCCCTATCTCTGTCAGGAAAAAGAATCACTGTCCCCTGTGTCCCCAGGTCTGAAAGCACATTGAAAGCAGGCTCCATTATCTTGCAGCCAGAGACAGGGAGAGCGAGTGGGGTGTTGTCCACGCTTGCCGCTTAGGAGGATGGATGGGACTGCATTCGGTGGCAGAAAATGACAGGAAACAGTCACTGCCTTCTTTATCACGGCCCGACAGATATCGCAGCTGCACCGCCTCTCCGTCCGTGCTGGGCCTCATTAAGAAGTCAGCACCTGAAATGGGAACCTCCAGTCCATCCGGAGGCCCAAGGTGGGATGGACCAATTAGATCTCGGTGCCTGTCTCCAGGGACAGCCGCTCCCTGTCGCATTCCTTCAATGGCTTGTCCAGGATGGGGGTTAACACAGGGCATGAGGGGGTCCTGCTGCCTCTCCAGGGAGTCCCAGCCCTTCTCTGATAGACTGACCCCAACAGCAAGTCTTTCCCAGCCCCTTGTTCGCCTGCCTTTGCTGTTGCTGCTGTCCAAGGACCACACTCCCGGTGACCAAACAGAAGGAAGAGCTGCCTGGTGCTGAACAGCCCCGGGGATCTGTGGCAGATCAGTCCACACTGCTCCACAGGCTTTCCACTAGCTGCTGTTCAGAAGTAAATCACCAGACCTTTCTTCCTAGTCTAGCTTAGTCTGGAAGCGCTGCTGAAACTTGCTCAGCATCATAGCAACATGCCAGTGTCTCGGACAGCTGTGTGGTGGCTGCAGAGAAGCACCCCAGCTGGCAATCACACCCAGGCCTCTCGCACGGGCGGCAGGGATGCTGCCTCTTTACCATCACTGCTTCCTTGTCCCCGCAGGAGCGTCCTCAAGTCAGAGGGCTTCCTCGTGTCTGGGATACCATCTGTGTCCCTTCAGGTTTGGGAAAGGGAAGGGCTCGCGCTTGGGTGAGTTGTGTCCGTAACTTGTTGCTGTGTGACAAACCGCCCCAAATGGAGTGACCTAAAACAAGCACCACTCTTTCGTAAACGGTGTTGACAATTCCGGCTGAGCTCCATCTGGGCACATCATCCAGCTGTTCTTAACGGGGTCGCTGCTTCCTGTGCTGCAGTCGTGTGACTAGAATGGATGGCCTTCCTGGCGTTCATGCTGGCTGTTGGCTGGTTGCCTATGGTCTCATCTACGAGGCCAGATCTGGCTTCCTCACAACAAGGGCTCAGACAGTGTGGATCCAAGAAGGCAAAGGCCGAAGTTCTAAGGCTTGGGAACTCAAGACCTCACTTCCGGCATGTTCTATCCACCAAAGCAAGTCAAAGACCAGCCCAGGCTCAAGAAATGGGAAAATAGAGCCCACATCTTAATGGCGTAACTGCAAAGTCACATTGCCAAGAATCATGGCTACTGGGACGGGGTGGGGGAGGTGGAAGATCTGCGATCATGACTTATAATCTGCCACCTTTTAGAAGCACAACATGCTCCGTTCCATACCTGTGTGAACCATACTTTCATCAGCTCATCGAGAAGTTCTGCTTTCTCCCAGGGGTCTGGTGTCACTATTTTCCGTCAAGCCAGCTGTTCTTTAAAACCATCCACTCGTGGTGTTTTGTCTTGGGACACATCAAGCCTTCCCTGACTTGTGGACAGGTCTTTGTCACTGGCTGCCCAATAAAATGGCTTCTGTCTCTCACCTGGATCTCTGTAGCAGCTTCCTGACAGCCTGCTTCCTGCCTGGTAGCCCACCAATCAATTCTCCACCCAGGAAACAGATTGATTGTAAAACTCAACTTGGCTCATGTCTCCTCTGTACAACATAATCACACACCATTCAGACCATCAGCCAAAGGCCTTACCGTGGGAGTCCCTCCTCCCTTGACTCTGCCCCTGACATCGCTCCCAGCTCTCCACGCTGCTGCCTGACTTTGCTGCACTGAAGTTGTGCCAACCTGGCTCCCTCCATGATGGCCTTTCACTCGTGGTTCCCTTTGGGGTTTCCGTCTGTGCTCTGCTTGGCTGGCTCCTCTGCAGAAGTTGCTCACCTCCAACATCACCTCCTCAGGGCAGTCCTCCAGGCTCTCTTCCATCCCTTAGGTTCATTTCTATCCAAGCACGTATTGCTGGCCACCAGCTTCTTTCCCCTCAGAGGATGTGTGCTCCAGGAGAGAGCAACGCTGAGCTGCCCAACCACGTCTCGGATAGTGCCCCGGTGCAGAGCTGGGTGCAGCTGCTGCTCCACAAATGCACGTCCAGTTGCCACAATGACATTTTCCTCATGTGTGGCTTCCTGTGGGTAGCTTGGAAATGCCCCCTAATTCCTGAAACTTGTGCATGCTCCCTTATATGGGTAGGGACTCTGCTAACTGCAAAGTCAGCAGCTGCTCCATGGGAGAATGATGAGGCTTTCTACTCCTACAGAGTTACAGTCTCGGAAACCCAAAGGGGCAGTTCTACCCTGTCCAATAGGGTCAGCATGAGTTGGCATCGACTCGCTGGCAGTGAGTGTGGTTTGGGTTTTGGTTTAAATGTAGTCTCAAGAGTCCCTAGGAGAGGGAAGCAGAGGAAGATTTCACACTGACTGTGTTAGTCGGGGTTGACTAGAGAAACAAATCCAGAGACACTCATATGTGCGTAAGAGAGCTTTATATATTTGAGCCAGTCCAGCTCGAGTCTATAAGTCTAATATTACCTCATATGTCAATACCAGTCCAGAAATTCCGCTTCAGATATATGCAGCCATGTAATGATGCTGAATTCAGGAAGATCACAGGTCAGTGGTTGGAAAGTCTTGTGGATCCAGGAATGGTGGAAGCATCTCAGCGCTGGTGTGGGGCTCCAAGTGGCTCCTCCAGTTCCGGGGCTCTGGCTGCATCAGTGTAGCTCCATGTGGCTTGTCTGCAAGAAGACAAAGCAGAGAGTGTCTCCCGTCTCCAGGGAGGAAGACAGGAGTTCCCAGAATCCTCAGGAGAAGGCCATACCCACATGGAGGCCTCATTGGCTGTGGCCCGATTGACAGACTAGACTCCACCCCTTCACAAATTGACAGGAGATCATGTAACTACCACACAGACAAAGCAGAGAGAGATCGGAGATGTTGGTCTTGAAGAGCAGAGTGATGCAACCACAAGCCAAGAAATGCTGTCGGCCCTTAGGGACTGGACAATGCAAGGAGGGATTCTCCTCTAGAGGCCCCTGGAGGGAGCACAGCCTGTGACACTTTGGTTTGGGCCCAAGGAAACAGCATTTGGGCTCCTGACTTCCAGAACTGTGGGAGAATGTGCTCGTGTTGTATTTCAGGGCACCGTGTCTGTGGTCATCTATTCCAGCAGCCAAGCCAGTTCATGTACTTCGTTGCACCAGCATTTGCATTTAGCTTAGTGTTTGACACCAGCACGACACATCTTGTGCTTGGCTTCATCGTTGCAGGTTTCGTGACTGGGAAGCAAGGCTTTAAGAGAAGGCTAGCTCTGGGAGGAGGCAAAGGGGTCTCGTCTGTGAGTCCCCCAAGGAAAAGCTGGGGTTGAGATGCACTGAGGGTCAGCTGAGGAGTGCAGTGGGCAGAGCTAGCTCCACCCCAGCTCTGCCCGCCACTGGCTGTGTTATCTTAAGGAAGCGTCTGTGCCGCTTTAAGCCCAGGCCTCCTCGGCTGTCAACTGGAGATCAAAGGAGAGCTGGCTTATAGGATTGTTCACTTACTCAGCACACACTTTCTGATTCCTTACGATGTGCCAGGCACACAACTAGTTCCTGGAGACTGAATGAAGAACCAGAGAGGCCAGACTCTGCCCTTGGAAGTTCTGGCTGGATAAGGCACACAGTCAATACAGCCAGTGAGCACCCAACTGCGGTCACCCGTGGAGACATCGGGAGCCAAGGTTTGGGCACACAGCCGTACTCAAGATGGTCTTCATGTCAGCAGTCTCCAGATGCACTGCCAATGCTCCTTTTGTGTCTATGCCGTGTTTCTCTTGCATTTCAAACAACTCTCAGAGGTACCTGGTCATCCTTATACTGTCCACATAGAAGGGAGTTCTGATGACCTCATGGGTTATGAGTTCGCCCGATAAGCCTAGGGTGGGCAGTTCAAATCCACCAGCCAGTCTGAGGAAGAAAGGCGAGGTTTTCTGCTTTCAGAAGCATTTACAGTCTGGGAAACCCTCGGGGATCTTTAGGAGTCAGAGTCCCCTGGACAGCACTGAGTGAGTGCCACATGACAGACGTGACAGAGAGCATACAAACCTTCTCCTGGACCACCTGGTAAGTCCGTGGCAGACCTGCACCCTTGGCCCTCTGAAGGACTTTAAGCAAGACACCCCTTATTTTGTTGCAGTGGACTCCCTCACTAGAGTCTCTGACCCATGGTCTGCCTGGCCCCCGGGGCATTTGAATTTGCAACTCCGGAGAATACTCACTCATTCACTCACTCACTCACTCACTCACTCACTCACTCATTCACTCACGGCCATCGAGTCCATGCGGACTCATAGGGGCCCTATAGGACGGGGTAGAACTGTTCTTGTGAGTTTCCCAAGACTGTCACTCTTTAAGGGAGAAGAAGTCCCATGCTTCTCCCCCTGAGAGCCCAGCAGGGTTGTTTTTATATGGGAAACCAAGGGCACAGAAGTTTTGGGAAAGTGCCCTTGGCACACAGGCAGGGCTCACCGAGTCTGGTTCTATCTCCAGGCAGCACCAAACCCAAGGCTTTAGTCATGGCACCACTAGCTCCTTGAACAAGCTTTGGCATTCTGGTCTCAGGGGCTTTAGGAATCAGATGCCAGCCTCAGGCCTGGGGAGTTTACCAGTGGCATTTGTGAAGGCTGGTTTGGAGAAAGCAGGTCCCCTTTTGTCTCTGAAGATGTGGCAGAGTTGCAAGGACAGAGCCACATGAGGTCTGAGCGTCAGGGCTGCTCCCTGCCAGCCGCGCCTCTCCTGTACCCTGCCAACTCCAAACATACACCCCCTCCCGATGAAAGGGAATATTTCGGAGCCCATGGAACCACCACACAATGGGACTAAAGACCCACAGCTGTCAAGTCCATTCTGACTCATCGCTGCCCTACACAGGGCTTCTGAGACGGAATCTTTATGGGAGCAGTTGGCCTCGTCTTTCTCCTTGGGAGAAGCTGGTGGATTTGAAAGGACAACCTTGCAGTTAGCAGCCTGCTGCCTAATCCACAGGGGTCTGGGGGCTGAAATGACACTTCCTTTTCTTAGGGACAGAGACGACCATGCCCTCCTTGTACCCAACCTGGGAGAGCTGCACTGGGAGCGCCCACCTCTGTGGCAGACCCTCCGTGCCCGTGGGCGCTCCCGCTGGCTCCAGCAGTCCCTGGCAAAGCGCATTGGGCACCCTGGTCCAGATCTTAAGTCCAACGGCCTGCCTGACTGTGAATCTCAATCTCATCTCCAAAGGCCATTTTTTCCCCACAAATTGGGAAAGCCGGGGTGCTGAGGAGGGGGAGGGAAGAGGGTTCTCAGACGTGCCTGAGAAGGAGCACATTTTCAGTTTCTGACATTACCCCTTTGGGAGAGGCCACCTTGTGACAAGCCAGCCGGAGAAGCTCGCGTTGCGAAGAGGAAGGCCTGTAAACACAGATCTGTCAGTAAATGAGAAAATGGAAATCACGAGCCGTACCAGAAAATTCATTCCGCCCGGATCTTAGTGCGCTCCGGAAGGATCGCGCCGGTCTCTAGGCAAGCAGGGCCCGGCGGTGACAGCGCGGATTTTCCTATGGGGGTCAGGCGGGTTCATGGTTTTTTAATTGGGCTCATTTCTCAGCAATGTGCTTGTCACCACGCCTTAATCTCCTCTTCCCTGTCGCACTCTCCCAACCCCCGCCCGGCCTCCACCCCCACAAAGGCGGTCTCCCTTCTCATCTCCCTCAAACAAATGCAGTTTCTCCGAGGTAGAAAGGCGCTGCCTTCCCTGCAAAGAGATTTCTTATCATGTGGATGATCCTCTAGGAGTGAGCTGGCATTTCTCCTGCGTAAAAGAGCAAGTGCCTGGAGGAGGAAACCCTTTTTCAGGGTTTCTCCAGCAAAATGATCCCTCTGGCCAGGGTGACACAAAAGGTCCAGGTTCAACAGCGAGGAGCCCTTTAGAAAACAGTGCTGTCCTCACACAGTCGCTGCCGTCAAGTGCATTCGGACTCCGCTGTGGTGTCTTGTCTGCTGGAGGTTCCGGTGAGTCGGACCCACGTGACCGGCCGTGGATGGGAGCATGGGATCCACTGGGTTCTTGAACTAGATGGCCAGGCCTTTCTTCCTAGCTTGCCTTTGTCTGGAAGTTTCCCCTGCAACCTGTGCAGAATGGTAGCAACACATGTGAGACCAGGAGCTGTATTGCTGGGTCTCCACCCAGGTGAGAATGTTATCACGGAACCCCCTGGCTGTCCCCACATATGAATGAACACGCTTCATGGGGGATGCTTAAAATAAAGCATGAGGAATGAAAATCATAATGAGCTGAGGAGCAGGAAAAAAAGATTTGTGCTGTTTTTCCAAGTGGACTAGGAACTATGAAGGGCGGCATTGGTCATGATAGAAATTTCCAAATCTTCAGCCAGACATGACCATCTACCCATAGCCTCCCAGTGGCCTCAGGTCTCTCTTGGCCATTGACCCCAGGTTCTGGCTACCAGCTGTACCCCACCCAAGAGTGTAGGGGTCAGCCCCAGGCCCTGGGTGAGCATGAGCTGCACTGGATTATGGGAGGTGGGGAGATCAAGGGAACAGGAAGGAAGAATACACTACCAGTCTACATCCATTTGTTGATCGGAGATGGGCTTGTTGTGCCCCTACTATGTACCCGCTCGTGCTAGGTGGCAGGGAACCAGGCAAGACCCCATTCCATCCCTTTGGAATAACGGAGTTGGGATCTTTCACCATATGCAGACACAAGTGAGTGTAAGGCTGTAAGACTGCTGCTGTGCTAAGTGATCCAGTGCACATGGACACACAGCCCTGTGCCCAGGACACAAGTCATGGCTTTGGGGTCAAGACAATATGTCCTGGGGGGGTGGGGGTGGATGACTGGAGCTCCCATTCATTCATCTTTAGAGTATTTCATATGCCAGGCCCCGGCTACGTGTTCTGCAGGCACTATCGTGAATGCCTTTCACAGCCGCCCACGAGGTAGACATTGCTACAAAGCCATCACCAAGGAGCACGCTGAGGCTAAGTTGTTCTGGAGGTGCAGTGGCTCAGGGTGTGGCTGCTGGTCCAAAGGCCTGCAGTTCAGCTACACCAGCTGCTCTGCCAAAGGTGATGAAGACTGCAGCCCGGGAAACCCGACGGGTCGTTCTACTCAGGTCCGTCAGGTACCTTGTAAGGAGTCAGAACGGACTGGGTGGCATGAGGCTGGATTCTGGTTGTGACCCTTAAGCTCAGAGAGAGTCCAGACTGCTTGTCCACAGCCACAGAGCTCATTACGTGTAAGAATTGACCCAGGTGCACCCGTCTGCCGCCCATGACCTTGACGACTAAGTCCCTGCCTGGAGTCCATGCCGACTCACAGCCATCCTATGGCACAGAGCAGAACCGGCCTTGTGAGGTCCCGAGACTGTAACTCTTGATGGGAGTAGAAAGCCCCATCTTTGTCTCACTGCTGCCTCTCATCCTGTTGAAAATAGACAACCTTCAACTCCTTCCTCTTGCCTCCTCCTCCCTCATGCAAACACACACACACAAGCACGCATGACAGACTCATGACCACTCATACAATACACACTTTCACACACACACATAAGCCAGGCACACACACGCACATGAAGACACACACAACACACAGTATGCTCACTATCATGCTCATATACTTGCGCACACACATACACACACATGATATCCGAGACATTCACGGACTTTCTCACTTATACACACAACGTACTCTCTCACGCTCTCACATACTTCCTGCTGCTAGTCCCAGAAGCCGAGGTGACCCTCATCCTGGGGCAAGCATGACTACTTTCCCAATAGGAACACTCTTCCAGGCTTTGGAGGAATGGGCTAAAGCGAGGCGCTGAGCTGTCTGCAGAGCTACGGCCAGTAGCACAGAAGGGGCCGCCCACATGGGCCTGGGACAGATGTCTGACCCATAGAACAGTGTGGTCTGGCTTTTCATGTGAAACAGGCCAAAGGGTGTGATAAAGCAGCGTGTTAGAAATGCAGCCGGCGTCCCTGAGGCCAGCTCAGAAATCCCCGCACCCTGCAGCGCCCCTCCCGGAAGACAGTTTCTCACCCAGGATTCCCCATGTGAGCAGAGGCGCCACAGACACCCAGGTGCACGCCACATGCAGACACCATCCTGGGCACCTTCCCACTCACTTGTCCAAGCTGTCACAAGAGCCTCCTAAATATAGCCCGAGTCTGCCCACTTCTCCTCCCTGTCTCTGCTGCCGCCACCCTGGTTTCTGCACCCACCACCCCCTCCTGGACTGCTGTCACCGCCTCCTCCTGGCTCCGCGAACCCACCAGGCTGCGCCACCACCCTCCAATCTGTTCTCCCTCAGGGGCCTGTTTTGAGTTTCGGGGAGTCAGGGCCGGGCTGGGCCGCAGCCTCGGCACACACATTCTTCCTCAGCAACCTCTCTTTTCCCAGACAAGGTCAGATCCGGGGCTTTCTGCTTTGAGACACCCAGCTTTCCCTCCACAGCGCTGAGCAAAGCCCACCTCTGGCTCACTGAGCTCTGTGAGACATGGAGCTGCAGAAAGGCAGGGACTGTGCCCCACCTCAGGTCCCCCACACAGAGCGGGTTTGTCACAGAGATCGGTGGCTAGCCAAGTGCTTGGGGGTGCAGCAGAGATGGGGCTTGTCAGAGACTGGGAGCAGATTCCGGGAGTGTCTCAAAGGCCACGCTGAGTGCAGAGACAAAAGGGGTGGGAGGGACAGCATGTGGCGGTCTCCTGGGGATGGGGTAGAATGCAGTGACTTGCTTCTTTCCCTGCGGTGTGGGGCCTTGGAAAGTGGACAGCTGGCTTTCAGCTCACAGCAGCCCCACACCCCAGCAGCAAGTCTGCGTTGTTGGTGACGTCAGCTGTGCAGGGGGAGGTCAAGTGCTGGACAGGTACAGACATCTACCCCCAAAGCCTGGTACCACAGTCAGGCGACAGCCTGACCTCATGTCTCTGCCACCCAAGACTCCGTGGAAGCTAGCAAGCTCATGCATTTTAATAACAAGGGCATGGTCTCAAATATGCTTCTCTCAAGGCCTATTCTAAGCACCTTCCTGGGCCTGCAGAATGACCAGGGAGGAAGCCAGGGAGGCAACTGCAAGTGGGGCTTCTTGCACGGGCGGCTCCAGATCCAGTTGCTGTGCCATCGATGCTGACTCACGGCGATCCCATGTGTGCAGAGCAGAGCTGTCTGCGGGGGGTTTCCAAGGACGACTGTTTATGGAAGTAGGTCTCCCAGCCTTTCTTTCTTTTCTTTTTTCCCCCTGGTTTTACTGGCACATAATCCACATATAATAAAATTCAATAGTTCAAACACCTGGAGAAGTGTACAATCATTACCACACTCAATTTGAGAACATTTTATGTTCTCTCTTCCCCACCCCCCACCCCCCATGGTTAAATCACCTTTAAATTGAGATATGTAATCACAGTCAGTTCTAGTGCTCCCTCCCCACTCCCGCATTCATTGTTTACTCCCCAAATCCCCTATTCTCCCACCCCTCACCCCTACTCTCCTATAGACCCTTGTGTCAGTGGATTATCAATATACATTCACTCCTGTGCTTCACAAACTGGAAAAAAGAAAACAATTAAAAAAACCCAAAATGAAATAAAGTGGTAAGGATAAAATAATAATAAGATAAAGATAAAAATGATAAGTAAGAAAGAAAAAAAACCACCATTCATATTTTAAAAGCCGGAGAAGAAATTTGTGTCATGGAGCAAGCAAGCGATACTTGTACCAAGAACAAATTCAGGTTGGGTCAATAGGGAGGTCCACTGACCAACAGTCAAGTTTGATCCAGATAATCAAGATTACAGTAATCTCTCTCTGATAGTAAAGCTATTTGAGACACTTGCCTGTGGCTAGAAGGGATCTGCCAGTGGCTTAGTCTGACTAGATACTCTGCAGAGGGGGTTGGGCTTCCAGTGTCCTCCATAGCCTTCTACGAATCAGGTGTTCATGATTTTAGCTCTGATACTTTTCCCTTTGTCATATTTGGATTTTATTATTGTCATCTTTGGATCACACGGGCTGGTGTGCTTCTTCCATGTGGACTTAGTTGACTCCTCACATAGATGACTGCTTGTTTGAATACAAGCCTTTAAGACCCCAGACACTCTTGGATTGATAGCCAGGCACCATCTGCTTTCTTCACCACATTTTGCTATAGGCCTTTCTTCCTAGTCTGTCCCAATCTATAAGCTCCACTTTATACCTGTCTGCCACGGTGACCCTGCTGGTGTCTAACAGAGCAGCTACGTGATGTCCAGTGTCACAAATCACCACAGTGGGACAGCTGACCGATGGGTGATCAAAAGTCCTTTCGACCCTCAACCTGCTGTCCATCCACAACATAGCACCTGGGCACACACACGCATGCACACACGTGTACACACGCCTGGCCACACTTGCTGGTGTTCCTTCCACATCCCAGGACTGGCACCAGGCTCAGGAGGGACAGCGGTGAACAAGGCTGGATGCCGTCCTTGGATCCGGTGCAGGGAAACTAGGTCAAGGATGAGCAGAACCCAAGGTGAGCACATGGCATGTCTTATTCAATCCAGTGGCAAAATCTAAGGACAGGCAGAGGTGTCACATGTCCCAAATCTCCATTTCTGGCTTCTCTTGCAGAACCAGAAGATTCCATTCCCATGTGGCACCAGTAGCCAGAGCAAGCCCAGATGTCCCTTTAAATGGGGTCTGGGTTCTGTGGTACTTCATGGTGTTCACCCCCAGGGGCTCTACTGACATGTGTGTATTTCTATTCTCCCCACAGTTCCTGAACCCTAGGAAGCCTCCACCCAGGGGAGCCCGTCTGATGAAGGGAATGGAGGGAAAGCACAGAGAGCCTCGGAGTCTGGTGCCTGACCCCTTAGAAGAAACCTCCACACAAATGACAGGAAACCTCCTGCCAGCCCTGGCTTGTCGCAGTCACCTCAACCCTGTCAGTCTGGGAGGGGACGCCTAGGAACTTTGACTCATGATTCTCTTGAGACCAATGCAGCCAGGGCTAGCGAGAGCCTTCAATGCCCCCCCCCCCTCAGCTGCCATGGAGCGCATTCCGACATCTTCTGAGAGCAGTCCCCAAGCACTGAGGCCAGGGGAGAAAGCTTGTCTCCACGGAGCATCAAGACTTCAATTCTAGTCATGTCTCCCCTTCCGCTGCCCCCCGATCTAGAACCTTCAGGGACTCATGTCCACTCCAGTTTGTCCTCTACCTGCCCTCCCTACTGCACCCCACTCTCCTGTGGACAGTCAGTCTGTGCCCGCCAAACTATCCTAGCGCCCCTCCCACGCACCTCCCGGGGGCCTTCCCCTGGGCCCTGGTTCATCAGGACTCCCCACATACCTTCCCCTCTTCCTGCCCTTGCCTGTTTATTCCTCACCTCTATCACAGACTGTCCCAGGCCCAAGCAGGTATGGCTGGCAGGATGCCCCCTGCCCCACATACATTGGAATCCTAACCCTTGCAGATGTGATTTTGTTTGGGACTAGGCTATTTCTCATGGGGGTTAGTGAGCTATTGTAGGGCGTGTCCTAACCCTACACCCTGCTGAGCAATGGAAAGAGCCAGTTAGCCCCACAGTGAGCCCAGTGAGGGGAAGACTGCCGCTTGCAGGTTGCTGGGACTCTGAGGAGCACTGGGCTCCAGGGTTTCTCTCCAGAGTCAATACAGCTCTGCACTGAGATTACTGGCCAATACGGCTCTGCACTGAGATTACTGGCCAATACGGCTCTGCACTGAAAGCCGGCACACTGCACTGGGATTACTAGCCTCCAGAGCAGTGAGAAAATAAATGTCTGTTCATCAACGCCCCCCACTCTGGGTTTGTCTTCCTGCCACAGCAGCACCAGGAAACTAAGACACCATCCCCCCAAGCATCCTTTCGTACGCCCACCCCCACCAGCGAAGTGTGACCACTCCTTCCTCTTAAGCCCAGTCTATTTTTGTGACGAACGCCCAACTTGGGAGACAGCTCACAATTCTGTAAATTCCCGAGGCAGAATGGCATCCAGCATTCCCAAAGCTCAGCTGACACGGCACCACTCAGGGTATGGCTTTAGACCTTACACAAAAGCCTATGGAATGGAACTACATGCATGAAGATCTCTGGCTGGATAGACCTTGGCAGGAAAGGTCCTATCTTAGCCACCTAGTGCTGCCATCACAGAAATACCATAAGTGGGTTGTTAATAAAGGCCAGGCACTTATTTTTTGCAGTTCTGGGGCTGAAAGTCCAAATCAGGGTCTCACCATGTTAACTCTCTCCTTGTTGATAGCCCAAACTTTCCTTGCTTGATTGGAGATCTTGCCACGGCATCTCTCTCCCCAGGTTGCACCTATCTCTGTGTCTGTGCTTCTCCTTACATGGACGTAACTCAGCACCAAGTTATCAACACAGGGATAAGCACACGAGGTCGAGGCGAAGTCACCACAGGTAGGTTCTCCTACCTACATAACCCTGCGACAGACAGCAGGAATAGCAGGGATCTACAGTGAATGGAGACACAGACATGCAAGCTGAATCGCAAGAGGAAGGCCAATGGGCCTACACCATGAATATATACATGGGTCTTCATATGTGATGCAAATGTAGCCATGAAGATTGTCTAGCACACAGGGGGAAAAGTTATTTTAAAAAAAACTTCTTAGCCATAGCTAAACACCTCGAGGGAATGGTTGCTTGGACTGGGGACTCAGGGCCATAGTCTTGGGAGATATCAAGGCCCATTGGCATATCCTAGTCTGCAAAGATGATGTGGACTACATCCTATTTCGGTGCGAACCAACTGAGGTCTTCTGAGTTTGTGAGCAGCCATCTAAGGGCAACTGTTGATCATTCCCCATTGAGAGCAAAGAAGCATGAGGAAAGTCAAGGACACATGAAACCACCCAAAAGACTAATGGGCCAAGTGAAGCCCCATCTCCATGGCTTTGAGACCAGACAAAGTTGATGGTGCCTGGCGACCCCCTCCCCCCACCCCCACAGCCACTCTGAAAGCAGTAACCATAGGGTGGAATGGGAGGAAAATGTAGAATAAAACTCAAAATGGGAAACAAACAAGCGAAAAACAAGCTTACTGGTCTGATTAAGACTGCTGGAACTCGGAGACTATGGTCCTTAGGCACCCTTCAAATTAGGAATCAAACTCATCCCCAAGGCTCACCCTCCAGCTAAGCGATCGTCGAGCAGGCCTACAGGTGAACAAACAAGGACAGAGCTATGCTCCTCAGACATGCAATCATAGCAGCTCACTTGCTCAGAAGGCAGGAAGGACACGGGAAACAGAAAAGCAATAGGAGAACGTGGGAGGGGTGCTGTCTGGGCGCACAATCAATGTCATGAAACAAACGATGTCTGAATTGTTGAATGGAAAACCAACTTGCTCTGGAAACTTCTGCATACATCACAATGTAAAAATTTGGGGGGGGGGTTGTTTTTTCAAGTTAGTAAGTTTAGGCCCTGCCTACACTGGGGCTTAAACTTAATCATCGCCTCAAGTGACTGATCTAATGATGGCATTTCATTAAATTGCATCATGGGAAACCATGACATTCTGTCCACAGGGATAGGGGTTAGAATTCCAACACACGTTTGGGGGGAAGGGTACAACTCAATTCGTAATAGGTAGGTCACCAAGTGTTGCGTACTTTTCTTCTCTATCCCTATGCAGCCGGAGCCCTGGTGGCACAGTAGGCTATGTGTTGAACCTACACAGCCCCCAAGGGCAGTTCTACGCTGTCCTACAGGGTTACTGTGCGTCAGAATGGACAGGGAGTGAGGACGCGAGATTCCCTACACAGAGAAGTGTTCCTCAAGTCCTTACTGCTTATCATGTCATTCTGCCACAGTGCTAGACATCTGGCTGCTAAGGAAGTCATTTGTTGTTGTTGTTGATGATGATGAAGTTTTTCATATATTGGAGGGAGAGTATCATGGCGAGAATACAGACTTTCTAGGCAGAGGAGGCCTGGGCTTTAATTGAGACTCCATCTCTTGGTAGCTGTGTGGCTTGGGCAAGTAGGACTCCATGGGAGCTATGAGGAAGAAGGGTGCTATTACTGGAGTTTGACCTGTGTGAGTATGGGAGAAGGACGGTCGGAATGAGGGACTGGGGGACCCAAGGCTCCTAGCCAGTCAACCCAGGAAGCCCCGTGGTGCAGCTGGTGAGAGAATGCAGGTCGCTGCTGCAGCTTTGAGTCCTATAGGTACGACGAAGAGTTGGACGTAGAGTAGAAGAGAGACAAGACCCACAGCCCCCACTGGCACCCTTTTGTCTCGCTGCCATCCAAGAAATCAGTGAGACAGTTCATTTTCTGTTTCAACTTGGTTAGCTGAAGGTGTTTTGGTCAAACACTAGATCCGTGTTGTTCTTCCATGATGGACTGGAACACCAACTAATATAATGGGTGTAATGCAATCCATCGATGAAGCAGAGTTGAAAAAGACATTTCCTTGGGGGTGTATTTTGCCTCCAAATCACAGACATTTTGTCTGAACCGTCTCTGCCTCTCACTGCCATTGCTATTGGGTTGATTCCGACTCATGGCGACCCTATAGGACAGAGTGTAACTGCCCCTGTGGGGTGCCGAGACTAAAACCCCCATCCTTCTCCTTTGTCTCCTTGCCATCCTCCCATAATCACATGAACCAAACTCTTCCAGTAAATACCTTTCCGGATGAGGAATGGGCAGAGAGGTGGGCAGGAAGGTAAACAGGCAGACAGACAGCTCGCAGGCTCTGCTTCTCTAGGGAGCCCTGGCTACAATAATGAGAGAGCTGCCCTCCCGACAATACAGGCTGCTCGCACCACTTTCCAGAAGCTTGCCTGCTTCCTTCTTCCGGGCAGCCCGGACAGAAAAGGACACCAGGCAGGGGAGTCTGGGAAGCCCAGTGCCAGCCTAACTGTGAAGACACAGAACAGACCGCCACGGACAAGCAGTGGCCCCACCAAGACTGTGTTTCCTCGTCAGTGAATGGGGGTGTCAGTGACTAGCACAAGAGTGAACATACAATGGGTGCTCAATGATCATACATTAACTTTTGCTAGAATCTGTGTTACTCGGGTAACCTTTGGGCTCTTCCCTCTTGCCTATAAGAGTTTCCATCCCCAAAGCTCATTACAGCGATCTCTGAGGAGGGCAAACATGACTAAACTTACATCTTGAGTTTGAAACAACATTAAGTAATGCCCCACAGGAACGGCCCGGTGTCAGCCCTGCACCAGCCTTTTGCAAAACCGGGTTGCTGTGACACAGTGGGTGAGTGGAGACCCTTGCCATTTCCCACCTGGCCTGGTTCTGGGGTAGCACTCCTGTGAGAACTGAATGGGTGGCATGACCTGGTGGCGTTCCAGGCTTGACACCACTCACAGCTTGGGGAGACTGCCTGCTTATCCTTTGGGAACCGTGACTCCACAGCTCCTAGCTACAATTTGCCTTCCCAGAGGGTAAACTCAAATGAGTGCTTTGCCAGGAAGCAACAGCCACCCCGTGACTTCAGTCAGCATCTGTCTCCTGGGACTGCTGAAGCTGGCCCTTTAAGGCCTGTGGCTGTCTCCTGGGCAGGGCAGGAGGGGAGGGAGAGGAAGGGAGTCTGCAGCCTGGGAGAGGAAGCAGTCCTGATACCATGGCAACAACTGCTGAGCACTCCAAAATGGATTTGCTTAATTTGAATGTTAATCTTCAGGAAAACAGAAGGCCAACCTTCTCTGTGCAGCTCACAGGTCCCCGGAGGCTGGTTCAGATGAACACAGACTCAGATGGGTGAGTTCAGGTCCGGTGGGAGGGACTCACCCCACTCAGAGATGGGGAAACTGAGACTGCAGAGGTGAAAGGCAGAAACAAACCTAAGTCACCCAGCTGGTCAGCAGCAGCCCCAGGAGGCTTTACATGTCCATTCAGACAAGGAATCTCTATGGCTCAGGTGCTATTCCAGGTGCAGAGGGTCAGCCTGTGAACTCTTATCTGCGCCAGTGTACATGCCCTGGTCTAGCCACAACTGAAAGACAGGACAGGGGGCATGATAGTGGGAGTTGAAGAAGCCTCAAAGAACCAGAGGAATATTGTGTGTTTCATCATTGCTATACAGCACCCTAATTGACCCATCCCTTCCTGTGCCCTTTCTGTAAGGGAGTGTCCTATTGTCTACAGATGGGTTTGAGGTCTCTGTTCTGACCCCCCTTGTTCTCATATGTTTTTTGTTTTGCTTTGGTTTTGGTCTTCTGGTGCCTGTTACCTGATTCCATCAACACTTCAGGATCACACATTTTGGTGTGCTTCTTCCGTGTAGCCCTGTTGCTTCTCTGATCAATGGTTTTAAGACCTTTTAGAACTCGGACACTATATCTTTTGATAGCCAAGAACCATCAGCTTTCTTGCCCACATTTGCTTATGTGCCCATTTTTGTCTTCAGCAATCATGTCAGGAGGGTGAGCATCACAGAATGCCAGGTTATTAGAACAAAGTGTTTTTGCATTGAGGGAGGGCTTGAGTAGAGGCCCAAAGTCTGTCCACTACCTCAATATATTGACATATAAATATATGTACTTAGGTCAATACCTCTATTTTAATGAATTACTATATTTACATAAGTGCACTCCTATGTTTATACCTCTATCCATAGCTTTGCTTCCTAGATGATTCCTCTGTTTCCCTTTGCCTTCCTCCTGCATCCAAGACCTCTTTAACGTGTTAAATAACAAAGACGTCACTTTAAGGACTAAGGTATGCCTGACCCAAGCCATGGTATTGTCAATCATCTCATAAGCTGGACAATGAATAAGTAAAATGGAAGAAGAATTGGTTCATTTGAATTAGGTTGTTGATGAAGAATATTGAAAGAATAAACCACCAGAGAGCTAACCAACCTGTCTTAGAGGAAGTACAGCTAAGCTGCTCCTTAGAAGAGCGAACGGGGAGAGTTCATCTCTCGTACTTTGAACACATGATCAGGAGAGACCAGTCCCTGGGAAAGGACATCATACTTGGTAAAGCAGAGGGTCAGGACCAAAGTGGAAGACCCTGGAGAAGAGGGATTGACACCAGGGCTGCACCAATGGGCTCAAGCATACCTATCACTGTGAGGATGCAGCTCGACTGGGCGGTATTTCATTCTGTTGTACGTGGGCTCTCTGTGAGTTGGAGCTGATTCAACAGCACCCAACAGCAGTGTGTAAGAGGTGGGGAGATCCAGAGAACCGATGCATTAGAAATGCCTGATCTCTCCAAACAGAAGCTGTGATAACATGGCATGTGAAAGGGCAGGTAGTTCCCAGGCAGGGCTTGTTTCATAAGCACTTCCTGTGATGGCCAACTGAAGTGCCCCATAACACACCTCTTCCCTTTTGTCTAAAAAACAAGGGTCAACTACTGCCAGGGAGTCACCACAGTCCCTGCTTGGGTTCCACTGGCAAGGGCTAAGACTTCTCAGCTGCTGACACTGATAGTGGCACTTAGCCCCACCTGTTCGCCCAGAAAGTATGTCGTTACTGTCGTGTCTTCAGGTTTATTTGTGGGAGTCGTGCCGGTGACTTCTCACTTTGACATCTCCATTCTGCTACCACCTTGCAGTCTACATGTCCCTGTCACATGTGTTAATTCATCAATCCCAGGATCTGCGTTTTAGAGCTGGAAGATCCCAAGAGAGCAGAGACTCTTTGTTACCAAGCCTATACTCATCAAACTCAGCTGGGAGTGTTTGAAATGCTCACGCAAGGTTGTCCACTTTTAACACGCCTAACGTAGGGCTTCTCAGCTGGACACAGGACATGCAGTATAGAGGCTCCGAGTGTCCCCTGCTTTCTATGTATTCTTCTAGAGCAGTGGATCTCAACCGTCCTGATGCTGTGATCCTTTCATACAGTTCCTCGTGTGGTGGTGAGTCCCCCCAAACATAAAATTATGTTCGTTGCTACTTCATCACTGTCATTTTGCTACTGCTATGAATCGGGAGACCCCTGTGAAAGGGTTGTTTGACCCCCAAAGGGGTTGTGACCCACAGGTTGAGAACCACTCTTCTAGATGACAAATCACACGACAGTCCATAAATCTGATGCTCTAGTTGTTAAGGGCTATGTGATCTGAAAAATGCTCTTTAATGCTTCTTAGCCTGTTTCAAATGAGTGCATTGATAGTTGGGCAAGGCCAGCAGATAGAAACCGTCAGCCACTCATTGGAGGAAGATGAAGCTTTCTACTCCCGTAAAGAGTTATCCTCTCAGAAACCCAGGGGAGCAGTTCGACCCTGTCCTGTAGGTTCCAGATGAGTTGGCACCAACTAGATGGCATTGAGTAAGTGAGTGTTTACAGCCTGTTTCCCTGGGCTTAGTGTGAGGAGAACCCACACCCTCACAACTGGATGCGTAGACACATCATTGTAATTGGAGAGAAGATGGGAGTCGTCAGGCTTCCGTCTTGCTTGCATCCACAATCCATGCTCAGGGAAGCAGCCGTCTAGGGATCAAAGGATGCATCGCACTGGGTCAGTCTGCTGCACACGACCGCTTTAAAATGATGACAAGCAAGGATGCCACTCCGAGGACTAAGGTGTGCCTTACACAAGTCATAGTATTTTCAATTGTGTCATGTGCACGTACACAAAATTCAAATGTGTGTGTGTGTGAGTCGTTGTGCTGGACAGAGACATTGAAAGGACAATGAACTGCAAAAAAGGACAAACCAATCTGTGTGGGAAGAAGTACAGCCAGAGTGCTCCTGGGAGGCAAGGATGACGAGAGTCTTAATGGCAAAACTTCATCTCACGTACTTCGGACATGTTGTCATGAGAGACCAGTCCCTGGAGAAGGACACCCGTCTTGGTAAAGTGGGGGAGCAGCCCAAAAGAGGGAGGCCCCTGATGGGATAGAGTGACGTAGAGGCTGCAACAATGGGCTCAAACTTAAGAACCTTTGTGAGGATGGAGTCGAACTGGGCAGTTTCCTGCCGTTGTTCACAGGGTCTTTATGCGTACCACTCGGTGGCACCTAACCGCAAAGCAATGGAGGCTGTTGTTTCTTGAACTATGGTAACTCGGTGGGTCAGATGCTGGGCTGCTAACTTCAAGGTTGGTGGTTCAAACTCACCAGTTACTCCGCAACACACATGATTCAGAATTGACGTAAAGCTACTTAACAGCAGCAACAGCAACATTATCATTATTAATTATTAATGGCTTTATAGGTTGACTGGGTAGGTGTTTTGCTTAACATGGTGCCAGCTATGGTCCATAATGGATTCACCCACATGGCTGTCATTGGTTCTAGTCACTAGGTGGGAGCTCAGCTGAGGCTGCCGGAAGACCCTTGCTTCTCTTCCAGGTAGCCTCTCACGGGGCAGCTTGTGTTGCCTCAGAGTAGCACAGTAAAGGGCATCCCCAGAATGGAGCCATCACCTCCAACTCTCTTAAGGTGCAGCCTTAGAAGCTGCCTGTACCACACCCATGCTGTTCTATTCTTCATTACAGGTATGAGATCCAGCCCAAGTATTTGAGGGGAGGGTCTCCCGATGTAGAACACACACACACAACATGTGTGACATGGAACATTTTTTACAGCCACTTTAGAAACACAATTTTCCATCAGTAGACATCCACAGAGCCTAAGGCACTGGAGACCCTCAATGCTTGCTTGCTTCGGTCACTAATTCCACACACATGTTTTAAGCACCTATTTAGCACCAGATTTTAAAGTAGGTGCTTGAGAGATGGAGATGGTGGCAGCCATTGTGGAGTTCTCAGGTATGGAGGAAAGCAGGTAAGTGAGGCGGAAGTCACAGAAGCGTTTGGTAACTGCTTTGCTAGAAGATGTCATGGCAGTTGGCCCCTAGACCTGCACTAGACCAATGGGAACCAACAGACTTAAACAGACTAGCCAGCAAGGCTTGGCCATCTGCTGGAAATTAGGCAGCAAAGCCCCTATGGATCACAACAGAGTATTGTCTGATATAATCTGGAAGATGAGCCCCCTTGGTTAGAAAGCACTCAACATACCCCAGCGTGGCTGACAAAATGTCCCTGTTTTGAGGCGATCTTGCTAGTTCTACAACTAGGGGCAGCGTCCATTTGCCCTCCACTGGGATCCTCAGGAAGGACCTCATGTCCACTTTGACCAAGAGGAGGAAACGGATGCAACAATGGACTTGAACACACAATGATCATGAAGATGGTGCCGGAAGGTGCAGCGCTTCCTTCAGTAGAACATGGGCCGGTCATGAGTCAAAGCTGACTCAACAGCAATGAACAACAACCAAACCACTGGGAAAGAAAGGTTCCTTTTCCCACCGGTGAGTAGGGGGACACCCTAGACTTGTTGGAAGCAGTCTTGCCACTGTGTGGAACTGGCTAGTGACCACCTTGCAGGGAGGCCCACACAGGGGCAAGAGAGCAGGAGATGAAGGGGAGCGGTCTGCTACCATCTTTGAATCTTCTGAAGGCAATGTGCTGGAAGGTTGTCCTGGGGAGCTGTGCAAGAAGGGTTCCTTCTTTGCTAAAGTAAGTCGGGTTGCATCACTCGCACTCTTCATCAGAAGGGATGCTGACAAACACTGCTCATGGGGTGCTCACAGTCCAATGTAAGCAAATAATTATGCTCAGCACCAAACGGAATAGGGCAGAGATGTGCACCACAGAGCTTGGAGGGCAAAGGTGGGTTACTTTTCTTGGAAGCAGGTAAAGACATTCTGGAAATTTCCCTAGAGGAGATCCCTACCCATATACCTACCCCAGGGCTGGTCCCATTACAGGTAGTTGGTATGTACCAGTTAAAAGAACCGCAGAGACTTGAGTTGAAACTAAGAGATGCCAGGCAATCCTAAGTAAAACCTGCCTTCTCCCAGACTTCCTAAACTGAGAGGTTTGGGAGTTGGCTGCTCTGGTGTCTGCAACAGCAGAAGCAGAACCTCATTAGCTCAAGCAGGGCCTTTTAATAGACCTGTAGTGTTTACTGGACCTGCCAGATCTTTGACATTTATTGGATTCGACAAGCTGGTGGATCTGACTCAGAAAGCTGATCAGACATTCCAAATTGATGGTCCTGTTGGGGTGCCATCTATGCACAGAGCCACCATGAGGTGATCTTGGAAACCAGAAGCAGGCACGAAGAGACAGCATGTGTTGGGGTCATAGAAATGGCCCTCCAGGTAGGCAGTGCTTTGCACGGTAGATTCTGCGAGTGCACATTCCTTCCAGCTCATGCCACCAGGACAGCTCTATGCATTTCTCTCCTGAAAAACCACTCAGACCTTCAACGAGCACTTGTAGAAAATCCTGGTTGTAATCATTTTTTTAAAATGCTGTTCCCGTGAGCGAGTGGTCCCAAAGGGATCAGTTACCAGGCATCAAAGAACAAAAAATCATATCATTGACTGCACACCTCCATGATAGGATAGCTGAAGACAAATGGGTGCATAAGCAAATGTGGTGAAGAAAGCTGATGGTGCCCGGCTATCAAAAGAGATAGTGTCTGGGGTCTTAAAGGCTTGAAGGTGAACAAGCGGCCATCTAGCTCAGAAGCAAATAAGCCCACATGGAAGAAGCACACCGGCCAGTGCGATCACGAGGTGCCCAAGGGACCAGGTATAAGGCATCATGCAAAAAAAAAAAAGATATAAGTGTGTGTATGTATGTGTATATATGTGTATATGTATATATGTATGTATATATATGTATATATATATCATATTAAATGAAGGGGGAAGTGCAGAGTGGAGACCCAAGGCCCAAGTGTCGACCAATGGAGATCCCCTCATAGAGGGGTTTAGGAGAGGAGATGGGTTAATTAGGGTGTGAGGTAGTATCGATTAAGAACACAGCTTTCCCCCGGATCCTGGATGCTTCCTCCCCCCAACTACCATGATCCGAATTCTACCTTGCAGGGCTGGATAGGACAGAGGCTGTACACTGGTGCATATGAGGGTTGGAGGTACAGGGAATCCAGGGTGGATGATACCTTCAGGACCAAGGGTGTGAGGGACGATGCTGGGAGAGTGGAGGGTGAGTGGGTTGGAAAGGGGGAAGTGATTACAAGGATCCACATGTGACCTCTTCCCTGGGAGAGGGACAGCAGAGAAGGGGGGAAGGGAGACTCCGGATAGGGCAAGATATGACAAAACAACGATGTATAAATTACCAAGGGCATATGAGGGAGGGGGGAAGGGGGAGGGAGGAGGGGAAAAAAAAGAGGACCTGATGCAAGGGGCTTAAGTGGAGAGCAAATGCCTTGAGAATGATTGGGGCAGGGAATGTATGGATGTGCTTTATACAATTGATGTATGTATATGTATGGATTGTGGTAAGAGTTGTATGAGTCCCTAATAAAATGTAAAAGAAGAAAAGAGAAAAAAATGATTAGGGCAAAGACTGTACAGATGTGCTTTATACAATTGATGTATGTATATATATGAACTGTGAAAAGAATTGTATGAGCCCCAATAAATTGTTAAAATTTAAAAAATAAATAAATAAATAAAATGCTGTTCCCATGCCATCAAGTCAATTCCAACCCATGGTGACCGCGTGCCTGTCAGAGTGTTTGTCAGAGTAGGATTTTCAATGACTGACCTTTTTGATCACTGGGCCTTACTTCTAAGGTGGACTCAAATCAGTAAACTTTAGGTTAGCAGCCAACTACATCTAATTATTTTCCCCCTTATAACATCTCGGCAGAAATGCGATTTCCTGGGTTGCTGCTCTGTACCAGGCACCAGATCATGCACAGGGAAGTCAGAGAGGATTGATGTGTCCCTTGCCCTCTGGTAGCTTAGAGTCCTGTGGGGAAGATTTCAGATACTTAACACCCTGAGATGGGGCTGTCAGGGTGGACCATATGGAGCAAAGGCAAACAGAATAAGGGCAAGATGATGTTCCTTGGAAAAATAGGGGAGGCTTCCTGTGATGGTTAGATTTTATGTCAACTTGGACCTACGTGGAGGAAGTGGGTGGATCCTGATGATGTCTCCTTGGGGGTGTGGTCTTTTTATTGGAAAGGCAATGGGAAACTCTCTCTCTCTCCCTCTTTCTTGCCCTTCCTTTCCTATTTGCTGGGATTCTTTATCTGCCTCCAGGGGTAACTCCATGCGGGCTGCCGACCCTAGGAGCTGTCTGCAGCCTGCCATGTTTCCACTAACATCTTGGCTCCATGTGACTCTGTACCCACCTGCCTGAGATCCCCTGCTTCCAGTTTCACCTTTTTCATCACTGCCCTGAGCTAGATGAGCTTAGATGTGAGTTGGATTTGGCTTGGATGTGTTCTTGATATAAAATGACTTCTGGCTCTCAATTTCTTTCTTATACATAGATGGTATCACTGGTTTTGTTTCTCTAGACAACCCAGCCTAGTACACACCCTAGGGAGTGGGTATCTTTGATGGGGTTCAGAAAACCAAGTAGCAGTTGACCAGGCAGGGTAGCAGAATCTGCAACGTACACGAAGGAGCAGAGACAAAAAAGGTGCTGCTGTTGGAGGATCCAGACATCACTTTGTATCCCTCAGCCTGGTGAGAAAGAAAGCAGAAGGAAGGGGGAGACGACAGGGTTTGGGGGGGATGTAATTGGATAATATCTCTGCAAACTTAAAATGCATATGCCCTTTGGCTCAGGAATTCCACCTCTAAGACTCAACCTGTAGATGCAAAAGTTAGGTGTATCAAAGTCCACACTTCCTTAATATTATGTTTTGGAAGATTGATCATTGTGGGAGGATATCTATCGTCTGATCAAGTAAAATGGGGTTCCTCCATCCATGGAACCCCAGGACGCTATTAAGGTGGTCGAGGACGGTCTCTGTATCCATTGACCTAAAAGACTAAGCCTGGTGCACTGCTGAGATTGTCTGCTCCAGAGTTGCAGGAGTCAGAGTATCAGAAAAGCCACAAAAGGCATATTGCCGTATTTATTGTTTTTTAAGCTTAAAACTCAGGAGTGTAGCGATATGCCTGCCTTCTGACATAAGGCCTACGCACACCCACGCCAGACCCCCTTTACCCCAACACACACACTGGACTATCTGCTGAGTGGAATTATATGTTACTTTTCCTACACAAACCATTTGTATAGTATCTAAAATGCAGACTTCCTTTCTTTAAAGCGGATTGGGAATTTTAAAGGCAGTTCTCAACCAGTCTGAGGGCAAACGTCTTTTGTTATGAGCCGTCCCCTCATTTAAAACTGCTATAAACAGGCACAAATCCTCCCCAGCCTATGGGTAGACCCCCTTTGCAATTGAGTCTGCTGCTCCTGCCCTCAAAAGGTGAAGTCAAAGCCCCCAACCCCGAAAGTCTGGGATAACCTTGTGACTTGCTTTGGATGACAGAGTGCAGCAGAAGTAATGTGACAAGACTTCCTAAACTACACCTGGAGGAGCGCTGGTAGCATAGTGGTTACGTGTTGTGTTGATAACCACAAGGTCAGCTGTTTGAAACCATCAACTCCTCTGAGGGAGAAAGATGAGGCTTTCTACTCCTGGAAAGAGTTTCAGTGTTGGAAACTCACAGAGGCAATTCTACCCGGTGCTATAAGTTCACTATGAGTGGGAATCAACTCAATGGGAGGGCAAATTTGATCTTCAGCAGCAAACTAAACGTTGGTTGTTCAAAACCACCCAGAAGTTGTGCTGATGGGTAAAGATTAGTCAAGAAAGCCATAGGAGGCTGTGGCCCTCTGTCTCGTGCCATCACCAGGAGTTAGGAGCTGATAGAGCCTACCGAAGGATAAAATACAGGAAAGATTAGAACCAAGGGGCCCACCTGACACTCATCACAAACCACCACACACCTTCCTGGGGTCATCTTGAACGTCTAGCCTCGACAACTCTCCAGCAGGCAGAACCTCACCCAGATCGGCGGGCCAGGAAATCACGGGACTAATGGGTCACTATATGTAGAGGCACCCTATGTCAGCACTAACCCATTGGCAGTTAGTCTGTGGTCTTGTATCAAAGCACTGCATTTGGGGGCAGTTGATTACGAATCAAAAGTTCTCTGATGCACCTTTGATCCTGATTATTGTTGTGAGAACAGTGGGTTTTTTTTTTATAAAGGTGTATTTGTCCAATCTGTCCTAAGCTTCTGCTTCTAACTGAGTTTTCTTTTATGATAACCTAATCACATAGATTTGTGACATATTTAAATTAAATCATAGAAGTCCAAAAACAAATCAAATGGCATTCACAGGGTGAAGGATCGACACGACATAACTGCTGTAAGCTCCGAAGCTGTGGGAGGGAGCCAGGGAAGGGGATGGGCTCAAAGGCAGCCCCCTTCCAAGGACATGGCAGCGCACAGGGGCACCGGCAGTGCCCGTAATGTAACGTGTGGAGGGCGAACCTAGCAGCTCTCTGTCACAGAGCTGGGTAAAGAGAGTTTTTCACTCTGTTGGTCAATAAGAAAAGCAAGTACAGAGGAATGTGGTCTACAGTGTGAATCAATTTTAGAAAAAGGTATACAACTATTTACCCAAGGTCTGAGGATCAGGGACACACTGGAGACCACGATCATGGTTGCCTTGAGGTGGAAGAGCAGAAAGGACAAGGGGAGGTAGTGGATGGGAAGGTTGTAGCAAAATGGAAAATGTAGCAAAACGTACCTGCTATCAATAAAAGGAGTCTCTGGCCACTATAAGGTCCCCATGGCACAGTGGGTTACATGTGAGGCTACGAACCACAAGGTCAGCAGTTTGAAACCACCAGGTGCTCTGAGGGAAAAAGATGAGGCTTTTTTACTTCATGAACCCACAGGGGCAGTTCTAGCTCATGCCATAGTGTCACAATGAGTCAGAATTGACTCAATGGCAATGAGTTTTTTGGGGCTGCAAATAGCTAAGTGTCCGGCTACTAGCTGAAATGCGATGGCTCAAGTCCACTTCAAGACCCCTTGGACAAAAGGCCTGTCCGTCAACTTCCAAAATATCACAGTCATTGAAAAGTCTATGAAGTACACATCTACGCTGATACACATGGGAGTGGGGAGAGGGCGTGTATGCCTTGACTTGGAATTATCTTCTTGGGAACTGGCCTGGTTTGTTTCTTATTAAGTAAATATGCATAAGTATGAACTTTTCTATATCATTAACAACATGCAAAACCTGAACGTTGAAATTAAAATGACAAAGCAAAGGGGATAGGAGAGTGAGTCATTTCCAGCTTAATTTTTCATTATTTTTAGTAGAGATTTTGCAGTTAAAAAAAAGAAAGAGAGAGAGAAGCAAAGCTATTCTCCCGGAGATGTGTCATAGTTCCCAGTGATTTGCATGCTAACAAGACATTATGATACTTTCCTAGAAGCAATGCCTCTCTTCACTATTTGCATACTCATCTGTGTGGGTTTTATTTTTCCCCTAATATGTACAGCTTTCAAATGGGTTCTATTAACATATTTATTTTTATGTCATTGCATACATTTGTATGTACTTTATATTGTGGGTACAAATGTTGTCTTGGGAGACTGGTTATCTACAAAGTGCCTTGTTCATGGTTACTATGTCATTGTTAAGGCCATCAAGTGGATTCTGACTCAGCAATCCTATTGGACAGAGCAGAACTGTCCCTATAGGGATTCCCAGACTGTCATCCTTAAAGGAGCACTTTTCTTGCTAGTAATGACTTGGAGCAGTAAGGGGTGGGAGCAGGGAGAATAAGGAATCAGAAGAATTTTATCTCCTGAACAGTCCTGAATGTGCATGTGGATCAGAACACAGTAAATGATAGTCGACTAGACTTTGACCTGCTCCCCCAGGGAAGACACAGGTTCTCCCACCTGCCTGGAGGTGCAGAGGGAGAGCAGCAGAGATTCTGAACATTGCGTCAGTGCCTGAAGGGAATGGGAAATGGTTACTATCTGTGTTTCTTTCTTAGGAATAAGGAAATATTTCACAGAAGGAAGTCCCGTCAGACTTCCTTTTGTGTGCCACTGGCTAGGTTTAGGTCACGTGTCCAAGGCTGAACCAAACACTAGTAAATGGAAGAGGGTCCTCTGATTGGCCTAAGCCATTTGTAGTTTAACACTTATTTCTATTGCACATTGAACGAGCCCTTGAGATGCTGTGGGGAGAGCTCACCTGCTAACCAAGTGTTCCACGGTTTGAATCTATCCGCCGCTTGATGAGGGAAGACCTGTAAAATCCAGTAAAGATGAAAGCTCAGGAAGCCCTAACAACAGCTGTACTCTGTGCTATAGAGTTATTATGAGTTGGAATGGACTCCACAGAAGACAGCAACAGGGGAGTCCCCAGGTGTTATAAAGATATCATTTGGAGCACTAAGATGTACCTGACCTAAACCATAGTATTCCAATCACTGCATTTGCCTGTAAAACCTGGGTGCTAACTAAAGAAGAGTGGGGAAGAAATGATACATTTGAATTATGAGGCTGACTAGGAATACTGGAAGTATCATGCATGGCCAGAAGAATGTACAAATCTGTCTGGGAGAAGTACAGCCAGAAAGCCTCTTAGAAGCAAAGATGGTGAGAGTTTGACCATGAACTTCGCACAGGAGTTATCCAGAGGGATGTGCCCCTGGAGAATCACATCATGCTCGGGAAAGAAGAGTCAGTGGAACAGAGGGAGACCCTCAAGAAGACAGATTTACACTGTGGCTGCAACCATGGGCATGAATATAACAGCAATTGTGAAGATGCTGCAGGACCATGGTTTTTAAAAAATTTTTATGCATGGGATCAGTATGAATTGGAACCTACTATTTGACAGAAACTAACATCAACAATCGCAAATAGCTTGTAGCACAGCGCTGGTCAATGAATCCGACTTTCAATAACACTGGCTCAAGATTTCTCCAAGGGCCTTGCATGAGATTAGCGTCCCCTGACTTGTGTAGAGGAGGGGTGGCGCTCTTATAAAACCAGGAGCATGTTGGCAAGGCCCAGAGCGGAGAAGGGAGTTGGGTAGGCAGCCCACAGTGTTCATTTCATTCCATTTCAACAGTCGCTGTTGGGTGTGACCAATTGAGAACAGATTCCATTCCATTTACGACTCTGAGCACCACTCCATACACTGAGATGGGGTCTTCACAATGTGTGGTTGTTTGGGCCTGCTGTAGCACAGGATGAGATAAGACCCCCACCCCCAAGAGACAGCCAAGGCTAGAAGCAATGCGGCTGCCCCAGGTGGACTGGGAAGGAGGAGAACATCTTTTGGAGTATTGGGCCTACATTAGTTAGCATAGGCTAGGTTATGCTGCAACAACAAGCAAGCCTAAACTCTCAGTGACCACTGAATCAATTCCAAGCATTCCAATGCCTACTGGATGATCTCATGTGTTACAGAGTAGGTGTGTGTTCTGTAGGGTTTACAGCCATGTATAATCCTGTCTCACTCAGAGCCACTGTGAGTTGGTGCCAGGCCCCAGGAGGAGGATGGAGTCTTCATCTGGAGCATGGCTAATTTTGTGGCAGCTGGGGGTGGTGGGGAGAGTGTCAGAAACCACAAGGTGTTTAGTTCTCTCCTGTTTGATTAGCGGTGACAAGTCATGTGGCCACAACACCTGAAGCTATGGGGCGAAGAAGTGTCATCCCCCCCACCCCCCGCGAGAACCTGGGGCTATTGGGGGGAAATAATACCCATGTCTCTCCTGGCATCACCTTTGTCGGGTCTGAACACGACTTCTATGGAGAATGGCTCTCTCCTCACAGCTCCGGGTCCGTGGCAGTGGAGGCAGGCAGGCCGCTAGGATGTGAAATAGGTTTCAGGGAGCCTTGAGACTAAGAAGGACTAGAAAGAAAGACCTGACCATCTACGTCCCAAAGCCAGCCAGGGGAACCCTCTGGCCCCCTACGTGATGCACTTTGCTTGGATTATCTCACGGACATTTCTCAGCAATACTCAGCTTGTTGTGAGTGGCTTTGTGCCCCCTCCCCTGGCCCTCACATATGTGCTGTGAACCCTGACCTCCATACCTGAGTATGTTCAGTGTCCTCATATGCATGTGAAGGTCAAACAATGAATAAGGGAGACTGAAGAAGAATCGATGGCTCTAAAGTATGGTTCTGGGAAAGAATATTTGAATGTACCAAGAACTGCCAAAAGAGTAAAACCATCTGTCCTGGAAGAGTACGTAGCCAGAATGCTCCTTAGAAGCGAGACTGGTGAGACTTCGTCTCGTGTATTTGGAAATGGTATTAGGGGAGGCCAGAACCTGGAGACCTCATGCTTGGTAAAACAGAGGGCCATCGGAAAGGAGGAAGGTGCTCAAGGACATTCATCGACTGTAACAGGACAGGGCAGTGTTTCCCGTATTGTCCATGAGGTCACTAGGAGTCAGCACTTAACGATGACATGGACGGAGTTCTGTTGGCCCTGGGCTGCCCTACAGGTCTGTGGCTCTAATTTAATCAGAGGTTTTGAGGGAGGAAGACCTAGCAATCTGCTGCCCGAAGATTACAGCCCAGAAAACCTCACGGAGTCAGGTTGAGTCTGCTCCACTGACCCCTAGCAACACTTTGGTGGGGGCATTGGTCTGGGAAGAGGGTCTTCTTTGTTATGTGACTAAGCCATATGTGTCTGGAGATACAAAGGAGCCTAGTAAGCTGGCAGGAAGGAAGCACAGAAGGAGGAATATTTGTCGATCCCCAAGAAACCATGAAACAAAAGCTGCGAAGAGACAAGGACCTCCCCCAGAGGGAGAAAGCCTTCCCTCTAGAACTAGTACCTTGAATTTAGATTTCTAGCTTTCTAAAACTGACCAAAGAAGAAACAAATCCGTCTTGGAAGAAGTCTGAGCAGAGTTCTCTTGAGAGGCAAGGATGCCGAGATTTCGTCTTTCCTACTTCGGAGAGGTTGTCAGGGGAAGCCAGTCCGTGGAGAAGGATGGCATGCTTGGTAAAGCAAAAGAACAGTGCACAAAAGGAAGGCCTCCAAAAGATGGGTTGGCACAGTGGCTGCAGCAATGAAACAGTCGTGGCCTAGAAGCAATTGTGAGGGCGGTGTAGGACCGGGCATGTTCTGTTGTGCTGCGCATAGGGTCGCTATGGGTCGGAGGCAACTGGATGGCACCCACAGCAAGGTGAAACCAAGGAAATAAACGTGTCTGTTACAGGCGCCCACTTATGGTACTTCTGTGACAGCGGCACTAATGAACACACGCTCACACCTGCTTGAGAGCCCTCTGTGCGTTTCCTGGGTGTGTTACTTTATTTTTAACCTGTTAGCCACAAGGTCCCCCAATTGGGATGAATATATGTTACTGTTTCTACCCAGACTCCCATCTTTTGGCAATGGAACCCCCGTTTTCTTCTGGGGGGACAACTCCTCCACTTGGTCCCATGTAGCTTGGGTGGTGATCTTACAGCAGTCTTCTGAATTTGGGGCAGAATCAACGTGTCTCCTCTCAGCGTTCCGCACATCAGGCAAGTCGATACCTGTTACCCTCGAGGGCGGGAGAAGTGGGATTTCATTGGGAGGGTATTGTTTGCCACGGTCTACTGAGGTCCAAGGATGGCACGGATGAGGCTGGCAAATTTGTCTAGAAATGATCATGAGTGGTTCACTTGGGGGCAAGTTATGAGTCTACATGATGGACAGAGGTCATATCCCACGACCTAAGCCTTATAAACACACAGGCTGTGGGACTTTGTTGGGGCCGACCATGCCTTCAGAAACTCGATTTGTGCATGTACTAGCCAGATTCGGTGTCTGTCACCTGCCCCTCGGCGCCTTGGCTGAAGACAGAGAATGCAGAGCTGGCCCTGAGCTAAAGGAGCGGAGGTACCGATGAGCTTTCCTAAACCCGACCCCACCTGTCTTTAGATGCAGCCGTGACCCCCTGGAGACTGATTAAGAACTTGGGTTTCTTGGAAAATTCTAAGGGAGGAAGCGATAGGGCCGGAGAGAGATAGGGGCCTTCTGCTAAATTGGGCAGCTGGGGGTTTCAGTGTGCAGGTCCAAAAGACAAGTGACCTCGTTTGGGCACCAGGCTGAGGAAAGGTCAGACTAGCTGCACTTCAATACTTAATGAACGGATGCTCCGAGGTCACGCATGCACTTGGGCTGAATTGAAAGAGAGGGAGGGTGTGGAAATATGGAACAGCAGAACATCTGTCTCCCTCCCACTAAGAAAATGAGACATTGATCATCACCTACTTCACTCCACCATCACCATCACCCTGGGGTTAAGGTGACACCCATTGCCCTCAGGGAACCGGAAGGAGACTTTATTGCCAGGGGACAGTGGCTGGACTTCTCCAAACCAGCCCATTTGTCTCGAAGCTGTGAGTGGACGTTCGTCATTTGATTGGGTTTTGGAGCAATGTCCTAAACATGAGCTGGACACATGGGTTCTACTGGACATGGGGCCTTCCTAAGAGGGGAGGAGAGGCCTGAGATTCAAAGGGCCTCAGAAAGCCCTGGTTGCAGCCCCTCAGGGCCAGCACGTGCCACAAAGTCAGGTTTCCACGAGAGTCAGCCTTTAAAAATGCAGGGCCTGGTGAATTGCAGACATCCTACGTGGCCGCATGGTCGGCACGCCCAGCGCTGCAGACAGGAGCGCCCTCACCAAGCTTGCCTGGCATCCGGCTTATTTGGCCGTAGGCTGCTTTGAGATGCTTTAGCAGAGAATCGGGGCCTTCATTCAGAGAAGCCAAGGGACTACGTTGAAAATGCCAATAAGCAAAAGCTCCTTATTGATATGCCAGGCGAAAGGCGGCCGTCCCACGGAGAAAGCCGGGCTCGAAAGTTACCACGGCAGGCCCCTTCTAGACTTCACTCTGCCCACAGGCCGAAGGGAGGCCCGGCAGAAGGATCAGGCTGCTACTTGTTTGTGGTTTGAAGCGTCTGACATTGATTGCTGCAGTAGCCGTGCCAGTCTGTGAACCGGCTAACGACCATTGACTTGTGTGCTTAACATGGGCGTTACATCTCAGTGTTTCCATAAAGCTGTTAGCGTGCTCTATAAAACCAATGCAGAGCAGAGTGTGTGTGTGTGTGTGTGTGTGTGTGTGTGTGTGTGTGTGTGTGTGTGTATAAGGAGCCCTGGTGGTATTGTGGATTACTCGTTGGTCTGTTAGCCACAAGGTAAGTAATTCAAAACCACCCGCTGCTCTGCAGGAGAAACTGTAGGCTTTCTATTCCTGTGAAGAGGTACCGTCTCAGAAACCCACAAGGGCAGTTAGTTCTCTCTACTACAGGATCACTATGAGTCAGAAGTTGCTCAATGGCAGTGCGTTTTTGGGTGTGTATAAATATAAATACATGAGTATATATAACCATATCTACACACACATATATATACAGATAATAATTTGAATCTGTATACAACTAAAATTATATATGTATATGTATATATATGTGTGTATATCTATATATAGAGAGAGATATATAGATAGATACCTGGTTTTCACTCTCCTACCATCAAGGTGGGCTGATTGAGCCTACCCAGTGACCCTGCCATAGATAAGACCTGCAGTGTGCTCCCGTAAAGATGACAGCGTAGAAACTCCTGAGAAGCAGTCCATTCAGTACCACAAGAGAGCGTCATGGGTTGAACCCAAGTCAGCAGCCACATGTTTGTCCTGGCCTCTATCCTAGCGTCTCTGTGAAACAACTTGGTTCCAGCATTGGTATGAAACAGACCAGTTGGTGCTACAGTCCAGAGATACCAATTACATTCACCGTTGTCAGGGAGTCGACTGCAACCCCGAGGACAGGGTAGAGCTGCACTGCAGAGTTTCCAAGGCTGTAGTCCGTACAAAAGCAGATTGCCCCTCTTCCCCCATAGAATCACCTAATGGTGACCCGGTGAGCCTGCGCTCAGGAGCCAAGCACTTGAGGACTGCGGGCCAGAGCTCCTGGTGGGGACAGTTCCCACCACTGCTTCTTTCTAAACTTTCCCTTCACCCTTAACGGCACCCAGTGCTCCTTCTGCCACAACTCACCCTTCCCGTCTCCCACCAGTGGTAACCACTACTTAACACTGGTGTCCAGGCACTGCCTGTTGCATGGCCTACATTGCAGCTCTCCCAACACACGCTGCAGGACTGGGAGCCAGTTACCTGACCTGGCTGGGCCTTGGCTCCTCAATCTAGAAAGTGATAAAATAGGATCAAACGTGTGTCTGCCACAGGCTCAATATAAAGACGTGAGATCCCATCTTGGTAGTGCTGACCCATGGACTATACTCAATAGTGGGTGAGGCCATCAGGGCCCAGTTGATGATAGGGCAGAGACAAACCACACATGGCTTTAGCCTTCCAGGAGGAAGCACTGGGGTGTGGAACAGGGGTATCACCAGAGAGGTGGTAGGGCCATGGAGAAGACAGCAGCTTGCACGGGCACACAGTGCTCACAACCCATGGCTTTCTGCCCTCTTCCCTTCTTATTTCTCCCAGGAATGCCTGAATGCTTCCCTAGGGGCTTCATTAATGCCTAAGTTCCTCCAATCTATCTATACTGTCAGCTCCAGGAGACCAAGGATCTTGTCTGCCGTGGTCACTGCTGTCTCTCCAGTGCCCAGGGGCCTGGGCATGGGAGACACTCCATGAGGATCTGAGGCATGAAAGAAAGTCTCAGGGGAGGGTCAGTAGGCAAGCAGGAACCAGCCAAATGAAGAAACTGGAAATGGCATTCCAGGGGCAGCCTCAGTAGCCAAAGCCTGGAACGTAACAGGGTAGACTACAGGGGAGGGTAGGAGTAGAGATGGAGGCACAGGTAGGGCTTGCCCCCAATCCAACCTTGGCTCCTATTCATCCACTCTCTATTGAATCCAGTCCATGAACATCACCCCCACCCCCACCCCACTCCCCACAGATCCCAGTGGGCGATGAGTGCAGGCGCTGTGTTTCTATAGTAACCGTCACCATAGCACCAGGGGCCTGCATCCAACTTCCGGCTTTGTGGAAGCCCCAGCACTCCTGTTCCCCTCCCCCAGGACACTATCTCACAAGAAGAAAGGAGTCTTCCCTGGTCATCAACACAGGGGACATGGCAGTGGCCCTGCATGGAAGGTGATGGCCAGGGTGAAGGGTTAAAAACACAGAAGTGTCACGATAGTCAAGCCTGCTGAAGATGGGCACAGATCGAGCCCGCAGGTGTCTTTGCTAGCCATTTCCGTTGGCCTTGCTTTGCTCAGGTGAGGGCTTTGGCTGGGTTGAATATGCAGGAAGCACTGGAGCAGACAGGCCTCCGTGTGGCCTCCCGTGGGCTGGCTGAGTCATGGGGCTCAGGGAAGCAGGGCTTGATGGAACCTGACCTCCCACTCTTTGACCTTGTGCCCTTTCTAAGCTCACTCTCGTTTTCTGCAAAATGGGGAGAGTCACCAATGAGAGTAGCAACTCATTCCAGGTGCTTGAGAGGCCAACCCAGTGCTTTGCACTGATCATGCAAAACTCCACTACCAACGAGTCTGCTCCAGCTCATAGTGACCTTATAGAAGAGAATGGAATTACTCCCTCGAGGTTCTGAGACTAAGTTGTGATAGGAGCAGACGGCCCCGTCTTCCCCCCCCCCCCCCGCCCCCCGAGGTGCGGCTGGTGCGTTTGAACTGTGGAGCTTGTGATTAGCAGGCCAGTGTGGAAACCAACTCACCCTCAGGCCTCCCCTCGCACCTGGTAGGCACTTGATAAATATTTAGCGAAAGATTCAACCAACAATTTAAAAAATTAATGTCACCTCTCGGTCCACACAGCACAAATCCGAGTCTCCTTCTCCCAACTCTGCACCGCAGCTCTGTCAAGCCCAGCTCTGTGGCATCTGCTTCTGAGTCATCATCTGCCTTCCCAGCAGAGTCCCCACCGGCTCCCGGGTTTCAGTTGTGGCTAGATGCCATCCCAATCCTTCCAATGCATAGCCACCCTATGCCTCACAAAACCAGCATGGCCTGGCCCTGCGTCATCCTCACAATCGCCCACGGGTGAGCACATGGTAGTAGCCGCTGTGTCAATCTCTCTCATTGAAGGCCCTCCTCTTTTTCTCTGCCCTCCCCTTTACCACGCATGCGCCCTTCTCTGAAAACATGTCCAAAGTACGTGAGACCAAGCCTCTCCATCCTTGCCGCTAAGGAGCACTCTGCTCGTTATTCTTCCCAAACAGATTTATTTGTCCTGTTAGCAGTCCATGGACTTTCAATGTTCTTCACCAGCAGCACAATTCCAATGCATCGATTCTTCTTCAAGCGCTTTACAGACCTGGGTTCTAATCCAGCCACCATAACTCACTGGCTTTTTTGCCTATAGGGCAAATCTCACTACCTCTCAGAGCCCCAGCCCCAGCTGCATAGCTACCTGCTATGATTTCGATCCCTTTGGACCCAGGAGTCAGAAACCCAGCCGGGTTGACTTAACCCCCAGCTTTAGCTAATAAAGATAAATGGCATCCGATCACACGCGCTTCCGACCAGCAGTAAGTCATTTTGTAGTGCAGGCCTGTCTCAAATGGAGGAGCCCTGGTGGTGGAGTGGATTATGTATTCTCCCAGGAAGAACGAGGAGGCTTTCTATTCCTGTAAAGATTGACAGTCTTGGGGCAGGGCTGATCTGCCCCATCGGGCCACTATGAGTCAGAATTGACTCCAGGGCAGAGCTTGGAGTTTGAAGTTTCAGATGTCCCAAATACCGCAGGGGGACTACTGAGACTAAACAGGACTTGTTTACCTGAAACCCAAGACGCCCTGTAGTCTCTCTGCTCCTGAAACTGCAAGTCACATCTAAAGAATACTTTTTCCTCTCTCTTTTCTCCCTTTCTCCCCTTCCTCCGCTCCCACTCTTCCAGCTCCCTAGCCAGCACAGCGGTTCTCAACCTGTGGGTCGCGACCCCTTTGGGGGTTGAACAACGTTTTTGCAGGGGTTCTTCACAGTAGCAAAATGACAGTGATGAAGTAGCAACAAAAATAATTGTGTGGCTGGGGTCACCACCCCATGAGGACCTGTATGAAAGGGCTGCGGCTTGAGGAAGGTTGAGAACCACTGGTCTAGCACATAATGGCACAGTCATAGACCGCAGAAGGGCCCTGAGTCCCATCCCCTGCCGTTTCCATCCCTCTGGCTACAGTGAGCTGTACCAGTCACACGCGTATCCACTGGCCATGGTTAGGAGCGGGGCACCGGCCCAGAGGGAGCATGTGTGAAGTGCCTGTGTATCCTTGGCTGGGATTTGGGGAGCTCTGCTCTTGCAGCCGCATCAAGTCGACTAACTCATGCCCACTAGACCTGTGCCCCATGGGGTGTCGGCGCGGGGTTTCAGAAGGAAATCAACAGGCCTTTCTTCTGAGGTGCCTCGGGGTGGACTCCACTCTCCAGCCTTTCCTGTGGCCGATGCGCTCTTGGCTGTCTGCACGGACGGTTTCCTGCCTCCACAGTGTTTGGAGGAAGGAGAGAGGGCAACCTTGCGATGGAGGTGGTCCTGACTGTGCTCTCTGAAAGTGACGAGAAGGAGAGGCCTCCTCCATGGGGACAAGATTGACGGTTGTCCCAGTCCTCGCAGTTCCCCCGCCCGGCACCTCCTGGCTGTGCCCAGCAGACCGACCACGCTCCTCAGTCTTCCCTGCTCCTCAGAAGCCACTCATTGGTTTCCCATCCGCACCCAGCAGCCCGCGCGTCTTCTCCCCGCGCTTTCCTTTCAACCAGCTCACCCGTGTCGACTATAAAACTCATGCTCAGAGGAGATCGTTCTCTCATTGGAAAACCAGTCTTTGCTTTTGCTACAAGTAGACGGGCCCTCATGAAAATGCGACCATGAGCACTACGTCAAGCTAGTGAGGTGGAGCCAGGTCGTGTGGTCTGGGGAGGAGCTGGGTCTGCTGGCTGCCCTCTTTGCCAGGCAGGGAGGCCAGTGAGTGCTAGAGGGTTGGGTGGGACCAGGCCTGGCCTGAGGCTTTCTCCCTGGTGTAATTAGAAGAGCTGAGAAAGGCAGTAGCAAGGACAATCTTCTCCAATGCTTTGTCAGTGCCCACCCATAAAGCACCTTCATACTCCTCCAGGCAGTGTTTCCTTCTGCTGGGCACAGGGTCACTATGGGTTGGAAGCGACTTGCTGTCACCTATTGGTGGCCCTGCCATGTTAGGAAGCTCTACCCCAGCCAAAATTTAAGATCAAACCCAACCACCTGAGGCTCTTTGGCTTCTCCTGTGAACAATTTTTTAAAAACTTTTTATTGTGAAATTATATTTCAATTATAATTTTATATTTCTAATCATTAGTTTTTCACTCGACAACCTAAGTTGCTTATTAACACCCACCCCCTCCTCCACTCCAGTAGCTTGAGCCTCCCTTCCCCTTTGACTTCTCTTCTCCCTCTCTCAGAATTCTATCTGCCCCTTCACCCCAGCTAGCACCTGTCTGCCTTCTAGGGCAGTGGTCCTCAGCCTTGCTCACGCCTCGACCCTTCCATACTGTTCCTCATGTGGGGGTGACCCCCAACCATCACATGATGTTCATTGCTAAATCATCAGTCATTTTGGTACTGTGATGAATCAGGCCACCCCTGTGACAGGGTCATTAGACCCCCAAAGGGGTCAAGACCCACAGGTTGAGAACCACTGCATCTGAACCATTGTTCCACCTTCTCTCCTGCCCTCCCACCCACCTGCTCCCTGTAATCATCAACGTCTGTGTATTTTGTTATGAAAACCCTTGTCTTGTCCTTTGTAAGAGTGGTCTCATACAATATTCATCCTTTTGTGACCGACCAGCTTCACTCTGCACAATGGGATGCTTCACAGTTTCATCACTCTGGAGGGATGCGTAGAATGTCCTTGTGTGCACAGGCCCATGTTCCTGTAGCCATTGTTCTATTGGTGGGCCTTTGAGCTGCTCCCAGCTAGCTGCTTGCTATTGTGAACAGAGCTGCCGTGAGCAGGGGTCTGCACATATCTGTTCGTACGCTGGCTCTTCCTTCAAAGGGATCGCTGGCTCTTAGGGACTTCATACTGCTTGCCACGGTGGCTGCCCATGTTCGCAGGCCCGTCAGCAGGGTGCAAAGATTGCAGTCTTTCCTCTGCGTCCTCTCCAGCACTTGTTGTTGTTGTGTGTCTACACTGTGCTCTCAGAATGCTTGAGCCCTTGGCTGTATCGCGGGCCTGCTTTGGCAGATAAGAGCGCTGCATAATAATATCCAGAGCACTCTCAACTCGCCACAACCACAGCCATAGTCGCTGAGATGATACAAATGAGGTATCATTCTTTTTCGTTTCTTTTTTTAAAATCATTTTATTGGGGGCGCCTACAGCTCTTATCACAATCCATCCATCCATTCAATAGTGTCAAGCACATTCATACATTTGTTACCATCACCGTTTTTAAAACATTTTCATTGTACTTGAGTCCTTAGTATCAGTTCCTCACTTTCCTCTCCCTCCCTCATGAATAATTTATAAATTATTATTTTGTCATGTCTTAACACTGTCTGATGTCTCACTTCACCCACTTTTCTGTGTCTCACTTCACCCACCATGTACATGCTCTTGTCTAGTCAGATTTGTAGGGTAGATAGTGGGGCGGGGTCATGATAGTGGGGTCATAGTAGTGGGGTCATGATAGTGGGGTCATGATAGTGGGGTGGGGGGGAGAATTAAAGAACTAGGGGAAAGTTGTATGTTTCATTTTGTCCTACACTGCACCCTGACTGGCTCTTACTTTTCCTTGTGACCTTTCTGTAAGGGGATGTCCAATTGTCTACAGATGGGCTTTGGGTCTCCACTTTGCACTCTCCGTCATTCCCATTGATAGGGATTTTTGTTCTGGGTCTTTGATGATTGATATGAGGTATCATTCTTAATGGTCTTTGATGACACAGCAGTTAAGTGCTCAGCTGCTAACCAAGAAATGGGCAATTTGAATTTATCCACCAACTTTGTGGGAGAACGACCCAGTGCTGTGCTTTGTTGAAGAATACAGCCAAGAAGACTCTACGTCCCACAAGGTGGCTATGAGTCCAAATTGCCTTGACGGCAGCCAACAATAACAAGATAGTCCAAAAACCAAAAACCAAACAAAATAGTCCTTACTCTCGGAACGAGGCATGTTCCCTGTGCTTTATACTAGGTACTCCCTAAGCATTTACATATAGGAAATGATCTTATCTTGATAAAATAGCTTAAGAGGTACGTTTTTATGGGAGGCAACAGCCTCATCTCTCTACTGTGGAGCGGCTGGTGGGTTTGGCCCACTGGCCTTGTAGTTGGCAGCCCGAGGCCTCACCCACGGTGCCACCAGGGCTCCTTAAGCTGAGGCATGGAGTATTTAACTGCTTGCCCAAGAGCAATCCATCCCTTTGGGATAATGCGTTCCCATGCACAACTTCATTATTTTTTCTTTCACCCTACCACGCATTTATCAGATAAGGCCATCTTCTCTGTTTCTTTTTATTTCATTTAAAGCAACACTTATTTCATTTTCAAATCAAACTCTGAACTCTTTGCTGTGTACAATGGCAGCTGCTGATTCCTACATCCCTAGTGTCTCCCTTACACACACACACACACACACACACACACACGCACGCACATGCACACACACACACACCACTCTCCAGTGCCTTCCGTGGTCTTTGCCCTGTGTACTGCCAGCTCTCCCTTCAGGCCCCAGCACGCAGGCTTCTGCTTCCCGTGAGTGCTGACTGCTCGCTCAATAAGCCCTTTTCTGGAAATTGCACTAAATGGAAGGGAAATGTCTTGTCCTGGGTTCTGATCCCTGCACACGGGGCAACCAGCAACTGGGGACTCGTCACTACATTGGAGGTGGGGTGAACAAAATTGAGAACATTCCCCCCCCACACACCCCACTTCAATTCAAAACAACACTGCAAACCCAGCCCAGCTCCCCATGGGACCATTTGAGGCCCCTCTTTTGATGACCAGGTGGCCCAGATTCTCCTATGGCATGGTCCTACTCCCCTCAGCCTCATGCGTGTGGTCCCCTTCTCACGGTGTTTCCTTACTAGTGCATTGGTCAGAATTTCTAGCTAACTAGCAGTTTCTCCCACAGTCCGTTCCCAACAGAAGTCCAAGCAAAGAGGGCTGGCTGACCTTCACAGAGGGCCTTTGTGGGACAAAAGCCCCGGGGTCACCTCAACCTCCACACACCCAGAAAGGCTTGAAGGTTGCTGGCTTTCCGTATTTATATGTTTTACTACATTAGCTAATTAGCCTTTTTTTTCTCCCTGGACCCCATTAATGTTCCCTCAAGTGCATCGTGGCCTCGGTTCTAATGACAGGCAGTCTCTCCGCCCGGCCAGGAAGATGGAGTCCTCTTTCAGGCTTGCCAGCCCCGCAGGGAGGTTGGGAAGGAGAGAAGAAGGAGAGGGGAGATTGGATTACCAATGTCAGGGCAGGGCTGCTGCTCCCCAGCTCTCTGCTTTGCGGTCTGCTTCTGCCTTATGCAGGAGGCAGTCTGCCAGGGCCAGGCCAACGGAGGCCGGAGTGGGACGTGGTCCACCTTCGCTCCGCTCTTAAATGGCACATTTTTAAAAATAGCCTACCTCTGCCCCAGGCTTGACCTCTAACATTTCTTAAATCTAATTGCAAATTACTGTCTCAGCAATTCTTTGTGCTTCCCAACCTGGGCTCAGCCCAGAGATAAAGGCAGAAAACAAATGGAATTAGGGCTGCAGTCTGCAGAAGCAATTTGGGATGGAAAGTGAAGGCTCCTGAGTAATCCTTCTTCGCACAAACCAGGCTGCCACTCTCAGCTGGAAGGAGCCTCAAGGTCGCCACGGCCAGCTCCCACTTAGAGCTACAGGAGGGGAGGGCTAGGAAAGACAGACACGGTCTTCAAAGAACGGGCAAGGGGAGGATATCAGGGCCAGGCAGCCTAGCCTGCCATCGGCCGCAAAGGCCTGGATATCGACCGCACCTATTTAGGGAGCAGTGTTTTGAACGATGCTGAATAAGTGGCAGTACAACTTCCAGGCTAAGATGGACTAGGGAAAAAGGTCTGCTGATCTACTTCCAAAAATAAGTCCAGGGAGACTCTCTGAGTCACAACAGGGCCAACCCACAACTGACGATGTTCGTGTGTGGGACCAGGCAGGGTTTGGTTTCGTTGGGCATGGCTGGTCATGAGTCAGAGCTGAATGAAGAGCATTTAGCAACATGCCCCTGGAAACCAAGTCCTAGGCCAAGGTCAGCAGATCTCAAACCTTCAGGTCTCAGCCACACTTTCCTCTCAGTACGGAGAGTAGCCATACCAGGAGGGTAAGGTGGGGGAGCAAAGGGGAACCGATCACAACGATCAACCTATAACCCCCTCCCAGGGAGACAGACAACAGAAAAGGGGTGAAGACATCGGTCAGTGTAAGACATGAAAAAAATAATTATTATTTATAAATGATCAGGAGTTCGTGAAGGCGGGAAGGTGGGGGAGAGAGGGAAAAATGAGAAGTTGATATCAAGGGCTCAAGTAGAAAGCAAATGTTTTAAAACTGATGGTGGCAACAGGTGTACAAATGTACTTGGCATAATGGGTAGATGGATTGTGATAAGAGTTGTATGAGCCCCCAGTAAACAGATTTAAAAGCAAACAAAAAGAAACACTTTCCTCTCTCTCCCCCTTAAAAAAATAAAGAAGGATTTAGCTTATTTTGTTGTTTTTATTGTCATTGATAATGTCTGCATCAGCACATACACCAATGTAACAGCTTCTACCTGTGTAAGTCAGCAACGCGGACCCCGCTCTTTGAGTGCGGCAGACACGCTCACCTTCCTCTTCCCAGTTACCTCCTCTCTCTCATTGGATAACATTGTAGTGTCTGCCGACAGTGCACCCAGGCATGGGAACACTTGTGAGCATGGCGCAGAGCCAGGCAGCGTTTCATTCTGTGTACATAGGTGTGGTAGATACATCATTTCACGTCAACTTGGAGTCTAGCCTGTCAATCAGGTCACATCTGGATTGATGCCTCCTTGTGGGCATGACCTTCTCATGAAAATTCTGGGACTTCCTCTCTTTTCTCGCTCTGCTTCCCCTTCCTGTTGACAAGCCATGAGGAGCCACACTCAGAGAGCTGGAGGGTCATCATGCCAGCACTGAGATGCTTCCACTGCCACTGGATCCACAAGACTTCCCACCCACTGGCCTGTGATCTTCCTGGATTCGGCATCATTACATGTACTGTGTGAGTCTGACAAGAATTTGAGGACATATCAGACACATGGGCTAATATTGGCTAATATAATGACTACACGTGGGTGCTACTCCCACGCGACTAAGGAAGGCGTCAGCCCTTGATCCAAATGCCAACACAATGAAAAAGACAAATAAGTTGTTTAGAATTACTATAAAATTTTCTTTGACTTTGAAGACCCCCTGGGAGGTCTAGGATACCTCTGGGAGGTCTGAGTCCACGCTTTAAGAATATCTAAGCTAAAAGAATACGACAGTATCTGCACCTCCAGAGACTTCTAATCAGGTCAAGAAAAAATCCCGTAAAGAAACACAGTTATCGTACGATGTGACAAGGGTCAGGATGGACTTGATCTGAACTGGCCTGGGATGGTTTTTTAATCTATAATTACTCTTTGATATAAAGTTCTTTCCTATACATGAAAGTCTCCCTGGATTTGTTTCTCTAGCCTACCCAGACTAACACAATAGGGTTGCTATGGGTCAGAACCAACTAGATGGCACCTAACAACAACATCCCATAAACTCACTGTCCTCCAGGGTCCTTATCTAGTCTTTTGGAGTACTGTTGTCAACTTGATCTTGTAAAGGTAGATCTTAAAGGAGCACAGTGCTCAAGGCAGCCATTCTCTACCTGTCTGGTTTTAAGAAGCCTTCACACTCTCATTTCGGAGGACTTCAAAGAGTTTTCGCTTCTATGTACCGCATTAGAAAGCGAAATGAAGGAAATGGACAAATACTTATTTATTCATTCATCTTACCATGACAGTAATAAAATCATCACGTTAACCCATTTTATGAAAATACACTATGTTTAATAAAATAATGGCATTTAATTACAGAAGTGGCCTTGTCTTACATATTTTCAAATCTCCTTAGTGTCCAGCTTAATAGATGGTGGCTGGGTCCTCACAATTGCTTCTGTATTCACTGTGTTTCAATTAGCACCCGGCCTTCGTTGAATTGCCACCCGGATGAGTAGTAGGCAAAGCAAAAAGCACTTTAATATAGCTCGCAGACAATTGCAGGTCCTCTTCTTTGATAGTACACCAAAACTTGACAAGAGTTAACGGTACTGCCATGTGGAATTTGAAGCCATGTGCAGGAACAGTTTTTCTATTCTATCACATTCTAATCCAGGGGCCTAGCTTGCAGCTTCAGTGGGTCCTTCACTCAGCGCATAGTTTTATGGTGGCATAGTCATCCCTTGGAAGTGATTGCTTCACCGACTTATAAAGATCTTCCAAATACTGAGGCATTCAATTCAAATCTATCAAAAGGTTATGTGCATTAAGCTTGCCACCAATCTCATCAGAGAAGTGTAGTGGCAAGATATTAAGCTCGCAGTGATAAAGTTTCCCCAAACTTCCAATTTTTACTTAACGGCTTAAATTTTAGCAACTAATAGTAACTAATAGCAACTCATAGTATTAATGAGCTATAATGTCAGGCACCATCATAGTTATCTGCTTTATGCCTCAAGTGACATGCACGATCATATTTAGTCCTCTCCAAAATCTTATGAAATAGGCGCAGTCATTCTCTTTGCTCAGAGAAGTTGGGTAACTTCCTGAAGGGCATAGGACAGAAAATCAAGATTAAAATCAGAGCAGACTCCCCCACAGGTCCATTTTGTTCTTTCTGCTTCCTTCTCTAGGCCAAGAGGGAGAACAGTGCCCTGGGCCCCCTTGCTACCTCGGTACAAACTTGGTTTGTTCCCTCCTATTGACCAAATAAAGCGTAGGCTCCTCCACCTGGGCTCACCTCCATCTTCCCTGTCTAGCCCCACATTGCCCAATGGAGACCCACTGGAAATCTTTCCTTTCACCCAGACTTGCTCTCTGCCTTTGTTTGGGTCGTCACAGGCTCTATGTAGATTCCCTCCCCAATTTCTCCATCCATGTGGATCCACCACTGGAATTCGACTCATCTTTTCAGGCTTCTCCATGATCTCCTTTCTCATCCTCTTCCCATGGTCTCTCTCATCCTCATCTGTGATTTCTGTTGCTGCCATGCATCATGGTCTGCCTAATATTACAGCTCATGATAAACTTATTTATCCCCTCCCTAATAACCTTATCCTTTGACTCTAATGATTGAGCCACATTGACTTGAGAGTATTACCTCCTGGCTCTTCTTGGCTCTTGCTCCTTGAGGCTCAGGTTTCCTTGTTCAAAATGGGAGTATTATACCCCCTACTTTTCAGTGTTATGGTGAGGATTAAATGAACTAATGTATTCAAGGGGCCAGTAAACAACATCATGACAAGGGAGAAATTATTGAAGTTGTCGAGGATTTCATTTTACTTAGATCAACAACCAATGTCTGTGGAAGTAGCGGGCAAGAAATCAAATGACAGAATGCATTGGGCAAATAGGCCGCAAATCTTTGAAGACTAAGTTGCAACTGACCCAAGCCATGGCATTTTCAACCACGTCACAGACATACAAGCTGGGCAGTTGACAAAAGGGAACGTGAGACAGAAGTGATGCATTTGAAACACGGCGTTAGCGAAGCTGATTGGCTATGCCGGGGCCGTCTGAAGAATTCATAAATTTGTCTTGGAAGGAGTGCAGCCAGAACAGTCCTTAGAGACAAGGATGGCAAGACGTCACCTGCTATCCTTCGGGCACGGTATCAGGGGTGACTGGTCCTTGAAAAAGGACATTGTGGTCAGTAAAATAGAAGGTCAGTGAACAAGAGGAAGACTTTCAATGAGGTGGACTGACACAATAGCGGCAACAATGAGTTCAAGCCCAACCATTGTGACGATGGACCAGACCAGGCACTGTTTTGCTCCATAATCCAGAAATAGACACCAACTCAGTGTCACCTAACAATCGCAATGTTCACCGGCTTAGAAAACTGCCAGCACATAGTAAATCCTCCATCGATGGAAGCTACTTTTACGGTGAGTATCATCACAGCTCCGATGGGATAGAGACCGTTAAGAGGGAGGAAGAACGGACATATTTCTGCCCCGTGTCAGTTTCTGAGAACAGGGACAGCTTTGTGAGCTCCAGGCATGTGAAGCCTGCCTGGAAGCAGAAACATGGGCCCAGATCTTTCTCCCTGCAGAGTCCACACAAACCATTCTATGCCTATGGGCTTGTTCTAGCTCATTCCTCAGCCTGCCGATCATCTGTGAACCAGCAAATCAGAAAATAACTCACTCGGCCCTCTAGCTGAGTCCCGGGAGAGGCCTGGGGTACTTAGGGCCCAAATTAAAAATTAAATACTGTTTCTACTCTGTCCACTCAGTCTCCATCCATTTTCAGTTTTCCACATCTGCCTTCTGTGGGCTGCTTGGATGACATGAGGCTCATTCAGTTCTGCCAGACACCTGAAAACAGAAAGATAACTGGTACATTAGGCCTTTCTCGCTGTCGCCATCACACTGATAAGCAGGCCAGGAAGGTGCCCCTGTGTGCTGCCTGGAGTTGCTGTCAGTGTGCTGGCTCTGTCTTGAACAAAGCGCCCTGAGTGGCAGTGCCCTGATTTGGTGTTGTCACTACTCAAGGACCTCTTGTGAGCACCAACAGCAACTCCAGGAAATCCCTCACGGGACTTAATTCCAAGCATGCTTCCCACCCTTGGATACCTTTGTCAGGGGTGAGCTAGGTTTCACCATTTCTGATGTTTTTCATCATCTTCTGAAGGTTGGAAGGGGCCCTGGTTGCACTGTGGGATAAGGGTTGGGCTGCTAAACAAAAGGTCAGAGGTTCAAACTCGCCAGCCACTCCTAGGAAGAGAGAGGAGGCTGGCTGTAAAGATTTACTGTCTCATAAACCCTATGTAGGGTGACTATGAGTCAGAGCCAACTTGATCGCAGTGGGCTTGGGTTCTAAAGTTGAGAGACGCCTTTTGCTCCGTGCCATTCAGTGGTACAATTTCTGGGGCTTTTGCTCAGTCGTGATCAGGATGCCACATAAGCTTCTCAAGCACTGTGCAAGGGCATGCTAGTCACAACCCTGGTGGTGGCAGTGGGGAGACTACAGCTCTCTGCTTTACCAAGGAGACGAGAGATAAGCTTTAGCTCGGAGAAAATCGGCCACTTGTCCCAAATACACCTCCTCTGGAATAGAAGCCTGGCCCACAGTGATCAGACCCCAAGATGTGAACATATTCCCTCTGTGGCTTCCCCAGCCAGATTCCGTTGCTCTTGTGCTTAGTGACATGAACTGAGGAAAGGACAGAAGTCATGCTTTGTGGGAGACGTTACGTCAGACCTTCTATCCATGCATTGTTTTATTTCATCCTGAAAATAGCCTTGTAAAAGCATTCTTGGCTTTATTCTCTAGGGCAGCGGTTCTCAACCTGTGGGTCATGACCCCTTTTGGGGTCGGGCGACCCTCTCACAGGGGTCACCCGATTCATAACAGTAGCAAAAGGACAGTGATGAAGTAGCAATGAAAATAAGGAATTGTATTAAAGGGTTGCAGCATAAGGAAGGTTGAGAACCACTGCTGTAGGACAACAAAACCATACATATGTATACAGAGGGAGAAATTCGCATCACACAGTTGTAGAAGTGAGTCAGTCCAAGTCTAGCAGGCTCCACGTCCACCAGTCACACGTTAAGTTGGAGGATTCTCCTGGCTCATGTAGCTGTTGCTGATGAAGTCAAGTTGACACTCACTATCGGAGTGAGTGAAGACGAGGTCAGCAGGTCTGGCTAGCGACTGCAGAGATGAGGGAATCCTAGATAGATGGGTTAGATGACAGGCTGCTGCTGATTCCCAAAATCAGCGGGCAATATGGCAGGCTACTATATCAAGTCCAAAGAACCAGAGGTCTATGAGCCAGATGCAGGATCGAGAGCCAGCAAATAGCCAGCAGGCTTTTCCACAGTGTCTAGTTATATTGGAAGTAGGCCACGCCCCCAAGGAAACGTCTGTTCAATGGATTGCGTCAAGGCTGTGACCTGAGTGCAGCAGGAGTTGTATCCCACTCTATCCTTAGAGCTTATGAGCTGCTCACAGCAGATCCCAATTTGAAGGTGCATCCATTATGTTACATCATGAGAAATTACTCGGTCTTAGTTGTCAAGCCACTGAGAATCGTGGTACAGCTAAATTGACACAAACATAACTATCACATGAGGTAAGGATTATAATTTTTCTATTGGAGTCCCTGGGTGGTACAGGGAGCCCTGGTGGTTTTGTGGGTAATATATCAGGCTGCAAACTACAAGGTCAGGGATTCAAACTCACCAGACACTTCATAGGAGGAAGATGAGGCTCTCTGATCCCATGAAGCTTTACAGCCAAAGAAGCCCCAAGGGGAGGTTCCATTCTGTTCTGTTGGGTCACTACAGGGTTGCTGAGTTGGAATGGATTTGATAGGCGTGAGTTCATGTTTGTTTGGGTTCTGGGTAGCACAAATGGTTATGCATGAGATTGCTAATGGAAACAGTAGACGCTTGAGTCCTCCTCAAGATGCCTCAACAAAAACTCCGTACAGCTTTGTTCTAACACACGTCGTCACCATGAGTCTGAGTCGGCTCCACAGCGGTTGGTTTTTTCCTATAGGAGTGGGTGTGGAGGCTTGGGTTTGGCTTGACTTTCCCAAGTTCACCCAGTCTTGAGCAGATCCGGACTCAGACTCAGACCTCTGTGGGTTCAGAGCCCATGCCCTTCATTCATGCTCGTGACTTTGGCATTGTGCTTAAGACGTGTGGTCCTAGAAGTACTGAACAACTGGAGCGCAATTGACAGGGGCTGGCCACTTTCAGTGAGTGGAGAGGAGAGAGAAAACATCTGATACTCAACAGATTTGGGAGTAGAGGCTGCAGAACACGGGAAAGTGACAGGAAATAAGAAGGCAGAGCCTCACAGTACAGGATGAAGGAATCTAGGGAGGGATGGGTGGCCTCTATGACCCCACCCATTCTTCCTCCATCAGCACCAGGAGGACCTGCCCCCAACTCCTGGTCCCTCTCAGACTTCTGTGATTAGTTTAAGCACCACTTTGTCTAGCCCACACAGACCACACTCTCTGATAGCACTTTGAGACTGGGTCTCTCCATCTGGCTCTCAGCTCGGTGTAGTCTGTCTGTAAATAGATAGCACATGCAGTTATAGATAGTCAGCTATATACAGACTGCGGTCTAACTCAAGGCTCTTGAAATAAGAAGTGACTATCGAGACAGGAAATTGCTAAGAGTGGGGATATTGTTCCAGTCCTTCTCTTTGTCTTCCTCACAGAGACCAGAAGAAGAGTGAGAATACACAGGTCTATACTTGTGTGAAACATTGGAATACCTATCTGATTGCCGGTGTTGTTTCTAGGTGCCGTCAAGTTGGTTCCGAATGTAACCCCGCCCAGTCCTGTACCGCCCTCACAATTGCTGCTGTGTTTGAGCCCATTGTTATAGCCACTGTGTCAACCCATCTCCTTAAGGGTCTTCATCTTCGCCATTGACGTTCTACGGTACCAAGCATGATGTCCTTTTCCAGGGACCGACCCTTCCCGATAACACGTCCAAAGCATATGAGACAAAACCTCACCATTCTCATTTCTAAGAAACATTCTTGCTGTACTTCTTCGGAGACAGATTGGTTCGTTCTGGAGGAGGTCCGCGGCATAGCTGCCATTCTTCACCAGCACCCTAATTCAAATGTGGAAGCTCTGCCACCGCTCTTCCTCATCATCCAGTTTTCACATGCATGAAGTCACACCCTATCCTCAAAGCTTTCTGTGGTGCAGCAGATGTGCCTTTGTTCGATTTCTTGACTGCTGCTTTCATGGGCATTGATGCTGGAGCCAAGTAAATGGAAAATCCTTGACAACTTTCATCTTTTCTCCACTTACCGTGATGTTGCTTACTGGTCCAGCTATGAAGATTTTTGTTTTCTATATGTTGAGGTACTGGATTAGTCCAGGAAGACCAGAGAAACAAATCCACAGCAATTCATATGTGCATAAGAGAGTTTTATATAAATCTAAATGGAAATTGTACATTAAGAAAGCATCCCAACCAATCCAGTCCAAGACCATAAGTCCAATATTAGCTCCATATGTCTGATACCAATCTATAAAGTCCTCTTCAGACTCACAAAACACATGCAATTACGCTGAACGTAGGACAATCACAGGCCAGTGGGTAGAAAGTCTTTGAATCCAGTGGCAGTGTAAGCATCTCAATGCTGCTGGGGTCTCCATGTGGTTTCTCCAGCAAGAAGGCAATGCCCACACAGAAGCCTAGTTGGCTATCACCTGATTGACAGACTAGACTCCACCCCTTCCCTCTTAATCCTCTAGAGCCTCAAATTGACACCAGACTGTGTAACTGCCACAGCTACTAATCCATTCTGAGGTCTTTTGGTTTTGATCTTCATCAGGAAGTGCTTCAAGTTCTCTTCCCTTTCAGCAAGATTGCTGCAATGCCTCAAACCAAAAGCCAAATCAATGCTGACTAGTGTGAGAGGAAGGAGAGGGGAGGAAGGCAGGAGAGCGGAGAAGGGAGGAAGTGGGTGGGAGAAGACAAGGAGCAGCTGGTGGGGGTGGGGAGCAGAGGAGGAAGAATGAGAGGAGGAGGGAGGGGATGAGGAGGAAGAGGAGGAGGAGGAGGAATGGGAAAAAGGGAAGGAACCATGGAGCAGGAGGAAGGGGGATGAGAAGGAGAAGTGAAGGGGGAGAGGGAGGAACTGAGGAGCAGGAGGAGAAGGAATGGGAGGAGGGGGATGAGATAAGGAGCAGGGAGATTCTGCTCTAGAATGGGACACGGCATTTAAAACTGAAATGGGTACAAAATCAGATTGGAGACAGAAATAACACCCTTTTCTCAAGCATGCATTCTATTTTTCCTCTTCTAAAAAGAGATTTTTCTGCCATGCAAAACCGCCTCTTCTCTGACTACTTCCCCAAGACTTGGGTATAATCAACTTCATCAAGCGTGACTATCTCACACTGCAGAGCCAACTCCCTTGGAAGTCCGTCAGGGTCATCTTGACCACAATTTGTCGACAAGGTCAAACCTTGGAGCAAAACAAAGTAGACAGCCCAGGAATGTGCAGAGTCATCACCGACTCCACACCAGGCAGGGCCATGGTCAGGGGGCTGCACGGGATGACCTTCCCTCCAGTGACTATTAACCGCTGGGCCTGACACAGGGGGTGCTCCCCAAAGTGTCACCTGTTCAGTCTTTGTATTTACAAACCCAGTCAGCAAATCATTAAGTGGAACAACTGCCTTTAACACCAGGTCACCCGCTAATTGCTATGCTGGCCAGGTTTCAGCGTTCCTTATAGAACGTAATTTGCATGAGTATTTATTTTGGTATGTATCATCAGTAATGAAGTTCCTTCATGATGCAGACATACTGGCTATGTGTCAGCATCCTTAAAAATGGTGCTTTGTGATTATGTCACCACCTGCGCCATGTGTACCTGTATCTAGCAGTGAGTCAGGTTTGGGCACACAAGGGATCTATAATGTATGTTTCATGATTGTTCTTACCTTTTTTGTTCACTTAACACAGTTTGAAAATTTGTACGTGGTGGGGAGTCCATTTGGTTTGTGTGTACAAGCTCTATAAAAATAATGATGTCATGAGATCTGAGATTGTAATTAGTTTGTTTACCATATTGTTAAAAACAAGCAAACAAATGCTGTCAGCCCGACGCCAGTTCATAGTGACCCTTTGCATCAGAATAGAACTGTGTTCTGCAGGGCTGTTAATGGCTGCTTTTTTGGAAGTAGACTGCCAGGCCTTGCTGATGAGGCACCTACAGGGAGACTCAATCCTTCAACAACACATGAACGGTTTGCCCCATCCAGGGACTCCATAGTACATACGAGCTCCATAGTACATATGAGCTAGCACTACTACAGTGGCTGGCACAAGCAAAGAAAAAAAACAAAACCTTGCCATCTGCCAAAACACACTGCCACCAAGTGGATTCCGACTCATAGGGACAATCTGGAACAGGGTGGAACTGCCCCTATGGGCTTCTGAGACTGTAGCTCTTTATGAAAGTAGAAAGTCTCATCCTTCCCCCACAGAGCAGCTGGCGATTTAGAACTGCTGTCCTTGGGATTAGCAGTCCAATGGATAGCCACCACACCACCAATGCTCCTTGCTGCCACCTAGTTGATTCCAACTCACAGTGATCCTATGGGACAGGAGAACTGCCCCACGGGGGTCTCCAAGGCCATTACCTTTGTGAAAACAGACTGCTTTCCCTTTCTCCTGTAGAGGGACTGAGGGGTTTGAGCAACCAAGTTTGTCATTCCAAGACCCGCGCTTACCCAGCAGTACCAGGGGAGGTTCATTAAATTATTCTTTTAAATAAAGAACACAGCAGATGAATGCACACCCAAAGTCATCGCACTATTCACAATAGCGAGAAGATAGAAACAACTTCAATGGCCATGAGTGGAGGACTGGATGAACTTCAGTACACACGAAAATGGGATATTTCACATCGCTGAAGAATGATGATGAAGCTGTGATGTGAAGCCTCTCGTGACCTGCATGGACTTGGAAGATATTATGCTGAGTGAAGTTAGCCAGCCACCAAGCCATCACAAAAGGACACATATGCTACCGGACCACTGTTATTCAAAACAAATCAAGATAAAGAAGCAGACGTTGATGGTTATCGGGGTGGGTGGGAGGGCAGGAGAATGAAGGGGAGCAATAGGTAGAGGGTAAAGAGCTGTGTACTTGGGCAAACTGGAAGGTAATATCCCAGTAGAGCAGTGGGTCTCCACCTTCCTCATGCCGTGACCCTTTCATACAGTTCCTCATGTGGTGGTGACACCCCAACCATAACATTATTTTTGTTACTACTTCATATCTGTAATTTTGCTACAGTTCTGAATTGGGCGACTCCTGTGAGAGGGTCATTCCACCCCCAAAGGGTCTCTACCCACAGGTTGAGAACTGCTGCTCTAGAGGGAGCCAGGCAAAGAAAGAAAGAAAAGCAGAGGGCAGGGCAAGCCATGGGGAAGTCTAATAAGTTGTCCAATATATAAAAGATGTTCTGTTACATGGATCCCACCTCATTCACAATAAAAAGTTAATAATGTAATCAATAAATAGAACATTTGAAGTTTGAAGTGACACCAACAACATGGCGGGCGCTTGCGTGTAAACCAGTAGCTATCCTTGGAGTGGTCACCATGGCAATTCTCTGAGTAGAGAGAAAGAAACAGATCCACAGGGTGAAGCAACTTGCTCCAGGCCTTCCTGCTGAGAATTCCCAGAGTTGGGGCTCCAGCTTCATTCTGCCCACTCTGGGGACTGAGCCCCTTCCCACCGCTCCACCTGCACTGCACATGGTCACCCTATCAATCTCTGCTCAGAGAGGACAACAGTAGTCTGCCTATTCTTTCACCAGGCAACAATTTACAAAGGAGTCCTGGGAGCAAAGTGGTTAAGCACAAGACTACAAACCGAAAGGTTGACGGTTCAACCCCACCAGCTGCTGCAAGGGAGAAAGATGAGGCTGTCTGCTTCTATAAAGATTAGAGTCTTGGAACCCCTCTGGGCAAGTTGTGCTCTGCCCTTCTGACAGGGTCATTATGAGTCGTAATTGATTGACAGTAATGGAGGCTGGGTGAGGGTCCAAGGACAAAGACAATAGAAGACAAAGTCGAGCTCCTCCATCGCTTTGTAATGAAGGTCCCCTCTCCCCCCATGCTGTGCACAGGAGCCATACCACAGTGCTCCTCTCGGAAGCCTGTCTTAAGAGTAGTTAAGTAAAATTCCTTGGGTTTTGAGTTATTTAAAAAGTCTTTGGTGAGACAAAGAGCAAACTTTACTAGTGGTCACCGGGGGTGATAGGAGGAAGATGGTGGGGAGGGGATGCTGAGCTTCAGCAACCCCCAATCCCATGCCACTGAGTCAATACCAACCCACAGCAACCCAGCAGGACCTGTCCCTGTGGGTTTCCGAGGCCACAGATCTTCACAGAAGCCGCCAGCGCTATCTCTCTCCCACAGAGGGGCTGGTGGGTTGGAACGGCTGACCTTGATGATGGGGCCTTAACATATAACCCACTCCCCCTCTTCTGCGCATGCTCCCTCCCTGCCCCCCACCCCCTTCCCTTCCGTCAAATTCATTAGGTTAGATTGAAGGGGATAGAGAAAGAACAAAAGGGAACAGGGCTGGCTGCTTCTTATCATTCTACATGGGGTGTGGGGTGCACAAAGGAGCCACAGGAACAGAAAGCAGCATTTCTGGAACCGCTTAGAGACCAGGAGGTGTGTTGGGAGCAGCACAGGACATGGCGTGTTCGTTTCAAAGGGAAAGTTGTAGCATCCCGGAGAGCCCTTGGTAGAACGTCAGATTTTCAGATCCCTGGGTCTTGGCCAACTCATTCTGGAGGTGGGGCTGCGGGAATGGTGGCTTTAGAGCGTGAGCTGCAGGCGAGCGCCAACCGAGGCTGATGCAGACCTGGGTGGCTGAATAACTCGGTGAATGAGGGTTGACCGCCACTGCGCTGAGCGTGTGAAGATTATTGGAAGGACAAATATTCTGTTTCCCCTCTATCTACCAGAATATATTACAAGGAAATAAACAGAAAATAAACAAAAAGATTGGCAAGTGAAGGGACTACCAGTGAAGTCACTACGGGCAGCTGGGTGCTTGGGAAGGAAGAGGGCGGCTGGCCAGACAGCAGGCTCCCAGGCCTTGCCCCTGTTTGGAGCTATTTCCACCTGGGGGTTGTGGTTTTCTGGCCCTGGCTCTGGAGCCAGGCCAAGGACCAGTGGGCACTCCCTTGAGCAAAAGTGCCCCGTTCAGCATTTTGCAGCAGGTCTTGGAGTTGGGCACCAGGGCTTCTGCAGAGGCGCTGGAATTTTTCCATCTGAAGTCCAATCTCTCTCTTTCATTCTGTCCTCCCATCCGGTCCCAGCACACTGCACATTCTCGCCCCCGCCCATGAAGCCTCCATTGTCATTCTGGTGGCATTTCAGCCACCTCAGGCCCAGAGGAGGCTCCCTAGTCCTGGTTTTCTGCTGAATCGCTGGCAAGGACAAAAGCATGTGGAGCGAGACTCGCGGGAACCAGCGTTTGAATTTCAGGGCCGGAGGTTGTCAGGACAGTGCGGAGAAACTGCCAAGGATTCAGAGCGCAGCCCCAGAATCTGGGGCAGAGCGGCCATGAACAAGGGAGCACTTGAGCTGCAGGGAGGGTGTTGGCGGGCGCTCGGATGAGAAAGTTCTCTTCTTCCAGGTTCCTTTGATTCGGATCCCGCGTTCATTTAAAAAGACCGATTCAGCAATTTTTCACCCTTCCTCAATAAACTATTTCAGGCACGGAGAAAGGCAAGATGAAGGGGCCTCCTTCCTGGCGGGGAGTGGGGATCAGTGGGTCAGGGGCAGCCGAAAAAGAAGGGCCATTCATTCCAGGGAGAGCCGTGCCATTTCCAAAGCTCTTCTGCAAACTCTGGGATGGCCGCAGGACTCTGCCTCCAAATGACCTGCCTGAGTGCACAGAGTTACTGTGCTCTGCTGCCGGCTGAACGTGGGCCACTGGAGTCCACTCCTGGGTGCCTTGGAAGAAAGGCCTGGCAACTGACTGCAAGCCTCCTGGGGCACCGTTCCTCTGACACATACGGAGTGCCCTGAGTCACAGGTGACTCAGTGTCAACTGGTTTGGGGTTTCTCCTCCTCCTCCTCTTCCTTCCTCTTTGTCGCTTCTTCTTTTGGGGTATCCCTCCAGATAAGGTCAAAAGATTTCCTCCTAACCCCCAAATCAGCCATACCTCCTGTGCGACTGTGACTTGGTGGACATCCAACTCTGAACTAGCTCCCCCTCTACACACTGAGACAGTTGGTTCCTGATGTCCCCTCTCACTGCTGTGCTTCCCTGCTTTTACCAAATCCTGGGGGACTCTTTCATGGACTGAAGGTTAGGGTCACTGGCCTCTTGAGCAGACCCTCTGAGAGAGTGGAGGTGAGGCAAGGGCACACGCGCACGACCTCCCCCTTTCCCCTGCTGTCACTCCACCCAGCTGCAAGGGCTCCTGCGCATGCTCACGTGCAATAAGGATGTGGTCAGTGTGCACGTGAGTTTGACTTTGTGATTCCCCAACTCCCCACAAATACAATTTTATGAGCGAAATCCCATCATTCAGCCCATTTTACAGAGGCAGAAAGTGAGGTTCACATGCCCCAAGGCTGACCAAGTTGAACTGGAAACCCTGTCAGTTTCCCAGTGCCCTTTGGCTTCTCTTAGCTAAGAATCCTGGAACTCACTCGGGCAATCTGATAAACTGCATTAGCCCTGGGTTCCACTTGGAGCACAGTGAGTCGGAATCGCTAAGGCAGCCGTTCTCACCCTGTGGGTCACCCGATTCATAGGGTCACCTGATTCCTAACAGTAGCAAAATGACAGTGATGAAGTAGCAACGAAAATCATTTTATGGTGGTGGTGGGGGGGTCACCACAACATGAAGAATTGTATGAAAGGGTGGCTACATGAGGAAAGTTGAGAAGCACTGGTCTAGGGGGAAGATCCCTGGGGATCTGTAGCTTTGCTAGATCCCCAGGTGATTGCATGATGGGCTGAGGTTGGGAACATGGGGCTCAGGTAGGCTTTGGGAAGGCCTGAGGAATAAGTCAGGGGATGGAGGGCAAGTCAGGTGCATCCTGGCTTCTCAACCTTCCTTCCCCACACACTCCCCTTACCACACATTACTCTGATCAGCTGCAAGCAACATAAAAGGATTCTGGGAAAGTGGGGCTCAACACCTTCCCCTTCCTCTCAGCAAGTCTCAGAGGGCTCTCCGCATATATCAAGGGGTTGAGCTGCCAGGCAACCGAAACCATGGCAAAGCCACCGCCTCAGAGAGGTTCATCTCTGTCCATGCTCTACGTCCATCCAAGACCACCCATGGGTCTGACCAGGGCATCCTTCATCCAGTCCCCAGGTGTCCCTCTCACTACTGCCTAGTCTCCTAGAGGCAACGAGCGACACGGGGAGAGATCTGCAGCAGCAACCATGTGCTCTAGCCTGGAAGCGATGCATGCCACATCCGCCCATGACGCATCAGCCTTGGAGCCAGGGAGACCCACCCTGGTATCCCAAGGGTGCAGAGCCAGGGCTGCCTGGGGACTCCTCCACACCATGGAGTCCTTCCAGCCCAGGCTCACTGGGCAGGTCAAGGGAAAGGCCCTCCGATGGAATTGGGAGGCCAGCGGCCAGTCCTATTGGAGCTGCTGGGATCCGGTTGTTCCTGCAGCAGCCCCAGGGGACTGCAGGTAACCCCGCTGTGAGGTGTGGTCACGGGAGGTACTCTGCTCCCAGAGAGCAGAGCTGAAGGAAGCACCGGGGAGGCCGGAGTCTTCCTCAGAGGCCCTCTGACAGATGGCATGGTCTCCCAGATAGACAGACCTGTCTCAGCAGGCTCAGACTGCATCTACTTGCAGCTGGCTGATGGGCAGCAGGAGCTGGGAGTCCCTATGTGTCCATAGAGCCCCTTGGTCCACATTCCATGTCAGCTGCCAAGAGATGGCAGGCCAGTGTGAGGGCTGGGGAGGATGCAGGGAAGCCAGCCCTGGGAGCTTGGGTCCAGCTGCCACACAGCCTCCCTATGGGGTCCCTTCAAAAGGGGCAAGGGCCAGGATGGCTACTATGGTGTCAGAGGCCAGCAGATGGACTATCTCAGCCCCATCCCCCCAATGATGAGCAATATCCTTCATGACTAATATCTTATCTGAGAGAGGAGGATTTGGATGCAACTTCTGGAATAAAGGAGCTCTTCATCGTCTTCAATTTTACGAACCCCGATTTTTTGGTGTATGTATTTGGATGTGAGATGCACATTGCACAAAGCTAATCACCTCAGAGTGAACCATGCAGTGGCATTTAGCACACTCACAGTGGTGAGCAGCTACCACACCCCTATCTCATTCCAAAGTGGTTTCCTCAATCCAAACGAAAGCTCGATACTCATTAGGCGGTCTGTCCCTATCCCTCCCTACCTGTAGCCCCTGGCAACCACCAATCATATTCTGTCTCTAGGAAGTTCCCTATGATGGACATTTCCCCAAAATGGTGTCACGTGTCATCTTTTATGCCTGGCTTCTCTCTAGCGCCCTGGTCTAGCATCTCCCCGGAACTGGCCATTCCCTCTCATTGCTGCCAGTCCACTGGGCGGTGCCTTTGTCTTTGTGCTGATTTAACAAATGCCGCAGTCACCAGTGGGCTGTTTAACCAGCAGAAATACACCCTCTCACAGTGAGGAGCGTGGAAGTCCACGTTCAGGGGGTTGGCTCTCAGGGAGGCTTCCTCTGTCAATGTCTCCTGGCGAAAGAGCTCGACTCTTTGCAGCTTCCTAGCCCATCTTCATGCGGACTGGCACCTACCTTGCCCCATCCATGCTTCCTTGCCTGCCCCACGCCTTTGGTATCTCAAAAGTGATTGGCGAAAGACACGCCTAAGCTGATACATCCGCGTTAACTGAACAAAGAAACCCTGCTCTCAAGTGGGACGACATCCACAGGTTAGGATTTACAGCACATATTTGAGATGGGGTGGGACTGGGGTATGGGGGGGCACACCATTCAGTCCATAATATACAGAAATGTCCATTTCACTTACTCATGGTCTCCTGTTGGACACTAGGGATGTCTCCACCTTTGGCCATTGGGAGACATGTGGCTAGAAACGTATGCCTAGACGTACGTGTTGGAGTAGTGAGCTTCCAGCCTTCCGGGGATATGTCTAGGAGTGGAATTGCTGAGTCATATGGCAATGCTGAGTTTAACCCTTTGAGGAACTGCTCGATTGTTTTCCACTACAGCCGCACCATACATTCCCACCAAGGACAACAACAACATCAGCCAAAACACCCAGCTCACTGCCAGTGAGGACTCAGAGGGACCTCTCAGGGCTTCCCCCGGGAGTTTCTGAGACTCACTTTATGGGAATAGAAAGCCCTTTATTCCAGCAGAGCTGCTGGTGTTTTTGAACTGCTGACCTTCCAGCTCAAGCCCAACACGGAACCCTGCATCCCCTGGGCTCCTCTACAGTCCCCCCCCCGGACACGGATGCTGTCAGGTGCTGGTGAGTTGGTTCTCCCTCAGAGCAACTCTGAGTACAACAGGATGCCAACACTGCCCAGTGCTGTGCCAGCCTCGCAGGTGTTTCTAGGTTTCACCCCATGGTGGCAGTCACCATCTCACTTTCCTCCTCCTCGCCCCTCTTACCCCAACCCACCCCTGCCCCATCTCTCGACATTCTCACCAACACGTGTTATCTTCATTTTAAAAAAATTGTATTGTCATAGCCATTTTAGTTAGGGGAAAGTGATATTCCAGTCCAGGTTTTAATTCACATTTTCCCTAATGCCAAATGATGAGCACCTTTCCACGTTGAAAGCCAATGTGTAGTTGCAGACTAAAAAGCTAAAAGACTACATTTCCCAGGCTACTTTGCAGTCTCTGTGTCCCTGTGCCTGAATACTGGCCCTGCAGGCAGCCATCTTGCATCTCAGGCAGCACATGACAGATGGCAATGGGGATATAAGAAAGGGGCTGGCACCCTGAGGGTCATGGAGTGGCCCGAGACTGCCAATCTCCTGCTTTCACCTAAGAGGGACGTGTGTTTACATCTCTGCCCTGTGTAAGCCATTGTTGTTTGGGGTCTGCAGTTATTACCAATTGAATTGTGTGCCCCCCACCCACCCCAAATATATGTTGAATTCTTAACATCTGTACCTGAAATACAACTGAATTGAGAAAGGGTGTTTTCTTTTTCTTTTGTTATGTTAATGAGGCCACAGCAGGATTGAGTTGGTCCCCAAACCTCATCACTGCACGGCAATGGGCCAATGGGCGGGTTTGCTGCCTTCAAGGGAGAGTGGTCTTGGTTGAAACGAGTCTGTTTGAATGTCCTTCTGGATGGGCCTGGTCACCTTCAGCTCCCTTCTTTTTCCAGACAGGAAATGTAAGGGCCTGAGAGGCAAGGTCACTGGCAAAGGTCACGCAGCTTTGTATTCAAGGGAGTTTTTAACCAATGGTACTAGCTTATGGTAAAAGAAGTGGCCAAAGGGGGGAAGGAAGATAAGAAGAAGCTGATAGCTACCATCGTCACCTTTTCCAGCCTGCTGACAGCATCTGACATGTCTGTCCCAAGAGGCAATGGTTCCTAACCCTGGCCCGTTGGCACAATCTCCTGGGAAGCTTGTTTTAAAATGTGGACGGCCATGACCTACCTCAAGAGAGGGTTTCTGACAGTTTGGGTCATGCTGGGCATCTATATTTTTAATGAGGTCTTTGGGGACTGTTGACAAACACCAAGGTTGAAGAAGGGCTGACCTAGACGGCTAGGAAGGTGACAGTGATCTGAAGGCACAGAGCCAGGACACCAAGGAGATTCATTCACGCTCTCATTAGGTTTTCCACCCAGGCTGCCTTCGGTGCAGGGCGATGGTCAGGAGAGGCTGCGTGGTGCTCAGTAACAAAAGACTCCCACGTCTCAGTGACTGCAAGCAGCAATGGTTTAATCGCCCACTCGTACTGCACACCCATCATGGGTCTCCTGGGGACCCTTGCTACGTGTCTTCTCGTGCTAGGGACACTCCCTCAGATGGCAGAAGAAAAGAAAGCTCTGGAGGGTCTTGGGTTAGTACGTACATATCCTGGCTTAGAAGTGACAGACGTAAGTCGCTTCTGCTCATAATTCATGGGCCAAACTAGTCCCGTGGCGCTTACCTGGTCACAAGGGGTCCAGGTAGTACAGTCCCACGGTGCACTTGGAAGATAAATCCAAAGCCAGCTGCTGTTGAGTTGCCTCTAGCTCACGGCCATCCCATGAAACTCAGAATCAAACTGTGCATTGTAGAATTTTCCATGGCTGGAGTTTAGAAGATTACCAGGCCTCTCTTGTGAGGTGCCTCAGGAGGACTCAGATGCCTGGCTTTTCCATGGACAGATGATTATGTGAACCATTTGCACATGGTGCTCATGACCAACGAGGATTCTGGCTCATTCTCCCTTCTACCCCTCAACCCTTAGGGGGTTGGCTCATCCCCATGCCGAAGTCTTCAGGGTCACAAGATGCACCTTCATGCAGGAAGACAAAGAGAAGCTGGAGAGGAGAGGTGGTGTTTCGGCTTCCATCGCTGTGGTCAGAGCAGGGACTCAGAGCACGGACTGCACGGCTAGCAGTAAGGTGGCTGGGGAAATATGTACTTCAACGGGGCAAAGTGCAGCCCCAAATAAAGTTGAGTTTCTGTTTATAAAGAAAAGGGAGTGGAGATGGGTGGGCAACTGGGAGTAACTCAAGGGTAAGGAGTAGCTCTGGAAAATAAGAAGGGGTTTGGAAAAGTACAGACAATAGTTCAAGACTGGACTGACGCCCCAGCGATCACCGCAAGAGGGCTTGACTGTGACCCGGGCCTCATAGAGTCCGCTAGTTTAGGGACTGGCTGAGTGGATCTCTCGTTTACCACAAGCCCATCACTATCAAAGTCATGTAGTCACTAGTGTTAACTCTAGCCACTCACTGCTACCTAGTCAAAGCCGACTCATAGCGACCTTAAAGGATAGGGCAGAACCACCCCGTGGGTTTCTGAGACTGTAACTGTTTATGGGAGTAGAAAGCCTCTTCTTTCTCCCAAGGAGCAGCTGTTGGTTTAGAACTATTAACCTCATTTTCAGCAGCCCAATACTAAACCACTACGCCACCAGTGCTCCTGGACACTGCTAATGAAGAATGAAGCAAGCGTTCAGCCCAAGAGTTGACAAGGCTCCTTGGATGAATACAACGGGGGGGGGGGGAGGGGGACCACAGCCAAGTTTGTGGGGGAAAAAATGACCAGCTACTGGTCTACCCAAGTGGGTAAAAAGGCCAGGGTTCAACCTTGTTGTTGCTTTTAGCTACTGTGGAATGGGCTCTGACTATGGTGATCTAAGAGCTGTCCGGTGCTACACATCTCTGTGAGCTGTTGTAGATTGAACCATTTGGATCTACAGCTCTCATTGGCTGATGCTTGGGTTTTATCACCAGGCCTTTCTTCCTGGTCTTAGTCTGAAAGTTCTGCTAAAAAAAAACCCTATTCAGCGTCATGGTAACACATAAGTCTCTACTGTGTGTGAGGTGCAGTGACCAAGAATTAAACCGGCATGTGCTATGTGAAAGATAAGAATTTGACTGCCGAAGCACCATTGCTATATGTCCTGTCGAGGCAATTCCGACTCATCTCGACCATACAGATCAGAGCAGAACTGCCCATAGTGTTTCCAGGCCTTAGCTTCTGCAGAGCAGTTGGGGGTTATAAGTGCCAATTGGTTAACAGAGAGGCACTTTCCCATTGGGCCAGCAGGGCTCCTGAGAGCTCTGCAAAGCTCATGCTGAAGGATTAGGGCCTTGGATTAGAAGCTTGGAAGGTTACCAAAGCCGCCACCAACTGACGTCTAACCTTCAGACCTGCCTTAACCTTCATCCTCCTTATTCGGGCTACCTCCCCAGATTGCGTCTGCCCCGCACAAACACTGGCTGTATCTTGATACCCACGATAATACCAAGTCTTAACAGGGCTCACGCGTGTTCATTCTCCCATTCCTTTTGTCTCTGTCTCCATCGTGCCTCGTGTGTGTACTCGAGCCTGTGCATTGGAGGCTCTGTTCCAGGTGCTGCAGACATAGTGGGGAGCACAGCAGACCACCCCTGCCTTCCTGGAATTTGGAAGTGAGTTAGGGGAGCAGATGAGCCAAATAACCTCCCAACACAGATATCAATTTCATTGTAAGCGATTATGAAACTCTTGCTCAGGGCCAGAATATGGTAAGTGGATTAGCAAACATGGCAGTTAGTCCCCTGCATGGAACTGAGAGAGGTGAGGCAATTTGCCCAAGGCCAGGGGACACACAGAACAACCGCTGGGATTCCAGTCCAGCACAGTCTAATGCAAAAAAAACTCGGCTAGCTTTTCATACCTGACCCTGCTTGCCAGCCCACGGATCACAACCCTTTCCCAGTTGGAGCCGTTCTTCTTCCAGGTCTGTATTTGGTCTTACCGGTTCTACGTTCTATGTAGTTTTTGACACAAAATAATCCACCACCTAATATGTGCAATCCTCCGGACTCGTGTACCTCATTTTGGAGAAACTGTAAGACTGAGAACCAGCGGCAATTGTTCCCTAAAGGATACTGGGAAATCCCAGCGATGACCTAGGCGAACATTGAAAAAGTCTGTGTAGAGATTTGGAAGCGTTTCGGATTAATGCGGCAATGGCGCCCCCTGGTGTCAATGCTGTGTATTATATGTCCATTGACCTTGGGGAAGAAAACCAAGTACTCAAGGCCATAGAGTCGATGCTGACTCATTAAACATTGGCCCTCGGATCCACAAGGTCAGTAGTTTGAAACCACCAGCTGCTCCTCAGGGGAATGATAAGGCTTTCTATTCCCATAAATATTACAGTCTAAGAAACCCCCTGTGTTCTTCCCCGTCCTACAGGGTCTCTGTGAGTCGGAAAGGACTCGATGGTAGTGAGTTTGTGGTTTAGGACTTCGGCCACCTGTGCTCCACTGTGGGCCTCATGGATTCCAGAGGGACCGTCATGGGACTAGGGTGCAGCTCGGAGCATTCCAACAGCCAGGACACAAGGTCCCTGTCACAAGGGGAGCGGCCACAGGGAGAACCTTTGCTGTTATTCCAGGATCCCTTCAGATCACTTACCGTTCGGTCACAACAGACGAATCCACCATGTGCTCCTAAAACGCTTTTCTGCAGAGGGTGGTTACAAACGGACCACGGCTACGGGGAACAGAGAGGAGCTGAAGCACACGCCCACTCATTTCACTCGTTCCACCAGCACTTGGCGGGTCCCCTTCTGAACGAGACTCTTGAGTGGCACAAATGGTTGGCGCTCAGCTAGTTGGCAGTTCTAACCCACCCAGGGGCACCACAGAAGAAAGGTCTGGCATACAATTACAGCCACTGAAAATCCTATGGTACTTGGGACTATTCTGAAATGGATGGGATTGCCATGAGTCAGAATTGACTTGATGTAACACATTGTGTGATTGTGTGTGTGTTTCTGAGATAAGTGCTAACGGCTGGGGGTAAACTGTTGTCCCCACTATAAAGCTTGCATTCTAGCAAGGAAGTAGGCTAATTAGCCTAGAAATTATTAATTTAGGATTATAGTACGTGGTATAAGAATGAAGTTCTAAGAGTCTAAACCAAGGAGACAAAACCAACCTAGGTTTGTAGGTGAGATGAGGTAGTTAGTTTATTGTGCCAACCTGGCTGATAAACACACGTGGGATTAATTGAAGGGTGGAGTGATAAATGGCTCAGCAAGCCTCGCCTATCTTGTCTCTTGCTCTTTGATCATCGAACCAGTGTGCAGCTGCCTTGCTTGTTCTGTGCCTCAATTTGCAAGCTACACTACCTGTGGGTCACCTAACTCGTGGACTGTGTTATTGTAATTTGAGGTTCCTTCAAGACCTGCTTCTCCACACAATTGGAATTTACATCTCTTGAGCTGGGGACTGTCAGACCCTGTCATCTGGCTGACTGTTGGTGACCTGCCTTGCTGTTTGCTGCCTGTGCCCAGATAGCCTAAATTGCTCTACCTGGTGGCCCTCAAGACTTGAAGGACTGCCAGCGTCTCACAACTGTTTCATGGGAGTGAGTTGCACTGAGCCATTTGTACTGCTTTATAATTTAATTAACTATTTATTTCTCATGTTATATCTGTCTATCTGTATAAATATATATATAATTTTTAGAAATCTGATGTTGTCTCTCTAGAGAACACTAACACAAAAGGTGTGGGCCAGAGTGGACTTACCTAATAAACAAGTGAGCCTTGTGGTGACAAATCTGTATTGAACATAAGCTGATGTAAGCCCCTGGACACCTTGCTTATTGGGAAACTCACCCCTCAAAAAGTAGGAAGGAAGGAAGAAAGAACCCCAAACCCCACTGCAGCCCCCAGGACAGTTTAAAACTGGCCCTGTTAGAGAAAGTCCCATCTGTCTTCCTCAGACTACTGGTGGTGACAAAATGCTGCCCTTGCTGTTAGGTGCTCAAGACTTCACCTACTATGCCACCAGGGCGAGCGGCATCTTATAATAGCTAAGGCTTTATTTCCTGATTTTTTATAGCCATAATCCATCCTAAGAACCCCATTGCTGCCACTATTTGCCTTTTCACTTTTTTTGCCCATTAGCCTAGCTCCTGTCCACCATCCTGGCAATTACGTCTGCTGTTGTCGTTGCATGTTGTACATAATAAATGGACGGAAAATAACATATTCTGCAACCTCCTTGGCTTGTGAGATGATGCAGCATGGGCAAGGAGCCAGACTGTCCTTTACACCTACATTGACTTGCATGAGGCTTGAAATTAACCCCCAGGATAAAGACTCAGGCTTTAGTGCAGTTCTCAACCTGTGAGTCGAGACCCCTTTGGGGATCAAACGACCGTTTCACAGGGTCGCCTAAGACCATCGGAAAACACATGATTATCCTATGGTCTTAGGAAGCAAGACACCGCTCCTCTATCCGTCTCCAGGCGGGAGACGCCCATGTGCAGATACACCCACATTTGAGTACCCGGTGTGAAGACTTACCCAGGCTACACCATGCTTCAAGACAAAATTTCATGTATTTGTCATTAGGAATAAATATTTCACAATAGATGACATATTGTTTTAATTATGTTCAGTTTGTAACAATGAAAATACAGCCTGTATATCAGATATTTACATTATGCTTCATAACAGTGGCAAAATTAGTTATGAAGTAGTTATAAAAATATTGTTATGGTTGGGGCACTACATGAGGCTGTCTTAAAGGGTCCTGGCATTAGGAGGGTTGAGAACACTGCTTTAGCGTTTTAGAGTCTACTCCTCATTTAACGTCCACTCAGCCTTCCTGAATGGTTACGTTAATGCCCGACATTCTTTCTTAAATCTTCATCTGTCTGGAGACCTCTTCCTATATACCCAAAACCTTCGTCATTCATCTTCGGCCTCGAGAGAAGCCCAACTCGGGCTACTTGGGTTCCAGGGACATTATCCTCCAACTCCCTAGCCACCCTGCACACCTGTCTATTCGCAGCCTAATGCCTCAGCGACAGCGCCCCAGGGGTCCTTTATTTTAAGTAATTATTTAGTATCTGGGAGAAAATCTACCCACACGTAGGACAGAGACTTGAGAGACCTAATTTTCTCCCTCACACGTTTCTGTTATGTTCCAATTTTCTAAAATTAGTTCGTGTCAATACAAAAGTCAGGAGAAAACTCCCAATTTTGGAGTAATAGAAGTTTGACTAGCCCATTGTTTGCCAAATTTCCCCAGTCACATGGTTAAGGACAGGGTGTGGAAGACTTATTAAGAGCGCATGTTCATAGAAATACTGACTCGAAATCTCCAAGAGATAAATTTGGTAATCTGGACTTCCCCCGAACTCCGCGGATAATTTGTAATCAGGCCACGTGGAGATAAACTACATGCGTGGGAGAGCCCGACCAGGCAGCGGGAACTACGAGGGCCGACGCCTACAACTCCCATACTGCCCCGCACACTCGCGGACGGGGCCCGCAGCCTGCCGGGAGTTGTAGTTTCTGTGAGCCAGGCCCCTGCTTATAAGCAAGGTGGAGATGGGCGCCGAAAGCCTACCGCCCCAGCATGCAAAGGCCAGGAGTGACGCAATCGGGAGAGCGCAGGGTATTGAGCGCGGTGTCGGCCGTCTCCGCGGGCACCTCAGTCGCCTTCGTGTCGGTCCTCTCCCTTGCCGCCACCGCCGCCTCCTTCATCTCCTCCTCCTCCTCCTCCTCGCCCTCCCCCCCGCCGGGTTTTCCTCGCCTCTTTAGAACCTGCCTCCCCCGCCCCCCTCCCCGAGGAGCAGCTTCCTTCGGGGTCCGTCGCGGGCCCGGGGCGCAGCGATGGCGGACGGCGGCGGGGGCACGGGCGGGGGCGGAGTGGGCCAGGTGTCGGCCGGAGCCGCGTCGGGCGGGCCGGGGGCCGGCGGGGGCAGCGGGCCCACCAACCCCGCCTCGCTGCCCCCGGGCGACCCGCAGCTCATCGCCCTCATCGTGGAGCAGCTCAAGAGCCGGGGCCTGTTTGACAGCTTCCGCCGGGACTGCCTGGCCGACGTGGACACAAAGGTAGCCGACCGCCCGGGCCGGGGGAAGCCGGGCGGGGCGCGATGCCGACCCGCCGCGACCGCAGCGAGCCGAGTGGCGCTGCCCCATAGCGTTCCCGAGGCTGTGATCGCTAGTAAAACCGACCGCCCCATCGTCCTCCCACCTCCGCTTTCTCAAAGCACCGCCGAACACCAGGGATAGCGTTTAAATCTCGGCGGTGAGTGGCTAGCCCGCCGGCGGCAGGCGAGAGAGCTCTGGGAGTGCTGGCCACGTGCACGGCCCGCCCAGCTGTGGCCTCGTTTCTTCTCAACCGCGGAGAGACTGATGCCCCTTTTAGAACCCGGACGCCTAGCAGTCCGGAGATGGCATGCTTTCAGCCCTCGACAGTAAGCAGAGCGCACTCTTCTTATGAACGGCGGAGAAAGCCAGGTTGGTCGGCAAGAAGGCTTTAGCATCTGCACCTCTTTTCTCGAAGAAAAAGGAGCCCCGCTGATGTAGTGGAAATTTGGGCTGCTAACATAAGATCAGCAGTTCGAAACCACCAGCTGCTCCGAGCGAAAGATGAGGCTTTCTACTCCTGTAAAAAGTAATGGTCTCAGGAACTCCCAGGGGGCGCTTCTACCCACCCTGGATATAGGGTCACTGTTTAAGTTGGAGTCGACTCAGTGGCAGGCAGTCCGTTGATTTTGATTTTCAGTAAGGAGCTGAAGTGAAACGTGGTTTGGACGCACAGTCGTCCGCATTTTATAAGTTATCCATTTGTTCTTTGTCTCTGGTTCAGTGGTTGGCCAACTTTGGAATGCAATCGATTGAGGTCTGTTGTAGATATCAACGCCATAATGTTGTCCTCCTCCGTTGGTTACAGGGGATTTGCGGTACCTCATGCTGCAGGCCAGCCTTCAGTATAATGCAGGGCCAAGTTGCCAGAGTTCTTTGGCATGCAATGAGATAGTGTGCATTAAATGCCAGACACTACCTTACTAGACCGCTCCTGCTAACCCCCTTCAGTAGCTGCTCCCAAGACCAAGGGTATTGGGGGTTGTAGGTTTTGGAGGCTTTATTTAGTAGTAGTGCTCCCCTCCACTTATTTGGAATTGTTGCCAACTCGCGGAATGATTGAGACCTGAAAGTAGACCCGGACACTAGGGTTACGGACATTTCTGATACACCTAGCTCTACAGGCGCGCACGTTCAGGTTGACATGTGAATGAACCTGCACATATTCCTTAAAAACAACAGAATTCTACACTAAATGAAACTATGCGATACTATATGTTTATGTAAAAATTATAATACTTATAAATGAAACATACTATGTTTATTGAGAAGTTGAGTTCAATATGTTGTAAGGGTCGCTTGGCTTGGTCGGCATGAAAATCTCCGCTGCGCTGTTTGTCTTTACATCTGGTGTTTACTTTTTAAGAACTTTTTGATGATGCTTATGTTTATTTCTGAAGTAATGCTTTCATGAAGTAAACCATTTTACTGGGATTAATACTCAGTTTACTCATTAGCATCAAATGGATGTGTATCCATAGAGATAGATATACTACATAGAAAATTCTGAGATTGGGAGGCTTAGAAGAAAATAAACTTGAATATACATGTGTCTCGTTAAATGGATGAAACTCAACATACATGGTAGGAGGTGAATATAAACGCTTTCCGTCATTTTCATTGAGGAATTTGAAACGACGCATCCCGTAAATCTAATGTTAGAGACAGGAGCAGCCATCCATTCATTGAACACAGATGGGCCTAAAACGTGAAGGTAAAGGAATAAGTTAGTCACTGACCTGGTCTCAAAATTTATGTTGCAGGGTAAAAGTGACCTGTCAGTCAGGTGGTCTGGGTAGTAAGCTCTGCAGACTCCCTTCCTCTTCCAAGACAAGCCCAGCAGCAGTGCTTTCCCTGAAACCAAGGACATATTTCCTTTCTTTAGGGAACTCACACGGATTGAAGTCATCAGTGCCAACACACAGCACCCCAGGAGTGTAGAGTAGACCTGCTCCCGGGGATTTCTGAGGCTGTAAATGTTTGTAGTAGCACATAGCCTCCTCTCTCTGGCTCAAGGCACCTGGCAGGGAACCATCTAGCCATATAAAGACCAAACCAAGCTCACCGCCATGGAGTCGGTGCTGGCTCGTAACAACCCTGTAAGACTGGGCCAAAGTGCCCTTTTGAGTTTCTAAGACTGTAGCTCCCTATAGGAGTTGAAAGCCTCATCATTCAGTCCTCAAAATGATCCGTCCCAGCCAGCATCCCCTGCCTCGCCCAAGAAACGTGGGTCCAGCCATCACATTAGGGGTGAGTGAATTAAATCCTGAACCAAAAACCAGCGGATCACCTGTGTGGCCCACGCATGGGGTATAACCATCCAAGTGGCTCTTGGCCGTCAAAAGGTTCTCCACCCTTGGTTTAAGGTTGAGGTTCTCAAACTTGGCTGAAATTGGAGTCACCTGGGGATCTGGTCAAAGTAGAACTCCTTGGGTGACTCCACTCAGATTCTGATTGATTCACTAGGTTGCAAATGGAGCCCAGGAATCTGTCATTTCACCAGATCCCACAGGTGAATCCAGTGGCCAGCCAAGTTTGAGAACCTAGGGTTTAACTCACTGACTCTCACAAGTGTGACCCCCGCATCAGCAGCATCTGCGAGATCACCTGGGCACTTGTTAGAGCAACAAGGTCCATGGTCCGCTCCAGACTGCTGGAGTGTGCGGGGAAGGTGTGGTGGACCCAATAGCTACCAGGTACGTTGCCATCCATCCATCATACAGCCACATCAAGAAATGGAACGGATCAACCGTGTTACGAGAGGATCACATGGATAACTATATGGGGAAACACTCTGATAGTAAAATAAAGCTCGGCACACTGGGTCCTGTGCTGTGGTCGCTGAAGGGGTAATTTTGTATGGTCATGTCTGCTGAAAGGTTGCTAGTAACATTTTCTATGTTTAGTCCTTTTTCAGTAAACAGGTTGTTCTGAGTAGTCCTAGTTACAGATGACAGAAATCTGTTGTAACTCCTTGAAGGAGGGGGGAGGGGTGGGAGATCTGGTTGACACCTGACAACAAGGGAGGGCTGCACGTGCCAGCAGGGCACCTCCACAGGTGTGAGAGAGAGCTCCTCTCCGCCCTGCCCACCCCCTGGGGGCGGGCGGCTATCATCATGGTTGCTAACATCGCCCGAGTGCGTAGGGCTTCTCCCTCGCTGTGCTCCTGTTGTAAAGGCCTCCGAATGTCCCTGGAGCAGGGGGGCAGGATCCATAGGCTCCCCTTCCCTGTAGAGAAGACACAGGTTGCTCCTGTGATGCTCACTCCCCGTGCCCTTCCTCCTAGTCCTCCTGACCTCAGTCTTCAGGTTTGTGAACTGGCTCCTGATGACGTCATGGGCCTGGTGTGTTTTTAGCACCCTCTGCCCCAGGAATGACAGTAATCATTTGTGCTTGTTTGGGTGGCTATGCAGAGCTCAAACTCCATCGGTGGTTTAGTCCAGCCTCTCTGATTCTTTGCTCAGTAGACGGATTGACTAAGCACAGTGAAAGAAGACACCTTTTCTGATTTTAAGCCGTGTAACATTCCCCTTTGTTTGCACAGCTGCCTTGTGATCCATGCGCAGGCTCTGCATGAGCACAGGAATTCCCGTTCTCCCCGAGGCTGTCCGTAGTTTGCTATGACCCGCACACAGTTGAATGCTGTGGCAATGTTGTGTGTGAATCACACGTGCACATCTTGCTGGCGTTCTCTACATTCAGTCGGGATTCACCTGACATCTGATAGCATTTGTGACTGGTAAAACATGCCTCTCTAGCCGAGACTGCTCTTTGGGGGACTATGTCCTGCTCCCTCACCGCCGCTCTCAGGGCGTCTGCGGCTTGGACTTATACACTGCTCATTCTTGTGTCTGGCCTTTTATGCAGACGGTTTTCCTAGGATTGTGTTCGTTGCTGAGACACTCCAGAGAGGTGACCAGCAGTACATTGGAAAAGACGGGCCCCTGAGGTGAGGCACTTGTTGAAAGTGCGATAGGTAGTAAGTGTTGGAACCAGAACAAGGACCCAGATTCATAGCAGGCCGGGCCCACCCTTGGAATTGTCACACTTTAGCCAAGTAATTACTCTCCCGGCCTACATTTCTAATCCCTGACACGAGGGCTTCTCTCACAGAGCAGTTTGAAAGGCTATGGCATGGCGGTCACCCTAAGCCAGGTCCTCCTGTAAGCATCAGTGCTCCGGCCCCTCCACAGTGCACGGTGGCCCCTGTACAGTCAGGGCGGAATGTGTTTAGATGCAAAGTATGCAAGTGTGCATGTCGATGCAAAGCAGTGTTTGGAATGACTGCTTTCAGGAAGTTTGGTGCCTTGAACTTCTGACTTGCCCCTTGTTTTTTTTACTGTTTTAGCCAGCTTACCAAAACCTGCGGCAGAAAGTGGATAATTTTGTGTCGACACATCTGGACAAGCAGGAGTGGAACCCGGCGATGAACAAAAACCAACTGCGAAATGGGCTGAGGCAGAGTGTGGTCCAGTAAGTAAGCAGACCTGAGAGTGGAGGGGCAGGGAGCCGAAGGCAATGCCCAAGAAGGCTTTGTCCATGGTCAGGGTGTCTGAGACCCACAAGGGTGGCCCAGACCTGTTTCTTCAGCAGCATTAAGGTTAGAGCAAGCAGAGGACTCAACAGGAATGCCTGCTGGTCTCTCCACCCTGGGTAGGCCTCCGAGGCATGTGTTGGAAGACATGCTCCCTGCTCTTTGAAGCGTTGCACCTAGTGAGGCGTCCCATATTGAGGTTCCACCCAGCTGTCGGTGCAGGGCATCACTGGGCACATAAGTAGAGTGGGCTGTTTGTCCTGAGAAATGAAACACTTTTCTTGATCTGTGTGGAATCTTTGTTGGCTCCTACCACTCACTCTATTGTTTGGATGCTCCTGACCCACGAAACTCCTGGGACATGAGCTCCTGCCTGAGATCTTCCTCAGAGACAGCAAAGAAGCCAGGGAAATTATCCTTAATGAACCAAGGATGCCAGCTTCTATTTCTGTGGCATTTGTTAAATGACACATGCCAGAATTGGGGATTCAGATGCGTGATTGACCTGGGTCAGGGCCAGGGAGGGGTCGCGTGACTCTGAAGAGGTAGCAAGAGGGACCCTGGGGTAATGGGACAATTCAGTGTCTTGCAGGTGGTGCTCAGGGAAGCTGTTCGTGTGGGCAGGGCACTGGGGAAATCGGAGTAAGGGATTTGGGTTGTATCAACATCTTTCAGTATTGACCTGGTGTCAGTAGTTACATGTAACATGAGAGGTGGCTGGGGAAGCATGCACGGACCTGCCTGTGCTCGTCTTTGCAACTTCCTGGGACTCTAGTTGGTTTTAAAAGACAGAAGAGAATATATAACAAGCCAGAGCTTTCCATATAGAAGCTGAGCTCTGTGAAAGACTCTTGAGGGTGAGGGAAGAAGCATGCCTGCGAAAGATGCCGGCCGGGAGCCTCATCTCTGCAGCCACGACACGCTGTGCACGGCCTTTCAGACAGACGGGGCGTGGCTGCCCTGGGCTCTGGTCTCACCCCGAGCCCGTTTGACCCTGAGAGGAGCAGGTTAGGGAAGCTGGGGGTCTACCCGCCCTTCAGACGGACCAGCCATCCTAGAAGGAGGCTCCTCAGTGTTAATGAGCCTGGACCATTTCTGTGACAGTTCACGGGGCACAGTGTCTGTGCCTGCAACACACAGAGCACATACAAAAGTGCCAAGCAGTTAGTGCACGTCCCCGGGGTCACCACCCAGCTGAGCGAGAGAATGTCACCGGCACCTCGTGAGCCCTCCCCTACCCACCCACCCTCAGGCACTCTTTCACCCTTTTTCTCACAGAGGCTGCTCCTGATTCAGGGCGTCCCCTCCCCGCTCGTCACAGTTTAGCAACTTGTGTGCGTTTCCCCTACGTTTTCATTTGATCCAGGGTGTAAGCCCGCATAGCCAGCCACACTCCTCGGGCCTTCATGGTGGGTGGTTGTTTGTCTGCTCGACCTGGTTTTCCCCTGAGCTAGGCTGGCTGGCTGCAGGACCGACAAGTAAAGCCTACCCGGGTGCTTCTGATGGCATTTATCCTCTGAGAAGAAAACTTGGGGCTCACAGTTTGAGCATGCTGTGGTAATAATTTCTTTTGTAAGAATGAAGACCAGACTCGTCCCAAGAATTAGAGATGTTCAAGTTTTTCAAGATGCTAGTCTGCTCCATTCTCCTTCCCAGGGCCTCTGCGAATCGCTGCAGGGTCCCACAGTACTCACGCAAGTCAAGGGAATGTCCCACACGGTGCTGGGTGCTGTTCAGTCCCAAATCGGAAGGTCACATAGGAGGAAGCCACAGACCGGGGTCAGAGGAGACAGCTCCACTCCTGGCTCTTGCTCAGTGGGTTCATTCTATGGCATTGCAGGGAATCCTGTTGACAGTTACTCTCAGGGGCATCCGATCAGGGTCTCGCCCCACGTATCAGATCTATGCAAGGAAAGGTGGTTTGGTAGGAGTTAGATGGTGCAACAAATGTCACCCAAATGCAGTAATGTGGTCCCTACCCCTGGACTGTAACTTTACGTACGACGGGCATGGCCTCTGGCACATGTTTCCAGTAGGCATGAGCCTCCTGCCCATCCGCCTGGGAATCACACAGCCCTTTCCCAGGCTGCTCCAGAAACTGTTGTCTTTCCTTCTCAGCTGTAGCATATAACTCCTTACATCCATTGTAAGTAATGGTAACTAAGATAACCAGGAAGCAAAGAGTGTGGCTCAATTCACACCGTCTACTAAGGGCAGGACTCAGTCTCATAAGGTGTGCCTTACACACAACAGAATGAAACAGTCCTGTTAGCATCTTCACAGTCACTCCCATAGGCCTGAGCCCACTGTCGCAGCCGCCGTGACAGCCCATCTTGTGGGGGGCCTTCCTCTTTGCTTCCCTCCACTTTACCAAGGATGATGTCCTCCAGGACTGGACTCTCCTGCCAACCTGGTCTTTAAGGAGCACTCTGACCGTGCTTCTTCCAAAAGAGTAGCAAATAAGGCTCTCCACAGTGGGACCACCGCCACAGGTTTATGAAATCCAGAATTAATGTAGATCACGTAAGGGGTTTGGGCTGGAAGGGCCATATTAAATAAGCATAACTAAGCTGTTCAACAAATTTTACAAATGTGATTTACTTCCTGCTCCGTAGTCTTTCTCAGACCCACTGCCATCAAATTGGTTCTAACTCTTGGCAAGCCTGCAGGACTGAGTGAAGCTCCTCTCCAGGGTTTCTGAAACTGTAGCTCTGGTGGGAGCAGGCAGCCTCATCTGTGTCCGGTGGAGGGGCTGCTGAGTGGACGCCACCAGCCCTGCCTTCAGCAGGCAGCCCAGTGACTAGCCACCAGGGCTCCCGCTTGAATACAGGTGCTGTTACATCTTGACCGATTTTCAGCCAAAATGTGTTTTAGGCTTTGGAGCACTTGAGACCAAATTGGTTCTGTGTTCAGTGTGTGTGGTGTGTCCAAGGTGCCCAGCCACAAGCAACATGTTGGGATGGTGGTGACAGGTGGGGTGCACTCAAAGCGGACTGGTATGTATAGGGGAGGGGACCGTTAACAATCTCATGATAAATCCTGACGTGGAACATCTGCGTGACCATCTGAGAGTGATAACATAAACAAGTGACATGCTGTGTCACTCTGTCATGTACATACAAGGGGGTGCCCCCCCCCAAAACACTCCGGAACTTCTTTTCAAAGCTATGTAGTTAAGTCTTTATAAAACAACTTTATCACCTGAAAAGTACTTCCCATTACACTTAATACATTTGTCAAATCTGCTGTTCCATTCTTGGAAACATTTTTCAAACATCTGTTTGGAATGGCTGAGAGCACCTCCCTCGATTTTTTTTTTTTCTTCACCTCTTCTACATCTTCAAATCACTGTCCTTTCATCTTCCTCTTCATTTGTGGAAACAAAACAGTCGCGTGGAGCAAGGTCAGGTGAGTAAGATGCATGAGGCAAGAGAGGCATGCTGTTTTTTGCCAAAAACTGAAGAATTGAAATGGCTGCATGAGCCAGTACATTGTCGTGGTGGCAACGCCAGTCCCTCATCTGCCACACAGAAGGTCTTTATTGTTGCACAATGTTACACAGTTTTTCAGAACCTCTAAATAGAAAACTTGAGTAACAAGTCTGTCCTGGTGGAATAACTCCAAATGTACTGTTGACATTTCATCCATTCAGCAGGTGCCCGACATCCAGAATGAAGTTTGTTATCAATCAACAGTCACCTTTTTTGAAACAAGAAAACCACTTGTTCACTTTGAGATTTTCTCAAAGTGCTGTCCTTGTAAGCTTTGTTCAATATTAGACCACTTTCTGTGGCATTTTCCCAAGCAGGAAACAAAATTTCACAGCCGCACACTCTTCTCTGAAATCAGCCATGACAAAAAAGGTTGGAGCAAAACTGCTTTTACAAAAAAAAGTCACTGACCAGATAGAACCTTCCCAGGCCACGCCACTGGGTGTACTAACTCGGAGCGAGTTGCTCAGTGTTCGCCTAGCAGGAAAAATGCAGAGTATGAAAGCTCCCCTCCTCCAGAAGAAATTCCAGTTTTGGGGGGTACCCCTCGTATTCTAACAAGATGTACCCAAAACAACGAGCCAGTGTGGTTCATCATCCCTGGAACAGGCTTTAAGCCGTGGGCTACTTGTCAGAGCCACATTGCTGCTAGGGCAGAGGTTTTCAACCTGTGGGTCATGATGCCTTTGGGGGGGTCAAACAACCCTTTCACAGGGGTCACCTAAGATCATCAGGAAACACATATTTCCAATGGTCTTAGAAACCGAGACACCGCTCCTCTATCCGTCCCCAGGCGGGTCCACCCAGATGCAGATATGCCCACTGTGTTAGTCTGGACACTTTAAAGAAACAAATCCACAGAAACTCATGTATAAGAGAGAGTTTTATATGAAGGTTAAGTGTGCTTCAAGAAAACATCCCAACCCAGAGCAGCCCAAGCCCACAAGTCCAACATTAACCCATATGTCCAACACCAATCCACAAAGTCCTCCTCCATCTCACAAAACAGATACATGATGCCGACTGCAGGAGGAAAGCTGAGTCAGTGAATGTGTAAGCATCTCAGCGCTGGCAGGAGTCTCCACACGGCTGCTCCAGCACCCAGGGCTGCATCGGGGTAGGTCCATGTGGCTTCTCAGGGATGCCTTGCAGGAAGTGAGCCTTGCCAGATGAAGCAGGGAACTGGCTAAGGCAGCTACACCCTGGTCCGACCATTAGAAAGCAAGAGACCTGAGAACTCGAAAGGCAAGGCTCACCGAGCCATTTATCCCTCCAACCCTCAATTAACCCCACGTGTTTATCGACCAGGTTGGCACAAAAAACTACCTCACCCACAGAAGAGTACCTGGCAGGAAGATTGTTACCTATGCTACACCATGCTTCAAGACAAAATTTTGTTTGTCATTAGAATATTTCACAATATATAATTACATATTGTTTTGTGATTAATCACTGTGCTTTAAGTTGAGATGGTAACAATGAAAATGCATCCTGCATATCAGATGTTTACATGACTCTTCATAACAGTAGCAACATTACAGTGATGAAGTAGCAATGAGAATAATTGTTATGGTTGGGGGTTACCACCACAGGAGGAACTGTATTAAAGGGTCACGGCACTGGGAAAGTTGAGAACCATGTACTAGGGGCTGCTGCTGCCCTTGAAGGAAATGGAGTGGAGCCTGAGGTCACCGGCTTTTGATGGCATGGTAAGGATTTTTAGCTTGACAGTGTCATCATTTTCCCATCATGCTGTCACTTGTCCCTGTCTTGGTGGCTGGCTTAGCTTTGTCCTTTGTACTTGGGTGGAATGGCCATGGACCAAATGGTGAATTAGGAGGAACAGCTGCTGGGTGGTTCTGAATTGCCCCTCAAAAGTGAAAGTCCAGGTCCTCTAACTGTATGTGATATATAGTTTGCCCTTTGAAAGGACTCCCTGGGTGGGTTTGCTTTTGACCAGGTGGGCCCTTCTTGGCTCACACATGACTGACTGGGAGTCACTGAACTGTCTCTTTGTCTCCGCTAGATCTGGAATGTTGGAAGCAGGAGTAGACAGAATTATTTCCCAGGTGGTGGATCCAAAGCTAAACCACATCTTCAGGCCACAGATAGAACGGGCCATTCATGAGTTCCTGGCGGCCCAGAAGAAAGAAGCCGCACCAGCCCCCCCTCCAGAGCCGGAGAGCCAGGACCCCGCGGCTCAGTCCCAGGACACATCCTAAGGTGTGGTGTCCAGGTCTCCCTTTATGGCACCGCCCTCTCCCCTGCTGATAGGTACATAAGAAATGAGAAGGGGTTCAGCTCTGTTGGGACCATGTTGCAGGAAGGTGTTCATGGCAGGTGGACTTCACCTGCTGCCCTCGGTCAGTTTTTACTGAAAACTGATGAGAAGCATTTTCCAGTGTCACCCAAGTGCCACCACTGAATGTCGGCACTCTAGTATAGCTGCGTCACTAGAAGCCAGCTTGATGGATGGGGTACACAAGGGAAGCACATGAGGGAATCTCATTTCTCTGGAATTGTGGAAATGAGTCATACCCTTAGATGTGTTTCCTTGGGTTCAAAATTTTAACACAGTGCAGGCAGTGGTGCTTTTGTAGCGGCCTGCCTGGGGCTTACCTATGGCTTTCCGTGCCAGGTACCCCTGCGTACTCAGGATGCATAAACCTACCTATTACAGATGCTTCCAGCAGGAGCCACTTTTGTTTTCTTTTTAACTGTTGGATTGAACTTGTTCTTGAAAAAAAAATGCTGTGAGCACACAAACGGCTGCCTTTTGCCTGGTTTGGAGGCTGCAGTGAGGTGTGCGCATGTGAACAGCAAGGACGCAGGCACTGCTTCAGCTCAGCAACTATTGGTAAACATTTAACAGTGCAAGACCAAGCCTACTGCCATGGAGCCGATTTCCCACTCACATAAACCCTGTAGGAAAGCGAAGCTACTCGATAGTGTTTCTAAGGTTTATAGATCTTTAAGGAAGCAGCCAGCCTCATCTTTCTCCCCGGTTGCAGCTGGTGGGCTCAAAGCGCTGGTTTTGCAGGAAGTAGCCCAATGCTCAACCCACTGGACCATCAGGGCTCATGGCCCTTAGGGTGTAAAGAATACAGGGCCCTGGTTTTGTCATTGATGCTGTCTGTTATAGATTCTTTATGGGGTCTGCTTTGCCTAGGAAATCAGATAAAGGCAGAGAGTTGGCCCGGAGAACGCTTTTACAAGCCACCTGGCCAAACCCTGGGCCCCGAAGGCTCTCCCTGCAGAGAGACTGACTGGTGCCATGTTGAGAAGTGGAGTCTCCTACAGACTGCCGAGCATTCCTTTGAGCCTGCCTTTCTCGTTTTATTGTCAGTTCCTTTAGGAACGTAACATTCACGAGTGTAGTCTCCAACCCCAATGTTGCATTTTGATAAAATTACCTCGTGCTTTTTTTTTTTAAAGGATACCTCTGACATCTGTTAAAAGCTTTTTAATTAATGAAGAAATTACTTCCAACTGCATCAGAGTACAGCTTCCGAATCAAGAGTTCAAGATTTCAGCCTTGATTGTGGGGCAGTGTCCAGGCCACCACAGCGCAAGTTGGGCTATAACAGCATGGACCAGGGGCCCCTGTGCTGCCATCTGTCTAGTCCATCCAAGGGGACGACACCCAGTTGACACTACAGAAAGAGAACACTACAGCAACCGGTTGTCCAGAAACACATCTTTATACTTGAACTTGGAGTCTACGGCTGGGTTTGAGGGTCTCTGTGCTAAGGACAGACAAAAGCTGCAAAAACGCAGGGTCAGCCAGTAACAGAGCAATGTTAGCAGGGAGTAAGGGCTGGGTTCTTAGAGTCAGAGACTAGAACAGACACCATTAGCACAGACTGCCTTTGAAGTCACTGCGCTTCACCTACACATCTCTTAGCATTTCCACTCCTGGTACCAGGTGGGAAGACCCGGGTTAGGGAAAGTAGGAGGAAGCCCAGAGCAGCCAGGGAAGGAAGAGCTGGGCTGACCAGGCTTCCTCCTGTTCTGCAAGGGCTAATGAGTCTGGGTGTTTCCTTGATCTTTGTTTTTGTGGTTTTTAGACAAGTGGATGATCATTAAATGTACCTTTTTTAATAAAAATCATTTGGTACTCTTGGTGCACTGCTGTCACTGAAACTGCCGCCCGCAGCCCCTGATTTGATGGCAGTGAAAGGCTGGGAGGAGTGACTGACATGGCCTTCTCTCACCAGTGCGGTCATGGAGGCTTGCGAGTTCTCCAGGGTGGACGTGCAGAAGTCTCGCCGACAGACCTGAGGAAGCGTCAGGTTCTGACTCGTTCTGAGCTGGGGCCCTGCATTTCTAGCATGCTCCCAGGCATCTGACACAGCAGCTTCCGGAGCACATGGTGCAGCAGGCCTTGGGTGGTGCTTCCTGAAAGTGGAGCCTGCCTTGTGGCGGATCCAACGATGGCATCGATTCCAGAGATGTTGGCACCACTTCACGGGAACCACACTCGTTTTCACAGAACAGTAAATGTGTCCAAAGGACAAAGGGTTGCTTTTAGACCACTGCTCTCCCCAGGAAGAGTGGCGTAGACTAGAGAGGGTTTCAGAGCTCAGCAGGACCAGATGGGCTGGCCACCGTGCCTGTGGTTACTCCAGGCCCACGCTCAGCATCTTCCTGTCAGGAAAGCTTTTGTGAAAGTGGTGGATGTGGGATGGACGTGATGAAAGCTTAATAATGGCTCGTGGATACACAAATGTCCCGTCTCGCAGTTCCCAGGGGGCCAAGACCTCATGCCATTTGACCTTGGATTGCCCCATCAGTCCGTGTAGCAGCATGGGCTCTGAGCCGAGGGCAATCTCCGGGGAAGCCATGCCCACATCCCCCAGGTTAAATGCATGGACTGACTGGCTGGGGAAGGCAAGTTGAGACGAACAGCATGACCTCGGCTGCGAAGAAAACCTACCTCTGCTCCCTCAGGAGCTTCTGACTAGCTGAGCGGATTTGCATCCGCAACCAAATCTCAGTGTTTTGGGTGTTTATATTAGTCATGCGGAGGCCGGGAAATTGTGGAAATAAAGTCAAAAAAGCTGCTCACAAGGAGGGCTAACCCTTCAAGATGCCTCTTTAATCCCATTACTGTAGTTATTTTTAAGCCCCCAAACTAGCCATCCCCTCTTGTTAAACTTCCCTTCCTACAGCTGGAAAAACCCTTTGCAAAAGCCTAGTGAGGCACAAATATTAGCAACGTTTTTTAAAAACCTAGCAAAGTTTTCAAGGAGCCCTGGTGGCTCAGCAGTTCAAAACCAGCAGCTGCTCTGCAGGAGTAGGATGAGACTGGCTCCTCGGGTTAAGATGTACATTCTTGGAACCCCGTGTCTGTTCTGTCCTGCACTGTTGGGTTGCTGTGAGTTTGGTTTTAAGTGCCTGGTAACAAGACTGGTTCAAACTCACCCAGGGGCTGGCACCGCATGAAGACCCGGAGATCTGTAAAGACTGCAGCCTCACAGGCCTGGGGGCAGTTCTCTCAGGGTCACCGTTCATGGGAAGCGGATTCTAACATACGTCAAAGCCTTTTGTTGTCAAGATGGAATGGGGCCTGGAGACCGCTACCACCTTCTGAAGCCTAGCTCTGGCCCTGCAGCAGCGGCTGCATCTCTTAACACACGGCCTTCCCATCTCCACCTCGCTGCCTGCATGGCATCGCCCACCTCACCCTCAGCCCCATCACGGCTCATGCACACATAGCTTCTGGTAAAATTGTGTGACTCAGGTCAGATTCCCCGGAGTTTTACAGGATTTCAACATTTTTCCCTAAAGGGACAAAGGCACCAATGGCAGCGGAGTCCGTTCTGACAGAGCGCCCTGCTAGGAGAGTAGGACTGCTCCGTGGGGTGTCACGGCTTTGGTTTTTGCTCGCACAGTGGCTGATGTGTTCAAACCGCTGATATTTTGACTCACACTTAAACCTGTGTGCTACCAGAGTTCCTCATGTAGCCTTACCTTGAACCTTTCTCCCCAAGGTGGGCTGCAGGCCCTCTTGAGTCGCTATCACAGGACCTGAGCTAATGCGCACCCCACCCTCCCACGGCCCTGAGTTGACCCTGACCTGTGGACACCCTGCAGGACAGAGCAGAGCTGCTCTCAGTTGCTGAGACTGAAGATCTTTACAGGAGCAGACAGCCTCCTCTTTCTCCCTCAGACTAGCTAGTGGGGCTTTACTACCAACTTTGAAGTCAGCAGCCCAGTGCTTAACCCATTGCACCACCAGAGCTTGCCATGAGACCCGTGATGTGCAAATCTCACCAAGTGTCCACGCAGCAGCAGGACCTGGGAGCCTGTTGTAAATGCACACTCTGGAGCGCAGCCTCAGGCCGCTGAGTTAGGAGGGTGGGCCCACAAGTCCTAGAGGTGCTGCTCCTGTGGTTAGTGCCTTAGCAACCCCACGTCCAGCACCAAAACACAGCCTGGTCACGTGCCTTCCCCTCAGTGGTGCTGTGCATCCATTGTTGGCAGCGATGGTTAATGTATTTCCTTGAGAGTTTTCCTCTCTTTCGCTGACCCTCTACTCCAGGGCCTGGTCCCTCCTGGTGATGTACAAAGCAGTGAAATGTCTCGCTGCTCTCACTTCTAAGGAGCCTTCCAGCTGTGCTTCTTCCAAGACAGGCTTGCTTTGCTCCCAGCAGTCCATGGAAGATGCAATCCTTGTTGCCAGCCGCACATCAGTTATTCTGCCATCTTCTGTTCCCATTGTCCAGCTCCCAAGTGCCGATGAGGCAATGGAAATACCATGGCTGGGGTCAGGTGCACGTCCTTCCTCAAAGTGACATCTTCGCTTGGGAGCCCTTTTGCAGCAGATTTGCCCCGTGCAGTGTGTCAACTGTCAAACTCAACATTCAAGCTTACTGTCATGGAGCCGGTTTCAACTCGAGGCAACCCAGGAGCGCACCGAGAATGACGTGAATGTTATGCAAGTGAGCGACGGGGCTGAACGCTTAATCACAACTGGTGGACACACGGGTGCGTCTTCCCACATCGGCTGAAGGACAAGCCCTCATTTCACTTTCCTTGTGGATCCACCCATCAATTTTTTGCAAGAACAGTTTGACTTAGGAAGGTCTATTTGTAACTTAAACCCTATAGGCTGCGGGGGGTGGGGGTGGGGGGAAGATAACCTATACTAAATCAATTGAAGGAGCTGGTTATAGTGGATTAGCATTGGGAAAATGATGAGACTGTCAGCTCCCATAAAATGTCATAGCCTTAGAAACCCTATATAGCTTTCTATACGTTGCACTTATAGAGCATCACGTTATAGGGTCAATATAAGTTGCAATTACTTGGATGTTCATCTTAGCAAAAATACCGAGAGAACGCTCTTTAGAATTAAGGGTGGTGAGACTTCATCTCATGTATGTTGAAGGCATTACACAAGTTACCAAGAGATACCAATCCCTGGGAAGGGACATCCAAACCAAAAAGACACCACTGCCATCAAAACAATTCCAACTCAAAGTGATCCTATATATTTTTTATGGGAACAGACAGCCTCTTCATTCTCCTGCAGAGCAGCTGTTGGATTTGAACGGCCCACCATGTGCTTAATAATCCAAGGCTTACCCAGCAGTGCCACAAGGCTCCTTGGAAAAGGACATCATGCTTGAAAGTAGAAGGTCCATGGAGAACTAGGAAGACGCTCAAGGAGATGGAATGCTTCAGTGGCTGCAACAGCGACTCAAACACGACCCTGGTGAAGATGTGGCAGGACCAGGCCGTGTTCTGTCGTAGGGTCGGAGCCAACTCAACGGCATCTGACAACAGAAACATTCTGGCTGACTGGTAGAAGGCTCCGCTGCTGGAGACTCATTCCACTTACACAGTTCAAAGACAAGTTCCATTGAGTGGACGCCAATCCATGGCAACCCCGTGTGTAACGAGAGTAGACCTGGGCTCCTTGGGGTTTGAACGGTCCTTTTTTGGAAAGGACTCCCCAGGCCTGCCTCCTGGGGCATCTCTTTTTGGGTTTGAACTGCCAACCTACCTGTACCACGCAGGGACTCCATGACCCCAGTTTAGACCATGCCAACACCCCACCCATTTGGTGAAAGCCCACCATGCAGCAGGTTTTTGTGATGTGTGGAAACAGTTACATTTTACACTCCTGAACTTCTTGACAAGCTGGGACTGTACTGGGTTCCATTTCAAGCGCAAATAGCTCCATAAATGCTTCGGCCCCGGTGGGTGTAAACACTGAGCTGTAGTAGATGAAATTTCCATAAAAGGAGTGTTATAATCTGTCATTCCACTTTCCTCATAAGCTGCTGGGAACATGCTGCGGTTTTCTAGTTAGTTCCCAGAAATAAGTCCCATTTGACCTGCAGACCCAAGTTCCCTTCTATTCTACCTTGGCCCAGCCTCCTCACCTTCCCACAGGCCCCCAGGAAGATGTTCGCACTCCTGAAGCCGGTAGAGTGATCCTTTATTGTGGTGGACGCCTTGGCCCCAGACCACACCCACCCCAGGGAGACATGCTGGACCACACCAAGGCTGTGTTTGCCCAAGCTGGCCAGGACAGCAGGGACTTGAGCCAGAGCCAGCTGCCAGAAGGCCGCTCTGTCTCTTCCCTCCAGCCTAAATCAGGTCTGAAACTTGTCCCACTAGTCAGATGCAAGGCCGTTCCCACCTGAGGCAGAAGAGAATGAGAAAGATGGGGAACAAGGGAGACACACAGGCCCCGTCTGAGGAAAAGTGCCCGAGCCCTGAGCTCTGTCTGACCAGAGACCACCTGCAGGAAGGAAGGGCTCTTCTACGGCAGCTCTGGGGGTGCAGAACTTTGAAGAGCAAGGGGTTCCAGGGTCTACTGAGGGGGTGGACCCAGTGCTGTGCTCACTGCACTCAAGATGGTCTGGAGGGCCAAGTCCAAGGACACTGGCCTGTGAGGAGAGACTCCTGGGCTCCATCACTAGTTCTGGGGTCCAGCCAGGGTCCTGGGGTTGGACCACTGCCAACGGCTCGTCCCCCCCCCCCCCCGGGGAGTTCGGAGCCTGCCTCACTTGGCTTCATTCCCAGGGAGGAGTGGATGGGGTTGGCATTCAGGTGTGCTCCCATAGACCCCTTGGGAGGGCCAACGAGGTCACCCCACGAGGACAGCCACTTGGTTTGGGGCCTGTCTGAGAGGGAAGCGGACAGGTAGCAGGAAGCACAGCAACCCCTGCACCATCTTCTCATCATTCACCAAATGAAATGATGACTTGCAGGGCAGGAAGCCCTCGTTGGATGCTGGGGTGGTTCAGACTGGCAGCGGGAGCAGTTGGGTGGTGGGGCTCCTTTGGCCAGGACAACACCCCAGCATGCAGAACCATCGGAGAGACCACAGCCAGGAGGAGATCTGGCCGTGCCATAGCTACCCAGCAGACGGGGAGGGAAATGGAAAGAGAGAGGGCTTGCCTTCTGCTTGGCCACTGACAGCCTGCAGCCAGACAGGACCACAGCCTCCAAGAGACCTGAAACAGGGTCCAAGGGGAAGGGCAGAAAATGAGATGAAGAATTTGGGGCACACACCACTGGGCCCTCAGGAAAAATAGAGACGAAAGATTGCATGTTGGAGAGGGTGTGACCAGACGGACAGACGTAGGCATGTTGTGGAGAAAAGACCCTTAGCCATTTGGGTGGTTGTGTAGTGGTTATGTGTTGGGCTGTGATCCACATGGTTGACAGTTCGAAACCCCCAGCAGTTCTGAGGAAGAAAGACTGGGCTTTCTACTCCCGTAACCAGTTACAGTGTAAGAAAACCACGGGGGTGAGGGGGAGGGCTCACTATGAGTCAGCATCGACTTGATGGCAGTGAGTTTGGTTTGGGTGGTGCAAGGTAGGGAGGCAGTGGGTGCTGGTGTGAGCTCTGGAGTGAACGCTACCCGGATTCCTACCCCAGAGGGTCTTGGGCACCAAGAGAAACAAGCCTTTCCCATGTGTGAAATGGGGATCAACTCGCAGTTCAGTTTTGTTCCTAAATGCAGTATAGTCCTCCTGGCCCTAACCACAGACTGCTGACACAGGGAGGGCCCCCAACACCCCCATTTCTCTCCAACTGGCTCTCTGGGTGTCCGTGCTGCCCCCCCAGTCCTATAATTCAGGATGATGACCCACAGAACTCCTAAAAACATCGGCCTAGCAAAGGCTGCTGTAATATGAAGGACATGAATCAGGACCGATATCAAGAAGAGACACATTTACAAAATGCAAACCCACACTTCCCTGCCCTCCAGATGATTCGGACCCTGCCCCTGTGGATTTCGGAGGCTGCAGATCATTATGGGAACAGAAAGCCTCATCTTTCTCCCAAGGAGCGGCTGGTGGTTTCAAACTGCTGATCTTGTTAGCAGCTCTACTTGTCACTCACTCCACCTCCAGGTTTCCTTACAAGAGACACACCGAGTGAGGCAAGATGCAGAATCCTGGATCCCAAAGAAGAGTACCCGAGCAGCCTTGGGCACGTTGCGAGCCCTCTGCTCCAGGCCTGCATGAAGTAAATGCTTGAGCTAAGGCCTGCGGAGCCTTGAATGCATCCACCTGGGTTCCGTCCTTTGGGCATAGACAACGGTGGCTGCTATGATGGTTGCCTGTTTCTTTCTCACCCGAACCTGCTTTTGCTTTCTATCTCTCCACTCTGATGTCCCCAAGTTTTCCATCCAAGTAGGACCTGAAAGCTGCCTTTGTGGGGCCCAGCCTGGGCCACTGCTATAAACAGGTCTGAGAAGGCATAAGTAAACACCCACTCCGTGGTGGCCCATGAGGCCACCAGCCTCACAGGAGGCCACTTGGAGGGTGGCCACCTGGCTGGATGGACAAAATGACAGTGCCCATGGCAGGGTGGGCATCGAAAGGCCCTTGGGCAGACAGAGCATCAAGAGAAGCCAGGGGACAGAGATGGCACCCAGGCCTTGGCCCTGCTTCTAGAGCCTTCCACCCCAGCCTGGGCCCAGTAGTGGGCACCGTGCCATGAGGCTCTTTGCTTGTCTCCTAACCTGGCTATGACCTCCCCTCCACCTCCCCACCATCCCCATAGGATTGACAGACCTAGGTGCCAGGCTGTTCCCAGGCGCCTTCTGCCTAGCACTTAGTACCTCCCCGAGGGGTAGGATCCATCACATCCGTGGTCCCAGGCCCTTCAAACAACGCCCCTGGCATGAAGAAGCAGGGCTGGAAGCAGAAGCCCAGTGTGGCTCCACACCTCCGAGGTCACCCCTGCCAGCCCAGGCTGCAGCCCTCCTGTAGTTCAGTATCAAGCCTTGACTTTGACCCGCCGGTGGTTTCACGTGCTGACCTCAAGGTTCGCAGTCAAAGTGGAACCACTGTGCCAGCAAAGCTCCTCTTGAGAGGTGGCTCAGCTACTAAACTCACCACCATCAAGTCCATGCCAACTCACCGCAACCTTGTCGGACAGGACAGAGCTGCCCCCGTGAGCTCCTGAGGCTGTCATGCATGGGAAAAAAGCCCGTCTTTCTCTCTCAGAGCACAGGGTGATTTCAAACTGCTGACCTTGCAGTTAGCAGCCCAAGGGGCCTCTCTTGAGAGATACAGCTGTGCTAAAATGAAAGATGCGACCATCTTCAATTTGCATATGAACCCATAAAGTTTGTTTTCAGGCTGGTCTGAAGGTCAGAGTTCCAGAATGTTCCAGAGTAGGGTCTAGGCAAGGTGTGTGTGTTGGGGGGGAGGGGGAAGGGTGAGGAGGATGGGAGGCGGCGGGGGAGGGACTTGTATAACAGTTGACAGTCCTGGCTGGCCAACTTAGGATTCTTTAGTCAGGGACTGATTGGGTATTGTCACCTGGGAACTCTGGGCATTTACACGAAATGGAAGCATGGTTTGCTGCCGTGGGCCTTACTTAGCACACGAAACTCTATGTTGGGCCACTTTGATGGGGTTAAAGGAGCCATGAGTCGGGCCTCAGACTGCTAACCCCCAGTCCTTCAAATTCACCAGCTGCTCCGCGGAAGGAAGATGAGCCTCGGAAAGATTCTCAGAAACCGCATGTGACTCAGACTCTGCTTCATAGCAGTGGGTTTGTTGTTGTTGTTTTCACTCAGGTTATCAGCTCACGCTTGGGCCCCCAGGGCTGCGAGGCTCACAGTCCCTGATGATGATGACCCCAAGGTGGGGGCTCTTGAGGACAGACTCCAGATACACCCCCCCCTCCCACTCTGTGTGGCCCGGTGTCCGTGATCCTGCAAGTGTGGCCAATGAACAAGCTTCATGGAGCCATGATGCTGGTAGGAGCAATCAAGCCAATTTTAACGCAGAGCCGCTCTGCGGCCAGAGAGGAGCTGTCTCATCGGACGCTCTGGGCTGCCGTCTTCGCAGGGCAGACAACTTGGTCTTCCTGACAAGGACAAAGCAGGCAGTCGCTCACCTGGTGCACCTCAGAGCGTCCATCTGGAAGCATGCAGCAGAGACAACAGGAAAGGGTTCCAGAGCCAGCCTGCTTGTGTTGACAACTCTGGCTGCCACGGAGTGAGTGGCTTTATTTTTTTAGGCCTCGGTTTTCTCACCAGCAATATGGAGATGATCATGGTGCCTACCTAAAGGGGCTGACATGAAGACCAAACAAGTCAGTATTTGTAACATCCTTACAACACTTTCTGGCATAAACTCAGCACCAAATAAGGGTTAGTGATATACACACACAAGGATATAGCCCCAATGGAATTTGTTTTCAAAGCTGTGTATTCAATTTTTTTTATGAAACAATCTTATCACCTTCAAAGTACTCTTCTAATGGAGAGTAATGTCATAACTTAAAACATTTGTCACACCTGCGATTCTAGGAAGCATTTTTTAAACTCATCTGTTTGGATGGCTGACAGCACCTCCCTTGCTCTTTTCTTCACCTCTTCTCTGTTGTCATATCGCTGTCCTCTCATGTCCCTCTGCATTTGCAGAAACAAAAAGAAGTCACACAGAGTGAGGCCAGGTGAGTAAGGTTTGTGGAGCAAGAGAGGAATGCTGTTTTTGCCCAAAACTGAAGCACTGAGATGGCTGCGTGAGCAGGTGCACGATCGTGGTGGCAAAACCAGTCTCCGGTCTACCACAAGTCCAGGCCTCTTTTGTCGAACGAACTCCTAGTGCACTACAAGGCGACATTTTCACCTGTTTGGAGGGCTTGATGGATGTCCAGAACGAAGTTTGTCATCAATTGGCCTTTCACATTTTTGAAACAAGAAAAGCACTCATACGCTTGAGTTTTTCCCATAGTGCTGCCCTGGCAAGCTGTGCTCAACATCGCAGCAGTTTCTGCGGCATTCTTGCAGCGCAGGAAACAACCTTTCACAGCTGCGCACTGTTCTCTTAGATCACTTATCACAAAATTGAGGTTTGAGTAAAACTGCTTTGATACAAAAATTCACTGTGGCCAGAGAGAAGCTTCCCAGGCAACGCCACTGGGTGCACTAGCTCAGAGCGAGTTGCTCGAGGGTCACCTAGTGGGGAGAATGTGTACTCTGAAAGCTCCGCTCCCCACAGCGCAATTCTGGCTTGTCATGGGCACCCCCTCGAATGTGTGCGTATACATATGTATGCATAAATATATTCGTGTGTATATATATATATGTATAATTAAAATTACACCTTTTTCCAAGCTAAGCACACTAAGCTGCTAACCTAAAAGGTTGCCAGTTGGAGCCCACCCAGTGACTCCAGGGGTGCGAGTCCTGATGGCGGGCTAACAATGACACACTGTGTCACGAAGTCAGGATTCGCTCAAGGGCACCCAAGGGCAGTTTTGCTCAGTAGCAGAGAGTTAACATGCTCAGCTACCAAGAGTAGTTTCTCAGAAAGGCCTGGTGATCCATTGACCAACCAGCCATTGAAATGCCCGTGAGCACAGTGCCATTCTGGCACGCGCAGGCCACCAGGTCGGAGTGGACTTGGTTTGAATGGCTACTTGTCAGAGTGGCTACTGGTTTGAATATCTGGCCACACTGATACCAAACTCTTGTCTTCATTGCTCTTAGATTCAGATGCATTTGTACAAACTCCGTTCATCGCCATCTCGTTTGTGCATATATGTGTCTGGCAGCAGGGATTGGCCTCAGAGCTCAAGCCTGTGGACATTTGTGGGCTATGGAAGTCTCCCTAGCCACGTTGCTTCTTCTCTGTTTAAGGGAAGTACTTTTCAATGCCAAAGCTGTGAACACTCAGTGAGGTTAAGAAAAAGCCCAGCGCACAGCTCCTCAGAAGCCATGCGGGAAAGACAAAAATGGAGATGGCTAGTTGGTGCTACAGCGCTGCTCTTCCCGGGGAGACCTTTGTACCATCAGGGTGTGGAGTGGCCCAACAAGTCGTCCTGAGAGCAGGGGAGGAGCCTGCAGTCCTGGCTCAGGGACCCCGCAGAGCCCCCCACAGTGCCCATCCACTCATTCATCACACACAGCCCTTGTGCCTGCCAGGAGCCAGGCCTTGGTGTCACCAACAAGCTGTCAGCCCTGCGTTGCAGAGAGAAAGAAAGGGCCAGCAGGGAAATCCTGCAGCCAACCCCCATGAGCACACGAGGGGCCCACACTCCGCTTCCCTCATGAAAAGATGGAAAAGGGTTCTCAAGCAGGACCCGGGACCAAGATATCTTTGAAAGGAATGTTTTGATCAAATGATTGGGATGGAGTATGAGTCAATAACAAAAGGAAATGACAGGGACACAAGGCAAAGAAAGCGTCTCCCCCAGAGAATGAGTAAACGCTAGATCAGACTAAAAGAAAGGGAAATGTGGAGGGACCCAGAAACTCAGCACTGACTGCCAACCAAGAGCAGAGATTAAACCCACCAGCCGCTCCTCTGGAGAACGATGTGGCCGTTAGTTTCTCTGTCCGGCAGGGTCACACTGAACCGGAATCAACTCTCGATCCATGGCTTTGCTCTGGCTTTTCGAAGCTAAAAGGAGTCTCTGGGTGATGCAAAGTGTAATGTATTTGCTGCTAACCACGGTCTGAGACTCACAAGAAATCGCTTATGGAAAATTGACCACGGAAACCCTGAGGAACATGGCTCTTCTCGGACCCACAGGGGTCTCCACGAGGCAGCGTGGACTCAGGGGCAATTGGTTTCGGGTCACAAAGGGGATGGCCAGCTGGAAGGGCAAACACAAGAAAATAGTGGACTGAACTTTCGGTAAAGAGAGCATTCGGTTGTTTGTTGCGGGCCGCTGGCACACCCACCTGATTTCCAAAAGGTCTCCATGGGTCGCTAGCGGTGGCAAGTGAGGGATTGTGTGGCAGGCACTGAAAGTGCAAAGAGGTGCGTTTTGTGACAACCATAGCCACCATGTGCCATGCCGCGCGTCAGGGGGTTCATCCCATCAGCGCCACCGTCCTGCAAGGGGGTCCTCCCCCGGGCCCTGTTCTCCTGCTGGGAACTGTGAGGCCCCAGGCTCAAAGCTTGTGGTGGCAGAGCCAAGTTGAGGTCCAGGCAGCCTGGCTTTAGACCTTGCTAAACAGGAATCCTTCAGGCACTGGCAAAGGGACCCTAGGCAATGCCCTCTAGGTCACACGCTTTGTAGGGACCTTCCCCACCGTGGGGAAGGGATCAGGTCAGCCTTGAGTTAAGGGTGCAGGAATGTGCCCACCATCACCCCTACTTCTAAACCCTGAGTTCCCAGGACCCCAGAATTCCCTACTCAGATGGTTCTGCCAGATAAGGCCAGAGTGACTCTGATCAAAGTAAGAGGGAATGGATCCATCACTTCCCCACACACCCCTCTCAAATAAAAACCAAACCAAACAAAAAACACTCCTTACGGACAAGACAGCACAGCGAAAAACAAAATACAAATTGCGTTAGGATGAACACAAACACTCCAAAACTGGAGGCTGTGGCTCTGGTTCGGCTACTCGGGCTTTGGTTTGGGGAACAAATGTCTGAACATGAACCAGTGGAGCCAACTCTGGAGCCCAGGGTGGGGACCCCCCTAGAGACAGCAGAGAAAACTCCACATGGAGACACTGGCAGAGCTGGAGGACAAGGATCTAGGGAAGTGATTCATCAGAATAAAAGAGACACAACTAGATTTGTACCGGAGCTATTGACAGGGACAGGTCAAACCAGTTCCCTAGAGAAGAAAATGCATCTGATTGCTGTTAATTGAGCTCTTCAGTAACTCAGGTTATTCATGGCATCAGATGGGCTAATGTTTGACTGGATCCATGAGTTTATGAGCACACACACACACCCCTAAGCATCCGCATAATATGGAAAAATGATTTAGCAGTTCTCTCACAATATAAAGCAAAATAAAAGGAGTCAAGTACTCTTGCATCATTGTTAGTTTTTCTTTCAACTGTTTTTAAAAAAGTAAGACTGCAGGGCAGCACTATCATGGAAGGCCTATAATTGTTGGGGACCGTTGGGGCAATTCTGGCTCATCATAACCCTGTGTGACGGAGAGGGCAGCGCTTCCCCACAGGGTTTTCTAGGCTGCCACCTTGACAGAAGCTGATCCACAGGCCTTTCTCCCATGGAGCCTCTAGTTAGGCTTAGATTGCCCGTCTTGGGGTTGGCAGTCAAGGCCTTAGCTTTACATTAACAGGGCTACTTTATGTAAAGCCAAACGGTGGTAAATGAACATCTTTGGATGTTTGCATTTGTTAAGAACCTGGAATCTTCTCAACACCCATCAATCATCTGTTGGTTTTTATTTTGTAAATAGTGGAAATGCAGCTGTTAGGTGACATTAAATTAGTTCTGACTCGGGGTGACCAGAACATCCTCACCACCCATGCTGGTGGCTAACTGTCAATCCATCTCGTTAAGGGCCTTCCAAGACGGTCCCTCCTGGTCACATGTCCAGAGAACAGGAGATGACACCTAGCCACCCTCACTTCTGATTGGCTGAATCCCAAAAGCATTCTGGTTGTGCTTGGCCCACCCAGATGTGTACATTCTTCTGGCTGTCCATGGCGTATTCAATATTCTTAGCCAAACACCCTAACTTGAAGGCATACTGTGTTAGTCTGGGTAGACCAGAGAAGCACATTCATGGGGAATCGTGTGTAGAACAAAGAGGTTTATATACAAGAGCAGTTGAATATTGAGAAAATGTCCCAGCCCAGTCCAGATCAAGTCCATAAGACCAAATATTAGCCCATATGTCCAATACTAATCTATAAAGTCCTCTTCAGACTTATGAAACACATGCAATGATGCCTAGTGCAGGAAGATCACAAGCCAGTGGGTTGGAAGTCTTCTCAATCCAGTGGCATTGTAAGCATGTCAGCGCTGGCAGGGGTCTCTATGTGGCTTCTCCAGCTCTCAGGGTGTAGCACCATGTGTCTTGTCAGTAGACTGTCTCCAAAGGAGTGAGGAGAGAAAGTGTGTCTTCCTCTTCCAAGGAGGAAGATCCAGGATTTCTCAGGAGAAGGCCATGCTCACACAGAGGCCTCATTGGATATGATCCGATTGACAGACTAGACTCCACCCTTTCCCTTTCAATCCTCTCAAATTCCAGATTGACACCAGATTATGTATAACGACCACACACACAGTGTTTCTCCGTGATTAGCTGTCCAGCTTCCACGTGCATTATGAGGCGGCTGAAAAGGCCATGGCTCAGGTCAGGCGTACCCGAGGTCCTCACGGCGACACCTTTGCTTCACAGGTGTCTCCTGCAGCATGTTTGCCTAGGGCACCGCAGCGTTGGCTTTCCTGACGGCTGATCCTGTGGAGTTGCTCAAGTGCCATCCTGGCCACGTCAGGCTGTTCTCTTGTGCGCCCCGACGTTGCCCGCGCATGCGGTGCGGAGGATTTCCGTTTTCTCTGTTGGGGTGTCATCCCTACCGGAGCCCTCGGGCTTCGTCAGAGCTCTCCTCGTTCAGCAAGCCGGGCTGTGTCATCTGCGCAGCCCGGGCCGTTCCCGTGGCCCTCTGACCCTGCTGCCGCACTCTTCTTCGTCTAGTCCAGCTCCTCAGGTAATCTGCTCAGCACACGCTTTGAGTAAGTATGAGGAAGCAGCCCTGGAGCACACCTTTCCTGGTTTGAAAGCATGCTTGTTCTATCGGAATACCATCTCTTGGTCTCTCTACAGATTCCTCAGGAGCATAACTAAGTGCTCAGGCTTTCTCGTCCTGCACAATGTTACCTCTCAAGTTCCACGACCCACCAGTGGAAGACCCAAGTGTAGCCAGTGAAACACAGGCCAACATTTTGCTGGTACTCTGCTTCGAGCCCAGCTCCATCTGACACCGGCAGTGGTGTCCTTGTCCCACGTTCCCTCTTGAATCCAGCTGGCAGTTCTGGCAGTTCCCTGTTCTCTCGATGCCTCGCTGCAACCACCTGGAATGATCTGAGCTCGCATTAGCTGAGCAACACTGAATTTGCATGTGCTGTTCATGGTATCGCTTAATATTCTCTGCGTTCTGGAGAGGCACCTTGCTTTGGAATGGGCACACATATGACTGTCTTCCAGTCAGGTGGCAAGAAAGCTGTCTTTTCTATTTCCTGGCATAGATGAGTCGTGAGCACTTCCAACCCTCGTTGAAAGGTAACGTGTAGAATGGTGGTCTTTTAGAAACCAAGACCCAGTGCTCTTCATCAGAAGGGGAAACATATTATTTGCGTTTCATTGTCTTTAATTTTTGCACTTTCTTAGACGTCTGACACACATAATTTCATGTCCTCTCTGGCTGTGATTAGAGGGACAGAGGGGACTGAGTGGACTGACCAAGTTGCAGTAGCAAAGAAGCAGTAGACCTGGGATGCTAGCCCAGTTTTGTTGGACTACAAAGCCTATAACTTTGTTTTTAAAAAATCATTTTATCAGGGGCTCATACAACTCTTATCATAATCTATACATACATCAATTGTGTAAAGCACATTTGTACATTCATTGCCCTCATCATTCTCAAAACATTTGCTCTCCACTTAAGCTTTTGGCATCAGCTCCTCATTTTTCTCTTCCCTCCCCGCTCCTCCCTCCCTCATGAACCCTTAATAATTTATAAATTATTATTTTGTCATATCTTGCACAGTCCAATATCTCCCTTCACCCAGGGAGGAGGATTTATGTAGATCCTTGCAATTGGTTCCCCCTTTCCACCCTACCCTCCCTCCACCCTCCCTCCACCTTCCCAGTAAGGCCTATAACTTTCTTTGTGACTGTCTGTCTACCTATCTCTCTGTGAAAGGGTGAGAAGCCTGCAGTAAGCTGAGGAGAGAGTCCCTGTATGGAAACTTCCCCAGTACCTGGAAGAAACAATGGTTTTCAAGTTCACTTATCTAGATTGATAGTCACTGTAGACTCAACTCTGACTCAACACGGCGAGCTTAAGTACAACCAAGTGAAATGTTGCCCTGTCTTCCACCATCTTCACAATCTCCTGCATGTTCAAGTTCACCCAGTCCACCTCTCTGTGGAACACCTTCATCCTTATTGGCCGTCCACTTCACCAAACGTGGCATCTTCCTAGAGTGATTATGCCTTCCTGATGGATGTATCCAAAGCAAACATGGTGGGCAGTGCTCTGGTATGTTCCACCAGGTTCTCAGTGACTGGTTTTCAGAAGTCATTCTTAAAGCCTATCTTTTTGGTCTGTCTTAGCCTGCGAGCTCTGTTGAAACCTACGAGCCATGAGTGACCCTGCTATTAGTTGAAGTCCTGGTGACATGGCTTCCAGGGTGCAGGCCACCAAAAAGGAACAGATGTGTAGTAAACTCCTCTAGATATGCGGCCTCGCTTCAGGATCCAGGAACAGAGTGATCGCACTCAGCCCTAACCCTGCTCACAGGCAGCCATTGGAGAGTATCTTCAGTCCGTGTGAAGTGGACCCAGGGCATAGAGCCTCAGCAAGAAACTTGTATTTCAGGCCTCTATCTCTATAGGCTGCTCAGGTGAGACTCCTCATACACACTGCCACTTGGCCAACTCCAATTCATAGCAACTTGTAGGACAGAGTAGAATGGTCCCATAGGGCTCCCCAAGGCAATGGATCTTTCCAGAAGTGCACTGCCACATCCTTCTCCCATGGATTCAAACCACCAGCGCTGCTGTTAGCAGCTGAGCATTTCAACCACTGTGCCACAGGCTCTCCAGGAGAAACTAACCTGGAATAAAAGATGTCTCCTGTAGCCTGTGTGCCGGAGTGCTCACGGACCTGGGCACCACCAGGAAGATGGTGATCTGGCTGGAGCAAACAGAAATCATGGCCTCTCCTTGGAACAAGCCTCGGCCCGTAGGTGACACCAGACTATTGGCAGGGACTTTGTGACCTTGGCACTGCTCTCCCTGAACTCCTTGCGACATTAACAGTAAGTCAGCTCTGTAATCAAGAGAACAGACATTTCAGCACTCATAAAGTTTCCTGGGGGCTGCACAAACTTTGGGCATTGCAACATTTTATTAGATGGCCGGCTCTCAGCAGCAAAAATAACTTTTGTGTTTCAAGAGCCTAAGCTTGTTTTTCCACATTGCTTGTGCCCTTCATTAAGTAGACCAACCTAGAGCCATCTATCCTCCCATGCCCGAGTGGAAAAATTCCTGGTGGCGTTGCTCCAGAGCAAAGACCTGTTTATGAGTCCCAAAGACCCTTTCCTCCTGTCTGGGTGATTCTGGGACAGGCCTGGGGAGCACTTCTTGAGGTCTTCATTTAGGAAGTCCAGGCAAACAGCTCAGTGCTGGGCCATTCATTGTATGAGGGAAAGAAAAGGAGAGACTGCCTGGGGACAAGATCATTTTTCTGGGATTTAGTAGTTTTTTGAAACTCCCACCCCTTCATCATCTTTTTAAAGCAAAAGAATTAAAACCTGTAGTTCGGTGGACTCGCCAGTATCTCGAGACTTGGGCGAATGTTCACTGGGGTGAATGGGACAACCAGGACAGCCTAGGCATGAAAGTCAGGTGAATGGCTGGTGCCCATGTTTCACACCTTCCTTTCCCCCTTCCCCTTGATTGGCATCACCCCACCTCACTTCCCACCTGTCTTCTTCTTTTTTAAGTAAGGGGTAAAAAGCTAATTCCAGGCTTGGAGACATATCTCTCAATTCCCCCCACCCCCCGAGCCCAATGCCCCACCCAATTGGCTGATAGCAGATTGGCAGATTGTACATGAATAGTTCAACTCTCCTGCACAGAAAATCTTCAAATAATTTCTGTAACTACCCCACTTTCAGGAAAGTGGTACCCAACTTCTGATTGCTGAAGTGTGGGTGGGCATGGTGATGTCCTTCCAAAGAATACAGGAGGAAAAGGGCAGGTCAGTGGAATAATTTCACATAGAGAAATCTGATCAAGACTACTTCAGCCAGGTGGTCAAGGTCAACATCAATAGGGTTGTCGTGAGATTTTATGCCAACCTGACCCTGTGTGAAAGTGTGAGGGTGAAGTCCAACCTCTAAATCAGGTCGTAGTCTGATTCCTCCTTAGGGGTGTGGCCTTTTCTCTAAGAAGACAGTAAGGAGACCCCGGATAGGGCAAGATATAACAAAATAACAATGTATAAATTACCAAGGGCACATGAGGGAGGGGGGATCGGGGAGGGAGGGGAAAAAAAAGAGGACCTGATGCAAAGGGCTTAAGTGGAGAGCAAATGCTTTGAGAATGATTAGGGAAAAGAATGTACAGATGTGCTTTATACAATTGATGTATGTATATGTATGGACTGTGATAAGAGTTGTATGAGCCCCTAATAAAATGTTTAAAAAAAGAGAAGAAGACAGTAAGGAACTTCTCCCTCCTCTCTCTTGCTCCTGACTTTGCTCCTTGCTAGGACTCAGTTTCTTCTTCCAGGGGTGGCCCCATGTGAGTCACCCAAATCCTGAGCACCATCAGTGCCCTGCCATGTTTCCACCAAACTTGTATCCATACAACTCTGCACCCACCAGTTCTCTGATCCCCCTGCATGCCACTTCACCTCTCTGCATCATCAATCACAGGGTATGTGAGTCTGAAGAGGGCCCTGGCTGGCATTGGACTCATGGACTGGACTTGGGTTAGACTGGGCTGGGATGGCTTCTTGATATAAAATTACTTCTTGATACAAGGTTTTTTTCATATGCATATATGAGTGCCACTGGCTTTATTTCTCTAAGAGCCTAACCTAACACAAACAGTATGGTCCTGTGATGGTTACATTGTGTGTTAACTTCATGATACCTGTGTGGAGATAAGGGTGGAGTTCACTTATCAGTCAGATCACAACTTGAGGATGCCTCCTTGCGCGTGTGGCCCTTTTAGAAGAGGGACACTGAGAGCCTTTTTCTCCCTTTCCCTCTAAAATCAAAGAAAAATCTCAATCCAAAAGAAAGAAGAAGAGAATAGAAGCTAGGAAAATTGAAAATGGGTCAAAAGTAAAAGTAAATGGTAAGGTGTCAAATAAAAAAATTATAACTGTAGTAATGTGCTCTGTCTGAGGACAGCACTATTCACCTCCCTAGTCAATGGTCTGAGGCTGTTCCGTGGGGGCTTAATGCGTGTGAGAACTCTACATACGGATCTTGAGCTTTCAATGGCATCCATAGCCTTCTGCAAACCAACTGCTCAGGATTTAAGCTTTTATACAATTCACTCCTCTAGTCTTGGATTTTATTATCCCCAATCCTTGGATCACATGGGCTTGTGTGCTTCTTCCTTGTGGACTTAACTGACACCTCACGTGGATGGCAGCTTGTTTTAAGACAAGACTAGACCCTAAGTGCTATTCTTTCTAGTAGCCGGGCATCATCTGTTTACTTCACAACACTTTGCTATATCACCGTAGCTTCAGAGATTGTTGCAGGAGGGCACACAGAACAGGAGTGGCCATATCCTAAGGAGCAGCATTGCTGGGCCACTGGTGGACTTATTGAGGAGCCCTGGTGATGCTGTGGGTTAGACATTGGCCTGCTAACCACGAAGATGGCAATTAAAACCCACCAGCCACTCCTTGGAAAAATAGACGAGGATCCTATAAAAATGTATAGTCTCAAAGCCCTATGTAGGATCACCGTGAGTCAGAATTGACCTTGATGGCAGTGGGTATTTTGAGGCAAGGGACAGTTTTCGTTTGCTAGTGCTGCAAATACAGAAGTGTCACACATGAATGACCGACAGTCAGAAATCTATTTGTCCATGGTTTAGGGCACTAGACGTCCAACGTCAGAGCACCAGAGCTGTAGGAAAGCTTTCTCTCTCGGTTGGTTATGTGGGGAGGTCCTTTCCCCTTTCCCTGCTCTTTCCTGGTTCCATGGGGACCTCCTTGTGCCATGACATCTATCTTTCCTCAATTGTACATGCTTGCTTGCTTAATCTATTCTTTATATCTCTCAAAGGAGATTGATTTAAGAGACCCCCCCCCCCCATCCACTAATACTCGCTCTCAAGATAGATCTGGAAACGTCCCTTTTGGATGATGATTGAAGTGCCATTCTTCTTGAGTCTGTCATTCTCAGAACAGTGAACCGTGTGTGAAGAAGAACAGAGAGGAATCGATGCATTTGAATTGTGGAGCTGGTGCAAAGATGGGAAAGACCATGGATTACCAAAAGAAGAAGCAAATCTGACTTATACAAATGCTCCTTAAAGGCAAAGGTGATGAGATTACATCTCCCATACGTTGGGCATGTTGTCAGACAAGACTCGTCCTTGGAAAAGGACTTCATGCTTAGTAAAATGGAGGGCAAGTGCACAAGAGGAAGAGTCTTGACAAGATGGACAGATACAGTGGCTGTGTCAATGGGCTCAAACACAGAACAATTGTGAGATGGGTCAGGCCCAGACAGGATTTCACTCTTGTACCTAGGGTCACTATGCATAGGAACCAATTGGAAGACACCTTACAACAACAACCACAAGGGTGGCTCATTAACGTAACAAAGAAAACTCATCCCAATGGTTCAGGTGTTAGGGTTACCACGCATATTTGGGAAACAGTTCAGTTCCCTCTGAGCACACATGCAGTTGACTGGACCCTGGCTGGCTAGCGTTTGCTCCAGAACGTGGCATCTGCCCACACTTCTTTGCAGAGAACAAGGGTTTTCTTTCTTTCACCTGTCACCACCACTTGACATTACCCAGCTTGCTGAGTTTTGCTAAATCTAATGAGCAGACCGAGCAAAGTTTCCGGTTGACATTTACAACACAGCTTTCCATCTTCTGGGGAAATAAAGAAGGTGTGAGAGGACTTGCTGAGTAGGAAGACTCGGGAAATCAGGCTTTCTTTGTGTTTGTTTGTTTGTTTGCAATGAATTTGTCACTAAAGACTCAAGTCCATTTCACGTTGGCTCTCTCTCTCTCTCTCTCTCTCTCTCTCTCTCTCTCTCTCTCTCTCTCTCTCTCTCTCCTCTACTGTTTAGGGTTGAGGGATAAGGCATCTGGAGGGATTTTGTTTTGTTTTGTGTTAAAGAAACATACCATATATAATATATATTTACACAGCCCATCTCAAGAACTGAAACCAACAGCACATCCTATCAAATCCTCCATATATGCAGTTCTTTTTCTCTCCCCCACCTCCCCGCATCTCTTCCCCCTGCCCTCTCAACCACCCATTCTCAGGCTTTCTGGGTTTCATGGTTTCCTGTGGAATCTAGTCACTTTTCATCGCAAGTGGGAAATGCGCTTGGATATTAGGATTTCGGCTCCCTAGGCAGCTCGGCTAGACAGCATCCATTCCCTAAGGTCAGCGCTCGCTGTGCCTTATGGTCTAACCTGTGGGTGCTGGGAGAAGCACCCAGTCAGGCCCAGATGTGTGTCTCAGGCTCCCTGGCCTCCATCCCTGCAAGAATTCTCCCCAGAGCGCCACCTCCCATTACTCTGTCAGCTCTTTTCTGGAGAGACTCACTTAGAGCGACCTTCTTCAGTGGAGTTTAATGAACGTTTTTACTGTTGCAAATACATGGGTAGCAAAGCGTTTGCCATTTGAATGATCTTCACGTATACAGTTCCACCATTAGAGACGCTCATCACGTTGCTCAACCGCCATCACTAACCATTCCTGAGGGTTTCTATCCTCTGCATGGATTGTGTCTTCCTTTCCACCTTCCTCGTGTAGCCACGGACACATTTTTATCTCTATACGCTTGTTCATCCCAGAATTTCATCGAAGTGGGGTCATATAATAGTTGCCTTTTGGTGACTAGCTTATTTCATTCAGCAAGGTTCCTCCACATTGTAGTATGTATAAGGACTTTATTTCTCCTCATGTCAAAATAATACTGCGTTGTGTAGATAACATATCACATTTTGCTATTCCATTCATATGTTGGTGAACACTGAGGCTATTTCTACTTTTTGGCTACAGTGAAAAGTGCATTGAACAATGGTGTACAGATATCTATATGCATCCCTCATTTCAATTCTATTGGACATACACCTAGGAGAGGGATTTGGTGGATTACATGGAATTCTATGAGTAACTGCCAAACTCTTCCACTGTGGCTGCATCTTATTTACATTCCCACCAGCAGTAGATTCAGCTTTCAATCTTTAGTCTTTGTTTACTGTGCTGTTCCCTCCTTCTTTCTCTTCTTCTGCTTCTTCCTGCAAGACAGATGAAGCTAGACCCCGGGTCTTTAGGAATATCTGCTGAGGCAAAACCTGACTCCTCAAGAACTGGGGAGGCCCTGAGCCATCAACCATCGGGTTCCATCCAAAGACTTCAATTCCGTGCTCAGAATATTTGCGTGGAAGTTAGGAGGCCTTCCCACTATTAAGATAACTCGCTAAAATTACTGAGGGTATCGCACATGTAGAAGGAGGAGAATAAATGTCTGTTTGTTTTTCCCAACACTGGCCCTGACTGCGGCCAGTGTTCACTAACCTCAATTCTTCACAGACAGGACAGCCTCTTTCAGAAATACCTGGACACCTGGGAGTTGTGCAGAGAAAAGGAGTGACTTGTTCTGATCAAAGAGGAGACACACCAAGACGGTAGCTTAGTCACACACAGATGGCACCCCCTTACAGCCAAGAACTAAGAAGCCAAACAAAAATAAGTACAGATAACAATCTTGGAACCCAGAGGAGCAAACAGAAGGATGAAGAATTAGATTGAACTTCAAAAGGAGGGGAAATTCAATGAAAAGAGCAAAGAAGAGATGGACTGGCTGTAGGCTGGCTGGATGCAGCATGATCTTCTGGAGACAAAGCGAGCAGTCCGCTTGGGTGAGGAGCCCAGGAAGGCAACGTCATGGGCTTACCCAGTAGGGAACAAAGATAGTGTGCAGACAAGTGCAGAGTGATGGAAGGCGAGCAGAACATGGACTGGATCTATGGAGGGGACGTGCGGGAAGGGGAGTGAGACCCTCAGGCATCCAGGCAACCAGAAAGCAGGCACAGAACTATTCATCAGTCTGTGTTCCTGTTCTCCTGAGCGGGTTGCACTGGCAGAGTGGAGAACCCTTGGAGATTACTCCCCACCCCCACCCTCAAGCTCTGTGGGGCGTGCCAGGGAGCCCAAAGCAGAGGGGGAGGGCATCTGCTCCTCTCTTCTCCCTACTGTCCTCCCAGGGAACAGCAGTCAACTACGCCTTCGCTTCTCAGCCCGCAGATCCATGATGCTCACTCCCCTGCTGTCAGGCCTGAACAGGAGGCTTGCACCTGCTGATGAGATCACCCAAGTGCTGCAGTACCATGGCTCTTGGCTGTCTTTGCCCTAACAACAACACAGGTGAATGTTAGTGCCGAAGCCCCACCATCACCACCTGGTGAAGCTGTCAACTGGTAGTGAAAATTCCAATGCACACACCCAGTTGCAGGTGACTCATGTCCTCTTGCCCTGATCGCCCAGTGATCGGTGGTGAGTGCCCAACCAACCAGCCAGCTAGAATGCTCCCTGCAGCCCCCTTCTACTGACTGGCCAGACAGACACGTCATCTTACCAGCAGTCCCAGTCACATCCTGACAGGTGCTATCTGCACCTCTGAAAAGTTATGAATGGGAGAGCCTGGTGCTCCTATCCAATGTACACCTGGATGCAACATGCCACATCCTACGCCATCCAATTCCTGAAAGCTATCTGAATTCATCTGGAAGTGCCTCGATATCCCATCACATACCGAGATGCCAAGTCATGCAGACATAATGGATCTATCCCTCCTATCTGGGCTTCACCCCCCCTTTAGCAGATCCAGAGACACTCCAGTTTTCAGCGAACACACTGTTAGCACTGAACCAGAAGGATCTCACAGTCTCATAAGGCCTCACCTAGCCTGGGAGCAATCCTGACCACTCAACACTGGGCACCCAGTATAGGGGAGGGAAAGAACCTGCTCCCACACCTCCACTCTATTTGGTCAGGGAGAGCATATGGGTCTAACCATAGGAGACTCACATGTGGCAGTGAACTCATGTCCAGACAACAGATACCACCAAGGTGACTCATAGACCAGATCCACAAAACAACAACAATAAAAATATTACAAAGGAAGAAAGACGTTCTAAAGAGAAAAGGAAGAAACAAAAATCCAGATACATCAAAACAAAACAATAAAATCACCACAAAACACTCAATAAAGAAATTAATTAATGCCTCAGAGGAAGTAGACTGACAAATCACATTAAGAAGCAGACTAAGATCACCCAAACAGATGCACAACACAAAGGGGCAGAAAGCCTTTCTGAGGAAGAAACGTCAGTAGAATCAGCTGATAAGGAATCCAAAGACATATATAGGATCCTCTCAGAGATGAAGGAAAACACAGAAAAAAATCTTAGAAGAATTCAGGAAAATAATACAAGAACAACATAAATAGACAGTAGCCATACAAAAAGAAGCACTAGACAGCCAGAAGATTAGCAATAGACTCCAAACTCACGACCTTATAGGACAGGGCAGAACTGTGAGTTTCATGATTGTTAACTGTGTACAGGAGTAGGAGCCTCATCTTTCTCCTGCAGAGTGGCTGGTGATTTTGAACTCCTGATCCCTCAGATAGCAGCCCAATGCATAACTATTACAGATGATTCAGTAGAATAGCAGAGAGATAAAGGAACCAATGGAAAAATCCACCAAAAAGAGGGCAAATTGAGGGATATTCATCTATTTGAGGACCAATAAAAACAAACAATGAGGAACACCTACAGCTTCTGCGGACACTATCAAGAGAAAGTATTTATGCATAACTCCAAAACCAAGAGAAAAGAATTTTTAAAAACTGTTTTATTGGCACTTTGTCCACATATCATATAATTCACTAGTTCAGTCATATCAAGAAGAGTTGCACAATCTTTACCACAACCAATTTAGAACATTTTCTTTTTCATTGATATTCATGTTTTTTTCATTTTGGCAAAAAATATACACAACAAAACAGTCACCATTATATTTTCTGTTTTATTGAATCTTGCCAACAGTGTCAGTGTGAGGTGAGATCTAATTGTTCCTTTAATTTGTATTTCTCTTGTTGTTAATGATCAAGAACATTTCTTCATATAGATATAGGCCACCTATATTTCACCTCTTATAAAATGTCTATTCATGTCTTCTGATCATCTTTTTATTGGATTAATTAATATACCAGCTATTGGTTTTGCATATATGGCTATTATTATGTTAAGAAACTTGCCTCTGAAAAGAATTTTAAAAGTACATAGAGAAATCACGAAAGATTTCCATTTAAGAAGTTTAACAAACTTCATTATGGATAGAAAGTAACCAAGACATATCATACTCAAACATTCCAAAGAAAGAATTCTGGAAGCAGTTTGTGAAATATGAAATATCACCTGCCAGGGAACCCCAAAAGGTCCCGTGCTGATTTCTCAGCAGGAACCGGGCAGGAACGAAGGCAGTGGGATGACATATAAAAAGCTTTGGGGGAGGGGGGAAAGCCTTGAAAGAAAATAACTGCCAACCAAGAAAAATAGATCCAGTAAAACTGTCTTTCAGATATGATGGCAAAATTTGAACTTTTCAGATAAACAAAAATAAGAGAACTTGTGAAAACCACTCCAACATTGCAAAATACCTTAATGGAGTCCTTCAATCAGAGAACCAAGAGCATAAGGCAGTAGCTGCGATGAAGACACAAAGCACCATCAGACAGATGTCAAACCAGATGAAGAACTCTCAAGAGCAAAATAAAGCAGCTAAACTGAATACAGAAAACAAAAGATGTCAGTGTGTATCTGATGAAAGTTCCAAACAAAGAAACAATAACAAAAAATGCCTAAACTCACTGCCATTGAGTCAATTCTGACTCACAGAAGTCCTATCAAACACAGCACACCTTCACTTTTGGATTTTTAGGGTTGTAAATCTTTGCAGAAGCGGAAAGCCTCATATTTCTCCCATGGAGCTGCTGGTGGATTCAAACTGCTGACCATGTGTGTTGGACAGGGTTCTCTAGAGAGACAAACCAGATTGCTACTAATTATATATAAATATATTTATAAAGATAGATATATAATACAAGTTATGAACCGTTAAATTATATACAGATAGATAATACAAGAAATTAACAGTTAAATTATAAAGCAGTGAGACACTAGAAGTCCTTTAAGGCTTGAGAGCCACCAGTTGCCAGTCCCTTCTGTAGAGAGAGCTGGGCTATATATACCCAGGCAGCAAACAGCAAGGCAGGTCCCCAACTGTCATCAACTGTCAGTCCCCAGCTCCAGAGATGAACATTCCAATCATGTGGGCTTAAAGGGACCTCAACTTACAGCGACACAGTCCACAGGCTAGGCATCCCACAGGTAGTGTACCCCTTTAAACTGAGGCACAGAACAACCAAGGTGAGGCTCACCGAGCCATTTATCCCTCTGCCCTTCAGTTAATCCTACTTGTGTTTATCAGCCAGGCTGGCACAATAAACTATCGCACCATGTACTTAGCAACTCAACATGTAATCCACTACACCACCAGGGCTAAATGGTCTGCTTATAGAACAGGCACAGGGAGAGGAAGTCAAGGTGTATATTAAGATACAACAGTGTTTTAAACGTAGGGAAATGTGTTAGACCTCGTTGACTACAGAAACAAATCCAATGACACTCATATATGTGTAAGAAAAAGCTTTATATCAAGAAGTAATTATGTATCAAGTAAACATTCCAGCCCAGTCCAGATCAAGTCCATAATTCCAATATTAGTCCCTAAGTATGATATTAGTTCATAAATCCCTCTTCAGACTCATGCAGCCACGTGCAATGATGCAGACTTCAGGAAAATCACAGGCCAGTGGGCTCAACGACATGTGGATCCAATGGCAGTGGCCAGTCACAGGGCTCTGGCAGGTCCCATCATGACTCTCCAACAGGAAGGGAAAAGCAGAGAGAGAGGGGGGAGATTCCCAGGACCCTTCCACAAGGGGACAACATCAGGCTGTGATCTGATTGACAGGCTAGACTCCACCCCTACACTTTATTTATCAAATTGACATGAAATTATGTAACTGCCACAGATCATGTGCCTTGTCAACGTGACACCTTCACACAACTCTTTAGCTATACATAATTTTTAAACAAAAGCATAATAAAATCATATTGTGCCAAGAGGTTAAAACTAAAATGCATACACCTAAAAAGTATGCTAGCCCCATTTAAACACAATCTTCTATACGCGAACAACAACAAAACTGTTTACATCTAACAATTGTAGTTATGTGAACACCTACACCTTAATCCTATAACCCTATTAGCATATTTCCCCACCCATGAAAGTTTGTTAATCAGTTACTTCATGCCTTTTTCCCCCTTTTTAGGTATCCAATTTCTATGCTGCCCATTTAGATCAGCCCAGTGCTCTGAGAAGACAAACATGTTCTTTGATGTGGAGAATCTTTGTTCCAGTTGGAACCCTGAGAGTCCACCTCCACAAAGTCAAATCAGGACAGGCTGTCTATAAAGTCAGCAGAAATATGCACTGATTTACAGACTCAAAAATCTTATCTTCATCTGGTAGTGTTCTGGTCAACTCAATGTGGGCCACCTTCCCTAGCATCACCAGGGTGCCCAGTGGCCATCTCACCTTTCAACCCTGGGCCCCGTCACAAATTCTCAATAGCCCTAGGCCCCTTGGGCTAGGTCATGCCACAGGCTCAGGTTCTGAACATCTCTTCAGACTAGTTAACCCACTCTCATCCCTGTCTCTAGTCCCTGTGAATCAGGTCCATGGGTGTCAGTGGCCAGGCTCAAACCACCTCTCTATTGCTGCTTTTCTTCCACTTTCACTCAACAAGTAGATCCAGGTGGTCTCCTAGCGAGCATTTCAATGTACCCACAGGCTACCTTTAACTTTCAGTGCCAGAAAGGAGAGTTTCTTCATGGCTCCAAATTTTTCTAACTTCAGGTGCAAACCTCAAGTTCAAAATTTAAAGAGGTCAAATTCCTTTTTTTTCCAGTTCCAGTCTGCCAACAACTCTTTCAGCAAGTTTTTCCAAATGCAAATGTACTGAACACTCAAGGCACTGGGTAATGCTTATCTTTTCAGAGCCTTCTTTATAGACTTGTCTTAAACCCATTTAAAGATCCAACTTAATGGCTGAAGGCAGTGGCCTTACAAACTATTTTCATACTTCTCAATAATCATTTCTACACACATTCTATCAATAACAATAGGCAGAAGAAATCAGAATAAACCTAGTACAGCCACATCCTAAACTCTATTCTTAAAATAGTCAAATTCAATCTTTTCTTATCTAAACTACCCCATTCATATGCAATACGGTCTTAGGCCTCTGACTACATCAGGGCCAGGTCTTCTGTCAGTCATTTTGACTAAGCCCCATATTCTCAGAGGAGAAGTTCAAGGGGGAGATTTTGCCCCCTGACCTCAAAATTTACGTTTATCACATCCATTTTCACCATTTCAGCAGGATCAACTAAAGGCAACATCTAGGAATGAAAACCTGCACTTGTTCACTTGCTCTTTCCAGAAAACAACCCAGTAAGCTGCATGGCCATAACTGATGTCTGGCTAGCCAAAGAAGAAAAACTGAAAAAAGGCAGATATCAAACAAGCACCCATTCTCCATCTTCATGATCTGTTTCTCTAGTAACCCACTTCCAAGTTACCCATAATATGTTAGGCCAGGTTGACTAGAGAAACAAATCCAGTGACATTCATATATGTTTAAGAAAGAACTTTATATCAAGAAGTAATTATATATCAAGCAAATATCCTAGCTCAGTCCAGATCAAGTCCATAAGTCCAATAGTAGTCAATAAATTCCTCTTCAGACTCACAAAACACATGCAAATGGTGCAGAATGCAGAAAGATTACAGACCGGTGGGTGCAAAGTCTTGTGGATCCAATGGTGGAGCTATATTACCAGACTTTGGCAGGTCCCAGCATGGCTCTCCAATAGGAAGAGAAAAGCATATCTAGAGAGAGGGAAGGTTCCTTCCCAGGACCCTCCTTATGAGAAGGCCACACCCACAAGGAGGCACCATCAGGCTGTGACCTGATTGACAGGTGAGACTCCTCCCCTTCACTCTATCAAGTTGACATGGAAGATAAGAGTAAATTTTCGAGTAAACTCAAAGAAAATTAATAAATCCACTCTTCAAAATAAAGAACAAAAATATATATAAAACTGGCAGTAATAAATTTATACCTATCAATAATCACATCAACTATAAATGTTTTAAACACATCAATCAAAAGATAGAGAATAGAAAGTTTTTTTAAAAAAATGATCCACTAATATGTGCCAACAAGAGACATACCTTAGAGACAAAGACACAAATAGGTTATAAATAAAATAATGGAAGAAATACATCAAGGACACAGTAACCAAATGAGAGTGAGAGGGTCAATAATTATCTCTAATAAAATAGACTTTAAATAAAAATCCATTAGAAGAGGTAAAGAAGGGTTTTAAATAATAAAAGTCAACCCACCAAGAGGAAGTAACCAGAATAGATATTTATGTACACAATGACAGAGCTCCAACACGTATAAGACAAGTCGAACAGAATTGAAAAGAGAAGTAGAAAGTCCAGTGAGACATGCCATATAGACTTGTGTATAATCCAAGTTTGGCAGCACATTTTAAATGCAGTTTTTGTAGTAAAATTAGGTGCCTTGGCTGCTATTCAGGGTGGCTTATACTCGAGTATACCCAGCAGATTGTTGCTTTTGATGGTATTCCAGATCATTCGTAGGTTCTTCTCTGTAGTCTTTTGTTGGTTTGTTGTTGTTGCTGTTGCTTGTTTCTCTTGTCAGTTGCAGTCTGAACAATTGTATTCTAACTCACCAATTCAGTTTTTCTTTTCATCCATTTTATTACTAAGGTTTTTTATTGTGTCATTTAAATCTACTTATTGTTTCTCTTCTAGAATTCCATTTGCCATAGGGTTTCTAGTGTTTCAATTCTTTCCTCCCTCCACTGAACACTCCTAAACACTACTCTTTTCTATTTTATTCCTGGTAATTCCAGGGCCTCTTTTTCAGAGTAACCCATTTGGTTTGGGTGTATTTTGGTTGTTTCTACTTGCTTTTGTTGATTTTTTTGTGTACGTGGTTATTGAATGATGATTCCACAACATTGTGGTGTAGTTATTAGCAGTGTATAGTCTGTGGAGTTGTGTGTGGGTAGTTGACTGTTGAGTATCATTGAAGAGGATTATAGGGACCAGAAAAAAACTGGAGAGATGGCAAAAAGAGAGTCAGATAAGTTAGGGAATAGAAGAGGGAAAGAAGAAGAAGAAGAAGAGGAAAGAATTATCAAAGTGGAAAGAAAATAAGTGGCTGTATGTAGGGACAAAGAGATTTATAAAAATTTTGAAAAAATATTATAAAAGGAATAGTAAAATTAAAAGGTATAGAAAAATGCATTTCATAAGGAAAAGAAGAGAGAACAGAAAGAGATAGTGGATGGATAAAGAAAAAAGTATAAGCAAGGAATTTATGTATAAGCATATATATTTTATGCACATTTATACATATGTATATGTGTAGGTTTACAAGATATACAATTTGTAAAAGAAAGAGTAAGGTGGAACCATTCAAGTTGCCAGTAGCAGCAAGCAGGGGCTGCCAAAAATAAGCAGACGTGGGAGAGAAGAAAAAGCTTTTATAAAAGGAAATGTTTTCATTTTCAAAAGGGGCCTTATGAATGGACAAAAATAATGGTGTGGTAGTTACATAATCGGTTATCAACTTGAGAATTAAGAGTGAAGGGGTGGAGTTTATCTCGTCACTCAGTCACAGCTTGATGACCTCATTGGGAGGTGCTAAGGAGATAAATCACTCCTTGGAGGCGGGACACACACTCACTCCCTGGGTGACATGACTGACTATGAGCCTGATGGAGCTACACTGATGCAGTCAGAGCCCAGAGCCGGAGGAGCCACGTAGAGACCCACACCAGTGCTGAGATGCTTCCACCACCACTGGATCTACATGACTATCCACCCACTGGCCTGGGATCTTCCTGCATTCAACATCATTGCATGTGTTTTGTGAGTCTGAAGAGGACTTTATAGACATATGGGCTAATTTTGGACTTATGAACTTGATCTGGACTGGGCTAAGATGTTTCTCAATATTCAATTGCTCTTGTATATAGTGTGTGTGTCTGTATACACACATACATGTTTATGAATTTGTTTCTCTAGTCTACCCAGACTAACACAAATGGAAAATGTATTTTTAAGAGGGATATAAAAATTCATAAGTATAGTAAATATATGTTTTATGAGGAAAGGAGAGAGAACAATAAGAGATAGTGAGTGGGAAGAGAGCAAGATGTAAGCAAACAAGAAAACAAAGGTGTGTGTGTGTGTGTGTGTGTGTGTGTGTGTGTAGAATTAATGAAAAAAGAGAGGAGTAAGAGACAGAAGAATAAGAAAAAAAAGCAGAAAAAGAAGAAAGAGAAGGGACAAAGAAAAGAAAAAATAGAAGAAAAATGGGGTCATGGCTTGGGTGGGGATCCTAAATTCTGTTGTGATGGCAATGTGCACTCAAAAGTGTCTGTCAGTAGGAGGACACAGGTGGAACAAGGAGAAGAAACGTGGCTTGGCTGGGGCTTCGTGTTGCTGTGGCTGAGTCCACCTGCCTACACATTTACGCGGCAGGGATATGTGTGTCTTCAGGGAGCAGGCTGGATGGGAGGAGGGAGGAAGAAATGAAGAAGGAAGCGCTCAGACCAGGCAGTGAGAACTTCTGTACTGAGCAGCAGGCTCAGTCTGCTATCCACGGAGGTCACCAGAGGCTGTAGAAGTGCAGCAGGGCAGGAATGCCCAGTAGGCTTGGGCTGATGGTCAGTGGTGGAGGAGAAACACAGGAGCGGTGTCTGCGCCAGTGGGGCAACCAGCTAGCAGGAACTGCCAAGTTCACAAAGCAGCTGACCATCTCCTCGCCTTGATTTTCCCATTGCCACAAACACCAGCTTTTAGAAACCATGGTCTAGTTAGCTTTTAAGGTGATTTTTTTCTGTCTTCCTGGGAGTGCTGGATTTTCTTCCTAGGAGTGTGTGTGTGTGTTAAGAGTTGTATGAGCCCCCAATAAAATGATTTATTAAAAAAAAAGAGTCTGGCTCATTAGTTTGCTGCAAGAATGAGAGAGAGAGAGAGAGAAAGAGAGAGAGAGAGAGAGAGAGAGAGAAGTCTACAGGTTTACAGTGTGAGGCTGGATGCTGTGATTTACAGTTTGGGCTTTGGAGGTTCATCTGTTGTCATGATTTATTGACTATCTACTATGTGCTTGACATTGTTCTAGGTGCTGATCATACAGTAGTGATCAGAGTCCCTGCCCTCATGGAGCTCACCTTCTGGTGGGTGAAGATACACAATAAGCAAAGATCCAAGACTGAGACCCTTAGTCACCCTTCACGCCTAGAAACGAACTCATCCCAAGAGCTAAATTTTTGCCAAACAATTGACGGGCCAATAAGGGGAACAACCATAGTAATGAGGTACACACATGTGGTAGTCACATAATTTCATGTCAACTTGAAGATACATAAAAGTGTAAGGGTGATGTTCAACCTATCGGCTCACAGCCTGATGGTGCCTCCTTGTGGGCGTGGCCTTCTCATAAAGGGGGCCCTTGGAACCTCCCCTTCTCTCTCTGCCTTCACCTTCCTGCTGGCTGACCTGGTTGCTGCCAGAACCCTGGATCTACTGCCAGTGGATCCACAGCACTCTGCACTCACCAACCTGGGATTTTCCTGCATTCTGCATCATTCTTGTGTGTGAGTCTCAAGAGGGACTTGAAGACTTAAGTTGAACTGGGCTGGGATGGTTTCTTGATATTTAATTACTTCTTGATATAAAGCTCCTTCTTGCTCATCTACGAGTGTCACTGGATTTGTCTCTCTAGTCAACCCTGTCATACACAGTACACTTTAGAATAATCAACCTTTTGAGGTAAAAAAGTCAGCATTTTCCAAAGGGCAACGTTTACAAGAGTTGGGAAGGAATGAGGAATGGAAACAAGGAAAACAAAGAGGAGATGGGGATTGCAGTCAGTGAAGGGACATAAAATGTCCAAAAATTGCTGAGTGGAAAACTGAATTTTCTCTGTTAACCTTAACCAATTCACAATAAAATTTCATTTTCTAGATGTGTGTGTATGTATACACTATTGAAGCAGCAGTCAGTAAATCAAACAATGATTTTATTAGACAAATCTGCTGCAAACGAGCTCTTGAAGGAGTTAAAGAGAAAAGATGTCACTTTGAAGACTAAGGTGCACCTGACACGAGCCATGGTTTTTCTCAATCCCCCCATATGTATGTGAAAGCTGGACAGTGAAAAAAAGAAGAATGGATGCGTTTGAATTATGGTGTGTTCAAAGAATACAGAAAGTATTCTCTGTGTTGTGCTGGGTTCCTGAGAAAAGCTAAACCAGTGATGTAGGTGCATGTATCTAGAAAGAGATGTATACTGAGAAATGACCCACGGTTATAGAAGTTGGTAAGTTAAGTTTGGTTCAAGTCCGCCCATGGGTCCCCTGTTTGGGCCAGGCTGCTCCCCACTCCTGTGGCTGCAGGGGCTGATGAATAGGAAGCAGAAAGATGAAGCAGGAAGTCCACAGGCTGGTGGATGCTGAGCTGGATGAATCCAAGATCAGTCCAATTACCCCAAGGTCAATATTCCACTGTTGGCTCCAGGCTTGGCAGGCAATGTAACGGGAGGGAGGTGAAAAAGATGCAGAATTCAAATCTAGCAGTAGGAGTAAACTAGCTTCTGCACACTGTCAATTTATAACTGAGTAGGTTACACCCTGAGTGAAACCACTCACAATCATGTCAAGGCTGGGACCAGATTGTTGCAGTTATTGTGAGGTGCCATCAAGTCAGTGCCGACTCACAACGACCCGTGTACAACAGAAGGAAGCACTACAGGATCCTGCACCATCCTCCTAATTGATCCTATGTTTGAGCCCATTGTTGCAGCCACGGTGTCCGTCCATCTTGTAGAGAGCCTTCCCCTTTTCACTGCTCCTAGACTTCACCAAGCACGATGTCCTTCCCCAGGGACTGGTCTCCCCTGATGACATGTCTGACGTGTATGAGATGAAGTCTCACCCGTGATCTTTGGCTCTATGGAGCATTCTGGATGTGCTTCTTGCAAGATAGATCTAGTAGTTGCTCTTTGGGAAGTCTGTGGTACTTTCAACATTCTGCACCAGCACCCTAATCCAAATGCATCAACTCTTCTTTAGTTGTCCTTATGCAATGCCCAACTTTCACATGCACTTGAGGTGATGGAAAATACTGTGGCTTGGGTCAGACATGCCTTAGATCTCCAAGTAACACCATTGCTTTCAATACTCTAAAGAGGTCTTGTGCAGCAAATTTACCCTATGCGAGATGGCATCTGATCTCTTGACTGCTGCTTCCATGGGCAAATGACATCTTTCACCACTTCCACCTTTGCTCCTTTGACCGTGATGTTACCTACTGGTCCAGTAGTGAGGATTATCTTTCGTTGTTTTTTTTTACGTTGAATTATAGCCCATACTGAAGGCTGTAATCCTTGATCTTCATCGGCAAGTATTTCAAGTCTTCCTCACTTTCAGCAAGCAAGGTTATGTCATCTACATACCCCTGTGGGTTCTTTCCTCCAATCCTGATTCCACGTTCTTTTTCTTTATTTCTTTCTTTTAAAATCATTTTATTAGGGGCTCTTATAGCTCTTATAACAACCTATACATCCATTGTGTCAAGCACATTTGTACATGTGTTGCCATCATCTTTTTCAAAACATTTTCTTTCTACTGGAGCCCTTGGTATCAGATCCTCATTTTTTTCCTTCTCCCCGACATCCCACCCTCATGAACCCTTGATAAATTATAAATGATTATTATTTTCATATCTTACACCACCCGTTGTCTCCCTTCGCCCATGTTTCTGCTGTTCGTCACCCTGGGTGGGGAGAGTTATATGTTGATCATTGCGATCAGTTATCCCTTTCTCCCCCCACCTGCCCCCTACTCTCATGGTATTGCTCCTGCCGTTGTTTTTTCTGAGAGGATTATCTGTCCTGGAGCCCATGTGTTGGGAGCTCTGATCTGTACCAGTGTACATGCTCCAGTCTAGCTGGATTTGTAAGGTAGAATTGGGGTCATGATTGTGGGGGAGTGGAGGAGGAGAGGAAGTATTAAAGAACTAGAGGAAAGTTGTATGTTTCATCGGTGCTAAACGGCACCTTGACTTGCTTGTCTCTTCCTTGTGACCCTTCCGTGAGGGGATGTCCAACTGTCTACAGATGGGTTTTGGGTCTCCACTCTGTACTCCTTAATTTGCATTGATACATTTGTTTGTTTTGGGTCTTCTGATGCCTGATAGCTAATCCTGTAGACACCTCACAATCACACAGGCTGGTGTGTTTCTTCCATGTGGGCTTTGTTGCTCCTCAGCTAAATGGCCACTTGTTTATCTTCGAGCCTTTAAGACCCCAGATGCTGTATCTTATAGTAGCGGGCACCATCAGCTTTCTTCACCACATTTGCTTATGCACCCATTTTATCTTCAGTGATTGCGTCAGGAAGGTGAGCATCACAGAATGCCAGGTTATTAGAACAAAGTGTTCTTGCATTGAGGCAGTACCTGAGTAGAGGCCCAATGTCTGTCTGCTACTTTAATACTTAACATATAAATATGTTAAGTACATAGATTTATGCCCCTATCATTATAGATACATATATTCACATATATACATGCTGTGATAAATGGCTCCACATGCCTCGCCTTTCTATCTCTTGCTCTCTGATTACTGGACCAGTGTGCAGCTGCCTTAGCTAGTTCTCTGCCTCAACTTGTGAGCTACACTGCCTGTGGGACACCCAACCCATAGACCGTGTTGCTATAGTTTAAGGTTCCTTCGAAACCTGCTTCACCACGCTGCTCGTGTATACATCATTTGAGCTGGGGACTGTTAGACCCTGTCATCTGACTGACTGTTGGTGACCCACCCTGCTGTTTGTTGTCTGTGGCTGGACTTCCTGTATTGCTCTAAGAAGACTCAGCTGTCTGCTTCCTTGACTTGCACCCAGCAGCCCTCGTGAGTTGAAGGACTGCCAGTATATTAACTGTCTCATGGAAGTGAGTTGAACTGAACCCTCTGTACTTCTCTGTAGACTAATTGGCTATTTATTTCTTTGTATTGTAGCTATCTATATAAAATCATAAGTGCCCTGGTTCTGTTTCTCTAGAGAACCCTGTCTAACACACATGCCTATATTTATACTTCTGTCAATGCCTTTTGCCTCCTGGTTCTTTCCACTATTCCCTTTTACTTTCCTTTTGTCCCACTATCATGGTTGACCATTCGGCTTTCAGTAATTCCTCTAGGCTACATTGCACTTGGCCAAACTCCACCAGGCATTCTAAGCCATCCTTGTCATCAATTTTAGATCACTTGTTTTTCCCTTGTCCTTGGGTTTGTTGGCGTCCCACTTCCTTTCCCATAGAATCCAGCTTCTCTGATTATTTGCTCAGCATACAGATTGAATAAGTATGTTGAGAGGATACATCTCTGATGCACATTTTTCCTGACTTTAAACCATTCCTTGTTCTCTTTGCATAACTTCTTCTTGTTCCATGTACAAATTCACAGGCACACAATGAAGTGTTCTAGAGTTTCACACTCTTCTCAAGGCTACCCATAGTTTGTCTGATCCACATAGTTCATAAAACACAAGTCAATTTTTTCTGGTATTCTCTGGTTTCAGCCAAGATCTATTTGATGCCAGCAATGATATCCCTGTTCCACATCCTTTTCTGTAGCCCATCTGAACCTGGCAGCTCACTGTCAATAAACTACTGCAATTGTTTTTGGATGATCTTTGGCAAGACTTTACTTGCATGTGATATCAGTGATATTGTTCTAAACTTGAACATTCTATTGTCTTTTTCCTTTGGAATGGATATAACTACTGTGTTAGTCCAGGTAGACTAGAGAAATAAATTAATGGGCATTCATATGTGTATGAGAAAGAGCTTTATATAAAGAGCAATTGCACATTAAGAAAACATCCCAGCCCAGTCCAGATCAAACCATAAGTATGATATTAGCCCATATGTCCAATACTGATCTACAAAGTCCTCTTTGGACTCACAAAACACATGCAATGATGTTGAATTCCGGAAGATCACAGGCCAGCGGGTGGCAAGTCTGTGGATCCAGTGACATTGTAAACATCTCAAGGCTGGCAGGGATCTCCATTGGCTACTCCAACTCAGGGCACAGTATAACTCCACATGTCTTGTCAGCTGCAATGTCTCCCAGGGGGTGAGCCTGTGTCCTGATTCCAAAGAGCTGTTTATCTCTTTAGTGCCTCTAAATGAGCTCATCAAGCTATGACCTGATTGACAGGCTAGACTCCACCCCTTCACTCTTAATCCTTTCAAATTGACAATAGATTATGTAACTACCACAGCTATCTAGAACAATAACGTGTGTGTGTGTGTGTGTGTGTGTGTGTGTGTGTGTGTTTATACATGAGGGAGAAACACGAGGCTTTTGACTCTCATAAAGATTTACAGTCTCAGAAACCCACAGGATTTCTAGATCTGGTAAGGTCACTATGAGTAGGAATCAACTTGATGGCAGTTTGGTTCCGTTTCGGTTATGCATATACACACACATGAGGGGGCTTCAAGAAGTCTGTGGGAATATTATACGTATTTTAATTCCTGGTGGTGACCTGTGTTATGGAAGGAAATAGCAGGAGAGAGCACGAGGCACCAGGGAGAGGGAAGGACTTGCTACAGTAATCCCTCCAGGGGTTCTCATTTTAGACAAAATAAAAGGCAGCTTAGTTCTGTTCACCAGGCTCTGCATTGTGTGGATGATCTCCCACCTCGTTTCCTACCATTCTCCTCTCACTCCCTGGCCACCTGAATGTTCCTTGAACCTGCCAAGAAAGCTCTCTGCCTTCAGACCTTGGCACTTGACATTCTTTCTTTTCACAATACCCTTCCCCTGGGTGTCCTTATGACCTAAGCTTTCACCTCCTTCAAACTCTATTCACATGGCATTTCCTAAATAATCCAATCCTCACTCAGCCCAATTAACATTACAGTTCACGCCAGTGCACCCAACCTCCCCCATCTATGCATTTTGCTCCCTTTGATAGTTAAGCAGTGATCCTCTAAGTTGAGTTGCTTTTCTTATTGTGTATATATCTACCTGTATCTCTCTATATCTATATCTATCTATCTATCTATCTATCTATCTATCTATCTATCTATCTATCTATCTATCTATATATAACTTCCCCCAAAGGGGCAGAGATCTTGGGTTGTTTTGTTGAATGATAAATCCTCTACCAGAGAACAGTGTGTGTCACATAGTGGGCCCTCAACAAATATTTGTTGAACCATGAATGAGTGGAGACCATTTCATTGGATGGTGAAAATTAATCCAGTCAGGTGGGCTGATCCCTGGGGATGTCTGGAAGGAGGACATTCCAGGGAGAGAGAAGAGTTAGTGTGAGACCCACAGATAGGATCTCGCTGGGGTGTTTAGGCAATAGCATGGCAGTCAGTGTAGCTGGAAAAGCACAGAAGCAAGAAGAGTGGGGAAGAGAGAGAGAGAAATCCCTGGCGACCTTGGAAGAGCACGCTCAAGATCTCCCTCTGAAGTGGAGGTCAGCGCGGCCAGATGTATCACAGACTGTGGCACAGAGACCAAAAGAGCAGCACAGAGCCTGCGGAGTACTTCCTCATCTGACCTGAGATGAGGGGACCGTGGAGCCCAGCATCAGGAGCACTGTATTCCTGGCCTATAGAGGTAAAGGCCAAAGGACCATGGGGCTGAGAGACTGAGGACCCGGGAGAGCCTTGGCTACTGGCTAAGGAGACCAATGACTATGTCCCTCCCATTGCTGATCCTGACTTGTGGTAACCCATTGACTTCCCTAATAAACCCTCTTAATTGTGTAAAGGAAAGAAAAAGAACAGCGGGGAAGGGATCAGAGAGACAAGGGGGTGTCAGATCCCTGCGTCCCCAAAGTAAGGATCCTGGCATTTACTTTGAATGAGATGGGAAATCATTGGCGAGTTCAGAGATGGGAAGTGACAAGATCTAAGTGATGTTTGAAATGTGCTGTCCTGGCTGTGGTGTTGAAAATAGTCTAAGGTAGACAGTGGAGATGCTGAGAGAAGTTAGGAAATGCCTGAAATAATCCAGGTGAGTGATGGTGGTGGCTCGGACTGGGAGATTGTCATGAAATGTGAGAAGGACTTGGATTCTGAATATATTTGCAAAGTACAGCTGGCAAGACCTTTGTTTGTCTTGGACTACAGTGTGAGGGAGACAAGCAGCATGGGAGAGAACGCCAGGTGTTCACCTGAGCATCCGGAAGGCTGCGGTGCTGTCTCCCGAAATGGGAGGAGTGGGCAGGATGGGTTCTGTAGGGTTAGGAGCTGCATTTGGACTCATTAAGTGTGCAGTGCCTGTTGGAAGGAGTCCCTGGAGGGTGCTGATGGTTAACACACCAAATTGCTGAAGTGGAAACGTTGGAGGCTTGAGTCCTCCCAGAGGCTTCTACAAAGAAAGACGTAGGCCCCTGCTTCTGAGAAACCAGCCACTGAAACCCCATAGAGCACAGCTCCACAGGGAAGTGCATGAGGTCCCCATGAGTTGTAATTGACAGCAACTGGTTGACAGGAAATCTAAGAAGAGATTTCAAAGAAATAAGGGGCTATGTGAGTCTACGTCTATGTTTGAGGGCCCCAGTGTTGCTGTGGGTTGTGCATTGGGCTGCTAACCACAAGGCCAGCAGTTCAAATCTACCAGCCTCCTTAGGGAAAGAGGAGGCGTTCTGGTCTGAGAAACCCCCAGGAACAGTTCTACACTGTCCTACAGGACCACTATGCATCAGGATAGACTCGATGGCACTGGCCTGGGTTTTCTGCATTTGTGAGAGATAGACATGTGTGGGAGTTTGCAGCATTTGGGTGTTCGGTGAAGTTAGGCGAGTTCAGGGAGTGCAGGGAGGGAGGCGAAGGAGCCTTCAGGAGAGCCCAGACTCCCTGCTAGCAGGGTCCAGCATGGTGACAAGCACACTGGGAGGAGAACCCGGGGAAAGAGAGGTGCCCCAAATGCCAAGGGCAGACTGTGTTCCAAATGCTGCTGCTGGGTCTCCGGGGAAGAGACCCTGTCGTCTTACGTCAGAGCAGAGAAAGCACTGCTTTCACAGCAAGTGCGACCACCCTTCCAAACAGCCTTCCCTTCCATCCCCTTCTGCACTCTCGACGAGGGCTCCCAGGGACCTGAAACCACAGGGGCAGGAGTCCCAGCTCTGCCACCAGAGGTACATCTTCACCATCCGTTTGAGACGGTGTTTCTGTCTGCATAAAGTTGGCCTAGAGAGTCCTGCCCCAGAGGACGGTGAGCAGGTGGTATAAACAGCGAGTGCTCAGGCCCATCAAGCAGCACCTTGCAAGAAAGGTGTGGTGAGATGCTTCCATTAGAATGGCTGTTGCGGCTGGTTCAGACTCACGGCCGCCCTGTGTGTCAGCGTAGAACTGCTCCCAGGGGTTTTCTTGGCTGTCACCTTAATCAGGCAGATTGCCAGGCCTTTTCCCCATGGCACCACAGTAGTGGATCACAAAGCCCTTGCACCTGCTATGGGTCTCTCTGTAAAGAGGACAGCCGTGAACCCCACACAGGACAGCTCTGCTCACGGAGTTGCCTGGAGTTAGAATCAGCGTGACAGCAGCACCTTGGGTTTGGGGCGATGCGGAGCTTGAACCAGCTCTCCCAAGGCACATGGGCAAGGGAGAGAAGGGCTTTCCTATGGAAAAATGCAAGCGAGATGGGACCTCCGAGGGATGCAATGGACAATTAGGCAACAGGACTTCTGGGAAAGGGAGGAGTGGACAAAGACATCTCAGAGACTTTCCTATGTTGCCAACCCACTGCCACCAAATCTATTCCTCCTCACCGTGATCCGATGTAGGGTTTCTGAGGCATGTCAGTCTTCACACGAACACACAGCCTCATCTTTCTCTTGCAGAGTGGCTGGTGGGTTTGAACCACTGACCTGTGGTTAGCTGTCCACCACTTAACCTAGCCACACTGCTAAGGCTCCTTTGAAGTAGGACTCAGAGCTCAATGGAAAACACAAACAGAGACAATTGGTGATGTTGAGTAAGGTCTGTAGATTAACGATGAATATTGTGTCCATGTTATTCTCCTGAATCTGGTAACTGTACTGGGTTCTATAAGTGATCCTGTTCTGAGGAAATACCCATTGCAATATTCATAGTGAAAGCAGCATCGTGCTCCAACTTACTCTCAAATGTTTCAGATTTTTAAAAGACGTGTTATATGGAATATGGATTATAAAGCACATGTGACAAAATAGTAGCAGTTGAGTGAATGAAGGCAGGTGAAAGTTCTTGCCATCGCTAATAATTTTAAATAACTTCCAAATCAAAAGTTTGTTGTTTTTAGGCCTCAAAACTAAACTCTGCTCTTCGTGGGAACCTTGATCACTGAGGATCTGCGCGCGTGTGCCGAGGGTGTTGCGTTTTTAAAGAGGGCGCAGACTCGTGTCAAAACCCTGTGCGCCGTGACACGTTGCTGTGGGGAGGTGCGGTGCAGCCCATTCCGGCTCACGGTCACCCCATGTGTGAGTAGATTTGCCCCCATAGGGTTACCTGGTCGGGGTAATCTTGATGGAAACTGACCCCCAGGTCTCTCTCTCCAGAGGAGCCACTGGGTGGGTTCCGGTGACCCACTTTTCATTTAGCATCCCATCGCGTAACCAGTGTATCCATCAGGGCTCTTCGTGTAAAAAAAAATCATGGAGCTGCCGTAAATTTATTATTGCATCCATTCCATTTGTTGCTCGACTTGTTATTCCTGTGACTGCTACACATATTACTATTGTGAATGTTCATTTCGAGGCCTTCTCCGATTGCACCCTGCCGCAGGTGCGTCTTAGTGCTGCGTTCATCCCTTCCAGGTACTGTCCTCCATCCAGCGCAGCAAGAGCAGTCCGGTAGGAGCCGAGGCTCAGGAACTTCTCTAGCTTGCTCGGCGGTGGCACTGCCGCTCTCTTTCCACTCGAGGGCGCTCGCAACCCCTCCATGTCCACGTTGGTGGCTCCCCAGATCCTGATAGCCAGCCTTGGGCCCCTGTGCATTGAAAGGAACTTACTAGGCAGCGGTGAAAAGAGGCGAGAACCTCTGGAATTCATCTCATTTCCATTCTCTCTCTCTCTCTCTCTCTCTCTCTCTCTCTCTCTCTCTCTCTCTCTCTCTCTCTCTCTCTCTCTCTCTCTCTCTCTCTCTCTCTCTCTCCCTGCCCCCCTCTCTCTCTTGCAAACCTTACTGTGTTTGTTTTGTTTTCCTGCTCAAGGGTGGCATTGAAATGCATACTATTTTGTAGCTGCTGTCAGAGGTAGGAGGGAGAGAATGGGCCAGGACAGACCAGCTGCTCCTACACAGTGTGGTGGCTGCAGAGTGGTCCCTGGCCCACATGTGGCCTCCAGATTTCCTCTGTTCAGCGGGCCTGGTGTTTTAAAAACTGAGGTAGAAACCAATGTCTTTAAATTAGGAAATAGCATGTCACTTCGATTTCTGCCCTTTGTTGTAAAATGCCATGAAAGAGTCTCCACTGCCTAGATGGCTAAGGCTCACAACACGTCTCTGACGATCCATGGAGAGACTGTCCCCCCGGGGGACCAGGTGTATATGCTCCAGCTTGCGGCAGTCTCCACCAGACCGGAGTGCCAAAGCCTCACCCAGGGAATGACTCCCTAGGGAAGGTTACCTGCCTGACCATGGCCCTGTTCCCATCCATCACAGTTTTGGTGAACTGTCATTTAAGAAGAACCTTAAGGCTGCAAGGTTTTCTGGGGGTAGACTTTAAAAAATGATGTAATATGTTGTCAGGCCACGATAAGCATTGGCTTGACGAACCTGGAAGTGTGCTCTCACACGGTCACTTAATTTCTCTGTGCCTTGATTCCCGTGTCAGTAAAATGGGAATAGGCATGTCCTCATAAGGGTCCCTGATTGGTAGAAATGAACAATATTCTTGGTGACCAAACAAAAGATTGGAGGTTCGAATGCATTAAGAGACTCTTCGGAAGAAATACCTGGTGATCTCCTTCCAAAGCAACAGCCTTCATTAACCCTGTGGAGCACAAGTCTACTCTGACACACACAGGATGGTCATGAGTTGGCCAACTCATTGACACTTGATTTGAATAGCTTCCGGATGCTCTGAGATTGAGGGAGGCCCTCCATGTGAAAGCATTTAGCTGGGCACCTGCTGTTGTTGTTATTGTTGTTAGGGGCCATTGAGTTACACCCCACAGCAACCTATCTGTAACAGAATGACACACTGCAGGATCCTGCACCATCCTCACAATTGTTCTTATGGTTGAGCCCATTGTTGCAGCCACGGTGTCCGTCCATCTTGTGGAGGGCCTGCCCCTTTGCACTGCTCCTCGACTTCACTAAGCACGGTGTCCTTCTCCAGGGACTGATCTCCCCTGACACCATGTCCAAAGTGTATGACACGAAGTCTGACTATCCTTGGCTCTATGGGACATTCTGGCTGTTCTTCTTCCAAGATAGATCTACTAGTTCTTTTGGCAGCCTATGGTACTTCCAATGTTCTTCACCAGCACTCTAATCCAAATGCATGGATTCTTCTTTAGTCGTCCTTATTCAATGTCCCACTATCACATGCATATGAAACAATGGAACATACTATGGCTTGGGTCAGGGGCACGTTAATAACCCAAAGTAACATCTTTGCTTTTCAATCCTCTAAAAAAGCCTCGTGCAGCAGATTTACCTAGTGTAACATGTCTTCAATCTCCTGACTGCTGCTTCCACGAGCATTGATTGTGGATCCAGGCAAGATGAAATCCTTGACAACTTCAACCTTTTCTCCATCTATCATCATGAGTTTCCCTATTGGTCCAATTGTGAAGATTATGTTTTTGTTTTTTTACACTGAGTTGTCATCCACACTGAAGGCTACAATCCTTGATCTTCATCAGCAAGTGCCTCAAGTCCTCCTCACTTTCAGCAAGCAAGGCTATGCCATCTGCATATGGAAGAGTGTTCATAAACTTTTCTCCAATCCGGATGCCTGCGGAGTACCTGGCACATGGTAGAAAGCTGTTATTACTGACGCTCATCACACTAAAACCAAAGCAAACAGACTGCCATCAGGTTCGTTGTGACTCGTATGCCCCCCACAGGCTAGGGTAGAGCTGCTCCTTAGGGTTTCCAATGCTAGGACTCCGTATAGGAGCAGGCGGTCTCATCTTTCTCCTTGCCCAACACATGACCCACTGCACCACAAGGGCTCCTGTGGCCATCACACAGGCCAGGTGAATTCAGAAGAAGGCATTCAAACCCAAACCAAACCCATGGCCCTGGAGTGGGTTCTGACAGAGAAGACCTGCCCCATGGGATTCCCAAGGCCGCAAATCATTATGGAGTCTGATGGCGGCATCTTCCTCCTGTAGAGCAGCTTGTAGGTTCCAACCAAGCGCTTTAACCACTGCACCACCAGGCCTCCTCAGGAGTCCAGTGGCCCTCGAACTTAGATGCACATCAGAATCGCCTGAAGATCATGCTGACACAAATCCGCACATATGATTCAGTAGGTCTGAGCTGGGGTCTGAGAACGTTCATTCTGAATAAGCCTCCAGATGATGATGTTCTCCTGGAATCACATGTGTAGAAACCTTGCTTTGCACTTAAAAGCAAACCCATCAGTTAAAAACCGTATGTCCCTAGGCGGACTTCTCCTGACAGGGAGTGTGAAGTACTGAAAGAGTTTCTGTGTGTAAAGTGCCTGGCAGAGTGCCTAGCGAACCCTGCTCAGTCAGTGTTACTCACTGTGGACGTCAAGACTATGGATCTGTATGGGAATAGAAAGCCTCCTCCTCCTTCCAGTGAGCGTTACAACTAGTGATAATAAAACGGAGAAGAGTCAGGAACTTGGAAAACTAAGAAGGGGTGTCTTAATTACTGTTCCCTATTTTATCTGGAGGCTCTAAAATCCACTGCATTGGCAACACAGAATCACAGACAGTATTGATGATGAAAGGGTTTGCTAAAGAAGTTAGCAGGTTGTAACACTACTGAGAAGTGCTCAGGAGAGTTTTTTTTTTTTTTAAATCAGGACTTTTTGCAAAGTGTTCTGTTTAATAAATGCCCAAAGGGTCATACTGCTCTGCTGTGAGCCTCAAACCAAAGGCATTCGCTCAAGCTCTGTGGGTCATCAAACCCAACTCCCTGAATGAAGTGTCTAGAGGAACTCCACTCCAGTGAGCCTCGGCCCTAGGACACTCAGGTATACTTCCATGGGTCAGCAAGCCCAGGTTCTCCAGTAGAGAGCCCAGAGGCACCTCACTCCACAAGCCAGCCTCCATCACAAAGGCACCCAGCTTGCTTTGCTGCATAGATTGGGAAGTCCACCACTCTGTTCCATGCTCTGGCTCCGGGTTCTGCTGCAGCTCTCTGATGTTACACCTGTCTTCTGGATCTAGGAGGTCCACAGTGCGGGGGTCTTGGGTCCAGAGACTGCACTCCGTTCCCGGCTCTTGCTGGTTTTGAGATCCCTCCTCCTGCTTCTCAGAGGGCTCATTTTATACACAGCAGGATGGCACTCCAAGAAATCCTGTTCACAATTACTCACAGGTGAGTCTCATCACTATCTTCCCCCACCTTACCGGATCCACGCAGGAGAAGGTCATTGATAGGAGAGAGAGATTTTGGCTAGGAGAGCCATGTTACGTAATGCACCATCCCTACAGAAAGCAAGAACAAATAAAAGTAAGATAGAAGAATTATGCATTAAAATTGTGTTGGTAAAAAAATACATTGAATAGACCATGGGCTGCCAAAAGAACAAACAAACGGATCTTAGAAGAAATCCTACTAGACTGTTCCTGAGAAGTGGTCACAGAAAGACTTCTACGTTGGCCATGTCCTTGGGAGGGACTCCTCTCTGGAGAAGGTCTTCATGGCCAGGAAAGGGCCAGCGGAGGGATGAGAAGGGATGACACAATGGCCCTAGCAATGGACTCCAGATAGCACAGGACAGGAAACCTCCCATTCTGCGAGGGGCATCATGAGTCAGACCTGCCTTCAACAGCAACAAACAAACAACAGCCACGACGGAGAAGGGTGCTTTGGGCCGTGGGGCAGGAGCTCCACAGGAGGGACTCAGTTTCAATCCTCCCAACCAGCCTGTGGAGAAGGAACGTGGGAGGAGAACAGTTGTTGGAATGCCTCAGGTAGAGCCCAGATCTGGTCTGCCTGCCTCCACAGGCATCTGGGGTCTTTCCCTTCCTGAAGGGGCTTGTCCCAAGTGGTCCACAGTACAGCTTCCTTCCCTGGGGTCCACCGCACCCACTGCAGAGTCAAAGCCTGTTAGGCCTGAGGACCCTACGCGGAAGAGAAGAGAGGAGGTGCAGGAGAGAGGTGCGTCTCAGACTGACAGGTGCAGAAGGAGTGGAATGAGGTGAGAGCCATGGAGCAGGGAAGGTGGCAGTGGGCATGTTTGCTGGTGTCCTCGCCCAGCCCTGGCTAACCCGCATCACTAGAGAGCCCAGGTTGAATAGGTACATTGTCATAAATGGCCCCTCCCCACTCCACCATTTTTATGCACCCAGAATCTTGGATGAGGTTGATTCAACACCCCTGCATTCCATCCCTCAATGACTCCAACTCATTTCCTACATACTGTACATGAGGAATGGATGCAAGATTTGTACAGCACTGCTGGGTAAATCTGCTACACAAGACTGCTTTAGAGTACTGCTCTAGAGTACTGAAAAGACACGGCCTAAGGCTGCTTGTGTGCAGCGAGGACTGAGCTGGGTGCCCTGGGATTATGCACATGGCCCCCGAAAGATGTGCTAGGGCTGGAATGAGAAGATGCTGCCACTGGCCAGGAGATAACTTTACCCATAGGGCCATGCTTCTGCCAGAATGTCTTGATGACTAAGAATTTTGAATTTGAACTTGATCTTCCATATAGTTATTGAGGTGAGTCCTAGAACATATTCAATGAGCAGCTTGTTTTTTTTTGCTCAATTTAGAGATACAGGTGATTCAGTAGCAGAATTCTCACCTGCCGTGCAGGAGACCCAGGTTCGAGTCCTGGCCAATGCACCATCCATGTGACAGTGGAGGCTGGCATGCAGCTGGCATGCGGCTGTGATGCTTAGGCTGCACTGCGGCTCCCAGACTAAGATGACGAAGGAGAGCCTGAAGGTCTGGATTTGAAAACCAGCTCATGAAAACCCGTGGCTCACAAGCCTGCTCCCAAATCCTTCATGGCAATCACAAAAAGGACAAATATTGTATGAGCCCACTGCTGTAAGGATGAGCTCAATCCTATCCTGGGGCCGGTGCAGGCGCAAGTAGTGCTTTGTTCAGTTGTGCATGGCGTCAGCAGGACAACTCCGTCCTGGGCTGGCTCAGGGCCAACTTGATGGTCCTGAACAACAGCAGCTTGGTTTGAAACTTAAGTGTTTTGAACTAGGATACCTGGTCCTCCTTTGTATTTCTCTCTGGTGCGGCCGACCTCAGGGCAGACCTTGGAGTATGCAGTAGGCACTCAGTACTTGAAAATGATTCAGGCTATGCACAGAACTTGCTTGCAGAGCGTCAGGAGGACTTGAAGCCCTTGCTGATGAAGATCATGGATTGTAGACTTCAGTATGGATGATAAGTCAATGTCAAGAAGATCCAAATCCTCCCAACTGGACGAGTACATACACATCATGAAAAAAGGAGGAAAGGTTGAAGTTGCTAAGGATTTTGCTAAGGATTTTTATCTTACTTGGACCCACAATCAATGTTCATGGAAGCAGCAGTCAAGAGATTAAAAAAATGTACTGCACTGGGTAAATCTGCTACACAAGACTGCTTTAGAGTACTGAAAAGCAAGGATGTTCCTTTGAGGACTGAGGTGCACCTGACCGGGACCATGGCATTCTCACATTGCATCATATGCATGTGAAAACTGGACATTGAATTAGGAAGACCGCAGATTAATGGATACGTTTGAATGGTCACGCTGGAGAAGAATATTGAAAGGACCATGGACTGCTAAAAGGACAAACTGATCTGTATTGGAAGAAGGAAGGCCAGAGTACTCCTTAGAAGCAAGGATGGCAAGGTTTCATTTGACATATTTTGGACATGTTGTCAGGAAAGACCAGTCCCTGGAGAAGGACATCATGCTTGGCAAAGGTCAGGGGCAGCGACAAAGAGGACGGTCTTGGATGACATGGGTTTACACAGTGGCCGCATCAATGGACTCAGGCATAAAAACAATTGCGAGGATGGCACAGGCCCACGCGGTGTTTCGTCCTGCTGTGTATAGTCATTGTGGGTCGGAGTCGAGGCGCTGGCACCTAACAATGCAACATGCTGTAGGCACGCAGGGATTATTACTTGAAATATTGAACCTAAGCAGCTGGGTGGGTAAAGCAATTGGGGGTGACATCTGAGGGGTCAGTTTCTTTTAGGGTTAAGGGATATTCTATAGGTGACCGTGGTGATGGATGCATAGCTCAGTGACGAGCCAGTGACGTGCACACCTCAGTGAGTGGATTGCATGGTCTTTGAATTGCTGTGGTTAGTTGCCATGGAGCCCGCCAACAGAGTGAAATATCGCCCAGGACAGGGTCAGTTTTACCATCAATCTGCATGAGCCCATTGGTACAGCCACATATATTTTGCACACCTCCCAACCTAGGGACTCATCTTCTGGCACTGTCCCAAACAGCACCCTGTCATGAGCTGTAGGATTGCCCCCGGCTGGTGTGGGGGAAGCACATCTCCAGGTCTTCCTTCCTAGTCTTACTCTAAAAGCTTTGCTGAAACCTGACCACCGTGGATGACCTGCTGGCATTTGAAATGCTGGTAGCATAAATGTCAACATCAGAGTTACATGCCAGCTACCAGAGGAGGGCAGATGCACAGACAGGTGGTGTCTCTGCCAGGTTGTTTAAAAGCATCAAGAAAGCACCCGTGGAACTCAGAGGCACGCTGCCTCGCCTCTGATGGCCACGGCCTGAAGTGCCAGGTGCTGCGCACGACCCCTGTGTCACGTGGAATGTCTAATCCTTGCCTCTGCCCCAAGAGGCACGTAGCATCACCCTCTCCTTTTCAGAAGGGAGCCTGGCTGCTTTGCCTGGGCTCGCCCAGCTTACCTGGTAATGAGCTGGATGTCAGCTCAAGTGACTGCCACCTCATGTGGACGTGATTTGAAGACTGTCCCCCTGCTCAGCCATGAGGAAAAGCTCGAGGATGGACCATCCCCAGGCTACAGTGTCCCTCAGCATCACCAGAGAGGAGCGGTCCACCCACACTCCCATCATGGATGGCACGTGATTTTACCTTCGTTAAACTTGGTGGTATCGTTCTGTGATGAGAAGACCGCACTGATCCTCAGGGTTCCATGTGCCTAGTAAGGTGCAGGAGGTCCTGACTGTCTGCCCGCCACCGCAACCAGAAGCTGTTCACCTGTGGTGCCTGCATCCACCTCAGGCTCCTGTCCTGCAGGGCCAGGCAGTCCCAGCGGCACGCCCTGGTTTGATCTGGCCCTGATCCCTTTTCTCTGTCCGCAGCCAGGGTCAGCTGAACCTGACCTCTTCCCTCTGGTCTTCCCCAGGTGACTCCTGGACCCAGAGCTCTTGTCAGTCGCAGAGGATCCTGGGCGTCTGCAGTATCTCCAGTCCTGGTTTTCCTCATCTACTGATTCCTGAAGAGGCTCTGTGTTTCTAGTTTGGGGGTACCCCCCAAACCCAGAAATCTTTAAAAAGCTATGTATTTATCACCTTCCAAGAACTTTCCGTGACACGTAGTACATTTGTCAAATCTGCAATTCCATTCTTGGAACCACTTTTCAAACTCATCTGTTTGGATGGCTGACAGTACCTCCCTCATTTTTTCCTTCACCTCTGCTACTTCATCAAATCCTTGTCCTTTCGTGTCCCTCTTCATTCGCAGAAACAAAAAGAAGTCGCATGGGGTGAGGGCAGGTGAGTAAGATGTGTGGAGCAAGAGAACCATGCTGTTTTTGCCGAGAACTGGCACACTGAGATGGCGCGAGGCATTGTGGAGGCAAAACCAGTCCCGTCTGCCACAAATCAGACATTTTTTTGGTCACCCACTATTATGTAACCTTTTCAGAACCTCTAAATAGAAAGCGTGATTAACACTCTGACCTGGTGGAATGAACTCCACATGCACTACGAGCTGACATTTTCATCCCTTTGGGAAGTTGACAGATGTCCAGAATGAGGTTTGTCATCAATCGGCATTTCACGTTTTTTGAAACGAGAAAACAACTCACGCACTTGAGTTTTCCCATAGCGCCGTCCTTGTAAGTTGTGTTCAACATCACAACAGTTTCTAAGGCATTTTCCTGAACAGGAAACAATTTCATAGCAGCACGCTGTTCTCTTAAATTGGCCATCACAAAAAATAAGGTTTGAGCACAACTGCTTTCACGAAAAACTTCACTATGACCAGCGAGAACCTTTCCATTGGGTGCGCTAACTCAGAGTGAGTTGTTCTATGCTCGCCTATCAGGAAAGATGCATACTACACAAGCTCCGCCCAGTGGAGTTTTCCTCTTTCTTTCTTTAAAAAAATTTTTTTTGGCGACCCCTTCATATACCCCAGAAAAAGCCTGCTGCAGATCCGATTGCCTGGTAAGCGGCTTCTCTGAATTTGAGAAGCCCTGTCACTCTCTAGCTCTCCTGTGTCCTCCTGGAATTGCTTCAGATACGGTTCCGGATTTATCTTCAATAAGAAGCAACCAGAGGAGCGCATCTTTGCCCTTCCTTCCTGCAGCAAGGAACGCATAAGAGATGCCTGAAGCTCCCACAGCCTCCGTGGACCATGAGGCAAATTCCGGGATGAAAGCCTGGACTCAGGAGGGTGAAGCAGAATAGTGAAGGAACCTGGCACCCCAGGGACCACAAAGTCACCACCCCACTCCTGGACTGTCTGTGGGCCTGTTTTAAGGGAGAGTAAAAGACATGTCCTTACCTGTAAATTGCTACTCTCTTGGGTATTTTGCTGTCAGAGCAGCTGAACTTAGTTTAAACCAAGAGATCAACGTCCTGAGCTGACTTCGTGCTGAGATTCCTCTTCACGTCTTCACCAATGTGGAATGTAGACTCACCTGCTGTCCCTTTGAGAATCACGGTGCTCTCATTTTCTTGACTTCTTCCTCACCTTCTGGCGGTTTGTATCGACCCTTATGAGAGAAACGCACGGTGCCTGGGGACCTCTGGAATACAGGTGTCCTGCAGAAGGTGGATCCATGGCCAGGGTGGGTTGTTCTTAGCCACTATGGAAAGGTATTTTAACCGTCGATACATTTTCAACTCTCCCGTGCAGGTTGTTTTCACTCTAAACTCCTTTGTACACCCCCCACTCTCTCTTTGGTTACTTCTTGAAATCCCTAAGCTCATACAATCTATCAACTTAAAGATGGCCACCTGGAAAGAGGGCCTAACTCACCTGGCTAGGGTTGGGTCTGGCTGGCTGGTGCTCACGTGACAACAGCAGGTTTGGCACCTTATATCCTGGTGTGGAGAGAAAAGGGCCCTGGCCTGGGGGCTGGTGGGGGCCTGTTGACATTTAGTGCCATGTGCTTTCCTGCCTGGTTGTGGGTGCTCTGTAGACTGTGATGACCTGTGAGCACACGGCCTGTTCTTTGGGCTCAGAAATGTTCCAGAAAGTGGTGTCCCTCCTGCTCCTGATTTGGTTGGCCTACCCTAGAGGCTTACTGGATGCAGATCCTGCGCCTCCATTCTCTGACACAGCAGACTGCCTGCTTCCGTATCACGTGGGAGTAGAGTCCAGCCAACAGAACCTGAGCATAGCTTTCTGTATGGCCCTCTCCCTGGTTGTTTTAGAGCAAGCTTCTCCAAGCTCCAGACTCCCTTCTTGTTTCTGGAATTTCTTTCAATTTCTACGGACTCTTCCTGGTTGTTCATGGTCACCCAGGCAACCTCTGACTCAAGGATTCCCATGAAACAGAGCACTACCCAGTCCTGCACCACCACCATGATTAATTGGGGATTGGACCATCATGTTCCTCAGAGTTTTCACTGGCTGGATTTGGGGCATGGCCCACCAAGCACTTATCCCTAATCCATCTCAGTCTGGAAGGTCCACTGAAGCCTTCTCAGCTCCACAGTAATGCCCATGCCGCCAATAGACAGGTGGTAAAACAGGAGGTGCAATAGCTTGCTTGAACCTGGATCTCCTGCTCAGAAGTGAAAATGCTACCAAAGAACCACGATAGCCCTGATTGGTGTTGGTAATCCCTTAATGCCAGTTACTTTATTATGTAGAACAATTTCCCTATTTGGTTGTCTTAATCTCTCAGGTCCTGGTAGGTGGTTTTACAGGGGGCATCCTGGAGGCACTGTTGGAAACTGTGAAGCATTTTTGGCTATCTCAATGATTGAGAAAGCCATTGGCATGTGGTGATGGGGTTGAAATGGGTTTCGATCTTTATTGTAAACTTATTGAGCTGTAGCAACCATACAGGAAGTGTGGCATTCACAAAAGGAATATATCCAAGTAACCAACACCCGGACTAAAGCCAGAATATTATTAGAACTCCTGAAATTCCTGAACCCCTTTCCAACATTATGATCCATCAGGAATTACTGCTGCCCTGACTTCAGGTGCCAGAAATTAGGTCTGCTCATTTTGAACCTCATATAACAAGAATTATGCCACATTTACTCTTCCAAGCCTGGCATCTTTCACTCAGTATCATGTGTGCGTGGTTCCTCCATGGTACAGCACATAGTTCTTTTTCTTTCTAAAATATTTTTCATAATTTAATTGAGAGCTCTTACAGATATCACAACAATCCTTAGTTCAATCACACCAGGCAGTATTGTACAATTGCTACCACAATCAGTCTCAAAACCTTTCCTTTCTTCTTGAACTCTTTGATATCAGCTCCCCTTTAGCCCCTTGCTCCCATCCCCTATATCCAAGAACTCATTATTATTATTACCTAAAATATTTTTGCCATATCTTCCTCAATCCAATATCTCCATTCACATACAATTCTGTTGTTCAATCTCATCGAGTGGGGTTACACAGGCATCAATGCTGTCAGCTCCCTAGTCTGTGCTTCACCCTTCCCGTACCTTCAGGAAGCCGTTACTCCTGTTACTGTTTCTAAAGGGTTATCTCTCTGGGCTTTTATGTACTGAATGATCTTAAATATACACATGAGCATATGCAAATCTAACATGATTAATGAAGTAAAACAAATAAAAACCGTAATTAACAGTGATGGGAGGAAATATTAAAGAACTAGAGAATAATTAAGTAGTATCAGTTCTATACTGCACCCTGGATCCATCATCCCTTCTATGGGGCCCTTCCAAGAGGGATAGTCCAGTTATCTTGTCCAGTTATGGTGGGTTTTGGGTCTCCACTACATTCATGCTGCTTCACATCGATTTGGTTGCTTGTTTTTGAGCTTTGGATACCTCTTCCTGCCGATACCTCATGATCACACAAACTGGTGTGCCTCTTCCATGTGGGCTTTGTTGCTTCCCTGCTAGATGTCCGCTTGTTTAACTACAAGCCTTTAAGACCCCAGTTGCTGTATCTTTTTATAGCCGCGCACTATCAGCTTTCTTTTCCACATTTGCTTATGCAACAGTTTTGTCTTCAGTGATTGCGTTAGGAAGGTGAGTATCGCACAATGCCACATTATTAGAACCAACTGTTCTTAAACTGAAGTTAGATTTAAGTAGAGGCCATCTGTTTCCTTGACCATCTGTTTCCTTGTCCTAATTGCATATGTATTCATGCATAAACAAATACACACACATACTTTTTTCTTTCCTCCTACCCCACTATTATGTTTACCTATCAATCACGTCTCAGTAATTTCTCTCAGATACAATTAGATTGATTAAACTCTACCAGAAAATTTTAGAACACTTACTGTTCCCCTGTACTGGTGATTGTTGGCTCCCCGCTCACCTCCCTCCCCACTTCCCATGGTCCCAGGAACTGCTGGGCCAGTCACTGTCTTGATCAGATTGCCTATCCTGCCTATCTTCTATAGATAAACACCCAAAAGAAAAATAAATAAATGAGTAAACCAATATACTGATGGTCACATGACTAACAGGGATCCTGACATAGAGCAGATGATTATCTCTCTATTACATAGAGAGAAAGACATATTATAACCATCAGTACAGTCTGCCTTTTTGCCAGGTCCCACTTACCTAGCAACTCATACACCCTTTTAGTCTTCAGCATTCCTGTCAGAAAGGTGAGCATTCTCATCACTCCAAATGTCCCCATTTCTATTCCTGCAGTCAGGGATGAAGCAGTCCAGGGTCACACACACACACACACACACACACACAGCCCCTCCACCCCCACCCCACACATACACCATTATGCCTTTAGACTTTCAGTGTGGCCCCCTTGTGAATAGCCCCCAACCAGTTCAGTTGGGGTACTAAGTGCTAACACCCCCACCCCGTCCCACCCCCTGAGTCAGAAGTCTACAATCAGGATTCCCCGGGGACTTTGTGGCTTTGCTCCGCCACTGGTCTGTTGTACTCCACTCTTGGTTTGCCCCCTTGTGTGTGGGTCAAACGGCCGCTCTCCCTGCATTGTGTCTTGAGGGCCGTCTTCTGCCACACTGTCATCTTGGGAGGCTGCGGTCATCTCTGGGAATGAGCTGCTCTGAGCAGGAACATCGCCCTCACTGATTGGCACACCAGAGTTAGGTCTAAATCTCACTCTCCCTTTCCTGTGGAGACATAAACAATACCTTCCCCTTGGGATGGTTAGTGTCCTGACTCCCCATTGCTGTTGTTTATCTTCCCCCACCCTTCTGTGGGCCTTAAAGGCATATGAAAGTTGGGGGGGGGGGCTTGCCTTTCAGCACAAGTGGCACATAGTGCTTGATGGACACGGAAACAGTTTTCAGTCTGGAACTATGATGAGCAGTGCCACCTTGGGCATGCTTGAGCATACTTCTTGATTCATGAATGTACACGTGTATCCTGGTCATATATCCAGAAGTGAATAACTGTATTGAGGCACACATATGTATGCTTAGCTAGTGCTACTGCCAACCCATTTCTGACACAGTTGCATCAGTTTACGTGCCCGCTGGCGAAAAGGTCCAATGGCCCTGTTTCCTTGTCAGCACTTGATACTGTCTGTCTTTTTCATTCCAGCCCTCCCAGAGGACCTGGGATGGCAGCACCTTATAGGCATTGTCCATTTGGATATCTTCTTGTGTGGAAAGCCTGTTCAAGTCTTTGGACTAATTATTTTTTGAGCTATTTTCCCTCCCCCCTTCTTATTGATTTGAGTTATTTATATATTCTAGATATGTCTTTTTGATGAATGTATGGGAACGTTTAAGTACCTTTTTCTGTCTGAGACTTGTCTTCATTCTCATAGATGTCTCTTTTGATGAAACAGAATGTTAAGGTAGTACAATTTGTTCAGCTTTTCCTTCATGGGTAAGAATTTTTGGTCTTGTCTAAATATACATTGCCTACTTTTTTAGTTCCCTTCTAGAAACTTTATAGTTTTACATGTCATATTTTGATTTGTGGGCCATCTCACCTTTTGAATGATCCATGGGACACTCATGTAAAAATCTGTTTATAATCTGGCTGTGTAGCTCCGAACACCTTCGTTTGTTGTTGCTCTGTCCTTTCCACTCCCCTCAAGAAATGTTTGCATGCCTTTGGTTTAAGTCCATGGCATATTTGCTGGAATGACGTTTAAATAAGTTGGTTTCTAACATCACAACTGCCTAAATCTGCCAGGTTTTGTCGATAGAACACTACTCAAAGTAATGGGCCTGAGGCCTAACTATGCTTCCCCCTTCCCTACAGTTTAATCTACACTGTATTTCCCAGAATATAACTCATGTGTAAATTTAGACAAGGTTGTATTTTGTTTTCTTTGGCACTTTCCCAAGAATTGAATCATCATTTCAGGAAAGTATGTCACAGAGAGCAAAACTACTCCAGGGCCATGAGTAATCTATGTCACATGGCTGTATCAGTCTCCATTTCTAGATGATTCTATGTTTTAAATAGACACATATGCTTATTTAACTCATAGTTCAAATGAACATAGTAGGATTCAACAAGAACACACAAAAATCAATTGGGTTCTTGTATATTAAAGAAGATGACACCAAGAAGGAAATTAAAAGAAAAATACCGTTTACAATAGCTACCCAAACTATAAAATATCTAGGAATAAATCATACCAGACAAACAAAAAAGTTATACAAAGAAAACTATAAAAACACTTCCATAAGAAATTAATAGAGATTTACACAGATGGAAGAATTTTCCATGCTCTTCAATAGGAAGATTAAATCTTTTTTTTTTTTTAACAATTTACTGGGGCTCATACAATTCTTTTCACAGTTCATATATATACTTACATCAATTGTATAAAGCACATCTGTACAGTCTTTGCCCTAATCATTTTTTTCTCTTTTCTTCTTTTACATTTTATTAGGAACTCATACAACTCTTACCACAATCCATACATATACATACATCAATTGTATAAAGCACATCCATACATTCCCTGCCCCAATCATTCTCAAGGCATTTGCTCTCCACTTAAGCCCCTTGCATCAGGTCCTCTTTTTTTTCCCCTCCTCCCTCCCCATTCCCCCCTCCCTCATATGCCCTTGGTAATTTATACATCGTTGTTTTGTCATATCTTGCCCTATCCAGAGTCTCCCTTCCCCCCTTCTCTGCTGTCCCTCTCCCAGGGAAGAGGTCACCTGTGGATCCTTGTAATCAGTTCCCCCTTTCCAACCCACTCACCCTCCACTCTCCCAGCATCGTCCCTCACACCCTTGGTCCTGAAGGTATCATCCACCCTGGATTCCCTGTACCTCCAACCCTCATATGCACCAGGGAAGATTAAATCTACTGAAAAAAAGTCAGTAAAACTAAAAATGCTATAAATTCAATGCAATTCCAATCCAAATTCCAGCATCTCCAAGTGCTTAGTCATTGGCTCATGCATTATTTTTCCACAAACCACCTTTTCCCTTTCTTTTACATCTAGGACATTATATTAATTTTGGGAGGAATTGTACACATATAATTTATATATTTTATAGGAAAGTATGTTCAATGTATTTATAACATTAAAATATATTGTACTATATCATTTATTTACATTTAATTAATTTCATCAGGAAGGAAGGATCCATTGCTGAGGGAGGACAAGATGAAGCAGAAGACCCTGGGCAACGCTCAGTGAGATGGGCTGTCACAGTGGGCCACAGTCATGGACCCCAACATGTCCAAGACAGTGAGGGTTGTACAGAAGTAGGCAGTCTTTCATTCTGTTGGGTGTAGTTTGCCATGGGTTGGAGTTGACTTGGTAACAGGTAGTATCCGTGCTTACTGAGTGCTTGTCATATGCCAACTGCTGTACTAACTTCTTGCGAAGGGCAATCTCTTTTCGCCCTCGTAACCCTGCCATGAACATGGAGCCATGAAACGTGGAGGCACAGAGAAGTGAGTACATTGTCCTGTGCCACACAGTTGGTTAATGGCAAACCCAAGAGAGCAACCCAGGCAGCCTGACTGCTTCCCATTAAATGACAGCTCAAGAGGAAAACAGTGTCTAGTGCCTGGAAGCTGTCATGGAAAATGGCAGCTCTTGGCTATGATTATGTGCTCATTGGCTGTGCAGCTCTGAACACCTTCATTTGTTGTTGCTCTGTCCTTTCCACTCCCCTCAAGAAATGTTTGCATGCCTTTGGTTTAAGTCCATGGCATATTTGCTGGAATGGCTTTTAAATAAGTTGGTTTCTAACATCACAACTGCCTAAATCTGCCAGGTTTTGTCAATAGAACACTACTCAAAGTAATGGTCATTTTCGTTTACCTGCACATGATATAGGGAAGTCTGTGTTTGCACTCGAATTCATGCTGATGTTTACCTCTAAATGCTAATCCCACAAGCAACAAAAAGTACACTATGTTCAAAATAGTTCCAAGCCCCAAGCCACTTATGCCTGGAAATACTCGACCGAGGCAGCACAAGGGCTCTCTTGAGTGCAGCTTGCAGGAGGATTTGACCTGCATGTCTCCAGACGATGGAGACCAAAGTCAGGCCTGGTGAATACAGCGGCTGCCAGTGCAAAACAGACTCCTTTTCCAGCAGGTGTGGCTGCTGAAAATTTCCACTTTTGAAAGCAGCTGCAGTCTTTGAGAATTTCGGGGAGCTCTCTGCAACATTCTGCCAAGCTGGTCCCCAGCTGTTGGGAGCTGTGGGTCATAAACTATCAGCAGCACCCTGGAAGGAAGAACTAGCTTGCACGATGAGCCTCTGTGTCACCCAGTGGGCAACCTACCTTGGGTTCCTGGGCTCTTCTTGCTGCCTGCCAATGAGGGAAGGGAGCTGAACTACCAGAAGCCCTACACGGGGTCAGATTACTGTACGTACTTTGCTGCTAACAAGAAGTTTGGAGGTGCCGGTCACCAAAAGACATGTCAGAAGAAAGACTGGGAATCAACTTCTGAAAAATGGGCCTTTGAAACCCCGTGGAGCACAGTTATTCTGTGATATATCTGGGGTAGCCATGAGTTGGAATCAATTCAATAGCAGTCTGTAGAGAAGGGAAAGCAACTTCTAGCAGAAGGTGTTTGAAGACTAAGAGCTATCCGTCATTTACATGTGAGGGCATGTGATGAAAAATTCCCATTCATGGATGACGCTAGGAAAACAAGCATCTGTAGTCTTTTCACTTTCCAGTGTACATTGTCCATCTGAGTAGCAGGTCCTAGTCCTCTGATTTATTTGGTTTCATGATCTCTTTTTCCTCCCCGCAAAGTGACCCAATTAATTAAATCTCCCTCTGGACTGTTCCCAGTGAGTGAAGTGCTAGAGTTGAAATCCGTGTTTGCTTTCTGCAGTTGGCCACCCCAGAATCTTCATGGAAGTGGGTAGCGCATGAATGAAAATTTGGTAAACAAAATTCTTTCTTTGGTTTAGCATGGATGGATCCTCATCTCTTCAGACTATTCCATGGCTCCCAAACGATAATTATTGGTTGCTTTTTTAAGTGTCCCTCTGAACTGAGAGTCTTTGGTTGTTCTAAATTCATTTGGGAGCATGCCGGACCCAGGAATTAAAGGTGACTCTTCATTCCTGTAAGTCAGAGACAGCTTGTCTATGGAAACAATCCAAGGTTTTCCTCATGGTGTGTGGTAAAGTGGGTCAATCAAAGCTGCAGGCTCAACACCCCCCAGGGGGAGTTCACAATAGCCTCAGGAAATAGTCAATCTCCTGGTGGGCTAAAAGTCCAGCTCTGGGTACCTTTCCTTCCCATAGTACTTCTTTCTGTCCTGGAGAATAGAAGTTAAAATAGACCATTTGAGCTTGAAGGATGGAAGGTGGTTTTATTGTCCACAAAATATTCTTGAGATCATGAAGTTAGACAATGCCCTGAACCACTTGTGACTCAGAGAAAGGGAGGTTTAACAGGACTTTATAAGCTATAATATTATAGTAAAAGATTTAATATTATACTAGAGAGTGTCTGGATGATATAAATGTTTAAGCATGGGACCTTGGGTTGAAAGGTTTGCAGTGTGAATCACCTAGAGGCACCTCAGCAGACAGGCCTGGTGATCTACTTGTGAAAAGTCAAAACCATGACAACCCAAGAGCTCAGTTCTACTTTGACCCACATGGACCACCCCACGAGTAGGAATAAACTCAATAGCAACAGACAGCAACAACAACAACACTGTAGTAGGTTTCCAAGTTCTTTCATCAATCTCACCTCTCTCCCTCCCAACACAACACCTAATTGCCTTCATTATACAGAAAAGAGAGCTAAGACACAAAGATCAAGTGAATTCCTCATGGTTTGTGAGGAACAGAGATTTGACTGGCCCCAGAAACCTCACGTTGGGCAATAGCATGAATCTATTACCCTCTTGACCCTGAGCCTAAGAGCTTGTTGCCTCATTATTCCATGTGGACATGGTTAGGCATCTGGGTGCTGACACCAACCCCAAAGACCTTAAATGCATCTGCCAGGTGGGTTAGGAGGAGGAGGAGGAGGAGGGAGAGCATCGTGGGGAAAAGGGTAGACTTTGGCTTGAATCCCAGCTCCGGTTCTCAGTAATGATATGACCCAGAGCAAGTTACTTAACCTTTCTGTGCCTCCAACTCCCACTTATAGCATAGAAATAGCAAGCCCTTATCAGACTGTGATGGAACGACATGATACACATAAAGCATACAAACAGTACAAACATGAAGGAAGAGCTCCATAAATATTAGCTATTTTTATCAGTCTCGTTGAATCTATACCAACTGTTCACTCAACATCTCCACTTAGATATTTAATTACCCAACTGTTGTCAAGTCCATGCTGACTCAGGACAATCCAGAGAATGCCAGAGTAGAACTGTGCTCTAAGTTTTCAATGGCAGCTCTTTTGGTGGTGGTGGTGGTCGGTGAGGAGACTAGAATGCCAGGACTTTGTTCTTAGTCCCTTTTAGCCTAGTAACTCTCCTGAAAAGTGTTCTGCATCACAGTGACATGAAAGCCTGCATCGACAGATGGGTGGTGTTGGTATATGAGGTGTAATGGCCAGGAATAAAATCTGTGTCTCTTGAATGGAAGGTGAACTGAACTTCCACTGGCCCCATCTAGCTCCCTTAACTCAGCTTGTTTATCTTCACCCATGAAATGCATGTTACACAAGGGAAAGGGTCTTTTCTATAGATTCACCAGTCTCTATGAATTTCAAGAACAGTCATGCTAAACAATGTACATTAGTGGAACGAATAAATGGACAAGGTCCAGGAGTTACACTGGGAGGCATGTTTGCTTGAGGGAGATGTTCTGTCTGAGCCAATTAGCTGAAGCAAATGAATGGAGGGCAGCCATCATCCATAGGGGCTCAGCCATTGGAAGCTGCCTTCCTGAGCTTCTGAAGATTGATTAGGAAAGCAAGCAAAATGTCAACATTTCCTCCCTATCCACCGTACCCCCAGCTTATAATTACCAGGGGATGCCAAAGAGTTCGTGGGACCCTACCTCTGCTTTAGTGGTAGAATCTGTATGGTTGACAATATACAAATCAACCCCAATACTCCCATACCCTCGTCCTAGTAATCTGAGACTTATGTATCAATAAGGTGGCATGGCCTCCTCCCGTTCTTCAATTTATTCAATGAAGGTTTTCACAGCATCTGCTGTGTCTGAGCTCTGGACCCATTGGCTCGGACCTGTAAGGAGTTCACTGACCCATAGAGGTGGCCAGTGTGTGATCCCAGAACTGTTCTAAAGTTGAGGTTCTTGTTGGAGGAAAGCCAGGGACCTTGAAGAGCTCAGGCTCCCTATTGAGGTTGGGGAAGCACCCTAGAGGAGAGAACCTGTGAGCTGGGTGCTGTCATCCGAGGCGGTACGCAGATACTGCAGAAAGAGTGCAAGCACACCCCAAGAAGGAAGATAGATTGGCTTAGGGAGCAGGGCATGGGGCTGGCTGTCAAAGGGCTGGAGGTGGGGAGAGAGTCCTGAGTCCAGGAAGGTGAGCAGGTGCTTTTGTTACAAACACACATATCATGATCCTTTGCTATTAAAATTTATGACTATTCCCCTCTCTGTTCACTCCCACCACTCCCACTCAGATCCAAAACAGAATTTGAAGTCAAAGGAGAGTCACTATCAGGTTGCCTTTCAACTGCATCAGTGTCTCAAGCCAACAAATAAAGTTCTTACCCCAAACCTGCTTTCTTTATTTTCTCCCAGTACCACCTACGGGGTCGACTAGGCTAAGATGAGATACAAGAGAGGCAAAAAGAAGTGCTAAAAACCTGAGAAAAGCATCAGAAATTATGAAATTATGATTCCTTTGATCATCTAATGGACTTATTTGTGTTTGCTATCTAGCACATGAAGGAGCTAAGGTGCTTGTCGACCCTAGAAAGAAGAGCTGGAACACACCTGCAAACCTATCCGACCTCCTTCCCCAGAGAACCCCCAACCGAACCCAAACCAAACTCACGGCATCGAGTCCACGCTGACTCATAGCCTCCCTCTAGCACAGAGCAGGACTGCCCCTGGGAGTGTCCGAGATTGTCACTATGTATGGGTGTAGGAAGCCCTGTCTTTGTCCCTCAGCAACTGGTGGCTTCAAACTGCTGACCCTGCAGTTAGTAACTCAATGCATGACTACTACACTAGAACACCCAACACGATGCTGGAAGTCAGCAGCAGCCGAGGGCCTGCATGCATGTGACTGGGCTTGCTTGCTGGAGAAGCCTTGCCAAAAGGACGGTGAAAGGCATTTTAACAACCATAAGCTTATAAGGGAAAACAAGTGAGGTGACAATGACGGCACAGCTTTGGAAGCTGGGAAGTTTATGGATGAGAAGTAGCAGACCTAGCAGCATTAACAGCTGAATTCCAAGCTGGTCGCAGGGTACCCATGGATCTACTGGGATACACAAGAGAATGATTTTTTTAAAATGAAATAAAACTTTCACCCCTGTTGTACTTCAGGTGCGGGGCAGGGGAAGTGTAGAATAGTGACCATTGGTTGAAATCTGGCTGAGACCTGGCTGGATGCCTGGATTCCATCCACCAACCAACCCTGCGAGGCGTCTTCCCGGCCTCACCCTAACTGAACCGTATTGGTTTTCCAAGGAGAGTAAAACCTAGGGGCTCAGGACTCCAGGATACCAGACACAGTTACAACATGCGGCATCCACTGAGAACAGGCGGAATCTTGAATTTAGACATTGAGCTCCTCTTTTCCAAGACCACCACGCCACTCCCGCCATCCTGGTAGGGAGGAAGGGGATCCTGGCAACCAGGACTTTGCACTATAGACAGGAGGTGGGAAGAATTGCCTCTACTAAGTTGGACAAGCCCAGGTGGCAAGACCTGAAGGTATTGACACAGAGTTCTCCTAACAATTGATGCAACATATGGTCCCATGATAAGGCCCTGAGTCAACAGTCACTACCCATATGGACAATCACGGGTGACCAACACCTGAAAAAAACCATGAGTCCGATCATCAGAGACAGAAACACACAAATAAGTAAGAGCGATGTGAAAGTAACAGACATGATGGAAGGGGTGGATGCATTGTCATTGATAAGCTTTGAGATGTAAGAAAAGATGTTGTATCCATGAAATAAGAGCGCTTTTAGGAACAGCACGTTTGGAACAACAACAAAAATGATTTCTGGGAAGTTAAACATGTGAAAATATAACGTAAGTAAAAAAATATTGCTACTAAGGTTCCTATTCATACACCAACCAGTTTATTAAAATCGGAACTTGTCTAAGCATACCTCCGATAGCTGAGGGCTACAGACATGTCCTCTCCATAATGCACTTGTCTTAGGAAGTGCCTTTAAAATCAGTTCTAATCTGCACTGTGACTTCCTAGGGGAGCGGCTGGGCCGGTGCAACTCAAGGCAGAGCAGTCCACTCAGACGGTGATGGTGACAGGTTTTAGGGATTCCAAAGAGGTCATCTGGATGGATTTTCTTGAGGACACAGGGTGATCGTGGGTGTTTATTAGGAGACTGACATTGGTGAGGGAATAAACAGCCCAGAGGAATATTCACTGAGGAATTTCCCCCTTGGCATCACAACAATGCACCTCTGGAAGGAGGATAACAAGGGCTGTCTTCGGAGAATTTCACTGGGAAGCTTTATCTCAGCCACACTATGGCCCTGATCTTGACCCTTCAGACTTCTTTTTGTTCCCCTCACCCAAAGGGCACTGAAAGGGGACACAAATAATGTCCCTCGGTGAGGCCCCCACTGTTTTGATGTGGTGTAAATCAGAGCACAGAATTTCTCAGGGACAGTTAGAGAGAAGGAATGGATAGACCTGGATGGAGGACAGACGGGGAAACAATAGCTTCACATAGTGATATTTTCGTTTAATAAAAACTTCTATAACTTCATGGTAGTACTTTTTGCCCCATTTAAAAAATACTTTTACTGGGGGATCTCACATCTGTTATCACAATCCCTGCATTCATCCAGTGTGTCAAGCATATTGCACATATGCCGCCTTCACCATTTTCAAAGCATTCTCTTCCCACTTGAGCCCCTGATAGCAGCTCCCCATTAGGTTTTGTTTTGACTTGCATGTCTCTCTTTTTTAAAAATCATTTTCTTGGGGGCTTGTACAGCTCATCTCAATCCATACACACATCCATTGTGTCAAGCACATTTGTACATTTGTTGCCCTCATCATTCTTAAAACATTTTTTTTCTACTTGAGCCTTTGGTATCAGCTCCTCATTTCCCCCCTCCCTCCCCACTCCCCTTCCTCATGAAGCCTATATAATTTATAAATTATTATTATTATTTTGTCATGTCTTATACTGTATGATGTCTCCCTTCACCCACTTTCTATTGTCCATCCCCCAGAGAGGGGGTTATGTGTAGATCCTTGTGATCCATTCCCCCTTTCTACCCCACCTTCCTTTCACCCTCCTGGTATCACCACTCTCACCACTGGTCCTGAAGGGATCATCTGTCCTGGATTCCCTGTGTTTCCAGTTGCTATCTGTACCAGTGCACATCCTGTGGTCTAGCAGCTTTATAAGGTAGAATTGGGATTATGATAGTGCGGGTAGGGGAAGGAAGCATTAAAGAACTAGAGGAAAGCTGTATGTTTCATTGTTGCTATACTGCACCCTGAGTAGCTCATCTTCTCCCTATGACCCTTCTGTAAGGGGATGTCCATTTGTGTACAGATGGGTTTTGGGTCTCCACTCTGCTCTCCCCCTCATTCACACTGAGAATTTTTTGTCATTAATGCCTGAGTGGCAGTACTTTTTGATTCATCCTCTAGACATTAAAAAAAAACCCTTACAGAGATCTTGGGGATACATTTGACGATAACCTTCAGAAGGTGAATCAGAAAGACAATGATGCAGAAAGAAGAGAAGGAAAGACTAGAATTAGAAGATGGATCCACATTTTGAAAAAAATAGCAAGCATAGGGAGGAGGGGTGATTCCCCATCAAGTTAGCACTGGAATCCATCCCAAGATTGAAGAAGAGAATCTCCACACTGAACGAGAACTGCAAATTTTCAGCACAAGAGGTGGAAATATAATCACACCAAGGAACATTGCTATGGGACCGTCACAACACTGGGGACAAGAAAAGATCCTATCTTGTTTCTGGAAGGCAGGGCCTGGGAAAGAAAAGCCAGATCGTATACACAAGATCTGGAATTGGAAGGAGTTCAAAATTCTCCACAGCACATTCTGAACCAAACCAAACCAAACCGTGGAGCAGTGACCTAAACATTGTACAGGACAATGATTTTCAATATAGGCTTCTCCATCCAGGCCACTTCTAGATCCACTCTTGTAGAAAACTCCATATTGTGAGGACAGTCCATGGCCTCTGTGGGGAGGGAGGAACTGAGGCCTCTTGCCTCATCTAGGTACCATCTGGGGAACATCTCCTGCAGCTTCGACTAACCCTTCAGACGCCAGCGACTCTTGCCAACATCCTGCTGGCAGCCTCCGGAGACACACTGAAACAGAAACAGAGCCTTCAAGCTAAGATGCTCCAATGTCCATGATGCTTGGGTGTAATTCTCTATGCAATGAGAAATAGATGCAAACAGCAACAGCAAATCAGAAGAATACAAGGGGAGACGAGATGTTGAAAAATCGGTTGGGCCTGAGGTGAGAGAGACAGAGAGAGAGCACGCGCTGTGGTGGCGTGAATCCTGGAAAACCCGGAGTCTGAGTTTCTCAATGACTAAGGGGACGGACCAGCCACAGTACTGAGCAGTTGTCTTCAAGGCCACGCTTACTCACGGTGAACCCTTGTGTGGAAGAGTTGAACTGCGCTCCGTGGGATGTTCAGTGACTGATCCTAAGTAGATCAAAAGCCAGTTTTCCAAGATACCTCTAGGTGGATTTGAATCTCCCACTTTTCCATAAGCAGCCAAGCGGACTACTCTGGGACTGGACTATGTTCCATGGCTTTGTTTTAATTGGGCCTGCGGTGGGAGCAGAGAACTGAGTTGTATGAGAATTTATGTAGGACCCCAGCGCGTTATCAAGAACATATTCTCCACTGCCGCCAGCACGTCACCTTATTCTCACAGCAATCCCGTAGGTGGGGGTGAAGGGCACCATAGGGTTTCCAAGGTAGTTCTACTGAGCTCTGTATTGTCACTGTTATAATCGGCTCTCTATTGTCACTAGTATAATCGACTTGATGGTAGTGAGTTTGGGATCTTTAGGGAAGCTGACGGCCACATCTTCCTCCCTTGGAGGAAGTGGTGGGTTTAACCTCTGACCTTTTGGTTAGCAGTCTAGAACGTAATAACTGTGTCATCAGGGGTCCTGTCAAGAACATAGTAAGAAAAGGGGGGGAACTGAGACTCCGGATAGGGCAAGATATGACAAAATAACAATCTGTGGATTATCAAGGGCTCATGAGGGAGGGGGGAAGCAGGGAGGGAGGGGGAAAAAAAGAGGACCTGATGCGGAGGGCTTAAGTGGAGAGCAAATGCTTTGAGAGTGATTAGGGCAAAGAATGTGCGGATGTGCTTTATACAATTGATGTATGTATATGTATGGATTGTGATAAGGGTTGTATGAGCCCCTAATAAAATGTGAAAAAAGAAAGAAAGAAAATGACTAAGGCAAAGAATGTACAGATGTGCTTTATACAATTGATGTATGTGTGGATTATGATAAGAGTTGTATGAGCCCCTAATAAAACATTAAAAAAAAGAGAACATAGTAAGAGGGACAAAATGACAACAAAGAAACGGAACTAAATATCTAGTGTTTTTGCAGGGCTCACATGCCTACATTATACTATTTCTCTACTCTCTAGTCTGCCTCTAGGAGTCTTGGTGGAAGAGTGTGTTGTTGGGCTGATAATCACAAGGTCAGCAGTTCAAAACTACCAACTGCTCCAAGGGAGAAAGATGAAGCTTTCTGTTCCTATAAAGATGTATGGTTGGAAACCTACAGGGGCAGTTCCACTCTGTACTACAGGATTGCTATGAATTGGAATTGACCTTGACGGCAGCGAGTTTTGCAGTTTTGAAGGATCTACATATCCATATATGTATATATGTATGTATGTGACTATATATAAACCAAACCAACCTCGTTGCCATCAAGTCATTGCTGACTCATAGCCAGCCCTTGAGGGTTTCTGAGACAGTACTTTTTTGGGGGGAGTAGAAAGCCCAGTCTTCCTCCCTCAGAGTTGCTGGTGGCTTTGAACTCCCAACCATGTAGATCACAGCCCAACACATAACCACCACACCAGAAAGATGAGCTTGTCTACTTACATAAAGATTTACTCCCTGAGAAGCTGTAAGGAGACTGTCAGAGCAGTTGTACTTTGTCCTATATGGGAACTCTGCATCAGCATGGACTCAAAGGCAGTGGGCTGGTATTGGAGGGTCAAAGGCATCCCAGTGGCTCAATGTGTTGGGCATTGGGCTGCTACCCACAGGTTAGCAGTTACCCAGGTTCACCCCCCACTTGGTAGAAGAAAGATGAGACTGCTGTCATCAAGATGTAGAGTCTCCAGAATCCCATGGGGAAGTTCAACTCAGGCCAGCAGGGTCACTATGCGTTGAACTTGACTTGCCAGCAGTGAGTGTATTGTGCTTTTTGTTTTTACACAGTCAAGACACCCTAATGCCTCAGTGGTTGAAGTGCTTGGCTGCCAACCAAAAGGCCAGCAGCTCAAACCTACCAGGAAGACGTGGCAGTCTGCTGCTGTAGAAATCCCACGGGACAGTCCTCCTCTGTCCTGCTGGGTGGTTATGAGGTGGAATCAGCTCCACAGCAATGAGCTGGATTTGGGTTTTATTACTGGGTCACGATAACTCAGCATGAAGAACCTTGACAGCAAGTGGTCACGCACTTGACTGCAACCTAATGGGTGTTGCTTAGGCCCCCAACCATCCCACGGCAGAAAGCTGTCACCCTCTGCTTCCATCCAGCTGACAGTCTTGGGAACCTAGGGGGCACTTCTCCTTTGTCCTGTCCAGTCACTGTGGGTCAGAACATGCTCCAGTGCAACAGCACCATGGCTCAGAATTCACTCAGCGGCAATGGGTACTCCTTGTAAACCAAAGCCAGCTTCTCTATGTTTTAAATGAGGAAACGGAGGCTTTGAGAGTTGACATAACTTGCTTAAGGTACTGCAGAGCCAGGATGTGAATCCAAATCAAGCTGACTCCCCAATCCACACTGAGCCCACGGGGCCACACCACATCTCTGTGGAACCCTTGTTTACATTCCTTGGGATTATTTGAATTCTCTTCCCTCTGTCTTCTAAAAATGCTGCCTGCGCTTTCTGCTACTTAAAATCTTTCCGTTGTTATCATTCCTGAAACTAATTGTGTCTACATATTTTACTTGTGAGATTCAGAGATTCTTCAAGACTCTTCCTCATTCTTTCTCCCTCCCCAGTCCCAGGCCTGCAGTTATTTTTCCTGGCAACCTTCCTCTCATTCTCTAATTCTACACTCTCTGCCCAACCCCACCCCTCCTCCACCCCAGCCCCAACTTCACACTCCTCTGGAGATTCATCAGGCCGGGGCAGGGCATTCGCTCAGTCCCATTCCTCCTGGAAATGTTGCGTCTACATTGATACTGACACCCATTAGAGCAGTGCAGCTGTTCCCACCAAGCCAGTCCAAATGCCTTCTGGAAAGTTTTGGCATTCACCAATGCTCCACATGGCCTGACAGTTCTACAGGCCTGGCACCCCGGGATTGTGGCTGGAGTGTGTGTGTGTGTGTGTGTGGGGGGGGGTGGTATTTGCATCCCCTGGGTCCTTTGAAAGTCTACAAACCTTCCTTCCTGGATCCTGAAAAAGTCAGTGGGGTGGGCTGGGCGACCATTGCAGAACACTGAAATCTTGGGGGTGGGGGGTAGTTATAGATAAACTATTCTCATTGTCCTATTAGAGCTCATTTGGCTTAAGCGGCAGGAATCTAATTCCAAATGGATTTGGCAAAGGGGAGAGTTTAATAAGAGGATATCAGAATATCTCATGCCAGTCCCTGCATGATGACAAGGTTGACCTTTCAAGTCCACCTGGAAGGGCCTTTTGATGTGCTTCTGAAAAATCAGCCGTGAAAAACCCCATGGAGCACAGTTCGCATACACACACACACACACACACACACACACACACACACACACACGAGGTCACCACGAAGCAGAATCCACTCACCAGCAACTCTTTGGTTTCTATGTAAGTAAGCCGAGGAAAGAGCAGAGGCACTGCCACATGGGGTCAGCATATGCAGTGGCGGGAGCTGCACAGTACACCATGCCCGGACCATTGTCATACCTCAACCACATGAGGGATACTTCCTGTGTAAATAAAAATTTACCTAGGCATTCTCCGTGTGATTCCTCCAGGTCTTAGGATGAGCCAGAGCAGGATTTCAGATGCCCCCATGATTCTCTCTCCACCTCTGAAAGTCTGCTTCTATATGTGTTGCCTACATCCTTCCCTCGGTGGTCTGGGGCATCCACACGGCAGGTGAACAGCTGTGTGTGACTGATTGCTTGCTTCCAACACCAAGGAAGGACTCACTCATGCTTTTGTTGATTCTGGGTTGAAACTACTGTGAAAGGTCTCTGATTGGCCTAATTTGAGCTTGCTATCCATCGTTTGACCAATCAATTGAAGCAAGGTGATTTGGGGGTAGTATTAATGTTTGGCTGGCTCTGAGTCAGATTCCCCAGAGTCAGATTTCAGGAGCCTGGTGGTATGGTGGGCTATACACTGAGGTATTAACCACAAGGTCAGTGGTTTGAACCCGCCAGCCACCCATGGGAGAAAGCTGAGGTTGTCTACTCCTGTAAAGAGGTCACGTCCCAGAAACCCAAGGTGGAAGTTCTGCTTGGTCCTCTCAGGGTCACTATGAGTAGGAATCAACTTGATGGCACAGATTCCCAAGCTTGACCCAACATCTCTGACCAGTAGGAGGTAGGAGACAGAGCGTGCCCACCATAGAAGTTAGAGCTGTCAGCCCTTGCTTGCTGGCCTTTACTTTAGCTGTTTAAGAGCTACATACCTAACTGTAGATGGGATGATAAATAAGGAGGTGAAATCGTTCCAACTCAAGGGTGGGTATGAATTAAACGAACCTCCTCAAGACTTTTATTTGATGGAGTCTTAAGCGTTTTGGCAGAGGGGCTCCCCATAGTCTGAATATTTGGGTGGCATTGTGAGCCTTGGACAGCCACAGCAAGCTGTTCCCAGGCTCTCTGTCTTGAAGACAAAGATATCAATTCTTGTCCCAAATTAACTGCCCCCCTGAGACTGGGGGCTGCCTCATTCAAGACGGAGAATTAATAACTGTCCCCATGTGCTCCACACACCTCCTTGTGCCCCCTTTCCTCGCCTCCTGCCTCCAGAACAAGTTTGGAGGGTCTACACATTTTTTTTTTGGGTCTACACATTTTTCCCCCTGGAAACTTACTGCCATAGCTCTCTATCTTCCATGAACCCCAAACTTTCCACATCAACTCCCTTTATTGGAGTATCGTCATTTAGAATGGAGCCAGAGAAGGATTCTCCCCATACCGTGAAATCAAGGAGCTACCCCCCACAGAAGCGAGGGACGGGATAGACCGAGGGAAAGTAAATACGGCTGCCACGTGCCATAAATACCCTTGGACTATTTAATCCCCGGATAACCAGGGGGCGCATTAGTATGCACGGCCAAAATAAATAGTAATCAATTACCGTGATGATAATTATGCGTTTGAAATTAGCCCGGGAAAGGATGACCCAGGCAATTTTTCTGTCCAGCTTAGGGAAATGGGTGCCAGCTGGGGCTAAGAAGAGCTTTCAGGAGAGCAAGCGCTGAGTTTCATCCAGAAAAGGAAGCTCTCTCTGGAAGAAAGAGTGCTCTGTCCTGTGGCCCTGCCTGGCCCTGACAGGCCTCTGCTTTTTAACAAGAGCTGAAAGGTGGCGAGACACACAGTTCTGGCCTTGGCGATGGCGAGCGTTGATGTGAAGAGGCACCCACAAAAGGAGGCTTTGGTAAAGGCAGGGATTATTTTCAATGGCCCAGGGCTAGGGAGTTTCATTTTCTTGGGCGGAGTCCCCACTTGTCTCGTCGTTCCAGCCATGAAGAGTTGTGGAGCCAACTCGGTCGGTGAATGACCCAGGGCAGAGGCCCTGGGCAGGGTGGACAACTTAGGGCAGTTTGCAGTGACCAGCAGGGTAAAGAGACAGGGAGAAGAAAAACCACGTGGATTCCGCAAAAGGTGTTGTGTGTCCTTGGTCACTGGCTTGGAGCTGGTTGCTAATATTGACCTGCCAGCCCTCCCAACCCAGAGAGCAAATTTGCCCAAGCACAGGGAGGTACTCACAACCCCAGGCTGTCTGCCTCTCCCTCTCCTCCTGCTGCCCAGCACCCCTGCAGACTTTAGGGAGGTCCACCACTGCCAGCCCCTGCCTCAGTTTCCCAGTCTGCCTCTTTCCGTGCTCCCCAGAGGCAAAGATGGTGAGACCAACATGACCTCGGACATGTTGTCAGGAGAGACCAGTCCTTGGAGAAGAGCATCATGGTTGGTAAAGTGGAGGGGTGGGGCTAGGTAGAGGAAGGCCTTCGGGGAGATAGATTGACACCGTACCTGCGGCAATGGGCTCAGCATTAGAACAATTATGAGGATGGGGCAGGACCCCTCAGTGTTTCGCTCTGGTGCATAGGATCCCGATGGGCCCAAACTGACTCACTGCCACCTAACAACAAGAACAGTGTCTTTCTTACCCTGGTTCTCTCTTGTCATACAAGAAATTAAAGAAGGAGGCTTCTTCTCCACCCACAGGTGTTTAATGGGACGTGGAGAGGACTGCCTTTCTTCCTCTCTAGAGCTGTGATAGAGACCATGGAACTGGGTCAATGTCTTTGCTGAACTCAGTGGCTCTCTACTGGGGCCCATTGTACACCACAACTCCCTTCCCCAAAGGCCTTTTTCTATCTGCTAAACTACATTGTATAGGATAGCTCCCACAACCAAGAATTGTCCAATCCCAAAATGGCATTCATGTCCAAGTTGAGAAATTTTAATTTCATTCATGACTAATCACCCTCAAACGTTGCCTGGGGTCACCTTTCTTCCAATGGTGAACTCAGCAAAGCAAGCCAATTAGTGGACCTACCCCCTGGTGTTCATGTTGCCCAATCAGATTAGCTGTTCCAGGGAAAGCTAACAAGCCAGGGGAACATTGGTGACACTTTCCCTTTTGCCAGACGGCCAGACTTGGGCAGAGGACAAAGGAGAACTCTCTTCAAGCCAGTTCAGATTCACATGTACTTGTAAATCCTGAGTCTGATGGTCTCGTGAAATGATCCCATGGGGCTCTGCTGTGGTCACACATGGGAAACAATCTTCCAACTGCCTTATTCTGAAAATCATTTGGCAAGATGCTTTGTATGCATACTATGTCCGATCCCTCCATACAACAAGGATGCAAGATGATCATCCCCGTGGTACCAACGAGGAAAGTGAAAGTAGTGATGATGAAATGACTTACCCATGGTCACAGGGCTAGTCATGGTGGAGCTGCGTTTGGAACCCAGATCAATCTAAGGCCATGGTTCTCAACCTCCCTAATGCCACGACCCTTTCGTATAGTTCCTCATGTTGTGGTGACCCGCAACCATAACATTATTTTTGTTAATACTTCATAACTGTAATTTTGCTACTGTTATGGATCATAATGTAAATATATGTTATGCAGGATGTATTTTCATTGTTACAAATTGAACACAATCAGAGCATAGTGATTAATCACAAAAACAATATGTAATTTTAATTCATGAAATGTCATTTTACCTCCAATTCTGCTGCTTTCAACACAGTAGCTGCTTTTAACAGAGTAGCTGCTTTCAACCCAGCAGCTGCTTCCTACGCAGCAGCTGCTCTCTACACATGTGATTGGTCTGCATAAGTACATTATGGTGCCAACCCTGTCAAACACCTGTAATTGTATGGGATGTATGTGATGGGGTTGGCGCAATGATATCATCACGCCGGGTACTCATATGTGGGCATATCTGCATGTGCGGGGACCCCCTGGAGACGGATAGAGGAGCAGTGTCTCGGTTCCTAAGACCATTGAAAATATGTATTTTCCAATGGCCTTAGGCGACCCCCATAGGAGTCGTGACCCACAGGTTGAGAACTGCTGATCTAAGAGAATCCAGAACAATCTGACTGATGCCTGACCCACAGAACTGAGAACTGCCAACCTCCATAACTGCAGGAACCATTCCTTGAAGTAAGCTTTTCTCTCTATTTATATTTATTACTTATATAAATAATCTATATTTATATGTATGTCCTCTCCTCCATTATCAACCTGATTTATGCTACAAAGATCAGGTCACTGTGTGAAAATCAGTTATTCTGTAAAACAGAGGAGGGCCACAAAAAGAGAGGATGGCTGATAAATGACATCATTCCGTAACTGCCAAACCACTGAGAATGATGGCCCAGCCATGGCGACACACAACCAGTGACAGATTATGCATCAGATGGCACAGGCCCCCAGAGTCAGATTCCATGAGCCCTGGTGGTACGGTGGGCTTCACACTGAGGTGCTCATCATGTGGTCAGTGGTTTTAACCCACCCAGCCACCCATGGGAGAAAGATGAAGTTATTTACTCCTGTAAAGTCCCAGAAACCCAAGGGGGCAGTTCTGCTCGGTACTCTCAGGGTCACTATGAGTTGGAACCAACTTGATGGCAGAGCATCTGAGTCAGATTCCCAGGCTTGACCCAGCATCCCTGACCAGTAGGAGGCAGGAGATAGTAGAGAGCATGGCTGCTGTAGAAGTTACAGCCGTCAGCCCTTGCCTACTGGCCTTTACTTTAGCCACCATAGCCAGCACCTCACACCTCAGGCTTTCCTACTGCCAGCCATACATCAATAAACAACATAGGTGAATAGTAATTTTTTTGCTATTGGCGTAAGTGTGAAATGTCATATATCAAGAGAGTTGATAAGTGAGGAGAGGTATGCACCTCATTGGTTTTACTCCTCGAGACAGCCCAGCTTAAGGTGTGTGGTACCAAGAGGGGCTCTAGAGGAATAAAATCGTCAGGATGAATTTTCTTGCCTTGGTTCTCAAGTCTGGCTAATATTAATAATGTTGGTGAGTCCACCTCTGGTAGTAAAGAAAACCAAGCCCCCAGCCACAGAGTCTATTCGGACTTATGATGACTCGATTTGGGTTTCTAAGACTGTAAATCCTGATGGGAGCTGTTAGCTTCATCTTTCTCCCTTAAAGCAGTTGGAGGTTTGAACCACCAACCTTATAGTTATCAGTTCAACACTCACCTGAGAATGATCCCAGGGCGCTACAGTTTAAGGTAGCAATAAAAATATACAAATGGCCTGGCTATCAACAGATATAATATCTATGGTCTTAAAGGCTTGAAGGTGAACAAGCGGCCATCTAGCTCAGAAGCAACAAAGCCCACATGGAAGAAGCACGCCAGCCTGTGTGATCATGAGGTGTCGAAGGGATCAGGTATAAGGCATCAAAGAACAAATAATCATATCATTGTGAATGAGGGGGAGTGCAGATTGGGGACTCAAAGCCCATCTGTAGGCAACTGGACATCCCCTTATATAAGAGTCGTGGGGAGGAGATGAGCCAGTCAGGGTGCAGTGTAACAATGATGAAACTTACAATGTTCCTCTATTTCTTAAATGATCGCCCCCCCCCCCATGATCACAATTCTACCTTACAAATCCGGCTAGACCAGAGGATGTACACTGGTACAGATAGGATCTGGAAACACAGGGAATCCAGGACAGATGATCCCTTCAGGATCATTGGTGAGAGTGGCAATACCGGGAGGGTGGAGGGAAGGTGGGGTAGAAAGGGGGAATGGATCAAAAGAATCCAAGAATCTACATGTGGCCTCCTCCCTGGGGGTTGGGCAACAGAAAAGTGAGTGAAGAGAGACATTAGACAGTGTAAGATATGACACAATAATAATAATTCATAAATTATCAAGGGCTCATGAGGGATGGGGAGTAGGGAGGGAGGGGAAAATGAGGAACTGATACCAAGGGCTCAAGTAGAAACCAAATGTTTTGAGAATGATGATGGCAACAAATGTACAAAAGTACTTGACACAATGGATGCATGCATGGATTGTGATAAGAGTTGTATGAGCCCCCAATAAAATGATTTTATATATATAAATGATCACCACCAATGGATAGCATATTCATAAGAGACAGGCTCCGGGTAACTACATATTTGACAAATTTCTACCATTTTGTCAGAAGGAGAAATCTGACAAAGCTGGGTTGCTTGGTTCTACTTTTATTAGGCAAAAAGGTGTGAGTTCAAAGCATTAGAGTCACATCTCAAGTATTACATACAAGGTCCCAAAGTGACCACATAAGCCCTGAAAGGCAGCTTTGTTTCTTATAGTAACAGATGTGATGTTGCCAAATCTGGAGTTTTATTATAAGAGTGCCTGAATTAGAACAGCAACCGAACTCTCAACTGCATACAGTGTCTACAGTTAAACAGAGAGGACCAACTGGGAAGAAATGAGATCCTGACATTTTGGGTGGGGAATCATGAACATATCATCAGGAAAATGGGGACATTTTGCCCATAAGTTCCCTGAATCACTCCTGCTAATCCACCTTCCCCAGTAAAACAATTATTCTTTCTCCCCCTCATTTGATAAGATTAACCTAGCTCTCTGTGCCTGAAGAATATTTTGCCTGAGATGTTGCCTGCTGTATCGCCTGGGACATTGCTGACTCTCCCAGGACCCACTTTCACCCCCCAGTGTTTGCTTTTGCTGACAGTAACCAAATTGTATCACTTTTATCGGGATGTTAAATTCAGGTCTAAGTCATAATCCCTTCTGAGTCTTTCCTATTTCCTTTAGCACTGTCAAACTCTGCGACCAATGGTAGGAAACTTTTACTCCCAAGCGTCATTTGGATACTTCTAAACCTTGGGCCATACTGGTCAAACACTTAATTAGCTCATCTCTACAACCATTTCTCTGGAGTGAGGTGCATGATGCTAGCTGGTATCGATGACATATTCCCCACCCCTGCCTTGGGTAGACCTAAGTGTATTGCCATAATTTTAAGCTTCTCTGGTTTACTTCTTTGGGTTCTAATATCCATTGCAATGTCTACACAGAATCCTCACTGACAGGTTCACTGCACAGAGATCTTGGGTGTAGAGGACGTGTTCCATTCCTAGCCCTTGCTAGTAATGACTAAAGGGTTTATTCAGGAAGCTGACGAGTTGGAATGCCAATGAGAAATGCTCAGGATTGAGTGGTTTATCAGGATGTGTTCAAACGTCCTTTCAGATCTGCTAGTAAATGCCCAAAGGGACATACCACTCTGCAGTAAGCCTCAACTTGAAGGCATTCAGCTCAAGAGGAATGAGTCAGCAGACCCAGTGCTGTGCCCAGAGGTAGCCCAGCTTCACTTCCATGGGCCAGTAAGTCTAACTTCCCAAGGAAGTGCCCAAGGGCACCCCACTCCACAAACCAGCCTTCTGCACAAAACCATTCAGCTTTACTTGCTCCAAGAATTGGGAATTCCTTCAGTATGCAACATGGGTTGGCTCCTGGTTCTTATGATTTTATAGGTGGGTCAAGGTTTGATTTCATTTGGGTAAAGGAAGTTAATTGCATAGAGATCTTGGGTACAGAGGACGTGGTTCCACTCCTAGCTCTTGTTTGGTAATGAGATCCCTCCTCCTCTTCTCAGAAGACCAATTTTATTCACAGAAGGATGGCTCTCCAGGGAATACTATTCATAATTACTCATAGGTGAGTCCTTTCACTGTTTCCCCCACCTTCCCATGCAGGGAAAGGTCAGAGACTTTGGAAAGAAAATCCACATTAAAGAATTCACAGCCCCTGCACTAAACTCATCACAAAGGTTTAAGTACATAAGGAAAATCTGCCACCTGCAACTCCCAAACCCTTAGACTTAAGCCTGTCAAAAAAAAACATTTAAAAAAGTAGTTTAAGGAAAGATATAAAAAGAAGGGCTCAAATAGAAAATGCTTTGGAAATGATGATGGCAATGTACGTACAAATGTGCTTGGTACAATTGATGTATGGAATGTTATCAGAGCTGTAAGAGCCTCCCCAAAATGATTTTAAATGGTCAGAAATCCCCTCAGCGGCTGAGGAAATGTTTTAAAAGCACGGTGTCAATCCATGTCATCGAAGACCTCACGCTTTTTCATTGTCCTTCCACTTTTCCGACCATGATGTCCTCCAGGGACTGCTCTCTCCTGACAACCCGTCCACAGTTGGCAAGACAAAGTCTTGCCATCCTTGCCTCTAAGGAGCACGCTAGTATTACTTCCTCCAATACAGAGTGGTTCAAATGCATCCATTCTTCTACAATCTTCCTTATTCCGTGACACTTTTCACATACACGATGAAAGGGAGAATACTAAGTCAGGTGCACCTTAGTCCTCAAAGCAGTAACCTTGCTTTTCAACACTCTAAAGAAGTCTTGTGCAGCAGATTTGTAAAAATGCAGTACATTTTATGATCTCTTGACTGCTGCTTCCATAAGCAATAGGTGTGGAGCCGAGTAAGACAGAATTCCTCCTCACTTTCAACAAGCAAAGTTGTGTCGTCTGCCTACTGTAGGTTGTTAACACGCCTTTCTCCAATCCCGATGCTGTGCTCTTCCTTACATGATTCCGCTTCTCTGATGATTTCCTCGGCATGCCGATTGAATGAGGACGGTGAGAGAATGCAATCCCGACACACACTTTTCCTGATTTTTGTTTGTTCTGTTCACACAATTGCCTCTTATTACACGTGCACGTTCTGAGTGATCACAATGAGGTGTTCTGGAATTCCCATTTTCCTCAAGGTCATCCACAGTTTATTGTGACCCACCCAGTCGAATGACTTTGAATAGTCACTGAAATTCAAGTTAACATCTTTGTTGTATTCTCTGCTTTGAGCCAAGATTCATCTGACATCAGCAATGATATCCTTTCTGAATCTGGCCTGAACTTCTGGTAGTTCCTTGTTAATGTACTGCTGCAATCACGTTTACATGATCTTACGTAACAATTTACTTGTGTGCAATATCAGTGATATCATTCCATGGTTTAAGCATTCTTCTCTCGGGTCACCCTTCTGTGGAATGGGCACAAATATGGATCTCTTCCAGTCAGTTGGCCAAGGAGCTGTCTTCCAAATTTCCTGGCATAGACAACTGAGTGCTCCCTGTGCTTCTTAAGCTTCCTGAAATATTTCAATGAGTGTTTCACCATTTCCTGGAGCCTTGTACCTTCAGGACTTGAGTTTAACTCCATGATATGCCTGTTTCTCCACCATTCTGTAGGATTTGATTTAACTTTGGGAGATCAGGCACATCCCTAATTTGAACCTTCAATAAATCTCTGGGTTTATTTTAATAGAATGTGCATTCTGGATTGCTGATTTTTGTCTCATGTCAGATATGTGGGATTTGAAGGTGCATTTCCTCTGATAGCCCCTGGAACATCAAAGATTTGGATCTTCAGCACCGAGTTCCTGGAGCATCAGTTACAAGCAAGAGCCTTTGAAGTGCATCCGTCGCCAGGGATTCCTGGGAGCTGTCCCAGGTAAAAAGCCTCTTGAAGCAAGCTCTGCTCCGTGGCATTGAATTATTTGAGATTTATTGTTGGCTTTCTCTTCTGCTTTCATTTCCAGCCTGCCCTAAGTGCTTTGATGGATTTGTTGCCAAATTGTGTTTGATGTGGCTGTTACCATGAGACTTCCAAGACTAATAAACAGAGACTTTGAGAGGATCAAACTCTCAGCCCTGTAAGTTTTAACTCTGCTATTTTCGTTCAATGCGCATTCAAGTTTTCTAGCCTGTGCACATTCTCTGGTTTTGTAAGACAGGCTGCCAGTCCTATGGACTCTGTAGAATCATCTTTGGACAACTGACCCCTTATATGAACAAATGTTTCAAACTCAACGTTTGCTTTTTAAAAAACTGTATGGTCAAGTTTCAGTTAAAAGAGAAAGGCTCCACAATTTGACACATATGTGTGCAATTGGATGCTTGCTTTGATTGATATATGAAAGTTTTTAAAAGGCACCAAGGAAGCAAAATGACTTTCATGCAAGATACTATCTCCAAATCAATTAAACAAAATGTGGAAGAACAATGTCAAAATTCAGCTCTACTGTCTCTGTTTAGTTGCTGGCCAATATTCTTTTGTATCTTTTGCCTTATTATTCATCTGATACTTCATCTGAGCTTCCTTTTGTTCTATTTCCTACAAAAGCAGCATACAAAACTGTCTGAAAAGTCTTTTAACATCCGTCTTATGTTCAACAGCTTAAAGCTCTCATCAAACTGCCTCAATGGTGTACCCCTCGCCCACTCCCTGATTGTTCTTCTCCCTCTTGTGAGTTACTATCTTCCAGTTCACCCAAGTTATGACCTGTCAAGAGTGTAGCTCATGGTTTTATCTTCCTTCCCTTGTCTCCTTCCCCACCAACCCCCTTGGAAAACTCCAGTCTGTGAAAATCTCTAACAGCAGTCTCATACAATATATGCTCTCTTGTAATTGACTAATATTACTTAATCAGTTGTTTCGGAGTTTCCTCTTTGCTTTATCATGAGACACAGTATCCTTTTGTATGTATATACCAAACTTTCTTCATCTATTTAGGTTGCTTCCATCTATAGGTGACAATTTAAGTTGTTTCCATCTTCTTGCTGTTGTGAATAGTGCTACAATGAACATGGCTGTGCTTATGTGTATTTTTGTAATGATTCTTACTGCCCAAGGATATATACACAGCAGAAGTATTGCTGGGTCATAGGGAATTTGTATTCCCAGTTGCTTGAGGTAGTGCCATCTCACTTCCCACAGTGACACATAATCACATTCCTACCAGCAGTGTATGAAGGCTCCACTCTCTGCAACATTTGTTATTTTTTAAAACGTGTCTGTCATTGTCAGTGTAAGGTGGTGGATCACCATTGCTTTGATGGCATCTCTTGGATGGCTAGAGACTGTGACCTTTTCTTCATATGCTTGTTTTGCCATCTATTTCTTCATGTTTGTTGACATATTTCAGGTGAACTGTCTGTCCATGCACTTTGCTCACATGTGGATTGTCTTGTCTTTTTGTTGAGGTGTTGCAGTTGGCTAAATATTTTAAAGATTAGCCCCTCATATGTTGTGATATTGTAATTAAAAAAACTTTCCCACTTTGTGGATTCTTATTTTTCTTTTAATTGTTTTTTAAAATACACACAGTGTCTTATTTTTTAGCAGGTCCCAGTTGTTTATTTTGTCATCTACTGTGTGTGTTTCCTTTGATATAACTGATAGTATGTCTGAATCCTGCAATAAGGCACTTCAGTTTGTCCCTGTTTTCTTGTTGATGGCCTTTATAATTCTGGGTTTACCTTTAGGTCTTTGATCCATCTTGAATTCTTTTTTTTTTTTTTTTGGACATGCAATGGGGTGTGGGCAAGGGGAGGTATGAGGTTCTTCTACATATGGAAATCCAGTTATGCCAGCACCATTTGTTGAAGAGACTATGTCTATTCCATTTAAAATATTTGGACCCTTTGTCAAAGATTAGTTGTTTGATAGAAGGTTGGATTTATTTCTGGTTTCTCTATTATTTTCCATTGGGTTATGTATCTTTATGTACTGGTAACAGGCTGTTTTAACTACTGTGGCTGTGTAATGGGTTTTCAGAAGTGAGAGATTCTTTATTTTTCTTCTTAAATAGTTCTTTGCTTAACCTGGGTCTATTTGGTATCCATATGAAGTTGATAATTTCTCCATTTCTTTAAAGAATAAAGTTGAGATCTGGGTTGGAATTTTATTGTAATTATAGATTGGTTGAATAGTTAGACATTTTCACAATATTAAGCCTTCCTATCTATGAACATGGACTATTCTTCCATTTTTGTAGATCTATTTTGGTTTCTTGGTGTAGTCTTCTTTGGATAAGACTTTCATTTCTCTGGCTAGGTTTATTCCTAAATATCCCACATTTTGTGTGGTTATTGTAAATCTAATTATTTTCTTGTCATTTTCAGAACTATCTTGGATCTGATTGATTTTTTTAAAGTTAATCTTGTATCTTGACATGTTGAATCGTTAGATTGTTTCTAACAACTTCTTTTGCTTTCATGTCTTTGAGATTTTCTAGATATAAAATGATATCCCCTGCAAATAGTGAGTTTCATTTCTTCTTTGATGATCTGGATTCCTTTGATTTCTTTTTGTTGTCTGATATTTCTGGCGAAGACTGACCGCACTGCACTGACTATTGGTTTTGCATACATAGCCTTTATTATGTTGAGAAATTTTGTTTTTACTATTTCTATTTTACTGAACTTTAAAAATCAGAAATGGATATTGTATATTGTCGAATGCCTTTTGGCATAAATTTATATGATCACCTGGTTCTTATTTATCTTTTTTAAAAATGTAGTGGATTACATTCATTTTCTTATGCTGAAACATCCTTACGTGCTTGATCTGAATCCGACTTGAACGTACTGTATTGGATTTGGGCTATAGGGCTGTGTTCCATTGGGCAGTACTGTGCTGAGGATCTTTGTATCTGGTTAATGAGGAATGTCGGTCTGCAGTTTCCCATCTTGCTGTGTCCTTGTCTGGGGTTTATTATTACAGTTACACTCACTTCATAAAATGAGGTTTGGAGTTTGTTGTTCTCATTAATCTGCCAACTCTTATCTGAATGCTTGATAGAATTTACCCATGAAACCATCTGGCCATGAACTATTTTTTGTTGGAAGTTTTTTTTAATAACCTGGTCTTTTTCTTCTTTGGATATGGGTTTGTTGAGGTTCTGTGTTTCTAGAGATTTGTCCATTCCACCTACATTTTACAATCTTTTGTAGTAATGTATTTTTTATTTCATTTGAATCTGTTTGATATCACTCATTTCATTTCTTATGTTTGACCATTTACATCTTCTCGTTCTTTTTCTTTCTTAAGTTTACAGTTGTCTGTCAGTTCTTACCAAGTAACTTTTGTAGATATTTTTTAAAACTATGGTTTTGGGCGCGGCAGACGCAAAAACAACAACAACAACAAAAAAAAAACTATGGTTTTGTTGGGGTTTTTTTTGGGGTATTTTTGCTTCATATTCTATAAGCCTAGAGTTTGAGCTTACAAACCTATATTCTGAGTGGTTTTTCTCTTTTTTTGTGTGTTCGAGTTTCTGATTTACCTGGAGGCCAGGGCTGGCAATCACTGCCTTTGATGAGGCTGTACTAAAATATCAAACTTGTTATATCCCAAGAAAAATGGCTTCTTATCTGTTTTATGATCTGTCTGTGTAGTAGCTGCTCTGAAAAACTTGACATAAACTTGTCTCTGGGAAGTGCGCCCTCTAGAAAGAAGATGGGCTGTTTATTTTGATTGTATAACAAGACCTTACCAGACAAATTACTTTTAATTGCTTCTCTGTAGGATTCTATAAAGGAAGCAAAAGACAAAAGAATGAAAAATAGAATATATTTCCCTACCGCTATATAATTTTATTAAAAATTAAATTGTAATATTCCTTCAAGGAAAAACTATTCTAAACAATCTAATGACCAGTAAGTGCTTATATAAATTTAATTAGGAGTCCTGGTGGCGTAGCGGTTACTGGTTGGCTGTCATCCACAAGATGGGCTGGGCAAAACCACCAGCTGCTCTGAGGGAGGTAAACAGGGCTTTCCTCTCCCATCTAGACTTCCCATCTCAGAAACCATCGGAGCAGTTCCACCCGGTCCTACAGGGTCACTGTGAGTTACAATCAACTAGATGGCAGTGGATTTCACTTATTTGTATATAAATTTCATTGTCTGTGTTTCCAGGAACCAATGAAAGCCATAGAAACTCTGAAGGACTCTTTCTAACACAGTGAAGACCTTTTAAGGTAAAGAAAAATAGGACAAATGTTATCTTACCGTAGTCATCAGAAATTGGATGGATTTCCATCATGAAATCGCTGTAAAGAAATTATTTTTATTTAGAGAAATTATAAGAAGCCAAAAAGATATAAACCATATTGAAATACACTTGAAATGATCCGAGGAAATGTTACCACTCCTAGCCAGAGATTTAGGCTAAATTCATATCAAAACTGGGTCAGGTTGAACAGAGAATTAGTGATTTCCAAAGCCAGCTGATAAATCTTAATGCGATAAAATTAGATGGAAAAAATACAGAAAGTGGTCAAAGTTTGAATGAAAACAAATATTATTTGAAAGTATCTGTGTTTTATGGTATGGGAATAATAAATTTCTAAGACATTTAGATACATTCCCAATGTTATATTGAGTTTATAGATATTAGTAATATTTAAGTTTATCTATGTCACCGAGAAAGGATATAACTGTATACACATATATATTCAGAAGAGGACATAGAACAAGGGATCCCATTGCTGATGTCAGATGGATCTTGGCTGAAAGGAAAGAATACCAGAAAGATTTTTTACTTGTGTTTCATTGACTATTCAAAGTCATTCAATATATGGGATATAATAATCTGTAGATAAACTTGAGAAGAATGGGAATTCCTAAACACTTCATTGTGTTCATTCAGAACTTGTACATGGATCAAGAGGCAGTTGTGAGACAGACCAAGGGAACACTGCATGGTTTAAAGTCTGGAAAGGTGTGTGTCAGGGTTGTGTTCTCCCATCATACTCATTCAGTCTGTAGGTTGAGCAAATCATCAGAGAAATTGGATTAGCTGAAAAGTGTGGCATCAGGATTGTACAAAATCTTATTAACAACCTGCGGTGTGCTGATGATACAACCTTGCTTGCTGAAAGTGAGGAGGATGTGAAGAACTTGGTGATGAAGTCAATGATTGTTTACAACTCAATGGAAGCAAGACCTATAGCCTCACAACTGTGCTAAAGGTGGTGTGTGAGTGTGTGTGTGTGTGTTTGCTATTAACAAAATTTTCTTGAATTACTGAGTTGAAGAGTTAATTTATTCTTTCTTTACTTTGTTTTGAAAGCAAGGATTTGACATCTAAGTAAGATAATTTCCTGAATTGAAAACCAAGTCATGTGATTTTGAAAAAAATACTGAGATTTAACCTTAAAAATTTATGGTTAAATAATTTAATTACTCTTTCCTGGTGACCCATGATAAACTCTTGATAACTTTGAAATATTGTGTAGACCCACATATATTTTATGGAAAGAAAAATGCTAAAAAAGTTTATTTCATATTTCATGAATTACATGAAACAGGTTGTCCAATCAAGAGACATGCCTGATTTTCTTTGGATTCAAAATTCATATGTTAATGTTTCCTCTAATGATTTTTGCATAAAATTGACAACAAGCACATAATATTGAATCATAATTTTAGTATTTTTAATTATCGACTTGCTTGTAACTTTATTTTTAATATAGTATCACCAAAGCTGATAGTCTGAAATGAGGTGTTCATATTGCTTGCCCATAGTTTTTTTTATTTTTAAGCTAATCAGATTTACTAATCTCAGTATTTTCTGACTACATGGTAGAATATTTTAAGATTATTCTGTGTATATGTGAAACTCTTTTACAAGAAAGTTGACATTTTAGTCAAAGCTTTTTAGATTGAGTTTTTCACTTTGCATTAGTTTGTAATGAATTCTTATCATGTCTTTTATTTTTAAATAAATATGATAAGTTAATCACGCTAATACTAAATTTTATCTAAAAGTATATACTTTGAAAATTTGTTGAAAATGACCAAAATATTATCACATCAAGCATATTCAGGTTATAATGTTTTGAACATGGATACTGCTAGACTGAATCAAGATTTCCAGAACTCTTGTTTGGAAACTAACAAAGTTTACAGACTGCTGTTGGCCCAGAATTACATAGGATCAAAATTACCTACAAAGGAATGAGTATGCCACAGAAAAGGATATATACACACATATATATTGCAAATACATATATACATATGGACTAGAATAATTATCAGATAGTTTATAAAAATATTGTTGATGTTCAGTGTTTTTGTGGTAGTTATATAATCTGTTGTCAATTTGAGAGGATTAAGAGTGAAGAAGTGGAGTTTAGCCTGTTAATAAGGAAGTAGCTTGATGACCTCATTTGGAGGCACTAAGGAGATAAATAGCTCACTGGAGGCAGAATGCAGGCTGACTCCCTGGGAGATATTGCACGTGACAAGCCATATGGAGAGAGGCTAGTGGCAGCCAGAGCCTTGCAGCCGGAGAACCCACGTGAAGACCCCTGCCAGCGCTGAGATGCTTATATTGCCACTGGATCCACAAGACTTCCCACCCACTGGCCTGTATTCACCCTGAATTTGGCATGTGTTTCGTGAGTCTGAAGAGGAATTTATAGATTGGCATCAGACATATGGGTTAATACTGGACTTATGGACTTGATCTGGCCTGGGCTGGGATGTTTTCTCAATATTCAATTGCTCTTGTATATAAAGCTCTACCTTATACACATGTCAGTCTCATTGGATTTGTTTCTCTAGTCTACCCAGATAACACAGTCTTATTTTAGAGCTGAAACTACTATTTCCTTTCTCTCTTTCAATGTAATAATTAGTTATTTCAATAGCTAATGGCATTAGGTTGGCTACAGAATATTAGAAGATATTAATGCACACGTCAAAGTTATGACTATTACTTTTCCCAAAGACTTATAAACCCTCTAGAAAACTAAAAATCACTTCAAACACTCAGGTAACCAGAATCTAGCATCTAAGGTAGACAGTTGATCCCAGACTACAAAACAAAAGTTCATATAATCTGCTAGAATATTTATTACTTTTTCACATAATGTAACTATTCTTAGGCTATTAGCTTTATTGTAAACTTATACTATTACTGCCTAATAAATTTGTTCACCATAAACGCCAATTTAAATCTTATTTATTTCTAACAGTTTCTTCTGGTGCTTAAGAAAAAATGCAGTTACAAAATTAGCCTAATAGATAACTAGTTCAATAGTTCATCACTCGAGTTCCTTTTAGCTCAACAAAGAGGAGTATATGCCTGGTGGCATAGTAGGTTATTTCATGGGCTGTTACACTGAAGGATAGCAGTTCAAAATCACCAGGTGCTCCTTGGGGGGAAGATGAGGCTTTCTACTTCTGTAAAGAGTTACAGTCTTAGAAACTTACAGTTCTACCCTCTCCTACAGGGTCACCGTGAGCCAGAATTAACTTGATGGTAATGAGCAGGTTGGTTGTGTTGTTTTTTTGTTTTTTTTTTTGCTTTTTAGGTGGGCTTTTTTTTTTTAAAGAGAAGTAGAGAAAGACATTACGAAGATCTATGAGAAGAAGATTGAGTTGCATTCATTGGCTACTTGATTGTTCCTTCTTTTTTTTTGTACCAGGGGGTACCCCCTAAGAGCAGGATATTTTTTTCAAAGCTATGTATTTAATTTTTTTTAACAAAACAACCTTATCACCTGCAAAGTACTCTTCATTACACTTAATACATTTGTCAAATCTGGAATTCCATTCTTGGAAACAGTTTTCAAACTCATCTGTTTGAATGGCCAACAGCACCTCCCTCATTTTTCCTTCGCCTCTTCTGCTTCATCAAATCGCTGTCCTTTCATGTCCCTCTGCATTTACAGAAACAAAAAGAAGTTGCATGGAGTGAGGTCAAGTGAGTCAAGTGCTTGGGGCACGAGAGCCATGTTACTTTTTTTGCCCCAAACTGACCCACTTAGATGACTGCATTAGCAGGTACACTATCGTGGTGGCAAAACCAGTCCCCCGTCTGCCTTTTTTGTCACACACTGTTATGCAATCTTTTCAGAACCTCTAAATAGAGAGCCTGATTAACAGACTGACCTGGTGGAATGAACTTCAAATGCGCTGTCCCCCTCACATCAATAAAGCAAACGAGCAGCCCCTTGATCTTTTATTTCATTTGGTGAGCTTTTTGGGGGGGAGAGGTGATGATGGCATCTTCCACTGACTTGATTGATGTTTACTTTCTGGGTCCTAGAAATAGCACCATGTCTGTCACCAGTAATGACCTTGGGGGGGGGAAAGTCTGGGTCACTTCTGAGCTGTACTTTCAAAGCGCAGCTTGTTTCCCTCAAAGGTCTTTTTCCTGGTCTGTCAGAACCCCAGCACATTTCGCCGCATTCCCTTTCATTTCCAAATCTTCCAATAAAATTCGCTGAACCGGTCCCCTAGATAGTTCAGATTACGTCCCCACGTCTTCAGTGGTCCATCGTGGGTCTTTGAGCACAAGTGCATGAATTTTGTAGACATTTCCGTCCCTTCAGGAAGTGGGTGGACATCCAGAATGAGGTTTGCCATCAGTCGACGTTTCACCTTTTTTGAAATGAGAAAATCGCCAGTACACTTGAGTTTTCACCACAAACCTGTCCTTGGAAGCTGTGTCCAACATCACACAACAGTTCCCAAGCAGGAAACCAAATTTTCACAGCTGCGCGCTGTTCTCTTAAATCAACCATCACAAAAACACGAGTTTTGAGCAAAATTGCTTCTCTGAAAAATTTCGCTGTGACCAGAGAAACCCTCCAGGCAACACCACTGGGTTAACTAACTCAGAGTGAGCTGCTCGATGCTCGCCTAGCAGGAAAAAATGTGTACTACGAAAGCTCCACTCATCGGAGCTTGTTTCTGTTTTGTTTTGGGAGGAGAGTTGAGGTGGGGGATACCCCCTTCTATATGTCCAAATAGTTATTTGAAAGTATTGGGTTCCAGAATAGTATTTTATTGATATTAATTTAATGGATTAAAGATATTAATTGTTGAATTTATAACTATTAAAATAATATTGCATAAAATATATAACCACTGTTGGTACAGGCCAATTTAATACTTACAAAGAGAATTATGTAGCTAGAGAAGATCCCTTTCCCAAATGGACTTGATCTCAGACTGTTTTAGTCTTTTGAACAGTCAAAATTAGTTTCTCTAATATAACTTTTCTCCACACAGACCCTCCCACCCACCTCACGCCCCCACCCAAGATCACAGAAGCTGAATTCCAAGTCATAGCAAGACAAAGAGATCAGAGGTTGTCTGAATATTAAACAATACTGTCAAAAGCATAAGTAATTGAATATCATTATTGCAACCCCCTGAAGAAAAAGCATGCATATAATAGTGATCAAAGGATGTTAACAAAATCTTTGATCAAAATGAGGGCATGCTTGAGACCTCTAAACTTGAGACATTTGACTTGTATCAAAATGATTGGTCTAGATTTGAGTCCTGGCCCCATCTTATCTTTTGCTTATCAGAATCAAAATATTGTTATTGTTGTTGTTATTAGGTGCCATAGAGTTGGCTCAGACTCATAGCAACCCTGCCTAACAGAATACAACGTTGCCCTCCCTGCCAGTCCTGGGGTATCTACCATTGCTACAGTTGAGCCCATTGTTGCAACCACTGTGCCATCAATTTCATTGAGGGCCCTCTTCTTTTTCATCGATGCTCTACCAGCAGGATGTGCTTGGCTAGGGACTAGTTTCCTCTAACTGCATGTCCGAAGAATATCAGCGTACGAAGTGAACTCTTGTTATCTCACTTCTGAGGAGTATTCTGGCTGTCTTTGTTCCAAGACAAATTTGTTTCTCTGGCAAAATGGTGCTTTCAATATTCTTGACCACTATCTTAATTCAAATGCATCAGTGCTTCTGCAGCCTTCCTCATTCATTATCCAAGGTTCACATGCATATGAGGTGATTGAAAATACCATGGCTTGAGTCGGGTGCACTTAGTTCTCAAAGTGGCATCTTTGTACTTCAATGTTTTAAATAAATAAGTTGTGTAGCAGATCTACCCAATGCAATACATTCATTTTAAAATTTTATTTCTTGGTTCCAATGACGTATCATTTACATACTCTGCAAGTCAGTGATTTAATCATATTAGAATTGTGCAATCATCACCACGTTCGAGTTTAGAACGTTTTCTTCTTTCTTGAATTCATTATTATAAGCTCCCCATTTCCCCCCAACCTCCTTTGCCCTAAGAAACTATTAATCCAGTTTTTTATAGATTTACCTGTCCTGGATTTCATAAGAAAGAAAAACATATCCATAAACAAAACATAACAACAATAACAGAATAACAGACAAAACCTCAATGGAAAATTATAAAAACTAGAACAGATTTTAAAAAATCATCTTATTGGGGGCTCATACAGCTCTTATCACAATCCATACATCCATCCATTGTGTCAAGCACATTTGTACATATGTTGCCATCATCATTTTCAAAACATTTTCTTTCTACTTGAGCCCTTGGTATCAGCTCCTCACTTTTTCCCATCCCCCACCCACCCCCTCCCTCATGAACTCTTGATAATTTATAAATTATTATTATTTTTCCATGTCTCACAGTGACTGATGTCTCCCTCCACCTACTTTTCTGTTGTCTGCCCACCCACCCCCACATTACAATGTAGATCATTGTGATCGGTTCCCCCTTTCTCCCCCACCTTCCTGTTATCCTCCTGGTATTGCTACTCTCATTATTGGTCCTGAGGGGTTTATTTGTCCTGGATCCCCTGTTTCCAGCTCTGATCTAAAACAGAATTTTTATATGCTTAGTGAATCTTAAACTGAAAAATCTCAACAAAAATTTCAAGCCTGGAGTTGCAATATTGAAAAATCATGTGGACAAAATATTGAATAATGCAGGAAGCATCCCAGTAAAATGGGAAAAAAGACAGAGTCGCTGTACTGAAAAAAAAATCAGCATTTCACCATTTCAGGAGGCAGCATGTGAGCAAGAACTAATGGTGCTGAAGGAAGAAGTCCAAGCTGCTCTGAAAGCATCAGCCAATAACAAAGCCCCGGGAATTGATGGAATACCAGTGGAAATGTTTCAACAAGCTGAGGACGTACTGGAAGCACTCACTTATCTATACTGAGAAATTTGTAAGAAAACTACTTGGCCAACTAACTGGAAGAGATCTATATTTGTACCCATTCCAAAGAGAGGTTCATATTACAGAAAATATAATTGATATCTAACACAAATGACCCTACAGGACAGGGTAGAACGGACCCTTCAGGTTTCTGAGGCTATAAATCGTTATCCCTCAAACCACTGACCTGTGGTTAGCAGTTCAGAGCATAGACCCTTTGCCACCAGGGCCACGGTGGTACACTGTGCGATATGCTGTGCTGTCAAACACAAAGTCAGCAGTTCAAAACCACCAGTCGTTCTGAGGGAGAAAAACAAGACTGCTCCCGTAAAAGTGCATCATCTCAGAAACCACAGGGGCAGTGCTAGCCTGTCCTATAAGGCCCCTCTGAGGCACAATTGACTCTGTGGCAGTGGGTTTTTTGAGTTTGCTCGTTGATATTACATGGAGGGTAAATTTTGCTGAAGATCCTCTAAAACGATGTAGCGATACATTGACAGAGGTTTGGGCCAGATTCAGAAGAGGATGTGGAACAAAGGATGTCGTTGCTGATGTCAGATGGATCTTGACTGGAAGGAGAGGATCCCAGAAAGCTGTTTATTTGTGCTTTACTGATTGTTTAAAGACATTCAACTGTGTGGATCAAAGAAAACGATGGATAGCCTTGAGCAGAATGGGAATTCCAGGACACTTCATTGTGTTCATGTGAAACATGCACGTGGCTCAAGAGGCAGTTGTGATTAAAACTGCATGGTTTTGAATCAGGAAAGGCAGCCTGTCACCTCACTTGTTCAATCTGTATGCTGAGTGTAATAGATAATACGTTTATGTCAACTTGAAGATGTATGAAGATGTAGTGGTGGAGTTAAGCCTGTGGATCAAGTCACAGCCGATGACTCCTTGATGGTGGAAGAGTGTGAGTTACTGAGACTCTCTCTCTCTCTCCCCCCTCCCTCCCTCCCTCCCTCCCTCCCTCTATTCCCCCCCCTCCTCACCCCCTCTCCTTTCTGCTTGTTGACCACCCTGAGAGCTGCCAGATCTCTGTCTTCTTTTGACGGACCTTTGATCCACATGACTGAACCCGCTGACCTGTGATCTTCCTGTCTTCTGCAGCATGGTATGTGGCCGTGTGGATCTGAAGAGGACTTATGGACTAGTATGGAGACTTATGGAGGTGAGGTGGATGGGGTGGGTTGGGGTGCTTTCTTGGTATATGGATACTTCTTAATAAAAGCTCTTTCTTATGCTTCTCTAGTCAACCTGGCCTAACACACTGAGTGTGATTTCTCAATCAGAGAAATATATAAAGAAGAATGTGACACCAGGATTAGAGGAAGGCTCATTAGCCACCTATGATATGCAAATGACGGAAACTTGCTTGCTGAAAATGAGGAGAACGTGAAGCACTTGCTGATGAAGATCCAGGACTGCAGCCTTCAGTGTGGCTGAAGAAGACCAAAATCTTCACAACTGAACCAGAAAATAACATCGTGACAAATGGAGAAGAGGTTGAAGTTGTCAAGATATTTTTCTTGCTTGGATCCACAATCAGTGCTCATAGAAGCAGCAGTCAAGTGCTCAAAAGACACACTGCATTATTAGTCTGCTACTCTTTAAAGTGTTGAAAAGCAATGATGTCACTTTAAGGTCTAAGGTGGGTCTGACTCAAGCCATGGTCTTTGCAATGGCCTCATATGCATGTGAAATTTGGACATTGAATAAGGAAGACTGAAGAAAAATAATGCATCTAAATCATGGTGCTGGTGAAGAATATTGGAAGTACCGTAGACTGCCAAAGAGCAAACATCCGTCTTGGAAGAACTATAGCCAGACTGCTCCCTAAAGGCAAGCATGGTGAGACTTCACCTCATATACTCTGGACATGTTGTCAAGAGACCCCGGTCCCTGGGGAAGAACATCGTGATTGGTGAAGCAGAGGTGGTGAAAAGGAGGAAGACGTTTTGCAAGATGGATCGACACAGTGGCTGCATCCATGTGCACAAGCATCACAACAGTGTTGAAGAGGGTGCGGGCCTGGGCAGTCTTTCATTCTGTCTGCATGGGGCTGTTATGGGTCAGAACTGACTTGATGGCGCCTAACAACAACAGAAATGTAAAAGGGAAAACAAATGGGAAAGTGTTAAATTCTAACCTGACTACATGTGCATTAGTCCAGTTTCCAATACACTCTGTCTGAGAGCTAGGCTATTCACAGCCCTGGTCAATGGTCAGAGGGAATTCACCTGAGGCTTCATTCACATGGGGACCCTGCAAATGGATTTTAGGTTTTCACTGTCATCCATAACTTTCTGAAAACCAGGTATCAGAAACTAAGCTCTTCTACCTTCCCCTCCTCCAGTTTTGGATTTTATTATTTCCAATTGTTGGATCACACAAAATGTTGTGCTTCTTCAGTGTGGACTTAGCTGACATCTCACTTAGATGGTTGCTTTTTTTAAGACAAGCCTTTAAGAACCCAAACACCATTCTTTCTGATAACTGGGCACCATCTGATTTACTCAGCATACTTTTCTTTCAAAAAATCATTTTATTGGAGGCTGTAGCAATGCTTAAAACAATCCATACATCAACTGCATCAGTCATATCTGGGCATATGTTGCCATCATCATTTTCAAAGCATTTGCTTTCTACTTGAGCCCTTGGTATTAGCTCCTCTTTTATCCCTCCCTCCTCTGCCTTGTGAACCCTTGATAAATTATAAATTACTATTATTATCATATCTTACAAAGTCCACTGTCTCCTCTCACCCATGTTTCTGTTGTTTGTCTCTCAGCGGTGAGGGGGTGTTATACATCAATCATTGCAATCAGCTCCCCCTTTCTCCCCTTCTCTCCCACTTCCCCCTACTCTCCTGGTGTCACTACTCCCATTACTGTTCCTGAGGAGTTCATCTGTCCTGAATTCCATGTGTTGAGAGCTCTTATCCGTACCAGTGTACATGCCAGATTTGTAAGGTAGAAATGGGGTCATGTTAGGGGTGGGGGAGGAAGCATTCAATAACTAGAGGAATGCTGTATGTTTCCTCTGTGCTACACTGCACCCTGGCTGGCTTATCCCTTCCTTGTGACCCTTCTGTGAGGGGATGTACAATTGTCTACAGATGGACTATGGGTCTCCCCTACGACCCTCCTTTTTCGCATCAATATGCGAACAAGGATCTTGTTTTGGATCTTCTATGCCTGATACCTCGTGGGCCACACAGTCCGATGTCAGCACACTTTTCCAGAGCACCCATAGTGAGCTCTTCATGGCGGCAAGTATCAAGAACTGATTGTTCTTAGAGTAGGGCTACGATTAAGGGAGAGATCAAAATCTATTTATATACCTGTGGTTTATCTATATCCCTGACACACTTTAGAGACATCATTATGCTTTCATTGTGGAACATCACAAGTTATCCCCATGGGGTATATGGCCATTATATTGACAGTGTTATTAATGTAGTGAATGGTATAGAAGGTAAAACACTGTTAAGAAAAGGAAAATATACATGTATAGAAAAACTTTTTGGACTAAAGTACATAGATTACTTATTTGTACAGATTAAAATTTAAGTGACTGGATACTTTTTATGTAAGAGTAATGAGCGTTGGAAACAACAAAATTTTCAATGAGGATAATTCATAAAGACAGAACTATACCTGCAGGACTAAGACATGTCATAAAAAACAAAGAGAGTATGAATATATCAAATATATAGTACCCTTGGGTTACCATTTATCTGGTACCCTCGGAGCAAGCAATTTAAACCAAAGACTTTCGAATCCATAACCTTGGGAGAGTCAACTGCTTCGTCTCACACTAGGGGAATTCAGCCATATGCTCATGGGAATATTTCAGTTCCTTTAATCTGCTACGGGTGTGTTTAAAGCAAAGTCCAGTTTTTTTAGTGGGGTTTCTGAATTGGATCATTCTGGTGTAGCCTAGGAAAGATGTAGTGCATCTTGAAAGAACAGAGTCTAATTGCTTATCTATAGCACGTGACCTGGGTCACCAAGAGCTGGATAGAAAGTAGATCAAAAGTCTCCAGTTAGGAAAAAATACTGGATATAGTCTCCCTTGGGGTGTGTGTGTCTATATAAGTAATATTAAACATTTTTCTCAATGGAAACTTGCTCCACATGGTTTACCTACCAACAAAGTGAAACTGTCTTCTATGAGACAGACATGTGCCCCCACTACCTCTAGATTGAATTTCCATTCATGTTCACTAAGTACCCTTGTAGAAATGTCAGTTGATATGGGCTGACCAGAGAACAAGGTGCCATGAAAGAAATGATTGGTCTTCTCCCTCTCTCAACACAAGAAACTGACTCCATCTGGGACTAAGCCTCCTCTGCCAAAATGGTTATTAAGATGTTATTACACTATTATTAAGAGATGAGGGGTGATATATGGATCACGATCATTAGGCAGCACATCACCTTGTGGCCTGGGAGACAGAATTGAAGTATTCCATGACCTGAGAACAGACTTGCCTTCCTTTTTCTTGGTGGTTACACTACAGTATATTGATCTCCTACAATATAGTAAATTGACCTTATGTAATATTTGTCCTGCTGTGCTTGACTAACTTCACTCAGCATAATTGTCCCCAGGTCCTTCTATGTCATGAGGTGTTCATGGTTTCATCGCTGTTTTTAGGGATGTGTAGTATTGCATTGTGTGTATGTACCAGAGCTTCTTTATCTATTCTTCCACTGATGGGCATTTGGACTGTTTCCACCATCTTGCTATTGTGAACTGTGTGGTGATGAACATGGGAGAGCAAACATCTGTTCATATTGTATCTCTTACTTATTTGGGGTATATATTGTGGATCGTATGGTATTTCTGGTGGCAATTGTTTTAGGTAGCACCATATTGCTTTCTAGCATTGTTTGATTTTTTTTTAAATTATTGCTTTCTAAGAGTACTGGCTGTGGATCCAAGTAAAATGAAATTCTTAACAACTTCAATCTTTTCTCCATTTATCATGATGTCTCCTTGTCATTTATGAATGTTTTGGTTTTCTTTACAGTGACGTCTGATCCATACTGAAGGCTGGAGGCTTTGATCTTCACCTGATTTTAAATCATGCAGCACCCCTTCTTCTGTTCCAATGAGTGCCTCTTAATCTAGGCATGGTTGGTTCTATGTGAGCAGAATAAATGTTCTAGAATTCTCATGCTTCACAATATTATGCATACTTTGTAATGAAACACGCAGTTGAATGTCTTTGTATAGTCAAACTCTTAGACAGGCTTAAGCACACAATAAAGAACATGCCTTTTCCCTTTGAATCAGGGAAGAATGTTCATAAGCGAGGATCTTGATCCAGAAACTGGGTCTGCAGCCCTCCAGAAATATGTTAAAACAGTTACCCTGTGACCACCCAGTAAAACTCTGCTCAGTCACATATTTAAATTTCCAAATCCAAGTAGCCTACAATTGTATTTCCAACCACTCACTGTTAAGCCTCCATTCAGAGTGGCCCTGCCTCCAGCTTCCCTCATCTCACAGCTTCCAGCCAGAATGTTGTACCTGTACTCTTTGATTTTGCCTTATAATATGCCCATTACTACACTGTTGGGGAACATTTTACCTCACTCTATAAGATCAAATGTGTCCCTGGCTTGAACTGTTTTTGAGCCACTACTAAATCTATTTGTGTTTATTGTAACAGAGCATGAACTTTTACTTGTTGATTGCTTCTAGACCAACTAGCTTAAGTCTTTGTGAGCCCCAAGACGTGAAGCACGGAATGTAATCCAGGTGGGGTTTACTACACTCCAGAGGAACTGCTTTATTTTCTTCTATACATAAACGGAAAGCTGGAGAATATTGTGGGAATAACTATTATGGGATAATGGTGCAAAGAGCAGTCTGAGTTTTTCTCTGTGGACTCACTAAGCATGGATTCTTCATTTAATATTTCAGTTCAAGAGGTTAGAAAAAGACCTGATAGTTCATTTGGGGGATTCCCTGAAGCATGAACTGTGTGGTCACCTACCCTAAATCAAGTCGAAACGCCAGACCTGACTGATATACAGTAGAAGAATAATCCAAAGACGTCGACCATTTGCTCTCTTAGAGTGGATTTATGACGTTAAACCACGGACCCTCCCATGGAGCACTCAGAGAGCACCTGGGATTACATGGTGAAGGGATTCTAGCTTCCTTGAAGACTCCTGGGATTGCTACCTTATGTAAATCAGATTTGACATCAGGAACTGCCTTAAAATAAATAAACACGCTGAACTACAATGGGGCTTATTGGGCTACATGGTGATAGGGCCAAGAGGCCGCACTTAATTGACAACTACCAGGTAGATGCGGGTTACTGTAATGGACAATAGAGACAATCAGTAACCACCACAGTCCAACTCAATGGGTTTGGGCACTGGCTACGCGTCATGGTGTCGTTAGGACTACAAGGAGCTTCAACAAGTTTGTGGGAAAACAGAAGTAAATGATAATGAACAATTTCCATGAACTTTTTGAAGCCCTTTCATAGATGGGAAATCCACTAAATATTTCCTTGATCTGAGAAAACTAGAATTCCTTTCCAGTGAACAGTTGTCTAGCTCAACTCACCAGGACAGAGAGTCATGCCCTCTCAATTAATGTCCAGACATAAGGCAGTTACGGACTCACAACCCTTTGATGAAGGAAGGACCCCATTGTACTGCCTAACATGTATACTGCTAATATTTGTATTCTTCCCGCACTTATTCCATTACTCATTACAAAAATAAGATATATGCAGTGCTGGTGTATTTTGCATTGTATATATGTTACGTGCAAGTATGATTTTATAATTGTCTTAGGTTGTGTATGGTTTAAAGAGATGTGCACGGGTGCCAAGTTGACAAGGAGTGGAATGTGATGGTTAAGATTATGTGCTGATTTGGCTAATTCTTGATTCTCAGGCAAGCTGTTGAAAGGTGGTGCACCCACCTGCACCCAATACACATGGATGTTTTGGCAAAGCTCACTCTCATGCCGGCATCTAACTCATCATATCTGTATCTCTGGTTGTTAGGACATGAGTCAGCAGCCTGCCATCTGGACTACAGATTTTGGAATTCACTAATTCCTGGAGCTCCAGCGAGAGCCAATATCTTGCCATCTGACTTGCCAATTTGTTGTGTGTCAGTCCCTGCCATCCTGTGAGTCAGGAGAAACTTCAGCCATATCTGACCCATGAGTCTGGGGATTGACGGATCCTACAATTGAATGAGCCATTTACTTGAAGTCAATCAAACTCTTTCTTCTCTCTCTCTCTCTCTCTCTCTCTCTCACACACACACACACACACACACACACACACTTTCTCTTATTGATCCTTAAAGAATTCACCCTAGACAAAAGGACTACTCTTTTTGCTGTCCCAGCCCAATCTAAACTCAACCCCACCCCCACCCCCCCCCAAAAATTCCAAACCCACTGCCATTGAGTCATGCTGACTATGTTGGGTCAGAAAATTCTTCTGTATAGACACCCTGGGGCTGCTGCAGAAGCCAATTTCCCCTCTTCCATCCCAAGTTGAGATACACAGCAGCTGGTGACCACCATCTCTACAAATCTTTCATAAGCCTGGAAACTCACATCATCAGACTTCTCCAAGTGAAACAATCCCGGTTCCTTTAAACATTTCTTGGAGATAATTTATTCTCCAAGTTTCCTTTCCTTTTCAAATTAATTGACCACTTTGGAGGTTCTTGCTGTTCCTCTTAAAATTTAATACTGAGTTCCATCCCTTAAGATTCAGTGCAGTCTTTTCCAGGAGGAACACTTTATTGGTCACTATTGTGATATTGGTATGCCCCCTACCTCACCCCCAGTGATGTGTATCTACTTCTGTCATTTATAGCTCCCCTAAATCAAACAAGTAAACCAAATACAGAAATTTCTTTTTTGGCCCTGTCTACCTCTGGAGAAATTCCTCGGTGATAAAAACCGTAAACACATTCAGCCGTTAGCGAAAAGGTTGCATGTTTGAGTCAATCAGGAATGCCTTGGGGAAAAGTCTGGGGATCTACTTTTAAAATCGTCTCCCCAAAACCCTATGAAGTACCTTATGGAATACAGTTGTACTCTGGCAGACCTAGGCTTGCCATGAGTAATAATCCAGTCAGGTTTGTTGTGGGTGGAACATCAGCACACCTCTTCCAGCTTCACCAGACAGGCCTGTCTACCAAGTTCCCTCTCTGTGATGCTGCCCCTAGTGGTTTCCTCTCCAAACTACCCACCCTCACAAATGCTCCAACTCCTTTCCATTGGATCAAACAATGCAGCATTCCCCCTAAATCGATCTACTCCACTTTGGTGGATCAGAATCATTTCCTAAAATTCACTCAGCTTAGTAGTGAGTTTGTTATTGTGATTAGCTGTCATTCAGTCAGTCCCCTCTGACTCGTGGCAACCCCTAACCCCCATCTACACTGGAACACTGCCCGGACCCACATCATCTGAGGGTTATTTCCCGATCAGACCATTGCTGTCCACTGAATTCAGTGGCTGATTTGCAGAAGTCGGTTTCTAGGTGTCTCTTTCTACAGTCTGGAAGTATTTCCTGAAGCTCTGCTAACATCTGTTCTGCGCTCTGGCAACATGCACGTCATCCCTGACAGATGAATGGTGGCTGCCCGTGTGACGCGTTGGCTGGGGACCAAGGACAGGTCTCCCATACAAGAGATGAGAATTCTGCTCTTGAACCTGCAATGGATAGGCGTTGAGACACCATCTGCTCTTCCTGGACCCCACACTAAAGTGACTTATCAGATATTTGCTTGCCTCCACACTCAGATTTTTTTTCTAAAAGGAAGTTTTATAAGACAGTTTTCACCATATTCTTGTATACAATTTAATGACTTCTGTCTAAAGCTCTCAAAACTTCTAACCTTTGTTTATAAAACAAATTGGGTTAATAAATGCTTTTAAAGGCATACTATTAAATAAATCAATAAAGGCATAATATTTTAACATTTATCCTATACTTTAACCTATTGAATTAAAAAAATTACCGTTTAAAAATTTTGGCAAATAGATGTAACAACACACGTGCCATTTCAATATTCTCATGCACAATTTAGTGACAATAATTATGTTTATCTTGTTCAATTATACCTTTATCTGTTATCAAAAATTCCTCAAATGTTTCCATTAACTCTCTTCCTTTCTCCACCCCTGCTATACTACATGCCTGGACATCAGCAGTACGCCTCTCTGTGCTATCCACCCAGTGACTGGTAACCTGGGTACCCTTGCCCCGACCACCCAGCAGCCAGCTGTGAACACACCACCCAGCCCAGAGACTGGTGGGAACACTCTGCATCCACACCCCAGTATCTGACCAGATAGTCACACCACCTCATCAACATGCCAGTCACATCCTAGCAAGTGCCATCTGCACTTCTGCCAAACAATGAGCAGGAGACTCTAACGCCCTTATCCAGCATCCACTTGGCTGCAATGTCACCCCCCAGCCCCCACAGTTCCTGCAGGCCACCTGACCTTGCACAAAACCCTCTCAATACTCACTGTCTCTCGAGATGTCAATGTGCACAAGTACAGCAGCCTGTGCTGTAGTTTTCGGTAGCACTCTTTCTCCGAGGATGCAAAGATTTCGTGTCCTGACCTCCAGAGTGTGTACTAACTGCTAGCAACAAACCAGAAGGACCTGATGGGCCCATGGGAGCTGTGGAGAGAGGCTGGCCAACTAACACTGTCACCCAATAACAGGGAAAGAACCTGCTCTCCCACCTCCACTTAATTCAGAGAGAGAACGCAGATAAGCCTAAGCACAGAGGACTCACATGTGGGTGTGACCCACCATATCCACTAGTGATAAAATGTAACACCAACCAGCAGATAACACCCACATCACACACAGACCAGAACCACAAAACAACGATAATTAAAATAATATAACTGATGGAAAACTTTCTAAAGAGAAAGAGAAGAAGCAAAGCTCTGGATACATCAAAACAAAAGTTAAAAGTCAGCACTGAGCAAACATACATGTATCAATTAATAAATACATAAAATTAATTAACGCTTTAATCCCTTGGACACACAGACAATAATCCGTCATATGAAAAAAATAAAACAAGAATGCTCAAACGAGTGAGTGAGTAAAATAAATGGGCAGAAAACCTTCTCGATGAAAAAAATGTTAAAAGAATTCTCTAAAGAGAAATTCAAAAGGCAAATATAGGATCCTCAAAGAGATCAAGGGAAACACAGACAAATCCCTAGAAGAATTCAGGAAAACAATAAAGATCAAATACGACAAAGTGAACAGACAATTTGAACCCATACAAAAATAGAAGCTAGAGGGCAGGCACTGTGAATATGTTTCTACCCAACCCTCCGGGAACCACGCCCTTACAGGCCACACAGCATCCCCCAGGGGCTGCAGCAGAAGGACGCAGCATGGAAGACTGAGTGAGTGAACTGAGAACTACCTCAAAATGAACTGTGCCCTTGGACAGAGGACTGAAATACTGCGATGAAAGTACCCCCCCCACACACACACTACTGTGGTCATCATTGGACCTTGGCAGGTTTCCTAGCTTACTTGGTGTCCAGTGAAAGGGGACCCAGAACCACTGTATATTTAGGGCCTCAATGCTCTCCTTGCATTAATAGGACAGGTTTTAATCTGATGGACAAGGATCTGCCCTGGTAAGAAATGATACAAGAAATATTCTCCTGGTACCAAGCCCCATGATCAATGTAAACAGAGTTCAATTAATTAAGAAATCCATCTGTACAAAGCAAAGACTCAAGGATGCAGCAGGCAGTTGGACTGTATTTACATAAACTCCTCATATCAACAGTATCTTTAATTCTATGTCATCGGATAAATTATTGATGTTATCAATGCAATCAACTTACACCCTAGGGGGATGGCAGATAATTTTTTCATTGTCTTTGTCTTTTTGCCATTTGATTATTTGTTTTTCTTATTGTTGGTGTTGTTCTTATTGGTTTTTGTTTTTATTCATAATATGACAGCCAAAGTAAATCAGATTCAGTCATAATCCATAGAAAAGCAGATGGATTATGGGCTCCCACTTAATTCTAACCCCAATCAGAGAACAGTTTGTTCTTATAACATGGCCCTATTCAATACTTGACTTCATGAAGTGATCACTGAAGATAAAGGTGCTACAGAAAAATGTGGTGAAGAAAGCACATGGTCCCCCAGAAGAATTTATTTCAAAGGGCAGCACTGAACCTTCAGCTCTGGGAGAGGAACATGGCTGATCAGAACACATGGGAGCAAATGTAGGGGGAGGAAGAGAGAGTGGAGCACATCCTGGCCACCAAGCCTTGAGGATGATATTCCTGCTCAGAGCAGCCAATACAGAGAGAAGACCACTTGGCCTGCCCCACTATGAGACAAGACATCCCTCACTGACCCAGTCCTACAGAGGACAACACTGGAGACACAGTGTGGGAATTCTGCCTGATCTGATCCCACCACACTGAGGCAAAACACTAAGGGCATGGAAGAGAACATCAAGGGGAATAGAGCAACGAAGTCCCCAGGGAATACTAAAAATAGACTTTGGGCCCAGGGCTTGGCACCTCAACAGATTTGACTGGAAAACACTCCTAAAGGCCAACAAAAAGTCCTTGAACTAACTAAAAGCTTTTCTTTCTTGTTGTGTTGTGTTTTGTTTTTTTGTCATTAGCATGTTGTTGTGGTTTGGTTTGTTTTATTTTGTTTGGTTTTGCTCTGTCTTGTTGTTGTGCATGTTATTATCTCTGCAGGTCTGTCTAAATAAGATAGGCTGGATGAACAATCTGGAGGAGAAAACAATGGGACCGACAGTTCCAGGGTGATGTGGGAGAAGGGGAGGGGAAGGGAAAGGAAGTGGTGTTAACAACCCAGGAACAAGGGAACAACAAGTGATCCAAATCGGTGGTGAGGAGCGTGTAGGAGGCCTGGTAGGGCGTGATCAAGGGTAATGTAACCTGAGAGGAATTACTGAAACCCTAATGAAGGCTGAGCATGACAGTGGGACAAGAGGAAAGTAAAAGGAAATAGAGCCAAGAGCTAGCAGGCAAAGGGCATTTATAGAGGTCTAAATAAAGGCATGTACATAGGTACATATATATGAAGATGTGGAAATAGATCTATGTGCATATATGTATAGGTTTAGTATTAAGGTATCAGATGAACACTGGGCCTCCACTCAAGTACTCCCTCAATGAAAGAATGCTTTGTTCTATTAAACTGGCATTCCATGATGCTCACCTTCCTGACATAATCACTGTAAACAAAGCGGGCTTATGTCGAGAGCAAATGTTTTGAGAAATTGATGGCAATGAATGTACAAATGTGCTTTACACAATTGATGTATGTATGGATTGTGATAAGAGTTGTAGGAGTCCCTAATGAAATGATTGAAAAATAAAAGAAGAAAGCAGATGGTGTCCAGCTACCAATTGGACTAGTGCCTAGGATCTGAAAGGTTTGTCTTCAAACTAGCAGGCTTCTAAGTGAGGCATCACCTAAGTCCGCATCAAGAAATCACACCAGACTGTGATGAAAGGAAAAATATCAGAGCTTAAATTGTGGGGGAAAAAAACACAATTTGCAGAAAGCTATGGAGGACAATGGGATCCCAAAATATATCTGCAGAGTATCTAGTCAGATTAGGCCTCTGGCAGATCCTCTCTGGCCATTGGACCAGTGACTGGAACAGCTTTACTATCAGACAGAGATTATTGTAAACGTAATTATGGTGGATCAAACCATTGTATAATAGAATGCTTGGTCAGTAGACCTCCCTCTTGATCCACCTGAATTTGTTCTAGGCTCAAATATTCCTTGCTTGCTCCGCAGCAGACATTGCTTCTCTGGATTTTTACATATTGTTTGTGTTCTTGCTTTCATACTCTTTATTTTATCTGTACATTATTATTGCTATTTTATTCTTTCTTTTTCGTATTGTTTTGTTTTTATTGTTTCTGTTGGGTTTCCCAGTTTGTGAAGCCCAGAAGGAATGGATGCATAGCGACAATATTAATGCAATGGTTTAATGGGGATGGGGAAGGGCATGTGGGAAGGCTGAGGGGATTTGGGAAGCAAACAATGAAAGCTGGAAGGGTGAGGAAGCAATAGAGCTGACTGTGATGATGCATATACAACGCTTTAAAAAAGCTACTTAATTATGGAAGTGCAGGATATGTGAATATTATATCAAGAAAACTACTGAATAAAAAAGGAACCAAATTTGACCAATGGTTTCCCTGGGTCAAAGAGGAAATGTTTTTGCTTAGGGAGCATTAAGTCTATGTTAATTGTGGTAGAATAATTTGGAAAAGGATACTAATAATGTTTGTTCAACATGAAGAGTGTAATCAAAGGCACTTAATTAGATATGTAGAAGTTATTGAATTGGAGAATGTTTTGTTATGTATATTTTGCCATAATTTAAAAAGTGACACTAATAATAACAAGTACACGGAAGAATAAAATGTTCAAAAACTTATTCTGGTGATTATTGTACAGTTCTTATGATATTATTGAATTGTGTGACATGTGGATGAAGTACCAGTAAAACTGAATTTTTAAAAAAGGTGCAGGGGAAATATACATGGATTAAGGCCCTGGTCAGTCCCCTCTGGTCATAGACCAAGGACGTGAATAGCCTGGCTTACATGCACAATATATTGGAAAATTGATTATGCAAATAAGGTTAGGCTAAAATATAGCATCCTATCATTTGACATTCCTTATGATCCATTTACATTCATTCTAGTTTTCAAAATTCTGCTCTCTTTTCAATTGATTTTTTTTCTGTTTTCCTTTGTTATTCTTGTTAGTTTTGCTGTTGTTGTTATTTTAAATGTTTTTCTGTTTATGAAATACAGGATAAGCAAACCTATAGAGACAATAACTGACTTAATGGTTCTATGGGGTATGGTAGAGTAGATTGGGGGGAAATGGGGAGCTAATTACAATGAGTACAAGAATGAAGAAAATGTTCTAAAGCTGATTGTGGTGATGCCTGGACAGGTCTTCTTGATGTGATTGAACTTTTGAATTATATGATATGTGAACCATATGCCAGTAAAACTGTTGGAAAACAACTCAAAAATAGCAACTAGAAAATTCAAACATTGAAGAAAATATAAGAAATAGATAACTTAATGGAAGGACATAACAATATAATTGAATCGATGGAAGAAAAAAATCGGTGAAATAGAGGACCAATCTTTTGCTAATAATCTATTTGAGAAATAATCAGAAAAGAGAATTAAGAAAATGAAGAAAGCCTAGTAGTTATGTAAGACAGTTATAAGATCCTTATAAATCCTTTTCACAATTTTAATACTTAATTACAATTGCAAAGGAGTTTGGAGGCAAATCAGAAGAAACTGGCATTAAACAACATTTTTTTAAATACCACAGAGGCCAATGAACTGCCTCCACATATGTATATATGTGTGTATATATTTATGTAGACTTTTGCCTTTTCAACATTTTTATCCATTATAATTCACAAACACTAATTTCATCCATCATGGGGTGCAACCATCACCACAATTTATGTCCCAACGTGTTCTGTCACCCTTAATAAGAGCTCAGGGTCCCCTCAGCGATGATTATTTCTTTTCCCCTCAGGACCCTGGTAAAAACTGTGAAACTTTGGACTCTATACATCTGCCTATTCTCAACATTCCATAGAAGTGAACTCTTAAAATATTTGTACTTTTGCAGCAGACTTATTTTACCGAACATCATGCTTTTAATGTTCACTCAAGTTGAGGGATGAATCAGAACTTCATTTCTCTTTACTCCATTGTAAACATACACCAGATCTTGTTCATCTGTTCACCTATTGACAGACCTTTGGATTGCTTTCCAATATCCACTCCTAGATAATATACACAAAGTAACTGAGATCAGAAACAGATAAATGCACACAAGTTCTCGTTGTGGAGAGCCATAGGGGACCTACCACGGAGGCAATTCTACCCTGTCTGATAGGTTTGCAAAGAGTTGCAATTGATTCCGTGGCAGCGAGTTTGGAGCCAATCTAAGCAAGAGTTTTACACACCTTACTTACAATCATTTTGTGGAAATTACAAGACCATGGCCAGAAGGGACACATAAAAACAGAACCAATTGCCCTTCAATATTCAGTTACTGTGCACTTGTTGTTTTGTAACAAATTATCCCAATACTTGGCAGCTCAAAATAGCCATTCTGTATTCTTCATGGAGGTTTATGTGGGCATTAGGCTGCTAACCACAAGGTTGTTGTCCAATCTCACTGAGCACTGCTGCTTAGAAGAAAGATCACGTTGTTCGCTCTTGAAAAGATTTTCAGCCTCAGAAACCTTATATATGAGATTACCGTGAGTCAGAATGGACTCAGTAGCAGCAGATTTAGGGATTGGGGTTCCTTGGTCAGGGATTCAGACAAGATGGAGTGAAACTTGCTTATCTCTGTTTCTTGGTGTTGGGTTATTAGCTGTGGAGGCTCAACGCCTGGGAGTGACTCAACATCTGGGGAATGAAATCATCATAAGATCTAGAAATTCAACACTCATTTCTGATACAATCTCAGCAAAATAGATATAGAAAAGGAATTTCTCAACATAATAAAAGCCTTGTATGGAAACCAATATCCTGCATCTCACTTAATGGAGAGAATTTGAAACAATTTCCTCTTTGAATAAAATTGTCCTTTGTCATCACTTTTAATATAGCTCTAGAAATTTGGCTAGAGCCATAACATCAAAAAGAAGTTAAAGATATCCACATAGACACAGTAGAAAAAAAGCCTCTTTATTTACAGACAACATAATTCTATATCTAGAAAGCTTCAAAGATTCTATTAAACAATTGTTCAAACTACTGAAAAATTTGACAGTGTAGCAAGCTATAAGATCAACATTTAGAAATCAGTTGGATTCTTGTATATTAAGAGTGATGATACCGAAAATGATATCAAAAGGACAATACCATTTATAATAACTACACAAAAGATTAAATATTTATAAATAAATCTTACCAGAGAAACAAAAGACTTACACAAAGAAAACTACTAAACACGCCTTCAAGAACCTGAACGAAACTTACACAAATGGACCAAGTTACCAAGCTCCTGGATACACAGACTAAATACTGTGAAAATGTCAACATTACCAAAATTACTCTACAAACTCAATATAATTCTGATCCAAAGCCCACCACAATTTTTAAAAGAAATGGAAAAACTAATTGCCAACTTTATATGTAAAGCAAAGAAAACTAGGATAAATAAAACACTATTAAAAAATAAAAAGGAAGTGACTTTTCACTCCAGACCTTAAAACCTACTATATATCCAGAATAATCAAAATAGCTCAGTACTGGTACAACAATAGATAAGAAGACAAATAAGCTAGAATTGAGAATCCAGAAATAGAACCAAATACCTATAGACACCTAATTTTTGATAAAGGACTGAAACACATTAAATGGACAAGAGATAGCCTTTTTAACAAATAGTGCTGGAAAAAAACGGGGTCTTCACCTGCAAAAGAATAATATTGTTCTTGGTTTCATTTTTTGAGATGGGCTGTGATATATATAATATAATATATATAATATAATGTATATATTACCTCCAATGTGCAGGAGTCAGCACTTACTCATTCACTTGATCACTCATCAATTCTTGAGATAATGACATCTGGGGAGTAAAATAATTTCAAGGTCTGGATTGGAAGGACTTGAAAACTAAGGCCTCTTACCCTCAAAGTCAGGGCCCTGGCAAGTCCAAGCCTACAAAGATTTCTACAATTTCCACTTCTCTCTTGCTGAATTTCAGTCGTGCTATGCAAATACCATGTGGAATTCAACACCTCTACATTTTGTTGGGATGGGATGGAGAAGTGATTTACATTGCATGTTTCACATGAAGTCTTATCGGAAATGCCTGTTGTCCATAGTCCTTTCTAAACACCCCATTCACACACATCACCTAGGAGTTCTCCCCCTAACTCCTGCCACAAGCCCCAAATGCTGTGGCTTTGATTCGCATCCCTCCTGCCGCAGAGGCAGGAGTGTCCACAGGGCTCACCTTCTGTTCTATGGAGCTTGTGCACTTCCTAGTCTGATATGTGTTCACAGAAGCTTTCAATGAGCGGGACAGAACAAACCTTCCCAAAACTGGAACCTACCCACCCAACAGAGCACATAAATTATAAAATAGACCTTCGCAAAATTTGAATTTTTGTTTCCAAAGCTTTGTATTAAAAATAATCAAAGATTGCAGCCGTCAGTCTGAATTATAATTCAATATAAAGACAAATATCCTCACAACTGTACCAATAGGTAACACTATGATCATTGGAGAAAAGATTGAAGTTGTCAAGAGTTTTGTCTTGCTTAGATACACAATCAGTGCTGATGGAAGCAGCAGACAAGAGATCAAGCAATTCATTGTTGTTGTTAGGTGCCATCCATCAAGATGGTTTTGATTCATGACAGCACTATGTACAACAGAACAAAATAACGCCTGGCCCTGTGCCATTCTCAGAATTGCTGCTGTATTTGAGCTCATTGCTGCAGTCACTGTGTCAATCCATTTCAAGGGACTTGACCTTTTGTTTTTTTAATGCCTGTTCACTTTAACAAGCATAATGCGTCCTTCTCCGGGGACTTGTCTCTCTTGATAATATGTCCAAAGTATGTGAGACAAGTCTTGCTATCCTTGTCTTTAGGGAGCATTCTTGCTGTTTCTTACAACAGAGATCTATTTGTTTTTTTGGCAGTCCGTGTTACTTTCAATATTTCCCTCTAGAACCATAGTTCAAATGCATCATTTCCTCTTTGGTCTTTCTTATTCAATGTCCAACCTTCGCATGCATATAAGGCAAGTGAAAGTACCATGACTTGGGTCAGCCATACCTGAGTCATCCAACTAACATCCTTCTTTCCAACACTTTAAAAAGGTCTTGGGCAGCAGCAGATTTATCCAATACGTCATTTGATCTCTTGACTACTACTTCCATGAACAATGAATGTGGATCCAAGCAAGATGAAATCCTTGAAAATTTCCATCTTTTCTCCATTGATCATAATGTTACCTATTGGTCCAGAAATTTGGTCTTCTTGACATTGAGTTGTCATCCCTACTGGAAGCTGCAATCCTTGATCTTCAGCAAGGGCTTCAAGTCCTCACGTTCAGTAAGCAAGGTTGTGTTATTCGCAGATCACAGGTTGTTAGTAAACCTTCCTCCAATCGTGATTCCACATTCTTCTTCATACAGCTAGCTTCTTTCATTATTTGCTCAGCATAGATATTGAATAGGTATGGTGAAAGGATACAGCCCTGACACATACCTTGTCATTCTCCTAATTACCTTTTTGCCCATGTAAAGGTTTCCAATGAGCACAGTGAAGTGTTCTGGGATTTCTGTTCTTCTCAAAGCTATTCATAGTTTGTTATGATCCACATAGTGAAATGCCTTTGCACAGTCAATGAAACACAAGTAAACATCTTTCTGGCCCACTCTGATTTCAGTCAAGAGATAGGTGACATCAGCAATGATATCCCTTGTTCCATTTCCTCTTCTGAATTCAGCCTGAACATTCAGCAGTTCTGTGTTAATGTACTGCTACAACCATTGCTGGATGATCTTCAGCAAAATTTTACTTACATTTGGTATAAATAATATTGTTCTATAATTTGCACATTCAGTTTTCTTTAGAATGGATATAAATATGGATCTCTTCCAATCAATTGACTATGTCGCTGTCTTACAAATTTCTGGGGATATGCATGTGAGTGCCACTGTTTCATCCACTTGTTGAAACATTTCAATTGATATTGTAGCAATTTGCTCATATGAAATAGCTGAATGTTGACTAGTTCTTTTTGGTACAGTGGCACTGCATTCTTTCCATTTCCTTACATGATTCTCACATCATTCTATATTTTATCCATAGAAACTTCCAATATTACAACTTGAGGCTTAAATTTTTTCCTCAGGTATTTCCATTTAAGATATGAACATTGCATTGGGCAAATTTGCTGCACAAGATCCTTTGAAAGTGTTGAACAGCAAGGATGTTGCTTTGAGGACTAAGATATGCCTAACCCAAGCTATGGTTCTTTCAGTTGCCTCATGTGCATGTGAAAGTTGGACATGAGATAGTGAAGACAAAAGAACAATCGATGCATTTGAAGTATGGGTCTAGTGAAGAACATTGCAAATAACGTGGACTGCCAAATGAACAAACAAATCTGTCTTTAAAAAATGCAGCCAGAATGCTCCTTAGAGACTTTGCCTCATGTGTTTTGTACATGTTGTCAGAAGAGTCCAATCCTTGGAGAAGGACAGCACGCTTGGTAAAGTAGGGGGCCGTGAAAGAGAGGAAGGCCCTGGAAGATATGAATTGATACAGAATCTGCAACAATGGGTTTAAACATGAGAACGGTTGTGAGGATGAAGCAGGACCAGGCAGTGCTTTGTTCTGTTGTACGTAAGATTGCTGTGAGTTGCAACAGACACTTGCATGTAACAAGAACACAGTGCGTCCACTGTGGCCAACAACTTGCCAGTTCCTTCATGTTGGTCAAGGTTTCAGGCTAGCAGAATCACCATCATCTTGAATTAAGGGTCACTGATTAGAATCTATTGAAGGTCAGTAAATTATATATATATATATATGAAAGGAACCCCAGGTGGCAATGTGGGTTAAGCATTGTTCTGTTAACCTCAATATCAGAAGTTCAAACACGCAAGACACTCCATGGGAGAAAGAGGAGACTGTCTACTCTTCTAAAGATTTACAGGCTGAGAAATCCCGTGGAGCAGTTCTACTCTGTCTTGCATGTGATATGGGTTGGAATAGAGTCAACAGCACGGAGGCTTTGGGGTGCCTGAGGGACAAGAGGGAATGTAATGAAGCATGCACTGGCTATTCATGCTTCAACCCAACAACACGACTTCTCATTAGTCAGTGGGTAAAGTAACTCATGTGACCACCTCTGGCTTCTCCTGAGAACAAACAAGTGCTGGCAGAGGCCTTCCGGATGAGAACTAGTCCTTCAAGGTCATTTATTGAAGCAGTTATTGTTCGTTGCCATTGGAGCCATACTAACTGGGTTTAAAACAGAATAAAACATAACCCAACTTGGTACCATCTTCCTGATCATTGTTGGTATGCTTAAATCTAAATCCCCTGCTGCCACGCTCTGCACTCTGAGTGCCTTACAACCTAGGGAGTTCATCATGCAGCACTGCATTCAACAATTTTATATGATTTGCATGAGCTCATTTTCAGAAGTAGATCACTGAACCTTTCCTCCTAATCTTCTTAGTCTGGAAGCCCCGCTGAAACCTCTCCACCATGGCTGACCTTGTGGGTATTTGATATACCAGTGGCACAGCTTCCAGTATCACAGCATGCAAGCCGCCCCAGTATGTCAAACTGGCCGGTTGGTGAAGGTTTAATTTATTGAATCTAGTAAGAGGTTAGTCCACCCACACTTCATTTCAGCAGAATTTCTTGTCCAGGTGTAGGTACAAAAATGCCAATTGCAGCATTATTTGAAGTAGTGGATTTGTGGGTAAATAAAACTTAAATGCCCATCAATAAGACACCCACAGGTGACATTGACTACAGGCATCATACAAAGGATTGCAGCCAGTCTTTACAAGGCCTGGGTAGGACTCATCACTGATCTTGAGTATGTCACCCTGTTGTTCTTTGCCTTACAACCTGTTCAGGTCCTCAATCCTGGTATATAGAAAACGAAGGACACAGTACACGCAGCAGGGTGGAGAGGTGTGAAAATGGAGTCATCCAGGGACCAGATATGGTACCGGGGGAGGATTTAAAGATACAGTCAAACCCATTGCCATTCTGTTGACTGCAACTCGTGGAGCACTCATTTGTCAGAGCAGAACTGTGCTGCACAGGGTTTACAATGGCTGGATTCTTGGAATTCTATTACCAGGTTTTCATCTCAAAATGATTCTGGGTAGACTCGAACTTTTGAACTTAGGGTTAACAGTCGAACACATGAACTGTTTGTACCACTCAAAGACTTCAAAAGAACTAATGGAGGTGTGCAAGGTAAAGCCATCCTCCACTTTACCCAGTCAAATATGTTGTTGTTCTTGTTGTTGTTGCATCCCAACAAGTTAATCCCGACTCAGAGCAGCCCTACAGAGCAGAGCAAACAAGGATTTGTTTGTTGCAATGTTTCCAGAAGTGATTGTCGGGTCTTTCTTCCCCAGAGCAGCTAGTAGGTTTGAAACCCTGGCTTTTCAATGAGCAGTCACGGGCTTAGCCATCCCAGCACCAGAGGCATTGAATCTCACATCTATGTCTACATAGTTGAGCTCCGACTGATCAAGGGAGAAAGAGAAATTGCAGAAATTTGGGGGCAGCTCTGACTTTCCCAAGACATGCGATTGTGGGTGAGAGGTAATCTCACTCACATGATCTCAACCTTTGAAGCTCCCCATGGACAGAAGGCAGGTGCAGGGCAGGACAGGTAGCTTGCAATGTAACTCTGAAATCTAACTCTGTGCTTAGAGGATCCTGTGTTTTTGGAGTGAAATAGAACAAGGGCATCATGCCCAGATCTGTCATTTAGCTGTGAGGCCTTTGTTGATCTACATCACTTTTCTGAACATCAGCTTCTTCATCAGTAAGAGCAGACCAATGACCCCTGCCTTACATAGTTGCTTTGAAGGATTAGATGAGGTATTTGCACAGCAACTGGTACCTAAGAGACTCTCAACCAATCACTGGTAGCATTTTTGTTCTTGATGATGGAGCTGATGGTGTTTCTGATTCTGTAGACCCAGCTCCTAGTCTGACCTGCAGCCCATCTGCTCAGCTGGTGGATTCCAGGGCAAGCGAGGTAAAGGCCCGCGGGTCCCTCAGGCCGGAGGCAGTCAATGTTGTTCATTCTATGGTCACACAGTGTCCCCCTTGTCCCAGCCAGCTGTCTGACAGCCTGTAAACAGATGACGGGTGGGGTGGCCAGTGAGATAGTGCAGATGACACTGAATAAATCCAGCCGCACTTTTGGGAAAACAAATCAGAGGCAGGCCATGCTGATGGGGCCTCCATGGACATCACTGTCGGCGACAGACAGCACCCCCCAGGAGGCCTCCAAGGGAAATGATGAGATGTACCAGACTATGCGTGCCTGGCCAAAAATGATCTCCACCCTCAATCTCTGCCGGCGATTGCCATAGACATTACAGACGGCTGGAGGCTGTACTAGCAGGTCTCACAGCATAGATTACAGACCTTCCAACGTCTGGCTTCTCAAAGAGCATTGGCTTCTCAGCCCCCTGCCCAGAGTCCTTTCTCAGATGGTGGGTCCTTCCCTTGGGTCCAAAGCCCCAGGGAGGCAGACAGCAAGCTAAGAACACGTGAATGCGTCAGCTGGTTGTTCATCATATGACATAATTAGAAGGATAGAGGCTAGTCTAACCAGGGCAGACCACCAGGTGGGACTGTTTTGTTTTTTTTTTAAAATCATTTTATTCGGGGCTCATACAACTCTTATCACAATTCATACATCCATCCATCGTGTCAAGCACATTTGTTGCCATCATCATTCTCAAAACATTTGCCTTCTACTTGAGCCCTTAAGATCGGCTCCTCATTTTCCCCCCTCCCTGCTCACTCCCCGTTTCCTCATGAACCCTTCATAATCCATATATAATTTTGTCATATGTTACACTGTCCAATGTCTCCCCTTGCCCACTTCTCTGTTGTCCAACCCCCCACCTAGGGAGGAGGTAATACGTAGATTCTTCTAATCAGTTCCCCCTTTCTACTCCACTTTTCCTTTACCCTCCAGGCATCGCCGCTCTCACCACTGGTCCTGAAGGAGTCATCTGTCCTATATTCCCTATGTTTCCAGTTGCTATCTGTACCAATGTACATCCTCTTGTCTAGCCAGATTTGTAAGGTAGAATTGGGATCATGATAAGGGGTGGGGAGAAAGCATTTAAGAAGTAGAGGAAAGTTACATGTTTCATCATTGCTACCCTGCACAGTGACTGGCTCATCTCCTCCCCAAAACCCTCAGGAAGGGGTGTCCAGTTCCCTATCGATGGGCTTTGAGTCTCCACTCTGCACTCACCCACATTTACAATTACATAATTTTCTGTTCTTTGATGCTTGATACCGGATCCCTTTGACAGCTCGTGGTCACACAAGCTGGTGTGCTTCTTCCAGGTGGACAGGGAGCCAGATGTTGACTCAGGGTACAGTCAGGAAAAGGCTTCCCCTTTCCAGCCACACCTTTGGGAACTTGCATCAAGTGTCTTGTCTTCTGCTTCCTCTGAACTCGTCTTTGAGCAATTCTAGCTCTGTTACGTTTCCAAGCTCGTGTGCTTCTCTCTCTTTATTCCTGACGACTCCTTCCCATCTGCCAAAAGCTAATGCAGACAAGCCATTGCCACTCCTCCCAGGAGTTAATTCTCACCTCCTTTCTGCCCATTTGGTAGGTCCCTGCTCTATAGCACTCATCAGTTTCTTCTATCGTGTTTGAAATGACATAACTGGACACACACATGTTTCTTCAACCCCTGTTCTGAGATTGATTACAAAGGTTTAATTAAGAAAGGAACACTCTTTATCATAAATTGGCAAGGCCATTGAGAGAACCTAGATTTATGCTAATTTTAATGCTAGTAACCATCAGTCATTCTGTCATATGATGGTGACCTACATGCAGCTGTGATGTCAGAAGTTATGTCACTGGTATTTCAAATACCAGAAGGGGCACCTCTGAGGGAAAGGTTTCAGCAGGGGTTCTGGACTATTAGAGGCTAGGAAGAGAGACTTGACAGTCCGCCTCTTAAAATAATTTTTTTTAAGATAGCACAAATCCATTTGAAATGTGGTAGTTAGGGATTATATCAACTAGACTAGACACTCCTAGCTAGGGATGGAGTCAAGCCTGTCAATCAAACTACAACCTGATGACACCTCCTTCATGTCATAGGCCTTTGCATAAGAGTAGGGGACTCGGGAACTGCTCTTTCTCTCTACCACTTTGCCATCCTCCTTGCTGTGGCTTCTTTGGGACTCTGTGTCTGTCTTGAGAAGTGGTGTCCCCTATGTGGGCCACTAGGCCCTGGATGCTGCTGGCACCTGGCCACATTTCCACTGACCTGGGATCCACGGAACACTGCACTCACCAGCCTATGATCTTTCTGCTCCTTGGGTCACCATTCTGTGTCGCTGGCATGCGAATATGTGGTCCAGCATCAGACTCGTGGACTAGAGTTGGACACCCAGCAAATGACTAGGTGGGACCATGCAGTTGGGTGTGTTTCCTCTTTTCATGCTGCTGGGTAAGAGAAGGTGGGAGGAGATGCTGATGTGATTATATGAGCCAGTTGTAAGTGATTGTTGGCAGAGTTAATAGTGGCTGTTAACAATTGGAATGCTAACCTGGAGACTGGTCAATTTTGCCCTCCCACAAAGTATAAACTACGCTATCTCAGAAGCAGAAATGCGTGTGGGATGGGTGGGCCGAGGTTTACTATCACCAAGAAAGAAGATCCAGGAGTAGAGTGGATCCTTTAGACCCTGAGATTTCTGCATGTTGACCCTCCTCAACCCAGGAGACAGAAAAGAAGTGACAGAGGCATAGTGGCAGCAGAGGCAGCGACATCGAGAGCAGGAGACAGAGTGATGGGCTTCGTAGCCCTGTGAGTCAGTCGAGTTGAGTGCTGTTGAGCAGGAGGCTCACTTACCAAGGGGGTTTCTTTAAAGACTTAATTGGGGAGCTAGGTTTGCTAACCCACAGAGCTAGAACCAAGTGCCTTCAGGCTGAGGCTTATTGCAGAGTGGAGTGGAGTGTCAGTACGAAGAGTTCTGTAGTCTTGCCGGAGCAGGGCAGAAAACAAGGGCCCATGTCACTGACAGGCCAGATACCAGAGAGTGGCCTGCCTGTGGGCATGGCTGAGAAGAGGTGCTTCTGACCAGAAGAACTGTATGTTGATCATTTTTGGTCCTGAACTGTCATTGACTAATTTTCATAATAAGCCTCCTAACTGGATTCTACGTGGCCACAGCAATGTATTACTGAATCCAGCAGAGAAGTTGAGCGCCCAGCGGGAGGGAGGGATGATTGGTGTCAGAATCAGTAGAGTATTTGAGGCTGTGAAACCACGCGGAATATGTTTTTCTTTTGAAACCTGATTCAGTACATAGAGAAAGAAAGAAAAAATAAAGTTAAAAATTTTAAAAAGAGTGAAAAGTCACAAGCTTAAAAACCCTTGAGATGCTTTCCCCTTCAGATGTAAATCTGGGTCTGAGGGGCCAATATTTAGGAGGAGATGTAAAATTGAAGTGGGCTTAGATTCTTTAGTGACACCCACGTTTGGTTCAAGCAAGGAAAGAATGTTAGCAGGAGGAGGTATGTCGGAGCTCCACCTCATTGGCTTTGGCCTTTGGCTTGTGTAGATTTGGGTTCTGCTTGTCCCTTATCAACTCAGAGGAGGCCAGACACTGCCCTTGCACCGTGTTGACACGCATTCATAGGTTGTGAAGAGTAACTAGTAATATTCAAGCGGCAGAAGATAAGCTAGGTGACGGGAATGTCCAAGCAATTTAACACCTGGATGCATCAAAAGAGTTCTTCAAATGAGTAAAAAGAGACTCTAGAGACTGGGAACGCAATTTTGCCAATAATATATCTGTGTGATTGATTCCTAAAATTGATAGAAAATTTTAACACTTCAATGACAAAAAGAAAAAGAAACCAATTTTTAAAATGCTAGAGGACATGAACAGACATTTTACCAGAGAATATGTTTAACTCAAAACCAAACTCACTGCCATCAAGTTGATGTCGACTCATAGTGACCCTATAGAACAGGGTAGAATTGCCTCTGTGGGTTTCAGAGACTATAACTGTTTACAGGAGTAGAACCCCCATCTTTCTCCTGAGGAGTGGCTGGTGGTTTTGAACTATAGACCTTGCCAATTGTAGCCCAATGTGTAACCACTACACTGTCAGGACACCTATGAAGAATATATGGAAGCGGCCAAAAATTACATGATGAGATGCTTGCAATCATTAGCTATTAGAGAGATTCAGATCAATGAAATGTTATCCCACTCCAACAATAATAGAAAAGTTAAAACACACGCATCAGAAAACAACAAATGCTAACAAGAGTGTGGGGATATTGGAACTCCATCCCACTGCTGATGGGACTGTAAACTGGTATAATGGTCATTGAAAAATGGTATGGCATTTCTTTAAAAAGTTGGAAGTAGAAATACCATACAATCCAGCAATACCACTGCTTGGTATAGATCCTTCAGAAATAAGCATCACACCATGAATAGATATATGTACTTCCATGTTCATCTCAACATTATTCATAATATCAAAATGATGGAAATAATCTAAATGCCAGTCTATGAATGAATGACTAAACCAACTGTGGTACATATGTATAATGGATGGCAGCACAGCATTACAAGAAGATGATGAATCCACAAAATAACCTCATAACATGGATAAGTCTAAAGAACCAAATAAAATAAGTCAATCACAAAAAGACAAATATTGTCTAAGACCACTACAATGACAAGTAAATAAAGGTTCTCACACAGTAAGAACAGACAGTCTCCAAGGATGAGAAGGGAAGATCACTAAGCAGAGAGGAGAAAAGTGCTAACTGGGGCGAAGAGAAAGGCAATGCACAAAAAGGCAGAGGTCAGCACATGACCAAAGTAAAGGAAGACACTGGGAGGCACCCAAGAGCAAAAGCCAGCAATAACAAACGTGGTTACATACATGGTCCTGCAAAAATAGCAATACCACAACAATTTATAAGTGGATGCATAGGTAGATATGCAAACTCAATGAAGTGGGGGTGGTGGTAACAGCACTATATCCCTAGTATGGATTTGTATACAGTGAAAATGTTTCTATGTATATAATAGAGCATAAGTTATGAAAACTTATCTATAACTGAACATCATAAAAGAATGAGTCGTGGAGCTCAGAACCATAGTTTGGGGGAGGGGGAGATACATAGGCCAACTGGAAGAACATAAGCCACAAAGACAATGTTCTATATCCTGCTTTGATGAGTAGTAACTTTTAAAAACCTGAGTGACCATCGGAGGCTCAACTATTGGTCTCAGTTCATCTAAAGCAAAGAATGAAGCAAATCGAAGATGACACATGGCAATAATTAGTCCAAAGGACTAATGACCATGTGAACCCAAGCCTCTACTACCTTGAAACCAGCAGAACCTAAAGGTGGCAGCAATCACAAACAACCTCTCTGATCAGAATAAAAATAGAAAGTCTTGACTGGAGCCCCACTGGCTAGTGGTTATGCATTGGATGGAATGCCCAAGATTCACAGTTCAAAAAACCCATAGCACCAATCTCCATGCTCAATGTAAACAGAGCTCGATCAAATAAGAAACCAACCTGTACAAAGGGGAACTCATGGGTTGAAGCTCACAGTTGGATTATACTTACATAAATGTGCCATATCAACGGTACCGTAAATGCTATGCCATTGGATACGTTATTGATGTTATCAATGCAATCGCCTTATACCCTAGGTGGTGATTGACAATGTTTTTCTTTTTAATTTATTATTATTTGTTTGTTGTTATTGTTGTTTTCATTTCTGTCATAATATGACTGCAAAAGTACACCAGAGATGTTCAAAACCCGTGGACAAGCAGATGGATTCTGGCTCCCACTTATTCTACTACCAATCCAAGACAGTTAGTTTTTATAACATGGCCCTGCTCAGTATTTGCCTTCATGAAGAGATAAGGATTTGACAGCAGTGTGGTGAAGAAAGCAGATGGTGCCTGGCTATCAATTGGAATAGTGGCTGGGGTCTTGAAGGCTTGTATTCAAACAAAAAAGTTGAGGTGTCAACCAACTTCACATCGAGAAAGCACACCAGCCCGTGTGATCCAAAGATGGTGAAAACAAAATCAATAGATTATGAAGAGAAAAGAATCAGAGCTTAAATTGTGAACACCCACTTTGTAGAAGGCTAAGGAGGGCAGTAGGAATGCAAAATCCATCTGCAGGGTGTCTAGTCAGGTTAAGCTTCGGGCCACAGGCCAGGGACTCGAGCAGCTTTACTATCAGAAAGCGATTATTGTCAACTTCATTATGGTGATGGAAGCATGATATAATATGATGCTTGGTCAGTTGACCTGCCTCTTGACCAATCAATTCGCTCTAGCCTTAAATATTTCTTGCTTGGCCCCTGACAGAAATTTCTTCTTTCTCTCTTTTTTTAACATTGGTGATCTTTTCTTTCTTATTCTTTATATATTTTTTCTTCTTTCTATTTCATTTTGTTTTTTATTGTTTCTGTTAGGTTTCACAGTTTATGAAACACTGAAGGAGTGGATGCACACAGACAATAACAGATGCACTGTTTTTCTGGGATGGGGGCATGGGGAGGGTGGAGGAGTCGGGGGGCAAACAATGAATGCAGAGGGGGACATTAGAACTGATTGTGATCATATATATGACTCTTTGAAAAAGTCACTTAACTATGGAAATGTATGGCATGTGAATATCACGAAAACTACTGAAGAAGAAAAAGAAACAAAAGTTGACCAGCGGTTACCAAGGGTGAGGGAGGAAGAACCTTTCCTTAGGTGGTATTGCATTTATGTTAACGATGGTGGAATAATTGGGAAAACGATGTCAACAATGGTTACACAACATGAAGAGTATGATCAATGGCACTGAATTATACATGTAGAAGTTGTTGAACTGGAGAATGTTTTGTTGTGTATATTTATGTCACAATTAAAAAACATAATTATTACTAATAACAATGGGTACAAGGAAGAAGAAAACATTCTAAATTGATTGGGGATAATGGTTGTACAACTCTTGATATGATTGAAATATTGAAATGTATGATATGTGGATGAAGTATCAGAACAAGTGATTTTTTTAAGATGCATTAATAATAAATGAAGATTGGAATGTGAAATCCACAAGTAAAGAAGAAAAAATGGTTGCTGGGAAACCTGGCCTTGATGTTACGCACACCTGGAGATCACAGATTTACCTAAAGCAACGCATCTTTATGCACCCATTTGTCTTCGGCGATAGTGTCGGGAAGGTGAGCATCATGGAATGCCAGTTTAATACAACAAAGTGTTCTTGTATTGAGGGAGTACTTGAGTGGAGGCCCAATGTCCATCTGCTATCTTAATACTAAACCTATAAATATATGCACATAAATCTATTTCCCCATCATCATATATAAATACATTTACCTATGTACATGCCTATATTTAGACCTCTATAAATGCCCTTTGCTTCCTAGTTTTTTCCTCTATTTCCTTTTACTTTCCTCTTGTCCCAGTATCATGCTCAGCCTTCATTTGGGTTTCTTTAATTCCTCTCTGTTACATTGCTCTTGATCAAGCCCTACCGAGCCTCTTACACCCTCTTCATCACCGATTTTGGATCACTTGTCGTTTCCTTGTCCCTGGGTTTGTTAACTCCACTGTCTTTCCCCCACCTCCCTGTCTTTCATGTCCCCCCACTCCGGAACCATCCATCCCGTGTTTACTCCTCCAGTTTGTTTATCCAGTCTATCGTATCTAGATAGACCTGCAGAGATAATAATATGCACAAAAACAAGACAGAGCAAATGAGAACAACAACAAAAAATGACCAAAAAAAGAGAAAAGCTTGTAAATAGTTCAAGATATGTTCATTGACCTATCAGAGTGTTTTCTGGGTGAGTCTGACGGGGTGCCACACCCTGGCCCCAAAGTCTATTTTTGGTATTACCTTGGGACTTCCTTGCTCTGCTCCCCTTGCTGTTCTGTTGCACGCCCTTAGTGTTTTGCCTCCATGTGGTAGAGTCAGATCGGGTGCAAATCCCACACTGTCTTCAGTGTTGTCTCCCATAGGTCTATGGGTCAGTCAGGGATGTCATGTCTCCTAGTGGGGCCAGTCATATGGCTGGCCTCTCTGCCTTGGATGCTCTGAGCAGAGATATCGTCCTCAAGGTTTGGTGGGCCAGGATGTGCTCCACTCTCTCTTCCTCTTCCTTCATTTGCTTCTGTGTGCTCTGATCAGACATGTCCCTCTCCCTGAGCTGTAGCTTCAGTGCTGTCCTCTGAAGCTAATTCTTCAGGGGAAGGAGGTGGTGTCCATGTAGTTGGGATTGAGGACATCTCCTCAGACTTCTCTACTGGTTCCCTGCTTCATGCTAGTATGCTGCATTTAAATCTTGGAGCACCGGGTTGAAGTCTGGTCCCTCATTCCCCGTGGAGATATAAACAATACCCTCTCCTTGAGTGGGTTAGTGCCTTTTCCCCTGCTGCCCATTTCTGTTTTCTCCCTCCCCTCTCCTTTTTAGGTGGTACATGTATGCAACTTGAACTTCTTGCTTCAGCTCCATTGGTTCTCACTCACACTGCTTCTGAAACAGTGGGATGTTGACTAATTATTTTTTGAATAGTGACTGTGTATTCTTTCTTTCTTCTTTTGATGTTTCTTGCATCATTCAATATTTTGCCCATAGAATCTTTTACAATTCCAACTTAAGGCTTGAATTTTTGTGTTTTTTTAGTTCTTTCACTTTAAGATATGCTAAGTGTGTTGTTTTTGGTTTTCTAACTCTAGCTCTTTGCACATATAATTAGAATACTTGAACTGTCTTCTTGAACTCCCCTTTGAAATTTTCTATGCAACTCTTTGACTCCATCCTTTCATTCATTTTCTTTGGCTACTTTAGAATTAAGAGCAAGTTTCAGAGATTCTTCTGGCATCCACTTTGATATTTCCTTTCCTGTCTTGTTAATGATCTTTTGCCTTCCTCAAGAATGATGTTCTTGATGTCCTCCCAAAGCTCATCAGGTCTTCTGCCTTTAGTGTCCAATGTGTCAAATTTGTTCTTGAGATAATCCAGAAATTCATCATTCAGTGTTGTGCTTTATTGTGCTCCTCCAATATTTACCCTTTTTCCCCCAAAAACCATTTTATTGGTAGCTAATACACATATCATACCATTCCAGAGTGGAATTCCATCAAGCAGTATTGTATAATTGCTACCACAACAAGCTTCAAACATTTTCTTCCTTATCGAACGCCTTGATATCAACTCCCCTTTATCTCCTCCCCTCCTACCTCCCCTACCATACTAGAGAGGAACCTTAATTCTAGACGTTGAAAGAAGGAGGGAGAGAGAGAAAAAAAATCATAGAACGTCTTATACATGCCAGGGATCTCATTTGCATGATCAGTTTTCATCCACACAGTAGCTCTTTGATGTAATCATGCTATGGTCCTACTTTACAGAACAGAAAACTAAGGGCCATGCAGGTGACGTTTCCAAAGTGACGTAGCTCGAGATCTTTCCCTGGGTTCACTTTGTCCCTAAGCCTTCTCCAAATGCCTAGATCGCATTTCACCTTCTGTGATATTTTAAAAGAAAAACACAGTGATATATCATCGAAGGACATTAGACTGGGCTGTGGCAGTTTCCACAGTTACGTCTCGTCCACTCAGCCCCTTGTTCTTTTTGTTATCATCTCTAGTGTCAAAAACCAATCTCTCAGGTCAATTATTTATCAATGTTACACATTAATGGACCCCTCCCCATGTAACCAACGGCCATTACATTTGCTTGTCTGAGTCCCATTCACAGAGTCAAAATTCATTTATTTTCCTTGATTCCAAGCTCCTCGGTTACGTTCAGTCTCAACGTAGAACCTAAGTACTGGAAATCAGACCACATTTCTTGGCATCTTTTCCGATTTGGGCTTCCCAAGTTCCTTCTCAACCCACCACCTGCCAAACCAGGAACATGCACCCAGAGGAGCAGAACTGACAGGTCAGACCCATGCCAATATAACTCACAGCCCAACACTTAATTTAGAAGCCCCTCCCTGCCACCATGTCCCTTGGCACTTGTGTTTGTGGCTATCTTCCTGGCACGAAGATCACTGTCAAGGTTATTTTTATGCTGAGTGACACCTCTGTCTATTCTGGGAGAATATCTCTGGAGAGAAGCAGCTTGTACTCAGGTCCCAAGACCTCTGGAATGTAATATTGGATCATCCACGGGACATTGGTTTTCTGTGTGCAAGACTCTATGGTGAAATCTCCAGAGACCTGGTGAGATTTTTCTGCCTTTTACATCTCAAACAGCCCGCAATACCTCAGCTTCTGGTGGCTCCCATTTCTGATCAAAGCACACCATAAAGAGGAATGATGTTCTGACACACGAAACTAGCATGGATGGGCCTCTGTTCACAACCTAAGTGAATGAACCCAGAGGTAAAAAAACATGTGCTGCATGATTGAGATGCCCAGCATAGGCAAACCCATAAAGACAGAAAGCAGAGAGGTGATTGCCAGGGGCTGGGAGGAAGGGGCAATGGGGAGCAACTGCTGAGTGGGCACAAGTTTTCTTTTGGAGAGATGAACCTATTTTGGAATTAACTACATACAGGTGATGATTACAGAATGCATGAATGCTAGATATCACTGAATCTTATACTTTAAAATAGTTAATCTTAATATTTGAATTTGAAAAATAGCAGGAGGGATTTGAGTTATGTAAATCAGGATATAAAATAAGCATGGTGAGAAAACAGAGCAACAGGAAAATAAGGGTAACAAAGGCAAACGCCTTCTGGGTGTTCTTACTATAAGGTGCATGCCATTGGCTCTCACATGGTTTCAAGAGAAGTTTACAAAGTCTGACCCAGCTTCCCAGCAGCCGAAGCAAATTGGAAGACATGAGTTCTTCCAAGAATGCTCCTGGGAGAAGATTCTCCCAAGGATCTTTAAAGGGCCCCCTATGGAATGTTGGGGTGTGGGATCACTGAAGATGGGGGCACTGCATGGCCATTCACACAATGAAGCTCAAACACTACCCTCTCTCACAGGAAGTGACTTGAATGGGTCCCTTCGGGTCAATCCTGTGGCCCCATGGGCCCTCAGAAATAAGTCAGAAACTTTGTCTAGATGATACATCATTCAACAGCCACTTCAACTAAGAGTTAGTTGATGGGCACCTAATTTCTGTGCCCGGCTCTCTTCGGGCCCTAGGGATACAATGGTAAGTAAAGCAAAATTCACAAAGTATATACTCCAGAAGTAGCTAGACATTATTTCTTAATTCTATGAATGCACCATTGCAAGTGTGGTTTAGTTTTCAGGAAATACATAAGAAGCATTGTATGTGGATAACAAGGGGTTTGGGGGGAAACTTCTCCTAAAGTATTGGCATGTGTGGAGAGAACAGAAGGAAGAGTTAAGCCAGCAACCAGACACACAAGGGAACATGTGCGTGGTCCAAGAGTGGAAGGAGTTAGTGACATTGAGGCACCGAGAAAGGCAGGGAGAGTGGAGAGAGCAGAAGCAAAGACCAAATCATGGTAGACTGTGGAGGAAGAGAGGACTTCTGGGGTACAGAAGATCAGGGGAAGACGGTCACCACCACAAGGAAGGAAGGTGGTTTTGAGAACAGAGGGGTGGCTGTGCATGCATTAGTCCCCGGGGGTAAGAATGACCATTGCAGAATGAAGAGGTTCTTGTCTCTGGTAATCTTGGGCTGGAGAGTATAACTCTTCTTGGGCACCTGCCGAGACTTTCCTGGCTTTTGTCATTTCCTGGTGAAATATCATTGGCATGTGTGTCCAAAGTGATGCTAGGTTTTCTTCTGTTTGCCTCCTAGATCTAAGGATCTTTCTTAACATTACGGGGCATCTGGAAGATGCTGTTGGTTTTCCTGACCATTAATTGAGCATTTGATATGTATTAGACCATTGGTGCTCTTATTAGCTGCCATTGAGTCGATTTGACCCATAACACGCTGTGCACAACAGAACGAAATGCTGCCTAGTACCACACCAGCCTGACAATTAGTGAGTCCATAAGTAAGGCGGTTATGACATTCTATCATATCGTGGGCCTTTAGTGCCCTCTCGGGCCATTCATTTCACCAAATACGATGTCTGCCTCTCATGATTGATCCTTCCTGCTGCCGTCCCTAAGCAAATGAGTCAGAAAACATTCTGTTGTGATCCATAAGGTTTTCACAGGCTGGTTTTCAGGAGTGGATCCCCAGGTCTTTTTTCCTAGTTTGTTGTAGACCTTTTGCACATCACAAGCACCCTGTGTGATAGGCACTATGAGTCGGTTTGTAGATGAGAAGCCTATAACTGAAAGAGAGGGGAGGTGTTTGCTCATGGTGATGCAGGTAGGCAATGAAAAGAATCAGGATGTATGCCCAAGATCTTCCTGACCACTCTAGCTACTGCCTTCTCAACCGTAATTCACTGCCTCGGTGCCCTAGTGATAGAGTGGGTTACATATTGTACTGACAACCCTGAAGTCAGCAGTTTGAAACCGCCAGCCACTTCAACGGAGACAGATGAGGCTTTCCACCCCCATCGAGAGTCCTGGAGGCCCAGGGGGGCAGTTCTAGTCTGCCCTATAGGGCCCACAGGGGTCAGAATAGATTTGACAACAAAGAGTTTTTTGCTTTGATTTTGAGTACTCCTGTGTTCATCCAGGTGTGCCCAAAGGCGCTCACATTTTAATTTCATTGATGCTTGCAACCAGCTAGGAGACCTTAACAAAAGCATTGACATATCCTTTCTTTTAAAATATAAAGAAGTCTAATTTAGGACTCTCTAAAAGACATCCTTCAGTCATGGTTCTCCACGAGAAAAATTCCCATGGACAAAGACACTGTGGAAAATTTTTATTCTTAATCTCCCTCCTGATGGCTTATGACACAGCCAAGACTCTGGGAAATTGGGCAGTAGAGAGGCTTGTTTAACCTTCAAGAGTTTGGCATTCTACACCCTAGAATCCTTGTGGGGCCCAATCCCTAGTAACACCCCAAGGAACTGGTGTTCCAAAGCACACACTCTGAGAACCACTAGCCTTCAAACCAAATCAAGTGCGGACTTGCTATCTCCTATAAACATGTTCAGCTCTGGGCAATATAGGAATGACTAGGAGAAATGAATCCTGCCCAATAAAGTGACTGAAACAAATAGACTATTTTCTTTATTTTACATTAAAAACAATTTTATAATTGGATAAAAGGGATAAATTTTAACCTAACTACATCAGTCATAATTGACTTGATAATGATCTATGTCTGATAGCAGGCTATCCGTATCCCTCGACTGTGGTCACAGGGGATTCACCGCAGGTTTTATCGAGGTGGAGACCCTGCAAATGGATTTTGGATTTCCAATGTCATCAATAGTTTTCTACAAACCAAGTGTTCACAAGTGAAGCTCTGATGCATTCCCTCCTATAAATTTGGATTTCATTATTTATAATCCTTGAATCACACTGGCTGCTGTTCTTCCATGTGCACTTAGTTGAGGCCTCCCTTGTTTTAAGACAAACCTCTAAGACTCCAGACACACAGACACACGTTTTCTGATAGCGAAGCACCATCTGGTTTCTTCACCCCATTTTGCTATAGCTCCCATATCTTCAGCGATCTCTTCATGAGAGTGTATTACCCCTTTTTCTAATGTCTTGACCCATCAGCAGATATCAGGCTGGCTCTAGTTCAGCAGATAAATTATTGCAGGAGCCATATCTAGGAATTACCTCCACATGCTCATTTTGTTTTTTGAGGAGCCCTGGTGGTGTAATCGTTTTGCATTTGGACGCTAACGACAAGGTCAGTACTTTGGAACCACCAGCCAACTTGGAGGGAGAAAATTGGGGCTTTCTACTGCCATATAAAGAGTTACAGTCTCAGAAACTTGCAGAGACAGTTCTGCCGTGTCCTAGAGGGTCTCTGTGAGTTGACATTTCCTTGACCAATGGCAGTGAGCTTTCTCATCTTGCTTGAAAGATGGTGTTTGTAATGTCACCCACCATGTCTGCACCGGGTTGAATAACGTTGTGGAAGCACACATGTATGGTTCCTGCCATTTTGTCAGGAAAGCCAACAAGTGCCCAAAGGTTTCCCATGTTTGCTTGTCTCATTGGCCAGAATGTATTACATGACCACCCCCAATTTCAAGGAAGTCTGTCTGTGAGCAGTGAGTGAGTCACGGGAAAGTGAGCTAAATGATGCTCTGAACAAACGAGGAGTCCCACTAACAAGCACAGGGAGTCAATATTGTATTGGGTATAATAGAGTCTGCTAACCACAGACAGTGCGCCTCTCCTGCCCCTTTGGGTGGGCGTCCCAGTGGTGTGCGCTCACGGCGGTCACCACTCCCAGCTGCACCTAAAACGATGCTGGCTCATGGTGGCCCCTTGTGGGGGTAGAGCTGTGTTCCACCAGGGTTTGTTTGCTTTGTTTTCAATTTTTTAGAAGTAGACCACTAGGTCTTTCTTTGGAGGCACCTCTGGGTAGACAGACCTCAACTTTCCTTATCAGCCAAGTATGATCACTGTTTGCACAACCCAAAACAAAGTAAAAAAAAACAACCCAACAAGTCACTGCCATTGAATTTATGCCAACTCATAGCGACCCTATAAAATAAAGTTAGGGCCCTATAAAACGATGGCTTTGGGGGCATGTCTTTTAATCACTTGGGTCCTTTAAACTTATGCAAAAATACTTTTATTTTGCATTCTGCAGAAATTGAAGGATTGTCTTAAGGGCCTCAAGAAAAAGGCACAACGAATTATGTTCCTTATTGATAATGCCCAGCACTCTCTGACTAGGGATGTCAAGAACAGGACTTCCTGTGTTCTCGGGGATGTTGGAGCCTCCACAATTCCCCTGGGACCGCGTGGGGAGTTGGACTGTGGGCTTCATTTGAGGAAAGGATTGGTGGTAGTGGTGGTGGTGGTGGTGGTGGTGGTGGTAGGTGGTGGTGGTGGTGGTGGTGTGGTGGTGGTGGTGGTGGTAGGTGGTGGTGGTGGTGGTGGTGGTGGTGGTGGTGGTGGTGGTAGGTGGTGGTGGTGGTGGTGGTGGTGGTGGTGGTGGTGGTGGTGGTGGTGGTGATGGTGGTGGTGGTGATGGTGGTGGTGGTGGTGGTGGTAGTGGTGGAGGTGGTGGTGGTGGTGGTGGTGGTGGAGGTGGGGTGGAGGTGGTGGTGGTGGAGGTGGGGTGGAGGTGGTGGTGGTGGTGGTGGTGGTGGTGGTGGTGGTGGTGGTAGGTGGTGGAGGTGGTGGTGGTGGTGGAGGTGGAGGTGGAGGTGGTGGTGGTGGTGGTGGAGGTGGAGGTGGAGGTGGAGGTGGAGGTGGAGGTGGAGGTGGTGGTGGTGGAGGTGGTGGTGGTGGTGGTGGTGGTGGTGGTGGTGGTGGTGGTGGTGGTGGTGGTAGGTGGTGGAATGTGCCATTAAGTTGGTTCCCATCCATAGGCGCCTTATAGACAACAGAAGGAAACACTGCTAGGTACTTTGCCATCTTCACAACTGCTCTGATCACAAGTGTGGGGTGGGGAAAGGTTAGAGATACTTAAAAGAAAAGTTGACAACAGAGACAGAATGAGAGGCAGAAAGACTGGGAAGGGCCTTCTGGGTATGAACTTAAAGTTGTGTCTTTATTTTATTTTGAACTTTCCCAAAATATACATTTGTAGCGAAATTTGGGTCTCCTCTCTCACTCTTCCTGGGACTGAAGTCTGATTGGAATTACTAGCTGCCAGTTAGACAGAAAGTAACACTCAAGGTGATCCCCTGTACAATACAGATATAGATTGCCAGGCCTTTTCTACTGGTCTGAGAGTTAGGACAATAATGACCACTCTGCCATACATCTACTTATATGCCAGATACATTGCTAGATTGTTTTTATGCTTCATGTTATTGGACCCTATGGCTGCCCTGAGTAAGAGGAACTATTATCCCATTCATCAGAGGAGCAAACTGAGGCTTAGAGAGACACATGGACTTGCTCAAGGTAGTAGGACAATTGAGGTTGAACTCAGGGCTACCTATTTTTTTTTTATCATTCTATTGGGGACTTGTACAACTCTTATCACAATCCATACATAAATCCATTGTGTCAGCACATTTTTACATTTGTTGCCATCATCATTTTCTAAACATGTTCTTTCTACTTGAGCCCTTGGTATCAGCTCCTCATTTTTCCCCGCCCTTACAAATTTTTGACAATTTAAAATTTATAAATTTACAAACCCTTGATAAAATATAATTTATTACTATGTTTTCATGTCTTCCACTGACCAAGTCTCCCTTCACCGACTTTTCTGTTGTCTGTCCCCTAGGGAGAGGGTTATATGCAAATCATTGTGATCAGTTTTCCCTTTCTCCCCCGACCTTTCCCTTATCCTCCCGGTATCAGTACTCTCATTATTGGTCCTGAGTGGTCTATCTGTCCTGGATTCCCTGTGTTTCCAGCTCTGATCTCTACCAGTGTACATGCTCTGGTCTAGCCGAATATGTAAGATAGATCATGATCCTGGAGGGAGGGGCATTAAAGAACTAGAGGAAAGTTGTACGTTTCATCAGTGCTCTATTGCACCCTGACTACCTCATCTCCTCCCCACAACCCTTCTGTAAGGGATGTCCAGTTGTCTACAGATGGTTTTTTGGGTCTCCACTCAGTACTCCCCCTCATTCACAATGATATGATTTTTTGTTCTTTGATTCTGTTGACACCTCGTGATCACACAGGGTGGTGTGCTTCTTCCATGTCGGTTTTGTTGCTTCTCAGCTAGATGGCCGCTTGTTTATCTTCAAACCTTTAAGACCCCAGATGCTATATTTTTTTGATAACCAAGCACCATCAGCTTTCTTTTCCATATTTGGTTATGCATCCTCTTTGTCTTCAGCAATCCTGTTGGGAAGGTGAGCATCATGGAATAACAGGTTAATAGAACAAAGTACTCTTGTATTAAGGGAGTACTTGTGGTGAGGCCCAATGTCCATCTGCTACCTTAGTACTACACTTATAAATAGATCTATTTCCCATTGTCATATATAAATATATTTACATATGTACATGGCTGTATTTAGACCTCTATAAATGCCCTTTGTCTCCTAGTTCTTTCCTCTATTTGCCTATACTTTCTTCTTGTCCCTCTATTATATTCAGTCTTCATTTGGGTTTCAGTAATTCCTCTCTGTTACATTGCCCTTGATCAAGTCCTACCAGGCCTCTTACACTCTCCTTGCCACTGATTTTGGATCACTTGTTATTTCCTTGTCCCTGGGTTTGTTCACACCACTTCCTTTCCCTCACCTCCCCGGCTCCCATGTTCACCCAGAACCATCGGTCCAATTGTTTTCTCCTCCAGATTTTTTATCCTGCCTGTCTTATCTAGATATACCTGCAGGGATAATAATATGCACAAAAAGCAAGACAGAGCAAAACAAACCAACAAAAGAGAACAAAACAACAATAACGAAAAAACTAAAAGAAGTCTAGAATTAGCAGATAACTCCTCAAGAAGGGCAGAGTGGGAGGGCTTGCTTTACCTGTTGGTAATCCCTTGACAATCTTATCTATGTCTTCTATTGCTATGGATCTGTTGAGACTTTTGATGTCCATCAAGGTTAGTCAAGGGAGGGATATTTTTTCCAAGAATTTGTCCATGTCTTCAAAGTTATTAAATTTATTGGAGTACAATCCTTCGTAGTTTTGTGTAATCATCCTTTTGATTTCATTAGGGTCTGTTTTAGTGTCCCCCTCTTTCTTTTTTTTTTTTTAATTTTAACAATTTATTGGGGCTCATACAATTCTTTTCACAGTTCATATATATACATACATCAATTGTATAAAGCACATCTGTACAGTCTTTGCCCTAATCATTTTTTTCTCTTTTCTTCTTTTACATTTTATTAGGGACTCATACAACTCTTACCACAATCCATACATATACATACATCAATTGTATAAAGCACATCCATACATTCCCTGCCCCAGTGTCCCCTCTTTCAATGCTCATCCATGCTATTGAAATGTGTTCCTTTATTTCTTTGGTTTGGTTTGCCAGTGATCTGTTCATTCTGTTTATCCTTTCAGGTAACCAACTTTTGGCTGGATAGAGTATTCTTAGGTTTATGTTATTTTCCTTCAATTTTTGGAATATGTAACTCCACTCTCGCCTCTTCTTCATAGTGTCTGCTGATAGGTTTGAGCACATGCTTATTTGGGAACCTTTATATGTGACTGCTTCTTTTTCGCTAGCTGCTCTCATGATTTTCTCCTTTTCCTCAAAGTTGGATTGTTTAACTATTATGTGTCTTGGAGACTTATTGGAATTCAGTCTAGCTGGTGTTCTTTTCACTTTCTGAATGGTTGCCTGGTTTTCATTTATTAATCTGGGGAAGTTTTCCTCCAAGAATTCTCTCACTATTTTTGTAGTTGACTTCTTTGTTGTGTCTTCCTCCAGTAATCCAATTATTCTGATGTTGTTCCTCTTCATAGCATCAGACATTGCTATTACATTTTCTTAAGCTTCTCTGATGATCATATTAGACTTTTGTTCATTTTTGTTATAGTCTACTTAGCTGTCCTCTAGGTCACTGGTGTGGTTCTCTGCCTCTTCCAGTCGGTTAGCAAAATCCATGTGTCTGCTACTGGTTTTTGTTATCTCGTCCCTAAGCGCTTGTATTTCCCGTTGGTGTATGATCTTTTATCTCCTCTATCATTTCATCCTTTTCTGTATTGTTTTTCTCATATCCTGTATGACTCCAAGCAGCATTCTGAAATTTTCTTTCTGTGGCAGATCAATGTCTGCTTCTTCTATATATGTTGTTAGGTTTAGGACATCTTCCGACCTTGCCTTTTGTTTCTCTGATATTTTCATTGAGGTCATTGAGGCTGATAGCTGTTTGCATTACATTGTTTTAAAGGAGCCTAGGACCATTTCCCAGAGAGTCCAAGAGCACTGGGCTCTCTAGGAGACTCATAGGAATGTGTTTTTGAACTTCCTGCTGCTAATTGCACTGTGGGATTGACCTACCACTTTATCCTCCTGTGGCTTCACTCTCTCCCTAGTCAACCAGTATTCTATTATTTGGAGGACAAATTGGATGGTCCTCTCAGGGGACACTGGTTGGGTGGTTTTAGGCTCATGAGGATGGTGCTTCACTGGGTGATCTCACAAGGAGCCATGATGGTGTGGTCCATGTAAGTTTTGGGCACCCCATAGGGCATGCAGAGTTACCTGCTGAAATGGGAGTGCCACAGAAGGCAGGTGAGCATGCCCACTTTGGTATAGAGAACCACAGATAGAGGGCAGAATTGCCCTGGTCAGCTAGATCACCTTGGAGCTTGGGCAGAGGTTCCCACAGTAGTGTGGAGTGCTGGAGAGTGTTGGCTGAGCTGCTTTTGGTTGTGTGGGGCACTTTGGCAGCTGGGAGGAAATTCCCTCAGTCACGTGGCACCACAGCAGTCGGGTAGGAGGTCCCCCAGCCATGCAGGTGGGACATCCTGGAAGAAAGTGGGCCGGATTTCCCCAGTCACATGTTAAAGGCTGCAGAGGGCAGGCAGGCTGGATTTTCCAGGAAGAAGGTGTCAAGGCTGTTTTTGCTAGGTGTCACTATCCTAACCACTATACCTACCACCTTCTGTTCAAATGTTAAAAAACTAAACATGCATATAGCAATCTTGAAGGTATGAGAGTGTCCCCTCCGCTGGAGATTCCAACTCCTGGCCAGGCACATATGCTTGCAGGAAGCTGGACTCCCTAGCCCCCTGGCCAGCGATTACTCTCAGTGCCTGCACTCACAGATGCCATATCTGTCTCCATCCAGGAGAAGGACAGAGACAAAGGAACTAATGTAAATGCCATAGCAGTCCAGCCAGGCTCATTGTAGACCATTGCCATCAAGTTGATTCTGCCTTTTAGTGGTCCCAGAGGACAGAATAGAGCCATCCCTTAGAGTTTCTAAGAGTGGAATCGACTTGGCAGCAGGGAGTCTGGTTTGGAAATGATGTAGGATTTCCAAGACTATAGATCTGTACAAAGGCAGAGTGTCACATCTTTCTCCTATGCAGTGGCCGGTGGGTTTGAATGGCCAATGTTTGGGTTAGTAGTTGGGTGCTTAGCCTCTGTGCCACCAGGATTCCTTACGTCCTATTCTAGGTCTCTTTAAATATTAATACTTGGTCCCCACAACAGTTTAATAAAAATCCAGGCGACTGGAGAACAGAATGGCTAGCCCTGCAGTTTGATAAATTTGAACCCTATCAGCTGGGTGACCTTGGACAAATTTCCTAACTTCTCTGAGTCTCATTTCCTTTTTTTGGTAAAAATGGTGCCCATGTGAAATAGGAATCTTGTGAATACTAAATCAAATAATCTATAGGCTTTAGCACAATGACTGGAATTCCTTAAGCTCTGATCAAAAACAGCCATTACATTTTTCCTCCTCTGTAGAATGGCACAAATGGTTAAAGCACTCAACTGCTCATTGAAAAGTTAAAGCTTCGAATCCACTGAGAGGCACCTCAGAAGAAAGGTCTGGCAATCTTCTTGTGAAAAACCAGCCACTGAACACTATGAAGTTTGTTCTGACACACATGGAAGCAACATGAGTCAGGGCTTTTAAAAGAATAAGGAACCCTGCTGGCGTAGTGGGCTGCTAACCACAAGGTCAAAGGTTCAAACTTACCAGGCATTCTGCAGGAGAAAGATGAGGCTGTCTGCTCACTTGAACATTTACAGTTTAAGAAATCTACCAAGGCAGTCTATAGAGTCACCAAGAGTCAGAATTGACTTGATGGTAGTGAGTTTGGTTTGGGGTTGGAGCTCCCATTACCAGGGGAGAAATCACCATGTCAGGCTCAGGCCATGGAGCTAAAAAGTGGCAGAGCCAGGATGTGAACCTAGGATGGAACGGGCTCTGTTGCTGAGCCATGACACCCTCCTTCCATGCTAAGGGGCCCTGGAGCATCCATCAGAGGCTCTGCAGCATCAAAGAGAAGTTGCATGGACTGCTGAGGCAGGGTTTGCTCTTCCTTTGAAAGGATGGGGTTTCCCTTGAGGAGTGGGGTCTGAGTGTGGCCCAGCTCTGGGTCAGGTGCCTGTGAAGAGAGGCACAGTTTTCTGTCTGCAGGAAAACACTGAAGCCACCTTCTGTGGGCTACATCGGGGAAGTCAGAGACAGCAGGCAGCAGAGACCACCCAAGGCAGGGCTCACTGTCTCCAAGAAATTCCAACCCCTCATAAAGCCTCCAGCCTGCTCCAGAGCAGTTCTTCCCCATTTTGTTCAAGGTTCAGAAACCACCAGACATGCAGGCCTATCACTGGCTCTTCCTGGACAGTTCAGTGGATTTCTGGTCTCCACCTGAACACATTCACAGACATTCCATAGCCCATTGCATACAAAGTCCAGGGCATTTCTCCCAAGCAGTCCTGCCTCCTTCAAACAGACCGGCGCTTCCCTTTCATCTCACCTCCAGCTTGAGCACCAGAAAGAACAGCATGTTTTACACAGAGACTCCAACAGCAGGTACCAGGGGGCCAGAATGGATTGACCATAGATACGTCCTTAGAGCATTTAAGTAGATGACCAGGATACTGCCTTCCAGGTCATCAGGCAGGGAGCAGGGGCCAGGTGCAGGGAGCACAGTGCTCTGGAAGGTCAGAAGCCAGAAGTGCCAGTCTGGGGACTCTAGGGCCCAGTCTTGCTCCCACCCATGATGTGGAGAAAAAATCTTGGATGGTGCAGAAAGAGCTCCAGGTCATGACAAAATGGCCTGGGAACACATCCTGGTTGTTTTGCTCTCTAGTTCTGTGTGGCCGCCGCCCATCTGCCAGTTTTTCACAATGAGCTGCCTTGCACATTGCGGTGATGCTGGCAGGTAGGCCACCAGTATATCCAGTGCCTGGATCCCTGGGTGCCTTGACCACTAGCTGAAATGTTGGTGGTTCGAGACCAACCAGAAATACTTAGGAAGTCATTTTAGATTATCTGTTCCTGAGGGTCACAGTCTTGGGGAAAGCCCTCTGTGGTAGGTCGATTCAGAACATATGGGGTCATTATGAGTTGGAATCCACTGGACAACAACAAAGCAATAACATTTCAAATGCCAGAAGGGTGTCTTGATACCTCAAAGGGAAACTGAGGGCTGGAGGGGGTGGTTAGGAGAGCCTTGATTAAAAGTGGGTTTCCTTTAAAGTAGTGGGTAAACATCTGTGATTTCTGACCAATTTAAGGAAAGTAGGATATATCTTCTTAAAGCAACATCAGGCCCATGGTACCTTAAACAAAGCCAAAGAATAAACATCTAACTCCAGAAAAACAGGTTTTAAACTACAGTTGCAAATTGTTTCACATGCCTCCCACTAAGCTATAGGGTTTCTGCCACCACCTCTTACATCTGGGTGGGCTTCTGTTTGCTTTGACTAATGACTATGCTGGGACTGATACTCCGTGACTTCTGAGGATGAATCATAAAGGCCAGGCTGGACCACTCAATTTAAAAAATAACTATTTATATATTTTTGTCTTTGTTGAAAAACACACATACACTGATTCAGCAATGTCTAATGGATAACTCGGTGACAATGATGATAGGCTTTGGGTTGTACAACCATCATCATCCTCTTTTTCCAAATTATTCTTTCATTAGCATAAACTCACTGCCCCGTAAGTTTCCTATCTAAGCTATTCAGTTGCTGTTGTCGGTTCTATCCCGTTGATCGTTAAAAGAGTATAATCTTGAGACAAACATTCTTTACAAATTAAGCTACATTACTGCTGGGTTTAAAGAAGACTTCAGGGAGAATTTTTGCTTTAGGTTTTAATGACTAGCTCAAAACAACAGTTCCGAGGGTTAATCTAGCCTTAAAGTCCAGATGCCATGAGATTTTAAAATTCTGTTTTACATCCCTCCCCACTTTTGATAAGAATTTTCCTAGATAATCTTTGATCAAAACAAAACTTAGTAATGGTAGTCAGACACCATCCAATTCTGGTCTCTTGGAAAAAGACCTGAGTGCTGATAGAGCCCATTAATCCTACTTTCTACTTCCTCCTGACTCTCTTTCTCTTGCTCCAGGTGAGTTGAAACCAACTGCACCTTGGATGGTGGCTTGCAAGCTCTTAAGTGGATATTTGCTTTTGGAGTCCCAAATTGCCAGGTCAGAAGACTGTCCACCCTGAGGCCAGCATGCAAGAAAGATCATCTTGCGGATGACAATCCCCAACCCACCCAGCCCCGACTTAAATCAGCCCAGCCTCTCACACACCAGCCAGGGAAATGAGACACGTCATTGAAAGTGTAGCCATGACATCCATCCACACTGAGGACCAGATAGACTAGAGGAGCGAAGAACTGTGCCCTTTCCAAATTCTCAATGAGAGAACCACCCACCCTGGATAAAGAAAGTGCTGTGTGTGAATTTAATAAGATAACTTAGGTCTTATTCCACTACGTTTTTTGAGGTGGGGGGAAATGTTAGCAGTAGCTAACCACCATGGTCCAACTTTCCTGATCCCTGATTTCACTGTGTGCCACTTTCCCTTGCTCCTCAATCTCTAACTTCTCTCAACTTTCTGATCCTTGAACACAGTCAGCTCATCCCACATCACTCTTTACACTCCTTGATTTCTTTTTCTGGAACATTCTTCCTTCTGCTTCATATATTCCTCTCTCCCCATCATTCAGATCTCTCTCAACTCGAATACCCCTGTTTGGAGAGGTCTTCCCTGACCTTGTGTTCATAGCACTGGTTACAATATGAACTTGTTTTACTTAACTATTTACTTTTTCTTTGTCTGTCACTAGTCTCTGAGTGACACCAATCTATGAGCTACCCTGTTCAAAATGGCCATTGGCATGTGTTAGGTGCTAAGTAAACACATACATCACCCTTCTTCCCTGCAGCACTAGCTCTAAATCCTGCTGTGGGATAACATGGAATGTTCCAACATTAAGGACTCTGAACTTGTTGAAGAGGCAGGAGTTGGGATGGGGTTTATTCTAATGCTTCAAACACATTGCCATCAAGTCAACTCCGACCCAAAGAGACCCTCCATTAAGGTTTCTGAGACTACAAATCTTTACTGAAGCAGATGGCCTCAACGTTCTCCTGTGGACAGATAGCCATCCTGATACTTACTTGTCTGCACCACCAGGGTTCTTATAGTCCCTGAGTCAGTGATTCTCAAAGTGTAATCACTGGACCAACAGCATCAGCATCACCTGGATAGACAGACAACTACAATCGAGTCAACTCTGATTCATGGCAACCTTATGAGCAACAGAAAAAAACATCACCTGCCCCACATCATCCCCTTGATTATTGACATGTTTGAATCCATTGTGATGGCTATGTTGTCAATCCAGCTCATCAAAGGCCTCCTTAACCCTTCCTGGCCCTCTACTTCAACAAGTATGATGTCCTCTTACAGTGACTGGTCTCTCCTTTAGATGATGTGTCTAAAGCAAACAAGCTGCACAATGTTCCGTTTTTATCCATAAGGTTGTTATTGGAATAAAATTTTTGGAAGTAGATCACCAGGTCCTTCTTCCTCTTCAATCTAAATCCATAAATTAACTGAAAATTGTCCATTGTGGATGGATCTTCTAGTGGCATAACTTCCAGCATCACAGCACCAAAATGTCCCACAAATTCCCAACTCACCCCAACTCAGGGGTGGTGGCATCACATGGAACTTGCTAGAAATGCACATTCTTGGAATCTACCATAGATTCATGCAACCAATTCCTCTGGATATGAAACCCAACAATCTATTTCTAACCATCCCTCCATGGGGCTCTAGTGAATGGTTCACAATTGCTCCTGTACGTCACAGTGACAACCCATAACAAATACTTACATGAACTTCTAAAGTCTTTCAGAAGCCCTTACCATGATTTCTTTAGAAGAACGCTCAAACTCAGAGAGCCACTACTTATGGAAGACACTCTGAAAAGCTGTGACTAATTCAGCCAATAATTAGAAATTGCTACCAACAATGGATAAATTAAAGGAAAGACTGAGGTCTCATTGCAGGAAGGGAATTTTTCTATGATGTATAAGAGAGATTTTAAAGGATTGAAGGCAAGCCAGAGGATTGTATAAGCCCAGATTCCCTGTGGAGCAGTGGAATGCTTTCAGTTGCAAGCAATGCAGTATTAAGTAGACAGTGCCTGAATCCATATGGGCCCTTTTTACATCACTCTTGAAGAAACCCAGAGGAGGATGTGGTTGGTACAATGGTACATCTGCATCACCAAGGTTACAAATATCCCTATCGGATGAAGGCACAAATGCCACAGGCTCATTTGTCAGTGTTTTCATGTTGCTGTAATTCTGGAAGCGATGCCATAGGTATTCAAAGGTCAGTGGGTTCATCCATGATAGATATACTTTGGCGGAGCTTCCAGATTAAGACACACTATGAAGAAATACATGGAAATCAGCCAATGAAAACCTATGAATCACAAGAGACCATTATTCAGATGTTTTGGACATAACATCAGGAAAGACCAATTGTTGGAAGAGCAGATTATGTTTGGCAATGCAGAGGGCCAGCGAGGCCAAGAGGCATCTTGGTGAGATGGACTGGCATAGAAGCTGCAACTGGGGACTCCCAGATGGATGTCAGTCTGAGGAAGAGGCATTTTGTCCTGTTGCACTGAAGATCACCATGCATGGCCATGAGGACTGCTAAAGATGAACTGGACAGAAAATTAAACCTCATGGAGGCAGGGATGCCAAGATCATGAGTTGAGGAAGAGTCCTTTCCCTTCCTGAAATCTTTCAGAAAGGTGAGCACGGGCAGGGGCAATTTCTCACGAGCAGTTCAGTGGTCCAGTTGGGCATGTGCTTGTGGCACTACAAGGGGAGGGGGGGTGCTCTTCTGGTCCTAATCCAACATTTCATCTTTAGTAGCTAAGAGAAAGCTCAGCAGGCAAAGCTTAGTGTGTAATTCTTATGCAGAAAACCAGAAATCCAAGCCCTGTATTCAAAACCATCCATGGCTGCTTCTGAAAGTATGATCATGGCTTCTGGGAGCACACACTGTAAGGCTAGAGGGATTGATGAGGCCGGTCAGAGATGGCACCATAACCTCAGGCCGAAAGGAACCACAGATTGGAGGGAGAACTGATCAGTTGGTAGACCTGCCCACTTCACTTCCAGCTCTTCCCAAAAGGAGAGCCATGAGATCAGCTAGCAAAGGGATCCAAGGGACTAGGAGAAGAGAGAAGACATAGCAGATCCCCAGGGGAAGGTGGCTGTTAGGGTGAAGCCATGGGAGACCCAAGTCCCCAGCCATGAACAGCTGAGACAAGATAGGAAGGGTGCAGGTGACCTCCTGTGGACTTGTCCTGGGTGGATGGGGCCTAGATATACAGTGGCTTTCTTCCTGGAAGCAAGGCTGCCGCCACTTTGCCCATTCCAGCCCTAGCGTTTCAGCCAATTGAAAGCGAGTTTTGAGCTGTCCTCAGGGATCCAGAGTTCCCTTTGGCTGGGAGCCTTCCTCAACAAGTGGCAGGCACAGAGGGTTTGCTGTTCTAAATCTCAGGGGTCTGTGTCAGCCAGAGCTTTAGCCCTCCTGCTCCTCTCTTTGGCACCCCTTCCTTGAGGCTGCTGGTCAAAATCTGAGCACTCCTGGAAGCAGCTTTCTCTTCCTGCACCCGCTCACTGCCCTTCCGCCACCCTGCCTTTTCCAGTCCTGCCAACAGAGTGCTCACAGGGAAGGCCTCGGCGTTGACCCCAGGAATCACTGTGATCCCATTGTCACACATCTACAACGTCATATGTAAAAGCCCACCTGCGTGTCACAAGTCTACAATACTAAGTGTGAAACCAATACCTGCTCTCTCTTGTGTTCCACCGGCCCTATTAATCATGCAGAAGAGAAAGGGATCGTTCTCCGCATCCCTGTATCATTCTGATGATCCATGCCTCAACTTCTAGGCATCCTATATGCCAGGCAAACTTCGCTTTTTGTCTTCTGTAACATTCTTCCAAGCTACAAAAGTAATATGTGCCCCCTTACTCAGTGATTCAGTAGAAATATGTGGAAAGAAAGGACTGCTTACTGGAAAGTCGAGAGTTCAGATCCACCAACCACTGAAAGGGAGAAAGACCTGTCAGTTTGCTGCTGTAAAGATGACACCCTAGGAAACCCTATGGGGCGGTTCTAGCCTGTTGCACGAGTGTTACTAGAGTTGGAATGGGCTCTTCAGTACATAGCTGGGACTGACAACAACTCAAGACATGATGTCCCCTTACTGGAGCATACTGTGACAGAGAACAGCAATGGGGACACACGGTGGGGAGGGAGTGTCTGAATCCCTCACAGTGGGCCAAGCCAAGAAGGGAGCATAACAGATCAGCAACTGGGGTAAAGCCAAACCACAAAGACCATAAAGAGCCCCCCAAATAGACTTCAGGCTAGGAGGTGCAATTCCCGAACTCCCCCAGGACCAGTGAGGAGAGAACCATAAAGGGCAGTGGACAGGCCTGAAACTGTGTATGTTTATTCTCTCACTTTTTTCTTTTTCTCCTTTTCTTTTTTCAATCTTTTGTTTTCTTTCTCTTTGGTCCACGACATTGTGGGTTTGCCTACTTATATAAAACAAGCACAGGGAGCAGGATCATGGAGAAAGTAATGGGGCCAAGGGCTCCAGAGGGTCTTGGGGGAAGATGGGGGAAGAGGGTGTGTGGTGAGCAAACAACACCATACACAGGGGACCAACTAGGAAATTAAAACCAAGAACAAGGAGGTTGTAGAGATCCCGTGGTGTTAGAGAAATAGCAGTCTAGTCGAGAGGAAGTACTAAGAGGGGGAAGAAGGGGGAATGTGATGGTGGGGCAGGAGGAGGCTAAGGGAAAGAGAGGAAGGCTCTAGGGAGAAAGCTATAGATAGGGGTATAAGCAGAGGTGTATACTTATGTAAATACATTAAGCCATTAAAATAGAGGAATTGACCGGTGTACATATATTTACAAGGCAATACACTGAGGTTCTGGGTGGACCTTGGGCCTCGGCTAAAACCCTTCCCATATACAAGAACACGGCATTTTTTAATGCTCACCACCACCACCACTGCCACCCCCAGCACAATAGCTGAAGACAAAATGGGTGCATAAGCAAATGTGGTGACGAAAGTGGATGGTGCCTGGATATTAAAAGATACAGCTTCTGGGGTCTTAAAGGCTTGAAGTTAAACAAGTGGCCATCCAGCAGGGAAGAAACAAGCCCACATGGAGGAATCAACACCAGCCGGTGGGACCATGAGGTGTCATCGGGACCAGCTAACAGGCATCAAAACAAACAACAAACACCTAAAAACACGGTGTTGAGATCAAGGGGGGTTGGAGCAGAGCCACAAAGCCCATCTGTAGACAATGGAACATCCCCCCACAGATGGGTCGCAGGGAGGGGATGGGTCAATCAGGGTGCAGTAAAGCACCAATGAATCACACATGACTATGGCTCCTTGAGGCCTCCTCACCCCCCACTGTCATGACGCCAGCGCTGCTTCCCACTCTAGACTAGACTATAGCAGGTATACAGGTTTAGATAGGAGATAAAGCTCACGATACACGGACTCCAGGAACAGGATTTGGAATCGTGATACCAAAAGAGTAGGGGAAAGGTAGGGAGGGGAGGGGAGGAAGGGGGAAGCAATTGCAATGATCCACACATAACCACCACCACCACCACCACCCACAGGGGAATGAACAACAGAAACCATGGGGGAAGGGAGACAGTGGTCAGTGTAATAATTTATAATCTATCAAGGGGCCACTAGGGTGGTAGGGAGAGGGCTCAATAGAAATTAAATGTCTAGAAAAGAGCTATGGCAATATATGTACAAAAATGTCTGATAAAATTGATGTATGGATTTTAATAAGAGTTGTAAGAGCCCTCAATAAAGTCACACACACACACACACAAACAGCCAGGAACCAGCCTATGTGATCATGAGACGTTGTCGGGATCAGGTAATAGGCATCAGAAGACCACAAACAAACAAACAAAACCATATTAATGAGAATGAGGGGGGTCGGAGCAGAAACCCCAAACCCATCTGCAGACAATGGGCCATCCCCTCACAGAAGGGTCACAAGGAAGGGATGAGTCCACCAGGGCGCAGTAAAGCATGGATGAAACACACAATACTCCGTGGGTTCCTTGAGGCTTCCTCACCCCCCACTATCATGACCCCAGTACTGCCTTTCACTGCGGGCCAGACCGGAACATGTGCACAGAAGAGAGATAAGAGTTCATGACACACGGAATCCAGGATCAGGAAGGGGAGTAGCAAAACCAAGAGAGAAGGAAGAATGCAGGAAGAGGAGGGGAAGAAGAGGAACCAATCACAATGATGGACACATAACCACACCCTCACACACCACAGGGAGATGAACAACAGAAATCATGGGGGGAGGGAGACAGTGATTGGTGTAAGATATGAAAATAATAATCATTTATCATTTATCAAGGGGTCATGAGGATGGAAGGGGAGAGAGGGGAAAAGAGGAGTTGATACCAAGGGCTCCATAGAAATTATATGTTCAGAAAATAATGATGGCAACACATGTATGTCTGATACGATTGATGTATGGATTGTTATAAGAGCCCCAATAAAAAGATCTTTTAATGAAAAAAATGTTTGTGGAAAACATAAATTTAAAAAATGATATTTTAATAAATTAATAATCCACAGCCAGGACTAGAAAGATCCTCTACCCATCTGCTCATCTTTCAACATATTTTCATATGTTGGTGTATATTTTGTCCAGAGCAGTACAGGCAAGGATAGACACAGCCACCACCTGTCCGTCAGTTTGCTGTACTGTAGTGGCTTGCATGTTGCCATGGTGCTAAAAGCGCCGCTATTGGTGAGGATGCGCTTTCAGACTAAGACAGACCGGAAGAAAGTTCTGCTGATATGTAGCTGAAAATTGGCCAGAGAAAACCTTACAGATGAAAACAGAGAATTGTCTTACCTGTTTAAGCATATTCCAGGAAGACCCAATTGCTCGGAGAGAACCTCGTGTTCAGCAGAGGGGAGGAGTGAAGGAGATGTATAGTGGGGTTGTAGATTCATTAAGAAAGAAATTATGAACATTTAAGAGAGGAAATAAAAATCAGACAAAAAAGGAGGAGGAGGAGGAGGAGAAAAGGGAAGAGGAGGAGAAGGAAGAGGTGGAAGAGGAGGAGGAGAAGGAGGAGGAGGAGAAGGAACTAGTATTTGGGGGGTAAGGAGTCATCTGGCCAAACTGGTTCAGTTAATCTGGCTTTTTTTGTTTGTTTGTTATAAGAATTTGAGTTTGTTCTACAGTTCTCTTCCAGTCTATCCAGGACCATCTATTGTGAGCCACTCAGAAGGACAGGTGGTGATAGCTGGGTACCGTCTTCTGGTCTCAGGGTAGATGAGACTGGCTGGTGTAGTTCTACCTGCCTTGTAATCTCATTTTTTTCTTTGAGATTTCCGTTACCTTCTTATTCTTGCTCCAGAACAGTAGAGACCTATAGTTGTGGCTTAGAGGGAAAGTTGCAAGCTTTTAAGACTCCAGACATACGCACTTTGCTAGGGTGCAGCTGGTGGACGTCGCGAACTATGTGATGCCATGAGACTATGATTCTAAGCCTTCAAGTCTCCGAGGGTGTTTGGCTACGTCCAGGGAATATCTGCAATCATCTTTTCTATGAGTATTTATGCCGCCGCAAACAGCTATATTTACATGTACATACAGATACTTCTGTGTTCACATATAAGTACCCGTACCTACTCATTTACAGACAGGGGACTGGTCAGTTGTCACTACCACCCCTCTGGCTGTAAGGATGAATTACCTTTGAAGCAGCAGCAGAAAAGAGACAAAGTCTGAAGACTTTCATGAGCACATTCGAAATCTATGTCTGAAGTGGCGGAGGTCACCAAGAGCAAGGTACATAGCAGATTATGGCATGGGGATTCAGAGAAGCAGTGCTGAGACTATGAGGAACCTACTCCTCATCTGTCCTGAAACTATGGAGCTGTGTGACACAGTGGCTGGTGAGCTGACTTCCTGGCCCATGAAGGCAAAGGCCAAGGGACCAAGTGGCTAAGAGACTAAGAAGCAGAGAGAGAGCTTTGACTGCCTGCTAAGGGGACCAATGACTGTACCTTTACCGTTTGCTGATCCTGACTTGTGGTAACCTAATCACTTCCCTAATAAACCCCTTTAATTGTGAGCTTTGTCTGTGAGTTCTGTGTGTCTGTGTGGCCATTGGGATGGATTATTGAGTCCAGCATAGACGTACAGTGGCATGGGAGGAGTGTGTGGTATCAGAACAGGTAAAGAAAGATGAGCCATAGAGACTTGCCTGACCCTGTCCTCAGGACAACAGGGAAGTCAGAGGTCAGATATGGCTATCCATTGCACCATTCATATGCACGTGATCATACTAGGTTTTTTGGTCTTGTGGAAGTTGTTGAAAATGAAAATCATCTAATACTCATCATTGCCTTTACTCTTGTTGTTGTTAGGTGCTAGCAAGTTGTAACAATGCATTCATGTCCTGCAGAAAGCTTTTCTTACAAACAGATCCAAGTAAACACACTTTGGCATGTATTTGCATATTTCAGTGCTATATGAGAAGATCCCAATGCAAGCAAAACAAATAACTGAATGCCATCACTCAATGCTGGCTCTTAGCAACCCTGAAGGACGGTGTAGAACTGCCCCATGGGTTTCTGAGACTGGAACTGTTTACAAGAGTAGAAAACCCCGTCTTTCTCTCTCAGAGCAGCTGGTGTCTTTGAACCACTGACTTTGCACATCGCAGCCTACGGCACCACCAGAGTTCCTCTCAACAGCGGCAGGTGAAGGGTATTTGACGCAGAGTGGTTGGGACTTGTGAGCAGAAGCCTGTAGTGATCAACTATTAATTTGAAGAATATTGAAACTACCCCAGGCTGCCAAAAGAATCAAGAAGTCTGTCTTGGAAGAAATACAACCAGAATGTTCCTTAGAGGCAAGGATGGTGAGACTGTGTCTTAAGTACTTTGGACATGTTTTCAGAAGAGCACAGTCTCTGGAGAAGGGCATCATGCTCGGTAATTTAGAAGGTCATCGAAGAGTGGAAGGTGCTCAGAGAGATGGATTGGCACCGTGGCTGCAACAGGGGACTCGGGCATAAGAACGATTGAGAGGATGGAGCAGGACTGGGCAATGCTTCACTCTGCTGCCCATCGCGTCGTTTGGTGCTGGAACCAACTCAAAGTCTAACAACAAGCCCTTCCAGCTCAGAAGTATGATATCAACTTACAAAAAGTGTTGCAAAGCCAAACAGCCAATGTCAGAACACCAAGCAGTTCAGGCCACTCTCTGAATTCAAGAGACAAGTATTTCAAGGGTGGTGATGGTAAGATCAAGTCTTTTTATCAAGTCTTTTTTCCACATGGCCAAAACCTAAAATCCAGATGAGGCACAGGTAGTGGGGTAGGGGAGAGTGTGGTACTCCTATCCCCTTCAGATACCCAAAGAACAGAAAGACATCTCCATTTGAAAGAAAAGTTCAGGATAATCCCCACCTCCAGTGGACTCTCTGTATGGCTTTGACAGGTTGAATGCAGTTCTCGGTGTTTGTGACCACTTCCTGGTGACAGCAGCACGTTCTGCGAACAATGAAGCCTTGAAGTATCGAGACCACCAATGGCCCTCGGTAATGGGACCAGCGGGCAGTGAGGCAGAACTGCTGGGTTTCTGGTAAGATGACTGGCTCTGCAGGCTACCATGGTGAGAAAGACTCCAGAGCTTGGAGCACATGTTGTTTTTTTTTAACTTCTAAAGTTAACTTTTTAAGACTTTCTCTGCTGAGTTTTCAGCCTCTCAGCAAGGAGAACTAGAGAAATGGAGGCATGGAATGCCAGTGAGTTAACACAGATCTTAGCTTCATTATGAAATGATTACTATAATAACCACATGTAGTATAATAATAATGCTGTATAATATCCATAAGATCCAATCCCCAAGCAGCCTTGTGAAGTAGTCTCTAAGACATGGCCATCCCCAGAAGGCTCTGGGGCCCCCGCACTCGCTGGGTAAGAGAACAGACCCTGATGCCACGAGTTGTCCAGCAGGGCAATGAAAGGGACAGAAGGTGAGTTCTCCCTGACACAATCGACCAAGTAGCCAGTGGCCTTCAGAAAATGTACCTTCAACGTCTCGGTTCTACATTTCAGTGAGAACAGGGAAAGGGCTTCCAAGTGTGTCCACGTGGTGCTCTTCGGCAGTGGGATTTGAGGGAGGGAGCTGAGAAGGGCAAGCTTTTACTTTGAATTTTGCATGCTTCTCATTGGAATGTTTTTACAATCTTTCCGAGTTCTTTTGGTCATTTAAAAGATGTTTAAATGAGCTTAGCTTGCATTATGAAGGCAAGTTCTAAGAGCTGAAGCCTGTCTCTTTCTCATAATAAAAGCCTATCAGAATATTCATTGGCCTGGAGCTGGTTCTAGCTTAGGGTTCCAGAAAAGCATTGTGATTTGGAAACGCTCTTTAAAATGATAAAGTGATTATGACCAATAATGGAAACAAAAGGCACTGACCTGGTATGTCCTCTCTGCTAACTTCCAAAGTATGTGTGAGCATTATCAACTTTAATTCCAACCATCAGGGCCTTTTTAACTCACCGTGACCCTGACTGAGACAGTAATTCAGACAACCCAAAGAATGATCAATACACAAGTGGAGGCCTCTGCGTCTGGCTTTGATGGAACGGCCAAGACCTGGTTTATGCTCCTGCATGAAACAACTTATACACACACACACACACACACATACACAGACATACATACATACATGCAAGCATACATACATATATATATGTGGACAAGGTAGATGAAACAATGGTTTTCAAGATATTGGGCATTGTATGTTGGGAAAAAAGACAATGGCTCCTGAAAGAATGGAAACAAATGAGAGGAGTCCTGTGACTAGTCCAGCTCACTGCTGGGGCATCAGAAGAAAAAAAGAGGCAGATCGCAGAAAAGACTCTGAATCCAGAAGATAAACTAAGAGACCAGTGAGATAAAGGCAGCTAGCGTGGGAAAGGCAGGACACCATAGAGCTTCCTGGAGAGAGAACCCAAGGATCTACAGAGAGTTCTCTTGACTATTCAGTAGAAAACCAATCAGTGCTTGAAAATGCAGAAATTACTCAAGCCTGGAGAAAACTCTTAAGCTACTCAAAAGAACTGTTGAGCATTGCTCTGAACTTCTAACTGCAAGAGCGGCACTTCAAACCCATCAGCCACGACAAGGGATAAAGATGAAGCTGTTTGTTCCTATAAAGATGGTCAGTTTGGGAAACGTTATATAGGAACTTTATGAGTCTGAATTGACTCAGTGACAGTGGGTTTGGGTTTGGGATTTGGTGCAAATCAGATTAGAAAATCTCACAATTTATGAGCTATTGAGCAGAGCAGTCTGACCCAAGTAGTGGGACATAATTAATGTTAGATAATATGACATTCTTGTCTAACCTACAAATATTTAAAACCAAGGCCTGAAAGGATAAATTTGCATTCAAGTAATTTAATCTTATAAAACTTATGAAAAAAACCAAACTTATAAATATTTTTAAGAATATGCGATAACTTCAAAAAGTTTATGGAAAAATTCCAGTCTCTTTTAATTCCATTTTTCCACAAAGCTTTTAGTCCCCTTGCATACGTATGTATAAAAAGTCCAACAGTGAAGAAAATGAAATTCACAATGTCTGGCAGCTAGTCAAAAAAAACCCCAGGAAAATATGACCTATATTGAGGAGATAAATCTATGAAATTGGCTCAGAAATAACACAGAATTAATAGATAAGAACACGTCAAAAGGTATTACAATTGTACACCATATGTTCAAGACCTAGAGAAAATACTGACTGTGTTAAGTACAAACAGGGAAAACACTAAAAATACACACACACACACACACACAAATTAAAACTAGAGAGGAAGACTACATCTGAGATTTAAAAAAATACACTGATGCGGTCAGTGGCAAATGAGACACTACAGAAAAGAAGACTAATGAGCTTGAAGAAATAGGAATAGAAACTATATAAAATGAATCACACAGAAAAAATGAAAAGCTAAACAGTATTTTTGAGTTGGAAGGCAACCTCAAACAGCTAATACGTGTAACTAGAATTCAAAAAAAGGGGGAGTTGAGGACAGAAAAACTGTAAGAAATATTTAAAATGTTAATATTTAACAAACTAATGACCAAAGGTTCTCCAAATTTGATGTCAACTACAAACTTACTGTTGTAGATTGAATTGCATCTCCCCAAAGCACGTGCCAGTTTGGTAAGCTAAGATTCCTAGTGTTATGTGCTTATCCTCTGTGTCAGCGTGGGGAATCTTTTCTCTGCCCAGAGCCATTTGATATTGAAAACATCACTCAGAAGCTGTGCTGGGCAAACATCCAATTCACTCACCCTTTGTGTGGTGGCTAGAGCTGCTTCTCTTTGGTGAGGTGCGTAGATGATTTCTCAGGCCAGATGTTCCCCATCCTTGCTCTAAATCACAATCTGATTTGATTAATCCTCATTTCCTGTGTTGCAAATCCTAACCTCTATGTTAATGAGGCAGGATTAGTGTTGCATCTGCAGTCACAAACTATAAGAGGGCGTTATTCACCCCTACCTCTTGCTCAGATCACAACCTTCATACCCATGTTTAATCACATCCTTACTTACACCCCTGCTTGAATCACCCTTTTCTAAGAGATAAAAGACAAGAACAGTGAGCAGAGTGAAGGCCTGCACCACCCACCCCACCCCCTGCCGCCCCAAGAAAGAAGAACCAGGAGGGTAGTGCATCCGTTGGACCTGGGGTCCCTGTGTGAGAACCTCCTAGATCCAGGAGAAGATAGATGCCTGGACATATGGAGATCTCAAAGGAATAGTAGGCCCACAGAGTGGAAAGGAGACAAGGACCTTGCTCCAGAGCTGACGCAGAAAGAGCCTTCCTTAGAACTGGCAACCTGAATTGGGAGTCCAGCCCCTAAACTGAGAGAGACTGAAGCTCTAGTTGTTAAAGTCATCTACTTGTGGTATTTCTCCTACGGCAGCACTAAGTAGTTCACGAAGACACCACAGATTTTGAGAACAAAAAATATGAACACAAAAAAGATTTCAAGGTACATCATAACCAAAGTGCTCCAAGCCAATGATAAGGAGACAATCTTAAAAGCAGTTAAAAAATAAAGATGCATTATGTAGAAAAAAGCAAAGATAAAAAATGACAGCACATTTCTCATCAAAAATAACACGAGCTAGAAGACAGGGAAACAACATGTTTAAGGTATTTAAAGGGGGAGGGGGTGGAAAGTCAACATAAAATTTTATACCTAGTGAAAAAATGTTTTAAAATCAAGGAAAAATAAAGATTTTTCCAGATGTACAAAATCTGGATGAATTTATCACCAGATAACTTCACTATAAAAATGTTAGACTTTCATGCAGAGGAAAATAGACGATACTAATGGCAAAAGCACAATGGTTGGAAGGGAGAAATGGAATGTACCATTGTGAGATTCTTATGCTACATGTGAAGCAATATGGCTGTTGTTAAATAGCATCAAGTCATCTGTGACCCACAGTGACCCTCTGTAAAACAGAACAGAACACTACGTGGTCCTGAAGCAATATAAGGTTGCTGAAACACAGACTGTGATAAGATGCATATGTACATTTTAAGCTCCCAAACAAACACTAAAGTAACACCAACAGAGTAGAATCATGACTAATAACAAAGGGGGTAAAATCCAATAGCACAAAACAATTCATTGGGCCCATTCAGAAAAGAAGGGAAAGGGGAACCAAGAATATCTGGGCTCACAGGAAACAAACAGAACCCGATAAGATTTGAACAACCCAGCCATATCACTAATCATTTTACATGTAAATGATCAAAAACCAAAATACTGCGGTCAGGTTGGTGTTGACTCAAGGTCACCCGTGAGTTACAGAGTAGAGCTGTTCTATAGGATTTTGTTGTCTGTGATCTTTACCAAAGAAATTGCCAGACTTTTCTTCCAAGATGCCACTGGCTCGGTTTGAACCTCCAACCTTTTGCTTAGTAGATGAGCACAAATCATTTGTACGTCCAACTAATAGGCAAAAATGCTAACATTTTAGAAGGTAATGCTCAACAATATGGCGTCCACAGGAAATCCACCTTAATTATAAGGAAACCCATCCTTCAAAAGTAAAGGGGTCAAATGCCAAAGTTAATCATAGTGAAGTCGCAGTGCCTAATAATATCAGACAAACTGGGTTTCAGAGCAATCAGGATTGTTGTGTGGTCCTTATTTTTAGTTGCCATATTGAGATGGTTCCAACTCCTAATAACCCATCTATGTACAACTGGACACAGCAGTGGCAGCCTCACAATCACTACTGTGTTTGAGCCCATTGTTTAGCCACCATGTAAATCCATCTCATTGAAGGTCACCCTCTATTTCAGCACGTCTGAAACCCTTTCCCAGACACTGGTCTCTCATGATAAAATGTCCAAAGTGCACACCTCAGTCTTGCCATTCTCATTTCTAAGCCGCTTTCTGGCTGGACTTCTTCTAAGACACATGTGTTTGTTCTTCTGGCAGTGCATGGGGTTTTCAGTATTCTGCACCAACACCAGAATTCAAATACATCGATACTTCTCCAGTGTTCTTTATTTCTTTGTCCTGTTGTCACATGCATAGGAGACAATTGAAAATACCCAGTCGTGGGTCTGTTACACATTAGCCCTCAAAGTGACATCTTTGTACTTTACCACCTTAAAGAAGTCTTGTGCAGCAGATTTTCCCAATCCAAGAACACATCCTTGGATTACTGGCTGCTGCTTCCAAGAGCAGTCGTTGTGGGTCCAAGTCAAATGAGAACGTTGGCAACTGCAGTCTTTCCATTTGTCATGATGTTGCTCATTGTTCCAGGTGTGAACATTTTGGTTTTCTTTTACATTCATTTGCAACCCATACTGAAGGCTACCGTCCATGAATCTCACCACCAAGTACCTCAAATCCTCTTGGCTCTTAGCAAGCAAGGTTGTGGCATCTGCATCTTATAGTTTACGAATGAGCGTTTTTCCAATCCTGAGCCCATCTTCAGGGTTGAAATGCGACAGCAGAATATTACTGGGGCAGTGACATTCATTTCATACTGATAATGTTACCAATTCACTGAAAGGATATAACAATTTGAAATGTTCATGCACGCTATTACCTAATTTGACCTATCAGCTTTTAAAGGATAGTCCACTCAACAATAGTATAATACACATTGATTTCAAGTGTACATAGAATATTTTTCAGGCTATTTCTTATTCTGGATCATAAAAAGTTTCAATACACTTTTAAAAATTCAAGCCATACAAAGTATGTTCTCTGAAAACAATGGGATTAAATTAGAAGTCGGTGATAGAAGGACAGTTGGAAAAATCACCAAATATTTGAAAACTAAATTATATATTCTGAAATAACCTGTAGCTCTAAGAACAAATTAGAGCAAAGTATTTGAAACTAGGTGAAAATGAAAGTGCACATATCAAAAGCCATAGGATGCATCTAAACCAGGATTTAGGCAGAAATTTATAGCACTAGACACCTATGTAAAACAAGAAAGAAATGTCTCAGGTCAATAACATCAATAACAAGCCATTTAAGAAACTAGAAAATAAAAGAAGCCAAGAACACCCATGGTAAGCAGGAGGGGGAAATCGTGAAGATCAACATATAAACAAAAATAAAAAACAAAACAATAGAGGGACATTTTAAAACCCTGTGAATAGCTCTTTGAGATTAAAAAAATGAATATGCACATAGCCAGAATCTACTAGAAAGAGAGAGAAAACAGTTATTGATAGCAAGAATGATTGAGTTCATATGACTACAGATTCTGCACAAAATTTAATGAACAGAAATAGAGAAAAGTAGTTATCAACATCATGAAGGATGCAGTTCAAAATTTACTACAGATTCTACAAAATGTAAGTGCTCTTAAGCATGATGATGAAAGCACCACACACACACACACACACACACAAATCCGACATATTGAAACTGCTTTTTATTACTCTTCAAAAAATATTGTTAAGGGAATAAGAAGACATAAGTAACTAACAAAGGACTTGCGTACAGAATATACAAAGAATGCTCGAAGCTCAACAATGAGGAAAGGCAAGCAGCCCCAGAAAAACAAGGTAAAATATTTGGACAGCCACTAATGAAGATAAATAGACAGCAAATGATGGCATGACTAGATTTCCAATGTCATTAGTCACTGAAGAAATCCAAATTAAAACTGAGTAAGACACACTGCATACTTAGCGACGTGGCTAAAAGTCACAGAGAAAGACAACCGACAGCATCGATGGCCGGTGCGAATGCAGAACATCAGGGATGCTCACCCCCCCCACTGAGTAGAGTGGAAAATGTGTGGTTGGAAAACAGCGTGGTGGGTTTTCAAAATGATACACATGCCATGCAGCCTGGCGATCCCTCCTTGTGTAGAAACTTGTCAGAACAGTATGCCTGGCATATCGTAAGTTCTCAATAATATTGGTGAATGGATGGTTGGGGTTTCCTTCAGTCCTAGAATCTTAGGAAGTTCACATTTTACGTTCTCAGGAGGGAACATGGTCTTGTAGTTCATTATAAATGATCCCTCCTTCCCAGAACTCAGGAGTCTTTCCTGACCACAAGCCAAGCTTTTCCCCAATGCCTACACACTCACTCACTCACTCACTCACTCACTCACTCACTCACTCAGTTGACACTTCTGTTCCACCATGGCAGACCTTGAAGAAACCATGGCATCATAAGACCCTTGCTTTTGCTTTTTTAATTTAGGCATTTTTTATCTATGTGGAAACTAGAGCAAACCTCTTCAGGTTTGGGTTGTCATTGGCTGTTGGTATGCAATCTACCATGGCTGAGATATGGGTTGCCCTGGAATGAATGCTGAACTGAGCAGAAAAACGAATTGCATATCAGCTAAGCCACTTAACAGCTGTGTGGTTTCTACAAAAAACCTTAAGATGCCGAGCTTCAGTTTGCTCTTTGGGCCACAGTCAGTCGTGCCTTCCCTGTCGTCCTCACAGAATTGTGGCAAATTTGCATTTCATTCATTCACTCCATAGTAATTGATTGGTGGTGTACCAAATACTTATCTCAGGAGCAGGAGCTACAGCAGTGAACAGAAGTTCCTGGCCTCAGAGCTTACAGTGGACAGAAATAGACCAGAAGTGAACAAATGAATGTATAGCTCAGACTCCAGGTGTGATGAGCTATGAAGAAAAATGGCACAGGATAAAAGAGATCAGAGCCCTGAGCACAAGGAGTTTGATATTTCGTGTGAGAAGATCAACACTTCTGACATGGGGACATCTGAATGGAGACCTGAAGAAAGTGAGGAAGGGAGTCGTGCAAATGTGGGAGAGAAGAGGGATGTCCAGTGTGTGCAAAGGTCCTGAGGTGACAGGGTGCTTGGAATTTATGAGAAAGTGCTGGAAAGCCAGTTTGGCATGAGCAGAGTGAAAGCAGAAAGAAGAGGTCAGAACAGCAACCTGAAACTACATTAAGCAGGGCCCTATAGACAATGGAGCCCTGGTGATGTAATGAGTAGGAGGTGGGCTGCTAACTACAAGAGCAGCAATTCCAAACCACCAGCCATTCCACTGGACGAAGATGAGGTTTCCTACTCCCATGGAAACTCACAGGGCCAGTTGTACCTTGTCTTACAGGATTGCTATGAGCCCACATTGACTCAATTGCAGTGAGTTTGGAGTGTGATTTTGTTTATAAACAACGATTGAGGCTTTGATTTTGCTCTGGACAAGAGAGATACCCAGTTTTGTTCTTGACGTGCTGTGACATAGGGCTTATAAAGATCTCTCCAGCAGGAGGTGCTGAACAGGCTGCACTGAAGCTATCTTGGGAACAAGAACACCAACTATAAAAGCATTGCAGCAAAGCAAGCACTGGATGATTGAGGCTTGGCCTAAACTGACAGCAAAGCGGGGAGGGATATGTGGTCTGATTATGGATCTATTTTGAAGTTCACATCAAAAGCATCCTGTTGGATTTGATGTCAGCTATTTTAAGAGAGTGAAGTATAGAGTCACTCCAAATATTTGACCTGAGAAATAAGAAAATGGAATTGCTACTATTGAGATAGGAGCAATTGTCGAGGGAAATACATGGAAACTCAATATACTAGGACTTCGATTTTGGAAACAATACTTTTGAGCCACCTACTAGATATCTAGTTGGTGAGGTATGGCAGCCATGTGCATCTGGAGTTCAGGAAGGTGGGCCAAGCTCTAGCTCTGCATTTGGGAATTGACAGCCACTTTGACTCCTTGAGAAAGAATATGCTCAGCTGAGGAGTAACTATAGAGAAGTGCCTCTGAGGACTGATCAAGAGGAAACTGGATGTCTGCAGAAAAGAAGACACCCCCAGACCTCACCCCCCAAAAACTAAGATAAGAAACACCAGTGAGCTAGGGGAAGAAACACACAGAGAAGTGGTGAGAGTGGATCAGGAAGGAGGTACGATCATTTCCATTTGTGATATCAATAGTTAGACACTTGGTTACTAGCTGAAAGTTTGGTGGTTCCTACCCACCCAGAGGTGCTTCCAAAGAAAGGTCTGGTGATCTGCTGGTTAAAAAAAAACCCTTTGGAGCAATTCTACTTTGCTGACGCCCAGTGGCCAAGAATCAGAATTATCTCAGCAGCAATTAACAGCAACAGCATAAACACATAGTGTGATGGTAGGTATAAACCCACACATTTCCACATGCACATTGCACTTGAGAGGCATAAGGAGTTTGTAAAAATATGATAATTCAATGAAAAGCCTATCATAATCCAACTAGATTAAAAATAAAATCCAGTGATATGCTGCTTATTAGAGATACACCTTAAATATAAGGAAAAAGATTCATTTAAAATTAAAAGATGATAAACAATACACCATGCAAACAGCATCCCAATGAAAGCCATTGTACCTACACCCACAGAAAAATAAACTCAAGGCATGGAGCATAATTAAGATGACATTAGAAGTTTCATCATGATACAAGGGTTAGTCCTTCAAGGAGACATAAAATTGCTCCATTATATGTTCATAAAAATATAACATTAAAATATACAAAACATGCAGTGACAGAATTACAAAGAAGTGTTGAGATACCCACACTCATGGTTGGAGACCGTGACATACCTCTCTCAGTAAAAGATACAGACCAGGAAAACCCCACAGGGACATGTAAGCTTGAAACTGTGCGGTTCACACACTGAATCCACTGGCATGTCCAGAGCAGTGACCTAGAAGAATGGACATTCTTTTTGAGTGTATCTGGAACATTTATGCTGGCCATGAAATAAGTCCCAGCAAATTTCCACAGAAGATTGAAATCACTGCGAGTATGCTCTCTGACCACAAAGGAATTAAGCCGGAAATCAATAACAAAATAAATAGAAATTCCACGAATGCTTGGAAATTAAGCAATATGATGGTTTTAAATAGGTCAAAGGAAAAAAACCCCAGAAAACTCCAGTGGGAATTGGGAAATACATTTAAATGATCAAGAAAATATTTCAAAATACAAGAAGTGCAGATAAACTCCCTAAGGAAAAATGATAACTTTGAACACATATATTTTCTTTAAAAGAAAAAGTCTAGCCAACTCAAAAACTTAGAAGGAAAGAAAACAGCAACTCAGACCTGACCCCCAGGAAGGAAGGAAGGGCATACTGAAACTGAAGGATGGAAATGAATAAAATATAAAACAAACATTCAAGAGAGAGAATCACCCTGACCAAGAGTTGGCACATTTAAAAGAATAATAAAATCTTTAGATTTCTAGGAAATCTGATATGAAGGAAACAGAGAAAGCGAAATGACCCATTTTAATAAAAAGAAGGCATTGGTCCAAATCCTACAGATATTTAAAAGTTTTAGTGTATTGTAAGCAATCTAATGTTAATACATTTAAATGGAAAATTCTTAGATGAACTTTGATCATTGGTAAGGAAATCGAAAACCTAGAATGGCTCTTTACCTATTAAAGATATCAAAGCTGTGGGTAACAACTTTTATACCAAGAAATCCTTCCACATATTTATAATCTCAATCTGGTATGAACATTTGCAAAGACTAGCAGAACGGAAGCATTTTTCTTACTTGCTTCATTGGGTTTTTGGTTATCTTGATACCAGAAGGTGAAGGGAAATTATTGGCTAATAAGTCTTGTGAACCAAACCAAACCCAGTGCAATGAAATTGATGCCAATTCATAACAATCCTAAGCAACGCTTCCAAGACTAAATCTTTATAGGAGCAATTGGCCTCATCTTTCTCCTGAGGAGTAGCTGGTGGCTTTGAACTTCTGACCTTTTGGTTAATATCCCAATACTTATCCTACAGCACCAATGAAAATTCTAACCGATCAAATTGGGTACTGTGAGAGACAAAAATGATGATAAATTATGACTGATGGGATATGTTTCAGGATTGAGTAGTTGATTTCATATTTAAAATAAATTGTTAGCAAACAATTGGAGGATGCATGACTGCCTGTTGCAAAAGGAGTGGGCATTGGCCCAGATCAGAGATGAAATCAGGAAGTTTCTAGAAACCAATGAGAATGAGAATACCTTTGGGATACAGCAAAGGTATTCATCAGAAGAAGGCTGATAGCAATAAACACACACATGAAACAGGAAGAGAGACCTGTGGTTGATATGCCGGCACAAAATTTGCACCAATTAGAGCAGTGTCAACAGAAAATTCCTACTAATAGCAAAAGGAAAGAAATAATAAAAATCAGAGCTGAGATACAAGAGAGGGAAAATAAGAAAACTATGGGAAAAATTAATGCAGCTAAAGTTGATTCTTTGAAACCAACCAAACCTAATCAAAGAAAGGAAAGAACACATTTCAATAGCAAGGATGAGGGGACAATACAGGGGACATTACAATGGACGCTAATGAAATCAAAAGGATAATTGCACAGTATTATGAAGGCCTGTACTCTAACAAATTCAAAAACTTGGAAGACATGGACAAATATTTGGAAAAACACTCCCTCCCTAGACTGTCCCAGATAGATGTCAATAACCTCAACAGACCCATAGCAATAGAAGAAATAGACAAGGTTATCAAGGGATTATCAACAACAAAAAATCCCCCAGGCCAGATGGCTTCACAGAAGAATTCTACCAATCATTCAGGGAAGGAGTGACACCAGTCCTACACAAACTCTTCCAGAACATAGAAAAAGACGGAAAATCCCCAAACTCTTTCTATGAAGCTAGTATAACTCTGGTACCTAAAGTGGGCATGGATCCCACAAGAATTGAGAACTACAGACCAATATCCCTAATGAACACCGATGCAAAAATCCTTAACAAAATACTGCCCAATAGAATACAAAAGCATGTAAAAAAATAATTCTCCATGACCAAGTGGAATTAATACCAAGGATACAGGGATGGTTCAACATACGAAAGACCACTAGTATTATCTGCCACATTTGACAGGAAAAATTATAAGATCCACATGATAATATCGATAGATGCAGAGAAAGCATGCGGCAACATCTAACACCCATTCCTGTTTAAAACACTCAAGAAGATAAGAATGGAAGGAAAATTCCTTAATATTATGCAAGATATATATATATATATATATATATATATATATATATATATGAAAGACCAACAGCCAATGTGGTAATCAACGGAGAAAAGACTAAAACAATTCTACTGAAAAAGGGGACCAGACAAGGATGCCCCTTGTCCCCACTCCTATTTAATATAATACTAGAGGTCCTAGCCAACAACATAGGATGAGAAAAGACATTAAAGGTATTCATCTAGGGAAGGAAGGAGTGAAATTATCATTATTTGCAAATGATATGACTTTATACATAGAAAATCCCTGAAACCCCACAAGTGGAATGTTAGAAGCGATAGAGGAATATGGCAAGTGATAAGATATAAGATCAACAAACAAAAGTCTATTGGACTGTTATACACATCTGACAAAATCACAGAAGAGGAGATCAAAAAGATGATACCCTTCATAATAGCCAAGCACAAATAAAAATATCTAGGGATATACCTGACTAAAAGAACAAAAGATCTATATGACGAAAACTACAGAACGCTGTCCCGTCCCGCAGGAACTTCAACGTGGATCCTGCAGGAGAGAGTTGGAATTGGGGTGGGGGGGGGGTACATGAGGCACGGAGAATGAAGACAAGACAGTATCCTGATCAAGTCTTGTTTAATGAACAAAGAGTTACAGCTTATATTGGCCAGCAAGGGGGGAAGCATCCACCGCACATGAAAATTAGGCTACTTTGGGAACAGGCCAATCAGGGACTTTAGGGGAGCGCGCCCTGCCGGTGAGTCAGTAAGGCTTACAGTGTTCGACCAGGTACGCCGCGGAGTGTCATGTTTATGTAAATCAGGCACGGGTGAGGACAATCTTTTACCCAATCAAGGGGATGCAGGACACAGGTGCTTATCTAAAGAGCATCACTCCTTGTTTGCTCAAGCTTTACAGCTGCAGTGCTCTGTCACGTAGGCTGGGGTTGAAGAATACCCAGAGCTCAGGCTAATAAATACCAAGTAATGGCCAGGCCTCATGGCTCCAGGCAGGTCCTAATAAATTCCAAGTAATGGCCGGGCCTCATGGCTCCGGACAAAGCACTATTATAAGAAACCAAGAGTGACCTCAATAAATGGAAGAATATCCCATGCTCATGGATTAGAAGACTCAATATAGTAAAGACGTCAGTTCTGCCCAAGACACTATATAAGTTTAATGCTATCCCCATACAAATACCATCATCTGTCTTCAAAGAATTGGAAAACCTGATTGCCATCTTCACATGGAGAGGGAAGAAGCCCCAAATTAACAGAGAACTCTTCAAGAAGAAGGACAAAGTGGGAGAGCTGGTTTTACCTGACTTTAACACATATTATAAGGCCACTGTGGTCAAAATAATGTGGTACTGGTATAATGACAGATATTCAGTCCAGTGGAAAAGAGCTAAAACACAGAAATATAAACATCAGCATACAGATCACTGATTTTTTGATAAGGGCCCCCAAAATATCAAATGGGTAGCATATGAGCTCTTCAATAAGTGGTGCTGGAAAGAATGGATATCTTACCTGCAGAAAAATGAAGACTTACCTCACTCCATGCACAAGAATAAACTCAAGGTGGATCACAGACCTTGAGGTAAAACCCCAAACTATTAGGGCCATTAATGAGGGGATTGGGTCAAACCTGAGAACTGAAGGAATACATAGGCTATCACAAATAGGGAAGGATACAAAAACAGAGGAGTCACAAATTAACAAGTGGGATATACTGAAGATAAAACACTTGTGTACACTGAAAGAATTCACCAAGAGAGTAATAAGAGAGCCAAAGACTGGGAAAACATCTTTAGCAATGACACATCAGACAAAGGCCTTATTACTAAAATCTACAATACTTTGCAATCTTATATTAAGAAAAAAACTAACTGCCCACTAAGGAGGTGAGCAAAGGACCTGAACAGAAGTTTCACAAGGTCATAAATCCGAATGGCCATTAAACATATGAGAAAATGTTCCTGATCATTAGCCATAAGAGAAATGCAAATAAAAACAACCATGCGATACCACCTAACACCCTCAAAAATAGCCCAATTAAAAAAATCAGAAAGTAACAAGTGTTGGAGGGGCTGTGGGGAGATAGGAACTCTCTTTCACTGCTGGTGGACCTGTAGGTGTGTACAGCCATTATGGAGATCATTTTGGCGATATCTAAAACAGATGGAGATTGAGCTACTGTATCACCCAGCAACCCCCCTACTGGGCATATACCCAAAAGTGGCAATAAACAAACCATGGCCAGACATCTGTGCTCAAATGTTCATCACAGCACAGTTCACAATTGCAAGGAGTAAGAAACAACCCAAATTTCCATCAACAGATGAGTGGATTTAAAAACTATGGTACATACATACAATGGAGTACTACGCATCCCTAAAATGCAGTGATGAACACATGAAGCACATCGCCGCATGGGAAGAACTGGAGGGAATCATGCTAAGTGAAGTAAGTCAAGCACAAAGGAAAAGTACATGAGTCTACTGAGGTAAGCTTAACCAAAAAAAGAAACGGGGCACAGGGAGAAAGCTACTATACACATACACCCCTGAGGTGAGATCCAGCAACCATGACAGGGACCAAACCCAATCCAGGGATACATATGGCAGCCAACTAAATAAGAGGGGGAAATAAAGAAGGAAAAAAAGACATAGATAGTGGGGAGCAGGGCACTAACCCACCCAAGGAGAGAGTATTGTTTATATCTCCACAGGAGAGGGAGAGAGAGAGACCAGGCTTCAACCCAATGTGGCAAGACGTGAATGCAACATACCAGCATGTACCAGGGAACGAAAAGAGAGGTCTGCAGGTCCAGCCCCAATCCCAACTATGTGGACACCCCACCACCACCTCCAGAAGCATGCACTTCAGAGGACAGCACTGGAGCAACACTTGGGGAGAGGGGAGCATTGGATGAGAGCACACAGGAGAAACACAAAGGGATGGAGAGGGAGGAGAGAACATCCTGGCCCACCAAGGCCCAAGGATGATGTTCCTGCTCAGAGCGGACAACACGCAGGGAGGATCGTAGGGCTGGACCTGCCATAGGACATGGCGTCCCTCACTGAACCTTGGAGCTGTGGAGGAGAGAACTGGAGACACAGTGCGGGAACAGTGCACGGTCTGGCCCCATCACGCTGGGGTGACGCACTGAGGCCATGCAGCAGAGCAACAGGGGGAGCAGAGTGATGACACCCCCGGCGAATACCAAAAATAGACTCTGGAGACAGAGTGTGGCACCCCATCAGACTCGACTGGAAAACACACGTAAAGGCCAGCAAACAGACTTTGAACTATTATAGGCTTTTTCCATTTTTGTCAGTGGCTTTCTTTTTGTTATTCTTATTTGTTTTTTGCTGTTGTTATTGTTTTGCTGATTTTGATTTCCTTTGTTGTTTTAATTGGCTTAGCCTGGTTTTTGCATTTATTATTGTATCTGCATGTCTATCTAGATAAGATAGGCAGGATTAATAATTCGGAGATGAAAAGAATGGAACCAATGTTTCCGGGGGATACGGGAGAAGGGGAGGTGGGAGAAAGGAGGCGGGGGACCAACCCAGGGACAAAGGAACAACAAGTGAACTAAAGTCAATGGAAGGAAAGACATAGGATGACTAGTGGGGCTTAATAAAGGGCAATGTAGCAGCAAGGAATTACTAAAACTGAATGAAGGCCGAACATGATGGTGGGACAAGAGGGAAGTAAAAGGAAATAGAGGAAAGAACGGGGAGGCAAAGGGCATTTACAGAGGCCTAAGTCCAGGCAGCACCTATGTAAATACATATGTAATGAGAGGGGAATAGAACTATGTATTCACATCTATATGTTAAGAATTAAGGTTGCAGATGGACATTGGGCCTCGACTCAAGTACTCTCTTAACCCAAGAACACTTTGTTCTAACAATCCAGCATTCTGTGATGCTCACCTTCCCAACACAATCACTGAAGACAAAGTGGGTGCATAAGCAAATATGGTGAAGGAAGCTGATGGTGCCTGGCTATCAAATGATATAGTGTCTGGGGTCTTAAAGGCTTGAAGATAAACAAGCGGGCATCTAGCTCAGAAGCAACAAGGCCCACATGGAAGAAACACACCAGCCTGTGTGATCATGAGGTGTCGATCGGATCAGGTATCAGGCATCTAAGACTCAGAATAAAACCTTACCCAAGGTGAATGGGGGAAGGGGGCATGGAGTGAAGACCCAATGCCCATCTGTAGACAATTGGACAGCCCCTCACAGAGGGGTCACAGGGAAGAGATGAGCCAGTCAAGGTGCAGTATAGCACTAATGAAAGACACAGCTTTCCTATAGTACTTTGGTGCTTCCTTCCCCCCACTATCATGACCTCAATTCTAACTTACAAATCAGATTAGACCAGAGCATGCACACTGCTACAGATAAAAGCCCACACTACAGGGAATCCAGGATAGATAAAACCCTCAGGGCCAGCAAGGAGAGTAGAGATAACAGGAGGATTAGGGGAATATGGGGGGAGAAAGGGGGAATGAATCACAAGGATCAATCTAGAACCTCCTCCCAGGGGGACCAATAATGGGAAAGTGGGGGAGGTGATGTAAGATATGGAAAAAATAATCTATAATTTATCAAGTGTTCGTGAAGGAGGGAGGACAGGGAGAGGAGGGGGAAGAAATGGGGAACTGATATCAAGGTCTCAAGTGGGAAGATAATGCTTTGAAAATTTTGATAGTGGCCTATATGCAAATGTGCTTGACACACTGGATGAATGTATGGATTGTGATAAGAGATGTAAGAGCCCCAATAAAAGTATTTTTTAAAATAATAAAATAAAGTGTTAGAATTCACTAAACTAAAAGAATGGGGGAACAATGTGATTATCTCAGTAAAGAAATGACTTTTGGCAAAAGTCCTTTGCGACCCTTAAAAACAAGAGGAGACCCTCTTTACCCTAGTAAAAAGTACTTCAGTCAGGACTTACAGCAAGTGTCATGTCTAGCAGTAAGATATGGGAGCATATGACTGAGAATGAAAATAAAGACACGCTTCACCACTTGTACTAAACATTGAATTTTCCCCCAAAACCGTTTTATTGGGAGTTGATGCAGATATCATATCACTCCGCAGTTCCATCACATCAAGCAGTGTTGTGCAATAGCTACCACATCAGTTTCCAAACCTTCCTGAACTCCTTGACAGCCGCTCTCTTCCACTCCCTTCACCACCGTACCAGCCCCGAAACCCTTATTCTACTTGCTGTTCCTACAGGTTCAGCTATCCTGGGTTTCATTTACTGAAAAACAGAAAAATCATATAACAAAAAATCATGGGAGTGATCCCTAATGACATAACACATCTGAGATAAACCCCAATGTGAACAAGCAAAAACCAAAACAATACAGAAAATGTTGAAAACTAGATCAGGCCTGATGTGCATCAGAGGGGGGACTTTTAACATTGTAGCTAACAGAAAAAAGCCAAGAAAAATGTGCACAGGTTGGAAGGAAGGAAAAAAGAAAGCCTCCAATATTTGTGGATAGTATGATTTTATATACAGTTAAGCATGAAACTATTAATACTAAACAATAATAATGCTAAAACATGAATTTACTGAGGATGCTGTATGCAAGGTTAACTGTATATTTTAAAAAGAGATGTGGTGGTATAGTGGGTTACACACTGGCTTGGTAACTGTGAGACTAGCAGTTAGAAACCAGGAGCAACTCCAAAAATGTAAAAAGAGGAGGCTTTCTACTCCCATAAAGAGTTAGTGTCTCAGAAACCCACAGGGACCATTCTACCCTACCCTACAGGGTCACTGTGAGTCAGAATGGACTCAATGGTGTGTCAATTGTATACATATATTATATATAAATTATGTGCTTTCATATAACAGAAAGAAAAGTATAGGCAAATAAACAATTTTAAACAATCCTGATTATATTAGCAGAAACCTGTCAAAAGCTTATGAATAAATATGATATGCAATACTTATACCTATATATAGTCTATGTCAATAATTAATAAAGACCTAAATGAATGAAGGAACATAACATTTTCATGCATTGAAAGACCCAATATTGTAAAGAGATACCTTTAATCCCAGATGTAACTATGGATTCAATGCTCTTCAAATAAAGCCCCTAAATGTATTTTGTGGAATTTGATGAACTCCTGGTTAATATTATGTAAAAATTCCAAGAGGAAAAAAAGATCCAAGAAGATATTTGATGAAAAACAACAATAAAAACAAGACTTGGACAATAAGATTTGTTATAAAGGAAAGGCAGAATTCCAGAGGAGTTGCCATGCAGTGAGCTTTCTTCTATCCCTGTCTCTGACTCCCTCCACAAGATTGGGCGGGGCTATGCAAATAAGGCATGTGGAATATTAACAGAGGGGCTATAGCCTCCTGGCTATAGGGAAGCAGGAGCAGAGAGAACATCTCGAAGAAGAGTCCCCAGTGCAGTATATTTGGGATTTCCATCCGAAGTGGCAGAGGCCACGACCAGAGGGCTGTGACACAGAGACCACGGGACAGAACAGAGGAGCATCGCTGAGACTCTGAGACTGTGGGCAGAGCAGCCGGTTGACTTCCCGACCCCTGGAGGCAGAGGCCAAGGGACCAAATGTATCAGAGGCTGAGGATTGTAGAGAGCCTTGGCTACTGGCTGCAGGAAAGTGTGGCTGTTGAGCAATCACTTGACTATTGTCTGACCCTAGCTGTGTTAGCTCTGGCAGTTGCCTAATTTCATGTCAATTTGATAAATAGAGGCAAGGGGTGGAGTTTAGCCAATCAATCAGGTCACACCCTGATGATGACTTTTGGTGGGCATGACTTTCTCATGAGGAGTCTGAGAACTTCTCTCTCTCGCTCTCGCGCTGTCTCTGTCTCTGTCTCTCTGCCTTGGTCTTCCTGCTGACAGCCTGGAGATGTGTTCACCACCATTGGATCCAAAAGACTTTTCACCCACGAGCCTGTAATCTTCCTGCATTCCGCACCATTGCATGTGATGTGTGAGTCTGAAGAAGAATTTATATACTAGTATCAGACATATGGGCTAATATCGGACTTATGGACTTGATCTGAATATTTTCTTAATATACAGTTGCTCTTTGATATAAAGCTCTCTTTTATACACATATGAGTGTCTCCGGATTTGTTTCTCTAGTCAACCCGGTCTAATACAGTAACCTATTAACTTTCATAATAAAGCCCCTAGTTTTGAGTATTGTCTGTGAGTTCTCTGTGGTCATCTCAATGGATTATCAAACCCTGCATAGAATTAGGGTGTTGTTGGTGTGAGAGAGGTAAAGAAGGATGAAGGGTAGAGGTATGCCTGACCCCTGTCTCATGGCATTATGGAAGCCAGAGGAGGTCAGAGATGGCCCTCCCCATCCACACCACTTATTACAGTGGTGCAAATGACTAATGTCTTCTTCTGGTGACAGGAGGGTTGGATAGTTGGGCCCATCCAGAGGCATCTTGATAGAAAGATCAGTCTTGAAAATTCTGTGCAGCATAGTTCTACTCCGAAACACACTGAGTTACTATGGGCCATAATCAACTCCAACGCAACTGATCTTAGAAAAGCGGGATGTTAGTGCTCCAAAGACATAAAATTAGATTAGTTAAATACAATGGAAAGGCCAGAAACAGATGCACTAGCACACAGCCCTATGACTATTGACAAAGGTGACGTGGGAATGCACACAGTGAGAAGAATGGCAGTCTGTGTAGTAAAAGGTGCTTTCAGATGTCCACAGGGCCAAAGTTATCGTTGACCCCTACTTCACACCACACTATTTCAGATGGAGTGTAGGCTGACATGTGGAAAGTAAGATGATAAACTTTAAAGAAGACATGGGAGAATATCTTCATGACTTTAGTGTCTAACGATTTCTCCAAAAGAACACAGAGTAAAAGTTGACCACAAAAGGGGCGGGGGTACCCATGGCTAGACCCAGCCCCCGGAGAGGAAAGGCATGCTGTTTCAGAGCTTACAGAATTGAGTGGTAAAAGGCGAAATCTCTGGGAATTTGTGAGACATTTGGGGAAACAGCTCAATCTGTGGAAGAACGATTGGCATGATTAGTCACCAAAGATGAAGCATGTGGTGCAGTCTTTGACAATGCTGTTTTGATTATCATTTGCTATTAATAAATCACCCTGAAACTTTGTGGCTTAAGAGAGAAACAACCACGAGTCTGTTTGCAATGTTGACATTTTGGCAGGACTTAGTGGGATTCTTGATGTGGCATCAGCCGGCGTGGTTTGGCTGCAGGTGAAAGATTCGTTTTCGGGATGGTTCACTCTCAGGGACAGCAAGTTGGTGCTGACTGTTGGCTGGAAGTATAGCTTGAACTTCCTACTTCTCCCAAGGGGCGTCTTCTTGGGCCCCTCAACATGGCTTCCCAGGTGTCTGCTTGGACTGCCTCACGGCACGGCCACTGAGTTTCAGGGGGGAGAAAGCAGAAACTGCCCGGCTTCTTGTGCCAGACGGACACAGCATCACTTGCATCATATTCTATTGGTCAGAGCAGCCCGAGGCCCAGCCCAGTTTTCAGGGGGTAGAGAAACAGACATCCCCTCTCAGTGTGGGAAGTGACAAAAATGCATGTGGCCATCTTTAATCCATCACAAGTGTGATAGCACTTTCACATCCCAAATGCCAGTGGAGTCTCCCAGCAACATGGTGACGTGGATGTTACTAGTGTCAGGTGTTGAGATGCAGAAAGAATTCACTCAGCAGAAGCCTGTCAGTGAGTGAAAGTAAAACTTCTAAGATTACGTACGTTCTCACAGATAAGAGCAAGTTATCTCGGGGTTGGGGGGGGAGCATGAAGAAGCACCATGTCATAAAGCTGGGCATCCTGTATACCTTTCCTCCCTGACTCCATTCCTCACACCTCAGCTCCAGGGCATGCTTCAGTGTTGGTAGACTCTCTGGCAGGGATGTGACCTCCGTCATTTTCTTTGCACATGTGTCTGAATGCTTGGAGGGCTTTTAGTGGGCAAGTGTCCCAACTAGCTCTTACAGTGCATAGTTCTCCCCGTTGCCTTCCTGAAACTCCTCCCAGAAGGTCAAAGAGGTCACTGCTGGTCATAGGAGGTCATTGTGTGTGTGGCCTCTCCGTGTTCTGCAAGCTCAGGGCCAAGGGAATGCTAATTACATACCTCGAAGAACACAAAAACAACATCTGACAACACTGGGTCATAATGAAGGGGTTCAAGGCTCCATAAATAGTGCTCCCTCTGAGGGTTATCAACCCTGTCAGAAGTAAATTAAAGCTTGCCTCGGCTCTAGCATGAACTCACTGCCCTACCACAAAGCTCCTGAGGAACTCAGCCGAATCTACCATGGACTCCAAGGCCCAGGGCTGGGTTCACTTACACAATCCCAGTGGACCAGAGCACAGCACATGATGGCCGCCTTCATGACACACTGTTCTGGAACCTCATAAACAATCCCAGCACTGGCTTCAGATCCCAAGGAACGACTGTCCTGGCCCTGGGCAAGGATTGCACACATACTTGTCTTTGTAGTCATCGGGGAACATTCTTGAGAAATAGACTGGCTCTGGGAGGGAAGGAATAAAACCATGTCATCACAAAGAAGGCTCAGAAGCCGGCTTCGGCATCTGAAGAGTCCTTCAGACAGCGTCACAAGACCTCGCGAGGGTTGAATTGTGTCCCCAGGATCTTCGGGCCAATTCTAACCCTGACACCTCTCATTGACTCCGTTTGGGAATAGGAGTTTCTTGTTAGGGTAAGAGGCCATGGCAGTGTCGGGTGTGCCTTACACAGAATCACGTGTGAGTTAGAGAAAGAACAGGTTAGACGCAGCAGCAAGGGAGAGAGATGGCAAGCAGAGATCACCATGGAACCAAGGAGGAGAAACTGGAGGAAGCAGTGATCTTTGCCCCTTGGACATGGAGCGCATCATCTCCTACATCATCCAGACTCTAGAATCTAGAGTCACAGTCCTGAACTCAGACGTCTGGCCTCCTGACCTGGGAGAACCGGCCTTTCTCTTCTCTAACGCCACCTACCTGTGGCAATCCTCTTAGAGACACGCTAGGCAGCAAAGAGACTCCTGGGAAGAAGCGGTCCAACCTTGATCTCAGCAATGTGCCCAGAAGCTCTTTCAAATCCAACAGGGGGTACTTTCTGAATAGACTTAATGACTTTCCCAAGAGAATAAATTCTTTGCATTATTTGTTTTCTTTTTAAGTCCAACGCCTCTTTTTCCAAGTATACTTAATGGATAGCTTCATTGTAAAAGCATTTCAGACCTATAGGCAAGTATATATAGTATTTGCACAACTCTTGCCACGTGTAGCCGACTTTATATTATACTATATTTGCTACCATTGAGGGGGGGGATAGTTGCCATGGAGACGATTCCAATTCATGGCAAGCACACGTGTGTCTGAATAGAACTGTGCCCCATGGAGTTTCCAGGGCTGTGACATTTCTGGAAGCAGATCACCAGCCTTTCTTCTGAAGTTCATGTAGGAAGGTCCAAACCTCCAACCTTTCCGTTAGTAAGAGAGCAGCTAACCATTTGCTTCACCAACTACACCGTTATCGGCTAAGTTCGTTGCTGTCATTTTAAGAAATAAAACAGTGCGGAGCCTCTTGCAGTCTCTGTACACACACTCCTTCCTCATCCCACTGCCTCCTTGCTGAGCCTGGAATTTTCAGGCATTCCCAAGGAACCCTTCCTCTTCTTATCACAAGCCTGTCCAATTTCCCCTAAATGTGTCTGTAGGTAGATGCAGGGAATAAGATCTACAAAACGAGACAGCTGAACCAGAGAGCACACAGGCTGGGTACCCCTAGTGGGACAAGGGAAGGAGGCCTGGCCTTGAGAAAGAATAATAAACAATGTCTAGAACTTAAGATGCAGAAATTGGGGCTGGAGGGAGCCTGGAGGTGTTCCTACAGAGACACATTTCACCCACGAGACAGAGTAACCGGCTCCTGGGTGGCACCAGTGGCTTGCACTCGGCTACTAACGTGAAGGTTGGTGGTGAGAACTCCAGCAGTGGCACTGTGCAGGAGAGAGCTGGTGACCCAGTGGCATGATCGCTGCCCTTGGTCGGTGCCATTGGTGTCCGTTCCGACCCCTAGCAGCCGTGTATGTTCAACAGAACGAATATTGTCTGGTCCTGCGCCACCCATGATTGCAGCTCCTGTGTCAATCCGTCTAGTTTGGGGTCTTCCTCTTTTCCATGATGTCCCTCTCGAAGGGCTGGTCTCTCCTGATAACACGTCCAAAGTAGTTGAGACCAAGTCTTGCCAGGCTCACTTCGAAGGAACTTTCTATTTGTACTCCTGAAAACCGTATGTTTTGCTAAACTTTATCTCCCCCATCACCAGTTTCTGTGTTCACGGTGAAAAGGATTCCATTTGCCACATTAGAAATTTCTTCCGCTCTTTGTTCTTTTCCAAAGACTGACAGATGAAGACGGGAGGCTTCTGGACTGACAGAACCAGGACGGCACAGCACTGGGAGCAAGGGCGAGGCCAGGGCTACTTTGGCAGGCTGCATGATACTGTTAACACGCGGTGATGTATGAAGCATTATCAGGCTTGGAAAAAATAGTTTTTATTTTGATAAACTAGGGAACATTTTGGCAGGCTGGTTGGTTTCAAATTTTTTTGCAAAATTTCTGGGGATTAATTGAATGCTGTGTAGATGGGCTTTTCCTGAGACATCAACTAAAGCAAGTCAACTAAAACAAAAAGGGAGAGGAGTGGAACCCCAAACCTCACTCATGTGTGAAACCTCAAACCAAAATGAAATTGAATTATTACTGACCTCTGAACTGAGCCGAACTCCAGACCAAAAGCATCCTACCCGTTGCCACGGAGCTGACCCCGGGCAAATCCGTGTGTGCCAGTGTAGAACTGTGTTTCGAAGGGTTGGGGTTCATTGTTTCTAATAAATCTTTATCCATTCCATAGGCTTTAAGTGGTGAGATCTTTAGGCAGGTCACCAGGCCTTTCTTGCTAGGCACCTCTGGGTGAATTTGAATTGCCAACCTTTCTTCTTTCAGGCATGTGCTTAAATGTGTGCACCACCCAGAGTTCCAACCAAAACAAAAGGTCTTCCAAATGCTATTTACCAGACTGGTTCAAACTGGAGCTACACGTCAGGAATGTGACCTCAATCCAGCGTCTGACCTGTTGCTGTGACTTCATGGGAAGGAAATAACAGAGGGTCTACTTTGGGCCAGGCCTTGTCCAGGGCACTTCTCTTCCTACGGCTTACTCATTCCTCACACAGTGCTCTGGAGGGTGGCATTGCCTCCACTTGACCTAGGGGGATGCTGGGACTCAGAGAGAAGGACCCTGCATGGATGGAGGAAGATAGCCAGCGGGCAGTTGACAGGCAGACCTTGGAGGAGACACAACAGCGTGTGGTCATGTATTTGTCTGGGCTTCTCTGACGCGTTGGTATCTAGGTTGGGATGTTGCTGATGGCAAGGAACTGAGATGGGGCTAGGTCAGTGGTTCTCAACCTATGGGTCACGACCCCTTTGGGAGTCAAAGGACCCTTTTCACAAAGGGGTCGCCTAAGACCACCAGAAAACACATATTTCTGATGGTCTTAGGAGCTGAGACACCGCTCCTCTATCGTCTCCAGGCGTGTCCATCCACATACGAGTATCCAGCATGAAGACTCTTCCCATGCTACAAAATTTCATTTATTTGTAATTAGAAGTGAATATTTCACAATATATAATTACATATTGTTTTGTGATGAATCACTATGCTTTCATTATGTTCAATTTGTGCCAATGAAAATACATCCTGCATATCAGATATTTACATTACAATTCATAACAATAGCAAAATTACAGTTATGAAGTAGCAACAAAAATAATTTTATGGTTGGGGATCACCACCACATGAGGAACTGTCTGAAAGGGTCGCTGCATTAGGAAGGTTGAGAACCGCTGGTCTAAGTTCTCTTGGCACTTGGGGATGGGTTGGAAGACTTCAAAGGAAAGGAAGGAGTCCAGCAAAGAACTGCAGTGACCAGACCAGTTCTAGGTACCTGGGGGTCTTCCTGTCGTCCCTGCCTTCCCTGAGCTGCTGGTCCTGTTGATGTTCTCAGTGTTCTCCGTTAACTCTCTCTCGCTCTGTCTTTCTCTCTCTCCCTCTCTCTCTGTTTCCTTGTTCTTCAATTCTGCTCCTCTCTCCATCTCGTTCCCTCTCTCCATCTCTCTATCCCTTTATCTATCTAGCTATATCATCCTCTCTTCAAAACTCCTTCTCCTTCTCTCTCTCTCCCCCCCCCCTCTCTCTATCTCTCTTGCCCTCCATCCCTCTCCCTCTCTTAGAACTTCTTGCTGGTCTCTGGTGACTGCCTATCTCAAGGTTTGTGCTTTATGCCTCCATGATGTCTCCATATTAATATCTCTATTCCCACCAACCCCTTCTGCATGTGTTTCAAAGGCAAAAATAGCAAGAAATCACTCAATCTAGAGCAGTCAGGTGCTTCCTGGGTGGATGGTCCCACCTGTCAGCTTATGGGTTATCATCTTCACCTAGCACACCACTCCTTACCGCAGCCATGTGTGACCACAACAGCGAGACCCTATGGCAATGTGGGAGATGACACAGCTGTACCCACTCTCCTCAGAGGGACAGGCCCCTTGCATTTCAAGGACTGTGTACACATTTTCTGGGGCTGCTGTGGAGCCCTGGTGGTGTACTGGTTGCTCGTCAGGCTGCTAACAGCAAGGTCAGCTGTTCAAAACAAGCAGCCAACTCCTCAGGAGAAACACAGGCTAATATTTCCCCAGAGAGTGACAGTCTCAGAACCCCACAGGGGCAGTTCGACCCTGTTCTATAGGGTCACTGTGAGGTAGAATAGACTGGATGGCAGCAAGTGAGTGAGGGCTGATGTACCCAATGACCACAACCACAACTGGGTGTCTTACAACGGCGGCCATTTACTCTTTCACCGTTCAGGAGGCCAGAAGGGTCAGCAGGGCCATGTTCTCTCCAAAGGCTCCAGGGGAGGAACATTCCTGGCCGCTTCCAGCCTAATCCTCTCCAGGTGCTGCTTGAGCTCATCGGTATCATTCCAACTCCACCGCCATCTCCATGAGGCTTCTTCCCCTCGTGTCGCTGTCTGTCTCTCCCTCTTCCAAGAAGAACACAGTCACCAGACTTAGAGCCCCGCTGGCTCTAAGTGGCCTCTGGCTGCCAACCACAAGGTGAGCAATTTGACCCCACCAGCCTCTTGAAAGGAGAACGGAGAGGCTTTCTGCTCCCCATGAAGAGCTGTAGCCTCCAGACCCCATGGGAGTAGTTCTACTCTGCCCTATGGCGCCGCTGCCAGTCAGTATCCACTCAATGGCAGCGAGCTTCGTTTGCGTCTAAATCTAGGATGGCTTCATCTCGAGACCCTTAACAAAGTACGTCTGCAAAGACCCTATTTCAAATTAGAGTCCAGGTAGACACGAGTTTTGAAGGGATCCTAGTCCACCCACTAAAGAGTCCTATTCAGGTGCCTCCCAGGTTGCGCCATGGGCCCCCATCACTTCTGTGGCGTCTTCCCCAGCACAAGGCGAGGCATGCGGCAAGAACCGTTTGCCTGATAGGAGGCTGTCTACCTGGTTGGCACAATGGTTCAAGTGCTTGGCTGTTACCGGAAAGTTGGCGATTGGAGTCGACTCAGAAACAGCCCCCCAAAAGGCCTAGCAATTGACTTTCCACAGGTCACAGCTACAACGTGGGGTGGTCAGCAGTCAGGGCCATCTCTTTGACAATGGACGTGGTGTGCCTGGGCTAAAGGTGACCAGAACACACTGAGAACTCAGTGAAACCTTCATCGAATCACACACCAACTTCTGTGTCCTGCATTCCTCACTGCAGTCTGGCCGAGGTCTGGCCGTGCCACTCCCACCCTTTACAGAGGCATTGATGGTGCTTTGGCCAAAGGTCCATTCAGGAAGCTACATGAGACGGGCTGCCTCCCAGTCTGCACCTGCACACCGGCTCACAGCTCTGAGGGGCCGCCCCCAGGGTCTCTCTGTTCTCTCTCGCCATTGCTTGAGAAAAGAGAAGAGTCTGGTTTCCCCTAGATTTGGTTCACCAAACCCTCTCTGGTGGGATACGCACAAACCAAACCCCAAGGCTTAAAAAGGCATAAAAACTGTTTGGGGTGGCGGTCAAGTGAACTGATGATGCCATTTGTTCCGGTTTGGGGTCCATGATGCAGGTCAAATCCCTGCTCCAGACAGAAAGACTGTCTCTGGGGTGCCTTTTCCAACTAGAGATCCCAACAGCTGAACGGGCTGGACTTCCCTGCGCTTCCAACACAGGCCATCCAGATCTCGGGGACAGGGCTTGGCAATACATCTGGCTCAGTTCACCTGGCTGGCTCAAAAGGTCATGCTGCCTTCCAAAGACAGGGCACACACCCTCATCTCAAGGGTCTGGGGCACAGAGGCATGGAGTGGACGTTAGCTGGATAAATCTGGCCCTGTCCCTAACTCAAAAGTGACTCCATGACTTCTCTCTTGGTGTCTCAAACTCAAGTGCTTTCCAATGCCGATCAGATGGTATCCAGGAAGAGACACCTGTGAAAGGTTTGGCTACTAGCTAGCTCAAGGTGGATAGTGCAGACTCACCCAGGGAAGCCTCGGAAGAAAGGAATGGAGATCGGTTTCCCAAAGTTCACAGCCTTGGAAGCTCTAGGGAGCACAGTTCTATTCTACTACAGACTAGCCGGGAGTCAAAACAGACAAGACAACTAACAACAACAAAGCAGTCGGGAGGCCATCGTGAGCCACGGGGTCCTGTGGGGACCACCCAGAGGCATTGGGATTCATGCCATTTTCAGCACAGTGCTCCCAACACAATGTAGCTGAGATGGTCGGTCTGCAGTGCAGTGCCAGCCGCGGAGCTAGTGAGCATGCCATGGCCTCGCAGGCAGTGCCAGGCGCGGCACCCGCCTCCTTCCTAGGGCTGCTTATGGCCTTCCTTCCCATCTGAGAGTTCGTGGGGTGGGGAGAATCAGGCTGGGGAAGTCGGGGACACCTGGCAATGAGTCATCAAGGAGGAATCTTGAAACGAAAACACATATTTCCACTGCCGGCACCCTCCCACGCTGACCCGAGCATCAAAGGGGTGCCGGATGTAGGGGTCCCGGCATCTGGGCTGACTGGGCTGGCCTGGGGCTAGAAACCAAAGGCGGGGATGAAATGGCCTGTCCTGGGGGGATTGCCCCAGTTCTAGGGTGTGGGGTAGAAGCCCCTTGGCCACCGCATTGGGGAATGGGAACCAGAAGTGGAGAACTAGCCCAAACACCTCCTTCCCCCGCTCCCCCTCCCCCCGCCCCACCGCCTCCTTTTCCCTCTCCTTGCTACCCAAAGGGCAGTGTGATAAGGGTGCTAACTCGGAGACCCTGGTCCAGGAGGACCCTTTTCATTCCGCCCGACCCACTGAAGCACAAGCCAGAAACGCTGCCTCCAGCTGAACGCCCTGTTGGGGTCAGGCCGCCAGCGCCTGCGAAGTCAGGGGAGGGAGGGCATGCGTGGTGTTTAGCTACGTTTGCTCCGTGCTGGATTCAATTAGAGGTTTCCTTACACATATCTTCATTAGTTCTACGTTGTCGAGTGGATGGAATGTGCACAAAAAAAAAAAAAAAGTGGTTCCTTACCCCTGGAACTTCCCTCCCCGCATCCGCACGAAGGATTCAACACTGTCCAGTCTTGCTGAAAAGACAAAGGGGAAATATCTTGGCTCACAGTACATTGTTAATGGGCATGGAATTGATTCACAAGTCCCCAGTTCTTGTTATATAAAAGTAATTACTGCAACTTAGAGTAATTGATTCCATCTCCAATAGTCACAGAACACCACATATTTGCGTGAGTGTGTGTGTTCAACTAATTTGGAATTTGGATTAGAAAAGAAAAAAAATATTTAAATGGCCCATACTTATAAAACCCTTTGGTGTCAAGTCCACTCGGTCTCATGGTGACCCCACAGGTGTCAGAGTAGAGCTGTGTGTGCTCCATTGGGTTTTTAGGGATGATTTGGGGGACCTTTCTTGGGAGGTGCTTGTGGTGGGGTGGGGGTTAAGGGTGTGGCTCATATCTCCAGGTTTTCAGTTAGCAGTCAAGCACATTCATCCTTTGTCCCACCCAGAAACTCCCTCTATATGTGGGTTCTTTTAAAGGATAAATAATAAAATGATAAGAAATCAGAGTGCCTCGCCTCTGGCGGCCTGGCTCAGCACATAGCAGACCTCTGACCCTACAGGCAAAGACTGCAACATGTCAGGGCAGAAAGGAGGGCACCGAGGGAGCCAGGAGGAGCAGGGTCTATGGCAACCGCAGGTCAATGATTCTCAGCACTTGGCCACTGCTAGCTCAGTGGCAGAGCCTACCTCAAAGCCCTGGGGAGTGTTAGCCTAGCTCCCCACTCATGAAATTTTATATCCTATCTATGGCTCTGAAGGGTGCAGTGGTATGTGCTTGACACCTAACTGGGAGGTTGCCAGTTCAAATCCACCCAGCGGTGGCACAGGAGTCAGGCTGGAGAATGACTTTCATGGGATCACAGCCATTGCAACTCCTCTGGATTGTAGTTATATTCTAAAATACGTGAGGAAATTGACTCAAGGGTAGCAGGTTCTTTGGTTCTGTCTTCCGTGGGTCCTGCAGGGCTAGACACGGCGTGGGGCTGGAGGGAATGTTTAGCTACAACTGCAGAAACTACTTGGGGGAGAAGGGTGGACCTGGATGGAGGGCAAACAGGGAGACTCTCAGAATGGGAATCTCCAGAAGGGAGTTAGAGTCGGGCTTCCCCAAGGACATTGAGATGTCTGCAATTTTCCCTGCATCTAAATGTGAGGTGTTTACCTTACTCCCTGTCAAACTTCATCCTTGGCTGAAGCCCCAGCTCTTTTGGTTCTTTCTCTGCCATCGATAGAACCACCTTTCTTTTTACCTGCCAATGTGGCAAGCCGACCTTACTAATCGTTACTGAGGACGTTGATGAGACTATGGTATAGGAAAAGTCTTCATTCAACCACCAAGAGCACGAGGACCTCCCTGAAGCTGGCTCCCTTTCATTTACCAAGAAGAATTGTTCAGCCAGGTGTGTGTTCACTGACCCATTCCTCCTCCGAGCCCACTGTCTTCCCATCCCACGTCTTCACTGCAAAGATAACACTCCATTTCAAAGTGCATGAGAAGGACAACTTGGAACCCAGACAGCATTTGGTCCCTTGTTATTGTTTGGATCCGCAAAGACTTGGGAATAAGGGTGTACTTAGATGACCTGTGGAGTAGACATGTGATTCCGGGGACACTGGCTACTAATGCAAATCCCACAACACAACTGGGGAGGCTCTTGGCTTCGTCTCACTGTTATCCCTAGCCAGCCTCTGTGGGTCTCAGTCTGGCAAGAGGAGTCAGTTTTAAAGGTTCTGATAGTTCTATGGGGTTTATCACACCATGCTCTGGTTTGAGGGTCCTGATTTAAGCTCAAATGGGTTCTATTCCCTGCCTCCTTCTCATCTTTGATTGGCTTCATCAAAGATGGTCTGCCAGTCATGCGTCGGAGGCCAGCAGGGGTCTTGGGGGTGTTTCCTGGATACAAGAGTGGCAGGGGAACAGGGACACGCCAGTCCTTTTTCAAGAGGTACAGCCCAAAGGGAGCAGGAGGTATTTTAAAATGAGAACGAGAAAAGTCAATGTTTGAAACAAACAACTGGAAATCGGGTTAGCGCACCACCGAGGTGCCTGTGGGCATTAAGGAGAAAACTGTGTTTCTCAGGATGCTCCCTGGGCATAAGGACTCATACCGACCTTATTAGGCAGGCAAAACTGCCCCCTGTGGGTTTCCAAGACTGTCACTGTTTATGGGACTTAGAAAGCCCCATCTTTCTCCCAAGAAGCAGCTGGTGGTTTCAAACTGCCAACCATACAGAACCCAGCCCAATGGGTAACCATTATGCCACCAGGGCTCCCCATAGACATGAAGTAGTTTACATTCAGAACAGTTGGAATGGCTGTAGTCAGCAAGTAGTCTAGACACCTAGCCTTCTTGTGCACCTGGGGGATGACGTCAGGCCTTCTCTCCAGAGTGCCTCCACACTCCCCACTCCCTGAGCAGTCATTGCATGGCCACATACTCTCTTTCCACAAACTGACAGTGGTTGGGATTAGGGAGGTTTTCCTGCCAATTAGAAAATCTATAGACCGACTGGGCTAGGGGATGGATTGGGGCTCCTTGTCCAGCAGGCTTATCTGGAATGTAAATGGAAGGAACTGGCTGAAAACCAGGTCGGTCCTTGGTCTTTCGCTGAAGGGGGAAAGGTGTGCCTGGGGACACACTTGTTTTTGGTGCTCTGATCTCAGTTTTCTTCTCTGTAAAATATTGGAGGTTTGGGCCTGTTGTGGAGATTTAGTAAGGGGATAATAGCAACGTATGGGTAATAGGGCAAATAATATAACAATGCATGAGCGAGACAGACAGACTGACTGACAGATACAGCCTCTTCAATTCATTGCCTAATAATTTCCTGAAGCCAAACCAACCCCACAGGCAGAGTTGAGATAATTTTATTCATTCAATAAATATTTCTGCTGCCATACGCTGTTGTTCTGACTCTCTAGGCTCTATCACTGAATAAAAGAGGCAAAAACCCCAGCCCTCATGAAGGGAGGTAGTGCCGATGCCTGATCAAACTGTGCCTGAAGCTTGACCAGCTTGACGCATTTGAGCCACAAATAGCTAGTACAATTCCGTAACATTTAAGCCTGTTTGAGTTGAGAATTTTGTTGGTGGTGGTGGCTGTGACTTTCAAAGTACCTGAACTATTCTTGCCAACCTTGTGACATGGTGCCACCTGAGCTAAGCATGTGTCCATGTTTAACTGAAGGCGGAACAAGGGAAAGCAACATGCTTTGTGCCTCTGTTGAAAACGCAGCCACCCCAGAGTGGAACTCAGCGCTTGTCAAGAGCTAGAAAGCAGATCCAGATTGGAAAAGGAATTTTTTGAATTTCTAAAAAAAAGATAAAAGGAAAGGAAAAAGAGAAGAATTCCACAGGAAATTGAAGGGGAATTTGGGAGATAGAATGTAGCAAGCTTCACTGGACCTCAGCCACAGTAAGTGGCCAAAACAAGCCTCCTCTTATTAAAAGCACCAGGGGAACCTTCGTGTTTCTAAGAGCATGTGGACCTTTCTGTAGTCTCTAATTGGAGAGATGCCTCGTTAAACCGCATTTCTGAGTGCTCAAGATGTATAGTGGGGTGGGGAGCTTCAAATCATTCATGGAAAAATCCCGTTAGCTTCTAATTTCATTTTTCCACAAACTTTTTGAAGTCCTGATGTATGGATGGCTAAGCATCTCTCATTCATTATGTCCCCCATAGAAAAGCCAGTATTGGACTTTTGGAAAGAAAGAGAGAGAAAGAAAGAGATTTGTTGATTTACATCTAATGGAATATGCCCCCTACATTAGGATGCATAGCTAAGGATTCTTCAGGAAAGATTTGTAAAGACAGCACATACCCAACTGTGGTCTTTGGAATTTTCCCTTTTGAGTTCCTGAGTTGCTATGGACATTCTGCTTTTCTGCTTCACCAGCATCTACTTTCCTATCTTCTGCTAGAAACTCCATTTTTTGATGGGAGGTAAGCCTTCTTTCACTTTCAGGCCACACAGTTCAGTTAAAGTTAACCCCATGCCTTGGCTCCAGAGATGGGCCAAGACCAGCTAATCAGAATGCCACTCTCTTCTGCCTCCATGGTAATTGATTTAGGGATGGTTTCATGGCCCCATTCAAGCTAGTGGGAATCAGTTCAACACTTGGTTGAAATCATTGGGTAAAATGCTCTCTCTTAGCCCTAGGATGACTAAATTGGGAGGATGTAGGCCTGGAGCTACCACAGACCACCACAAGGTAGTTATCTGAGTGATAACACATTTGAGTCTCCTGATCCAGCCATGCCTGAGGCTAGATCTATCTAACTACTTTAAATCTTTAAAACATTTGAGCCCCACCCTTAATCCAGTTATATTTCTGTCAGGTGATGCTAAGGCCCTTGGGTAATTGATTTGTAAAGTCGACCTGGGTATGCCTGGCCTAGCTTCTCCCTATACATGCACTATCAGTCAGTCATGTTGGTGCAGAAAGGGCCAAGGGTCCCACTGTCTACTCCTCAGGCATCTCTCAAATACTCTTCTTTAAACCATGACATATCTTGACTGTGCCATGGACTGCCAAAAGAACCAGCCAATTTGTCTTGGAAGAAGTACAGCCAGAATGCTCCCTAGAACTAAAGTGGTGAGACTTTGTCTCAAGTACTTTGGACATATGGCAGGTGAGACCAGGCCTTGGAGAAGGACATCACGTTTGGTAGAGTAGAGGGACAGTGAAAAAGAGGAAGGCCCTCAATGAGATAGATCGACACAGTGGCTGCACCCAACGGCTAAAGTACAACAGTTGTGAGGATGGCACGGGACAGAGCGAGGTTTGTTCTGTTCCCCTTCAGGCTGCTATGACTCGGAACCTACTTGATGGCACCGAACAACACATGATCCCTTGTTCCCACCGAGGCCCCTTCCTTCGCTCTTTCCACTCACAGGGAACCCTACATATTCTCCGAGCTGTTTTTAGGCCCCACTCCGCCCCCTGCAGCGATCCTTGAACCTCAGTGCAAGAATAAAGCTCTACTTACACAGCTGAGTTTGTGGTCATTGGGTACAGCAGCAATGGGAAACTAATACAGGACACAGGAGTCAAGACGAGCAGTAATTTACTATCATTGGCCAAAGTTCGAGTCTGATTCTTGGGGCAGAAAAGGCCACTTGTGCATAATAGTCTCCTCTTATCACAGGAGGACAGAATCCCTGTGCTCAGAGCAATAGGTAGTTCCTAGTGAGTAAATAAGGAGCATGGTGGTTCAATGGTAGACATTTCACTTTTCATGTAGGAGACTCAAGTTCCATTCCTGGCCAATGCACCTCGTGGACAGTCACTACCTGCCCATCTGCAGGGATGCTGAACAGGCTTCAGGTGAGCTTCCAGACTAAAACAGACTAGGAAGAAAGGCTTAGCTATCTACCTGTGGAAAATCTGCCGATAAAATCCCCATGGGTCCCAATGGACTGATCTGTGACCAGTCATGGGGTTGCCATAGGACCAGGTAACATTTTGTTGCAGTGTGCATGGGGTCACCGTGGGCTGGGGGCTGAATAAACCATAACTCATGACAACAACAGGGAGTGAATGAACACGTCTCGCAAGAAGTAGGATCAGATAGGCGACAGGGCCGGTATTAAAATATGAGATGCCGCCTCCAAAGGAAGAGCAGGCTTTGGAGTTCAACTTGCAGGGTGCAAAACCTCTTCTCTGTGAGTCATGTCCCCTGAGCGTCCGTTTCTTCATTGGTAAGGTAGCATTAAAAGACTCCATCAAGGGCTATGGTGACACATAAACGAGATGACATATAAAACCTATGCAGCACAAGGCCCAATCCGTGTTAAGTGGCAACTCTTTATTATTACTCATGATAACTCTAAGAACTAACTAAGTTAAGAGTGTGTGGATAGTATTTAATACCTAGTAAATACTCAAACTGACATATTGTGTTCATGAGTTTTTATCTTCAGCACTCCCACATCTCCTTCAAAGGCTGGACATTACAAAATACAGCATCTGCTCCTCATTTGGGTGACTGCACCAAGACCCTCCAATCTGGGACTTAGCATATGAATTTGCTGACCTTTCGAATTAAGCTCAAGTGCAATTTCTTCTTATTGAATTACAAGCCAAATCAACAATTTTCCAAAACGTAAGCTAAAGGACACCAAGAAATGAAGAAACAGTTTGCTGGAGAGGATAAGTGGATAGCAAATAAACACATGCGAAGGCGTTCGACATTGCTAGCCATTAGGGACATGCAAATAGACAGAAATGAAATATCACAATTTTCCAATATTCAAAAGCAAAAGAATGCACTGTCAAAGAAGTGCAGAGAAGCTAACTCTCTCGCACATTGCTGATGGGAATCTAAAGTGGGGGATCTCTGTGAAAAAGACTTTGGCACTTTCTTTGAAAACTGGGAACATATTTATCAGATGACCAAGCGATTGAACTCCTGGGTATTTATCCCAGAGAGGTGCAATAACATGCAATAAAGTGTATACAATCTAGATAGGAAAACAAATTACATGTCTATATGAGTTTATAGCAGCTGTATTTGTAATCACCCAAACCTGGAGACAATCAAAATACCTCTCGTAGGTAAACGGATACACAATGATCCATCTACACCACGGAATGCTCCTAAGCAAATCCGCCCTGGGAAGTCTTGTACAGCAACCAGTTGGGAGAGCAGTTCCTACTAGAGCCAAACCAATGGACACTGTCTGGTCCTCATTGAATTTTGTCTAGAGTTGCCCTTCACTCCCGTACTCTTTATTTATGACCAACTGAGCAGAGTACTCCTGATCCTTTCAAGCCACACCTGGACAAATGAAGATGGTGGCCTTTGGGAATGTTAGTTAACATGCCAACAGCTGCACCCTGGTTGGACCATCAGAGAGCAAGAGACCTGAGAACTAGAAAGGCAAGGCTCACCGAGCCATTTATCTCTCCACCCTTCAATTAATCCCACATGTATTTATCAGCCAGGTTGACACAACAAACCTTAACTATCTCATGCACCTTAGTCTTCAAAGTAACTCTCCCGCTTTTCAATACTCTAAAGCAGTCTTGTGCATCAGAGGTACTTATTGCAACTTATCTTTTGATCTCTTGACTCTTGTTTCTATAAGCATTGATTATGGATCCAACCAAGACAAAATCCTTGACAACTTCAACCTTTTCTCCATTTGTCATGATGTTACCTACTCGTCCAGTTGTGAAGATTTTAGTTTTCTTTACATTGAATTGTAATCCATATTGAAGGCTGCAATCTTTGATCTTCAATAAATTGAAATTCCTCCCCACTTTCAGCAAGCAAGGTTGTATCATCTGCATGTTGCACGTTGTTAAAAGCCTTTGTCCAATGCTGATGCTATGTTCTTCTTCATATAATGCAACATCTCTGATGATTTGTTCAGCATACAGATTGAATAAATATGACGAGAGGATATAAACCTGATAAATACCAACCTGATTTTAAAAAATACAGTAATAACTTGTTCTGTTCACACAACTGTCTCTTGATCCATCTACAAGTTCTGCACAAGCACAATCAAGAGTTCTGGAATTTCTATTCTTCTCAAGGAAATCCACAATTTGTGACTCACACAGTCCCATACACAAGTAAATCTATTTTTGGTATTCTCTGCTTTCAGACAAGATCCATCTGATATCAGCAATGATATCCCTTGTTCCACATCCTCATCTGAATCTGTCCTGAAACTCTGGCAGCTCTCTGTCAATATTGTGTTAGTCTGGGTTGACTAGAGAAACAAATTAATAGACACTCATATGTGTGCAATAGAGAACTTTATATCAAAGAGTAATTGTATATTAAGAAAATATCCAAGCCCAATTCGGATCAAGTCCATATGCAGACACCAGGATATAGTTTCCCTTCAGACTCATGCAAACATACAATGATGCCGAATGCAAGAACATCACAGGCCAGTGGGTGGAAAGTCTTGTGAATGCAGTGACAATGGAAGCATCTCAGCGCTGGTGTGGGTCTCCATGTGGCTCCTCCAGCTCAAGGGTTCTGGTTCCATCAGGGGTCTCCATGTGACTTGTCAGCAGGAAGACAAGCAGAGTGGATGAGTTTACCGGGCCTACATGAGCTATTTATCTCCATGCAGCCTCCAAATGTGGCCATCAAGCTGCGACCTGATTGACAGGGTAGACTCTTTGCTTATGGTTCCTTGGAAGTAGGGTCCTAGAGAAACAAATCATGAAGATGGAGAGTGGATGCTTGTTTGATCTCTGCCTCATGGTGCTTTTTCTTCTTTGGATAGCCAGAGGTCAGATAAAGCCATGGCATTTATGCAACTGTTTTCAGGGGGGGAGAGGAATGTAAGAATTTAAAGTTTTGATTCTTAGAAATTGTCTTTGTTTAATCCTGCCTGAATGGTGAAAATGATTGTGACAAATGTGAATCTTGAGTCCAGGTGGCAATATTGCCTCTTGAACTTCTCTGAGACCAGGCTGCTTAGTGAAAATGGCTGACAGAAGGTCAAAATGGCTGACAGAAGGTCAAAATGGCTGACAGAAAGCCTGGCTCTGGCTTGATGCAATCAGAGGCCCACTCCTATATGTTGTATCAATAGAATAGTTTAGATAAGGATTAAGATAAGGTAGATAAGGATTGAAATTGAATGTTTTTCTTTTTAAAATAATTTTATTGGGGGCTCCTACAACTCTTATCAAAATCCATCCATCCATCCATCCATTGCATCAAGCACATTTGTACATTTGTTTCCATCATAATTCTCAAAATATTTTCTTTTTACTTGAGCCCTTGGTTTCAGCTCCTCACTTTTCCCCCTCCCTCTCTGCCCCCCACTCCCTCACAAACCCTTGATAATTTATAAATTATTATTATTATTTTGCCAGTCTTACACTGTCTGTCTGACATGTCCCTTCACCCACTTTTCTGTTGTCCATCCCTCAGGCAAGGGGTTATATATAGATCCTTGTGATCGGTTCCCCTTTTCTAACCCACCTTTCCCTTACCCTCCTGTTATCACTACTCTCAATATTGGTCCTGAGGGGTTTATCTGTCCTGAATTCCCTGTGTTTCCGAACTTGACTATTTTAAGAAGTGAATTTAGGATCTGATTCTACTTTGTTTATACTTTTTGATTCTACTTTGTTTATACTTTTATCTTCTGTCTATTGTTATTGGGAAGTATAAATGGAAAGTTTGTAAGCATACTTGCCTTCAGCCATCAATTTGAATCTTTAAATAGGTTAGGACAGGCCTGCAAAGAAGGCTGTGAAAAGATTAGGCCCACCCAGTGCTTTGAAGTACTCAGGATATTTGCATTCAAATAAACTTGCCTAGGGGACTGTTGACAGATTGAAGAAAAAGGAACTCTTGGGATTTTTGAATCTTGAACTAGTTGTTTGTGTCAGAAGCTGGAAAAAAAATCTGGAGCCCTGAAGTCTGATCTAGGACTGAACTGTTAAAGAGAACTTGTAGGCAGGCTGAAATGCTTGCTAGGGGACCACCTGGATCCACTTGTTGAGTGGAAGTGAGAGAAATGCAGCAATAATGAGACAGGTTGAGTCTGACCAATGACACCTGTAGACCTGGTTCACAGGGACTAGTGGAGAAGATGAGAGCGAGTTGACTGGTCTGAAGTTCATGATTTAGCACTAGGGAGCTAGGGTTGTTGAGAATTTGTGACAGTACTTATGGTCTAAAGGCAAGGTGACCAATGGACACCCTAGTAAGGCTAAGTGAGGCAACCCACATTGAGTTGACCAGCACCCAACCAGATGAAGAGACGATTTTTGAACCTGTGAATTGATGCACATTGATGCTGACTTTATGGATTGACTGTCCTGATTTGACTTTTTTACATGCATATGATATCAATGATACCTATATGATAGCTGTCAATGTTCTGCATCCATTCATTAAGCTTTCAGTATCTGAAAATGTTTTGATTCTATACATAAGGTTCGCAGTGGCTACTTCCTTCGAAGTGGGAGGCCAATTCCTTCTTCATTGTCTAGTCTTAGTCTGGAAGCTCTGCTGAAACCTATTCTCTCTAGGTGACCCTACTGCCATAGAAAATACCAGGGACCGAGCTTCCAGCATCACAGCAACACTCAAGCCACTTCAGTATGACAAACTGACAGTCAACTGCTAGAAGAGAAGAATAGACCTCCTTAATCTGGTCACAGCTTTGATATGATTGAGGAAGGTTTCATTCGTAGTGCAGCCTGTTGTTTGTATAAATCAATACTGTGTGAAATCTAGCAGGCTTCTACTGGATCTGGATCCTGCTTCTGGTTCATTGGCCTCCTGTTACATCACCTGCTGATGCCAGGAGCCATTAGCAGACTTCCAACCTTGGACTCATTAAGCAAATCTAGGATTCATTAAGCTCGACATCCAATAGCCTGTGGCCTTCCTGCTTCATCTTCCTACTCCTGTTCATCAGCCTCTACAACTATAGGAGTCAAGAGAAGCTTTAGTTTATAGTTGACCCATGGGCTTGAACTAGACTGTACTCACCCACTTCTATAAGTCTGAACCATTTCTTTATATAAATCTCTCTACTTACATATGCATGCAAGGGTCTCTGGTTTTGCTTCTTTGGAAACCCCATCCTAATGCACACCTTGTACACTATATTTTGTTCATTTCTACAAATAGCACTTCAAATTAAATATTATGATTCTTGTTAGAGAGATGAGGAAACTAAGGCTCAGAGATGAAGTAATCCAGCCAAGTTCATTTACTAGATTCAATCATAGGTCTTACTGTTCTTTCCATCAACTGCCATCCATGTGTATAGTTGCTCCATAGATGTTTTTATGTGTTGTTCTAAATATTAACTACTGAAGGATTTGTGCTTTGTTTTCCTCCTTCTCACCATCCCATAATGCTCCCCTAGTCATGTCTCAGCCAGGGTCTTCTGAGTTCTTTGCCTCAAGGAAGAGAGGGCAATGCTCAAAGAATTGTTTCCTAGCTTCAGTGTTAAAGTCAAGGGCCTGCGTAGAAAAACAGCACAATAGATTTAGGGGAATCTGTAATAAGAAATAGCAAAACTTCCCACCATTTCCATCCAGCCCTCTATCCAGGTTGAGTTTTCTCAGACTTCAGGGAGGGAAGAGAGGGAGGCATGAAGGAAGAAATGAGAATGAAGGCTCTGCCTTCTGCTCCTTGGACTTGCACCCAGGAGGACAGGAAGGTTAATAGGTACTCCACACAGGGTTCCCCAGCTCCAATCAGTCACATATTCTCATCATGCATTTTTGCAACAACTTTTCGCCTACAAGGTTAGTATCTTACTATTTTTCTTAAATTGATTTTAACATGTGCAAAAAAAACCACTTAGCTTTCTCCTAATCAATAATATTATTGAGATCAAACCTTGATGTGCTGGCTATAATTTTCTAGTATTCATAAAAATAAACACATGACAACATATTGTTTTAATGTTTGTGTGGCACCTAAATCCATGGGCCTCTTGGAGAAAATACAATGTTAATGTTATTTCTTAAAGATAGCATGATGACACACTCAGACCTGGTGCTGGGGAGTGGGCTCATCACGAGGAGGGAATCTATTGGAATGTCCTCACTTGCTGTGAGAAAGCTATGGGTAGGAGGCACTGAACATTCCACAACAAAGTTGACAACCATGATCCAGCCACAGCACTCAACCAAGTGCCCAACTGTCTGAGGCCACTGGTTGGTATCATGCTGCGAAGTGAGGACCTTGACAATATTTCCACATACACAAGTAAATTCACTGTTGAAAGGATGCCTTAACCTTTCAATCGAACAGAGAGCAAATGACCCAAGTTGTGGCTCTTCTCTGGAAAATTATTTGATTGCACCCCCCAAGGAGCTATTTGTGTTTGCCCTGTGTACAGACACACATGCATGGGGACCAAGCAAGCGTCGAGCGTTAGTAAAGGGGCCCTGGTGTCAGGAAAGGTAGGGTGCAAGCAGTGTGAGAAAGGACTGCAGGGCACTGGAGCACCATCATCCACTAACTGCTTCGTGTCCAAATAGGATCCATTTTGGCCAGATGTGTGGATGTTTGAGGGCAAGCTGGGAAAAGCTTGTTTTTATGCCCATGCTCTTAAGTTTTACATGTTGACCATTCAAAGGAAGGCTTGGGTGGGAGTTGGAAGGACACAACTCTCTAGCCAACGCAGCGTAGGACAACTTTGAAGCAGAGGCTGCGTTTGCATCATGAAGGCAGGGCCAGCTTTGTCCAGAGCCATGAGGCCCGGCCATTGTCTTGATCTTTATTGCCTGAGCTCTGTAACTTTCCACAGGAACTGTTTTTTCTGTGATCATTGTTCTCAGGGAAACACCTGCGGCTTGTTTCCCTTTCCCTGGCCTATATAAGCTGTAGCCTTTTACTCAATAAACGAGACTTGATCAGACTGCTGTCTTGTCTCCATTTCTCGTGTCTTTTGCCCCCCAATTCCCACTCCCTCCTCCAGGGTCCGCGTTGAAGTTCCCACGGGCCGGGACATCTGGTGCCCAATGTGGGACCCAGAAACGAGGGATACCGTGAGGAAGAAGGTGCCAAAGGAGGCCGGTGAGTAAAAGTGAAAGAAAAATCCTTCGGCCGCCGTGGGAACATGCCGCGCGGAGACTGAAGGCGAGTAAAAGCGCCTGAAAATGGGACAAGTATTAAGCCAACATCAGATTTATGTTAAACAATTGAAAGAGGCTTTAAAGACACAAGGAGTAAAGGTTAAAAGCTGTGAATTATTTAAATTTTTTTACTTTATAAAAGATACTTGTCCTTGGTTTCCACAGAAAGGGACGATTGATATAAAAAAATGGAAAAGGGTTGGCAGTGCTTTGGAGCATTATTATGAGGTCTTTGGACTGGAAAGAATTCCTGTTACAGCTTTTTACTTATTGGAATTTAATTAAAGATTTGATAGATAGAAAGGAGAGTTGTCGGCAAATAATGGCGGCCATCGCCCAGACAGAAGAAATATGAAAAGTCAGTTCTAAAACAGATCTCAGAGAGTCTCCACTAGAGAAGGAGATTGACATTATTTCCCTAGAACGTGATGAAGAGGGGCCACAGGTCCTCCTATAATAGAGGAACTTAAAGAAAAAATTAGTCAGCTTAAAGAACAGATAAAAACTAGAAGAGATACATCAGTCTTTGATTACCAGGCTGCAGACATTGAGATCAGGGAGTCAAAGGGTGTCAGAACCAGAAAAAGGGATGGAAATGGCCTGCCCACTTCAACAGCCTAGGCAACATCTCCCTACAAAGAAAATGCCTGCAGAAAGAGAGGAGGGGGATTTCTTTCCTGTACATGCTTTCCCAGTTACCGAGACCATAGATGAGCAGGGGGAGCTTATCTGAAATTATGTTGGGCTCAAATTCACCCTCATAAAGGAATTACAAAAGGCTGTTTCTCAATATGGGGCTACCTCTCCATACAGCTTAGCCCTTTTAGATTCTTTGGCTGAGTGGGCCTTTACCCTATCTCTTACCACTTTTGGGCCCCTTGGTTAGCCTATTTCTCTTGCTCTCACTGGGACCTGTGGTGGTTAACAAGCTCATGGCATTTATCAAGCAAAAGATTGAGGCCATCCAGGCAAAGCCTATACAGGTCCATTACCACCGCCTTGAGATGTGCAAACAGGGTGGCTCATAAGAGAAGTTATGATAAGACCCCCTGCCCTTGTGTGCTGAACTGGACAGTCAATGACGGGTAAGATCGGCACAAGCCATACCAACCTAAGACAGACATTGGTTTGCTCTTATTTTATGAAAGCATTCCATTGATCAATGACGGGTAAGGATGACTCTTGATGCCTGACAACCTAAGACAGGCGCAGTTCCCAAAGGGATCTCTCTTGGCTTTACAAAATAATAAAGGGGGACCTGTCGGGAGCCATGAGGCCCGGCCATAACCTTGCCTGTCTGGAGCCATGAGTACCGGCCATTGTCTTGATCTTTATTGCCTGAGCTCTGTAACTTTCCACAGGAACTGTTTTTTCTGCGGTCATTGTTCTCAGGGAAACACCTGCGGCTTGTTTCCCTTTCCCTGGCCTATGTAAACTGTAGCCTTTTACTCAATAAACGAGACTTGATCAGACTGCTGTCTTGTCTCCATTTCTCATGTCTCTTGTCCCCCCAATTTCCACTCCCTCCTGCAGGGTCCACGTTGAAGTTCCCGCGGGTCGGGATACAGCATTGCCTTTTCTCCAGACACACATGTCTCCGTGTCCCAATACCAACCCGAAAGGGATGTCTGGTTTGCCCCCTCACTACAGATGCAGCAAGGCAGCATTGCATCTAAGAGTACAGTCTCTAGAACTGCGCTGTGCCTCGGCTTTCTCATCTTTAAAGCAAGGTTAGAAATAACGGCAGGGTGTTGGGCATGGAGGTTCAATGAGACAATGTATATATATGCATGCCTCTGGGCAGATATTAAGCATTAGAAAATGGTTGGGTTTGGTAAGTGTGAAAACTACATGGGGCCAGTATCTGACCACCTCTGACTTTGCAAAGGAGGAGAATCAAACGTATATGAAGCAGGGTCAGGTTATGACTGCACCCTCCGGCCTTCTTACCCATCCTGACACCATCCATCCCTCCTGCAGCACGCTGCATGACTGCTGGGTTTCATAACTCATGGCAATGGTCTCGTAGCTTTCATAGACAATACCCACAAGTGTGGTGTTTATTAGAGAAGATAACCACCCACTAGGGTGACCCTTCAGGATCAGAAATTCTCCCAGCACTGACACTCAAGACAACCTCTTCTCACCCATGCCTGGAGGCATGCCTTGCTCTGGTCTTGGGCTTCTTAGTCACAAGCCTCTTGACATCTGCCCTCTTTGTTTGGACAAAATTACAGAGCTCTTTTAGTGCTACCAATAAATGACCAAAGGATACATTGCTCCACCATTTGCCTCAGCCTTACGGTGCTCAACACTAGTGCCAAGGGTCAACAAATGAAATGCCTAGAGGCGCCTCACTCTACAAGCTTCTGTTCAATAGCAAGAAGTGCATCAATGTTTCATGCTTTGGCTTTTGTTCCTCTGCTGCTCCTCTGGCACCACAGCTCTTGACTTCATGAACCTAGGTGATTCCGCCTGTAGGTATCTCAGTGTTCAAACGACATGTTCCACTCTTGGCTCTTCGATTTTGATGGTAGTAAAATCTACCCCCTTCCAGATTCTGAGACAGTTCATTTTATACACCGCAGGATGGCAACATAGTCTAGTCCCCATTGTAGTCCCCAAGTTAGTACAAGCAGAGCAATCTCTATTAACAGTCACTCACGACAAAATAATATCATTCTGTCAGCATCTGCCCATACCTTCTCTTACTCAGACCCACTAGGAAACGAAGAACTATGCCCAATCTGCTTGGTTCTACCCACTTGTTTGACTCTGGCTAGCAAGTAATTCACTGCACCACAGTAGGTGACCTGCCCAAGGTCACACAGTTCTGACATCGCAAAGTCAAGGTCTTCATCGCCTAAAATATGAAGGTAAAATCTCTGGGGGGTGCAGGAAATGTTTAGCTTGTTGTTGAGATATCATCACTGTGGGACACTGAGTGAAGTATACGAGAAACTTCTCTCTAGTAGTTTTACAACTTCCTGGGAATCCATGGTTATTTTTAAGTGGGAAAAAAAGCAGATAAAAAAACCCATTAAGAACAAAAATGATCAAAGGACGAGAGTTAGTGAGATTAACCTGTATCCCAATCCCTGCTCCAGGACCTCACCTGTGAGCCTCAGCAGTCTCTGAGGAATAAACATAGTAGTAGTCATGATGACCTCACTGCCCTGTAGTATGATCTCATTAAAATAACATGAAAGCAAGTGCATACAAAACTGAGAGGCCCCACACCACTGCTAGTGTGGTGGCTGATGTCTACAAGCCAGCATTTCTGGGTTCAGCTCGATAAAGCTTGGCTACAGCACAGGAAACCCTGGACTGACTCTGAGGGCCTAGGCCAAAGTGGGGGGAATAGGACAGGGAGGGAGTGCAACTATGGCCAGAGAGTTGAAGATGAGCTTGGCGGGGAATTGGGGTAAGGGAACCACCACTTCAGGGGTCCCTGGTGGTGCAATGCTTAAGCACTTGGCTGCTAACTAAAAGGTTGGTGGTTCAGACCTACCAAAGACTCCACAAGCAAAAGATGAAGGGTCTGCGTCTGTAAAGATGTACAGCCTTGGAAACCCGATGAGGGTAGTTCTATTCTGACCGATAGAGTCATTTGTTGGAATGTCACCTGACAGTAGTGAGTTTGAGTCGGTGTTTTGACCTTGCTTCTCCTCTTTCAAAGGAGCCCTGGTGGTGTAGGTGGTTACACATAGTTTGAAACCACCAGTCCCCTTGAGAGAGAACAATGAGGCTGTCTACTACCATAAAGATGAACTATCTAGGAGATGCACAGAGGCAGCTCTACTCTGTCCTATAGGGTTACTAGCATCAGAATGGACTTAGTGGCAGTGAGTTTGGTTCAGTTTGGTTTGTCCACTCAGGAATAAAAGAATCTGGTCCTCAAGTATCCAACCTAGAATGAAAAATAGACTTGGCAAATAGCTGCCTTCTTAATAAATTGACTAATGAGGTATGAAGGGAAGAAATGAAGGAAATACAGAACTTAAACAGATAAAACATTAGAGAAAAATTAAAACCTCAAAGCCAAACGCACTGACATTGAGTCCATTCTGACTCATAGCTAGGCCAGAGGACAGGGTAGAAGTGCCCTGTAGGTTTCCAAGATTATAACTCTGGATGAGAGTAGAAAAGCTCATCTTTCCCCCTCAGAGCTTCGGGTGGGTTCAAACTGCTGGCCACTGCACCACCAGGGCGCCTTTTAGAAAGTAAATTCATATAAATAGTAAGATTTGTGCATTTTATTGTGTGTTCAAAACCACTGCCAGTCAGTAGTGGGCCCTAGCTAATGATACCCATACTGGAGCATGCTTGGAGTATGCACAGAGACCTATAATTTGCTCTGAAATGCACCCAGAAAAACTAACTGTGGGTGGATACATACAGGGAGGGAGTAGATGGAAAGATACTTGAAAAGACCCAATTAATGCATGTAAGATTAGGTGGTAGATAGCCCAGTGTTCACTATAAAATTCCTTCTACATTGTCCCTTTCTGTATTGTTTGAAAATGCTTCTAATGTTTTGAATATTGATGTCTCTAAAATACTTTTCGTGTCAGGAGAAAACAGCTACATTATAATGTTAAGCAGGAAAAGCAAACTATATGATCTCAACTGCATAAAGGCTCTTCCATCATGCTGAGATCTAATGCATTCTGATACAAAGAGGGGAAAAAATCCTCTGCTGAAATGTTATTGAAGATTTTATTCATTTGCACCAGGAAGACTTCCAACTTTCTAGAATATTCTCTTATTAGAAGTCCTTAGAAAATGACTACTGAATTATTCTCAACATGCATCTGAGACACGTCATGTCTTCTGGTAGCTTCTTTTAAATTTGTTGTTTGGGGTGTTGCTTGAGTCTATTCCAACTCGTACCACCCTAAAGGACAGAGGAGAACTGCCTCCTGGGGGCTCCAGGGCTCTCGTTTGTATGGAAGCAGATCAATGCGTCGTTTTTCTGGTAGAGTGGTTAGTGGGCTTGAACCATCGATCTTAAGGTTAACACATGAGCACTTGAGCAGAGTGCCACCAGGATTCTGGTGTGTTTGTTTGTTTTATATTTAGGGTATCCTTTAAAGGGGTCCCTCGGGTTATTATAAACATGCTTCTAATGTCGATAATTTGGCAGCTAGATGAAAGCAAAATAAATCTGGGGAGTAATAAGGGATGAAAGGCAGTCACTAAGGGATAGAAGAAAATAAGGCTGGGTGAGAACAATACTCTTTTCCAAACATGATCTCCTATTGATCGCATCAGAGAATTTGTCATATTGGGCCATGCAAATAAATAAGCACAACCATTTTAAGAGACCTGCCTGACATCACTGAGCAGTCTACAAAACAAACAGGACAACATTGTCCCCATTTTTCCCCCTTGAGGTCTGCTTTACTCCATGCAACTGTTGTGGAGAGGAGGAAGCTGGAAGCTAGAGGCAGAAGGGCTCAGGAATGAGGCAGGGATATTTATCAGAGGAAGAGTATTGATTTCATCATACTGCTTTTGGGGGCCGAGACGACAGTGGCCCATCGGTAGCATTCTCTCTTTCTCTGTCCAAGATTTGGGTTTTAATCCTGGCCAATGCACTTCATGGCGGTTATCACATTGCTATGCTGTTGAATGGGTTTCAACAGAGCTTCAGGACTAAGATGGACTAGAAAGATAGGTCTGGTGTTCTACAATCAGAAATCACCCAATAAAAGCTGTGTGGGTCACAGTAGTGCGATCCAACTGTGCATGGAGTCCCCATGAATCGGGAAAACTCAATGGAAGCGGACAGCAACAACTTTCAAGAGGACAAGACCCTCTCTGGGAAAGGCTTCACGGCCCGGCCAGTGGGGGAACAAAGAACTAAGTGAGGTTTGTTCCGTAACCTTCCCTTCACCAACAGTCCTAAGGTAAATCTCGGCAACCATATTCAACAGGAACTTTGCTGAGGCTACAGGGGCGTGGGGTAGAGCTGTGGGAAGACGGGGGAGAAAGAAATGCTTTCTCCTAGGTGGAAGCACTCGGTGAGCTAATCACCAACAACCATGGAGTGATAGAACATGTATATCACCAGAGCTGTGCTGGACGCTAGAAGCCACCACGATGACATGAACAGTGGGCGCTCACCATGGGACAGTAGAAAGGAGATTAGTTTGAGTGCAATTAATCGCCAGGGTCAAATCATTAATAACTCAATTTTCAATCCTCCCTTCTTGGGTTTTGGGGCCTCATCATGGAGACATGTGACAGCTCTCACGAAAAGAGAGAGATTCAGGATATTGACCACATGAGAAGCGAACGGGGAAAGAACAGCAAAAACAGTGATTCTGGAGTCTTCTATTTTGTTAGCTGAGGGTTCTCAGCCCCCCGAGAAACCTTCTATCTTCAGCACCCCAAGGCACTAACTGTCCCAAGCCTGAGAACATCCACATTGTTAATTCGCTCAGTACCGTTTCACGTTCTTCCCCCAAATGCTACCAGACAGATGGCCAGCTGTGTGGCCATCCATGGAGCCTGTTGAAAGAGCTGTCCCCAAAGACCACGATTCTGAAACTAAAGGTCACATTAGCCACCTCTTATCCGCAGTCAGGGAAGAAACCACTTTGCAACAGGTAGTGCTCCTGGTCCCTGCCCCTCTACCACATAAGGCGTGAGCTGTGATTCTGCAGAGCCTGCCAAGTCAGTATCTGACCTCTTTGGAACACAGCAGAACCTCTGGCTTCTTGAACTTAATGAGGAGTGAGGCTCTCTGCTTTGATCTCTGCCCCAAGCCCAAGCCCATCAAAATACTCTGGATTTGTATTTGCGTAGGTAGCTCCATTTTTAGGCAAAATTGCACAAGCAACTTAACCGGTGTTGGCACTTCCCAGGGGTAGCACCCCTCTGAGGCCCACGCCCAACCTTGTAAGTCTGTGCCTTGGCTAGTCAGCTCCAGAGCAAGACATTAAAAACGCCTTGAGCTACATCTTTAATAATAATTTTTAGAAATTTTTAATTTAAGAGCCTCCATAAGATTCCATTGGATGGCATTTTTTTTCCACCCTGGCAAACGTAGAGTCCTAGTCGATGTTATTCCAAACTCACCACAAGAGAAGAGAGTAAGACAGTCACAATTTAGAAAGTCGCATTCCAATCACCCTGGAAGCTTAGATTGGCCGAGCTGAGAAGGGTCCGGTCACATCTGTCTTTTTCCACCAGCCTGGTTCCCCCAAGCCACTATTGAGCAACCTGCCTTCTTTCCAAGCAGCGTCTGCACGCTGGAAACAGACCTGACACCAGGCTCTCTCTCTCAAGCCTGCAGAGAAGAAGGTCTTAAGCTTGATATAATTTGAGGAGCTCCAAAGGAAACTTTCTTGATTTGCCTCCCTGACAATTTCGGGATTCATTGGTGAGAATAGTATCTCTGAAAGGTCCCTGGTTTTTTTAAGGCAGGCGTCCTCAAACTACAGCCCGCGGGCCACATGCGGCCCACCGAGGACATTTACCTGGCCCGGGTGTTTTTGCCCCATTTGTTTTTTAACTTAAAAATAAGATATGTGCATAGGAATTTGTTCATAGTTTTTTTTTTAAACTATAGTCCAGCCCTCCAATGGGTCTGAGAGACAGTGAACTGGCCCCCTGTTTGAGGACCCCTGGTTTAAGGTGCTCCTGGGAGGGATTGTGCATTCACCCTCTCAGTCATTTACACTTTAGCATGAAGTAGTCTGATACTAAAAACCAGCCTGTTGCTGTCAAGTCCATTCTGACTCACAGCAGCCCCTTGTATTTCAGAGTAGAACCGTGCCCCATAGCTTTTCCAATAGCTGATGATCAAACCTTTTTTTTAAGGTGCTTCTAAGTAGATCCAAACTGTCAAACTTTTGGTTAGCTATCACTTTTTAAGCATTGTTCTGCTAAAACAAACACAGAGTCACTGCCAACTCATATCAAACCAGGACAGGGAAGTTTCTGAGACTGTCACTCAGAAGTATAGAAAGCCCTGTCTTTCTCCTGAAGAGTGGCGGGTGCTCTTGAACTGCTGACCTTACAGTAAGCAGCCCAACTCATAACCGCCGCACCACCACGGCTAGTCATTGAATGCCATACTTTAAATGCTCACAAAGTCAGACCTTAAGGCCATTGGAAAGTTCTGATGAGGAAGTCTGGACATATTCCCAGAACATGACTCCCTGTCAAAAGGTTAGGATAGAAATGTTGGCACCGGGGACAGAGCTAACACTGTAATGGAAGGTGAAAGACCAAGGAAGGAGTAAGTGCCTCTTGTGAGAAACTCAAAGCATATATGACAGAGGTGACATATCTGCAGGGTTCTGAAGGACCAGGAACACCTCAACAAGCAGCCAACATGAAGAAGCACATTTTGGGCAGAACAAGCACCATGCAAAAAGGCATAGGTGTACAAAAGGACTAGATTCATAGTTTATATAAGTTTCTAATACAGCTATTAGTCCATGCCCCAGCAGGACTATTCAAATTAAGGGAATTCAGGAAGGGTTCAATAAAAGGCTATTTACAAAGGTGTAGGTCAGACCTAAAGAAAACTGTATGAGACGTTGTAGGACTGGGAGTGTTGTTTAAACCTGAGTCCAAAGAGATGGGGAGAAGGCACATTTACCCAAACCCAGAGCAAGATGATCCTGTACAGAGCACAGCCACGAGAGGAGTAGAGACTTCTAAGGCATACAGTAAGCCACCAGTTACCCCACACGGAGGGAACCAGGGGGAAATATCCCTACTTCTCTTTTCCCTTCTTGGATCTCCAACTGGGGTTCCCATTGGCAAAGCCCAACTGGAAGCCCAAGGGCAGGGGAGGCTGGAGGGATGCAGGCCCAAGCACTCAGACTCCCAGAGCACAGAGCTGTGCAGGGACTCGGATATTAGGTGGGGCTGGCACATGGAATGTGAAATGGCACTAACGGGGCCAGGATTGCGACTGCCAGGCTAAAAATGAATGGGAACCATTGCCTGACCTCGTCCTGAAACACGGGTCCCTACTCAATGGTAGAGGCTTTGGGCCTTTGCTATGGGTGCTGTGGACAGCAGCAGCCATGAAAAGACCCCTGAAGGCAATAACTCCCAGGCTGATAGGAGGGTTCCCCAGAGCCGTCATCTTGTCTCCAGAAGCTCCCAACACCAGAGACATTGGTTTATGTAGCCAGAGGGAGGTGGCTACCGGTGGCTACCTAGAACATCTTGAACCAGTTAAAAGCGGCCTCTCTCCTCTCTTCCTGTTCCAGCCCACCTTTCGACCACGATGAGCTGTTGCCCAGGAACAGGCTTCCAGGAAGACAAAAAATGCCTGTTTGCTCTCCTGAAGGGGCAGCTCCAGGCACCAAGCCTGCAAAACCAAGTCCAGCCTGCCCTGCGAGGCTTCAGAAAGGAGGGGGCGCCAGGCCCTTTCATCTGGGAAACATTACAAGCAATATCTGAAGTGATTCACTAAAAGTCCTCCGGTGGCCGAAGCCCATCACCGCAGATGTGAAAACAAACACCGAGGGAAATTCCAGGATCGGGACTGTTTCAAGTCTTTAAATAAATGAACAGCTATTTCAGGGAAGGAAGAATCTCTTGACAGCTTGTCCAAGTCCGGCTCTCTCCACCAAGCAGGCCAGGAAGCTTCTCACGCTGCCAGACTCAGGCTGGGGCCCCCTGACACTCGGAGGCACATCCCACTTGGCCTGCTTTGCTGTCCACCAAGGATGCCAGTTACCCAGGCCGTGCTGCCTGATGAGGCACCCTTGAGCTCAGCCTTTGGAAAAGATAGGACAGGAAGGCCGGCCCACTGGCTTCCTCCATTCTGCTCGGCATGACAAAAATAAAAAAATGGAGAGAGAGAATGAAATGCCAAATTATTCCACCACCATTGACATAAACTCAATGCCCCCCACTAGGAAGCCTCATCTTTCTCTCACTCATCACCAGGCCTTTCTTTCAAGTGCCTCTACATACACGCTAGCCTTTAGAGTAGAAGCCAAGGTCACATTAGCTGGACTCTGATAACTCTAGAGTGAGTCTGTGAGTTGTCTGGTGTGTGTAAGTACGGAATAAACCCTATGTGGCCTCTAGTCTAACATGCCTCTCCTCTTCACAGTTTCCCATGTCTATCCTCTCATTTCTGAAATCACAGGTTGCCTGTGGATTGAATGAACTTAGCCAACGTCTCTGAAGCGATCAGAGCATCTTCCCCAGAAGAAGTTACTGAAGAAGACTAAGCTGTGAAGGTCCAGAGCTCTCTCAGGACCTGCACACTCACTTGTTAAAGATTCACCTGTAGGTCCCCATTGACCTCAGACAAAAGGAGGATTCCCAAAGAGTGAGGTCTTAGCTGGCCCGATGTTATCTGACACAACTGTCATTAAGTTAGCAGGTGGAACAAATCTGACAAGGGAAGTTTATTGGAAGAGAATGTTCTAGAATTAACAGTCCTGGGTGTCCTACTGGAAGTCATTTCATGTTTACAAACCTCAGTTGTTTCATCTGGAAAATGGAAGCAGTCATGGGACCTCTTCCTAGGGCCTCTGTGAGGAGTAAGAGGTGGATGGCGGTCCCCGGGCCACTCACACTCAGTGGTCAGTCAGGGTTAATTGTGGGCCACGGAGAAGCTGAGCCAGGCCTCTCTTTCCCCCAGACCGCAGCCATTTCTGCAAGGAATGAGATTGCACAGAAGCACTATGCAGTCCCCGCCCTTTCTTCAAGGTGTGCCATTGACATCCACAGTGTTAGGAGCAATCGAAAACTGCTCAACACCCCTTTATCTACCCATTCATACAACCACCGCACGCTAAGCCTGACCTAGCAATCGGGCCACAACAGAAGTGGGGGGACGGGGAGTCGGCCCCGACTCCTGTGCAGCAAAAGGAAGCCTCGCTGGCTCCTTCGCCACCTTCCCAGTGCTGCTATGCTTGCATTCCTCTTTGTAGCCACTGTGTATTCATCGAGTGCTCTCTAGTCAACATGCCTCGCTTTCCAACTCTCTGTCCGTAATAGTCTGCTATAACCCATAAGGCATTTATCGGCTAATTTGAAGGCGTGTGAGGCCCGAGTGAGGCTGTTGGGTAAACACTGCTCTGCCAGCCTCCAGGTTGGTGATTCCCAGCCATGAGCCCTCTGTGAGACGAAGATGAGGCGAGCTGCAAAGGATGGGCCATTCTTTTTCTAATCCACTCTGCCGCTCTGCCTTCTGCATGGTGCCTTCAGGCCATTGACTTTTAGGGTTACTGATGACAGCTTTCTACCTCAGTATTTTACAATCTGTGTTATGAATGTTTTATATTTTCTTATTAAAATATTTTGGGGAGTTATTAAAAAGAAGATTTACAGCCTCATAAACCTCTATGTGTTGGAATTGACTCAAGTAGTGGAATGTGTCTTTATGTGTTGGAATCGACTCAAGAGTGGTGGTTGGGTGGGTGGGTGGGTAATTTGGTGGAGTGGCTTCCCAAGCCTTTTTCCTAATGTGGTCATCATGGGTGACCCTGCTGGTATTTTAAATACCCAGCCATAGATTCCATCCTCATCGAAATATGCACTCTAACACAGCACCCCAAAGCGATGGGCAGTAACCATAGCAAACTACCAGAGAGCACGATGCACTAACACTGTCTTAAGTGATTTTGTTTAATTCTCCCTAGAAAATAGGACCTGCTAGGACCCCACTTTACAGGTGAAGAAACAGAGAATAACTGTCCAAGAACACAGTGGGGTTGGCAATTGAATTCAGCCCCCTTGACTCCAGAATCAACACTTATCATTGGATAATAATAGCCCAGCATTTGACCATCCAGTATGGCATAGGCACCAATAGATCAGAACAAGTACTGGTGCATTTATGATGCTCTTGGGTAATAGCTGAAGGCCAGCCACACGCACTGGTTACTGTGTGCTCTAGAACAAAGGAGACTAAACACAAAGGGAAGCCCTTAAGGTGCTTATTGGCTTCCCATAAAGAGTAGGCCAAGACAGCCAGCTACTCATGGGTTTTCAACAGTGTTAAAGATTGGCAAGCAATGAATATAAAAACAACACTTATAGTCAGTAAAAAACAAAACAGTAAAACCCATTGCCATCTGGTTGACTTCAACTCACAGTGAGCCCGTATGTTCCCCAGCAGAACGGTGCTCGATGGGGTTTGCAGTGACTTACTTGTCACAAGTGGATCCCAAGGCCTGCTCCCAAGGTGCTCCTGGTGGGTGAAAAAGATACCTTAATCTCAACTATAACGTAAGGAATGCATTAACTCTTAAAACAGATAAAGACAGCACAAGGGCACAGATACATTGTCCAGATGAGGGAGGCCACAATGGCGCCCAAGGAGTCACAGTCAGGACGTGCATTAAACAAGGCCTGGAGACAGCAAACTGTCACATCTGCATGGTGGTGGTAGATCAAGACGTCACAATTACAGAGGGGATTGCAGGCGTGGACTGGGGCCATGGTTGGGACACATACATTATGTAAGATCGAAGAGATGAAAAGATTGGTCAAGGGCCTTCTGACTAAGGCAGTCAGAACACAGCTGATAGAGCACAAATCATAACTGTGCGACACCTCCCCCACCCCAAGTACCACCTATCAAGGATTACCCAGGCAAGCCCCTACGAGACATTCCCTCTCTGGGCTGGCTGGAAATTGGTGGAGGCGAGCTGCTTTCCAATGCACTCTGCCTAACGATCCCTGCTTAATGATCAGCAGGAACTCAGTGAAGGCTTGGTCTATATGGGGAGTCTGCAGATGGACTGTCCCTACTCAGGCTGTCCCTATCCCCACAGCCTTCTGCCAATTGCAGTGCTCAGAATTCAAGCTCCATTTAAGTTCTGATCACCAACCTTTCAGTTAGCAGCCAGGCTTTAACCCTTTGTGTCACCAGAGGTTCCTTGTCACTGAGAGGGTTTTTGCTTTTAGCATGACAATGTCGTGACACATTAGTATTTTGGAAATTTAACATGTATGTGTCATCACAAACAGAACATTTTATATCGATGCCATGTATTCACGCATTCATTTTCCCCAAAAGTTTTTTTGATTGTGGCAAATATATGTGAAACAAATACTTGGCCATTGATTCCTATCTTCCTTTGTCCAGTTGGCAGACAGTTCCTAAGTACCTTCTACAAGCCAGGAATTGCCCTGTGGGCTGAGGACACAGCAGAGAGTCAGACAGCCAGTCCCTGCTCTCAGAAAACCCACTGTCTCGTCAGAGGAGACAGAGCAGCAAAGACAGACGCTGCCAAGGAGTTTGCATTCTCATTTTTCTGATCATAGTAGAAGGCAGTGCAGACACCAGCTGTGTGGAGGAAACCCCAGGAGCGGGCAGCCAGGAAGGGTTGCTGGGGAAACTGTTGTCTCAGTTGGCTGTTGACATCAGCTGGGAGCTCATTGGGGACACAAGGGGATGCAGGCAACCCAGCCTCAGGAGCAGTAGCTGCAAAGGTACTGGGAAGTGGTCCTGAGTTTACTGGGTCAATGCCACGGAAGATGGGGGTCAGGGTTATTTCTTTTTGCCAAATTTATTCAGTCTGTCTACTGATAAAAATCTGAGAAGCTAGAGTATTTTTTTCTGAGTTCATTATTTTAATTTTTAAATGTACTATTAATTGGGAGCTAAGATACATATCATACCATATCATTCCACAGTTCAATCACATTGAGCAAAATTGTACAGTTGCTACCACAATCAGTTTCCAAACACTCTTTTTCTTTCTGGACAAAGCTAGAAGCTATGAAGAAGAATGTGGCTTCAGGATTGGGAGAAGGCTTATTAGCAACCTGTGATATGTAGATGATTCAACTTTGCGTGCTGAAAGTGAGGAGGAGTTGACCAAAGACGGCAGCCTTCCATATGGATTACAACCCAGTGTCAAGAAAACCATAGTCCTCAGGCCTAGACCAATGGGAAACATCACAGTAACCGAAAAGATTCCACTTGTAAAGGAGTTCATCTTATTTGAATTCACAGCCAATGCCCATGGGGCCTGAGAAGTAGAAAACAGCTTGGCAATCTCTCTCAACTTGAAGCATTTGAGGGGATACCCCCCGAAACCCGGAACATCCCACCCAACCTATGTATTTAATTTTTTTTTACAAAACAACCTCATCGCCTTCAAAGTACTCTCCATTACACTTAATACATTTGTCAAATCTGTGATTCCATTCTTGTACATATTTTTCAAACTCATCTGTTTGGAAGGCTGATAGCACCTCTCTCCTCTTTTTCTTCGCCTCTTCTACATCATCAAATCACTGTCTTTTCGTGTCCTTCTGAATTCACAGAAACAAAAAGAAGTTGCATGGAGCGAGGTCAGGTGTGGGAGGCAAGAGAGGAATGCTGTATTTTGCCAAAAATTGGTGCACTGAGATGGCTGCATAGCATGTGCATTGTTGTGGTGGCAAAACCAGTCCCCAGTCTACTACAAATCAGGCACATTGTTATGCTATCTTTTCAGAATCTCTAAATAGAAAGCTTGATTAACATTCCGACCTGGTGGGACAAACCCCAAATGCACTACAAGTCAACATTTTCATCCATTCAGGACATCCAGAACGACATTCATCGTCAATCGACATTTCATGTTTTTTGAAACAAGGAAACCATTCATACACTTGAGTTTTTCCCATAGTGCTGTTTTTGTAACCTATGTTCAATATCACAACAGTTTCTGTAGCATTTTTTCCAGAGCAGGAAACAAATTTCACAGCCACACGTTGTCTTCAATCGTTCATCACAATAAATGAGGTTCAAGTGAGACTGCTTTAACAAAAGGATTCACTGTGACCAGAAAGAACTTTCCCAGGCAACGCCACTGGGCGCACTAACTCAGAGTGAGTTGCTGTAAGCTAGCATATCGCGGGAAAATGTGTACCGAAAGCTCCACCCAGTGGAGCTATTTTCCCAGGGGGGACGGGGGATTAGTACCCTGTCCCCCCACCCCACAAAGGTGTATAAATAAACACCTTCTAGTTGTTGCCAGGCTCTATTGAATCAATTCTGACATAGACAGAGATGGACTGCCCCACCTGGTTTTCTTGGTTGATCTTTCTCCCCGAGAGCTGCTTGATGGGTTCTAGTCACCAACCTTCTGATCCGTAGCCAGGCTCGCAGCCTTCTGATACCCAGGCTCCTTATAGAAATGCCATGTGACCCAGCATTCTGTATACCCAAGAGGTGTGAGACAGGGAAGCAGGCAGGCACTTAAACACCAATCTTCATTGCAACACTATTCAGAATATCGAAAATGTGGAAAGAATTTAGGTATTCATCAACAGATGGATGGAAAAACAAAATGTGGCTTAGATTCATACATGTAATGGAGTGTTGCTGCTGTTATTGTGAAGTACTGGCAAGTGTGTTCTGGCTCATAGTGACCCTGTGAAACACTTCTCAGTCCTGTGCATTTTCACAATTATTACACAGAGTCCATTGTAACCGTCGCTGTGCCATGCCATCTTGTTGAAGGTCTTCCTTTTTGGTGGGTGGGTCCTCTACCAAACATCCAGTGTAAGACATGACAAAATAATAATTTATAAATTATCAAGGGTTCATGAGGGAGGGAAATGGGAGGGAGGGAAAAATGAGGAGCCGATGCCAGGGACTTACATGGAGAGAAAATGTTTTGAGAATGATGAGGGCAACGAGTGCACAAATGTGCTTTACACAGTTGATGTGTGTATGGATTGTGATAAGAGTTGTATGAGCCCCCAACAAAATTATATTAAAAACACACACACAAAAAGAAATCTCACCAAAGGAAAAAAATCTACGTATTTTGGAAATTCAATCGCCCTCATCATACACAGAGAATTTCCCACGGATATCATTTGTTCCAGGGACTGGTCTCTCCTGATAGCTTGTCTAAAGCCTCTCCATCCTCACTTCTAAGGAGCATTCTGGTTGGACTTCCTCCAAACAAATGTGTTTGTTCTCTTCAAGTTCGTGGAATATTCAATATTCTTAACCAATAATATAATTCAGACGCGTCCATTTTTCTGAGGTCTTTCTTATTCATTGTCCAGTGTCCACATACATGGAAGGCCATTGACAATACCATGGCTTGGGGCATGCGCACCTTAGTCCTTACAGTGACATCTTTGCTCTTTGACACTTTAGAGGTTTTGTGCCGCAGACTTTCTCAGTACAATACGACCTTTGATTTCCTGACTTCTGCTTCCACGAACTTTGATTGTGGATCCAAGCAAGATGAAATGCCTGACCACTTCAAACGTCTCTCCCTTTATTGTGATGTTGTATCTAGGCCCCATTGTGAGAGTTATGGTTTTCTTTACATTGAGTTGTAATCCATTTTGAAGGCTGCAATCTTTGATCATCAGTAAGTGCTTCAAATCCTCCTCATTTTCAGCAAGCAAGGCTGATGGCATCTTCTTCTTCACATGGTCTAGCTTCTTGGATTTTCTCAGAGCATACAGATTGAATAAGCATGGTGAGAGGATACAGTCCTGACTCACATCTTTCCTGACATTAAATCATGCAGGATTCCTTTGTTCTGTCAGGATGACTGTCTCTTGGTCTATGTGCAGGGTCTGCATTAAGTGTCATAGAATACTCACTCTTCTCAATACTATCCATAGTGTTGTTATGGTCCAAACAGTTTAATGTTTTTACACAGTCGACAAAACACAAACTAACATCTTTCTAGCATTCCCTTTCAGCTAAGGTCTACCGGAGGCAAGCAATGATATCTGTCCTTACAAATCCTCTTGTCAATCTAGCTTGAATTTCTGGAAGCTCCTTGTCAATGTACAGCTGAAAGCATTTTTAAATTATCTTCAGCAAAATTTTACTTGCATATGACATTCATAATATTGTTATTCTGTTAGATGATCTTTCTTTGAAATGGGTACAAATATAGATCGCTTCCAGTCAGGTGGTCAGGTATCCGTCTTCCAAATTTCCTGGCATAGACAAGTAAGTGCTCCCAGTGCTTCATCAGCTTGTTGAAACATTTCCATTGGCATTCTGTAAGTCCCTCCTGTTGTTAAAGCCTTCACTGCAGCCTGGACTTCTTCCTTCGATACTATTGCTTGTTGTTGAGACTACCTCTCGAAATGGTTGAATGCCAATCAATTATTTTTGGTACAATGATCCTGTATATTCCTTCCACCTTCTTTAGATGCTTCCTGGATCATTCAATATTTTGCTTATAGAATCCTTCACATTGCAACTAGGAGCTTGATTTTTTTTCTTCAGTTCTAAATTTGGGTTGGATACTCTTAAAGTTATATTTTGTCTCTGCTAGGCATTTTGAAATTTTCTTCAACTTCAAGCTGAACTTGCATAGGAGCAGTTCACGATCTTTTCCACAGTTGTCCCATGGCTTTATTTTGACTGCTGATATTGAACTTCACCATTTTCTCCCACAGGTGTAGTCTATTTAACTCCTGTGTATTCCATCTATCAAAGCTGCTGTGTGTAGCTGCCACATATTGTTGAAAAAAGTCATTGGCAATGAAGAAGCCATTGGCCTTGACATATTTTCCAAATGCTGATCCTTCCTCTTTGTTTCCACCTGTTGCATTTTAATTACCAGTAATTAGCAGTGCATCTTGATTACATGTTTGATCGATTTTAGACTAAAGAAGTTGGTATAATTCTTCAATTTCTTCACTACCAGCTTTAGTAGTTGGTGCATAAATTTGAATAAAAATTACATTCGCTGCACTTCCTTGTATTTGATTGGCTATCATCCCTTGTCCCCGTATAGGAAACTCTATGCTTCTCTGACTCATAATGATCAGTACTAGTCCATTTCAGCTCACTAGTGCCTCAGATTAAGATCTGTATGCACACCATTTCATTTTGCTGGCTCCCAATGTTCCTAGATTCATACGTTTTACATCCCACATTCCAATTACTGACGGATGTTTCGTTTTTTTCTTCTCATTTAGAGTATATTGAGTACTATTCAGCCAAGAAAAATTTTAAAAATACATTTTGATACATTCTATGTCATGAAAGAACATTGAAATCATGGTAAGTTAAAGAATTCAGACACAAAGAACAAGTATTAATGATTCCACTTATGTAACATACCAGAAGAAACAGGTATATAGAATTCAAAGCTTGTTATACCTATTCCTTATTTATAGACTATCTCTTTACACAATATTTCACCTTTATGATAATTTGGGGAAAAAATATCAGGCTGTATCTCTGATGGTTCACACAGGGCCTTGGCCAGGCCCAGGATGTCCTCTGTAGGACATGCCAGATGATATAGCAGAGACCACAATGGTAATGATAATGACAGTGGCCAACTGACTGTAAAATACTTTCTCCCACTCGTTTGAAACATCTAAGTTTGGTCACTGCGAAAGGGGGAAAGGCAAAAGGAGGAGGGAATGACAGGAGAAAGTTGGATGAGAACCCAAAGAGTTCAGTGAGGGAGGTCAGTGAGGGAGGCAAGAAGACCAAGTGTAGGAAGGAAGCCCTGCAGAGCTTTGGGGTCCAGGCAGATGGAGGACCAGTGAGGTCTCTGCCTGGGGTGGGAGGCATTGGGCAGCAAGAAGTACCTTTTGTTCCCCCACTCTCAGCTCCTCAGAGGCTCTGAGGTGGTTTGGAAGGGGGCCAGTTGAGCCATACATATCCCTTGACATTCTAGGATGGAGGCAGATGATGGGGGTAAGCAACCAAGGACATAGATGCTGAAGGTGTGGAACACCCCATCTCTCAAAAAAAATGCCAATCTACAAAATGACCTGATCTTTAGAATTCAACCATGTCGACACTTGAGGTGTGGCTGTCAAAATTGCCAGGGGCAGGAGGGAGAGAGAAAGAGACCATTACTTAGAAAGCATTTATATCTGTTTATGGAAGTGGAAAATCTGGCTGTCTTGAGGCATTGAGATATTTCTACCAGGCAGCAGGGAAAAACACTAGAACAGTGTATTTTGGACTGTTTAGATGCAAGTAGGTGGCCCCTCCTTTGGGGATGTTAGAAGCTAGGCTTTGCTCCAAGATTCTGGCCTGGGTTTATGATAATAGGACAATAGCCACTGTCTCAACACATGCTTAGAGATTTGCAGTCCTCTTTGGCTTGGCATGTATAGTGGGGTGTTTCAGAGTTCTGCTGCCCTTACTCCTAGAAGTCAAGACAAGAAAGCTGCAACAATAACGCAATTATAATGTCTGATCCAAGAGTTCTCTTTGACGCCCCAGCTAAGATACCTGCCTTTTTGCAAAGTTACCCAAGGGTTCACTTTTAATTGCAATTCTGCTGTAATCCAAGTTGCACTTATAAACAGTACCTTCTATTTGCTCAATTGCTCAGTGGAAGAAATCATGGCTCATTCCTTTTCTGGCTTTCTCTTATAAAACAAGCTTCCAGCAACTGTTGAAAAAGATGGAAATCATCCCCGGGGCTTGGTGGGCCAGGATGTATTCCACTCTCTCTCCTTCCCTTTTCCTTTGCACCATGGTAGTGGGACAAGAGGAAAGTCAAAGGAAGTAGAGGAAAGAACTAGGAGTCAAAGGGAATGTATAGAGGTCTAAATACAGACATGTACATATGTAAATATATTTGTATATAATGATAGGGAAATAGATATATGTACATATATTTACATGTTAAGTATCAAGATAGAACAGACATCAGGCCACTACTCAAGTACTCCCTCAATGCAAGAACACTTGATTCTAATAACCTGAAATTCTGTGATGCTCACCTTCCCAACATAATCACAGGAGACAAAATGTGTGCATAGCAAATGTGGTGAATAAAGTTGATGATGCCTGGCTGTCAAAAGAACTGAGGTTTTAAAGGCTTGAAGATAAACAAGCGGCCATCTAGCCAAGAAGCAACAAAAAGTGCACATGGAAGAAGCACACCAGCCTGTGTGATCACAAGGTGTGATGAGATCAGGTATCAGACATCAAAGACCCAGAACAAAAAACCATATAAATGGGAATGAGGGGGAGTGCAGAATGGAGACCCATAGCCCATCTATAGGCAACTGGACATCCCTTACGGAAGAGTCACAAGGAAGAGACGAGCCAGTCAGAGTATACTATAGCACCAATGAAAAATACAACTTTCCTCTAGTTCTTTATTTTTTAAATTTGCATATGTACATGCCTTTATTTACACCTCTATAAATGCCCTTTGCCTCCTAGATCTTTCCTCTATTTCCTTTGACTTTCCTCTTGTCCCACTATCATGTTCAGCCTTCATTTGGGTTTCAGTAATTCGTCTGTTACCCTTGATCACGTCCTACCTGGCCTCCTACACACTCCTTGCCACCGATTTGGATCACTAGTTGTTCCCTTGTCTCTGGGTTTGTTAACACCACTTCATTTCCCCCCACCTCCCCTTCTCCCATGTCCCCCAGAACTGTCGATCCCGCTGTTTTCTCATCCAGATTGTTCATCCAGCCTATTTTATTTAGACAGACCCGCGGAGACAATAGCATGCACAAAAACAAGACAGAGCAAGACCAAACAACAATATACAACAAAACAACAACAACAAACCAATGACAAAAACAAAACAAAGCACAACAAAAAAGAAAACTTGTAGTTAGTTCAAGGACTGTTTGTTGGCCTTTAGGAGTGTTTTCCAGTCCAGTCTGTTGGGGCACCATGCCCTGGCCCCAAAGTCCACCTTCAGCATTCCCTGGAGACCTCTCTGCTCTGTTCCCTTGCTGTTCTTTAGCACCCCCTTAGTGTTTTGCCTTGATGTGGCAGGATCAGGTCAGGCACAATTCCCACACTGTGTCTCCAGTGTTGTCCCCTGTAGGGCTATGGGTCAGTGAGGGACATCATGTCTCATAGTGGGGCCGGCCATGTGATCCTCTCTGTGGACTGGCTGCTCTAGTTGGGAACATCGTCCTCAACGCCTGGTGGGCCAGGATGCTCTCTGCCTCCCCCTTTATCTGCTCCCATGTGCTCTGATCAGATATGTCCCTCTCCTGGAGCTGCAGATTCAATACCATTCTTTAAAATAAATTATTCTGGGGGGAGTGGCAGGTGTCCATGAAGTAGTTGGGATTGGGGCCGGCCCCTAAGACCTCGCCACTGGTTCCCTACTCCACACCGAATGTTGCATTCACATCTTGGGCACTGGGTTGAAGTCTGGTCCCTCTTTCCCTGTGGAGATATAAACAATACCCTCCCCTTAGGTGGGTTAGTGCCCTGTACTCCTGCTACCCATTCCCTTTTCATTATTTCTTTCTTTATTTTCTTCCCTTTCCCCACGTCCTTTTTAGTTGGCTACCATACGTATCCCTGTATTTGGTCTGCTCCCTGCCATGCTACCTGGTCCTCATCCCAGGAATGTTTGTATACAGTAGCTTTTTCCTATGCCCCTTTTGCATTTTTTAAAAGCTTACCTCAGTGGATTAATGTTGTACTTGTTCTTTTGTGCTTGGCTTACTTAGCTTAGCATGATTTCCCTCAGTTCTTCCCATGCAGCGATGTGCTTCATACGTTCACTGCTTTTTAGCGATGTGTAGTACTCCATTGTATGTATGTACCACAGCTTTTTAATCCAATCATCAGTTAATGGAAATTTGGGTTGTTTCCAACTGCTTGCAATTGTGAACTGTGCTGGAATGAACACTAGAGCACAGATGTCTGGCCTTGGTTTGTTTCTTGCCTCTTCTGGGTATATGCACAGTAGGGGGGGTTGCTGGGTCATATGGTAAGTCAATGTCCATATGTTTTACATATCGCCAGATCGATTTCCATGGTGGCTGTACCTACTTACAGCTCCACCAGCAGTGGATGAGAGTTCCTGTCTCCCCACAGCCCCTCCAACACTGTTGCTTTCTGATTTTTTGAATTGGGCTATCTTTGAGGGTGTTAGGTGGTACCTCATTGTTGTTTTAAGGTGTTAGGTGGTACCTCATTGTTGTTTTAATTTTCATAATTTCTTTTCTATTGCTATTAGTAGAATTTTCCTGCTGACTCTGTTCTACTTGTTTAAATTTTGTGCCAGCATATCAATCATGAGTCTCTCTTCCTTTCTCAGGTGTGCATGTATTGCAATGAAACTTTCTCTGATAACTGCCTTTACCATGTCCCATAAATTTTGGTACGTTGTATGCTCTTTCTTGTTGGTTTCTAGAAATGTCCTAATTTCATCTCTGATCTGTGCCAGCACTACTTTTGCAGTAGAGAGTTATTCATCCTCCAATTGTTTGCCCTTGTTTTCTTCGTCTTCCAGCCTTATGGCACAGTGGTCAGAGAGAGGTCTGTATGATATCAATGTGCTTAAATTTATGTAGATTGGCATTATGCCCCAGCATGTGATCTATCTTCAATATGTGCCATGTGGGCTAGAGAAGAATGTGAATTTTTTGTATTTGGATGAAAAGCTCTGTAACTATCTATCAGATCAAATTGTCTAATTGTAGTGTTTAGGTCTCTAGCCTCCTTGTTGAGTTTCTTTTCCTGTGATCTATCTTTCTCAGAGAGTGGTGTATTGAAGTCATCCACTATAATTTATGAGGCTGTGATTTCTTTTTTCATCTTTTGGAGTGTTTGGTTGACGTATTTAGTGTGTTGCTCATTCGGGGAATATATGTTTACAAAGCTTAGTGGTTCTTTGTCAACCATTCCCTTGAGCATTATATAGTGTCCCTCCTTATCTCTTTTTATGGCTTGCGCTTTGATGTCAATTTTATTCGAGATTAGAATTGCAACCCCTGCTTTTTTTGAATTGCTGTTTTCTTGGTATGCCTTTCTCCAGCCTTTGATTCTCAGCCTATTTTTGTCTGTAACCTTGAGATGTGTCTCCTGTAGGCAACAGATTGATGGGTTGTGTTTTCTAAGTCAGTGTGCTAGTCTCAGTCTTTGAATGCCTGAGTTCAGGCCATTGATATTCGGGGTTATTATCTCCATCTGTGGACTCTGTGATGTCATTTTATACCTTTTGTGTTGGGTGTTTTCCTACTTTCCTTTCTCATTAGTGTGTTGTGCGTGTGTGTGTGTATCATTCTTAACTTCTTTCCACCCTTAAGCCAATGGTAACGGGTTCTGTTTTCTCTTTGTTGCCCTCTGTGTGAGGTTGTTCTATGTGGCGGTCTCTCATATATGTTTGGTGAGTGTTGTTCTTCTACCCACACTGGGTCGGCAAGGATCTTCTGTAGGGCTTGGTTTCTTCTAATGCGTTCTTTGAGATTTTCCTTTTCTCTTGCTTCTCCATCTATCTTGATAGATAATTTCACTACATACAGTATTCTTGGGTTTGTGTTGTTTTCCTTCAGTTTTTAGAATATGTTACTACACTCCCTCCTCTTCTTCATAGTTTCTGCTGATAGGTCTGAGCATATTCTTATTTGGGAACCTTTATATGTTATTGTTTGTTTTTCCTTAGTTGCTCTCATGATTTTCTCCTTTTCCTCCAAGTTGGATAGTTTAACTATTATGTGCCTTGGTGACTTCTTGGGATTCAGTCTAGCTGGTGCTCTTTCAGCCTCCTGAATGGTTTCCTGGTTTTCATTCATTAAGCTGGGGAAATTTTCCTCCCGGAATTCTCTCACTATTGTTGCAGATGACTTCTTTATTGTGTCTTCCTCCAGTAAGCCTATAATTCTAATGTTGTTGTGCTTCATAGTATCAGACATAGTTCTTAGTTTTCTTCAGTTTCTTTGATGATCTTATTAGATTTTTTTTTCGCAATTGTTAAAGTCTGCTTGGCTGTATTCCAAGTCACTGATGCGCTTCTCTGCTTCCTCTGGTCAGTCCTTGAGGTCTATGTTTCTGCTACTGGTTTTTGTTATCTCCTCCCTAAGGTTCTGTATTTCCCTTTGGTATATGGCCTTTATCTCCTCTGTCTCTTCATCCTTTTTCTGTATTGTTTCCCTCATATCCTGTATGACTCCAAGTAGCATTCTGAGAATTTCTTTCTGTGGCTGCTCAAGGTCTGCTTCTTCTATGCATGTCGTATGTTTGGGACTTTTTCTGCCATTGCCTTTTCTTTCTCATGTTTTTTAATTGAGGTCATTGAGGCTGATGGCAGTTTGCATTGTGTTGTTTTAGAGGAGCCAGGTGCCATTTTCCAGGGAGTCAAAGATCACTGGCTCTCTCAGGGAGACTTTTAGGAGTGCTTCTTCGAAATGCCTACAGCTAATTTCACTGTGGAATTAACCTACCACCTTATCCTCCTGTGGCTTCCCTCTCAGGGGAGTGCCCCAGAAGGCTGGTGGGTTGCCTGCTTTATTGTTGTGGAGGTTGGGGAAAGGTTCCTGCAGCAGTTTGGAACACTGACGAGTGTTTCCTCTAATTCCTTAATGCTGCTTTCTGCCTCCCATCATGATTCCAATTCTACCTTAAAAATTCAGCCAGACCAGAGCATGTACACAGGTACAGATAAGAGCTGGAAACACAGGGAACTCAGGACAGATAAGCCCCTCTTGACCAATATGGAGAGTATTGATACCAGGAGGTGAAGGGAAGGTTACATATTGAACTGCAAACCACAAGCTTGTACACTTAAACCAAAGTCAGGGATTTTTTTTTCAAAGACCATTTGGACATTTATCACATCAATTGTGGGCCATAATGGTCAGACATTTCACTAACTCACCTCTAATTTGAAAATCAAAGGTTGCAACCTTCAGTATGGATTACAACTCAATGTAAAGAAGACCAAAACCCTCACAACTGAAACAATGTGTAATATCATGATAAACGGAGAGAACACTGAAGTCTTCAAGGATTTTGTCTTGCTTGGCTGCACAACCAATGCTCATGGAAGCAGCAATCGAGATCAAATGACACATTGCACTGGGCACATCTGCTGTACAAAGGTGCTGAAAAGCAAGGAGGTTACTCTGAGGACTAAGGTGCACCGACCCAAGCCATGGTATTTTCATACACACTTGAAAGTTGGACACCGAACAAGGAAGACCGAAGAAGAATGGGTGCCTTTGACTTGTGGTGCTGGCAAAGATGATTCAAAGAACCATGGACTGTCAACAGAACAAGCAAATCTGTCTTAGAGGAAGAGCAGCCAGAATGCTGCTTAGAGGCAAGAGTGGTGAGAATTTATCTGATATACTTTGGACATGTCATTAGGAGAGAAAAATCCATGGAGAAAGACATCATGCTTGGTAAAATGGAGGGGTAACCAAAAAGAGGAAGGCTCTCAACAGGTGGATTGATACAGTGGTTGCAGCAATGGGTTCAGACATAAAAGCATTTGTGAAGGTGGCCCAGACCAGGTGATGTTTTGTTCTAGGATCACTATGGGTCAGAACTGACTCAATGGCACTTAACAACCACAGCCATGTGATGATTGGGACAGTTTCCCTCTGGTGAGGTGCATGATGTCAACTGATTTTAAAGGTCTGACATGCCCTGTAAGGAGCCCTGGGAGCATAGTCAGTATGTGTTGGACTGCTAACCACAAGGTCCACAATTTGAAACCACCAGTTCATCTGAGGGAGAAAGCAGGGCTTTCTACTCCTGTGAATAGTTACAGTCTCAGAAACCCACAGAGGCAGTTTTACCCTCTCCTACAGGATTGCTATGAGTCAGCATTGACTCAGTGGCAGTGTGTTGAGTATCCAGCCTACAGGCCAGATGTTCCCTACCCTTCCCAGGTAAAATGATGAGGCTGTCTGCTCCCATAAACACCAACAGTGTTGGAACCCTTACTTAGAATCCCAATATCTACACTGTCTGCACAGCTCACTATGAGTCAGAATAGACTCAATGGCAGTGGGTGTGGTTTTTGATACGGGTCAAGGCAGCTAGGGTGTCCTTGTTCTGCTGGGTGTAGCAAGAGAGGAAATAGGGAGGGGTGGGGGGAATGACTTTTAGCACATCATAAACTAATTTTCATCAATGAATGCAAGGAAGATGCAGTTGTAATTTTCATGTAATGCCATAATGTGTTAATACAAGATCAAACAGTTTAATTTTTTTAATGTTTCATTGTGTTTTAGGTGGAAGTTTACACAGCAAGTTAGTTTTCCATTCAACAATCTCTATGGAAATTGGTTATATCCCATGTGTCATCACTCTCCCCATTTCCACTCAGACTTCCTTACATCCATCCCTCTGTTTCCCTGACCCCTTGCCTTCTGATCTTTGTTTTTAGCCAAATGTTGCCCAATTTTGACTAGTATAGGTGATGTTCTGAAAGCGTTATTTCTCACAAGCATTATTATTGATTTTAGAGGCCAGTCAATTATTTCATAGGTGCTGTTATTGATTTTATAGGCTTACCTATTATCTGGCTGAAAGGTAACCGCTGGGAGTGGCTTCAGTTCCAGGTTACAAGGATGTCTTAAGGTGGCAATCCTGGGGGCTCCTGCAGGCTTTTTCAGTCCAGTAAATCTCATTTTTATGAATTGGAATTTTCGTTCTATATTTTCACCCTTTCTAATGAGTCCCTGGTAATGATAGTTGGACCCATCTCATTCTCTGACTTCGGGCTAGAGGATGCTATGGTTAATGTGGGCTAGTCGCCCTGTGGGCTAATTGCTCGAGCTGGGGTTCTTTCACTCCCCTTTGCTTCAAATAGAAAGACGCAAATAATTGTATCTTAGAGAGTTGGTTTGTCTTTTCTTTTCTTTTTGTACATCAATAATTTCATTTCTATTTTAACAGTTTTATTGGCAGATAATACATGTGACATATAATTCAATAATTCAATCACATTAAGAAGAGTTGTACAACCATCATCACAATCAGTCTTAGAACATTTTCTTCATTCTTATTAAAAAAAAAAACCAAACTCACTAACATCGAGTTGATACTGACTCATAACCACCCAACAAGACAGGGTAGAAATGCCTCTATGAATTTCTGAGATTGTAACTGTTTACGGGAGTAAAAAGTCCCATTTTCTCCCTCAGAGCCAGCTGGTGGTTTTGAACTGCTGACCTTTCAGGCTGCAGCCCAATGTGTAATCACTGTGCCTCTGTGGTTCCTTGTTATTAGCTCCCCATTACCCCCAGCCTCCCTTGTCATACCCCCAAGGAACCATTTAATGCAGCTACTATCTATATAGATTTACCTATCCTGATTTCATATACAGAAAAACTTTATTAAAAATCTAGCAAAAATAACCAAGTAAAACAGATGTAAACCTCAATCAAAATGAAAGCAGAAAACATTTTAAAAGCAAAAAAAAATTAAGTGGATCAAAAGAGAGATCAAATGATCAAGTGTTAAATCCAACTGTGAACCCAGCTACATCTACGATAATCCATTGTACAACGCACTCCGCATGACAGCAAGGCTGTTCGCGCCCCTGGAGTACAGTCAGAGGGGGTCCACAAGAGGCTTGCTCCACATGTATGTCCCCTGTCCTTTAGAGCTGATACTCGGCAAAATCCTCTAAGAGGTAAGTGTCAGATGTTTGACAGGGGCACACTTTCACTGCTTGCTATAGGTTCTATTTTTCATAGATTGGTCTCTGAATAGCGGTACCTCCTTCTCTTAGGTAAGAAGCATAGGAGTCCTGTTCCTCCCATCTAATACTGTTAGCTCTTCCTTCCAAGATTCTTTGCCCCTTTGTCCATCACAACTCTTGTCACATAACTCAATGCAGAGATGACTGGTTAGAACACACTGTCTCTCCCCCCAGATCCTGAGCACTTGGGGCAGGTGCTTCGCCTTATTCTTTGTATTATCCACCACAGGCCTAGAGTTGTGCTCACATTACAAAAATTGAGCTGGGGAAGGAGCATTACCTGAATGGCTAGATGGATGCATAGTTACACGGATAAATCAGAGCATCTGGGTTCAAGTCCAAGCTCTGCTACTGGCTTGTTATGTAGCCTTGAATAAACTAATTCCATATCCCCAGCCTCAGTGCTATCATATGTGCCATTGAGACTCTCTGAAATGGATGGATGAGACCACCCTAAGAAGTCTCAAAACACAAGCATGGCATCTGCTTCTGTAAAACCAGCCACTGACAGCGTTCCCACTCTGAGACATGTGGGCGGCACCATGAACTGGAATTGACTCAACAGTCCTGGTTTGGTAATTGATGTACTAGGCTCTGTGCTGAGCTCTGTAGTCTATTACTTCACAGAGTCCTGCATATGGGTTCCTATGTCAGTGTTTAGATTTCCGTTGTACAGATGAAGCAACTGAGGCTGGGGTATGATGTAAATGCACCTTGCCAGAAAATCACACAGCTAGTAAGTGTCAGAACTAGTATTCCAATCTAGGTCTGTCTGATTCCCATACCCACACTTCTCCTGTATTACCCCCAGGGCATCCCGTCCTCCAGACATTAGAGATGCACAATGCTGACATCCTGATCCAGTTCTGGAATGTCCTCTAGGTCCCCATCCTGGAATCCTGAGCTGCTGCCTTCTGACACCTTTCCTCTGACATGTGCTACCCACCCCTGCCCCGAATGAATTTGTCTTTCTCCATGAAGACTCCCCAGCCTTCACCCAAGTGGCCACCCTTACTCACCCTTGCATGTTCTATAAATTTAGGTGGTGACACACAATATGAAACTATTTGAATGTCAGTGCAAGGCATAGATTTCACCACTATCTGTCTCCATCAGATACTCACAGCCACCCTACCTCCGGGCAACATGCCTCAGCTCTCCTATCTTCTCTTGCCAAGGGTTGCCGGAGGCAGTAGTTCTTCGGAGAATGGGGTGGGTCCATGGAGGGAGGTTTAGATGGGGTGAAGTCTTCAGACTCATCTACTTGTCATGCTGAAGATTCATCTGCAGGCAAACCCTACATTCATGAGGTAAAGAACACTTGGACCTCCATTGTCCAGGAGATACGTGGAAATCCCCAGAATGTCCACAAAGGCCTGGCTCAGCATCCAGGCTTCTCCCTGACAGTCTTGTTGCTGACCTCTCCCTCTCATCTTGGACCCCTGGTGGGTCTCCTATCCCATCGCCATCCTCAGCCCCATCCCTAGTCTCACCCACTCTCGGTACAGCCCCAGGAGGTCCTTGTGGGGCACAAACCCTTGTGGGGTGCAAACACACTCACCTGAAGGGGCCATAGAAGAAAGGCCTGCCACTTTGCTTCCAAAAGTCGACAGCCTGGAACACTCTAGACAGCACAGTTCTACTCCGTACATCTGAGGTTGCCGTGAGTGGGGATTGATTTGCCTACAACACCAGCGGTCCAGTCCTGATGACTCCTTCTCCTGGGGGTGGGGTGGGGTGTGGCAGGGAGACAAAGGTAGGCCTGTGGGGGCCCTTCCTTGATTCCTCTTCCAATTCTAATGTCAGAGACAAACTCTGAGCCACTCCTGCTTATGCCACTTGAGCAATGTGCACACGGGACCTGGATTCAAGCAGGACAAATGTAGTTAGGATTGAGTTTCAGGACTGGCTCAGCAGACTTTAATCTCACCACTTTCTGGCTGTACGAACTCCGGAGTTTCTTAGAGGATTCTGTCTGTGCAGTGCACTCCATTAATGTTCGTTAGCAATGTTAGCTGTGGCTGGGACTTCTTGTCCTGTTAAAATCTACCCTCTCCCTGCCAGGGAGATACACATCCATGAAGTGCTGGGGAATCTCCTCTGGCCATGTCTCAGGGATGTGAAGAGCCTGGCTACCATACAGGATTCACTGGGAAGGAGGTGGTTGCAGATGCAGTCAGGTTAAAATTTAGCACCCTATCATTTGATCTCCCTTATGATCCATTGAAATTGGTTTTCATTTTTAATTTTCTGTTTTCTTTTTGATTGAGGGTTTTGGCTGTTTTACTTTGTTATTGTTTCTAGTTTTTTGTTGCTGTTTTTAATGTTGTTCTGTATATGAAATCCAGGATAGATAAACTATGAGACAGTGACTGGATGAATGGTTCCTTGAGAGTATGTCAGGTGTGCGAGGGCCGGGTTGACGAGAGAAATAAATCCAGTGACAGTCATATATGTGTAAGAGAGAGCTTTATAGCTAGTTAAATATCAGGAAAATACCCCTGCCCAGTCCAGATCAAGTCCATAATCTGATATTAGTCCATAAATCCCTCTTCAGATTCACGCAGCCACACGCAATGATGCAGAATGCAGGGAGATCACAGGCCAGTGCAAGTCTTGTGGATCTAATGGTGGTGGACAAATCTTCAGGGGTCTGTCAGGTCTCCAGCAGGTCTCTGAGTGGCTCACCAGCAGGAAGGTGAAACATAGAGAGAGGCAGTTCCCAGGATCATCATTTGTAAGAAGACTATGGCCACCAGGAGGTCGCATCAGACTGTGACCTGATTGACAAGCTAAACTTCACCTCATCATTTCCACATCCTCAGGTTGACACGACATTGTGGAACTACCACATGGTGGCACTGCGAAACTCAGGAAGATACAGCTGAACTCCATCCCTGTGTTTCATAGTCCTCCTGTGGCCTTGTGTTTTCAGCAGAGGCCAGTCATGGCCTCAAGACAAGTTAGATTTTTTTCCCCCAACAGTTCTATTGGCCCTGTAATTCACATGTTATACAATTCAATACTTCAAGCGCATCGAGAAGAGTTGTACAATCATCACTACAATTTTAGAACATTTTCTTCATTCTTGTACTCATCATTATAACTCCCTATTTTCATCCAACTTCCTCTGCCGTGTTACACAATGTAGTTACACAATGTAGTGTCAGCCTGAAGATACAGGAGTGAAGAGGTGGAGTTTAGCCTGTCAATAAGTGGGATGTATGGACTAGTATTGGACTTATGGACTTCATCTGGACTTGGCTGGAGTGTTTGCTTGATATATAATTACTTCTTGATATAAAGCTCTCTCTCACACATATATGTGTGTCACTGGATTTGTTTCTCTAGACAGTCCAGCTTATCAGACACCATAGTAGTAACACCTCATGTGGGTGGCAGTAGGTGACAGAAATTCATTTTCTCATCATTCCGGAGGCCATGTTTAGTCCTCCTGTGACTCTCTTTCCTAGTTTGGACATCTGCCAGCAATCTTTGGAGTTCTTGGCCTGACCTTGATCTGCACGTGTCTGTGTCTACTCTGGTGCTTTTATAATGCAAAAGAGATTAGGTTTAAGATCTGCCCTGCACTGATATGACCTCTGTGGACGCATTGATTGCATTACATGAGATCACACTGAGAAAAATCAAGCTGGGTGCTGTCAAGTCCGTTCCAATCCATGGCACCCTCCTATGAGTCAGGGTAAAACTGAGTTCTATAAGGTTTTCAACGGCTAGTTTTTCAGAACTATATTACAAGACCCACCGCTTGTGTGCCAAACACTAGCAGGGTCACCCATGGTAGGCAGGAATCAGCAGGGTCTCTAGAGCAGCAGTTCTCAACCTGTGGGTCGTGATCCCTTTGGGGGTCAAATGACCCTTTCACAGGGGTCGCCCGATTCATCACAGTAGAAAAGTTACAGTGATGATGTGGCAACTAAAATAATGTTATGGTTTGGGGTCACCACAACACGAGGGACTGTATGAAAGGGTCATGGCATTAGGAAGGTTGAGAACCACTGCTCTAGAGTCAAGAGAGACAGACTAGAAAGAAGGACCTGGTGGTCTACTTCTAGAAAAATTAGTCAGTGGACCCTTCTGAATAGTGGTGGAGTGTTGCCTGACATCAGTGTGTTGGCCATGTTTAGTCCCCTGTGAATCTCTCTCCTAGTTTGGACACCTGCCAGCAATCCTTGGAGTTCCTGGCCTGAACTTGACCTGCACGTGTCTGTTTTCTTCTCTGTGTGCACCTCAGTGTCTACTGAGATGAGCACTGTAAGTTGGAAACCAAATGCACCGTCACACAGTTGACTTCAACTCATAGCAGCCGTCTATAGCATTTCAGAGGCTCTAGGTCTTTAGAGGAGCAGATAGCTCGTCTTTGTCCTGTGATGGGACTGATGGGTTTGAACCGCTCATCTTCTGATTGGCAGCAGTCTAATGCTTGCCTACCGGCATCACCAGGTTGGAAGGCAACAAGCTGGGTAAGAACTGCCCCCTCCAAAGGGAGTCAACCTGAATGATGCAAGTGGAATGAAGCTTATGGGATCTTCCTTTTCTGATGACACCTGACTAAGATGAGGAGGAACAATTGCAAACATCCATTAATAATCCAAGCATGAAATGCATGGAGTGTGAATCTAGGAAAATAGGCATCCATCAAAAATGAGGTGCCCTCCTTGCTTTATTATGACATGTGTTAATCTTGTAGGCATGGTTCTGTTTTTGTGAATTGTTTGCCCTAACATGAACCCCCATTGTTTGTGTAAGTAGTGTCCGGTCACTTAAGAGTTTAATCTGTACACATTCAAAAATTTATGTATTATGGTTAGAAGCTGGTCTATACTTGTATAATTTCCATTTCTCAACAGTGTTTTAAATTCTACCCCACTGCTAAATTAATGACACTATCATGAGAATTACCTTATGCCCCAGGGGAATGTGTGACAATGTTCTCTGACATAAAGTGATAATTATGTCTCTATAGTGAACCAGAGACATCGAGTCACCATAGATACATAAGTGGATTTGGGGCTCTCATACTTACTTCTACCCCCAAGAACAATGAGGTCTTAGGAGATGGCCCTGCTTGATGCTTGCCCTCATGAAGAGATCACTGAAGACATGGGTGCTGTAGCAAAGTGTAGTGAAGAAACTAGATGGTGCCCAGCTAGCAAAAAAGACTAGCATCTGAGGTTCTAAAGGCTTGTCTTCAAATAAGTAGCCATTTAAGTGAGGCGCTACTAAATCCACATGAAGGAAGCACACCAGCCTGAGTGGTCCAAGGACTGTAAATAATAAAATCCACATCAGAAATAGGAAGTGGTATCAGAGCTTGAATTGTGAACACTTGATTTATAAAGGCTATGGATGACAGTGGAAGCCAAAAAAGTCCCTTTGTCGGAGCCACACCTGGATCAAGCTCATAGTCGATGTGAACAGCCTCATTATCAGACAGAAAGTATTGTAAAGTCAATATGGCTGAAGTAGTTAGGTTAAAATGTAATATCTTATCATTTGATTTCCCTTTTGATCCATTTTAAATTGTTTCTGTTTAAAAAAACAGTGAAGGGGGAATACATGTGAATTAAGGCCCTGGAGAATGCCCTCTGACCATAGACCAGGGATGTAACTAGTCTTGCTATCGTGCAGCATGCAGTGGAAAGTGAAGTACTGCAGACGTAAATAGGTTAAAATTTAACCTCTTATCATTTAAGCTCCCTTTTGGCACATTTTAAATTTGTTGTAGGTTGTAATGTCTTCTGCATTCTTTTCCCTTGAGTTTTTTCCCTTTTACTTTGCTATGGTTTGGGGGTTGTTGTCGGGGAGTTTTTTGTTTTTGTCTGAGTGATTTTCTCTATATGAAATCCGGGACGGGTAAATCCGCAGGGACAGTAACTGGATGAGTGGGTTCTTGCAGGTATGGCAGGGAAGTTGGGGAGCACTGGGGCGCTGACAACAATGAGCACGAGAAAAACGACTGTGTTCTAAGGTTGACTGTGGTGGTTGAGGATTGTGCAGCTCTTCTTGTTGTGATTGAACTCTTGAGATGCATGGTGTGTGAATTATATGCCAACAAACTGTTAAGAAATAATAAGAATAAATGTGTTTTTAAGTAAAATGGAACTAAGAACGTTGATACCCTAGGTATTAATGAGTTGAAATGACTGGTATTGGCCATTTTTAATTGGACAATTGACCATTTTTAATTGGACAATCATGTGGTCTGCCATGTGAGGAATGGAAGATCAAAGATGAATGGTGTTGCATTCACGTCAAAAAGAATAGTTCAAGGTCTTTCCTGAAGTACAATTTCATCAGTGATAGGATGATATCCTTATGCCTATAAAAAAGACCTGTTGATATGACTGTTATTCAAAATATACACCAATCACTAATGCCAAAGATGAAGAAACTTAATTCTTTTACCAACTTCTTTAGACTGAAATTGATAAGACATACAAAAAGCTACACGGGTAATTACTGGGGACTGGAATATAAAAACTGGAAACTAAGAAGAAGCAACAGTAGTTGGATATTTGGGCCTTATCAATAGAAACTGTGTCAGAGATTGCATAAAAGAATTTCACAACACAAACAGCTTCTTCATTGAAAATACTTTTTTCAACAGCACACATGGCCACCATCCACGTGGACTTTGTCAGATGAACCACACAGCAATCAAGTCAACTACATCAGTCAGAACAAGGCCAGGAGCTAACTGTGGGCCAGACCACTGAAGAAAGTTAAAGCATGTCCATGAGAATCAAAGTATGAACTTCGGTGTATCCCATCGCAGTTTCCAAACGACCATAGAAATAGACGTAGTTCATTGAACGCTATTGACTGAAGACCAGGCACGTTGTGAGATGACAGCAAGGACATCACACATGACGGAAATAAAAGGCCCTTAAAGACAGGAAAGAAAGAAAAGACCAAACACATGTCAGAGTCATCTCTGGAACTTGCTCTCAAATGTAGCAAATCTAAAACAAATGGAAGAAACGATGAGGCAAAGGAGCTGAGCAGAAGACTTCAAAGGAAAACTTCCAGAAGGCACAGCAAAGGGTCTCATAAAATGTAAAAAGACCCGGAGTTAGGAGAGCAAATGGAAGTACATGCTCAGCATTCCTCAAGCTGAAGGAATTAAATAAAAATCCCAGGTGGCAATTCAATAGCAACATTGAAGAATTCTACTGGCCTAGAGGCTTCCTTGGAGTCAGAAGAGACTTGATGGCAGTAGACATGGGCAAAATATTGAACGGCACAGGAAGCTCCCAAGAAGATGGGCCGAACACACAGTCACTGGACCGAAAAGAACTGGTCAACATTCAGCCGCTTCAGGAGGTAGCACGTGATCAAGAACCAATGGTGCTGGAAGGAAGACATCTATGCTGCGCTGAAGAAGGTATTTGTGAAGAACAAGTCTCCAGGAACTGGTGGGATAGCCATTGAAATGTTTCAGCAAGCCGATGAAGCACTAGAAGCACCTATTCTCTTATGTATGCCAAGAAATTTGGAAGGCCTGGTCATCAACTGGAAAAGATCAATTTCTCACTCCTGCCACTGACTCCCTGCCCTGACACCAGCAGAGAGGAAAACGCTGGCTGGCCCCTGCTCCCTTGCAGAAGCATCTGAACCTGGGTAATGACCTCTCCAAGCCTGCTGGTGTCGACAAGAGCATTTACAGGGAAATGTGCACCACACCTGAGCCTACCTGCTCAATTTTAAAAGTATGATTGTGGCATGTCTCTATATATGTCCTTGTATGACGCAAGGTCTGCAACCTTCTAGTAACCTACACGTTGCGGTTGTGAATCCACCTAGCTGCCTTCCCCCAACTTTTGCTTTGTTTTCTTTTCTTCTGGGATTGACTAGCAGCTGCAGGAAGACCCAGTGGAGAGTGAACACTCTGTAATCCAGAGTTGACGTGCAACCCAGGACATTACCCCGAATGGGGTCAGTAGTCATGGATTTAGTTTGGGGTGAGTAAATGTCTATATAACATGACTTTTGCCATGCTAACATTTTTCACACTTAACCTGCAGAGATTTTAACTACATTCCACTGAAAGACCATGCTGCACCTGGGAGAAATGAATCCTGAGACACGCTGGCCCTGCATGAGTCTTGAGGACACGAGGCAATGGAACAAATGCGGTCTGAGTCCCTGTACATAAAATAGTTCAAAAGGGCAAATGCACAGAGACCAAAGTTTACTCGTGTTTCTCAGAGGTGGTGGAAGGGGGGGCCTGAGCATTTCCCATCCTTTTGTAAGAACAAGAGCCATCATGCAAATCAGTGGACAGGGCAGTGGCCTTTCAGGATTGGGTTGGAATCCCACGTCTGCCACCGCGAGGCAGTGTAGCTCCAGGCAATGGGCTTCCCTCCGGAGAGCCCTCGTGCCCTGGTCCATCCAGAAGGGAAAATGACACAGACCCACCAGGTGGCTGGAGCCCTGAAGAGCGTTCACTTAGCTCAAAGTAGAGCCCTCTGTGGGGCCCAGCTGCCATCATCAGCATCCTCAAACACGGGGGCAGACGTCGGCGAGGAGGATAAGCATGCACTGAAATACACAGGGCGCAGCTGCTCTTGGCAGGAGCACCCAAACTGAAACTGCCGTGTGGCCTTCAAGCCCATCATTCCTCTGGTTCTCAGCTACCCAGTGCTCCGGGCCAGCCGTGTGCTTTCAAGTTGTTAAAAGTCTCCTTCTCCTAAGTAACAGGTACGGGTGGTTCCCTGAGAGCTGAGCAGAGAGTCTCCGGGCTGGCAGGCTACGCACTAGGCCCCTCAGACAAGCTTTGGGCAGTGATTGTGATCACCCTTTGACCCTGAGCTAGAAGAGACCACAGATGTCTGTCGGCTGCTGTGGACTAAGGAAAAACCCAAGATGCCTACTTCAGTGCACCTACACGAATCAGAGGCCACTTAAGAAAATGATGCCAATTACCCCAGAGATTTGAGAAAATGCCTAGTTTTTCCTGCATCTTCTCTATCTTCCAGGACTTAGACTGAGCCTGAGAGCCTTACATTTGGGGGAAAGCCATTGGACTTAGGAAAGGAGGAGCTGCGCTGTCTAACTGAGTTCCTCCTGGCCTCAGAAACAACTCAGACACCTGTTCTTGTAACTTGGCCTTTCTTGTACCCCTCTTCTGCCTAAAAGTCACATACTGGGCAAAGCAACCAAAGTGCCATCTCTGAGCCAGGCTTTCCCTTCTTTTTGCCAGGAACCCTGTTGCTGTAGTGATTACACATTTGGCTGTTATCCGAAAGGTCAGCAGTTCAAAACCACCAGCCACTACTCAGGAGAAAGACCGGGCTTTCTACTCCCGTAAACAGTTAGTCTCAGAAACCCACGGAGGCAGTTGGCCCCTGTCCTGCAGGGTCGCTGTGAGTCGGCATCAACTCCATGGCGGTGGGTTTGGATGGTTTGGAGCACTGAGGAAGCAGCCCTGGCAGAATCTCTGGTCCCCGCTTCATGCCACGGCCTTTTAGCAAAATCCACTCACACTGGTTCCATGGCCTTGAGAGGCGTCAACGGAGGAGTAAATAAGCCACTTTCTCAGAGACACAAAGCCAAGTTAGGGTGGTGTGGAGGGAGTGTGTATGCCCGTGGAGAACGGTGGCCAAGAACTCTGTTTGCCAAACCTGAGGCGCCTGGCCCAAGAGGAGGGAGCTGAAGAGGCTACTCAGGAAATGTAAGTTTAGGGCAAATACAGGATGGCTTCTCATAACAAGCCCGTGGTGTGCTCTGGAACTAGTCGGTGATTTAAACTCTATCACGCCCTGTCATCAAGTGGAGGCTGGCGGACTCGGGGAACCCTCAAAAACAGGAGAGAATCGCCCCTGTGGGGGTATGAGACCGTAACTTGTTACAGGAGTAAAGCTTCCTCTTTCACCTGAGGAGCAGCGGGTGTCTCAAACTGCTGACCTTGCAGTTAGCAGCCAACGAGTAACCACTGTGCCCCCAGAACTCCTTTAAACACACACACACACACACACACACACACACAGTGTGGAAAACATTCACAACAAAACCTTCACCAGCTCGGTAGTTTCCACATGTGGGACTCAGTGCCTCGGATTCCCTCCTTCGTAACTTACTGGCTGTATTGCTGTCCATTTCTGAATCACCGCCCACCCTTGGCATGCACGCAATGCTCCCTCACCTATAGCTTCTCCTCTCCTCCTCCCGCCCACTCATAATCTTCCGATGTCTGGATCTTTGCTTCCTGGCTGTGGATGAGGTCAGACAGAGTTTGTCCAGCTGTGACACTCAGCAGGATGGTGTCCGGCCTCACCCTATTGTGGCGCGCCTCGGCACTTGGGGTCTCTTGACGGCTGAGTCGGATTCCGCGGGAGCATGCAGGACACGTGGTCGATACACTCATCTGTTGATGGATGTTGATGGTGTTTTAAACATTCAAATAAACACCTAGGTTTTCAGACCATAAAAGCGTGTACAGGGACCTGAAAGGGCAGTCTGCTTATAACCTAACAGATAAACGACAGTGGATTGGATTCCTTGCCCCCAGATAGATAATAATCCCACAGCAAAGAGTCAGAAGCATATCGGATGCTGCCCTTGGCCATAATTAAACTAGAAATAGGATCCTTCAGCTGTCAGGAAAGCAAAGATAGTAACAAGCATCCACTAGACAATGGTTTCCTAGGTTGTGATGAATAAAATGGACATTGCGTCAAAATCACATTAATTATTCAAAAGTACCCATCTGCCTGTGAGCATACCAGTAGAAACTGAAGATGTAATGCAGCCGTCTCACCAACTCAACCTAAAGGCAAAATGCCACATATGATACCAAGCCCTTGGGCAGGGCCAGTGGTTAACACTGTAGTTGGCTGCTAACCGAACGGTTGGGAATTGAAATCCAGCCACACCTAGTAAGAAAAGCCCAGTCCCTAGTTATCTACTTCTCCAAAAACAAGCCATCAAAGGTCATATGGCGCACAGTTCAACTCTGACCCTCTTCTGGTCCACATGAATCAGAGTTGACTCAAAGGGCACCATTTGGGATTGGGGTGACGATTCCCATTTTTCAGATCAGAAAGCCAAGGGCAAAGGTGGTAAAGTAAACTGGGCAGGCTCAGACATCTGGTAAGTGGTCTGGAAATCCAAGTCTCACTAATACTCGGGGGCTTGGTCCAGGCGAAGCCCCAAGTGAGACATGACTGCAAACCACAAGTGGGGCTGAGCCAGTGTTTCTAGAAGCCTGGTGCACTGGTCCAAGCAGGTGTGATTTCTAGTGAAGATTAGCACCCCAAGTACTAAAATATGTCCAGGGAGGGCAGCCAGACCAGAGGAGGCTCAGAGATGCCCCTGCAGAGGGAGAGGGAGGAGAGATGGATACCACTGCCCACTTGTCATTGTTTAGAGAACAGGCTTCCTGCCTCTCTCCTTCCCTCCCACCCGATCTGGAAACCGTATCCTTGCCACCTGTGGATACCCATCTGTCAGGAAGCTCCACATGCTCTCCAAGACAAACCTGCTCTCTTGCCCCCCCACCTGCTCTGTCATTGCCCACTCTCAACCCTCCATGTAATACAAGCAAGCAAATCTGCTATCACACAGAAATCCCCTTTGACAGTAACCCTGTGTCTTTTTCCCTGGCCCTTCAGTCGATGCTTTGCTGGTTTGCTGCAAACCAACTCACCTCACAATGAAGCAAGCAAACCAGTTGTCTTCTATTCTAATTCATATCAACACGGTCACGTACAAAGTAAAACTGCTCCAGAGGGCTTGCTTGGCTGAAATCTTTACAGAGGCAGAGCCAGGCAGAGGCGGAGCCAGGCCTTTCTTCCAGAAAAAAAAATCAGGGGGAGTGGGACTACTGGGTGGGTCTGAACTGACAAACCTTCAGTTAGAAGCCCATCATCGGCCACCCAGGAACTTTATGCCACTGTTATTGTTAGCTGCTATGGGATTGCCCCCAAGTTGTAAAATAGTTAACATGTGTCCAGGAGCAGAGAAAGAGCCCTAATAGCACGGTGTTGATGCGTGAGGCTGCTTGCAGCAGGGCCAGCAGTTCGAAACCACCCGCTTCTCCTTGGGAGAAAGATGAGGCTGTCTACTCCCATAAAGAGTGACCGTCTCAGACACCTACAAGGGCAGTTCTACCTTGTGCTATTGGGTTGCTATGAGTTAGAATCAATTCCAAGGCAGTGGGTTTAGTTTGGGGACTTGCAGAAAAAGGAGTCCTTCTCTTTGCAAGTGTTTCCATGGAAGCTACTCATCGTGCCCAAGGAATCATGGAATCAACTACTGAGATGGACAGTTGAAAGATGTTTTAAGAAATCAGCCAAGACTAGACTGAGGGGGAAAATGGACTGCCAAGCTCCTGTTTCCGCCTTGGAATGGAAAGCAGTGAAGAGGGGCCATGTCCCCATTCTTAACCCCTCCCTCCAAGACTGAGAATTCTTGCTGTTTAAGGACTTTCTTTTGGTCTGTTGCCCTGGTTTTGGTCTAATTTTATCTCTTTCTGTCCTCTGGACCTACCCGTTAGCTCTCCTGGCCGCCTGACTCTGAGCTTTGCTCTCACACAGGTCATTCTCAGCAGCTCTCTGGGTAGACCTCTTTCCACCTTGCATTCAGCGGAGACTTCAGGATCCCACCTCAATTCTTTGCCTGCTCACCTGCATGTCCGGGAGTGAAGCTCAGATAGATACGAATGGAGAACACCCCTTCGCACTGAATGGAGCAGTACTGATAGGGCTCAAGGTACATTGCTCAACTGGATGTTAACCTCAAGGAGGAACATTACTGAAGCTCTTGCAACCCCTTCTCCTTTATCATCCTCATCGGGACCGGAAAGGGAGACGTGGATCACATGCCAGTGCTGGGGTAGGAGTGGGGGGTGAGGGGTGGGGATAAATGTTGAATTGCAGAACACACGTATAGATTGGCCTGCTGTCCCCATGTCTTCACTCATCCCACTGCCTGGTGGCCTGCCAGAGCAGAGAATGGCAGAGTAGACCTGGCCACTAAACCTGGCTGTGTGACCTGTTTGGCCAAAGGAGTGTACAGAGATGTAGCGTGATCAGAGACTCTTTAAAGGATTGCTTTAGTTTCCCCGTACACACCTGCAGCAGGTTCCCCATAGCCACTAGTTCAGACACCCATCCTAACTTACAGCTTGGAGCCAAGCCCTCTCAAGCCCAGATGAGACTCAGTGAACCACAGAAAGTCAGTGTTTGTGGTTGTCAGCTATTAGAAAAAGAAGACCACCACCAACAGACCAGCAACTGCCCAAAGGCATACTTATTGGCCTCCTGACTATAGCAGCACAGAGGTGACTGCCATCCTTGTAGGACAGATGAGAGGAGAAATCATCACTCCATCAATCGTTCCCTACCACTCTGCCCTGATGATGGATCACAGAAAGGAAGAAGCCCAGATCCTGGCTGGCACCACGAGGACCCTGCTTCTGCCTTTCTCTTCATGCCCACGTGATGTTTGCCTGCCCTGTATCCCTTTCCAATTCATCGGATAATAGCCCTAGGTCTCATCTTAACTACAAATACTCCAGTTGAGGAAGGCTATCTGACCCCATGGCCTGGCCATTCACCATCTCCCATCAACCCCAACCATAGTGATTGGTTCCAGGCTAGATACATGACACAGACTAGAAAGAGCCAACCAATGATCTTTTGAAGCATGGGAAAGAGACTCTCTTTATAGTAAACATATAAGAACTCAAAGTTGAAAGGGCAAAGAGAGGCACCAATACAAAGCACCAGTACAAATGAGCTACAAAGGTAGCTCTTGCTGGCAAGATATCAGACTGAAGCCTCTGCGGCCACCAGACACAGACAAACTGCCCAAGTATACAGCAAACCCAGGGAATGAAGAAGGCTCCAGAACTTGAAGGAATACCAATTGAAAAGTCTCAACAAACCAATGAAGTCCCGGAGCCACTTACTCACCTATGCCAGGAAATTTGGAAGAAAACTGGTTGGCCAACTGATCCATATTTATGCCCATTCCAAAGAAATGTGACCCAACAGAATGCTCAAACTATATAGCAATATCATTGATGTCACATGCAAGTACAATTTTACTGAAGATTATCCAATGACAGTTGTAGTAGTTGTATATTGACTGGGAGTTGCTAGAGGTTCAGGCCTATTGGGAAGAGGATGTGGGAAAAAGGATATAATTGCTGATGTCAGATGGATCTTGGCTCAAAGAGAAAATACCAGAAAGATGATTACTTGTGTCTTCTTGACTGTGTCAAGACATGTGATTGGGGGGATCATAACAAACTATGGAGAGCCTTGCGAAGAATGGGAATGCCAGAACACTATATTGTGTTCCTGCAGATTCTGTACATGAGTCAAGAGACAATGGTGTGAACAAAACAAGTGAATAGTGTATGGTTTGTAATCCAGAAAGGCGTGTGTCGGATTGCATCCTCTTACCCTACTTAGTCAGTGTGCATGCTGAGCAAATCATCAGAGAAGCTGGCTGATACGAAGAAGGATGTGGCATCCAGATTGGAGGAGAGCTTATGAACAATCTGCGATATGCAGATAACACAGCATTGCTTGGCGAGACCAAGGAGGACTTGAAGCACTTGCTTAATGAAGATCAAGGATTGCAGTCTTCAAGTATGGAAGACAACTCAATGTTAAAAAAAAAAAAAAAAAGACCAAACTCCTCACAACTCCACCAGTGGGAAAACATCATGAGAAATGGAGAAAAGATTGAAGTTGTCAAGAATTTTGTCTTGCTTGACTTCACAACCAATGCTCATGGAAATAATAGTCACGAGATCAAAAGATGCATTACGATGGATCAATCTGCTGCCCAAGACCTCTTAAAGTGTTGAAAAGCCAGGGTGTTACTTTGATGACTGAGGCGTGCCAAACTCAAGTCATGATATTTTCAATACCTTACACCCATGTGAAGGACATTGAATAAGAAAGGCTGCAGAAGAGAGCATTCGAATCATGGTGCTGATGAAGAATATTGGATCATGCAAACAAATCTGTCTTTGGGGAAATACAGACAGAATGCTCCTTAGAGCAAGACTTTGTCTCACATACTTTGGACACATTGTCAAGTGAGATTGGTCTCTGGAGAAGAACATCATGCTAGGTAAAGTAGCAGGGTAGCGAAAAAGAGGACGACCCTAGACAAGATGGTTTGACACAGTGTCCACATCCGAGGACCCAAACATAAGAACAACTGTGAGGATGACCCACGATTGGGTGGTGTTTTGTTCTGTGATACATAGGTTCACTATTGGTCAGAACCAAATGGACAACCCCTATCAGCAACAAGAGTCGGAAAGAGACAGATACCTAAAGACTTTGTGTGAGCACCCGGATCCAGCTATACCTAAAGTCAGTGCTACCTCGCACATTTCAGATGTATGAGCCTACACACTTCTTTTTGTTTCTTCCACTACTAGAAGGAGAAACAAATGTCTTGGCACAGTCAATAAAATGCCAGTAACCATCTTTCTGGTATTTTCTTCTTTGAGTCAAGATCCATCTGACATCAGCAATGATATCCCCTTTTGCACATCCTCTTCTCAATCGGCCTGAACCTCTGGCAGCTCCAGTCAATATCCTACTGCAACTGTAGTATATAGAGCATTCTTTCCCTCTCCACTGAGAGAAATGATTGGGGGACCACTTATGAGGCAGGTTGCACACCTGTTTCTGTCTTCCTCTCTCTCTTGGAGTTCTCAATTTACTGTGAAGGAAAAACAGAGACTTGGCATGTGCCTACAGTGACATCGTGGTCTCTGGCCTCCGAGATCTTGTTGGGTCTGTGACTCCAAACATTTTAAAATAGCAAGAGCCTTTCATTGTCAATAAAGAGGACTGCAGAGCATGTGTTTATTTACTCTTGCCTCTATTGTATTCCCAGCCAATGATCATCTTTTCATATTGGGGTGGGGAGCCGGCAAGTGGGGAGTTGGTGGCGGGAAGGGGATCAGGGCACTGAGCATCTCACCAACTCATTTCCCCATCTCCCTCAGGATTCAGGAATAGGATGGAGTAAAGTTGGGTATTCTTGGTTTCAGAAGGAAGAACAAAACACCCCTTCCCCCATTCCAAAAATTAGACAGTTGCCTTCTCCCAGAGGGTCCCCTGCCCTCCCACACATCCCAAATCGATGGCACATGCCCACACCAGGTCTAGTGCCATCTGCTACTGTTTGATGGTCAATGGAAGAAAGCCCTCCCCTTTCAGTCGCTCCCCCACCCCAGCTGTCATGGCTCCCCAAGTGGTGCACTCATGTTCCTGAAATGATATACAGCACAGCAGATGCCAAGGGGCTTGAGTAAGGTGAGACGCAATCCCCGCCCTCGGCTGCTCCCCCGCTCAAGTGTCACAGCTCATTGAGCCATGGGTCCGCAAAGGGTGGCCCTGGAAATGTCCAGGTAGCTCTCTGGATGGACGGTGCCGACCCCACAGAGCCACTTACTCCAGTTGGCCATGATGGTGACAGATGTGACATCTGTGTGCTGTGGCCAGGTTGTCTTTTGTGTTTTGTTCTTTTGCTTTTGTATTTTTCTTTATAGGGTAGTTGTGGTTTGCTTGTTTGTTTGATTTTTATTTTGTGGTACAGGTATAGAACAAAGCATTTGCTAATGTTCTTACACTGTGCATGCCAGAAGTTACCATGGTACATGTGAGAAGACTTCCTCACGTAAACCAAGCAGCACTGATCACATCCACCGTGTTGCTGGGCCGTCACCATGCTCTGTTTCCCAATTTGTCCATCACCCTGAGCAGAAGCTCAGTTCCCCCACAGCAAAGATTTCCCCTCACCTCCTCCCACCTGCCCACTCCTGGCCACCACTTTTAGTCGTTTGTCTCTATACATTTTCCTGTTCTGAGTAGCTCCTGTAAGCGGAGTCTGCCCCTTTGTGACTGTCTTGTCACGGTCTGTGTAACGTTTCCGGGGTGAGCATTCATGTGTATCCGGACTTCGCGTCTCTTAATGGCAGCGTCACACTCCCCTGCGTGAAGGTGCTGCATGTTGGTTAGCCACTCATCTTTGGCTGGCTATAGACGCTCTTCCCACACTTGGCTATTCACGCAAAGTACTGCCTTGAAAAATGCCGTAGAAGGGCACACACATGTTGTTTGTGTTTGTTCATTTATTTTTCTTTTGTTTTTAATGTACGAGGGCTGAACTTCTTTCGGTCTGAGGATGCAGGATTCGTGTTGCCCACCAACTTGCTCCAAATGGCCCACCTTCTCCTAAAAGATAGATCCTACTGCGGATTCTCAAAGACTGGAGACAAACTGTGATGGGTTCCACCCTCCTCTTTACAGTAAAGGGCAGGCAGGTCTCACCGAGATGAAGGAATCTGAAATGTGGAAACCTGAGTTGGCGAGTGGGATCCACCCTGACCACGAAGATGTCGCCTCACCTCTCTGCACCTCGGTTTTTCTATCGACAACGTGGAGATTAAAACAGCATTCATCTCATAAGGTTATGGTGCGCATTAAGCCGGATAAATCAACTAAACTCAACCCAGTGCCATCAAGGCGACTCTGACTCAGAATGACCCTAGACGGGTGGAACAAAACTCTCTCTCTTAATGGGAGCAGGCGGCCTTGTTGCGCTCCCCCGGAGCAGCTGGTGGGGCTGATCCACTGACCTTGAAGTCAAGCACCCCAACGCTTACCCCACAGCATCACCAGATCGCTGAGGAAAAACCAACTCGTTGGCATCACATCCATTTTGATGCATGGAAATCTCACGTGTCAGTGGAGAACTGTCCGGCCTGGGGCTTTCGAGAGGGGGTCCTGGTGACAGCCAAGGACACAGCCCACCCATGAACAGGAGTGTGGTGAGAGCTGAGCTGCTGCCACCACAGAAGCACAGGCAGCTGTTCCAAAGACTGAAGGCGAGCCGCGTGCGCTGACGTGAAAAGATCACCACCATCAACGGTGGACGGCAGGATCTCAAGCATTTAGAAAGGCAGTCCTGAACGGTGACTTTCTTCTGAGCACCCCCCCCCCCCAGGGCCAACGTCACTGGGAGATACTCCCCCTTCTCGCCGGTCCCGCTAAGCATCTTGTGTGGCGGCGAGCAACCGACTAGCTTCCCTCCTTCAACAGCCAGCTCTTGACCGTGGAGTTTAAGTCGTCATGCAAAATGCTGCTCAAGAAGCTAATGACGCTGTGGAGAGCCGGCTCAGGGTGTTGAGGGAAGTAAGAGAGGAACCAAGCCCTGTGGGGCCACATCTGTCCCGACTGAGAGGGATCTCACATGTCACATAGGAGGACTGCTCCCAGACTTGTCCCGGTGTCATCTTTGTAGAAACAGAGGACCGAGCCATCCATCTGCACCCCCACGGGGGTGGGGGAGGAGGGCTATGGACTCCCACCCTCAGGTGAACTGTGGAGCACAAATTGTTCGTGCCGCGCAGGGGAGTGCCTGGGGGTGGGGGTGGGGGTGACAGCATTCGGAAAAGTCCACTGACAAGTGGCACACTGTAAGTCCGCTAAGAGGAAGGATGGGGAGTGGTGCGGTGCTCCTTAATGCTGCTCTCCAGTCTGCTGTCTGTCTGTCCATCTGTCCGGGGTCCCAAGCATCTGCTGTGCTTCGATCCTTCAACAGCCCTGCCACACTTCAGATGTAGGCATGCGATGAACTCAGGGGATATCAAAATGACACAACGTGTCCATTAGCAGGCGCTTCTCCCACCACAGAAGAGCAGGCAGCTGCTCACAGAGCGAAGGGGGGCCGCATGTGCCGATGTGAAGAGATTACCACCGCCAACTGTAGACACAGAAACCCAGGTGCAGAAAGGTAGTACTGAATGATCCCATTATGCCCGGGACAAACACCATGAACAGATCCAGGGAGGGGTATAGAAGTGGGAGGGAAAGTTCTGTCTCACTTGATATGGTATTTTATACAGATAATCCGCATGTTCTATGTTTGTTTGACAACTGGACCCTTCTGCCAAGATATTTTCATCCAAGGGCTGTGCTAATTTTTTTAAAGTAACACATTTGAAAAAAGTGTGCTCATGAAAATATCGGGGGGGGGGGGCATGTCAGTGGCAAAACCCAAGAGGAGAATGCATGTTATTTACGTAAAACTGTAATATCTTTCTCTAGCATTTAAGCTCTTACCATGTGCATGCATTTCTACTACAAAAATAAAATTAAAATGCCACCAAAATCAGGCAGCTCTATTAGGAATTTGAAATTTCCCAGAAAAAAAAAATCAACTGTCAAGTGAATACACGAGTGCCTATGCTGTCCGGGAACGTCAGCCCTCCCCATTTCTGAGCTGAGACTTTGTCTTTGGTCAGAGGTCTCCCGAGTAGAGAGCAGATGCCAGGGCGTAGCTCCTGCCTTCATCGCACATACAGGCTAGTGGGCGCGACCAACTATAATCCAACCCTCTCACGGCGAAGCAGTGACCAATCTGACACTCACTCCAAAGGAAAGCAACTCTGTCTACTAACCCTCTGCCTGCAGACTCCGTGATGAGACACTCAGATCCGAGATCAACAGCACGTTCCCAAAGATGCTGAAACCACCCTGCATGTCGCTGAGATGGTCGAGGACACCGGGTGGTGTTGGAAGTGGTTCTGTGCAGGTGCTAGGGGACTGCTTTTCAGAGAAGCTTGGTTGGCAAGGGATGGAGCCAAAGCCTCTTGGGGCAGAGAGAAGCCTTCTTACCAGTCAGACTAAACAAGGAGTTCTCCTGAGACTTTTTTGAGAGTATCTAAAGCCAATCATTGAGCTTGAGTTGTGCTGGGAAGCAAGAAATGCAACTGATGTCCTTAGGTTGATGGAAACAGATCGAAATCTCGATTCGTTGATGGCATTTGACTCCTAGATGGCTGATCTTTGGTTACACACCCGCGAAGTTCTCGTTTTGTGAGATAATTAAAGGGCTTGCTTAGTCATTCTATTTCATGCCATCGTGGCTTGAATGTTGTCATGATTCTGGAAGCAATGTCACTAGTATTTCGAATACCAGCCGTGTCACCCGTGGTGGACAGGTTTCCGTGGAGCCTCTAGACTCGGACAGAGTAGTAAAAAAAGGCATGGCAATCTATTTAAAAATTGACCAATGAAACCCCTACGAGTCACAGTCGAAACAGTGTGAGCAGATGAGCCCCAGAGGTAGGCTGGCACTAGAAAATGGGTACTGCAATAAACTTGGACATGCAAGCTTTCGTGGAGATGGGCAGGAGGGTAAAAACAGCCATCTCACAACAAGGGTGCCTGATCCTCTGACAATCAGACTGGCATGACGTTGTCCAAAGCATTTCTAATGACCACAATGTATCTTTCTTTTTGCACAAGACCATTCATGAGAAGTGTCACTATTCCCGTTTGATAGGTAAAGAAACTGACACCCAGAGAGATGAACGGATGAGTCCCAGGTCACAGCAGCCAAGGGAGCGGGAACTGAAATAGAGCCCCTTTCCTTAAAGAGCCCACCCCAGTGTTCTTGTGTACCATTAACATAAGCCGTGTCTCCCCATGACCTTTCCAGCCACACGGCTCTGACCTGCCGCAACAGTTTCCAGGCGCCCGAATGCCGTGAGGTGCTGAGCTGCTAACAGCTGCTCCTAAATCAGAGCCACGGACGTGACGCGTCAGCACAGTGGGCCTTGTGGCCGGTGCTGGCGCCCAGAGGTGTCGCAGGCCTTCTGGACCCTCGCCTCTGCTGCCGGTTTGAATGCCCCCCTTCCCTGGAATTCCTGTCGAACGATTCCCTTTCATTATGTCACCACAGACACACATTCTTACAACACCCAGCATAGTGGTTATGAAGATGACGTCATGACATTCGGATATTATAGACTACGTGAAAAAGCAGGATGCAAATTGGACATAGGGTGATGTGGACAGAAAACACATGTGCACACTTACCAAACAGAGAGGGGCCGGGGAACAAGGCTGGAATGCCTGCCACGATTGTGGTAGTGTGGTCAGATGACGGATAATTTCTCCTTCTTTTTTGATTTTCCAAACTTTCAGTTATGTGCTTATAATGAAGCCAAGGCGGGGGGAGGGGGTGTTAGACGAGAATTTAACAAGATGTCATTGTTTATCTGAGAGGCAGCCTCATCAAATGGTACAACACATGGGCTTCTGGAGCTAGACTGCCTGAGTTCAAGTCCCAGACCTGCCACTTCGTAGCTGCACACCTCACAGCATGCTCCTTCACGACGCTGCTGCGTCTGGGTTCCCCATCTGTACAAGGTGGATAGTAAGATTGTAACGCTCTAGAACATCTAGAACAGTGCCTAATACACAGTACATACTGAGTATCGGTTAAATATGGTTGGATCTTTCCTGCTGGGAGGCTTCTAGGAAGGAAAACACGTGGAAGTTTTGGACAGAGATTTGTGCTCAATATAACGGCCCCTCTTAACCACTGGCGTTGCTTCAAAAACAAGTTGGTGGCAAGTTCATTAGCAATCCATTGCTGAGTGGCAGCCTGTCAGATCACATGTGATGTTTTCAAGGCCCCAAAGCAGCCACACACAAGACCACGAACATAATCAAGAGCAGGGAAGAGGAGCCGACCTCCCCCAATATGGAAGACCCAGAGCAAATCTTTCTCTGCTAAAATAGGATGAAGACCTCTAGTGGCCAGGAGGTGACACTACAACTTCTTTTGTCGCTCCCAACTGTTGCTGGCAACGTTTAGCTGGGTGTGTTTCTGCCCTGAATGTCAGCAGCAAGGGCCCGGTCTCCTTTATTCCTTTGTCGTGGCCCAAAGAGCCAAAACGTATTTCCTAAAGCGCCGGATCTGCACTGACGGTAGTATACATCCACTCTGGGAGGCTGGTGAGGAGCCCTGGTGCCATGGTGATCATGCATTGGGATGCTAACCACAAGGTCAGCAGTTCAAAACCACCAGCCATTCCTTGGGAGAAGATGAGGCTTTCCACTTACAGTCTTGGAAGCCCAAAGGGGCAGTTCTACCTTGGCCAATAGGGTCACTGTGTGTCAGCATCAAGTCGATGGCAGCGGGTTTTATTGCTGTTGTTTTATGATGCTGAGCTCTAGAACGAGGTCCCTTCCCTGGACACGCCCATTCGTGTGCGCCTTATGGATTCACGCAGCCAGAACGCTGTGGTTAGGATTTATTAGCCACGGGTGACATCTTATCGAGATCCCTCTTTGACAGATGGGGGAACAGCATGTATAAGAGGGCTGACTCAGCAGCCCAGGACAGAGTCTTGATGGGGGCAGACAGCCTCATCCTTCTCCCTTGGAGCAGTTAGTGGGTTTGAACTGCTGACCTTGCAGTTAGCAGCCCAGTGCCTAACCTACATTGCTACAAGGGGCAGAATGAGTACTTTCTGGGGTTCTGGTATCCCTTTTTATCCTCACCATTTGTCTTCTCAGGTACTTCCTCAAAACACTCCTCTCGGGGGTGGGGGGTGGGGGTGAGGGTAGAGGCCTACCCTTCTTCTCTCTCACCTGGTGAAATACCCACAAAAACAGGAAGCTGCATGAGAGAGAGTCTGTCTTTATTTTTACGGCTGGGAAGTGGTCATGTAGCTGAAAGAAAGAGAAAAGCAGGCAGGACAAGGACAGAGAAGTCGATAAGAAAAAGAGTGTTCTGGCACAGAGGTTGGTACACTTTCTTAAAAGGGCCAGAAGGTCCCTATTTTTGCCTTGCAAGTAGGATGGGCTCAGTCACCTCCTGGAGCCCACCACTCCACCATTCTCCATCACCTGGTTGTTCCTCTCGGTCCCCAGCCTGCCAGGGCCCAGGCTCCCTATCCCTGCTCAGCTCCCTAGGCTTCCCCAAAGCACCCTCTCATTTCCAGACGTAGCAGAGTTCTCTCTGCTCAACCTCTCCTCCAGCCTCTTGTCCTTCGGTGAAACCCTACCATCCTCCTACAAACGGGAGCTCCTATTCCTCACCTTCCTTATCTAGAAGGCCCACCGACCCCTGGGCTCATCCTCCACTGCCTGGTCCTATTGCCCTTGACGCTTCCTAACTCATCAAACTCCGTGAGGAAGGAGGCCTTTCATCCACATTTCACAAGTAAGGGAGCTAGGGCACAGAGAATTCGCGCAGTTTCGCCAAAGATCACATATGTTAGATTTAAACTCTGGGAATGGATGGCACTCAGACCCCGCCTCTTGGTCGCCCCACCCCTTCCCCTAGATGGCAGTATCACCCACCACCTCATTCCTTGATGTTTTTAGTATCTGCCTCGCTGTATCTCTTTCCAACGCCCACGCCTGTCACCATGCTGAGTGAATCCAGTTCTATCACACTTCTCCTGACATACTAGCCTCGAGATGCCTTGACTTCCTTGCTGCAATTCTTCTGTTCTTCCCCAACACTCTGGTCAGAGGCTAAGAACTTGTCATTGGCAACAATCCCACCCTTTCCAGAATCCCAATGGCCAACACCCCACCCACAGACCCTAATCCCTGCCTGTTCAGGGGACTCCCTCTCCAAACCCAACGCTAATGATCCTACAAGGTCCTCAGACCCTTCAGTCACTGACCCGAATACCAACTGGACCTCTCTGCTTGTCTGGCTGGTTTCCATCAACCACCAAGCTGCATTTCCTTCTTCACTGTTGCCTGGGAGAAGTGTAACTTAGTGAACTGTGGTCAAAATGCTCCTGAGAAGCCAGAGTGGTGGGACTTCATCTCACACACTTTGGACATGTGGTCAGGAAAGATCATTCACTGGGACAGGACACCATGCTCGGTAATGTAGGTCAGTGAAAACCAGACAGGCCCTCGATGAGATGGATGACCCAGTGACTGTAGCAATGGGCCCAAGCATAACAACGGTGGCGATGGTAACCTGGAGCAGTGTTTTAACTTGTACATCGAGGGGCTCTGAATCAGAGCCAACTCCGTGCAGCTAACAGCAACGGTTAAATCCAAAGGGCAGAAATCAGTATGATTCCGTGGTAGAATTCTCACTGCCCAGCTAAAAGACCAGGATTCAGATCCCAGCCTGGGCCCCTCACGCGCTGTCACCACCTATAAATGGAAGTGTGCGTGTTATCTCCATGCTAAATAGTTTCAGCAAAGCTTCCAGACTAAGACAGACTAGGAAGAAAGGCCTGGCAAACTGCTCCCCAAAATCAGCCAACAAAAACTCCAGAGGGCACAACAGGCTGGTCCCATGGTGCACGGGACTTCCATGAGTCTGGGCGAAATTAACAGCCGCTAATAACAGGAACAGTTAAACCTGCCAACGACTGCAGTTCTGCCTCATAGAAATACCCACAGCCCCGGAGAAAGAGCCCCAGCCTTGCCAAATGGCCTCACTTCAACCACCACAAGGGCGTCCAGGCCCCCAGCCCAGCAACCCCACCACTTTCCCTGTGCAGAGCCTTGCCTTGCCCTGCTCCTCAGACCTCCAACACCCACTCCTTCTCCATCCTCAATCTCAATGTCATCCTGATTTTCATTCACTGAGTAAACTGTCACCATCAGAAGGTAACTTTGGTTTATCCCGAGCCCCCGCCATTGAATCTCCTCGTCTGCCTGCACCTGGCCCCAGATGCCTGCCTGCCTCCCGCTGTTGCCTAGGCTCCTTTCAAAGGCCAGCCCCTCCCCGTAGGTAAGCCCTGGATCTCATCACCTCGCACCTGCTCAAGGCCCCCCTCTAGCCATGAAGAGCCCAGCCCCTGCTCTAGTAGCTCCACCTTGTTGGCTTTTCCCCATCATCTTAGAAATGTGTGTGGCCTTTTATCTTAAAGCATATAATCTTCTCCCTGTATTCCCCTCTAGCTACTGCTGCATTTAGTTGCTCTGTCTCATAGAGCAGGTTGTCTCAAAAGCTATCTAAACTCGGACTCTCCAGTGTCTCTCCGCCCGTTATCTCTTCAATACACTCCAGCAAGGCTTTCAGCCCCACAGCTCCAAATACAGCCGGAGCCAACCCAGAGTGAGCACTTCCAGAATCACATTTCTCAGCAACTGAACTATGTAGCCATCATTCACCTGTCCGTCTTACTGTGGTCGTTGTGTGTTGTTGGGATGGTGGAAGCTATGCCACTGATATTTCAAATATCACCTGGGTCATCCAGAGAGGACATTTTTCAATGATGCTCCCAGGCTAAGCCTAGGAAGAAAGGCCTGGCACTCTGCTACTGAAGATTAGCCAATGGCAGTCTGATAGAACACTCCACGGTCTGCTTCACTGGCTTTGGACATATCATCAGGAACAATGTGTTCGATGGCCATCGTGTTCGATGAGACCCAGGGCCAGCAAAGGAGGAGAGGCTTGGTAAGATGGACTGGCACAAGAGCGTCCCCAGTGGACGGGGACGTGTAATGCTTCTGAAGATGCTGGAGAACTGGGCAGCATTTTGCTCTGTTGTGCCTAAGGTGGCCATGGACTTGCTCCACAGCACAGGTCTCGAGCTCAACAAGCAGATAGAGTCTATGAAAGACACCTGTGAGGCCTCATGAGGCTGTGGTGATGCATTGAACCTGCAAGGTGGTTGGAAAACACCGTTTGTGCCATGAAACAAGAACACAAGGTCCTACTCCCATAAAGGGTTAACAGACTCAAAACTCACAGGAGGACGTTCTATGCAGCATAGAGGGTTGCTAGGGGTCGGCACCAGCACAGTGGCTGTGAGTTTGGGATTTGTGCAAACAGGAAGATAAAGCATGTCCTTGGTGGGCCGTGTCCTGGGAGGGATTCACCCCAGAGCTGTGAATCGACTCGATGGCAGTGGGTTTGGTTCTTGGATGTTCGGTGTTGTTTTCTCTTCTGTCATTTCACATGTCTGCAGAGCACATTCATATTGAGGGCCCTGGTGGGTAATGGGTGATGCATGGGGCTGCAGTGCAAATCCACAGGCTGCTCCGCAGGAGAAAGAGGATGCTCTCTGTTCCCATAAAGATTTACAACCACGGAAACTTGGGGGCGAGGGGCGGGGGACGAAGGACAGCTCTGCTCTGTCCTACAGGATCTCTATGAGCCTGAATCCATTAGAGGGCGGTGCCTTTGATTTTTGGTCTTAATCTTCATATTACAGATGATTGAAACAGCAGCCACGAGCTAGTTCCTTGTTCCCTCGAGGTGGTGAGGAAGAAGTGATACAAGCCAACGTTCTCAAGCGACCATTTCATTTGCAGTTAAGTGGCCTTCAAACACCTTCCCATCTCTGGCCCTGGTTCCTGCAAGTCACTCTCCCCTCGGGCTCTGTGGTTCATCCCTCCTCTCTGGTCCTCCCCCATCCACCGGGTCTTCTTTCTCTCTGCTCCTGCCGCTCTCAGTCCTTCTCGGGCGGCTTTATGCCCCTTGCTTCACATGCATCCCATGGTATCATCTGCTCTATATCGCCTCCCTTGGAAGATCCGTGAGAACAGGAGCTTAGTGAGTGGAACCACTCATGGTGGAGTCAGCCCTGAGCCAGGGGGAGCCCGTGTACAACAGAATGAAGCATTGTCTGGACCTGTTCTCACGCCGGATGATCAATATGCTTGAGTCCATTTTGCAGCCACTGTGTGTTCCAGCACCAGGCCCAATACCATTCTGTTGTGATCCACGGGGCTTACATTAGCAAATTTCACAGTAGGCCGCTAGGCCTTTCTTCCTCGGCTGTCTTTGTATGGAAGCTGCCCTGAATTTGTCTCCTATGAGTGACCCTGTCAGTACTTGAAACACCAGTGGCATCGATCCAGCAGGGCGACACACAGCCGTGACAGTGCAATAAACTGACAGACGGGCTGGAGGTGCCTTAGGTGAGATCATTTGGGTGTCAAAACAACTCAACTCCGGCTCAACCTTTAAAGAAAGCAGAGAACCTGGTGGTAGATTGGGCTGCAGGGAGAGTCTGGTTCAGTGCCTGAATGATGCTCCCCTGCCTCCTTTTCCTTCTCATCTCTCAGCAGACCTTCCCCCGTGCCCTCTCCTGCTCACAGAGCTCAAGCTCCCCACTCATATCTCAGGGGAGAGGATCTTTCTTTCCACGAAAAGGTGTCCTTGCATTGGGTCCTCCCAGGCCACACCCCACTCCTGAAACAATTCACTGGGGTGATAATTGGACTAATAGCTTTCAATCCATTGAGACCCCCTGGGAATTTAGGGGTGGAGGGAGGGTCCCCCAAGCTATATCCTGTGAAGTGAAGAGTTCTTCAAAGGAGGGACAAAGAAAGTGGATGCAGTAGAGGTGACTGGCAACCCCTGGCACAGCGGGAACCCCAGCACCTCAAGCCCTCCCAGGTGACGGCTGCTCCCGTCTCCACACAACATGAGTTCTGGCCACCCGCTGTTGAGTTATGGCTTTTATGAGATCTGAGGGGTCCTAACCAAGGCTGTGGAATGTCTCCTTTAGAAATTAGTGGTGACAGGCGAAGCATACAATTTTTGAATTTTTCTATCAACACGCAAATACGCGTACACACAGAGCAGGGCATGACAGCGAGACCCCAGGGCAGAGCTCTTTCCCACCAGCCAGTTTTGTGCCGAGGAGACCTCTGGTTAACGGGCATGCCAAGGGCTGGGGTTGAAATGTTCCATCCTAATTGAAGTCAAGGCTTGGCCGTGGCTTTGCCCTTTCCTCTGCGCAACGTGGAATGCCTTTATGTAAGTGCACATCTATGCACGCCGGCCCACAACATCAATCTTGAGGGTTCTTGCATTTCTCTCCCACCCCCCACCCCCAGATTAACAGGCGCTAAATTGCTAGGGAAATCTTGGCTCTCAGTTGAAGTCTTCCAGGCTTCCTATCTCAATGTGATTTAAAGACCCCACAAGGTTGGCTTGCTTCCTATTGCCTCACCCAAGGGTCTCTCTGGGGTCTACAAGCACCACGACCCTTGGCCAAATCTGTGGATTTAGGGTCTGGGAAGGGCAAGAAAATTACCTCTTGGTTAAGTCATTGGCCGTCATTGACTCCCACGAGGGTCAGACACCCTGACTCGGGATGTATTGTGGGGGTGGCAAGGTGCACAGTGGCATACAGTACTGCCAGGGCCTGTGCCAGTTCAGGAGTGGTTGTGGATGGGACCCTGGTGATCCATAGAGGGGTTGTCTATTGTTTTTCCAAAGCAAATCATCAGGCCTATCTTCCCGGTCTGTCTTAGTCTAGCCACTCTGCTGACCCCTCTGTTCTACAGTATAGCAACACATAAGTCTCCACTGACAGCTGTGAGCTGACTGCACACTGAGGTTCATTAGTTCGAACTCAAACTCAAGTTTTATACATGGAAGCCTACCCTTCTGCCACTGAATCCCCAATGTCCTGTGTCTATTTTTTTAAAAGATCAAAACAGAGAAGTAAAATTTATTTCTTCATGTTACCAACAGATATGTGGAAATAAAAATTAAATATATGATTTTTAATTTATAGTAGCAACAAAAACTGAAGTATCTAGGTGAAAATATAGCAGCATGTATGCATAATCTCTAAGGTGCAAACTGCAACAATGATAAAAGAAATCAGAGAATGGGGAAGTAGGAAGGCTTTCTACAAAGACTAGACTGAGCAGCGAGCACATTAGGATATGAGGAAGTCAGAAAAGAGGCTGGAGTTGAGACAAACTCCGGGATGAAACATCCCCTCCATCGCAGTTTCAAAGCACTTTGCTAATTGAATCAAGAAGATAGAGTCAGCTGAGGCTGTGATGAAGTTCTGGGTCCAGGTCCCAGCTCTGCTTCGGCCTCGGTGTCCTTGGGCAGGTCTCTCACCTCAAGCTTCTCGGTTTCTCTATCAGCTCAGTGGGATGATGGTAAGATCTACCTTGTCAGGTTGTTGAAGGATTCGATGACAAACTTGACAAAGGCCAAAGGATTGGGCTGAGTTCTTCCTTCGTGTGCCATCCCAATGGCAGGGAGTGAGCGAGGCAGGAGGAGGAGCCAACTCCATGAGTTCTGTCTGCAACCAAAAAGTTGGTGCCACCTCTCATGCAAAGGAAGTCTGGAAACCACAAATGAAGCAGAACCCTCCCTCCTGCAAACGACTGCCCTGAGATCCACGGCCGACCCAAACCAAAGCCATCCCGCATGTCTCCTTAAAACAACACAAGCATCCATTAGCCTAACTAGTACAGAATGTCTGCCTTGCTTGCACTGAAAAGTGGATGCTGACAGATATAACCAGGTTACAATCTCATACCATCTCACTTGATGGCTCTTGCGACCCATTTTTAAGTTGCTCTTGATCAGGGGTTCTCAACCTGTGGGTTGAGACCCCTTTGGGGGTCAAGCGACCCTTTTACAGGGGTCACCAGATTCATAACAGTAGCAAAATGACAGTGGTGAAGTAGCAATGAAAATAATTTTATGATTGGAGGTCACCATCACATGAGGAACTGTATTAAAGGGTCAAGACATAAAGAAGGTTGAGAACCACTAATCTAGATTTTAATGTTCTGTGTTCTTTCCAACTGGGTTTTACCCTATGTTCAGCTTTTTTTTTGTATGTTGTTCGGTATATGGTGGTGGGGGCATCTAGACAGTAAGTGGATTCATGGTTCCGTGGAGACACAGCTGGAGGTTTGGGGGAAGTGGAGAACTCATGACAAAGTGCACAGGAAAGAGGAACATGTCCTAACATTGATCACAGCAGTGACAGTACAACACTTCTTGATATGATTGGACTATTGAATTGTATGATATTTGAATTATGTCCCAATAAAACTGCATATTTATATATATACACACACACACACACACACTTTAAAATAGAATGGCTGTCATGTACATTGTGCTGGTTTAAGATCTGTCTACATGGGATTGGGTTGCCAATAGCAACTGAGGACCAAGAGGGCAGGGAGCTGATGCTAATGAGGATGGGACAGCTCAGAAAGGATGTTGAACAACTGGAAGAAAGTCACTGAATTTGTATGTGCACAAATGGGTGGGTGGATCCATGTTTCTCTGTATATTTTAATAACTACAGAAATAAAATACATGGGTTTTTTGTTTGGGTTTGTTTTTAAGATCAGTGCCCTTGTAAGTTTTGAAGGGCAGTGTGAGGCCATCTTCCTCCTTTCTCTGCATCCTGGGCAATTGGGATGACATTCCTTCTTGCGCTGGCTCTCCTCCCCTGACTTCTCCACCACCTCCTCCTGCCAGTGATGGATAGATTCAGGGAATAAGAAGCTTGGCCTGACCCATTAGAAGAAGGCTGCTTTCGCGTGGAGTGATGGATGGCCTCCAATCCAGCAGAAGCTGTAGAAGTGACCCAAAGCACAGGATCCCAGAAACCAGGACAACAGAACATCACTTCCCCCAGCAGAGTCCCCATCTGGGCAAACGAGGATTCTGAGACCAAGAACAGAAGAGGGTGTGTCCCACTGGGGACTCCTTCCCTGGTATGCACAATACCCCAGGAATAATGGCATGTATTTTCCATTCCTTGAGACCCTTTGTCAAAATGATGTCTTTCTGATAAAACAATGTGTCAAATCTCCCCCCGAAGCTGAACTGCTCTTGTTAAAATACAGTAGTCGTATCTGGGATCTACTGACTGCCCCCACAAAGCTCCTTAAACCCTCCCACCTTCCCTGCATCTCTCCCAGAAGATGGTGAGGAACCCTTTCCCCTCAGGGAGCCCCAGACCCATGTGCGCATAGGGTGGAACCACCCCTTGGAAGATGCCTAAGCATGAAAGGGTGAACACCGCTGCAGGAAGCGGTGTGAGAAGAATGGGAATGTGGAGATGACAGTGAGGGCGTAAAGAATGGGCTGGTGGTGCAATAGTTAAGCATTCCAGGACTAATAGAAAGGTTAGCAATACAAATCCACACGCCACTCTGCAGGAGACATGGCCTGGGAGACTGCTCCCATAAAGGTGCTGGCCTTGAAAACCTGAGGGTCCACTTGCACCTGGTCACAGGGCTGCTATGGGTCATCATCAGCTCAGGGGCACACAGCAACAGTTCTTCTTTGAGGGTCCCTGGGGGTGCAACCCGTAAGCACTCAGCTACTAACTAGAAGGCTAGAGGTCAAAACCACCACCGTCCCCCACACCCAACCAGCTGCTCCCCAGAAGAAAGACTCCCTTAAAGACCACAACCTAAAAATACTATGGGGCAGGAGACCCCATGGAGTCCCTGTGAGTTGAAATCTATTCAGTGACTCCTAAGAGCAGCAGTGGTCCTTGGGCAGAGAGCACATTCCAATCCAGAGAAAGGCCAGGCTGCAATAAAGCACTGGTGGGTTCCGAGGGTAGGGATAAGACGTGCTCTGCCCAGAAGCTGGAGGAGAGAGAGGCGGATCCAGTAAGGCAGGTGGGGGGTTATATGTAATAACGACGGTGATCATTACAGGTACCTTTTGTCTTATGGTTATAGTGTACTGGGCAACCAGGCAACATGGGTGTATCCGTTTCCTAGGGCTGCTGTAACAAATGAACACAAACCAGGCAGCTAAAACGATGCAACTCTATTGTCTTGGCATCCTAGAGGCCAAAGGTCCAAAGCCAAGGTGTCAGCAGAGTCATGACCTCTCTGAAGGCTCTGGGACCCTTTCTGGCCTCCCTCTAGCTTTTGAGAGTTCCTGATATTCCTTGGCTTGTGGACGCATCACTCTAATCTCCACCTCCATGTCACATGGCATTCTCCTTGTATCTCTTATTGTGTCCAAATGGCCTGCATCGTAACAGAATAATTGGATCAGCAGACCAACTATTCCAATCACATTGTATCATCACTGTCACTTTATTGCATCTGGAAATACATTGGTGGCACAGGAGGTTACACATTGGGCTGGTAATCTCAAAGTCAGCAGTTCGAACCCACCAACTGCTCTGAGGGAGAACTGTAGAGATGCGTAGACTCTGAAACCCGCCAAGGAAGTTCTGCTCCATCCCCTAGAGCTGCAATGAATCACAATGGACTTGAGAGCACTGGTTTGGCAAAATCCTTATTTCCAAAGAAGGTCACATTCACACACACACCATGGGTTAGGACTTCAGCGTGCCTTCTTAGAGACACGATTGAACTTGCAACGAGGAAAAATATTGTTTCTTTTTGGCAGATGAGAATTCTGGAACTTACGGCAGCAAGTCTCTGGATCGTACGCACTTGTGACTCAGACCCAGGGGTGGTGGCTCGGAAACCCACTCTTTCCATTGGGCCATGCTGTGCAGACACGGCTCTTTTTGTCCCCCGGCACCCTGGTTCCTTTGAGAACTGCTCTTGCCTGTTCTGACAAGCAAGAAAATCTGTATGCACTGCCTCTCTGCCCCTCCCTCCTGGGGAAGCCACCCACCGGGGGAGGACCAGAGGGGAGCAGAGTGCAAGGAGACCCCTGCATCCAGCTATCTGTCCAGCCTTCCAACCACACAAAGGGTCTCTCAGGCGCATGGAGAGAGAGGTGTGGAGACAAAGAGATCTCCTCGGCCTGGGAAAACGAGGCAGCACGATCACAGACATGTTAACCTTCAAAAGAGAAGTAGAACTTCGTCAGCAGGGACCAAGTCACAGGAAGGGGAAACTTTGTATTTGTCCTGTCCTGCCATAAAAAAAGAGAAAAGAACAAAATTATAGGCTTCCAAGGAGCTTACTGATTAAGACTCGGAAGAAGGGCCAACTGACACCCTATGGATCACTGCAGTGCAATGCTATCACGCACAGGACCGTCTTGATTTGGGGGCCAACTCGACAGCCCCTAACCTCAAGAACCATAAAAGAATGCAAGTCAGCTCAAGCAAAGAAGAAGCAGTAAAGGCAGAAGCAATGAAGAAAAATGCCTTCAGCCATATCATAGAATCCACGTGTCTGGTTCGGCACAGTGTCTGCTGCAGCGTGGCATTTGCAGGACAGGGACCCTTTAGGATGGTTCACGCCAGGGCAGTGTGCACGACAGTGCAGTTATTTGGAGAACCCAAGATTCATTCAGTTCCTGCTTCCTGTTAGTCTGGAGCCGGGCTGGGGTCTGTAATGACTGCCTCCCACTTGCCTACTGGAGAAATCCTCCTTCATCCTCCTGCAGGGCCAGCCCAAACATCTCTGATCCAAGAAGCCTCCCCAGACACTCCAGAGGGGAGTAAATTGCTCTTGAGTGTTTGGGGCCTTGGGAGAGGTGGGCACCTTAGAATCCAAAGCTCTGCTTCCCCCCTTACTCCGTGTGTGCCTATGAACAAATCACCTGAAGTGAGTGTCCTCACCATAAAACACAAAGAGCAACAAACACACCTCAAGGGGGTATTATGGCAATGAGCTTAACCATGTGAAACACTAGGGGTACAGTCAAGGAAACCGGGGCACGGTGGGCCAGCACTTGGCTGCTAGTCTAAAGGTTGCCAGCTCAAATCCACCCAGAAACTTTGTGGGGAAAAGCCATCTCCTGACCTGCTGGAGCGGAGATTGTAGCCAACGAAACCCTCTGAGGTCACTTGGACTGAATGGGAATCAACTCCATGGCCCGTGACACAAGGATACAAACTTGTGGTTGTTAGTCACTGTTCGACTCACACCAGTACCTGGTGACCCCACGAACCCCACAGACAACATGGTTCCCCACCCCACCCTGCCCCTGCTTCACCCGGTTGCTCAAGTCCATTGCCGCAGCCACTGTGCACTGCGTGCTGCCCTCCCTCCCCGGCCCCGCAACACAGGGGTTCCACGCCCAGCACTGTGTGGGACAGCAAGAGCACTGCTGGTGCACTTCATACGTAGTGGGCTGTTTGTTTTTACACATTAAAGGTTTGTGGCATGGAGCAAGATTGTTGGTGCCATTTTTCCATTTGGGGAAATGTGACGGTTTCAAACTGCTTCGTTATGTCTGTCATGGAGATTTGTGATCTTTGATTGCCTTGGTTTGGGCCCACCGAGACAGCAAACTTAATAAATGTACAGCTGCTCCAGAGGCTGGCCATTTCCCTGAGACACGGCGATATTAAAATGAGGCCCACTATGAACCCTACAATAGCCTCGACATGTTCAAGTGGAAGGAAGAGTTAGCAGGTGGGGCAAGTCGCATTGTTGGCTCATTTTAAGAAGTACGGCTTTGTTTGTGCCCGTATCTCCCAACCGGTCACAATAGCAACAGTCACAGCAATGACAACAGCCAACACTTGCTTGGTGTTTCCACCACCACCCATCAGTTTGCTGTACTGTGATGATGTGCCTGTTGTCAGAACGCTGGAAGCTGTGTGCCGCTGGGGCGCTCATGGTGAATGGGTCTCAGCAGATTCCAGACCAAAACAGACTAGGAAGAAAGGCCTGGCAATCTACTACTGAAAATCAGCCCGTGAGAACCCAATGGAGCCCAACACACGACAGACAAGCCTCAGAGGTACTGAGGATCTTGTTTCAGACCACCCACACTGCAGAGTACAGCACATTGAAGCAAATGTCTCTCTTCCTAGTCTGACTTAGTCTAGGACAGTGGTTCTCATCCTTTCTAATGCCATGACCCTTTAATACAGCTCCTCATGTTCTGGTGACCCCCCCAAACATAAAATTATTTTCGTTGCTACTTCATAACTGTTGTTGCTACTGTTATGAATCTGGCAACCCCTGTGAAAGGGTTGTTCGACCCCCAAAGGGGTGGTGACCCACAGGTTGAGAACCACTGGTCTAGGAGCATCTCTGAAACCGTCCGCCATGGGTGACCCTGCAGGCATCTGGCATACTGAGGGGAATAGCTTCCAGCATCTCGGCAACACTCACGCCACCACAGTGTGACAAGCTGACAGGTGGGGCCTCCACTCAGTAATGGGCTAAAATAGGAGCCTGGGGTCCCAGGGAGGAAGACACAGCTCAGGCTGGAACAGCACCCTGGCCTGGGTTCTGCAGGCTTGAGCCCCGCTGCTGGTGTTCAGTGAGCGCTTTGGGCATTTGAATCCCTGTTTGTCTGGAGTGGCAAAGCCCCCGCGGGCAGAGGGAACCGCTTGTTTAGATTCACCTGGGTGTACTTTTCCCCAGAGCCTGGCGCACTGCCATGGGCGCACCAGGGCCATCGTGTCAATGTCATCTAACATCTGGTGGAAACGTCTGCTTCTTCGAAGAGAGAGGCACTTTCAGCCCCTCAGTGATGCAGTTGGGACTGGGGTTCAGGTTTCTTGTCATGCCCTATTCTTTTCTTTCTTTTTTTAAAAAACATTTTATTAGGGGTTTATACAACTCATCACAATCCATATATATACATACATCAATTGTTTAAAGCACATCTGTACATTCTTTGCCCAAATCATTTTCTTTTCTTTTTTTTACATTTTATTAGGGGCTCATACAACTCTTATCACAATCCACACATATACATACATCAATTGTATAAAGCACATCCATACATTCTTTGCCCTAATCATTTTCTTTTCTTTTTTTTACATTTTATTAGGGGCTCATACAACTCTTATCACAATCCACACATATACATACATCAATTGTATAAAGCACATCCATACATTCTTTGCCCTAATCACTCTCAAAGAATTTGCTCTCCACTTAAGCCCTCTGCATCAGGTCCTCTTTTTTCCCCCTCCCTCCCCGCTCCCCCCTCCCTCATGTGCCCTTGGTAATTTATACATAGTTATTTTGTCATATCTTGCCCTATCCGGCATCTCCCTTCACCCCCTTCTCTGCCGTCCATCTCCCAGGGAGGAGGTCACATGTGGATCCTTGTAATCAGTTCCCCCTTTCCAACCCACTCGCCCTCCACTCTCCCAGCATCACCCCTCACACCCTTGGTCCTGAAGGTATCGCTCACCCCGGGTTCCCTGTGCCTCCAGCTATTCTTTTCTTTTGAAGTGCGTTTTACTAGTTGACATAATTCATGCAGAAATTTATTACACATCAGTTAAAGAAAAAGAAACCAAATGTCACAGAAATATGGGTAAAACACACATGTTACTACAAAGGGAAGAAAGTAGTTTAAAGATAGGGAAACTTATTCGGCTACTTTAAAAATCCAGGATGCTCTGTCCCCACCTGGGTTAGAGCTATACCTCTTCTTTACGTTACCTTACAAAGACATGTACATGCAAATATATATATGAGGATGGGGAAATAGATCTATGTGTCTATATTTATAGGTTTAGTATTAAGGTGGCTGAAGGACCTTGGGCCTCTACTCAAGCACTCCCTCAATGCATGAATACTTTATTAAATTGGCATTCTATGATGCTTACCCTCCTGACATAACTGCTGAAGCCAAAGCGGGTGAACAATTAAATGTGGTGAAGAAAGCTGATGGTGCCTGGCTATCAAAAGAGATAGCATCTGGGGTCTTAAAGGCTTGAAGATAAACAAGCAGCCATCTAGCTCAGAAGCTACAAAGCCCACATGGAAGAACACACCAGCCTGTGCGATCACGAGGTGTCGAAGGGATCAGTTATCAGGCATCAAAGAACAAAAAATCATATCATTGGCTGCACACCTCCATGATATGATCGCTGAGGACAAATGGGTGCATAAGCAAATGTGGCGAAGAAAGCTGATGGTGCCCGGCTATCAAAAGAGATAGCATCTGGGGTCTTAAAGACTTGAAGGTAAACAAGCGGCCATCTAGCTCAGAAGCAACAAAGCCCACATGGAATAAGCACACCAGCCTGTGTGATCACGAGGTGTCAAAGGGATCAGCTATAAGGCATCATCCAAAAAAACAAAGAAAAATACGATAGTGAATGAAGGGGGACGTACAGAGTGGAGACCCAAAGCCCATTTGTCTGCCACTGGAGATCTGGAGATCCCCTCACAGAGGGGTCTAGGGGAGGAGATGAGTCAGTCAGTGTGCGATGTAGCACCGATGAAGAATACATCTTTCCCCCAGATCCTGGATGCTTCCTCCCCACACAGCTACCATGATCCAAATTCTACCTTGCAAGACTGGATAGGGCAGAGGTTGTACACTGGTGCATACAGGATCTGGAAGAACAGGGAATCCAGGGTGGATGATACCTTCAGGACCAGGGGTGTGATGGGTGGTACTGGGAGAGTAGGGGGTGAGTGGGTTGGAAAGGGGGAACCAATTACAAGGATCTACATGTGACCTCCCTGGGTGATGGACAACAGAAAAGGGGGTGAAAGGAGATGCCGGATAGGGCAAGATATGACAAAATAATAATCTATAAATTATCAAGAGCTCATGAGAGAGGGAGGAGCAGGGAGGGAGGGGGGAAAAAGAGGACCTGATGCAAAGGGCTTGGGTGTAGAGCAAATGATTTGAAAATGATTAGGGCAAAGAATGTACAGATGTGCTTTATACAATTGATGTATGTATATGTATGGATGGTGATAAGAGTTCTATGAGCCCCTAATAAAATGTTCAAAAAAAATCCAGGATGTGCAAATCAGACTAATGTTCTATTTTCACTTAGAAACCAAAAGAAAAACCTCCCTGCCATCAAGTTGGTTCTGATTCATAGCGACTCAGTTGGATAGAGACTGTACTTCTTCCTGAGACTGCAACCCTTCACAGGAGTATAGAAAGCCTCATCTTTCTCCCAAGGAGCATCTGGTGGTTTCGAGCAACTGACCTTGCTGTTAACAGCCTGATGTGAACCCTACCAAGCCACCAGAGCTTCTTTCTGTTCCCCTCCAGGATGAACAAGTCTTAGTTTGAGTATATCTGTGTTCAGGTGTCTTGACTCCATATTCAGGGTCCAATACACAAGACTTGGCTGTCCGAGCTACTGACCGCTCACGACGGGACAGGGGATGTCTGAGGGTGCCGTGTCCTGCTCTGGTTCTCACACACTGGAAGCAACATAAAGGGAACCCCGTCAATAAGGTGAGATGCAAAGATAAAACCACGGACAATGGCCGGGAAGAAGGAAAGGACGGGGAGGGAAGCAGAGAGTATACTGGAGGAAGACAAGAAGGAGCATCATTGGGGCTGGCAGGGACTGGGAGGGAAGAGAGTGAGGTGCTTACAACAATGCCTGTGTGACTCCCTGTGAGGCTGTCAGGTGTCGAAAGGTTGGTTCTGGTTCACAGCAGCAGACCCTGCAGTTAGCAACCTGCTGCCTAACCCATGGTGCCACCAGGGACCCCAGTCCTCAGTACATGAGCCAGGTGGCTGGGAATCCAGATGGAAGGGTGAAAGAACTGGGCTGGGGACCCTGGAGCTCCTCCTGTGGAGACAGGCTGTGTAACTGGAGGAATGGGGCGTAGGGAGGATCCAGAGCTGGTGGAGCACCATGAGGAGGACTCCCAAATGTGCCAACGTCATACTCCTTGGATCTGGCTGGGCGGGGAGTGGGGTGGGGATGATGCATTTCTGTGGTAAGTATACGCTGCATCAGGCTTGGCCAAATCACCAAAAGGGATCCCCCACCCAGGGCAACTCGTGAAAGCTAGTTGCTGCTCTGGGACCCACTTTGCTGGTCCAGTTGTCACCAACTGCTATCAACTTGGCCCTGACTCATGGTGACATAGGCACCATGGAATGACCTCTGCTGGAGTTGTGCGGTTGCTCAGGATCAATGGTGGACCAGACCCCAGTGGTTTTCAATGGCTGCTTTTCAGAAGCACATCACCAGACCTTTCTTCCCAGTCCGACTGGCTCTGGGAGCTCCATTGATACCTGTTCATCCTGATGGCAGCACACAGGCCTCCTTTGACGGATGGGTGCTGGCTGCACACAAGGTGCACTGGTCAGGAATTAGACTGGGTCTTCTACAAGGGAAATGAAAACTCTACTCCAGCACGCTCTATGAGATGACAACAGGTGTTTACTACCGTCCTTCCTTCCCTGCCTGGACCCTCAAAGCTTGCAGAGCTCCCAGGCCAGCAGCCACTGGAAACCACAAGTCCCCCCTCCTCCATGACCCCGCTCGGCACTGGATTTCACAGCACCACTCAAGACTGATCTCTCTCACTACCATCTCTCCCAATACCACCTGCACTCCAGCTTCCAACGTCTGCTCTTGGCTGTGTGTGTGTGTGTGTGTGTGTGTGTGTGTGTGTGTGTTCCAGCTTGGCCCTCTCCCCTGACTGCTGGTCCTCTCTATGTCTCTCATCCAAATTCCCTAAGACTGAGGGTCTAACTCAGTGGTTCTCAACCTTCCTAATACCGCGATCCTTTCATACAGTACCTCCTGTTGTGGTGACACTCCCCCAACCATAACATTATTTCTTTGCTACTTCATAACTGTAATTTTGATACTGTCATGAATTGAGCAACCCCTGTGTTTGACCCCCAAAGGGTTCACAACCCACAGGTTGAGAACTGGTGATCTAGATGTTATTGTTCTTAGTCGCCATTCAGTTGATTGCAACACATAGCAATCCTCCGTAAAGCTCAGAAAAGCATGGCCTGGTCCTGTGCTGAGCCCATTGTTGTCTCTGAGCACATTGTTGTCTCTGAGCCCATTGTTGTGTCTGAGTGCATTGTTGTGTCCATTGTTGTATCTGAGCGCATTGTTGTCTCTGAGCCCATTGTTGTATCTGACGCATTGTTGTCTCTGAGCGCATTGTTGTCTCTGAGCGCATTGTTGTCTCTGAACCCATTGTTGTCTCTGAGCGCATTGTTGTCTCTGAGCCCATTGTTGCGCATTGTTGTGTCTGAGCGCATTGTTGTGTCTGAGTGCATTGTTGTGTCTGAGTGCATTGTTGTATCTGAGCGCATTGTTGTCTCTGAGCCCATTGTTGTATCTGACGCATTGTTGTCTCTGAGCGCATTGTTGTCTCTGAGCGCATTGTTGTCTCTGAGCCCATTGTTGTCTCTGAGCGCATTGTTGCCTCTGAGCGCATTGTTGTCTCTGAGCACATTGTTGTGTCTGAGCGCATTGCTGTGTCTGAGTGCATTGCTGTGTCTGAGCGCGTTGTTGTGTCTGAGCGCATTGTTGTGTCTGAGCGCATTGTTGTCTCTGAGCGCATTGTTGTCTCTGAGCACATTGTTGTGTCTGAGCGCATTGCTGTGTCTGAGTGCATTGCTGTGTCTGAGTGCATTGCTGTGTCTGAGCGCATTGTTGTGTCTGAGCGCATTGTTGTGTCTGAGCGCATTGTTGTCTCTGAGTCCATTGTTGTCTCTGAGCGCATTGTTGTCTCTGAGCCCATTGTTGTCTCTGAGCGCATTGTTGTCTCTCAGCCCATTGTTGTCTCTGAGCCCATTGTTGTGTCTGAGCGCATTGTTGTCTCTGAGCCCATTGTTGTCTCTGAGCTCATTGTTGTGTCTGAGCGCATTGTTGTGTCTGAGCGCATTGTTGTCTCTGAGTCCATTGTTGTGTCTGAGCGCATTGTTGTCTCTGAGCCCATTGTTGTCTCTGAGCCCATTGTTGTGTCTGAGCGCATTGTTGTGTCTGAGCGCATTGTTGTGTCTGAGTGCATTGTTGTATCTGAGCGCATTGTTGTCTCTGAGCCCATTGTTGTATCTGAGCGCATTGTTGTCTCTGAGCGCATTGTTGTCTCTGAGCGCATTGTTGTCTCTGAGCACATTGTTGTGTCTGAGCCCATTGCTGTGTCTGAGTGCATTGCTGTGTCTGAGCGCATTGTTGTGTCTGAGCGCATTGCTGTGTCTGAGCCCATTGTTGTCTCTGAGCACATTGTTGTGTCTGAGCGCATTGCTGTGTCTGAGCGCATTGCTGTGTCTGAGCCCATTGTTGTGTTTGAGTGCATTGTTGTGTCTGAGCGCATTGTTGTGTCTGAGTGCATTGTTGCAGTCACTGTGTCAATCCCTCTTGCCTAGGGTCTTCTGTTTCCCTGACCCTCTACTTTACCAAGCATGATGTCCTTCGGACTGGCTATCTTGGTAACTATGTCCAATGTATGTAAGACGAAGTCTCGCCATCCTTGTCTCTAAGAGCATTCTGGCCGTACTCCTTCCATGGCAGATTTGTTGGTTCTTTGGCCAGCACCGTAATTAAAGTGCATAGATTCCTCTTGATCTTCCTTACTCAATACTAACTTTCACATGCATAGGAGGCAGCTGAAGATACCATGGCTTGGGTCAGGTGCACCTTAGTCCTAAAAGTAACATCCTTGCTTTTCAGTGCTTTAAAGAGGTCTTGAGCAGCAGGTTTCCCCAATGCAAAGGGTCCTTTGATCTCTTGACTGCTGCTTCCATGAGCATTGACTGTTGATCCAAGCAAGATGGAATCCTTGAAACTTCCAACTTATCACTTTATCATGATCATAAGGATTTTGATCTTCTATACATTGGTGGTGTAGTGGTTACGTGTTGGGTTGCTAACTGCAAGGTCAGCAGTTCGAAACTAACAACCACTCCATAGGAGAAGAGCAGAGCTTTCTACTCTCATAAATAGTTGCTGTCTTGGGAACCCCCAGGGGCATTTTTTCCCTCTTGGGTCACTATGCATCAGTATTGACTCGGTAGCAGTGAGAAAATACATTGAGTTGTCGTCCATACTGACGGCTGAAATCTTTGATCTTCATCAGCAAGTGCTTCAAGTCCTCCTCACGTTCAGCAGGCAAGATCATGTCATCTGCATATCATAGGTTGTTAATAAAGCTTCCTCCAAGCCTGATGCCACATTCTTCTTCATATAAGCCAGCTTCTCATGATTTGTTCATCATATACTTTGAATACTGTATATACTTGTGTATAAGCCGAGTTTTTTCAGCACATTTTTAATGCAGTTTTTGGAGTAAAATTATGTGCCTCGGCTGATATTTGGGTCAGCTTATACTTGAGTGTGTACAGTAAATATGGTGAGAGAATGCAACCCTGAGGCACACATTTTCTTAATTTAAACCACGTAGCATTCCTTTTACTCCCTTATTTTGAACCATGTATTCTGTTCACACAAATGCCTCTTAATTCATGTAAAAGTTCCCAGGAGCACAATGAAGTGTTCTGGATTCCCATTCTTCTTAAGGCTATACGTAGTTTGTTGTGATCCTCACAGTCGAATGCCTTAGCAGAGGCAATAAAACAAAAATCAGCATCTTTCTGGTATTCTCTGCTTTGAGCCAAGATCCATCTCGTGTGAACAATGATATTCCTTGTTCCACATCCTCTTCTGAACCCAGCCTGAAACTCTAGGGTCTCCCTGTCTGTGTACTGCTGGCATCATGGTTGATTGATCTTCAGCAAAATTTTACTTGCATGTGATACGAATGCTATTATCCTATAAATTGAGCATTCTGTTTGTTGGGTCACCTTTTTTGGAATGTGTACAGATATCAATCTCCTCCACTCAATTGTCCAAGTAGCTGTTTTCCAAATTCCCTGACATGGAAGAGTAAGTGCTTCCAGTGCTTCATCAACATTTTAATCGGTTTTACAGGTTTGTAATGGTTCAGTCTATTCTCATGTAACTATCCCAGGCTCCCTAATAGATCAATAAATTAGCTCCAAAGTGGAAAAAGGCGGTGTTGATGGGCTATTCTACCACATATGACAGAAAACGAGAAAGCAAACTCACAGCCATGGATTTGATTCTGACTTTTATCGACACTCCAGGAGCAGAGAGCTTCATCTTTCTCCCACTGAGAAGTTGGTGAGTTTGAACTGCTGACCTTCTGGCTAGAGCTCAGTAAGTAACACACTACACCACTCAAAGGCTGCTTTCTGGTGTAGCAGTTGTACTTTGGGCTGAGACCCTCAATGTCAGCAGTCCAAAACAACCAGCAGCTCTGAGGGGAAAAGATGGGGCTTTCTACTCCCCGTAAACAGTTCCTGTCTCAGAAACCCACAGGGGGCAGTTCTACCCTGCCCTCCAGGGTTGCTATGAGTCTGCATGGACTCGGTGGCTGACCAGATGAAAAGCCAACCAAACTCACTGCCCTCGAGGCCATGCTGACTCATAGCAACTCTGTTGGGCAGGGTAGAGCTGGCCCCTGTGGGTCTCAGGGACTATAACTCTTCACAGAGTAGAAAGCCCCTTTTTTTCCTACGGATCTGCTGGTGGTGTCCAACAGCTGACCTAGTGGCTTGCAAGGCAATGTGTAACCAAACCTACATCACCAGACCTCCTGCACCCTTGGCAGAAAGTACGAATTCCGTGGTCCTGCCTGATCATCTGGTGCTCATTAGTGGTCTGCCTGTGTGCTTGGGAATGTGAGTCTTGTTCCTGGGGGGAATTCGGCTTTGGGTTTTACCTGTTGCCTCTGCCAAAGACGAGCTGTTGCTTTTTGTTTGTGTGCGTTACTCTTTTTAGCTATAACTCTGCTTTCTGCTGGCTTGATCATACGACAACCATTTAAGGAGCATCCGGGCCCCAGGCTGGTGGATGCTGGACACAGAGATAATGACAACCAGGATCCTGACCACTGGGAGAAACAGATGCGTGAGTGGTAGAAAGCGTTCCTTCTGATACTGGTTATAATCATCATCAACTCCATCACGACCTTAATCTTCATGGTTGTGTTCATCATCATCACAACTAACATTTAATCTAACTATTCTGAGCATTCCCCGCGCATTGCCTTACTTCCTCCTCACAACCATTCCATGAGGTAGGTGCTCTCCTTACAGATGGAGAGATCTAGCAATGTGTCTGGGACATGCCACCAAGAAATGCTAGCGCAGGGATGTGAACGTTGCTGGTTTGATTCCAGAATCACTCCCCACTTTCCCTCACCCTACCCGCCGTGCTTCCTTGCATTGCTCAGTGTTCTGGTGGCCCTGGCTTCCAAAGATGCTGAGAGGACCTTCCTGAAAGAAAGACGGTCCAACCGTTCAACCATTTAGGAATATGCTGCACCCGGTGGGGAAATAAACATGCTACCTTCCTGCAGGACTTCTCAGAGACTTGAACCTTCTCGGATGCAAATCTCTAGAAGGAGATTGTTGGCACTTTCTTAGCTGACCTTGGCTTTGAAGGTGGGGGCATTCATCAACACTGCGTGGAGTGTCGCTGACAGGGTTTAAGAAAGGCTTCCGGGTGGCTTGTGTTTCCATGTTGCCCCATTTGTAGAGTCTTCACTTCGTCTTGCTTTAGTGATAGCTTGAGCACCCTTTAACCACTCACGCTGCTCGTGTGACCAGTGGGTTTCCCGTGGAGGATGTTGTCCCAACAGCTGATGCTCAATAGCACTTGTGGGCAGGGATGGAGCTGGCACGGGGTGGTGCAGGGGCTGAGCTTGACTGATGGGGTGCTTCAAAAGGGAACCCCTACTGACTCAGAGGAACCCTATAGGACAGAAATAGAATTGCTCCTGGGGGCGTCTGAGATGTTAAATCTTTACAGAAGCAAACAGTTTCTCCGTTCTCCCCCCTGGTATGTTTGAACCACTGACCTTTGGGTTATCAGCCGAATACTTAACCCGCTGTGCCACCAGGGAGCCTCAATAGGCCACAGGAGATCCACCAGAATAGGGGTAAAGCAGAGGCAGTCTGGTGTCTCAGGTGACGTGTAGAGTCCACTCTCAGGCTGAGTTTCAGTATCTAGAATGGATGGATCCAAAGCAGCAAGACACTTTCCTTAATGTCTATTGGCTCATCTCAGGCTAGTGACTTCATCTACCAAAGGGGACTGCTGTGATCCTGACCACAGAGGCACTGCCCTCTCCCTGGCTTCTAGTACTTTCCTTGGTGAGGGCTCACAGGGACCAGAGGAATGACGTTGGTCCCTGCAGGAAGCAGGAATGAAACAAGACTAAAGGTTGATGTTCAGGGTTCTTCTCAAGGCGATTCATGCACCCGACTTCAGGGGGCCTTCAGAATGTGGAGTCTATACGGTAGACTTGTGACTTGTGGGAGAGGGGTTTCAAAGAGCCAAACGTCTCAGAACCCCAACTCTTGAGAAAGAAAAACTGAAAGATAGTAAGTTTCAAAGAGAAAGGATGTGAAAAAAAAAGTGGAACTCCTTACAAATAGATCAGTGGTGGGATTGCTTGGGAGCCAGAAGAGCTTATGGGAAGTTTTCAAGTGCTGTCAGCATTGAGGCCGAGATAGCACGTAGCCTCCAGTGACCTTTTGTCCCTTTCAAATAACACTCATTATGCGCCCCCTTCCCCCCCCTCAACCCCAAAGACTACATGTGTTAGCCTCCCTTGTCCTTAGGTGAGGTCAAACGACTAAATTCTGTTTAAGGGCATGTAAGAGGTAAACTCAGAAAACCAAACTCACTGCCATTGAGTCAATTCCAACTCATAGCGAGCCTCTAGGACAGGGTAGAGTTGCCCTCGTGGGTTTCTGAGGCTGTCCCTTCTAAAAGGGGTAGAGAGCCTCATCTTTCTCCTGTGGAGCAGCTGCTCATTTAGAACTACTGACCCAGTGGATAGATAGCCCACTAGGCCACCGGTGTTCCCTTGGGGAAATAGATCTATGTGCCTATATTTATAGGTTTAGTATTAAGGTGGCGGAAGGACCTTGGGCCTCTGCTCAAGTACTCCCTCAATGCATGAATACTTTCTTCTATTAAATTGGCACTCTATGATGCTCACCCTCCCGACACAACTGCTGAAGACAAAGTGTGTGAACAAGCAAATGTGGTGAAGAAAGCTGATGGTGCCTGGCTATCAAAAGATATAGCGTCTGGGGTCTTAAAGACTTGAAGGTAAACAAGCAGCCATCTAGCTCAGAAGCAACAAAGCCCACATGGAAGAACACACCAGCCTGTGCGATCACGAGGTGTCGAAGGGATCAGGTATAAGGCATCATCAGAAAAAGAAAATCTTACCCATAGTGAATGAAGGGGAAAGTGCAGAGTGGAGACTCAAAGCCCATTTGTCGGCCACTGGAGATCCCCTTGCAGAGGGGCCTAGGGGAGGAGATGAGTCAGTCAGGGTGCGATGTAGCACCGATGAAGAATATAACTTTCCTCCAGTTCCTAAATGCTTCCTACCCCCCAACTATCATGTCCGAATTCTACCTTGCAAATCTGGATAGAGCAGAGAATATACACTGGTGCAGATAGGAGCTGGAGGCACAGGGAATCCAGGGTGGATGATACCTTCAGGACCAGGGGTGCGAGTGGTGATACTGGGAGAGTAGAGGGTGAGTCGGTTGGAAAGGGGGAACCGATTACAAGGATCTACATGTGACCTCCTCTCTGGGGGATGGGCAACAGAAAAGGGGGTGCAGGGAGACGCTGGATAGGGCAAGATATGACAAAATAATAATTGATAAATTATCAAGGGCTCATGAGGGAGGGGGGAAAAGGGAGGGAGGGGGAAAAAGAGGACTTGATGCAAAGGGCTTAAGTGGAGAGCAAATGCTTTGAAAATGATGAGGGCAAAGAATATACACATGTGCTTTACACAATTGATGTATGTATGGATTGTGATAAGAGTTGTATGAGTCCCTAATAAAATGGTGGGGTTTTTTTAAAGAATTTAAAAAAAAAAAAGAAGGACTATCGTATGGTCATTCAGGCAATTCTCCTTTCTTCTGCTGGCCGCTTGGAACACAGACATGATGCCTGGACCTGAGCCGCCATCTCAAAGCACGAGGCAACAAGAGAACAAAGCTAGAAAGAGGCACTGTCGCGCTATGAGACCCTCCCTGGGGTGGCTCTCTCTAGACACGTACTTCTCCATGAAAGCAGAATGCGTTTGTCTCATTGGAGCCAATGTTATCTGCAGGGAGCCTCGGGGAGGGGGCTTCTGTCATACCGCTCAGCTGACAAAGCCATGGCTTTAGCTTTGGCTAAAGATACAATGCTGCTCGCCTGAGGTTTGAGGAGAAACACTCCGGGACTCCGGCTGATGACTCGTTGTCCTTACTGGCCCGGGCCGCCGCTGTTCGCAGCCCTGCCGGACTCCTCCTTATTGGGCAGCACAGGGAAAGAGATGGACAGAGTCTGGGGAGGAAGGTAGGCTCTGACTGGTGTCAGAGAGCCGGCTGCCAAATGTCTTATTCTGAAAAGGGAACAGCTTTCACATGGGCAAGAGGGAAGGACTGCTTGTTCCCTCTGGAAAGTTCTATTAAAAAGACCAACCCAGACACACTTCAGTATTAATGGGAAATTCCTCCCGTTGTTTATGAAATCATTTTAGAGTTGATTTTAAAAGGAGAGGGGAGACAGAGAGAAAGCCGTTTGTTAGCTCAACAGAGCCCAGACAATTATTTATAGATGCCTCCGAGTGGCTTGTTTTAACGTGGAGCGGCTGTCCGAAAGGACTCCACTCTGACACCGGTTAGCAACCCCTGGCACTAAGACTAAATTTATGAATGTCTTTTATGAGAGGCAACACACTAGACAAACAGCCCCACAAGCCGTCCTTCACGTCGAACCCCAGAACAAAGACAGTCAGATTCATCATGTGTCCGGGGCAGGCCAGGCGCCAAGCTGAGCAGACCTCACTGGGTGGGCGCTTCCTCTCCGCTGATGGGATTTCTCTGGGCACTACCACGGTGGCAACCAGATGCTGGGTTCTTTCCTCCATGTTTCTGATGTGTTCTGGAAGCTAAATATCTCCTTCCAGGAGAACATTTGCTTTTTTAAAAATGGGGGGAAAGCAGGAAGATCTCCAAGCCCACCCTCCAGGGAACCAAACCAGAGCCCCAAGTAGGGTGCCACCTCCTAGGAGCTTGACTAGGACCCACCAACTCACCTGAACTTCAAGGAAGCTTACCGGCTCTGCATCGGTGCCTCGAGGCCCGGAGTTTCACAATGCTCAGCCATGGTTAGGTCTTTTTATTTGATGTCTTCTGTTTCAAGATGCATCTTACTGTGGTGAGGAGCCCTGGTGCGTAGTGGGTGTACTCATTGGATGGCGAACCAACTGAGGGGTCAGCAGTTCAAATCCACCAGCCACTCCACATGAGACAGATGAGGCTTTCTACTCCTGTAAAGAGTTAAAATCACTTAGGAAACCCACAGGGCAGTTCTACCCTGTCCTACAGGGTCATTATGAGTCACTATTGACTCAATAGCAGTGAGTTTGGATTGTGTGTGGATGTGTTCTTTGTTTTTTCCCTATGTGTTTATCTTCTATTGATTCTGTCTCTCTGGACCAGTCAAAGAAAAAAACAAAACCAAAACCAAAAACCAGAGTGCTGTCCAGTCAGCTCCAGCCCACACAGTGCCATCGATGTCAGGATAGGACTGTACTGTGTCCGTCCAACCGTCGGGATTTCAGTGCCTGCATTCTCTGAAGTGCATCGCCAGCCCTTTCTTCTGAGGCACCCCTGCCTGTCTGTTAGCAGCCGGGTGCTAATCCTTTGCACCATGCAGGACTGCTTCCTCTCAAGACCCCTGCCTCGTGCAGCTTCGGGGGACTTCCCTTCTTGCTATGGACAGGACTCACAGAGAAGGCCCACCACACATCAGGACCACAGTGCACTCTGCAAACAGGCTGTGTGGAATGTAAGAACCCTGGTGGCGGAGTGGTTATGCATTGAGCTGTGAACCATGGGTTCAGCAGTTTGAAAGAGGCAGCTGTTCCATAGGTCAGCAGTTCAAATCCACTAGCCACTCCACAGGAAAAAGATGAGGTGTTCTACTCCGGTAGAGCTCGTCTCAGAAACCCACCTGGGGTAATTTGACCCTGTTCTGTAAGGTCCCTCTGAGTTGGCATCAGCTCTGCGGCAGTGAGTTTGCTGTGTGGGGTTTGCTCAGCAAAGCCTGACTTCCAAAACAGTTCGCTTGCTGCTGCCGCTGCCCAGCGTGTGGGAAATTCCAAGCTCAGCCATCCCTTGTTTTAGGCTGTTGGAGAGCGTGATGTCCCTGCAGCAGTAGGATGGGTGGGAAACAGTCCGGCTCTCGGATTTATAGATGACTTGAGAAATAAAGGGAGGAGATATTTTTAGATTTATTCTCTCTGCTCCATAGCAGAATTCATAACTCTGAAAATAAGTTATCTAGCAAAAGGTTTCTCCATGTTGTTTCTTGTCATTATGGGGGGGAAAAAGTAATGAGTTCATTTTAGGAAATTTGGACGAGGAGTTCAAAGGAAAACTTCAGGCTTCTGCTGAGCATCCAAATCCAGTTATTCCTGGCATGCTGGACCGCTGCCTCCGAGCTTCCTTTCCAATCTTGAGACTTTTTTTTTTATTCTATGCTGAAATTACATTTGTTTTGTTTTAAAATATGTGTCTTAGTTAACTGCTGCTGCTGTAACAGAGAAGCCACACAATGGGTGGCTTGTGCAGTCAGAAATGTATCATCTCACAGTTCAAACGACTATTAGTCTAAATTCAGGGTCCTGGCTTAGGTGAAGTTGGGCATTGGCCATTTCACAGTGTTAACTAGTACCCCTACACTCCACCCCAATGCCCCAGAAATGGCCCTTACCATCTTACCTCCTGTCGTCCACATCCTCCCTCAGGCCTGGCATAGGAGAGCTACAGCCAGAGCCACAATAGCAATAAATGCCCCAGCAAAAGAGCGCCCAAGGCCAAGCTTTCCCAAGAGGGACCAGAACACAGTACACCATGTGGAAGGCAAATAATTAAGCCAGTTAGAGGCCAGGTCAATGAATAGAACCATTTGTTTGAAACAGAGAATTGGAGGGTAGGGAGGGGCGGGTGGAGAGTTCCTACCTCCCCCAACACACACACACACACACACACACAAAACATACGGATTGGCCCCCAGGGATCCTCTGGACAAGGAGGTCCAGTGTAACCCAATTCCACAGCTGCAATGCTGCACCAGCTCCAAACAGTGCTCCTTTAGGGGTCGTCTCCCTCATGGGCAGGAAACTGAAGTCGTTGCTCTTCAAGGTCCACGAATCGGCAAGAAGTAGTTAGCCATGCCCACAAAGAAAGAAGTCTTTCCTAAGAGATCAGGCAGTCTGATCAGGCTTTGGGAGGAGATGTGAGGAGTAAGGGCCAGTTACATCACACACGGTTACACCAGCCGAGACTGGTCCCCGCTGTCTAGTAGGCACGCCCAGGCTAGTTGGCTGGGGTGACTTTCCATAACAGGTCCGCATCTGACAATGTCAACATTTCTCCACATGCTCCCATTGACTCTTCACCCCCAGCCATCATGGCTATCCAACTAGCAAGACAAACATTACTGGAAACAGTAGGGGTGCAACGACGGAGAAGCGAGAGCTGTTCACATGGGTAAATCATGAAAGTTCAGCAAAATGCATGCCTGTGGTGGGAGATGCTATAAAAGGGGCCCTGCCTGGGGCTGAGCCCAGGCTTGCAAAACCAGGGGGGGCCCTCTGAAGAAGTAGGCCAGTGTAACCCAGTTCTGGAACTGCAGTGCCCCGCAAGCTGGAAACCGGGGTTCTTTAAAATGTGTCTAGTTTAGGTCTAAAGGCTCTGTGACATTCCTGCAGTTATTATTAACTTCTGGCAAATCCTCTCTCCCCAACAAAAAAATAAATAAATAAAAATCGCAGCCTTGGGAACTCCATCAGGCAGTTCCCCTCTCTCCTGTAGGGTTCTATGACTTGGTATTCACTTGGCAATGGATTTGTTCGTTTTGTCGTGTGTGTGTGTGTGTGTGTGTGTGTGTGTGTGTGTGTGTGTGTGTTGGTCGCTTTGATAGGTCAAACCAAGATTCAACCTCAGGCAGAATGGCTCCAGAGCTACACTTTATAATACACAGGCATGGGCAACTCATTCTCCCCTTTAACGTTATGTAAATATAAACAACATGAAAAGAACAGCATTGAAAAGTCCCACACTCATTCCCATGCCTGTTTACTTAGCTCTCGCCAACCCCTCATAAGCAAATGATCACTGGATCAGGGTTTGTGAGGGAGAAAGAGGGGGCCTACTACTCCCATAAAGAGTCACAGGCTCAGAAGCCCATGGGGCAGTTCGACCCTGTTCTAGAGGTCACTATGAGTTGGCATTGATTCAATGGCAGTGAGCTTGGAGCTTGGATCAATGTTCACCCTATTGTAATTGGATTTAAATATATGCTTACACTGGATTCAATGTTTTTCTGTGTGCCTTTGAGTCAATTCCAACTCATAGTGACCCTAAACATCACAGTAGAAATAACCCACCACGGAGTTTCTGACACTTAAGTCTTTATGAGAGCAGCCCACCAGGTCTTTGCTCTCATTGGATCAGCTAATGGTTAAGTCCAATGCTTAACCATTGCACCACCAGGGCCTCTTACTAGGTTAAATAGTGTCCCTCCAAAATCCGTGTTACTGAAAAAGGCCAGGCTTGGTGGCAGCGCTGGGACTATGGTCCTTAGTTTCCTTCACATCTGGAATTAAACTCCACCTCCATTTAGCCAAGCCACAGGCAGATTGGTAAGGCGAGCAATAGCTCTAGAGAGGTTTAGAATAGACAACCACAAGGGTAAAGTAAAGAAGGCAGGAAGGGTGGGCAAGAAGGAAGAATCCAAAAATCAGCATCCACTGTCAGTCAATTGTGCCTCACAGCCACCCAAGTGGACAGAATAGAAGTTCCCCTGTGGGTGCCCGAGACTGTACTCTTTACAGGAGTAGAAGACCTCATCTTTCATCCCAAAGGACCGCTGATGGTTTTGAACAACTGGCCTTGCAGCTAGTGCAGTGAAAATGAGAAACGCAGGGAGAAAGGGATAGGACATTGTAGGGACTCAATCAATGAGAGGAACGCAAGGCATAGGAATTATTGAATAGATCCTGATCTCCTCCATAAACTGTCACCTGACTAAGAGTTAAAGTTAGTAAAGAACAAAAAGAATGCATGTGAAGTAAGAGCTGCAGAAGGTGACCTGTTTGGAAACGGAGCCCTTTGCAGATATATTTAGGTAAGAGGAGGCCATCTCCAATGAGGGTGGGTCTTACCTAAATCACGAACTGGTGTTCCTTTAAAAAGAGAAAACACACACACATACCCACACACCCATTTGAGAATACCATGTGAAACTGTTGTTGTTGTTGTTGTTGTTGACAGCCCACGGAGACCGCGGGGGGAGGTATAGAACTCCCAACCTGTAATCTTCACAGGAGCAGATCACCAGGTCTTTTTCTCTCAGAGCCACGGTGTGGGTTCAAACTGCCAACCAGGTGAGGAGAGAGGCAGGAATAGGAGCGATGGGTCCACAAGCCAAGGAATACCACAGATCGTTGGAAATAGTCAGCGACCAGAAGAGGCCCAGAGGGATCTTTTCCTAGATTCTTCAGAGGGAGAATGGTCCTGCAGACACCTTGATGTGAGGTGTCTGGTCTCCAGAGCTGTGAGACAGTTGATTCCTGTTGCTTGTGGTAATTTGCTCCAGCAGGTACAGGGAATTAATACAATACCTTTCGCTCTCTCCTTTGTTACACTGAAGATGTCAGAAGTGAAAGGTGATCTGCACCTGGAGAACTTCCCACCTCGGCACCTACAGAGCTTCTTTTGCAGCCCTCTTCCATAGGTCTCACACTTTGACCTGTGAATCCAGCTTCAGCAATGATGGGGTCTTTGAATTTCTGGAAACAAATGTCTCTCTCTGCTACCCATCTGTCGATTTGCCATCCTGTGGTGGCTGGCACAGTGCGGTGGTACTAGAAGCTGTGTTGCCCATGCTGAAAGTACCAGCAGGTTCACACGGGGTGAATAGGTTTCAGCAAAACTCCCAGACCAAGGCAGACTAGGAAGAAAGGTCTGGGGTCTCCGAATGAAAATGAAAACCTGTGCATCGCAATCAAACACGGTTTGAGTTGCTTGCTTGGGACAAGACGTCAGGAGGGATCAACCAGTGGAGAAGGGCATCGTGTTGGGTAAAGAAGCATGCCAGCAAGGGCAAAGGAGACCCTTGGTGCGTTGGATTAGCACAGTAGCCTCAACAAGGGACCTTGACGTTCAGAAACTATGCACACTGGGCAACATTTTGTCCTGTTGTACATGGACCATAGTGAGTCAGGGACCACTCAGTGGCAGCTATCAACTCTATCTACTCAATACACTGCAGCTCCTGGTGACAAACTCTGCCATGCCCACTTCTACCCCAGCACCAGCCACCATGGAGCACAAGCCCCGGGACTGGATAGTCATTGTCTGCCCAGGTAACAGTGGCTGGTCCAGCTGACCAAGACTTTGCTGCTGGCTCTGGTGGGAGAGTCTGCCCCTTGTCCTGGGTTGCCATACTGGAAGGTTGTATCCTTGGAGCTGATCTCAGCTATTTTCCCACCACGTGGAGGAAGTCACTCAATCAATAGCAGAGCAGGATGTGGGGGAGGTTCAGAGAGAAGACAAACAGCAACTTAGTCCTGCCTTTAGACCCACCCCTCACTCTGAAGTGGGAGTTGAAGTTGCATTTCTGTTGGAGCGGGAGAAGCATCACTGGCATTGAGCTCGGTTAAGTCCAAGAACCTCAGGAAAGGGAGGTGGTGGTGAAGAGCACGCATTCTAGACTCAGGCAGGCTGGCTGCAGATTCTGACGCCACCACTCGGATGCAGCCTTGAGGAAGCCCTCCTACCTTTCCAGTCCCGATTCCGTACCTCTTTTGCTGCTGTGAGTTGTCATTTAGTCAGCTGTGACTTTATGTATCACAGAGCAAAGCCTTGCTCAAGCTTGTGCTAGCTTCAAGACCATTGGTATGTCTGCCTTTAAGCCAGGGGGGACTCATCTTCCCACACATATTAGACAATAATCTATGATGCTACATGGGGTTCTCAGCGGCTTCCTTTTGGAAGTAGCTCACCAGGCCTTTCCTCCTTTTCTGCATTAGGCTGGAAACGCCACTGAAATCTGTCCCCCATGGGTGACCCTGCTGGTATTTAAAGCACCAGTGACATAGCTTCTGACATCACAGCAACACATAAGACCCCACAGTCCAGCAAACGGACAGATGAGTGGTGGATCCATCTGTAGGCTAACATCACTTAATGAGTTGATATACATCGAATGTGTAGCTTTATACATGGACCACGCCAAATGAATACTATTATTTTAATCTATTTGTCCACATGTCACGGATGCCATGGCCACGGTCACCAGCTCCATATTCATCTTCCACTCCCATCTTTCCTCCCTCAGACCAGTTTTGTCACACATTTGAGTTGGAACCAAACTCACTGCCATTGAATTGATGTTGACTCATAAGGACCCCGTAAGACTGGGTAGAACCGCTCCTGCGAGTTTCCCAGACTGTAACTCTTTACAGGAATAAAAGGTCTCCCCTTTCTCCTTTGGAGCAGCTGGTGGTTTTGAACTGCTGACCTTGTAGTTAGCAGCCTAACATGTAACCACTATACCCCCAACACTCAGCATTCAAAAATTTCCCGTGAAGAGACTGCAATCGACAGAGGTTAAGGCTGGACAAACTAGCACACAAAATACAGTTTCAAAGGAGAGACACTAAAGTAGAGCAAACATTCAAGAAAGAGATGGAAATGTCAGGCTTCCACAAAGAAGTCTAGAATTTCTTTCTTTCCTCTCCAAGAATAATCTTTCATCAGAGTCTCTCAAGAGAGTTTCTCCAGTAACAAAAACAGAAGAGAGTGAAAGAAAGGAGGGAATGGAGGAATGAGGGAGAGAGAGAGAAAGAGAGGACACCCTTACTGCTGCCCCAGACTCCGCAGGCCTTTCTCCCAGTTGGCACGCCCTTTCCTGGACCTCCAGGCAGGCTGCACTCAGTCACGTGTTTTGCTAGAAGCAGCAGAAGGGGTTCTCATCAGTATACTGGGACCCTTGAAAACTTGAAGAGCATGGTAAGTCCTGATGAAAGGGATGGGGGAGAAAAGGTGTCGGTGCAAGTGGGTGAGGGCCGTTTGTCTCCTGCATCTCTTAAAGTCTACTCACCCACTGCCGGCAAGAAGATTCCGACACTTAGTGACCTGCCTGGCGTTTCCAAGGCTGAAAATCATAGGAGCAGAGAGCCTCAGATTTTTCCCAGGAATCAAAGTCTATCCACTTTATGTGAGTGTTTTCGATGATTTCTTGTTTTGCTTTGTTTAATGGGAACTTGAAGAACGTGGATGATCACCGTGTATGCAGTGGAGCCTACCTTAGACAGTTTTATAAGTGGCTACACATAACCTTCCAGCGAAAGATGAGGCTACCTCGTTCCATCAAGAGTTACAGGCTAGGAAACCTACAGGGTCCATGCCATCGTGTCCGATGGAGTCAGTGTGAGTGGGAATTGACTTGATGGCAGGGAGGGGTTTGGTAGATGGCTTCAGGATGTTGGATAAAGAACCATAGCAAGAATTTTTAAATTAAATTTCATTTTAGAGTAGTTTGATGTTTATAAAAAATGTACAGAAAGTATATAGTTGCCATCTATCCTTTCTCAGCTCCCACAGTTCTCCCTATTATTAATAGCCTGTATTCATGTGGTGCATTTGTTGCAAGTGATTAACCAATACATCATTATTAACTGAAATCTAGAGTTCACATTGGGGTGCACTCTGTGGTGTTAAGCTCAATGGGTTTTGACAGATGCTTAACGTCATGTCTCTACCAGGACGATGTCCTTCAGAAGTGTTCCACTGTTGGGAGGAAAGTGCCCTGTGCTCTGCCCATGCATTTCCCTGCCGTCTCCCAGCTGCTTCTGACCTGCTGCCAACTATGGATCTTTCATGGCTTCCATAGACTAGGATTTCAGAATGTCAGAGAGTTGGAGCCATGAGCCATGTGGTCCTTCCAGACTAGCTTCTTTCACTTACCAATGTGTATTTGAGGTTCCTCCATGTCTTCTGGTGACGTGAAAGCTCATTTGTTTTCATCATTGAATCATATTCCACTGCATATGTGTTCCATTTGGTTTGTCTATTCACCTCTAAGGGCATCTTGGTTACTTCCTTTTTAAAAAAAATTATAGACTACTTACATATACTATGTAAGTTATATACCACTGTATAACTACAATATAAGTTACATGCTATAAACCTCCATACACCACAGCAAGATTTGGGGCCCCGTATCTTTAAAGGAGAGGATTAATGCAACAACAGAAAGACCATGAGCAAGATGGACTGACACCATGCTCCTGACAGTGGGCTCAGACCTGGCGACTGGAGCGTGGACGGCACAAGCCAGGCAGTGGTTCTTTCTGCGGTGCACCCAGTCGCCATGATGGGAGCTGATTCGATAACACCTATGGACAAAATATTTGAATACCTTTGGAGTGTTTTTAGAATAGTTCTTGTTTCATTCACCTCTGTAACCAGGAAAGCAGAGTTAGTTGATTGGAATCATGACTTTTGAGACTCGCTGGCAAAACAGTTGCCGACAAGTAGACCTGAGGATATGATTGGTGCAGGGATGTCACCAGGAATCTCTGTGTGCACTGTCAGGCTGACCAATAAACAAGGCATGCACGGGCTGACTGGAACTCACTTCTTAATCTGTAGTGAGTCGTTTACAGGTTTTCACCACGTCAAAGATTCGGCTTCTAGGTCCAGCTGGCGTTGGTCGCTCTCCCAGCCCACAGCCCTGCCTGCAGAGCAGCTTATTTTCCCAGGTACAATCCCTTCTAGGGGTGGAGGACCTGGAAAGTATGTCAAGCAGTCTCCTTTGTGCTTACTTACAAATCAGTAGTGAACCATTTCACAGGGGTCCAGCCAAAGAGTCGGTGGTTCAAATATACCAGCTACTCTACGGCGGAGAAGGATGTGACCCTGTGGTTAGCAGGTCAAAGCAGAACCTACTAACCACCAGACTTGCTAAGACACATACATCTTCCAATCTGTGCACCAAACCTAAAGCCATCAAACTCATGGCCATCAAGTCAATGCTGACTCATAGCAACCCCCTGTGGGTTTCTGAGACTGTAACTCTTTAGGGGAGTAGAAAGCCCCATCTTTTTCCCAAGGAGCTGCTGGTGGGTTTAAAGCGCTAACCAGGTAGCATGCCCCCTAACGCGTAACCACTACTCCAACAGGGCTCCTTTAACTATATGTACACATGTACTTAATTAAACACAATGCATGCATGACCTAGAACACTTGTTACTTTGGCTTGTTAGGGTATGTGGAGTATTGTGTTTCATCAAATATCTTTATTAATAATGAATTACTATTTGGTTATTATTGAGAGTCTAGATGTCAACATATACACCAACTCAGTAATTTTTACACGTACAATTAGATGACGTTGATTAAGAAAATTCTTCAAGCTATGTAGCCATTCGCCCCTCCTTTTCGGAGCACCTGTTCTTCCATGAATGTTCACTCCTTCCTCTCAGTGTCTACGTGATCTCGCAAGGAGCTGTGGTCGATCTGACGCCACATGGGTCCTCTTCAAGGGCCACAAGGCTCCCGGCAGATATTCTTCATGAGTCCAACTATTGTTTGGCTTAAAAAGACTTCAGGGAATGTTTTTGTTTTAAGTTTTAAAGATTATTGTTTCAGGGTGAATTGGTTTTTGTTTATTCATTTGTATATGTCATATACAAATCGTCGATTAAAACATGAATACCATAAAAGCGCCAACTCTAAATGAATCAGAACAAAAAGCCATTATTCTGGAGCTGGCTCTGTCCCCAGGTGGCCCCATGTGTCACAGAGAAGAACTGCTCCATAGGTACAGAGCAGCTCACTACCGAGAGACACCCAACAGAGAGCCCGACAGGCCTTTCTTACCCGGCATTTGTGGGTGCTTCTAACCACTCATCTTTTGGTTAGCAGTCAAGGTCAAACCGTCTATGCGCCCCAGGGTCCTTTTAATAAACCTGTGCATAACTGAATCTGTCTTTTTTCATTTAGGAAGGACTTCCATCTTGGGTTGATGATATGTAGTATTGTCAATGAACTAAACTTGTGAATTTTGAACTCTCTGTTAAGTTGTTGTTGTTGCTGTTGTTGGTTCCGACTCAGAACAAAACGCGCACCAGTCCTGCCTCGTCCTCACAATTGCTATGTCTGAGCCCCTGGTTGTAGTCCTTGTGTCAGTCCATCTCGTGGGAGACCTTCCTCTTCCTCACTGCCTCCCTACTTTAACACCCAGGATGTCCTGCTCCAGCGACTGGTCTCTCCTGACAACAGGTCCAAAGTGTGTCAGATGAAGGCTTGCCATCCGTGCCTCAAAGGAGCACTGTGATGGGGTTTTTCCCAAGACAGACCAGTTTTTCCTTTTAGCACTCCACGATACTTTGGAGGCCTCTCCAGTCCTCTCCAGCACCACCATTCAACCGCATGGATTCCCCTTCAGTCTCCCTTATTCACTGTCTGACTTTCACATGTATTGGAGACAACTGAAAAGACCAGGGCTTGGGTCAGGCACACCTTGGTCATCAAAGTATCATCCTGAATTTCAACACTTCAAAGAGATCTTCTTTTAAGTTAGGGGCATGTACCCCAGATATTGAAAACGTGGATTTTTGAGTGGTGGTTTATGCAGATGGCACTATGTGCTTTTTTTTTAAGTCCATGCCAATTTTAGAACTCAGAAGAGTTTACACAAAACTCTGGCTTTCAGGTGTCCTTTGAATCCTCACTCGACAGCCTCTCCCAGCCGCTCTGACTCACTGGTCCTTGCAAACATCTGAGATCTTGACTCCTGAAGCAGGTCTTGCTAAATTGATTGTGAACTTTTCATTCATGGCCAATGCACTCACCCACAGTCTGTCAATGGAGCTATAATGCTGAATAGGCTTACTGAATCTTCCAGACTAAAATGAACGAGGAAGAGGGCCAAATGTTCTACTTCTGAAAATCAGTACAAGTCCCCAGGTGAATGGAAGTCAGGAAAAAGGCCTCTCGTTGAACAGGCATCTGGAGACTTATCATCGTGTGTGTATATACAGCACTTCTTTTTGGGTAATATATTGGTTTTTTCCCCTAGATGAAACTATATTTACTAGGGTTTTTTTTAATCCCTGATGATCTAAAGCATTCTTAAAGTAATAAGTTTAATGAATACAGACATGAAGAGAAAGAAAGCAAAAATGACCCGAAACATCTTTGAACAGGAAAAATCTCTGTTCATTTTGATAAATTTACTTCAAAACCTTTCGTAAAAGCATATTTTCAGAAACCTATGGTTACATCCCACTGCCCTCAAGTCGATTCCAACTCATAAAGAGTTTGTAAGGCCACAAATCTTTAAAAGAGTGGGACGCTTCATCTTTTTTCCCAAGCAGAATGTCTTTAACAAGCACCTGTGGAGGTCAGCATCCTCCACAGAATCTCAGGTCCAGGTGGGGAGGGAGAACATAGAGGGGCTCGCAGGATTTGGTTTCATCATCTTAACTCTGGAGAACTTCTATCTGTACTGAAGACTCTCAGCCACCAAGCCAACTTCCTAGTTTGGAGTTACTGACAAGCCATACACTTTCAGATATTTTCCATGAAGTGCTATTGTTTTTTAGTCCCGGGAAATAGTGCTGTCTCAGGGTGATGACATGGAAAGCCTACTCATGAGGGAGGCTTTATTTTCTCAGAAGTCACAGCTGTGCAGTTGGGGATCCATTCTCTGGTCCTTAGCTTCATGAAAGTTTTGATGGTGGAGATGATGATGAATACTTACCACAGTAAGAAAGAATACAAGGAGGCTTCAAAACATTAATGGAAAATCTCCACGATCTTTTCGTTCCTTTTTTTTTCCTCCCAAAAAATCACTTAATGGTGAGTTCCTATTTCAGAATTACAACAATTGTATGGACTTGGTATCAGATTCCTTTTTGTACAGATGAACAAGCTCTGTAGTAACTCAACTTATTTGATTCATATAATACATGTCAAAGCCAAGTTCAAATCCAGGGCTATTTCGGTCTGAAAATCAAGGATTCTCACTACTCACTTGCTATGGTTTTTTCTCTTCTGAAAAAAGGGAAGGGTTTGGTGAGATGACCTCAAAGGATGCTGTCAAGTCTAAACCCCACCGTCTATGGAAACCCAAGGGTTGTTGATGTCACTGAGTATAATGCAAGACCTTTGTCACAAACATGCTGTCCTAACCCACCTGATGGGAGCTGGACAAGGCGGTGCGCATGGAGGGTGGAAAGTTGACGTCACGAACATCTATATTTATTCTGTCCCAGAGTAGGAAGGGTGGAGCAGACAGTTCCTGTCCATGTTCCCTGATGCCAAGTAGGATTAAATTCATCATTTGATTCAGGAGTTTTTGTCATTTCTGCTTTCAACCACATCTTCTTAGCTAGTTGCTTTTTATAGACAAGGGAAGTGGGGTGTTTTCTGTAGGCAGTGCAGTTCCCAAGGCACTAGGGTCCAGTGAGACTTGGAAAGGACATTGGCCTGGAGGTGCCTCTTCGTGTTACTCTTGAACAGCCTCTCTTGGTAGAGAAGTCATCAGTCCCAGCCCTTGGCTGAGCAGAACTAGACTTAAGGGCCAATTTGAGATGGACTACTTTATTGCTAGGCCTATTTATTTGGGGGGGAGTTATGAGTTTGAAACCAGGGTCAGTCAAAGTGCTTAGTAAAGTACTCGGGATGAAAAGGTACCCCCTAACAGAAATTTCTGGAAACCCTTTGAGTACCAATGATATTGATTGTACTTTCCCACATTTTAAATTGATGTATAGCATGCATACATACATCATACATTAAGTATACCAATCTTAAATGTACAACTTGAATTTTTACAGATGTTTTCACTTGTACTAAAATCAAAAGTTAGAATATGTCCATCTTTCTAGAAGGTTCTTTAGTGCTCCCTTGTAGGTACTCTTTGCCTCTCCCCACTGAGGCTTTCTTCCATGAGGCCTTCCTTAGCACCTGAGTATTATTACTGTTGCCCCCATCCCATCCCACCACCTCCCCTTCCTCCTGCCCTTCTCTACTTTCTCCCTTTATCCTAACACTTAGTATCTTTTAATAGGTAGAATATTTTGCTTATTTGTTATATTTATTGTTTGCTCTCTGAACGCCCCCACAATGCATATTCATAAGAGCAGCATTGTGTGCCTATTTGGAACACCACTGTATCTCAAGTACAATATCTGAAACACACATCCAATATCATAAACACTTAGCAGAACCGGGAAAATCCACTGTGTGGTTGGATGAGCCCAGGGCAGGAATTGATCGGGTATGACGTAGATGAGAAAGGATGTTCTAACGTCACCAAAGGCAGGCTAGGCCACAGTCATTGCAGAGTGTGCTTTTTAATTTGAAAGAAGGAATGGAGGAATTGTCATCATTGATGGGGACATGGAGTAGATCAAAAGCTGTGTTCCCCCCAAATATTAGCAGTTTAACTGTGGAATGACTATGGCAGAAGGAAAGGCCATGATTGCCATGATTTCCACTCGTGTTGTTGTTGGGTCAAGAAGATTCCAATTCTAGACCAGAGCATGTACACAGGGGGAGACAAGAGACAAGAGCTCACCCACCCAAGGGGAGGGTATGGTTCATATCTCCCCAGGAGAGGTAGAGAAAGACCAGGCTTCAACCGGATGCACCAAGATGTGAATACAACATACCAGCATGTACCAGGGAACCAAGAGAAAGGTCTTCGGAGCTGACCCCAATCCCAACTATGTGGACACCACCCCAACCCCCAGAAGAATGCACTTCAGAGGACAGCACTGGGGCTACAGCTTGGGGAGAGGAGCATGTCGGATTAAAGCACATGGGAGAAATGAAAAGGGATGGAGAGGGAGGAGAGGACTTGCCAGCCCACCCAGCGCCAAGGACAATATTCCTTCTTGGAGCAGACAATGCACAGGGAGGACCGTAGAGCCAGCCCCACCACGGGACACTGTGTCCCTCACTAAACCATGGCATTGCAGGGGACAGCACTGATGACACAGTGCAGGAATAGTGCACAATCTGGTCCCATCGTGCTGGGGCGAGGCACTGAGGGCATACAGCAGAGCAGCAGGGGGAGCAAAGTGATGAAATCCCAGGGGAATTCCAAAAAACAGACTCTGGAGACAGAGTATGGAACCCCATCAGACTCGACAGGAAAACACTCATAAAGGCCAACAAACAGACCTTGAGCTATTTATAGGCTTTTCCATTATTGTCAATAGCTTTCTTTTTGTTATTATTTTGTTGTTATTGTTTTGTTGGTTTTGACTTCCTTTATTGTTTTATTTGGATTTGCCTGGTTTTTGCACTTATTAATGTATCTGCATGTCTATCTAGACAAGATAGGCAGGCTAAATAATTCAAAGATGAAAAGAATGGGACTGATGGTTCGCGTATATACAGGATAAGGGCAGGTGGGAAAAAGGAGGAGGGGAGACCAACCCAGGGACAAGGGAACAACAAGTGAATTAAAATCAATAGAAGAAAGGTCATAGGATGACTAGTGTGGTTTAATCAAGGGCAATGTGACAGCAAGGAATTACTAAACCCGAATGAAGGCTGAACATGATGGTGGGACAAAAGGAAAGTAAAAGGAAATAGAGGAAAGAACCAGGAGACAAAGGACATTTACAGAGGCATAAATACAGGTATGTACATATGTAAATTGATATATACCGAGAGGGGAAAACTATGTACTCATATCTGTATGCTAAGAATTAAGGTTGCAGATGGATGTTGGGTCTCAACTCAAGTACTCACTCAACACAAGAACACTTTGTTCTAACAATCCAGCATTCTGTGATGTTCACCTTCCCAACACGATGGCTGAAGACAAAATGGGTGCATAAGTAAATGTGATGAAGAACGCTGAGGGTGCCCGGCTATCAAAGATATAGCACCTGGGGTCTTAAAGGCTTGAAGATAAACAAGTGACCATCTAGCTCAGAAGAAACAAAGCCCACATGGAAGAAATGGAAAAAGCACACCAGCCTGTGTGATCATGAGGTGTCAATGGGATCAGGTATCAAGCATCTAAGACCCAGAACAAAACCATACCCAATATGAATTGTGGTGGAGAGGGGATGGAGTGGAGACCCAATGCCCATCTGTAGAGAATTGGACATCCCCTCATGGAGGGGTCACAGGGAAGAGATGAGCCAGTCAGGGTGCAGTACAGCATCAATGAAACACGCAACTTTCCTCTAGTTTTTTGGTGCTTACTTCACTCCACTATCATGACCTGAATTCTATCTTACAAATCGGATTAGATCAGAGCTTGCACACTGCTACTGATATGAGCCCACAACATAGGGAATCCAGGATAGATAAATCCCTCCGGGCCCACAAGCAGAGTAGAGATACCAGGCGCATTAGGGGAGGTGGGGGGAGAGAAATGGGAGGGAATAGATCACAAGGATCAAAATATAGAACCCCCTCCCAGGGGGGATGAATAAGTTAAAAGTGGGTGAGGTGCAACAGAGGACGATGTAAGATATGGAAATAATAATCTATAACTTATCAAGGGTTCGTGAGGGAGGGAGGGTGAAGAAGGGAGGGGGAAGAAATGAGGAGCTGATATCAGGGGCTCAAGTGGGAAGAGAATGCTTTTTAAATGATGTGCAAATATGTTTGACACACTGGATGAATGTATGGATCATGATAAGAGATGTAAGAGCCCCCAATAAAACTATTTTGGGGAATGAGAGAGAGAGAGAGAGAGAGAGAATTGTTCAAGACACATGCAACCCAGGGGCAGGAATGGGAATAGCAATACCAGATGGGGACGGAGAAGAGGGGAGGGGAGAAAGTTGGGAACCCATCATAATGATGGACACACAACCACACACACCCCTCCAGGGGTAGAACAAAGGAAACCATGGGGGAAGAGAGACAGTGGTCAGTGTGAAATATTAAAATAATAATAATTTATAATCTATCAAGGGGTCACTGGGGTGAGGGGGGAGAGATGAGCTGATACCAAAGGCTCAATAGAAAGTACCGTATATACTCGAATATAAGCCAACCCAAGTATAAGCCGAGGTACCTAATTATTACCTGGGAAACCAGAAAAAACTGATTGACTCAAATATAAGCCTAGGGTGGGAAATGCAGAATGTGAATTAACACAGAGACCAGAGGGGAGAGACGGAGCACAGCCACAGACACATCCTTACCAGTTCAGCTGCTGGCGTAAGTGAATCACTATGGTGCTTCTGCAAATTGGGGCCGTCCATGTCATAGGATGGCTCTGATTGGTTAGATGTGAGTGAACAAACATTCAAAGCCCTGCAGTGTCAGCGAGGCTTTGAATGAACAGTGGAGGAAGGCAATCACCTGTGAGACGTTACACCTCGCTGGGGTACCATTTTTGTGCTGAAAAACTCAGTTTCTACATGAGTATATATGGTAATTGTCTAGAAAAGAATGATGGCAACATATGTATAAATATACCTGATATAATTGATGTATGGATTGTAATAAGAATTGTAAGAACCATCAATAAAATGATCCAAACAAACAGAAAAAGAAGATTCCAATTGCTAGTCACCCTGAATGTACATCAGAATGAAACACTGCCCAGGGCAGCACCACACTCACAAATGTTGTTATAGTTGAGCTCATTGTTGCAGCTACTGTGGCAATGCGTCTATTTGAGGGTCTCCCGATTTTACATTGACCCTCTACCAAGCATGATGTGCTTTCCTGGAGACTGGTCTCCCTGATAACATCTACATCTTGCCATCTTCACTTCTAAGGAACATTCTGGCTATAACTCTCCCAAGACAGATTCGGTTGTTCTTTTGGCAGTCCATGGTACTTTCAATATTCCTGGCCAACATCATATTCCAAAGACATGAATTCTTTTGCCATCTTCTTTATTCATTGTACAACTTTGACCATGGTTTGAATCAGCCATGAATTAGTCCTCAAAGAGTCACCCTTGCTCTGTACTACTTGAAGGAGGACTTGTGCAGCCCATTGCTATAAGCCCTGGTGGCCTCACTGGCCGCTATCTGCAAGGTCAACAGTTTTATTCCACCAGCCACTCTCCAGGAGAAAGAGGAGGTTGGTTCCTACCATAAAGATCTGCAGCCCCCTCAGAAATCCCAGAAAGCAGTTCAACTTTGTCCTGCAGGATCACTATGAGACAGAACTTACTCGATGGCAGAGGGGGGTTTTGTTGCTGTGAGCTGAATTGATTGTGGATCCAAGTAAAATGAAATGCATGGCAAATTCAGGATTTCTCTGTTTGTCTTGATGCTGTCTATTGGTCTAGTTGTGAGGATGTGGGTTTTCTTGACATTGACTTGCAATCCTTACTGAAGGAAGCAGTCTTGAATTTTCATCAGTAAGAGCATCCTCACTCTCTCACTTTTCTTCCTCGCTTTCAGCCAGCAGGCTGTGCCATCTGCATATTGCAGGTTGTTAATGAGGCTCCCTCCAATCCTGATGCTGCATTCTTCTTCGTATCATTCAGTTTCTCAGATGATTTGCTCAGCATAAAGATTGACTAAATATAGTGAAAAGATACCACCCTGATTCTCACCTTTCCTGATTTTAAACCATGCTATCCCCTGTTCTGCTCCAACAACTGCTTCCTGGTCTATATACAGGTTCTTCATGAACACGATGAAGTGCTTTAAAGTTTCCATTCTTCCCCGTGTTACCCATAGTTTGTTATGATTCACACAATTGAATGCCTTTGCATCCTAAAAAAAGCACCAGCAAACATCTTTCTGGTATTCTCTGTTTGCTGCCAAGACCTACCCATTGCCAACAATGATATCTCTCCATCCACAGCCTTTTCTGAATCCAGCTTGAGGTTTTTGGCAGCTACCTGTCAGTTGCTTCAACCATTTTTTAAAATTATCTTCAGCAAAATTTTACTGGCATATGATATTAGTGATATTCTTCTGTAACACCTGAATTCTGTTGTGTCGTCTTCCTTTAGAATGGACACAAATATGGGTCTTTGCAAGTCAGCCGGTTAGGAGACTGTCTTCCAGATTTCAGTGGTTGCCTCCAGTGCTTCATTAGCTTGTTGAAACACGTCCATTGGTATTTCTTCAATTTACAGTCTCATTTTTGACTAATGTCTTCCATGCATCTTGGACTTCTTCCTTCTGTACCATTGGTTCTTGATTACATACTACAACTAGTTCTGTTTGGTTCAGTGACTCTGTATTCCTTCCCTCTGCCTCTGATGCTTCATTTGATCATTCAATGTTTAATTATTCCTCAAGAATCCTTCAATATTGCAACTTGAGGCTTGAATTTTCTTCTGCCAACTTGACATAAGTTGTGTTTGCTCTTCCTTTTGGACTTTCTAGCTTCAGTTCTTTACACATTTCACTATAATTCTCTTTGCCTTCTCAAGTTTCACTTTGAAATTTTTCTGTTCAGCTGTCTGACTCCATCATTTCTCCCACTCAAGTTACAGACTCTACACTTTAAGAGCAATTTTTAGAGTCTCTTTTGATATCCACTTTGGTCTGTTCTTTCTTGTATGTATTTCTTTCTGTCTTTTTGATGACATTTTGCTTTCTTCATGTATCATCTCCTTGTTGCCATCCCACAGCTCGTTAAGTTTTCTGTCATTAGTGTTCAGTATGCCAAATCTGCTGTCTAAATTCAGATGAAATATATTCATATTTAGGTCATATTGAGGCTCTTCTGAACTTGTTTTAATTTTCCTAAACTTCAACCTGAACTTAAATATGAACGACTGGTCGACTGTTCCAGAGTCCGTCCTGGCTGATGGTGTTGAGCTTCTCCATCAACACTTTCCTGGAAGCCATCAATTTGATTCCTGTGGATTACTTCTGGTGAGGTCCATGTGTACAGTCACAGTTTATGATGTTAAAAAAGGGTATTTGCCATGAAAAAGCCATTACTCTTGCAAAATTCAATCAAGCCATCAAGCTTAATTTCTATCACTGAGGCCATCTTTTCCAGCTACTGTTCCTTCCTCTGTGTTTCTGACTCTTGTATTCCGGTCACCATTAATTATCAATGTATACTGGTTGTTTGATCAATTTCAGACTGACGAAATCGGTAGAATCCTTTGATTTCTGCATCCTTGGCTTTAGTGGTCAATGCGCACATTTCAATAGTACTTGCATTAATTTGACTTCCTTGCATGTGTATAGACGTTTTCCTATCAGAAATATTGATTTGAAAAGTGCTTTGTGATGGTGACTGTGATGTCATTCTTCTTGAGTTGGCCATTCCCAGCATAGTGACTTTATGATTTAGTGACTCGATGGGACCGATGCCAGTCTGGTTCAGCACACCAATACTATATTTATGTTCATGTGTTTCATTTCATTTCTAATGACTTCTAATTTTCCTAGATTTATACTTTGCATCAATTATCCCAGATTATATTTCTTTATGGGAGCAGCCTCATCCTCCTGCAGCTGGTAGATTTGACCTTGTGGTTAGCAGCCAATGCCTAACCCACAGCACCACCAAGGCTCCTTTAGAACTACTACCATATGACCCAGAAATCCCACTCCCAGGTGTCTCCTCAGAAGACTTGAAAGCAGAGGCTCAAGTAGATCATTGTACAACAATGCTCATTGCCACGTCCTTCACAAGAGCCAAAAGATCGTCCATCAACAGATGAAAGGGAAAATAAAATGTGGTATGCCCTTAAACTGGACTATTACTCAATCCTAAAAAGAAGGGAAGTCCTGCTATGTGCTTACTACAATATCGGTGACATTTAACATTACGATGAATGAAATAAAACAGAATGAAATAAAACAGATGTATGATTTGACTTAAAGGGGTTGCCAAAGTAAGAGAGAAAGGAAACTTTAAAAAAAAACCAACTTTTTTTTTTTTGGGGGGGGGGAATAGTTTTAATCGTTCTTCTGAAATATCCCCCCAAGGGCTTCCAAGCATGATCTCTGCACACATCCACACATCGGGAGCGTCGGCAACAGAGTGCAGGCCCACAGCCAGGTAACCTGAGGACTGCAGGGCAAGCACACTGTCCTCCTGGTCAGCTCCCTCACAGAGTGCTCTCCAGGGTTGTCCTTGAAGCTCTTCTGTTCCAGGAAGTGCTTGGCACGCTTACTCTTCTGACTGGAGGGGAGGTATGTCACCTGGATGGTCGTTGGGGAGACTTCAGGAGATTGGGTAAGGTCTTTGGCTGCTGACTGGTGGTGTCGCTGAGAGCTCCCACTTCGTGCTTTGACCGCGGTGGCCAGCTCAGTCAGGGCCTCCTGATAGCGCAGGTACTCACTCTGGCCAAAGACCCCAGTCCCATAGCGGGCTGTCTCATAGCCATCCAGCAGGGTATCGATGAGGGCCTTGCGCACACCCTTGAAGGGAGTACTAGCATTCCGAAGATCAAGCAGGTAAGAGCGGAAATTCCTGCCTTACCTGCTTCATTGTGAAATGGCCTTCATTGTGAAATGGGATCTCAGCAGCGCGGATGGCATCCAGAGCTTTCATCCTGTGGAGATAGTTGTAGCGATTTTGATGTCCCTGGGTTTCCAGCTGTAGCAGTCTGACATCATCATCTGCAAGGAGCTGGGGCTCCTACTTGATATCCTGAACTCTGGAAAGTCGACTATCAATCTCTTCTTTCAGATCCTTGGGGGCATTGTGTCCCACAGGGACATGAGGTCCCCTCCGAGATTTCATTGCAAAGCGCATGATTTGCCTCTTCACAAAAATAAATAGCAGTACAAACACCAGGCTCCCGTAGGCCATCACCAGCACGACATTCACTCGGACAGCCAGTTACTACTGGACGCCATGGCCTTCCCACCCCACGCAGAGCTGCTCTGGTTTACCCCGTTGCCCTGACTCGTCAGCCGGGTTCAGCCGAAGCAACGGCGTCTGCGTTTCCGGGGGCTCCCCGGCCATTTCCTTACGGGGGCAGACTAAGCGAGCCCCCGCCTGAAAACATGGCGGCTTGCGGGGGGTGGGGAGCAAAAACACAACTTTTAAGTGAGTCTAAATTATTCGGTAGCATGTTTCTACCACTGTGACATATATGTGATAGTAGCTTCCACTCTGTGGACCAGACTGAAACAAGCAATCTACGGGGAGACATCCAAAAAAATGGAAATTTTTAAGCTATGTATTTCATTTTGTTTAACAAAGCAACCTCATCACCTTTAAAGTACTCTCTATTACACTTTATACATTTGTCAAATCTGTTGTTCCCATCTTGGAAACTTTTTTCAAACTGATGTTTGGATGGCACCTCCCTCATTTTTTTCTTCACCTCATCTACATGGTCAAATCACTGTCTTTTCATGTCTTCATTCGTAGAAACGAAAAGAAGCTGCACGGAGTGAGGTCAGGTGAGTATAGTGTGGGGGGCAAGAGAGCTGTGGGGGGCAAGAGAGGCATGCTGTTTTGGCCACAACTGGTGCACTGAGATGGCTGCATGAGCAGGTGCATTGTGTGGTGACAAAATCAGTCCCGCATCTGTCACAAAATAGGTCTTTTTTTGTCACATACTGTTTCATAATCTTTTCAGAACCTCTAACTAGAAAGCTTGATTAACAGTCTGACCTGGTGAAACGAACTCCAAATGCACTATCTCCCTCATATCACAACTGGTTTATTGGGGTACCTCCTTATATATCTATATCCATATTCATATGTAGATATGCAAACATGTAGAAATATATATGGATACTGATAGCGATTTTCTTTGGGGCTAGGTTTATGGAATTTGCACTTTATATTTTATATATTGTTTAAATTTTTAATTTTCCTATGAAGAACTTCTCTAATAATAATAATAAAATAAGTGAAATTCTATTTTGAAAAAATAAATAAAATGAACAAATGTATATACACTCACCAATAACCATTCTTCTCTAGAGTGAGGTCTCTCGCCAGATAGCTGAGATCCATGGCAATCCTGGCCCCAGCCTCCATAGTCAAGGACAGGTCATGAACATCGGGGGAGAATAAGAGCCCTTGTAGGGCTACAAACACGGGCCTGTGAATGCCTGGCCTTGGAGCCCCAGCTTAGCCCAGCCTTCTCTTCTAGTAACAGAGTGATGTTGTTCCTTAGGAAAGTTTCACACACTCAATACACGCTCACATTTAAAATACACACACACACAGCACCCCAGAGGTGAGAATGACCCAGGTCTGGTCAACACGAACAGCAGAGATTAGTTCAAGGGTGGACAGATGACCCACCCAGAGTTCCTCCCAGGGTCTGTGCCCGAGAGCAAACTGCTCTCTTTCCCACTGCCCATTAGTCTGCCCAGAGCTGCTGGCAGCCATCCTGACACTACAGGACAGAGCCAGCCTGAAGACAGAGCAACACAGAGAAAGCAGAGCCAAGAGACAGAGAGGCCCATGGTGTGCAGTGTGGACACCTAGGTGTAGCTGTACCTGAAGCCACCCCTACCCCTGCTATTTGGTTTAGTAAACTGGTTGTTCTTACACAGTCTTCTCAGATTCAGCTCATGAGGGACCCCTGAGATACAGACTTGGATAATGTCTAGACTGTTGTCCCCAGGGTCCTTTGCCAGAACACATGGGGTGGAGTTTTGTATGCCTCTTCCCTGGAGTGCCTTTTGCTGCTTCTGGTACACCTCTCCCCCTACATGCCATGTGTTTTTGTTTCCAAAAGCCTGGACCTTCCAGAATGCTCAGGAGTTGACATTCCTCTGGGGGTGGCTGTTGGGCACTGACTGAAGTGATGGGAGTTGGAAAACCCAGCCTGTGTGCACTCCTGAGTCTCCTGAGGGGCCTGGCTGAGGCTACCCTCCTTGGGACTCTTTATGACATCTCTCCCTTGTTTGGCTTTTCCCCCTTTGGGTCCTGCTTCTCCCATCCCTTACTGGTTGCCCCAGTGGGAGCATCTGCTTCATGAATCAACTACAACAAAATCCTCATCTGCACTAAGGAATACAACTTAAGAGACCAGATGTCAATAGGCGAGGCCAGGTGGGCTTGGAACTGCCTTACAAAGAGCAGAGGTTGGGGCGCATGTGGCTCATCCCCCACAGGTTGAGTGGCCATCACGCTCCAGGAGACTGAGCGTAGCAGCACAGGCTAGCGCTTCTCTCTTCTTCCTGGCTGCCTCAAAGCAGGGAGTGAGCTGACTCATGAATACGCACCATCCAGATTGGGCTCCCAAGGAAGGGAGACCACCCTGGTCCCACCTGAGAAAAAAAACAAAACAGCTGAGGTCACAAGGGCTCAGTCAAGGGCACAATCTTTCAAGCCCATTCTGAGCCATGGACTCTAAGCCAACTTACATGGTGCACTTGGATTCTTCCTTTCTAGAAGCTTGCCTTTGTCTTGCCACCCTGAATAAGCAGGCATCAGTTCAACGAGCTTGATCCAGTGGCCCAAAACTCTTAACTCCAGATCGCCCCTGGAGCTGCCCCATAAAGTGTGTGCCAGGCTGATGCAAAGCCAGGGCACTGCAGCTTCATCTCTTCCCGGAGGCATGAGCAGCTGGAATGGCATCTCCTGCTCTACGGCAGCCACTAGGGAAGCAGGTAGGCAGAATTCTCTGGGACAGGGGCACTAACTCTATGGGTGCTCATTTGTGGGGCAGAATGATAGCAAGAAGTGTATAAACCCTTGGACTGGTATTAAGTGCACACTGTTGTTTTGCCCGCTTCGTAATTATTCCCCCCTTCTACCCATAGAAAACCCTCCTGTTTCTGTTAGCGACCGTCCAGTCAGCCCTGGAAGGATGGTATCTCCCTACACAACCAGACTGGATGACTGTGATTGATGGGGTTTCCATTGGCTGACTTTCCAAAGTAAATCTCCAAACCTGTTTCCCTAGTGTATCTTCATCTGAAACCTATTCATCATTATGCAGCATCTAAGCCTCCGCGGACAGATGGGTAGTGACTAAGCATGAGGTGCATTCACTGGGGATTAAACTTGAGCCTCCTGTACAGAAGATGAGACTGCTACAGTGAACCATCACTGGTCCCAAAGGGCCCCTAGAGGCTGCCACTCTGAAGAAGCCAACAGTGAGTGAGTATGTGGCCCGAGACTGACCAGAGTGCAAAGTGAAAACCCGGTCACCATGACTGGTTGAAAGTAGACCCATAGCCGAAGCCAGGCCAGGAGATTTGATTGTAGAACTTTCTAGAGAGATGCTCTCTTTCTTCTCGTTCTGGGGGTGGGATCATGTAAGCCTGGAACTTCTTTCAGAAGGCACCACGTGGAAGATCTGTCCAAAGTGTTGTCAATGCAGAAAAACAGACCAGGGGTGGCCGAGGGGATAATGAGAATTAGAAATGTGTTGACTTTGGACTTCTTTTGACCTCGTAGATTTAACTAGACGGAAGATGTTGTTTTTGCGAGGTGCAGCCAAGTCGGCCGGATTCGTAGAGACCCAATGTACAACACAACAAACCACCACCTGGTCGGGTGCCTTCTTCACAGTTCTTATATCTGAGCCCATTGCCGCAGCCATGGGTCAATCTATCTCCTTGATGGTCTTCTGTTTTGCTAAGCTAGTCACCCTAAACTCTTAAGTTTCTTTGTCATCTATCTGTCCTCTTCTAGGGAGCCTTGGTAGTGTGGCAGTTATGTGTTGGACTGCTAAGCACAAGGTCAGCAGTTCAAACCCACCAGCTGCTCCCAGGGAGAAAGGCAAGGCTTTCTGCTCTCATAAAGAGTTCCCGTGTCAGAAACTCACAAGGACAGTCCTACCCTGCTCTGTAGGGTCTCTATGAGCCAGCAACAGCTTGATGGCAGTGAGTTTGTTTGTTCAGGTTCTCTTCTATTGTTATCGGACTTATGTCATTGCTATTTTAAGGTTTTCTTTGGCTTTTCTACGTATACCAGTTTGAATTGAATGTCCTTGTCATTTGCAACCACAAGCACAGTGACTACAGAAATTCCCGTGGCTGGCAAGCAGTGACAGGTAGAATACAAGGAAGGAAGCGCCTTCTAGACCCAGCTCCACACCGGCTTATCACATAGCTTTGGTCAAGGTCTTTAGCATGTCAAATAAAAGCGGTGGACAGATCATGTAGAGATCTCTTTCAGGTCTCTAACAAAGCATGCCATGATTATTCCTGCCTTTGCTTTCCTGCCCATGGGATTCTCCCTCAAGATCAGTTCAAGCTTTCAGGAAGTTGGCCCTGAACGCCTGCCTTTGAACTCTTAGCACACACCACTTCTACTGTCCACCCCACTGACTGGTCTTTACAGAGCCGTGATATCTTCCAGCCACATTCCATGGGGTGTGTCCCCAAGAACACACAAGAGCAGTGTTGCCTAAGCCCATAGCCCAGGCACCTGTCAGCTCCTATTCAATCTTCCAACTAGCATGCAGAGGAGCTCACACACACACACACACACACACACACACAAAGATAAACACCAGAAAACAGAATCTCAAAGACAATAACAGGACACTCATTGGCCAGAGGCATACGGTCAGTAAGTGTCAGGGCAGAAGCTCTCTGAGATGGTACTCTTCGGGATGAAACCATACAGGGCTACTCAGAGATAGGTTCACTCCGAGCATCTGTTGAGCATTCAGGAAGATGCAGTCCATGCAGGAGAAAAGACAAGATGGTACCTGGGGCTGCCGCTTCTGGCATCCTCAGCCAGGAAGCTGGTGGGACAGGAGCCCAGCTGCCCTTCAGGAAGTACTGTCTGCCCTGCCCAGGCACTAACCCTCACACAGAGCCCCATTCACCCCCTGGGCAGGAGGCAAGGCACCATTCCCAGGGAATTCTGAGGTAGCTTTCGGGAGCCATGAAGGCAGCTGGCTAACAGACGAGCGATTCTCTCCGGGAACAGAAGAAATTCAGTTCCAATCAAGAGCCCACACTGTCAATCAGCCGCCCAAACAAACCACACTCACTTACTGAACCCTGAACGGAGCCCAAACCATGATTTTGTGACTAAACACCGTAACAAACTGAAATATTTTTTTCCAGAAAAAACAACAACAATGAACAGACGGACCAGTGTGAACCTGAGCTGAATCTGTATATTTTCTGAAACTGCTGAACAGAACCAAAATCAGACATCAAAATGTCCTGTGAATGAAACCAATATTCCATCCCATCCAAGCGGTTGGTGGGCAAAGAACATCAGGAAGGTGCAGGAAGGAGGCGAGGAGCATTTTATCTAACCAGTGTGGTTCTGTGGGGTGTGTAATTGTGCTCAAAGGAACACCTTGTGAAAAAATGGAGTCCGGTTTGTTGTTGTTCAGTTAAAGTGGCCAAAAAACCAAAAACCTTACTTTATTTTAGTTCCATAAAGATGAGTCAGAAACTTCTAGAACATTCCGTTTTCTGTAGATTGAAGGAAGGATGCCAAGGATGGAGCCATTGGAACATAGCCTCAGAGAATCCGTTGACAGGATGGAGCTGCGTGTCATCGTCCTGAATGCCCTGTGACTTTTAGGACTGTGAACGCTACAGCAGGTATGGCATCTGACCAGCTGACATGTCCCCCTGGCCCTGGGCACTGGGGTCCCATTTGACAACGTCCCCTTCAGGAAGAATTGACCCCCCACAGAAGACCAGACTTCATTAAGTCCCAGTGGAGAGGGCTGAACCAGCTGTACTTTCTTGTGCTCATTGGCCCCAGTGCTGGAAGAGCCCTGCTCAGCAACCCAGTGCAGAGGGGGCACGGAAACAGGGAGGTTCCTGCTGAGAGGTCCCCGGTAATCACCACATACTGACCAGACCGCCCCACGCCCTAAAGAAAGAGCAAGCAGTGTGGTATGAGTGGAACAGAGAGCCCCGGACTCTAACGGCAACTCCAGACTCACTGCCATACTGTTGATCCCAACTCACAGAGACCCGATAGAACAGGGTAGAACTGCTCCGCCGAGCTTCCAACCTCATGCATCTTCATGAGAGCTGTTCAGTGCCATCGTCCAGCTCTGACCTCTTGAGACAGTGCTTGGCCCTGCGCCTGCCTAACACCTGTTCCTATGTGTGAGCCCATTGCCGCAGCCACCGTGTCAGTCCATCCGTTTAAAGGCTTCCTCTTCGCCGCCCCTCGAGTTGACCAAACCTGATGTCCTGCTCCAGGGACTGCTCTCTCCTGACAGCATCCCCAGTGTACGGGAGGCAAAGTCTCACCTTCCTTGACTCATCTTTCTGCCAAAGAACAGCTAATATGCTGAACTGCTGACTCTGTGGGTAGCAGTCCAAAGGGTTCCTTCACCAGTTCATAAACTAGTGAAAATGATCCCACCATGAGCCCGAACCTAAATCAGACCTGCTGTAGACTGTTGTTGCTCCTGTTGCCTGACACGTGGCGCTCCCATGCAATGGAGCATGACCCAGTTCCCATGCGATGGAGCAAACCATGCTCAGCTGTGCCGGTGCCCTCAGATCATTGCTTATTGCACCACTGTGAGCCCTCGTGTTTTAATTGGCGGATTTTTGAAAGTCAATCACTGTCTTTCTTCTTAGTTCCTCTTAGTCTGGAGTTTCCTCTGAAACCTAATCTGCATCACAACACACAAGCCTCCCCTGACAGAGGGCTAGTAACTGTGTGTGAGAAGCATTGACCAGGAATGGAGCCCAGTTCTCCCACATGAAGGACAAGTGTACTACCACCAAACCACCAATGTCCCTTGCTTAAAGACTAAGGGTTACCAAACTGTCAGCAAGAGGTACTACTGGGGTGTGGGGATGGAGAAGAGAGAAGGTCTGCTTTCTACTTTATGCTCTTATCTATGCTGTGCATCCTTCATGAGGAAATGTGTCCATAGGTTTGTAGTGTTTAAAATAAACATTAAAACACACATACATGCACTAAGAGCTTAGCATGCAATACAGGCAGAAACCACAGGACAAAAGATTGATTGGTTAAACTGTATAAAATTAGAATTTTTTTACAGAAAACAAGATAAAAAAATTTTAATAAAATTTTAAAAAGAAAACAAATCAACTTAAACTATATTGGGAAGGGAAATCTTTACAATATAATTAATAGCAAGTGTTGACTATGCAAGAGTTAAAAAGCCCGTAGGGAAAAGCAGTACTTCAAAAGAAAAGTGACCAAGAGACACAAACAAGCAATTCATAAAAGAAGAACCACAGATGGCTAGTAAATATATAAATATTCGTTGTCTCTAGTAATCAAAGAATACAAATAAGGTCAGATCATATCTTTACCTACTAAATTGGCAAGTATCTTTTCCATTTTCTTTTGTTTGTAGTGATGCCTGCTGTAGCTAAGGAGCCCTGGTGGTGTAGTGCCTGCGCTGGGTTGTGATCCACGTGGTCGGCAGGTGGAAACCACCGCAGCAGCTCCGCGGGAGAACGACGGGGCTTTGCACTCCCGTCACCAGTGACAGTCCCGGAACCCACGGGGGTTGATATGAGTCAGCACTGACTCGATGGCAGGGACTGAGAGTGTCACTGAGAAGAGGAGAGGGAAACAAAAAAATCTCAGAGGAGGGTAAATTAGTAAAACCTTTTTGGAAGGCAAAGTGCAAAACTGATTAATAACCTTAAAAGTATGCATAAACTTGGACAGAGCAATTCCACTTGTAAGCATTTATCCCTGAGGAAAACTATCATAGCTAAAGATGTGCATGCATTGGATGTTCAGAAAAATGTTGTTTATAAAAACAGAAAATTGGAAATAGCCTCCCTGTCCAAACAATGAAGGAATGACTTAATATATGATGGCATTATACACAGGGAATAACAATGCAACTGTTAAAGTGATAATATATTTTTAAAAGACACAGCATGTACATTTATGTGATATCTTGTTAAATGAAAAGAAAAACCGAGTTACAAATGGCATGTGCAATATCAATCCACGTTGATAAATAAATGCAAATCCATGCATCCACTGCGTTTTTAAAACATCTAAATATAGGTAATTTTCATCTGTTTATATATTTAGCTTTTTTGTAATTAATTTTATTTTCTTAAATAAAAAATACTCAGTGCTGAAACACATCCAAGAATTATTTTTAAGTAGTCAGTTGGGGAACAAATGCCCTTAAATCAACAAGTTTAGAAGCAAAGACACATCAAATGAGACAAAGTAGTATAAATTGTTCCAAATAACCCCCTCCAATCAATCTTCCATGCTTCTTTTCTTGCTTGCTTTGTTTTTCTGGGGTTTTTTTTGTAAGACCACAGAATCTGAGTTCATACAGATGAGGTAATTGCCTTGCAAAACTTGCTGGACCGGGACAACATTCTAAAATCATAGCCTACTCTTACCCACAGAACTGAAGAAGAAAATAAGCCCGTGCCCGTATTTTCCTAGAAGCAAACAATCCATCGTGAAAACTCAAGGTGGCAAGGCTGAAAGCAGATGTCACAGGGTTCTGGGAACCGCATGATTTGGTTCTCCAGCAGCAGTGCAATGCACCCGTGTGAACATCTAAAAGAAAGGAGGCCATAGGATTGCAGACAAAATGCTGTTTGCAAGTTGGGAGCTGCCGATGTGCAATGGTGAGGAAAGAGATGCTGAGTGCCGAGCATAGCGCTCCTGGCGCTAGAATACGTGAGAACCGGGCCCAGAATAGGTGTTCAGTTCCTACTGGTAGATGGTGAACTTCATCAGCTCTCTCTCAGGACTCCCCGATGGCCACCTATCCTCAGCCAAAAATCGTCTCCCTCTCATTGGAGACCAGCATGAATTATTTAGGCCCCAGAACTAAATCTTCTTCTTTTTTTAAAAAACATTTTATTAGGGGCTCATACAACTCTTATCACAATCCATGCATATACATACATCAATTGTATAAAGCATATCTGTACATTCTAAATCTTCTAAGGAGGTGTGACACAGTAACTACAGGGAAAGTTCGGCACAAGAGAGAAACTCAGACAGGACAGCAATGGATTCCCGAATGCCTCTTGGCCACTGTGCCTCTATAGAGATCCTCCTCCCAAGGAAGGGCTCATCTCCAGGGTTACCAGAGCACAACGGGGAAACCCATTCTTGCTCCTCATCAGGCGCAGCCCCACCCCCATCTGTCTGTCAGCTTATCTCACTTTAATGTCCTCAGTGTTGTTGGGCTGCGTGCAGCTACACCATGAAGACTTCAGAGACGAGCAGGGTTGCCCAGAGTACGTTTCCGTGAAGCTTCCAGGCTGAAATAGACTAGGAAGAAGGGACTGGTACTCTACTTCCAAAAATTAGCCAAGAACACCCTATAACCCAAAAGAAGAGTACCAAATAAAGTACTGGAAGAGGAACACTCTCGGTTGGAAGAAACTCGGAATACATCATGATCCCAATGGACTCACGCATCCCAGTGACTGGGAAGAGGACACGGGACTGGGCCGTGTCTGGTTCCATCGGCCATGAGCTCTCCAGAAGCTGAGCTGACTCCGTGACTACTCACACCAACAGACTCAGAAACCCCAGTGTTTCAACCACGAGCCCCTTGCTGCTCTGTCCTCCTTCCAGACAATTGCTCCTCTAGGCTTGCCTTTCTAACTCACCATTTTTAACTTAATAATGGGATTTTAAAAGAACGCCGTCTTCACTGGCTTCTAACCACTTGAGATTTTCCTCCCTCCAATGTTTGCTCATTTCCTATCAGCTAAATCACAAAGTGTTCAGATGTCTAACGAGAACAGTACATCAGCTCTCTTGGAAAAGATGTGCAGTAAAATCTCTCTGAACCATCATTCTCAGGAAATTGGATGTTCTGCTTTCTTTCAGTGACCTGGTTGACAAAAAGCTAAATTTAAATAAATGTCCGGAGGGAAAGGATTTCCAACCCAGGTGGGATTCAGTCTTGGGAGGGGGACAGACAAAACTGTCCAATCTAAAGGATGCTGAAGGCAGCACCTAAAAACCCGTGGACAATAAATATTTGCGCAATGACTGCCATGGATTGAATTATGTCCTCCAAAAATCTGCGTCACCTTGGCTGGACCATGCTCCTCAGTGGGTTAGCAGTTATGTAATGATGTGATTTATCGGTTATGTAATGATGTGATTATCCCCATGATATGATCCGATGTAATCAGTTGTTGGAGGATTAGCGTGAGACACCTCAATCAGATGTAAGGAGAGTTTTCCTGGGATGTGGCCTGCATCACCTTTTATATTAAAGAGATAGAAATAGAGAGAAGCAAGCCGAGGAGAGGACCCTCTTGCCACCAAGAAAGAAGATTCAAAAGCAGAACATGCCCCATAGATCCAGGGCCCCCTATGGAGAGCTGCCTAGACTCTGGGGAAGATGGATACTTAGCCTCATGGGCAGCTCCTATACATCAAACCTACAGATGAGAAAAGGAGACAAAGGCCCTTTTTCAGAGCTGACAGAGGAAGCCTTTCCCTAGAACCACCATTTTGAATTTAGCCTTGCAGTCGCCCAGACTGTGAGAGAACGAATTTGTCTTTGTTTAAGCCATTCCCTGAACTAGCTCCGTTAGAGCCGCAGTAGAAAATTAAGGCACAATGTGGTACCAGAGACAGTGGAGTGCGGCCCTAACAGATACCTAAAAGATGGAAGTGGTTTTGGAACGGAACGATGAGTAGAGGCTGAAAGAGTTGCAAGGTGACTAACAGCAAAGGCCTACATTTCCTTGACGAGCTTGTCTGTGGAATTGGAATGACAAAGGCAATTCTGGTGAGGGTGCCACAGAAGTGAGGAGAGCTGGAACGCAGAACCAGGGGACCAAAAGAATGGAGTTCCCTCAGGCAGAAGACTCCAGGCCAAGTAGAGTCGCTCCAAGCACTTATGGGTGGAGCTAGAGCTCGGTAACACTTACATCAGAGCAAGTGAGGCGAGACTCCCCAAGATGCCCAACGGGTTTAACCAAGAAGTGAACGCGGAAGGGACAAGGGCTTACCCAGTACTCTTGTGAGACAGAAGAGCTGATACGTGACAGCCATAAATATATTTTTACAAACAAATGGAATCACCATTATCTGAATAATATCCGTTACACATTTTATAAACTCTGATAGCTTTGTTTTCGTGTTCAATATAACTTCAGAGCCAGCTGGACGTATGGAAAGAGAGGCATAGGGCTCAGGCGCCACAATCTGGTGACGCCCGGACGAGGGGGACAGGAAGCAGAGCTGCCTTGGTTTCAAAAGGCAGGGCCACGGTTTCTGATGTCTCAAAGGGTAGAAGCGCCCTGGGCTGCTTGGTTTGGAAAGGTGGGATGACAGATTTCAAGGTTTCAAAGAGCATGGAACCAGATTAACTGCCCAAATCTGAGAGAATTTGGTGGCCTTGCCAAAGGGGCAGAAGAAGGATCAAGGAGGTGAGGTAGGAAGATGGGCCTCACTCCAACCTGAGGGCAGAGCCATTGCTAAAGGGTCCCAGAGCAGAGAGGATGTCTCTCCAGCCTTGAGAGCCAACACAAAGTATTCTGCCGGCTTTTTCCTTGCTTGGAGGCCTTCTTTCTCCCCCATTTCCCATGGAAATGTCTACTTTGGGCCTGTCTCACCACTGTACTTTGGGAGCAGGTAGTGAGTGTTCTAGATTCACGGAAGAAATGGAATTTTGCCCCAAGATAGGGTTTGGACTAGAGATGATGTACAACTTTGGGGATAATATTATGGGGTGAAAGTGTTTTTCATGTGGCAAGAACATAAATTTGGAAGACTCACTGATTTAATGTGGTGGATTGAGTTGTATCCCTCCAAAATGCAGATCCTGTGACTTCCAGGACGGAGGAGCTAGGAGGGTCCCTCTACTGGAAACCTCCTAGGTACACAGAGTTCTCCAAGAGAGGCGGGCCCATAGACCTTTTTCCAGGACTGACTGAGAAACGGTCAGCACTCTGAATTCAGATTGCAGCCTCCTAAACTGTAGGAGAAGCAATGTCGTTGGAGCCATTGACTGTGGTCGCTCTGTTGTAGCCACACTAGGTAGCTAACAATGAGTCGGTCAGTGAATTTGGGTTTTAGTTCAGAGGAATGACATAGAGGAAAAAGCCCAGAAGTGGAAAATATAGGCGAGGGAAAAGATTTTGTGGCCAGAGTATGGGGAGAAAGCATAAAAGAAGGCAGGCATTGGAAAGACAAACTTCATTCCCATCACTCTTTCACAAACCAAAATAAACAAATCATTTGATTCTGATTCATGGTGACACTATGTGTGTCCAAGTAGAAATGTGTTCCATCAGGCTATCAAGGGCTCTGATCTTTCAAAATACCTCACCAGTCATTTCACCTGAGGAACCTCTGTGTGACTTTGAACTGCCAACCTTTCAGTTAGTGGGCAAGTGCTTAATTCATGTGCCAACCAGGTATCCTGTGGCATAAACCATGATACCCATACTCAACTATCAGACTGGTTTGGGTAAGCAGCAGTCATTGAATGCAAATTGTTTTACCAATGGAAACTTCAAACAGGACACACTCAGATCAGATGTGAGAACGATGGGGCCACTATGCATTGCCCGGAAGCAAGGGTCAGGAGGTAAACCACTTGTTTTAAGAAAAGGCTATGACAAGATGTAAACAACTTGTTTCTGGGGAAAATGTGTGCATGACTGCAATCATTCTGTGCTGGCACCCCTCTCCTAAGAGATAGTTCACTCCTTCCCAGCCAACTGGTTCTTTACATTTCAAAGAGCTTCAAGGTGAAGCTGACCTTGCTATAATTAATCATAATCTCCGGCCTTTCTTGGTGTTGTTGTTGTTCTCTCTATATAAACACTTCTTTCCACATAAGCTCTGCAGTGCTGGGCATCTTGGCTTAGCCTGTCCAGTAGTCCACTCTCTAAGTGGAGCCCTGACGGCACAATAGCCACAAGAAGCACGAGGTGAGCATTCCAGAACCGTGGCCGCTCCCAAGGAGGAAGACAGGCTTTCTACTCCCGAGAACAGTTCCACGCTCAGAGACCCGCAGGGACTGTCTCTCCTGCCCTGTAGGTGAGCTATGAAGCAGTCACCTCCATGGCAGTGAGTGTGATTTGGTTTGGTCCAGTCGAAACTCTTAGTCTTTATTCAAGCTGTTTTTCTGTCACTCTTAATGAAGTGCAAGATTTTCTCCTTTGACATTCCTGGTGTCTGGAGTGGATTGTGAAGTTGGATTAACTTTGATCATTCCCAGAGTACGCCAGCGTACACCTACGGAGCCACTTTGGGCTCTCTGCTCCCATGAATTCTCGAGACGAATTTAAAGAAAAACATCTCTCAAAACTTAGATCTACTTCCTTGAATGGGTAGATTTTCCAATTTTATTGTTGATTTGCTTTCATTCTTGCAAGTAGCAGCTTCTTTGTTGTAACTGTCATTATAAAATGAGAAATGCTAAAGGAAATATTGGAGCCATCTTATGAGACACCAACTAATTATATGAAAAATCATTATGATGCTTGATTATGCATGTTCTTATCTTTCCGTCACAACCTCACTTGAGACTATTTGGAAAAGTCAGTGGCTGCTTTAAGGGTCTTCTGATCTCTGCACAGGAAATAATTGGACCAAGGATTCTAGATTAAACCGTCTCAGTGGAATGCCTATTTTGATTAGCATATTGAAGTCTCTAAAAGAGATCAACTGGAGCCCTGATGGGCATAGTGATGATGCTGCTAACTTCAAGGTCAGAAGTTTGAAACCGCCACCTGCACTGGAGGAGAAAGACGGGCTTCCTTTGTCCTGTAAAAAGTAATAGTCTTGGAAACCACACAGGCAGTGTCACCTTGTCCTATAGGGTTGGCATGAATCAGAATTGACTCAGTGGCAGTGAATGGAAAGACAGGAAGAGAGTAAAATTAGTTTCCTGAGGTACACGGTTTCTAAAGGAACTGAGCAGACTAGAGAATTGCAACGTCAAATTTCAGCTCCCTTGGCAGCTTCTACTTCTACAACGCCTCCGCTTCCTTCCTGCTACCCTGAGAGAGTTATCTGAACTTTCCTTCTACTTTTAAAAACAAACGTATGAACCCTTGCTTGAAATGCCCTCTATGACGCTGAAGATTCCCCTATCGATTTTGCCTGTGGACATGCCATTGTGAACATTGTTTCCCCAAACTTCCTGAGGAAACCTATAAATTTTCTGGATAATTTTAAATCCTTCTTGAAGTCTGTCTGTGTGGGATCCCCAACTGCGCCATATGCTTACCAGCCAGATAAAGTCCAATCATGGCTAGAAAAGGCAGAACGGAAAGAACACGAGGAGAGTTTAGCCTTAAAGATTGATAAAATAGTCACTGGGTTGTTGTAAGACTCTGATGGGTAGGTTTATTGTGCCATCCTGGCCAATGAACACATATGGTATTAACTGAAAGGCAGCAAGATTAATGACTTGGCAATCCTCACCTTTCTTGTCTCTTGCCCTTTGATGATCTGACCAGTGTGTGGCTGCCTTAGCTGGTTCTCTGCCTCAACTTGCGAGCCACACTACCTGTGGGACACCCAACCTGTGAACTGTGTTGCTGTAGTTTGAAGTTCCTTCAAAACCTGCTTCTCCATGCTGCTGGTGTATACAACGCTTGAGCTGGGGACTGTCAGACCCTGTCATCTGGCTGACTGTCGGTGACCTGCCTTACTGTTTGCTGCCTGTGGCCAGATTGCTTGAATTGCTCTACAAAGGACACAGCTGTCTGCTTCTTTGTCTTGCACCCAGTGGCCCTCAAGATTTCAAGGACTACCAGTGTATTAGCTGTCTCACAGAAGTGAGTTGCACTGAACCATTTGCACTGCTCTATAGACTAATTGGTTGTTTATGTCTTGTGTTTGTATATATCTAGATATAGATATATAAAATCATAAGTGTCCTGGTCTTGTTTCTCTAGAGAGCCCTATCTAAAACAGACTTTCAGGCCATGAATCTAAAAATTCCTTGAGCCTATTCCAAAGATCATTAGTTTGTTGAAACATTTCTGTTGATATTCCATAAATTCCGGCAACCTTGTTATTGGCTAATGCTTTCAGTGCAGCTCGGACTTCTTCCTTCAGCACCATTGGCTCTTCCTCGTGTGCTACTTCTTGAAATGGTTGATTATCGGCTTTTTGTTTTTGGTACAGTGACTCTGTATTCTTTCCATCTTCTCTGGATGCTTCCTGCATCATTCAATATTTTGCGTACAGAATCTTTCAAGATTACAAAGCTTATTTTTTCCTTTAGTTCTTTCAGTTTAAGATATACTGAGAGTGTTCTTCCTTTTTGGTTTTCCACTTCCAGGTCTTTGCACATTTCATTATCATAGCTTACGTGGTCTTCTCAAGCTGTCCTTTGAAACTTTCTGTTCAGCTCTGGGACTTCATCATTTCTTCCATGTACCTCAGCTACTCTATGATTAAGAGCAAGTTTCACAGTCTCTTCTGACATTCACTTGGATCGTTTCTTTCTTTCCTGTATCTTTAAAGACATTTGGTTTTCTTCACATATAATGTTCTTAATGTCATTGTATAGTTCATCATGTCTCTGTCATTAGTTTTTAGTACAACAAATCTGTTCTTGAGATGTTCTCAAAATTCAGGTGGGATATGCTCAAGGTTGTATTTCGGCTCTCGTGACCTTGTTTTAATTTTCTTCAACTTCAACTTGAACTTACATATGATCATTTGATGGTCGGTTCTACGATTGGCCTCTGGCCTGGTTTTAGCTGCTGATATTGCGTTCCCCCATTGTCTATTCCCACAGAAATAATCAAGTTGGTTTCTGTGATTCCATCTGGAAAAGTCCACATGTATAGTAGTAGCCTGCTGTGTTGTTGGGGAAAAAAGGTATTTATTATGAACAAGTAGTTGGTCTTGCAAAATTCAATCATGCATTCTCTAGCTTGGTTTCTATAACTATCTTTTCCAACAACTGTTCATTCCTCTTTGTTTCCAACTTTTGTGTTCCAATTGGCAATAAATGTCAATGTGCTTTTATTAGTTTTATTGAGTCATACTTAACACATCATACAATTCAATAGTTTGATCGTATTAGGAAGGATTGTACAATCATCACCACAATCAATTTTGGAACATTTTCTTCCTACTTGTGCACACTGGTGTTGATTTCGCATTTCCTGTACCTGCCCCTAGAATGTCCCCGGCAATTATTATTTCAATTACTGTCTTCATAAACCTGGATTCTCTATATAGAAAAACATACAAAACAAGTACAAAGAACAGGAGGGGGGGGAAGACCCAGCAATAGTGATCATATAAACTAGTGAAAGGACTCAATCTGAGGAGAAGCAAAGGATATTAAAATTTAGGGACAATTGAAAGTGGTTCCAAAGGAATCTAATGGCAAGGTGCTACATTTCAGTCTAAGGATCGTTGCTAAGAAGCTCTTCATAGTGCTGCCTGTCTGATATTGGGGCTGTTCACATTCCTAGTCTGTAGGCAGTGGGGATCCACTGGGGATTCAATCCACCTGGGAATCCTGCAAATGAACTTGGGTCTTCCACTACCCTCCATAGAATTTCACAAACCAGGTGTTCAGAATTCAGGCCCTGGTACTATTCCCTCTTCTGAGTTTGGATCTTCTGGTTTACGGTCCTTTCATCATACATGCTGGAATACCCCTTCTGTGTGGACTTAGCTGACCCCTCAATTAGGTGGTTGCTGGTTTTGAGACAAAACCTTAAGACCCATGAAGCTGTTTTTTTCTGATAGATGGGCACCATCTGATTTCTTCACACTTTACTGTGGTTCTCATAAGTATTAATGCATTTTGTTTACATGTTTATTCATTTCAGACTGAAGCCATTGGTAGCATTTTTCAATTTCTGCATCACTAATGTTAGAAGTGCATTTAGTAGCTGTATGGATTGGACTACCTTGTATGCAGATAGACATTATCCTATCACAGACAGCATGATACTTCAAGATAGCTCTTGAAATATCTTTTTTTATGATGAATGCAACACCAACCCTCTTGATTGTGTCATTCCCAAGATAGTAAATGATAGGATTTTCTGATTCAAAAGTACCAATATCAGCCCACTGATGTCTAGAATATTAATTTTACGTGTTCTGTTTCATTTTTCATAACTTTCAATTGTCCTAGATTCATACCTTGTACATGCCAAGTTCCAGTTATTAATACATGTTTGAAGCTGCTTCTTGTTTCTTTTTAAAATTTTCCCTTATTTATCTGTTCTTTAACAGTTTTATTGGCACATAATTTACATATAATACAATTCAGTAGTTCAATCATTCAATTATATGAAGGAGAATTATACAATCACAACCATCAATTTTAGAACACCTTCCCCCATGGTCAAATCACCTTTGAAATAAGTTGTGCAATCCACTTTTAATGCTTCCTTTTCCCTCCCATCTTTATTTTTCATTCCTGAAATCCCCTTTCCCTCCCCATCACTCATTCCCCAGCCCTGCAGCCTCTATCAACCTTTGTATCAGTTATTGTCACTATACATCCACTCCTGTGCATCACAAACGGAGAAATCCAACAGAAACAATAAAAACCAAAATTGTAATAAGATGATAAGGATAAAATAATAATATAAATATAAAAATGAAAATAATGAATAAGAAAGAAAACACCCTCATCAACATTCCAAAAGCCAGGGAAGAAAATTCTGTCAATGAACAAGTAAAAGATACTTGCACCCAAAACCAATTCAAGTTGGATCTATAGGGAGGTCATCTGGCCAGGTCTCGAGTTTGATTCAGCATACTTATGATTACAATGGTCTCTGTCGGTATGAGGACTACATTTCCACCTTGAGCCGCAACCCACAAGTTTATGTCCTCATTCAGTTAGGCTTCTCGTTCAATTGGGCTCTATTGACCCTAAGAATGGGGACTGATGTCGGTAGGGGTCTTCCTGGGTCAATTCTTCCTGGGTAGATTCGTACTCAATGGATCGCTGCCTGTCATGTCACTGCAGGGTGAGCATTGAGGCACTACGTGTATGGCGATCCTGAGTCCCTTTCCACTGGATACCCACTGAGCCGGGGGTTCCCCCAAGGTCCAATAGCCACCCCTTCCACAATCCTGGGGCAGCCACTTCTCTCCCACCCAAGAACCCAAGCCCTCAGTCAAAGGGTGCAGGCAGCTTCAAGGTAGAGTTCAGTTCATTCAGAGGGGCCTCTATGTTAAGTCCCTCTGGTGTAGTCCCTGTGTTGTGCCCTGCTGCCTGCCAGGTCAGTTTCCATGATCATCCTATTGCGTAGTTCATGGTGTGGTTCATCAAAGGTTTGGTAGAAATGAATTTGTAATGTCCACCCAGGAACCTGAAATCTGGCTCATTATCCCCCTGAGTTCCCTCCACTCATTTAGCATCCCTTCCTGCTAGGTGGTTAGTTCTCCCCAATCACTCACCACACTCCCCAAGAGAACTATCAGCCTCTCCTCCACATTGTAAGTAGTCCCTTCTGTGGTCTTGGCTTGCATTTCCAGAAAGCTTCTCCTTCCATTCCTGTGAGCAGCCCGTTGATTTGATCCAGCCTTATGTTGGTGTTGTAGAGCCTCCCGTGGATGGTCATCTCCCAATTCCCACTTCTTGAAGGAGTGTGTGCCCCCAGACAGTGTGCAGGCTCCTCCTTCATGTCTACTCTTTGGAGTGCTCCTAAGGAAGATGGTATATAGTTCATGGCCAGTATGCTTCTCATTTTGAGCCATGCTTCATCAGCAAATGAAGGTCCCACAGCCATGACTCCAGGCACATCATTATGATTGACACTACTTTGACAATGCAGCTCTTCCTCAGTCATATTTCGAGTGTGTTCTGACCTGATTACATAACCTTGCTTGCTGAATGTGAAGAGGACTTGAAGCACTTGCTGATCAAGATCAAGGATTGCAACCTTTAGTATGAATTACAACTCAGTGTAAAGAAAATCTTCACAGCTGGACCAGTAGGTCACATTGTGATAAAGAGAGAAAAGATTGACATTGTCGAGGATTCCCTGTTCTTGGATACACACTCCATGTTCATAGAAGCAGCACACAAGAGATCAAATGATCAAATGAGTCATTGCATTGGGTAAATCTGCTGCGAAAGACGTCTTTAAAGTGTTGAAAATCAAGGAAGATGCTTTAAGGATTAAGGCAAACCTAACCCGTTATATTTTCAATCACGTCATATGCATGTGAAAGTTAGACGTGTAATAAAGAAAGACTGAAGAAAAATTGATGCCTTTGGACTATGGTGTTGGCAGAAAACAGTGAAAGTATCATAGCTTATACAGAGTCCCAGACTCTTGAAGCTGAAGGGCTTCTAAGGGTAATGATCCTTCAGTTGCAACACCTACAAGCTTTCAGTCACTGAGAAATGCGAAACCTTCCAATGGCACAAAGGAAGGTATTTGTCTTTTTTTTTTTTAACTGACCCTTGGGAAATTTAAATAACTTTTTAAAAACAAACAGAAGATTGAAAAGGTTTCTTTTTTAAAATCCTGTAATCTGATTCGGAATGAGGCTTGAGAGGCAAAAGAAGAAAATTCCCTGTGATGGTTCTTAATCTATAAGGAGAAACTACTTTATTAACAGAGATCCTTGTCAATATTTAATTGCCATTTCAGTCACTGTCTGCTATTAATCCTATCTGCTTACAAACAAAAAACAAAAAAAAAACTTTCCAGGAGTGCTAGACTTCAAAAATAGTGGGAAGCCACCAAACAGGAACAAACATGAAACCATCCCCTACCTGTTTCAATATCTCTTGGTCTTATGAAACATTTACACACACACACACACACACACACACACACACACACACCTTTCTTTCATTTTGCTCAGTTCTAATATTCTTCTCAATGTTTTGGGAGAGAGCTTATATCTAAAATTAACTTCCATTTGTCACTCAATGAAAAATGGGAAATGTTATTGAGTCTGCCTGATATCCCCAAATGAACAGAGACAGGGTCTGAATATGCATTATTCCAAAAGAAGAAGTAATGTCGTATACGCATGCACTTGTCCAGCCTCTCCAAAATTCAACCTGGCCTAGTCCTCTCCCTTGTGACAGCTTTCTCCTCATTCTTCAACCCTTATAGGTCACCAGATCTATAGGCATAGGTCAATTTTTGTCAGCTGTGTCCATTAAAATTTAAATAGACTTAACGAAGCCTTTGCCCCAAACTCCACCTTATCCACTCAAGCAAGAAGCAGAAAGAGCTACTTCCCAGTATCCAAGATTTCCTTCCAGAGGCTTAATTATCCTTTATATCCAGACCCCAAGAGGACCCTCCCAGAGACAGTAACAATGGGCTAGGACATAGCAATGCTTGTGCAGGTGGTGCAGGACGGGCAGTGTTTAATCCTGTTGAGATTTGGGACCAACTCAAAGGCACCTACCAACCACAGAAGCTTCTACGATACTCCTTTTTTCCAGCTAAATACATAGACAATAATAAAACATGTGCACTGGTACAGACAGGAACTGGAAACACAGAGAATCCAGGACAGATGATTCATTCAGGACCAGTGCTGAGAGTGGCGATATCAGGAGGGTGGAGGGAGAAAGGGGGAACAGATTAAAAGGATCTACATATAACCTCCTCCCTGGGGGACGGAAAGTGGAGAAGTGGGTGAAGGGAGACATTAGACAATGTAAGATATGACAAAATAATAATAATTTATAAATTATCAAGGGTTCATGGGGGAGTGGGGAGGGGGGTCAGAAGGGGTAAAATGAGCTGATACCAAGGGCTCAAGCAGAAAGCAAATGTTTTGAGAATGATGAGGGAAGCAAATGTACAAAAGTGCTTGACATAATGGATGGATATGTGGATTGTGATAAGAGTTGTATGAGTCCCCAATAAAATGATTTTTTTAAATAATAAAATATGGATTAGAGATTTGTTCCAGATTTATGTTCAGTTGACCTATTCCTAGATTCCCAGTAGTTTTTTTCATTTCTTATTTTTCAGCACCCTCTCAGGTGCCACCCATTTAACTGATTGTGGATCCTTGCAGTATCTTTTTCTGCGTTACTGTGAATTCTGAAAGTTGGTATTTTTTTTTACTAAGTAATATAAGTTATCTTGGACCAGAATACCACAAGAATGTATTGATTCACCTATGTGAATTAAAGTCTTCACAGTTTAAAGACAAATTCAATTGTTACAAAATATTAATGATTTTCTAGTTTGCTTGACCACCCAGAAAGCCAGCCTCTACAGTAGGCTACCTTTATGTGTTGGGAATGATGATGGCAACATATGTACGAATGTGCTGGACACAAATGATGTATGTATGGATTGTAAAAAGAGTTGTATGAGCCCCTAATAAAATGATTTTTTAAATCTAGTTAATGGACATAAGGTTTCCAAAGAAAAATTATAATTAGCTAAGCTTTCTGTACATAGAATCTGTACATGGGCCAAGAAGCAGTCATTGAGATAGAATAAGGGAGTACTGCATGGCTTGGAATCAGGAAGGTGTGTGCCAAGATTGTATCCTTTCACCAGGCTTAGTCAATCTTTATGCTGAATAAATAATCCATGAAGTGGGTTATACAAAGAAGAATGTGACATCAGGGTTGGAGAGTGGCTCATTAACAATCTGCAATATGTAGATTTGTATTAAAGTCTTTGAAAGTCTGGCTCTCCCGGAAGCTACTTCAGCCCATCAAGCCAAATGAATGGCCTTCACTAGAACTTGTAGAATTGCTTCAGGAAAATCTGTTAATATTTTATGTATCATAGATATTGTTTTGGAATTGTACATGATTTGGGGGTGCCATGGAAGCAAAGGAGTTTGTAACGTCTTCCAGTAATTCCATTGGGAGGAATGGAGTTGTAGGAGGAGGATTTCTAAATATTCCAATACTTTCCCTGAAATTGCTGGTGAAAAAATATAAATTCATTAACCCAAAGAAGTTCCCCAAACTAAAAAAATTAGAGGATATAATCTTTCTAACATGGTAGTCAAAGAAGATATCTTTAAAAGTGGTTCTGCACTTGGGATAAATAAAGGGACTCCTCATATTTGTCTAGTAATAACTCTAGCCTTCATTAATTAAGTTTCAAAAAAAACTTTAGAACACCAATAATTAGACAAACTTACCAAATAAAGGCATGGAAAAAGGCAGGATCTTGCCACAAAATTTTGGGCTTGTCCTAATTAAAAAAAACTGTCTTAGCAAGTTCCTTGCATATTCCCATGATGCCAGTTTTACATGAAGATTTCCACGGAGGGAAGTTAAAGTAATGGAGACGGGGCACTTCTACCCTGTCCTACAGCCTCACGATGAGTCAGCATCAACTCAATGGCAGTGAGTTTGGCTTGAATTCATGATCAGACATACTCCCCAAAGAGCACCTGTCCTCGGTCATGCCCACAGTCACCCCTCTCTGTGGTCCTCAGTCTCCAGTCATGCAACCCCTTGGCCTGTTCCCTGCTCACCAAGTGTTGCAAAGATAGGACTTGAAGAGGCTATCGCACATGTAAAAGTATTAACCAAATGTTTACCAATGATTCTAAATGCCAGTGCCTATAGACTTCAAGGAAATTAATGTCGAGACAACAGTGGTGAGAAAAGTGGTTCTTCAAAATGAAATGGCCCTTGACGGTCTCATTGCAACCCAATGGGTATATGTGCCATAATAACATTGGATTCCTGTGTCGATGCACCTGCCAAACGTACTAGTATCATATACATGGTGTTAGTCATTTGCAACTTAAAATACATAGAAAATGATGCTTCATCTTTAACTGATATTAAAAGTAATTGGTCTTCCTCTTAGGGTATGTAATAGGGGGGTTACTTTATTTGGAAATTTTTATATTCCTCATCATTCATATTATTGTAATTATAAAATGCTGTTTGGCTTCAGTTTAGTGTATTTTATTGGTGAAAAATATATATATATATTTTAAAAATTGACCCTTCCCATAAAATAATGATGTTTTTTCATAAACTTTCACCAATGATTGGGTTGTTTTAATCACCTTCCTTGTTGTATATTTTCAATTTGTCTTGTCTGGGAAATGTTCCCTGAATATGGCCTTGTCCATGAAGGTATACAGCATGAAACCTACTGACCCTGAAGATGAGGCCTATGATCCTGGCAAGATTAAGGAAATAAATTTTATTAACCAAAACCTCTCAAGAATACAAAGGCTTTGCAGAAGAATGCTACTCCATTGTCGATAATCAGTGCCCCCTAGAGAGGCGGGATCAAAAAGGGGAAATGTAAATGGACAAGTTTCAAGCTGGAGGCATCTGTGTCAGATGCAAGCATACTAGGCAGGGCCAGCATACAACCCAGAAAGCAAAAGGTCAAGATATAAACCACTTGTTCTTGGGAAGAATGTGTCATTCTGTAAGCAATCTGTTCCTAGGGAACATGTGTTCATGACTACTATCATAAAACCAAGTTGTCTGGTGCTTGTTCCACCCACCTAGGTGGAACCTCACTCCCTCCTAGCCCAGTGGTTCTCCTTTACGTTTCAAAGAACTTCCAGCCTGAGCAGATGTTTTGCGTAATCAATTATTCAGCCTCCACTTGTCCTTTGTTTCTTTTCACAGGGACCTCTCACTGGCCTTGAACAGTGCAATACTTTGCCCTTTTACTTGACATTTCCCAGTTTAAACTATATTTTTCATGCATAAACTCCATCTCTTTCAAACCTATTATAATACAAGAGTGTCTTCTTGGACAGTTTAAAACTACTTTCATTTTAAAAAATAAGGTTTGATGCATAAATTCTCTTATCAAGTACACAGTGCTTGCCATTTGCTCTGGAAATGTAGTTTATGCTATTAGCAGGGATTTGTGTGACTTGTAAATGACTTTTGTATATATTTGTGTGCATTTACATAAGTCTTTCTTTCACGTAGTCAGCACTGAATATATATTTGCTAAAGAAAGATATAAATGAATGACTGCATTTGGAAAACAACATTTCCAACATTTCCAAACTAGGGAAAATTGTGAACACACACTGGGGTGTGAATTTTATTTACTGTCAAACATCTTAAAGACTCCCATCTGGAAATCTTCCCTAATAAGACAAAACATACGATTCAGTCTGTATGCTGAGCAAATAATCAGAGAAAGCTGAACTATATGAGGAAGAAAGTGGCATTAGGATTGAAGGAAGGCTTGATAAAAACGTGCAGGAGGCAAACGACACGGCCTTGCTTGCTGAAAGGGAGGACTTGAAGCACTTGTTGATGAAAATCAAGGACTGCAGTCTTCAACATGGACCACACTCAACGTAAAGAAAGTCAAAGTCCTCACAACCAGACCAATAGATACCATCGTGATGAATGGAAAAAAGAATCTCCAACAGGCAGATGAAGGCAGTGGGAATTATGTTTGCTTCTTCTAGCCCAGAGGCAATAGTATCAAGTATTTTCAGGTTTTTGATCTTGCACCCCACACTGTTGAAGGTTGTGATAGTTAAAGTTTATTCTGCCAACCTAGTTGATGAACACACGTGGGATTCTTTGAAGGGCAGTTTAATTGAAGGGCGGAAAGATACATAAATGGCTTAGTGAGCCTCGTCTTTCTGGTCTCTTGCTCTCTGACGGTCGGATCAGTTGCAGCCGCCTTAGCTAGTTCTCTGCATCAGCTGGCAAGGCTCACTTCCTGCCAGACATCCTTGAGGAGAAGCCACATGGACCCACCCTGATGCAGCCCTGGGTGCTGGAGAAGGTGAGTGGAGACCCCTGCCAGCGCTGAGAGGCTTACACTGCCACTAGATTCAAAGACTTTCTACCCCATGGCCTGTGATCATCCTTATTGGATGCCATTGCACGTGTTTTGTTAGTTTGAGGAGGACTTTGTAGATCAGAGTCACACATATGGGATAATGTTATGGGCTTGGACTGGACTGGGATGCTTTCTTAATGTACACTTACCTTATACATAAAACTCTCTCATAAAAAATGAGTGTCTGTGAATTTTGTTTCTCTGGTCTACCAAGACTAACTCAAAGGTCAAAATGAATGGACCAGCACTTATCCAGACCAAGCCCACAGAGCGACAGTATTCTAGAGTCCATGCCACAAATTATGACCACTAGCTCTTCCTTGCTTAGTTCTTGTTCGTCTAGAACTGGGTTCTCTGAGAGAGGTAGGCAGGCTCACTACTGGACATATACAAGATAATTGTGTTTATTGCTGTTGAGCTGTCTTTTAATTCATGAGGAATCCATGCCCAATGTAGCGAATTACTGCCCGTCTAGTGCCAGTCCATGACTGGTTGCAGATCGGACCTTTGTGATCCAAACAGGTTTCATTAGCAGATATGTGGAAGTAGGTCTGCAGGACTTTCTTCATAGTCCATTGTAGTCTGGAAGCCCTGACTTGTTCAGCACCCCAACAGTGCAGCCGCCTCCACTGACAGGTGATGGTGGTACGTGAGCTTGTGGTACACTGGCTGGGAACCCATCCTGGGGCTCCCCTCATGGAAGGCAGGAGCTCTACCCCTGGACCATCACTTGCTCTGAGATCACTTGTGGGGAGGAGGGGGTTCATTGAACATTTATTTTTAGAAGAGTTTAAAATATATTTATTTATATGTGTTAGGAAAGTCATAACAAAGGCATGAAACATGGCTTCAGGGTTTCTCAAAGAAAGAGCTCAGGAGTATTTCTTTCCAAAATGAGTTTGAGGTGAGGCTGTAGTTAGAGATCAAGATGATTTCATTTTAGCTTCTAACTTTTGAGTCTTGCGTGGTTTTCCATCCTGTCCCCTACGCGCCCACCCCCCTACTCCCCCGCCCTTGGGGTCACAGATGCTACAGAAAGAAGCAAGAGGTCAGTAGTCACATCGGTTTTGGAACGACCAAAAACTATAAAGGGCTTGAGTGCATTCGCGCATTAACGTTTCTAAGAAGACTTGCAATCAAAAAGCATGTTTGCCTTAGCTTGCTCGTTTTCACATAATGCAGATGCTTATCACACAGAACACACGTGCCAAATGCTGCTGCATGCGTTCGAAACGTCATCTCCTGGTTAAATCTGACCAGGGACAAAGCTGAATGTTCAAGCCTGAGCATTTTCATTCTGGCCCCATTGGACCTTGCTTCTAAAGCATCTGCTTCCCTCGCTGGACATTTTCAGTCAGGGACATATAACTCCTGGCTTGTTTCCTTCAGGGCTATAGCATGGAAACCCTCAGCCTCTTCAACAGTGTTTCTCCATGAAAATCCTGGAGGGAAATTATCCAGGTCAGTCCAGTAAGAACTGGGCTTCTCCCAGGAAAAGAAGGCTTGTGTCGTTCCGTTGGTGCTAGGATGAGTCCTATCAAGAATTTTATTTCCCTTTTTGATTGGCCATCATGCAGCCTGTAGTCAAATTTGTAATCTCCCTTTAGAAATTGGCCAGGATCGTGTGGCATAAATTTCTGGGCATAAGTCTACCTCTGGCTATTTTCTTATTTCCTTGCCTCCTTTGTCTCTTCCTCCTGATACCTTTACTCCCATATATTTTCCTATTAGGGTTTTGTTGCTGTTGTTTTTGTTGTTACTTTACATGTTTGTCATAAAGTGTCTTGAATCTCTTTTGAATAGAGTGAAAATAGATCTTTCTTCTGTCCAACAAAGACAGAACCCAGAAGTGCATGTGAACCAAGGACAGGAAAGCCCTGCCTGCCATAGGAAGGCAAACATCTATTCGCTCCCTGGAAAAAGATTTTGCAATTGACCACCGTTTATTTTTTATACTTTTCGGTAAACTGTGGTCTTCTGAAATTGTTTGGAAGTAAATAATGTAAAATGATGTTTATATGTCATTTGTCTATTATCTTTCTCTTTTTTTCTTTTTATAATTCTTGCCTTGGGGTCTAATATAGTCCCATCACCACCACCACCCTCTAAACAAATAATCCAGTCACTTCCTTGAGAAGCTCATGAACCAAGCTAAGCCCTCTGCCTGCTCTCAGCTGATGTCAGTATTTGGCACCACAGAATGGTCATCCACAAGTGAGGTCACCACTCCGTGAACCCTAGTCTTTCCGGAGTCTTGACTTCACCCTCCCAGCAATGGCAACCTTTTATAATATTATTTATATTATTACATAATGCATTTATGTTAGGATAACCGAACCGTTTTCTTTTGTGGCATCATAAAAAAACTCGTGTTTTCTTACAGATACACACTCCATGGCTTCTTCCAAACCCCAAATCTAACCGAACCCAGTGCCATTGAATCTATTTCAAGGCCTATGACCCTATAGACCAGAATTAAACTTCCCCTTAGAGCTGCTGAGACTCGGTGTTCAGAGGAGTATGACCTCATCCGTTTAATGATGCATGTAGTTCTCTCCATTGTGCCAACAGGAAAATTGAGGTTGTGAGGAGGGGTGAGGAGAGCCCTTGCTTAGGGAACACTAAGTTTCTATTAACAGCAGTGGAATAACTTGGAAAGGACAATGGTGATGTTTGCACATGATGAGTGTAATCAGTGTTAAGTGTGCATGTAAAAAGCGTCTTAATGTTTTCTCACATACATTTTTACCAACGGAGGTGGAGTGAAATTACTTGTCAATGCTTTTCTATCCACAATTCCTATAATTTCTTTGGGGTATTCAAATCGGGCGTAAAAGACTTTAACATGAGAAATGGTCGGTTTTCCCATTCAGCTAGATATAAAAGTGAGTCATTTCAGAAGTAGGAAGAGTAGAAGGGGAATCTCATGACCATCAAGAAAGAGCCACCAAGAGATTCTACGTGCGATCCCTGCCTGAAGTGATGGGTTTGCAGAGGTACCAGAGGCTGCAGCACTAAGACCATGGGACAGAGCAGAGAAGCAGGCTCAAACTATGAGGCAAGGTGTCACATTTTCTGGCTCACAGGATGAGTCAAACTGAGTGCCTTGAGCAGGAGGCTGACTTTCAGAGCAGGGTGCCCTTTAGATGCTGTCCGGGTTCAAGGAGCTGTATAGCACTTGCCCAAGCAGAACAATGGCCCAGGGGCCTCTGAGAGACCCACAGACCACAGGACTGTATCCCCAAGGTTTTCTGATCCTGACTGTGGTAACTCGTTCACTTCCCTAACTAGCACCCATGATCTTATTGTTTGTGAGTTCCGGGTGGCAATTGCAATGCATCATTGAGCCACGCATAGAAGTAGAGTGGCGTGGGAGGAACAGTGGGTGTCTGTCAGGGAAGGCCCAGAAGGATGGGGTGGAGGCAGGTCTGACCTCGGTCTACAGAAGTTGTCCTGTACAGCTAGATGCTTCTCCTCACTTGTGTAGCAGAAGCAAGACGGAAGTGGGCCCAAAGCCATTTCCTCACCAACCAAACTAAACCCACAAGTAGATCTCAATTGCCCCATACGCTTTCCGGGGCTAAAGTCTTCACATAAGCCCCGCCTTTCTCTCACAGAGTGCTTGGTGGGTTTGAACCACTGATCTCTCAGTTAGCAGATAATAGCTTTAACCACTGAACCGCCAGAACGCCTACATTCTTCCACAAGGGGGCAAAAATAACGACCGCAACTGAGCTTAGGAGACAATAGGCTAATATACTTACATGTATGTATATTTTTAAGTTGAATCACAGAGAGTTAAGTAACTTAAATTCACACTTCATCCTTCCCTCAATCCTCTGTACGTAACAAGGACGTTGGAAAGACTGAAAAGCTACAATCCAGCTCCAATGAGCGGTTCAGGGAGAAAGCCAGCTGAAGACTGCATTAGGTGCCATGGATTTCCAAGTTCATTGCCTCTAAAAAAAATGCTCTTTCTTCTCCTTCTTTTCTCTCTCCAGAAAACTACCAAGAGGTATCTATCACTCCCTTGACCCAGACCTCCAGACTCCCCATGACCCAATGCTGATGGCCAGAAGGCAACGGCAGCAGCCCTTTCTTAATGCATTCCTTCTGCCAGACTCACAGAGGCCATTGCCTTCTTACAAGGCACTCAGGGAAGCAGCGCACCTTCGCTGAAAGGAACAAAGTCCCGAGTGCAGGAATCCAGGCACAGAGAAGGAAGGAAAGCAAGTAAGCTGAGTAGCAGCGGGCTTCCTGCCCCACACCCACCCCTCTCCAGCTTCCCTGTGGTACAAATCCCTGCCCCATACTGCAGTGTTGTGAAAGAGAACGCCCATCCCTCTGCCCACCACACGGGTCCCGGTCATCTTTCATGGCCAACCTAGGGCAACGAATGGGGCCAATTATGATGAAGAACTTCATGGTGAGTGGCAGGACAAGGAGGGGCATAAAGCCAGGATTCTGGGGGTCTTGATCAAGAGGTTGAGCCAAACCCACTGCTCCACAGTCACTGGGAATTTGATCTGCCTCAAACCGGAAACTCATGCAAAAGCCTCCCCACTTTCTGGTCTCCAAATCACCTGGTTTCCTTGAAGGGTAGTCCTAATGCTCCAGACACCCAAAGCCCACTCCCCGCCCTGCCCCCCCCCACCCCCGGAGTGGAGAGAAGGAAACATGCGTATCCCACAGTGGTTTGTTCCTGGCTTCTGCCAATATGGGTCTTCCCTCCACCCACTGGGTACAGCGTGCCATCCAGAAGAGCAACACCCATGAGAAAGAAGAGGGAAGCCCAGCAGGCACATGTGTTTCTCCAAGGGTGGCTGACAGCCTTCTCCCAAAGCTCCTTCTGGCCTACCCATTACATGCCAAGCCTGGTCAGGGAGAGGCAAAATATGTGAATGGAAAATGGAAAATGTGCATCTGTCAGCCCTGCTCTCTCGATGGGAGACCAGGAAGAGTCATGGAGACCAGACAGTGGAAGACTTTATTCTTCCATAATCATCCAGATGTTTGGCATGGCTGGGATCACACAGGCTCAGTAAAATTGCCCCGCCCCAGAGGTAAATCAGCCTGCACAGGAGAGGCCAGTGCCTTGGTGCCCGTGGTAAGAAGAGCTCAGAGGTGGTGAGGAGTCTCTGCAGATTGCCCTGAACCACCGCTCCTCTTCCACAGGCCAGAGGAGTCCCTAGTGGGTGAAAAGGGTTGTGAATTGAAAGGTTGAAGGTATGGGTCCTCTCTGAGGTGCCTTGGGGGAAAGATCTGGCAATCTCCTTTCCAAAAAAAAAAAAAAAGCCCTTCAAACCCCTAGAGAGCACTCTGATAGACATAGGATCACCATGACTCAGTCGGTTAGCCAATAATTCCCACACACACATTCACACCAGGGCCCTGAGCCAACTTGGTTCCCCTTGTTTACAACTTCATTTCTGATACACTTCATAGGTCAAGGGCTTTTATGTTTGCTTTGGGGTGCTGACTTTGATTTGGTAGTTATTTTTACCACAAATTGAGCAAAATGCAAGGAAATGCCATGATCTTGAATTCCTTAGCTTGATGAACATTTGTGCTCAGTGAACTCACGAAAATGAGCCTTTAAGGTAAAAAGGAAGGGACAATGACAAGATGGAGAATCATCAGAAAGGAGCACAGAACAACTTTCTAGGTATTTGTGAGAAACCTGCTCTCTCAGCCTGCATCAGGCTGTGTATCAGGGTGAACTGGTACCTAACTCCCCCAGAATGGGCCCTCCAGGAGCTCCCCTAGGCCTAGTGAAAGAAGTAGGTGTGAAGAAACAAACAAGAAAATATTTCCTTTCAAGTACAAGAGACCCAGAGGAACCGCTAAGGGGCTAGATAGCTTTAGCAGGCTGCCCCTTTGCCTGCTGCTGGCTCCAGGATTGACCCTACCCTCTCCACCTGACCCTCTCATTATGTGTCCTGGTGGGAGAATGAACTTTTTTTTTGAGGCTTGAAGAAGAAAAAGAACACTTCTCCTTGGAGATTTCTCAGAAGCACAAAGTGCTTCTAAACAGTCTGCTTCTAAGACAGTCACATGCCCTAAGACAGTCTGAGGGGAAACTTCGTTGCCATTCCAGCCCTCTCAGGCTGGCTTGTGTGTAGACCCCCGTGTTCATTTCCACTGGATCAGCGAGATTCAGGGGTAAGCTCTGGAGTCAGTAGCAAGACAGTGGATAGCCTACAAAAGCTATGTCGCACCTTAGAGACTTCTTTGCGTGTTGTATTAGTCCGGGTAGACTAGAGAAACTAATTCATAGACACTCATATGTGTATAAGAAAGAGACCACCACTTGTCAATTTAACACTTTCACGCAACTCTTTAGCCATATATAATTTTTTTAAATAATAAAATCGTATCTGTACCTAATGGGATAAAACAACAATGCATACAATTCAATATCTACCTCCCTCATTTAACATAACATTCTTTAAGTGAACAAAACAAAAATATCCCATACCTAACAATTGCAGTTAAATAACACTTACACCTTAATCCTATAATCCTATGAATACATCCCCCTACCTATGAAAGTTTGTAAGCCAGCCAAGTCATGCCTTTATCCTCCCCAATCTGGGGTATCCAATTTTTATTCTGCCCGCTTAGATTAACCCAGTGCTCTGAGGAGACAAATTATATTGTTGGATGTGAAGAATCTTCATTCCAGTTGGAACCTTGTGAATCTGCATCCATAAACAAGGTCGGATCAGAAAACGCCATCCATAAAGTCTGTAGCATAATGCACCAGTTCACAGGCTCAAAAACCTTCTCTTCTTCTAGTCGGGTTCTGATCAACTCAATGTGAGCTGCCTCTCCTAGCCTCACCAGGGTGCCCATTGGCTCCCTTGCCTTTAGACTATGTACCCCCTCACACATTCTCAACAACCCTAACACCCTTGGGCTAGGTCATGAACTTCAGACCAGTCAACCCGCTCTCATCTTCTCCTCTAGTTCCTGTAAACCAGGTCCACGATTGTCAGTGGCCAGACTCAACCGTCTCTCTACTGCTGTTTTTCTCTCACTTCTAGTCAACAAGTGGATCTAGGTGGTCAGCCAGCAAGTATTTCAGCCTACCCACAGGTTCCTTTTAACAGTTCAGTCCCAGAGCAGAGAATTTCTTCAGGGATCCAGATTTTTTTTCCAGGTTCTGATAAGAGCAACTAGTTCAAGATTTAAAAATCCAAAGAGTTCCTTTTTCTTCAATCTGTCAATAGTGCCCTAGGCAAGTATCTTGGAAGGCAAATGTCCTGAGTACTCCAAAGCACTGGTCAGAGCATATCTTTTCAGAGCTCTTTTGCAGGGGTTTCCTAAACCCATTTAAAAATAAAAAGTTAATGGCTCAAGGCAAGTAGGCTAACAAGCTCTCTATTTTCATACTTCCCAATAATCATGTCTATCAAGCATTATATCAAAAATAATAAGCAGAAGAAATCAGTATAAGCAAAGTAGAATCAGATACTAAACTCCATTCTTAAAACAGTCAAGTTTAATCCTTGTCTAACTTACCTTCATCCTTATCTAAACTATTCCATTGATACAAAGATGGAATTAGGCCTCTGACAGCATCAAGCCAGAGCCAGATTTTCTGTCTGCCATTTTGACATTTTGTCAGCCGTTTTCACTAAACATTGTCACAGAGACGTTCAAGAGGTGATTTTGCCACCCGAGCTCAAGATTCATATTTATCACAATCATTTTCACCATTTCAGACAGGAATAACCAAAAACAACAAGCAAACAAAATAATCAAAACTTTACCCATATTCTTCCCAGAAAACAGCCCAGTAAACCATATGACATCGCTGATCTCTGGCTAACCAAAGAAGAAAACCTACCACGAAAAAGAGGTCAAACAAGCATCCACTCTAGCTTCATGATTTGTTTCTCTAGTCTACCCAGACTAACACATTATGGTACCTGAAGTGGAGTACTAGAGAAACAAATTCACAGACACTCATGTGTATAAGAAAGAGTTTTATGTAAAAGAGCAATTGTACATTAAGAAAACATCCCAGTCAAGTCCAGATCAAGTCCATAAGTCCAATATTAGCTGTATGTCCAATACAAATCTATACATTCTTTTTCAGACTCATAGTTCTTTTTTACCCCCAAAATGGCATTATGTATGAGGTGGTACCCCCCAAAAATCTAATGCTCATTTGTTTTGATTTTATGTGAGAGGGATAGAACATTTGGAATCTGTTCCACCAGGTCAGACTGTTAATCAAGCTTTCTATTCAGAGGTTCTGAAAAGATTGCATAACAGTGTGTGACCAAAAAAAGGCCTGATGTGTGGCAGATGGGAGACTGGTTTTGCTACCACAACAATGCACCTGCTCACGCAGCCATCTCAGTGTGCCAGTTTGGGGCAAAACAGTCTGCCTTTCCTGCCCCATGCACCTTACTCACCTGACCTTGCTCCATGCAACTTCTTTTTGTTTCCATTAATGAAGAGGGACATGAAAGGGCAGCGATTTGACAACATAGAAGAGGTGAAGAAAAAAGCACAGTAGGTGCTATCAGCCACCCAAACATACGGGTTTGAAAAAAATGTTTCCAAGAATAGAATTGCAGATTTGACAAAGTATTAAGTATAATGGAGAGTACTTTGAAGGTGATAGGTTGTTTTATTTTAAAATATATTTTTGAATGATCCCTTCAGGACCAGTGGTGTGATTGGTGATACTGGGAGGGTAGAGGGAGGGTGGTTTGGAAAGCGGGAACCAATTACAAGAATCTACATGTGACCTGGGGGATGGACAGCAGAAATGTGGGTGAAAGGAAATATTGGACAGGGCAAGATATGACAAAATAATAATTTATAAATTATAAAGGGTTCATGAAGGAGGGGGGAAGGGGGAGGGAGGGGGAAAATGAGGACCTGATAACAGGGGCTTAAGTGGAGAACAAATGTTTTGAGAATGATGAGGGCAATGAATGTACAAATGTGCTTTACACAATTGATGCATGTATGGATTATGATAAGAATTGTATGAGCCCCTAATAAAATGATTCATATATATGTATATAGAGATTTGAATACATAGTTTTGAATAAAAATTCCTTTGGGAGGTTTATCCCCTCATATGTTACAGATTTGTCACTGGTGTTGAAATGTACTCATGATAGAATCTAATTCTTGAAGGATAAAAATATCAATCATAAAAGATGTTTGAGGGATGAACTAGGTACTAAGTGGTATTAGGAAACGACTGTTTCTTAGGTGTGACAATAGTATTGGGTACATGTAAGAGAATGCGGAAGCACTTAGGATTGTACCCGTAATCAAAGCACTGTTTCTGCTCCAAATCCACCTGCCATGTTGCCCTAGAGATGGTGGCTCTGGGACTCTGCATCCACATGATAGACTCAACCAAAGACAGGCACTAGAGAGAGCCTGCAAGGCTGGAGGAGGAAAAGGGGCTTGCTCCTTCCTGTTTGCTTCACGTTCTGTCACCCAGCAAGTCCTTCACCCTGGAAGCAGCTGAATCTAGCTCCATGAGGCCCCAGCACCATCAGAAAAACCCCCTTCTCGCAGATCTGGTCCATCTGAGCATCAATTGAACCTCAGGGATCAGAATTTTATCCCCTCCTCAAAGTTTATCATTTTAAAACCCTGCACTGGAAGTTGTAGCTGCTTCTGAGACACTGTCGGATAAGAGTAGACCTGTTAGTCTCAAGGTCAAGATTGAAGGTTAACCATTGAAATGACAGGCATAAACGGCACCTGCCTTCCAAATGCATGTCTGTGAATTATGACTTCCTTTAACAAGGTTTGGCCTTTCAAAAAGAGAAAAGTACATATCTGGAGAATAGACAGAGAGATAGACAGATATGCATATACAACATGTTCACATAAAAGCATATATTATTATTGAGACAACAGACATAGAGAAAAGCATTTTTTAATCCTATAAACATATTCACCCACCTATGAAAGTTTGTAAGTCAGTCAATCCATGTCTTTATCCTCCCAAATTTGGGGTATCCAATTTTTTTTTTAATCATTTTATTGGGGGTTGGTACAACTCTTATCACAATCCATCCATCCATTGTGTCAAGCACATTTGTACATTTGTTGCCCTCATCACTCTCAAACATTTGCTTTCTACTTGAGCCCTTGGTATCAGCTCCTCATTTTTTCCATTCCTTACCCACTCCCCCCTCCCTCATGAACCCTTTATAATTTTAAATTATTATTATTTTGTCATGTCTTACACTGCCTGATGTCTCCCTTCACCCATTTTTCTGTTGTCCCTCCCTCAGAGTATCCAATTTCTATCTGCCCTCTTACACCAACCCAGTGCTCTGAGAAGACAATTATAGTCTTTGATGTGAAGAATCTTTATTCCAGTTGGAACCTTGGGAGTCTGCATCCATTCACAAAGAACAAGACATCTACAAAGTCTGCAGCAACATGCACTGCTGCAATGTGCTCAAAAAATCTTCTCTTCTTCTGGTCAGGTTCTGACCAACTCAATGTGGACAGCTGCCTCACTTAGCCTCCCCAGGGTTCCCATGGGTCACCTTAGCTTTAGACCATGGACCCCATCAGAAATTCTCAATAGCCCTAGCCCGCTTGAACTAGGTCATGAACTTCAAACCAGCCAACCTGCTCTCAACTTCTCCTCTACTCCCTGTGAACCAGGTCCATGAGTATCAGAAGCCAGGCTCAACCTCTTCCTATTGCTGCACTTCTCCCACTCTCACTAAACAAGTGGATCCAGGTGGCCACCTAGTATTTCAGAATACCTGCTGGCTCCCTTTTACTTTCAGACCTAGAGAGGAGAGTTCCTTCATGGCTCCAGATTTTTCTACCTCCTGACAAAAACCACTAGTTCAAAATTCAAAAATAAAAAGAGTTCCTTTTTTTCTTCAGTCTGTCAACAGCCCTCTAGGCAAGTCTCTTCAAATGTGAATGTCCTTGATGCCTCTCAGTGACCAAGGGCGCTACAGGGGACAGCACCGGAGACACAGTGTGGGAATTTCACCTGACTGATCCCACCACACCGAGGCAAAGCACTGGGGGAGTGCAGTGGAACAGCAAGGGAATGGAGTGGCAAGGTCCCCAGGGAATGCTGAAAGTGGACTTTGGGGCCAGGGCGTGGTGCCCCAACAGACTGGACTGGAAAACACTCCTAAGGGCCAACAAATGATCCTTGAACTAACTACAAGCTTTTCTTTCATGATGTGTTTTGTTTTGTTCTTGTCAGTGGTTTGTTTTTGTTGTTTTGTTGTCTGATTGTATACTGTTGCTTTGTTTTCCTCTGTCTTGTTTTCGTGCATGTTATTGTCTCCACAGGTCTGTCTGAATAGGACAGGCTGGATGAACTATCTGGAGGAAAAACAATGGGACCGACAGTTCCGGGGCGACTTGGGGTGGGGGGAGGTGGGGGGGGGGTAAGGAAGTGGTGTTAACAAACACAGGGACAAGGGAACAACATGGGACCCAAAATGGTAGTGAGGGGGGAGTGTCAGGTCTGGTGGGGAATGATCAAGGGTAAGGTTGCATAGAGAAGAGGTATAGCTGTAACCCAGGTGGTGACGGAGCATGGTAATAGGGCAGGAGGAAAGTCAAGGGAGATGGAGGAAAGAGCTAGGAGTCAAGGGGCATTTATAGACAAAGACATGTACATGCAAATATATATATGGGGATGGGGAAATAGATCTATGTGTCTATATTTATAGGTTTAATATTAAGGTGGCGGAAGGACCTTGGGCCTCTACTCAAGCATTCCCTCAATGCATGAATACTTTCTTCTATTAAATTGGCACTCTACGATGCTCACCCTCCCGACACAACGGCTGAAGCCAAAGCAGGTGAACAAGTAAATGTGGTAAAGAAAGCTGATGGTGCCTGGCTATCAAAAGAGATAGTGTCTGGCTGGGGTCTTAAAGGCTTGAAGATAAACAAGCGGCCATCTAGCTCAGAAGTAACAAAGCCCACATGGAAGAACTCACCAGCCTGTGTGATCGCGTGGTCCCGAAGGGATCAGTTACCAGACATCAAAGAACAAAAAATCATATCAGTGGCTGCACACCTCCATGATACGATTGCCGAAGACAAACGGGTGCATAAGCAAATGTGGCGAAGAAAGCTGATGGTGCCCGGCTATCGAAAGAGATAGTGTCTGGGGTCTTAAAGGCTTGAAGGTGAACAAGCAGCCATCTAGCTCAGAAGCAATAAAGCCCACATGGAAGAAGCACATCAGCCTGTGCGATCAAGAGGTGATAAAGGGACCAGGTATAAGGCATCATGCAATATATATACCATAGTGAATGAAGGGGGAAGTGCAGAGTGGAGACCCAAAGCCCATTTGTCAGTCACTGGAGATCCCCTCATAGAGGGGTTTAGGAGAGGAGATGGGTCAGTCAGGGTGCAATGTAGTACCGATGAAGAACACAGCTTTCCCCCAGATCCTGGATGCTTCCTCCCCACAACTACCATGATCCGAATTCTACCTTGCAGGACTGGATAAGGCAGAGGTTGTACACTGGTGCATATGGGAGCTGGAGGCACAGGGAATCCAGGGTGGATGATACCTTCAGGACCAGGGGTGTGAGGGGCGATGCTGGGAGAGTGGAGGGTGAGTGGGTTGGAAAGGGGAAACTGATTACAAGGATCCACATGTGACCTCCTCCCTGGGGGATGGACAAAAGAGAAGGGGGTGAAGGGAGGCGCCGGATAGGGCAAGATATGACAAAATAATAATGTATAAATTATCAAGGGCTCATGAGGGAGGGGGTAGTGGGGAGGGAGGGGGAAAAAAGAGGACCTGATGCAAAGGGCTTAAGTGGAGAGCAAATGATTTGAAAATGATTAGTGCAAAGAATGTACAGATGTGCTTTATACAATTGATGTATGTATATGTATGGATTGTGATAAGAGTTGTATGAGCCCCTAATAAAATATAAAAAAAGATTAAGTGGCTATATATATATATATATATATATATATATATATATATATATATATATATATATATATATATGAAGCATAGCTGATTCTACCGAGCTAGAGGCTAGAGAACCACTGTATGCATGCATTTTGAATAAATGTACATTGAATGAATGACTTGCATTGAAAAAAAAATGTGAATGTCCTGAGCACTCAAGCTACTGGATAGGGCTTATCTTTTCAGAGCCTTCTTTGCAGGCGTGTCCTACACCTATTTAAAGAACCAATTTAATTTTAGTGGCTGAAGGCAGTGAGCTTACAAACTCTCCATTTTCATACATCCCAATAATCATTTATAATACATATAATATCAAAAATAGGCAGAAGAAATCAAGATGATCTTAGTACAGCCAGATCCTAAACTCAATTCTTAAAATAGTCAAATTCTATCGTTATCTAAACTTATCTTATTCCTTATCTAAACTATTCCATTGCTACTAAATATGGCCCTGGGCCTCTGATTCAATCAAGCCAGGGCAGGGCCTTCTGTCAGCTGTTTTCACTAAGCTGGTGATTTCACTCTCTGGGCTCAAAATATACATTAATCACATTCATTTTCACCATTTCAGACAGGAATAACAAATGACAACAACCAAAGAAAATAATCATATTCCTTCCAGAAAACAACCCAGTAAACTGCATGGCCACATCTGATCTCTGGCTAGCCAAAGAAGAAAAATTCCCAGGAGGCAGAGGTCAAAAAGCATCCACTCTCCATCTTCACCATTTGTTTCTCTGGTACCCCACTCCCAAGTTACCATAAGGTGTTAATCAGGGTTGACTAGAGAAACAAATCCAGAGACACTTGTATATGTATGGGAAAGAGCTTTATATCAAAGAGTAATTGTACATTAAGAAAGCATCCCAGCCCCTCCCAGATCAAGTCCTTAAGTTCCATATTAGTCCCTGAATTCCTCTTCAGACTCAGGCAGCACATTCAGTGATGCCAGATGCAGGAAGGTCACAGGCCAGTAAGTGAAAAATCTTGTGGATCTAGTGGCGGTAGAAGCATCTCAGCACAGCTCCATGTGACTTGCCAAGAGGAATGTGAAGCAGAGAGAGGGTGTGGGCCTCCTCTCAGGAGAAAGAGCTCATATAATCCTCTTGGTGGGTGTTACCTTGTGACCCGATTGACAAACTAGACTCCACCCCTACATCCTATTTATCAAGTTGACATGAAATTATGTAACTACTACAGCTATCATGTACCAAATGATCTTAAGTATGCAAATCAACATACACAAATCTAGCATGATTAATGAGGTAAAGCAAAGAAAACCCATAATAGTAGGGAGGAATTATTAAAGAACTAGAGGATAGTTATGTGCTTCATCAAGATATACCACACCATGATTTTTCAGCCTTTCTATGTGGCCCTTCTGAGAGGGACTGTCCAATAATCTTCTTTTTTAATCATTTTATTAGGGGCTCATACAACTCTTAACACAATCCATACATACATCAATGGTGTAAAACAAATCTGTACATTAATTGCCCTCATCATTCTCAAAACATTTGCTTTCCACTTAAGCCCCTGACATCTGGTCCTCATGTTTTCCCCTCCCTCCCCAGTCCCCACTCCCTCATGAGCCCTTGATAATTTATAAATTATTATTTTGTCATATCTTGCCCTGCCCAACGTCTCCCTTCATCCACTTTTCTGTTGTCCGTCCCCCAGGGAGGAGGTCACACGTAGATCCTTGTAATCGGTTCCCTCTTTCCAAACCACTCTCCCTCTACCCTCCCAGTATCATCACGCACACCCCTGGTCCTGAAGGTCTCATCCACCCTGAATTCCCTGTGTTTCCAGTTCCTATCTGTACCAGTGTACATCCTCTGGTCTAGCCAGACTTGCAAGGTAGAATTCGGATCATGATAGTGGGGTGGGGGGGGGCGGTGAAGAAGCATTTAGGAACTAGAGGAAAGTTGTATTTTTCATTGTTGCTACATCACACCTTGACTGACTCGTCTCTTCCCCTAGACCCCTCTGCAAGGGGATCTCCAGTGGCCTACAAATGGGCTTTGGGTCTCCATTCTGCACTCCCCTCCTCATTCACTATGGTAAGATTTTTTTTTTGTTCTGATGATGCCTTATACCTGATCCCTTTGACACCTCATGATCACACAGGGTGGAGTGTTCTTCCATGTGAGCTTTGTTGCTTCTGAGCTAGATGGCCACTTGTTTACCCTCAAGGTTTTAAGACCCCAGACGTGATATCTTTTGATAGCTGGGCACCATATGCTTTCTTCACCACATTTGCTTCTTCACCTGCTTTGTTTTCAGTGGTTGTGTCAAGAAGGTGAGCATCATAGAATGCCAATTTAATAGAAGAAAGTATTCTTGCATTGAGGGAGTACTTGAGTGGAGGCCCAATGTCCATCTGCTACCTTAATATTAAACCTACCAACATAGGTACATAGATCTATTTCCCCATCTTCACATAAATATATATTTGCATATGTACATGTCTTTATCTAGACCTCTATAAATGCCCATTGCCTCCCAGCTCTTTCCTCTATTTCCCTTGACTTTCCTCCTGTCCCACTATCATGCTCAGTCCCCACCTGGGTTTCAGCATTTCCTTTTGGTTATATTACCCTTGATCATGCCCTACCAGACCTCCCACACCCACCTCACCACCAATTTGGATCACTTATTGTTCCCTTGTCCCTGGGTTTGTTAACACCACTTTCCCCCCACCTCCCCCTCTCCCATGTCCCGCCGGAACTGTCGTTCCTGTTGTTTTCTCCTCCAGATTGTTCATCCAGCCTATCTTATTTAGACAGACCTTCGAAGATAATAACATGCACAAAAACAAGACAGAGCAAAACCAAGCAACAATACAGAACAAAACGACAGCAACAACAAACCACTAACAAAGAACAAAACACAACAAGAAAGAAAAGCTTGTAGTTAGTTCAAGGATCATTTGTGGGCCTTTAGGAGTGTTACCAGTCCAGTCTATTGGGGCACCATGCCCTGACCCCAAAGTCCACCTTCAGCATTCCCTGGGTACCTTGCCGCTCCATTCCCTTGCTGTTCCGCTGCACTCCCCCAGTGTTTTGCCTCTGTGTGGCAGGATCAGATCAGCTGCAATTCCCACACTGTGTCTCCGGTGCTGTCCCCCGCAGGGCCATGCATCATGTCTCATAGTGAGGCTGGCCATGTGGTCCTCTCTGTGGACTGGCTGCTCTAATTGGGGTCATCGTCCTCAAGGCCTGGTGGGCCAGGATGTGCTCCACTCTCTCCTCCTCCCTCTTCATCTGCTCCCATTTGCTGTGATCAGATATGTCCCTCTCCCAGAGCTACAGATTCAATGCTGTCCTTTGAAATAAATTCTTCTGGGGGGAGGCGCAGGCCTCCACTTAGTATTTGGACTGGAGCTAGACCCCAGACCTCTCTACGCCGGTATGTTGTATTCACACCTTGGGTCACTGGATTGAAGTCTGTTCCCTCTTTCTCTGTGGAGATATAAAAAGTACCCTCCCCTTGTGTGGGTGAGCGCCCCGTGCCCCCGCTATCCATTTCTTCCTTATTGTCATCATTTTCTTTCCTTCCCCACCTCCTCCTCAGTTGTCTACAATGTGCATCCCTGCATTTGATCTGGTCCCTGCCATACTACACGGTCCTCACCCCAAGAAAGTTTGTATACAGTAGCTTTTTCCCTATGCCCCTTAATCTTACAGGTGAGTTTTGGGTCTCCTTCACATCAATTTGGTTGCTTGGTTTTGAACTTCCAATGCCTCTTCCCATTGATGCCTCATGATCTCACAGGCTGGTGTGCTTTTTCCATGTGGGCTTTGTTGCAGACACTGTGTCTTTTAATAGCCTGGCACCATCAGCTGGCCTCTTGTGCTCCCCTCTTGATTTGCCCCCAAGAGTCCAAGTCAGACAGGTCACTCTCCCCTAGTTGTACCTTCAAGGTTGTCCTCTGAAGTTCTATTATCTAGGGAGAGGGTGTCACATCCCCAGCTGCAGCCAGCCCTACAGTCCTCTCTGGGAATGAGCTGCTCCAAGCAGGAACATCACCCTCAGGGCTGGCCCACCAGAGTGAGGTGTACTCCAGCTCTCCCTGAAAAAAAGCATTTTGAATTTAAATGGTGGGTATTAAAGCAGTCAGTTAGATTATACATTCAACTTTCTGTGCTTAGAACTTTTTTCATTTGAAAAGGTTGAAGGAGAGAACAAGGGTAATAATAACCAATTCTGGGTCTTGTAAAAATTAAATGATGGTATTAATTAGGGGGAGAAGGGGGAATTTCCCTGCCATTTTTACTAGCACATCTGCAGTCCAAAAGACCATTTCCCTGGGGAAATGCTTCTATCTTCCTCCAGGGGCTCCTCTTGTCTCCTTGACAGCAAAGGCATGTGGGTGTGTAAATTATAGGCCGGGGTCAGCAGACAGCAGCTGCACCTGCAGTCAGCCCATGGGAGGCCCTGACTTGGCAGAAAATCCAGGCCTGGAAAAGACTTCACCCAGGCAGGATTCCTCCAAATGATTCCACCAGAAAGAATCTGTGCCTGTCTCCAAGAGGAAGAGAGGGACATTCCACAAACTCCCCTGACAAATCACTCAAATTGTTACAATTGCCCCAGTATATTCCAAACCTCTCACCATAATCCCTCCTGCTCTGTCTTAAGCCCTTTCTTGCTCCTTTCTGCACAGAGACCATTCTTTCCTGTGAATGGATATCTCATCGATAACTGATCAAATTACCTTGCACCTGTCTGTTGGTAAAAACACCAGTAAGACCCTGGTGACCTTCTTCCTTGTGCTTTAGTGCATGCTAGCTTGGTTTCCCTCCAAGCCTCTGCCCATCTGGCCCAAATAGAAAGCTCGTCTCTCTCTTCATCCTAATTGTTTTCCCCATACGATACTGGGTTTCCATCTGTTGTTTGTGAATAGAGTTTGGTTTCTTAATGCGATTGACTATACCAGTCTGGACCCCACTACAAGTCCAAAAGGAAATATATTGCCTAGAGTCCATTCTGACTCGTCGTAACCTGGGGGATAGAATGGGACTTCAAAGACTATGTTCTTCAGGAAAGCCAACCACCATGTCTTTCTACCACGCAGTGGTTTATGAGTCCAAGATCTTTGCGATCGACAAATGAAGGCTTAACCATTGCCCCACAGGTCCAGGATTCCTTGTTTATCCTGCATTTCCCCCTCCATTCCCTGATTGCCCTCATTTGATACAATATGAGCTAACACCAAACTCATTGCCACTGAGTCAACTCCTAGCAACTCTATGGGAGAGGGTAGAACTGCCCCTGTGGGTTTACAAGACTGTGCCTCTGCAGGAATAGAAAGCTCCATCTTTCTCCCACAGAATGGCTAGGAGTTTCAAACAGTAGATCCTAAACTTAGCACTCCAATACGTAACCACTGCGCCCCAGAATGCCTTTGGTCACCACAGACCCGGGTGAAGAGTCAGTCAGATGAGGAAGATGTGTGTGGATTCTAGCATAACCTTAAGAAGGAGGCCAGGAGCAGCCTTCGATCACAGGAGATGTGGTAGTTACATAATCTGGTGCAAATTTGAGAGGACTACCAGGGAAGGGGTGGAGTCTGGCCTGTCAATCAAGATATAACCAATGAGGTCTCTGTGTGGACATAGCCTTCTCCTGAGAATTATGGGAACTCCTGTTTTTCCTCCTTGGAGGCAGGAGACACTTCTCTGTCTCTGATCACTCCCGTAGAGACACTCTATTGACAAGACACATGGCGCTACACCCTGGGAGCTGGAGACGTCACATGGACCTACGCTGATGCAAGCAGACCTCTCGAGCTGGAGAAGCCACATAGAGACCCAGGAGATGCTTACAACGCCACTGGATGCACAAGACTAGATGCTGACCTGTGATCTTCCTGCATTCGGCATCATTGCATGTATTTTGTGAGTCTGAAGAGGACTTTATAGTTTGGTATCAGACATATGGGCTAATATTGGACTTATGGACTTGATCTTGATTGGGCTAGGATGTGTTCTCAATATTCAATTGCTCTTGTACATAAGCTTCTTTCTTCTATACATCTGAGTGTCTATGAAATTGTTTCTCCAGTCCACCCAAACTGACACAGGAGAGCTCTTGAGACACTGGTCAAGAAGAAGACCATGATGGAAGCATCTCTGAGATGAAATTGCTATTCATCCACCATCCCCACCCCCGCCCCCCGAGAAAGAGATGCATCCAAACTTGACAATCGTTTGACCCTAAACATTCTAGTTTTTTCTATGGTCGCCTACATCTGAAATATTCTCCCCTACTTTGCCTAAAGCCTTCTCATCTAAAAGTCCTGGCTCAACTCTTATTCCGCACAAAGCTTTCCTTCCTCCCAAGAGTTAGAAGCCAACTGGGCAATGAGCACATAACAAGGTGCTCACCTTCGCTTGAAAATAGGGGAGTGAAGATTAAACCAATAAGACATCATTTCCACTCCTCAAATTGTGTGAAAGCAAAATGTTGCATAAGAAGAAGAGTTAGGAGGGAAACACACACGCAAACTCATTACCATCTAGAATCTTCTAACTCATAGGGACCCTGTAGGCCAGGTAGGGCTGCCCCTGTGGGTGTCCAAACTGTAACTCTTTACTGGGGGGTTAGAAAGCTCTATCTTTCTCCCATGGAGCTGCTGGTGGTTTCAAACTGCTGACCTTTGGCTTACCAGTTCAACATGTAACCATTATGCTACCAGGGATCCCCAGAATTAGAAAGAGAATGGAAAAATGAAAATTCTCACATTCAATTTGTTAGACTCTAAATTGGAGAAGCCACTGTAGACAATAAGTGGGCAATCAAAGCTAGTTAAAAACTTGAACACTCAAACCTTATGACTAAGCACTTTTCCTTCCCACTCTATTTCCCAGCAGGAGAGCCACCACTGGCAGGAGGGTACCCAGACTCGGCTCTAGGATGTTTGCTGAGTGTGGCTTAAAACAGGGACAAATTGAAATCAATCATGGAAAACACAAAGAAATTGGGTGTAGCCAATCGATTACACACCAGGCCATTGTTGAAAAGAATATAGTCGTGTGAAGCACTGAGACCCTGGTAGCAGTGAGAAGCAATGAGTCCACCTGGTGTGCAGATCTTGGTCTGTGATACCATTCATTACTACAAGGAATCGGTGCTCTGGGAGACTTGGGCTGTTCCAGAGCTGAGCAGGGTAGGTACAAGATGACCTTGGAACAAGTTATTATGCTAGAAAATAAACAAGTGCCCCAAAAGAAAAAAAGATGGGCCATGTCACAAAGTGCAATATAAGAGACTCCCACTGGACACATCTGGAACAATTTGAGCAGCAAAATAGAGATCCTAAGGAATAACTGACTGCTGAAAAACAGAATCCACGAGTCCACAATAAATAGATGTATAAACAAATACCTCTGGGAATAAGGAAGGGTCGAAGCTTGGTAGAATGCCAAGCCCGTGGTAGATGTAGAAGACTGTCACAACTGGAAAGCCATCGTTTTCCAACCATCGTACTGTGGAGTCTTCAGTGGATCCCAGAGTGGGGTAGGGCAGACTTTTGGTGATTTGCATGGGCTGAAAGCATCTCACAACAGACTACTTGCTGATTTCAAGGGGCAAACTAGTAATTACATAGTAGATAAATTGGACAAAACCTTGCCAGTGATCAAAATCAGAATCACCAACAAGAGGCAGATGAACAACCTGACTGTCTACAAGTGGTACCCTGAAAAGACTCATCACCTATAAAATATTTCCAGCTAAGCAGCAATTCAGAGCCCTGGTGGCCTAGTGACTTATGCATTGGACTGCTACTCACAACGTCAGCAGTTTAAAACTGCCAAATACTCCAACGGAGGAAGATGAGGAATTTTATCCCATTAAAGATGTGCAGTCTCTGAAATCCATAGGGGCAGTTCTACACTGTCCTGCAGGGTTGCTGTGAGTGGGATCAACTCCATGATAGGAAGTTTGGGTTTTAGTTTGTGTGTGTGTGTGTGTGTGTGTGTGTGTGTCTTACAGCTCCTATAACAATCCATGTATCACTTGTATCAAGCACATCTCTACATATGTTACCATCATCAATTACAAAATATTTTCTTTCTACTTGAGCCCTTGGTTTCAGCTCCTCTTTTTACCCTCCCTCCCATTCACACCCTCAAGAACCCTTGATAAATTATAACTTATTATTTTTATATCTTGCACCATCCGCTGTATCCTTTCACCCACATTTCTATTGTTTGTCCCCCGCGGGAGTGGGGAGGAGGGGTATATCGATCATTGCAATTGGTTCCCCTTTCTCCCCCCACTTCCCACCGACCCTTATGGTATCGCTACTCCCCTTTTTGTTCTGGATTTTGTGTGTTAAGAGCTCTTATCTGTATCAGTGTACATGCTCCAGTCTAACTGTATTTGTAAGGTAGAACTGGGGTCATGATAGTGGTTAGGGGTCGGGAGGAGAAAGCATTACAGAACTAGAGGAATGTTTTTGTCGGTGCTATACTGCACCCTGGCTGACTCATTCCTTCCTTGTGATCCTTCTGTGAGAGGATGTCCAATTGTCTACAGGTGGGCTTTGGGTCTCTACTCCATGTCCCTACCCCCATTCACATTGATATGATTTTTTGTTCTGGGTCTTTGATGCCTAATACCTGATCCCATCAACACCTCATGACCACACAGGCTGGTGTGTTTCTTCCATGTGGGCTTTGTTGCTTCCCTGATAGATGGTCGCTTGTTTATCTTCAAGCCTTTAAGACCCCGGGTGCTATATCTTATAATAGCCAGGCACCATCAGCTTTCTTTACCACATTTGCTAAGCACCCATTTTGACTTCAGCAATCATGTGGGAAAAGTGAGCATCACAGAATGTCAAGTTATTAAAACAAAGTGTTCTTGCATTGAGGGAGTACTTGAGTAGAGGCCCAATGTCTGTCTGCTACACTGACACTTAGCACATAAATATATGTACATAGGCCTGTATCCCTAGCATTATATATTAATATATTTACATATATACATGCTTATCTTTATATCTCTATAAATGTCTTTTGCCACCTAGTTATTTCCTCTATATTCTTTTAATTTCCTCCTGTTCCACTATCATGTTCAATCTTCATTCAGCTCTCAGTAATTCCTCTCAGCTACATTGCGCTTGATCAAACCCCGTCAGGTGTTCTACACCCTCCTTGCCATTGATTTTAGATCTCTTGTTGTTCCCTTGTCCTTGGGTTGTTGGGCACCCTCTCTTTTTCCCCCAACACCACCTCTCCTCTGTCTCCCCAGAGCTGTTGGTCCTGTTGTTTTCTTCTCAGGATTGTTTTTCTTGCCTATCTTATATAAAAAGACATGGGTGAAAAAGAAGGGGCTGGGGAAGTACCTGTAAATAGGTCCAGGTCTGTCTGCTGACCCTTATGTATGTTTTCCAATCTAGTCTGATGAGGTGCCAAGTCCGGTCCTCCAAGTCTGAAGTCTATTTTCAGGATTGGGGGCAGTCAAACCAGGCACAATTCCCGCACTGTGTCTCCAGGGCTGTGTTTTAGCTTTTAATCATCAATCCAATCATAGAAGAGCATCAGAAAAAAACAAAGAATAAAAATCCTATTTTTAAAATTCTGTAGTCTTAAAAAGGGTCAATATCACTAAATTATATATGATACATATAATGTACCTTATGAAAGGAAGCTATAAAAGACCCAACTACTAAGTGTACTCTCTGATCTGAGTCTAGATCCTGTACTAGAGTGGGGAATGCAGTCCGGGCATTATTTGGTTAGTTGACAAAATGAAATGTAGATAATAAAGTTAAGAAAAGTGCTATATCAATATTAAGCTTACTGAACTTGATAACGTACAGTGATGTTGTTACTGTTGTTAAGTGCCATCAAGTCAGCGCTGACCCCATAGCGACCCTGTGCACAACAGAACTAAACACTGCATGGTCCTGCGCCACCCTCACAATTGCCCACGGACGCAGCCACTCTGTCCATCCATCTCCTTGAGGGCCTTCCTCTTTTTTTGCTGCCCCTCCACTTTACCAAACATGCTGTCCTTCCCCAGGGACTGGTCTCTCCTGACAACCTGTCCAAAGCCTCTGAGGAGCACTCTGGCCTTACTTCTTCCAAGACAGATTTGTTTGTTCTTTTAGCAGTCCGTGGTCCTTTCAGTATTCTCCTCCAGCACCCCATGTCCTTATTCTTAGGAAGTCCATAGTGAAATATTTAGAGATAATGAAACATGAATTGTATAGCTGTTTTCTAAGATTATCCAGAAAATAAAACTGCTGCTACCACAGCCACAGCTGCCGTTTATGTTGTTAGGGGCTGCCAAGTCTGTACTGACTCAGGGTGACCTGCATGATGACGTACAACAGAACGAAACACTGCGGGTCCTGCACCAGCCTCACAGTGTTCTTCTGTCTGAGCCCGTGTTGCAGCCACGGTGTCTGTCCATAGTATCTAGGGTCTTCCTCTTTTTCACTGCCTCTCTACCAAGCATGATGTCCTTCTCCAGGGACTAGTCTCTCCTGAAACACGTGCAAAGTATGTGAGATGAAGTCTTGCTATTCTTGCTTCTAAGAAGCACTCTGGTCATATTTCTTCAAAGACAGATCCATGTGTCCTTTTGGCAGCCCATGATACTTCCAATATTCTTTGCCAACTCCACAATTCAAATGCATTGATTCTTCTCTGGCCTTCCTTACTCAAGCACAACTTCCACATACATATGAGGTGATTGAAAATATCATGGCTCACCTTAGTCCTCAAGGTAACATCCTTGCTTTCTGACTCCATAAAGAGGTCTTGTGTAGCAGATTTACCCAATGTAATGCATCATTTGATTTCTTGGCTGCTGGTTCCATGAATATTGATTATGGATCCAAGCGAGAAGCAATCCTTGACAACTTCAGCACACAGAGCCCTGGTGGAGTAGTGTTAGGAGGCAAGCCACAAGTTCAGCAGTTTGAACCCCCCATCTACACGGATGAGACGGAGATGAGACTTTCTACTCCCGTAAAGAGTTGCAGCCTTCGAAACCCACAAGGTCAGTTTCTGTTCTGTTGCTATGAGTTGGAATCAACCCAATAGCAGTGAGTTTGGATTGTTTTCATTCTTGAAACTTTTTCTAAGTTTAAAATTGCTTTAAAATTAAAAAGTTGGTTCTAATAAATGCTGTGACATATACAGACCTTAAAAACGTTATGCCATGGAAGATCACCCCAGCCTGTGTGACCACTTGGTTCCGGAGGGACCAGTTATCAGGCATCAAGAACAAAAAATCATATCATTGGGTGCACACCTCCATGATAGGATCTCTGAAGACAAACGGGTGCATAAGCAAATGTGGCGAAGAAAGCTGATGGGGCCTGGCTATCAAAAGAGATAGCATCTGGGGTCTTAAAGACTTGAAGGTAAACAAGCGGCCATCTAGCTCAGAAGCAAATAAGCCCACATGGAAGAAGCACACCAGCCTGTGCGATCAAGGGGTGTCGAAGGGAACAGGTATAAGGCATCATCAGGCAAAAAAAAATCTTACCATAGTGAATGAAGGGAGAAGTGCAGAGTGGAGACCCAAAGTCCGTTTGTCGGCCACTGGAGATCCCCTTGCAGAGGGGTCTAGGGGAGGAGATGAGTCAGTACGGGTGTGATGTAGCACCAATGAAGAATACAGCTTTCCTCCAGTTCCTAAATGCTTCCTTCCCTCCCCCCCCCTTCCCCCCAACTATCATGATCTGGATTCTACCTTGCAAGTCTGGATACAGCAGAGGTTGTACACTGGTGCAGATAAGAGCTGGAGGCACAGGGAATCCAGGGCGGATGATAACTTCAAGCCCAGTAGCAATACTGGGAGGGTAAAGGGAGGGTAGGTTGGAAAGGGGGAACCAATTACAAGGATCTACATGTGACCTCCTCCCTGGGGGATGGACAACAGAAAGGGGGGTCAAGGGAGACATCAGACAGGGAAAGATGACAAAATAATCATTTATAAATTATCAAGAGCTCATTGGGGGGGGGGGGCGGGGGAGAGGACCTGATGCAGAGGGCTTAAGTGGAGAGCAAATGCTTTGAGAATGATGAGGGCAAAGAATGTACAGATGTGCTTTGCACAACTGATGTATGTATGGATTGTGATAAGAGTTGTATGAGTCCCTAATAAAATGTTTTTAAAAAAACACTATGCTTAAAGAACTACGTCAGACACAGAAGGACACAAAGGACAAGTATTGTGTGTCCCCATATATGCATGAACTAGATAGGCAAATGCATAATGATTAGTTTATTAGGGCTTGCCAGGGTCAGGGAAGGTGCCTCACTGGGATACTGGTTATGATTTGGGTTGCTAATTGCAAGGTCAGCAGTTCAAAACCACCAGCAGCTATTTGGGAGAAAGATGGGGTTTTCTACTCTGGAAAAGAGTTACAGTCATGAGTCAACAATGACTCGAAGGCAGTAATAAGTCTGGTTTGGTTTGGTTTGGTTTGGTTTGGTTTGGTTTGGTTTGGTTTGGTTTGGTTTGGTTTGGTTTGGTGCAATTTGATTCAGTTCAGTTTGGTTGAAGAGACAGAAAGCAGAGATCTAGCTGAAGGGCTGTTTCTCTGTGAGCGAGTGAAAAACTTTTGGAAACAGATAGTGATGATAATAGACAGCTTGGTAGAAAAAATTGATGTCACTAATTTGTACACTTTAAAATGGTTTTGAGGATGAACTTTTCATTAACTGTGGTTTACCACAAAACAAATTTTAAATTAATATGAATGAAACTGTTAAGAAATCATAACCGCAGTTGAGGATGAGGGAGAGTGCTGCAGTTCTATGGGGTGGAGTAAGAAGAGCTCTGAAATATACTGCTGGCTGAGAAAGGAAAATGTGCAAGACTCGTCACTTCCCATATCACACACGTCTGGACCCATGCAATACACAGAGTGAGCAGCTAACCAAAAGGTTGGCGATTCAAACCCAGCAGCCTCTCTGGGGAAGAAAGATGAGCCCACGACTCCCTTAAAGATGTGTGGCCCAGAAACCCTGTACCGGCGGCAAGCAGGGGTAGAACTGACTCCACAGCAAGGGGCTTGGGGAGTGGGTCTTGCTTCTCATCATTTTACGTTTTACAAAGGCAATATGTTTATGAATAGCTATGCAGTCATTCATAACTTTCTGTTTATTAAGAATAAGATTGCCTTCTTCTCAGTTTCCATGTTTAACAAGGATCACAGCTCAGGTTCCCTGAGACAGCATTGAGGTTAACTTTTGGAGCCCATTCCAATAGCTGACAGTCTCAGAAGTGGCCCGGACTTAGGGGGGGGCCAGGGGGAGGGGGACAGCAGCACAGGCAGCTCTCACACAGCTAGTTGGATGCCTGGCTCCATCAAGCGCCATGGGTGCTGTAGAACATAAGATAAGCTGACCCTCATTTCCCTCATCTGTAACATGAGGACACAATCCCTTTAAAGCAGAGTTTTAGGTGAAATATGTGTCGCTGGTGTGTGCTTTAGACATCAAGTGCCTGCTCATTCTGGGGCTGGCATAAATTTGCCATGCAGTGTTACTCTCTCCATATGTAGTCTTTGACCGGATATGCTCTCCTCCTGTACTCCTTGGACTCCTTAAGGAGGGGCCCATCCCATCCTTTACTTACCTTTCTGCCTCCGATTGTGCCTCCAGAGCTCCCTGGGACCTGGCAAGCATTTGTTGGCAGAGTCAACCACAGAACCAGCCACAGACAAGCAGGAGCAGCAACAGAGTATGCTGCTGGGAGGTGGGGTGTCCCAGGTTTACTTTAGAATTGTCAAACTTGGTCAACATGGCCTGTGTCATTGGGTAGAAATTTGCAAGTGTCAAGAAGATGAAAAGGTGGCCAGTCGCCCTCAGGTGTCCCAAACAATTAACTGGAAAGAGAAGTGTGAGCCAATATGGCCCCAAGGAAGCGTGTGAAGATACATGCTACTTTCAGACGTTCTGTGGTCCGTGGTGTTTGGAACATGCTAAATCAGACAAAGTTAGCAGACTTCTGGATGGCAGGACTTGTCAGAGCCTTGATATTCTACAGAAGCGTGATGAGCATCCCACACATAATCCAAGTTGCAATCCTGTCCCGTCTATTTGACAATTAAAATATCCTCTTTTTTTAACTTTTAAAGATCCTTTCAAGGCTGAGCTATCACAGACTACACTTAGGGGCAGGCCGTTTCTCCATGGCCAGTGCACGACAACAGCGGTGGCGGTTTTCTGTTTTGTTTTGTCGTGGATGTTGCTTTTTCTTCCTCTGTGTGTTTTGTATGGTTTTCTACATATGAAATCCAGAATAAGTAAATCTCCAGAGACAGTAACTAAATCAATCATTAGCTCAGGGCATGGCGGGAGAGGTAGGGGGGAAATGAGGAGCTAACAAATCTGAGAAAGGAGGAGATGTTCTGAAACGTTTGTGGCGATGATTGCCCAACTCTTCTTAATGTGCTTGAACTATAAAATCATAGGATATGTGAATCATATGAAAATGAAAGCATTCAAAAAGGGGAGACCTAGTGGAAATGCAACAATATATCTAGCTCGCGTGGGCGAAGGAAGTAAATGAGAAGTGTGAGCATCACTCTCAAGAAGGGCCACAAAACAAGAGCAAGCCGGTCAAGGAGATGGCTTGGCACAGGGGCTGCCGCAGTGGCCTGACCCTAACAGAGCTTGTTATAATTCAAATGGAAACAGATGAATGAGCAAACAAAACGTAAGCTATACACACAATGGACTATTACTGTGCCATAAAGAGAAATGAAGTCTCACTTCATATCACAGAACGCTGAGTGAGCTAAGCACCAAAGCACCGCTATGAGATGATCCCACCGATGCGAAATATTAGAAATGACACACAGAGACCGAAAGTAGATTAGAGGGTCCTAGGAGCTGGTCATTATACTGAAAATACTGTGGACTGCAAGAAAAATGCGTCACTATGCCTTGGAAGCAGCATGGCCAGGATGCTCCATAGAGTTGAGGATGCTAACACATCATCACTCACACTTGGGAAAGGTTGTCAGGAGAAACCAGCCTGTGGAGAAGCGCCCCATGCTTGGTAAAGTAGAGGGTCCCAGTAAAAGCAGTAGGTCCTCAATGACAGATTGCCACAGTGGCTGCAATCGTGGGGTCAAACATAACAATACAATAGCTGTGCGGACGGTGCGGGACCAGACATTGCTTCATTCAGCTGTCCATGGTCAGACTCAATCCAAGGGCATCCAACAACAACAGCAGGAGCCAGGAGGAGGAGAAGTAGAGGGTTATTGCTCAACATGCACTAAGTTTCTATTGTGGAAATAGTTGTGATGGTTGCATAACACAGTCGGTGTAATTAATGGCATTGAATTATTTCATTAAAATTATCCAAATGACAGTTTTTGTTTTATGTATCATGCCACAATAATTTCTTTAAATAGACAGAGTGGTTGTCCAAATTATCTCAATGGTTGCCAAATTCTCCTTCCGATTCCTTATCTCTAAGTAATGCAATCTGTTCTGTGAACTTCTCCCGCCGGGGCCCCTTTCTGGGAGCAACACTCTTTGTGGAGCCGGTCGCTCCTCCATTGCTTTCTGTCTTAATGAGCCTGACAGTTCAAGAGCCCCAGCTTCCCTTGACCAGGAAGTGCAAACCAGATCCTAATTGGGCAAATTAAACTCGCTCTTGTCCAGGAGTGTTGATGCTTGCGTGGAGCGATGCAAAGCACATGATGGTGATGCTTTTTTTTAGTTCCTGCAACCTGTTATCCTTTCAATATCCTTCACCAACACAATGACTCAAACGCATCAGTTCTTCCTTGGTCTTCCCCTCATTGAAAGTCCCAGAGTCTTAGTCCTCAGAGTGATGTCCTTGCTCTTTACGGATCCCCGTGTCATCTTACTTCCCATCCCCTGTAGAGCCCAGTCACTCAGCTTTGCTCTTGATCCAGTGAGTGGACCTAACAGCCTTCCAATAACTTCCCAGGGAAAGTTCCTGTTGCTTGGAGAAGACAAATGCCCAATACATAGAGTAAAACAAACTCAGTAAGTTCCTACAGAAACTTTTCAGAGAAATCCCACTGAACTTAAAATTAAAAGCACATGTAAAGCTTCCCAAGTGGCCTAGCATCCCTAGGAAGGACACTACCATCCTGCCAGGTCAGGCACACAGCTGATGTTCTTCAGTGTAGGGTGGGGGTGGCATTTCCCACCTTTCTAAACAACGTCCATGTTTCATAAAGACGCCACCTCAACTCTTCTGCTTAGAATGTTTAGATTATGATCATTGTTCTTCTCCTCTCTTGAGCTCTGGTGGCAGCATGGGTTAAGTGCTGGCCTGCTAAATTCAAGGTCAGCAATTCAAACCCACCAGCTTGCTCGCACCAGGAGAAAGACGAGGCTGCTTGCTCCCATAAAGCTTTATAGTCACACAAGCCCTAACGAGCAGTTCTACTCTGTCCCCAGGGGCAGCTATACATCGGAATTGACTTGATGGCAGTTGGGTGGGTGTCCCCACTACAAAATGTTCTACGATCACACAAAGAGATACTTGTGCCTCGCCATCCATCGAAGCACTGTTCACAAGAGCCAATGGAAACACCCCGCATTTCTATCAATAGGTGAACTAATGACGCCAGTGTGATGCACACATACAATGGACGGAAAGTCCTGATAGACGTACAATATGGAGGAACTTTGAAAACCTTCTGCTGAGTCAAAGAGGTCAGGCACAAAAGGATATATATTGTATGAGTCCAGTCATGTGAAATACCTAGAAGAGGCAATTGCACTGACACAAATTTTTCTTAATGGTCACCAGGGGGAAGCTGGGTTGGGAAGGGACACTGGGTTTCTGTTTGGGGAGATGTGAATCTTTTGGAAATGGATTGCGGTTGGACAACATGGAGAGTGTAATTAACTTCCCTGAATTGTACCCTAAAGAAAGAGCTGCGGGGAAGGAAAGAAAGAGCTGAGGGTGCATGCCTGTTTCATAGGAGGGAGCTCTAAAACGTCTATGGGAAAATGAAATGAAGAGATGTAACACTGTCTCATGACCTCCTTGAAATCCCTCCTATAAATCATCACTAGCAGAGCAACAGTGCTTAAGAGTTATTCATTAACTAGATCCCAGGGAGCGTGAAACCCTCCAGAATTGTCCACAGCCTCTCCCTCACCCACAGTCTTTAATCACTGTGTTCTGGAGCCTCTCCTGTGCCATCCCTCCCCCAGAGAGTGCCCAGTATGAGGCATGGCAGTCGGACCTTGACCTCGCCGCACCCTGACAGGGAGCAGCATCGAGCCAAGGACATTCTCTTCTAAGTGTGGCCCCAGAAGACTTCAGTTGGCCTGCAGAGAGCCTGGGTTGATTCTGGAGAGAGATGTTTGGGGCACATTCAATGAGCAGTACTTCCTTATATGTAGAACCCCCAAAATGGGGGGTGTGGGAAGTCATCACATAAAAATCTGACCCAACTGCCAGCGTGGAACTTAAAATAAACAAGTTCACCCCTAAAATTACCTCTCCGGGCTGGCCAAGTTTGCACCTCCGGGTCACTGACTGCAACTGTGGTCCAGAGACTATGAAAGCCAAAATGCAGTGATGGTATCCAGCTAATGGAGCCTGCTGAGTGGTGGGGCACCAAGGCCTCCACCTTTCTCTGGGGGTGGGGGGCGCCTGGAGAGGCCCCAATGGGTCACTGCACTCATGTTCCAAGTCGCCACCCTCTGAAAGAGCAATGCAGGGTCTTCCTTGGCTGCTGCCTGGGGATATCAGATGGCGGCAAGGTCAGGAAATGAGCACCCAGTTGCCAGCATCTCCACAGGCCCTAGAAGCATGCTCTCCTGTCTGTCCATAGTCAAGTTGGCCAGGCCCGGCCCCTTTTCTCATGGTTCTCCTCTGCCTAGGATGGGCCTGTTTCCCACTTCATTTCAGACAACGCATCACATTGGGTACATCTGCTGCACAAGACCTCTTAAAAGTGTTGAAAAGCAAGGATGTTCCTTTGAGGATACTGGTGAGCCTGACCCAAGCCGTGGTGTTTGCAATTGGCTCATAAGGACATTGAATAAGCAAGAAGGGAGAAGAAGAATGGATGCATTTGAATTACGGTGCTGGTGAAGAACAGTTAAGGGACCATGGGCTACCAAAGAATAAATCGATCTGTCGTGGACAAAGGACAGTCAGAATGTGTCTTAGAAGGAAGGATGGTGAGACTGCATCTCGCATACTTTGGTGACTTGCTATCAGGAGAGACCAGGCCCTGGAGAAAGATCTCATGGCTGATAAAGTAGAGGAGGAGTGGGAAACGAGGAAGGCCCTTGACAAGATGGACTGACGCAGTGACTGCAGCCATGAGCTCAAACAAGAACACTTGGTGCGGCACCCAGCAGGGTTTCCTTCTGTTACCCACACAGTCGCTATGAGCAGGAACCGACTCGAAGGCATCGAACAACAACAGCAATGACGAGCCGCCCTTGAGTCAGCGAATGCCCTTGAGCCCTGCTCATGGTGGCCCATGTACCACAGATTGAACAGAGTGCCCATTCCTTGTGCAAACCTCACCATCATGGGCATATATTTGATTGCCGTGTGCTTGCGTCCATGGTTGCAGCTACTGTGTATTTTGTTTCAGAACTTTCCAGCACATTGGACGAGATTCTGTTGTGATGCTGGGGTTTTCCCTGGATAATTTTCAGAAGTCAATCATGGGGCTTTTCCTCGCTAGTCTTCTTAGAAGCCCTTGAAATCTGTCTTCCTGGAAGCTCTCCTGGAATCTGTCTGCCACGGTGGCCCTGCTGGTATTTGGGATACCAGTGGCTCGGCTGCTCGCATCACAGTACAACAAGCTGACAGAGTGTGGCTCTCAACTCACCATCGTTGAGCCCATACCTGACTCCGTGACCCTATAGGACTGCCAAGGTAGACCAGCCCCTGAGGGTTTCCAAGACTGCAAATCTTTTTTATATATAAATCTTTTTATTGGTGCTCATACAACTCTTACCACAATCCATACATACATCAGTTGAGTAAAGCACCCTTATACATTCATTGCCCTCGTCATTCTCAAAATTCGCCTTCCACTTGGGTTCCTGGAATCAGCTCGGTTTCCTTTTTTTCCCTCCCCCTCCCTCCCCACTCCCCCTTCCCCCTGCACCCTTAATAGTTTATAAATAATTGTTTTATCTTATCTTACACTTCCCGGTATCTCCCCTCACCCACCTTCCCATTGCCCATCTCCCAGAGAGGAGGCTACACATAGATCCCCAAGATCGGTTCTCCCTTTCTACACCCCCTTCCCTCCTGGTGTCGCCACTCCCACCGCTAGTCATGAGGGGTTCATCCATCCTAGATTCCCTGTGTTTCCAGATCCCTACTGCACCACTGTACATCCTCTGGTCTAACCAGATCCGCAAGGTAGAATTGGGATCATAATAATTGGGGGGCGGGAAGCATTTGAGAACTAGAGGAAGGTTGTGAGTTTCATTGTTGCTACACTGAACCCTGAGTGATTCATCTCCTCCCCACTACCCCTCTGCAAAGGATATCCAGCTGTCTACAGATGGGCATTGGGTCCCCATCACGCACTCCCCTCATTCACAGTGATGTGATCCCCGCCCCCCGCCCCCCGCCTATGTTGTTTGAGACCTGGTCCCCTCTTCCCTTCACGATCACACATGTTGGTGTCCTGCTTCCATGTGGCCAAGACTAAATCTTTACAGACATTGTAAATAGCCTCTTTCTCCTGCAGAGGGGCTGGTGGCTTCCAACTCGGCTCAGCGTGTCACCAGCTAAGCCCCCAGGACTCCTCATTGTAAAGATAAGAGAGTTAATATGTATAAAAGCACAGAGTGCTACATTGTGTACGTGTTGAGCCTTACTATCTGAGACAGTGTAGCTGGTATCCAGATGTAGCAGAAAACTAAAAAGTTACTTTCTCTGGCAAACTTTCTGATGATATCAAGGGGAAAGTTTCCATTTGATACTAATATGACTCATCACATCTACAAAACTTGCCAGTCCCCCTTCTTTAGGGACGAGACCAAAGGCCTTTGGCTCAAAGCCTCTAGCAGATACCAAGATGTAGCTGAAACATACAGTGGGTGTTTTGCCTTTGTTATGTTTATAGATGCCCTGATAGTGTAGTGGTTACACGTTGGCCTGTAATCAGCATGGCGGGCAGTTTGAAACCACCAGCCATTCCACAGGAGAAAGACTGGGCTTCCTACTCCCCTAAATAGTTGCAGTCTCAGAAACCCACAGGGGGGCGCTGTGAGTCAGCATTGACTCCATACCAATGAATTGGGTTGGAGTTAAGTTGACGAGTTAAGTTTACTGTTGTGGTTTAACAACAGCTGACACTGGCTTTCCGTGTATACCTGTTAATGGTAAACAGTGAATACATTCAAAGAAGAAATGGGGAGTAACAATCTCAATAGGGTTCCTGGGTGATGCAAACGGCTACCACCCTTGGCTGCTAATCAAAAGATTATCAGTTTGAGTCAGGGCAGAGGTGCCTCACAGGAAAGGCCTGGAAATCTGGTCTGGAAAAGCATCCATCAAAACGCCTGAGGATCACAGTTCTACTCTGATTCACATAGACACCATGAGTAAAAGGCTCCCTGAGGCAATTAGCAGTCAGTGAAAACTAACATACCCATTGCTGTGAAGTGGATTCTGACTTATGGCAACCCTGCATGTCAGAGTAGAACTGTGCCCCATTCAGACTGGAGTGGCTGTGACCTTTCAGAAGCAACCTGCCAGGCCTTTCTTCCCAGGCACCTCTGGGTGGGTTTGAACCTCCAACCTTATGGATGAATAACTGAGGGCTGAAATAGCTGCACCACCCAGGGATTTCTAAGTCATGTGCAGATAAAACACATGGAAGTGAGACTCCAATCCCTGGGCATGGAAAGCTCCAGTGTACATGAGTGAGGGAAGCCTGCGGGAAGGGCTGTTGCCCATGTGTACTGTGCCAATGGAGTGCCCTGACAGTGCCCATGGCCAAGCCCTGCATCCCGAGAGGCCGGGGTCAAAAACTACCCCCAACTCCTAAACAGAACACAATGCAAGATGGCAGGCGCTGCTGTCCTTTGAGGTGAGTCTTGTTGGCTTGGGTAGAGGTCAGCAGTAGCTGGGGTGGTTTGGGAGGGTGTACAAAGGAGAGCAGCGGGTTGCAGAGGGGAGACTCTGGCCAGGCATGCCATCTGCACCCACCAGTGACAGGCGTCTCAGTGAGAGAGACAAAGTTCATCTCTTAGCCAGTGACGGTTGCGCACCTGCCCAGGGTCCTTCTCAGGAAACCAGAGTCTCCTACATCCCCTGCAGTCCATGCAACTAAGGGCAAGCACTGGAAGGAGCGAGCTTCAGAGAGAAAAGAACCAGCGGGGCCTTCTCAAGTCGTTCTGCAAAGCACCTTAGTGGCATCTCTGGGCAAAAGGGATGGAGCCCGTAGCTTCAGCCATGACCCTATGATTTCTCTCTTCAATTTTGGCTTATCTGTCTGTAATGCTTATGGGAGAGGGGACATCGGTAAGTAGGTCTAACTTGATTTTCAAGTCAGTTGAGGTCCTTGCCCTGGGACTCATAGGCAGGGCTCACCACAGACTCAGACAGCCTCTTGCTGTCCTCCTGCTGACCACCAGCACCATGCCTTTGACACACGTGAGGAAGACAGTGTGCAAGGAGCTCTTACTAGGCCTCTGCTTCTTCCCCTCAACAAACATAGTCCACATGTACGTAGGCACTGGGGAGACACAGATGACAGCATCCCTCCAGGAGCCCCCAGTCCTTCAACAAGAGTGTGGTGGACACAAATAGCAAGAAAATGACAGCAGCCTTGAGTTCTAAAGAGCCTACTCTGTGCTCACAAGAAACTCATCCTCACAAGAAAGTCGCCATCTGACAGGGGACAAAACTCAGAGAGGCAAAATGACAAACAAGCAGGAACTGTTGGAAGCTGTATTTTGGGTCCCAGATTTCTATACCACAAGACCCAGACACCAGCCATGTGGTTGCCCCACCCCTACCTCTCCCATTGCTTCGCAAGGAAATGGGGGTCGTGATGGTGTCCAGAGGAACCCAGAGATGTAATTCTGCCTAAGGGACAGATGTGGGAAGGTTCTCCAGGAATGGTGAGATTTGAGCTGAGATGTTAAGAACTAGTGAGGATTTTAGTGACAGAAGAAAATAAGCTAAATGATAGTCAGGCATTCATTCATTCTTTACTCTGTTTTAAGTATTATGCCACGGACTAGGGATACAGTGGTGAACAGACACCATCCCCCAAAGTGAAGAGAACAGAAAAATGTTTAATAGAGCAAATAAAGTTACTTCTAATTATATGTGTGTGTGAAGATATGGGAGGGTCTGAGGCCAAGAATAGCAGAGGAAACTGATTTTCATATGATCAGAGCAGGCCTTCCTGAGAAGGTGCCATTTCTGCTCAGCCTGCGTGAGAAGGCAAAGGGTATACTGGTGGAAAGTTGAAGAGAGTGAGCGCTCCCAGCTATGGGAACAGCGCACGCAAAGGCCCAGAGAGTGAAGAGCGAGATGTGTGCTCGGGGAATTGTACATTGAGAATCTCTAGAAGTGCGTGAGCCCAGAAAAAAAGTGTTACTCCCGTGTTGCAGACTAAAAAGAGTGTTACAAAAGATGAGGTTTTCTATGGCCCTAAGGCCTCTTGGAAACCCACAGGAGCAGTCTACTCTGCCTTCGAGGGTCACGATGAGTTGGACTTGAATCGATGGCTGTGAGGTCTTGAATATACTCCTTTAACTTAAAGCTGTAGCACCCTAGGGAGAGAAGAAGACGAAGAGCGGTACCCTAAAGTCATGGAATTAGAAAGTCACTGGACTTCAGTTCAAACCTCTTCCTTTTGAGGTTGCCCAATAATAGGCAAATTAAGTCTATCAGATGTTTAACATGTTCATATTTTCTTAGCTTGCTAAGACATGTCTGGCCATAGTTCTGCTACTGCAGATGAGTGTTATTGACATTTGTACCCTGTATCTAACCTTCATCATTTTCTTACAAAGGAGTCAGTCACTTAAGTTTTTAAGAGGTGTAATGGAACATCCCACGTAACTTAATCTAAAAAGTTTTCCCATGTATCAATATTCCCCCTGTCTCAGCAATATTCTATTCACGGGCTAATTTAATGGCATTATTATTAAAATTGCTAAAGTTATTAAAATTACTAAAGACCTCATGAAGGTCTCTCATAGTATTCCTCAAAAAAACTGATAACTTTGCCACTAAAATGGAACAAAAATTTATGGGAATATAAAAATGGATTTGTCACTGAAGACAATAAAACTTTATTTTTTAAAAAGAAAAGTGTTACTCAAGGGATTCTGGAGAGAGGGGCTGCAGCCAAGCAGTGCAAGGTCTTGACGACTGTGGGAAAGGTATTTGAATTGATTCTAAGTGCAGATGGAAATTCCCGAAGGATTTTCAGCTGAGAAGCTAAATGATCCAGTTTACCCTCTAAGATCACTCCCACTGAGGTGGGATCCCCGTTGTTCTCAGACATGAGTAAGTATCAGAGCCATCCAAGAAGCTTATTAAAACACAGGTGTTTGCCGCCACCTGAGATTCTGATGTGCAGGTCTGTAGGGGAGACCTAAGAATAGTCCATGAGTCCCCAGGTAGTGGTGCCGCTGCTGAGTTGTGGGGAACAAAGAAGACATGGGAGGAGCCATCAGGATGCTGTCTCCATAGTTAAGAGTAAAATGTCGGAAACAAGTGGTCCAGAATAGAGCGCTGTTGTTGGAGGTAGAATGGGGAGGACTGGCTGTTAGGTTGGAGGTTGAAGATGAGAGATAGAAAGAAATCATGTAAATGATTGCTAGGTTTCTCGCTTAAACAACTAGGTGGAGTGGTGGCATCAACTGAAACACAGGCAACTCAGAAACAAAGGGTTGCTTTGGAGATAAGGGCCTGGACGTCCTGACTGTGACAAAACCCAATGACAACGTGAGGTGGGTGAATGGAATCTCCGTGAGCATGGATATATCCCTCTTGCTTTCTACTTTGTCCTCAGATGCAGTCCAGGACCTCCTAGCACATAACGAGCACTTTGAAAACATTTATGAAGGTTGATGAGTAGATGCTGGCTGAGGAACAAGGATAAGGAAAGGCACTGAGGCAAGGAGATGCTGGCATATCTATTGCCATGGTTTTTGCTAATTGGTGTCAAGTTGGCTCCACCTCATGACTACCCCAGGTGGAACACAGGTTCCCGCACCATCTTCATAGTCCTTGATATGCTTGAAGTCATTGTTGTAACCACTCTGCTGAGTGTCTGGACCTAGGGGGCCTGGTGGTGCGGTGGGTGAAGCATTGGGTTGCTATCCAAAAGGTTGGCAGCTCGAACCCACCAAACAGCCTCAGAAACCCTATGGAGCAGTTTCCTACTGACCTGTGATGCCACTTGAGTTGGAATTGACCTGGAAGCAGGTTTGGTTTTGGATAGACCTAAGGCAGTAATTGTCTAGTTCTCTATCAGAAAATGTTCTGTTGTGATCTTTAAGGTTTCCATTAGCTGATATTTTTTAAGTAGATTACCAGGGCTTTCTTCCTAGTCTGTCTACACTGAAGGCTGTGTTGAAATTTATCCACGTGGGTGACTCTTCTGGTATTTGACAAGCACTTGTCTGTCAAATGGTCCTACTGTGGCGGCTTGGGTGTGTTTCTGTGATGCTGGAAGCTACATCACTGGTACTTCAAATACAAGCAGGGTCACCCCGAAGTAGACAGACTTCAGCAGAGCTTCCAGACAAAGAACAGACATTGAAGAAGTAATAGGATGTCCACTTCAGATGAATTAGCCACTGAAAATTAGGGAGAGCATCTAAACACTGTCAGTTACTGAAAACCTAATGAACATACCCAGAACATGACTAGAGATAGAGCCCAACTCAGATCAGAAGGCACTCAGGATGTGGCTGAGGAAGAGCTAACTTCTCAAAGTGGACTCAACCATATCATGTGGATGGAGTAAAGCCTCTGGACTTCCATTGGCTTGATGGGGCAAGAATCAAAATGAGAAGAAACATCTGCAAACATCGATTAATAATTAATTGGAACTTGAAATATACCAAACGAGACTCTAGGGAAATTGGAAGTTGTGAAAAGTGAAATGGAATGAATAAAGATCAATAGTCAGGTCATTAATGATCTGAAACGAACTAGTGTTGGCCACTTTGAATCAGAAAATCATATGATTAAGTATGCCAGGAATGACACAATCACGAGAGATGGCATTATGTTCATAATAAAAAAAGAGAACATTTCAAGAGCTTTCTTGAAGTACAGTGCTGTCTGTGACAGGATGGTGTCTGTCTGCATACAAGGAAATCCAGGCAATACAACTGCTACTTAAAGTTATGCACCAAACACTAAAGCTAAGGTGCCGATATTGAAGAATTCTACCAACATCCTCAGTCTTAAATTGATCAGACTGCACTGATGATAAATCAAGATGCATTGATAATTATTGGCAATTAGAATGCAAAAGTTGGGAACAAAGAGGAAGGTATGGTAACTGGAAAACATGGTCTTGGTGATGCAATGTAGTCAATTACTGAATGTGGATTTCTACCCAAAGTCTCTAACTCTCACCAAGTGACATTTGCTGCAGGGTCTGGTAAAAGGTAGGGAGAAGATAGTTATAGGATTCATCTGGGAGTAATTTAGAATAGAATTCCCTGCACTTCCATCCTGCTGTGTATAAAATGAGCCCTGTGCGGAGAAGATAAGCCTTTATAGGCAGTAATGAGTTTCTGTGTAGCCATTGTAATGGATATTAGAACCCAAAGGAGTAAAATAGAACATATTAATTAAGCTATTTCAGGTGATATAAATAAAGTTGGAAATCACTTGATACAATTTTGCAAGGCCAATGACTTTTTCATAACAAATAATCTTTTTTTCAACAACACAAAAGGCAACTAACTATACATGTGGAATTCTCCAGGCAGAATATACAGAAATAAAATAGACAACTTCTGTGGGAAGAGATGATGGAGAAGCTTAATAACAGTAGCTAAAATGAGGCCAGAGGCCAACCATGGAACAGATCATCAATCGCTCATACATAAGGCCAAGTTGAAGTTGAGGAAAATGAAAACAAGTTCACAAGAGCCAAACTACAACCTTGTCTATCCCAGCTGAATTTCAAGAACAGATTTGGCACATTGAACACTAAGGACAGAAGACCTGATGAGCTTTGGGATGACATCAAGAATATCATCCATGAAGAAAGTAAATGGCCACTAAAAAGACAGGAAAGATTAATACATGCCATGAGAAAGCCAGAAGGCATTAAAGTAGTAAATAGATGGTAGTCTTGGGCCACCATTCATTAGGCACATACCGCTCAAAGCAAGACATCCAAACCAAAATGTAACAACAGCTAATTCTATAACCATGGGTTAGTAGTTAGTCATCTGCTTCTTCTCACAGTAGGGTGCTGTGGTCACTATATAATCATTTGACAATTTGAGAGGATGAAGGAGTGGAGTCTAGCCTATCAATCAGGTCATAGCTGATGAGGCCTCCATGTGGTCATGGCCTTCCACTCAGGTGTGGTAGTTACATAATCTGGTGTCAATTTGAGGATTCAGACTGAAGGGGTGGAGTCTAGCCTGTCAATCAGGTAGTGGCTGGATGACCTCATTGGGAGGTACTAAGAGATAAATAGCTCACTGGAGGCAGGGGATAGGCTCACTTCCTGTGAGACATCCCTGTGAAGAAGACACATGGAGAGAGGCTGATGGAGCCGGACCTCTGGAGCCAGAGAAGCCCCATGGAGAGACCTGCCAGTGCTGAGATACTTACAGCCCCCCAAGACTTCCCACCCACTGGCCTGTGATCTTCCTGCATGAGTTTCATGAGTCTGAAGAGGAATTTATAGATTGATATAGGATATATATGGGCTAATATCAGACTTATGGATTTGATCTGAACTAGGTTTGGATGTTCTCTCAATATTCAATTGCTCTTGTATATAAAGCTCTTTCTTACACACATATGAGAGTCTCCCTGGATTTGTTTTTCTAGTCAACCCCAACTAACACATGAGGATTCCGAGAACTCCTGTATTCTTCCTCCATGGAGGTGGGAGACACTCTCTCACTGCTCACTCCCTGTGAGACATTTCTGACATGTAGCTAACTTGGTGCAGCCAGAGCCATGGGAGCTGGAGAAACCACGTGGAGCTTCTTGGTATCAGGTATATGGGCTAATATCGAACTTATGGACTTGCTCTGGACTGGACTGGAATGTTTTCTCACTATTCAATTGCTCTTGAATATAAAGTGCTTTCCCATACACATAGGAGGGTCTATGCATTTGTTTCTCTAGTCCACAGGACTAACACAGGTGTTTCCCGTAAGGCCAAGGAAGTATGTCTGTTCCTTAAATCTGCTACAGGTACATTTGAAGCAAAGCCCATTTTGCTCAATGGGGCTTCCACATGGAGTCCTTCTACTATAACCTATGAAGGATGTTGTTGCGTGCCTCTAAAGGGCAGAATCTAAAGTTCCAGTAGCCGACAGTACGAAGCATGGGTCCCCAAGGGCTGTATAGAAACCAGATCCAAGATGTCCAACTAGGCTTTCGGATGACCACTATTTGGCAGAAGAGACTCTGGAACTTGCTCTTCATCATACAGCAGCCATGAAAAATGGAAGAAATTATCAAGTCAAAGAGTTGAGAAGAAAATTTCAAAGGGCAAAACCAGAAGACAAAGTAAACTATTATAATGAAACATGCAAAGACCTAGAGTTAGAAAATCCAAAAGGAAGAGCCCGCTCAGCATGTTTTAAACTAAAAGAACTGCCTGGGTTGCAATACTGAGAGATTCTATGTGCAGAATATTGGATGATGCAGGAAGCATCAACAGAAGATGGAGGTGAGGGTGCCACTGGAGGCGGTGGCATTGCCGTGGCTGCTGTGGTCAGCACAGGTGGCAGAAACCTGTAGAAGCCCCAATGCCCAGGCTGGTCAGCATAGCTACCTCCAGGCCCAGAGTCCTTCCCAGGCCAGCAACCACCCAGGAGCCTGCTTTTAATTCCCTGCTTGTCTATGGTGTTGTATGATCACCGCTCCTTTCCCCTGCCTCTTCCTCTCCCGAAGTCCTTCCAGAACCATCGGTCCCATTGCTTTTTCCTCAGGCTTGCTTCCCATACCTATCTTATAGAGGTTAGCAAAACAATAATAACAGAGACAAAATAAGAAGAAAAAAAAGATTGAATAAAAAGATTTTAAAAAACATATATAATTCCAGATCTGTCCACTGATCTTTAAGACTATCTTCCCACTGGTCCTGGGGTGGGGGTGGGGAGGTCTATGAATGCCCCTCCTAGCCTGAAGTTCATTTGGGGGACTGCTCAGGGGTTTTATGGCTTTGTTTTGTTCCCATTGCTGATCTGTGATGTTCCCTTCTTGGTTTGCTGCAATGTGGGGGGTCATACCGGAACCAGTGGGTCCAGACTTTGAGCCAAACCCAGCCAGTGAGGTGGTAGCCATGGGAACACCTGTGGCCAAAAGGTCACCTCCACCTGGGGTGCTACCCAAAGGTGCCCACCAAGGCCCTGGCCTCCTGGGTTATGCTATCAAATCTGACAGCTTGGCTGCACAGCTGTCTCCGAAGAGCACCCTGGTACAGAAGGATATGTTTGCAGCCAAGATTGTGGGCAGGCTGGTGGGTACCCTTTTTGCCATCTTCCTGGTCCCGATGCTCACCTACCACATGAAGAAGAAGGACAAGAGCAACTACGCACTGGAGGAGCCCAAGCAGGCTACCCTCATGTACCTGAAGCTGGACAAGCAGGAGTTCAGCACTGCCCTCCTCCCCAGTCCCTGCTGGGCCCACCAGCCTGTATCTGGGCCTGGGGCTGACAGGGAGCCCAACTCAAGCACTTATTTGTCTTCTCTCCCAAGTCCTGCCCAGGCTGCCATAAACCTTCCCTGGGGCGGGGGCACTGCCATCTGCCCCAGACTGTGTCCTTGTAAGTTCATCTCCTGTCCCCCACCGGTCCTAGTTCCAGACCTCATGGCAGTCCAGAAGAAAGGAAGCCACCGATTGGCTGGTGGAAGAAAGGCTGGGGCTTCAGACAGGCCCAGCCCCGCCAGCCCCCACTGGCTCTCAGGCTGCCTTCCAGAGCAAGCATTTGGCAAGCTCAGCACATGAAATCACGTGGGCACTGCAGCTCCTGCCCTGGAGTCCATGTTTGGTGAAAGGAAGTCTCCTGCCCTAGCTTAGTTGGGATTATGGTCAGCCCCACACACACCCCATGCTCCCACAGCCTCCCCTCCTCCTGAGTTTTCCCCTGAAGATATGTCTTCCAGAGGGGGGGCAAGCAGCCATTAGAGAGATGGGCAGTCAGCTATCAAAAGAGATAGTGTCTGGGGTTTTAAAAGCTTGAAGGTAAACTAGTGGCCATCTAGCTCAGAAGCAACAAACCCCACATGGAAGAAGCACGCCAGCCTGTGCGATCACGAGGTGTCGAAGGGATCAGGTATAAGGCATCATCAGAAAAAAAAATCTTACCATAGTGAATGAAGGGGGAAGTGCAGAGTGGAGACCCAAAGCCCATTTGTCGGCCACTGGAGACCCCCTTGCAAAGGGGTCTAGGGAAGGAGATGAGTCAGTCAGGGTGCGATGTAGCACCGATGAAGAATACAGCTTTCCTCCAGTTCCTAAATGCTTCCTACCCCCCAACTATCATGATCCAGATTCAACCTTGCAAGTCTGGATAGAGCAGAAGATGTACACTGGTGCAGATAGAAGCTGGAGGCACAGGAAATCCAGGGCAGATGATACCTTCAGGACCAGGGGTGTGAGGGGCGATACTGGGAGGGTAGAGGGTGAGTGGGTTGGAAAGAGGGAACCAATTACAAGGATCTACATGTGACCTCCTCCCTGGAGGATGGACAACAGAAAAGGGGGTGAAGGGAGATGTCAGACAGGGCAAGATATGACAAAATAATAATTTATAAATTATCAAGGGCTCATGAGGGAGGGGGCAGTGGGGAGGGAGTGGGCAAAAGAGGACTTGATGCAAAGAGCTTAAGTGGAGAGCAAATGCTTTGAAAATGACGAGGGCAAAGAATGTACAGATGTGCTTTACACAATTGATGTATGTAGGGATTGTGATAAGAGTTGTATGAGTCCCTAATAAAATGTTTTAAAAAAAAAAGAAAGAAAGAAATGTGGGCAGCCCAGATGCTGCTTTTGCTAAAGGACTCTGTACAGCCACCGCCCACACTGTCACATATTGTCAAATGGTCACAACAAGACAAAATCATACATACACATACATATGGAAATAATACACAGAGTGACTGTACTAAAAAGAACGAGTTGACATTCCGCCATTTCAAGAGTTAGCATATAAAGAAGAGCCAATGGTACTGAAGGAAGAAGTTCAAGCTACACTGAAAGGAGTAACCAAAATCACAACTCCAGGAATTGATGGACTTGTCTCATCAAGCTGATGAAACACTGGAAACACTCACTGATCTATACCAGGACTTTTGGAAGACAGCTGCTTGATCAATTGACTGGAAGAGGTTCATATTTAAACCCATTCCAAAAGAAAGATGATGCAACAGAATGCTCAAATTATAGAGCAATATCATTGATATCACATGCAAGTAGATGTTTTCTGAAGATCATCCAGCAGTCCATTATACAGGGTTGCCACAGTACATTAAAAGGGAGCTGCCAGAAGCTCAGGCCAGGTTCCGAAGAGGATGTAGAACAAGGAATATCATTGCTAATGTCAGATGGATCTTGGCTGAAAGCAGAGAACATCAGAAGTATGTCTACTTGTGTTTTAGTGACTATGCGATGGCATTCAGTTGTGGGGGTCGTAACAAACTGTGGGTAGTCTTGAGAAGAATGGGAATTCCAGACCACTTCCCTGTGCCACTGTGGAACTTGTACATGGGTCGAGAGGCATTCATGTGAACAGAACAAGAGAAGACTGAATGGTCTAAAATCAGGAAAGGTGTGTTTCAGGCTGCATCCTCTCACCACACTTACTCATTCTGTATGCTGAGCAAATAATCAGAGAAGCTGGATTCTGTGGAGAACTTTTGGAGGGAGGCTTATTAACAATCATGATATGCAGGTAACACAACCTTGCTTGATTAAACTGGGGAAGATTTGAAGCATATGCTGATGTAGATCAAGAATTGCAGCCCTTAGTATAGGTTAAAATTCAATTTACAAACCAGAAAACACAAACTCACTGCCATTGAGTCGATGTTTTCTCATAGCAAGCCCCTCTGTGTCTCTAAGACTGTCTGTCTAGTGAGGAACTTCTGGTGGTTTTGAAGGGGTGACCATGTGGATTGAAGCCCAATCCTTAAATATTACTCTACCAGGGCTCCTTGTAAAGAAGACCAAAATACTCACAACTGGACCAATAAGTGGTGGTGGAACTGTTAAGTGACATCGAGTTGGTTCTGACCCATAGCAACTTTATATGCAAGGAAACACTGCCCGATTCTGCTCCATCTAGTGGGCTATGCTTGAGCCCTGTGGTAGTCTGGGTAGACTAGAAAAACCAATCCAGACATTCTTCGGTGTATAGGAGAGAGCTTCATATAAAAGACGTCAGACAGTGTAAGACATGACAGAATAATAATAATAATTTATAAATTATCAAGGATTCATAGGGGGCAGGGGGAAAATAAGGAGCTGATACCAAGGGCTCAAGTAGAAAACAAATGTTTTGAGAATGATGATGGCAACAAATGTACAAATGTGCTTGACACAATGATGGATGGATGAATTGTGATAAGAGTTTTATGAGCCCCCAAAATGATTTTTAAAAGAGTAATTTTATATTAAGAAAATATCCAAACCAAGTCCAAATCAAGTTCATAAGTCCAATATTAGCCAGTATGTCCAATACCTATCTATAAATTCCTCATCAGACTCACGCAACACAAGAAATGATGCCAAATGCAGGAAGATCACAGGGCAGTGGCTGGAAAGTCTTGTGGATCCAGTGGCAATGTAAGCAGCAGGGGCATCTCAGCGCTAGCAGGGGTCTCCACATGGTTTCTTAATCTCCAGGCTCTGGCATAGCACCATGTGTCTTGTCAACAGGAATGTCTTGCAGGGAGTGTCCATATGCCTTGCCTCCAGTGAGCTATATTTATCTCCTTAGCGTCTCCAAATGAGTTCAACAAGCTGTGACCTGATTAACTGGCGAAACCCCATTCCTTTACTCTTAATGGTTTCAAGTTGACAACACATTAAGCCCATTTTTGCAATCACAGAGTCAATCCATCGCCCTCGATAGGTCTTCCTCTTTTTCAATGCCACTCTGCTTTGCAAACATGATGTTCTTCTTCAGGGACTAATCTCTCCTGACAACATGTCCAAAAGTTTTGCCATCCTTGCCTCTCATGAGCACTCTGGCCTTATTTCTTCCAAGATGGATCAGTTTGTCCTTACGGCAGTCCATGATACTGTCAATATTCCTCTTCAGCACCATAATGCAAATGCATTTATTCTTCTTTGGTCCTCTTTATTTTATGTTCAACTCTGACATGCATATGAGGCGATTGAGAATGCCATGGCTTAGGCCTCAAAGTCGCATCCTTTAGCCTCTCTATATAATCTTTGTCAGTTTATATGTTATAAATGCCTTTTGCTTTGTGGCTTAACAACTTGCTCTCTTCATGATGACTTTCAGTGAGCTGAAGTTCATATTTGTAATGTGATCAAATGAGCGATCTTTGAAAAAATTTCTATATGGTGTGGAGGAAAAAGTTAACATCCTTGATTTCAATACTCTAGAAGAGTTGGGTAGCAAACTTACCTTTGCGATTCATTTTTTTCCATTTTTTGGGAGCTCTACAGATATTATAACAATCCATAGTTCAATTAGATCAAGCATGATGGTACAATTGTTGCCAGCACCATTTTCAAAACATTTTCTTTCTTCTTGCTCTCTTTGATATAAGCTCCCCTTTATCCCTGCCCACCCCTCTCCCAACCTTGTCCCAAGAACCCTTGTTTTATATTAAATATTATTAAAAACAAGCAACCAAATGGATGTGAAGGAGCATAGACAAGTGGAGACCCCCAAACCAGCAGTAAGATAATGGGACAATCCCTCACAGAAGGGCCCCAGGGAAGGGATGATATATCCAGGCTGCTGAAACACATAACTATCCTCTAGTTCTTTAATATTTCCTCCCCCTATTATTATGGTCTTAGTTTTACCTCGTTAATCCTGTTAGACCTGCATATATTCATGTGTATTATTAAGAATGTTCAGTGCATGAAATCCAAAATAGATAAATCCTTCAGGAATTTTAATGGGAGTAATGATTCCCCGAGAGCACAGAAAGGGGGGAGGGGAAGCCTACTCAAGAGGAACAGATAACAGAAAGGCAGGTGAACAGAAACACTGGACGGTATAAGATGCAGCTCATCTCTTGATTTCTTGACTACTTCCAAGAGCTTTGCTTATGGATTCCAAGCAAGCCTGAGTCCTCGACAGCTTCAGCCTGTCCTGTGTTTATCATATGCATTGAAAGTTGGACACTGAATAAGGAAGAGTGAAGAAAAATGATGCACTTGAACTATGGTATTGGAAAAGAATATTGAAAGTGCCATGCACTGCCAAAAGAACAAATAGATCTGTCTTGGAGTAAGTACAGCCAGAATGCCCCTTAGAGACAAGGGTGGTGAGACTTCGTCTCATGTACTTTGGACGTTCACGGACTTTGGACACGTTATCAGGAGAGACCAGTCTCCCAGAAAGGGACACTGTGCAGTCTTGTTAAAATGGAGGGGACATGAAAAAGAGGAAGATACCCAGCAAGATGGATCAACACAGTGGATCCAACAATGGGCTCAAACATCAATTGTGAGGATGGCCCAGGACTGAGTGGAATTGTTTGTTGTGTGTAGGGTAGCTGTGAGTTGCATCTGACTGCAGAGCACCTAAAACAACATTGGTGTTTGAAATACCAATGGCATAGCGTCCTCATCATAGCAACTCTCAAGCCACCACAGTCGGACAAGCTAATACGGCATTTTTAAGGAGGCCACAGTCTACAAGTAGGCTTCAAAAAGATTTCATGGAAAAATGCCATTACCTTTTCAAAACTCCATTTTCCACTCATCTTTGGAAGCCCCCTCATTAGGTTGGAGCACTGGACCAGCTAAACCACAAACCCCATCACTTCCTGAATCTAGTGCATATGGAGAAGTGGGATGCTGGTGAGAGAACAAAAGCCAGACGGGAGCTTTGTAATTCTCAGTAGCAATCTTCCTTTGGAAGGCAGAGGTTTCTTATCTGAGCCTTACTTGGGTAGATTTTGCGATGGAAAGTTTTGAACTGTGAGCTTAATGAGCTAACAAAATCTAGTCAACTTGGGCTTTTTCTAAACTAGATCATGGGAAAGCCAAGCTGTGTGGCTCAGGGAATCAAGGAGGGAAGGATGAGGAGAGAAGGAGAGAGAACTCAACAGGAAGCCAGCTTCCCTAAGATTCTCCACTCCAGAACCTGACCTTCCAGGCCAACCTCGACCCTTGGGTCCTTGCCACATTGCGAGCAGGCATGATGGACCCTCAGTACCCCCTTCTTCTCCCCACCCCACCACGTTGTACATTAAAAGGCTGTAATTCCAGCCAGGGGTACTGGTGACATCACCAACCGCAGAACCACAAGCCCAATTCACCAGAAGCCCCAAGATGGAATTACACCCTTTTTTCCTAATCCAGGCAGCTCAGCTCACTGCCATTTTTCATGATATAACCGAGAAGCGAGCAATCTTTTAACCATTTGTGTGTGGCCTCTTTTCTGTCCTCACCTCCTCTTCCTCCTCCCTGTCCACCTTCACCCTCAGAGGCTCTCCTTCGGGGGTGCCCACACCCCAGTGTCTCTGTCTGCAGGCCTGTACCTGTTCCGCTTTCTTCCGGATCTCTTCTGCTCTTTCGTTTCCTCATATGAGGCATTGGGAATTGCAGCATAGGTGTTGCAAACTGTTACTGCGCTAGATGAAATGCTAGAGGTGTAAGCCCATTCAGAGGCACTTGGAAAGAAAGGCCTGATCCTTTACTTCCCCCAAATCAGCCATTAGAATCCCTCTAGGACACAGTTCTCTTCTGACACACACGGGATCACCAGCAGTTAAAACAGACTCAACTACTGGCTTGGTTTGGGCTTGCAAGTTACCGATGCTCTGGCTTCTCCCTTACAGCTGGGCTCCTGTCTCTTCCGGGTCTTCCGCGATGTCTCCACAGTGTGCCTGGCACGCATCCCCTAAGGAGACATGAGCTTGGAGCTATGGCTTTGGTTCTTGTAATGGACCAGGGAAGCTGACTGATTAAAGGGGGGTCTCTGAAAACAAATGAGTGCTTCCAATGTCATATTTTATCTCATTTTAATTTTATTTCATTTCATTTTCTCTTGAGTCCAAATGTTCATAAACCATTTGATTTTGTTAAGTGAGAGATCTACCTGGACCCCGCCTGACATCCTACCCCTGCTTCCCTGCTGACCTCTGAAGTTCATGTTTAAGTTCCTAGAAGGAAAGGCCACGAGGGAGGACAGTAACAGCAAGCATCGAGTGTTTTATGAGTGCCCTGCGTGTCCCAGACACGCACACTGTCCTTCATCCCTGTCATGGAGATTGCATTGGTTTATAGAGGAGGGAAGCTGAGGCTCAGAGACCTGGGGTCTTTTTTCCTAGCAGCTCACAGCCATTAAATGAAGCCCTTGAATTTGGTTCCAGTCAGTCAGACTCCCATACCCACCCATGCCCTCTGAGTGCCCCTATCCCAAATAAAATATTGTGAGAATATTTCATGTGATTTCAAAAGGAATTTCATGATTAATAATCATATTACCCCTTTTATTCAGAAGGGAAGAAGATTCTGCATCATTGTAGGGAACAGTACGAAGTGGAAAGCACATTCCAACAGTCTGTGTGTTCTTTAAGCCACACATACACACAAAGTAATTGTTTCAAAAGGATTATGGCTCACACACAGATTTAACCCCACTTTGATAGAAGATTGCTGAAATGAAGTAGTCTAGTGTCTCTCTTTAAAAGTGTCATCAGGGAGACACCAGTATTTGAGGTGCCAGCTTTAAGTGTTTGTGTGCCCAAGTCCGTGTGCCCATCCCATGCCCAGTGTGCAAGGCAGTGTGTACTGTGAACCTGGGGCACCTTGGAGATGCTCTCCGGTAGAAGGAGAGGGGCATCCTGGGCCCCCTGGAGATGGTAATAGTGAGCTTGTGTGTCAGCTTGGCAGGGCTGGGGTTCTCAGCAGTCTGGCAGTTGAGGCTCCCCCGTGATGTGACCTAACATACTGTGGGCAACTCCCATGACGGGATCTGCCGCGAGAGCCGAGCACCTGAATCAGGTCACAGCCCTGATGCAATTGGAAGGGCGCTTCACCAGGGGTGGAGGTTGCTGATGTTTCAGCAGAGTCTATAGGAAGGCCTGCCCTTCCTTGCTGGCCTGGATCCTGCCCCTGGTCCATCAACCTCCGCTTCTTTGGCCTTGAGTAAACAGCCTCCCATATTGCCCATGGACCTTAGATCCATTACTCTGCCTAACCTATTGATCTTGTATTCATCTGCCTCTGCCTCCCAAGCCTGTGGACTTCCTCATTCCGGATTCATCTTCCTGCTTCTTGGAAACTTCTCTGGAAGCTACAGGAGTCAGGAAAGACCTCAGGTGTAACCTCTCACCCACAAACTTGAACAGGACTGATCTTACTCACTTCTACCACTGTGTGAGCCACTCACTGGATACAAATTTCTTTCTTTTATCTGCACCTGTTAGTGTCACTGGTTTTGCTTCTCTCAAGAGCCCAGCCTAATACACAGATGTTCTGCAGTGGAAGAAGGCGAGGGAGTTATCCTGGGCATCTTAGAGGGGTAGGCTTTCTAGGCATCTTGGAGGTATCTCCCGTTGCTATGCAGTGAGGTGCCTGGGTGTCTTGGAGCCGTCCTGCCATCGGGAGAGGGAGGCAAGCTTCAGAAAGTCAGCCTATCAGGGGCCAAATGACTTCAGTACTTTGCAAACTTGAATGCTGCCAGAGAGCAACAGAAAATGCCAAGTCAAACATGCCTTAAAAGATGAGGAGACTCAGGGACAGCAATGGGAGTGGCGATACCAGGAGGGTAGGGGGAAGTTGGAGAGAGGAGGGGAAGAAGAGGGCACCAATCACAATGATGGACATCTAACCACCACCAACAACAACACCCCCAGAGGGACGAACAACAAACTGTGGGGAAGGGAGACAGCGGTCAGTATAAGATATGAAAATGATGATGATTTTCAATTTATCAAGGGGTCACAAGGGTCGGGGGAGGAATGGAGGGGAGAGGAGCTGATACCAAGGGTGATGATGGCAACATATGTGCAGGTATGCTTGATGCCATTGATATATGGATTGTTGTAAGAGTCCCCAATAAAATGATCTTTTGATGGGGGGAAAAAAGATGATGAAACCAAGCTGACATCATTTCAGAATGCAAGCATCTGGCCATCTTGGGAGAAAAGCTGGGCTAGAAAAGGAAGAAAGTCTGAGCATTGGCTGCACTCATCTCTCGGGCCAACGAGGCACGTGGAGTGGGTGGTTTAAGGGAGATGCATGAGGCAGTGACCCAATTTTGTTTTTCCTCTAGCATTGGGGACAGTAAATAGCATCTTCCCAGAAAAACACAATTGGGGAAATCCTGTCAGCATACATTATACGCAGTCACGAAGCGGACGTGGGTGCCACAGGGAGCGAGCAGACGTCTTCCTTCTCCAACTTCAAAGTGAGAGGACAGACTCTTCTTCGAGGGATGGAGAACAATTTATTCCCGGCAGCTAACATTTAATTACCAAATTAATCCCATGGCATTGTACCACATAGTGGAAAACCATAATCACCTTCTTCTAAAAGTAGAAAAACATGACTTTGAAAACCTCTTGTGAGAGTTATTTCCCCTCACAAACGGAGTGTCCAAGATCCCACAGGCGGTCTGACCATGTCCGATTCTGCAGGCAGAGCCAGCCTTGACCCACCACAGAGAGCCAGTGCCAGCCCTACACTCACGGATCCGATGAAGAGGACAGAATTGAGGACCGGATGCCGGAGGACAAAGCTGTCAGTGCAGTGTCAATGTTTGGCAAATTTTTCTATCTGCTTCAGTTTCCTTGTCGGTGAAATGAAGATAAGTGTGTCCTACCTCATAAATTTATTCATGAGGATTAAATGAAGTCGTGCCCACGCGGGGCACCAAGAAGTCTGTGAGAGCTGAGAGCTAACAGACTCTCCCCCGCACACTTCTGGAAGTCCCCTCGTACACAGTACTTAGAGCAGCGTATGGTGGCAACAATACGTGACAGCTGTCCTGTGCCTTGTCTTCCCTACCGCTATGCTTGTGTGGCTAGACTCTTGCCAGAGATGGGAAATGGGACTCACCCTTGGTTCCGATAACTGAAAAGTCCAAGGAAATACCAGCTTCAGGCACAGCTCGATCTAGAAACTCCTCTGGTGTTCTCAGGTCTACATGCCCCTCACCCTCAGACCTCTCTTTCCTCTGGCGCAGCCTCCTTCTCTAAAAACACTCTGCTTTTGTGGCAATTATCTGGTGGCCACGAAAGCACCCTGCCTCAGTAGGTCCTTCGCAGATGCTAAGAATCTATCTAATTACTGACAAGTGACTTACACAAGTTACTGACAAGTCTGAGCCCCTTTTCATAGGTTTATTGACATTTGTATCAAGAAAGGGCATTGTTGATTTCCTCCTGGGGAAACCAATAGGAGAAACCTCACCTTCCTCGTGGGAGACTGCGGTTCCATTCCCTGCCCACTCACTCAGACGTCGCCACCCCTTCTCTGTCAGTGGATGTGGCAGGCTGCTGTGATGCTGACCAGGTGTCGGTGGAGCTTCCAGACCAAGAGAGAGGAGGAGGAAAGGCCTGGCGCTCTACACTCGGCTTCTGAACATCAGCGAATGAGAACCTGTGGCGGGGCTGGAGAGAATCCCAGAGAGGGAGGGCTTTCCTTTCTTGAGATGGGCTAAGTAACTATATATAGGATGCTTCTTTAAGAAAAAACATTCTAGATTCCTTATCCCTCGAAACTAAGTGTCCGTCTCAGTGGATAAAGGAGGAAAAGTAAAACCGAAGTGGAGTTGGAGTCTTTACTGAGGAACCAGTTCATCTCAAGCAGCAACTCAAAAGGAAACCTGTGGATGTGTGGATGACAACGGGGACCCACAGCCAATCACGGGGCTGGCAGAGCACCAGGCTGCTGCTCACTGCGTGAAACACGCAGCCACCGATCAAAACAGCAGCCCGAACTACCATCTCCTCGTTGTTTCATTCCAAAAACCTAACTGTGTTGTGCACAAAATGAGAGAAGGGTGCACATACTTCACGCACTCCTAGGGAAACTGGGATTCTGTACTGGGGTCCCCAGGTCTGTCCCCTCTGAGCACAAGGCCTTTGCTCCTATGGCCTGATCCCTCTGTGGGAACTGTCTGTGAAAATAGGAGCTACACGGGCCAAACTCAGTCCCAGGCGGGCCCATGACAGAGACGAGACCTCCTCATCACACCAGACCTTCACCCCTCGAGTCCCCGACTTGGCGTCCTCTTGACTCCTGGACTTCATTTCCTCCAAGCGACATGGAGAAAGTAACCAGCATTGAATGAACGACGGTTGCCCCACCCCCACTTTATCACCCATTGGAAGGATCTACTTACATCAAAGCTTACTTTCAAAAAGGGGAAGAACTGAGCCCCCTCGGGGTAGTTTTAAACTACCCCTAACCTTTAGAATACCTAACCAACTTTGTAAAGTAAAAGTTAAAAGCTTTTATATCTCTGTGGTTTATTCATTTCTATTAAGATTTTAAGATGCTTCTGTCTGTCCCCATTTTCTGCAGCATCGTGTTGCATCAATTTTTGCAATACTCGAAATGTTTGGATGCATATCTGCAGCTGCCCTGATGCCCACCCACCAACAGCAAAGTGCTGGAAGTGGTGGCCGGCTGAGTGCCCCCAGGTTCTCCGAGGGACGGGGGGTTGCTGTCAAAAGCAGCTGTGGAGGTGGGAATTAAGTGCACACGTGGGGGTGCACACATACACACACACACACCGAGCAGAGGTATGCTACGTGCACTTTGCTTGTCTCTTGAAGCCAGTTTAGAACAAGCTAAATAAAGCCTGCTCTCTTTCAAAACACGAGATTCACATGTCGTCTGCAAAAGGTGGGTAAGTCACTCGAACCGCTCACCTACAACTCTCCACCCGCACTGTGGGGTTAGTCAGCTACTCCTCTCTACGCCCGGTGTGAGATTAGTCACCTCCACTGCCCTAAGCCTAATGTGATGTCAGTCAAATCCACCTCTCTACACCAGATATGGGCTTAGTCACTCCCACCCCTCTAAGCCCGATACAGGGTTAGACACCTCTAACTCTCTACACCAGATATGGGATTAGTCACCTGCACCTATCTGCACCAGATGTAGGGTAAGTCACGTCCACCGCTCTACACTTGATATGGGCATACTCACCTCCACCATTCTACACCTGATACGGGGTGAGTCACCTCTACCTCTCTACAACCGAAGTGGGGTGAGTCACCTCCAACTCTCCACACCAGATGTGGGTCTAATCACCTGTACCTCATTGCACCGATGTGGGGTTATTGACATCCCACTCGCTACACCCGATGGGGGGTTAGTCACTGCTCCCTCTCTAGACCTGATGTGGGGTTAGTCACTTCCTCTTCTCTACGCCTGATGTTCAGTTACTCAGTTCCCCCTCTCTGCGCCTGATGCGTGGTTAGTCCCATCCACCTCTCCACATCAGATGTTGGGTTAGGCACCTCCACCTCTCTACATTAGATGTGGTGTCAGTCACTTCCCCGCCTCGACACTGAAAGTGGGGTTAATGACGTCCACCTCTTAACTCTCTATGTTGGATTAACACCTCCACGTCTATTCACCCAATGTGGGGTTAGTCACCCCAACCTCTCTACACCCAATGGGGGGTTAGTCACTTCCATCTCTCAACTCCCAATGTTGGTTAATCACCTCCACCTCTCTACACCCAATATGGGGTTGGTCACCTCCCCCTGTCTACACCCAATGTGGGGATAGGTCCTTTCCCCTCTGAACACCTGATGTGGGGTTAATAACCTCCACATCGCTGCACCCGATGCGGGCTTAGTCACCTCCACCTGTCCACACCGGATGTTGAAATAGTCACCTCCCCTTCTCTATACTTGATTTGGGGTTGGTCACCTCCCTCTCTCTACACCCAATGTGGGCTTAGTCACCATCACCTCTCTGTATCAGGGTTACACCCTGAACACGGCTGAACTGTTTGTTCTTCTGAATACCCATATCTTGCCCCATGCCTGATTGTGGGTGCCAAGGGGGCAGTGACTTTGGGCACCTACAGCTAACACAACACCTGGCACAAAAATGCCAGCTCAGCCCAAGCTGATTAAATGGATGAAGCCTTCCCTTGCATGGTGCCTGCTATCCCCTCTTGCCTAGATGTGGGGATTACTAAGGGTCCAGAGGAGGACTTCGAAAGAAATAAAATGATTGGACTTTCTTTCTCCTCTTCCTCATCTACCAAATTCTGTGCCACTGCACATGACCAACGCTGGTCTAAGTATGATGGCTGCAGATTTGGCGAGGGAAGCCAGCCATGTAAACTCTTAGAAATGCTTCAAAAGGGCAAAGTGAGTGAGACTAAAGTACATATGTATTCGTTAGGATGGGCTAGGCTTTGCTGCAGTACCAAGCAATCCCCAAATCCTAGTGGCGTTTAACAATGAAGAGCTTGCATTTTGTGTCGTGCTACCTGTTCATTGTGGATTGGAAAGGTTGTCCAGGCTGATGGTTCAGTCACCATCTCCAGCGGAGTCCGACTCCACACAGGAGGGAATGAGAGCTCGGGAGGGCCTGCCATAGCGGTTACATGACTTGCGTCACTTCTCTCACAACTTATGAGCCAGAATGAAGCCCCACCCAACTGGAAGGAAACCAGAAATGGTAACCCTCCTGTGTGTCAAGCAGCGAAAGGAAACTGTTTGGTGAGTGGCACTCATGACGTCACTACAATGGAAAGGAAGACTAACGAGGGCATCCATCCCAGGCAAGAAAGGCAGGTAGGGCGGGGGAGGCTCAGTGGAACGGACAGACCCCGGTCCCACTGAGTGTGCGAACAGTCTCTGAACCTTGAGTTACCATTGGTTGTGTCAGCCTCACAGGCATTCTTTCCTTTGAAATGCAGACGTGGGCTCCAGACCCTCTCAACCAGAATCCACGATTTTGAAAAATCCCCAGGTGATTTGTAGACACAATAAAGTTTGAGTGCTCTAAGATATATACCGACGAGAGTCTTTTAGATGGTACGCAGACTTCCTTTTTTAAATTGTTTTATGATGTCATCCTCTTTGCATGGTTAGGGCCAGATTGACAACCACAAGGCCGGCTGAGTTGAAGGAAAGGATATGGGCAGTCATGCTTTCTCCTTCTGGAGGGAAGACATCCATGGAAGATGGGATGTGGTGACTCCTGGAGAGACCATCGTGGGGGGGCAGGAGACACCAGCCTACCCAGTGCTAACTCTTGTTCCAAGATGCCCTTGGGTGGGTTTGAACTGCCAACAGATAAGTTAATTTAGACTCATGGAGTCTGCTATGAGAGCCTCCGGAGCAGGGTGAGCAGAATCATCTCGAATCTGGACTCTAATCTCGGAACTTTTGGACAAGACATTGCATCCCTCCAATTTACCCATCATTGAAGGTCTTCAATGTCTTCTATGCACCAACCATCTTCTAGATTTGTTCCATGGATTAGCTCATTGAATACCCCTGCTCATCTTAGCAGGAAAACTTGGACCAAGAGGCATGAATAAAGCCACAGAGTCACAGAGGCACAGGGAGATCCCAGAGCAGCCTGCCTGCTCAACATCAACCACCACACCAAGCTCCAGGGAAGGAGGGTGGCCTGCCACCCCAGGCAGGAAGCTGCAAACATGGGGTCAGTGATACTCAACTGGTAGATGGGAGAATCCCTTTGGATTTAGAGTGCTGTCAGGGACATAGCTTGCCTAAGCAGTCATTGGTCACACACTCCTTCTAGCACAGTGATTCTCAACCTGTGGGTCGAGACCCATTCAGGCGTCAAACGACCCTTTCACAGGGCTCACCTAATTCATAACAGTAGCAAAATTATAGTTATTAAGTAGCAACAGAAATAATTTTATGGTTGGGGGGTCACCACAACACGAGTAACTGTATTAAAGGGTCACGGCATTAGGAAGGTGGAGAACTGCTGGCCTAGAGGCAGCACTTTGATTTCCCACTAGGAGACTTCCCTGAGTGCAGTCTTAGTGGGGCACCGGCCAAGTGGGTACGGGCTTTGAGGTCCTGTGTCTTTGCCTTCTGGGGCTGCTGGAACAAAGCACCGGACTTTAACTGTCTTTGTTTTGGAAGTTAGAAGTTCAAATCAGTGCATCAGCTCTAGGGGAGGGTCCGCATCCTTGTTAAGATCCCAACACAGGGCAACCCCATGTGTTACAGCACAGAACAGCACCGTCAGGTTTTCTTGGATGTAACCTTTACTGAAACTGGATGCCCTTTCTTCCTTGGTGCTATTGGGTGTATTTGAACAACCAACTGTTAGTTCATTGAGAGTCATAGTTACACACACACACACACACACACACACACACACACACACCTGTGGCAGAACAAAACTGTCCCTACGGTTTTCTAGACTGAAATCTTTACAGAAGCAGATCACCAAGTCTTTCTTCCGCTGAGCCACTGGTGGTTTGAACCACCACGATTTTTAGTTAGCACACAGTGCTTAACTGTTTGTGCCACCAAGGGCCCTTCCTTGTTGGTAGACTCAGACATTCCTTGGTTTGAAGATGTTGTTCACGCACTCTCTTTCCCCTGTGTGTCTGGGTCTATTCTATTTTTCTTATAAAATACCACCCAGAAGGGATTAATTTTAGGACCCACTCTATTCTGTAATCACATCATCAACATAATAACATAACCTTTGAGGGACATAGTTCAATCCATAACTTCATGCTGTGTGTCCTCTCTCCCAGGAAACCCAGGAAGTGGGAAGACAGGAAACTTGGAGCTGATGGTGCTGCGATTTGGACTTCTCATCTAGCACCCTGAAGCTAGTTCAATCCCAACGAGGAGACAGGGGTCTTCTTTCCAGCTGGGCCTTTGAGGTCCCTTGCAACCTGTTGATATCACTGGTCTTTGTTTGTAGCCCAAAGTGAATTCCTGCTGCTAACCTCTCAACATTCTAGCTCATCTAAGAGCTTACCTGCAACAAATGGTAACTCCGGGCCAGCAGACTGACTCACACTCCTGGACCCTGAATACTGCTGAGTTTACCCTTACCCGCCCTTGCTTCCATCCCTCTCCTGAGAATTGGTGCCCTTTTTACTCTTCTGCTACATTAATCCTCTCCATCAAGGGCAAGGCCTAGAATTTATGCCCTGTGGTCATCATGGGTGCTACTCATCAAATATTTCCATTTTTCCCTTCCCAACACATGGAAGGATTATCCCGTCTGATCCCCTTACAATCGGGGATGCCTAGTTCTTGCCAATGAGTGTAAGTAAACGTGACCTATGTCATTAGTCCTTACTGCTCAACCCTCCGCGTCTCTCACTGATAGAACACGCGAGAGACGGGCTGCTCTGTCAAGTAAAGTGTCCTTGCCAAACGACATGAACATGTCATATGAGAAAGAAATAAACCTTTGTTTCAAAAAGTCACCAGGATTTGAGGAGTGTGTGTTATTGAAACCAAACCTAGCCTAGCATGACGAGCACCTACTCTCTAAAACTCACCACCAGAAGCAAATATTTCAAGAAGCTGGACCACATGAAGAAGAACACATCAAGACTGGAGGAAGTTTCACATCAAAGAACAAAAAAAAATCATCATTGTGTCTTCATCTTCCCCATATGAACGTTAAAGACAAATGTGTGCATAAGCAAGTGTGGTGAAGAAGGCTGATGGTGCCCAGCTATCGAGAGATATAGTGTCTGGGGTCTTAAGCGCTTGAAGGTAAACAAGTGGCCATCTAGCCCAGAATCTACAAAGCCCACATGGAAGAAGCACACCTGCCTGTGTGATCAAGAGATGTTGAACGGATTAGGTATCACGCACCAAAGAACAAAAGATTGAATCATCGTGAATGAGGGGGAGTGCAGGGTGGGGACCCAAGGCACATCTGTAGGCAACTGGACATCCCTTTGCAGAGGGGTCATAGGGAGGAGACAAGCCAGGCAGGGTCCAGTGTAGCATTGATGAAACAAACAACTTCCCTCTAGTTCTTAAATGCTTCCTCCCCACAACTATCATGATCCCAATTCTACCTTAAAAACTTGGCTAGACCAGAGGATGGTACACTGGTACAGATAGGAACTGGAAACATAGGGAATCTAGGACAGATAAACCCCTCAGGACCAGTGGTGAGAATGGCGATACTGGGAGGGGGGTGGAAGGTGAGGTAGAAAGGGGAGACCGAACACAAGGATCTACATATAATCTCCTACCTGGGGGATGGACAACAAAAAAGTGGGTGAAGGGAGATGTCAGGCAGTATAAGATATGATAAAATAATAATTTATAAATTATCAAAGGGTTCATGAGGGAGGGGGAAGGGAAGGGAGGGAAAAATGAGCTGACACCAAGGGCTCAAGTAGAAAGAAAATGTTTTGAGAATGATGATGGCAACAAATGTACAAATGAACTTGTCACAATAGATGTATATGTGTATTGTGATAAGAGTTGTATGAGCCCCCAATAAAATGATTTAAATAAAATACTTTTAAAGAATCTGCCACTTACAGATTATTATATCAACCATAGATATATATAATGCATTGGGGCTCATACTTAATCATAACCCTAATCTAAGAACAAGTCGTTTGTATGACATGGCCCTACTCGATACTCACCCTCCTGAAGAGATCACTGAAGATATGGGTGCTATAGCAAAATGGGGTGAACAAATCAGATGGTGCCTGGCTATAGAAAGAATAGCATCCAGGATCTTAAGAGTTTGTCTTCAAACAAGCAGCCATCTAAATGAGGCAGCGACTAAATCCACATGGCAGAAGCATACCAGTCTGTGTGATTCAAGAATTGTGAAAAATAAAATCTAAATTCAAAAGAGGGAACGATATCAGACCTTGAACTCTGAATGCTCAGTTTACAGAAGGCTATGGATGAGAGTGGAAGCTCAAATTCCATTTGAAGAGTCCTCACAGGGATTAAGCCTCCAGTGAATTCCCTCTGGCCATAGTCCAGGGATATGAATGCCTTTGTTACCAGCCAGATTGCACTGTGAAGTCAATGATGGTAGATGCAGTCAGGTTACCATGTAGCATCTTACCATTGGAACTCCCTTTGGGCCCATTTTAAAGCTACATCAGTTTTCAATATTGTCTCCTATAGGATACAAAGAGACTGTTCCCCAACTCGACTCCACCAAATATAATGTTAGACCTAGGACACTGCTTGCAACTAATGTAAGGTGACCAGACGTCCCACTTTTGACGGGACAGTCCCAATTTTTAACAATTTCTCCCACGTCCCATTGCATTTTTTTAAGTCAAGATTTTTTGAAAGAATGCATGACAAGCTAGGGTATATGGTTTTCGGCTGCCATGTGGTCATTTCGCAAAGATATGAGTTTTATCAATGGTGTCCTGCTTTACCAATGTTAAAATCTGGTCACCTTAAAATGGTAAATGATTGTCAAGTTATCTCCCTGAAGACTCCAGCTATTCAAAGCAAGCATACACCACTGTTTCTCCCACAATAGGTAGGGCTCACTCCCTGCTGTTAGGGACAGTGGATTGCTTCCCCTGAAAGCTTAGGCTAAATCAAGTCTCCAGCTCAAGGGCAATCGAGGTTAGGCCGACATCCTGAATCTAGGGTCCGCCCATCTGGTCACATGTATGCCCTTAATCCCTCCTCTTCTTAATGCATGTATAGCCCTAGATTACCCCCTCCCATTGCTGTACTACCTATAGCACAACCCTTTCCTGTGAGTATGTCTTTACCTGTAATTAGGGGGCTCGCAAGCCCCAAAAGATATACAAACCTTGGTTAACAATAAATCTCCTCTCTCTCCCTGCCCTGTACCACCAAGAGAAGCTGAGGTGAGCGTGCTTACTATAAAATGTGTCTAGCTTCTTTGTTTTATTCTTTTTTTTAAATCTTTTTATTGGGGCTCATAAGGCTCTTATCACAATCTGTACATACATCAATTGAGCAAAGCACCCTTATACATTCGTTGCACTCGTCACTCTCATAATTCACCTTCCAATTGGGTTCCTGGAATCAGCTCGGTTTCCCTTTTTTTTCCCCCATCCCCCTCCCTCCCCGATCCCACCCCTGGTCCCTTGATAGTTTATAAATAATTATTATATCTTATCTTACACTCCCCGGCGTCTCCCCTCACCCGCCTCCCCCTTGCCAATCTCCCAGAGAGGAGGTTACACATAGATCTCCGAGATCGGTTCTCCCTTTCTACATGCCCTTCCCTCCTGGTGTCGCCACTCCCACCACTGGTGTTGAGGGGTTCGTCTGTCCTAGATTCCCTGTGCCTCCAGATCCCCACTGCACCGCTGTACATCCTCTGGTATAACCAGGTCCACAAGGAAAGGTAGGATTGGGGTCATGATGATTGGGAGGGGAGGAAGCGTTCAGGAACTAGAGGAAAGTTTTGAGTTTCATTGTTGCTACACTGAACCCTGAGTGGCCCATCTCCTCCTCACTACCCCTCTGGAAGGGGTGTCCAGCTGTCTACAGGTGGGCATTGGGTCCCCATCATGCACTCCCCCTCTTTCACGGTGATGTGATTCTCACCACCACCCCACCTTTGATGTTGGAGACCTGGTCTCCTCTGTCCTTCATGGTCACCTAAGTTGGTGTGCTGCTTCCGTGTGGACTCGGTTGCTTCTGGGCTAGATGGCCGCTTGTTTGCTTTCAAGCCTTTAAGTCCCCAGACGCTATATCTCTCAGTAGCCGGGCACCATCCGCCTTCTTCACCACACTTGCTTATGCACACTTTCGTCTTCAGCCATTATGTGAGGAAGGTGATCACACAATGATTGTTTTTGTTCCTTTGTATCTGCTACATGGTCCATTCAACACCTTGTATTCGCTTAGGCCGTGTGCTTCTTCTCTGTGGGCTTTGTTGCTTCTGAGCTAGATGGCCGCTTATTTGCCTTCAAGCCTTTAAGACCCCAGACGCTATATCTTTTTTTGATAGCCGGGCACCATCAGCTTTCTTCACCACATTTGCTTACACACACGGCTGTCTTCAGTGATCATGTCGGGAAGATGGGTATCCTGCAATGGCTGCTTAGCAGGGCGAGGTGCTATTGTATTGGGGGATTATGCATGAGGAGGCCCAATGTCCATCTGCTACCCTACTACTGAACCTATAAATATATGCATATAAATCTATTGCCCCCATAATCATAAATATATTTACATATGTACATGTCTGTATTTAGGCTTCTCTGTATGCACTTTGCCTCCTACTCCTTTCCTCTATTTCCTTTCGCTTTCCTCCCGACCCATTACCATGTTTAGCCTTCATTCTGGATTCAGTAGTTCCTCTCAGTTACCTTGCTCTTGGTCACTCCTTTCCAGTCCTCCCCTCCCCTCCCTCCTCTGGTTTTGAACCATTCGCTGTTCCCTTGTCCCTGTGTTGGGCGACACCTCCTCCCTTCCCCTACCTCCCACGCTCTCATGTCCCTCCAGGACCGTTGGTCCTGTTGTTTTCTTCTCTCATTATTTGTCCAGCCTATCTTGTCTAGGTGGACCTGCTGACATAGTAATATGTGCATACAAATGGATATGACTTTGACTGCGCCCAAGTGGCCCATAAGAACATGGCTTTGACAGAAGCAACATCGACACGCTGATAAGCAGAAAAGCCACTAACATACAAAATTTACAAGGTAAAAAACAAAACAAATTTAAAAAGTCTAAACAAAAAGATAGCAAATATTAAAAGAAAAATTGCTAGTAGTTCAAGGTCCTTTCGTTGGCCTTAAGGAGTGTTTTCTAGGTGTAGCTTGTGAGGCGCCACGTCCTGGCCCGGAAGACCATCCTTTATACTCCCTCGGGCTCCCTCTGCTCTGCTTCTTCCGCTGCTCCATTGCACGCCCCCAGTGTTTGCCTCAGTGTGGCGGGGTCAGCTCAGTCGCCCATCCCCCATTGTGTCTCAGGTGCTGTCCCGTGTAGGGCCATGTGTTGGTGCAGGATGTCGTATCTCGTAGTGTGGTCAGCTGAATGGTCCTCTCTGTATGATGGGCCCTTCTAGCTGGTCTATTGACTTTGGGCTTGGTGGACCCAGGTGTACTCCACTACGTCCTTTCTCCTTTTGTTTCAGCTTCCTTCTGGATGTGGTGTGGTGGGTCAGTTCCTTTCCCACTCCAGACGGTCTATTTTTGTTTTCCTTTGTTTTATTCTTTCTCTCTCCTATCTCTTCCATTTCTCTATGACTTTACTAAGATCTTTATATACCTCAACCGTACAATTGCGCTTACTGAACCCATGATTAGTTGTGGGGGCTGGCTACCCCCACAGTCTCCTTTCTTTTCTATTGAAGGTTTTCTGTTTTATTGTGTATGCGCATTTTGCTTGTTTGTTTCTATTTTGTATTATTTTCTGTGTATCAAATCCAGGGTAAGTGCTAGATCAGATTGTCTAGAAAATCAAATCCAATGACATTCAAATATGTATAAGAAAGAGCTTTATATCAACAAATAATCTTATGACAGAAGGCATCCCCGACCAGTCCAACTCATGTCCACAGTCTAAGGCATGTCAGGGCCCTCCTCAGGCTCACCTAGCTGCTTGCCAGTGACACCGAATGGTGAACAAGCTGGGGGGTGCAGAGTCGGTGGATCCATGGTGGTAGAAACATGTCAGACCATCGACAGCTCTCAGGGGCCACGGCAGAGTCCCAGCGAGCAGGAAGGTGCAGTTTTAGAGACAGAAAGACGAGGCTTCCAGTTTCCCTGTTTATGAGAAAGCCACACCCCCGAGGGAGCATCATCAGACTGTGACCTGATTGGCTGGTTGAATTCCATCCCTACACTTCCTTATCTCTTCAAGATGACATAAAATCTAATCGCCACAATAGGCAAAACTATAGAGCCAGTAACTGGATTAATAATTACCTAATTTATAATGGCAGAGGAGGTCATGGGAAAATAGAGAGCTAACAGCAATCAGTATAAGAAATGAGAAAACATTCTGAAATTGATGGTGATGATGGTTTTACAACTCTTACAATAAAGACCTTGGATTATCTCAATGGGCCCACTGTAACCACAAATCGATTGAATCTTTGGGGAAATTGTTGGTGTCACCTGGCAACCTATTTGCAGTGAACTGGCTTGGCATTATTGGGAGATTGATTTAGAGCTGAGATGTGGAGATGGAAGGATTGGGGATCAAGTTTAAGGGGAAGAGAGCTTTGAATGGCATCTTCATCTGAATAGTCTTGAGCTGGGGGACCAAACCAAAATTCAAACTCACTGCCATGGAGTCAAAGCCAACTCACAGTGACCCTACAGGATAGGGTAGACTGCCCTGTGGGTACCGAGATTGTAACTCCTTAAGTAAGAAGGAAAGCCCCATCTTTCTCCAGGAGAGCTGCTGGTGGTTTCAAACCATTGACTTTTTGGATGGCAGCCCAACTCATAACCACTATGTCACCAGCATTCCTTGACCCTGAGGACAATAAACAATAATCTGTAAATTGATTGGCTTCTTATGTCTCCTCTTCTAATACATAATTGCCCATGTCTTTTCCCCATTTTTTCTGTTTTCTTAAAGATTTATAGGTGTTCTTTTCAGGTTTCTTATCCTAATCCTTGCAAACATATTCCCCCAGTTATGATTGTCTTACTTTATTTATGATAGCTTTTAACTAAATGTTTGTCATTTGAGTATAGTCAAATATTTCCATCTCTTTTTATAGTCAACTTTTTAGTAGACTTTTGCATCTCTTTTAATCATCCTGCCTTCGCTAGAGAGCAAAAACATATTCAGATATATTTTCTATGAAAGAATTTTAAAGTCTTTCTGTTGACATCAAAGTCTTTCACCCACCCATCTGTGCTGGTTGGGTGGATGTAACTTACTGTTTTCTGTAATGTTGTTAGATGCCACACAGGTGACTCTGACCACTGCAACTTTAGGCACAATAGATGAAACACGGCCCACTCCTGCACCATCTGCACAATCGCTCCGATGTGAGAGCTCAGGAATGATTGACATCTAGAGAGTAAACGCTTAAGGGGCTGGATACCATTTACATAAACAATAGGAATTGGTGATAGGGCAAAACTTTCAGTAATACTCATTCACAAAGGCAGAGCCATGACTACCAGAAGAATCCATGTCATTGTTTCTGTTGTTGCTAGGTGTCTCAGCGATGGTTCTGACCCATAGCAACCCTGTGCACAACAGAACAAAGCCCTGCCCTGTCCTGGGCCATCCTCACAATGGTTCCTGCGCTGGAGTCCATCGCAGCAGCCACAGTGTCGGTGCCGATCCATCTTGTTGAGGGACTTCTTTTGTGCTGCCCCTCTAGTTTTCCAAGCTTGATATCCTTCTTCAGGGCCTGGTCTCTCCTAATGACTTGTCCAAAGTATTTTAGATGAAATGTTGCCATCCTTGCCTCTAAGGAGCATTCTGACTGTACGTCCAAGACAGATTTAGTTGTTCTTTTGGCAGTCCATGATATTGTCAATATTCTTCACCAGCTCCAGAACGCCACTGCATTGATTCTTCTTCCTTACTAAATGTCCACCTTTCACATGCATTTCCCTAATAGGGAGATCTTTTTCCATCTCCGTCGTTTTGATCAGTCCTCTAGTCTTTGCTAATCTGATATACCACCTCCTGCAGTACAAAATCTGATGGAACCAGGTCTTGGAGAGAAGGTCTATCAAGGGCATCCCTCATGTACTGCCAGAGGGTATGGCACTACCTCCTGCAGCTGAACACTCCTGTACTCTGTGAGCCTTTTTCATTGTTTGAGGGTCTTAGCTTCTCTTGTCCAATTAAAAGTGACTAAGCAACTGGATAAAACACAAAGAAGGGGAAAGGGGAAAAAGCAGACCAGACGCTGTTGAAGGCCTGGGCTCTATCTGTTCCCGCCGCTGTCATCAACTTTGGCTTTCACCTCGGGATTGTCCCAAGCTGCCCTACATCGGTCCTGCAAGTACCACTCTCCCTCAACAAGGCCAGGGTCAGAAATGGAAATCTCAATTGCACTCCTTGGGTCCCTTTCTAAGAGTTGAAACCATCCCATAGACATGGCTCCTTAGAAACCTCTGGGAAAACATCGCATCTCATTAACCCTAATCATGTCCCTGATCCATAGCAATGATGTAGGCCAGAGTAGAGCTGCCACTGTGGATTTCTGGGACTAAATCTTTACAAGAGCGGAAAGCCTCCTCTTTCTCCCTCAGGGCGGCTGGTGGTTTCCAACTGCAGGCTTCGCAGCCAGCAGCTCAGCCCGTAGCCCACTCCTGTGAGTCGGGAGCAGTGCAACAGCAGTAAACTTGGTGTCCTAGATGCCTCCCTAAACCAGTGAACCAGGAAGATGAGTGATCTTCTCACTGCTGGTTTAAACTAATGATTCTGCCTTGGGGTGGGGGCGGAGGGAGCATTGCCATGAGGGGGGAAGGAGGGGGGTCACACAACTAGGAGGAACCCAGCCCCCACACTCCCAAGGCCTCCCCAAGCTGCTCCTGTCAGCAAGGAAGAGAGCTGAGGCCATAGCCTACAGTGTCTGCCAAGGAGCATATAGAACCCTGCCTACAATATAGTAAAAAGGATGAAGGCATTCAGAATGTGTGGCAAGCTGCCCCCCAGAATCCCACAGTAAAATGTTGGCAAGTGTTGTTTTTTTTTCTGTCAAAAACCAGATAATCAATAGTTTAGGCTTCAAGGGTCATTTCGGTCTCTCATGCAGTCGTTCAGCTGTGCCATTGTATCACAATCGCAGCCGTAGATCGACGCAAATGAATAGCTATTACGATGCCCCAAGAGCTTTATTTACAAAAAAGGCTGGACCTCAAAAAATAAACACCATCACTCATGTTTTCTGTGCGCTCCTCTTGGGAAAAAAAATCTATTTTGATCTATTTGAGAACAAAGGGTCAAGGCTTACACAAAAGCAAAGTTGAGCAGGTCAGGAGTGGTAGGGGGTGGGGGGGCGGCGCTGGAGGAATGGGACCGGGAACCAGCATGGACATCACAAGAGTGCCAACACCTTGTAGACAATGTCACCCTTGTCACTGAACAGTAAGTGCAGAAACTGTCCACCAGGGATCTAGACATTGGGTAAACTTTCACCTAAAACTCACATGAAAGAAAGAGGCAGGGGTTGGAGTTTGAGGCCCCTGATCTATGGAAAGATAGACCCCGCTGGCTTGCAGAAACCTTCTGAATGGCAAAGCCAGGGTTCAGTAAAGATATGCATTTTCCAATCAACCCCCGTCCCCACCATTCTCCCTTATCTTGGGCCCTGCCACTTCTCATAGTTACTACTGAGAGCTGTGGTGGAGCTGTGGGGAAAGCGTTGGACAACTCAACCACAAGGTCGGGGGTTTGAACCCACCAGCCGCTCCGGAGTTGGAGGGGTGGGGAAGATGAGGCTGTCTGCTCCTGTAAGGAGCCCTGGTAGCAGAATGAGTTGTGAGAGGGTTGTTAACCGCAAGCTTAGCAGTTCGAAACCACCAGGCGATCTGAGAGAGGAAGATGAGGCTTTCTGCTCCTGTGAAGGCTGACAGCCTGGGAAACCCACAGGGGCAGTTCTACTCTGTTCTATAGGGTCTTTATGAGTCAGAACTGATTCAGTGGCAGTGGATTAGTGGGATCCATGATTTCTTGGAAAAGGTAAAAACTGTCTCACACAAGGTACCAGGAAACATCACTTGCTTCTTTTTGGCATCTTTGTTGTTGTTGCTGTTGTTGTTAGCTGTTCAGTCAGCCCTCAAGCACAGCAGAACATAATGCTACATGCAGCCACGCAGAAAGTTCTAGGTCATCCTCAGGATTGGTGATGGCTGAGCCTGTCCATTATCTTGATGAAGCTTCACTGAAACCAGCCCAGCATCACAGCTACACACGAGGCTCCACCGACAGAAACGTGGGGGCTGTGCAGAAAGTGATTGAGAATCTGAACCCCGGGGGCTCTTGCCCAGGCGGCAAGCATCCTACCACAGAGCCATCGCCTTCAGAAACAGCTGTTTTGATACATAAAGTTCATGAGAAAGACCGTGTCGTGAAACTGTTGTGCTGCAGTCCTTGTGAGACTTAGGGGGCACACACTTGGGCAGATGATCGCCCCTCTCGCCCTCCAGAGGAGCCCTGGGACAGCCCTCCCTCAGAGTGACGAGCCTCGTCCCCAGGAGATGGAGTGCTGAGGTAACCCGATCTCTGCATTCTGCTGACGAGCCTCCTCGGTCTATGAGCTCAGTGGAATCCCTCGATGGAATGATACCCTTTTATTGAGTCCTGAACCATATATTATCATGAATACTAAACCAATTCCAACAGTCCATCCCCTCCGCCTTACCATTAAACAAAGCCTTCAGTGATTACCCTCCTCTTCAAAGAATGTGTTTGGTTTGGCCTGAGCCCCGCAGGAACCTGACGGATTTGGGCCATGGCTCGCACCTCCAACCTCCCCGCCCAGCTATGACTCACAACAGGGTCCGGGCTCCTTTGGACAGGAACCCTGGGGAGGCACACGGCTCCCTTTCCATGTAGAAGAGGATGAAGCTGCTCACAAAAAGGTTGGCAGTTCAAACCCACCCCGAGGTATCTCAGAAGAAAGGCTTGAGGCTCTGCTTCTGAAAGCTCACACCGGAGAGCTCCGTGAAGTGGCTCCAGCCTGACTCACAGGAGTGGATTGTCAGCGCGAAGGCAGCCGGGCAGGCTGGCTCTGTCCTGCTTTGTTTTACTTGTCAGCTTCCCTTATCCTTCCAGGTAACTGTCGAGTGGGTTTGCGTTCATGGTGACCCCGTGCCTGTCAGACTACAACGGTGCTCACAGCGTGTTCCGCGACTGACCTCAAGGAAGAAAATCACCAGGCCTTTCTTCCAAAACACGGCTTGGTGAACTCAATCCTTCCAGCTTTCTGTAAGTGGCAGTGTACTAGCCTTTGACACCACCCGGGATTCTGGAGGGTTAACCAAGGACATTGGGGGGAAAGGCTCAGGTTCACCAGGACCAGCAGGCCCCTCGAGGGGAGTCAGCACTTGAAGAGCACACGTTCCTTAGAGCTTCCCAGCTTCAAGAAGAGACGTGTCCCTAAACTGGCTGCATGGCAGCTACCGTGCTGGGCACCCGGGGGGACCGTGGTGAATGGAAAGAGATCAGGATGGAGCTGAAACTGTTGGCAGAGCACCCAAGACGCAAGGTAAGCACAGGCTGACTCGTGCCTACTTACTGATCTGTAGTGACGTTTGGCTTGATTTTACCTCATCAAAGATTCTAGTCTCGGTCTGGCTGCACGTGACTCTCCCCCAACTCCAAAGCACCTTCCCACAGAACCCAACCCTCTTTGCATGTGCAGCCCCAGGTAGCGATGCGAGATAAGCATGGCTGCCTTGTGCTTACTTACTCATCTGCTGCAATAGTATCTTATGAGAGATGTAGGGGGACCCGTGTTGCAGGGAAGCTGGTGCACCCCAAACAGGTCCTAAATCAATGATGTGGAAGTTAAGTCATCCAAGTGACCGGAAGGAAAAGGATGGGGTGAAGCCTCACTTCCTGTGGCTGCTGCATCCAAGGCCCACGTTGTGGGGGTTGACAGCACAGAGACACATCCTCTCACAGGCCTGGCGGTCAGAAGGTCCCAACCAAGGGGTGCACTAGAGCCACGCACCCTCTCAGCTCCTGGTGGCTCCAGGCATCCCTTGGCTGGCGACACTGTCACTCCAATCTCAGCCTTCCTCTTCCCCTAAAGGGTCTGTACTTCTGTCTCTAACGAGGACACATGTCATTGACTTTAGAATCCGACTCGATGAGCCAGGACAATCTCACTTTAGGATGCTTCTTTGCTTCTGTCAAGAGCCTTCTCCCAAATAACGTCCCATCCGCAGCTTCCAGCTCGTGGCTCCTCTGTTGAGGGCCCCACTCTACCCACCACACTGTTGGCGAGAGCATCGGGCGGCTGACCGGATGGGGTCCTGGAGGACCGCTGCAGAGGCAGGCCTCAGGAGAGCTGAAGAGAACTGGGGACAGTGAGCCAGCGGGCCTCTGCCAAGGGGGCAGGCAAGACCAGAGCTCGGAAAGGAGCTGTGGGAGTGAGAATTCCTGGGGAGCGGCCTTGGCCTTGTTTCCCAGGGTCTCACAGGTCTGCTGTTTTCAGTGTTGTGGAATTTTTTCACTTTTCTTCTGCTTCTTCTCCTCCTCCTCCTCCTCCTCCTCCTCCTCCTCCTCCTCCTCCTCCTTCTCCTCCTCCTCCTCCTCCTCCTTCTCCTCCTCCTTTTCCATCTCCTTCTCCTTCTTCTCTTTGAATCCCTCATTTTAGCAGAAACTATTGGAGTTTCCCTTCTCTGACATGTCTCCACCTTTCAAGGGTCCAGCTTCTGCAGCTCTTACTGTTGGCGTCCAAAACAGGGCAGAAGGTCCGCGTGGCCGGAGTGGAGTGAGTGAAAGAACTGGCCTCCAGGAAGCCAGGGGGAGTGAGTGGAGGCCTCTCCTGTAGGCCTGTGGAGCCAGGAAAGAGCTAGAGTCCCAAATGTGAAGCATTCGGGTTTTGTTTTGATATTTTCTGGTGTTGCTGTGGAGACAACACACAGCAAAGCACACTCCAGCTCAGCAGTTTCAACAAGTAGATGACAACGTGGGCAGCCACCCCCTCACCCTGCTGGTCAGCCATTCCTCCCCACGAGCATCCACGCACTACCTGCCAAGCGTCCAATACTGTAGCGCTAGTTCTTAGAAGAGCTGAGTGCTCAAGGCAGACACTCTCTACTGATTAAGCTAAACTGCTACTTGGTTTTAGGATCCTGTCCAAGTCAGGGGTTCAAACCCACCAGTCACTCTGAGAGGGAAAAATGAGGTTATCTGCCCCAATAAGGAACCTGGTAGCATAGTGGGTTACAGGAAGGGTTGCCAACAGTTTGGAATCACCAGCCGCTCCACGGGAGAAAGATGACATTTTCCGCTCCCACCGGGCAGGTCTACCCTGTCCTATAAGGTCGCTAAGAATTGACTCAATGACGTTAAGTTTGAGGTTTTGAGTATCCAGAGAGTGTTTTTGAGGTGTAACATTATCTGAGGGTGCTACCGGAGGGCTTCAATCCTAGAAATAACCTGACTCAACTCACATTTTATCCGGAGGGTACTTTTCGTGGGTGGCTGACCCCAATTTAAACTAAGAATGATCACTGGTATTGTAGCTTTGGTAATTAAAAACAAAAAGTGTTGTGCATTGAGCTGCGCCTTCTCAAACATCCGTTGGTACCCTAACCCCTAAATCTGGGACATCATCTGGTTTCCTGTGGGATGCTGATGATGTGTGCAGCCATGGTGTGGGCTGGGAGCAGAGGCTAGCCGCTCTGAGTGATAGAAAGAGCAGATGGGACACAGAGACAGGTCCACAGAGGGGAGGACAGAGACCATGTGAGGCTCGCCTGAAAGCCTAGGAACTAAGGAATGCTCAAGACAGCCTGTAAGGAAGGAACAGCCATCGCTCAGACTCTGCCTGGAATGGCCAGCCTCCAGGACAGTGACAAACGAATGTCTGTTCTAGAACGCCACCGCAGAAGGGGCTTCCGCCACAGCAGCACTGGGAAACCGAGCTACAGCACAGCCTTCACCAACCCTTGACTGTGTTCTACACTAAGCCCTGCTCCACGCACCAACAGATTCCATAGAACACACATAGACCGGCACGCCACGGCACCCCCGGGTCCAGTGAGGAGAAATCCATCTCACCCAAACACCGTTGCTGGTAGACACCACCCTGGAGGAAGTGCTATCCAGAGGCCCAAAATAATTCAGGACAGTGCCCATCTTTACCACCACCGCCTCCAGAACACCAATGGGCATCTAATTCATAGCATCACTTCCTCGAGGCATCATTCCCATCGCTCTCACCCTTGGCATCTCTTCCAAGCCACAGCTTCCTCGGCAACTTCTCTCCTCCTGCCTTAAGCCTTAACCCCTTAGCCCCATCAAAAAGGCTTCCGGAACCCTAGCCCAAGGCGCTGGAAGCTTTTGTCACCCTTACCCCCCTTCTGGATCTGTTCTGTTTCTCTCTCTCCAGCAGAAAGAGACAACAAACAAAATCTAACCTGTGTGTGTGTGTGTGTGTGTGTGTGTGTGTGTGTGTGTGTGTAGGGCGCACCAAAATGAGACACAATTTTATGTTTTGTCCTACTTCCCTTCGCAAAGCAATAGAAAACTGCTTCATTATAACTTCTATACACAAACGACATCTCGTACATGGTGTTGGCAAAGAATATTGCAAGTGCCCTGGACTGCCGGAAGAACAAACAAATCTGTTTTCAGAGTACAGCCAGAATGGTCCTGAGAAGCAACGATGGTGAGACTTTGGACATGTGGTCAGAAAGCATCAGTGCCTGGAAGGGACATCCTGCTTGGTAACGGCCAGGGTCAGTGACAAAGAGGAAGGCCCTCCACAAGATGGATTGACCCCATGGCTGCAGCAATGACCTCAGACATAGCAACAGCGGTTAGAGTGGTGTGTTGCTGTGTTACACGTGGGTCACTATGAGAGGAAACCAACTTGGTGTCACCTAACAACAATTGTGCTCTGTCCTCTAGGGTGGCTGTGAGGTGGTATCGACTCACTGGCAGTGGGTTTATATTGTAGGGGGTAGTCCACAAATGGTGTACATAGTTCATGTGTTCAGCTATAAATCAAAAGGTTGGTGGCTTAGGTCCACTCACAGGCCCCTTGGAAGAAAAGCCTGGCAATTTGCTTATTAAAAAACAGCCATTCGGATGATTCCTTCAAGACCAGTGCTGACAGTGGTGATACTGGGAGGGTAAAGGACGGTGGGGTGGAAAGGGGGAACCGATTACGAGATGTACATATGATCTCCTCCCTGGGAGACAGACAACAGAAAAGTAGGTGAAGGGAGATGTCGGACAGGGCAAGATATGACAAAATAATAATTTATAAATTGGGCATTCATGAGGGAGGAGTGATTGGGGAGGGAGGAGAAAAAACAAGGAGCTGATGCCAGGGGCTTAAGTGGAGAGCATGTTTTGAGAATGATGAGGGCAATGAATGTACAAATGTGCTTTACACAATTGATGTATGTATGGATTGTGATAAGAGTTGTATGAGCCCCTAGTAAAATGATTTTTTTTTAAAGAAAGAAAGAAAAACCAGCCATTGAAAGCACTGCTGAGCAGTGTTCCACGCTGACCTGCCTGGGGTCACCAAGAATCGGAGTCAGCTCGATGGCAGCTAGGTTCTTTTTCATCTTGCAGAGCAGGCTGCTTTGCACAAAAGCCAGACCAACTGCTAACAGAGATGGAATTCTGGCTCTGTGATGAAGCATTCTTCCTACAACGTCTACAAAGCTCCGGACCTGGGAGGGTCTGGTTTTAATGAAGATTTGGTGGCATCTGTCATGAGGGATTGGTGACATTTTTCCATCCACCCATCTTTCCTAAAAATGGGCTTATTTCTATAAATGAGGTGTGTTAGTCCAGGTTGACTAGAGAAACAAATCCAGAGATACTCATATGTGTGTAAGAGATAACTTTATATCAAAGAGCAATTATACATTAAGAAAACATCCCAGCCCAGTCCAAATCAAGTTCAAAAGTCTGATATTAGCCCATATGTCAATACTAGTCCATAAATTCCTCTTTAGACTCACACAACCATGCAATGATGCTGAATGCAGGAAGATCACAGGCCACCCGGTGGAGAGCCTTGTGGTTCCAGTGGTGGTGGAAGCATTTCAGTGCTGGCAGGGGTCTCCACGTGGCTCCTCCAACTCCAGAACTCTGGCTGAATCAGTGCAGTTCCATGTGCCTTGTCAGTAGGAAGACGAAGCAGAGTGAGTCTCCCACTCCAGAGAAGAATACAGCAGTTCCCAGAATCCTCAGGAGAAGGCCATGCCCACACGGAGGCCATTAGCTATGGCCTCATTGACAGGCTAGACTCCACCCCTTCACGGGTTGCCAGGGGATTATGTAATTGCTACATGAGCGATGGCCACACTCTGAAGTGCAAGTGAAAGAGGATGACTAAGGCGGCCGTGGGTCAAAAATGGCCTCCTTTCATTGGCCCCAAATTGAGCAAGCTGAGACCCATTAGAGTCCCAAAGAGTCTGCTACACCAACTTCAGATTTGTGCACATCTGATTATTCTAAAAATAGCCCAAAGCAGCAGAGTTTTTAACCACTTAGAGCTGCTTGTACATACACTCCTTGAAACAGCCCCCAACACCTGCTAGTCCTACACCCACAGCACTTGGGTCAGTTCTGACATATTGACCCTATAGGACAGATTAGAACTGAGCCCGAAGGTTTCTGGAACAGAAAGCTTCCCTGTTTGTTCCATGGGCAACTGGTGGGTTTGAACTACTGACATTGTGATTAGCTGCCCAATGTGTAACCCCGATGCCATCAGGGCTCCCGGCCCTGGCTAAATTAAAACATACTTATGACAATGGAAGGTCCTTTGGAGCTCTGACCTAGAGACTCCTCCATCAGCTAGGAACATATAAGTCCCTCCTTTTTCTGCCCCTTCTGGGTGCTCCTTGCACCACCTGAAAGACATCCTAAGATGGGGGAGTACCCTCACCATTCAGCTGTCAATTCAATCACCCCAATAAGTATCTTATTGGGCAATCTTGCTATTCTGTGTTCAGATAATTTTCCTTGATCAGCCGAAGGCCCCTCAAACTCACTACAGGTCTGCACAAAGGGATCAGGGAGCAGAAACCCCCCTGTGGATCTGGTACCCAATGACAATTAGCATCAACAGCAAGACCCCTTTCTTCAAAAGCACGTGTGATCGGTTAGATACAGCCAGAAGGCACCAAATGGAAGCAGAGCGCGCCTCCAGGGGAAGCCTAGAAAGGCCAAGAGGCTGTAGACTTGACTCCGGAAGGAACTGTGTGTCTTAGTTAGCTGTGCACTTCAGCCTTCCCTCTGACCCCCGCCTCCAGGCTCCTAGCCCAGGGCCAAGCAATCAGCAAAGTCTGCTGGTTGGCTGACTTACTGGTCAACAGCTCTGTAGCTGGCTCATTGGTTGGTGGATCGTGTATTAAAGCTTAAATTCGAAGTACAGTGTTTGTAGAAGGTGGCATGGTTTATAGTGGGACCCCTAACTCCATCTTGTCTTGACCTAAGTTCAGGCTCCACTTGAGTTCTTTCTTCCAACCAGCAAAGTGGCAGATTTGCCTTGAACAGAGTGTACTAGATCTTGCTCTTAGCGAACTTGCCTGGAAAATGTGGGGGGGGATCCTCAGTCATTTGCCCATGATAGTGCAGCATCATCTAAGAGTTGGGTTGCAAGGTAAAACTGGGATCTTTGCACATGCACACGCGACCAGATTTTCGGACTTCCTCCTGGTTCAGGCCACACATCCGTCATTGTAGGCAACATACCCATAAAAGCAGCCTGAGTTGGGTAGCCGGTGGGAGGCCAGGAGCACTTCTGCCCTTGGCGAGTAGCAGTGTTCTGTGGAACACTCTGAGAACAGCACAAGAACGGTCATGCTCAGCCCATCCCTGCCCCCCGAGCTGCCCCTGTGTGAGCTACAGGGAGCTGGGTTACGATAGTGGAAGAGGAATTGTGGGCATCAACAACAACAAACAGCGATCCCTAACCTCATGGTGGACTTAAAGCCGACTGCAGCAGCACCCCTCCTCTTGGACTGAGGCCCAGAGGATGGTATGGGGGTCTGGTCGGGTTCCCAGCTGCACACGGCACCATGCTTGCTTCAGAAAGCAGATGGCCTGCCCGTCCTCTAAAAGGAGATAATTCACCAGCACTCTCTGGGACTCACCTCTCACGATCATTATCCCCGCCTCAGACCTGAGAAGGGACAGGGCCTCATGGCAGGTGGGGGAAAGTCTGGGAAGAAACCTGAGTGAGACCAGAAAGAAGGCCCTTCTGGGGCATGCTTCTGACTGTCACAGGCTGGCAGGTGCGTGGGGTTTTTTGTTTTGTTCCTTTTTTTATCATTTTATTGGGACACTTACAAATCTTATGACAATCCATCACTCAATTGTATTAAGCACACCTGTATATATGATGCCATCATCATTTCCAAAACATTTTCTTTCTACTTGAGCCCTTGGTATCAGTTCCACTTTTTTTGCTTCCCTGCCCCACCATCCCACCCTTGTGCATCCTTGATCAGTTATATATTACTGTTGTTATTTCGTGTCTTACACTGCCCGTTGTCTCCCTTCACTCACATTTTCTGTTCTTCATCCCCGTGGGCAGGTGGGTGTTTTAATGGTGCTTATTTCAGAAATAGATAAGCAAATCTCCCAGATCTGACTGAACCACAACAGAATGCAGCTACTCCCCTGTTGCCAACTATTTTGTAGCAATTTTACTGATAGGAGTTTTCATTTGTCTTGACATTGGGTCTGTGGAGCTTTGTTTTAAAGAGTCCTGCTGGTGTAGTGGTTATGCACTGGGTTGCTAATGGAAAGGTCAGCAGTTTGAAACCATCAGAAGCTCCGAGTGGATACAAAAGACTTTCTACTCCCGTACAGGGTCACAGGCTCAGAAACCCACAGGGGCAGTTTTACCCTGCCCTATAGGGTCCCTATGAGTCAGAATTGACTCAAGGGCAGTGAGTTGTTTTGTTTTGTTTTTAATATAAAACTATTCTGGATTGAAATAAAAATAGAGGTATCTCTGTAGAGTGTTTGGAGCCCTGGTGGAATAGCTGACTACGCCTTAGGCTGACAAGGGAGAGAAATGAGGCTGTCTGCTTCCAAGAGATGGCAGCCTCACATCTCTGGGATGCAGTTCCATTCAACCCTATGACGTCACCAGGAGTCATATGTAATCAACTCGATGGCCTTGGGACTGGTTTTTTTGGTGGTCTAGAGTATGTTTAAATTTGATTGGCTGGTTGATGGGTGGGTGGGTGGATGTTGGGTTAGTTGGTCAATTCATCGATTGGTTGGCTGGCTAGCTAGGTGAACGAATGAATGAAAATCTTTAACAAGAGTTAAGTTACTGCCTTCCTACGTGTGATTCCAAGGGGCCCTGCTGGTGCTGTGAATTGGACATTGGGCTGCTAACCTCAAGGTTGGCACTTCAAACCCACCCGCCCACCTTCAGGGGAAACCTAAGTCTGTCTGCTTCCATAGAGACACTGGGGAGCACCTGGACTCTGTCCCGTTGGGGTGTTAGGAGTCGGATCAACTGGATGGCCATGGTGATGAGGGCTACTTCTCAGGAAGTTAGCAAAGGCACATTTCCAAGCTCCTTTAGGCAAATCACCAACTTCTCAGGCCAAGGCCGGTGGTTAATGAGTTCTGCCCACAAAGAAACAGCTGTCAAGAGCTCACATGGAAGCCCTGCAGCAGAGAGCCTCACTGGTTAAAACTCTCTTATTAAAAGCCTACGTGACCCTTGGGTTTTATTCTGGCTAATGCTTTACAGACTTTACTTAAATCCCTCTTCAAGGACAATCATTTTCTCTAAGCAGCACCTACCGAGCCCATCAGGCAGGCAGTCCTCAAAGGTCAGCACTTACATAACCCCCTGGAAGTCTTTTACACGCTACGTAATTCCTTGCACGTTTTTGTTGGGGTTTTTTTAAAGTTGACATTTAAAATGCTTGTCATAGATTTTAATAGTTCAAAGGATACAATTCCCACTGTGTTGTAAATATTGGCATTTTATAAATAACACTGTTACATCACTCTTGTGAATGTTTCCAATGGGATGTAAATACCATTGGAACTTAATACCCACCATCAGCTGTTTAAAACACACACGCACACACACAAACAAACTTTTCTGAGTCAGAAAATGTTACATTCTTCTTTGTCCTCCTTGAAGTTGAAATTCCATTTTACTTTCCTCCCAGCATGTTATTCTGATTGTGTGCTTGAAAGCTTTCATTAAGCACCGTCATAATTCTACGCAAGAAAAAAATATATGCCATAGGAATTGTTAATTGTTATTTTTAATTTCTTCAAAGCCAGCATTGGTGGGTCCATCCTTCTGACATCACATCGCTCTGACTTCGTCTGCCTCCCTCTTCCATTTATAAAGACCCTTGTGAATATACAGCAGGGTACTCTCCTTATCCGAGCGCTCACCGGGCTCCCATTACAGACCTGGTGAAGATGAGTCTCCAGGAGTCAGACCCAAGGGTCCTTCCTTTACCCAACCTCCTCAGGTGAATCGGGGGAAATGGGGGGGTTGTGTAGCTGCGGGCTGTCAGGGAAGATCGTCATTTGTCCATAGGTAGCTCCCAGGTGGTTCCCACCGGTCGGTCCTGAGAGGCTGGGCCACGATGCTGAGCTCTCTTTCTAGTATCTAGAAATGACTACCAGCCTTGGCTGTACATTAGAACTATCTTGGGTGTGTGTAGGAGGGAGGGGCACTTTAGAAAATACTACTGCCTCCCCCACCGCCACCCCCACCCCTTCCCACACAGAGGTACTGGTTCCGTTGGTCTGGCTCGGGGCCCAGCCACTAAATATTTTTCCCAGTCCTCAGGCGATGGGCATGCACAACCCAGGTGGGTCATCACTGCCCGAGGGCAATAGCGACCATGAAAGCTCATGCTGGTCTTGGTATCATCCAGACACTGCTCAGAGTGATTGATAGGTACCTAGTCACACACCCCACTATGAGACATTAGCATCTCCATTGTGCAGATGAGGAACCTGAGGCACAGAGAATGAGCCACTTTTCCATGTCAAAAGGCAAACAAGCAGCATAATGGGATTTGGATCCCGGTAGTTAGGTTCAGTCTGTGTGTTGACCCTCATGGACCTCTCACCCCCTGGCCCAGGTCCCAAGTAGTGTACATGTGTCTGCAGCTGGCCTGGTGTCCAGGGCTGCCAGTAGCCACAGGCCCTGTCCTCCCATCCCTTCTCCCTTGAGTCTAAAGCCATCTCTGGTGGCAAGAGGAAAACAAGGATGGGGAGATGCTTTTCCTCAGAGCTTTGAGCTGGTTTGCTCTGTTTTGACCCTCGGCTGAGAAATTGCCTTTCCACTCTGGGAATATTGACTCAAGATCAACATTTTGACAAAATCCCCCGGGGGAAGACGCATACAGCTTGTGAAGACAAAGCTCAAGGACCGCAGCCTTCAGGATGGGTTACAACACAACGTAAAGATACCCAGATCTTCACCGCGGGGCCGGTAGACTAGATGATGATAAGCAGAGAAAAGACTGAAGTTGTCAAGAACTTCATCTTGCTTAGACTCACAATCAACACTTGTGGAAGGAGCAGTCAAGAGATCAAAGGACGGGCTGCACTGGGTCCGCAGCACGAGACCTCTTTAAAGTGTTGAAGAGCAAGGACGTCACTTTGAGGACTCAGTGCCTCACCCTGACCCAGACCGTAGTGCTGTCAGCACTTCGTATGCACGTGAAAGTTGGGCATTGAATAAGGAAGATTCAAGAAGGATTGGTCCATTTAAATCAGGGTGCTGGTGAGGAAGATTGAAAATGCAAGGCACTGGAAGAACAAACAGAACTGTCTTAGAAGAAGTACAGCCAGAATGCTCCTTGGAAGCGAGGATAGAGAGGCTTCATCTCACCTCCTTTGGACATGTGATCAGGACAGACTAGTCCCTGAACCAAGACATCTTGCATGATAAAGTAGAGGGGCGGCTTTCTACAATACGGTTTGACACAGGGGCTGTAACACTGGGCTCCAACACAATAGCAATGGTGGGGGCGGCACAGGACCAGGCAGTGCTTTGGTCTGTTGTATATAGCTGCTCACTGAAACTGCCTTGACTGCACCTAACTACATCAAACAGCAACATTGGGTATTGAATAAGGAAGACCAGAGAAGAATGGACGCATTTGATTCATGGTGCTGGAGAAGAATATTGAAAGTGCCGTGGACTGCTAAACCCGATCTGTCTTGGAAGAAGTAAGGCCAGAGTGCCCTTTAGAGGCAAGGGTGTCAAGACTTCATCCTACCTATGTTGGACAGGTAGTTTGAAGAGACCAGTTCCTGGAGAAGGACATCGATGTTTGGCAATGTGGAAGGACAGTGGAAAACAGGAAGGCCCTGAGCAATGGGCTCAGGCATGGGATCAATTGTGAGGATGCCCCAGGACTGTGCAGTGTGTCCTTCCGTTGTGCACAGGGTTGCCATGGGTCAGAGATGACTTAATGGCACCTAACAACAACAACAGGGATTCTATTAAAATCAAGGCTTCACGGCAGTCCATTCTGATCTGACCACCCTGTGGAGAATCTGAATTCCCACCCCAACTATGATGAGGCTTCAGAAAGTTGGTGGAAACAATACAATAAAAAGATAATCAACATTTTCCATTTTACTTTTTGAAGTCCCCTTGTTTGCTGAATCCAAATCTTACATTTTGACAAAATTCTAAGACTCACCTGAAGGTCTGGAAGAATCACCTGAAGTGCTATAACAAAATGTGGTGAAGAAATAGATAGTACCCGGCTATCAGAAAAAAAGAGTGTGTTAGTCCAGGTAGATTAGAGAAACAAAATTCATGGACACTCATATGTTTATTTTTTTAAATGAGCTTTATATAAAGAATAATTGTATATTAAGAAAATATCCAAACCCAGTCAGATCAAGTCCATAGTCCAATATTAGCCTGTATGCCCAATACTAGTCTATAAATTCCTCTTCAGACTCATGCAACACATGCAATGACACAAAATACTGGAAGATCACAGGCCAGTGGGTGGAAGGTCATGTGGATCCAGTGATAGTAGAATTATCTCAGCGCTGGTGTAGATCTCCATGGACTTCTCCAGCTCCAAGGCTTGGGCTCCATCAATGTAGCTCCATGTGGCTTGTCAACAGGAATGTCTCGCAGGGAGAGTGTGTGTATCTGGCCTCCAGTCAGCTATTTATCTCAGCAGCACCACTAAATGAGGTCATCAAGCTGCGACCTGATTGACAGGCTACACTCCACCCTTTCACTCTTAATCCTCCCATATTGACACCAGATTATGTAACTACAACAAATAGCATCTGGGGTCTTAAAGGCTCGTTTTCAAACAAACAGCCATCTAAGTGAGGCATCAACTAAGTCCACCTGGAAGAAGCACACCAGCCTGCTTCCAAAGAGTGTAAATATTATAATCCAAATCTAAAGGAGAAAATGGTCGCAGAGCTTAAATGACGAACACCTGGCTTGCAGAAGGCTCTGGAAGACAGCGGAAGCCCAAGATCTATTTTCAGACTCCATATACGGATTTCATCTCTGGTGAATCCCTCTGACCACGGCGAAGGATGTGAACAGCCTGGCTAGCATGCAGGGTGCCTTGGAAAGTGGATTGTTGCAGATTCCGTCAGGTTAAAATTTAGCACCCGATCATTTGCTCTCCTGTATGATCCATTTACATTTGTTCTAGTTTTTAATATTTACTGCTTTCTTCTCAATTGAGGTATTATCCCTTTTTGCTTTATTATTGTTGGTTGTTAGGTTTTTCAAAATTAATGCTGTCTTCTATATGAAGTCCGGAGAAAGCAACTGGATCAGTGGTTCCTTTGGGGTGTGGCAGGGACGGCTGGGGGAAATGGGGAGCTAATGCCAATGAGTCCAAGAATGAAGAACACGCTCTGAAACTGATGGCGGTGCTGATTGTACGACTCTCCTTGATGTGAGCTGTCCGATGGGTGGATTATATGCCAATAAAACTGGTGGAAGAAAAAGAAAGAATCTCCTGATGGTCTTGGTAAAGTGCAAATTCTGATTCAGTATATCTGGGGTGGGAATGCAAAGTCTCCACAGGGGATCAAAGCAGAATGAACCCGTTCAGAGCTCAGCTTTTCCCACCCACCATCCGACTGCACCCTCGCACCCCGCTTCTCTCTCTGGGGCTGGGGCTTTTGGCACCCATGGGTGTGCCCAGGAGGTGAGCCCACCTCCTCAACACTCCTGTCCCATGGGGACAGGGTACACCTTGAGCAAGGCATTGCATCTTTCCAAGAGAATCCACGTCTCTGATCAGAAACTTAGATTTGTCTAGTTATTTTAACATACCATGCCCAGATGGACCTTACGGAATGTCATTGTTTCTGAAAGAACGTTCACAAAAAGGTAGAATGGTGAAGTGTACACTTCCAATTTTGTATCGCGTGTGTGCGTGTGTGCGCGCGCACGTGTGTGTGTGTACATATATGGAGGAACCCTGGTGGCATTGGGCTGCTAACTGCAAGGTCAACAGTTTGAAACTACCAGCCACTTCTCAGGCTAAAGACAGGGCTTTCTACTCTCATAAACAGTCACTGTCTTGGGAACCCACAAGGGCAGTTCTACCCTGTCCTGTAGGGTCAGTATGAGTGAGTCAGCATTGATTTGATGGCAGTGAAGTGTTTGAGAGTTTATGAATATATTTCAAAGGATTTGTAGGAAATTGCATTCTCTTTTAATTCCATTGTTCCGTGGACTTTTTGAAGCCCCCTTGTGCGCGTCTGCCTTTTAAAAACTGGGAGCGTATACACCAAAGTGGTGACAGAGGAGCGGCTTTTCCAGTCTTCTTTCTGATCATCTGTATATGCTGCATACTTAAAAATGAATCTGTATTATTTTCCAAATAAGTGAGGGTGGGAGGGACCAAAGTAATTATATTTTAAAGCTATAGTCTATAATAAATTTATGTTTGAAATTCCGACCAAAAGTATTTTTGTGCCTAATCCTATATTAGCGAAGGTTGCTAAGGAACCAAGTGATGAAAATTAGGAATAATCCCAACTATAACTCAAAGGGTAAGAAAAAAGGCAGAACGTTGGTTAGCTGGGAGCCTGTGGGTGGCAGAGGGGAGCAGCGGGTCAGTGTGTGACCTTGCTGTGCCCTCTTCCACAGCTCCACATGGTTCCTTCCCTGAGCAAAGGCCGGGGACTTGAGTACAGAGAACTGTCAAGGCCAGGCGTGAACTATGAATTCCAAGCATTTATCAGGAGGCCCGAGGAGCCCTGGTGGCTCCATGGGTTAGGTGTGGACTATTACCTCAAGATAATTGGCTCAAACTCAACGTCAGCTCAGAGGGAGAAAGCTGAGGCCGTCTGCTCCCATGAGGACTCGCAGTCTGGGAAAGCCTACGAGTCAGAATCTGTGAGCTGGCACTGGGTTTGGTTTGGGGTTGCTATATACCAGGAGAAGCCTGGTGGCATGGTTGGGTCCACCTGGGGCTGCTGAGCACAAGATCTGCCGTTGGAACGCACCACTCACTCCGGAGGAGAAAGAGAAGGCTTTCTGCTCCTGGATAAGCCTGCAGCCTCAGAGACCCACAGGGGCAGGTCTGCTCTGCCCAACAAGATGGAATTGGCTCGATGACGGCAAGCCATATGTAAGGCACAAGGGCAAGTGTCAGCGCCCGGGTAAGTGTGAGAGGAAGTCACAGCCTTGGGTCTTGACGCAGAGAGAAGAACAGAGAAGGGAGATGGTGAAGAAGCACACTTAGTTAAGGTGGAGAGGGAAAAGTAGACGGCTCTGCATTGCCATTTATTACATCCCTGTTTGCTCAGTGTATTTCTGTAAGTAGTGTCCGCCCTGCTTAATCCACGTGTGATGAGCGTGTATGTGCGTGTGTGTGTGCGCCTGATGTGAGTGTGTGAGCATTTGTGTAGGTGGGCGTGCCAGTATTGAGTGGATGTGGAAGCGCACGCTTACACGTGGCTCCATTGCATGCACATGTATGTTGGCACCTACGGGCATGTAGGTATGCAGGCATGTGGGGACCTTATGTGTAAGTGCACTGTGTCTGTGCATAATTAGTGCATGCATGTGCAAATATAGACGTGCACACATGGGTTTGCCTGTGAGTGCATGCAGGTAAATGCACACACATGTATGTGTGTGTGAGTGGCTGAGCCTACCGGAAGTCTGACTGCCTTGCCCATCGGCAGCACACGGTTTCCCATCAAGCTGCCCTGCCCGCTACGCACTGCCTCCGGGAAAATAACCAGCCTCCAGGGCAGCAGTGGCCCTCAGACATGGGCGCTGGGTGGTGGCAGCTGTCTCCCAGACTCACAAATGGCGGAGGGCCTCGTCCTGAGGTGTTGGCAAACGGGCATCAAGCCGGGCTGCGCTCAGGCAGCGGTCAGATGGCCCACGGAGCAGTTAGTGGGCACTCTTCTCTAGCCTGGAGACCAGCCTTCTTCTCCTTCCTCAGACTGAGAAGGAGACAGGAGCCTACTTTTCCCCTTCCCTGCACATGCTCACAGTGTCCAGGACTGTCGTCTGCACAGGACTCAAGGGGGGACAGTGGCACAGGCCTGTGCCCTGGGCACCAAGAGAGGAGGCTAGGCTGCTTCTCCCATTGCAGTTTCTGGGGTGCACTTCCTCCCGAAGGAGCCCAGGCTGACCTCATGCTCTTGAGTGGGCACTCCCTGTTGTGACAAAGGCCACACTCCAGCTCTCAAGCCTGCCCCTCCAGATGGCATCACTCATGACCATCACCGCCCCCTCAAGGGAGCCGGCCCCTCCTTCTGAGCTGTTCTCAGAACCAGACAAACCTCGGAACAGCTGGGCTTCACGGAAAGCCGACAGCACACGGTACCTTCCGTGCCTAATCCGAAGGCAATTATCCAAGGACACACAACAAGTACTTCAGGAAATGGCATTTTCAGTCTTTCTCAAGCACTGGCAAGGCAGGGGAGGCTTGGGCACCCCCTCCACCCAGGAAGCCAGTCCAAACAGAAAGGGCAGCTTCTCCACAGATCTGGGGATCAGGAGGCCGAGGGACAAAAGTTCTGTCTGCCAGGGAGACCCTGGGCTGATCCTTGAAGCCAGAAAGCTCCAAGGTCTTTGCCAGCACAAGGGAGCCAAGTACAAGCCACGAAAAGCAGGAATTGAGCCGGCGCCCGCAGGGCACTTTGGCGCTCCTTCTCGCCTGCCCTCCACCTGATGGCACTTTGCAAAGTCTTTCCTTGCCCCGTAGTTGCCAGGTTTGTGACAACTCGGGGCTGAGCAATAGGACTGTTTTTTCCCCAAAAGCACGTGCTCAGTTCGTGCCTCCGGGTCACACGCTGGTAATTCTGGAACAATTTCAAGCATGTTCCTGATGTGATCGCATACTTAATAGACTACAGTTTTGTGTAAACTGGGAGACCAATGAATAAAAAGGCATGTGAATCACTTTATCTCCCTATCTCCTCTAATCGTGTGGTCGGGAACTGCACCCACATTATCTCCGGGGTCTGCAGAGCACAAACCATCTGTGGATTCCACAAAGTTTCCATGTACAATTCAGCGGTGGCGATTACATCCATCAGCCGCAAGCTTTGCCACTATCTGTTTCCAAATGACAGCACACACGCACACACACACACACACCACCACCACCACCACCACCACCATCACCACCACCACCGCCTCCACCACCATTAACAGCAGCATAGCGCCTTTCAAGCACAAACTCTCCAGTTTCCTCTCCCCCTGGCCCCTCCACCCAGGTGGTCTCTACACACATGCTTATTCCATAGAAGTGGGACTGTACAGTGTTTGCGCCTTTGTACCTTGTCCTATTTCACATAGCATAATGGTTTCAAAGTTCGCGTTCGAGCATGTCGAGAACTTCATTTCTCTTTGTGGCTAAATAATCTTCTACTTTCTGCATATCGTTGTGGTTGGGTGCCACCAAGTTCACTGTCAACACATAGCGACCCCATGTGACAGAGGAGGACTGTCCCATAGGGTTCTCTTGGCTGTCATCTTTCCTTTTTTTAAATCATTTTATTGGGAGCTCTTACAGGTCTCATAACATTCCATAGTTCAATCACATCAAGCAATTTTGTACAATTGCTACTGCAATCAGTTTCAAGACATTGTCTTTCTTCTTGAACTCCTTGATAATAGCTCCCCTTTATCCCTTCCCTTCCCCACAAACCCTTTTTTTCTGTAATACTTTGGTTTCCTTTACCATCTCTTACTCAATCCATTATCTCCATGCACATACAATTCTGTTGTTCAATCCCATCAAGTGGAGTTACACAGGCATCAATGCTGTCAGCTCCCTATTCCCTCTCCCCCCGCCCATCTCTTCCCGTACCCTCAGGGAACCATTACTCCTGTTATTGTTTCTGAAGGGTTATTAATCTTGGCTTCCATGTACCAAATGATATTAAATATACAAATGAATATACATAAATCTGACATGATTAATGAGATAAAACAAATAAAAGCCATGATAGTGAAGGGAGGAAATATTAAAGAACTAGAAGATATTTAAGTATTTCATCTGTGCTATACCACACGACAGATTCATCATCCCTTCCATGTGGCCCTTCTGAGAGGGACTGTCCACTATAGTATAGTGGAAGGTCTCCACTATACCCACTCCCCTTCACAGTAATTTGGTTGATTAGTTTTGAACTTCTGATACCTCTTCCCATTGACACATCATGATCATACAGGCTGTTGTACTTCCCCCATGTGGGCTTTGTTGCTTTCCTGTTAGATGGCTGCATGCTTAACTACAAGCCTTTAAGACCCCAGATGCTATATATTTTAATAGCCGAACACCATCAGCTTTCTTCACCCCATTTGCTTTTGCACCATCCACTTTGTCTTCAGCAGTCGTGTCAGGAAGATGAGTGTCATATAAAGACTTGACTGAAATCTTTATGGAAGCAGATCACCAGGATTTTCTTCTGCAGCACCACTGAGTGGGTTAAAATTACAAACCTTTTGGTTAGTAACTGAGAGCACACTCTCTGCACCACTGTGCATGCATTTGCCTCTACACATTTGCCTCTTTTATATAAGTGGAATCATACAATATGTGTCCTTTGTAACTGATTTCTTTCACTGCATTGTTTTTTTGTTTATTTTTTGTTTTTAAGCATCCAGAGAAAGATGCCAATTCCTAAAAAACAAAAAAAGTTAAACTGCAGAACAAGAATAGGTGCGTGGAAAGCTAACACAAAGTGTGATAGGAGAGGGGGTGGGAGGGAGTCTCCAGGCTCTGGGTATATCTTCCTGCAGTCCACAGAGAATACCTGGAAGGTGTTTCGTTGTGTTTTACTAGCTGCGCAAAGGCACTCAACTCTGTGGATCATAACAAAGCATGGACAGCCTTGCAAAGAATGGGAGGAATTCCAGGGCATTCCATTGTGCTGATGGGTAACCTGCTCATGGGCCGGGAGGCAGTCCTTGGAACCGAACAAGAGAATGCCACCTTGTTTAAAAGCAGAAAAGATGTGCATCAGGGTGGAATTCCCTCATCATACTTGTGTTATTCTGTTTAGACTAGAGAAACAAATTCATAGACACCCATATGTGTATAAGAAAGAGATTTATATACAAGAGCAATTGAATATTGAGAAAACATCCCAGCCCAGTCCAGATCAAGTCCATAACTCCAGTATTCGCCCATATGTCTTATTCTAATCTATAAATTCCTCTTCACAGTCATGCAACACATGCAATGACACCGAATTCAGGAAGATCACAGGCCAGTGGGTGGAAAGTCTTGTGGATCCAGTGGCGGTGGGAGCATCTCAGAGTTGGCAGGGGTCTCCATGTTGCTCCTTCAGCAACATGGCTCTAGCATAGCTCCATGTGGCTTCTCCACTGCAAAGTCTCCCAGGGAGGGAGGGAGTGTTCTGCCTCCAGTGAGCTCTTTCTCTCCACAGCGTCTCCAAATGAAGCCATCAAGCTGTGACCTGATTGACAGGCTAAACTCCACCCCTTCACGCTTCATCCTCTCAAATTGACAACAGACTACATGACTGCACAGTACTTATTCAATCTGCACGTTGAGCAAATAGTCAGAAAGGCTGGGCTATCTGAGGAGGGCAGTGGCATCATGGGTGGAAGAAGACTCGTCAGTGATCTGTGATTGGCAGGTGGCACAACCTTGCTGGCCACAATCGACGAATTTGAAGTCCTTACTGATGAAGATACAAGATTACAGCCTTTGGTGTGTAAAGAAAACCAAAAGTCTCATGGTGTTGTGATAAATGGAGGAAGGGCTGACGTGATGGAGGAGTTCCTTTGACCCTGACCCACAGGCAATGACCTTGGAAGCAGCAACCACGACATCCAAGGACCTCTCACACTCGGAGACCTGCTGGACACAACCTACCAAAATCCCCAGAGAGCCCAGGTGTTACTTTGAGGATGACGGTGCACCTGGCCAGAGCCGTGGAGTTTTCTTTCAGTCTCTGCCTGTGCAAGTGACAGCTGGACAGCAAAGAAGGACTGAGGCCCTTGTCTATGATGTTGGCCGAGAATATTGAGAGCGCCGTGAAGCTCCAAAAAATATAGGTCTGTCTCAGAGGAAGGGCAGCCAGAATGTTCCTTAGGAGCAAGGACAGACTGAATATGTTCCCAGACGGGGCCAGTCTGTGAAAAGGGACACCATGCTTGGTAAAGTAGAGGGTCAACCAAAAAGAGGAAGGCCTTCGGTGACAGGAATTGACACGTGGCTGCAACGACAGACTCAAATACAATGATTGTGAGCGAGGATCAGTCCTCTGTCCTGTTGCACATAAGGTCCCTATGAATCTGAACCAAGTTGGAAGCACCCAACAGAGGCCCAATAAGCTACAACCATTGGTCTCTTCCCATCTGAACAACAAGGAATGAAGAAAACCAAAGATTCAAGGGAGCAATTGGTCCAAGGGACCTAAAAGAGGTACATAGCTCAGCCTCCACCACTCTGAGGCCCAAAGAACTCCCTGGGGCCACATTCCACTGTGAACTGCTGTGATTGGGCCACAATCGAAGGCCCTGGACAGAATGCGGGGAAATGGAGACCAATATTCAAAAGCATAAAAACGACCTGACTTCCTGGGCTGAGATGAGATTAGTTGACCCCCCCCTCACCCCCAGCTATCCCCCTTAGACACCCTTCAAACTTAAGACTAAACCCAGCCCCAGGTTCACCTTTCAGCCAAACAACACATAGGCCTCTAAAGTAAATAATAACACCTTGATGTTATTATTTACTTATGGTCCTCAAAATAACCAACCGTAGGAAACCGAAAGGGCAGGATTGGCCCAAACCACAGTTCAGAAGGCAGGAAGGAACAGGGAACTGGACAGATGACCCCGGGGAGGAAGTGGGAAAAACGTTGTTGCATTGAGAAGATTGCAACCGGTGTCAGGAAACAAAATGTGCATAAACCGTTGAATGGAAAATTAATTTTCCCTGTAAACTTTTATCCAAACCACAATAAAGTGTTCAAATAAAATTAAAAATAAAAATCCTGACTCATGGACTTTCCGAACTAGAATGGCCCTCAGAATCCAATGTAATTCCGTCTTCTCACTGCAGAGATGAGAGATAGAGGCCCAGAAGGATCAGGCTCCTGCAGGTCAAGTCATTGGTGGTACCCTTGTACATCGGCAAGCGTGTGGAAGCACAGATCCCTGCCTGGGCCCTGGGGGCCCTCAAATGGGCCACGAGTGCCAGCCCCCATAGTGCACTCCATCCTACTGGCTTTGGCACACGAGACTGCAGCTGACCACTTCTCAACTGTAGAATGGGTGTGGTTCCTGGACCCCTCCTCCCTCAGGCAGCACATAACCTGAGCCCAGAGCACTCCTTGGGGCCTTGAGGTATGAAGAATTAGATGCCTTAGCTGCCATGCTACAGAGCCCAGGCCTCCTTCTGTGGAGAGGCAGGCGGGTGGGGCGAATTCACAGTGCCTCTCAAAGGCCTACAAGACACCAGATTTCTATTTGGGGAGAGCTGGTCCAGAAACAGAGCTACAGCTAGATTATAGGGGAGCAGCCAGTGTGAGAGTCCAAGGGAGATAGAATGTGGGCCAGACTGAGGCCAGGGCCAGCCAGCTATGGATTTGAGTGATGTCTTGATATTAAAAATAAATGCTTAGCAACCACATTCCAGGTGTCGACCCAAAGGAGTTGAAAACTGTGTTCACACCAAAACTTGGACACCAATATGTACGGCAGCTTACTTCGGCGTCACCTAAAATTGGAAGCAACCAAGGTGGCGCTCGCTAGTGACTGGATAAACAAGCCCTCCCGGGATGGAGGAAAGGAGAGCTCTGTGATAAAAGAAATGAATGCCCAACCCACCCAAAGACCTGGAGACGCCTTCAATGCGTGTTGCTAAGTGAAAGGAGCCACGCTGAAAGCTGACTTTCCATGTGATTGCAGCTACATGCATCCTGGGAAGAACGAAGCTACAGAGACAGTGAAATATTCGTGCCTGCTAGGTGGTCAGGGGGTAGGAGGAGAAGGAGAAGGAGAGGAGACAGGGCATTTTTAGGGGGGTGAACAAACATGTGTGGTGGTACTGTAATGACAGGTGCATGGCATCTGCAGTTGTCAAGACCCAAACCCACAGTCATCAAACCCATTTGACAGGGTTTCTGAGACAAGACATTGTTCCAGAAGCAGGAAGCCTCATCTTTCTCCCTAGGAGCAGCTGCTGGGTTTGAACAACTGACCGCAGGACTGTACACTGCCAAGAGTGAACCCTAATTCAAACTCTGGGCTTTAGTGAACAATAGTGTGTCGATGTTGATTCATCGATTATAGCCAGGGACCATATAGATGCAAGCTGTTACTAAGAGCAGTGTCTTGGTTCTCCGGTGCTGACTTCACAGAAATGTCACAAGTAAGTGGCTTTCACAAACAGGAATTTGTTTTCTCCCAGTTTAGGCGGCTGGTAGTTGGGATTCTGGGTGCCGGCTCTAGGGGAAGACTTTCTCTCTGTCTGCTCCAGAAGAAGGCCCTTGTCTTGTCTGAGCATCTGCTCCTGGGCGCATGGTCAGGTGGTTGTCATCTCTCATCTTTGCTTCCTCTTTGAGTCTGCTCCTTTGATATTGTGGCATCCCCTACGTGAGCCCTGTTCCATTAGCACACAAAGACAGCATTCCCAAGTAGGGTTATAATCACAGGCAGAGACGCTAGGACTGATAACACAGGTTTGGGGGAGTCACAATGCAAGACATCATGAAGGAAAATTGTGTGCCCACAGGAGATGGGGTGTGTTGTAATTCTGTCCTTCTGTATTATTTTTCGGTAAACCTGAAACTATTCTAGAAAATAAAGTGTCTAACAAATTAATCGCCATCACCCATCTGTCCACATATCACACGACGATGGCGTGCGTGGGACACCGGTGTTAGAAAATAGGCCCCCGGTGTTTCAAATACCAGCAGGGTTGTGCTAGGTAGGTTGACTGTGCCCATAGCCAATAGAAATATGTGCGATTAATCAGGTAGCAGTTTGATTGGAGGGCAAAGAGATAAATGGCTCTTCAAGGCCCACCTACCCTCCCCCCCCCCACCCTGTTCTCCAGTGATCGGGATTGGAGCGTGCTGGAGTGTGTGTGTGCTGCTGCTTTAGCTAGTTCTCTGCCTCAACCTGTGAGCTACACTACCTGTGGGCCAGGCCAATCCATGGATCATGTCACTAGAGCTTGAGGCTCCTTCGAGACTTGCTTTGCCAGGCTGCTGGTGCATACGCTGTTTGAAGTTGAGGCTGGTGGATCCCCATGTCTTACACTGCTTGCATTTGATATCCCATGCGGGCCTGCTTTGTTAAGCTCCCAAGCTGCTGACTGTTGGAGACCCACCCTGCTGCTTGCTGCCTGTGGGCAGACTCTGCTTGCTTGGCCCCAGGGAGGACTGCTGTCTGCTTCCTTGACCTTGGACCTGGCAGCCCATGTGAGTTGAAAGACTTCCAGTCTATTTAACTGTTCCAAGGAAGTGAGCTGAACTGAGCCCTCCGTACTGTCATGTGGACTCATTAGCTGTTAAATTCCTTCTAGCTGTATAAAGTTATCCATATATATAATTATAGGTGTCCTGGTTTCATTTATCTAGAGAGCCCTGCCAAACACAGGGGTCATGCATGGCAGACAGGTTTCAGTGGAGCTTCCAGACTCAGCCAGACTAGACACAAAGATCTAGGTATGCTGGTGAAATGAGCTGGTGAGAACCTGGTGACTCATGATCGCAGATTGCCTGGCACGGGCTGAAGATGAGCGCCCCACCAAAGTAGGCACGCAAAATGCCCAGCAGCTGCGACAGCGGATGTGGCCAAGCCAATGACCATGAAGATGACACTCAAAACTCACCGCCATAAAGTTCTCCGTTCTCTTTGGGTCACTTTCCAGGGTGAACCCGGTGAAGTCGCCTCTCTGCAGGCCCCTTGCTCTGTGGAGCCTGGCTCAACAGATCTTCCTGTTTCTCATTCTCTGACCTCCAATGGCTGAAACCACATCCGGCTTTCCCTTCCTCCCTCCCTTCCTCCCTTCCTTTCTTCCTTCCTTCCTTCCTCCTTCCTTCCTTCCTCTCTCTCTCTCTCTCTCTCTCTCTCTCTCTCTCTCTCTCTCTCTCTCTCTCTCTCTCTCTCTCTCTCTCTTTCTCTCTCTCTCTCTCTCTCTCTCTCTCCATCACACATAACAAAAACCATGCATATTTTAACTCCATCTCTGAGATTAAAGTAAATACATAATTTTGGCAAATTACTCGGAATTACGGGCTAGCAGCATCTGGTTCAGATATTCTCGAGTAAATTATTGGCATGGTCCCTGCCACATTTTTTAATTTTAACCAGAGTTCTCAGAAACATGTGTTTTGGTCCTGTTTGCATGCAATCCATTTGAGAGGGCCTCGGAGCCTGTAAGGGGCTTCAAGAAACTAGCAGAGTTCCCTGGGCTCTGCCCACAAACCTGACTGGGAGAGGGGTGCCCTCCCCGTGCTGGGGGGAGGGGTGGGTGGACGGGTCCACCCAGGCACCCTTGCTCTGTCCCTGCCCCCAGGAATCCAGGGCAGAGCCGCACAGGTACTGTGTGTCCGTGTGCCTCTCTCTCCTTTCTGCTCCCAAATTACATACCTCGCTTTTATGTCAAGTCCAATATAGCTTCCTGAGCAGCTTTTTTCCCCTCCTTATTCCACATCAAGAGTACCCAATTACTTTTATAAATACTTGTTTTAAAAATATCACCGTGGTTTCCTGCTGCTTCACATGCTGAAGGGCCATGCAGGATTGCAGACTCTCATAACTCTCTCACGCAGTTCATATTTTATCAACAAAGTGTGCTTTTTTGTAAACCCATAGCTTCACTCCTCCTGGAGGACGGTTTTGTTTTATTTTGTTTTGTTTCAGTTATTTGACCTTTCCGTTCAAAAAAAAACAAAACAAAAAAACAGCAAACTCCTGGCATTTTTGCTATTTCCAAAACCAGTCGCAATGCCTTCCCTGTACCTATTAATTCCACTTCACCCACCAGCTAGGGCGGTGTTTTCTGGTTAACAGAGAAAGCATGAAGGGGTGTCACTTCCAACCCATCCCCGCAGAGGTAAAGTGGGGTGATGTGCTGGAACTTTAAAAGAAGATTCCAGGCAGGCCTTGGCGCTTGTTGAAATCAACTCAAGACCAGCACCTCTCAAGGAACTGTCCGCTGTGGTGGCCTGGCCATGTGGTGGAAAAGGAGGGGGTGTGTGGGAGGGGTCAGCCCTGCAAGACAGAGCCTGGCCCCGCTCTCTCTGGTTGTCACGGCTCCACGGGGGCCTGGATGACATAGGCACGCCTGGGGTTTTCCACCGGCAACTGCTTGGATTTACCCACGGGACGTCCCCTCAGGAGACACGCTCCAGAACGCTATGCAGCCCTGAGCAAGACACCGCTCTGAGCACGACACCAAGCAGGCGGCTTCTACCAATCAAAAGTGTGGAAGCTCAGGAGCGAGATGTCCTAGTCCTCTTCGCTACGTCTGACCTTTTCTGTCCCTCCATGGCTCTGGAAATCCTCCCACTCGGAGAAGCAGGAGGAGGGGGAGCTCAAGGGGAAGGAGATGGAGCTCCGGTTTGTGTTGGCGCCTTGGGCCTCAAACACAAGACCAAGCCAACTCTCTGAGCCGGTCCTCTCTGAGGCACGGCCTTGCATGCCGCCCGTTTGACGTCCGTGCCCCTGAAAATCAACGCGCGTGCAGAGAAGAGTCATCGCGAACAGCTCCCCCACCCCCAGCCCTGCGGATTCATTCAGGCGTCGCATGTCGGATGACCCACTGCCACACGCTCTGCTCTCCCAGAAGCTGAGGAAGATCCAGGGGCACCTTGCCTCAAGAAGCAGCTTAGGGGCGGGTAAGGGGCTCGTGGCTCAGGGAACAAGGGTGATGGGTCGTGGTGCTGGTCACACCATGGTGCACACCAGTAATGCCACTGGGCCTTCCAGGGAAGAAAACTTGAAATGGATAGTGTGTGCATGTGTGTGTCAGTGTGTGGGGGGGGTTATGTGTTTGTGTGTATCGGTGTGTGTGTGGGGGGGGGGGTATGTGTTTGTGTCTGTATACTGCCAGCAGCTCCACAGGAAAAAGACTGAGCTTTCTAGTTCCATAAACAGTCTCAAATCCCACAGGGGGTTGCTGGGTCAGCATTGGCGCAATGGCAGCAAATATACATATGTGTATGCATACGTGAGCATATATGCACACACACATGTGCGGGGTGTTTAAAAAGGTCATCTTTTTCATTCCATTATTTACCAAGAAACGTTTGACCACCTCCTCCCTCCCCTCTATCCTTCCTTGTCAGTCGCCATCAGCTCGTCCTTGACTCTTGGAGGACCGTGGGGGCCAGAGTCAGATGCTCCGGAGTGTTTCCAGCAGCTGGCTTGTGGAAGTTGATCACCAGGCCTTTCTTCTGAGATAAATGTGCAAATGTCATGCATGTATGATACGGTTATACATAATCTTTAAATAAATGTCTCTCTCTATAAGCATATCATAACACGCACCAACAAAGAATCTAATGGATCAAACTGGGGTGTGACCTCCAAACCTTATGACTGCAGCAGGCGCCACATGAGCAGCATGCTAAGGAGGCCGTCAGTGCAATGGCAACTCTGGAAAGCGAGACACATGGACAAAGTCTCAAGACCATGAGGTGTGGGTAAGACCTTGGGACATTTGGACATGCACAACGGACAGGAGGCGGGGCCCGCAAACGGCGAAAGAAAAGGCAGGCTGCTCAGCATGGAGGCAGGAGTCAAAGTCGACTTGCCAGCAGCTATTTTGGTCTCTTTTTGTTGCTTTTTTAACATGATCACAGAGCTAGAAGTGGAGGGGAGGCTTTGAGGGGAGCTTGCTACCTGAGAGATTTAAGGAGAATGAGGTGGGGATGGATTAGAAGTCGGGGGTTCGCATACACACAGGCTGCCTACAGGACATGCAGGCCCCAATTCAGCCTGGCAAGTTGGTGTCAGCAGCCCCATGGGGAGAAGGGTAGAGGGAGGAGGAGGAGGAGGACAGGACAGAGGGCGGGCAGTACTGACAGAGTTCTCGCGGCATAGGCCTGCCCAGTGCACATGGAGGGTGGACCACCAGGAAGTCAGTGGGTCTCTCAGCGTCTACATAACGCTCCCTACACACAAGCCCAGGCTGAGGCTCTCACGCAGTACAGCAACCCGAGGACCCCGTCGTCCCCTGGTACAGACAAGAAACGGGGCGACAGAGAGGGAAGAACCCAGCCACACAGCTTGAATGTGGCACGGCCGAGGGCCAAACGAGGCGGTCAACAAGAGGTGAAATGATCAAAGACAAAAAGCACCAAAGAGACCAAGTCAGGCCTCAAGGCCAGGCCCCAGCATATTGTGGGTGGTCTCCCTACCCAGAAGCAAACCAGCCAGGACCACCCTGTGAACAACCTGACCGGCAGGCAAGGAAAGGGGCCCACCAGAGGCTGGCAGGTGCCTGCTGCAGGTCCTCAGCCAGACAGGTTCTCTGAGCATCCTTTGCAAAGGCTCATCCCAAGCCCGGATTATGCCTGCACACGCCTGAGTCTGGAGGCTGGATGGCAAGGGCTGCAGCAGCCTCAACAACACTGAGGGTGCCCGGAGAAGCTAGGGGTTTCCCCTGCGGGGAAGGCCGCTCCACTAGGGTTACATTCAGACACTGGGAATGCTGGATGCGCTGGAAGCATCCATGGTAGCTAGGTCAGCCAAGGAGCTCTGCAGATGTTTCTCACCAAGGTCTCTGCCAGCTCTGAGAGCCTCTGTATCAACATAAGCCCTGACAGAGGATTTGGAATGTGGAGGTTTGTTGATGATCCATTGGGTCATTTGATCTTTTAACCTGCTGAAATCCACACCAATAATTCAGCCAAGTCTAAATAGCCTAAGCCAACAGGAAGAGTCTTTAATAAGAATCTGGTGGATTTCCCCTTGTACTTTTGTACCTGGCCTTCTATTTTTAAAATCTTTCATCATACAAAGTCTTACCTTTTGTGATCTAAGAGTCAGCCATTGCTTCTGTCCCAGTCTACCTAGTCAATACCTTTCGGCTCAACAGACATAGACAGTTGGCTCGCATCTCATTCTCAGCCATTGCCATATTCGTGGCTGTAAGACTGACCTCTCAATGCATCATCCAGATCCCCATCCTGCTCTCTCTCCTCCAAGAGAACTCCCCAGCCTTTGTTTCTCTTCGGGTACCACGCTGTCACCAGGATGGGCAGTTGAAGGGGGAGTGAGTTCTATTCCCAGCAGACAGAGTCTAGGTCAGGGCAGGTGGGGGAGGGGTCAAACAGGACCAGATCAATGGGGCTTGCTGACCAAACACTAGTTTTCCTGGGTAGTGCAGATGGTTAGCAGGCTAGGCTGCTAACCAAATGGATGGTGTTTGCTTCCACCTGAAGGTGCGCTAACCAGGCCCACGTAGATGCTCCTAGCAAGAAAGCTGTGGCAATCTACTCCCAAAGGCTTTCTTGTGCCTTCTCCCCAGTCTCTCCCTCTGCCCATTCGTGCGGCCCAAGGAAGTGGCTCCAGATCCGGAAGTGTGTCTTGGGGTAGCTGCCATGTTCCTGAGCACATCCTTATCCCTGTTTCAAGCTGGGGCTCCCCAAATGTCATGGACATGTCTTTGAACTTCACGATGCCCTCGGGCTTTCTATTTCATAACCAACCTAAAACAAGCCCACTGCTGTTGGGTCCATTCTGACTCACAGCGACTCTGAAGGACGGGGTCGCACTCTTCCGAGGCTGCACGTCTTTAAGGAAGCCGTCTGCTCATCTTTATCCCAGGGAGCGGCTGACGGGTTCAATCCCACCCTTGCGGTGAAATACAGATAACTCAGAGTTTACTGTCTTAACCATTTCTGAGCGAACCGTTCGGTGGTGCTGAGTACGTTCGCAGCTCTGTACGGCCACCAAACCGAAACTCGATGCCCATTCCACAGCCCCTAGGCCCAGGACTCCTCAAACTTTTTAAACAGGGGGTCAGTTCACTGTCCCTCAGACCCATTGGAGGGCCAGACTATAGTAAAAAAAAAAAAGAAAAAGAAACTATGAACAAATTCCTGTGCACACTGCTCATATCTTATTTTGAAGTAAAAAAACAAACGGGGCAAAAACACCCAGCAGGCGGATAATGTCCTGGGAGGGCCGCGTATGGCCCGCGGCCATAGTTTGAGGACGCCTGCGTCAACGGTCTTGTGTCAATTTTCACCATTGCTTTCTATTTAGAAGGGGGCTGGTTTTCATGAGCAGCCGTGGAATAAAGTATCCTCTTTAAAATAGATTTTCTAAGGGAAAAGGCAGCAGGGGCGGGGGGGGAGGGGGAGGAGAGTGAGCAACTTAAAGAAAAGCAGAGTCAGAGGAAGCGTGGGTGCAATGTAAGTTTGGCAAACACCACAAAAGGAGAAGCAAAGGCCCGCTGTTTGGGTGAACCTGACAGAAACACAGACCCATGGCAGAGACCCCTTGTGAGCGGAAAACAGGTAATGTCACAAGCCAATGCGATTCCATGGGCAGAGAGCTGCCGTTTCTTCCGAGAGGAACACAGCAGCCGCACAGAAGGGCTGGGTTTCCACCATCTCACAATGACGCCCCTTCTTAGGGAACTTCTCTCCCCAACTGTCCCCAATGAGCTCCCGCCGCCCTGGCCACGAGGGTTCTGAGCCAATCGTATTCCGTCCTCTGAAATTCAGAAATTTGGAAATAACCGGTTAAATCGATCTGCTGCTCACCAAAAAGCTGTTAGTTCAAGTCCACGCAAAAGTATCTCCAAAGAAAGGCCAGGTGATCTACTTCTGACAAAGCAACCAGGAAAAGGCCTGGAGCAGAGTTCTGCGCTGACACCCCTCGGGGGTCCCCGTGAGTCGGGATTCATTTGACACCAACTAGCTTCGTTGGTTGGGAGATTGGTTTGGAATTTAGTATTAGTACTGCGCCCCTCTAGCTCCCCCTGAGCTAGCCTCCTGGAAAGGGGGGAGGCGCAATTCCACTTCAGGGAGGCCGCTTTCCGCCACGTGGCCTGAGCCATAGAAAGACGATGGACAGGCAGAAAGAGACCCGACACAAAGGAAACTGCCCCAGCCATGAACAACCACTGTCTCTTCCATCCACTCCGCTCAGCACGCAATCCCCCACCTTCCTCCAAGACATTGGCCATCAACCCAACGGTTCCCATCCGGTGTCTTCCCAACAGTTTTACTGACATATAATTCACATATCATACAATTCAATCATTCACTCACGTCAAGGAGAGCTGTACAGGCATCGTCACAATCAGTTTTAGAACATTGACTCCAATCTTGCACCCTTCAGGTTATTAGCCCCCATTTCCCCCAACCTCCCCTGCCATGCCCCCAAAGAGCCATTCGTCCAGACACTGTCTCTATAGACCTACCTAGCCTGGATTTCCTATCCAGAAAGACATTAAAAAACAAGCACAAGAACAAAAAACAAAGTAAGACAGATCCAAACCTCGATTGAAGCGAGGGAAAAAAAACTAGAACAAACTGGAAGGATCATAAGGGAGCTCAAATGACAGGGTGCTAAACGTGTGCAGTCACCCACTTTGCAATGCACTCTCTGTTAGCGAGGCCATTCACACCCCCGGTCCATGGGGGGATGCCCTGGGGTCTCAGGTCATGTGTACAGCCCTCTCCCTCTTGAAACAGCTTTAAAATGGGTCTAAACTAGGAAGATCAAATGATCAGACATTACATTTTGACCTGACGACATCTACCATAATCAGCTTTCCAATGCTCTCTGTCTGGTAACAGGGCTGTTCACATCCCTCGGCTAGGAGCAGATGATTCCCATCATGTCTAGCAATCAAATCCATGCCCCTGACCATGGCCATGGACCCTAAAGTCACTGCCTCGGCTCTGGCCACATCAACCACCTTTCGGTTCCTTGAACTAGATAAACTTTTTCGTCTGCTTCTCCCTGGGGGAAACCTCCCCAGATGTCCCCCTGGTTGGCTCTCTGTGCCAGCCAGGGATCTTCAAGAAACAGTCCCTGTTGGGGGAGGCTGTCCCTACCCACCCTCGCTAGCACTGGTGCTAACTCATTCCCTGTCCTCTCTGCGTTGTTTGCTATGCTAGACCTGGTCTCTCGTATAAACCAATCCATCCCCAAAGGCCAGCACAGAGGCTGGCACATGGAAAGTGCTCAGCTATGAGCGCCCAGCATCTACTTGCCTGGGCAGAGGGCTGCACTGTCAAAAGTGAGGAGGAGGAGGTGATACACGCAGAGAAGCCCTCGTGGGCTGGAGTCGTGTCCAGAAGTCTCCCAGTCTAGCTGTCCACTCAAACAAACCCGACCACGTCCATGGAGAGCTGGTCAGAAGGAGGCCAGGGCTGGTCAGAGGACGATCACACTCCGAAATGCGCATGACCAGATTTTGTGCACTGCACAAGTTTTCTCTCTGACCGTACTTATGGAAACATTATTCAAGAACATTGTGAACGCACAAAAATAAATCTTTAAAAATACCCTTTGGAAGGCACGCACATCCAAATGAACGGTTTTCTCCTTCTACTATAACAGCCCATTCAGGCACCTTTTTAAGGCAAGTATGGGAAGTTACTGCACACGGGAAACCTGCAAATAAAAATGTGCCCAGTGACTGGCCACACGGCTTCCTCATGACCCGGATCTCACCACCAGGACAGAGCGCTGGATCAGGGTGGGAAGAGGGAGGGAGGGGAGCTAGCTAATCCTGTTCCCTGCCTTCTGAGGACCCAAGGGTGCCTGGAGGGGAAGACCGCAGTACTTAGCCAGGCTCAACCACCAGTCAGGGACTGGCCCCTCTCTTCATCACGGCGGGGGAAACCACCAGCTCTGCAGGGCCTGCTCCCTGCCCAGCTCTCAGCAAGGCATCTGGAGACCTCAGAAGCAGGCAGTATCACTGGTGGGCTCAGAGGGAGCATACTGAAGCTCAGAAACTTAAGAGACGACCTGGCCTTGGACGCATAACTAATCGGGGTCAACTCTGAGATGTGAACCCCCTTTATGTGCAGATCCAAAGGCCCTACTGCTCAGTCCAGCTGGAAGTGGGTTTCTGAGAGTGAAACTCATTACAGGTTCAGAAACCCATGGAAAGCTGTCCCCCATTGATCTCAGCTTGTGGCCATGTAGGCTAAGTCGAGAGCAAGGAGAACTTACGGAGTTCCTGTGCGGAGTTTCAGTCTCAGAAACCCACAGGGTCTCTTCTCTGCTGCCTCTTCTCTGCTCTCCAGTCACCATGAGTGGGAATAGGCTCAATGCCAGTAAGAACCACCCACCCTGGTTGTGCAGATGATCGATGCTTGACTGCGAACTACAAGGTGGATGGTCTGGGCCCACCCAGAGGGGCTTCAGAGAAAGGCCTGGTGATCGACTTGAGAACGAGCAAGACTGGACACCTGGGGGCTACAGTTCTACTGACACGCATGGGGCCCCGATGCCTTGGACTCACCTTGACAGAACCCGGTTTGGTTTTTCTAAAGCACCTGTGACCCGCTGGGCCCACAGCGAGCCCATGGCAGGAGAAGAAGTGGCATGGTCCTCTCCTGTGCCCAGCCTCTTCTCCCCAGTGCCTGCCTCTAGAGCTCCTCCCTGCTCCTGTTGGCCATCAGTTAGCCAAAGCTTTCTTCCTGAAGTTCTAGGTGACAACTCATCTTGTTACCCACTTCTTTTTGTTGGTGGGCTTGCTGAGAGAGAGGGAGACAGAGAGACAGAGAGAGAAAGAGAGAGAAGAAGAAGAAGCTAGAACTACTCTGCCTTTCTTTTGGGTTACAATCTTACCTTTGCTTCGCGATATTTTCTTTAGAGGCCTTCTTTTAGCTATGTTATTCTTTCTTTACGGCTTCTGCCTTCCTCGTTTGTTTTTTTTAGAGAAAAGATGGCTATGTCTACCACCAGTCTCGGTTTGGCATATGACAAACTTTCTTGTTGTTAGATACCAGTTGCTTTATCACCAGCACCGCAAATACTAGCAAGCTCACCCATGGTGGACAGGGTTCAGCAGCACCTCCAGAATAAGAAGAAAGGTGATCTGTTTCTAAAGAAAATTCTATGACTTCTTGGGGGACACCAAGGTCAATTGTCATAACAGAAGACGCAAGACAATGCTCTACTTTGGAAAGTAGTGACTGGGGTCACTTGAGAGTGGCCATCTAAAGTGAAATGATTGGCCTCTCCTTGTCCAGGAGAATAAAGAATGATGAAAATCAAAAGATGCATGGAAACAACCCGTCCAATGGACTAATGGGCCATGTGAGCCTAGGCCTCCACAACCCAGAGACCAGAAGAACTAGATGGTGCCCGGCTACCCCTATCCATAGAAAGAATCCCATTAGAAGGTCCTGGGTGGAGGGCGAGAAAAATGTAGAACAGAAATCTAAATCATAAAAGAGATCAGGCTTACCAGTCAGATAAAGATTGTTGGAACTCCACGACTATGCCACTTAGTTATATCTCGGTCCTGGAACTGAACTCACCCCCCATAACTCAATTTCAGCCAAACAGTAAACAGGTCTAAAAGAGGAACAAGTACACGAGGGAAGTGCACATCCCTTAGAATAATCAACCATTTGAGCATTTGCCCAAGGACAAAGTCCAGAAAGGTCAGGAAAGAAAGAGGAATGAAAACAGGAAACACGGAAAAGAGGTGAGATACCTCTTCTTACATTGTGGAGAACGCAACCAATGATGTGAAACAAGCTGCATCTGAATGATAGAGGGGGGAAGGGTTTGCTCTGTACACTTTGACCCAACTCATAATAGAAAGTTCAAGTAAGATTAAAAGGGAGTAAAGAAAAACCCTCTAGCCCAGAAGATGAGCTCTCCAGGTTGGAAGGTTCTCGAGACACACGCAACTGCATCAAAGAACCGACATGCCCGATGATCCCAAAGGCGAGGGCAGACTGGGCAATCACCAAGCACAGGCTCTCTGTGAGCGGGAGCCAACCCCACAGCAGCTAGCAGCCCAACGTAGATGGATACACAGATAACTATTATTAAACATCCGAAAGGAAGAGCATGTTTGCAACAGTTAACTGGCCATGGAAGGGTCTGTCTTATCATTTCTAGGGGTTAACATTTCCCTGACCCTGAGTAGTACGACGGTTTTTTTGTTTGGGGGTTTTGTTTTGTTTTTTTACTTTCAGCCTCACAATACTGCTGTGCACAATGCATTTGTTCCTCAGTCATCATCTCATGGACCCACAGCGTGAGCCGCTTTTCCATCGCCTCATCACGTGCTACAGATGTTCCCTTTTCATGTTCCATGGTAGCTGCCCATTAAAGTCAGAGACAGTCCTCTTGCTCTTGCTGGATGGACCATATTGTGTGTTCATGGGACACGGAACTCAGAGCCAATAGCACTATAACTCATGTCTGAAGAGAGCGTATCGAAGATCTTCATTGTTTTCTTCTCCACAAGGCACAGCAGAGGCCTCTTGCCCTTGGGGGCTAGATAGCGCTGTGCTTGAGGACAATTTAAAACAGCAAAAAAGAAAAAGCACAAAAACTAAACAAACTAGCAACAACAACAAAAACACCTAATGATGCTCAACGGACCACCAAAAGGCCACCTGGTTACAGTCCGAGAGCTGAAATAAGAAGATGATCTACAGATGCAATGCACTCCTGATCTAGAGTCCGTCATCATTCTCTAAAGAGAGGGGGAAGTGAATCTCCAACTTTACATAGAAAAGAAATCCCAGGCAGTCCATCACCACTCACAAAGAAGAACAAAGTAGGAGGCCTCACAAGAGCCAACTGCAAAGCCTGCTACTACACAAACAGGATAGTAAAACAGCCTCTGCTGGTCCAATGATGGATACACAGACCCGTGGTAGTCAGGACCCAGCAGGAAACCCTCCCACTTAAGGACAGTTGATCTGTAACCGAAGGCCATGAGCTGAAGAGGAGAGCGTCTCTAACAAAGGGTGCTGGCACACTTGGATCTCCAGTTGCAGAAGAATAAAACACAACCCATCTCCCACACCACATAGAAAAATGACCGAAGACCGAAATCTAAAACCTAGAACGATAAAAGTCATCAGTGAAAAGATGGGGACCAAGTCGGGGCCCTACGACATGTCATGAACACACTATCAAACATTCTAGAAACTAAAGCGCACACAAACAGCAAAAGGCACACTAAATGACTACGACCTCCTTAGAACTAGACACTTAAGTGTGTTCAAAGGTTTTACCAAAAGAGAACCCACCAACCAAGGAAAGTGTGTTTGGCAATGACATAGTGGATAAGGGACTAATCTCTAAAATTTATAGAAAACTTCAACAATCCACAAGAAAAAAACAAATAATCCCATTTAAAAACGGGCCGAGGATAGAAACGGACACTTCACCAAAGAAGATATCCAGGTGCTAATAAACATAATGAAGAAATGCTCAAAGTCATTAGCCATTCAAGAGAGGCAAATCAAAACAACAATAAGATAGGATTTCACCCCAACATTCACACCCAAGCTCAAAATAGAAAACAACACATGCTAGGAAAGCCGTGGAGAGATCAGCAACCTCCTACCCTGCTGGGGAGACTGTAAAATGGTATAACCACTGAAGAAATTGGTATGCACTTCCTCAAAACATGAGAAATAGAAATATCACAGGATCCCACAATCCCACTCCTAGAGATATATTCTAGAGAAATACAAGTAATGACATGAACAGATATACACATACATTCACAAAAGCAAAAAATGCCCATCAACAGATAAATGGATCAACAAACTGTTGAACGTGCGCACACTGGAATGCTAAACAATTGCTACAGAATAACGGAGAAGCTACAAAACCGCTCACAACATGAAGTGACCTGGAGGGCATTACGCAAAGGGAAATGAGGCAATCACAAAAGGGCAAAACTGTGTGAAACCACTAGTGTAAAAGGTCAAAAAAAAACAGGCGTTGGGCACAGAAATAAATGTATTTTGAAAGTTTCCAGAGGTGTTTGACTGAAAGAGAAGAAATCCTAACGGGAGAGTAGAAACATATTGATTTGGGTGGCAATGTACATAAAGGGGGAAAGGCAATACACCATAAGGGGAAGCACACCCCAAAATGATCGGGGCAAATGAAGACACTGGGAGGAGCAGACGAGCTAAAGGCAACGAAGGTGAAAGCAATGACATAACACAGCAATCTCAGTAGTCGTAATCTACCAGTATAGACATAGACACTCAAGGATGGGAAAGTGAGGGAGACTACACCTGTAGATCTATATAGTTGTACATAGGTATTTAGATGTGCTGCAAATAAACCCATAAATATAGGGTATGGTGGTTACATCATCGCCTGTCAAGTTGTGAAGGAGTGGAGTCTAGCCTGTCAATCAGGCCATAGCCATTGAGGGCTCCAGACAGGTATGGCCTTCTCTTGAGGATTCTGGGAAATCCTGTATTCTTCCCTGGAGGCAGAGACACTCTGCTTTGTCTTCCGACTGACAAGCCACATGGAGCTATGCTAGAACCCTGGAGCTGGAGAAGCCACTTGGAGACCTACACCAGCACTGAGATGCATACACCACCACTGGATCCACAAGACTTTCCACCCTAGCCTGTGATCTTCCTGCATTCAACATCATTGCATGGCTGCATGAGTCTAAAGAGGAATTTATGGACTAGTGTTAACATATTGGATTTATGGACTTGGACTGGATGGGCTGGGATGTTCTCTTAATGTACAATTGCTCTTTGATATAAGTTCTATCGTACACATAAATATGTCTATGAATTTGTTTCTCTAGTCAACCCAGACTAACACACAGGGGATCAAACAACACAGGGACAAAGATATGGAAACTTCTTAGTCAAACCCTTGAGGGAATGAGTTGCTGGGCCTGGAGACTCAGGACCATAATTTCAGGGAACACCAAGGTCAATTGTCCTCACACAATCCACAAAGATCAAGTTTTACTTGCTACTTTGATGAGTAGGGACTAAAGTCTTAAAAGTTTGGAGTAGCCATCAAAGGTGCCATTACTGGTCTATCCCTGTCTGGAGGAAAGGAGAGGGAGGTAAACCAAAGAGTCATGGAAACAATTAATCCAGAGGCTCAGGAACCTCTGGCTGTGACCCTGAAACCTGACACATTGTATCTGACTCCCACTGCCTACCACTCTGAAAGGGACCCCAATAGGAGGCCCCGAACAGAGTGGAAGAACAATGTGAAACAAAACTCAAAAGCATGAGAAAGACCAGGTTTACTAGTCAGGTAGAAAATGGTGGAACTTGAACTGCCAACTGTGTGGATTGTAACAAACTGAATAACAGTGTGAAGAATGGGAACTTCAGAACGGTTAACCATGCACCTATACATATACCAAGAGGCAGTCGCTCAAGCTAAACAAGGGTGTCCTGAAGGCTTAAAATCAGGAAAGGGGTACACCGGAGTTTTATCCTTTCACCATCCATATTCTATCTGTACACTGAGCCAAAAAAATGCAAGAAACTGAACTACATGAAGAAGAATATGGCATCAGGATTGGAGAGTGGCTCATTATCAACCACGCAGCCTTGTTTCCTAGAAGTGAACAGACTTGAACCATGTGCTGATGAAAATCAAAGACGGCAGCCTTCAAGGGGTGGGGAAGCCCTCACACTGAACCAGTAAACTACACTGTGACAACTGAAGAAAAGCTTGAGTTGACAAGATTTCTTTTTTTTTTTAAATAATTTATTAGGGGCTCATACAACTCTTATCACAGTCCATACATATACATACATCAATTGTATAAAGCACATCTGTACATTCTTTGCCCTAATCATTTTCGGTTTTTTTCTCCTCTTTTCTTTTTTTACATTTTATTAGGGACTCATACAACTCTTATCACAATCTATACATATACATACATCAATTGTATAAAGCACATCCATACATTCCCTGCCCCAATCATTCTCAAAGCATTTGCTTTCCACTTAAGCCCTTTGCATCAGGTCCTCTTTTTTTTGCCCCTTCCTCCCCGCTCCCCCCTCCCTCATGTGCCCTTGGTAATTTATACATTGTTATTTTGTCATATCTTGCCCTATCTGGAGTCTCCCTTCCCCCCCTTCTCTGCTGTCTCTCTCCCAGGGAGGAGGTCACATGTGGATCCTTGTAATCTGTTCCCCCTTTCCAACCCACTCACCCTCCACTCTCCCAGCATCGCCCCTCACACCCTTGGTGAGTTGACAAGATTTCATTTTACTTGATCTACAAGCAACATCCATGGAAGCAGCAGCCAAGAAATCAGTGGATATACTACATGGGGGGAGGGGGAACTAAAAAAATTAAAGGTTTGTTTGTTTGTGTGTTTGCTTGTTTGTTTGTTTTGCCCACGGTAATACGTCGTGTGATTTCTTGAATTGTTCATTCTGGTGTACGCCACAGTCAGGCCAAAACCAATCGAGGCCCCTCACCAACAGCTCACAACTGTCAGGCACGTAGTTACAACGTTTGGATCTTCTAAGCACTGCTTTTGACTAAGTCTGATTTTATCATTATTTCGGGTTCTTCTTGGCGTTTTTTTTTTTTTTTTTGCATCATCAAAATGAATTACTTTTGAAACTCAGAACTTTGTTAAAAACAGTTAGCTTCTTTAGCTGCATAGTCACAACGCTTTCTCCTTTTAAACACCATCTAGAATGAGTCCTCTGTTTTTTATTTCTATACCCCATTCCCTTCCAATTACCTTGGTAAGCACACCTGACCTCCAAACCATATCAAGTAAACTTGTGGTAAACTAGCCTCATGAAAAGGCAAAGAATATTCTTTTAGCAAAACAAGATGGCTCAGATTTGTGATGCCAAATAATATGTGATGATGTCATCCTCAGAATATACATTGTTCATGAGTTGGGGGAAATCCTTCTAGAATAGGACCATGGGAGACTCATAATCTGAGGCTTTGCTTAAGAGAATCCATTAGAGTGTCCAGGGCAGCCGTCTCTTTGCATTCATCTTCTGGATTACCTAGTAGTTGTCCAATATTGCCCTCTGTCAATTTTCCTCTTTGCTACATAGGCCCCCAAATGAAAAACTCTATCTTTCCAACTATGGCCAGTGCAGGTTGAAGTGGGGGAGGAGCTGAGACCAAGACTGCAAGGATGGTGCTCTCTGGAAAGATGATGCAATCCTTGAAGTGATGTAATGAGAAGCTGCCCATGATGCAATGGTGCGGAGACGCTCACGGTTGCATCAGCCTCCTGGGCAAGTCCATCGTGTTCTTGGTGGTTTGTTTTATTTTATAACCATTTTGTTGGCATATAATTCACATGCCATGTAATTCAATAGTTCAATCACATCAAGAAGAGTTATACAATTATCGCCACACCTTTAGAAACTTCTTAATATATTCTTAGTGCTTTAGTCCTTTTATGCTTTTGTTCGTAGTTAATGATAAAATCATGCTTTAGAGGAGAACGTGGGAGTATTTCAAGATATAGGATAAATAAGACCACTAAGACCCCCTGCTCTCTGCTAGATTCATCCAAGACTCTAGTTGTCCTAGATGGCAAACATGCAGAGAGAAGGAGTTTTGTTCTTGTTTATCTTTTTTCAGGAAGTGTTCTTTCCAATCATTAAAGACTGCTAAGAAAGACTAAAATTCATAAGATAGCAATCCTAATAAAAAGTTAGAATTGTTCAGAAAAGCAGAAACATGAGAATCGGGTGTCATGGGCCCTGATGGCATATCTTTAGGTGCTGTGGTGTCACCCCCGACTCCGATGAGCCCGTGCACACTGGCCACTGTGATACTCCACAGTCCGCTATCAGGTGCTCAGAACTGGATCCTCAGCCCCTTCTTCCTGGTCCACCTTAGTCTGGCTGCGCTAAGCTTTGGAGCAACAAGCAAGCCTTCACTGAAAGGTGGGTGGTGGCTGAGCATGAGGACCGAGAGCCAGCATCCAAACCTGGGTCTCCCACGCAGTACATTGAAGGTTAAATCACATTCATAGATGGAGTGGTTTGGTGAGCATTGTCTTTGGAAAATGGCCTCACTAAAGGCCTCTCCTCCCTTCACCCTCATGAAATCCAAAAGTTCTCAGACCAAAAGAGAGGGGGCCTCTTTAACATTCCAACTGCAAGACGCTCTCACCACCAGGGGTCAACCAGCACTCTCCTTCAGAATCTCACAGGCCTTTGCCCAGTTTTTCCTCTCATGGTGGATCCCGTCATTCATGGAGGAAGCCAATGGATTGGCCCAAGGAAACAGAAAGGGTTTCTGGGAAACAATACAGGCTTCTGAGCAACCAATCAGAAATCAATATTGACTGCTTTATCATCTTTCTAGTACACGGATTGGTTGTGAGATATAAAAGCCAAAACAAAACTCACTGCCATCGCTATTCCAACTCATAATGCCCCTACAAGATACAGTGTTCCTAATAGCTTGTGAACCTGTGCTTGCTCATGTTTCTTCTTCTCTACCCGGTCAATCCAGGAGCATTGTTTGACTACTGGGCAACGTATGGCACAGAGGAAGTGCTCCATCCACAAACATGTTTGTTTGCCCACCTCAGTACCCATCAGAGGAAAAATAGATACACGATCGTACGTACAGACAACGTTCAAGATGAACACGAATGAGCCCGGAGGACGTCCTGCTGGGTGAAGTGACTATCACAAGCGGGCAACTCAATACAAGTTGTTTTTTTAATCAAGAAAAGGTTTTCACACTAAAAGAAACAAAGTTAGCAGGGGTGGGAGAGAAAGTCGCAGGCCAGAGCGGAGACAGGTGTTAACTTAGGTGTCGGGGGAGACAATATCCAACAAGGGAGTGATGGGGAGACCGTGACAGAAACCTGGGCAGGGCATTGAGAGGGTTGATGACTTGCTGGATGTAAAACTGATATTCTGCTCTGTAAGCCTTCATCGATACAATGCAAAGTAAAAAGTCATCATTGTCATCAAATTGGCATCATTATGTTCCAATAAGATGTTATTTGTGCACAACAGCAAGTTGGCTTCCAAAGCATTAGGAGTTGTTTGAGGAACTAACATTTTCCTCCAAAAAATAACGTTTTACACAATAACAAGTTTCCAGACCAGCTCACAAAAAGTCTACCTAACTGATACTTTATCAAAACACCATACTCTTATGACAAATTGTGTAGAAAGTAATTTTGTAGTATTAATAAGCAATCACAAATATTGAAGACAGAGTCTCCTTTGGCGTAGTGCTTGCATGCTGGGCTGCTAACTGGTTCAAAATGAGCAGCCGGCTCTGTGGGAGAAAGACAAGATGGGGCTTTCTACTCCTGTACAGATGTACGGTCTCTGAAACCCACGCAAGCAGTTCAAGTCTGTCCTTTAGGGTCACCGAGTCGGCATGGACTCAATGGAGCTAAGTGTGAGTGAAAGTCCCTTCATTCTGGGCTCTGTTTTAATGAAAAGATATAAGAGGGTGGTGTGACTTTTGGGGGAGAATTTTTTTTTGGAGAATTTTGGAGGTCGATAATTGTTGACATTATTTCTTCCATTTCACTTTGGCCTTTTCCCCCCTCGTGTGAGCAGAACACAGAAGCACCCTGACTCACGAAGACTCGGTGGTCACACACTATGGTAAGTGTGGAGGGATAAAGGGGAGGAAGGCTTGAACGAGCTTTGCTTGTTCTCAGTTTTACTGGCATATAATTCACATATCATATCCTTCAGTAGCTGGAGCACAGCGAGAAGAGTTGTACCATCATCGCTACAGTTGGTTTTAGGATGTTTTCTTCTGTCTGGTACCCATTGTTAGGAGCTCCCCACCCCCAACCTCCTCTGCCATCCCGCCCACCCCCCAAGGAACCACGAATCCAGTTACTGTCTCTGTAGATTTTGGTTTTGCTTGGTTCTGCTTCTTAGCTTTGTGCTGCCTATTTGTTTGTAAATGTTTTTCTGCATATATGAAACCCAGGATAGATTGCTCTATAGGGCTTTTCTTGGTGGGGGATTAAAGCATGCCGTGGTGAGAAGGCTGTTGACAGGAAGCTGAGTCGATGTGCTGTGGAAGGGTTGAGAAGACCAGACAAAAGGCAGGAGAGCCAGTGTTGGCCCTTGAGTCTGGCGAAGCAGCTGCTTCCCAGGCGCTCCCTGTGCCCCAGAGCCTTTCCCATTCAGCTGTCAGAGGAAGCGCACCACATGTTCCTTCCAAGGAAACTCCAGGGGGGCTTGAACCGCCAAGCTCTCCGTTAACACAGCTTGCACCACACCAAGATCTCTCAACAGGGCCCTGATGGTGCAGTAGGCAGCGAACCACAAGGTTGGGCTTCGAACCAAGAGGTCAGCAGCTCAAAACCGCCAGCTACGCTGTGAGAGAACCATGAGGCGTTCTGCTCCTCTCAAGAGTTAGCGGTCCCAGGAAGACACAGAGGCCGTCGTGCCTTGTCCTATTATGTTCGTGATGGCTCAGAGTTGACTTCATGGGAGGGAGGGAAGATTTCTCACTTGAGTCAGGTAGTGGCGAGCATCAATCTCACTGTTACCGGGGCAGTAGATTCCAACTCATAGCAACCCTATAAGACAGAGTGGGACTGTGAGTTTCCGAGTGGCTGGTGATTTTGAACTGCTGAACCTGCAGTTAGCAAACAAACATGAAACCTACCAGGCCACAAAGGCTCTTACTGATAAGGATCTCACGGCCCATCAAGTCAAGTCCAGCGCATAGTGACCCCATAGAACAGGGTAGAACTGTCCCTGTGTGTTTCCAAGACTGTAACTCTTTAGAAAAGGAAAAAGAAAGAAAAAAAACCTTTCATCTACAGAGCAGTGAGTGGATTCTGTGGATTCGAACATGACCAGATGGTTGGCAGCCCAACAGTAACCTAGCCACCAGGACTGGACAATTTGATCAGACAGTTCCCTCTCTGACCATAAGGTGGTGCTATCAGCCCAGCCTGCCCCCAAGGGGGTGCGGGTGTGACTTGGGCAGGGTTCTCCTTGGGTAAACCACGTTCTCTCTTGACTGTGGAGCTCAGAAAAATGCCTAGGCTAAACACGTATCAACTTCCATTGTCACGGCCTCCTCATCCAAGAACTATCCTCACCGTCTAAGATGCCAGCTGTCTGAAAGCACTTTCTGCTTTGCTAAACATCACAATCCCCATCCAACCACCAACTACTTTCTCCAATCTTTGTGCTCATCCACAATGGGATCTCCAAACCACATTTAGTAAGGGCCCTCTAGAGCCTGATCCTTAAATGTCAGCAGGAGAGAGCAAGCTCTTCTATGGGAGCACCTCCACGTACAAAACAGTCTGTTCAAGGTCTAACTCAATTACCCCTTCTCTGAGACTGCATTCAGCTGATGAAATCAAGTTAGAGAGGAGAACAGAGGCTCAAGGTAGCTCCACAGAAGTCTCAGGATGTCACCAGACAGACCTGCCACTTCCCCTCCACAGCTGGGTGGTCTTAAACAGGGCAGAAGAGCCCAGGCTTCAAAGGGGTGCTGTGTCTCAGGACAACGCCCACTGGTCTCTCCTTGCTGCTCCCAGGACATGGTTCTATAAAGTCTCATCCTCCGGCCAGGGCAGACTCAGGTCTGGAGAGCATCAAAGCCTCAAGCCAGTGAGTGGTTCAAGGTCAGCTCTACTTTCATGTTCTTAGCTGTTCTGGGGTTGGTCCCCAATTCAGAGTGACCACATGCACACACCAGGATCAGACATCCAGCAGGATGGCACTCATTTTCAGAAGTAGATCACCATACTTTTCTTCCTAGTCTGTGTTAGCCCTGAAGCTCTGCTTAAACCTGCCCTGCACCACACAAGCCTCCACTGACAGACGGATGGTGGCTGCACACAAGGCCATAGGGATTCGTAGAGGGAAGAGGTCAGCTGGGGCCACTGTGGCAGGTCCGTGCTCACCAGAGAAGATGGCGTGCTCCCATCTGCTAACGTTAAGGAGGAAGCAAACTTCCAAATGGGAAGTGAGAATTCTACCACTGAACTACCACTACCACCAACTCATATTTAGCTTTATAATGATGCTGTTTGTTGCTACTACTACCCACTTGCATCCCATACCACCAGCCACAGTCTGCCAAATCAGACCTGAGTTAGAGAGCTAAAGAAATAAGCATAAAAGAGGGTGATCACAGGGTACCAGGTCATCAAACGGAGCCCCACTTTTTCTCAGCCTGTCCCCATCCCCACCCAGGCCTGCGCGCTAGTGTCCCATGCAAACTATCTACCGGTTCTGCAAAAGAATTTACCCAGCCCTGGGTGGGTCTGCCTGGAATGGGGTTCTGTGTCGGGATGTATCTGCTCTAGGAAAAGGGGTGGGGTTTTTTTGGTTTTCATTTTTCTTAAATTTTTATAACTTTGAGAACTAATGCCGGTGCTTGCAAAACCTCACATTGCGGCAACTGTTTTCTCTACGTCTGAAAGATCCGTGGACGCCAGTGGGAGCTGCGAGTGTCCCCCGGAAGGCTCGGGAGCAAATGCCTTCAAGATGAAACTTTAAAAGTAGGCAGGTCTTCCAAGAGCCTCTTGGTGGCAAAAGACAGTGGGGAAGCAGGAGCCCCCAGAGCGCAGCGATCCATTTCTCCATCTGCCTGCCCCTCTACTCCAGAAGGCCGCAGAGCACTCAGAGCCTCCAGCCCCTGGGACAAAGATGGCTTTGCCCCTCCCCCTGCATCTCTCTCCTAATTGTGCTGCTCCAAGAACCAGGTGACGGATGGACGGATGCCTCTTCAATTCCTACTCCTGTTGTAACCTACAGAAGATGGGAGAGGACAGCCTAGCTTGCCCCACCATACCTACAAAAGCAGACATGAAACCAAAGGACCCCCGCCATGTCAGGGCCACAAGGAGCTACTAGAAAGCCAGGTTGCTTTGTTTTGTGTTCATCTGCAGGAGGTGTTTTTTCATAAACTAAGTTAACTGTGCAAAAAACGTGTGAAGTTGGAAATGCAAGCTCACTCATTTCAAAGTACCTGAACCCCGGCCTGCTTGCAGGAAAGATCTGAGGCTTGGGGAAGTACTTGCTGTTGGACTCATGGGCCTGAGACTGGGTGACTTCCTTGCTGTCACTGCAGACCTTCAAAGTGACCTTTTATTGGTGCTCTGGAAGTCCAGGGGGGCTCAGCAGGCACAAGCTCCTGGATGCTTCATGTCGGGGTGTGAACTCACACCGATGGCACCCTCCCTCCCCAGCATCCTCTTCTTCTTCCTGCCTCAGGGTCGCTGAACGCGCTGGACAGCTGCAGTCACCCTGACCTCCACCGCTGCTTTCCCCTCGCCCATCCGAGAGCTGGGAGGACCCAGGAAGAGAAGGTCCCGAAGCCAAAAGGTGACCTGCCTGGCACGGTTCCGCACCCCCTCCCCCAGCCGTGTCACACGGCGGCCCCAATGGAGTGAGCAGCGCGCCCCGCAGCGGAGACCCGAAGCTGCTGCGTCCGTCGCCGCAGGCGGTGAGTGATGAAACCTTTCCGCGCATTACCGCAGACCGAGAAAGCCCAGAGCGAAGCCGGAGAGACGGGGGAGGCTGGTACCCCTGTTCACCTGTTCTCTGGGAGCTGCGCGGAAATACGTGGGGGGGCGGGTCTCGGCGGGGGGGGGGGGAGGGGGCTACCGGGCAGTACCAGGCCGGCGCTCGCATCCCGCTCCTGCCCCAGCCCGCTAGCCTCCCCACTGCGCCGTCGGGCTGACCGTGCCCAGTACAGTTCTCAGCCGCAGCCGGAGCCGGCCTGCCCCGGCCCGGCGCCTGGGAGACGTGAGCTTGCACACGTACACACACAGCAGGGGGAGAGCGCTCCCGGCGGTGCCCAACTTCCCCCCCACACACACACACACACACCCCAGCTTCCGCGCCGGGAAGCAGGCAGCCGGGGACTTGGGGAAGGGGACTGGAGTCAGAAAGAGAAATTAGGAGGGTCAATCTGGACCTTTTATTTTTTTCTTTATATGTTCATATTTGTTTTGAAATGTTTTAAAATCAACTTCCATCTGGTACCTGGAGCGTAAAAGGGGCCCCAGAGTGGGGCGGCGAGTAGCACTTTGGGAAAATGGAAGAGCTTGTTTGGAGACGCGTAAAGTTGCCTTTCAAGCTCGGGCCTCGGGCACGGGATGCTCCACAGCGGGCTGACTCAGGGCTGCCTGGGCCTCCCGGTCACTCGCCGGGAAATGATGCAAGTCTGGACTGTCACCTGGACCCACGAAGCCCAACTCGGAATGCGTCCGGAGTGGCAGGGGGAGGGGGAAGAACCTGACACCCCAAGTGGTGCACGGAGACGCTGCCCTCTAGAGCAGGGCGACAAAGAGACAGAGACCAAAGGTCGGTGCTCTGGCCAAATCGTATATCTCATGCTTCTGTTCTTAGTTTCAAAAGTTATTATTAGATGCAAAATAAATAAATAAAAGTGTCACAGCACCAGGAAGCCCCACGTGTGACCAGTTTGCCCCTGAGCATCGCTGTGCCCAGGATAGCCCTTCAGTCTGCCCAGAGCCCTGGAGTTGTGAATCTCTGGAATCCAAGGGAAAGAGGAGACTGTCCCAGCCTGGTGCGCTGTGTCCAGGCACCAGAGGGACGCAGTCTCAAGGAAGATCCTCGCCTCTCGCCTTTCGAGAGCTGCAGGCAGGGCTGGCATTCGCTTCTATTTCTTGCAGAACGCTCGGCCATTGTCCTGGAGCGCCCGCACACGCATCTCTGGCTGCGCTCGCACATAGTTACACACATGCACGCGCGCACGCACACACACTCGCACGCAAACGCGTGGCCGCCTCCTGGTCGGCAACTTTGTGGGGCGCTCGCAGCGGCGCTGGGCTTCCTTCCAGTAGTAGTTGGCCACAGGCCCCGCCTCCCAGCCGTGTTGTCAAAGGGGCCGGGGTCTCGGATTGGTCCAGCCGCCAGGACAACACCTGCTCGACTCCTTCATTCAAGTGACACCAGAGCTTCCAGGGATATTTGAGGAACCCTCCCCGCATTGCCAGGCACTCGCGGCGCTGCTAACGGCCTGGTCACATGCTCTCCGGAGAGCTACGGGAGGGCGCTGGGTAACCTCTATCCGAGCTGCGGCCTCGGCGAGGAGGGAAAAGGCAAGCCAGGAGGAAAAGTGGGAGGAGGACGAGAGGAAGAGGAGGGGAGCACAAAGAATCCAGGTCTCCAGGCGGCGGGAGGTTCATACCAAGAACCATGTGTACGGAGCGCTTGGGCCAGTTCGTGACCCTAGCTCTGGTGTTGACCACCTTCGACCCGGCACGGGGGACCGACGCTACCAACCCTCCGGAGGGCTCCCAAGAAAGGGGCTCCCAGCAAAAGGGCCGCCTGTCCTTGCAGAACACAGGTAAGTGCGTGCGCCCCCGCGTCCGGCGCTGGGCGCCGACCCAGAGCCACTCAAAGGCTTAGGGTAGTGCGGGACGTGCACAGGGGGAGCGCGAGGTGAGGCCAAGTCCGCGCTCGGCTCCGCGCGCCCGGAATCCGCACGTGCCGGCAGCGTGATGAAATGGCTGGGGCAGGACTTGTTGCTGTCCTCCCCGGGGCTGAGGGGAAAGGAGGCGACGCGGGACCCTGCCAGCGGCCGGTGCCCAGAGAGTTGGCTGCCTCCCGGCCGGCCCACGGGACACACAGAGGGTCTTCGGAGCCGGGCGGCGCCCTGCCCCCAAAAAACTTCTCTTCCCAGCCGGCCGGCTGCGGCCCGATCGCGTCTCCCCCTCCTCCAAAGACGTCAGACATCCGAGAACTTGGCCAGCCGGCGAGACAAATTGCACGGCGAACTTTCCCCCTGGGGGCATTGCTTTCAGCCGCGGGAGAGCCTGCCCGGCGTCCCTCTGCGCCGCCGCGCTAGCCAGAGAGTCACCCGGCCCAACCGTGCGCGGTCGCCGCTCCGCCGGCTCCGGTCCTCTGCAGGCTGCGGAGCAGAGCCAGCCTGGCTATTCTCGGGGCCAGACGCGCTCCCAGCTCCGGGGAGGAAAAGCTCCGGGTTCTCCTGCTTACCTTCCCCTCCCGGTTAACGTTGCGATGGCTCGCGCGCTCCGGCACCCGCAGGAATGCCCCAGTACCCATTAGGGACCCTCCCCCTTCCGTCCCCACCGAGGAGTCACTCGCCATCCTGCACGCGTCCTCTCCGGCGCGCTGGGGCCCCCGCGCACGGGGTCCTCCCGGAGCCTCCCACCTCCACGTGCCGGCCCCAGCACCCAGGGCGGCGCCCCGCACCAATGAGCACCCTGCTCTGCCCCTCCCCCTCGCCGGCGCTCTCTCGGGGAACTGAACGCGGTCCTGTAGAGTTGTGTGACCCTCCACAACGACACGCCTCTCATTCTCTCGCTAGATTTCATCCGAATTTGCATGATCAACTCTGGCCCCTCCCTCCTTCCAAAATACTTTTCTGATGTAATTTCGTGGTTGGTTTAGATCAGGGAATTGGGTAGGGGAGACGGAAAGGAGGGGCCTTGCACAAGGGGCCTGGAAGTTAGTCCCCTAGGTCTGCCCTCTCCCAGAGAGGAATTAAGACCGCTTCGTCGGAATCGGGGCGCAAACCTCCCTGGGCCACTACGGGCCCTTCTGGGGAAGTGCCATCTCACACCAGGTCTCTAATTAAAAGGCGCTGCTGCTCTGGATGGTGGCATTTCTGAAGGCTGCCTCCCTTCTGATCTGCTCACCAACCGCAGTTTCGCTAGCTGGTATTTTTAATGCCGATGGTTTAGGGGAGCTGCCTTAATAGGAATTTTGTTTTGATTTTTAGGTGTTGAATCATAACGCTGAATTGAAACTGCTTTCTGGACTCTCTCATTTGGGGGGTCAGAAGGAAATGGCTGTGATTCAGTGATTCCACAGCAGCGCCTACAGGTCCAAGTAGCAGCGAAGGGTATTTCATTGATGGGCAGACACAGCAGCCCCGGCTGAGAGCTCGGGATCTTGCTTCTGTCTTCGTGTTCAAAAAATGCCTTCTGTTCTCTCACCGAGCAGGACCCACAAGTACTTTTAAGAAAAACGAGAAGGGTGAAAAATTGAAGACTCAGACCTTACTTAATATTGTGATTTGTTTGTTTGTTTGGTAGTAGGTTTGACATTTTCTTTTTTATGTATATATAAAGATTAACATTTTTCATGAGTAATTGAAATAATAAACTTTTGCTTCCTCATCTCTTTTAACCCTGAAATAATCATCACTAACTTTAATTTCAGCCGACTCCTCTGCGTTGCCTAGTGTTCCAGATCATACTTTTTAATCACTCGGTCTCAATGTCATCAAGCCAATTCTGACTCAGTGACCCTATAGGGCAGGGAAGAACTGCTCCTGTGGATTTTCTGAAACAGATACTCTTTATGGGACTAGCAAGCCTTGTCTTTCACATATGGAAGTGGCTGGTGGTTTCAAACAGCTGACCTTGTGGTTTGCAACCCAACAAATAACCCACGATGGCACCAGGACTCCTTAATACTATATATGTACATATATCATTAATGCATCATTCTCATTTCAGCGGAAATTCAGCACTGTTTGGTCAACGCTGGTGATGTGGGATGCGGCGTGTTTGAGTGCTTTGAGAACAACTCTTGTGAGATCCGGGGTTTACATGGGATTTGCATGACTTTTCTGCACAACGCTGGAAAATTTGATGCCCAGGTAAGCCAGCAGAAAGGGTGTTCTGGATGGGTGTGGCCTGGTTGAGATGTTCGTGGAAATGGCTTGCTAACAGACTTCGCTGTTCTTTGTGGTGTGTTTTAGCAGTTGTCAAAGACATTTTCAGTGCATAGGAGAATGCCAGTGTTTCTTCACTGCACCCAAGCTCTGCTCTCTGGAGCTGCCAGAGAACAAATCTTGCTGCCCTCTTACGCTGTGTCTACATAGCAAAGAGGAAGGGAAAACAAGCTGAACAATGATCTGAGAGGACTAAAGTCAGGATCCATGATACACACCTTGTATGGCTGCCCAGGCAGAACCCAGTGCCCAACGCCCATCTCGTTGGGACCAGTAGCTTGGTGGGGAGAGAGCTAGGACTCCAATTATACATTCCAGAACTTTCTTTCACCTAATAGGGACAAGGGAGACAGTTTGTTTTTTTGTGGGTTTTTTTTGGAACTTCATCATCTCCCAGGGCTTTGTAGGAACAGGAAACCAGGCTAAATCAGGCCTTTCAGAAAGCAAATGCGTTTCAGTGGCAGACCCTCCTCACCCAACCTGCCTCTCAACTCCAAACCGTGAGTGATCCTCTCAAAGCTGCACTTCTCCTTTGCTCTGTGTCGCAAATACAGTCCGTACCTGACCCACTTCCCCGGTCCCGGAAGCCCAAGGATCAAGCTGAGTTGCTCCAGGGCATAGCTGGGACCCAACAAGTAACCATGTGACTCCAGTGCTGACGATCCAAATGCACTTGTGGTACATGGCCTTGCGCCTGCCTTCTTCATTTCTCCCCTGGCCCTGTGGAAGCCACCGCCACCACCCACTGCCATCGATCATTCACCAGAGTAAAACTGTGTTCCGTATGATTCTCAATTGCTGCTAGTTCCAAAGTATTGCCAGGCCTGTCGCCCAAGGCACGTGTGGCTTAGCCACCTAGTGCATTAACTGTGCTATCTAGAGGCTTTCCTATTGAAAGACCCTGCTATTATAACTCATGAATTTCCTCTCCCATGCCCTTGGAGAGCAGTGACAATCGGTAGGTGAGGCCAACAGTTTAGGTGGCCAACAGCCCCTGACAGACGTCTTATAACCAAAACCCAAAACCCACTGCTATGAAGTCAAGTCTGGATCATCTTTCTCCCAAGGAGCATCAGATGAGGTTTGAACCACTGATCTTTGGGTTAGCCATTCAATATATAACCCAGAGTGTCACCAGGGCTCCCTGACATCCTATGGAGAGCCTGAAAAACCAATGCCTGAAGTCCAGAAAGAGATGCAGCAGCTGGGCAGCCTAAAACCAGAGGGTGTGGGGTGCCAAAGGGCTCCTGAAACCCAGGGAGGAAAGAGGAGGTTCTCTGCAGCTCGGTTCCCCTAATGAAACATGCCTTGTGCACTCTACATTAGCTGGGGTGCGGAGGCAAGCTGCGTGTTTAAGGGCAATCCCACAGGACGTCTTGGAAGAATGCCAAGAAGCAGATTGCTACAGCCTCACGTACCCATCATCTCCTGCTTTTGTTTTTTAATTCCTTCTCAACCAGCAGAATATGCGCTCAGATCAAGCCGTCCTTATCAAGTTGGCCCTCGGTGCCTCACTGCTTAATAAATGGTTACATTCAGCCCCCATCCCACTGCTCTGGGGTGCTCTGGGAGGAGCCGGCCACGTGGTTTCTCTACAATTGGACACTATCTCCATTCCTTCTGCAGGGAAATCCAGCCTAACTATGACGAGGGGCTTCCCACTTCAGTCCCAGCCCTCTCGCTTGCTCGCTCGCTCAGCTCAGTTACTTCTTGCAGGGCTAAAAGCAGAGGAGCAACCTCTCCAGCCACAGCTCCATAGTCATGCAGGGTCAGATGGCGCCCGCACGGGCATCCCACAATGCTCGCTGCCCCGTGAGGGTGGTAAGGGAGACTTGCCTCCGCACCCCCAGCAGCTGTCTACTTTCTAGGATAAGAGCAGTCTCCTGGGGCTGCCAGGAAAGAGCCCTGTGGGCCAGATGTATGCCTGGCTGCCTTTGGCACTCAGGCAGGGAGCATCGAGGATTCCAGATGCCGCCAGGCCATGTGCCAGGAAAGCCTTTTAGAGACAGCATCCTAACAGTTTAAAGGAGTCCAATCATTTGGGAAAAAGAAAAGACTGCTCTCTTTCAGGACAGGCGGAAACAGCAGGGGGTGGGGTGGGGGGGCGGTGCACTGGGACAGCGAGGGGAGGCATAGCAAAGCACCTTGACACCTATGTCCATGAAATCAGGAGAAACAGCAAAGGTGTGAGGTGTGGACAAGGCAGCACCTTCTTCCACTTGGGAAAAATGATAGCTGGGAACCAGGGGGTTGTAGCTTTCACCTGAGAGATGCTGCCGCAGTCAGCCAGGCAGCTCGGAGGAAGGAGGCAGAGCTGCTGTTCCCACTAGAGTGGCATCTTCGGGGGTCAAATGCCAGGAGTAGCATGTCACTCGGGACCTTTCCTCCTAGGTAGCACCCGTCAACACCTGCAAAGACCACAGCCGGAAGGTGGTGGGGCCGGGGGCGGAGTTCAGTAGTGGACCAAATCTTGTAGACCCAAGATGGGTTAATGTCCAAGCACTTGACAAGAACACCTTTCTTCTGTCTCCCTCTCCTCTGTTGTCTTCTTCTCAGGGCAAGTCCTTCATCAAAGACGCCCTGAAGTGTAAGGCGCACGCTCTGCGGCACAGGTTTGGCTGCATCAGCCGCAAGTGCCCTGCCATCAAGGAGATGGTGTTCCAGCTGCAGCGGGAATGCTACCTCAAGCATGACCTGTGCTCTGCCGCCCAGGAGAACACCCGTGTGATGGTGGAGATGATCCACTTCAAGGACTTGCTGCATCAGGAGTGAGTACTGCTGTCTCTCTGGAGAAAAGTCTTTTTTGGAAAAATGGAATGTTGGGGTTTTTGTATTTTGTTTTTTCCATATTTGAGTCCCCGTAGGCTAGAGGAGGGCTTTCTAGTAGCTCCTCATGAAAATGTAGCCCTAACATCACAGGACTTTTCTCCCAAAGGCTCTCGGCATCATTTAGAATGTGCCTGAACCCCCTTGCCCCGCTCTGCTGTATGAATGGAGCCTGAGCGCCCTTTAAGAACCCTCCATGGGGTCACGTGCACACCTGCTTGCTTTCTACAAGGTCGACGAGCGGACCTCCCCCCCCCACCCAGGAGGCCTGTTGCCATGGAAGCGAGCTGCACTCAGGGCAACCCAGGGGCGACAGAGCAGAGCATGCACCACAGGGTTTTCACAGGTAGACCACCAGGCCTTTCTTCCTAGGTGCCTCTAGGTCAGGCCAAACCACCCACCTCTCAGCAGCCCAGCTCCAGCTCCCCACAGACCCCATTACCTCCTCCCCTTCAGAAGCGAAGACTAGGCAGTGTATCAACTTGACCTTCCTTCTGAGTGACCTGAACTCTTTGGTTGGAGAACCATCTTAACGGATTCTTATGCCAAGGATCCTGCCAGACCCTTAGGCATAGGTCACACAGCAGACAAAAATGAAGACTTTAGAGAGAACTGTCACCTCCAATCCACATCCTCCTCATTCCTCAACCCAAGCCCTGCACACACACCCAAAACATGGTCAATTGAAGTGATTCTTTTCAAACTCTCCATTCTGCCCTACTCGCCTCACCCCTTCCCACCCCACTTTTCCCCTTATCATCTGCTGTTCCCCACTGTGATCAGTCCCACCTGGCCACCACAAGCATTGTCTCTGTGTGCTGACAGCCACCGGTCACCTGAGTCTCCAAGCACATCTCCCTCCAAGTATTTTTAAAATACTTTGCCTGCTGACACCCAGTGAGAGAACTGGGCTTTGTCATTAGACACGGGCTAAACTTGCGGCCTAACCCGGCACCAGGCCAGCTCAAACACGCCTGCCATTAGTTAGGTCCTGCACACACCTCCTGACAGCGCACAGCTTTGTTTCTCCTCCAGAGAGAGGGCCAAGAGCAGAGGAAAGTGTGGGCCTGCCCGCCTCCTCAGGTCAGCCTTGGGGTGCTGAGGCCTCTCTGAGCAGGTGAAGCCCAAGAAACAGTCCTCCCTCCCTCTGGGCAAAGAACCTTGAAAGTGGAAACTTGTAGACTCAGTCAGCCAGGTAGGGGGGTGGGTGTGGGGGCAGGGGGAACAGTGTGCTAAAATCCTGTTGATGGACCCTGACTCCTGGCAGCTCAGCAAGGTTTTCAATGGCTGCTCTTTGGGAAGCAGTCACCAGGCCTTTCTTCTGAGGTGCCTATAGTGGACTCAAACTTGCAGCCTTTCGATGAGCAGCCAAGGGTATTGACATTTTGCACTCCCTGGGGACTCGGCTGCCACAAATGCCCTCTGTGTAGTTGTGTTCCCTGGGGCCATTGCAAGTTTTCAAAAAGTGGATAGAAGCATGCAAATATTGAGCATGTCCCATACATCACTGCAGCCCAAGAAGAGAAAGACAAGCGGTGCTACGTCCCTTGTCACAGTGAACCCAAACTCCAAGCTCAATTCTCAGTCAATTTTCACTCGTGGCAATCCTGTGGGACAAACCTGTAGAACTCTCCCTGTGGGGTCCTCTGACTATCAATCTTTCCAGGAGTAGAAAGTCTCACCACTCACTCGTTTTCTCATGGAGTCTAGAAGTTTCAAACTGCTGACCTTGGGGTTAGCAGCCCAATGTGCTGCCTACTAGGCCACCGGGGCACAGCCTTAGAGAACAACTTTCCCACAAGAGAGACACAGAATCTCAGACTCCGAAGCCATCACGAGGGCCCCAAAAGGCAGCTTGATCTCTCTTAGCCAGAACAATCCTCCTCTGCTCTCAGCCCGACTCCAGAAACTTCCTAAAGTTACTTTCTTTTCCCCTTGTCTCTGTTTCCACCACTGCAACTTGAGGACTAATCCTAAATAGGACGGCAAACCACTTTGCAAGCCTGAAAGCATAACCTCCGCTCTCTGCATGCCAGCGACGGCAGAGTGGGCTAGAGTGCAGTCGTCCCCCAGCGGGTCCAGGCTTAGGGAGGACACAAGCTCTGCTCCTGCCAACCTGGGGCCTCACACCGAGGCGCGATTGCTCCACCCACGGGGTGACCCAGAGCTGCAGGGCCGTGGCCGGATGCAGGTGCATGCCCACCCTTGCTAGGCAAGCACGTGCGGCTGGAGAATCTGCTGAGCCACCAGAGGGGGTCCACACACCTTTGGGTGGGAACTCAAAAGTGAGTGGTAAGAGAGGGTCAGAGGAGGCCGCGGGAGCCCTGTGTTGGCGACATTCCTTACTAGCCAAATGGGCCCTGGAAACAGAAACAGCAGGCCCACCCCACCCCACCCAGGAGGACAAGGCCAGGGTGGGAGATGCCCTGCCCCTCCCCCAACATGCTTTCTCCTAAAGCACACCCCATGGCAGCCAGGAAGGAGAGCAGGCGGGTGGTGCTCTCTCCTGGCCTCACCAGAGTGTGACTCCCACCTTGCCCAGACACCCCACTCACAGCTCCTTGCCCCTTGGCTACTCTTCAGTCTTGGCTCCCACCTCTCTCTGGGGAAACCCCTAGCAGCCAACGTAGCTAGCCACTCCCACTCTCAACTTTCCACTCAAGAAAGGGAGGAGCTCCCTTGGAAATGGAACCCCAGTGCCTCCCCCTTCACTTCCCCACAGCATCCAGGAGCCTCCAATGGAGGAGGAAAGACTAGGGGGACAGTTCATCAAGTGTCTTCCAGGGGCCCGGGCTTCTCCTGCCAGCCTCGACCAGTGGCAAACTTGGGTAGGAGGGTGGTTGCTTTTGCCTGGGGGACTTTGGCATCCTTCAGAGCAAACTGGCCTCACTGAAGCCCTGAGGAGCAGAATAAGCTGGGGGTTCTCGGAGGCCCACATTTTCAGTGGCTCCTCCGCGCCTACCAAAAAGACTCCTCCGTTTGTATGAAAGGCCCTCCACCACAGGCCCTCGGTCAGCTCTCCGCTAAGGAGAGAACTGACTTCCCCGGTGAGCCCTGCCCCTGCCCACAGCCTGCTGCCCACCTGCATTAGTCTCCCTGCTGCCCTGGCTTGAGCCCTCCGGCTGCCTCTCTGCCTTCCCCAAAGCCTGTTGCAGGCCTGGCGCCCCAGTCCTTTACCCACACGCCTGGTGTGTTCCAAGTGGCCGGCAAGCGGGCTCTCGGCAGTGACTGGGAGAGTGGGCACCTCTCTGTACCCAGCCTGGAGGAAGAGCACCACTCTGCGAGTGGTGGGGTAGGCCAGCCCTCCATAAACATGAGAAGAAGCTTCAGTTCCCAACCAAACCCTAGGCAGCCGGTGGCCCTGTCCCTCTGCCGTGGTGTTGACGCTGCCCTGGGTGGCCCAGCGGTGCCCCATCTCAGAGTCTCTCCCTGCTTCCATCTCTAGGCCCTACGTCGACCTGGTGAACCTGCTGCTGACCTGCGGGGAGGAGGTGAAGGAAGCCATCACCCACAGTGTGCAGGCGCAGTGTGAACAGAACTGGGGGGGCCTGTGCTCCATCCTGAGCTTCTGCACCTCGGCCATCCAGAGGTCCCCCACGGCACCCCCTGAGCGCCAGCTTCAGGCGGACAGAGCAAAGCTCTCCAGGGGCCATCATGGGGAGGGGGGCCACCACCTCGGCGAGCCCAGCAGTCGGGAGACAGGCCGAGGGTCCAAGAGTGAGCGTGGTAGCAAGAGCCACGCCCACGCCCGGGGCAGAGCTGGGGGCATCGGGGCCCAGGGAGCTTCAGGAAGCAGCGAGTGGGAGGATGAGCAGCCTGAGTACTCGGACATCCGGAGGTGAACTGTGAGACCCGGCCGGGAAAGGTTTCCTCCGCTCAGTCCATTTCCTGATCTGTGGACATTCCAAAGCATGTACCATTAACGAAGGGGGGGGCAAGATCTTATGGGGACTGTGGACTTCATGGAGGTGTGCATCAGCAGATGGAGAACAGGTGGGACAGCGAGCGCTCAGTTGTACCTCGTGGATTCTGCACATGCGCAAGGGAGTGCGTTCTCCTTGTGACTCTGTCTTCTTTCCAGCCCACAGGACCCCTGGCAGGCGCCTGTAGTTTACTCTGTTTGGGGGGAGGTGGATGGGGAGGGGGCAGGGTTGAGGGTGCCCACCTGGCAGGACCACACACCTGGCGCTGGGCCCCGCCCCGCAGCTTCTCCAGCTGTCTACCCTGGCAGGGCAACAGTGAATGTACAAATATCGCTGGGGGTACAGGCAGGGGTGGAAAGGACGGAGGCAGAGCCTTGGGGGTGCTTAGTGCCAAACCCAAATTCAGTTTCTTGCATGGGACCTTGCGGTTTGGAGCTGCTTAGGGGCAGGGGGTGGGGTTCTACATGTCATTTCTGAGCCATTGTTCTGTCTGGGGGACCCCCTGCCAGGGAGTGCCCCCCCATGTTTGTATTTAACCACTGCTTCCAACCTTGGTTTCACTTTTTTATTTATCCAGTTACATCTACATATCTGTCCTCTCAATAAATGGCTTACAAACAAAAGCTTAAAGCCAGCTCAAAGGAGGAGAGAGGTCCAGCCCATCCTTTGAAGTGATTTTTCTTCTTCTTTTTAAGTGCTATTTTTTTAAAAAGGATCCAATAGAGCAGCGTCTCTGTCTCTACCTGCCTGGCATGGGTTCACCCCCAAGCCGGGCCAGCCTTCCACAGCGTGCAGACCCTCAGGAGGGCAGTGGACAGATGGACCCTCAGCCAAGACTGACAATGCATGTCCTACAGATTCCCTGAAGCCAAATGGGGAAGAGGGAGGTGAGGAAGAAGGAAGGTCCCTTGTTCATTCCCATGGGGGTAGAAGGGGAGAAGCTGGCGTCCTACCTGGGTGGAAGAGACTGTCCCAACGCTCTAGGGAACAGGATGGTCCAGAACGTTGTTCTAACAATAAGGAGGGAGAGGATGATAAAAGTGTCTGTGGTGGATTCTCGCTGTTATTTAAAACCTAACAGGCTCTCAAACGCAAGCTGGCTCTTCTGTGCAGGAGGCTGGTATTACCATGAAAGGATGCTCTGGACCAGGTCCTTCCAGAACAGAGGTTGACAACTTTGTTCTGGGAAGAGTCTGATATAAATACAGGTCTCTTCAGTCAACTATTCAACCATCATTGAGCAAAAGCCAGGCCCCACTGCCAAGGCGGCCAAACTGGCTCACAGTGACACTGTACAGGGTTCCCAAGACTGACTCTGTCTGGGAGCAGGTAGCCTCACCTTTCTCCCTCAGAGCACCTGGTGGGTTTGAACCACTGACTTGGTGGCTAGTCATCCAATGCTTACCCCACAGCACCATCCACTCAAACAATCCGTCAGCAAATAAGCTTGGCTGTGTGGCAATAAAACTTTGAACTTGCTCCCAGCTAGCTTAGGTCCCAGGCCATAGTTTGCCAACTCCTGTTCTAGTAGGGGCCCGAAATGAGGTATCCACCTTCACACATCACCCCAGTCCGCTCTCCCGCAGAACAACCTGAGGCCAGAGGCAGCAAAGAAGCTCAGTTGGCCTACTGTAAAATGACTTGTTCCAAGCAATAAACCAGTTGCTAGTGAGTGGATTCCAACCCCTTCATTCAGAGTAAAACTTTGCTCTATGGTGGTCAATGGCGGATCTCTGGGAAGAAGAGCCCCAGGCCTTTCTTCCAAGGTACTTCAGGGCAGAACTCAAACCTCCAGCCTTTGAGTTGGCAGCCTCTCACTGCACCTCCCAGAGACTCCATTCCAGGGGCTGCACACACCCCAAACTCAACTGGTATTTTTACTCCCAAAACCCAATCTCATTGCTACCAGAACATAGTTCTTTGAGGGTCAGTCTTGGAAAGAATCCGTTCAGGTGTTTGGGGGTGGGGATGTGACATGCTGGGGTAACACATCAAGTGGAGAGGGAATTGGTGAAAGCAGCAGAGATGTGATGCACTTCATGGTGGTCTGTGCTGAGGGGGTGTGGGGGAGGGACAAAGAGTCAGGCCCTGCCAAAGGAAGGTGACCCACACTATCTCCTGCTGGCTGGGTGTCACGTCAGCATGTCCACCATCTGGCTCATTGTCACTCAAAAGGTAAAGCAATGACCTTGTCCCGTGCTGTTCCACCAATGCTAGTGAGCCAGAGAGGATCCTCACCTGGGTTTGGAGAGCCATCACGTTGATATGTGTAGACAGAAGGCTAAACGTTTTACCAGCCTCCCATTGGTTTCTTAAACGTGTCGCTTGTACTTAGTATTCCCGTGTTTCTCTCCCTATGGGACATAATCTCCATGTTCCTTTGTCCCCACCCCTAATTGATCTCTGTCCTAGACTTTTCATACCACTAGTTTGTGGGAAGGATCCCCCCACCAAAAAAAAAAAAAGAAAAGTCAGGTCAATATCATGTCATTTGGGGTCCTGGTGTATGTCATTGGAAGCATGCAATCATCTTTATGGCTCACGTAATTTTGCTGAAACCCAAAGAAAGCCCAAGTCCCTGTGAGCATGCATCAAGGCATGGGACGAGCCCGCCTGTGAGCACAAGGAGACATGCAAGACCAGCCCTCGGCGTGGGCTCCGGGTGCCACACACAGTCCTCCTGAGCCTGACTTGGAGGAAGGAGGTGGAACTCTAAGGGCAGATAGGATGTTTACTTTGAACTTCACATCGTAACGGGATGATCTGAACACCTCTCCCTTGTATCAATAAATAGCTCTGTTATTCTGAAATGGGAGGGCTGGGGTGAGCAAACCGCTGACATCCAAAACTGTGTAAATAGAAAGCAGCAGCGCACAGTCTGCTTACCTTCACGCGCACACACAGACACACACAGAGAAATGTGAACTCAAATCAAGTGAGAGGCGTTCCCACAACAACATGAGCAAACAGTGCTTCCAGTGGCTGCTTCCTAAGGAAGGAACCACAACACACACACACACAGACACACACACCTTTGCCTGGTCTCAGAGAGGGCACCACAAGGCCTCAGAAAGTCAGAATAGCCATCTCTGCTATGGGTTTAGGCCACAGGGGCCGTCCATTGCTCACATGCATCTTATACTGCAAACACTAATGAAAGGTTTCGGATCACCCACCTCCACCTATGCCTTGCTATGTATTGTCTGAGGGTCGTTTGCTAGCCAGAACAGAGGGGCAGCTGTGTGGGCTTGGGAGTCTGTCCCCCTGATCAACCGTCTGAGTCCTGGGGGGAAGAAGACAGCCCTGGGCCTCTCCTGGTCAACTGTGAGGCCTGGCCTGGGACACCTCAAGAGGAGCGGGAATACCAGGAAGCGATCTGGCATCGCCACACCAACGCCATATTAGGGCAGTCCTTCCAGCTCCCTCTGCTCATCTGACAGACTTCCCTGCAACTTGTCCACAGGGCCTATGGCAGATGGTCCAGCAGCTGACAGCCCACCGCTTGGCACAGGCAGGAAAGCTCACTCTCTTCTCCCCAACTCTTCCCACCACAGCAACACTGGCTCACTGTCATCTCCACCACCATCGCACTTGCAGCGTATACCAGCCACTACCTGGACATCCCCCGGGCTTTAGCTCGTCCACCTATGGCCTGCGATAGGCATGATCTCCATTCTACAGCAGAAGAAACAGGCAGAGAAAAATGTGTCCCAAATCTAGTGGCTAACAGGTCTAAGCTCAAACCCAGACCCAGGTCTCCTGGAACATTGGTTAAGAACTTGGCCTCTAACCCAAAGCCTAGGCCTACCAGCAAAGAAAGGAGGGGCAGGAGACTTTGGTGATGAAGGACAGACCCTGAAATCCCGCAGGGCAGCTCTTCTCCGTCCCAGAGAGTCACGGGGAGTCAGAAGGGGCTCAGCAGCAATGGGTTGCATTGGATGGTTTTAATGCTAGGGTTCCTCCGCCCATGTGCCTTCCTCCACTTCAGACCTAGACTCTCCACACTCTATTTATTTTTAATTTAGACAAATCAGTATTATCCCTATTTTACATGAGGCTTAGAGAAAGAATAATTATACTCTTATATTTATAGCACCAGGCCCCCATGGAGCTCTGCTTCTTCGGAAAGAAGAATTGATGTTCTCACCTTCCCACTCCAGGAGGATGCAGATCAAGCTTCAGGGAGGGGGAGCAAGAGGACCCGGGAGTCTCCTCTCTCTGGCTTCACGTGGATAGTTTGTGTGTGCGTGCATGAGTGCATATGTGCTTCATTTTGGGGGGAGGGGGTTGTCTTTTCTTAATGCGTCTTCTTTTCATGTGTCCTGAGGCAGGCATTTTGGAAGAAGCTGCATTTTGTGGACACACAAGCTCACGTGCTGTCCACTAAGCTGGCCCAGCCAGCAACCCGTCTAAGGAGCCAGCCTCGCTGAACTCTTCATCACCATCACCATCCTCGTCTGATGGATGCCTCTCTGAGGGGCCTCTTACGTCCCAGACACAGCACCCCAGTGCTTTACAGATGTGATTTCTGAACCCTGTTTTACCAATGAAGAAACGGAGGAGACTCAAAGAGATCTGATCCGCCGACGGCTGCCCCACAAGGCTGACGAGCTCCCCTAACTTGTGGGCAGACTCCACCCTGCTATTTGCCTGCCTTCCCTCCGCCAGGTGTGAAACTATCGGTTGAACGCATTCAAGTTCAGAAATGCAGTCCTGGGCCCCAGCCCTCAGCATGCTCCAGTCCAATGGCTCAGGAGCTACTAGCCGGTGGGAGGAAGAAGGTTTTCCAACTCTGTTGGTATTGAAGCAACGCTTCCAAAAGACACTGGAGCCAGGAGCCCCAAAATCTGGAGTCGGAAATCTGAATTTGTTCTAAAGTCAACAACAACAGGAAAAAAAGCCCCCTGCTGTGGAGGGGCCAGGCGTTGGCCAGGGAGCAGGCTTTCTGTGAATGGTGTTGGTGGGAGAGAAGAATAGAGCAGCAGAAGCTTGGGCTCCGAGTCAGCCTTGCTGCTCGCATAAGCAGTTTGATTGGTCTCGTTCCCCACAAAGGGTGAAGGGGAAAATGCACTCCCAAAGAGAACAAAACAGAAAGAAAGAAAGAGTTCTCAAAGACCACCGAAATGCATGCACGAAAGGAACCCTGTCTTTGCCAGCACTGGGGCTCTTCGACTTTGGGGTATGTAGCCACGCACCACTGTGTAAGATCAGGCCGGCCCCGGACAGGCTAATCTACAGGTCAAACAAGAAGCGCTCCTCCAAGGGGATTCTCAGAGACAGGGCAATTTTCCACACGGGGACGAGAAAAATCCGCTGGGTCCATGGCCACTCCACAGTTCTTCCCGCTTGTAAGGTGTCTGAACCTTGAGGAAGGCCGACCTTCCAAAGAAGTGGCATGCTAAAAAGGATAGGGACCATTTGCCTGCTCCTCCTCTTTCCCCCTCCCCACAAGTTATGAGTACAATGTAGCAGAAGATGACGCCCTGAAGGAGGGCTTGGTGCAGGAAGAATGGCCGGGCTCTAGAATGCTGTCCTGCTTGTTTATTGTAACAAACGACCCCAAAAGTTAGTGAAGTAAAAACAATTTGGGGGGCCAGAAATGGGGAAAGGCTCAGCCGAGTGGTTCATCTCTTCTCCATGGGACTTCCATTTCCATGATGGCACCATGGTGCTTCCTGCCTTCTCTCCCTGTCCCTCCACGTAGCAATCCACCCCCCCCCCCAAGCCCCCAGCATGGCCAGTTCAAAGCAATCTCCCTTCCCATAGTGACCAGCTTTCCTAAGAGAGACTGGAGGGCCTCACAATGTATCCTGTGAATCTAAGCTAGGGGTTGGTTTTATCCTTGGCACTGTCACCACCCCAGGCCCCTGCATGACAATGAGTCACGTTTGGGGCAGTTTCGTGCCCCCTGGGTGTCCCACCTATGCATTTCCTCTTATCAAAAAGGCCACCAAGAGGACAAAGCAGACTAGATTCATCTGCTTTGAGCCTCTAAGGCATTGTTTCTTGTAAGGGCCAGGGACATCCCACAGGATTGGTGAGACGGTGCTAGAATTCAACATCACTGGGAAGCCAGCAATTCTGGAGTCAGGAAATATAGATAGGATCACTGACCGAGCCATTTTCAAGTCTTGCACCAGGTAAATCGGTCTGGGGACAAAAAGGAGCATACAGTATTTTCACACAAATAGCCACATACATAGCACAGGCTTCCTGCAGCTGTTTGCAAGCAAGCTACCCCTTTATGCATTCCTTTCTGGTGCATCTATGCACATGCTATGTGTGTGTATGTTATCTACATGCGTGCAATGGACTGGAAAGCACAGTAACTGATAAATGAGGTGCTGGCAGTTCCGTGACAAAAATATGTCGAATTAATAGGTGATAATGACTGATATTATTCAGGAGAGCTGGTGTCACGGTTGCACATTGGGCCACTGCCTGCAAGGTCAGCCGTTTCAAACCACGGGGCTTTCCACTCCCATCAGAGTCTCAGAAACCCACAGAGGCAGTTCTACCCTGTCCTATAGACTTACTGTGAGTCAGCATTAACTCGACGGCAGTGAATTTGGAATCGTCTTATTAGGAGAAGGACCGGTGGTTCAGTGGTAGAAGTTTCACCTTCCATCTGAGAGACCAGGGTTCAATTCCCAGCCAATGCTCTTCATGTGTAGGCATCAGCCACCACCCCTTATCACTTGACGTTTCCGTGTTGCTACAGTGCTGAACGTTTCATCCGAACTTCCAGACTCAGATGGCCAAAGAAAGAAGTCTGGAGGTCTGCTTCCAGAAATCAGCCCATGGGCCGCAGCCCTCGGATCTGCAGCTGACCATGGGATGGCCCAGGCCTGCGCTACATCTTGTTCCCCAGGCACAGGGCCAGCAAGACCAACCTGACAGCAGCTGACAACACGGCATCCAGAATGGCAGGAGAACCAACAAGCTCCAGACCTTAGCCAATCAACTCAGTTTTCCCAGCTACAAAAAGAGGGAAACTAACAGCGATTCTGTTTCTGCCACAGGGGACTTGTGAGGGTGAAAAGACAGCCTGTCCGAAACATCACAACGCATCGGAACTGCCTGGAAGAAGGTGACAGCCGATGCAAGAGGATGGTCACTGTTTCTGCTGGGCCGTTTTGGAAAGCTTCAGGGGCATAAACTGACCCCATCCATTCCACTTTATGCTGGAAATTCTCTAGGCAAGTACAAAGCCTGTGGTTGGCAGGACAGAGGGGCCAGCCCCACCCAGTGAGTTGCCCAGAAGGAGGAATGAGGAGGGCAGGGCTACTTGTCCTGGCTTAAGTACTCAAGAGATACTGACTCTGAGCAAGCCCAGCTCCGCTCTCTGCAGAAGTTCCCTGGGGTGAGCTATCCAAGCCAGCAGCATAAAGGCCACTCAGGAGAGGCAGGGCCTTTGTGCCTGGCTCTCTGAAAACCTCACTCAGGGCAAGGTACCCACAGAGAAGCGGATTAATAACCCTCCTTAATGAGAACAGAAAGCAGAAACTGACAAAGACGAGGGAGGGAAAGGGTTTGTGGCCAGACCCCACTCTGCTCCGTGCCAAGGTTCCTACGAGTTTGACATTTGGGAAAGATCTGGCATGTAGGAGCCAAGGATTTGGGACAGGCCTCCTTCCGGCTCCCGGGAGTGTGAAGAGGAGGAGGAGGAGGAAAATGACTCAGCTGAAATGAAAAATGTATTTTTAAAAAGCAAAATGATGAAAAGCACAATAGAACGCAATGGAGACTCGGGACAGGGTCCAAAAGCTCTCCCAGAGGAAGTGGGGCAAGTTCTCAAGAAGTTAGAGAGCTTGCTACGGTTTCTAAACCGAGAGCGGCACCACAAAAATGAAGATGAGCTTCCAGGTTGGCCAGGTCCACATCCCCGGGACCCTCCCAACCCCATGGTCCCCACGGGACTCACACCCGAAGCCGCAGGAGAAATGCTGACAGGCAGCTGGGATTCCAGGAAGGTCGACCCTTTTGACCCTAAGAGGGCAGATGAGATCTGTGACACATGAGTTTCGGAACAAGGCGACCCTCACTTCTGGAAAATTCCTTGGGCTCGCATTCCACTAGCAGTCAAGATTTGGAGGAGGGTCTTGGGAGCCCAAGTGATTCACTCCTTGCTCCATTCCCAGGCCCAGGAAGGCCCCCTTCCACAGACGCCTCAGGGGGCAGTGAAGGGAGGGAGGTGGAAAGAGCCGCCTGTAGAAGTTGACACACATCCAGCCACTCCAATAGCCAAGGTCAGATGACCCTGATTGCAAAAGTGTCATTTTGAAATACTCAACAGGAACAATGTGTGATAATGAGATGTGAGAATGAGTAGCAGTCACTGCCCACACGACTCCTATCTCCCTCTTCCTGAATCGTGCGTGCAGTCCATGCTGGGGGAAGGCTGGGCCCCCATCTCCTCCCAGCATGGAACTCAGTGGAAACGGACATTTCTAGCACAGGGAGCCTGGAGAGTAGGGCAGCTGGGTGGGGGGTGGGGGGTGGGGGTGGAGGGAGGAACCGGAGAGGGTGGAAAGAGTTCAGTTCAGTATGGCCAGCGCTTTGGCTGCTAGCATGGACTTGTCATTCCCACCGGCCTTTATAAGAGTCTCCCAAAGCTCGCCAGGAGGCCCCTGTCCCTGCACAAATCATCAGCATCTGCCTCCCTGGACGAGGGTCCCTGTGGCAGCAACACAGGGACAGCTACAGAGACAGACACTGCAAAGGGGCTCCACGGAATAGAGCGCCCTGTCCGGGGGCACACCCAGCTAAGCACCCAGCTACCCACCAAGAGGTTGGAGGCTTGAGTCCATGCAGAGGTCCCTCAAAAGAAAGGCCAGGTGATCTACTCCAAAAACTCAGCTATTGAAAAACCCTTTGGAGCATAGTTCTGTTCTGGGGTCACCATGAGTCAGAATCAACTCAACGACAACTGTTTTATTGTTGTTGTTGTTGTTGTCTTTGTCGTGCCAACCATTCTGAAGTAGAGCTGAAGTGGAGAGCACACCTTTCTGTGACCCATGGAAAGGACTGCCAGCAGGAAGGTTGCCAGCCTCTGAATACCCTCTCAGCCACCTCTCCCACCAACCTGGATGCCCTAGACTTCATATACCAGCCACAGCTTTTCTACACAGACTCATTAGTCGCCTCCACGCATGTATTCACAGAAGTCTGGAACCCTACTCCTAGTACAAAATGCCTGATCCTGCGTTCTCTAGAGGAGAAAAACTCGTGAAACACATATATACATGGAGATTTATTTCAAATAAGTGGCTCATGAAATTGTGAAGAAATGGTTCAGGCTATTATGGCGACCGCTAACAGGGGCTCTTAAGAAACCCTGATGGCTCAGTGAACTAAGAATTGTGCTACTGACCCCAAGGTTAGCACTTCAAATCCACCAGTCACTCCATGGGAGAAAAATGAGGGTGTCTGCTCCCATAAATAGTTAAAGTTTCAGAAACCTGAGGGGCAGTCCTACTCTGTCCTGTAGGGTCAGAATCAAGTCAATAGCAGTGAGTTTGTTTGTTTGTTTGTTTGTTTGTTTGTTTGTGTTGGTTGGTTGATTTCGCTCTGCTCCCACAAAGATTCACAGTCTCAGAAGCACTCTGGGGCTCTTCTGCTCTGTCCTATAGGATCACAATGAATCAAAATCAATTTGACGGCAGCATGTTTTGGAGTTTATCATTGGCTGGCCTTCAGGGTCATGGGGCTTGTGACACCAAAATCGGGTGCTCTGCAGCAGGCTGACAGCTTCTGAGGGTGAATGTCCCAAGAACCAGAATGCAGGGCCATGAGAGAGAGAGAGAGCCTTGCTGAAACATCCATATATGTGTTTGAGGCAAACCACACTCCCAAGGAAACCCCCTTTCCCATGATGGCAAATGGAAGATGAATGATTACAACGTGTCCACCAAACCACCATAGCCCAGACAAGTTGACACATAACATCCACCTTCATGTACATTTCATCTTGGTAGTGGTGGTGCGACAAGTCCATTGTACGTAAAAAACCAAAAAGGTCATGAAGTTGTGCACTTAAGAGTCTTGCCTTTTCCGATATGTGCTTGTACCTCTCAATCAAGCACTGAAAAGAAAACTGGGCCAACCAAAAGATATTCATTAATTCCACGACAAGCAGCAGAGTTTGTTTTTAAAATTTTAAATGTAAGTATAGGCCACTCCCTGTAGCACAGACTGAGCTTGTTGTTGTTGCCGTTGCTCTTGTGAGGTGCCATCCAGTGCGTTCCAGCTCATAGCAACCCTACAACCGCCCGGCCGGCGCCATCCTCACATTTGTTGCTATGTTTGAGCCCACTGTTGCAGCCAATGTGCTAATCCAACTCATCAACAGCCTCCCTATTTTTGTTGCCCCTCTACCAAGCATGAGGGCCTTCTCTGGGCACTGGTCTCTCCTGAAGTCTAGCCAACCTTGCCTCTAAGGAGCAATCTGACTGGACTTCTCCCAAGACAGACCAGCAGTGAATGCAAATTATTGTTGTTTCTGTTCCGTGTCATGCGTGCTGACTCCTAGTCACCCCTGTGCCAGAGTAAAACTGCCCCAGAGGGCTTATCAGGCTGTCATCTTGATGGGAGCCGACAGCCAAGTCTTTCTCCCAGGGAGTCACTAGGAGAGTTTGAACCAGCAACCTTTCAGTTAGCAGCCAAACACTTAACCATTGCATTGCCAGGGCTCCTTGAATTACATGGCTGCCATCATGGATACAGGAACCTCAGAAGTGCAGTGGTTAAAGCACCTAGCTGCTAACTGGAAGCACAATGGTTAGAAGCTTCTCCCCCCCCCCCCACCCCGTCGCTCCACAGGGGCAAGATGTGGCAGTCTGCTTCCTTGAACCTGTAGGGAGTTCTACTCTGTCCTATTGGGTCACTTTAAGTCAGAATCAACTCAATAGAAACAAGGTTTATTGTTTGTTTGGTTGGTTTTTGTTTTTAATAATGGGTAATGATGCAATATGTGGATTCTACCAAAAATGTGCATGGATGGGTGGAAGGGCAACATTTATGTGGAGCTGACAGCAGGGGAAAGGATGTGAAATAAACTCTATTGTTTTGTTTGTTAGTTTGTTTTATAAATCATTTTATTGGGGCTCATACAACTCTTATCATAATCCATGCATACATCAATTGAGTAAAGCACGCCTTATACAGTCGTTGCCCTCATCATTCTCAAAATTCGCCTTCCACTTGGGTTCCTGGAATCAGCTCATTTTCCTTTGTCCTTCCCCATCCCTCCCAACTCCCCCCTCCCTCATGAACCCTTAATAATTTATAAATTATTATCTTATCTTACACTGCCCGGCGTCTCCCTTCACCCACTTTCCTGTTGCCCATCCCTCAGAGAGGTGGTTATAGGTAGATCCCCGAGATCAGTTCCCCCTTTCTATACCCCCTTCCCTCCCGGTATCGCCACTCGCACCGTTGGTCCTGAGGGGATCATCTGTCCTGGATTCCCTGTGTTTCCAGTTCCCATCTGTACCAGTGTACATCCTCTGGTCTAACCAGGTTTGCAAGGTAGAATTGGGATCATGATAGTTGGGAGGGAGGAAGTGTTTAAGAACTAGAGGAAGGTTGTGAGCTTCATTATTGCTACACTGAACCCTGAGTGACTCATCTCCTCCCCACTACCCCTCTGCAAGGGATGTCCATAAACTATTATTTTATAGAATGAGTTCAGTAGATAATGGCTAAAATAAAGCAAGCAAACAAAAAATAGCATCAAATAGGTGTGATTTAGACGTGTGGGGGAAATGCCAGCCGAAAGGGCAGCAAGTGGCTGTCCCTAGGGGGCGGGGTGGGCCAGACTGCTTAGGAGCTGAATAACTAGAAGGGTGCTTGGCTACAAAAAGCAAAACCCCGGAGCGAAGGTGGGGTGGAAAGGGGGAACCGATTACAAGGATCTACATATAACCTCCTCCCTGGGGACGGACAACAGAAAAGTGGTGAGGGGAGATGTTGGATGGTGCAAGATATGACAAAATAACCATTTATAAATTATCAAGGGTTCATGAGGGAGGGGGAGCGGGGAGGAAGGGGTAAAAATGATGAGCTGATGCCAGGGGCTTAAGTAGAGAGCAAATGTTTTGAGAATGATGAAGGCAATGAATGTACAAATGTGCTTTACACCATTGATGTATGTATGGATTGTGATAAGAGTTGTATGAGCCCCTAATAAAATGATTTTTTTTAAAAAGACACAGAAACCCAAAACAAAAATCCCTTAATCAAAACAGAAATGCATTTCTCTTCCAGGTGAAAGTATGGAGGCAAGTAGCTCAAGGCTGCTCTACAAAGTCTTCTAGGATGAGGCACTATTTTACTATTATTTGCTACACCAGCAGCGTCATTGCTAAGATTGCCTTGTGGTGCAGTCTGGCAGCTGCTGCTGCTCCAGCTCCAGCCATCCGAACTCTGTTCCACCCAGCAAGCTGGGAGAAGGGACAAGGAGGAGACACTCCACAAATTAGCTTTGTCTTTAGAAATCTTTCCCAAACCACCACACAATACTTCAACTTGAAGGCCACAAGCCAGAATTGAGTCCCATGGCCACTTCTAGCTCTGAGGGAGGCTGGAAAACATCGCCTTTATTCTAGATAGCTATGTGCCAGCTTACTCTAAGGATTCTATTACCTTGTAGTGCTGTCAGATAAGCATTGAACTGCTCCTGCACGATTGGCGGTTCAAGTCCATCAGCTGCTCCACAGGAGAAAGAGGGGGTGATCAGCTTCTATAAAAATCTACAGCCTCAGGAGTCTTAGATAAATGTATGTCCACTTGAAGAGATCGAAAAGTGCAGGGGTGGTATCCAACCTGTCATTCAGGTCACCACCTGATGGTGTCTCCTCGGGTGTGGTCTTCTCATAAGGAGGGCTCTGGACACATCCCCCTCTCTCTGCCTTCACCTCCCTGCTTGAAGACTACCCTGAGAGTGGCCAGAACAAGGCCATGTTTCCACCGACCTTGGATCTACACGACTTTCCAAGGACGCAGGCTTGTGATCTTCCTGCATTCTGCATCATTGCATGTGGCTGCGGGAGTCTGAGGAGGAACTTGTGGACTTGAGTTGGACTGGGCTGGGATGCCTTCTTGTTTCATAATAACTTCATGATATGAAACTCTTTCTTATGCACACACGACTGTCACTGGATTTGTTTCTCTAGTCCCGACCTAATGCAGCCAATAAGGTCTCTATGCCTCAAATAGATTGGATGGCCAGTGGGCTTGTTTTGTTACTCCGGAGTCCCCCGGTAATCCCAACAGTGAACGTGCTAGGCTGACCACCAAAAGGTTGCACCCAGTGGCGGCGAGAAAGAAAGGCCTGGCGATCACCTTCTGAAAATCCAGTCTCCGAAAACCCCACTGAGAACAGTTGTTGTCTATGCACACGGGGGCACCACGACAGCAATAGATCGGTTCCCCGATTCTCCCTGTGGAAGAGGGGAGCCTCTGCCTTCAAGACCCGTGTTCCCATTTGCCAACTACAGAGGCTGACTCCAGCGAGGAAGGTGCCTGTGGATCTGCGGGCTGCGCAGACCAGGGAAGAGTCGATCTTGGTCCTGATAGCACCTCCGGGCAGGTTATGGACGACTCTGCATGGCCACAGGGACCTCCTCGTCCCTCTCACCACCGCTCAGGAATGGAGAGAGGGGCCCCATGGGAACAAGGGGGCATTCAGAGCCCCGTAGGGAGATCACTCTTACCACTAGGCTGAGAGCACCTTGACAACGACCATGGACAGCCTCCAGCTGAAACCTTGCCTCCTTGTTGCTGGGTGCAGAGTCTGCGCGACTCACGGAGACCCCAGATACAAACAAGCAAAATGTCCCCTGACTCGCCCGCACCACTGCTATGCTCAGTATTTTGAGGCCGTGCCCCCTAGGGAGCTCGTCTTACAGCACTAGGACAGACAGTGTTCTACAGCGATCCACTCGGATCGCCAGACATTTCTTCCTAGTCTTGGTCTGGAAGCTCTGCCAACACCCGTCCACCGTAAGGGACCGGCTGGTATCTGGAATGCCCCTGGCACAGCATTCCAGCACCCCAGTCACACCCCAGTCACCACAGCACAACCCTCTGACAGGCGGGTGGTGGGAAATCTTCCTGAGCCATCCACATTCGGACCAACTTTGGGGAAAGGGTGAAAATACCTCAGGACACAGTCTCGGAAACTCGGTAAGGTAGAAAGTACTACTCTTGCTTTACTGATAAAGAAACAGACGCCCAGAGGGTATGTCGCATCCCCTCGGGTTGTAGCTCAGAAATCCCAAGACTGAGTCCAGTGGGACTGGGAGCTCTTTCCAAGGGGTCTGGGCAGCCACCCACAGCTTTTACATTCCCTGTTGGGCCCAATCAGTCCTGTCAATAAGCCTTACAATGACGCAGTGACTCACTGAAAGACATGACAAGCAGCAGGGAGGCCCAGGGGACAAGAGGTCCTGTTTCCTGGGCAGGCGGCCTTCTGCAGGGCGGGAAGAGTACACAGTCAGCAGGGAGGAACCCTTCTGCAAACACCACCACAGCAGTTTCCAGACAAAGAGAAAACGCTGCCCGGACCAGAAATGGCCGGCCGGGCTGGGAGCTGAGAGCTATTTCCATCCTGAAAGGGCTTTTGTCAAGCCCCAGCCACGAGCCTGAGCATATAGAATTCCAGGCCTTTTTCCTTCCAATTCCTGCAAACCCAGAAGGAAAAGGCATTCTGCTGGGCTCTGATAATATTCATTCCCATCCAAACACCTCAACATGATTAACTGACATTTCTTTTTTCTTTCTTTTTGTAAAAGTCATTTTATTGGGGCTCATACAATTCTTACCACAATCCATACATCAATTGAATCAGGCATGTTTGTACATATGTTGCCCTCATTCTTTTGTAGACATTTACTTTCTATTGGGCCTTTGGTATCAGCTCTCCCCCCTCCCCCTCCCCACCCTCATAATCCCTGATAGATTGCACATTGCTATTGTTTTCATCTCTCACACCGACTGCTGTCTCCCTTCCCCCATGTTTTCTGTTGTTCCTCCCCCTGTAGAGGGGTGTATAGTTATGTGTCGATCATTGCGATCAGTTCCCCCTTTCTCCCTTCGTCTCCCCCTCTTCCCCCTACCCTTCTGGTACCACTATTCCCACTCCTGTTCCTGGATTCTGTGTGTTGTGAGCTTCCATCCCTTTCTATACCTGTTTATGTGTTCCAGTCTAGTCTGAACTGAGAAGCAGCACTGGGTCATGGTCGTGGGGGGTGAGGAAGCCTCAAGGAATCAGAGGAATGGAGTGTGTTTCATTGATGCTTTACTGCACCTTGGTGACTCATCCCTTCCCTGTGGGCCCTCTGTGGGGAGATTGTTCCACTGTCTACGGATGGGCTTTGGATCTTTGCTCCATCCCCCCTCAGTCTCAACAATATGTTTTGTTTGTTATGTGTCTGCTGACACCTATTATCCGGTCCCTATGACTCCTCATGATCGCACCAGTGGTGTGCTTCTTCCATGTGGGCTTGTTGCTTCTCTGCTGAATGGCAGCTTGTGTAACTTTAAGCCTTTAAGACACCAGACACCATATCTTTTAACAGCCAGACACCATCTACCTTCTCCACCTGTTTTGTCTTCAGTCACTGTGTCAGTCCTCAGCGACTGTGTCAGGAGAGTGACCATCTCAGGCTGCCGATTGGTTAGAACAAAGTGTTCTTGTATTGAGGAAGGGTATGAGCAGAGGCCCAGAGCCCATCCCCTACTTCAGTGTATTGCTGTATAAATATATGTACATGGGCCAATACCTCTATTTTTGTGGATTAATGTATTTACATATGTACACCGCTATGCTTATACGTCTATCCATTGCTTTGCTTCCTTGGTCCTTCCTCTGTTTCCTTTGACCTTCCTTCTGCCCCACTGTCACTTTCCCCTTATTTCCGCCTCTTGGTACCTCCTCTTAACTAGTTTGCTGTTGCTCTGACATCATCACCCCCAACCCTCACCCCTGCCTTGGATCCCTATCTCCTTGTTATTGACCAACACCCCAGTTGTTCCCCTGCCCATGGTGCAGCCTGCTCCCTCCCCCTTCCCCACCACCCTCACCTCCCACTCCGTTGGTCCCACTCCTCTCTCCTGAGGCATGCCTCCCATGCCTATCCTATATAGGTAGGTACACTGACTATGATATAACCCAAACTGATTTAAAAGATGAAAATAGTAAATAAATAAGAAAAAATTTTAAAAGAGAGAGAAGAAATAAACAAAAATCCTGGGTCTGTTCTCTGGCCTTCAAGACTGTCCAGGAGCTGCCCAACATTTCTGAAGACACCTCCAGCCCTACCAAGTGACCTTGGGGCAGTCACTCATCTCTCTGCACTCCAGGGCTCAGAGGAGAAGGTGAGCGAGCTTGGCAGTGCTCAGGGAAACTGAAGCAATTTGGCAGAGGACAAAGGTAAGACCTCCCACAGAAGCTTACTGTCCCCAGAGCATATCCCGACCCAGCCAGCAGGGCCTGTGGGGACACAATGGGTGCATGGGGACTGGTCAAAGCATTCTCCACAGGAGAGGGGCAAGTCTGGGAAAGCCAGGCAGACCAGAGGGCCGAAGTGGGCAAGGCAGGCAGCAAGAACCCAACCTGGGTCCCAGATAGAGCCCGCTCTGCAAAGAGGCAGACCAAGGCAGGAGCCTGTGCCTGGAAGGAATCCGCTCCTGGATGAAGAATCCAAGAAGAGCATGGTGGAAGCTGGGCCATCCAAACAAGCCCCGAGAGAGTGAGATGGGCTGATACCAACTCAGCCAGGGAGCTTCCAGCCCCTGATAAGGAAGACCGAAGAAAGGTGCTCCTTAGAGGCAAGGACAGAGAGACTTCATCCCACATACTTTGGACATGTGGTCAGGAGAGGCCAGTCCCTGGAGAAGGACATCATGCTCGGTAAAGCAGAGGGGCAGTGAAAAGAGGAAGGCCCTTGAAGGGTCAGATTGACGCCATGGCTGCATCAAGGGGCTCCAACAGAAGAACGGTGGTGAGCATGGCAAAGGCCCGGGCACTGTTTCCTTCTGTTGTACCGTCGCTGTGCATTGGAACCAGCTTGGCAGCAGACTCTCTGATGGGCCAGGGGCCGATGCCAGAGTCCTCGGGGGAGGCAGCTCCCAACCTTCTAGGACTGCAGGGACGGGTGCTTCGAAGGCCGGTCAGAGGCTCCTTCCCACAGCCGATCATACACTACCTCTTCCAAACCATCCGTGACAAGCAAGGGGCATTCATTCCAGCCCTGACATGCATGAAGACACCCAGGATAAAGCCCAGCTCATCCCGGACCCCATCCTGCCACCCCCAATTTGAACGTGCCTTCTGGACACATGCCTTTTATTTCTGACACGATTTACACCTTCCACCCTGATTTTTAAATGACACCGTCACTCCATTCTGGCACTCCACCATAAGCCCAGAGAGGTCAGCCAATATTTGTGTTTGTGACTTGAACTTGAAAATAACCTCATCAAGGATGTCAAACAATTATAAATAAATAACTCACTACCTTCAAGTCAGTTCTGGGTTATAGTGATCCTATGGGACAGGGTAGGAAGGTCCACTATGGGTGTCGGAGGCTATAACTCTACCAGAGCGAGTGTCCCTCAGAGTGGCTGGTGGGCTTGAACCGCAGACCTTGCAGTCAGCAGCCCCAACGCCTAGCCAACTATGCCACCAGAGCTCCTCTGTTTAAACAGGAAGGAGATGACAAAGCACCAATGCGCAAGTAGGCACAAAGTAATACTGTGCAAAAAAAAAAGTTATAAATCTCGAGGGAGCATTGAAAACCGAAGTGGCCTGGACAGAGGGGCACTCATCCGAGAAGACCGCTTAGAGGACGTCTGTTTTGAAGCAGCTTTGAGAAGAAAATCGAGTGTGGGCTCACAGATCAGAACTGTTGGGGTTTTGACAATCTAACTGAAAGTAGCTACGCCCGAAAGGGACGGAGGGAGGAGGGTGGTGAGTGGGGAGCAGGGGGGGGGACAAAAAGGAAAAAAGGGGAGGTGTAAATCTTGCCTCGGGAGTTCCCAGGCAGTATAAGCGGTTGACATGCCTCGCTACTGGCAAAAAGATGGAAGGAACATCAGAAGAAAGGTCTGGTGATCTGCGTTTGAACAATCAGCCACCGAAAACTCTGTGGAGCACAGTTCTACCCCGACACTCAGCGGGGGGATTGGGAAGCACACGGGACTGGATCCAGGCACTTACATGCTAGTGTAGGCGGCTGCCGCTCTCCTACGGGGTTGCTAAGCTGGCCTCTGGGTGGCTACATCCTCAGGAAGCCTCAGCCTGCAGGGTGTCTCCCCAGTCTGAGATCCTCTAGCTTTGCAACCCCAGAGGGGAAGGAGAATTGATCTTTTTCCGTCGTTAAAACCGCTCTGACACATGGCAACTCCAGGCTGTAAATCTTCAAGGGAACAGACAGCCTCTTGTGGAGCTGCTAGTGGGTTTGAACCTTGCAGTTAGCCACCCAATGCCTAATCCATGGTGGCACAGGGGATTCTTTTCCAGTAGTTATTAAGGGGGCATTGAAACAGAAAATAATTATATATATAAAATTTTATATTTTTTTTAAATATGCATTATATATGTATTTTTATGTTAGAGAAATTAGGGATTCATTTGTTACTGCAGTGTAACCTAGCCTATCCTGACTAATATATGCCTCACTGACCTAGCATGGTAAACATGGGGCCAGTGCTCTCCTGGTCAGGGTGAGGCACTGGCCCGCCCCTGGAGGGAGAAGGCAGAATCCAGCGCACTCTAATCCCATGGTCTGAGACTGGAGGAAGGGTGATGCCCAGAGGAAAACTGAGAGAGAGGGAAATGGATGCTCATAGCAAAAATCAGCAGCACTTCACAAGCTCTGGCCAGAAAGGCATGACACACAAATGGCTATTGGATCTAGCACCTGCCATTCAGTCTAATGCCTGCCCCTGCCCTTTGCCCTTGAGCAGATGCCAACCCCCAATGACTGCATGTATTACAGAGGAGCACCAAGCTCCACCATGCTTCTGGTGGCACTGTGGGTTAAATGTTGGGTTGCTAACCAGAGGGCCTCCGTTTAAACCTACCCATCCCTCCTAGGGATACAGATGAGACTGCCTGCTCCCATAGAGAGTTACACTCTCCGAAACCTGGCAGAGCAGTTCTGCTTCGTCCTATCAAGTCCCCAGATCACCAGGTCGTGCAGAGCTGCTGGAGGAGTGTGAACTGTCAGTCATTTGTTTCATAAGTGCGTGCAAACCACTTGCATCACCTCGGGGCTTCCCCACTGGAAACTCCGGACAGACAGACGGACGTGGGGGGCAGAGTTCCTGGCTGTGGTAGTTACATAACCTGGTGCCAAGTTGAGGATTCAGAGTGAAGGGGTGGAGTTTAGCCTGTCACTCAGATCACGGCTTGATGACCTTATTTGGAGGTGCTAAGGAGATAAATAGCTCACTGGAGGTGGGACACATGCTCAGTCCCTGTGAGACCTCCTTGTTCACAAGCCACATGGAGAAGGGCTGATGGTAGCCAGAGCCTCCGAGCTGGACAAGCCACATGGAGACCCCTGCCAGACCTTAGATGCTTACATGCCACAGGATCCCCCAGCCCCTGGTCTGTGATCGTCCTGCATTCAGCACCATTGCATGTGTTTTGTGAGTCTGAAGAGGACTTTATAGATTGGTATGGGGCTTAAGGGCTCATGCTGGACGTATGGACTTCATCTGGACTGGGTTGGATCCACAAGACTTCCCACACATATGAGTGACTATGAATATGAGTGTCTCTCCTCTACCCGGACTCCACCACTGGCAGCGCACAGGGCTCCCAACAGGCAGACGTTCTGGTCTCCCTCCCGCTTGCTGCACTACCTGTTCTGGCCAAGGCCCTCAGTGGTGAGCGCAGAGAGACCCATGTTCATCCGTGACCAGCGGTGGGAGTCCCCCCTTTGAGGATATCGAGTTTCCATTATGGGCAATGGAAATTTTGGGGAAAATAGTGATGGCTTCACAATACAATGGACATAATTAATGTCCCTGAATTGAACATGTAAAAAGAAAAAAAGGTTGAAATGGAAAAATGTTTTGTTTTATGTATTTTTAGATATATATATATATTTCTCCTTAAAAAGCCTTCCTGGCTTTGAGTCCCTCCCAGTCCCTCGGGGAGGGGTGCAGGTGTCCGTCGGTGACCTAGGGGAGGCAGCATCCACACCTGCAGCCCCTGAGGGCTGCCAGATCCAGCCCAGACCCACCAGCCACCTGGTGCTGATGCTCACACATAATTCCCAAAAAGCCCTTTCCCAGGGGAGCTGAGGCAAGGCAAGTCAGCATTCCAGCCCCCCCCCCCCAACATTCCAGCGCATATTATAAGCTTCAGGGCTCAAGAATTCAGTATGCTTGTCTGCTTTCCCCAGACCTCAACATCCAGCCTGAGTTACTGCATCACTCTTCCTGGAGCAGATGGGGGCGGTGCGGGGGGTTGGGGAGTTCAACCCACTTAGCCATCACCTGGGGAGCAGGGGCCCCAGGTCCACAGTGGTGTTTCCCCCCTCGAGGGGGAAGATCCCAAATAAAGCCACAGGTGGGAGAGAGTTGTGTGGTACTGGCGGACGTGGAATTAATCAAGCTCTCCCTTTGGGTTCGGAGCAGGTCGGTATTTTTGTGGCCGTGTCTGCCTGCGTTTTCCTGTTGGAGAACTGGGGGTGGAAGAATTCCCGAAAGGGTACTGAGCGGGACTTTGACAGGGGCCAGCTGCACCGTCCCACTGCAGCTGAGTTCAAAATGATGTCTGCCTTTGGTGTAGGGAGATTTCCCGCCTGCCAAAACCACCTTAGGAGAGACAGTGGGCTGCCTCTGGTCCACCGCGCCGCCTTCTGCAGTCCACTCTGGAGAAGAAAAGCTGCAGGTCAGGATCCCCAGGTTCCTCTCAGCGGTGGCCAGGGGCGGGGCAAGCCCAAATGTGCCAAAACATCAGACTGGCCTCCTGATCATACTTACCCAGTTGCCATCGGTTTGACTTCAGGAGAGCCGAGTCCCTGGAGAAGGACAGCGTGCGTGACAAAGTAGAGGCAGCGACCAAGAGGAGGAGCCCATGAAGAGAGCGTACAAAATGGAGCGGACACGGACCATAAATCGGCTGACTACAGATCACCGAGAATAAGGAAGTCAACAACAAAGTGGCTGGCAAGAAGGAAACGTACACCCGCCAGAATCCAAGGCTGTCGGACTATGTACTGGAGGTTGCACACCTTATCGGACTGACACCCAGTACCACACCTATGGCTACACACACATACCCCAAAAACATTGTATAAGAATCCAGCTAAGAGCCCAGAGGGGCAGAGCTTTGGACCAACGCAATGGAAGAGAGCTCTCCTTCCCTCCCACCGTGGAAAAGGGCTCTCCTTGGCTAAGTGTGTGTCACAGTTCCTGGGGCCAGGGAGCAGGAATACCCTGATTGGTCAGACCTGGGCTTCTGCAGCGCATCAGACACCAGGGGGGGTCCTGGACTACTCAGCTCTGCACTGGCCTGTGGTGGAGGTTGTGAGGTATGTCATTGCTCTCTGGGAACCTGTTTCCTGTAAATGAGGCTTGCAATACCAACAGCAGATATGGCACAGATCTTTAAAGTACCTAGGAGCCCCCAGTGGCATAGTGGTTTGGGGTTGGGCTGCGATCTGCAAGGCCGGCAGCTCAAGACCACCATCTGCTCCTCGGGAGAAAGACGGCCTCTCTACTCCTGTAAACAGTTACAGTCTTGGAAACTTACAGGGGGCGGTTCTGTCCTGTCTTATAGGGTCGCTATGAGTCCTCATCGACTCGATGACTCTGTGTGTGTGTGTGTGTGTGTGTGTGTGTGTGTGTTTGCCATTTTGTTGAACACATCCACTCAATAAACACCATCGTTTTACTCAAATAACACTTGCCTTTTACATTTTTCCCACCTCATCCTAGCCATCCAAGGGATTTTCATGCTTAGCTCCGTGTCCTTGCTGCTGTTGTGAGTCCCCATCAAGAGGACTTGGACTCAATGCGACCCGTCAACTGCAGAGGACAATGCTGCTGGCCCTGTGCCATCCACGCCATCACTGAGGGCTGAGCCCACTATTGCCACTGCTGTGTCTTGCCTTTCAACTGAGGCCCTCCTCCAATACATATCGGAAAATAGTCAGCTGTGGTCCATAGGGTTCTCAGGCCTTTCTTCCTAGTCTCTCTTAGTTTATAAGCTCTGCTGAAACCTTTCCTCCTGATGGTATTTGAATCCCAGTGCCTGGCAGGCTACCACGGTAGGACAAAAAAACAAACCAAACTCACTGCCATTGAGTCAATGTTGTGGGTTGCCAAGACTGTAACTGTTTATGGAAGTAGGAAGCCCAGTCTTTCTCCCTCAGAGCTGCTGGCGGTTACTGCCGGCCATGTGGATCGCAGCCCGATGCATCGCCAGGACGCCACCAGTGCTCTGTACAGCAAACAGTAGTTCCTAGCCCTCTTTTCTCTACGCAGCCCATCGCTTTCCCATTGCTAGCTCACCTGTCTTCCTTGCTTCGTTTTCCCTGTTTTCACCTTAAAATTGCCAGTGGCTCACCCTTTGATATGACTCCACATCTTGGGATGGGTTGGGCCTGAAGAAGTGAGGAGCCAGCCAGGTTGCAGGCTCCCCGTTTATTCCTCCATTCCTTTCTGCATGTCACAGCCCTTGCAATGGCAGTAGAAGACAGGCCGGGAGGCAGGGTCTGGATGTCCCAGGTACCTGGGTTGGCCCCAAGTTCTCATACAATACTAAGAAAACCTCAGAGCCCGGGAAAGCTCCCCAGACCAGTGGCCAGGCAGTCCACTGTGACACCTGGTGACCCCATGTGCATCAGGGTATGACTGTGCTCCATGAGGCTTTCAAGGCTGACTTGTGGCCAGTAGATCTCCAGGCCTTTCTTCCATGGCCCTGTGGAATAGGCTTGAGCACCCAACCTTTCAGTTGGTAGTTCAGCACATTAACTGATTGACCCGCCCAAAGATTCCTAAGATCCACAGGGGAGAAGCAAGACTCCAAGAATGCACCTCGGACTTGGAAGCCTCGCGGCAGGAATGGGGTGGGCATGCCAAGTCAAGAGACCAAAGGCCAGGGAAGCCAGGGCAGGAACAGAAAGAGGAAGCAAGGGAAAGGGCCAAACTCCAGACAAGTGACCTGAGGAACCCAACATAGCTCACCAGCGCCTAGGGAAAACACAGCCTCTGTGAAAGTCCTAGGCCAGCTCGGGTCACTGCAGAATTATAATGGATTAACAAAATGCTTTGAATTCAAGAGATGAGGCCACTCCCGCCCAGTGTTCATGAATAGGGCCACACAATGACACCGGCCATTATGGGCCAGATGCTGGGTGAGGATGGAGTGAGGAACAGTCACAGGTGGAAAAGCATTCCATCCAGTTCGGGAGGCCTCACACATCCTTCTCCAAGCCTTGGCCTTGTAGGGAGATTGAGAACCAATCCAGACCCTTCCAAGTGCTGTAAGAGCCGCTGGATGGGGAGGGTGGCTCTGCAGATGAGCCTGCAGGACAGCCGGAGCGAGCAGAGGACTGCTGGGTTTGTGTTGCTCCCAAATGAGGGTTCAGGGGGGACGTCTCATTTTCTCACCTAGAGATTGGAATAACCATCTGTCACAGGGTTACCAGAAACACACAGCTGCTACTCAGAGGACCAGGGATTCAAACCCACCAGCCTGGGGATCTGATCCCCTGAAGATTACCGTCCAAGAAACCCTGAGGCAGGTCAAGTCAACTCAACAGCAAACAGCAAGAACCACCGCAGCAGGAGGAACGAACAAGATGTGTGTGGGAAAGCAATCCTGAAAAGCGATTTTAAATGCAAGGTGTTTTGACTTTGAGGGGATTGGGTTGCGTTGTTTTGGTTTTGTTTGGTTTTTTTCAGCCAGCAAGTTTCTCAAATTATGGTGAAATATCTGCAACATAAAATTTGACCTTCGAGCCATCTTAAGCGCATCACTCAGGGACATGACTCAGCCTGTGCACGGTCATCACTGCTACATGTTTCTTCCCTTTTTTGTTGTTAATACTTTTATTGGGGGCTCTTACATCTCTTACCATGATCCATACATTCAAAAGTGTCAAGCACCTTTGCACATATGCCACCATCATCATTTTCAAAGCCTTCTCTTCCCATTTGAGTCCCTGCTATCTGCTCCCCATTTCTTTCCCCTCCCTCCCCCACCATCCCTCCCTCATGAACCCTTCATAAGTTATAGATTATTATTTCCATATCTTACATAGTCCTCCATCACCCCTCACCCACTTTTCCGTTATTTGTTCCCCTGGGAGGGGGTTCTAGTTGATCCTTGTGATCAATTCCCCGTTTCTCACCCCACCCTCCCTAATCTTCCTGGTATCTCTACTCTCATTGTTGGCCCTGAGGAGTTTATCTATCCTGGATTTCTTGAGTTGCAGGCTCTTATCTGTAGCAGTGTGCATGCTTTGGTCTGATCTGATTTATAAAGTAGAATTGAGGGGCGAAGGAAGCACAAAAGAACTAGAGGAAAGTTTTGAGTTTCATCGGTGCTATACTGCACCCTGACTGGCTCATCTCTTCCCTGTGACCCCTCTGTGAGGGGATGTCCAATTGTCTACAGATACCCCACCCCCATTCACATTGTGTATGACTTGTTCTGGGTCTTAGATGCCTGATGCTGTGAGTTTCTAATACCTTTCCATCAGCCCATACAGAAATTCTGTACCCCTGAAGCAATAGCACCTCATTCCCCTGTGGGAACTCCTAAATTCCATCTCTCTGCATTTGCCTGTTGTTGATATTTCCCACAGAGGGGGATCACAAAATAGCTGTCCTTCTGTGCCTCACTCGCCTGGCTCCATACAATTTTTCAAGGTCCATCTATGCTGTAGTAGGTAGCAGAACTGCATTTCTCTTTATAGTCGAATAAGATTCCACTGCATAAGTCTACCAGTTTTTGCTTATCCATTCTTCTGTTGAGGGGCAGTTGGGTTGTAGTCACCTTTGGGCTATTGGGAATCGTGCTGCAATGAACATACATTCATTTACCCAAATGCTAGCTTTTCTATTATTATTATTATTATTACAGAACACACAGAAATGTGTTCAGCCCTCCACCCTCTATGCACATCCACAGCATAGCCTCTGGGGAGTGCAGCCTACCATGTCCCATCCAGCTCGCTCCCCAGCACTCGCTGCGCCAGGTTACCTACCCTTTACTTGTAGATTTTCTTGTGGTCCCAGCTGTGGTGAGCCCAATAACCCCCTGATGAAAGATTCTTCACTGGCTTCCTGCCCACCTGCCTTAGTTACTCAGTGCTGCTGTAACACAAATACCAGCCACAGGTGGGTGCCTTAAAGCAAGAGAAGTTGGGGAAGCCAAAAATCCATATTAGTGTCTTGGCCATGTAGATTTCCTTGTTGGTATTTCCAGGCATTCCTTGGTTCCTTGGCTTACAGACAATCCTCACATGGCATTTGTCCTCCCCCACAGGCATGTGTCTGTGTCTATTCTGGTAAGGGGGAGTTGTTTGGTTCCTTGCTTTTTTAACTCTGAAGTGACTAGGTTTAAGATCCACTCTATACTGATATGACTTCATTAACATACCAAAATAATATCCTACTTTCCAATGGGATCACATCCACCAGGAATTCAACCTGTGGTTGAGTCGGATGGTGGGGAAAGATAGGGAAGGGGCACAGTTCAATCCATAGCATCATCCACGTCTTGTGTCCCTACCTCCCCAGCAGCACTTGCTAGGACCACACACCCCACATAAACTCCTAGTATTCAAGTCACTGCCTCCAGCTCTACTTCTGAGGGAACTCGACCTAAGACATCTCTCCCATGAAATTCGTTTAATGTGACGGGAGAGGGACAAGGAGCCTTATGAGCTGGGCAGAAGAAATAACATCATTGCCAGACAAAACACACCACCATAAATGTAATGAGAAGGGGCTCTGGCATAATCTATCGAAGCGCTTCCTCCTCTTCTCTTCCTAATAACATTGACACTCATCATTTACAGATTTGCTATTTGTCAATTGAATTTCTTGCTTAAGTCTATCTGTGTGCCCAAAGTCAGTGCTCCACATGCTTTTGCAGTCTTCTGCAGACATGCACAGAATGGCCCAAACCCTGAGTCACCCACATGCACGTTCCCAGTTGAGGTCCAAGGAGGACACACTCAGCGTTCTGGCTTCAGCTTTTGTTCTGCAAATGAGAGTCCTTTACACAGTCTGTGTCATTCACACGTTTTGTTTTTTGGAAGATTTCACTGATTTTTGACAAGGGTGAAAGCCCATTCCATTGAGGAGAGTCTCCCCAACAAATGGTGCTAGTAAAAAACTGGATTTGCAATTAGAGAAAAATGAAACCAGAACCTTGTCTCACAGTCATACAAAAGCAAGTTCAAAATGGATTAAGGACCTAAATACGCAAACTGAAGACCATAAAATTGTGAGAACAAGCAGGGACAACATTGTCAGACCTAGCTTTTAACAATGAATTATATCACATAAAAGCAAAAGACAGAATAAATAAATGAGGCCTCATAAAATTTTAAACTTTTGTTCATCAAACAACTGCACGCACACACAAATGTGAAAAGACAAGCCACCAACTGGGAAAATGTCTTCCAAAGCCATGCCTATTATGAAAAAACTATGCAAGGATTTCAAACAAATGTTCACACCAAAACAAACCCATACGAAATTAGTTATAACATGTCTGAACAAGGTCTAGTTTGAGGCACTCAGAAGGTTAAGACATCAGTTTGAAAAGAGCTCCGATTAAAGCAATGTGAATTCTGCTAAAGTGGAAGCAACAGCACACATCAAATTTATGGTGGAGTTGATGTGGAAGGATGGTAAAATTGAAAGCTTTGATGCTTTATGAAAAGTGTACAGGGTTAATGCCCCAAAGACATCGGCACTCACAAATGGATAGCTCTTCTTGTCTCATACAATAGAATGAGACAAAGTTGAAACTCAAACCCTCAGCAGCAGACCATCCACAATTCTCAAGGAAAAAATTAATGTTATGCACGTCCTCACTGAAAAAACTGACAATTAACGGGAGAAATGACAGCCAACACAAACAACATCTCAATCGGTTCAGCTTAGACAATGCTGACTGGAAAGTAAAGTTGAACAAACTCTTGCACCCAGATCAGCTACAGACACAAACAGAACTCTCAGTGGAAATTTTAAACAAATGGAATCAAGATCCTGAAGCATTTCTTCAAAGAACATTTACGGGAGATGAAACACGGTGTCACTGCTTTGATCCTGAAGCAAACAAATGGCTATCAAGAAGTAGAAGTGGTACAGCCAAACTAAATCAGTCAGACTGATCAAAAGCAAAGATCATAGCAGCCATATTTTAGGATTCTAATTTTATTTCAGTTTTAGATCTTTTTTAATAGTTTTTTTAACATTTTATTAGGGGCTCATACAACTCTTATCACAGTCCATACATATACATACATCAATTGTATAAAGCACATCTGTACATTCTTTGCCCTAATCATTTTCTTTTTTTTCCTCCTCTTTTCTTTTTTTACATTTTATTAGGGACTCATACAACTCTTATCACAATCCATATATATACATACATCAATTGTATACAGCACGTCCATACATTCCCTGCCCCAATCATTCTCAAAGCATTTGCTCTCCACTTAAGCCCTTTGCATCAGGTCCTCTTTTTTCCCCTCCCTCATGAACCATTGATAATTTATAAATTACTATTTTGTCATATCTTGCCCTGTCTGATGTCTCCCTTCACCCACTTTTCTGTTGTCTGTCACCCAGGGAGGAGGTCACATGTAGATCCTTGAAATTGGTTCCCTCTTTCCAACCCACTCTCCCTCTACCCTCCCAGTATCACCACTCACACCACTGGTTCTGAGGGGATCATCTTCCCTGGATTCCCTGTGTTTCTAGTTCCTATCTGTAGCAGTGTACATCCTCTGGTCTAGCCAGATTTGTAAGCTAGAATTGGGATCATGATAGGGGGAAGGTGGGAAGGAAGCATTTAGGAACTAGAGGAAAGTTGTATTTTTCATCATTGCTACATTACAACCTGACTGGCTCGTCTCCTTCCCAAGACTTTTCTGTAAGGGGATGTCCAGTAACCTACAAATGGGCTTTGGGTCTCCACTCCGCACTCCCACCTCATTCACAATGATAAGGTTTTTTTATTCTGATGATGCCTGATACCTGGATCCCTTCGACACCTTGTGATCTCACAGGCTGGTGTGTTTCTTCCATGTGGTCTTTGTTGCTTCTGAGCTAGATGGCCGCTTGTTTACCTTCAAACCTTTAAGACCCCAGATGCTATATCTTTTGATAGCCGGGCATCATCAGCTTCCTTCACCACATTTGCTTATTCACTCACTTTGTCTTCAGCGGTTGTGTTGGGAAGGTGAGCATCATGGAATGGCAATTTAATAGAAGAAAGTATTCTTGCATTAAGAGAGTACTTAAGTGGAGGCCCAATGTCCTTCTGCTACTTTAATACTAAACCTATAAATATATTCATATAGATCTATTTCCCCATCCTCATATATAAATATATTTTCATATGTACATGTCTTTATCTAGACCTCTATAAATTCCCTTTGCCTCCTAGCTCTTTCCTCTATTTCATTTGACTTTCCTCCTGTCCCACTATCATGCTCGGTCTTCATTTGGGTTTCAGTAATTATATTACCCTTGATCATGCCCTATCAGGCCTCCTACACCTGCCTCACTACCAATTTGGATCACTTGTTGTTCCCTTGTCCCTGGGTTTGTTAACACCACTACCTGTCCCTCCAACTCCCCCTCTCCTATGTCCCCCAAGAACTGTCGGTCCCATTGTTTTTCTCCTCCAGATTGTTCATCCAGCCTATCTTATATAGACATACCTGCAGAGATAATAACATGCACAAAAACATGACAGAGCAAACCAAGCAACAATACATAACAAAACAACAACAAACTAATGACAAAAAAAAACACAACAGAAAGAAAAGCTTGTAGTTAGTTCAAGGATTGTTTTTTTGGCCTTTAAGAGAGTTTTCCAGTCCAGTCTGTTGGGTCACCTCGCCCTGGCCCCAAAGTCCACCTTCAGCATTCCCTGGGGACCTTGCCACTTCCTAAGCTCCTGTATTTCCCTTTGGTGTATGAACTTTATATCCTCTATCATTTCATCCTTTTTCTGTATTGTTTCCCTCATATTCGGTATGCCTCCAAGTAGCATTCTGAAAATTTCTTTCTGTGACAGCTCAATGTCTGCTTCTTCTATGCATGTCGTTATGTTCAGGACATCTTCTGCCATTGCCTTTTGTGTCTCCCATTTTTTGTTGAGGTCATTGGGGCTGATGGCGGTTTGCGTTGCATTGTTTTAGAGGACCCAGGTGCCATTTTCCAGGGAGCTGAAGAGCACTGGCTCTCTCTGGGAGATTTGTAGGAATGCTTCTTCGAACTGCCTACAGCTTATTTCACTATGGAATTAACCTACCACTTTATCCTCCCTCTCAGGGGAGTGCCCCAGAAGGCTGGTGGGTTTCCTGCTTTGGTGTTGCAGAGGTTGGGCAGAGGTTCCTGCAGCAGCTTCGAACATGGAGGAGTGTTGGCCGAGCTACCTTAGGACCCCAGGCACACAGGCAGGAATTCCCCAGTAAGAAGTTGAGCAGAGTATCCCCTGGGGAAGGTCAGCAGGGCTTTGCAGCCTTGGGCTAGCTATGCAGGGTGGAGCTCACCTAGCTGGGTGTGGCACAGGCATAAATGCCCTAGGCTAAGGGGAGTGGTCTGGAGGTTAGCAGTAGTGTGTGAGAGACCAAGAAAGAGACAAAGAGGAGGGGGAAAAAATAGAAAGCAAACCCTGCTAAGCCTGTGGGGGGTTGGGGGAAAGGAGAGGGGGGATATGGCATAGAGATGGAAACAAATGCAACAATGTAGCTGAGTCCTGATCTCAGCCAGTAGAGTTTCAAGGGTTTAGTCCCTGCCCTGAGGCATCAGCAGCAAGCTGTGGCTGTGTTGAGAAAAAGCCCCTGCACAGCTCTCCAAGACCAAGGTGGGGACAGAGAGGAGATGGAAACAAGAGTAACAATGTAGCTACACTCTGATCCCTGCCCTTGTAGCAGCAAGGGTCCAGTCCCTGCGCTGAGGCTGGTGGTGGCAAACTGTGGCTGTGTTGAGACCAAGCCACCCTACTGGTTCCAAATGGTCCCAGCTCCAGCAGAGACAGTGGCAGACCAAGGTCAAGTCCCAGTCAGCCTCTACTGAGGTAAGTCAAAAGCCCCCAGCCCCTCAAAACCCCATGGGTCTATGCCTACTTATCTTTATGGTGCTCCTCCTGCGGTCCAGAGTGTTGTGGTCCAGAGTAGCTTCCTTCTAAGCTACTCTCCTGGGCTGAATTCTGTGGAGTCCCTCTGATATGTGTTACTCCGGAAGTCCTTAATGACATTTTTCTACGAATCTTTTTAAGCTCCCTCATACTTGTACACTTCACAGTAGACAAAGGTCAAGAAAACCCTCAATGCCCATCACAGGGTGGATAGCTGGGTAAACAAAATGTGGTACATGTATACAATAAAATGCTAATCAGTCAATCGACACAATGCAGTCTTAATGCATGCTACAAGCTACATGGAGCTTGAAGACATTTTGTTGAACAAAATAAGCCAATCACAAAAGGCCAAATAGTGTATGACCTCAATTATAGAAAAAGGTAAAAATCAGGCAAATGCGTAGAGAAAAAAGTTGATTAGTGATTACCAGAGCAGGAAGGAAGGGGAAAGGGGGTGAGGGAAAGAAGGTATTGCTTAAAGGGGAGAAGGGGGGCGATTACTGTGTTTCAGTTTAGAGATAAGAATAATCACATTGATAAAGGGTAGTGTTACACTTAATTATGCATGTAATTCTGTCAATAAGTTGTATGGTTGTAAAAAGTTGAATTGGCAAATGTTCTGTGGTAGATATATTTACAATAACAGAAGAGAGGAGCTCCTGAGGCTGATTACTGATTATGCACAACCAACCCTCATCAGGCATTCCATGGAGAAAGGATAAGGCTTTCTGCCCCCCTAATAATGTGTGGCCTTGGGAGCCAACAAGGGTGCCTATGGAGTTGCTCAGCATTGACTCAATAACAGTGAGTTTTTAGAATGAGAAATGCCTCTACCTCAATAACAGTGGGTCTCGCGACACCTCATGGGATATTGTTCCTTGGTTCAAAGGTTTAGGGTCAAAGTTCCATAGGATATCCCAGTTAATTGGTCTAATAATGTGTTCTAGGCTACTGTTCTATCTCAATTTACTGGGAGTCACAGAAGAGGAAGGAGAGTAAGGGGAAGGAGGAGTCTATCAAATCTGTGGTTAATTGCCTGCCTAAACAACTGCCTCCTTTTCCCTAAGAGCAGAAGAACTTGATTGTCATTACTACCATTACTGAACATTGTGTTTAAGGGTTCTATAGGAGAATCCTGATCAGGGGGGTGGAAGGGAGGGAATGTAGAACGGGATTTCAAATTTCCAAGGAACTCCCACTTCTGTAGCCATGGATGAACCCCCACAACTTCCTAGTAGAATCAAACAGTCTCCTGCTGTGCTCTCATGTCCCTAGTGCTGAGCATCTCTTCATGTACCTATTAGCCCTGCTGATATAGAGGTGACTCATTGGGCTGCTAACTGCAAGAGGTCAGCAGTTCGAAACTATCAGCTTCTCTAGAGCAGAAAGATGGGCCTTTCTACTCCTGGAAAGCGTTGCTGTTTTGGAAACTCACACGGGAAGTTTTACACTGTCATATAGGGTCACTATGAGTCAGCATCAACTCTGTGTCAGTGGGTTTGATTTTTTGTTTGTGTTTTAGTTTATTGGTCAGAGGGTCTACTATGAGTTGCAATAGACTCAATGGCAGTGAGTTCAGTTTTAGTTTATTAGCCATTTAAATATCGTCTTTGGAGAACAGTCTATTCTTAAAGTCCTTTGCCCATTTTTTAACTGGATTATTTGTCTTTTGTTGTTGGATTGCAGGAGCTCTTTATATATTCTGGATCAATATTTCTCAAAGTGTAATTATACCATCCTCTGGGGGTGCTGGAATGATCCAGGGGTGGCAAAAGCAGTACTGTATTGGGTTACAATTTTGACTACCAACCACAAAGCCAGATGTTCAAAACCACCAGTCTCTCCTACTGGTTTTCTTTTCTGATAAAGAATTTTAGCCTTGGCTATCAAAAGGTATAGTGTCTGGGGTCTTAAAGGCTTGAAGGTAAACAAGCGGCCATCTAGCTCAGAAGTAACAAAGCCCACAAGGAAGAAGCACACCCGCCTGTGCGATCACGAGGTGTTGAAGCAATCCAGTATCAGGCATCATCAGAACAAAACATTTTACCATAGTGAATGAGGGGGGTAGTGTGGAGTAGAGACCCAAAGCCCATTTGTAGGCCGCTGGACATCCCCTTACAGAAGGGTCTCAGGAAGGAGACGAGCCAGTCAGGGTGCAATGTAGCAATGATGAAAAATACAACTTTCCTCTAGTTCCTAAATGCTTCACTCACCCCCACCCCTGTACTTTCATAATCCCAATTCTACCTTGCAAGTCTGGTTAGACCAGAGGATGTACACTGCTACAGATAGGAACTAGAAACACAGAGAATCAGGGCAGATGATCCCCTCAGGACCAGTGGTGTGAGTGGTGATACTGGGAGGGTAGAAGGAGGGTGGGGTAGAAAGGGGGAACCGATTACAAGGATCTACATGTGACCTCCTCCCTGGGGATCGAACAACAGAAAAGTGGGTGAAGGGAGACATCAGACAGGGCAAGATATGACAAAATAATAATTTATAAATTATCAGGGTTCATGAGGGAGGGGGAGCGGGGAGAGAGGGGGAAAATGAGGAGCTGATGCCAGGGGCTTAGGTGGAGAGCAAATATTTTGAGAATGATAAGGGCAATAAATGTACAAATGTGCTTTACACAATTGATGTATGTATGGATTGTTATAAGAGTCATATGAGTCCCTAATAAACAATTTTTAAAAAAGAATTATAGCCCAGGGCAATGCTATTCTGTCCTATAGAGTAGGGTTGCTATGAATTGGAATCAAATAAATGTCAGTGAGTTTTTTTGTTTTTAATTTGACACTTTATCCTGGCTTATGAGCTATAACACAAAGTTTGGGGGGGTGGGTTGTTTGCTTCGTTTTACTGGTATAAAACCTTTTTTATCATCTTATTGGGAGTTCTTACAGATATTGTAACAATTCATAATTCAACTAGATAAATCATAATTGTACAATTGCTTCCACCATCAATTTCAAAACATTTTCATTCTCCTTTAACTCCTTGATAACAACTCCCCTTTATCCCTCCCCTCTCCCATCCTATACCCAAAGAGCCCTTATTTTTATAATTTATTATTATTATTTTCCTTGCCTTACACCATCCAATATATGCATTTACCTACAATTCTGTTATTCATTCCCCTCGAGTGGGATTATTCAATCATCACTGCTATCAGCTCCTCCTTCCGTCCTCCCCTCCTCTCTCTTCCCGTACCCTGGGGGAATCATTACTCCCATTACTTTTTCTAAAGGGTTATCTATCTTGGCTTTCAAGCATCAAACTGTCTTAATTATGCAAATGAACATACTCATGTCTAACAAAGTTGATGGGGTAAAACAAGAACCATAATAGTGAGGGGAGGAAATATTAAAGAAATAGAAGATAGTTGTTTGTTTCATCAGTGTTATACCATACCCTGGACTTAACACTCCTCCTGAGTGGTCCTTCTGTGAGGGACTGCCCAATTATCTTACAGGTGAGTTTGAGATCTCCACTACATCCACGCCCCTTCACATCGATTTGGTTGCTTGTTTTTGAACTTCTGATACCTCTTCCCTTCCACTTCTCATGGTCACACAGGATGGTGTGCTCCTTCCATGTGGACTTTGTTGCTTCCCTGCTACATGGTCCCTTGTTTAACTATGAGCCTTTAAGACCCCAGACACTATATCTTTTAATAGCTGGGCACCATCAGCTCTCTTCACCACATTTGCTTATGTACCCATTTTGTCTTCAGCGATCATGTCAGGAAGGTGAATGTTATACCATGCCACATTATTAGAACAAACAGCTCTTGTACTGAAGTAATATTTGAGTAGAGGCCCAAAGTTCATCTATAGCACAAAGTGGGGGTGGGAGTCAGGTGGGAGTGGATGCTGAGTAAATTTGTTTTCCTGAAAACAAGGTAATCAACCAGAAAAATTCTTGAAATTAAACTGTTATTAAATATATAGTTGCCAAACATTTTCTGTCTTCCTTGATAAAATCCTTTGAGGAATAAAATGTTTCTTCATTTTGATGAACTCTGATGTACTTATTTTGTCTTCTGTTGCTTGTGCTTCTGGTGTCATATAAGAATTCATTGCCAAAATTCGGGTCCTGAAGCAATGCTTAATATTATCTTCTAAGAGTTGCGTGGTATCACTAGCCAAAAGATGGAAACAACCAAGATGCTTATCTTCAAAAGAATGGATAAACAAACTCTGGTGCACACACACAATGGAACACTTTGCATCCCACAAAATACATGAGGAAGAGGTCAAACACCTCACAACACAGGTAGGTCCGGAAGACACTGTGCTTAGCAAGGTTAGTCAATCTCTAACACACAAATACTATATGACATCACTATTACCAAAGAAAAATTCACAAGAAATGGTTTCCACACCCAAAGAGCTGGGCTTTGAGGGTTACAAGAGGGGGGTGGGCAGGGGTGGAATAAATAAATACATAGACACACACATAGGGAAAATTTTTTAATTTTGCTTTTACATGTTTTACATGTATGAATATATGACTAGTGTCATATTCCCAATCTGTGGGTTCTCATTTTACTCTTTTGATGTAGCCTGTTGATGTGCATAAGTGCATTATTTTTAGCTCTATCCAAGTCATCTATTTTGTCTTCCACTGATTATATTTGGTAGTATGTGTGTGTCCTGCAATAGGGCCCTTATTTTTGTCCCAATTTTCTCATTGATGATCCTTGCATCTCTGGAGTTTACATTTAGATCTCTAAACCCTAGTGGCATAGTGGTTAAGTGCTGGACTGCGATCCATGTGGTTGGCAGTTCTAAATCACCAGCAGTTTGTAAGGGAGTAAGACTGGGCTTTCTACTCCCATAAACAGTTATAATCTTGGAGACCCACAGGCAGTGGCAAAGACTCAGCATTGACTCGATGGCAGTGAGTTTGGTTTTGTTTGGGTAATCCATCTTGAGTTCATTCTTGTGCATGATATGGATCTTGTTGCGATCTTTTGCAGAGGTAGATCCTATTGTCCAGCATCATTTGCTGAAGAAGTTTCTCTTTACCATTTACTGTGTTTTTTTTGGTCCTGTGTGTAAATCAGTTCCCTATAGGTTGTTATTGTTGTTAGCTGCCATCAAGTTGGCTCCTGCCCATAGCGACCCTGTGCACAGCAGAATGAAATGCCTGTGCATGGATGCTTTTACTTGTGAGTTTTCTGTCCTGTCTCATTGGTCTATGTATCTATGGTTGTACAATTATGAGGCTGTTCCACTACTGTGACTAGGTGACGCGTTGTGAGGTCATGGAGGGCAAGGCCTTCGGCTTTGTTCTTCTTTCTGAGGAGCTCTCTTCCCTATCTATATGAAATTAGCAATTAGTTTTTCCATTTCTTAAAGAATGAGGTTGGGATTTTGATTGGCATTGCATTTTATCTATAAATTTCTTTTGATTGTCTTCCTGGTAGTGTGATGCTTACTCACGGGGTGGCTGATAGCAAGGTCAGCCATGAGAAACCACCAGCCAGAGACAGCGGTCAGTGTAAGATATGTAAATAATAATCATGTATAAATCATTTCTAAATTATCAAGGGTTCATGAAGGAAAGGGGTGAGCAATGAGGACCTGAAACCAAGGGCTCAAGTAGAAAGAAAATGTTTTGAAAAGGATGATGGCAACATATGTACAAATGTGCTTGACACAGTAAATGTATGGATTGTTATAAGAGCAGTAAGAGCCCCCAATAAAATTATTTTAAGAGAACAAAAGAAGCCACCTGCCTCCCAATAGGTAAAGGATGAGACTGTCTATGACTGTGAAGAGTTACAGGCTCAGAAACCCACCAGGACAGTGCTACCCCATCCGACTGGGTCACTGCAAATCAGAATTGACTCAACTCGGTGAGGTTTCTTGGTTTTAGGTAGGATTGACATTTTCACAACTTTGACTCTTTTTTTCTGTAAATATTAACTCTCCCTATCCATGATCACTGGATATTCTTCCTTTGTGTAGGTCTCCTTCGGGTTCTTGGAATAATGCTCTGCAATTTTCTTCCTACAGGTCTTTTCGTTTCTCTGGTTGGGTTTATTTCTAAGTATTTTATCTTCTCCATGGCTGTTGTAGGTGGATTGTTTTCTTGATGTCTTTTTCGGAGCTCTCTTCACTGACGCATTTTTTTTTAATTCTTATTAAAGGATCACTTTATTGGGGGCTCTTACAGCTCTTATAACAATCCACACACCAATTGTATCAAGCATATTTGTACATATGCAGCCATCTTTATTTTGTAAACATTACTTTTTATTGAGCCCTTGGTATCAGTTCCTCTTTTTTTCCCTCCCTCCCCCTTCACTGATGTATTTTGAGTAAATTTTCACATTGAATATCTAACTTCTTTTTTTTTTAACATGTGGAGGGTCAGTCATCCCAACATCATTTATTGACTAACTCTTCTTTCCCCATTGAATGGTCTTGGCTCCTCTGTGAAGGATCATTTGACCTTAGATATGTGGGTTTGTTTCTGGAGTCTCAAGTTTATTACATTGGTCTGTATGTTTTGATTACTATAGCTTTGTAGTATGATTTGGTATTTGGAACTGTGCGTGTGGCTAATTTTTTTCTTTTTCAAGATATTTTGCCTATTTATATGAATTTGAGGATTGGCTCTATCATTTCTGCAAGGAAAGTTTTGGGGATTTAATAGTGATTGTGATGAATGTGTACTTTGCTTTAGGTAATACTGACATCTTAACAATATTAAACCTTCCAATCCATGAACACACAATGCCCTTCCATTTATAGAGATCATCCTTCATTTTTCTCAGGAATGTTTTATAATTTCAGAATGCAAGTATTTCATCTCCTGATGGTAGGTTTATTCCTGGGTATTTTATTCTTTTAGATGCTTCTGTAAATAAAATTGCTTTCTTCATTTCCTTTCCTTAATTTCCAGTGTTCACTGCTGGCATAGAGAGCACCACTGGTTTGTGTGAGTTCGTCTTACACTCTGCCACTTTGCTGAAATCATTATTAACTTTCGTCGGTTTCTTGTGAATTCTGAGGTATTTCCTATATACAGGATCATATCAGTAAATATAGTTTTCTTCTTTCTTTGAATCTGGATGCCTTGAAGATGATTCTATTTTTTTCCATCAATTAGTATTCTTGATGGTTCTATTTTTGAACTTCTTATTTATTGACAATTTATCATAGGATTAAAAAGAGATGAGAGAGGGTGAGCAAAAGCATTTTATACATTTAAAAATGCTAGATGAACATGAGATAATATTGTTTTGAAAATAACACCTACATAGAGAAGCCCTTTGGGGAGGGGGGAATACTACACCAGTGGTTCTCAATCTGTGGGTCACGACCCCTTTGGGGGTTAAAAACCCTTTCACAGGGGTCACCCAATTCATAACAGTATCAAAATTACAGTTTTGAAGTAGCAACAAAAATAATTTTATGGTTGGGGTCACCACAACATGAGGAACTGTATGAAAGGGTCGCAGCATTAGGAAGGTTGAGAACCACTGCCCTACACAAATATAAATTGTCATGGAAATGTCACTTTAAATAAGTGGATTCTTTATACATGCTGTTACAAAAAACATTTTTGTCGATGGTATCGTGTTGTTGGTAGGTCTCATCCAGTCAGCTCCTACGCATAGTGACCTCGTGGACAACAGAACAAAATACTGCCCGGTCCTGCACCCTCCTCACCATTGTCCCTTATGTGTGAGCCCATTGCTGCAGTGACCATGTCAGTCTATCTCATGCAGGGCCTACTTTACCAGGCATGATGTTCTTTTCCAGGGACTGGTCTCTCCTGATCACAGGTCCAGAGTACAAGTGTCACCATCCTCGTCTGTAAGGAGCATTCTGGATGTACTTCTTCCAAACAGATCTGCTTGTTCTTTAGGCTGTCCACAGAACTTTCAATATTCTTTGCCAGCACCACAATTCAAATGCATCTAGTTTCCTTTTATCTCCTTATGCAATATCCAACTTTTCCATGTAGACATATGAGGCAATTGAAAACACCCTGGCTTGAGTCAGATGCACCTTAGACCCCAAAGTAACAGCCTTTCTCTCCAACACTTTAAAGATATCTTGTGCAGCAGGTTTATCCAACGCACTGCCTTTTTCGATCTCGTGACTGCTTCTTCCATAAGCACTGACCGTAGATCCAAGCAAGGCAATCCTTGATGGCTTCAATCTTTTCTCCTTTTAATAGGATGTTCCCAGTTGTGAGGATGTTGATCTTCTTTGCATTGAGTTGTCATCCACACTGAGGGCTGCAATCCTTGATCTTCATCAGCAAGTGCTTCAAGTCCTCCTCATTTTCAGTAAGCAATGTGTCATCTGTATATCACAGTTGTTAATAAGCCTTCCTCCCATCCTGATGTGACATTTTTCTTCATGGAATCCAGTTTCTCTGAAGACTTGTTCAGCACACGGTCTGAATAAGTATGGTGAGAGGAGACAACCCTGAAGCACATCTTTCCTGATTGTAAACCATCTAGTAGCCCCTGGTCTGTCCACGCAGCTGCCTCTGGTCCTTATGCAAGTTCTGCATGCACACCATGAACTGTTCTGCCGCTCTCGGGGCTGACCACAGCCTATTAGGACCCACACAGTTGAATGAATGCCTTGGTACCATCGATCAAACACAAGTAGGCATCTGTTTGGTGTTCTCTGCTTTGAGCCAAGAGCCATCTGACATCAGCAATGACATCCCTTGTTCCTCGGCCTCTTCTGATCCTGGCCTGACCCTCTCTTCAGCAGTTCCCTGTCAACCCACTGCTGCAACCTTTGTTGGATGACCTTCAGCAAAAGTTGACTTGTATGTGATGTCAATGTTATTGCTCTGTAATTTACACATTCTGTTGGGTCAACTTTCTTTGGAATGAGTACAGAAAAGTCTCTCTTCCAACGATTGGCCAAGTAGCTCTCTTTCAAATTTCCTGACATTATCGATGTTACAAAAATCATTTACATCATTTTTACATATTGTCAATGATCATCAAAATCATCATTATTACGATAATAAAAGAAGATTTTGGAACAGGAAGGTCTGGGTTCGAATTCTGACTCCAGCTCGTTTGCTAGCTGTGTGACTTTAGGCAAGTCACTTCACCACTCTGATTCTATTTCAACTTTAAAACGAGGAGAATGACACAACACTCAGAGAGCTGTGTCCGGACAGTTGGGGTGGAGGGTCAAATTCTCACCTACCATGGTGGAGACCCAAGTTCAATTCTCCGTTAATTCACCTCATGGAGGCTTGCATGTTGCTGGAATGCTGAGTCTGTTCCAAGGAGACTTCCAGATTAACAAGGACTGGGAACTAAAGCCTGATGGTCTACTTCCAAAACTCAGTCTATGGAAGCCCAATAGATGACAGAGGTCCGATTCACAGCTAATCGTGGGGACGGGACAGGGCCCGGCAGGGTGTCCTCCCTCTGTGTATGAGTCCCAGATCACAGCCGCCCTGACATCTGCGGGAAGGATGGGATTCGAGAATGTGAGTGTTCTGGTGCAAAATGCAAGTCCGATAATGTTAGTTCCCTTTCTCAGAAATCAGTGCCAAGCCAGCCGTTGAGTAGGTTTCCTGGTTTACCGGCCACACACAGAGCTTCACTAGCTCCAACGCAGCCCAAGGACCACCCAGGCCCTTAGACAACACTGGGTCCTGGCCCATGAGTTAGGGTCTCGGCTGGGGTCTGGGAGCTGCCTGTAAACAAGCGCACACACATGCCCTAGCCCCCAGAGATTTACAGATTTATGCAGACCTAGCACTCACCTGGAAGAAGCCCTGGTGGTGCAGAGATTATCCACTGGGCTGTGACCTGCATGGTTGCCAGTTGGAAACCACCAGCAGCTCCATGGGAGAAAGACTGTCCCAGAAACCCACGGGGGGTCACTATGAGTCAACATTGGCTCCTCGATGGCAGTGAATTTGGTTTGGGAACCACTCTTCCAGGAGCCCTCGTGGTTTCCTTTGAAACCACCAGCTACTGTGCAGGAACATGCTTCTCCTCCTGGGAACAGTTAAAGTCCCAGAAACCCACGGGGCCAGTTCTCCTCTGCTCTATGGGGTCTGCACGATGGCAGCAAGGTGCTTGTGTTTTTGTTTTGCTGTCTTGTTTCGTTTGGGGAGCACGCACTTAACCAGCTGTCCCTGCCCTGTTTGCTTGTCTGTCTGTCTGTTTGAAACCAGTTTGTGTGTCACATAGAGATGTCAGTCCATTTCAATCGTGCTTGTCCACCTTGTCGAACCCTCTGACCAGGGTTTCGGTCTGACGTGTGAAGAATCGGAAGTGCATTTAAGACTGGGGCCCCTCCTCTTGTACTACTCATTTCCAGTCATGTGTCCCTTTGATGTGTCAGATACAGCACATCTGAAGAAAACCTTTCTCTGTGTTCTTACATGATGGCGTGGTCCTTGTCTGCACCACCACATGAGAACACGGGCAGCGGTCATACCCATGTCCCCTCCTTGATGGAGTCATGGATGAGTGGTGTGGACCGACCCAGATCAGTCCTGAGAGCACACCACTCCCCCACCCCCTCAGATAAGGCCTCGTTGAGTCCAGAGGCCCTGGCCACCTGAGTCCGCTGCCACACTCACATCCCTCATCCCGACAGGTGCCTGAACAGACAGCGAGTTCCAGACCCGGAGCCTCCGTAGCTGGGCAAAACAGGGGAGCCTGGGATGAAGATGAGCTTGATTTGGTTTCTGGAGCCAAGTGGTGGCCAGAGCATGGTGGCTGCCCAGGACCTGACTGTTCAATAGCCTGCACTGCTGAGGCAGGTAAGGCCTGTGCTGGGTGCTCAGGGCTGGCTCCCCCCCATGGTTCACCCATTCCAGCCTCCAGGAACCAGCCATTCTTCCTCAATACCGCCTAGGTGGGCCCTGCGTATCTCACACTCCCTCCGCCTCCGGGTCCCCGCCCCTGCTGACCTCTGAGCCCAGAATGCCAAGAGCCAGGGGTAGAGGGGGGCTCAGCTCTCCCTGCTGGAGACCCGCCCATTTCCCAAGGTCCAGCTCCCAGGCCACCTGCTCCAGGAGCTTCCCTGGGCCCCATCTCTAATGGCTGGCAGGATGTACTCTCCGGGCCACGATGTGAAACCCTTGATAACATTCGATCTTACCCTGAATCATTCTGTTGGTTCACTGCACCAGAAAAAGCATCCTGTGCACAAGAAGGCCTGATCCTGACTCCCAGCCCTGGCCCCTGACACTATAACCGCAGGGAGAGCATCGAGCTGGCTGGATCCGGGATGTCAACAGACCTACCCAACAAGCCAGACCCAGAAACAACGAGCCTTGAGCACCCGACCCCTCCCCCATCTGCCTGCGGCCCAGGGAGGCCCCTACCCACTCTGCGCTTGAAGAGGGCACTGGTGGTCTAGTGGGTGATGGGCTGGACTGCTCACCACAAGGGGGCAATTCAAATTTGCCAGCCACCCCTCAGAGTCTGTTCCCCTAACCAGTGACAGCTGGGAAACCCACGGGGACAGTTCAACTCTGTCCTCTCTGGTCGCTGTGAGTCAGAATCAAGAATCAAGTGGATGGCGAGGAGTTTGCTTTGGGTTTACACACCCAGAGAATAGTCCTTGTGCAGAGGAGCGAGCTGAGCCTCAGAAACGAACAACTTGCTACCATCTCTCTGCTGGTTATGAGACTGAGCCAGACTGCAGGCCTGGGGCTGTGTGAGCCCAGATCTGGGAGGAATCCCCACTGTGCCCCCCTCCGCTCAGAGGGTGTCGACGGCAACCTAGTCATGGACTGGCTGGAGCTGCACCTCTTTCCTCCAGGTGAGTCTCAACTTCGGCCCTGTGTTTCTCCCCTCCCTGCCCCTGTAGGCGCTGGGCCTGGCCAGCTGGCTTCCTTCTTTACTCTAAGGAGCTCCTGGCTGTTGCTGCTTTGAGTTGGCTCAGACGCATGGCGACCCCAGGTGTGGGGCAGAATGAAAAGCTGCCTGGTCCTGCACCGCACCACCGTCCCTGAAGCCGCTGGGGACTCTCAGTGCCTTCCCAGAGAGGGGACTCATCTTTCTGCGTGCTCTCAGACAATATTCTGTTATGACCCACAGGCTTGTCACTGACTAATTTTCAGAAGTAGCTCGCCAGGCCTTTCTTCCTAGCCTTTCTTAGTCTATAAGTGCCCCCTGAACCCTGTCCACCGAGGGTGACCCTGTTGGTGTTTGAAATACCTATGGCCCAGCGCCAATGCCATGTAAGCCCTTACAGTACGGTACACTGACAGATGGGGGTGCATCTCATCATTAAACTTGCCATCGAGTCAATTCTGACTCACAGCGACCCTATAGGACAGCATGGGACTGCCCCTGTGGATTTCCAAGACTGTGTTCGGGCTTTACCTCTGCTTTCCCCACTCGCAGCCTGCGCGCGGCAATCTGTTCCCTATTCCACGAGGCCACCTGGTGGCCGCAGCATGAGCAGCGTGTTGTTCCTCAAGTTTAGCACAGAGGAGTCCGCTGATTCATCGTGATCCCAGTGGGTCTCCCAGCCCAGTAACTGTTTAGGAGTAAAAAACCCCATCTATCTCCCTCGGAGCGCTGGTGCCTTCGAACTGCTGAGCATGCGGATCGCAGACCAACGTGTAACCACTACACCGAAAGAAAGCCTCAAAGCCCACACTGGTCTGGAGATTATCTGAATGTCACACCAGTGTCAAAGCCTGCTCCACCTCCCCTCTGGAACTCGAGTTCCACTGACTCCACTGCAGCCCTGTGGGGTCCCGTGCCTGCTGAGGGGCGGTCCATTGTGCAGTCTGCAAGGCCAGAGGGGTGAGAGGGGACACCCAGAAGCACAGGCTTCACACGGCTCAGCTGGCCAGTCCACGGTTTACCCCGGAACCTCAGTATACCGTCTCTTTCATCTAACCAGTTGCCATTGACTCCAATTCCTGGCAACCCTCTGTGAGTCATATATGCTCCAGACTTCCCAGTGGCTGACTTTTCAGATAACCAGGACTTTCTTCCGAGGCACCTCTTGGGGGACTGGAACAAATACTGTCAAGGAGTGATGCCTACTGAGATTACCAAGGTGCTACCCGTCATTTCCCTGTGGAGATGGGTGCCCCCCGCGGTGAGTGCAGTTTCCACTGGGTGACTTGGGTGGCATGTGAGTTATAGATATCTCCATCGAGCAGCTGTTGTGTTTTTTAAATAAGTTCACAAAGTCTTTTATTATTACTATTCAGCCATAAAATGAACCGAGTGCTGATACACACTGTAACATAGATGAACCTTGAAAACACCAAGCCAGGAAAAAGGGCCATGTAACGTATGGTTCCATTCATGTCCAGAATCGAGGGTCCGCGGTGCTATTGAGGCTAGTTGCCGTGGCGTCGGTGCGACAGACGTGGGCTCCGGTACCATCTCCACAACTGCCGGTATGCGTGAGTCCATAGTGTGGGCACTGCCTACTCCATGTGCATGCCAGCCTCGTCTTCCAGCACGACCTTGGACAAGCTTCTGGTGGGATATATAGGATCTTCACTGGCTCATTTTCAGAAGTAGATCTCCAGGCCTTGCTTCCTAAGCTATCTGCGTCTGGAAGCGCCACTGACCTCTGTCCACCATGGGTGACCGTGCTAATGCTTGAAATGCCAGTGCTGTGGATTGTGCGAGTCAGCTGACACACTGCGTGGCAAACTGGCTGGGATTGGCAGGGGCTGAGGGAGAGAGATGTGGGTAGTGATTATTAAATGGGTCCATGTGTCCAGGGTACCTGAAAAATGCAGTGGAGCTAGACAGAATTGGGTGGAACTAGACAAAATGCCACTGACTTGTGCTCTTTTTAAATGGCTAACTTTACATCAGGTGAATTCCATATAAAAATTTTCAACAATTTTTAAGTACTCAGCTGGCAAAATAAAATTCACCTGTGGCGTTGACTGGCTCCACCAGCCACTGGCTTCTCACAGTTGTTGTTGTCATCAGGTGCCATTGAGTCAGCTCCGGGCCATAGCGACCCTGTGCACGACAGAACGGAACACTGCCCGGTCCTGCACCGTCCTCACAACGGTTCCCAGGCCTGAGCCCACTGCTGCAGCCGCTGTGTCAGCCCGTCTCATTAAGGGCCTTCCTCTGTTTCGCTGCCCCTCCACTTTACCACGCAAGACGTCCTTCTCCAGAGACTGGTCTCTCCTGAGGAAGTCTTGCCAGCCTTGCATCTGAGGTGGTGCTACAGGTTATGTTAAGTTACTGTGAACAGAAAGGGTGAAGGTTTGAGTCTACCCAGAGGCACCTTGGAAGAAAGGCCTGGTGATCCACTTCAACCCTTGAAAACCTGTGGAGCACAGTTCTGCTTAGACACTCAGGGTGCTGGCATGAATCAAGTCCACCCAGTGGCACGTGGGGCAGTGTTTTTGTTTGTTTTTAGTCATAGTCCAGCCATCCCTACAGACCCCTCTACACACACACTCTATTCAGACGTACCGCACTGACTCGCCTCCAGCTCGTAGCAACCCTGTCTAGGGTTTCTGAGACTGGCGGCCTTTGTTTTTCATCATTTTATTGGGAGCTCTTACAGATCGTATAACAATCCACAATTCAATTAGTTCAAGCATAATTGTGCACTTGCTGCCACTGTCATTTTCAAAACATTGTCTTTCTGCTTGACCTCTTTGATAGCAGCTCCCTTTTACCCCCTCCCTCCCCCACCCTACCCCCAGGAACCTTATTATTATATTATATTTATCATATTATATTACATATCATTTTTGCCATATCTTACACCATCTAACATATCCATTCACCTACAATTCTGTTATTCACTCCCCTCAAGTGGGATTATACAATCATCATTGCTATCAGTTCCCCCTTCCCCCCCTTATTCCTGTACTCTCAGGAAATCATTACTCCCCTTACTATTTCTGAAGGGCTTATCCATCGTGGATTTCATGCATCAGACAATCTTAATTATACAGATGAACATACACAGGTCTCACAAGATTAATAAGGTAAAACTAAGACCATAAGAGTAGGGGGAAGAAATATGAAAGACCTAGAGGACAGCTATGTGTTTGTTCGGTGCTATTCTGCACTCTGGCTCTTATCCCTTCCGTGTGGCCCTTCTGTGAGGGACTGCCGAATGATTTTACAGGTGACTTCCCACTTCTACATTCCACCCTGTCAGTTTAATTGCCTGTTTTTTAATTTCTGATACCTCTTCCCGGCAACACCTCATGATCACACAGGTTTCGTGTGCTTCTTCCATGTGGGGTTTGTTGCTTCCTTGCTAGATGGCCGCTTGGTTAGCTGCAGGCCTTGACCCCAGACGCTGTACCTTTTCATTAGAGGCTATACAGCTTTACAGGATCTGGCAGCATCTTTTCCCACGGAGCAGCTGGGGGGTGCGCACGCCGCCTTTGGGCTAGCAATGCTTACCCACAGTGGCCACAGGCCCCTGTGCCCTGAAGCAGAGCTGCGCAGAGAACTCTAGGCCAGAAAGAAGGGCCCCAGCGAGCTGGCACCACGCTGGCTTTCACCACTGCCATGGGCCACGTTGAAGGGCAAAAACCCGCTGGTGTTGGGGTGACAACAAATGGGCTTTGTTGAAACAACCCAATTTTCATGTTCGTGACGTTCATCATTTGAGCTGTCAACCCTCTTCCAGGCTCTGCGTGGCCTGCAAGGGGGTGAATGGGCCCTGCTATCAAAGAAAGTATAAATAGACCAGGTACGTGGGGGCGAGAGCTCTGCACAGCGTCAGCCCGGCTGCTCGCAGCGCACGAAACTGGAGCCTCGAGCGCCCCGCCAGCCCCGGGTGCTGGGTGCTGGCCCGCGCACTGACAGCGCCGCCGCCGCTGCAGAGACCCGGCCGCCAGCCACGCGGGCTCTGAATTCTGCCTCTGTCACATGAGCCTGACTTTGTACGCTGTCCAGAGCCCGCCGGCCTCGGGAGTCGCCGGGCGAGATAACCGCCTTTGTTTCAGCGGCCTCCCGACTCCAAGGTCGGGGTGTCTGGTGCTCAGCACGAGGAGCCAGCCTCGGCCTGACAGGCCGGGGTGTGGGAACGCTGAGTGACAGCCTGCACCCTGGCTGTGCGGGTCAGGAGGGGCAGCCCCCAGCAGGGAGAGGGGAGGGGGTCCAGGGCCTCACCAGGACCTTTGTTCTGCCTGCAGATCAGACCCAGTGTCAGCGGGAGGGGCTCACACAGAGATGCAGTCACGATCGTCATGTGTACAAATGGGAACCCATGAGTTGCTAACCGAAAGGCTGGCAGTTCAAAGCCACTCGAAGGCACCCCCAAAGACAGGCCTGGTGATCTGCTTCAAACAGTCTCGACCCCTGGCACTGTGCTACCCCCCACAGAGGGATCACCATGTGCTGGAATTGACTCCACCGGTAAAAATAGCAGGGGGGACATGTCAACACTCCGAGCAGAATCGTTGACACTGAAACCATGATTTCTGTGTACCAGGCAGTTTGTCCATCTTGTCCTATTTAAGTCTCTCAACAAGCTTATGAGACAGGGTGTGAGGATGGGGTGTCTGAGAAGCAGCCCCTGTGACTCGTATGTGTTGTCTAAGAAAGAGATGGCTACCAAGAAATGGTTCACCATTGTTGAAATAGGTCAGTCCAGTCTCGGTCACGGCAGGCTTCTCCTAGCCGGTGGAAACGCAGGAACCGGAAGCAGGAGGATGAAGCAGAGGCAGCAGAGGGCACCGGCTGGTGGGTCCAGAGGTCCAGAATCAGCCGGATGAATCCACAGTAGTAGTCCTCTGACGCTCCTGGGATGGGCAGGCAGCACAATAGGAGACTGAGCAAGCAGACCTGCCATCCAGCTCTGACAGACAGCAAAGAGCCAAAGAGAATATAACTCTGCTCAGTCTCTCTCTCTCCTACCTAAAAAAAAAGCGTTTGACACCAAGGAGGTGGCATCAGGCTGTGACGTAATAGGTTGTTGAGCTCCACCCCTGCCCTTACGCAGGAGTGTCTACTCGACATAACCTCTAACCATCACAGATACGGACCATCAGTGCGCCCAGTTCATGGGTTCAGAAACTAAAGTAGGAAATGGTTAAGTGAGTTGTTCAAGGTCACACTGCCAGCAGGTACACGTCATACCAGGGCCTCTGAGGCCAAAGGCCATGATCTTAACAACTGCCTGTGAGTGAAGCAGCCTGGGTGGAAGGCAAGAGGGAGCGGTGAGGAGTGTGGCACATGGGAGACAGCACAGCCAGATCTGACCTTTATATATACGGATGAGAACTCTGACTTTTTTTTTCCAGAGAAGCTAAGAATCTGAACTTAACGTGAAACCATATTTTTAAATGTTAACAGTGTCAAAACTTTTTAAAAAACTACTGTGGAGTCTGTATTAGTCGGGGTACACTAGAGAAACAAATCCAGGGAGACTCATGTGTATAAGAGAGAACTTTATATCAAAGAGTACTTGTATATTAAGAGAACATCCCAGCCCACTCCAGTCCAAGTCTATAAGTCCAATATTAGCCCATATGTCCTATACCAATCTATAAATTCCTCTTCAGACTCATGCAACACATGCAATAATGCAGAATTCACTAAGATCACAGGTTGGTAGGTGAAAAGTCTTGTGGATCCAGTGGTGGTGGAAGTATTTCAGCACTGGCAGGGGCCTCCACATGACTCCTCCTGTACCAGGGCTCTGGCTCCATCAGTGTAGCTCCCTGTGACTTTTCAGCAGGAAGACCAAGCAGAGACTCTCTTTCACCTCCAGGAAGGAATACAGGATATCCCAGAATCCTCAGGAGAAGGCCATGACCACACGGAGCCCTCATTGGCCATGGCCTGATTGAGAGGCTAGACTCCACCCCTTCACAAGTTGACAGGAGATTATGTAACTGCCACAGAGTCCGTGGAGGTGCAAAAGTTAATTCACTCAGCTGTTAACCAGAAGGTTGGCAATTCGAGTCCATCCAGAGATGCCTCAGCAGAAAGGACAGCTGACCTCCTAAAAGGTCCCAGCCATGGACACCCTGCGGATCCCAGTTCTACTCTGATACAGGTGGGGCCACTCTGAGTCAGAGTTGATTCCACAGCCACTGGAACCCAGACCGGCTTCTCTGCAGGCCACCACTGCCCAGGCTGGACGGGTGTAGTGCTCTGACCTGCAGCCTGCCTGGATCGTGCCTGAGAGGAGGCCCAGGCCCTCTGCTCCCCCAGCCAGCTTTCCCGACAAGAGCAGAGGAGAGAGAATCCACAAGCTGGCCCCAAGCTCTGTCACCAGTGGTGTGACCACTCACTGACCCCCTCGGAGACCCCTTTTCTTATGTGGGAAGCAGAGTTGTGCCCAGGGTCACTGGGAAGGTGGGTGAAAGGGAACCCAGCTGGGTGGGTGATAAAGCACAGGGAGGGTGATGAGGCTGCATCCCCAGGTGGGCTCAGCCTGTGGCCCACCACGCTGGGCAGAACCCAGACTCCATCACCCAGCTACTCCCCAGCCCCGCCTTGACCCTCTCGCACCCAGAGAGCCTGCCACCGGGTCTCTGCACCTCACAGAATGGACCCTGCCTCGGTCAGACTGTGATGCATAATTTTTAAATTGGAGAAGCCCTTCTGTTTTAAAATAAAGGATACGGGCCACCCTCACATTCCCATAAGTGAGTTAGTGCCTCCTCAACTCGGTCATTCTTTCAACATACTTCTTTTTAAGAGCATAAATTATGTAGAAGTTTTTATGAAGCTTGGTACAAACTATCTTAGATATTTACTCTCTCACAAACAGGATGAGGGACCCTCCTAGTGCAGTGGATTACACATTGGCTGCTACCCACAAGGTGAGCAGTTCAAAACCACCGGCTGATCCATATGAGAAAGATGAGGCTTTCTACTCCCCTAGTGAGTTACAGTCTCTGAACCCCACAGGGGCCATTCTAGGCTGTCCTGTAGGGTTGCCTACAAGGTCACTGTCAGTCAAAACCAACTAGATGACAGTGAGATCATAAACAGGACCCTTAGTGGCACAGTGACTTAAGTGTTGGGCTGGTGACCTAATATCAATGGTTCAAACCCACCAGCTACACTGGGAAAGAATAATGAGGCTGTCTGCTTCCATAATGATTTACAGCCTTGGAAACCCTGTGGGGCAGTTCTACTGTGCTCTCTGGCCTTGCCCTGAGACAGATCAACTGGACAGCTTTGGGTTGGGGGTTATATCAGAGCCATCTCTTCATACTAGCATTTCCTACTGCGCCCTTTCTCATGGCTGGGGTCACCATCACCACTGTTAGGTGTAGGTCAGTGCCCTCAAGTTGGTTCTGGCCCACAGTGGCCCATGCACAGAACGAAACATGCTTGGTCCTGCGCCTTCCTCACGATGGCGCCTCAGCCTGAGCCCATTGTCGCAGCCACTGCGTCAAGCTTGCTCCTTGAGGGCCCGCCTCTTTTCACTGCCCCTCCGCTTTAGCACGTGTGATGTCCTCCTCCAGGGACTGATCTCTGCTGACATGTCCACAGTATATAAGATGAAGTTTTCCTATTCTTGCCTCCAAGGAAAACTCTGGTTGTCTTTCCTAGACAGACTGCCTTGTCCTTTTGGCAGTTCCTGGTCTTGCAATATTCTTCTCCAGCACCACAATTCAAATGCATCCTTATTCGATGTCCAACTTTCTCATGCACGTGAGGCAATGGCGAATGCCATGGCTTAGGCCAAATGCATCTTGGTCCTCAAAGAAACTCACTTTTTAAGGCTCTAAAGAGGTCTTGTGCAGCATATTTACTTAGTACCATGTGTCTTTGGATCTTCTGAGGACTGCTTCCATGAGCATTGATTGTGGATCCAAGCAAGACAAACTCCTTGACAACTTCAATCTTTTGTCTCCATTTGGCACGATGTTACCTTTTGGTCCAGTTTTCAGGATTTTGGTCTTCTTAACATTGAGTCATGATCCACACTGAAGTCTGCAATCCTTGACCTTCATCAGCAAGTGCCCCAGGTCCTCCTCACTTTCAGCAATCGAGGTGGTGTCATCTGCACATCACAGGTTGTTACTAAGCCTTCCTTCAAACCTGGTGCCACGCTCTCCTTCATGGAGTCCAGTTTCTCTGGTGACTTGCTCGGCATACAGATCGAATGAGTGTGGAGAAAGGGAAAAACACCGGCACATGCCTTTCCTGGTTTTCAACCATGCAGTGTTCTCTGTTCTGTTTGCACAACTGCCTCTTGATCCGTGTGTAAATTCTGCAGGAGCACAGTGAAGGGCTCTGGAATTCCCATTCTCCTCAAGGCCGTCCTTCGTTTGTTATGAACCACACAGTTGAATGGCTTGGCATAGTCAATCCAACTCAAGCAGCCATCGGGTATCAAATGACATATTCCGTGAGGCAAGTTCACTACCATCGGGTCGATACAGGCTCATAGCTACCCGATGAAACCAGGCAGACCTGGTTTCTGAGGCTCTAAGTCTTTATAGAAACAAAAGCCCCTTCTTCCTCCCACAGAGTTATAAGAAGTAAACCAACTTCTGGAGAAAGACGTTGTGCTTGGTAAAATAGAGGGCTAGCAAAACAGAAGAAGACCCTCTGAGATCTGGCACTTTGGCGGCGACAACAGACTCAACGTCAGTGAGCGTGGCGATGACATAGGAGCAGGCAGTGGCTCATTGGGTTGTACAGAGGTCCTTATGATTCAGAATCAACTTGATGGCACTTGACACCAACAACAACATCAGTTATTCGTCCCTCATAGCACAGGGTGAGGAGAGTCCTGCTAGCACAGTGATTAATCACTTGGCTGCTAACCAAAAGGTCAGTGGTTCAAACGTACCAGCTACTCTGGAAAAAAATGTGACAATCCCCTTCTGTAACAGTCACAGCTGGGGAAATACCATGGGGCAGTTGTCAGCATCCTGCAGAGTCACGGTGCGTTGGGCTCCCCTGGTGACCGTGGGTGTTTGGTTTGTGATCTGAGGAGCCCTGGTGGTGCAATGGTAAAGCACTCAGTCGCTAACTGAAGTCTAAGGGTTCCGACCCACCTGGTGCTCCATGGAAACAAAGGTGTGACCGTCTGCTTCTGTAAAGGTTACAGCCTTGGGAACCGTCTGGAGCAGCTCACCTCAGTCCTATGTAGTCCCAATAAGTAAAAATGCACTTGACGGCAACTGGGTTTTATTTTAGGGGTTCGGGGGTGTGTGATATTAACTCTTACATGGAGTAGAAGAGACGTAGATAAAAACAGTGATCAGAAGGCCCGGCTTCTGGTTCTTACACACTCCTAGCAGTGTGGCCTTTGGCAAGTCATTGAGCCTCTGCCCTTCACTCTTCCTCTGAAAGTGGGTATAATGATCCCACCTCAGAGGTGTGTGAAGAACCCTGGCAATCCTTGGCAATAACCAGTGGTTGACAAAAATCCTAGTGGAAACAATCAAGGGATTCAACAAGACAGCCAGATACAAAATTAACAACCAGAAACGAATCGATTTCTGTATACCAGTGAAGAGAGCTACAGAAAGGACATTAAGAAAACAATGCCTTTCTACAATAACCACACAAACATGAAATACTTAGGAATAAACCTGACTAAAGAAACAAAAGACCTCTACAGAGACAGCTACAGAACATTACTATAAGAAACCAAAAAGACCTACACAAATGGAAGAATATCCCATGCTCGTGGACAGGCAGACTTAATATTGTGAAAATGTCAATTCTACCTAAAACAACCTACAGACACAGTGCAATCCCGATCCATATCCCAAATACATCCTTTAAACAAATGGAAAGACTCATTGCCAAGTTCATATGCGCAGGCAAAGACCCAGGACAAGCACAGAGCTTCTTCAAAAGAAGAGCCAGGTAGGAGGCCTCACACGGCCTGACCTATGCACCTACCACAGAGTCACCGTATTCAGAACCACCTCAGACAGACACAGTGAGAGGGCTATAGGCCAGTGGATCCGAACAGAAAACGCAGCCATAAATGCATCAGCCTACAGGCAACTAATCTTTGACAGAGGACCCAGAAATATCCAATGGGACCTCCTCTTGACCCAACGTGAATGTGTTCTAGGCTCAAATATTTCTCGCTTGTTGCGAGACAGAAATTTCTTCTCTAGTTTCTAAAATATTGTTGGTGGTCTTTTCTTTCTTACTATTTATTTTTATTTTTATCTTTATAATATTATTATCTCTTCTTTCTGTTTTGTTTGGGTTTTGTTTTTTATTGTTTCTGTTGGGTTTCTCCGTTTGTGAAGCACAGATGTGGCTGTGTAGAGACAATAACTGATGCAAGGCCATGGTGGACGGGGGTAATTAGGGCACAAACAGTGAATGCTGGGGTGAGAGGGAACAGTGAACTGGTTGTGATAATGTACTTACAACTCTTTTAAAAGCAAATAACTATGGAAGGGTATGGTATGTGAATATTATATTAAGAAAACTACTTTAAAAAAAGAAGAAAGAAACCACACTTGACAAATGGTTAACATGGGTGAAGGAGGAAGAGTTTTTGCTTAGGAGGTATTGAGTTCGTACACAAAGAATATAATCAAAGGTCCTGAATTACACATGGAGAAGTTGTTGATTTGGAGAATGTTTTGTCATGTGTGTTTTTGCCACAATTAAAACTTATAATAATTACATGACTAACAATGAGTTCAGGAAGAAGAAAATGTTCTAAAATTGATTGTGGTGAAGATTGTATGGATATCATTGAACTATGGATGGTATGCTCTGTGGATGAAGTGCCAATAAAACTGTTTAAACAAACAAATGGATAAAACAATCCGTGGCTGAGTCTGAATCAGTGAGCCTCTCCCCTCAAGTATTCTAGCAAATTCTTACTAAGTTTTCAGGAGACTCTTGGATCAGTTGTGCGGAATGAATTTAGCAACCAGCTGGTTTCATTAGTAATGGCAGTAAGGAAGGGCTGGGGCTGATAGTCAAATCTCAGTGTAGGCCTCTGTTTCATCGATCCAAGAAAGAGGTTGTCCCCACAGGACCCTCCATGGTTTGGTGGAGAGCTGGAAACCCAATGAAACCATGGCCTGGCACCTTGTGGAAGAGGATCCTTTGCTCCCTCAGCCTCAAGCCCTTCAAGACGGGTCTCTGCGAAAACCATGCCAGCCCACCCTTCACTCTGCACCGCTTCAGCTCATGGGGCCACAGTTTACACACACGCACACACACACACACATACCTACCTACACCCAACGGCCATACCACAAGTCATGAGTGCTAAAACGCTCCAACTGTTTTATGTCCCTGAAGTGTAAGCTTCCAGAAAATTCAACATCTTCTAAATCTCAGATCAAAAGAGGAAAACTCTCAGACCTAATAAATGCCATTTTTTAGCATCTGCTATAGCCTAGCTGTTTCACCTGCACACTGTTAACTCACTATTCTTGCCAGCCATTCTGAAATATTTAGATGTAATTACATATATTTGATCTACGGGAGTGGAAACTGAGGTTCAGGGCAGTAAAGTAACTTATCAAAGGTCATAGAGACTCGGCACTCACGGTACACAAATAGGCACTCAACTGATAATTTTGAATATAGAGAGATAGTGGATGGATGGAAGACTGAGTGGGTGGGTAGAGGAGAGGGTGGCTGCCTGGCTGGGTAGAAGGGTGGGTGAATGGATGGATGGACAGCCTGGTCAAATAGCAAAAGGTTACCTGGTTCCAAGACAGTCATTCCATTCCAGCATCAAGTAGTAAAGTGGCTCCTGCTAGTTAGCACCCAGAGCAGGCACCCAGTAGCACCCAGTCACTGTCAAAGATTTCCCCAAACACAGTATAGCAGTCTCCCCTGCAGCCCCAACAGGGGCCACCCTGAAGTTTGCCTCAGGTATGACTGAGTCATTAGGGGTGAGGATCAAAGAATCTCCTTCCTCCACAACCCCAGGAATGGGTTGATAACAGGTTCCTTCGCAAAATTGGGGGAACACCAGCTCTCTTGATGCTAGGCTAGCAAAATGCACCCCCAAGTCAGGCCACCAGGGGGCAGTGGTTCCCAGGAAAGCACCTACAAGCATCTGCCCACCCAGGAGGAGCAAACCACCCAGCATCAAAGCCTGGCGCCAGGCTGTGGACCTAGATCATGCACTGGCTACTGGGGTGGGGGAGCCATGGTGCCACCACTGGGAGTGCTTCAGAAAATACTGATCAGGCAGTGCCCACTGTCAGGAGTCAGGTTAAAACCATCATGATAAATAGAGCCCGACGCTGCGCACCCCTTAGAAAAGAGGGGCCCATCCTGCCCTGGAATACATGACTCTCAACACACATAGGCCAAAGGGCTGGACAGACATCCGTTCGCTTTGGGTGACCCTGCTGGTATTTGAAACACCGGTGACGCAGCTTCGAGCAACACAGCAACACACAAGCCGCCACAGCATGACAAACTGATGGACTGGTGGGGGGCGGGGGGGGGGTGAAGGGCATAGAAAAAGAGGAAGGCCCTCCATAAGCTGGATCGCACAAGGGCTTCGACAGGGGGCTCAAGCCTGAGAACGACTGTGAGGCAGGCGCAGAGCTGGGTGATTCTCATTCTGCTGTACTTGGGATTCAGTGGCGCCTGGCAGCGACGGCACTGTGTGTCTGCTCATCCACGCAAAGAAACAGTTCTCACGGGGCGCCCAAGGAGCTGCTTCTACGGCTACCTTTGGGAAGAAGGGGGCTTCTGGTTTGTTCATTTTTATCCTTTCGGTACTTGTTTAAAATATGTGTCTATATTCTTCATGATGTGAAACTATAACACAAATTATTCCAACCCCATTAACAGACACTCAGTGCCTCTTAAGTAATAGCTCCCCTTTCCTGCTTCCCTCTCGCCTCTAAATCCAGTACCCTCTTGTCAATTCCAACTCACCATGATCCTTACAGAACTGTGCCCCACAGTGTTTTCTTGGCTAAATCTTTATGGAAACAAATCGCCAGGCCTTTGTTTGAAGGCACTTCCCGGTAGGTTTGAACCACTAACCTTTCCATCAGGAGCCACGAGCAAACCATTTGCACCACTCTTTTGCCTCCATATAAAAAGCTAAACCTGTGGCTGTAGAGTTGGTTCTGACTCATCGCGACCTTTAAGGTCAGAGCAGACCTGCGCCCCCCTCCCCCCCCCCCCCCCCCCCGTGGGGTTTTCAAGGCTGCAATCAGGAGGCTGCCCCTTTTTTCTCCTTCGGAACAACTGCTGAGTTCCACAGCCAGATACTTAACCATTCAGCCCCCGGAGCTCCTGTTAGGCTTTATACAGTTGACTATTTTATCCAAGACGACTTCAAAATGCCCATAGGGGGAAAAAAAAGAAAGATAATGGAATTTTTCCATGAACATTTTGAAGGCCTTCCTGTAAGTGAGTTCGTACAGCTCCCTTCCCTCTGTGGGGCGGGTCGGTGGGCAGGGCTTTCGAGCAGCCGGAATCCTAGGCCTGGACCACAAAGAGATGAGGCAGTTGATTTTCAGAGGGCCTTTGAAGAGCCTGGATGGGTCCACAGGGCTGGGGCCTGGGTGCCTGCCCATTGCCCACTCACCCACCACCCACACTAGTAAAGTCCCCTGACCCGCTGCCACAGTGTATGGAGCTTCCCAAGGAGCAGTGGGAGAATAGCAGGGTCCCAGAGGTATGGCAGCGATGGATAATTACCGGTGGCACTGGCCATTGCAACCTGGGATCCTCACTGTCCTCTCAGCCTAGGGGATCCACCTAGGCTACTGAACAGGACTTTGACCCTGCACTTGGCAGCTGGGTGAGGAGGAGCAAATGCTTGGCTTCTCTGAACCTGTCCAATGGCATGAGTGACAGTGTAGGCATGTGAACCCTGGTGGTGCTGTCCCAAAAGCTTTGGACTACTAACTGCAAGGTTGGTAGTTCAAACCCACCAGCAGTTCCTCAGGATACAGATGGGACTGTCTGCTCCCATAAAGAGTTACTGTCTCCAAAACCCTATATAGGGACACTATAAGTTGAAATTTATCTGATGGCAATGGGTTTTCATTTCATTTTGCTTTGTTTTGTCTTGTTTTGCTGGTGGGGGGAGGGGTCGTTATAGTGATCATCACGTCCACTCCCACCAACACCAGCATCGTCATTGCCATCTCTCAGGAAAGAAATTCATCATGAAAGTGGATGGAACGGGCGAGTCTTGTATGATCCCCCGCATGGGGCCTAGACAGACGCCTAGAGACCAGTGACTACTCCTGGTTCCAGGGACAGGAGGAAGGCAGGGAGACCGTGCCTGGGTGGTTCTGGGTGTCTGTGACCAGTGGAAGAATCACTTGGAAATAGATAACGGTGAGGCTACATGATAAGTGTAGCCAGTGTAGCTGGTTGTATATACAAAGAAGGTTGAATTGACCCATGTTTTGTTCTACGTCTATTTAACACAATAGAACCAAATACAAAATAATAAAAAAAATTTGTAAGTAAATGTCAATGAAAACTGAACCTAGAGCCACCCCCCACCCACCCCCACCCCCACCAAAGATTAGCCATGTGATTGGCCTGTACCTAGCTCTGAATCGGATTTGCATCTCTGCAAGATGGGAGGAGCAGCCAGCTGGGCCTCAGAGCCACGCCCACCCGCCCCTGGCTCAGCGGGGGGCACACTGCCCGCCAGCTCCCAGCCTGCAGTTCCTGCCTGTCCTCACTGGAAGGCAACGTTGAGCTTCGGATTTACCCCCGGGCCAGAAGTCACCTCTTCCAAGTTTTCCAGGATGAAGACTACAATCACAGACCAACAGGGCAGGCAACAAGTTCCACTTGAAGAACAATTCCTGAGACAAAGAAAGGCCATCCTACTTCCCAAGGCAAGGCGGCAGGTAGGGAGCAAGCTATGCCTAACAGTGGAGCCAACTGAAAGTGTGCTGCTTGCCCATAAGGAGACACATACACACGCGTGCACAGGCGGGAGGGGTGATAAGGAGACACATACACATGCATGAACAGCCGGGAGGGGTGGGGGGAGACACATACACATGCATGCACAGGCAGGAGGGGTGGGGGGAGACCGTGCATTTTTGCAGACTCATCTATGAATAAAATAAAAAACAGCAATATGTTGATAGCTAAGTAAATGTGGATGTATAATGATACATTCAGTTGAATGAACATTTAAGGTTACAAATAAGACTAAAAATATCTAGAGAAAAATGCTTAAGCTGAAAGAGGACTACAAAAAAATAAAATAAGTATTCTCTCATTGACTACTGCCGCCTAAAAATTATGAATAAAGTCAAAAGGAAAATTAAAAGAAACTGTCATCGTCAATTCCGACCCCTGGCGACCCCATACAGGGTTTTTGAATCTATAAATCTTCATGGGAACAAACAGCTCCTTCTTTCTCCTAGGGAGCTTCCTTCCTGTGGGTTTGAACCTTCAACCTTGAGATTAGCAGCCCAACTCTTATCCCACCGTGCCACTCAGGAAAACACCAAAAGGGGCTAGGAAGAATTAAAATTTGATGAGGTAACAGTTATTTTTCATCTACTCGGTTCCACGTTCATGTTTTCTTCACTTTTTAATATCTTAGCATATTAATAGATGCCGACATCATGGTCGAAGCCACACAGAACCTATCAGAAGCACTAAGCCGGGACCCCCGGCCTGCTGTAGTCACCGAGCACCTGCACTGGGCAGGCCTGCGCGCCAAGACACACGGGGTCCCCAGAGAACACCTAAGAAAAGATTCAGCTGTGGGAGGAGACCAGCTCTACGCCATCATTCTTCAGGACGCGGTTGGAAAACAAAAACTTATGCATTTATTAGGGTCACTGTTTCCTATATATATTTAAGCAAACTCAGCGAGAAGGGGAAAAGGTGGGGGCAGGGAGCACAAGAAGATATCGGGTACTCTTGGCTAGCAACCAATATTAATGACCCCTTTCTGAGTCTAACAGGTCGGCTGTCATCAATAGATGCGTGGTGGCCTCTCGTGTGTCGGAGCAGGCCTGTGCTGGGCTTTCAGTGCCCTCCGGTTAGGAAGTCAGCCCAGGCTTTTCTTTCAAAGCACCTCCATGCAGACTCAAACCCTGAGCTTTCCATCCGCAGCACATGAACTCGGAGTCTACCAGTGGTGACCTGTTGGTTGCCATTCAATTGTTATTGAAATAAGAGGCAAAACTCAGAAAGACCAGGGTGACGTGGTCCACGAGCTCTGTTACCAAGCCAGCTCTCGTGACGAACCAGAGGCCTGCTTGGGTTGATCAAGCAAGGAATACGCCTGGACAAGTGTCGCCAGGCCAGCGCCCCAAAACGGAGATGTACAGTTCTATACGCATCCACCAGGCCGTCAATGGAGCGACTTATGAAGATGTAACAGATTTCTGTGGACTAACCATAAATATGCATTGGGTCAGTGTTAGGGTTCTGGGCCAAGAAGTGACTTACAGAATGCCTCACCTTCTGAATATGTTCGAGTGGGTGTAGTGATGTCTTCTGATGAATTTTAGTTCCTTGATCCTTTTGTGCCCGGTCCTTCCTTTGGGCAGCAGTTCTCAACCTGTGGGTCATGACCCCTTTGTGGGTTGAACAACCCTTTCACAGGGGTTGCCTAAGACCATCAGAAAACACATAAATATTTCATAATATATACATAATCACATATTGTTCTGTGATTAATCACTATGCTTTAATTATGTTTAATTATGTCCCATTTGTAACCATGAAAATACATCCTGCATATCAGATATTTACATTATGATTCATAACAGTAGTAAAATGATAGTGATGAAGTAGCAACGAAAATAATTTTATGGTTGGGGGTCACTACAACATGAGGTCCTGTATGAAAGGGACGCAGCATTAGGAAGGCTGAGAACCACTGCCTTAGGGTACGGATGGGCCAACTCAGGTTAGCGGGGGACTGGCTTTCTGCAGTGGGGTACTTCACAGGCAGGAGGAAAGGGCTCCAAAGAAACAGGTTGCCTGGAGGGAATGAGCCGGTTAATGACAGGCTACATGTGAGGAATATATTTCAACATCCTGTGGCAATATCTCTTATGCCCCTAGAGTAGGTGCACTGGGCAAGCTGGGAAATCTACCACAATACACTTGCTAATCAGGTTGGGGGGTGGTCTCCTCCCTGTAACAACATCTGGTGTCTGCTTAAGGAGGAGGGGGCTCTGTGCTCTTTCATTAAGACACTCCGCACTGAAAATGTCTTCTTAATATGTTTGGCTAAATCTGGCCCTTGCCACCTCCATCCTCCCCCGAGGCTATTTCTGCCCTGGAATCAAGACAGAATGAAATCAGCGCCTCTCCCACTTGGCAGTGCTTCCACCCTGGGGAGGAGCCCACCGCACGGCCCCTCTGGGGAGCCCTCCCCAGCCCCAGCCTTCCAGGCCCCTCTGACTGCTTGGCCCTGCCACTCCCCCCGAGCTGCTGTGATAGCAAACCAGATCTGTGGGGGTCTTAACCTGACAGCATACAGACTGAGGAGAAAATGCAGAGTGCAATAATAAGGGCCCTTGTGCATGGAGCCCTGGGGAGACAGTGGGTCCAAAGTCCGCGGTTCAAAGCGGCCCGCTGCTGCTCGGGGAGAGAGACAAGGCTGTCTGCTCCTGTGAAAAATAAAGATGACCCTCTCCAAAACCCTAAGGCGCAGTTTCCTTAGAAAAGCTCTCCAACATAGATGATAGATAGATAGATAGATAGATAGATAGATAGATAGATAGATAGATAGGTAGATAGATAGATAGATAGATAGATAGATAGATAGATAGATAGATAGATAGGTAGGTAGGTAGGTAGGTAGGTAGGTAGGTAGGTAGGTAGGTAGGTAGGTAGGTAGGTAGGTAGGTAGGTAGGTAGGTAGATGGATAGATAAGAAAGGCTAAGTCAGAATCAACTCAATAGCAATGGGTTGGGTTTGGGTTTGCCTCTAAAGCACTGTCCTGCAATAAGACTTTTTTGTGTCCTTCCTTCGATCCTGTAGTTCCTTTTTGGGGTGTCAACTCCAACTCCTGGCGACCCCGTGTGTGTCAGAGTGCACGGAGCTCCGTACGGGCTTTTAGTATTGCCAGACCTGCCCTCCAAGGACGTTTAGTGGGCTTGGACCTCCACCTGGGGTTAGCAGCAAGCTGGTTCACTGGTGGCACCCCCTGGGACTCCGTGCATTCTCAGTGGCAGCTGGAGACTCTCTGGGGTGAGGCCCTGTTGCTGGTTCTCATACTAGTGGCTTCTGAGCTTGGGCTCCTCCAAAGTATAGCCTTTCCTTTCTAGCACGCAGAGGCACTGAGAATACAAACCTGCAAACCAGGTCTGGCTGCAAACACACCCCTGTCCACGTGGCCGTGTGTTCCGCAGATGAGGCTGCGGCTGGTCTCCCACAGCAGCTGCACCAGCACTGTCCTAGGTTAGCTCCCAGAGGCTGCAGGCAGCTGGAGCTGCTCAGGGAGACGACTTACATAAGAAGAGGAAGGACGTCAGAGGAAGAAGGGAGGACACCAGCCTGGGTCACCGGCTCACCTCTGAACTCAGTGGGAGCTGTGGACTCGGGAGCAACGTGCCCTGAGAAACTCAAGCTGTCTTCCACACACGGGCGCCACGCGTCCTCCTCTGCACAGACTCTTCTCACATCCATGGACTCACTGTATGGCACGTACTTGGTACTCGCTGCCTTAAAGCGCGGGCTTCAAATGTTCAGCGGGCGGAAAACCCAGTATCCTTCATTTCTGCTTTTTCACAACGTTTTTGAAGCTCCTTCGAGCAGGTGTTTACGGTCCTGCAAGTGCATGGTACTCAGTGGATTAGCGTGGTCTTGAGGACAGAGGCTGTGCCCCTCTGCTTTCCCAATCCCCCAGTACTTATTTAGCACAGTGGCCAGGATGTAGTAGGCGATCAATAAGCAGGTGTTGAACGGATGAACTAAATGATTGAATGCCGGTCCTTTTTAGCACTTGTTCATGAGCCAGTGCTGGTGGAAACTGAGGTCAAGAAAGCGAGTGATGAATTGCATTAGACAAATCTGCGGCACAAGGGCCCCTATAAAATGCTGCAGAGAGCGGATGACCCTCTGAGGACCAAGGTGCACCTAACCCAAGCGCTGTTCTTTTTCACCACCCCACATGTTTGTGGAAGGTGGGCAGTGGATAAGGCAGACTGACAAAGGATCGGTGCACCTGAATTAGTGTTGGCGACGAAGAGTGGATGTATCAGGAACTGTCAAAAGAACAAACCAATCTGTACCTAAAAGCAATGACAGCGGGGTCTAATGTGCACGTGTAGACTTCCCATGGCACGGTGGCAGAATAGGGATTTGTCTGCCAAATTTATATCTCCAATTTATCTCCAAAGGCACCCAGCAACAACAAAAAGAAACAGCTATACAAGCTGTATCTTCATTAAAACCAGGAAACATCTGTGACCTTTAACCCCAATGTAAAAAAACAGAAGGCAGACAGAGAACGGTAAGTGACTTGGCAACAAAGGAAGGCGGTCAGACGGAGGCCTGCCAGGTTGGAGGGAGGGAGCCGCAGTGCGCGGCAGAACCCTGGAAAGAGGCAGGAGTACTCGGCATTAAGCTCGCACATAAACTAGGAGTTGGACGGAGAATGAACACAAAGTAGTATTTGAGAATCATTCAGAGTATGTCGATTATCAATGGATAAGCAAAGTGTTGTATATCCCTACAGGGGTCATGATTCAGCCATCGAGAAACATGAAGTCCGGTGCATGCTGGAACATGAATGAGCCTTGCATCACCAAAGGCCATAGATTGCATGATTCCATTCATCTGAAATGCGCAGGAGAGGCAGCTCTCTAGAGACAGAAAGGTTAGCAGGTTCCGGGGTCTGGGGACAGGAGAACGGGGCATGATTAATGCACATACAGGGTTCCCTTTGGAGGAATGGGAACGTTCTGGAATTCGATCATGGCGCTGGTCGTACAACCTGTGGCTATACTACGATCTACACCGCATGATTTAACAGGGTTGTTTTTTATGATATATGAATTATATCTCAGGTGGGTTTTTTCAAAGAGTACCCAGAGTCTCCAATCAGCCAATTAGTAGCACTGATGTAAATATGAACTGAGGCCCAAGGTCCACCAGACACTGGAAGACCTCTACCAGGAAAGGCAGACACTAAAACCCACAAAGAGATAAAGAAGCTTTCGAAAACATAGCCTCAGATATTAATTATAAGAGAAAATATGATGTTGTTATTGTGTGCTCTGGAGTCGCTTTTCAACTTATAGTTACCATATGTGTCAGAGGAGAGCTGCCTATGGGTTTCCTCGGCTGCAGTCTTCGTGGGAACAGATCACCAGGTCTTGTCTACCAAAGGGCTACTCCTTTGGTTCAAAGCACCAAGCTTCTGGTTGGCATTCAGTTAAACACGGACAACGTCCAGGTGAACCTTCAGCCAAACACTTAACCCATTGTGCCCACCTGGCTAATTAATAGACGAGAAAACTCCCATAAAACAAGCATCCAAATACTAAGCCGAACTTACTGTCACCAAGTAGATTCTGACTAAGCCTGCTGCCGTCGAGTTGATTCCAACTCAAACCAACCCTTTCTGGAGGAGTCCAGTGCTGTTCCTTTGAGTCTCTGAAGCTGTAAATCTTGACAGGAATGGACAGCCTCATCTTTCTCCCACCGGACAAATGGTGGGTTCAAGCAACAGACACTATGGTTAGCACCCAACACATAGCCCAGAGCTCTCTCATTCTGACTGTGAAAACCAAACCCAGCTCACTGCCCTGGAGTTAATGCCCACTCATTGCTTCCTAAGAGAAGCCCTACAGGAAACAACGAGCAAAGAACAAGAAATTCTTCAGGGAAAAATTTTTTTTGCTCAATTATTGCTGAAACAAGAAAATTCTTCAATAGCAGGATTAGAAGATAAAATCAAGTAGATCCTCTTATGAAATAGACTTATTGAAAGTCAAAGAAACAAAAGTGAGTGAGGAAAGATAAGAAAAACTAGAAAATCAATACAGGAACTCTAATATAAAAATAGGATTTCTAGAAAATTAGAGCAGATACAATAGAAGGATAGAAATTTTCACAAAAATAATTTTTTCAGTGTCATAGGACATGCATCTCAATATTCAAAGGACTTCCTCAACACAATGAATGATAAAATAGCAATACTCACTCTGAAATTTCAGAGTAGTAGGGTGAGAAATAGATACTAAAAACACTTACTAGGGGGTGGGAGAAGAATCACATACAAAAGGATAAAGAAATAAAATGATGTTTAATCAATCAGCCAGACAAGACCAAAAGGGCAGTCATGCAATAACGAAGTTCAGAATACAGGAAGGGACAGAAAAAGGGGGAAATGGAGGCGAAAACCCCAAAGAGAAAGTGAGAAGTATACTGTGACATTGAGGAGATCGTAATTTATGCCACGAAACAACATGTGTGTCAATTGTCGAAATTGAAAGCTAATTTTCTGAAAATAAATAAGTACTAAATTTCTCTGTAAACTTTCACCCAAATCCCAAGAAAATTTTAAGAAAGAAAATAGTTGCAGACTATGCACAAGTGGAGAAAAGTGGAAAAATGACTTCACTATTTTAAGGCAGTGTGTTAGTCTGGGTGGACTAGAGAAACAAATTCATAGGCAGTCATCTGTCTATAGGAAAGAGCTTTAGATACAAGAGCAATTGAATACAATTATACAAGAGCAATTGAACATTGAGAAAACATCCCAGCCCAGTCCAGATCAAGTCCATAAGTTTATATCAGCCTATACGTCCAATAGGAATCTATAATGTTCAAATGCTATACTCATCTAGATTATTAATCAAAGGCAAAGATAAAATCATGGCATTTGGAGCATTCAAGGTTTTAGGAATTTAGCACTTGTAAACTCTCTCTGAGAAAAATACTGATGGCTCTCCTCCACGGAAACAAGGACAGATTGGACCAGAGAACATGGGAAGCCACCCTGGAGAACGAAAACCAGATTTCTCGGGAAGGAAATACCGGAACAACCAACAGTTGTGTAGACACCGTTAAGACCAGGAGGAGGGTTGGCTTCAAGAAAAAAAAATAGCAACTGGATGAATTTCCTGATAGGTTGGCTCATATAGAAAATTATATGAGAAAGTTTACCTAGTTGTTAATGAATGAGGCTCAACTGACCATATGTCCCACAAAAGAACTAAGCAAACAAAAACATGTATAAGAAAGAAGTCATAATCGAGGCAGGTCATCCGTTTCGGCAGTGCACAAGTTTACCCGGTGTCACAGGGATATAAATATTGAATATCAATTTCATAAGATGTTGTTGTTGTTAGAAGTCACTGAGTCAGTGCTGACTCACAATGACCAATGTCCAGCAGAACAAAGCACTGTTAGGCTCCAAGAAACTCTCCCGTGTGTTCTGTGTAAACCCATGTTGCAGACACTGTGTCAATAAACTTTATCCAGGGTCTTTCTCTTTTCCGCTGACCCTCAACTTTACCAAGCATGACGTCTTCTTACTCTAGAGACCGGTCCCTCCTGCTAGCATGTCCAAAGTATGTGAGATAGTCTCACCATCCTCACTTCTGAAGAGCGAGCTGGCTGTCCTTCCAAGACAGATGTGTTTGTTCTTCTGAAAGCCTATGGCCCTTGCCATGTTCTTCCCAAACACCAGCATTCAAACGCACCAGTCCTTCTGTGGTCTTCCTTACTCATTGCCCAACTCTCATATGCATGGAAAATACGATGACTTGGGTCAGGTGCCCATAGTCCTTAAGATGACACCCTTGCCCTTGAACTTTTTAAGGAGATTTGGGGCAGCAGATTTGCATAAGGCATTACATAGTTTGATTTCCTGAGAAAGATCCCTCAGGGTGTAACGGGTTACATGTTGAGATGTTAACCACAATATTATAATCTACCAACCACTCCATCAAAGGTGAGGCTTTTTGCTTCCATAAAGATTTACAGCTTTGGAAACTGAAAGGAGTGGTTCTATTTTATCCTATGGGATCAGTTTGACGGTGTGTGTGTGTGTGTGTGTGTGTGTGTGTGTGTGTGTGTTTCCGTCCGTGAACACTGACTGTGGATTTCAGCAAAATGAAATCCTTGAAAACGTCTCTCTTTCATCCTACTTGGATCCACAACCAATGCTCTTGGAAGTAGCAGTCAAGAATTCAAACCATGTATTATTGCATTGGGCAATTCACTGCAAATCTCTTCATCTCACATAATTCGGACCAGGTATCAGAAGAGACCACTCCCTGGAAATTGGCATCGTGCTTGGTACAGGAGAAGTTCAGTGTGAGAGAGAAAGAACCCTCAGTGAGATGGATTGACTCTGAGGCTACACAGGGCTCATCATCATCGTGGGGATAGCATGGGCTAGTCAGTTTCCTCTCGCACACCAGGTCACTGTGCATTAGAGCCGATAACAACCCACACATATATAAAATACTAGACCAAGTGAAAAAGTATTGCTACAAAATTACAGAAGCTTTTATTAAACAAAAGTGTCAAAAGGCAAAGCTATTGTTTCTTAACATATCCTTCCGAAGGCAGTGTTTCCACCTCTAACCTCTGTCACCAAAGAGTTTTAAGCGCGTCAATTTGCACCACATCCAAAGGGCAGTTTGGGCATCAAGGGACTCGAATCGTGTTCTTCTTCCATGTTCTTTGCGTTTGGAGAACAAAATGTCCTCTGGAGGAGCAGGGGGAGGCTTTCCAACAAAATTCTCCTAGGACAGCTCTTACTGCCCTCAGAGAGGGGCAGGGATGTGGTTGTGATGGGAGAGAAATTCCACGACACAGCATTCTTGGCCAATTCATTTCAATTCGATTCAATTCTCACCCATGTCATTTTCAATTTCTTTTAAAACTTCCTCATACGAAGCCCCCATGATCATCCTGTGTCCTTCAAACACAAATCCATCAAGATGGCCCTTTGGAATAAAACAAAAACGGATCTTAACCTCTGAGCTGGCCTCGCTGCCCTGAATTTCACTGCCCTGGGTGATCCCTTTGAAGCCATCCTTCAGGACAGAGTACAACTGGCTTTTGATTAGACTGCTTTTTGAAGGCTCATGACCAAAACTGAGAGAAGTGTCTTACTGAGAGAACTCATCTCTGGCCATGCACAGATCACAGAGCGATGTTGAAACATGTTTGTCATGGAATAAACTCGTGTGAGTGTGAACTGGGACCCTTGCAGCAGTACTTTTTACTCTCCCCTGAGAGGAAAATTATACTGAGGACAAAGAAAGAGGAGAAGGGAAAGGACGGGTGGAATGAAATCTTCATTGGCCAAAAGCAGAATGCAAACAATCAGCAGATATTTTAACCTTCATGTTTTTTTGGAAATATGGAAGGCAATACCATAAGAAATCAATAAACCAGTTGAAAGAGTTGCTTCTGCAAAGAGTGGGCCAGAATTAGTTGGATGGGGTTGGAGGAGACAAATAGTTCTGATAAAATTGTTTTGAGTACAAGTGCACAAACCTTTAAGTCAAAGACTGATTTGACCTGGTTCTAATGTTGGTTCCGCCACCTTCAAAGTGAGAGGTTTGGGCTGAATTCCTTGCCTTTTCTGGTCTCACTTTTTTTTCTTTCCTCTGTTGAATAGTTTCAGGTTTTCTTTGTAGCTGTCCCGGGTTGGCGCCGATCCATGCAGCCAATCTAGAGCAGAGCACACCGTCACCCTGTCCTGGCCATCGCCATGATTGTCAGTATGTTTGAGCCCCTTCTTGCCGCCAGGCTGGTGTCAGTCTCTACATGACATTGACACGGTGGCTTAGTAGATGGTAAGTAAGTGAAGCATCCCTGCCCACTCTCCACCCCAGCCCGCCTGCCCAAGTAGAGACCATGTTTATTACCCAGCCACCTTTGGAACTAAGCTCACAGTCAGAGGCTAAGTTCCCACCAACGACAGTCAGAAGATGTGAAGCGTGCCATTTCACATGCCTTCCTTAAAAGAAAACTACCTCCTTCCTCGCCCCCTCTCTTTCCTTATCAGGCAAGGTATATTAACTGCAGCATTACTGATAATGCTCACGCACACACATTAGAACCTTTAACTCACAAAACCAGGAACTGTAAGATGACCAAGGATACCAAGGTTGGGTTTGTAAAGAGCAGCCAATGGCAGGAAGAAAGGCTGATACTGTCATAGGACATGGAAGAATCAGATTCGAAATAGGAGCTCATCAATGTTGTTAGAAAAGAGATTCATGGAAAACAACACACTAAATATTGCCGGTGCTTTTGGTCAGTTGGTAAAATTGGAACTTCTTCTGCTGCAACAGGACAACCATGCGTGTGAAATTCTTTTGTATAGTGTAAGAGGGATGGGGCGGGAGTAGGCAGCCTATCCTCCCACACTTCCAGAGGTGCGTGGTCTCTGGCTGCGTCTCAAGTGGGAGGGTTTGTCACTGTTGTTTACCATCAAGTCGACTCCCACCGGGGTCGTCCCCGTGTGCACAGAACGGAACCATTCACAGGGTTTTCGAGGATGGGATCTTGCGCAAGGAGATCATCAGGCTTGTCTTCCAAGGGTGTTCGAATTTAAGCACTTGACGGTTTGGGCAACTCAAGCTTCGTTGCAGTAAGAATGAAGTTACATTTCCCTTTGTCTGCTTTGGCAAGGGTCCCTGGGGGGTGCAGTCACCACACTCAGCTCTTACCTGAAAGAATGAGGTCCAGAGGTACCTCCAAGAAGCCTGGTGATCTACTTCCGGAGAATCATACAGTAGAAACCTGAAGGAGGACATCTGGCAAGAGGGTGAGCTGGGCAGACATGCGACAGACCATCTGAAACAGGTCAGAGGAACAGGCGCTTCGGGGGAAAGGAGAGAAGAGTGGATTGAAGGCCGATGAGAAAGTGCACAAAGACAGCCAGAGAGGAGACAGGCAGGTGAACTGTAGCCTGGCCGACAGGGTCTTGGCCATCTTGAACATTTGTAAGCAGCCCCTCTTCAACCAGGCAGCCTGACACGCTGGTGACTGGCATGGACAGGTAGAATCCCTCGTTCCCCACATCCTCCTGGTAGTCAGAATCATGACCAGCCTGTACTCTCACCTGCCCAACAGCCAGGCACCCCCACCCCCAACCCCACGACACCCTCCCCTGTTGTGTAACCCATCCTCTGCCTGAGGTCAGACCCTGCGCCCTCCCCCAAGAGCAGCAGGATACAGGACACACAGGAGGTCCTTCCGGAGCCACTTGGCCTGCCCCATCTGCCCACCGGGGCATACTAAGGAGAATAAGGAACCCTGGTGTAGTCAAAGAAAAGGAGGAAGAATGGAAGGGGGAACAAAGAGAGGAGGTGGGACTGGTGATGCGGCCCAGAGAGGAGCGCAGGGAATAAAAGGAAAGAGACTGTGTCTGAATCATTTCATGCAAAACGAAAGATTTGATCTGTAAACCTTCACCCAACTCACAACAAAAAATTTAAAACAAAATTGATTTTTAAAAGGCATAAATACTAACTTATCTAATTTTTTAACATTTAAATGCTCCATATTTTAAATAAATCATTTTACTGGGGGCTCTTACAGCTCTTAAAACAATCCATACATCAATTGCATCAAGCACACTTGTACATATGTTGCCAGCACCATTTTCATTTTCTTCCTACTTGAGCCCTTGATATCAGCTCCTATTTTTTCCTCTCTCCCCAACCCTCGTGAACCCTTGATAAATTACAAATTATTATTATTTTCATATCTTACACAGTCCGCTGTCTCCCTTCACCCATGTTTCTGTTGTTTGTAATCTTTGGGAGTTGGAGGGTGTTATGCATCCATCATTTTGATCAATTCCCCTTTTCTCCCCCAATCTCCCCCTTACCCTCATGGTATCACTATTCCCATTATTGTTCCTGGGCGTTTATCTGTCCTGGATTCTGTGTGTCAAGAGCTCGCATCTGTACCAGCGTACATGCTCTGCTCTAGCCAGATTTGTAAGGTAGAATTGGGGTCATGAGAGTGGGGGCGGGGAGGAACATTAAAGAACTAGAGGAGAGTTATATGTTTCATCAGTGCGATACTGCACGCTGACTGGCTCCTCTCTTCCTTGTGACCTTCTGTGAGGGGATGTCCAGTTGCCTACTGATGGGCTTTGGGTCTCCACTCTGCCACCTCCCTTACTCACATAATATGATTGTTTGTTTGGAGTCTTCTGACGCCTGATACCTGATCGTGTTGACACCTTGTGATCACACAGGCTGGTGTGTTCTTCCATGTGGGCTTTGTTGCTTCTGAGCTAGATGGCTGCTTGTTTACCTTCAAGCCTTTAAGATAGCCAGCCACCATCAGCTTTCCTCACATTTGCTGATGCACCCATTTTGTCTGCAGAGATTGTGTCGGGAAGGTGAGCATCACAGAATGCCAGGTTATTAAAGCAAAGTGTTCTTGCATTGAGGGAGGACTTGAATAGAGGCCCAATGTCCTTCTGCTACCTTGATACTTAACATATACATATATGTACATAGACCTATATCCCTATCCTTATATATTAATATATTTACTAGATACATGCCTATATTTATACCTCTATAAATGTCTTTTGCCTACTAGTTCTTTCCTCTATTTCCTCTTACTTTCCTCCTGTCTCACTATTATGTTTGACCTTTTTTTGTCTCTCAGTAATTCCTCTCAGCTAAAAATTTTTTAAAACCTTATGGAGTGCAGTCATCCTGTGATCGGTATGGGGAAGACACCGCAGCGCTTGGAAGACAGGAATCCCTCCGCTGTCCGGACGTTGCCCGTCCTCTGCCCTGTCCAGCTGGTGCTCACCTTTCTTTGTGAAGCGTCAGAGGAGGGGCGGCTCTCGCCTGTGAGTAGCAAAGATATTAAGAGGCATTTAAGACAAGAGGCCAGAAGGCCACTGGCCACCACTTCCCCGGGTGGCCTCTCAGCTCAGCTTGCTCCTGATGATTGATTTGTGGCCCAAGAATAGACAGGCCTGGGAAATTTCCATTCTGGGTTCAGATGGCTCCATGCAAGCCACGGCCATTTGTATCACGGGGCGGGGGCTGTAGCGCCCTCTCTCCTTTTCACCCCGAGACATGAATAGTCCCCAGGCTGCTCCACCGATCAAGAATTCTCTCCTTTACTACACTCGCCCCCTGATCCTTCCTTCCACCACTCCTACGCTGCACGCTGACCACTCTCACCTATTGCCCAGATAGTCTCACACCCCTCTGGCCGCTTGCCAGCCCACCCAAAATCGCTACCTGGATCCCTGGCATGATGCCAGCTTCCCTTTGTTTGGGCCAGAATTTTCTGATGTGTAGTAGAACCCAGACTTTAAAACAACCTAGTTATTAAGACAAGGCGAAACTCCTGAGACGATCGCCAGGCATCACCCTGCGGGGCGCAGTGGTGGAAGGGCAGACCTGAACGGGACTGAGGGAGTTGAGAGGCATCTGCTGCCAGCCCATCCCCAAGCCTGGGTCCTGCCTTGGCTTCTGATTGTTGGAGTAGAGTCCTCCCCAGGCCTCCGCTCTGGTTGGCCGGGCAGGCGATAGAAGCTTGGCAGGTTTGCCACCTTGGCGGGTGCGCGCAGAACGGCAGGTGGGTGAAGGAGGAAGGCGCACTTCGCCCAGGCTGGCATCTGGCGGCATGACGCTGCCGCTTCCACGATATAAATACAGGGAGCGAAAATAGCTAATCCCAGATAACAGCAGTGTAATCACCCAGCGCCCGGCCTTGAATCCCAGGGAATTTTGAGGGAGCAGCTGCCGGGGGCTGCCCCCATCCTTGGCCCCCTGCCCCTGGGTGGCCTGGGCGGAACAGCGAACCACACCGAGCTGTGGGGGGGCAGGAGCAACTGGAGGGAAGTGACGTGATGACAAACACCTCTAATCTCCGCCACTGGGAAGAGATGGCTTTCCTGACAGCACCGTGAAAATGCCCGCTGGCCAGCCGGCCGGGGATGGGAACCTGGTCTCCCTGCCTTCAGTGGGGGCCTGGGATGACACACAAGGAGTTGTCTAGATGGCTTTTGTTTTGTGATGTGTGATCATCAGTGGAATCAGGATAGTCCTTGCTACAGTGGCCTCTCCGGAGCCCCTCCCACCTTCTTCATTGAGCGCCAGCGTGGTCTGCCTGCAGCCCCCACCTGTGGCTCCCGAGCTCGCTCTGGCAGGCTAGCAGCACAGAAGGGTTAAAAGGCCAAGTTCCAGAGGAGAGCCCCTACTCTCCAAGAGACCAGAGCCACCGAGAAGCCGCTGGGCTTGGCTGCCTTCCGCCACTCTGCTCAAACTGACCTTTGATCCAGGCTGATGGAGGCCGAGCAGACAGCTCCGCGCCTCTGTCCTGGTCAGTGAGCTCCTTGCTCCCCAGCCCCACTCCGGACACCAGGTGATGGACAAGCAGTCCCTGCCTCCACTCCTGTCTTTCCCTGCTCTCTTTGGCCCGTCCATGCTTCCCGGTGTACTTCTGAAGGGGCTTGGAGCACAGGCAAGGCAAGCAGTAGGGCCCCGGCTGGCTGGGGCTGAACTGCCGTGTAAGGGCGAGAATGGGGAGAGGTCTCAAAGGGTATGCAGAAGCAAGAGGGGCTGTCTGGCCCTAGAAAGATTTCCTCGCCAAGCACCCAAGACATTTGGTTCTTTTTAAGACTGCCATTGCCAGCCGCGTGTCCAGAGGGGAGTCCTTGGGTGGCACAATGAATGGGCTCAGCTGCTTTTGGAAAGACTGGCGATTTAAGCCCAGCCACAGGCACCTTGGAAATCTACTTCTGAAAAATTAGCCATTGAACACCCTGCGGAAGTCAGCCGACTCTGCCACCCGGAAGGAATGGAGGATGCAAACCATCTCGAAGTAGCATTGGCTGGTCTTCTGAGTCTCAGATTCGCTAGACTGGAGAATCCAGTTTGGCTGTTTGCTTGTCTTTCATTTCCTATTATGTCTGTCAAGAAGTGGAGTCTGTGTGACCCCACTTTTCTTTTTTTTTGTTGTTTTAATGGTGGTAAAATCTACAAGCGTGCAATTTGCCATTTTACACCAATGTATGGTCTGATGATGTTCATCACACCCATGACGCCCAACCAACAACTATTCGTTTCCGAAACTTTCAGCACACCAGACAAAAACACTGTATCCCTTGAATAATAGTGTCCCGTGCACCTCTGCCCGCAGTCCATGCTAATCAATAGTTTCTTTCCTGTCTTACACACTTGTCGATTCCAGACACTTCACAGAAATGGCTCCTACAAGCGTGTGCCTCACTTCACTCAACATAGTTTCCAAGAGTCGTCCACGTCCCGGCAAGCAGTGGGGCTCCTTCCAGGCCTTTCTGCGGCAGAATCGAATTCCACTGGTGTGCGCATCGCAATGTGTCTGCCGTGCACGTGTGGACGCTGGCTGCCTCCAGCCTTCCGCTCTTGCAAACAGGGCTGAGGTGAATGTCCGTGTGTGAGTGTCCCTTTGAGTCCCTGCTTTCAAAGGTTTTGAGTATATACGTAGATAGGGAATTGTGGGCCGTGTGGAAATGCTCTGTTTATCTTCTTCAGGCATCACCAAACTGTTTTCCCCAGCAGCTGCTCCATTTTACATTCCATCAATGGAGAAGGAGTCCCACATCCTCTCCGACATTTGCTATTTTTTGGTGGACGATATTTTGTTGATGTTGTTGCTTTTTACATCATAACGGCCATCCTTAGGGAATGTGAAGTGGAGAACCCAGGTTTTAATTGATGTTAGACTATTGTGCTTTTCATGTCACTGTATCAAAGAAGAGTTTATTAGAATCAACCAGTGATTCACTGTTTCCTCTACCCTTGGTGGGGGTCATGGTTGAAAGTTAGGCTAGTAATGGCTAGCTCAGCAGTTTGGAGACCTGCTGGTGCCACTCCAGGGGAGAAAGACGGGGTTTTCTATGCCCGTGAAGGTGTATAGTCTCAGGAACCAACAGGGGCAGTTCCGCTCTGTTCTAAAGGGTCGCTGTGAGTCGACACAGTGGAGGTGGTTGAACAGAATCATAAATAAGGAAGACAGGAGAAGAATTGGTGCCTTTGAATTATAGTGTGGACAAAAAAAATCTCAAAAGTGCCGTAGGCTGCCGGGAAAATGAACAGATTGGCCTTGGAAGGAGGACAGCCAGGTGCTCCTTAGAAGGCAGAGTGGTGAGAGGGCGCCCAGCCTGTGGGCGTGTGACCATGAGAGACCAGTCCCTGGAGAAGGACTGGGTAAGGGAGAGGGGCCACAAAAGAGAAGACCCTGGAGCAGATGGAGTGACACAGTGGCTGCAACAATGGGCTCGGGCAGAGGTCCTAACAGGAACCTTTGTCATCAAAGTCAAGTTCAAGAAGAGTTTGAACAATATAAGGAAATGCTTGTCATTTTTAACTATTTTTTTTATCATTTTATTAGGGCTCATACAACTCCCATCACAATCCATCCATCCATCCATTGTGTCAAGCACATTTGTACATTTGTTGCCATCATCATTCTCAAAACATCTGCTTTCTAATTGAGCCCTTGGTATCAGCTCCTCATTTTTCCCCCTTCCTCCCCAGTCCCCCTCTCCCTGCTTGTCATTTTTAATTAGGTGGGAAAATCAGGCCAGAGTTTAGATAATGTGATCCCAACTACATCTACTATACCTATAGTAAGGCCAGTGGATCAACAACATAATCCTCCCCCAAATGGGCAAAGGATTTGAAGAGGCATTTCACCAAAAGAGTTCTGTAAGTGAATGGTAAGCACATGAATAGGTGCTTAGAGTCTGTTGTCATTGCTGTTGGTTGTCCAGGTGACAGAAAGCGTTCCCCCAACCCCACCTCCCAGCCCCACCCCAGGGTGATGCTGAGCAGAGCACCTGTCTTTGGTCTTTCTCCTATGGAGGGTCTGGGTAGGTTTGAACTGACAAACCTTTGAGGTTAACAGCGGAGTGCTTAACCACTGCACTACCAGGGCTCCTTGTTCTCCTTAGGATGGCTAGTACCACAAAAATGGGAAACTGAGATCAAATGCCGTGTCCAAGCTCATGTGGCTAGCAGTGGTCAAGCCAGGGGCCCAACCTGTGGCGCCTGATGATGTCGGAGTCCACAGTCTGTGTGCCAAGTCACACTGCTCCCTCCCTCCCTCTGAATGGGCCTCCTGATGCAAAGAAAGGTCAGGTGCAATGGAGCTGGAGAGAGGAAACGGGGACCTGCACTGAGATTGAGTCCATCTCAGAGCTCTTTCCGTTAGCCGGGTGGGGATGCACTGCCTCAGAAAAAGAAAGCCAGAGAATGAGAAGGCGTCAGAAACGCACAGCAAGAGCACAGGCGTCCTGGTGGAATTTGTCGCTGGGCTCTTGCCCACTGCTCCAGAAATGAATCCCTCTAGCCAGTCAGAATATGGTTCCGCTGCCTATGAAATTCACAGGGACAGGTCTTCCATCTCTGCCAGACAGGCAGCTCCCGCTGTAATCTAATCACACCCATGAAGCCCCAGCCAGCAATCTCTCGTCCCCTCACCCTGTCACAAATGCCATCACACACACAGCCCGAGCAGGACGCTGGGACCTGTCTTGCCCACACATCCACAGATCGGCAGGGTCAGCCCTGGTTCTGCACAGTTCACAAAGGCCCAAATCAGCGTGGGGGTGACGGGGGCCCCTCCCAGTGGCAGGTTGAGCCAAGGCTGGGAGCCTCTTTGTTAGCCAGGGTCTCGGGGGTGTGGCTGCTGCTACATGCAGGTTTGCTCATGGACACCCTAAAGGGAGGGGGTGGGGGAGGAGGATCTTGAAATGCGCCCAAGTGGGGAAACGAGTCAGAGAAAGCATAAGGAAGCCCACGTGAAAGAATAGATCTAGCTTAGTTAAGAAGGACTGTCTCCTGGAAGACTTAACTCTCTGTGGGGTCAGATTGACAAGAGCAGCTCGAAAGGAGGGAGGGAGGGAGCTGGTGCTCATGGTGAAGGAGCAGTCCGCAGAAGGCAGGTGCACAGCGCGGCACAACTCAGGAGTGGGGTCAATGTCACAAAATTGTACATGTAGAAATGGTTGGGTTGACGTATATTTTGTTGTGTGTATTCTCAATAACAATTTTTTAAAGTTTTTTTTAATCAGCAAAATATCCAGATTTAAAATTCGACTATCAAAAAACATGTTGGGCCATTAACCAACCAAATGCTTAGAATATAATAGAAATGACTGCCTGGAAGTACGTCCCCCAAGGGAAGGGCCCTATGTGTTGCCCAAGCTACACGCCAAGGGGAGGGCCCTACAGAGAAAAACAACAGACGGAGTCGGGCAGATTTCTTTGGTCACTACCAGCTTGGCATGGGGGTCAGCAAGGAGTCTCCATTCGTGACCTGAACTTCGACTGGGGTCATGTTTCCAGGGCACCTGTTGCATTTGAAGGAGCCGGGGGGGGGCACTGTCAGGTAAGGGTTAGACTGACAACCACAAGGTCGGTGGTTCAGACCCATCAGTCGCTTCACAGAAGAGAGATGAGGCTGTCCACGTCCATAAAGATTTTGCTCCATAAACCCCTAGGAGAAGTTCTACTCTGTCCTACAGGGCCACTCTGAGTTGGAACCAACTTGATGGCAATGGGTTTGGGTTTTTTGTCTCATTTGCTCTTCATACTGATCTTGAAAGGCAAGTCAGCCCAGTGATACTACCCCTGTGTGACTATGAAGGAAACAAAAGCATGTGGGATGCAAGGTCCACAATTGCTTAGTCGCAAAGCTGAGAGAAGAACTGGACAGTGGAAAGATGAACTCGCATTTCCAGACTGATGAGGGCAACTAGGAGAAACACAAAACAAGCAAATCTGTAACCAGACAACCAGAGGGACGCCAAAACATGAATGTTCTTGAACAATATACGATTATTGGAAGAGCGAGGCTGTCACTTGAAGCCTAAGAGGCCAAGCCCTGGTGTTCTCAGTTGCTTCACATGCATGTGGAAGTTGGACGTTGCATAAGGAAGACTGAAGAAGAATGGGTGTGTCTGAGCTGTGGTGCTGGAGCAGGACAATGAAAGAATCATGGACAGCCAAAAGGACAAGCCAACCTGTCTCGGAAGAAATACGGCCAGTGTGCTCCTTATAGGCAAGGATGGCCAAGACTTTGTCTCGCATACTTTGGACATGGTGTCAGGGGAGCCCAGAGCCTGAAGAACAGCGTGCTTGGTTAAGCAGAGGAGAGGGGAAGAGAGGAAAACCTCAAGGAGATGGATTGGCACCATGGCTGCCGCAATGCCATCAAGCACGGGACCCATCGTGAGGATGGCTCAGGACCGTGCAGTGTTTCATTCTGCTGTGCACAAGGTCACTGTGAGTCAGAATGGACTCCGTAGTGCCTAGCAATGACAAAAATAAGAAAGAGGGATATTGCCAACTTCTGTCTGTTATCTTCTTTCTTCTTATTATTTTTTGGGGGGTGGGAGGGTTTTTATGAAGAAAGAAATGTATATCAAGGGAAAGGCTCACATGGTTGCAGCGATGGTAAGTCCAGGCTAGTTTGACTCCATGATTCTGATGTTAATTAAGCTGGACGCTCTTCCTGACTCCATAACTGCAGGGGCGGGTGAACTAGAAAACAGAAGATCCGCGGCTGGTGGATGCAAAGGTGAATGTGTCCAAGACCACCGGCAGGTGAGGTGCTAGGCCCTGGTGACTCCCAAGGTCAGCAGGACATATGGCGGGTGGATGAGGCCAATGCAGGCTCTGGGGCAGCAGGAAAGGGAGAAGCTCGCCACGCACCGTGTATACTTACAAATGTGAGTAGGCCACCCACCCCAGGAACCTTCCCTTCAATTTCACTCCACCCTAATCTTCTTACCACCACACAACTGACTGCTCACAGCAGATCCCATTGTTGTTTACCTTCTGTCAGGAAGCATCATGGGGGAGGCCTCCGTTGCCACACTGACCACCCTGGTGCTGCCAAGCTGACACAAAACCTATCACAGTATGTGCCAAAGTTTATTTATCCATTCTCTCACTGATGGGTGCTTAACTTACTTCCATCTTTTTGCTATCGGGAATAGTTTTGTGCTGGCTGTTATTTTCCTTGGTCCATTTAAATAGGAGGGTTATAAATATATTAAAAATTAATAACAAAGTAACCCAGCCTCTCTCCTCAGAAAATGTAAAATAATAATAATGATTAATATATATAAAATATTACTACTAAGAGTAGTAATAGTCATATAGTGCTCACTTCACCCAAAACAAAAAGGCCACTGAGTGGTACAGTTTGTGCTAGACAAAGTCTGCTGGTTCAAACCTTCCCAGGGCCACCACCAAAGAAAGCCAGGACCTGCTTCTGTAAAGATTGATTACCGCCATGAAAATCCCACGGAGAAGGCCCACTCTGCCACAGGGGCCATCATGAGTTAGAATCAAAGTCAGAATATGGAATGAGAAATGTATTAAATCCCAATTCATCATGCATTTTTTAAAAAGAATCAATTTGATGGCAAAAGGTTTGGTATTTGGTTTGGCTTCAGATGATGACTTATCACTCAGGCACATCCAGGGGGAAAAAGGGAGAAAAAATATTTTTTAGAAGTGACTTGTTTAGAGATTTTTTTTTAAATCACAGCACAACACTTTTTTAAAAAAGAGATAAATCTAGTACAACTGATGGTCAGGTCACGCTGACTGTCATTTAAAATAAGTTTTTTAAACAAAATTGATGACAATCCAAAGTAAACAAACTAAACCAGCACCAAACACCAGCTTAAAGATACCAGGAGGCTTTCACAACATAGTGAAGATTCACGATCAGGCCACAGAGGGAGAAGAAGATGAAGAGAAGTGAGCCCATTCTTTGAGCTGCCCTAGACTTGAGGCTACTGACGAGGTCTGCAAGGGTGGCTGAGAACCTGAGTGGCATTTTGACAGCTTCCCCAGACTACAGAGGCAAGGATTGAACTCGGGGGCCCTCCAAAGCCAGGGCCCAGATAAAACCTCCTTGCTTGGGATTGAAACTCCAAACTGATGCACTCAGCAAGTGCGTGTGACCATGAGTCGGCAGCTCAGCTCCGTGTCTTCTAAAACTCTGACATTAGAAGGAGACACTCTTAGACTGTTGGTGTAGAAGCAAGCAGAAATCATCCTGGGAGAAAATAACATCATCTGATCCCTCCAAGTAACTCTGCAAATGACTTTGTATACACAATATTTTCAGAAAAATAATGTACCAGTGAGATTTTTTCAAACATAAAATTAAACAATAATGCAGGAGAAAAATCATCAAAGAGAAATGGACCTACACAGACTCCAATACTGGAGTTATCAGATTTAAAACAATGCTTGCCAAGTTCGGGGAAATTAAAAAAAAAACAAGACTGGAAATGTTGTCAGAGGGCTGAAAACTAATAATATTAATAAGAACCACCGAATGGAAATCACAAATATTAAAATAAAAAATAAAAACCTCAAAGGATAGTTTTAGCTTTAAAAATGTTGTAAACTCTTTTAGCTTACAAGAATTTACAAAAATGTAAACTCTTTTAGCTTACAAAATGAAACAGGAGAGACAAGAAGTTGGGGTACACAGAGAATAGAGCACAAGCCGTAACAGCACAATGAGATCTAACATACATGGGGCCCCCAAAAGTTCACGGGAAAATAGAATTAAAAGACAATGGAATGTTTTCACAAGCTTTTTGAAGCCCCCTTGTATGTGTAATTAAAGGCCAAAGATAAAAAAAACAAAAATATTGCAGAAACGATATTTGAAGAGATCACAGCTGAGAATTCCCAAAGCTGCTAAAAGACTGTCTACCACAAATTCAAGAAGTCCTACAAACCCCAAGCAACATAAAAAGATACCCATTCCTAGACACAGGATTTTTTTTTTCAATGCTGAAAACTAAAAGTGAAAAGAAGGTCCAAAAAGGCGGGTAGGAGGGGGATTGAGAGATGGGTTATCTTAAAAGGAGCAGCAATTAGATAGTCAGCTGACTTTTCATCTACCACAATGGAAGCCAGAAGACAATGAAATAGATGGAAGCTTGACTGTGAACTCCTGCCTCCTGACTACATACATGTCCGATTCTTTTTCAACTACGTCTGTGACATGGCCATCATGTTTTCAATTCTTGGTGGCTCTGAAAGCCAGACAAACTTGCATTTAAATAGGGCCTGAGTTTGATGTGTAGCTTTTTTTCCCCCTGTAAAACACAGATTCCGTTTAAAAAATGTATGTAAAGCACCTAGTACTTAACAGGTGATAAATATAAAGGAATCCCTGCTCCTTCGTGCTTCCCTTCCTCCCTGATGGCTGTCTCCTCAATTACCCCTCATTTAAAATGGTTGTCCCTTTTCTGTTTTTTCTTGTATAAAGTCCTGGTGATTTGCTGAGCCATAGTGGTATCATCACCCTCCTGCCTTCTGGGACAGTGTTGTCCTTTACCCCACTCACTTTCCTAAGTGACCTTCTCTCTGTTGGGCCCCTCATCAACAGCTCCTATAAAGAAGAGCTTCTCCGTGCCTACCTCACCTCCTGAGAGCCCCACAGGGTCGGGTAGTGACCAGGTGCATTCCCCCTTTCCCGCAGGGAGACTGCCTTAGGACTGGAGTATAAGCTGCATTCTCCAAATAACAAAACCAAACCCGTTGCCTTAGAGTCAATTCTGACTCGTTGCAACCCTACAGGATGGGGTAGAAATTCCCCTGTGGGTTTCTGAGACCATAACTCTTTACAGGAGTCAAAAGCCTCATTTTTCTCCCAAGAGCAGCTAATGGTTTTGAACTGCTGACCTTGCAGTTAGCAGCCCAACTTGTAACCACTATACCACCAGAGATCCCTTGGAGTGCTGCCTGGACCAAATGCTGCACAGCAACGCAGAGCCTGGTAACCATGCAATTCATAGGCCCAGGCATTACCACAACACCCAAGTCACATAATGCACCGTGTCACAGAACATATTATGGACATAAAATCGATGAGTGGCTGTCCTGGCATGGTGCAGGTGCATCAAGGCCAAGTGTATGCTTTAAGCCTTCTAGAATACAGTCGGGAGCCTTGGTGGCACAGTGGTTATGAGGCTTTCTGCCATAAAGAGTTATCATCTCAGAGACCCACAAGGGCAGTTCTACCCTGTCATATTGGGTCACTACAAGTGGCAGTGGTTATTGACCATAGTCATAACAATGAAGCTATCATTTATTGAGTGCTTCTCTTGTACTGGGCAATGACCACTATTATTTCATGTCCCATCTTTCAAATTACTGCCATCAAGTCCATTTCAACTCACAGTAATCCTAGAAGGAGTAGAACTGCCTCCCCGCCAGGGTTTCAAAGACTGTAAATCCTTTACAGGAGCGCAAAACCTTTATCTTTCTGCCTCAGTCACTAGTGGTTTCAAACTGCTGACCTTGAGGTTAACAGCCCAATGTGTAACCACTAGGGAGTCAGGAGAATCCGTGTCAGGTCAGAAGACGATGTGATGGTGGAAGCAAGGATTGGAGGAACTACTCCTAAAACAGGACAAGGGGCTCTGGAGCCTCTCCCACCACCACTCGCCTAGGAGCCCACCTCACCCAACCAGAGCCTGACGTTCCTCAAGCTCTGGAAGGGATTGGGAGACAGGAGCTGACCCTGCCACTCTGAGTGACCACTCAGTGCAAGCTGGCATGCACTTGAATCAATTCCTGATGAACCACCCCTTGGGCCAGCAAAGGGCCCTCCCTCCCATGGGGCACCCTTAACATAAAAAGCAGTCTCACATATGAGGGGCCCTGGGAACCCAAGGGTGGGGGTAAGTTGTCCTCGGCTACTAATCATAAGACTGGCCTCAAGCCCCTGCCCTGGAGCCACGAGACAAGGCCCTGGCAGTCTGTGCTCGTAAAGGCTGTAGCCAAGAAGCCCTGGAGGCAGGTTGACTGTCACCTGGCCTCACTCTGCCTTTGAAGAAGCTCCTGAGCACCTAACAACACGGCAGGTGGGTACCAACTGGAACCTCTTGGGGGCCCAGACTTGGAAAAGGATGAGGTACGAGAAATATATTGCCATGACCGTCAAGTGAGTTCTGAACCACCAGCCCTGACTTCCCAAGGGCAGGGCCTGAGCCCCTCTCAGCACCTGGCCAGACGCCCGCAGCGACTGCTGGTGAGGCTGCAGTGGGGATGGGATGTCAAGCCAGAGAAAGAATTTAAAACCCAGCAGTTTCCAAACTGGGATCATCATAAGGGCATGAAGAGTTCGAATTAAGAGGGCCTCTGTCCATCTATTTTACATATTAGGATTCTGCATTTTTTTTAAATGTTGGGAATGATGAGGGCAACGAATGTATAAGTGTGCTTTATGCAATTGATGTATGTGTGGATTGTGATAAGAGTTGTATGAGCCCCAATAAAATGATTTTTTTAATGTTATTTGCAATAGAGTTTCATTGCTTGAAAACAGAAAGTTTGAAAGCAACTGAGCTGAATGACTGCTAACGTTCCTGCCACGTAATAAGTCCTGGGTGTCCAGGGCAGAAATAATAACTAAGGCCAATGATCTTTCTCTTATAAGAATCTATAATGCATGTTTTTCATTATGTTGTATTTTTCTTTTTATCTTTTAATTATTTCTTATATTTTCAATGATTAAACTGTGAAAAATGGGGGACACTGCTGGTCTTGTGAGAGGTACACAGCTTGTCTTAAGTGTAGACCTGCCCACTGCAACCGTTCACCCATTTCAAAAATCCAGAGTTCTGTTCATTTGTTATTCTTAAGACAGACCACCTCAAATTTAAAGGCTACCTTATTGTACATCTAAACTGTATTATAATAGGATGTTAGTTAATAAAACACTGTATTTCTTCATTTGAAAAATAAAAAATCTATAACCCATGAATAAGAAATAACCCAACATCATGCATAAAATAAAATAGATGATATGATTTAAAAGAAAAATCACAAATATTATATTATTTAAGAAGTGAGCAATTATACCCTTATTTCCTATTGGTCCCTTTTAAGCACGCATAATTTTTTTATTGTCACTATTAAAAACCATTTGTGTGTTTGGAAAATAATATAAATAACCTAACATGAACACTAGTTTCCCCGTCCGCTGAGAAATGTAAGTTCCTCTTGGCACGAACGAGGCGTGGTTTCATGTTAACCTTCACTCTTCGTGGGTCCACGAGGAAACGGTGATGACATCTGTTTGGCGAGATGGAACTGATGGGAGATTTTTGCAGCAGCTGAGAACTGTCAAAGCCAGGCCCCGCAGATCCCCCAAGACAATGACCAAGGCCTTTCTTCAAGGAGCACTGTTGCTTTGCCGGAATCCACTCTCACAACAGAGTCCTATCTACCCAGTCATCAGTGAGATTACCCCAACACCCCGCCAGCTGCTGCCACCCAATCTGGAGGCCTGCGCTTCTGCTCTTGAGGGATATAGCATGTGACTGCCCGGGGACTCTGCCCTCACCCCCACCTGCCCACCCCTCTTCCAGTCTGGCACCCACAGCCCTCCCAGAGTGGGAAACCTCATCCAATGCCTTCTCTGTTACAGAGATTTCAGAAATTAGTCACAGGAAAGAGGGCGGGAAGAGGGTGGACGTTTCTGAAAGTCAGTGGTAATCAAGTCTGCTGGCTTTCACCGCCAAGGGCACGGCAGCTCAAACTGCCCTAAGTTAGCAGTGAGCAGTCAAGAGGACACCGGGCTTCCCCAGGAGGAGGCCCTGCCTTCGCTGAGTTTCTGGTCCATTTTACAGCCCTGTCCCTTCCACCAGCCTCAGAAAACGCCTCGATGCCGGACCAGTAAGGGGTGCATCTCAACACTGAAATCCAGCTTCTGGTACTCGTCTAGTGACATAGCCATGGAAATAACACAGACTGAGGCCTTTCGATAGCTCTGGTGACCACCCACCTGACGTGCACAGGACAGGGCCAATCTGTGCCTCCTCTTGTAGCAGGACCAGCATTGACATCACTGTCTCTCATTCCCAGGGAGAGTCTCAAGCCCCCGTTGGACAAGAAATTCTATAGTCACCTTACCTTTGGCCTAGACCCCACTTAAGCGTTTCAGGAGAATCCAGAGGCACCTGCTAGTCCTGCAAGCCCAGAGATGTGGAAATACAGGAAGCCAGAGAGGAAAAATGTTCATTGCTTTACAGACATAAAAAAAATGCCTCTAGAGAGGAAATGGTTTCATAGATTGTGGCTCATCAATATGAGAGACTATGCATCCACTCCAAGGACAAGAGAGGATCTCGGAGCCCTGGTAGTGCAATGGTTAAGCATTCCGTAGTGGACATAAAAGGGGCTGCTGGTGGTTGCACACACCCTCCCCACCCCCCAGACCTGGTCATCTGCTTCCCTAATGACAGCCTAGAAAATCCTGGGCCACAGTTTACCCTGTCACGAGGACACTCTCTGAGCCGAAATGGGCATAACAGGCGCAACACAACATTTCATTCTGACATAGAAATAGCAGTAAAACAGGTTGTCAAGAGACACAGCAAGGTGTGCATCGATGCAGACTGAACGGCCCCAGGCATCTCTTCTTGGTACCTGGGCATGTAAACGTGCATAGGTGTACGTATCGATACATAGCGAAAGGTCTAGGGCATAACCACTGAGTCGAAATATGTGGGCCATGTATATGTGCAAAGCTGTCTAGGATCTTGCTTGTTTTTTAAGTTTTTAAGAAGTGCAACTGATTTCGTACAAGCCAAGACATCCAAAATGCCATCAAGCAAGTCGATGTTTACCTATTAAGATGTTGGACTGCTTGGGTACGAAGTCCTCGGAGGCTTGCAGCACATCGCCGCAGCTCCGACGAGCTACGGTCCAGTGCTCAGAGCCACGTGGTGCCAGTGGCCACAGAGGTCCTCCACAGTGCAGGGTTAGAGGAGTGGACATCACACGGATGTTGTTACCTTTAGCTGGACGGTCAACTCAGCCTGAGCATGGTGCCCCATGCAAAACGGAACAAAGCATTCCCAGTCCCGTGCCCTCCTCGGGGCGGGCTGTGACCCATAGCACGTCTCACTAATAGGTCTTTGTTCCCTAGTCTGTCTTGGTCTGGAAGGTCCCCTGACACCTGGACAAAGATCATAGCAAAACACAAACTGCCAGGGACAAACAGGTGGTGGCAATGTGAGAATTGTATTGGCCAGTACCCCTGGTCTCCCGCATCCAAATCAAAATCACACCCATTGCACCAACCAGTCGGTGATTGCAACTCAGCGGTAGATCTTTCTGGGAGCAGAGAGCCTCATCTTTCCCCCGAGGAGCTGCGGCAGCTGGTGAGTTTGGTCCATTGACACAGAGGGTGAGAATCTCTCACTACACCCACACTACCTCCTACCTGACAGGTGATCAGCGTTGTCTCCAGGGTGGGAAGTGAGATTAGGAGACTGCACTGGTTTGAATCTAGATGGTGATTTTTTTTACAATGAGAAGATATATTCATTGCTTGTATAATTTTATAAAATAAAAATTCTAAATTTTTTAAAGACTTTGAGATATGAAGTCTATACATAGACTTACAAGATCAGTAAATGGGTTATCAGGAAGCATAATATTAAAAGAAACTCATTAGCCAAAAAAATATTTACTTTCTTTTTTCTTTTTTCCAGCTTGAACCCCTCCACCCCTGAGACTGGTGGTCTGCCAGTGGGCCTGCACGAGACCATTCTGCAGCCCACCACAGCCTTCCCAAAGGTTGCCATGCCTGCTTCCTCCATCTGGAGTTACGAAACCAAGCTGCCTCTGAAAGGAGTCCATTACTTCAGGAGAACACCGGGACAGGGCTCACAGTGATCAACTTCAAGCTTTAAGTGGACCTTTGTCAAAATGCAGAAGGGAAAACCAAACCGGTTGCCATCAATTCCAACTCCCAGTGACCCGACAAGACAGAGAAGAACTGCTCCCCAAGAATCTTCAAGGCTGTGACCTTCACATTGATCCAACCGATACCCTTAAGATCACACACAAGGGAAATTTTGCTGGCAATCGTTCTAAACGGTTATAGCAGTGCATCAGTAGGGAACTGGCAAAATTTCAAACCAGACTGAGAAGAAGACGTGAACTGAAGAATATCCTTGCTGATGCCAGAGGGAAACAGAGAAGTCCAGAGAGATAGTTAGGTGTGGCTTAATGACCGCGCCGAGGTATTTGACTGTGTGGATCATAGCAAACTATGGATAGCATTGACCAGAATGGGAATTCCGGAGCACATCCTCGTGCTCATGAAGAACCCACACATGGACCAAGGGGCAGTCGTTCAAATGCAACAAGGGGATACGGCATAATTTAAAATCAGAAAAGGTGTACATCGGGGTTGTATCCTTTCACCATACTGATTCAATCTGTAAACTGAGTAGATAGTCGTGATTCAAGAAGACACTGTATGAAGAATGTGACAACAGGATTGGAGGAAGTTTCGTCAGCAGCCTGCGAGACTTGCAGGGCATGACTATGCACAACCTCCATGCACTGTCCTCAATAGTGACCTCCCTCAAGGACACGCCCAGGCAAGGACCTGGAGAGACAGCTCCTACCTGGGCTGGCTGGAGAGGGGTGTAGGCAATCTATTGTATGAGGCCCACTGCCTGAGAGCAAGATTAGCTACATCCTTGGCTGATAGGTCAGCAAGAATTCAATGGAGGCTTAATCTATGTGGGGAGTCTGCAAATGAGTTTGGGGCTGCCGTTGCTATCCATGGCCTTTTGCAAACCAGGATGCTCAGATGTTAAGCTCTAATACAGGAGCTTGTTTTAAAGGTAGAGCCTACTAAATAAGAATCCACGGGGAGGTGGACGTGCTCTGGTCAAGTGTCTGCCTTGAAGCAGAAAAACGAGTTCCTACTGAACAGATTCCCACTCCTGTCGACCCCGTGTGTTTCAGAAAAAAACTGCTATGTAGGGTTTTCTTTTCTTTTTAAAAATCATTTTATTGGGAACTAGCACAACTCTTATCACAATCCATACATGCATCCATTGTATCTCTAGCAAATTTGTACATTTGTTGCCCTCATCATTCTCAAAGCATTTGCTTTCTACTTGAGCCCTTGGTATCAGCTCATTTTTTCCCTCCCTTCCTGTTCCCTCTCCCTTATGAACCCTTGATAATTTTTAAATTATTATTACTTTGTCATATCCTACACTGTCTGATGTCTCCCTTCATCCACTTTTTTGTTGTCCATCATCCAGGGAGGTGGTTATATGTAGATCCTTATAATTGGTTTCCCCCTTTCTACCCCACCTTCCCTCCACCCTCTGGTATTGCCACTCTCAGCACTGGTCCTGAGAGGAATCATCTGTCCTGGATTCCCTGTGTTTCCAGTTCCTATCTGCATCAGTGTACACCCTCTGATCTAGCTGGCTTTGTAAGGTAGAATTGGGATCATGATAGTAGGTGGGGAGGAAGCATTTAAAACTAAAGGAAAGTTGTATGTTTCATCGTTGCTACACTGCACCCTGACTGATTCATCTCCTCCCCATGACCCTTCTGTAAGGAGATGTCCAGTTGCCTACAGATGGGCTTTGAGCCCCAAATCTGCACTCCCCTCATTCACAATGATATAATTTTTTGTTCTTTGATGTCTGATACCTGATCCCTTCGACACATCGTGATCATGCAGGCTGGTGGGCTTCTTCCCTGTGGGCTTTGTTGTTTCTCAGCTAGATGGCCACTATGTAAGGTTTTCAACAGTGATTTTTTTTTATTCTTTTTATTTCATAATCATTTTATTAGAGGCTTATACAACTCTTATCACAATCCATAATACATCAATTGTGTAAAGCACATTTGTACATTCATTGCCTTCATCATTCTCAAAACATTTGCTCTCCACCTAAGCCCCTGGCATCAGCTCCTAATTTTTCCCCCTCCCTCCCCGCTCCCCACCTCTCTCATGAACCCTTGATAATTTATAAATTATCATTTTGTCATATCTTTCCCTGTCCGACATCTCCCTTCTTCATTAACTTTTCTGTTGTCCGTCCCCCCAGGGAGGAGGTCACATGCAGATCCTTGTCATCGGTTCCCCCTTTCCAACCCACTCTCCCTCCACCCTCCCAGTATCGCCACTCTCACCACTGGTCCTGAAGGGGTCATCCGCCCTGGATTCCTTGTGTTTCCAGTTCCTATCTGTACCAGTGTCCATCCTCTGGTCTAGCCAGATTTGTAAGGTAGAATTGGGATCATGATAGTGGGGGAGGAGGAAGCATTTAGGAACTAGAGGAAAGTTGTATGTTTCATTCAACGGTGATCTTTCAAGTAGATTGCCAAACCTGTCTTCCAAGGCACGCAAAACCATTTGGTTAGCAGCAAAACACACTAATCATTAGCATCATCCAGGAATTCTTCATGGAACCAGGACTCCGGCTGAGTTAAGCCTAATCAAGATGCCAAGGTATAACATTCCTTTCTAGCCACCTTTACCCCCTGAGTGACTCCTGGCAGAGTCACACTGAGACGCATGCTGACACAGGTTTGTAGAAGACCGAAAGTCCAATATTCAGAACTCCCTCCACCTCACCTTAAAAGAAGGCTGTACTCTTGACTGATCCAAAACAAAACTCAATGCCACCCAGTAGATTTCGACTTTTGGTGGCGCTATCAGACAGAGTTGAACTGCACCTTTGGGTTTCCAAGACTGTAACGCTGTATGAGAGTAGAAAGCCTCTTTCTCTCTGTGAGATGCTGGTGGTTTTGAACTGCTGACCTTGTGGTTAACAGTCCAACCACTACTCCATAAAGGACCCCAAACCCAAACCTCCTGCTGTTGAGCACATTCTGACTCATAGTGACCCTGTAGGACAGAGCGAAACTCTGGGTGTCTGAGGCTGTAAGTCTTTATGGAGGCAGACAGTCTCATCTTTCTCCTGAGAAGCAGTTGGTAGAGTCAAACTCCTGACCTCACAGTTAACAACTCAACAGTGTCTGTTTACTCAAAGATCAGTAGTTCAAATCCATCTGATCTGCTGCTCCAAGGGAGAAAGATGAGACCGTCTAATTCAGTGAATATTACAGTCTAGAAAACCCTATGGGGCAATTATATATACTCTATCCTATAGGGTCACTAGGAGAAAGAATCGACTTGATGGTTTTGCTGAATGATGTATAAGGATGTGTTAGTCCAGGTAGACTAGATAAATTCATGGACACTCATCTGTGCATAGGAAAGAGATTTAGATACAAGAGCAATTGAATATTGAGAAAGCAGGCCAGCACAGCCCAGCTCAAATCCTTAAGTGCAGTACTAGCCCGTATGCCCAATACCAATCTATAAAGTCCTCCTCAGACTCACGAAACATGTGCAATGATGCCGAATGCAGGACAATCACAGGCCAGTGGATACAAAGTCTTTGGATCCAGTGGCAGTGGAAGCATCTCAGCACTGGCAGGGCTCTCCAGTGGCTCCTCCAGCTCCCAGGCTCTGGCTGCATCAGGGTAGCTTCATGTGGCTTCTCGTCAGAAATGTCTCACAGGGAGTGAGTGAGTGTCCCACCGCCAGTGAGCTATTTATCTCTTTAGTGCCTCCAAATGAGGTCATCAAGCTGCAACCTGCTCCACAGACTAAGCTCCACCCCTTCACTCTGAGTCCTCTCAAATTGACAACAGATTATGTAACTACCATAACAGCTTATTCCATAATACAAAAAAGATGCCATCCCTCCATAATCATGGCTGGTCCAGAATTTGTTGTATCTAATCCCTCAATCAGGAAATGCACCACCACCATCACCCCATCTCTGGCCCTCTTTCCTGTCGGGGACTGGAAAGGGCTCTCTCCACTATTCAAGAGTGCCATTGGCACAGCCTGGTGGAGGTGTTTTCCTTAGGGTGGGATCTTCTCTTTGGTTTGTGTGGTGCTGTTTACAATCTTTTCCTTCACTTGAAACAAACCAAAGATGCAATGAACTCGCTGTTAAGATAGATAGATAGATACATAGATAGATAGATACATAGATAGGTAGATGGGGTGGGAGAAGACCCCATTCCTCCAAAGGCAAATCCTCAGCAATGGAAAATTAGTGTGGCCTACACACTGGGTGAATCCCTGGTGGCATCGTGATTATCAGTGGGGCTGCAATCAGCAAAGTCCGACGTTCAAATCCAGCAGACGCTCCACAGGGCTTTCTACTCCCATAAAGAGTGACAGTCTTGGAAACCCATGGAGGCAGTTCTACCCTGTCCTAGAGGGTCGCCATGAGGCAGGATTGACTCCATGGCAGTGACTGAGTGAGATGCATTGGGTTGCTAACAGCAGGGTCAGCCATTCAAACCCTCCAGCTGCACTGCTGTCCTCTAGGGTCACTATGAGTCGGAACCTACTGGACAGCTGAACAGAATTTACCTTCATCTATGTAGCTCCCCACCCCACCCACCCCATGGTGCAAAAGAACTCCTAGTGGTGCTGTGGAGTAGGTGTTAGACTGCGAAGTGGTTCAAACCCACAGCAGCTCTGAGGGAGGAAGATGAAGCTGCCTGCTCCCATCCAGGTTTACAGCCTGGAACTCCTGTGTAGAAGTGCTGTGGATGGGAGTCCACCCAGAGCACCTCAAAAGGAGGAATAGGCCAGCGACCTAGTTCCAAAAGATCACAGCCCAAACCCCTCAGGTAGCTGGTGCTGGTGAGAGCAGACCAAGCCAGAGATGTGGTATGGTGACCCTTACCATTTGGCAGCCGGCCACCCGAGGGGCGGGCTGGCAGAGTGAGTGAGAGGAGATGCCCATGGGACCACCCCTGGCCCGCCCGCCCTCCCTGCTGGGCACAGAATATTTCCTCTGACTTACTGAGTGCCTGCTCACTTCATGTCCGCTCCGCAGCAGCACGGGCTGATTCCAAGAAGGGCCTCTCAACGCTTAAACACTCATCAAAGCTAAATGCCCTTTAATAACGATGCTCCCTCTCCCTCCCTGACACCTGGCCGCTGTCAGTCTCTGTCGGTCATCCCCAGAGGAGCCGGGTTCCTCTTCCCACAGCTCCCCCACCCCCACCCCGCCACGCTGGGCACCTTCCCGGCCCCCTGGGAAACGGCCCCTTTCCTTTAATGGGTCTCTTTTCCTCCTTCAGTCTCCCTCTAGCAACTATCTCCTCTCCCCATCTCTCTCTTTTCTCCTCTCAGTCTCTCTCCTGTCTCTCCGTCTGCCACCCCCACCCCCACCCCCACCCCGCCCCGTAAGCCCTCTGGTCTCAAACTAATTCCAATTCCCTCCCTCTTCTTCTTCCTCTCAGTCTCTCTCAGTCCCTCCTTTCCGTCTCCCTCCCTCTCGTTCTTGAGAAGAGGCTAAGACTTAGAGTGTCTAATTAAAAAACAAAGCAGAGGACGCCTTTCCCTGGGCGGCCTCCCCCAAGGCGAAGGTCAAGGTGAGGTTCCGGGGAGGTGAGAACACCGCCGCGAGAGGAGGGCCTGAGCTGGGCGTGGCCTGCAGCGCGCTGATGATCCGTCCAGATGTTCCCGGCTTGTGGAAAATCTGTTGGTGCCGCTCTGCCTGCTCCGCTTGGATCTAAGAGATGGAGGCTCTCGCCACGGAAATCCCAGAGGATTCGGCGGCCTGCGCGGCCCTCCAAGAGCCCCCGAGGATGCACAGTTAATAAAAACCCTAGTAAACAACGTGCTCGTGCTCTCTGCTTTCAGTTAAGGTCCAGCTGACGTCGTCTGCACTGAGAGCCCACCTGCCGCGTCCCCTTGTGGATCAGGCTGGAATGTCTGGCAGCTCCGCTTTTTGCACTGTTGCAACCTTTTCTAAAGCACTTTGAGGAAATTTTACTTGCATGTGATATTCGTGCTCTTGCTCCATACGTTCTGCATTCTCTCAGGCCCCTTTCTTTAGAAGAGCCACGACTATGACTCACCTGCAGTGGCTTAAGGAGCTCTGGTGGGGCACAGTCAGTGCAAGGTCAAGTCCCATAGCCACTCTGCAGGAGAAAGTTGAGGCTTTCTGCTCCAGTAGATTGACAGCCTGGGAAACCCACATGGTCGCGCTGAGTCAGAGATGATGGCAGTGAGGATGTTTTGTTTTGCTTGCTTTCTTTTCCCAGCCAGGTAGCTGTCTTCCAGATTCCCTGGCGCAGACTAGAGTGCCTGCAGCATTGTGTGGGTTTGTTGAAACATAGCCACGGGTGTACTGCCACTTCCGGGAGCCTGGTTTCTTGCTGCTGCCTGCAATACCATGAGTTCTTTGGGCTTCATCCTTCAATCCCATGGGCTCTTCATCATGGGCTATCTCTTGAAATGCTTGAATGCTTTTTGGTACTGTGGCTCTGTGCATGATTTCCATGGTTTTTAGATGCTGCGTGACCATTTCATATTTGACCCACAGATTGCTGGAAGCGTAAATTTTCTCTTCAGTTATTTCAGCTTGAGTTATGCTGCACGTGTCTGTTATTCTAACTCCTGATCTTTGCACATATCATGAGCATGCGTGTTTCATTAGAAACCTTTCCTTCGTCATCTCCGGCTGCCTTGGGGCATTTTCTGTTCAGCTCTTTGACTTCGTCCCTCGGCTGATCCACTTTGAACTCCTGTTGCCCTTGGAGGTGCTACCGAAGCTCCAGCCGATATCTTCACCCGTCCAGGGCCTGTGATGGAGATTTCAAGACAGGCGGTCCTCCCCCACTCTCATCACGCTCTCTACCCTCCAGGTTTGCCCAGTCTCTAATGTCAGCTACTGAGGCCTATCATGCTCTGCGGGGGCCAGAGCAGGAGGTGCCTTTTCTGGGGGAATCCCCTCTGCCTCAAGGGAATTGAGCCCTAAGGCCTTCTTTGTGTTTTTGGTCCATTGCAAGTCACACTGAGGAAACAAAACTTCCTCGATATTTTAATACCCCCTGAAACTGGGTGTCGTCTTTTGATTTTTTTTTTTAAGTTAAATTCTGAGCGCCCGTGTTGCAGAAGACTGCGGATGACAATGAAAACCCCAAATCCATTTGCAGAATGCACTCGTGGATTGAGCCACCATTGAAGTCATGGTGACCACTGATCAGGGCTGTGAATAGTCTGTCCTCAGACAGAGTGCATTGGGAGGTGGATTACCTCCACCACCACTCACCCCTCCCAAGCCTAGAGGGGGACAATTTCCCTTAGGGGCTTATGTGAGTGTGTCCTTGGTGGAGAACACCATCCTAGGGGTCACATCACCTTGAGTCTCGTCCTGACTACCTTGGGTAGACCCCTGGACCATTCTTGTAAACTCCAGTGTCTGCACAATTTATGTGCCCCAATCCTGGACACTGTCCTGCTTCAGTAACACCACCTCTTGCTCTGATGGATTGTAACTACCATACATTTGTGGCACTTTGAGCTCCTTGTTCTTTTTAAAGCTCTGTATATCAGCAAACTCTTAGACATCATTATGACCTCGTGCTAATAGACGCCTTCCTCTGAATGGTATGTATGTCTTTGCCTTTGTCTTATCCTTTCCCATTGAAGACTTAATAAATGGTCCCTAAATAAATAAATAAAGGTTTTAGGAAGACTAACAGGAAAAATACCTGCAACATTTAGTAAGGCAACAAACATCTTCCTAACAGAAAAAGCTCATAGAAGTCAATAAGAGGAGGATGGGGGCTGGGCCGGGTTGGGGTAGGTGACTATCAATAGATAATGAAAAGGTACAAACAGTGCACTAAAACTCTCAAATACATTACAAGCATTTGAAAACTAACCCCCCAAAATTAACCTTAAAAACCACATATACTATCTTCACTTTTATGTATTGGGGAGATTCTTAAAAACAAATTCCCAAATTGCTTTCCAAAAAGATCCCACAACATTATACTCCTAGTCCATGGAGAAAGTGGCTTCTCCTGCTACAGCAATCAGGGCAGGCAGCCTGGCAGAGGCAGGGCTAGACTTGGGATTTTCAAAAGAGCAGAACTCGATCCTATTTTTACATGTATAGACAGTACGCTTTAACCTCCCTGGCAGTAACCCCGAGTGTGGCTCAGGGTAAATGTCAACTGTGTATTAAAGTCTATCATACCCGGAATGTCTACTAGAGAGATTAAAATGAGTAATTTCTTAAGAATTACAGGCCTACAATATAAAACAGCAAATGTTATGCAAAGCAATGTACCGCTTTGGGTACAAAATTACTGACAGAATCAGACCACCGGGGAGGTTAAAGGCTCAGAACGTACAGTCTTCGTAACTGATTCTGAAGTTTTGACCCACCACTACAGATGAAAAAGAATGCAGAGCAAGTGAATTCAATTCTCTGGTCAAATCCAAAGTGTTCGGTACAGTTGTGTTGTTATTCAGTGAGGGACTAGAATATTCTTGGAAAAGGCACTGACCTCGAAATCCTGAGGGAAACAAGTACAACCAGAGCTGAGTTCAGCCTTCAAGGAGTTCCGAGTGGCAGGCGGGCCTGCGAGGCTCAACCACGTGGGCGGAGCTCACAAGCAGAAGGCCTCTAGGCCACAGATACCCCAAACATGCAGCCCCCACCCCCGGGGGCGGGGGACACTGTTGTCTCAGAGTCAGAAGCACGTCACTAGATCAGACTCAGCAACAGACACCATGTCAGTCGGAAAGTGAGCATGCAAACCGCAGACTGAAAGATGATAGTCACAGGGGTGGGATGCAAATCATCTATCAACCGGGCCCCTAGTGCACGTTCTAAGCAGAAAAACAGATACACTAAAAGGTAGTTTAGTATTTCATACAGCTAATACTTAAATAAGAATAATAAAAGGTTCACAAAAATAGAATGTGTTAAAAGAAAGAATTTTAAATATTAATGAAAAAAGAGCAAGCGATACCTGACCAAAAAAACAATGAAACTGCTATTGAAGATGTTGCTTCGTGATTGCCGTCCTCACTTACAATATTCTTCGCTTGTATCTGAGCATCCTCGGCTGTGTGACTGATCCTTATCCATCTTGTCACTGTGGGAGGAGGATCCCATTCCTTACAAGTAGGCCACATTGTGTTTGATATATTAGAAACAGACGACTTCTCTGCTCTGAGCATGTTACGTTCATTTTTGAAAAACCCCTTTCTGCTTCTGCTGAACTTACAGCAGTTGTTCTGACAATATGTTTAGCTCTTTGAACACTTTCAGGAATCGCATAATTCACTCATAATATCTCGTGGGAATTTGGAGCAGAGCACACAGCTGAAATGAATGACAGCCTGTCACCGTCTAGTTGTTGGCACCTTTTCTCTTGACGTTATATACTTGTTTACTGAAGTAACAAACACAAGGGAATAAACATGTAGTGTTTCATCAGAAGACTAACGAGTTTTATGAAATGAATACATAGATATTACAAGAAGAGTTCCATCTGATTTTTGTTGTAGCTCTGGACAGGGTACACAGTACTACTGTGAGACGGACATGAGGAAAGAGTAAGGCATGGAAGTTTGGGACGCCCACAGTGGGCGCTGCTCAGCCACTCACCTTAGAGAGAACCCTGATAGCAAGCACACCTTTTAACAAGCAGTTCCGTGAACTCGACAAAAAATTAGGTACTGGTTCTTCTGAACTAGTGTGAGCCAGCTGAGTGGAACGACCAGTGTGTGTTCCCAATACAGGACTCGTGTAGGATACACAGAGAATTCTTACAAATCAAGGAGGAAAAATAGGCTTGAATGAGACATCCACAATTTAGGATTTTCAAATCCAATCAGTAAACATTTGAAAAGATGCCAGTACCTTAAGTCCCTCACTAACAAAGAAAAAAAAAACCATTGCCATTAAATCAATTCCAACTCACAGAGACCCTATAAGGCAAAGTAGAACAGACCGGTGGGTTTTTGAGACTTCTTTGTGGGAGTAGAAAACCTTGACTTTCTCCAAAGAAGTAGTTTCAAACCACTGCTCTTGCAGTTACCAAACAAGCACCTAACCCACTCTGCCACCAGGACTCACGTTTGTAAATCCCTGGAGAGAGGCATCCTGGTGGAGTAGTGGTTCTTCTAACTGGAAGGTCAGTGTCTCAGAGGGAGAAAGAGGGGCACTCTATTGCCATAAAGAGGCTGTAAAGAGTTACAATCTTACAAACTCACAGTTTTATCCTGCCCCATAGAGGCATCTACTCGATGACAGTGAGTGGGTGAGTGAGTGAGTGAGTGAGTGAGTGAGTGAGTGAGTGAGTGAGTGAGTGAGTGAGATGCAAGATAAAACCACATGAGATCTCTCCATAGCCCCACCAGAGTAACTTAAAATTAAAAATGCATGGTACTAAGTGGAGCAATTGGAATTCTCACACACTGCTCATATGAATACAGACTGATACAACCTCTCTGACACATTGCTGGATATTACTAAACCTACTGAGGTTGGATTTATGAATATGCTATGATCAGAAGTGCCACCCTTAGAAATGTATACAGCGATTCAGCAAAGGACGGGTACTAGAACACGCATAGCAGCATTCATGTTTCGGAACATTCAAAACCAGAAACCACTCAAATGTCCAAGAACAAAGGAGGGATGGATAGTAGTATACTTGTGAAGGAAAAAGATGCGGCAGTGGGCTTCCATAAAGATGACAACTTTGGGCCAACAAACAGTCCTTGAACTAACTACAAGCTTTTCTTTCTTGTTGCCTTTTGTTTTGTTTTTTGTCATTGGTTTGTTGTTGTCGTTGTGTTGTATATTGTTGCTTGGTTTTGCTCTGTCTTGTTTTTGTGCATTATCTCGGCAGGCCTGTCGAAATAAGGAGGAGAAAACCACAGGACCGACAGTTCCGGGGGAACATGGGAGAGGGGAAGCTGAGGGGAAAGGAAGTGGTGTTAACAAACCCAGGGAGAAGGGAACAACAAGTGATCCAAATTGGTGCTGAGGAGGGCATAGGAGGCCTGGTAGGGCATGATCAAGGGTAATCTAATTACTGAAATCCTGGTGGAGACTGACCATGATAGTGGGACAGGAGGAAAGTCAAAGGAAATAGAGGAAAGGGCTAGGAGGTAAAGAGCATTTATAGAGGTCTAAATAAAGGCATGTACATATGCAAATATATTTATATATGAAGATGGGGAAATAGATCTATGTGAATATATTTATAGCTTTAGTATTAAGGTAGCAGAAAGACATTGGACCTCCACTCAAGTACTCTCTCAATGCAAGAATACTTTCTTCTATTAAATTGGCATTCTATGATGCTCACCTTCCCAACACAACCGCTGAAGACAATGTGGGTGAATAAGCAAATGTGGTGAAGAAAACTGATGGTGCCCGGCTATCAAAAGATATCGCATCTGGGGTCTTAAAGGCTTGAAGGTAAACAAGCAACCATCTAGCTCAGAAGCAACAAAACCCACATGGAAGAAGCACACCAGCCTGTGTGATCACGAGATGTCGAAGGGATCAGGTATCAGACATCATCAGAACAAAAAAATCTTATCAAAGTGAATGAGGTGGGTAGTGCGGAGTAGAGACCCAAAGCCCGTTTGTAGGCCACTGGAGATCCTCTTACAGAAGGGTCTCGGGGAGGAGATGAGCCAGACAGGGTGCAATGTAGCAACAATGAAAAATACAACTTTCCTCTAGTTCCTAAATGCTTCCTCCTCCCCCACTATCATGATCCCAATTCTACCTTACAAATCTGGCTAGACCAGAGGATGTACACTGGTGCAGATAGGAACTGGAAACACAGGGAATCCAGGGCACATGATCCCTTCAGGACCAGTGGTGTGAGGGGATATTGGGAGGGTCGAGGGAGGGTGGGTTGGAAAGGGGGAACCGATTACAAGGATCTACATGTGACCTCCTCCCTGGGGAACAGACAACAAAGAATTTGGTGAAAAGAGACGTCGGACAGGGCAAGACATGACAAAGTAATAATTTATAAATTATTAAGGGTTCATGAGGGAGGGGGAAGTGGGGAGGAAGGGGAAAAATGAGGAGCTAATGCCAAGGGCTTAGGTGGAGAGCAAATGTTTTGAGAATAATGAGGGCAATGAATGCACAAATGTGCTTTACACAACTGATGTATGTTGGATAGTGATAAGAGTTGTATGAGCCCCTAATAAAATGATTTTTTTAAAAAGATGACAATCTTGGAAACCTTATGGGGCAGTTCTACTCTATTCTACAAGGCTGCTAAGAGATTCAACTTAATGGTGACCTATCTAGTTTGGGTTATAATATATTCATGAAGTCCCCTGTATGGTACAAAGGGTTAGTGTGCTGCTCATCAAAAGATTGGAGGTTCAAGTCCAACCAGAGAAGCCTGTAGATCTAATCCCCCCAATACAGCCACTGACAATCCTCTGAAGCATAGTTTCGACTGTGACACAGGTGGGGTCACCATGACTTAGAGTCAACTCAGCAGTGAGGTGAATATATAATCACACGATGGAACATTGTCCAGCAATGAAAAGGCCCTCATTCTAATTTCACACCATACTGTGAACAAATCTCACAAACATAATATTGAGTAAAAGCTCCCAGGTATTGCAAGACTCAATGTATGTGAAGATAAAAACGATGGGAAGGCCTGGGAGAGGGACAGCAGAGAAGGGGGGAAGGGAGACCCCGGATAGGGCAAGATATGACAAAATAACGAGGTATAAATTACAAAGGGCATATGAGGGAGGGGGGAAAGGGGAGGGAGGGGGGGGGGAAAGAGGACCTGATGTAAGGGGCTTAAGTGGAGAGCAAATGCCTTGAGAATGATTGGGGCAGGGAATGTATGGATGTGCTCTATACAATTGATGTATGTATATGTATGGATTGTGGTAAGAGTTGTTTGAGTCCCTAATAAAATGTAAAAGAAGAAAAGAGAAAAAAATGATTAGGGCAAAGACTGTACAGATATGCTTTATACAATTGATGTATGTATATGTATGAACTGTGAAAAGAATTGTATCAGCCCCAATAAATTGTTAAAATAAAAAAAGAAAAATAAAAAAACGATGGGAAGGACTGAAAACTAATACAGGGGGCTAGAATCAGAATCGCGATCGCCCTAGGGAGAAGGGAGCTGGATAGCGGAGGGGGGGGAGGGGGGCTCTGAGTGCTGCAAACTTCTGTTTCTTGCGTTGGCTGCTAGTTACCCCATAGGCTCCGTTTGTGAAAATCCACGGAGCTGTTCGCTTTTGCTTTGTGAACTTTCAGGCTACCCAGCAATAAAAAGTTTCAAAAAGCTAGAAAGGGTGTAAAACCATACCCTCACAGCGCACACACAGCTAGGGGCAAGTGCACAGCTGCCCTGAGCCCGGGCTTGGGAGGTCACCCAGAGCTAATCGCAGGAATAAGCAAGGCTCGCCTTCTCAGCCCCCTAGCTTCTCCCCGAGTCACAGTCACGACGGAGCTCAGGGTTCAGGAGCTGGCCCAAGACTGTTTCCAACGCCATCTGGTCCCTCTGTCCTCCCCCCACTGCTAATCAACGACAGGTCCGCTACCATCTAGAAAACACAAGCACCTCTACACAGATGGCGCTGCGATTCCGGGCAATGCACACCGGCCCCTCCGGAACCCACCCTGGGCAGTTCTCGCTGCACCCAGCTCTGGACGTGCTCCGCTCCCAGTCTCCTTTTCACGCCCAAGGAAGAGCAAGGCCTTCCTTAGCCAGAGCTGGTCCCCCAGAAATCCCGCGCGTGGGGTGGCCTTAAAGAGCAGAACTGCTTGTCTCACTCTTTCAGAGGCTAAAGGTCCAAACCAGGCTCAGTCCTGTTGGTTCCTTCCTTGAGGGCAGCCCTCGGTGCTGCTCAGTTTCTTGTCAATCTCCACATGTCACCCAACTTTCCCAAGAACAGGGGTGTCCAACTGACGGCCCTTGAGTCACATGCAGCCCCTGAGGTAATTTTTTGTGGCCCACGATGCTCTGAAACAAAATGTAACAAGGGAATTGTGTGTACGGTATTGACTCGATCTCTCCTAGGCACTATTTTCTTCATAACAAGTTTTTCTATTTTTATTTTATTTCAGAGCATCGTGGGCCACAAAAAATTACCTCAGGGTCCACATGGGGCCCTTGGGCTGCCAGTTTGACACCCTTGCCCAAGAAGGTGCCTGTGCCTGTGGCTAATCTGCTCTTCCTTGAACTCAGAAATGATCCCGGTTAGGACACGCCCTATATTGGTACGGTCTCACGAACCTAACAAAGCAGACTTTCTTAGGAACAAGAGGACAGCCGTAAGTACAGAGGTGAGATATCGTCCATTAAAGTGGCCCTTCTAGCATATTCCCTTATGTGATGAACTGTGTATTCTAGCCTCTACGCCGATCTGAAAGATCAGCAGTTCAAAACCATTAGCTGCTCTGAGGGAGAACAGTGAGGCTGTCTACTCTACTCCCTCAAAGAGAGACCTCTCAGAAACCCCCAGCGCAGTTCTGCCCTGTCCGGTCGGGTCACTGTGAGTTGGAATGCACTGGAGGGCAGTGAGGTTTTTGTTGTTTGGGGTTTTGTGTGTTTGGGGTGCCTACAGTTGTATTTGAATTTTGAAGGGGTCCCTACTCTGTGAATGGGTAGGAGTAAGTGGGAAGGGTTTTGAGTCTGCATCTTACCCAGTGGAACCAAAGGACCACCTGTTGTTTCCTTGGGGAAACAAGGGCAGCTGAAGAACAAAAACTACACCTCCCTCCCTATAAAAACGAGCCACCTCGGAAGCAGGAACCCAGAGTGGAGTCCCTGACCAGCAGAAGATGGTCAGCGGTGCGTGTCCGAGATCTCTGTCTGAAGTGGCAGAGGCCAAGACCAGAGGCACCAGAGATTTTGACTTGGAGACCATTGGACAAAGCAAAGGAGCCGGGCCAAGACCAGAGGCCAAGGCTAGGAGATCATGAGACAGAACAGAGGAACAAATGAGACTGTGAAGCAAAGAAGCAGCTTGACGTTCTGATCCACAGAGGTCACGGCTGAGTGGCTGAGGACTGCAGGGAGAACACTTGGCTGCTGGCTGAGGAGAGACTACTTGCTGTGGGCCAGTGAACTGTATCCTTAATGCTTTCTGATCCTTGTTTGTAGTAACCTATTTACCTCCCTGACAAACTCCCTTAATTGTATTACCTGTGAGTTCTGTGTGGCATTTCATCGACCTATGAAACAGTGTCATAGGAAGAACACTTGGTGTCAGGTAGGGTAAAGGATGGAGTGAGGAGCAGTCATGTCAGTAGGGAAGCTGGAGGTCAGATACCTCCCCCATGCTGTTTTCACGGGGGTTTATATCTCCACACAATTCAATCTGTAAAACTCTCCATGAGGTCCCTGGGGGGCTGTGGAGTGACGGGTCAGCTCCTCCTCCGAAAGGGCCACCTCTATCCCTGTTCCCCACATGCTCTAATTGGTTCTGGCTCCTATGGCCCTAGGGGACCAAGTAGAAGTGCCTCAGATTTCCAAGGAAGCAGCCCACCACAACTTTCCCCCATGGAGAAAACAAGAGTGTTAACCCCTGTGCCCCCAGGGCTCCTGGCCGGTCTACCTGGGACTGAGTTTTTTGCACAGGACTGACATGCACGTGTGCTGTGTTGAAACTCTCAGAATGTGAGCTGATGCCTGGACCTGGGCCGCATGTCTTTTATCTCCTGGCCTCTTGAGTTATTCTGGTGACCTCATTACTCAGGTAACTCAAGGGGCCAGGAGATGAAGAATACACAGCCCTGGCCCAGGTTTGCTGTGTACAGTTCACACTCTGCCAGTTTCAACACAGCACCTGAAGCCCATCATCCACAATGCAAAACACTCAACTAGCATCTCCCCTCCAACACCACCAACCTTTCCAAAACCAAACTCACAGCCATCAGGTTGATTCCCACTCATACAGGACAGGGTAGAACTGTCCCTGTGGGTTTCTGAGATTGTCACTCTTTATGGTAGTAGAAAGCCCTCGCTTTCTCCTTTGAAGAAGCTGCTGGTTTAGAACTGCTGAGCTTGTAGTTAGCAGTCCAACACATAATCACTACACTGCCAGGGCTCCTGATCACGAACCTTGAGTTGTTGACAATAATCAAATCTGTTGTTTTGTTAAATTAATGTGAAGGCACTGTGCAAAGGCCACCGAGATTACATGAGAGTGCCCTTGAAGAATATGAAGATTCAGAAATGTGTCCTCTCCCGGAGGAGATGTTTCACTCCATTGTATTTCTCCGCAGTAATACAACCCCTTACAGAGCCATCAGCCCCAATTCTTGGTCACCCCACACGAGTCAGAGGAGAACTGGGCCCATAAGGTTTTCAATGGCTGACCTTTCAGAAGGCGATCACCAGGCCTTTCTTCTGAGGCACATCTGGGTCCTACCAAATCTCCAGCCTTTGTTAGCAGCTGAGGGCTTTAACCGTTCGCACCACCCAATCAATCTGTTTAAATAAGAACATTTTCCCAAGGTTTGGTTTCCCTCAGAGTGTATTTTGGTGGGTGGTCTTCCCTGAACAATCAAGTAATCTGGAATGTTTCTGGGAAAATTAGAAGAGAGCAGGTCTTCATTCAAGCCAAGAAGTAAATTTTCCCCCCTCCAGCTTCCTGGTGAAGGGAGCCATATGGGTAATTCGGAGGCTGGAAACAAGGAGGTGGCGAACGCACCTCCCCCATCTAGATGGCTGTGGCCGTGGTAGTGTTGTAGTCCTTCAATGCGGAGGGATAAGGGCTTGAGAGATTTTATTGTTGGGTTTATTCTTCCTGAAAAGAAACGGAAGCCTTCGGCCTTGACTGTAAGGAGAGAAGGGGGTGGGGATAACAGCTTGGATGTGGGAGGAGGCCCAGGACCCTGGTCTCCCTGCTCACTGGGAAAGGCCCCACTCTCTAAAGACCTCGGCCACAGGAAGAGAGTCCAGGCCTGGCCAGGCCTTTGCTGCGACTGGAAAGCCAGCCTGGGGGTTGCTAGTCTTTGCCCTCTGGCCTGACCTGGGCCAGGCTGAGTCAGCTCCAATTCCACTTTGCTGCAGGCTCGGGAGGGTCACTGGATTCAGAGTCGCTAACCCTCAGGACTCCTGAGTTGCGCTCCCCCCCCTCCCCCGTCCATGTCTCCCCCCCCCCCCCCCCCACACACACACAGGTTTCCGAGCTGGAGAATGAACTGGGGTTGGCGGAGCCTCCCGCGCAGCAGGGCAGGGCTGAAGGTAACCTTCCTAAAGTCAGTGCAGCCGCCTCTGAAGAATAGACTACAATAGGCAGGACGATCAAGGTCGCCCAAATGGCCGCCAACGCATTTTCGACTAATAACTCTATGGCCCAAAGCGACTGTCTCTCAAGGGTTCATGAGGAAGGGAGGACGGGGTGGGGTGGGGCGTAAGGGGCGGATGAAAAGGATGATGCCAACCTATGTACAAATGTACTTGACACAATGGATAGATGGATGGATTGGGATAAGGGCTGTAAGCGCCCCAATGAAATGATTTTTAAAAAGCGCTGTCTCCTTAGAAAAATAAAGAGAAGAAATCCTTCCCTATCCTTTCCTGGCGACAGTCGCCCGCAAGCTTCTCCAGGAAAGGTCAGGGCATCCCGTTTGCTAGTTTCCCCTCGGACCCCAGCAGGGCTTCTCCGCCGCCTAGCACCCGCCTCCCGGCCCCTCCCTCCAGGACCCCCAAAGGGCGCTGCTCGTGACCCCGAGCGGAAGGGCCCCAGTCTGGGTCCTAATGCGGGTGGCGTCTCCCTTGACAGGCGGCGTTGGGGGACAACAGGGGCCGGGAGATAAAGTGACATACCAGAGCAGATTTGGTGCTCCGCCTGATACTCCTCTCCCGACAGGAAACGCGGAGCTATTTAAAAGACCCTATCGATTACTTTATCTTTGCTGGAGGAAAGCTTCTCGCCCAGAGACAAAAGATGGTCCCTACCTGGAGATACTAGGCCTCCGGAACACGCCGCCGACCGGCGGGCCCGGCGTCGGCCAGCGAGCCAGGGCTGGGGAGAGCGCAGCCTGGGGCGCGACGCCCGCGGGAGGCGGGGGAGGGGGGAGAAGGGCGCTTTACAGCGTAATCTTTTGAATCCTTGGGAGAAAAAACCTGGCCGCCTGCACACATTACTAATACACACGCACACGCACACTGTGTCCCCAGCTCGTCTTCGCATAAAGGGTGCACGTTCAAAGCGGGGGTGAAAGCATCCTGCGGGGACCCTGGTTTCAAGGGCACACGCGCCACGGAACTGCCGGTCGGAGCTTGGCTGTGTCTGCGAAGTTCACGTGCGCGCATCGCAACGACGAGAACAAGTCCACCGACTCCCAGCCAGGGCGCTCAGGTATTGGGCGCTGGAACCGCGCGCCTCTCCCCGGAGCGAGCGCGCGCGCCTGCGGGAGCAGCCCGCCCGGAGGCCGCCCGCAGCCAGCCCCCACTGGTGAGCCTCGGGGTCCCCAGCGCCCTGCCCGGCGGAAGCACGCCACGGGAGTGACACGAATGGTACTGGGTGGAAACGCCCAGCCTAGGAAACCTCGCCGGGTTTCCGCAGAGCGGGCTGGAAGGCACCAGGAGCCCAGAAGACGCGGAGGACTAAGGGGGACCCCCACCCCCCAGGAGCGTTGAATGGCCCTCAGACCGGCCGGTCCAATACCAGTGATGAGAATTGCCCAGGGCAGGAGAAGCCCGCCGGGGGCGGACGCTCTTCCAGCTCTGGCGGGCTTTCCACCCGAGGCAGAGGCCACACGAAGTCCGTACAGGCTGGGTTTCCCTTTTCTTGTCTCGGAGAAGCCACGGCCAACCGCCCCACGAGACCCGGGCACCACTAGAGGTAGGCCCGGCCAGCTGCGCGCCCTGGGCAAAACCAACTGGCCATTGGCTCTGCTCAGCTCTGCCAACGCCTCACGCCTGCCCGCAGGTTTGAACTAACCCTAAATAAAACCATTTTCCGATGTTGGTCATCTAACTGGAATGTCAACCTGCGTTTCCCAGATGTGACCTCCAGCGACAGAACTGTGAGGAACTTAGAAGAGCGCCTCAGTCCTCAGCCTCTGGGCGCTGTTTTCCCTCCAGCGGTGGTGTGCAGCCGTCAGGGAGGGAGGAGAGGGTCCCCAGTAGCCGGAGCTCCACTGAGACAAAGGGAGTCTGAAGGTGACTCCTTCGGATCTGGCACACCTGACCTCGAGTTTTAAAACCGCTCCTAGTCTCTAAACCCGGATAAATTCGTTTTGAGAAACATACTCCTCAAACAAGGAGAAAATAAATTACACAAAGACCCCCCTACCAACAAAAACTGGCCCTGGTTCAAAAGGAAAGGCGTTGGAGAGATGTAGTTGTCCTCTAGTTTTTAAATTTTTTGTCTACTAATAATTAAATCTCTGAAAAGACATTTTTATGGCCAGTTACAGACTGGGTTGAGATGGGGATTAAGGGGCAGAGCAGAATGGGAGTTTGGGGGGAGGTGTAAATATTTTTATTGTTATTACGTGGTGGTCTTATACATAGGTCAAGACCTAACCGACACTGCACACCTAAACTACACCCCTAAACTGTGTTCATCATGTTCTAGGTGCATTATGCCTCAATCACCCTGATTTGAAAAATAAATAAACCCAGTAAAGCTATGCCTTTGATGAAAGGAACCAGATGTGGAGGAGAGACCTGGGACCCTTTACATTGTACCCTTTTTTAAAATACATGTTCTTTTTATTTTTTTGGACCATGTTTTTTTTTACCATGCATTGTGTGTTTTAAAATATCTGACTAGATAGAATATTTGATGATGTGAATACAAAATAAACCAACAGAAGCGGAAGACAGGCCTGTACACCCGTTGTGGAGAAAAGGAAAAAAAAGGCCTGCGCTGCCCAAGCCTAGAGAAAATTTTGGAAAGGCAATTGCTTTAACGCTGGATTGTGTTTTATTTGCTTTGTTTTGTTTGCTATTTTAATTAACACTGTAAAACGAACAATAAGGACCCAGAAGTTTTCCTGGAGGTTATGTGTGGTGGGAGTGGCTGTCACCTCTTGGGGACAGGAGACTGGCCAGTCACAAAAGCTCTGTGGTTTCAGGCGCCTTAGGAGGGAGTGCTTCGTCCCGGCTCGAGCGGCGAGCTCCCGCTCTCCCGCAGCCCACTAAAGAGCTACAGGAGTGGCAGGCTCTGCGCTGCCCCAGGAAGGCTGTGCCCCATCTGCGGAGGGATTGGGTAGGGCGTGGGGCCGGTTCCAAGGCAAAGCAGGAGAGCAGGAGGCCGGAGGTTGGAGAGGCCTCGCCTCCTATGCGCACCGCGATTCAGAGCGCCACGGAGCCCACCTCCTAATGCTCAGCCTGCATGAGACTGGGGACTGCAAGGGGCTCACCGGTGTTTGGGGAAAATAGCGATGAAATCCTTCCTCTTCGAAGCTGGAAGACAAGGAAGGGGCACTTGGCCTTGTCAGGGCAGATTCCAGATCTTGTTTGGCGTAGACATTGTTTCAGAGGGGTTGGTACCTGGAGACTGGTGCTCAGAGGACAAGCCGCTTTAACCATGGTCGGAAGGCTGGGCCAGGAAAACTAGGAACTCTGGGCTCCTCCGTTGATGTGGGGGCAGGATCTGGGTGGGATCAGTAGGCCTTCAGGCCAGCCTTTCCATTCAGCGGGCCCACCCACAGCCCCAGGCTTCCAGCAGGATCTTCAACCAAAAATCAGCTTGTGCAGTGACTAATGAGATTCAGCCAGCGGCATTCCCAGTGACCCCAAGACTTATGTCTACCCTCCAGGCTAGGCCCTGGGACCCATGCACAAGTCAGGGGAGAATCCCAAGGGCAAATTTTCTGGATAGACAAAGACCACCCTCACTTCCTTCTCTCTGTTGCTCTACCGAGGCCTTGCTCAGTCTTCCTCATGCTTCAGCTTCATTCAGCTGCTGGGATTTCACTGGCTGCACTTCTTCGGCTGCCTTTCTGCCCCAAGATGTCCATGCATTGGATTCCGAAGTCCCAAAGTGCGCCACGGAGCCCAGAAATTTCTATTTTTAATACGCACTCCTTCTCCAGTGGATTCTGGTCCAGATGCTTGTTTGCACAGTCCCAAGCCTCTCTAGATAAAAGGATAACTTTTATTCACTACCTTTGGGAACTGGGGTATTTCCCTTGATTGTGATTTTTAAAAATCTTTTAAAAGGGAACATGCATATGATAAACAACTGCTAGAACAGAACAAAAAACCCAAGAGGAAGCTGTTCATAAACGTGTGCTATGGAAAGTGCCCTGTCCTGTTTCTGACCTCCTTTCCCAGGGGAATCCATGATTATTCTGTTTGTCCTTAATATATATGGGTACACATATATGTCTAGTATGCTCATTTTTAATTGTAGCATTCCATAGCAGAATTGTACAACTTGGCCATTTAATATATCTCAAAAATTCCATAAGAGTGTCTATAAATGTAATTAATTATTTCTCATGGCTGCTGGGATTCTGTTAATATAACAATTTTTAAACTAGTCCCGTAATATATAGTTTTGCTTGATTTTTGTATTCTTAAAAAACAACCAAAAAAACCTGCAATAAAAGTACTCTTTTGCCTACATATGTTTGTATATCTATGGTATATAGAAAAGATGTCTCTGTCCTAGCAGTGGAATTACTTGCCCAAAGGGGTTGTGCATTGTAGTTTTGATAGCATCAACATGCTCCACAGAGGCTTACCCGTTTCCATTCCGGATCAACTGTGTAAATGGCACATGCTTCCACTCTGATGGCCGTTGCTGGGTGCCATCAAGTCAATCCGAACTCCCAGGGATCTCCCCTGGGACAGTGGAAGGCTGTAATCATTGGGGAAGCAGATCACTGTAACATCTTTTCTCCAGAGGAGCTGCTGGGTAGGTTGGAACCACTGATCTGTTAGTGAGCAGCTGAACATTTAGCCAGCACAATCAGTGCAGAAAATAATCAAACTTTTTCATCTTTGTCAATATGATAAGTGAAAACATCTTTGTTTTCATCGTGCATCATTTTTGTTTGCTTCTTTCTTTTTGTAAATGAGCAACCGTTTGCTACTATTCTCTAGTTTTCAACTGATGTGTTGGGTTGTTTTCTAATTGATTTACAGACATCTGGCCATATTATAGAAATCGGGTATGGATTGTGATAAGAGTTGTATGAGCCCCTAATAAAATGGTTTTTTTTTTAAAAGAAAGAAATTGGGTTTTGGTCACATCTTGTTAGCATTTCCCCTGTGTACCTGGCCTTTTGAAAACAATTTTCCTGTGCACAAGGTTCTCTTTAGTCAATCAGTTTATATAAGGTATATTTATCTGCTTCAGATCTTTTGTTCCCTTCACTTACCTTCACAAATATACCCAAAAATCAGAATTGTTATTTTAATCATCCATAGCACTTTCATTTTTTAATTTTCAAGTTAACTTTTTTTCTCGCTACAACTGAAAGTATTTTAGTGTAAGAACTTCTCGGACATCACTTTCATTGTATTTTGAAGGTATGTCGTATGGCTAGTGCAATCTCACTGTTGGCAGGGCCTTATTTCCTCTCTAACCAGCTACTTTTTATAGAGAAGTCCTCATGGTCACCACGTGGTTTGGAACCACCAGCAGGTCTGAGGGAAAGACTGGGCTTGCTATCCCCTTTTCACACCCCACCCCAGGCCCTGCTCTCCTGGTGAGCCCTTGAACCCTGAGCACCGTGCAGAATAGAACACCCTGATAGACCTGTAGGGTTAATGACACTGAGGAAACAAACATGGAAACTGGTGACCAAAGAGGACAAAGAATGTGACACAGACCAGCCAGTGGGAGAGAGACAAGATCAGAACACAATACCAGACCACAGACTGGTACTCTTTCTGGTACAGCTCTGCCTCCTTCAGAGTCAGTGTGCTTCCTGCTGTACAACCCCAACATTTAGTGCACACGGCCAATGTGGATGAAGAGGAGGAAATCAGAGGGAGCACCCACTCACCACTAGGCTGTGTCATCAACCATTGACTGCCTAAAAGCTCTGGCCCATTCTCATGGCCTCTCCTCTCTCACTGTTACACACAGCTCTCTCTCTCTCTATCAATCTATCTATCTATCTATCTATCTATCTATCTATCTATCTATCTATCTATATATATATATATATATATATATATATATATATATGTATTTGCCAGCTAGAACTACTTGCCTGATGTGCTCTTCTATGGGTTCTGGATCCTTCCAACGGACAAGTATCTTTGGGTAGACAATCCTTGTGCAGCTCAGGAAGCTCCCCATCTATGCTAGCTTGTTGGTTAGAGTGTTCCAGGGTTAGGTATTGGGCCACTAACTACAATGTTGTTTGAGAGAGGGAAGATGAACTTGTCTGATCCCTTGAAGATTTAGTCTCAGAAACCCTAAGGAACCATTATGTTCTATCCTATAGGTTTGTTATGAGTTAGAATTAGCTTGATGGCAGTGGGTTTGATTTTTTGTTCTTTTTGGTACTCCACCCCCCCCCATCCAGATTGCCCAGGAATCAGGACTGGATAAATAATGTGGGGGCTTAGTGTAAATGAAAATATGGGGGGGGGGGGAAACCTTGTGAAGAAATTAAAACATCCCCATATGGTAGCAGAGAATTAAGTGGAGCCTTCTACACTCGGTCCTGTACAGTCAAACAAGCCACACAAGCATAGGTCCTCATGAGCCCTCGCAAGGGAAAAGGGTCTGGTTTTCCTGGATGAACAGGCAAACAAAAGGCAGCGAATCCCTACAATGGACTCTCACTCTGCTGTAGAAAGGAATGAGGTCCTTATCATGCTACATCATGGCTGAAACTTGAAGACATTCTGCTAAATGGAAGAAGCCAAATGGAGAAGGGCAGAATTCCTTGGATTCACTTCTGTGAAATCTATATATAGAGAAAAAAGACTAGAGGTTATCTGGGCGAGGGGTGGGAGGGTGGAAGAGGGCGCTTGAAGGTGAGAATTCGATGGCACAGGGAGTTCTTTAGAGGTTGGTAAGGTGTTCTGAAATTGTGGTGATGATTCTACAACTATGAACTATGACTATAATGCATAGTACACGTTTATACACATTGGACGCTTGAAATGGCTGAATCACACATATGGTATATGAGTTATATCTCCATAGAAGAGCTCTGGGAGCACATTCACCATAGTGGGTTATCTTTGACTGCTAACCTCAAGGTTAGTAGTTAGAAAGCCCTGCAACAGCCCTGCAGGAAGAAGAGAAGGTTGTCTACTGTGAAGATTTCCAGCCTCAGAAACACACAGAAGGCAGTTCTCACCTGGGCCACAGGTCGCTCTGAGTCAGATGGGACTTGATGACAGGGAGCGGGGCTTGATTTTGCTTTAGTTTGGGTTCCTCCTCTCTTTCTAAAAGGAACTTTATGTAGGAAGGAAGCCTCTTAGCTAGTGAATGTTTAGGGGATCCTGCCATCCCAAATTAAACAGCCTGGGGGTCACTTGGAAGGAACCCTGGAGGCAAAGTGTGGTACTCCTGGGCTTCTGCCTGTCAAGGGGCAGAGGAAGTTTGCAAACTACCACCAGCTTCTCTGGAGAAGAAACGGTTCCTACTCCCTTACAGAGTGGCAGTCTCTTCAACCCACAGAGGAGGTTTTTCTCTGTCCTATAGGGTTGCTGTGAGTTGAAGTCAACAGATGACAATGAGTTTTAGGGTCTTTTGGTCGTGTTTTCTTGGGGTGGGGAGTGGGGCATCAGGTTTTGTTTCATCTGCAATCCGTATGGCTCCAGCTCTGAAGTGAGCCATATGTTCGAATCCTGGCACTGACATTTCCTGTCTGTGTGACCTTGAACAAGTCATTTCACCTCTCAGAGCTGCATTCTCCTCTGCAGCGAAATCAGAGGATCTGTGATGACAGATGTGAGCGCTCGGGCGCACCCGGTGGGCGTCGGAAAAACCACACGAGGGGGTACCACCTGAGTCAGTCGCATCTCTGGAAAAAAAAACCCAGTGGACATCAGCGACATTTACAGCCTCCAGAGCTGCCTCCGACCCCAAGCCCGGCCCAGGAAGGAAGCCGGGGCGGCGGAGGGGCCCCGAGGCCGGCCGGGCCCGGGCGAATCCGGAGCCGGGCCCGCAGCCTCCGCTGCTCATCCATCAGCCGGACGAAGAGCAGAGGCGCGCTGTCCTCTGCGCCCTCTGTTTGCTTTCTCGCCAATTATTGCCGCGCCGCGGCCGCTTTGTTGATACAGTAGTCCGAAAAAGTGCTAATGTTCATTTATCAGGGGGCCGGCCGGGGACTCCCACGAGTTGCGATTCTTCCCAAAATATAAACAAGGGGCGAGCGTCCCAGACAGAAACCCCCATCTGTTTCCCCGGCGCGGGGCCGAGAGCGAGGCGTTGTTGAAGATAAAGCTGCGGATAACGCTGCCTGTCTCCAATGGACGTCTCCTCGGCGCATTAATGACATTCCCGGTGATAGTTCCAGCTTATCTTTCAATTAATCATATATACCTTCGGTGGCCAGCCCGGCTGATTGCAGGAAGGGGGAGGGAGCAGGCCCGGGGCCGTGCTGATCTCTTTTCAATTAATAATATTTTATATGTGTTACCCTGGAATTCAGCTAATCAACTCTGAAAGGCAAGGAAGTACATGCATAGATTATCAATACCGCCTGAGGCTCTAGTGGTCTTTCTCTTGGCTGAAGGCTGTTTGTCCGGGTAGCTGGTCCAAAGTGTGGCTTAGAGAGGCTGTCTACCGATAGTCAGCCACCCTGGGGAAGGGGGGGTGGCGGGTAACGAGGGAGGGCAAGTGGAGAGGGCTTAAGAATCAAGCTTGGCCTCCCTATCCCCAATCTTGGCAACCCCCATTTAAAGGGGAAATCCACCCTGCCACCCCACTTCTATAACAGGACTGCACCCTGAAAAGGCTAGAAATCGCTCTTGACGACTTATTTCTCTGCTGTGCCCAGCAAAAGTTGACCCTCAATATCCTTACCTATTTATCTGGTTTTGTCCGCCCCGACCTCTTTTTTTTAGAAACACCAATGCCTGCCTTTTTTTTTAAGTTAAGAAAAATTATTACCGGATCTACAGGGGGCATGAGAGGTGAAGGCATTGATTTTGTCAAAAATAGGGAGGTCTTTCTTCCTTCCTTTTCCTGACAGCTGACCCTCGGGTCTCTCTGTGGGCCTGGGAGCCCCTCCATCCCATTGAGGTGAGGCAGCTTCACCGCCGGCGTTCGTGGAGGAAATTGCTCTCTGGGGTTTAGGTGTTTTCTTTCTTTCTTTCTCTTTCCTTTTTCTTCCTCCAGAACTGTCCCCTTCTTCAACAACCTGAAAGCAGGGATCCCGGATGCAGCCTTGATGTCCCCCATTAAACGGTAATATTTCAGGCGTCGGCTCACACTAATCTTTCAAACTGTCATCAAGAGCCGTCCGGCCAGCCCATTCACTTAACTGCGCTCCCAGGACCCTCGCTCGCTCTCTCCGAGCGCCTTTCAGCGGGGCGCTTAATTGAATCGGATGTGGCTCGTTTGCCAGACGTCACCGCCTCTGAGATAGCCCTTCTCTCCCACTCCCCCAAAACAATCTTCAAAAGTGACGTGGACTCACAACATAGGTTAGTTGGGAGCGATCATTGTAAAAAGCACGGCAAGAAAGGGGATGCCAAAGCCGCTGAGCATAGGAGGGTCTGTGGAGGGGGGGAGCAGGGGTAAGGGGGGAAGGTGACAGGCCAGGGGGTCCTAGAGCATACTTACACTTTTGGGAAAAGACATTCTTCTCAGACAGTTAACCCTAGAACCGCACTTCGTCCTAGGCTCCAAAGCGGGCAGGGGGCCTAGGTCTGGTGCTGGTGCCTCTGAGCCAGACAGAAGAGGAGATCGGCTGGCCAGGGTCAGGGCAGAGTCCTGGGGCACTGCCTTCTGGGACCGCTCTCAGAGCTCTTCTCCCCTGTGCCCTAAGCTCAACGGATTCAGGCCCTGGGAGTTGGGATTCACAGTTTGAGGAGTCTGGGGAGTTCCCAACACTGGGCCAGGGCTAGACTCCAGTCCCTTCCCTGGGGCTGCCTACCCGTCCTTAAAGCAATTCTACTGCGAGAAGCCCAAGAGCTAGGACCAGGAGCTCCAGGGAGAAAGGTAATAATTTCTACTGGGTAAAGTTAGTCTGAAAAAAAAAAGTTAGTCTGGGTAAAGGCAATTCTACTCTGTTCTACTCTGTTCATGTTTGGGGGGCTGGAGGAAGTGGGGCCTGTATGTGTTGAGTCTTTGACCCTGTGTGGCCTTTGCCTTTTTTCCTACTAAACTCCCCAGCAAGAAGGGGAGCCCTCCATATCTCCAACCTCAGCAGATGTCCCTGTCCAGAATGCATCTGCCCTCTGCGAGTTGGAGTCTTGGGGGGAAAAAATCAATGTTTTCCCACAGATAAGCTCCGCCAACCTCAGCCAACCTAAGGTGGGTGCCCCTCAACCTTGGGGCTTTCCAGGACCCTCCCTGAAATTGTAGGGCAAATAGATACCTCTAGGCAGAGGTCTGAGTTGGCTGTGGGGTGGAGGGCCCTAAGCTTTCATCAGATCTTTCTTTCAAAGGGTGCAGGGACCCAAAGGGGTAAGATGGGGCCTTAGATGACAGGGCCACCTAGCATATGCTCCAGAAACAGTGTCAGGTTTGTCTGGGCTGAACACCTACTTTAATGAACCTGGGCTAAAAATGATCACCCCACCTACCTGTGTCAGGCCTGCCACCAGGGTGCCCAACTCAGCACCAGGCCTAGAGACCTCAGAGAAGTCCTGGCCCAGCTGGGCTCAAAGAGCCCTGCCTGCCAAGACATTAAACCTGGGCTGGGGGCCCTTGGGGTCTTGGGGCTTGAATGAACCTGAGGGTCTCGCTGCTGGCTGGGAGGGTGGAAGTGGGAAAGGGGCATGCACGCAGGTTGGCTCTGGAGGCAGGATACTGGGGGTGGGGGGGCACCCTGGGACAGCTCTCTGAGAAATTTGGATTTAAGTATTAAGAAAAGGATAATTCCCCAGGTACCACCTGTAGTTATGCACTGTACAATTATCACCATGGGAAAGAGCTCTCTCCCCCCCCCCCAACCTTCTCCATACCCTGCCAGCTCTTTTCATCCAGAAAACCCCCTAGGTCTGGGGTCCTGGGAAAGGGGGGGTGTTGAGGGGTGGCAGGGAGGCTAGAAGGGCATGTCAGACCCAGTAGGAACAGCCCATTATCAACCCCCAATATCCAGGATCTCCGCCTCCTGCCGCTCTCTAGCATGTCTTCTTCCCTCTGCTGCTCTCCCAAGTCAGACAATGATCAAGTGATGAAGCCTGAACATTCAGAGGGAGGAAAAAGCTGAAATTATTTTCCTCCCAAGCTTCACACCCAATCCTTCACTCCCCTCCCATTGTTTTGGGTGCTGAAGAGCATTTTTTCAAGTGGAAGACCCACCATTCCCACCCAGCGCTGGGTCTCCTGAAAAGCCCAACCCTTTCCTGGGTGTGTTTCTCGGGAGAAAACTCTCCAGAAACTCTGGCTACTGAGGCAAAAAATAAAAAAGAGGAGATCCCTTTAATGTGTGGTGGCCCCTTTAAAAAGCTGAGCAGGAATTTTTTTTTTTTAGTCCTATGACTATATTAGGTGACACCAAACTGCTCATTGCTCCTGTCATCGCGCCCCCCGCCCAATGGCTAGCTGAGCGCCCCCTCCCCTGGGCTGGTCCCGCCTCCCCCGCCCCTGGTGCTGGCCGCTACCTGCTGCCCCGCACATCCCCAGCAGGCCAGCGGGCGCGCGGACGGCCGGCGGGCACCATGCCGCGAGGCTGCCAGGGGCCGTGGGCAGCGCCGCTCTCTGCCGCCCACCTGGCGCTGTAAGACGGGCGCTGCCACCATGTTCCCCAGCCCCGCGCTCACACCCACGCCGTTCTCTGTCAAAGACATTCTGAACCTGGAGCAGCAGCAGCGCAGCCTGGCCGCCGGGGAGCTCTCGGCGCGCCTGGAGGCCACCCTGGCGCCCGCCTCCTGCATGCTGGCGGCCTTCAAGCCGGAGGCCTACGCGGGGCCCGAGGCGGCGGCGCCCGGCCTCCCGGAGCTGCGCGCCGAGCTGGGCCCCGCGCCTTCGCCCGCCAAATGCGTGCCTGCCTTCCCCGCCGCCCCCGCCTTCTACCCGCGCGCCTACGGCGACCCGGACCCTGCTAAGGACCTTCGGGCCGATAAGAAAGGTGAGGAGAAAACGCCAGCCCCACCCTTCCCCTTATTGCGGACGCAGCGCCTTTGTCCCCAAATCCCATGGCCAAGAACTCCAGGGCCCTGGAGGCGGTGGCGGTGTGCGTCCCTGGGCCGCGGTCGGTACCCGGCTCCCAGTGTGGGAAGCCAGGATGCCTGGAGGCTCCGGCGTCGCGCGTCCAATCGGAGATGGGAGGAAATGCCGGATTGCGAGGCTCAGAAGGCACAGACACAAAAGTTCGGCCTAACAAAAGCAGGAGGCGGCTGCGGCCCTGCTCCTCCCGGGTCTGCCACCAAGCAGAGGGTCCTAGGCTTGTTGTAAAGACAGAAATACGTTTTCCGCCTCAGAGGTTTGGTCCACCGTTCAGATGTAAGCGTCTTTTGGAAGATCTGAGCCAAACAACGAAACAGAAATTAAATTCAGCACACCAAGCGCCTTTTTTGTTTCCAGTCAAGGGAGGGTCCTGGTCCTTCCTTCGGTCGGTCATTACCCGCGGCCACGGTTTCTTCGGCCTTCTTCAATTGTGCCAGGAAAGTATAATCTTGGGAAACGAGGGTCTTCTTTATTTTTAAGTGGGATACTCTAGACCCTCTGGGATTCGGACGTATCCGCATTTCCCAGCAAAATTTCCCGGCGCCGTCAGGACCCCGAGGTTCTCTGGTAGGGACTATCCGAAAATGCCGCGCGAAGAAAGCCCGCGGGACCTGGGAGATGACTGGAGACTGCGGACAGAAACGCCATCCGCGCCATCATCGCGGGCCGGCGGAGGGAGGTGGGCTCTGCGCAGGGTGGTGGTGGTGGGGAGCTGTGCTTGGGCAGACCCCCCCAAACAGCGTAGGCTCTATGGAGGCCAAGCCCTCGGCCGCAGGTCCGTGGGTCGCTGGGAGCCGGGAAAGGATCGGAGGGTGGATGGAGGAACAGGGCGCAGGCGGGCCCCCAACAGTTGGAGCGGGCAGGGCGACTGGAATGGATTCCTCCTGGAACCCAGCCTGAGCTCGCGGGCCGGGCAGGTTCCGAGGCTGGCGGTCTGGGCGCTGGGCAAACCCTGGGGCAAGCGCTCGGGCGCCTCGGATCACCACCAGCTCCACTAGGACCGTTGGTTCCGATTGCATAAATTTGGATCCTTGTGTTGGAGGGAGTCCCCCTACTCCCCAAACCCCACCCTGTGAGTCCTCGTTGTCCTTTCATTTAAATCTCAAACCAAACTAGCCCTAACCCTTCACCCCAGTTTTATTGTGTCTGCAACTCCAACTCCGGGGCCCAGTCCCCCTTGCCGGGGTCTGACCTGTCCCGGAGCAGGGCCGCCCCTGCCCTGCGCCCCCTCGGAGAGCGCAGCAAACGCCGGCCGGCTGTCAAACCAAAGCCGGGTGACCCGCCCGTGTGCTCAGTGCGCTTGGCCGAGGGGCCAGCAGCCGTGCCAGACTCCAGGCGGGACAGGGTGGCCCCGCTCCGACCAGCGCGTCTGCCCTCTCTCCCCCTCAGAGCTGTGCGCGCTGCCGGAGGCCGTGGAGCTGGAGAAGCCGGAGGCGGCGGGCGCCGAGCGGCCCCGGGCTCGGCGGCGGAGGAAGCCGCGGGTGCTCTTCTCGCAGGCGCAGGTCTACGAGCTGGAGCGGCGCTTCAAGCAGCAGCGGTACCTGTCGGCGCCCGAGCGCGACCAGCTGGCCAGCGTGCTGAAGCTCACGTCCACGCAGGTCAAGATCTGGTTCCAGAACCGACGCTACAAGTGCAAGCGGCAGCGACAGGACCAGACTCTGGAGCTGGTGGGGCTGCCCCCGCCGCCGCCGCCGCCGCCGGCGCGCCGGATCGCGGTGCCCGTGCTGGTGCGCGACGGCAAGCCCTGCCTCGGGGACTCGGCGCCCTACGCGCCCGCCTACGGCGTGGGCCTCAACGCCTACGGCTACAACGCCTACCCCGCCTACCCGGGCTACGCCGGCGCGGCCTGCAGCCCCGGCTACAGCTGCGCCGCCGCCTACCCCGCCGGGCCGCCCCCGGGCCAGCCGCCCGCGGCCGCCGCCAACAACAACTTCGTGAACTTCGGCGTCGGGGACTTGAATGCGGTGCAGAGCCCCGGCATCCCGCAGGGCAACTCAGGGGTGTCCACGCTGCACGGTATCCGAGCCTGGTAGGGAAGGGTCCCGCCTGGAAAGCCCCTGACTGATTTCCCCCCCTCCGTGGAGGGGCACCGTGGCTCCCAACGCGGCCGTGGGTGCTGTGGAGTCCACACTCGCTCCCATCCAGGCCTCCGGACGTTTCCCTCGGCCTGTGCCCCTGTCTCCCCCGGCGGGCGGACGTGCAGCCGCTGGAGAGCCGTCCCGCAGCCTGGTACCTTCACCACTGCCCCGGGAGATGGGGAGACCGGGCGCGCGCGGGGCCTAAGATCCAGCCGCCCTTCCAGGAGGGAGCCTGGGCCCGGCGCCCGGGTCCTTGGCTGCCTGGCCTTCGCCGCCCATCCACCCGTATTTATGTTTTTACCTGTTGCTGTAAGAAGTGAGACACCCTTTGCAATTAAAGAGAGTGCGCTGACCCCGCACGTGTGCTTCTTTCGGCTTGGCTCACGGTAGGGGAGACGCAGAATCCAGGAGGACAGACTAGGCGGGGCTGATCTGGGGTTCCAGGCACGCTATTCACTGGGCATTTGATAAGGCTATGAAAGGAGCCCGTGCCAGGCGCTTTTGGGGAGTGCTTCGTGTGCTCTCTTCAGTAATCGAAAAAGGGAGGCGCTGTTTTAAGTTTTAGTAAACTGAGGTTTGGGGAAAATTTAATACCTTGCCTGCGTGCAGATAGACAGCAACGACAGAGCTGAGGTTCCAATTCTGGGTCCGCCTTATGTCTGAGGCCAATCCCACTGAGGCTCCAATCCAGAGCGCTGGAAGAAGGCACTGTGTCCTAGGCACTGTTCCTGGGGCAAAAAGGTCCCAAGGCTCACAGTCACTCACCTCACTTAGCCCATTTTACAGAGGAGAAATCCGAGCAACAAACGCTGGTCAATTTGCCCGGGGCTCCCCCATCCAGCCATTTCCCAGCCTCGCCAGCTAAACTCAAGGACTGGACTACAGAGAAAGGTCTGTCTTGCTGCGAGGCCACAGGGTTTCAATGGGCAGAGCCCAGAGCAAACAGGCGCCCTCTCCTCCTGGCAGTTAACAAACCGTTCTAACCACAGTTGCGCTGGTTTTATAGAAAGCAAAGCAAAACAAAACCCGAGGCTGTAGAAAAGCTGGAAAGCTGCTTTCTGTGTAACTGAACCAGCTCACTGCCTGCCTCCACTTTCGTCTGTAAACTGAGGGTGGCAGGGATGCCTTGCTCTGAGCCCGCGTCCAACCAGTCCATGGGAGCATGGCCTGACCCCAGCAAATCTGTGCCCAGCCCTTCGTCCAGGAGAAACTTATCCAGAGACAAGATGGCAGGAAATAGGGACTTTGCGGGTCCCACATTGGGGAGCTTTTGCAGAGGGCCCACAACTCCCAGTCCTAATGGATGGCGTCCTTTCACAAGTGCAGTTCCTGTGAGACTGAGAGGCCAGAGAAGAGTCCCCAGTTTGCGAGGGTACCTTGCTGGGACTACACAAGGCTGCAAGGGTCAGTTCTGTGGTCGCCCTGGGTAAGTGCCCGCCATCTCCAGCGGAGATGCACAGCTCGGAGTTCCTGGAAGAGTCAAGGGCAGAGCTGGGCGGTGGGCAGTGGCAACAGGAGTGTGAGTGCGCTCACTCAGGGCTTGGCCTGCGTGTCCCAACGAGAATTCCAGGCCCCACTGGGAGGCATTGGGAAAAAGAAGTTCTGCTCAAGCCCCAGCTTCAGTCTCCTGGGCCTGCCATTCTGCTGCAAGCCTTGGCCACCCTTTCCGTCTCGAATTCCCATCTCACCTAGGAGCAAACCCAGGCGCTGCTGTCTTATACAGCACAGCGGTCTTCGACCAGCCAGCTCCCTGCTGAGTCCACAGCCTAACTAACTGACGTGAATCACACATGTCGGTAATCTTTCTACCAGGTAATCGCCTACATTCATTCTCTTTTCTCAGTCTAGACTCTGAGTGGGGTCCTGCTGTTTTCCTTGTTGGCTTATCTGCAGTGACATTAGAGATCATAGTTCAATGACTCAAAGTTACACTACTTTCCACCTTCCCTTCAGATACCAACTTTCCTCCCAGCCAGGAAGCTCACACTGGGGAACCACAGCTGGCCAAGCAGCGCTAAAAGCTCACCACTGCCAGGACCTGGCTAAAGACATCACAGCCTCCCCACTCTCTTTTTCTCATCACCAATTCCACTGTGAGCCTTCCATGAGATGCCCAGTACCAAGACTGGTACATGGGGCTCAAGGGATGAGCCCTTGAGAATTCTGGGAAGGGGCCTTGGGCCTCTGAACGGAACCTCAGCCTTGCCAGACTAGCCATCTGCACACAGGCACGGCCTGAAATCTCTCCAGGCTGAAGATGGAGCTCAAGCCGCTCACTGAAAGGTGGGTAGTTAAAATCCCACAGCCCCGGCTGGAGAAAGAGGCGACTGTGTTCACATACAGATGAACAATCTCAGCAAGCCTTGTGTTGTTGTGAGTTGGAATCGATTTGATGGCAGTGGGCTAACCCATCTCTGTTGGCTAGCCACAAAATGCAGAACCTCTATAGGTTACAATCCTGGAAAATTCAGACAGGGCTCCCGCTGATCAGCCTATAGCTCCAGTCCCAGGATGGGCCTTGCTCTCCAAAGCTGTGCAGCTCTGGGAAGTGACCCAGCCGACTTCTTCCCGTAGCTTCTCAGAGGGGGTTGGGTGCAGGATCTGAAGAAACTGAAGCAAATGGCCTGGCCTTTACATAGCAACCAAAAGGAATCTGGATAGTTTGTTTACTTGTTTCAAAATTAAAAGTACAAATGACATGTGCAGAGGGAGGATACCGGGACAGATAAGTGGGGGACAAATGAGATTCCTCTAGGGTGGCAAAGCCTGTGGAGATGGTGCCCAGTGTGTAGCCTGGCTCCCTCTGCAGGGTAGGAGCACCAGGACTCTCAATGTGAACTCTCCTGTCCTTGAAATCAGTTCTGAATCAAGACCACCTCGCAAGTGACAGGGTGGATGCTGAATCCCAAAGGGTGTTTTTTGGTGCCATCTTGACGGAAGCAGATTGTCAGGCCTTTCCTCCGTGGCATTGCTTGGTGGGTTCCAGGGACGTGAATTAGGAGTTGAGCACAAGCTTTTTGGACCACCCAGGTAGCACAAAAGGGTATGGTTCTTTTTTTAATTGGGAGCTCTTACAGCTATTATAACAATTCATAATTCAGTTAGATCAAGCATCATTGTACAGTTGCTGCCACCATCATTTTCAAAACATTTTCTTTTTTCTTGAACTATTTCAGACCAGCTGTCTTTTACCCCCTTCCTCCCCCCTCCCCACCCCCAGGAGCATATCTTACACCATCCAATGAATCCATTCACCTACAATTCTATAATTCGTTCCTCTCCAGCGGGTTATGCACGCCGCCAAAAATTGATAGATAGATAGATAGATAGATAGATAGATAGATAGATAGATAGATAGATAGAGCAACAAATTCCACTGCCATCAGGTCCATTCCAATTCAGAGCCACCCTGCAGGACAGGGTGGAACTGCCCTGGTGGGTCTCGAAGCTAAGCATCTTCACAGGAGCAGGAAGACTCCTCTTTCTCCAGCAGAGGGGCTGGTGGGTTCGAAGACCAACTCACAACCCACTACACCAGCGGGGCTCCTGAGAAAGGACCAGGACATGGTAAAAGAGAAACCCTACTGCTCTCCAGCCAGGGGTGGGCTGACCCTACGCACTTCGCTGCCCAGTAGAGCCTGAAGGGTGGGACCGTCTGTTGTGGGGTGGGGTGGGGGAGGGACCAGATGGGCGACCAGGCCACCCCACGGAACTGACCTGCAGCAGCCCAGAACTCCCCAGCTCAGGCGCCCACCGCACAGCCTCTCCGTTTCTTTCCACCATCCCTGGCCTGTAGGCACACGCTTTGCTCAATGAGAGTAGTAGCCTTGGGCCTCTTATTTCGTTTGGATTTTCCCTAAAAGAAAACCAGCATCCTGCTGTGTGTCTGAAAACATGCCATTGACGCGCAGAGCCGGCGCCCTTTGCAGCCCGGTAGCGCGCTTCACTCTGGGCTAGGCTCGCCAGCGCCGCCGCCAGCACCTCCGCCGAGAAGGTGCCCGCTCACGTCCGTGTGGCCCGCTGGCGCGGCTTGCTCAAGAGTCTAGACGCCTGCAGAAAGGCGCCAGTGGCTGAGGCTCCGTTTATCAATCACGGTGTGCACACGTGTCGGGCACAGTCCCTTAGATGATTGAGTTCGCTCTTAAACCTCCTAGACCCAGAGGAAGAGACACCTGCTCACCTTCACACAGCTGACAAATTCCTTGGTTTCACTCCGGGCAACCCCCAAGCCCACTCCAAGCCAGATTCTAGGAGAACAATGCCATCGCATTCCCAGTTTAGGGCTGAGTAAGGAGGAGCACTGTTTGTTAATTGATTTAAAGGCAGCAACAACATAGCTACCCAAGGTACCCTGGTGAAGAGTGGGGATACACTTGGGCTGCTAACCACAAGGTCAGAAGTTTGAAACCACCAGCTGCTGAGAGGGAGAAAGATGAGGCTTTCATCTCCGTAAAGAGTTATAGTCTGGGAAACACAAGGCTAGTTCTACCCTGCCCCCTTAAGGTTGAGTCCGGACAGACTCCAAGGCAGTGAGTTTGGGCTTTATTTATTCATTCATTTATTCATTCATTTTACCACTCCCCTCTGCCATAGAATAAATTCCAGCCCCTCACTACCTTACACAGGGTGACCTGGCTGTAAGCTTTTACCTGAGCTGGTCAGTCAGCTGTCCAACACCTACCCAGCAGGACAGCACCACCAGGGCTCAGCATTTGCCTTGGAGTCTGACTGGCTCAGGCTGAGCCACAGCGTCAGAGCAGAACTGTGCCCCTCAAGTTTCCAGGGGCTGATTTTCAGAAGTAGATTGCCACCTCTTTGTTGTCAGGTTCCCAGAACATCCAACCTTTGGGTTCGGATTTTACCATTACCACCCAGGACTCCACGAGTAGCCAACAATTCTTCAGAGACACCTATGGCCCAGGCGTCACGTCTATTAAAAGATAAGCTCGATTATTCTCTTTGGGCCAGGAGGGAGAAAAGTGAAGCCCAGGGAGCCATGGTCCTCGGTGGGGAGGGGTGGCCATGGGGGATTCTGGGAGGGGCAGGCCCTCTGGGTTTGGTTCTCTGACCACCCCTCCTCAGGGGAGAGCTTACTGGGGAGAAGGGGGAATAGTGACAGGTTGGTCATCCAGGGCGCCCCGGCCTCCGGGGGCCTTGCTCTGACCTCCAGCTGCATGGGAGAGCAGGAAGGAGAATTGCCTGGCCATCGGTGGCATTTCCTTTGTGCTCCGCCCAGGCCTAAGTGCCAGACCTGCAAATCTCATTCTGCCATTTCTCTGGGAGGAAATTAAAACCCCGAGGAGTTAAGGGCATTGCCTACCCTAATGGGCTGATTGTGCTCCTGTCCCATCCCCACCAAATATGTGTGGTAAATCTTTTTTCCCCATTTATTTATTTATTCATTTTTAATCATTTTATTAGGGACTCATACAACTTTTATCACAATCCATACATACATCAATTGTGTAAAGCACATTTGTACATTCATTGCCCTCATCATTCTCAAAACATTTGCTCTCCACCTAAGCCCCTGGCATCAGCTCCTCATTTTTTCCCCTCCCTCCCCGCTCCCCCGTCCATCATGAACCCTTGATAATTTATATATTATTATTTTGTCATGTCTTGTCCTGTCTGACACCTTCCTTCACCCACTTTTCTGTTGTCTATCCCCCAGGGAGGAGATCACATGTAGATCCTTGTAATCGGTTCCCCCTTTCCAACTCACCCTCCCTCTAAGCTCCCAGTGTCGCTACTCACACCACTGGTCCTGAAGGGATCATCCTCCCTGTGTTTCTGGTTCCTATCTGTACCAATGTACATCCTCTGGTCTAGCCAGACTTGCAAGGTAGAATTGGGATCATGATAGTGAGGTATGTGTGAAGCATTGAGGAACTAGAGGAACGTTGTATTTTTCATTGTTGCTACATCACAACGTCTGGCTTTTCTCCTCTCTGAGACCCCTCTGCAAGGTGATCTCCAGTGGCCGACAAATGGGCTTTGGGTCTCCACTCCGCCCCCCCCCCCTCATTCACTATGGTAAGATTTTTTGTTCTGATGATGCCTGATACCTGCACCTTTTGACACCACGTGATCACACAAGCTGGTGTGCTTCTTCCATGTGGGCTTTGTTGCTTCTGAGCTAGATGGCTGCTTGTTTACCTTCAAGCCTTTAAGACCCCAGATGCTATATATTTTGATAGCCTGGCACCAACAGCTTTCTTCGCCACATTTGTTTATGAACCTGCTTTGTCTTCAGTGGTTGTGTCAGGAAGGTGAGCATCATAGAATGCCAATTTAATAGAAGGAAGTATTCTTGCATTGAGGGAGTACTTGAGTGGAGGCCCAATGTCCTTCTGCTACTTAACACTGAACCTATAAATATATGCACGTAGATCTATTTCCCCATCCTCATATATAAATATATTTGAATATATACATATCTTTATCTAGACCTCTATAAATGCCCTTTGCCTCCCAGCTCTTTCCTCTATTTCCGTTGACTTTCCTCCTGTCCCACTATCATACTCAGTCCTGACCAGGGTTTCGGCAATTTCTCTTGGTTACATTACCCTTGATCATGCCCTACCAGGCCTCCCACACCCTCCTCACCACCAATTTGGATCACTTGTTGTTCCCTTGTCCTTGGGTTTGTTAACACCACTTCCTTTCGCCCACCTCCCCCTCTCCCATGTCCCCCCGGAACTGTCGGTTCCGTTGTTTTCTCCTCCAGATTGTTCATCCAGCCTATCTTATTTAGACAGACCTGTGGAGATAATAACATGTACCAAAAAAAGACAGAGCAAAACCAAGCAACAATATACAACAACAACAAAAATAACAACAAACCAATGACAAAAAAACAAAACACAACAAGAGAGAAAAGCTTGCAGTTTGTTCAAGGATCGTTTGTTGGCCTTCAGGAGTGTTTTCAAGTCCAGACTGTTGGGGCACCATGCCCTGGCCCCAAAGTCCACCTTCAGCATTCCTTGGGGACCTCGCCGCTCCATTCCCTTGCTGTTCTGTTGCATCCCTTAGTGTTTTGCCTCCATGTGGCAGGATCAGATCGGGCACAATTCCCACAGTGTATCTCCGGTGTTGTCCCCTATAGAGCTATGGGTCAGTGAGGGGCGTCATGTCTCATAGTGGGGCTGGCCATGTGGTCCTCTCTGTGGACTGGCTGCTCTAATTGGGGTCATCATCCTCAAGGCCTGGTGGGCCAGGATGTGCTCTACTCTCTCCTCCTCCCCCTTCATTAGCACCTGTGTGTTGGGATCAGATATGTCCCTCTCCTGGAGTTGCAGATTCAATGCCATCTTTTGAAATACTTTTTTCTGGGGGTAGGGGCAGTGACCACTTAGTTGGGATTGGGGCCGGCCCCCAGACGTGTCCACTGGTTCCCTACTCCATGCTGGCATGTTGCAGTCACATCTTGGAGCACTGGGTTGAAGTCTGGTCTCTTTTTCCCTGTGGGGATATAAACAATACCATCCCTTTGGGTGGGTTAGTGCCCTTTGCCCCCGCTAGTGTGGTAAATCTTATTCCCTAAACCCAATGGGCTCAAACATGGGAGCAATTGTGAGGCGCATGCAGTGTTTTGTTCTGCTGTGTATAAATTCAGGGCGCCTAAGGACAACAGCAACATCAAACCCCTGCTTATAAGCCCCTCTAGGAATGCATTTTCTTTGTTGTGTCACAGAGACAGGATTAGTGTCAGGAGTGCTTTAGCCCACTCTCGGTCAGCTAGAAAAGACTAGATTAAGAAGACAGGCAAGCAAGCAGAGGTGTCTTACCAGAGGATCAACCAAGAAATAGAAACTTCCAAGAGATAAAGATCTCCCTCTGGAGACAACAGAGAAAGCCCTCCCCTGAGTTCTAGCCTCCTAACTGTGAGGAAACAACCATGTTTGTGAAAGCCACTCATGTGGGCTCCTTGTGTCCTAGCATCAGTTAGTTCATCAGGGATGGGAGCTGAATAATTTAACCACCGGTTCACTGTCCTAATGACCGTGTTAAGTATAAAAAAGATATACTGAAGGGAGTTTATTATTTCATGCAGTTAATACTTAAATAAGAACAATAAAAGAGGTGCACAAAACTAGATCATGCTGCAAGAGTTTTAAAATATTAAAGAAAAAATAGTCACTAATACCTGACCCCGAACAATCAAAATGCTATTTAAGATATTTCCGTATGCTCCTTGATTGGCGTCCTCATTTACCATATTCTTCGCTTTCATCGGAGCTGTAGGTGCACGATCCCATTCCTTGGGAGGTAGGCAATTAGACAGTAGTCATTGTGTTCGATATGTTATTGGAGACAGGCGACGTCTCTTCTCTGAATATACTGTACATCATTGAAAAATCCTTTCTACTTCTGCGGAGCTTACACTGATTGCTCTGACAATATTTTCAGCTCCTTGAGCACTTTCAGGAATGACAGAATTCACTGATACTATCTCGTGGGAATTTGGGGCGGAACACCAAGTTGAAATACATGACAGCCTGTCACCCTCCAGTTGTTTGGCACTCTTTCTCTTTATGGTATATGTTTGTTAACCGAAGTAACAAATGCAAGGGAATAAAAATATTGTATTTCATCAGAAGTATAATGAGTTTTATAAAATGAATAAATAAACTGACAAGAAAATTCTAATTTTTTTATACTTATGGATGGAGTGAACATTACTACAGGTGTTTAGAATACCCTGTTGCATAGATGAATGTTGAAAAAAGTAAAGAATACAAATTTGTGATTTCCACATTGGGGGCTGCCCGGCTGCCCACCTTGCATTGCCCTCTGCTTACAAGTGCCACTTCAACAACAGTCTCCCCCAAATCAACGTAAAATTGGTGGTCAATTCAAACCATCTGAATCCCACCACTGCACTAAATAAGTAAGTCTAAGACGCCCCTAGTGGGGCGCCGTGGAACTCATACTGAGACTCAGCTGATCAGGGAGGCTGGGCTGAGCCTGGAGGGTTTCCAGATTTGCCAGCATAGACATTGCCAACTCCCCTGCACACGCCTCCTGACCCGGCTCCTTGAAAACTGGATTCACAGAGTGTGACCAGCCACACTGAGTTGTAACCAGGCAATTCTCTATGGCAAGAGAACCACTATTCCTTGAGGCCCCAGGTCCCATGGCCCCCATGGAGCGCGTGGGACCTGAGAGAGTATGAGATTAGGTGGCCTCACTCTGTCCCTGCTGTTTCATCTCAGCGTATCTGTGTTTGCTGTGTCCCAGTAGCAGTGGCTACAAGGCAAGCCAGGCAGTGCTGGGGACACTGGAGGGAAAGAGAGGCATGAAAGGCAGGGAGGTGGAGGGACAGAGGCTAGAAGAGGAACTCGGCATACACCTGTTTGCCCAGACCACTGGGCCAACGCTGAAGCCAATGCCATGGCCAGTCCAGCCCGGTTCCTGTTAAGGCTGTGTGGAGAGAAGAGGGCCCGTGAGAGATAACGAGATCTTAGTGGCGCAATGGAGTGGTTAGTGCTCGGCTGTAAATGGAAAGGACAGCTGTTAACTGAATGTATCCACTGCTCAACAGGAGAAAGATGTGGCAGCCTGCCTGCCTAAAGACCGACAACCTCAGAAACTCCGGGACAGTTGTCTTTGACCACTCTGAGTCAGAATTGACTCGACAAACACAGGAGTCCCTGGGTGGTACAAATGGTTAACCCACTTGAAGCTAATCTAGAGACTAGAGGTTTGAATCCACCCAGAGGCAACTCAGGAGCTCTGGTGGCGTAGTGGACTATGCACTGCGCTGCTAACCACAAGGTCAGCGGTTCAACCCCATTCCTGCACCAGAGGAGAAAGGTGAGCCTTTCTGTAAAGATCCAAAGTCTTGGAAATCCACAGGAGCAGTTCTACTCTGGGTGGATGTGGTTTTCTAAGAGTCATAAGTGAATTGCACTCAGTGAGTTGAGTAATTTTTCTGTCAACTGACCACCACAAATTTCTCCATCCGAGTGCCTGATGGGTTTGAGACACCAGCTGTTGGGTTAGCAGCCAGGTGCTTAACCACTGTGCCACCAGGGCAGCTTCTTTGTCCTCACCAGCAGCTGTCGATTTTTCCTTCTTTCCACAATCTGGGTTTTCTAGCTGACGCATCTCAAAGTCACTTGGAAAGAACTGAAGTAAAATATTCTGAGTGTTAGATAGATTCAGTACAATGGCAATCAAATGTTAACAGTGTGTTTGTGTTTTGGGTTTAGAAAACGCAAATGGAAATACAAGGATAGTCCAGGTATTCTTAAAAATAGAAAATGAAATGGGAGTTCTCTCCTTATCAGATAGCAGGACTTAGACAGTCACAGTAGTTGCCACGACATGATATTGACACAAGAGCGATGACACGGCCAATGGGACCAAGTGCCGAGAGCTTAACCTGTACAGACATGATCTGGGACACGGATGCTTCTGAAGATGGCAGGGGAAAGAGTGGGATTCTCTATAATGATCCATAAAGGAAAATGTTTAAATTAAGTTAGAGTCTCACACCATTCATGGACACCAGACCAAGATTAATTCAAGACCCATATGTCACAAGCAAGACTATACAACTTTTTATGAACATTGTGGGAAAAGATTTTTGTGGCTTTGTGGTGGGGAAAGCTTACTTAAACAAGACAACCACAAAAGTAGAACCCGTGAAGGAAAAGGTTGCCTACATTGACATTAAAACCTAGCCCCATCACTCAGTGTATTACCATCACGTTGGTTCTGGCTCACAGTGCCCACAAAGGACTGAGACTGACTGCCTGGGTGCAGGCAGGTTTGTGTCTGGGCTGTACATCTTTCTAAGATTGGGACAGGAGTCGGGACTGTGCTCCCTTAAAGGGGCCAAGCGAAATGACTGTGGGGTCGCGTCGAGAATTCCCACTGTTCTCCAGAGACGTTTAATGCATATTTAACTTATGTAATGTATTTCATCTCATGCTGCCCTATTGTCACGAGATCATAATGAATGCTGGCCCTTGCTCTACCTGAGCCCTCGGTGCCCGTGGGAGCGGGTGCCCATGCTGTAGGGGCGGTGGTGCCTCCCGTCCAGGTGCCAGCAGGCGCATGCGCGTGGGGGAGGCCGTTGGCAGTTTGCCATTGTCAGTAGTAGCCACTGTTGTGAGCACGTGGACAGGGGCAGTCTGGGTAGCAATGGTCAGCTCTCCTGCCCTGTCAGCGGGGAGCGGAGAGAGAGTGCTGAAGAGATGACTCTGTGTGTACCCCCACCCCCAGCACGCACCCCCTGACCCGGCGGCCTAGGGGTCCTGGTTCACAGAGACAGACGGGGCATGGGGTTGGAGAGGAAGGCCCCTCAGGTGATCGCCAGGGCTCAGTGTAGGGTGTGTGAGTTAATGTTATGACGTAAAAGACCAACCCAAGCCTATTTGATTGTGTGCCATCTTAAAAAGAAGGGAGTTTTAAAATACCTCATCTTTGCCCAGAGAATCGGCTCGTGGCTTCAAACTGCTGACCTTGTGTGTAACCACTACGCCACCAGGGTTTTGTTTTTTTCTTCTAAATTTATCAAAGGATACTACAAATAGAGGAAAACGTCAAGGCAAGCCATAACTTAGAGAAGGTATCTGGACTATACCTAGCCAGCAGCAAACTAGAACCCAGAACAGGATGAAATCCTAACACTCTGCTCCACGGCACTCCAGCAGTGCTGGCTACCTGGCTGTTTGTAGCACAAGCTCTGCACACTCCTGCCTCAGGGCCTTTGGATGAGCTGTTCCCTTTGTTTTCAATGCCCTCTGTCAGCTACCAGCCTAGCTTACCTCCTCTCTTTCTGCAAAAGACCTCTTTAAAGAGTTAAAGAGAAAAGATGTCACTTTGAGGCTAGCAATGATTCTCAACCTGTGGTTGCCCGATTCATAACAGTAGCAAAATTATAGTTGTGAAGTAACAAGGAACTGTATGGAAGGGTCGCAGGATTAGGAAGGTTGAGAACCACCGGGCTAAGGTGTGTCTGAGCCACACCATGGTATTTTCAGTCACCACATACATATGTGAAGGCCAGACGACAAGTGACAAAGCCTAGAGCAGAGCTGATACCTTCAATTATAGGGCTGGCAAAGAGAAGAAGAAGTACATGGACGGTCGAAGCACAAACGAATGCGCAAGAAGTACAGTCACAGTAGACTCCTTAGAAGGGAGCATGGTGAGGAACGTCCACCTCACATCCTCTGGACACATGATCAGGAACTAGTCCCTGGATAAAGCGGAAGGTCTGCAAAAAAGAGGAGGGTCCTCCATGAGCTGGAGTTGGGCCGTGGCTCCCCACTGGGCAGAGCAATCGAGAGGAGGTGCAGGACAGGGCAGGGCTCCCCCTGTGGTGCGGAGTGGATGATGAGTCGGAGGTGACTGGAGAGCACCTAAGAGCAGCAGATTGCTTATTGTGCTTCTGCTCATGGTCCCCATTGCTACAGTGGGAGCTGCGTGAGGGCAGGGCTTTGCCAGCACTCTCAGTGTCTGCACCAGGTTCTGACACAGTGTGGGTATCTGACAGCTGTCTGGTGGCTCGCCGATGCAACATGAACTACTAACTGCTTTGCATTCATCTCTGAGCCCTCCAAGTGTGTCAGAAACACCTCTCCCAGGCAGCAAGTCCAATTCCCACTAGGAGTGACTTTAGAGGCAGAATTTAATGGCCCCATAGTGTTTCCAAGGCTGTAAACCTTCGTGGGAGCAGACCGTCACGCGTGGCTCAATCACTGTCATGGAGTTGATTCTGACTTGCATTGATCCCAAAGGACAGGGTAGAAGTGTCTCTGTGGGTCTCTGAGGCTGTAAACCTGTACACATGTAGAAAGCCACATCTTTTCCCTGACGACCGGCTGGTGTTTTCGAACTGCTGACCTTGCGATTGGTGAGTAGCCCAACTCATAGCCCACCCTGGTGGGCTCAAACCTCTGACCTTGCTGTTAGTAGCCGGCTGCTTGGCCACTGCACCCCCACGGTTCCTTTTAACTTAAATAGTATACTCTAGTCTCACTGTTCTATACCTGGTCTTCTTTTTTAAGTTAATTTATTTTGGCTAGTGCTCTATTTAAGTTTAGCATGAATGCTTCATGCTTTTCATTAATCAGCCTACCACTTCACTCCATGGAGGGGCTATCATGCATTCAGCCAGTCTTTTATGGATGGATACTTCATTTGTCTTGCAAATGATGTTGTCATGAAAAAAATTATGAATATGGTCTTTTGTCTGATTACAAGTATACAAATAGAATAGATATTGTTGAAGTTTTTTAAAATAATGGCCTCCTATTTTTTATTTATTTAAGTTACCTGGGGTTCTCAGTGATGGTGTCTTGCTCCAGGGCTCCTGTTCCACTCTGGGACTGCCTTGCTAACACAAGATGCCTCTGGAGCGTGTGCTTAAAGCAGTGTTTCCAGTGGCGACTCCCGATGGTTATGCTCATTGTCACTGAACATTATAAAGTCAGGGGTGGGAGGTTTTCATTTTTGTAATAGCGTTTTTCCCATATGAATTTTGTAATACGCATCGGGCTGCAAGTCACAAGGCCAGCAGGAGAAAGATGAGGCTTTTTAGTTCTTTAAAGAATTCCGGTCGTGGAAACCCACTGGAGCAGCTCTCTGCTGACTTCTTGGGTCATGATGAGTCAGTATTGACTCGGTGGCAGTGAGTCATTTTTATTTTTATAGCGACCTCACTGCGTGGAGTGTTTTCTGACTCATAGCAACCCTGTCAGTTACAGCAGAACCTCCCAATGGGGTTTCTGAGACAGCGACTCTTCACAGCAGCAGAAAGCCTGTCTTTCTCCCACGGAGTGGCTGGTCCTTTAGAACAGCTGACTTTGAGGTTAGCAAGTCATTGTGTAACCCCCCAAGCCACCAAGGCTGAAATTCACAGATCGAGTTAATTCTGACTCATAGCGACCCACAACATAGGGTTTTGGAGGCTATAAATCTTAGGGGAGCAGACAGCCTCATCTGTCTCCAAAGAGCAGCTAGTGGGTTTGAACCTCTGAACTTGTGGTTAGCAGTCCACCAGCTGACTCTCATAGTTAGAAGAAACGAAGTAGCATTTGTTTCAAGGTCTCTGAAGGCACGTGGCAGAGCCTGGGCAAACAAGCAAAGAGGATGGCTTCACTGAGCAGACCCTCCAAAGGAGCCTACCACATCCACGAGCAAGCTGCAGGGACGGGCAGAGCCCAGGCAACCCCAGAGGCCTCTCTGGGGGAGGTGTCTGCTGTCCTCCTCTCTAGGAACCACCATTAAAGTCACTTGACTTCAGAGACGGCAAACTCTGCAACTCCACTGATTAATAGAACCAGCGGGGATGGTCTGACGGGCCCATCTAAGGTCCAGCATTTCCCTGGCTAAGCAGCTGGGCAGAGGGCAGCGGGATGCCCACTGGCTATCCGTGGGCTGTGTCCACTCGAACCACCTCCAGGTGGAGTAAGGAGTGGTCAGGTAGACCTGGGAGCCAAAACAGGGGCTGGCAGAGACATGGGCCTTTACTATAAAGACCTTCTTCACTACCAGACGAACACAGTCTCTTACAGCACAGGTAGAAAACAAGGCCTTTCACAAATAAAGGGGATTTTCACTGTGACCCCTTTCAATGATCTTTTTTTTTTAAAGTAAATTTAAGTGTTTTAATTTTGAATAAAGGGGGTGATCCAATGAATTGAGAGATCTCAATTTGAAGGCTACTACTGTGTCTCCCATAAAATTCAAAACAGATCAGATTTCGGGTTCTTTTTTTTTTAACATTTTATTAGGGGCTCATAGAACTCTTATCACAATCCATACATATTAAGTATGCCTCCCTGCCAACTCTTTTCTTTAAAACAGACTTGTGGTGAATTCCCTTGAGAGTCTGGAACCAGAATGCCTCAGTTTACATCCCAGCTCTTCCAGGCACCTGAAGTTAGTTTCTCAACAAAGAAGACGATGGTAGCACCTGATTCTGCAGAGGAGTTTCTGGAGGTACCTCAGAAGAAAGGGCTGGAGCTCCACTGCTGGAGAATCAGCCATTGGAAATCCTCTGGAGCAGAGAGTTGGCTCAAGGACCCCCAGTTTAACAGAAGCAGATCACCAGGCCTCTCTTCAGCAGCACTGCCGGGTGAGTAGGGAAGTCAACCTTCAGGTCAACCCAAACAAAAATCTCACGGCTGTCGAGTCTATTCCAGTTCAGAGACACGATAGGACAGGGTAGACCTTCTCCCTGAGGTTTCTGAGGCTTTAAGTCTTTACAGGAGTCAACAGTCTCGTCTTTTCCTGCAGTGACTGGTGGGTTCAAACTATCAACCTTGTGGTTAGCAGCTCAGTGTGTAGCTGAAACCATGAGAGAAACAAACCCAGTGACGCTCATGGACTCGCACGTTTAAGAAAGACCTTTCTATCCAAAAGTAATTATATACCAAGAAAACATCCCAGCCTAGTCCACCTGTAGTCCACAAGTCCCGCTTCAGACTCATGAAGCCACATGCCATGAAGCAGAATGCAGGAATATCACAGGCTGGGGTGTGCAGAGTGCTGGGGATCCAGGATCGGTGGAAAACATGAATGCTTCCAAGCAAGGGGTACAACCACCCACTCAAATGCCACTGGCAGGGAGGCAGTTCTGCATCACGGTGTTCAGTGCAGTGTGTCCCTAAGCAACACAGGCAAGGCTGTCCTACTTACCGCCAGCCAGCTTCTCCCAGCTCTCACAGCCACCCCGCTAGGCAGATATTGTCATCTGCATTTTTCAGATGAAAACAATTGGGTTCCTGTGTGTTTGCCTTGGTTCTCTGAGAAAATGGCTTGAGGTATTTCTTCTTTTATTAAAAATCATTTTATTGGGGGCTCATACAACTCTTATCACAATCCATACACACATCCATTGTGTCAAGCACATTTGTACATTTGTTGCCATCATCATTCTCAAAACATTTGCTTTCTATTGAGCCCTTGGTATGAGCTCCTCGCCCCCCCCATGAACCCTTGATAATTTATAAATTATTTATAATTTATAAATTATTATTATTTTGTCTTATCTTAGACTGTCCATGTCTCCCTTCACCCACTTTTCTGTTGTCCATACAGGGAGGGTGTTACACGCAGATCCTTGTGATTGGTGCCCCCTTTTTACCCCACCTTCCCTCCACTCTCCAGGTATTGTCACTTTTACCACTGGTCCTGAGGGGTTCATCTGTCCTGGATTCCCTGTGTTTCCAGTTCCTATCTGTACCAGTGTACATCCTCTGATCTAGCCAGATTTGTAAGGTAGAATTGGGATCATGATAGTGGGAGGAGGAAGCATTTAATAACTAGAAGAAAGTTGTATGCTTCATCATTGCTACACTGAACCCTTACTGGCTAATCTCCTCCCTGACATCTTTCTGTAAGGAGATGTCCAGTTGCCTACAGATGGGCTTTGGGTCTCCACTCTGCACTCCCCCTCATTCACAATGATATGCTTTTTGTTCTGATGATGCCTGATACCTGATCCCATCAACAATTCGTGATCACACAGGATGGTGTGCTTCTTTCATGTGGGCTTTGTTGCTTCTCGGCTAGATGGCCATTTGTTTATCGTCAAGCCTTTAAGACCCCAGACACTATATCTTTTGATAGCCGGGCATCATCTGCTTTCTTCAACACATTTGCGTATGCACCTGCTTTGTCTTCAGCCATCGTGTCAGGAAGGTGAGCATATTGGAATGTCAGTATAATGGAACAAAGTGTTCTTGCATTGAGGGAGTACTTGAGTGGAGACCCAATGTCCATCTGCTACCTTAATATTAAACCTTTAAATATATGTACAAAAATCTATTTCCCTATCATCATATTACATACCTGTATTTCGACCTCTATAAATGCCCTATGCATCCTAGTTCTTTCCACTATTTCCTTTTACTTCCCTCTTGTCCCACTATCATGCTCAGCCTTCATTTGGGTTTCAGTAATTCCTCTTGCTTACATTGCCCCTGATCAAGCCCTCTCAGGTCTCTTACACCCTCCTCGCCACCAATTTTGGATCACTTGCTGTTCTCTTGTCCCTGGGTTTGTTAACACCACTACCTTTCCCCCGCCTCCCCCTCTCCCATGTCCCCCTAGAAACATCAGTCCAGTTGTTTCTCCTCCAAATTGTTTCTCCCACCTATCTATCTAGATAGACCTGCAGAGATAATAATATGCACAAAAACAAGACATAGAAAAACAAAGCAACAAAAGAAAACAAAACAACAACAAGCCAATAACAAAAAAAGGAAAATCCTGTAAATAGTTCAAGGTCTGTTTGTTGACCTTTAGGAGTGTTTTTCGGTCGAGTCTCATGGGGTGCCACACCTTGGCCCCCAAAGTGTATTTTTGGTACTCTTTCAGGAATTCCTTGCTCTGCTCCCCTTGCTGTTCTGTTATACCTTATTCCTCATTGTGGTGGGGTCAGATCGGGTGCAATTCCCACACTGTGTCTCCAATGTTGTCCCCGTAGGGCTATGGGTCAGTTAGGAATGCTATGTCTCATAATGGGGCCGGCCATATGGTCTTCTCTGTGCATTGGCTGCTCTGAGCGGGCATATCATCCTCAAGGCTTGGTGGGTCAGGATGTGCCCCCTCCCCCTTCATTTTCTCCCGTGTCCTCTGATCAGACTTGTCCCTCTCCCTGTGCTGTAGCTTCAGTGCTGTTCTCTGAAGTAAATTCTTCTGGGGGAGAGGCAGCTGTTCAGGTCGTTGGGATTGGGGCTGACCCCTCAGACCTCTCTACTGGTCCCTGCTTCATGTCAGTATGCTGCAGTCACATCTTGAAGCACAGGCTTGAAGTCTGGTCCCTCTTTCCCTGTGGAGATATAAACAATACCCTCCCCTTGGGTGGGTTACTGCCCTGTGCCCCCACTACCTATTTCTTTTTTTTCCTTTTTCCTCCCTCCTCTTTAGTTGGCTACCATCTGTATCCCTGGATTTGATCTGACCCTTGCCATATTACCTGGACCTCACCCCAAGAATGTTTGTATACAGTAACTTTTTACTTTTACAATTTTTTTTAAGCTTAACTCAGTAGACTCATGTTGTACTCGTCCTTTTGTGCTTGGCTTACTTCGCTTAGCCTAATTTCCTGCAGTTCTTCCCATGCGATGTTGTGCTTCATGCGTTCATCACTGCTTTTTAGGGATGCGTAGCACTCCATTGTATGTATGTACCACAGTTTTTCAATCCATTCCTCTGTTGATGGAAATTTGGGTTGTTTCCAACTCCTTGCAATTGTGAACTGTGCTGCGATGAACATTGGAGCACAGATGTCTGGTCTTGGTTTGTTTCTTGCCTCTTCTGGGTATATGCCCAGTAGGGGGATTGCTGGGTCATATGGTAACTCAATTTCCATCTGTTTTAGGTATTGCCAGATTGATTTCCATAGTGGCTGTACGTACTTACAGTCCCACCAGCAGTGGATGAGAGTTCCTGTCTCCCCACAGCCCCTCCAACACTTGTTGCTTTCTGATTTTTTGAATTGGGCTATCTTTGAGGGTGCTGGTGGTATCTCATTGTTTTCATTTGCATTTCTCTTTTGGCTAATGATCGTGAACACATTTTCTCATAGGTTTATTGGCCGTTCGGATTTCTGCCCTTGTGAAACTTCTGTTCAGGTTCTTTGCCTACCTCCTCAGTGGGCAATTTTTTTTTTCTTTTTGTACGGTAGCAGAGTATTGTAGATTTTAGTAATAAGGCCTTTGTCTGCTGCGTCATTGCTAAAGATGTTTTCCCAGTCTGTGGGCTCTCTTATTACTCAGTGAATTCTTTCGATGTAAACGGATGTTTTATCTTCAGTATATCCCACTTGTCAATTTGTGACTCATCTGTATTTGTGCCCGTCACTATTTCTGATAGCCTATGTATTCCCTGTGTCAAAGTTCTCAGGTGGGTCCCAGTTCCCTCATTGATGGCCCTAATAGTTTGGGGTTTTACCTCGAGGTCTGTGATCCACCTTGGGTTTATTCTTGTGCATGGAGTGAGATAAGGGTCTTCCTTCATTTTTCTGCAGGTAGATATCCTTTTTTTCCCAGCACCACTTGTTGAAGAGGGCATCTGTTTCCCATTTGATATTTCTGGGCCCTTATCAAAGATCAGTTGTCTGTATGCTGATGATTTTATTTCTGGGTTTTCAGTTCTTTTCCATTGGTCTGAATATCTGAAATTATATCAATACCATGCGGTTTTGACCACTGTGGTTCTTTGTGTTAGTCTGGGTAGACTAGAGAATAAGGGAGTGGTTTATACGCAAGAGGTATTGAACATTGAGAAAATATCCCAACCCAGTCCAGTCCAAGACCATAAGTCCAATATTGGCCCATTTGTGCGATACCAATCTATAAATTCCTCTTCAGATTCACGAAACACATGCAATGAAGCCAAGTGCAGGACGATCACAAACCAGTGTGTAGAAAGTCTTTGGGTCCAGTAATGTTATAAGCATCTCAGCACCGACAGGGGTCTCTCTGTGGCTTCTCCAGCTTCAGAGGTCTGGTTGCACCCATGTGGCTTGTCTTCTGCATTGTCTCCCTGAGAGCAGCAGAGAGAGAGGGATCTTCCACATCCAAGTAGGAAGTATCAGATTTCCCAGAATTCTCAGGAGAAGGCCATACCCACACAGAAGTCTGATTGGCTATGTACAGATTGACAGCCTAGACTCCACCCCTACACTCTTAATCCTTAAATTGACACCAAATTAGGTTACTACCACACTATATAATACCCTGTTTCCCCGAAAATAAGACAGCGTCTTAAAAAGGAATGGGTGTTGGATGTTGTCGAGTGCTTTTTTACATCTATCAATATTACCATGTGATTCTTATAGTTCTTCGTGTCTATGTGGCGAATGATACTATTGGCCTTTCAGATGTTGAACCATCCCTGCATCCTTGGCATGAATCCCACTTGGTCATGGTGAATTATTTGTTTTACATACTTTTGTTTTCTATTGGCCAGGATTTTTGCACTGATGTTCATTAAGGATATCGGTCTGCAGTTCTCTATTCTTGTGGGATCCCTGCCAAGTTTCGGTATGAGTTATACTAGCTCCACAGAAAGAGTTTGGGAGTTGGCCATCTTTTTCTATGTTCTGGAAGAGTTTGTGTAGGATTGGTGTCAGTTCTTCCTGAATGCTTGGTAGAATTCTCCTGTGAAGCCATCTGGTCCAGGGGATTTTTTGGGGTTAATAATCCCTTGATGACCTTCTTATTTCTTCTATTGCTATGGGTCTGTTGAGATTCTTGACATCCATCGGGGATAGTCTAGGGAAGGATTGTTTTCCAAGAATTTGTTGACGTCTTCCAAGTTGTTGAATTCATTGGAGTACAGTCCTTCATAATACTGTGTAACTGTGTAATTATCCTTTTGATTTCATTAGGGTCTGTTGTAATGTCCCCCCTTTCATGCATCATCCTCGCTATTGAAATTTGCTCCCTCCTTTCTTTGGTTAGGTTTTCCAGTGGTCTATTGTTTCTGTTTATCCTTTCAAAGAACCAACTATTTTTTAATTAATAAATATTTTTATTGGGGCTCATACAACTCTTATCACAATCCCTACATACATCAATTGAGTAAAGCTCCCTTATACATTTGTTGCCCTCGTCATTCTTCCTTTTTTTTTCTTTTTTTACATCTTCTTAGGGACTCATACAACTCTTATCACAATCCATACATATACATACATCAATTGTATAAAGCACATCCATACACTCCCCGCCCCAATCATTCTCAAAGAATCTGCTCTCCACTTAAGCCCTTTGCATCAGGTCCTCTTTTTTTTCCCCTCCCTCCCCGCTCCCCTCTCCCAATGTGCCCCCAGTAATTTATACATCGTTATTTTGTCATATCCTGCCCTATCCGGAGTCTCCCTCCCCCCCTTCTCCGCCGTCCCTCTCCCAGTGAGGAGGTCACACATGGACCCCTGTAATCAGTTCCCCCTTTCCAACCCACCCGCCTTCCGCTCTCCCAGCATCGCCCCACACACCTAAAGAACCAACTTTTAGCAGGAATAAAATTTCCATCATTTTCTTATTTTCCCTCTCCTGAATCTCTGCCCTGATTTTTATTATTTCTTTTCTTTTGCTATTAGAAGGGTTGTCCTGTTGACTCTGCTCCAGTTGCTGTAAACTTTGTGCCAGTTTATCAATCATGAGTCTCTCTTCCTTTTTCATGTGTGTATGTATTTCTATGAAACTTCCTCTGACAACTTCCTTTGCTGTGTCCCATAAGTTTTGGTACATCATGGTACATTCTCATTGGTTTCCAAAATTTTTCTAATTTCATCTCTGATCTGGGCCAGTACACACTCCTTTTTCAATAGAGAATTATTCATCCTCCAATTGTTTGCTCTTGTTTTCATCATCTGCCTTTTTGTTTATTTCCAGCCTTATGGCACAGTGGTCAGAGAGAAAGGTGTATGATATCAGTGTGCTTAAATTTATGCAGATTCACCTTATGCCCCAGTATGTGGTCTATCTCTGAATATGTGCTGTGTGGTTATGAAAAGAATGTGAATTTTTTGTATTTGGATGAGGAGCTCTAAATATCGACCAGGTCAAATTGTCTAATTGTAGTGTTTAGGTCTCTAGCTTCTTTGTTGAATTTCTTTCCCTGTGACCTATCTTTCTCAGAGAGTCGTGTATTGAAGTCACCCACTATAATTGTTGAGGCTGATTTCTTTTTTCAGATTTTGGAGTGTTTGGTTGACATATTTAACCAGTCTCTTATTTGGGGAATATACGTTTAAAATGCGTAGTGGTTCTTTTTATGCCTTTTCTGTGAGCTTTATATAGTGTCCATCCTTATCTCTTTTTATGATTTGCACTTTGAGGTCAATTTTATCCGAGATTAGTATTGCAACCCCTGATTTTTTTAATTGCTGTTTGCTTGGCATGCTTTTCTCCAGCCTTTTATTCTTAGCCTATTTTTGTTTGTTGTCTTGAAATGTGTCTCCTGTAGGCAGCAGATTGATGGGTTGTGTTTTCTAAGCCAGTCTGCTAGCCTCAGTCTTTTAATGCATGAGTCCAATCCATTGATATCCAGGGTTATTATCTCCATTTGTGGACTCTGTGATGTCATCGTGTATCTTTGGTGTTGGGTGTTTCCCTACTTCCCTTTCTTATCAGTGTGTTGTTCGTGTGTGAGTGTTTCTTTCTTGACTTCTTTCCACCCTTAAGCCAATGCTATTTGGGGGCTGTTTTTGCTTTGCTGCCCTCTGGGTGGGGTTGTTCTATGTGGCGATCTCTTATTTATACTTGGTGAGTGCTGTTCTTCTGCCCATACTGGGTCAGCAAGGATCATTTGTAGGGCTAGTTTCTTCTAACATAGTCTATGAGTTTTCCCTCGTCTGGGAAGACGCTTACTTCTCCATCTATCTTGATAGATAATTTGGCTAGGTAGAGTATTCTTGGGTTAGCATTGTTTTCCTTCAATTTGGAGATATGTTACTCCACTCTCTCCTCTTCTTTATAGTGTCCGCTGATAGGTAAGAACATATTTTATTTGGAAACCTTTATATATGATTGCTTGTTTTCCCCTAGCTTGCTCTCTTAAATTTCTCCTTGAGGAAGTTAGTTTATTGTGCCAGCATGGTCAATAAACACATGTGGGATTAATTGAAGGGCGGAGAGATGAATGGCTCAGCGAGCCTCGCCTTTCTTGTCTCTCGCTCCTTGATTGTCGGACCAGTGTACAGCTGCCTTGCTTGTTCTGTGCCTCAATTTGTAAGCTACACTATGTGTGGGACACCTAACCTGTGGACTGTGTCACTGTAATTTGAGGTTTCTTCTAGACCTGCTTTGCCACACAATTGGAATTTACATCTCTTGAGCTGGGGACTGACTGTTGGTGACCTGGCTGACTGTTGGTGAACTGCCTTGCTGTTTGCTGCCCATGCTCAGATAGTCAGAATAATCTCTACAGTAGACTACCTGGTGGCCCTCAAGACTTGAAGGACTGCCAGTGTCTCACAACTCTCTCATGGGAGTGAGTTGCACTGAGCCATTTGTACTGCTTTATAATTTAATTGTTCATCTCTTGTATTATATATCTTTCTGTCTGTATATAATTTAACTGTTCATTTCTTGTGATATCTATCTATCTGTATATATATATATATATATATATATATATATATATATAAATAATTATTAGCAAGCTGGTTTTATCTCTCTAGAGAACCCTGTCTAACATACTCCTTTTCCTCAAAATTGGATAGTTAAACTATTATGTGCCTAGGTGACTTATTCTTGGGAGTTAGTCTAGCTGGTATTCTTTCAGCCTCCTGAATGGTTGCCTGGGTTTCATTCATTAAGCTGGGGAAGTTTTCCTTCAAGGATTCTCTCCTATTGTTGCAGATGTCTTCTTGTGTCTTCCTCCAATAATCCAATTATTCTGATATTGCTCCTCTTCATAACATCAGACATAGCTCTTAGGTTTTCTTCAGCTTCTCTGATGATCTCATTATATTTTTGTCCGCATTTCTTAAATTCTGTCCTCTAGGTCACTGGTGTGCTTCTCTGCCTCTTAAACTCTGAAATTTTTTACCTCCTTCTCTGCACCATGGAAATGGGTTTGTTTTGCATTTCCTAGAAAAGTTGTAACGCCTTGTTTTGTTACTTTCTGCTCTGGCTCTGAGCTGTAGCCAAGCCTCACCCCTTCACTTCCACACTTACACCTGAATTATAAGAAACTGGAGTTTGTATTGTATTAGCCCCTTCTACATCACAGCTCAAAACAAATAAACCACAAAGTCAAGCCCACTGCAATCAATGCAATTCTTACTCAGTAACCCATAGGACAGAATAAAAACAGTTCTTCAGGGTTTTTGAGATTGTAAATCATCCTGGAATGAGACCACTGCTTCTTTGAGAAGCTGTGGGTTTGGACTACTAACCTTTAAGTTAGCAGCATCCAATTATCTGTGGCAGTCACTTAATCTCCTGTCAACTTGTGAAGGGGTAGAGTCTAGCCTGTCAATCAGGTCGAAGCTTGATGACCTCATTTGGTGGCAGGAAGGGGATAAATAGTTCACTGGAGATGGGACACAGACACTCCCTGAAAGACATTTTTGCTTACAAGATACATGGAGCTATGCTGATGGCAGCCAGGGCCATGGAACTAGAGGAACCATGTGGAGACCCACACATCTCTGAGATGCTTCCCCCATCACTGGATCCACAAGACTTTCCACCTATTGGCCTGTGCTCTTTCTTCCTGAATTTGGCATCATTGCATGTGCTGTGTGAGTCTGAAGGAAAATTTATAGACTGGTAATAGACATACAGTCTAATATCAGATTTACGGACTTAACCTGGACTGGGCTGGGATGTTTTCCTTAATGTACAATTGCTCTTTCATATAAAGTTCTCTCTTATACACATATGAGTTTCTATGAATTTGTTTCTCTAGTCAACCTGGACTAACATGCTGTCTAACCAGCATCTAATCCACTGAGCCATCATGGCTCAAGGAAACAAAAGTGTCCTTTGTCGCTGTGGTTAGGTCCCTCAAGTCATTGTGAGTCTGTGTACAACAAAAACAGTGCCTGGTCCTGCTCCATCTTCACAATTGTTCTTATGTTTGAGCCCATTGTTGTAGCTTGGTATCAGTGCATCTTGTCGAGGGGCTTCCTCTGTTTCGCTGCCCATCTACTTTACCAAGCATGTTGTCCTTCTCCAGGGACTAGACTCTCCTCACAACATCCCCAAAGTACATGAGACAAAGTTTCACCATCGTTGCCTCTAAGGAACATTCTAGTTGTACTTCTTCCAAGACAGATTTGTTTGTCCTACAGTCTGTGGTATTTTCAATATTCTTCTCCAGCACCATAATTCCATGTGCATCCACCCTTCCCTGTTCTTCTTTATTTGGCGTCCAACTTTCACATAGATATGAGTCAATTGACAAGGCCATGGTTTGAGTCAGACATGCCTTAGTCCTCAAAGTGTTCTTAAGGGCCCACATCTCAAATCCACCCCACTTGAGACCCCCCCCACCTGACTAGTTCAGCTCTCTACTCCTCCATGAGGCCCCCAATGATCTTGAGACTATCTTTGGGGGTTAAATGACAAGTATTTAACAAGATTGTTAAATGGTACAAGCCAAGGGACAAAGGAAAAGACAAGTCTTACAAACCATGAAAGAGGTCATAATGTCGAGGACAGTGAACATAACCCAGGGACCTCAGTTCACAATCCTCGAGAAAAACAAGAAGGAAAATGATGAGGCAAGAGATTTCAAATGAGAATGACTTAACACACTGAGGAGCGGGAGAGGCCCAGGACACTGGTGTTGACCTTGAGGATTTCTTCAAAGCAGATCCACTTTGTGACCCATGCCCTGAAATTGAGTGCAGAGTGAAGGATATGACCAGGAAACAAAAACCAAAAAACACATCGTTCCCCAAATCAACGTGTTGCTTTCTTTTCAGAACTAAATATAATAAATTTTTATTAAATATAAGATTAATTGATCTCCCTCGTTTAAAAAGTTTGCTTTTTAAAGAAAAAGTCCCCAGGTTATCTTTTTCCATTTCATTTTTTAAAAAGAAGCCTGCTGTCACATTGTGATTTTCATCAGAAAGTGCTTCAAGCCTTCCTGGCTTTCAGGGGGCAAAGTTTTGTAATCTGCATATTGCGGGTTGTTTACAAAACTTTCTGCACTCCTGATGCCATGTTCTTCCTTATGTGACTTGCATTCTTGGACCGTTTGCTCCACAGATAGAGTAAGGATAGTGAAAGGCTACAGCCTGATGCACCGCTTTCCTGATCTTCAACCATGCAGCATTCCCTGTTCTCTCCAAGATACTGTCTCTTGGCCCAGGTACAGGTTCTCCATGGACACAATGCAGGGTTTTTAATTCCCATTCTTCTCAATGTTATCCAAAATTTGTTATGATCCACACAGTTGAATGCCTTTGCATAGTCAATCAAACATAAGGAAACATCTTTCTGGTATTCTCTGCTTTTCAGTCAAGATCTAAGACTGTCGCCTTCAGTATGGATTATACCTCAATGTGCAGAAACAAAAACAAAATCCTCAGCACTGAACCAATAGACAACATTACGCTAAATGGTGTAAAGATTGATGTCATCAAGAATTTCATTTTGCTTGGATCCACAGTTAACACAAATGGAAGCAGCAGTCAAGAAATCAAACGATGCATCGCACTGGGCAAATCTGCTTCCCAAGACCTCATTAAAGTATTGCAGAGCAAGGATGTCACTTACACAAGTAAGGTACATTGGACCCAAGCAACGGTGTTTTCAATGGTCTCATATGCAAGTGGAAGTTGGACATTAAGAAAGACCAGCACAGCACGGGTGTATTTGAATTATGGGGCTGGCAAAGAATATTGAAAGTACATATCATGGACTGCCGAAAGAAGAAACAAATCAGTCTTGAAAGAAGTACAGCCAGAATGCTCCTTAGAAGTCAGAATGGTGAGCCTTCATCTCACGTATTCTGGGCCACTCCCTGGAAAAGGACATCAGGCTTGGTAAAGTGGAGGGGCAACAAAAAAGTGGAAAGCCTTCAATGAGACGGATTGACACAGTGGCTGCCCCAGTGAGCTCCAACAGAACCCCTGTGAAGACGGCGCAGGATAGGGCTGTTTCTGTTGAACATAGGGTCACTCTGAGTAGGAAGCCACTCAAGAGCCCCTAAGCAAGAGCTTTGCCGTCTTGAATTGGAGGTTCTGGTGGGATTGACAGACACCAAACGAGCCCAACCACCCAACAAAGGAACAAGACTACTGGAGGTACTAAGCAGGAGGAGAAAAATCCAGCCCAGTGACTTAACAGAGGGGCCAAGTGGGAGTGAGGATGGTGTAGGTGGAGTGGTCTGGCAGCACCTCAAGTTAGCAGGGAGATTTGAATTAAGTTCTGAATATTTAAAAGAATCCACCCCACCCCGACTTAGGGACAGCCTCATCTTCCTCCCTCAGAGTGACTGGTACATCTGAGGAAGAAGACTCCAGGCAGAGGGACTAGCCGGTACAGAGTCCTTGAGGTGGGAACAACCTCAGAGTAATTCAGGAACAGGAAGCTCTGTGGCCTGGGCTTCTGTCTGTTCCCTAGTCTTGTTGTTTGGCAGGAGTCTCACGTGTATAAATAGATCCTGTATTAGAGCATTGTAACTGCAATCTGAAAGAGGTTAGGTGATAAACCCATCAAATGTGGTCAGCCAGAAATGGTCACCCAGAGAACTAATTACAAGCCAAACCAAACCGAACACCAAACTCACTGCCACAAGTAAATTCTGATTCACAGTGACTCCGCGGCACAGGGTAGGATGGCCCTGGTGGGTGCCTGAGACTGTAACTCTTTCCAGGAGGAGAACGTCTCATCTTTCTCCCATGGAGCAGCTGGTAGTTTCGAACTGCTGACCTTGCAGTTAGCAGCCAATATGTCACCCACTATGCCACGAAGTTTCCAGAGAAAGAATACGAATATGTTTTTGTTTTGTTTTATTTTGGTTTTTAAAAAAAGTTTCACGTAGTATTTTAATGGGAAAGAGTGCAAGTCTCCAGGGAACTTTTGGGAGCTCTTCCCCCAAATGGTGAGATTTATCACCGGATACTCAGATATTGAAAGCCCACCTCTGAGTCCCTGCCCAATTTTCCAGGCGCAAGACCAGGGGAGAGGTATTCAAGCAGGGCAGTGCTGCTGAGCTTCAGACTGCCTGCCTCTGGGCACCAGGAACACGGTCTGAGGCCACGACACACGGCGTGCTAAGTACAGTTCATACAGGTAGTGCTCTCAGAACAGTCACACGGTCACAAATGTCCTTGTGGATGCCCTGACTTCTAATTTTTGTCCTTTGCCATCATTTTCCTAAATTTAAATAGACCATCCTTACATGTTCGCCAGAAACGTACAGAGCCTGGGAGTGCGGGAGAAGTTGGAACCTTTGTGAAGCAGAAACCTGTCAGAGGAGGAAAACACAAGTACCGCCACTCTAACAGGGACAGAGAAGCAGGGAGACGGCACATTGTCAGAAAAACAAGGCAGTCCATGGACTCTCAGGGTTTCCCTGGCCCTGGCCCTGTCCTCAGGGAGTTTGCCAGCAAAGGGGAGAGTAGAGGAACTGCAGCGTGGTTTACTACAAGACCGGGCAGTGTTTTGTTCTGTGTGTACAAGGCCACGTGGGTGGGAACCGACTGACAACAACAGCAATTCAGAGGAGACAGTGGGTGTTGGAGTCACAGGGATGCATTTATCCCACGCTGGGGTGGAGGTGGGGTGGGAAAGTCAGGTTACCAAGAAGAGGAATACCAAGGAGGGAGAGGAAGAGGGAGACAAGAAAGGGAATGCTGGGTCTAAAGAAAGGGGGTTGCAGATGAAGGCTGAGCGTGATAGTGGGACAAGAGGAAAGTCAGAGGAAACAGAGGGAAGAGCTAGGACACAAAGGGCATTTAGAGAGGTCAAGATGCAAGCATTTACATATGCAAATATATTTTTATATGAGCACAGGGAAATAGATCTATGTGCATGTATTTATAGGTTTCGTATTAAGGTAGCAGATGGACATTGGGCTTCCACTCATGTACTCCCTCAATGCAAGAACACTTTGTTTTATTAAACTGGCATTCCATGATGCTCACTTTCCTGATACGATTGCTGAAGACAAAGTGGGTGCATAAGCAAATGTGGTGAAGAAAGCTGATGGTGCCCATCTATCAAAAGGTATAGTGTGTGGTATCTTAAAGGCTTGAAGGTAAACAAGCGGCCCTCTAGCTGAGCAACAAAGCCCAAATGGAAGAAGCACACTAGCCTGTGTGATCACGAGGTGTCGATGGGATCAGGCATCAAAGAACAAAATATGAAATCATTGTGAATGAGGGGGAGTGCATATTGGGGACCCAAGACGCATCTGTAGGCAACTGGACATCCCCTTACAGAAGGGTCGCAGGGAGGAAAAGAGCCAGTCAGTGTGCAGTGTAGCAACGATGAAACATACAACTTTCCTCTGGTTCCTAAATGATCCCCACCCCCACTATCATGATCCCAATTCTACCTTACAAATCTGGCTAGACCAGAAGATATACACTGGTACAGATAGGAACTGGAAACACAGGGCATCCAGGACAATTGATCCCTTCAGGACCAGTGCTGAGAGTGGTGATACAGGGAGGGTTAAGGGAGGGTGGGATAGAAAGGGGAAACCAATTACAAGGATCTATTTATAACCTCCTCCTGGGGAATAAACAACAGAAAAGTGAGTGAAGGGAGACGTTGGACAAAATAATAGTAATTTATAAATTATCAAGGGTTCATGAGGGAGGGGAGCGGGAGGGAGGGGAAAAATGAGGAGCTGATACCAAGGGCTCAAGTAGAAAGCAAATGTTTTGAGAATGATGATGGCCACAAATGTACAAATGTGCTTGACACATGGATGTATGCATGGATTGTGATAAGAGTTGTATGAGCCCCCAATAAAATTATTTTTTAAAAAGAAAGAAAGAATGTAAGGGGGTTCGCTGTAGAAATGACGGAAGACAAAAGAGCAAAGACCTTCCAAGGACCAGCTGTCTTTCTCCAGGGCTGGCGAAGCGAGCACTGGTGGTCTATGCGGAGATGAAGTTCTGACTCTGCTCCGAAGGCCTCGCAGCCCCTGAGGAGCCTCGGGAAGCGGTGACATGGTTAGGTGGAATGTGTTTGAGAAAAATCACCACGTCTCCTAGTTTTTTGCATGATGCTTGGGTTCTTGAAAACTTGCCAGGGGTCATGTGAGGTAGATTTAGTCTCTATTTGCCTGAATCCACAGAGAAACAAGGAGAGTCGGATATAGGTGGAAGAAATGAAATGTGTAGCTCCTTGCCTCGGAGAACAATTACCCACTGGCCACAAGACCAGAAGAACTTTATGAGCCTGAATACTGTTACTGAATTTTTTTATCCAAGATTCTATAGAAGAGTCCTGATCAAAAGGGCGAAAATGTAGAACAGAACTTCAAGTTCTCACAGAATCCAGATTTTCTCACGCCCATGGAGGCTGGATGCACCCTGGAATCATCTTTAAACATCAAACCTAAAATATTCTCTGAATTCTTCTTAAAACCAGATCATTTAGTGAGTGGCTGCCATGTAAACATGTGATGAGATTCCCCCAACCCCCACCACAACCAGCAGCCTTTCCTACCAGAGTGAGAAGGGATACTCTGGGGGAAATCAAGTCAAGAAGTGGGAGGGAAGTGCACATGGCTTAGAGAAGACGAGTAAATTTCTGCTGTAGAAAAAGGGGGAGAGCCAACCTTCTGGTGGGGAAACAGTGCCTAACAACACTCTATGATCCCCAACGGGAAGGACTGCCTGGGACTATGCTCCTACCAGACATATTGGTCCGAGTCTCTGCACATCCCCTGAGGATCCTGGCCATGGGCCATAGAATGCTGGGACATTGAACCCTGCATCTGCGAGCCGCACAACATACTACAAAGGCCATACCCGAGGGATGTGATGTAGAAACCCCACGAAGTGAACTGGGTTGTACCTCAACCACACCTGTAACCCGAGGACGTAAGGCTGAAATTACATGGAGTGTGAAGAATCATAGATCAGCTGTACCAAGAGTATTGATCTGTCGGCAGACAGACTTACATTTACTTACTGCTTCAATATCTTACTTGCTTTATGTGTTATTCTGGTAGACCTGCGGCTGCCATTGTCAGTGGACATTATTGTACGTTTTCCGTTTGTGTAAACAGTGTCCAGGCATGTAAGGACTTAATCTGTGCAAGTCAATAAGCCGTGTACTGCTAGTTGTAGCTCCATTTCCCATTGTGTTTTAGATACATTTCCAAGGGCTTAATCAATGGCACTATAAACGGAAAGACCTTAGGTTTCAGGGATAGGGCATATAAGATTCTCTACTGCAAAAGAACACAGATGTCTCTACGGTGAACCAGAGGCAGATGAAAACATAGATTTGGGAGTGGATTTTGGGCTCGCACTTAATCCTAGTTGAAATTTAAGAGCAACCTGTTCTTAGAACATGACCCTGCTCTATAAGCACCCTCATGAAAGAAACACATAAGACATGAGCACAACGGCAAGATGTGAAGGAATCAGATGGTGCCCAGCTATCAGAAAGAACAGTGTCTGGGGCCTTAAAGGCATGTTTACAAACAAGCCCACATTGAAGAAATACACTAACATCTGTGCTCCAAGGATTGTTAATGATATAATCCAGTTCTGAAGGAGCGAACGGCCCAGAGTTTAAATGGTGAATTTTGGTTTGCAGGCTACGGATGACAGTGGAAACCCAAAATTCACTCACAGGATCTACACGTGAAGTAAGCCTCTGGCAAATGCCCCTTGGCCATAATTGAGGGATGGGAATTACCCCTTATCAGACAGAGAATATCGGGGAGAGACAATTATAGTAGATTAAATGATAAATCTGACTTGAATGGTTAAAACGTTGTCATTTGATCTCTCTTTTGATATGCTTTGAGCTTGATCTGGTTTTTAATATTCTGTGTGTGTGTGTGTGTGTGTGTGTGTGTTCCAAATTGGGCCGTATCTCTGTTGTATTTTGTTCTTGTTGGTACCATTTTTTACTGTCGGTTATGTATCTTTCTATGTTTTTCTGTATATGAAACCCAGATTGGGGGAATCTATGTAGAAATAACTAGAATAAGGGTCCCTGGGCATAGGGCGGCAGGGCTGGGGCGGGGGCACGTCATGGGGAACTGATGACAAGGAGTACGAGAAGGAAGAAAACATTTTGGAAATGTTTGTGGCAGTGATTGTACAACACTGCTTGTGTGGGGCACGAGTGTGCAACTGCTAGAATCAGCAGAGTAAAAGTTAAAATAGCTGTATGAAAGCCGGGTTTGAGGTAGGCCTAGGTTTCAGTTTCAGTTTCAGTTTTGGGTTCCTGGTCACTGATGCAACACATCACCTGATCCACCTAACTAATGGGACATCGTCTGATCCAACCTAACCAATGGGACATCACCTGATGACACCCTAGCCAATAAAGTTCGAGTGGCAGCCCACCAGTGACCGTCCAATCAGGAAAGCACCCGTGAACCTACTCACCAATCACCGCTGGACAATGTTGGCGCCAGAAGTTTTCTCCAATAAGTTTAAAGAGCAGCAACACTGGACTGCCCCCTTATCCCTGGCCCTATAAAAGCCTGGGGAACAAAGAGCTTGGGGCTGCTTCTGTTAGGTAGCTAGCATCAGGGATGAAAATCCATTTACGCATGCCCAGGAGAGGCAGCATAGGACAAAGCTGGATCTTCCCACCTGTGGGCGCGGATGGGCGCTACACCTGGAGCAGCCCACCTGGGCCAGGTGATTGCAATTCAGCCAATGGGATCGACCTGGGGTCGTTCACCATGCCGCCCCTGGGAACCCTTGAAAAGGCAGGGACCGGAAGGGAGAGGGATTTTTGGCTGGTCTGGGCTTGTCTTGGCTAGGCTTGTCTGGTCATCTTCGTGGGAGGAGAGAGATCCTTGCGTGACCTGGGGCAGTCTCTGCCAGGCCTCATGGTCAAAGGAATTCTATGGGTGCCACGTAAAACCTGAAGCTTCTTTTAACTCTCATTAAATTCACTTGGATCACTAGCCCAGCTTCAGTGTGAATCTTTCTCGCGCGGAGCCTAGGACCGAGGCTGAAATTTAGCCCGGAGAGAGAGACCTTGCAATTCCCTTTGGACACTGGGTGCCGGGCGGTGCCGGCCAGCGGAAGGAGGAAGCCCTAACTCGAGCTAGCAAATAAACTCCTTTTGCCGCTTTCGCATCTCAACTGGTCCTGATTATTCCGTGCGCCAAGGTAAGCTCGCCTTCCTTCCCCGAATCTAACACTTGATATGTCAAAACTATTCAATAGTATGATGTCTGGATTATGTCCTAATAAAATGGTTTGGAAAAAAGAGAGCGAGAGAAGAATTGATTATTTTTTAAAGTATTTTTTAAAAATAGGGTTCATACAACTCTTATCACAGTCCATGCATACATCAATTGTGTAAAGCACATTTGTACATTCACTGCCCTCATCATTCTCAAAACATTTGCTCTCCACTTAAGCCCCTGGCATCAGCTCCTCATTCCCCCCTCCCCCCTCCCTCATGAGCCCTTGATAATTTATAAATTATTATTTTGTCATGTCTTGCCCTGTCTGATGTCTCCCTTCACCCCCTTTTCTGTTGTCTGTCCCCCAGGGAGGAGGTCACAGGCAGATCCTTGTAATCCATTCCCCCTTGCCACCCCACCCTCCCTTTACCCTCCCAGTATGGCCACTCTCACCACTGGTCCTGAAGGGATCATCCGCCTTGGCTTTCCTGTGCTTCCAGTTCCCATCTGTACCAGTGTACAGAAGACTTGATTATTTTACATCACTGGGTTTAGGGGTGGGATTGGGGTAGAGGGACAGGAAGAGTTTCAGAGCATTGTGGTTATATCCTGGTGATGTGTCATTGTTGCTAGATGCCATACACTTGGCTCCAGCTCACGGGGAGCATATGTACAAGAGAATGACACCCTGCCCGGTCCTGTGCCGTCCTCGGATTGGTAAGTTTGAGCGCACTGTGACAGACACTGTGTCCACTCCTGTCACTGAGGGCCTTCCTTTTTCATCGTCCCTCTACTTTACAAAGCAGGGTGCACTTTTTCAAGGACTCGTCTCTTCTGAGAACACATCCAGAGTATGTTAGGTGGAGTCTCTTTGTCCTCATTGCCAAGGAGAATTCTGGCTACCACATAGATTTGCTTGTTCCTTTGGAAGTCCACAGTGATTCAATATTCTTCACCAACACCATAGTCCAAATGCGTTGATGCTTCATTTGTCGTCTTAATTCACTGTCCAGCTTTTGCACGAACACGAAGCGATGGAAAATACCATGACTTGGATCAGGCACACCTTAGTTCTCAAAGTGACTTCGTTGCGTTTTAACACTCTAAAGAGATCTTGTGCAGTAGATTTTCCCAATGTAAAAACATCATTTGATTTCATGGCGGCTGTTTCCTTTTGCTTTGGTTGCAGATGCAAGTACAGTGAATTCCTTGAAATTGTCGAACTTTTCTCTGTTCATCATGAGGTTGTCAATTGGTCTACTTGTGAGGATTTCTGTTTTCTTTACTTTGAGGTGTAATCCATACTGACAGACGTAGTTTTTGATCTTCAACAGTAAGTACTTCAGGTCCTCCTGGCCTTCAGTAAGCAAGATGTTTCCTCTGCATATTGCAGGTTGCTAACAAATCTGTCTCCTGATGCCAAGTTCTTCTTCATATCCAGTGTCTCAGATTGTTTGCTCAGTACGTAGATTCATAAGCATGGTGGAAAAATGCAACTTTGACTCCCATATTTCCTGATTCTAAGCCTTCACGGTCTCTTAGTCTATGTAATTATTACATAATGGTACTGTGTTATATAATCCCTATATAATATATTAATGATAATAAATTTGCCTATTGCTATAAAGCCATTATAGCCGTGGTTCCCAACCTTCCTAATGCTGCGACCCTTTAATGCAGCTCCTCATGTGGTGGTGACCCCCCCACAGCCATAAAATTATTTTCATTGCTACTTCATAACTGTCATTTTGCTACTGTGATGAATCAGGCAACCCTGTGAAAGGGTCGTTTCTCCTTTCTCTAAGCCAGCGTCTCTGATGATTTGCTGAGCACACAGATTGACTAAGTATGGAGAGAGGCTACAACCCTGAGGCACCGTTTTCCCGATTTTAAACCGTGCAGTATTTATTCCCTTGTTCTATTCACACACCTGCCTCTTGAGCCACGGACAAGTTTTGCAGGAGCACAGAAGTGTTCTGGGGTTCGCATTCTTCTCAAGGCCATTCATAGTTTGCTATGATCCACACAGTTAAATACCTTGGCATAGTCAGTGAAATACAAGCAAACATTTTCCTGGTGGTCTCTGCTTTGAACACAGATCCATCTGACATCAGCAATGACACCCCTTGTTCAAAGGCCTCTTTGAACTGTCCTGGCATAGATGAGTAAGTTCTTCCATTGCATCAACTTGTTGAAGCATTGCCATGGGTACCCCACCAAGCCCTGGACCCTTGTTTTGGGCTAATGCGTTCAGTGCAGTTTGAACTTCTTTCTTCAGCACCATTGTTTGTTGCTCAGATGCTGCCTCTTGAAATGGTGAAATGTTGACTTGGTGGTTTGTTTGTTTGTTTGTGTTTTCGGTTTAGTGACTGTGTGGTCTTTCCATCTTCTTTTGATGCCTCTTGCATCCCTCGATATTTTTCCCACAGAATCTATAGGAGAATAAATATGTGTTGGTAGAAAATACTACATGTGCGGTAATTTGTTACAGCAGCAATAGGAAACACATACACTCTCCTCCAGCCTAATGCCCAGACAGCAGTCTGAGTGGTTTTTAAAAGACCCAAAATCCAATAGTGTCACTTCCCTGCACGAGGTCCTCTAGTGCCCCCACTGCTTGGAGAGGATTCCAAATTCCTGCCCTGGGCAGCCACGGTCTGCGCACCTCTCCAGTTCATTGGCCTTTCCTTGGCTTCTACCTGAAGATCTTTTTACTGTCCACGATGATCTCCCTTCACACTCTGGCGGTATCTCTGCCTCTCTCAGGACTCTGCTTATATGCTCCTTTCTCAAAGAGGGCCTCTTTGAGCCCTGTGGTAAATGGGTCCATCCAAGGGTTAGGTGTGGGGTTTGCTAACCAAAAGGCCAGGAGCTCTGCTATAGTTTATTGTGGGTATGGGTCAAGCTCCAACCGGGCAGCCACTCCAGGGGAGAACGGTGAGGCCCCCTGCTCCTGAAAAGATTGACAGGCTCGGAAACTCTAGGTAGAGTTGTTGTAAGTCAGAATGAACGCAATGGTAGTGAGTTTGGTTTGGTTTTACAGTTAATATACTCAAAACCTAAAACTCACTGTTATCACACCAATGCCGATTCCTGGCATTGAGGACAAAGCAGACCTGCCCTGTGTGTTTCTGAAACTATAACTCCCTAAGGGAGTAGAAAGCCTCATCTTTCTCTTGAGTGGTTTCGAACTGCTGACAGTGTGAGTTAGCAGTCTGCTGCATAACTACTTGGGTCTACTCAAAGGTGTGTCAGAAGAAAGGACTGGCTATCTATTTCTTCCAAACACCAGCCACTGAAAATCCTACAAGGCACAGTTCCACTCTGACACCTCTGGGGTTGTCATGAGCTAGACTCGACTCAATGGCAAATGTTTTTATCACGTTTACGACACCGTTACAGACTCATTGATTCACTGCCTGCTCTCCCTCCCCTCTAGCCTGCCAGCAGGGACAAGGCAGGGGCTACGTAATCATCTCTGATTCCTACCGTGCAGTCAGTAAGTGCTGGCCAGCATTTGCAGTATCACATGAGTGCCCATTATGGAGAGCTGTGTGATCAGGATCTACATTTACCCTACAGATGGAGGGCACCAGTGTCTTCCTTTTACATATCAGACCCCAAAGCTCAGCCACACACACAGCTAGCAAAAGGCACAGCCCGTGAGGAACACGACAGACTGAGCTTGGAGCCCGACTCTTAGCCACTGTTCTCTACTCCCTCTCTTTTACTCACCACTTACTGGCACACAGTAGGTACTCACTACACCTGTGGTGGTGGAACGGATATTATCTACAGGTCCAGAGCAGAGTCCAGTGTGTCTTGCCTCTAATATTTTTGTTGTGGTCAGCTGCCGTGGAGCCAGCTCTGACTAAGGGTGACCCCATGCACAATGGGGTTGGAGAGTGGTGATCCATATGAAATGGATCGCCAGGTCTTCCTAGTCTGCCTTCATCTGGAAGCTTTAGCATCATAGCAACATGTCAGTCGGCATCCACTGGCTGGGACTCCAGCCTGGGATCCTTGCATGGCAGGCAAGGCCCTACCCAGAACCACCACTGCGCCTGGGTGCAACATTAGCAGGGTGGCTTGGCCAGGAGAACGCAGCTGCCTGAGTTAGAATAAAACACCAACTAGCATGAACGATACTAAAACCAAACCCTCGGGAGCCATTTATGGCCATGCTCCTGCCACCTGTCCCTATACCGCCTTGTGTCCATTATACATGATGCTCCACGAGTCCCCACTTGTGAGAGCTGAAACCAGGTCCCTCCTCCATAATGCTTTCAGATGAGGAGAGAGCCACCAGCTGGGGGGCTGGGGGGGCGGGGTGTTGGCTTTTAACTCTGACTCTTTGGTCACGCAGGAATCATCTTCAAAGTCTGAGAGCCTGGCTGAAGCACAGCATTGAGAAGAAGCTAATTGGTCCCCCAGCCCCCGCCAACCAGATGGCTGGGCCTCCAGCTCTCTTGCGGATCGGGGGCCTGCTTCACACAGCTGTGCAAGCTGCGGGCTGGAATCCAGAGGCTGGAATTCTGTCTCTGCCCTCTCTTTCATCCAACAGCCCCTGGGGCCTGCGGTCTAGGCTGAAGCACACAGTCCACTGTGGACCGAGGCTCGGGCTGTGGCAGGTAAAGCCTGGGCAGCAATTAGCTCCTGCTCCTGGACAGGGTCTCCCTTTTATCTTCCTAATCATTCCCCCAGATGCATGGCAGGGCTGGACCGGAGCTGGGCTGGCAGCAGCACCCTCTTCATAGGGCATGGGTGGGTCAGGCCCCCTTTGAGATCGGCCCCTGCTCTGTATGGACAAACTGCAGAAACACCACCAGGCTCCTGGGGGAACCTGATGGCACCCCAGGGCATTCAGAGACAGCAGGAAAAATGAGCTGCCCATGCTGTTGACTGACCCAAAGTCGTCGTGATCTTCAACCTAGCATTGACACATAGTGGGGTTGTTGTGTGAAAAAGTCAAAAATTGCCTCTTGCAGTGGCCCCAAATTGCTCACTTCACAACAAACTGAAGCTGAGTTGTTTCTGACTCATAGAGACTGTGTGAGTCTGAGGAGACTAGAGAAACCAATCTAGGGAGACTCATCTGTGTACAGAAAGAGCTTTACATACAAGAGGAATTGAATACTGAGAAAACATCCCAGCCCATCCAGATCAAGTCCATAGTCTGGTATTAGCCCCTTTGATACAAATATATAAATTCCTCTTTAGACTCACAAAACATGTGCAATGACACCGAATGCAGGAAGATTACAGGCCAGTGGGTGGAAAGTCTTGTGGATCCAGTGGCAGTGGAAGCATCTCAGCGCTGGCGTGGGTCTCCATGTGGCTTCTCCAGCTCTAGGGCTCTAGCGTGGCTCCATGTGTCCTGGCATCAGGAATATGAAGCCGAGAGTCCGTTTGTATCTGACCTCCAGTGAGCTACTTATCGCCTTTGAGCCTCCTAATGAGGTCATGAAGCTGCAACCTGATTGACAGGCTAGACTCCGCTCTTTTGCAAGTTGATAGGAGATTATGTAACTGCCACAGGAACCCCGTGTGCAACAGAATGAAACACAGCCGGTCCTGTGTCATCCTCACAATGTTATGTTTGAGCCCATTGTCGCAGCCATCGTATCAGTTTTTCTCTTTGAGGGTCTTCCTTGTAATTCACTGACCCTCTCCCACCAAGCACATGTCCTTTTCCTGGAACTGGTCTCTCCTCACAGTATGTCCAAAGTCACATGATCCTTGCTATAAGGAAGAATTTTAGCGGTACCTCTTCTAAGACATCAGGACCAAACTCAAATTCATACACATCAAGATGACTGTTTTAAGGATAGTCCAAGGGTCTATTGCACAGCAGTAAGTCTCTGGTGAAGAGAGCCGTGAATACCTTTGTTATCAGAGTGCTTGGAAAGTGGACAAATAACGGATACAGTTAGGTTACAATGCAACACTGTATTGTTGTATTATTCTCCCCCTTGACCCATTTTAAATTTGTTCTAGTTTTTCTTTTTTTAAATGTAAATTTTATTGACATATAATTCACAAAGCATATAGTTTTAAAATATCTTAATAGAACTGTGCAATCATTACCACATTCAAATTTAGAACTTTCTTCTTCCTCGGACTCATTAGTATGAACTCCCCATTTCCCCAACCTCCTCGGCCATAACCCCAAGAAAGTAGTAATCCAGTTACTGTCTCTATAGAATGACCTATCCTATAGTTTCTATTACTTTCTGTTATCTTTACAACTGGGATTTTTCTGTCATATTTTGTTCTTGTTATTGTTTCTTATCCTTTTTGTATGCATTTTTTTAGTTTAAGAAATTAATCATTGTCAGGGGCTCAAGGGGGAAGAGAATGCTTTGAAAATGATGATGGCAAGACAAATGGGTGCATTAGCAAATGTGACGAAGAAAGCTGATGGTGCCTGGCTATAAAAAGGTATATCGTCTGGGATCTTAAAGGCTTGAAGGTGAACAAGCGGCCATCTAGTTCAGCAGCAACAAAGCCCACATGGAAGAAGCACACCAGCCTGTGAGATCACGAGGTGTTGAAGGGATCAGGTTTCAGGCATCATCAGAACAAAAAAAATCTTACCATAGTGAATGAGGAGGAGAATACAGAGTGGCAACCCAAAGCCCATTTGTCGGCCACTGGACATCCCCTTGCGGAGGGGTCTAGGGGAGGAGATGAGCCAGTCAAAGTGCGATGTAGCAACGATGAAAAATACAACTTTCCTCTATTTCCTAAATGATCCCTCCCCCGCCCCCACTATCATGATCCGAATTTTATCTTGCAAGTCTGGTTAGACCAGAGGATGTATACAGGTACAGATAGGAACTGGAAACACAGGGAATCCAGGGTGGATGATCCCTTCAAGACCAGTGGTGTGAGTGGCGATACTGGGAGGGTAGAGGGAGAGTGGGTTGGAAAGAGGGAACTGATTACAAGGTTCTGCATGTGACCTCCTCCCTGGGGGACAGACAACAGAAAAGTGGGTGAAGGGAGATGTCGGACAGGGCAAGATATAACAAGATAATAATTTATAAATTATCAAGGGCTCATGAGGGAGTGGGGAGCAGGGAGGGAGGGGAAAAATGAGGAGCTGATGCCAGGGGCTTAAGTAGAGAGCAAATGTTTTGAGAATGATGAGGGCAATGAATGTACAGATGTGCTCTACACAATTGATGTATGTATGGATTGTGATAAAAGTTGTATGAGCTCCTAATAAAATGATTTTAAAAAGAAAGAAAATGATGATGGCAGCATATGTGCACATGTGCTTGACACACATGAATGTATGGATTGTGAGAAGAGATGTAAGAGCCTCCAATAAAAGTATTTAATAAAAATAAGTAAATAAAATGGACCTTTAAAAATTAATAATTGTGTTGGGGAGCTCTTACAAATCTTAAAACAATCCGTCATTCAATTGTATTAAACACACTTGAACATATGTTGCAATCAACATTTCTAAAACATTTTCATTCTACTTGAGTCCTTGGTATCAGATCCTTTTTCCCCCTCCCTCCCCCACCCTCTCACCCTTGTGAATCCTTGATCAATTATATATTATTGTTGTTATTTCATGTCTTACACTGCCTGTTGTCTCCCTTCACCCACATTTCTGCTATTCATCACCCTGAGAGGTGGGCTGTATATCCAACCTTGTGATGGGTTTCCCTTTTCTCCCCCTTCCCCCACCTTATCCCCATCCCCATCTCCCTACCCTCATATCACTACTCCCAGTACTGTTCCTCAATTCCATGTGTCGAGAGCTCTTATCTGTGCCAATGCATGTACACCGGTCTAGCTGGATTTGTAAGGTAGACTGGGTCATGGTAGTGAGGGTGGGTGCGGAGTGTATGTTTTTCTTTAGATGAATTCAGAGTAGGTAAATCTATAGAGACAGTAACTGGATTACTGGTTTCTCAGGGCTATGGTAGAGGAGGTTGGGGAAATGGGGAGCTAATAATAATAATGAGTCCAAGGAAGAAGGAGATGTTCTAGATGGGTTGTAGTGATGACTGCACAACTCTTTTTTAATATGTGTAACGTATTGACCTGTATGATATGCGAATTCATAAATAAAACTGTTAAAATGTTTAAGTCCAAATAAGCTGATTTTTAGCCACTTGGAGCCTGTTTCCTTTACATACACTGGAAAAGCTACCCTTTAGCATCTACTCTTTATTCACAGACAGGTAAAATCCTATCGTTATAAGAGCCCCGTGGTGCTACAGAAGGTCTCTGTCAAGTCATGTGTTTCTAGACATTAGTTCATTTCTTTCTGTTTTTCCAATTCATGGGAGAGCTTTTTCAGAATTTCCCATTATGATCCTTTTAAATCTCAGGTGGTCTCCTATCTCATTTCTTATTCTGGCTACTTCCATCATCTCACTCGTTTTTGCCAATTTGGTCAGTGGCTTGTCCATTTTACTGACCTTTCAAAGAACCAGGCTGTAACCTTGTTGATTCTTGTCAGTGTTGTTCTGCTGTCGCTTCCATTACTTTCTGTGCTGGTCCTTCTTGTTCCCTTTTGACTTAGCTTATGGTGCTGACCTGGCTGATGATAAACACACGCGCAGTCAATGGAAGGACAGCGGGATAAAGGGCTGGGTGAACCTCGCCTCTCTAGTTCTCAGTCTCTTGCTTTCTGATGGTCGGACCAGGGGGCAGCTGCCTTAGCCAGTTCCCTGCTTCAGCTGGCAAGACTCACTTTCTGCAAGACATCCCTGAGGAGAAGCCACATGGACCTACCCTGATGCAGCCCTGGGTGCTGGAGCAGCCGTGTGGAGACCCCTGCCTGTGCTGAGATGTTTACACGTTCACTGACTTGGCTTTCCTCCTGCAGTCGGTGTCATTACGTCTGTTTTGTGAGATGGAGGACTTTGTGGATTGGTGTTGGACATATGGGTTAATGGGTTAATGTTGGATTTGTGGACTTAGGCAGCACTGCGTTGGGATGTTTTATTGATGCGCACTTACCCTTTATATAAAACTCCCTCTAATACATGTTTCTGTGAATTTCTCTAAAGTACCCAGATGAACACCCGTTTCTTCTGGTGACTGCATAGCCTTTGCTTCTCCTTTTCTCTTTGTTTGAGTTGTACGGTCAAGCTCTTACCTTCTTTTTTGATATGTACATTCCTTGCCATCAATTCTCTTCTGAACTTTGCTTTTACTGTGTTCCTAAGACCTGGGCATCTTGTGAGTTTGTTCTAAGAATTTTTTTTGTCCAACAGTTTTTAAGTAAAGTATTACTCCATTTCTATTTATTTAAATGTTCTTGGTTCTTTCTGCTTCTGCTACTGATTTCTAGTTTTATAACTAGGTTTAGAGAAGATGCCATGAAGTATTTTGATGTTTTTACCTTTATTGAGGCTGCCTTTCTGCTCCAGATACAGTCCTCTGGAGAAGGAGCTGTGTGTATTGGAGAAGAACGAACACTGTGTTGTGTTGGGTGGTGTATTCTGTGTATGTCAATGAGGTTGAGTTGGTTGCTTGTGTTATTTTGATCTTCCGTAACTTTGCTGAGTTTCTTTCTAGTTTTTCTGTCCACCATCACATGTGCTGAATTAAAACTTCCTAATATTATTGTAGAAGAAGCCCTGGTGGTGTTGGGTTATGCAGAGGACTGCTAACTGCAAGGTCAACAGTTCGAAACCACCAGCCACCCCATTGGAGAAGGAGGAAGCTTTCTGCTCCCATTAAGAGTTACTCACTACCATTGGGTTTATTCTGACTCAGAGTGACCCTATAGGACAAAGTAGGATTGTCTCTGTGAGTCCCGAAGACTAAATCTTTATGGGAATAGAAAGCCTCATCTTTCTCCAATGGAGTCATTGGTGGTTTTGAACTACTGACCTTGTGGTTAGCAGCTAGATGTGTAACCTTAAAAGGAGCCTTGGTGGCTTAGTGGGTTACTCATTGGGCTGATAACCGAAAAGTCAGTAGTTTGAAACCACCCGTTTCACTGAGGAGGAAAGATGAAGGTTTTCTGTTCCCCAAAAGATTTACAGTCTTAGAAATCCATAGGGCAGCGGTTCTCAACCTTCCTAATGCTGCGACCCTTTAATGCAGTTCTTCATGTTCTGGTGACCCCCCAACCATACAATTAGTTTTGTTGCTATTTCATAGCTGTAATTTTGCTACTGTTATGAATCGGGCAACCCTAGTGAAAGGGTCGTTTGATCCCAAAGGGGTTGAGGCGCACAGGCTGAGAACCACTGCCCTAGGGGACATTCTAGTCTGTCCTATAGAGTTGCTATGAATCAGAATTTACCCAACAGTAGTGCATGTTTGTTTCTCTTAATGAAGGTGTTACTACATCCTTTGGAACCCACAGAGGGTGTTCTAGTCTGTGTCTAGTGTCTCATGAGTTGGAATCTATTATGACAGTGAGTTTGGTTTGGCTGGGTCTCCTCCTTTCAATGCGATTCGAGTTTGTTGCATGTGTTTGGGAGCTCTGCCATTCGATGCGTTTGTTTATCACGGCTACGGTATGGTAGGTTATCACTGCTATGGTATGGTAGGTCATTACGGCTAGGGACCTCGTGGTAGGTTATCACCGCTATGGTATGGTAGGTCATTACGGCTAGGGACCTCGTGGTAGGCTGATCATAGTGCCCGTCTTTGCCTTTTATCGTGGATTTGACTTAGTCTATTTCACCACAGATTTTTATTATTGCCACACCCACTCTCTTTTAGTTACTGTTTGCTTGATTTTTTTCATCTTTGGATTTTATCCTATTTATAGTTTTGTATCTAAGATGTATAAATCTCTTACAGGCAACATATTGATGGCTCACCCATCTTTTTATCTGTCCTACCACTTCCTGTCTCTTGAGTGGAATATTTAAATTATTTACCTTCAATGTGATTACTGATAGGTATGAATTTACTGCCGCCCTTTGGCTACGCTTGTGTGTTTGTGCATGGGCGATATTAACAGTTCCTTTGTTGTTTATTTTCTGTGCTGAGTTATTTTTGTTTATGAATCTTCTTTTTGTATTCTTTATTGCTAACGAGCTTGTCTTTACTGAGTCATTTTTAGTTTCTTCTTTACTTTGGCGAGTAAATTTATTTTCTTGTGGTTATTCTGAAATGTACCTTTATCTCTCTAAATTATAGACACACTATTATATCTTCATATTTCCCAGACTTCCCCACATGAGAGTTCTGTAACTACATCATTTAATCGCACTGTTGTTGAAGTGGTTTGCGCTTTACACGTTGGCATGTCCATCTCTCAGTTTTGGGAATCCCTAATCTGGATGGATAGCTGGGTGATGCTCTGGGTCTTAACTTCAGGCTGTTGTCTGATGCTGTGGGTTCTCTTCCCAAGACGCCCTTGAATGTGTCTTGGGAGGCTGGTTGGGTTTTTAAAAATTCACTTAATTTCTGTGCTTCTAGAAAATTTGACTAGTTCTCTGATTCAGGTTTACTAATTTTTGGCATCCCATTGGCTTCTTGCCTTCAAGAAATCAGTGTTTAGTCAACTAATATGACCCTTCCAGCCTGAATTCTTTAGATAATAATGCTAGGTGTTTACTCCTGTGGATATAGTCCCATTTTGAAGGGCATTCTCTCTTCTTACACACAGCCTCACCTGCCTCGCCATCCCCCTGTTCCTGACTGAGCATTGGTAGAAGCAAGAAAACATGCTGTGCCTGCTGGACCTTTTTGGCTTTGGGGTCTGGGCTCTGCATTTGGGTCACCTCTACCTGACCTTTTGGACTGAACAGCACCTGTGACCAAGTGAGACATTTCCTAAAAGTGCCATGAGTTCTGTGGGACATTGCAGTGAATCGCAGAACCGTGGTACATGAGGGGATAGACTCAAGGGACGAATAGGGCAGGGAGATGGAGCAGAATAGCATTTGGAAGAGTTGGAAATCGGGACATCTTTAATCTACAACTCTTGAGACTAGTCTGGTATTGGTTCTTTTAGAAGAAATTATTACCACAGGCAGCATGTGATCAAGAATTATGGTACTGACGGAAGAAGTCCAAGTTGCACTAAAGACATGAACCAAAAAGAAGACTCCAAGAATTGATGGGCTACTGATTGAAATATTCAACAAATTGACGAAGCACTGGAAGCACTCACCTGCCTATGCCAAGAAATTTGGAAGATAGCTACATGCTCAACTGGCTGGAAGAGAGCTGTATTTGTGCACATTCCAAAGAAAGATAGCACTCAGATTTTAGGACAATATCATTGATAACACATGAAAGTAAAGACAAAACACTCAGATTCTAGGACAATATCATCGATAACACAGGAAAGTAAAATTTTGCTGAAGATCATCCAACAACAGTTGCAGCAGTCCATCGACAGGGAGCTGCAAGAAGTTCAGGCCAGAATCAGAGGAGGATGTGGCACAAAGGGCATCGTCACTGATGTCAGATGGATCTTGGCTGGAAGCAGAGAATACCAGAAAGATGCTTCCTTGTGTTTTATTGACTGTGCCAAGGCATTCAACTGTGTGGATTATATTTAAAACACAACAGCAGCAGCAACAACTATCACAGCCTTGAGAAGAATGGGAGTTCCAGAACACTTCAGTGTGCAGAACCTGTATGTGGATCAAAAGTCAGTTGTGAGACAGGAACAAGGAATGCTGCCTGGTTTAAAATCAGGAGAGGGGTGCCTCAGGGTTGAATTCTCTCACCACATGTATTCAATCTGAAAGCTGAGCAAATGTTCGGAGACACTGGCGTATATGAAGAAGAATGTGGCATCAGTATTGGAGGAAGGCTTAATGGCAACCTTCAATATGCAGATGACACACCTTGCTTGCTGAAAGTGAGGAGGACGGGAAGCACTAGATGATGAAGTTCAAGGACTGCAGCCTTCAGTATGGATTACAACTCAGTGTAAAGAAGACCAAAATCTTCACAACTGAATCAATAGGCAGCATCCCAATTAATGGAGAAAAGATTGAAGTTGTCAAGAATTTTGTCTTGCTTGGAACCACAATCAATGCTCATGGAAGCTGCAATAGGAGATCAAATGATGCGTTTCACTGGGTAAATCTGCAAGACTTCCCAAGATGACCTGAAAGACATCTTTAAAATATTGAAGACAAGAATGTTACATTGCACAAACAAATCTGTCGTGGAAGAAGTACTGCCAGAATACTCCAGAGAAGCAAGGACAATGAGACTTCATCTCACCTACATTGGACATGTAATCGGTCCCTGGAAAAGGACATCATGACTGGTAAAGTAGAGGGGCCTCCAAAGTGAGGAAGACCCTTTCCCATGTGAATTGACCCAGTGGCTGCTCGAACATAACCATTGTGAGGATGGCACAGAACCAGGCAGTGTCGCATTCTGTCCAGGGGGCCTCGATGAGCTGGAACTGACTCGATGGCACCTAACAACAACAACAACAACAAAGACGGCTTGAACTCCGGACTCCTCATACCTGTGAGCAGTGTTTTATTTGGAAATAGGACTTTTGAAGATGTCATCAGTTAATATGAAGTCATACCAGGGTAGGGTGGGTCCTAATCCAAGTGACAAGTGTCCTTGTCAAACAGGACAAAAGACACAGATGGACAGGAAGGACAGCCATGCTAAGGTGCACATACAAGTCAAGGAACACCTGGAGTAACAGGAGCTGGAGAGACAGGAAGAACTCACATACTTACATACTTAGGAGAGAGCAAGGCCCAGCCACCCATTGGTTTGGACTTCCAGCATTCAGACCTGTGAGACTAGGATGTTCTGCTCTTCGAAGGCACTTTAAGCGTGAGGTTTTGTTACGGTTGCCCTAGGAAATTGATATAGTCACCCAACTGTATTTTCAACATGTCATTCTGTGTTAGTCTGGGTGAAATAGAGAAACAAATCCATAGAAACTCTATGTGTATAAGAGAGTTTTATATAAAGGGTAATTGTACATTATGAGAGCATCCCAACCCAGTCCAGTCTAAGCCTATAATTCTGATATTAGCCCATTGTCCGATACCGATCTGTAAAGTCCTCTTCAGACTCACGAAACACATGCAATGACACCAAATGCAGGAAGATCACAGGCCAGTGTGTGGGAAGTCTTGTGGGTCTAGTGGCATTGTAAGCATCTCAGCGCTGGCAGGGGTCTCTATGTGGCTTCTTTGACTCCAGAGGTCTGGTTGCATCAGGGTAGATCCATGTGGCTTCTCCAGTTCCCAAGGCATAGTGCTATGTGTCTTGTCAGTAGAGCATCTCCAAGGGAGTGAGCCAAAAGAGAAAGGTGTCTCCCATCTCCAAGGAGGAAAATACAGGAGTTCCCAGAATCCTCAGAAGGCCATGCCCACACAGGGGCCTCATTGACTATACAAAGATTGACAGACTAGACTCTACCCCTTCATTCTTAATCCTCTCAAGTCCCAAATTGACACCAGATGATGTAACTACCACTTTAGATTGCACTTTAGCTCTGTCATATTTTCTGTAGGGATATTGCAAAAATAAATAACATGCAACTTTTGAAACCCAATCTAACAGTCTCCATCTTCTCATTAAAAATCGAACCCAAAGATCTACATTATCTGACAGTCCTGTGATTGACATTGTCAGGGAATGTTATTGTAAACTTTGCCTCACAACCAACTCCCATGGTTTGTGTAAATAGGCTCCAGTCACATAAGGATTTCTTCTGCATAAGTGAATAATTCAGGTATTGTGAGATGTAGTTAGCCTACACTGGTCCAATATCCCTCTTGAGACAGTGTTTTAAAAATTAGTACCATGGGGCTAATCAATGACACTATTTCTTTAAATCATTTTATTGGAGGCTTGTGCAACTCTTCAAAATCCATACATCCATCCATTGTGTCAAGCACATTTGTACATATGTTGCCATCATCATTCTCAAAACATTTTCTTTCTCCTTGAGCCATTGGTATCAGCTCCTCATATTTCCCCTCCCTCCCTCCCTCCCTCACGAACACTTGATAATTTATCTTTTTTTGTGTGTCTTACACTGTCTGATGTCTCCCTCACCCACTTTTCTGTTGTCTGTCCCCCAGGTAGGGGGTTATGTGTAGATCATTGTGATCGGTTCCCTCTTTCTCCCCCACCTTTCCCTTCCCCTCCTGGCATCACTGCTCTCATTATTGGTCTGGAGGGGCTTATCTGTCAATGACACTATTGACAGAAGACCCTTATGCTCCAGGGAGATGATCAATGAGACTCTCTACCAAAAATTAACAAAGAGGTTTCTAAGTTGTGCCAGAGGCAGAGAAAAAACATAGATCCAGGAATGGATTTTAGGCTCACACTAAATCCTAGTTCCAATTTAAAAGCAATTAATTCTTATAATGCGGCCCTACTCAATACTCACGCTCATGAAGGGAACACAGAAGAGATGCATACTCTAGCAAAATGGTGTCCGGCTATCAGATAAAATGTCATCTGGGGTGTGTTAGGGTTCTATAGAAAAACAAAACCAGGACACATGATGACAGATAGGTAGATATACAGATATAGAATATACACAAAGAAATAAACAGCTAATTAGTCTACAGAGCAGTACAGAGGGCTCAATTCAATTCACTTCCATGAGAGTTAATATACTGATTCACAAGGGCTGCTGGGTGCAAGTCAAGGAAGCAGATAGCTGAGTCTTCCTTAGAGCAATACAGGCAGTCCAGCCACAGACAACAAACAGCAGGGCAGGTCACCAACTTTCCCCAGATGACAGTCTGACAATCCTCAAGTGATGTATACACAAACAGTGTGGTGAAGCAGGTCTTTAAGGAACCTCAAATTATAGTGACACAGTCCACGGGTTGGGTGTTCCACGGGCAGTGTGGCTCGCAAGTTGAGGCAGAGAAGCAGCAAAGGCAGCCACACACTGATCCAATCATTAGAAAGCAAGAGACAGAAAGGTGAGGCTCGCCAAGCCATTTATCTCTTTGTCCTTCAATTAAACTGCAGTCTTATTAATCCCACGTGTTTATTGGCCAGGTTGGCACAATAAACCTACCTATCACATGGGGTCTTAAAGGCTTGTTTTCAAACAAGTAGCCATTTAAGTGAGATGTCAACTGGGTTCACATGGAAGAAGCACACCAACACCCATGACCCAAGGATTGTAAATCATACAACCCAAAACCCAAGAAGGGAATAGTATCAGAGCTTAAGTTGTAAGATTTTAGTTTGCAGAAGGCTATGGACAGTGGAAGCCCAAGATACGTTTTTGAGATCTACACAGGCAATAAGCCTCCAGTGATTTCCCTCGATAATTGAGGTATGAGAGTACATTGGAGAGATGACTGTAGGAGATCAAAATGGTAAATCTGACTTGAGTGGTTAAAACTTTGTCACTTGATCTCTCTTCTGTACACTTTGGGCCTGATGTGGTTTTCAATATTTTCTGTGTTTTGATTTTTTCATATTGGGGTTTATCTCTGATGTATTTTGTCATTGGGAGTAGCCTTCTTGAATCTGTGTTACGTTTTTCGGGATATGAAACCCAGGATAGATGAACCTATAGAGACAATCTACACGCAGGTTTCCAGCAGGGTATAGTAGGGGATGGAGGGGGGGGGTGTAAAATGAGTTGATATCAAGGAGTTCAAGAAGGAAGAAACTGTCTTGAAACTGATTGTGGTGGCAACTGTACAATACTGCTTGATTTGATAGAACTGTGGAATGGTATGATATTTGTATTAGCTCCCAATAAAATGGTTTTGGAAAAAATATAACCTAACCCATTTTTTTAAGTTTTTCCCAACATTTTACTATTCCAATCTCTCTAGTGCTTTGAAAGTTGAGCTGATGCCAAGGGCTCAAGTGGAAAGAAAATGTTTTGAAAATGATGATGGCAACATACGTATAAATGTGCTCGAAACAATGGAAGGATGGGTGAATTGTGATAAGAACTGTAAGAACCCCCAATAAAACGATTTAAAAGACGGAGAAAAGAAAGTTACATACTGTATCCACATCCTGCAAAGTATTTACATTAAATAAAATTCACAAGCATATTTGAACCTAGTTTTCTCATGAACCCAGTTTTCCCAATCAATACCAAGAATGAACTTGTCTGTGGAAGATTAAAAATACCTAACATCCTCTTCCTCTTCCCTTCTCCTCTCTTCTTACTAGAGAATTACATTTGATTTTTGCTTTAGTTGTGAACGCCACATTAGCACTGATTATTTAGATTTCGGTTTATTTCAATTTTGCTGTTGACGGCTGTTACTACTGCGTGTTTTACTCCACTGCTATGGACTGAATTGTGCCCTCCCCCACTACTAGTCCCTCCCCCCACCAGAAAACACCCCCTTGACATCCTACCCTCTCCCTGGACCTGTCAGTATGGCTGTTTGGAAAAACACGTTTCCTGTTGTTATGTTAATGAGTCCACGCCTGAGAAGGGTGGGTATTAAACTTTACCACTTCTGAGTGGTGTCTTATAAAGAAGAAAAGTCTCTGTGGAGAGATGCACTGATAGCAGGAAGGTAGACAGCATGTGAAGATCTCTCTAGAAACCCATGGTTCCCAACAAGGAAGGGCATGCTCATTGAGGCAGGGCCTGCTTTGGGCTTCCAGCCTCCCACAGGGTGAGGCGGTACCTTCTGTTCTTTCAAGCATCATTTGTGATTTTGTTTTGTAAATGTAAATGTTTTGTAAATGTAAATGTTTTGTAAATGTTAGCAAACTGGGGCAGCCACATTTCCCATTCTTCTGTTCTCTGCTTCAATGCTCTCATTAATCAGAGCAATGTAACGATAGATGGCACGCTGATTTGGCTTTTAAAATACAAAAGAACTAAAGTGTGTAACATCTCCAAACAGTATAGAAAAAGATGTAGTAAGACCATAAAGCGGATACCGTCTAAGTTCTTACAGGTCAGAAAACCATTCTCTGTTGCCTTGACATGAGAATTGCTTGACTGACTGGCATTTTGGAACGTCAAGCTTTCTCGTCAAAGTTCTTTGAATGCAGCAGGAGCCTTGGCGGTAGAGTGGTGATGTCAGTGATGGGCTGCTCACCTCAAGGTCAGCAGTTCAAAACCACCAGGGGCTCCGTGTGAGAAAGCCAAGGCTCTGTGCTCCTGTAAAGAGCCCTGGGAGCCTACTGGGGCAGTTCCACCCTGACCTGTAGGTCGAGATGAGCCAGCACGGTGGTGATGGCGGTGGGTGCATTGTGCTGGGAAAGGCGCTTTCGTGTGTTGTGACCAACATGACTTCTGTCCAAGGGTACATGGACCTTGCTTAAATCTATTTGGTCACTGTCATAGGGGAAGAAAAAGGTTTAAGTTGTTTGTTGTTCTAATTAAAAAGCCCCGGTGGTACTTTCAGGTAAACATTGGACTACTAACTCAGGGTTGAGGTTCAAATCCCCCAGGTGCTCCGGGGGAGGAAGATGAGGCTGTCTGCTCCCATAAAGATGCACAGCTTCAGAAGCCCAAACAGGATCCTCCTGTACTGCGATCAACTCAGTGGTGGGAGGGGAGAGTCATATTTTTGTGGGTGCAGCTTATAGACTGCGAGGAAGAGGAGAGGGGCCTTCAACAGAGAACTTCAGTATCTTACGTTATAAAGCCTCTTGCTAGCCCTGACCCAGCTGGGACAGACCTCCACTCGAGGTGGTGTGACTGCCCTCCTTAGGAGCAGGCCACAGGAAAATGTCTGCTTTGACTAGCACCCTCTGAGCCAAAGGGAGGTTGAACGTGACCCCAAGAAGCCTGGTTGGAACTCCAGTCGGAGGATCCAGGTCACGGTGCTGCACACTCTAAACGAGAGAGGGCGGGAAGGCTGATGAGCCCTTCCACACTCAGCCCTTCTCCAGTTCTCCCTGTGCCAGGAATGGTGTCAGGGCCTAAGGAATCAACAGAAAAAGACTCATTCCTTGCCCTCCTGCGCCCCGCCGTCTGAGAAAGGATACAGCCACCTGCACAGGTCATACCAATACCAGATCACCAGTCTTCCTTGCCCTCCTGAGCCCCGCCGTCTGAGAAAGGATACAGCCACCTGCACAGGTCATACCAATACCAGATCACCAGGCTTCCTTGCCCTCCTGAGCCCCGCCGTCTGAGAAAGGATACAGCCACCTGCACAGGTCATACCAATACCAGATCACCAGGCTTCCTTGCCCTCCTGCGCCCCGCCGTCTGAGAAAGGATACAGCCACCTGCACAGGTCATACCAATACCAGATCACCAGGCTTCCTTGCCCTCCTGCGCCCCGCCGTCTGAGAAAGGATACAGCCACCTGCACAGGTCATACCAATACCAGATCACCAGGCTTCCTTGCCCTCCTGCGCCCCGCCGTCTGAGAAAGGATACAGCCACCTGCACAGGTCATACCAATACCAGATCACCAGGCTTCCTTGCCCTCCTGAGCCCCGCCGTCTGAGAAAGGATACAGCCACCTGCACAGGTCATACCAATACCAGATCACCAGGCTTCCTTGCCCTCCTGAGCCCCGCCGTCTGAGAAAGGATACAGCCACCTGCACAGGTCATACCAATACCAGATCACCAGGCTTCCTTGCCCTCCTGAGCCCCGCCGTCTGAGAAAGGATACAGCCACCTGCACAGGTCATACCAATACCAGATCACCAGGCTTCCTTGCCCTCCTGCGCCCCGCCGTCTGAGAAAGGATACAGCCACCTGCACAGGTCATACCAATACCAGATCACCAGGCTTCCTCCTGTAGTCACTTGTGGGTTCAATCCCCCAGCCTTATGGTTAGCAGCTGGTGTGTGTGTGTGTGTGTGTGTGTAGGGACAAGGGGGACTCACATTCACATTTATTTTATAAAGATCCCCTGGTGACATAGGTTCCACATTGGGCTGCTAACCACAAGGTCAGCAGTTTGAAACCACTAGCCACTCTTTCCAGGAGAACGATCAGGCTTTCTACTCCTTTAATATTTGCAGTTTTGGAAACCCACAGGGGTCCTTACAACTTGCTTAGTTCTCCTCTGTCCTGCAGGGTAGCTATAAGTCAGAGTTGGCTCGCTGGCAGTGGATGATGAAGTGAGGGCTTTCTTACGCCTAAACAGGCCAAAGACAAGACAAAGAAACATCACCTGGATGAGGGGGGCCGCTAGCATGAGCCCCTATTGGCGTCCAAAGGGTTCACAGCCACATGACTAAATGATAAAACCCGAACAAAACAAAGCCCAAGCCCACTGCCATTCAGTCAAGGCCAACTCGGGGCCTCTGTACAGAGGACTCCGGAGGCTTCTGCACATGTTCACAGGAGCAGACGGCCTCCTTGTCTCCCTTGCTTCAGGTTTGACGAACACCTTGTGGTCAGTAATCCAATGCTTACCCAACTGCGTCCCCAGAGCTTAACTATCCATCACGGACAACAAAGGGCATCGTCACAGAGTCACGCTTGGCAGCAGAGCAAGTCACCGCTGTCGATGCCAGCGTTGTGTTCATAGGTTCACTTCCCGCCCCCGGTCAGAGCTGCCTGGGAGCCCCCGCCCGTGGGGGTCCGAGAATAGAACTGTTCAGGGGGTGGGGAAGGTGGGGGATCTAAGGCCCAGTCCCGCCATGCTGACTGCAGCACCACGCGTAAGCACGCCGCTACCAGGGATCTTGGTTAAATGTATGTTTTTAAAATAAATCATCAACGTAAACAATAAAAATTTTTAAATACCCTAATGTAAACCGTGAAGCTCAGTTTAAAAAAATGATGCATCGCTATTGGTTCCTCCGTTGGGGCAAATGTGCCACAAGATGCTGACCACGGGAGAATCCGTGTGGACATGGGGTAGGGAGAGGGGGACTCCCTGTACTCCCATCTGGATGTCTCTGTGCCTCCCAAGATGACGTACAGAGCCTGGCTCTGCCATGTCTGCGCCACGCTGGGAGCGGGCGGCGCTGCCTGCTTTCATGTCATTCTATATTTACCACCCTTGCTTGGTCCGTGGAGCCGGGTGAGTGCTGATCCCTGCCCAGCGCCGCCCTGACTCCGGGGCGCCCTTATCACAGGACACCCCGCCTTATCTCCACGATGCTCATGCTCAGGCGGCGTTTGGCTTTCAGGTTGAAGCCTCCACCTATCGCTGCAATGCTTTCTACGTGACCGCCTCTGGCTGCAGCCCCTGCCCAGTGCCCCTGTCTTCCGCCTCCGCCCTGCCCTGCAGTCTTCTCCCTTCCACAAGCCGTTCTCCTCCATTTCACCCACTCCCTATTGACTGAGGCTCTGTTCTGGGTCCTTGGGTGTTAGTCCGGGTAGACTAGAGAAGCAAATTCATAGACACTCATAAGTATATAGGACAGAGCTTTATGTATAAGAGCAATTGAATACTGAGGGAAAAATCCCAGTCCAGACCAAGTCCATAAGTTCAATATTAGCCCATATGTCCTATACCAAGCTATAAAGTTCTCTTCAGACTCACAAAACACATGCTATGACGCTGAATGCAGGAAGATCACAGGCCAGCGGGTGGGAAGTCCTGTGGATCCAGTGGCATTGTAAGCATCTCAGCGCTGGCAGGGCCTCCACGGGGTTTCTCCAGCTCGGCTCTGGCTGCTCCAGTGTAACGCTATCAGCCTCACAGAGAGTGAGCCTGCATCCTGCCTCCAGGGAGCTATTTTTCTCTCTTGCCCCTCCAAATGAGGTCATCAAGCTGATTGACAGGCTAGACCTCACCCTTTCACTCTGAATCCTCAAATTGACACCAGATTATGTAACTACCATATTGGGATATTAAAAAAAAAAAAGGTGTGATGTTAACTAAGACCACATAGAAGAAGCACACTAGCCTGTGCGATCCAAGGAGTGTAAATAATAAAACCTAAATCGAGGGAATGACCTCAGAGCTGAAATTGTGAACATGCAGGAGGCTGTGGATGGCAGTGGAAGCCCAAAATCCATCTGCAGGCTCCCCACATGAATTTAGCCTCCGGGGAGTCCCTCGATCATAGTGGAGAGATGTGACTAGCCCTCTTATGAGACAGACAACATTGTAAACTCTATTATTAAGGCAGATGTAGTTAGGTCAAACTGTAATACTTTATCATTTGGTCTCCCTTTAGACCCAATTTTAAAGCTGTCCCATCAGCAGGGATTCAAGAAATACACGTGGATGAAGCCCCTGTGGAATCTGCCTCTGACCGTGGACCAGGGGTGTGAACAGCCTTGATAACATGCAGAGTGCGTTGGGAAACAGATTGCTGCCGATGCAGGCAAATTAAACTTTAGCCCCTATCATTTGAGAGTCCTTACGATCGTTTCAATTTGTTCTCGTTTTTAATATTTTCTGCTGTCTTTGCAATTGAGGTTTCCATCTGTTGTACTTCGTCATTCTTGTTTTTCTGCAGTTTGTTTGTTTGTTTTTAATTGGTTTTCTTGTATATGTAATCCAGAATAGTTACATCTATAGAGACAGTAACTGGATTAATAAATGGCCCCCTTGGGATATGGCAGGGGAGTTTAGGGGGGAAATTAGGAGCTAATAGCGAGTACAAGATTGAAGAACATGCTAAAACTGATTGGGATGATCACGGTATGACTTCTTGATGTGATGGGACTATTGAATTGAGTGATGTGTGAAGTATATGCCAATAAAACTGTTGGGGGTTGATGTGTGGTGACCCCATGTGGGTTAGCACAGAACTGAGCCCGAGGGTTTAGAATGGCTGGTTTTTCCAAAGCAGATTGCCAGACCTTTCTTCCAAAGTGCTTCTGAGTGGACTAGAACCTCTAACCTTTTGGTTAGTAGTGTGTGTTTCCTGTCTGCAAAACCCAGGATGTCTTTAAGCAATAAGAACTCCTTAAGCATCCTCCAACTGCTTGGCATGACAACCAAAGTCCATCCGCTCCTGGTTCAGCGCTCAGTCTGGCTGCCCTCCCACAATGCGGGCCAAATACTCTCACACAAGGTGCCAGCACTAGCCAGGCTGTGGGGCCGAGGACCCGCCACCTCAGAGGGACTCCCTTCTCGAACTCACTCACGGTGTCACAGAACCTGGTGGCACCCTGGGTTTACCCTTCCTGAGGCCGCAATTATTAGACTAAGCTCAAGTCCTCAGCTCCTGCTAATGCCTCGGCCATCTGTCTCCCTTCCCTGGAGTCTGCTCCATGGGAAGCCACACAGACATCCTAGCTGGGTCTTCAAAGCCAGGTGGATTGAGTGGCCCTAAGCACAGAAACCAATTCGCTCCAGTCCCCACCCAAACTCAGGACTATTCACAGGTGAGCCCTGTCTGCTCCCTTGATGAAAGAGCCACGTAGTGGGGCGCTAAGCACTGTGAGCGGCAGTCCCTGTGAGGGGAGGCAGAGGCCTCAGGGCCACCCCTGGAGGGGCTGTTCTGTTTAAAAGGCCCATGGCCACTGTCAGCAGAGCCAGGGAGTTACAGAAGGCCCCTGCTTCCATAGCAGTGACTTCTGACCCCAACCCAATGGGGAGTCTCAACACTGGAGCCTGAGGCAAAGCTGCTTCTCGGTTCAGCGGAGGTGGCAGCAGGCCTAGTTTTCAGGCAGACTGTGATGACTAGATAGGGAAGGAGCCTGCGCCTGTGCACCGGATCCTCTCTTCGTTTCCTCGATCCCTTTATGTGTTCACTTAGCCACTTATTTCTTCAATAGCTCAACAGTACCGGTCCCAGCCGGGCTAGACTCACATTCACATTCTAGCTGAGGTTCCTTGGGGGGAGTGGGCTCAAGGGGGCCTAAATGGTGATGTTTCTCAGGGCAACAGATTTGGGAGTTCCTCCAGCCTCGATAGGTTCAGTACGTTTGGGTGCTATAGAAGATTTTATATGATTTTCCAGTTTAACCCCCTTTTGACCAAGGCTCATCCATTGAGTCCTTGTTGTAAACACTCAGTGATGGCAGCTGGGCACCATCTAGAGCCTCTGGTCCCACGGGTCAGGGACTAGTTCTATCCCCAGGTCTCCTTCTTTTGCTGTTCAAGAGAATTCACAATTGTCAATGGAATCTTTGAAATGACCTCTAGGCATACATTAAAAATGGTAATATTTCTATGGCAAACTGTTGTAAACTAGAAAGGTGTTAGGTATGATTTTATTGGGCTTAGGACAAAAGAATTTACCAGGTCTTCATGTTATATCATTCTGACAAAAAGATAAAAACAGTGAGAAACATGAAAAAATAAAATTAATAAAAAAGAATATGTTTACTACGAAATTTGAGTAAGACATTTTAAAATAATTTAGTGAGTGTTTACTCCCGTGAACTTAACCTTTATGGCAGGCTTTAGGCCTCATAGCCAATCGGGCCTCTTGCACATGACTGTATAATGTGGTGTTACTGGTAGCTGCCGTGGATGTGTCTCGGCAATTTCACGGGGTTTCCAGGCCTGGACTCTTTCAAGAGGCGATCGCCAGGCTTTCTCCTGCATAGTCATTGGGTGGGGTTGAACTACCAACCTTTTGTCTTGTAGCCGAACCTGGTCACACTACCAGGGCTTCTTTTACTGATGAGGACTTCAAAATATATATTTTTACCTTATTGATCAATTTATTGGGAGAGGGGTTACAAATCTTATAACAATCCATCATTCAATTGTATTAAGCACATTTGTACATATGTTGCCATCAACATTTCCAAAACCTTTTCTTTCTACTTAAGCCCTTGGTATCAGCTCCTTTTTCCCCCCTCCCTCCCCCACCTTCCCATCCTTGTGAATCCTTGATCAATTATATATTGCTGTTGTTATTCCATGTCTTACACTTTACGTTGTCTCCCTTCACCCACATTTCTGTTATTGGTCTATCCAACATTATGATGGGTTCCCCTTTTCTCCCCCTCTCCCCACTGCTCCCTACCCTCATGATATCACTACTCCCACTACTGTTCCTGAGGGTTTATCTGTTCAAAGTTTTTATAATCATCTGCATCAAGGAACTATGCTTTCACATCTAACTCAAGGCCATTGAATCTATTCTGATTCACAGGGAGATGGTAAACCTTTTAGGGAACAGAAAGCCTCATCTGGGAGCAGCTGGGGGATTGGAACCACCAACCTTGTGGTTAGCAACGTCCAATGCTTAACCCGCAGTACCACCAGGACTCCTTTGCTTTTACAAGTTAAGTGATTAGCAAAAAAATTGCTTGACCTCTCTAGACATTAAAATTCCATGTCCAAATGTTTAAGATTACATGGAAGGCATCTCCCTTTCCCATCGTGGGTGATTATAATGTCAGGACTGATGGGGATTCCAAACCCAGTTAAACTCTTCACCTTGGTTATTTCACAATAAACGACGAAGCTCTGACTTGTAGAATACCTGCTGCCATCGCTGGTGTGCCTGCCCGCAGCTGGCACCATTGTCTCTGCTGGAGTGCATGTGCCATGCAGACAGAAATGGACGGACACAGTGGCTGCAGCCACGGGCTCAAGTACAGGAATAGCTGTGGGGATGGCGCAGGGCCGTGTTTGGTACAAGGGGTCGCGATGAGTCAGAACTGACTGGTACTTAACAACAGCAACTCAAGGCAATGCCATCAGCCCACACCTTGGGAAGGGACCGCACAAAGATGTGACTACCGGACGGCAGGATTATAGGAAACCATCGTAGCGCCTAGCACTCACCGAGCCGAATATGGAACAGAATCTTGTTTTGTTTAAGAAAGGATGTGGGGAGAACTCACCATAGTTCATCAAATCTAAGTTGCCTGGTGTGCCACGGGAACGTAGACGGATATGCCAACCACGGCGCAGTTGATCTTAAATCATATTGTGATTTCAGATTAAGATGTGGAAGGAGTCCTAGGAGCAAATGATTGGCACGCTCAGCATCGCACTCAGTGCTTCTCCACCTTCCTTTCACACAGTTCCTCGTTGCTACTTCATCCCTGTCATTTTGCTACTGTTTGAATCAGGTGACCCCTGGGAAAGGGTCATTCAAACCCCAAAGGGGTCATGACCCCCAGGTTGAGAACCGCTGGTCTAACTGAAAGGTGGAGGTTTGAGTCCCTCCAGGGGCACCTCTGAAGGAGAGCCTGCTGTGTTAGTCTGGGTGGACTAGAGAAACAAAACCAGAGACACTCATGTGTATAAGAAAGAGCTTTCTATAAAGAGCAATTGTATATTAAAAAAAAATTCCAGCCCATTCCAGATCAAGTCCGTAAGTCCGATATTAGCCCGTATGACCCATACCAGTCTATAAATTCCTCTTCAGACTCACACAGCACATGCAATGATGCTGAATGCAGGAAGATCACAGGCCGGTGGGTGGAAAGTCTTGTGGATCCAGTGGTGGTGGAAGCTTCTCAGCGCTGGCGTGGATCTACACATGAATCCTCCAAGTCCAGGGCTCTGGCTCCATCAGTGTAGCTCCATGTGGCTTGTCAACAGAAATGTCTCGCAGGGAGTATGTCCCACTTCCAGGGAGGAAGACAGGAGTTCCCAGGATCCTCAAGAGAAGGCCATGCCTACACAGAGGCCTCATTGACTGTGACCTGGTTGACAGACTCCACCCCTTTGCTCAAATTGACAGATTATATAACTGCCACACCCGGCGATCTGCTTGCAAAGAGCCAGTCATTGAAGATGGTGTCGTGCACAGTTGTCTGGCAGATATGGTGTCTCTCTTAGTCAGCGGGACACTGGTTTCTACTGTAGAAATCGGTGCACTTGGAATCGACAGAACCAAATGCATTTCTTGACCCAGTGACTCTCCCCCCTGGGTGGAAAGCTCCCTCCTCACCTGGGTGGCTCAGCCCAGTTGTCTTGTCCCCAGGGAGGATGCTGGACATTGGACATGATAGCCAGGGGGTCAGCCCATCCTCTAGGTGTATGTTATTTGTCCCACGCAGCACTTTCCCTCATTTGTTTGCCTTTTCCTCATTAGTTACAAACATTTGAAAACCAGAACTATGACTAAAAATCCAAGCCTGTCTTTTCCAGGAAACTGAACATGCAGCACTCCTGGGCCTGGGCCCCTATTAGGTGAGAGGGCCTTGAATTGGGGGCCCCACCACAGGAAGGCTACCGGTGAGTTTTAAGAAGGACTTGGCATGGGCTTCTGAGAGAGAGGGGTTGGGTGGTGCACATGGCTATTCTTGATGGCATCCCAAAGGTCAGCAGTTCAAACCCACTGCCTTCCCACAGTACTCAATTTCTCCGCTGGGTTGACAGTGCCTTACAATGGCCATGCAGAACTCACAGATAGTAAGTCCTCACAACTTTGGGGCTTATTCGGAAAGCTAACAGGTTACAAAATGATAAAGATACAGTTCCTTTGACCCTGACACCTCTGCTCAGCCATGCGGGTGGTCCTGTCTGTCTCCCTCTGTTCCTCAGCCTTTCAGCCATGTGGTCTTTTGGCTTCTGCCTTCATGGGGCAATACAAGTTCCTTTAGGACTGGTAAATGCCCTAAAGGGCACCCCACTCTGCAAGCCAGCCTCCTGACCCACATCACTCTGCTCTACTCATTCTGCAGACCAGGAAACCCACCACAGGGCCTCCTGGCCTCACTGCAGTGACCTCTGGTCCCTCTGCCGGCGCTACCACTCAGCCAGGTTCACACATGGCTTCTAATCATTGCTCTTTGTGTTAATCTGGGTGCTTTAGAGAGACAAAGCCACAGACTCATATATATAAGAGAGAATTTTATATAAAGGGTAAGTGCACATCAAGAAAACATCCCAACCCAGTGCTGCCCAAGCCCACAAGTCCAACATTAACCCATATGTCCAACACCAATCCACAGAGTCCTCCTCCATCTCACAAAACAGACTCAGTGATGCCGACTGCAGGGGGAATGCTGAGTCAGTGAATGTGTAAGCATCTCAGTGCAGGCAGGGGTCTCCACACGGCTGCTCCAGCACCCAGGGCTGCATCGGGGTAGGTTCATGTGGCTTCTCCTCAGGAATGTCTTGCAGGAAGTGAGCCTTGCCAGCTGAAGCAGGGAACTGGCTAAGGCAACTGCACCCTGGTCCCACGATCAGAAAGCAAGAGACCTGAGAACTAGAAAACCAAGGCTCACCGGGCCATTTATTTATCCCTCTGCCCTTCAATTAACCCCACGTGTTTATCGGCCAGGTTGGTACATTAAACTTGAACTATCTCACTCTTCTTTCTCAAAGGCCGTGCTAACCCTCATGCCTGCTTCTGAAATGGCCCACTTTTAAACCCAGCAGAATGGCAAAACCGACCAGTCCCCGAGGTAGCGCCCTCTCTCCTGTTTGCATGCTCCCCCTCGTCGCTGCGTGGGAGTCACAGACTGTGGTCGGAAGAGCCTAGCGAGGAATTTTGCTCGGTGGCACCACGGGAACAGTAAGACTGAAGATGGTGGCAAGAACAGGACGAGGTGCAGCCCGCTACTTTGCAGCACAGGGGCTGCGGGAGTCAGAGCGGCCCCAGGGGAAAGGGGTTCCTTTTCTGTGTGCTGTGTTTTCTTTCTGATCTCCTTGTGCTTTGTGTTTCTCTCACTTGCAGCCGCCAGGGCCCTTAGGACTACAAGCTCTTTAGTAAATGTCCTGATCCGAGGGGGCAGTGACTGGAGAGCGCTGCAGGCCAGCCCTCCTCCGGAAGTGCTTCAGGCGACTGCCTCGTGGACTAAGTCACAAAAGGACCAGGAGTGCACAAGCCCTTCCAGGAAACCCCTAGAACGGGACATGCATGGGGACAGCGTGCATGCGTGGCTGCCAGGGCGGCTGGAGCGGCAGCGGGAGCGTCAGAGACAGACGGGCTGAGCTTCTGCTCCGGGTGACGTGAAGAAGAATCTGGGCCCGGAGACGGGCAGTGGTGCACTGCGGGTGCGGTGAGTGTCGGGATCGTCACCGAGGGTGGAAATGGCCAGTGCCTGGGCATCTGCGGTTTGGGCACGGTCGTGGGAAGTACCAGGTTAAAAACAAAAAGACAGAGAACACTGCTCTTGGTGGTTCCGACTCAGTGACCGCGCAGCCCGGAGTACAGCTGCCCGGAGCGTTTCCCAAGACCAGACATCTTCACAGAAGAGACTGCCACACCTTGCTCCCTGTTGACAAAAACAAAGACGACGACCGACTGCCATCTGAGTAGATTCGGATGCACAGCGACCCAGGACGGTGGATTTAAGCTTGTGACCTTTGGTTTAGCAGCTGAGCACTTTACTGCTGCACCGCCAGGGCTCGCTGCATGACCAGAGCCCTTATGGGAAGACAAGTACTGTCAGCCATCGGAAAACGAAGGGTACACCTGGTTTCAGGCATGGCTGGATCCAGGGCCCCAGCTATGTGGAAGGCTACCGTCTCTGTCTTTGAGCATTGCCCTCCTCTTGGGGGGGGGGGCGGCCCCCAGCAGCTCCACAGCTCCTCCCCCCAGTTCAGCCATGACAAAGAGCTTGCTCACTTCCTTCCCAAGACTTCTAGGACAGCCGGGTGGCTGTGCTCCTGGACCCATCAGTAAGTCAATCATTCTGACAACAATTGTCCGGGGGCCCTCTGCAATGCTGACACCTCGTGGTCTGAGGGTGGAGAGAGGGTGTGCTCTAGAGGAAAAGTGGGGTTTGTTCCAGGGTGCTGGGCAGGTGGAGGCAGCCAGTGCCCAGGAAGGGGTGTGTGCACATCTCTCACTGACCTCCCGACTGACCTCCCACCCAAGTCAAAGTGCCTGTCTCTGCAATCTGAACGTGTTGAAATGCATCCGGGCAGAGCCTGTGTCGGCGATTCACGGCACGGAAATGTACATGTAATTATTCAAGTGACGTGCGTAAGAGCCGGTGAAGCACTGCCACCAGAGCTCCGTTCAGATCCACCCGTGGGCTTGTTCCAAACACAATGCGCTCACACGGGTCTCTGGACTCCTGCAAGCAAGTTCTCTCCATAACACGCCTGTCTTAGTCTCGCAGGGAGGCCTGGCGGTGTAGGGGTTACATGTCGGGCTGCTAACCAAAAGGCCGGTAGTTCGAAATCCCTGCGGTTCGGCCGGAGAAAGATGGCAGTTTCTACTTCTCTAGAGTTACCGCCTGGGACACCTGCAGGGGCAGGTCTAGCCTGTCCTGCAGAGTCGCTACCAGGCAACCTTGACTCGATGGCAGGAGTGAGTCTCATTAGAGTGCCTTAAAAAGAAGAAAAAAGTTTTAATCTAAACAGTGTCTTCTGAGGGGATCTGCTGACCTGGGTGGATTCAAGGCAGAGAGGTCAAATCAAAAGGGTAATTCCTCACACCCCTTCTCCCGTATTTTTATTGAGGGCTCTGACAGCTCTTATAACAATCCATACATTCCTCCAGTGTGTCAAGCACATTTTCTCATATGCCGCCATCATCATTTTCAAAGCATTCTCTTCCCACTTGAGCCTGTTATCAGCTCATTTCTTCCCTTCCTTCCTCCACCCTCCCTTACGAACCCTTCATAAATTATAGATTATGATTTTCATATCTTACATCGTCCTCCGTTGCCCCTCACCTACTTGTTCATCATTCGTCCCCCTGGGAGGGGGTTTTAGTTGACCCTTGTGATCAATTCCCCAAAAAGTGTATTCTTTCTTTTTCAAATAATTTTATTGGGGTCTCATACAGCTCTTATCACAATCCACACATCCATCCATGTGTCAGCACATTTGTACATTTGTTGCCATCATCATTCTCAAAACATTTGCTTTCTACTTGAACCCTTGGTATTGGCTTCTCATTTTTCCCCTCCTTCCCAGCTCCCAAAGGGTAATCTTGATAGATTCTCTCAGAGGTCGCAGGATGATCACGGGGATTGGTTATGAAGGAATTTTAAGAAAACTGAAAGGTGTATTGGTGACAAAAGGGCCAGGAAAGTTGTGTTTCCCATCATGCCAATCCACCTGCTCATTCATCCGGAGCTCTCCTATGAGAACGTGTGGGAAACCTTACCCCAGCTGCCTGCCGCCTGGCAAGTCCCATCTCTTGGTTCCCCAAACTCAAAGAACATTGAGAAAGAAGACGAGGTCGGATGTCCCACCGTGATGCCCCAATTGCCACGCTGACACGGTGTAAGCCATGGAGTGAAGAATGCTTTGGGGAAGCTAGAGAGATGGAGACACTGCCTCTGGAAGAGGGCAGACTTACCTGGACATAGGCCCAAAAGGAAAACCTGGCTCCCATTTTGATAATTTTGTTTATTAAAGGTTTCTATGATTCTGTAGCAATACTTTCAACTTAACCTCATATATTTGACCCAATAATAAAAAAAGACATAAGAAATATCATTTTTAAAATAAATAAGACTAAACCATAGTGCTACCACTTGTCTGTCCGTGTGTCGTACTGTGGGGACTTGTGCACAGCTGTGATGCTGGAAGCTGTGTCCCTGCTGCTTGAAATACATGAAGAAACGGCCGTGCGTTCGTGGGGATGGAGGGAAACAAAACCAGTGGCACTCATATGTACAAGAAAGAGCTTTGTGTTAAGAAGTAATTTGGTATCAAGAAGGCATCCCAGCCTGGTCAAATTCAAGTCCTTCGGTCTGATGCAAGCCAGGACCCTCTTCAGATCCGTGTAGCTGCAGGCCGGTGGTGCCCAAAGGAGAAGGGTGCAGGAAGACTATCCATCAGTGGGTGCAGAGTTGTGTGAACCCAAGGTTGGTGAACACATGACAGGGTACCGACAGCTCCCGAGCTCAGGTGGCCCCCGCGAGGCCACCCAGGGGGCAGGCACAAGGTCCAACAGGCAGGAAAGGAAAGAAGCTCCTGGTTTCTCCCTTGTAAAAATGCCGCACCCCCAAGGGGGCACCCTCAGGCAGTGAGCTGATTGATGGGCTGAACTCCATCCCCCTCCCCACCACACAGCTAGCAGCACAGTGACATGACATCTAATAGCACAGTCATGAAAAAGTAAGAAGAATGGACAACAAAGGAAAAGACCAAAGTGGGGGTCAGCAGAAGCCTGAAACTTCCCTTGAACTGGAGAGGAGCCAGAGCAAAGGACGGCGGGGTGAAGTGAAGAGCTGAGCAGGAAATCCCAAAGGGCCACAAAAAACACAAGGCCTAATATGGTGCCGGAGCGCGCAAACACCTAGAGTTAGAAAGCCAAAAAGGGAGAACACACTCAGCTATCTTCAACTGAAAGAACTCAAGGAAAAGTCAGGCCTCCAGGTGCAATCCTGGCCGATTCTGGGGGATAGTGAATGATGCAGGAAGCATCACAAGAAGATGGGAGCATTTAAGATATGGGGGTGAGCTATTGTAGGGAGATAATGATTAGGGTTCCTGGGGGAGGGAGTGGAGGGAGGGGGGAAGTGGGAGCCGATATCAAGGAGTTCAAGAAGTAAGAAAATGTCTTGTAACTGATAGTGGTAGCAATTGTACAATACTGCTTGATGTGATTGAACTATGGAATGTTATGATATCTTTTTTTTCTTTTTTAAGCAAAAGGGAAGAAATTTATTGGAGCCCATACAGGAAACCCTAGCGGGGCTCTGCATACCCTACTGTGTAGGCAAAGGGTCATGCCATTCACTGTACCCCCATGTCCCAGAGGGACTCCCCAGGACTGGCTGGGGGTGGGGACTGTTATGAGATCTCTAAGAGCTCCCAATACAATGATTAAAATTTTTAAAAGAAGAAGATGGAAAGAATACAAAGTAACTTACAAAAAAAGAGCTAACTAGTCAACACCCCACCATTTCAGGAGGCAGCATATGAGCAAGAGCCAATGGTGCTGAAGGAAGACGTTAAAGCTGCGCTGAAAGCATCCGCCCAAAGCAAAGCCGCAGGAGTTGATGGAATACCAACAGAAATGTTTCAATACGCTGAAAATGTTTAAACTAGAAGCACTTACTCATCTGTGCCAGGAAATTTGGAAGACAGCTACTTGGCCAACTGACGGGAAGAGATCCATATTTGTGCCCATTCCAAAGAAAGCTCACCCAAAGTATGCTTAGACTGTAGATCAATATCACTAACATCACATGTGAGTAAATTCTGCTCAAGATCTTCCAACATGGTTGCAGCAGCACACTGCCAGGGAGTGCCGGAGGTTCCGGCCCAGTTCAGGAGAGGACTTGGAAAAGGGAGATTCATAGCTGGTGTCAGATGGATCGCGGCTCAGAGCTGGGAATCCCAGAAAGATGTTTATTTATGTTTTATTGATTATGCCAAGGCATTCGACTATGTGGATCGTTAACAAACTATTGATAGCCTGGAGAGGAACGGGACTTCCAGAACACCTCCTTGTGCTCGGGCAGCACGTGTACACGGTCAAGAGGCCGTTGTGCATGGTTTCCAATCAGGAAAGGTGTGCGCCAGGCTTGTGTCCTCTCACTAGTTTAATCTATGTGCTGAGCCATCATCAGAGAAGCTGGCTTCTATGAAGGAGAGCGCTACCGGGATTGGAGGAGGGCTGGTTAGCAACCTGGGATATGCAAATGACACACGCTTGCTTGCTGAACGTGAGGAGGGCTAGGAAGCACTTGGTGCTGAAGCTCAAGGGTGGCAGCCCAAGAAGACCCAGGTCCTCACACCTGAGCCAAGAGGTGACACCATGATCAGTGCAGAAGAGATTGCAGTGGTCAAGGATTTCGTCTTGCTTGGATCCACAACCGTGCTCATGGAAGCAGCAGCCAAGAGACCAAAGGATGCAGAGCCTTAGGTAAATCTGCTGCTCAAGGTCTCTTTGAAGTATTGAAAGGCAAGGATGCTACTTTGAGGACTAAGGTGCGCCTGACCCAGGCCATGGCATTTTCCACTGCCTCATACGCATGTGAAAGTTGAACATGGAGTAAGGAAGACTGAAGAAGCATGGCTGCCCTTGAATGACGGTGTTAGAGAAGAACACTGAAAGTACCACGGCTGCCGAAGGAACCAACAGATCTGTCTTGGAAGAAGTACACCCAGCATGCTCCTTGGAAGTGAGCATGGGAGGCTGTCTCCCATACTTTGTACACAGAGTCAGGAGAGACCAGTCCCTGGAGAAGGACATCACGCGTGGGAAAGTGGGGGGGGGCAGTGAGAAAGAGCAAGATGGACTGACACAGTGGCTGCAAGAGTGGGCGCAAACCTAAGAACAAGTGTGAGGATAGAGCAGGACCGGGCAGTGCTGCACGCTGTGTGCCCAGAGTCACCATGAGTCAGAACTGACCGGACGGCACCTAACAACCACACAACGCTCTGAATGCACACTGGATGATGAAACGAAATTTAAGGACGCGGGCAGTATTCTCTCAGGTGCGGGGCCAGTTATAGAGCGGGGGAGGGTTTGGATGAGGGCAGCCGGGGAGGAGGGTTACTTTCTTGGGTGAGTGGTGAAGTTCTGTTTCTTTACCTGGGTGGTAGTCACCTTCTCAATAGTTCATTACGCCATTAAAAGGAGAGAGAGGAGTCCTCATTGGAAATATTGTTGGAAAGTTATAAAAAAAAACTCAGTCACTAACATTATCTGTTCAAAATTACTTCTGCTCTTTCCTTCCCAGGATTGTCATTCAGAACCCCCAAACAGAGCCCCGTCCCCTGCCAAGGAGTGACTGACGCACAGTGACCCTGTAGCACAGAGCAGAACGGCCTAGCTGGCCTTCAAGGCTGTGACCTCTGTAGAGCCCCGAGGGTGTGGCTGGGGGACCCCTGCATTTTGGTTCGCAGATGAGCGCTCTCCCACTGTGCAGCCAGGGCTGCTTCAGCTCAGGTCTCGGACGGACGAGGATCTGCCGCCTTCCTCGCAGGCACCCAGCCAGATTTCACCGCCACAGGTGGCCAGAGGGGAGCCCATCAGAGCTGAAGTGTTTGAAGTCCTGGGACACAGCGTAACACAAGCGCGTGGCTGAAAGACGCCTGTAAATATTATCCTGAAAGCGCACCTCCCTGCGCAAATCCATTTTCCAGAAGGAAGATGTTTGCAGTCTCAGTTCTAACCTTCTGTCTCCTGGGGCCAGTCAGCACTGCAGCTGGGAGAAAGCTGATGGTGTGAAGCCTGGGAAAGACTAGCCTGGGCATAGTCATATATATATATATCCTGGCTGAGGATGATCAAAAACTACAACCTGCATTCTGGAATGCATCTCAACATAAAGAAACCCAGACGCTCACAAGCAAAACAGTAAACACCATCATGGCCAGTGGAGGAAGGACTGATGTTGTTGAGGGATTCATCTTGCTTGGCTCCACAGTCCATGTTCATGGAAGTCAAATGACCTGATCGGAACCACTGAAAACCGAATGAAGTCGAAACATACATGATAGTGAGACAAGAGGAAAGTAAAAGGAAATAGAGGAAAGAATTAGGAAGCAAAATGTATTTATAGAGGTATAATTACAGGCACAAGCATATGTAAATATATTTTTATGTAATGATAGGGACATAGATCTATGTACATATATTTATATCTTGTGTTAAGGTAGCAGACAGACATTGGGCCTCTACTCAAGCACTCCCTCAACACAAGAAAACTTTGTTCTAACAATCTGGCATTCTGTGATACTAACCTTCCCAACATGATTGCATAAGCAAATATAGTGAAGAAAGTTGATGGTGTCCAGCTATTACAAGATATAGCATCTGGGGTCTTAAAGGCTTGAAGGTAAACAAGCGGCCATCTAGCTGAGAAGCAACAAAGTCCACATGGAAGAAGCACAACAGCCTGTGTGATAATGAGGTGTCCACAGGATCAGTTATCAGGCATCTAAGACCCAAAACAAACAATCATATCGATGCAAATGAGGGGGCGGAGTGGAGACCCAAAGTCCATCTGTAGACAATTAGACATCCCCTCACAGAAGGGTCACAGGAAGGGACGAACCAGCCAGGGTGCACATAGCACTGACAAAGCATACAAGATTCATCTAGTTACTGAGTGCTCCCCACACACACTATCATGACCCTATACATCCGGGTAGACCAGAGCATGTACACTGGTACAGATAAGAGCTCTCAACACAGATACCCCCCTCAGGAACAGTCATGGGGGTTGCAATATCATGAGAGTGAGGAGAATGTGGGGGAGAAAAGGGGAACCAATTGCAATGATTGATGTATAGCACCCCCTCCCCACAGGATGATGAACAACAGAAACATGGGTGGAGAAAGCCAACAGTGTAAGATATAGAAATAATAATTTATAAATCATCAAGGGTTCATGAGGGTAGGGCAGTGGGGGAGGGAGGGAAAAAATGAGGAGCTGATACCAAGGGCTCAAGTAGAAAGCAAATGTTTTGAGAATGATGAGGGCAACAAATGTACAAATGTGCTTGACACAATGGATGGATGGATGGATTGTGATGAGAGTTGTACAAGCCCCCAAGAAAATGGTTTAAAAAAAAGAAAATGTTTTTGAAATGGATGATGGCAACATATGCACAAATGTGCTTGACACATTGATGTATGGATCGTTCTAAGAGCTGTAAGAGCCCCCATAAAATGATTGAAAAAAAGTCAAATGACGACTTGCACTGGTTAACCTGCTGCACAGACCTTGGAAAGTATGGAAGAGCAAGGATGTGACGCCGAGGACAAGGGTGCACCCGGCTCCAGCCATGTCCCTTCCATTGTCTGGGATGCATGCGGCAGTTGCGTCTGGGATGCATGTGACAGTTGCGTCTGGGATGCATGAGGCAGTTGCACAGTGGATAGGAAAAACTGCAAGAGAATGGACCAGAGAACAGACTGACATATGAAGTAAACAAAACACCCGGAGGAATGTGTGCCTTAGAACAAACAACTGGAAGACACCAAAATGACAAGCTGTGCCCGGTGGACACAGAAGGGTGTTGACACGTTGCCGGAATAGCCACCAATGTCACAGAACAATGCGTGTCTGAGTTACCAAACCGCAAACTAAGTTACCATATACATTTTCCAATTTCTACCCAGAACTGCTTGCAGTGCTGCTGCGCACTGGCCAGCATCTGGCCCTGGTGCGGGGCGGGGTGGCGGGGTGGTGGTCAGTGTCAGAGAAAGCCTGTGGTGATCGGCCCCGTAGGACGGACCCAGTGCAACCGGTTGTCTGACTCCTAGAGCTTGGTGGGTTTACTTGTGCTGTCGTCGGTCCGCCTGAGGCGGACACTCACTCAATAAGACACCATGAGGGAGGGGTGGGGGGGGGGTCACGTCCTTTGGAAGGCTGCCAGGAGTTTGCAGAGCCTAACAACGCCTTCCCTCTGGACTCTCAACACCAGTTGAGAGCGCCTTAGACGATGGATCTGGTATTGACCACAAGGACCTTGCTTGGGAGGAGGCTAGGACATGTCTATAGTCCCCACTCTTGTTTCTCATACTGGTCCAGATGTCTGATGAAGGGGGACAGGTCATTTATTCCCCATGTCTCAGTCCCCATTCGATGGTACTTGATGGACCACACTGTGCTTGAAAACAAGATCGCAGGTGGAGACAGGGCAGGAGCAAAGACAAAAGAAAACGTTTTATACAAGAGGGCCCTTTGGCCCGCCTGCTCGCCCACGGCCAGCCTTCTCCCAGTTGGGAAAATGAGCACTCTCGAATTCTGTTTAAAAAACCCCAACCAAACACACTGCAGCCGAGTGCATTTCCAGCTCACAGCGGCCCTAGGGGACTGGGGAGAAGTGCCCTGTGGGTTTCTGAGACGATAAGTCCCCACCACAGTAGAAAGCCTCATCTTTCTTCCCTGGAGCTGCTGGTGGTCTGGAACTGCTGACCTGGTGATTAGTAGCTCAGTGACTAACCCATCATGGCACCAGAGCTCCTGGAATTCTGCTTATGGGGCTCTAAATAGGAGAACCAATGTACAGAAAAAACAGACAGCACGTAGTACAAGTTGAAAGGTGGCCCAGTGGCACCCTGGTTAAGCAGTAGGCTGCTCACTGAAGGCTCAATGGTTCACACCCACCAGCAGCTCGGCCAGAGAAAAGACCTGCCAGTGTGCTTCCTGCCAAATTCCGCCTAGAAGACTCCCTGGGGCCATTTTACTCTGACCTACTGGGGCTGTGGGAGTCGGGCTCAGCCGCCTGGCACACAACAACCAGAGTGAAGGTTGAAGGAGTTTGGTGGGATGTCGCCAAGTCCACTGGCCAGAAGGGGGCGGCCAGAAGGGGGTGGTTGGGACCCCCAGTGGCTCCCACGTCCATCGATCTGTTTCTGTAAAGATTCCCACTAGAGTCGAGTCTGACACATTGTTGTGTTGGTGGTGGGGGTGATGGGGATGGTCAGGTGCCAACGAGTCAAAGCTGACTCACAACCACCATGTGCACAGCAGAGCCAAACACCACCCCATCCTGCCCCAGCCTCATGATTGTGGTTCAGCCGAGCCCATCGTGACAGCCACTGTGTCCCCCATGAGGGCCTTCTTCTTGCTCACGGCCCCTGTACTTTACCAAGTGCATGCCGCCTGCTCTAGTGGCTGGGCTCTCCTGATGCTTTTGTTTGCTGTTGTCCAAAGCACGTCAGGCCTAACCCTCACCATCTTCACTTCGAAGCAGCCTTCTGAGTGTATTTCCTCCGAGATGGGTTTGAACGGTGGCCCGCGGCCGGTCAATAGTCTTGCCAACACTGCCATTCAAACGCAGCGATGCTTCTCCCGTCTTCCTCGTTGTCAGGTTTCCAAGACTGTCCTCTTTATGGAAGCACAGAGCTCCCCTGTGACCTGAAAGGATGGCAGTTCAAGCCCCTCAGGGGCACCTTAGAACACCAGCCTAGTGATCATACGCTCACAGCCCCCAAGCCCTGTAGAGCCCGTCTGCTCTGTAATGCCTGGAGCCATTATGGGGGTTGGAGTGGACTTCTCTCCTCCGTGGAAATCACACCTGCGTTGGTGACTCTTTGCCAATCTCAGCAGAGGAGCAGCCACTGATGGGAGGGCCCTGGCGTTAGGAGCACGTGGCCAGGAAGAGACCTGGGAGTCTCTCTTGGGCGTCTGCCACCAAAGGGCAGGTAGGGCACACTCAGGGCCACCAAGGACTATGACCTCCTAGAAACAAAGCTGACTAATTCCCCAGGCCCTGGGGCTTTGGGTGTGATGGCCCAGCTGATCTGCTGGGGGCGGGGGGGGGGGGGGAGGGGGGGGGTTGGCTAACCCCGTCCACTCCTCACCCGGAGGCTGTAGCCCTTCATTCCCGACAGCACTGGGAGACTGTCCCTATCTCTTAGATTAGCTGCGCTATTTTTATTCTGCCTTTGCTCAGGGAAGGAACAAACCCTTGGGCGGGGCTTCAAGGAAGACCAGGAGGAAAACAAATGATTTTGTATCTTTTTTTTATCTTGTTTCCTAGGAGTATCTCAAAACCACCTCCAGCAGGGGCCCCTTTGGGTCTGTCTGGCCTCGGACTTTCCCAGCAGGATGCTAGAAGCCGTCTTTGCAGAACCGTGGTGACTTAGGTCTGTTGGACCACCCCCCCCACCCCTGTTTGTAGTTAGCGTGTCACCGTGATGACGGAAACTGTGCCACTGGTGACTTCAAATAGCAGCCAGGTCACCCGCGCGGGGCGCCGTCCCAGCAGAGCTCTCGGACTAGAGCATGCCAGGAAAAAGACTCCCTTTAAAAATCAGCCCGGGAAAAGGCTCTGGATCCTAACCCGATACTGCCTCTGCCTCGCACACTAGAATAAGTCAAAAAGTAGTGCCGCTCTTTACAGCTCACAGGGAACAGGTTTATAAAACACGTCCGAACATGTCTCTGCCGTCAGTGGGCAGCTGTAGACAAGTTCTCTCACAAATACGTTTGCCTTAGTCTCATCGGGGGTGTCTGCCAAAGGGAAAACATCCAATCCACACTAGCACACTAGCACACCAAGCGAGAGAGGGAGAGGCCGCTGTGGAGCATTACAGTGACTCTCAGGGAGGGATTCCCAAGGGGTGAGATTTTCTTGACGGCCTAGTAGGAAGAGTTGTAAGGAAACGAAAACCACAGGAGTGAGAAAGGGGCCAGGAGAGTGTGCTGAGAAGTCTTTGCGTCAGGACACCACCTGCTCTTTCTCATGGGTGGGGGAGGGGGCTTTGCTGTGCCATAGAGGGCCAACCGCCGCCCCCACAGGGAGGGGCTGGGAGGGCGCACCGCCTTCAGAAGGGCAGAGACCTAGAGGGAGGTCGTTGAGAAGCCATGACTTGGTATTTCGGTGACTTTCATTTAATAAAGCCTTCTAACATTTGTAGCTATAGTTTTGGGCTTACCCTTGTCATGCCGGAAGATGAGTCCCTAGGTTGGAAGGTCTTCAAAATCCAGGGCGGGCTGGCTTTCACCAAGGATCTTGGCACACCAACAATGGTTACGAGGTGGCAGAAGGGGCCGAGATCTGCTCTGTGGTCCATGCTCTCTGAGTCAGAGCCAACTCAAAGGCACCCAACAACATCTGGTAAAATGAAGTCATAAGGGCTGAAGAGGCACTTGGTGAGGGAAAAAGGGACCCAAGAAGGGGGATAGGACAATTGATTAGAATGTGTGTTTGGGGATCAGAGGGCCACCAACACAGACACACAGGTATCTCTCCAAGAATACTCAGGACCACACCGCTGAAGACAAAGCGGGTGAACAAGTAAATGTGGTGAAGAAAGCTGATGGTGCTCAGCTATCAAAAGATATAGCAACAAGAAACCATCTAGCTCAGAAGCACACCAGCCTGTGCGATCATGAGGTGTCAGGTATCAGGCATCATTAGAACAAAAAATTATATCATCGTGAATGAGGGGGAGTGTGGGATAGAGACCCAAAGCCCATTTGTAGGCCACTGGACATCCCCTTACAGAAGGGTCTTGGGAAGGAGATGAGCCAGCCAGGGTGCGATGTAGCAATGATGAAACATACAATTTTCCTCTAGTTCCTAAATGCTTCCTCCCCGCCACTATCATGATCCCAATTCTACCTTACAAATCTCACTAGACCAGAGGATGTACACTGGTACAGATAGGAACTAGAAACACAGGGAATCCAGGGCGGATGATCCCTTCAGGACCAATGGTGTGAGTGGCAATATTGGGAGGGTGGAGGGAGGGAGGGTTGGAAAGGGGGAACTGATTACAAGGATCTACATGTGACCTCCTCCCTGGGGGATGGACAACAGAAAAGTGGGTGAAGGGAGACATCGGACAGGGAAAGATATGACAAAATAATAATAATTTATAAATTATCAAGGGTTCATGAGGGAGTGGGGAGCGGGGAGGAATGGGAAAAATGAGGAGCTGATGCCAGGGGCTTAGGTGGAGAGCAAATGTTTTGAGAATGATGAGGGCAATGAATGTACAAATGTGCTTTACCCAAACTGATGTATGTATGGATTGTGATAAGAGTTGTATGAGCCCCTAATAAAAAGATTTAAAAAAAAAAATGCTCAGGACACCTCTGTGAAAGTCACAAAGCTTTGTAACACCCCTGGGGCCTGCCTACGGAGCCCAAGTTCAGTTTGTGTTTTAAAACAAAACAAAACTATCGCTAGAGGCTACAATGCAGTGACCTTTCAGTGACCTACCCAGGTTCAAGTGGGGAGGCCTAGTGGTGTAGTGGGTACACACTGGGCTGCTAATCTTGAAGTCAGGAGTTCGAAACTACCAGCCTCCTGGGAAGAAAGGGAGGGCTTTCCACCTTGCTAAAGAGTGACCGTCTTGGAAACCCACAGGGCAGTTCTGCCCTGTCCCAGAGTGCGCCTGTGAGTCCGAATGGGCTCAAGGGCAGTGAGTTGGGGGCATGTTGTGGACCCAGGCTCAGGACACTCTCCCACCTGGAATGTCATGACTGCTCCCTCCTGAATCCGTGCCTCCCAGTACCTTTCATCTCAGTTACCCACAAGGCTTTACTGAGAAGTGTCGCCTGCAAGGTACTAGGACTGGCCCAGACAGGGATGCCTTACAGGCTGCTGGTGACCTCCTGGATCCATTGTCAAACTCCAGAAAGGAAAAGGAATGTGTAGTGGGGTTATCGCCCTGTCAGGGAGGTCAGGAGAGGCATTTCTGCACACATGACCTTGGGTGGGGCGTGGCAGGATGAGTTCCTATGAACGAGGTGATCTGTGGCGTCTCTGGTTAGTGTGCAGTAACACACTTGGCTGCTAGGGCTAGAGGTTCAAGTACACGCCAAGAAATCTCGGAAGAAAGGCCTGTGCGGTGAAGTGTACTTACTTGGTGTTGGTCTATGCAGTCCCTGTGAGTCCCACTCAATAACTGGCGGAACCGTGCCCATTCGGCACAGAGGACTCTGACGAGGCGGGCACTGGTCAGTGTTGCCATCCCACGGGGTAGAAAGTGAGCCATCTCAGAAGCAGGGGTAGAGAATCTCATCTCCAATGAGAATCAAGACTTGCGCGGTCTCTGCGTGGAAGCAGCAGAGACAGCATGATTGGAGAGGAGGGCTTCTTGGCCTGTAGGGCGCTGTTGGGCTGAAAGCTGACTTGCAGAGTGGGGAGCCCTTGGGGCATTAATCGGAGCTAGAGGATATTTCTAACGCTTGCCAACGTGGTTCTAACACTTGCCCAGGGGAGAGGCCAAGGGCTGAGAGCCAAAGACAAAAGAGAGAAGCGCCTACTGGCATGCTGAGACGAGGCACTTAGGGCCAAAGAAGTGTGTCCTTCAGTCAGTCTTCTGCTCCTGGTTGTTAACTGCCTAATAAACTCCCAGCATCATGAGTATGGCCTGAGTTCTGTGTGGCCATGACAATGGACTTTTGAAGCTGGCAGAGAAGTAGTGTGGTGGGAGGGATGATGGCTGGTGTCAGAGGGAAGGGAGCTGGAGGGTGGAGGCAGTCTGACTTCTGCCTGGTGGGTCATCAGTCGCGTTCTCCTTCATGCAGAGGGAGGAGGTCAGTCAGGTCTGGCCCTTGTGCTGCTTCCTTGGCCCGGCAGTCTACTTGCCCCCACAAGCAGCCCTTGAAGACCTTCTGGGGCACTGTTCTGGTGTGATGCACGCGGGGGGGGGGGGGGAGCTGCCTGGCAGGGGAAGTGTGTGCACTAGGGGAGCACAGTTCTAGAGCCCGTGGCACGGGCAGGGGCTGTATACTGGGAAGGAGGGTGTGAGGTTGGGCGCAGCAGGCAGGGAAGGGCTTGGTGGGAGAGAAGGTGGACAAAGGAGACCAGGAGATTGCTTGGAACCACAAGAACAAGTGGAATCTTTGAGGGGCTTCCAGCAGGGCCTGGCATGATGGGAGTTGCCCTGTAAGCGTTCACTAGAAGCTGTGTGGCAACTAGCTTAGAGGAAAGGAAAAGGACTTTGGGGTGAACGGGCAGGAAGCTGCCGTGACCATCCAGGGAAGACCGGCGGGTGTGTGGACTGGGACAGGGCAGGGAGAATCAGTGGCCGGGGGAGGGGGGGAAGGGGTGCGAAGGTGAGGCCTGGTGCTCTGTGGACCTGAGGGAAAGGAGGATGTGGAGACAGCAGCTGCTCCTGGAAGCGGCAGGGTGACAGGGAAGGAAGCCTGGAGGGTCAGGCTCTGGGTGGAAGGAGAGTGGACAAAGAAACCCATTGAGGCTCAGGAGCCTCAGAGACATCGGGATGGAGGGAGGCGGGGCTGAAGCTCACTCAGTAGTCCGAATAGGAGCCAAAGCTTTGGGATTATTGATGGACACCCCGTGGCTGGTAACACAGGCTGCAGGGTGGGTGACCTGGCCTTTGAGTGGGAGAAGAGGGGCACAAGCTCTACGCCAGCATTTCAGGCTGGAGAGAGACGAACACCGAAGATGGAGAAGACCACAGAGAACCAGGAAAGAAGCTGGGAGTTTCTGGGAAGAGATCGTGCGCTCCCAAGTGCTGGTCTCCGTGGCCGCCTAGGGTGGGAAGGTGGGATGTGAATGCCCTTCAGAGTGGCAGCCTGGAGGTGACCACTGACGGGCCAGCAGGATGGGGCAGGGTGGAAGCAGAAGCCAGGCTGAAGGGGAGGCTTCTGGGGGAGAAGAGGCAGAGCAGTCGCTGGGGTAGTAGCTCTTCTGTGTTCTACCTCAGAGGTGGACTCCCCCTCCTCCCTGCCCCTGCTGTCATGCACCCCTGGCCTTTTTGTCTTTAAGGCCAGTGTCCCCTGCTTAGGTGCGTGCTCAGGTGTCTAGCACACTGTAGACCCTTAATAAAGACGAGAGGCTTCGAATGAGAGTGACAATGACAGTCATGATGGTGATGAGGAGGAGGGAAACTACAAATAGACTGAAGATCAGGAAGTGTCCTTCCTCGGGGAGTGAAGGTGTAACTCCAGTCCTCAGCGAGCCCCGGCTGGGTCTCCAGCTGGGTCTCCGACTGGCTGGCCCAGGGCTCTCTGCTGGCAGTCTGTCTTTTCTAGGTACGTCCATGCCCTTCGGTGATGGCTACTCCATGACTTCAAATTCCACCTGGGTGCCAGAGATGTCCAGATTTCTAAACCCAGCCCTCACTGTGCTCCCAAACTCCAGGCTTACCTGCCTGCTTGGACCTGGGTGTTTTTAAAAAGGGGGCTTCACATCAAAGCCCACATGGAAGAAGCACACCAGCCTGTGTGACCACGAGGTGTAAAGGGACCAGGTATCAGACATCAAAGAACAAAAAATCATATCAGTGGGTGCCCACCTTCCTGATATGATTGCTGAAGACAAATGTGTGCATAAACAAGTGTGGTGCAAAAAGCTGATGGTGCCCGGCTATCAAAAGCTATAGCATCTGGGATCTTAAAGACTTGAAGATAAACAAGTCGCCATCTAGCTGAAAAGCAACAAAGCCCACATGGAAGAAGCACACCAACCTGTGTGATCACAAGGTGTCAAAGGGATCAGGTATCAAAGAACAAAAAATCATATCATTGTAAATGAGGGTGAGTGCAGAGTAGAGACCAAAAACCCATCTGTAGGCAACTGGACACCCCCTTACAGAAGGGTAGCAGGGAGAAGACGAGCCAGTCAGGGTGCAGTGTAGCAATGATGAAACATATACCATATATACTCAAATATAAGCTGACCCGAGCATAAGCCGAGGTACCTAATTATTACCTGGGAAACCAGAAAAACTGATTAACTTGAGTATAAGCCTAGGGTGGGAAATGCAGAAGCTATTGGCGAGTTTCAATAATCAAAACAAATGAAAATAAAATTACTAAAAATTGAGACATCAGTGGGGTAATGTATTTAAATATTTATTTTAAATAAAAAACATAAATAAAAGGACAAGTCATTTAACATTAGTAAACCAGCACAGTAAGTGGAAAATAGGTTCATCAAAAACAATAAGGAACAACAATGCCTTAAGAGTACTATTCCCTGAGCTCAATCAGCAACCAAGCTAAAATGTGAAGAGTTAAAATCCTTCAAAACTGGATTCCTCATCATCATCCGTATCCCAATGCAGAGCTTCAGCTGGTGTGAGGTCATCATAGATGCTGTCCTCACTGAGATTGCCTTCATCACCATCACTGCTTTCATTTTCACACAAAGCGCAGTCTTCACTGCCATCCATAGCATTACTAATACTACGTTTCTGGAAGGCACGTCGCACCATGTCTTCTGGAATGTCTTCCCATGCATCTCGAACCCACTTTGCTATTAACTCTATGTCAGGCGTCATGAGATTTCCTCCTTTTGTTAGTCGGGCTTCACCAGATGACTTCTATTCATGCCACATCTTTCGCACACGGTCTTTAAAAGGCTTATTCAAAGATACATCCAGAGGCTGCAGTACAGATGTAAGCCCACCTGGAACAACGGCTAAAGTAACTTTACTAGATTTTGCCAATTTTTTTATGTCATCCGATAGGTGGTATCTGAACATATCCCAAACAAGTAATGATGGCTTTTTCTTTAAGGCTGCTCTTGGTCGTCGATTCCAAATTTCTTCCAGCCATTTTTTTGTTCTGTCTTCATCCATCCATCCTTTAACATGTGCACGCACAGTAATTCTTGGTGGGAAATCGATCTTTTTAGGCAAGGTCTTTCTTTTAAAAATAATGACAGGATGCAGCTTAGTTCAATTAGTCAAACATGATAGAACAACTGTAAAGTGGTTTTTTTTTTTTCATTTCCTGTGGTTTTGAGAAAAATGTTTTTTCTCCTAAACTTGCCACAGTTGTTGCTTGGAAGATCAAAAGTCATGGCAGTTTCATTCATATTCCCAATATCTGCCAGGTCATAATTATAAATCCTTCTTTGTTTTATAATAAATGACTGGAATGAGATCATTTTTTCTTCAAGATCTTGTGGAAATTCCTGGGAAATCTTTGTTCTTTGTCTCAAACATAGGCCAAACCTGTTCATGAAGCGGGTACACCATCCTGCTGACATGACAAATTTTTCAATGCCTAGTGCTTTATATTTGTCATCCTTAGCCATTTGTAGAGCCCGTATGCAGATTCCCACGCAAATTACGCAGTAACCATTTTGACGACACTCCATAACCCACTTATGCAATTCACTCTCTAGAGACTCATAAAAAGACGTTAAACCACGACGAGCTTTTTTAGCTTTTGGAATCTGTTCCAAGTCAGCCTTCATTTTCCGCCACTCCCTCACTTGCTTTTCGTCAACACAAAATTCCCTACTTGCAATACTGTTATTGCTCTCTTCTGCTCCTGACACAACCTTCATTGTGAAACCAGCCTCATATGACTGGTGTTTTTGTTTTGGTTCAAGAGTATCCATTTCTAATAGGATAAAAAAACAAGACTTTGAAAAAGAACTTTCGTGGTTAATGCCACACCCCCACCGCCCCTGGGGCAGCGTGTTAGCCAGGAGGAGTGGGGAGGGGGGAGATCCGTGCAGGAGGGGGATACAGGATGTGAATTAACACAGAGACCAGAAGGGAGAGACAGACAGATCCTTACCAGTTCAGCTGCCGGTGTAAGTGAATCACTAAGGGTGCTTCGGTGAATTGGAGCTGTCCACATCATAGGACGGCTCTGATTGGTTAGATGTGAGTAAACAAACATTCAAAGCCCTGCAGTGTTAGCGGGACTTTGAATGAACAGAGGAGAAACGGCAATCACCTGCAAGATAATGGGTGCTCATCCGTTACCTGGTGGAGGGGGGGCAGCAAGATGTTATACCTCACTGGGGTACCACTGACCCATGTATAAGCCGAACCCCAGTTTTTCAGCACATTTCTTGTGCTGAAAAACTCAGCTTATAAACGAGTATATACGGTAACTTTCCTCTAGTTCTTAAATGCTTCCTCCCCCCCACTATCATGATCCCAATTCTACCTTACAAATCTGGCTAGACCAGAGGATTTACACTGGCACAGATAGTAACTGGAAACACAGGGAATCCAGGACAGATGACTCCTTCTGGACCAGTGGTGAGAGTGGCGATACCTGGAGGGTAGAGGGAATGTGGGGTAGAAAGGGTGGAACTTATTACAAAAATCTACATATAACCTCCTCCCTGGGGGATGGACAACAGAAGAGTGGGTGAAGGTACATGGTGGACAGTACAAGATATGACAAAATAATAATAATTTATGGATTATGAAGGGTTCCTGAGGGAGGGGGTAATAGGAGGGAGGGGGAAATGAAGAGCTGATATTAAGGGCTCAAGTAGAAAGCAAATGTTTTGAGAATGATGATGGTAACATATGTACAAATGTGTTTGATACAATGGATGGATGTATGGATTGTGATTAGAATGTACGAGCCCCCAATAAAATGATTTTTTTAAGTAAAAGAGGGGGGCTTCAAAAAGGGTGTGGTAAAATGCTATTTCGATGTGGAATTTCCCCCAGATTTTCTTTCTTTTTAAAAAATCATTTTATTGGGGACTCTTACACCTCTTCTAACACTCCATACATCCATGGTGTGCTTCTTCCATGCGGGCTTTGTTGCTCCCCAGATAGATGGCCACTTGTTTATCCCCCCAGACTTTCTACAGCCCCTTACAGACATCTCAAGCTCAACATGGTCCAAAACCAGACTCCTGGTCTTCCTCTGCCACCTTCCATCGCTCGCTTCTCTGTGCCTGTTGTTTTGCTCATGAATGCTATTCATTCCTCTGTGAGATCCTAGCTGGTTGTTGATAGTTTCAGACTTGGTCTGCTCCTGGCCACCTCCTCTGCAGCCAGCCATCCACCTAGCTGCTCTCCCACTCTGCCCTGCTGAACTGGGCAGCATCCAGCCATTTCAGGAGGGAGTACATGATCGAGACCCAATGCTCCTGCAGGAAGAAGCCCCAGCTGCACTGCAGAAAGGAAAAAGGCAGCTTGGGAATTGTAAGGGTCTAACAAGCGGATGAAGCTCTGGAAGCACTCCCTGGTCTAGGCCAAGAAATTTGGAAGGCAGTCACCTGACCAACTGAATGGAAGAGATTTGTTATCTGACGCCACTCCAAAAAGGGAGATCCAACTGAATTCAGAGACTATCAAACATTATCATTGATATCACCCCTAAGTGAGGTCTTACAGATAAGATCACTTCAAAATGATTGCCACCGTACATCAGCAGGGAACTGCCAGAAGTTCTAGCCGATTCAGAAGAGGATCCAGAGTGCGGGCAATCATTGCTGATGTCAGATGGCTCCTGGCTGACAGCACAGAACAGCAGAAAGGCATTTACCTGTGTTTTACTGACTAGGCAAAGACACCCAACTGTGTGGATGATAACAGACTAAGGACAACTGTGGTCGTTATATAATCGCTTGTCAATTTGAGGATTCAGAGTGCAGGGGTGGAGTCTAGCCTGTCAACCAGATCATAGCCAATGAGGCCTCTGTGTGGACATGATCTTCTCCTGAGAATTCTGGGAACTCCTGTATTTCTTCCTTGGAGGCTGGAGACACCTCTCTGTTTTACCTCCCTGGGAGACATTGTAGCTGATAAGATACATGGAACTACCCTAGTGCCCTGAGCTGGTGAAACCATATGGACCTACCCAGATACAACCAGACCTCTGAAGCCGGAGAAGGTACATAGAGAGCCCTGTCAGTGCTGAGATGCTTACAATGTCACTGGATCCACAGACTTTCTACCCACTGGCCTGTGATCGCCCTGCGTTCGGTGTCACTGCATGTGTTTCCTGAGTCTTGAGAGGACTTTATAGATTGGTATCGAACATATGGACGAATATTGGACTTATGGGCTTGGACTAGACTGGGTTGGGATGCTTTTTAATGTCCAATTATCCTTTATATAAAATTCTCTCTTATACACGAGTTTATATGGATTTGTTTCTAGTCTACCCAGACTAACACCACAAATGCTTAAATGTAGTGGAGCAAGAGGAAAAGTATCGTCAGGATTGGAAGAAGATACATTAACCTGTGAGATTCAGAGGGCACAATCCTGCTTGAGCCTAAAGCGCTCACTGGTGAAGATCAAAGGCTACAGCTGTTAGCATGGTTTCCATTGTGCTCAGTTCACAATCAATGCCCATGGAAGCAGTCATCAAGAAACCAAAGGGCATACTGCAATGGGCAAGTTTACAGCAAAATACCCCATTTAAATTTTGAAAATGCAGAGGTCATTTTCTAGGGTGTGCCTGAACCAAGCTGTGCTGTTTTGAATCACCTCATAAGTCTGGACGCTGGACAATGACTAAGACGTTAAGGGGAAATGGATGTCTTTGAATTATGGTGCTGGAGAAGAATATGGAAATACTGTGAACTGCCAGACTGTCTTTGATGCTCCACCAGAAGGCTCCTTAGAAATGTGGTGGAGACCTAAAGGGGAGGATACTGTTTCTATCTCCACCGGGAAAGAGGGACCAGACTTCAACCCAGTGCCCAAGATGTGAATGCAACATGCTGGCATGGAGTAGGGAACCAATGGAGAGGTCTGAGGGGCCGGCCCCAATCCCAAATACTAAGTGGACACCTTCCCCACCCCCCAGAAGAATTTATTTCAAAAGACAGCATTGAACCTGCAGCTCTGGGAGAGAGACATATTTGATCGGAGCACACGGGAACAGATGAAGGGGAAGGAGGAGAGAGTGGAGCACATCCTGGCCCACCAGGCCTTGAGGACAATGATCCCAATTAGAGCAGCCAGTGCACAGAGAGGACCACATGGCCAGCCTCACTATGAGACATGACGCCCCTCACTGACCCATAGCCCTATAGGGGCAACACCAGAGACACAGTGTGGGTATTGCACCTGATCTGATCCCATCACACCAAGGCAAAACCCTAAGGGGGTGCAACAGAAAAGCAAGGGAATGGAGCGGCGAGGTCCCCAGGGAATGCTGAAGGTGGACTTTGGGATCAGGGCTTGGTGCCCCAACAGACTAGACTAGACTGGAAAACACTCCTAAAGGGCAACAAATGATCCTTGAACTAACTACAAGCTTTTCTTTCTTGCTGCATTTTGTTTTGTTTTCTTGTCATTGGTTTGTTGTTGTTGTTTTGTTGTATAATGTTGCTTGGTTTTGCTATGTCTTGTTTTTGTGCATGTTATTATCTCCGCAGGTCTGTCTAAATAAGATAGGCTGGATGAACAATCTGTAGGAGAAAAAAACGGGACCAACAGTTCCGGGGGGACATGGGAGAGGGGGAGATGGGGGAAAAGGAAGTGGTGTTAACAAATCCAGGGACAAAGGAACAAGTGATCCAAATTGGTGGTGAGGAGGGTGTGGGAGGCCTGGTAGGACATGATCAAGGGTAATGTAACAAAGAAGAATTGCTGAAACCCTGGTGGGGACTGAGCATGCTAGTGGGACAGGAGGAAAGTCAAGGGAAATAGAGGAAAGAGCTGGGAGGCAAAGAGCATTTATAGAGGTCTAGAGAAAGACACGTATATATGCAAATATATTTATATATGATGGGGAAATAGATCTATGTGCATATATTTATAGGTTTAATATTAAGGTAGCAGAAGGACATTGGGCCTCCACTCAAGTACTCCCTCAATGCAAGAATACTTTCTTCTATTAAATTGGCATTCTACGATGCTCACCTTCCTGACACAACCGCTGAAGACAAAGCGGGTGCATAAGCAAATGTGGCGAAGAAAGCTGATTGTGCCCGGCTATCAAAAGACATCGTGTCTGGGGTCTTAAAGGCTTGAAGGTGAACAAGCGGCTATTTAGCACAGAAGCAACAAAGCCCACATGGAAGAAGCACACCAGCCTGTGCGATCATGAAGTGTTGAAGGGATCGGGTATCAGGCATCATTAGAACAAAAAATTATATCATCGTGAATGAGGGGGAGAGTGCAGAGTGGAGACCCAAAGCCCATTTATAGGCCACTGGACATCCCCTTGCAGAGGGGTCTCAGGGAGGAGACGAGCCAGACGGTACGATGTAGCAATGATGAAAAATACAATTTTCCTCTAGTTCCTAAATGCTTCCTCCCTCCGGACTATCATGATCCTCATTCTACCTTGCAAGTCTGGCTAGACCAGAGGATGTACAATGGTACAGATAGGAACTGGAAACACAGGGAATCCAGGGTGGATGACCCCTTCAGGACCAGTGGTGAGAGTGGCGATGCTAAGGGGGTAGAGGGAGAGTGGGTGGAAAGGGGGAACCGATCACAAGGATGTACATGTGACCTCCTCCCTGGGGGATAGAAAACAGAAAAGTGGGTGAAGGGAGACGTTGGACAGGGCAAGACATGACAAAATAATAATTTATAAATTATCAAGGGTTCATGAGGGAGGGAGGAGGGAGGGGAAAAATGAGGACCTGGTGCCAGGGGCTTAGGTGGAGAGCAAATGTTTTGAGAATAATGAGGGCAATGAATGCACAAATGTGCTTTACACAACTGATGTGTGTATGGATTGTGATAAGAGTTGTATGAACCCCTAATAAAATGATTTAAAAAAGAAAACAATTATCTGCCACCAAAGAAAAATATTCAATGTCTTAAAACAAATAAAAACAAACAAGGACCTTCAAAGTTCAAAAAAGACAAAGAGAAATGTGGTGGAGAGACCTTGCCCCACTTACTTTGGACATGCTGTCAGGAGAAAGCAGTGCCTTGAGAAGACCATCATGCTGGGTAAAATAGAGGGCATGAAGAGGAAGCCCGTCCGTGAGATGGGCTACCACACGATGACGGTGCAGGGCCGGCAGGGCTTCCTTCTGCTGTGCACAGGGTCGCTGTGGGTCCGAATCAACTTGATTGCACCGAACCACAACATCCAGTGGGTCACTTCTCTGCCCTAAGCTTTCAGCTGCTAACAGAAAAGTTGACCATGCTGCTCTGCAAGAGAAATGCAGTCGTTTGCTCCGAGATTATTTACAGACCTGGGAACTCCATGGGCCAGTTTATCCTGTCGGACCTCCCAGCTCACCCTGACCACTTCCTATCGCAAGCCTGCTCTGCTCCCATCCTCATTTTCTAGCCTAACCACTTATTTGGTAGGTTGATGGTTGATAGACACTGTAAGCCCCGTGACAGGTCTCCTGCACACCTCACTGTGGCACCTCTGAAGCGGTGCTTGGCACACAGAAGGCACGTACGCTGGTTGCTCTCCGGTCAGACTCCTGGTCAGCCCACATGTCACAGAGTGGAACTGCACCATGAGGCTTTCCCGTGCAGTGCTGCTGGGTCCAAATCACAGCCTTCAGGTGAGTGAGTTGAGCGTCAATCACTGGCACCGCCACCCAGAAAGTGCTTAGTCGACACTGTGTGAATGAGTCCAACACAAGAATACTACTGGATGAGTCTCCTCTCGGCTGCTCGGCACTTTTGATCCCTGGCAGCGAATGAAAGCTTAGAATACAAGCTGGATTGACTAACAAAATAAAGGTTATTTGGGAGACATCCCCCAGAAAATGGGGAGAGCAAAGCATATATACTTGTCTGTTCATTTCACGCGGTCTCTGAAAACGTGCTAACACAGAAAAAAAGCATTTCAAATGGACCCGGGGCAGAACCACACATCCAGCAGGACCAGTGGAGTGTGAACACTGCCCTCTCCTGGTTGACCATGGAGGTGGTGGCTTCGTGCCGGCCAGCAGGGAGAGGGGTGAGGTGAGAGGGGGTGGTGTGGTGTGTGTGCAATATTTCCACCTCAGTGGCTGTTTGGACTTGCAGAATAAGACGGCGAGGCCAGTTCAAAATCTACTGACTCGGCGCTCTTTCCCGGAGGAGGGATACGGTCGGTGTCAGAGGGAGAGTTTCTTGGGAGTGCACAGCACACAAGTCTCTATTTCGAGAAGAATGTTGAGAATTAGCAGTAAGTCATAAGGAGAAATGTGAAGACAAGAGAACCGTCACGTATGGCTGGAGGCTAAGTGGGAGTGCCCACGTCTGCTCTGGTCACGCACGGCCTCTCAGGTCAAGAAGACACAAGGACACCCACCACATGCAGGGACATCTGCCTATCCTCTGGGGCCAGGGCTCGTTGAGAACGATACATATGGGTAACAGTGATATGTGTGTGTCTATGTGCTTAACAGCAGCCCCGGTGGCGTAATGGGTTACTCGCTGGGCTGTGAACCTCAAGGCCGGCAGCCTGAAAAAGCCAAGCCCTGCAAGGGGAAAGATGAGGCTGTCTGCTCCCACAACTCTGGCCGGGGGAACCCTGGGCGGAGCTTGGCTTCCTCTGGGGGGGCTCTGCATGGGAACCTACGTGAAGGCAGCAGGCTGGTTTCCCTGACAGACAATCGGGTGTGCTTTTCATGTCACCTCATAACCAAGCCTTTAACAGGTGGCGCTGTCCCCTCTCCTCACCTAGACGTGGTGGAATGTGAGCAGCCTGGCTGGCTCTCCTGGCTGTGAATCAGGGGCTGGAGCCCTGGGGGGCACCGGGTGACCCTCAGTCAAGGGGAGTGCTCCTGAGCAACTCATGCTCATGCAACTTCTCATCGACGCTATCGGATTCTGCGGGGCCTTTCACCCCACTTTCCGGCGGAGGAAGCATGAGGCTCAGGGAGGTGAGGCAGCTTGCACGAGGCACTAACAAAGCCAAGCCTCAAAACTGGCTTTGTCCTCACTCAGCCCACGCCCCCCTCCAGTCCTCTGGGCTATAAATACAGAAGGGTCCCGGCTGGGACCTCAAGCTCCATGAGCCAGGCCGGAGCACAAGCAGACACCAACACCTCGGGCCTGGCCTTGCCTGGGTCACGTCCCTGGCCTTAGCAGAGCTCCGGCCCAGACCCGCCTCCACTTCTCCCCCCTTAGTTATATTTAGCACCTCCCCCTCCGTCCCTTTGGTGCCAGCACGGCCTCCAGTGGTGGTGCCACCGCGAGGCCCTCCAGTGTCCTGTGCCCCTGCTTTGCGCAGCAGCAGCCAGGATGCTGCGGGCTCCTGCTCTTGGCCGCGGGAGCCCTGGCAGCTTTCTGGGGGTCTGTAGTGTCCAGCAGAGCCTATGGCACACGGCACGTGATGGCGGCTTAGTAATTCTTTGTTGAGTGAACAGACATAATCCACGCCAAGCCCCCCAAATCTAGTCATCCAAAAAGAGACACACAGGTGCCCGGGGACACCACTGAACACAAAAAGGATCTGAGATATGAAATGCCATCCACTTTATTCAGAAACGATGTGTGGGTCCCGCCCTTCCCACTCCTCTCTCCTAGCCTCCCTGGGCCGGGCTGAGAGGGCGCCTGGGAGGGGAAGGACAGGAGGTCCTCATGTCCCTGAGGCTGGCTTGCACGTGCTGTGTGCACCTAGCTCTGGGGCGCCCTGATGATAGGCCTCCTCCCACCGCTGGGCTTGGCTTGCACTGAACGTCGCCTTCTGCAGGAAGCTGGGAGCCAGGCTTCCATCCATCTTCTCAGCCAGGGCCGCCGACTGCACACTGCTGCTCCGTGCGCCTGGCCAGGCCAGAGCAAGAGGTGTGGGCGGGTCCCAACACGGAGCTCCAAGGGCTGGAGCTGGGGCTCACAGGTCTCACAAGAACGGGAAGAGCCGCTTCTTCACAATGTAAAGGACAGTAGCGAGGAAGAGCGCCAGGGCCAGGAAGATGAGGAGCTTGTCCGTCAGCTCGCGGCGGTTGTACTTGGTGATGAGCTTCCGCCCCAGCTGGATGGTCCCCGACATGGACTTGAACTCTTCATTTGCATCCAGGATAGTTCGTGAAGAGGTGACTGCAACACAACAGGGAGGAACTGACTCAGGGGCTGTCTGATGCACTAGGCCAGGACCTGGTTGTGGCTGCAGGTTCCTCGTGCCCGAGTCAAAGACCACGAGAGACCATGGCAGGCTAGGGCACAAGTGTGTGAGGGGGAGGGACCCCACTGCCCTGGGTCCCAGCCAGCCCAGGGAGGGGTGTAGACTGTTTACACACAATGACACATGCCCATCACCAAAAAGCGCTGCCCCTGCTGCTTACCTGAGCTTTCTGAAACCACCACAAAAGCCAGCCCAAGGGGTCACGGGAGCAAGGTGAGGCCAGAAACCGAGACTGGCCAGGCCTTTCCATCTGTGAGGCTGGCCACAGGGGGCCTGCAGGAGCACAGGAGGCTGAGTGGGCTGGGACCCCCACAGCCCTCCATGAACCACTCTCCCAGGCTGCAACACTGGCCAGAGCTTCACCCTGTGGACTCCTGCACTCTGGCCACCACAGCAAAGTAGAGGCACAGGTCCTGTAAGGGCTCCCGTGCCCAGCCCGACCCGGAGGGGAGCAGCTGTGCCTGGAGAGCCGAATCCGGCTGCAGAACATCCCTCTAGCAAAATCTGATGTCAAGTGAAAAGGCAGGTGTGAACGTCTCCGCTCATCTCAGAGGGAGAACATTGCGCATGCTCGGAGGAGCCAGAAGGACCAAACAGGAACTGAGAGCAGCGGGGTGTCTGCAGGGGGACCCAGAAGTCTGTGAGTCGGGGGGTGTGGGAGCCAAGGGGCGACTCCTCTTTTTGTATCACCTAGAGCTGCGCGCACCAGGGCCGCAGCGACTAGTCCACACTGCAGGGCCTGCCAGGGGGAGGCACACACAGGATTTTGAAGGCAAGACCCGTTAAAAGGAAATAAAACTTGATCATTTTAATTATGAACTCCATAGCAATGTGTTAAGCATAGAGAGCTAACTCTTCGGATTAATCTCCCTTGTTCCTGTGCACTTTCTAAAACCGTGCCTGCTGAAAAGCTCCACGCGGCACCCCTGGGTCACACACGCTTTGGCTCCTTCTGTGGCAGGCACGTAGCTTTGCCTTTTTCCTAAACGCTTTAAGTACAGACTGCTTATCTGTTGTACACAAATAACATACATGTCACAGGGCTTTGCGAGCCACATAACTCCTCACACATTAGCTCCCAGGCACGTCGTGTGTGTGAGATTTATGTGGGGTAATGTGTGGAAACAATGTGGTCTCTTAGCTGTCCAGACTTGCCAATACATCACCACAGGGAACTGAGCAGCATGTGGAAAGAGCTGATGGAGGAGAACAACAAAAATCTCTTGGCTTTCTTCCCCCGGTGTCAGAAATAGCTAATAAGTACACCCCTAACAGCCTTCTTTCTAGAGCGCAGGGAGAATGTCACCACAGGCCCATGACCCACACCCAAGAATCACCGACACCCCGGGAGCCCTGTCTTCTGGCAACTCCTGCCCCGTCACCCCTCCCTCCCCACGACCCTGAAGCATGCTCCAAGCACCACGTCCCTCTCGGGCTTTAAACCAAGCAGCTTGTGAACCATAAAGAAGAAAGGGTGTTTCTTTCTTCAGAAGTATCTCTTCTCTAAGGTGTGCCAGCCCAGCGCCCACTCGCTCCCCAGAAACCCCCAGCCAGGCTGCTTTGGAGCTGAATTCACTGTCATTTTCAGGGCCTGGGCCTGCTCTGGGGGCCAGCGGCCTGCACGGCTCCTGCTTCTGCCTGTTCAGATGGTGCAGAGAAAACAGGGGTTCTGAATCACAGGTGACTTTTAGGGGTGCTAATGCTGACAAGGGGAGCCCTGGGGCACAGGGGCTCCACACTGGGCTGGTAACCACAGTCGGCAGTTCAAACCCACCAGCCGCGTTGTGGGAGAAAGGTGGGGGTCACCATTCCTGTAAAGAGCTGCGGGCACGAGACGCACAGGGCCCGCTCTAGCCTGTCCTCCACAGTGACCAGCTGTCACAGGGACTGGATGGCAGGGAGTTTGGGTCCTGAGTTGACTCGTATTGCGGTGGTTTGTTCTAGCCAATGGCGGTGGCTCTGTCTTTCAGAAGTATTCTGGGATACTTACTGCTGACAGCTGGGATTTATTTTAAATTACTCCAGATGGGGGGCAGGGTGAGAGAAGAGCTGGGACAAGATGGGCCCTGAGGGGTTACCTGCTGAAGCTGGGGTGGGCCCCGGGTCTCCGGACACTGAAATGCTCTCAGCACTGGCACGGTGGGTGTGAAATTGTCCCCGTGTCGGGAGGGGCGAATTCTTTTCCTGCCTTCTGAGGGTGCAGGCCTGGAGCTCCTAAGCAGCCTCTTCCCAGCCTCTGACTTTGAAAGGCGCCTCACAGTCAAGGGGACACTGCGAGAACGCTCTCAGCAATGGACCCGCAGCCCTGGTGGCGGCTGCACCATGCTTCTGGTGGGGCAGTGACTCCCACCAGATATGAATGGCCCCAGATGCCCTACCAAGCCCTGGACACAGCGGCACCAGGAGCCCCAGGGAATGCCTGTCCTGGGGAGACCTGGGCTGAGGGGTTGGGGTGATGTCCAGTCAAAGCATCGTGACCAGAGAGGCGCATGGTAAGTGTAGGCTGCCAAGCTGCCTCATGAGTGAGATGCCCCGCCAGTCAGTGGACTCCTGGTGGGCAGAGAGGGGAACTGGCATTGGCAGCTTGGGAGCTAGCGCTGCGGCCAGGTTGCTTGCCAGCCAGCCTTACCTAGGGTCTGCATGGCTTCCTCGCTCTGCTGGACCTGCTGGGACATCATCCTGCTGATGCCCATGAGGCTCTCTGTGATGCTGCTGGACGTCTGGGCCAGGTTCTCCTTGGTGGTCCGCCTAGCAGTGCAGGGAAGGGGAGAAGTTAACATGGGTAAGGCTGCATGCGGACCCACATCCAAAGGAGAGGCCACTACTGAATCAGCAGAGGATTTTTAGATGACCACGTTCTGGTAGACGAGGGGAGCATGAGCTGGATGGGAGCTGGGAAGCAACGTGGCTCAGCGTGTTAGTAGCTTCAAATGTTCATGCCTACGACGTGGTAAGCCCCTCCCTGGCCATCTCTCCAACCACCAAAGCCAAACTCACTGCAGCAAGTTGAGTCCAACCTTACAGGGCCGGGTAGAACTGCCCCTACATCCGTCCAAGACTGTAACTCTTTAGGGGAGTAGAAAGCTTCATCTTTCTCTTGCAGAGTGGCTGGTGGTTTCGAACTTCTGACCCTGTTGTAAGCAGCCTAATGTGTAACCCACTGTGCCAGCAGGGCCCCTTCATTTCTGCGTAGGACATACCAAAATGGGGGCAGAGCCTTATGTGCCCTGTGGGACTGCGATGTCTTACTATGGGAAGAACCAGAGAGGCAGCACCCACAGAGGAGACTGGGTCAGGCTGCGGGGAACAGTACTACATGCTGCTCAAGTTTTGTTTAAGGAGCAGCTAAAACGACGGGCAGATCTTTGTGCTCAAGTGAAGTCGAACGGGGTGTTAAATGCTATGACTGCATGCATGGTGGCGATGCGACTGTGAAAAAAACAAAGACTGCACAGGAAAAATGCATATCAGGATCTGGCTTATTTTCATTTTGTGATTCACACTTTCTCTCAGGTTCTAAAAACAGCTTCACTAATCAAATGAAATCTCCTTCTCCCTACGGTACATCCCCACCTTGCCAGCTGCTAGAGCCCAGAAGACATAGGAAGAGCTACCTGTGCCGGACGAGTTCTCCCCCCTGGAGAAGCTCTGCCTTCTCCAGATTGTCGATGGCAATCTTGCACGTGAGGTTCGCTTTCCTCCATGAGGTCTGGTTGCTGGAATCAGAGGCATGTGGGTGAGTTTCTGCTCTCCCTGACCCCTGCCTCTGCTCCGCCTGCCCCCAGGCTGTCAGCTCCAATCATTGCAGTTCTTCTCAACCACGGAAGGGTGGGCACGGCCCGGGCTCTGGAGTCTAGCCTTCCTGCTGCCACTCCTTCCTCTTCCCTTCTGCCTGGGACCGAGGCTTATAGTCGGGGTCCCTTGGTGGCACGGGTCAAGTCATGTAGCGGGAAGCAATCAGGAATGCACCACTTGCAGATCACGCTGGTCGCCTGTCACCTCCCACGAGCTCCTCGCTCCCCACCCCTGGCCCCACAGGAGCTCCACAGCTGACGGATGGTATGCACACAGCTGTGTCTGTCAGGGTGCTGCTGCAGGGTTCCCCACACCAGCCACAGAGCCGCAGACACACCGGTCTGGCAGGGGGAGGGCACCTAGCGAGGCTGCAGAGCCACGCCGATGAGGATCTGAGGATCGGAGCAGAAGCAGCCCTTACGAAGAGAATAATCTGCACAGAAGTCTTGGGAAGGTTACAGAGCCTCAGATCTTTTTGCAGCTACCCTCTTTCTGATTAAGATACAGAGCCAAACGTGAGGAGCGAGCTCACGTTTCATGCTGACAATCTAGCTGAAAGCGGCACACCACCACCAAATCAGTATCGAGTCAGCATGGTGCCGTAATTACATAATCAGGACCGACATGCAGTGGCAGCCCCCAGGGCAAGCTTCTTGAATATTGGGCTTGCTGGCAGTTGTTGGTTTCACTGGCTTACAGTCAAGTTCTATCCAAAGCCTTTGGACCCATCGTAAGAGGATGCACCCTGGTGGATGATTCCTGATTCCAGTTACTCTCCTTAGAGGAAAGCGCCAGTGCTGTGGGTAAGACTCGACTTGTCAGCCACAAGCTTGTGTTTTGTTTTGGTATTTCCAGAGCAGGGCCACTGTGATGAAGCTAATGACAACCATCACAGAAGCCATTGCCTTTTCGGTTTACTTTCAGATGATGAAACAGTAATAGCAAGGTGCCATGAGCAGCGACCCACCCCTCTCGGCCCTGATGGAAAAGCCCTGATCTAGTGAGACATCAGCCTGCGTGTGTGCCAACACAGCACGGCCTCGTGGCCCCAGGCGGAGCACGCACACCTACGCCCTTATCTGGCAAGGCCCAACCTACCTGAGCATCTGCTTCTTGTGATTCTCCACTTCCTGCAGCAAAGCTTGCTTCTCCGACTCCTTGTCTTGCTCTTTAGCTGACTGCTCAAGCTCCTGTGGAGAAACAGCTCTGTAGTGAAATGATTTTAGAGCCAATATAAAAGCAACGACACATGTGTGTCTCTGCCAAGGCCATAGCATGGCGCTTGGTGACACCTCTGAAGGGGGACCATAAGAAGGCTGGGTCACACACACCAAGCGTGCTTTAAATAGCTAGCTCCATCTGCCAAGACAGGTGCACCGTTGATCCGATCCTTATGCCAGGAGTGCTCAAGGAGCTGACACTGCAGGGGGTGAGGAGAGATTAGTATTATGCACGTTTGGGGGAGGCCATGAAGCTACTGAAGGAAGTTAACAGTGGCCGAACAAGCAGACACTTCAGCAGCAGAGAGATGAAAGTGTGCTGCGTTGAAGAAAAGCCCTTTAGGAAACAGAATAAATCAGTGTTACGAAGGAACAAGAGGAGAGGCAGGCCAAACACTGCCCTTCAGTAGAAAATCAGTTCAACAAATTAAGATCCATCTACATAAGGGAGTATAGGCCAATGATTTGGAAAAAGAGGAAGCTCTCTAATATTGACATGTAAGGGTTTCTAACACGGACTTTTTTTTTTTTTTAAGCAATGTTTCAGTATGTGGTAATACAAAAAAGGAGGAAGACATTTGTAAAATGTCATTTTGAGTATTGAAGTAGAAAACCTAAATAAACTAAACGAGGTTCCCTCAGTTAGTCCAGTGGAGTCATGGGCCACACAGACACCAGTCCCCACAACCCCGAGCCCAGAACCAGCTGGTGCCCAGCTACCACTGCCAACTGCTCTGAACAGGGTCACAGGACCAGAGTGGGCGAAAAATATACACCAGAAAACAAACTCCTAAGCGAGACCAGGCTTACAGGTCAGAGGAGAGACGGGGGAAGCCCTGAGCTCCGGCCCTTATCCTTCAGGTGTGGACAAAGGCTGGAGGAGGAGGAATGGAAAACCGGGACACAGGTAGGAAGAAGACAAGAGGGGCACTGAGGGGCTGCAAGGGGGGTCGGATCAGAATGTGCAGGAAATGCTGCTTGCGGAGCCAGGCTCTGCAAATCTTCACCTTTCACAGTGACGTTTCTCTAATAAATAAAAATGGTTTGAGAGAGCTGAATAGAGCAACAAAGGGGATTAAACACACACACACACACACACACACACACACACACAGGTGAACTATATAAAAGTAACACTTCCTCAAAAAAATCAAAAACCCCTAAGATTGCAATGATTAAATTGCTGGAGATGGAGGCAGAGAGAGATGAGCTAGCTATAGGGGCATTGTTGGGCTTTAAAAGTTAACAGCTGCGGCAGAAAATGCTGGGGTTCAAAACTGCCCAGTGGACCAGCTTCTCTGCCAGTCCTGCCACAGACGGCTCTGCTGATAGGGCTCTGGGGGCACGTGGAGAGAAAAGCAGTCCTCTAAACCAGCGGTTCTCAACCTGTGAGTCGCGATCCCTTTGGGGCAGGGGGTGTCCCAATGACCATTTCACAGGGGTCACCTAAGACCATCAGAAAACACATTATTTCTGATGGTCTTAGGAAGGGAGACAGCACTCCTCTATCGCAAAATGGAGCAATGTGGCTTACTACTGTTACACTAGTACTGTTACTCATGCTACACCATGCTTCAAGACACAATTTCATTTACTTGTCATGAGAAGTAAATATCTCCATCAGCCATAGAAGGCCCGACCCCTGTATCCACCTCACCCCACACGCACACGCAAGCAGCAGCTAGCATAGTCCTGGTTTCATTTCATCCCTTTGGTCCATTTTTAAGTTCTTTCAGCTAAAATTTTAAAGCGGGAAGGGAGTATACACGGCTGAATGCTCTGGTGGCTCCCCTAACTGTGGGCCAGGGATGGGAAGAGCCTGGCTGTTATGCAGAAGGCACTGGAGAGTGAGCGTGGAGGCAGTGAAGTTGAAATGCAACACATTAGCATTTGTTCTAGAATCTTCTTCTTTCTTTTCAATTGAGGTTTATAATCTGCTTTATTTTGTTATTCCGGTTAGTTTTTGTTTTTTAAAATAAGTTTCCCTGAATATGAAATTCAGGGTAAGTCAGTCTATAGAGGCAGTAAATGGGTTGATGATTCCTTGGGGGTGGCAGGGAGGTTATAACCACGCGCACAAGAATGGCGGAAATGCTCTAAAACCGACTGCGGTGGTGATTGTACAACTCTTCTCGAGGTGACTGAACCATTGAATTGCATCACATGTGAATTATATGCCAACACAACTGCTATAAAAGAAATATCTCACAATTTATAATTAAACACATTGTTTTTGTGATTAATCGCTATGCTTTAAATTATGTTCAATTTGTAACAATGAAAATACATCCTGCATATCAGTTTTTACGTGATGATTCCTAACAGTAGCAAAATTACAGTGATGAAGCAGCAATGAAGGTAATGTCATGGGCTGGGGCACCACCACATGAGGCACTGAATGAAAGGGCTGTGGCAGTAGGAAGGTTGAGAACCGCTGCTTTAAACCCTGTGATCACACCACACTGAGGACTGGGCCCGGCCACAGCACCTACTTTGCCGGCAGAGAAGGCCCAGCACTCTAAACAGCCAGTCTTCAAACGGCCCCTCCCTCTTCCCCAGTGTCTTTTGGGGCAATGTGTGTAGCAGAGGTGAATTCAGGAGCATTGACTGTGCACGTGGAAGAGGACGCTGTGCTCGGTCAAGGGGAGGGGCAGCAAAAAGAGGTAGACCCTCAACGAGGTGGGCTGACAAGGTGGCTGCAACAGTGTACTCCTTGAAGAATAATTTTGAGGATGGCACAGGACTGGGCAGCGTGTGTCCCTCAGTTGTGCACAGGGTCACTATGAGCTGGACCCGACAACACCGAACGACAAATGCATATTGTGTGTCGGGTGACTAGAGACACAGGGAAGAAGGCACTGGGCAGACGAGGGGCTGGACTGGGGAACATGGGGAGGGTTGGAGAGAGCCGTGACTTGGTAAGTTAGGTACCGCCGAGTAGCTTCCGACTCCCAGTCACCCAGGTACACAGACGACACACTGCCCTGTCCTGCATCATCCTCACGGCCCTTGCTGTGTCTGAGCCTACTCTTGTCGCCATTGTGTTGATTCATCCTGTTGTGGGTGTTCTTGTTCAATGATGTCCTTGTCCCAGGACGGGCTCTCCTGAGCGCATGCTCAAAGCACAGGAGATAGTACCATCCTCTTCTGAGGAGAACGCTGGCCGCACGTCTTCCAAGGCAGACGTAGGTGTTTGTTCCCTGGCAATCCATGGTCTCTCCATTATTGTTCACCAATACCGTAATTCAAAGACGGAGATGCTTCCTCTGCCTTCCTTCCACACTGTCCAGCTTCCATGTGCACTGGAAGTGGGGAGTGCGCTAGTGACACGTAAGTACTGAAATGGTGACAGGGTTTTCGGGCGCCCGCCCTCCACAAGGGTCCACAGTCACAGGCTCCGGATCTTGCCCTGGATGCCAGGTTGGCACAGGGCTGCGCTCGCCGTCAAACGGTTTCCTACGTCAGCCCTCGCGGAGCCACTGATGCAGAGGCGAGTCTCAGGGCCAGGCCCCCTCCCCTGCTCTCCGGCATCTTGCACGGAGGCCACTCACCTGGATTCTGTGCCGTAACTGCTGAAACTTCTCTTTGACTTTAGTGTTCAGTTCCGTAAGTGCGCCGAGTGGTCCCGAGCAATCGCGGATATCCTAGGAAACAGGGAAGAGATGCAGGGATGAAGGGGTACTGGGATCAGCGAGGCCATCTGTGCACAGAGCCACTCATCCCCATCTCGCTAGCCTCTGTGACACCAGTCACCCCTTCATGCACACCTCGTTTCCCATCCTCCCCAAGAGTGTCTTTAAGTAGACCAGAGAAGAGCCAGGCACGAACACCGCTCTGGCCTGGCCTAATTATGGGCTCCTAAAGTTTAGCAAAGGAGCCCGAAGGGGCTCATGTGCTAAGTGGAAGTCCAGTGACTTGAAAGCGGGAAGTCCAAGTCCTTAGACATTATGGCCTTGTCTCCTCTTTTACCCTCTGGGGTAGTCTACTCTGCCCTACATGGGTACTACGGGTTGCAATCGACTCAACGGCAAGAGGTTTTGTCTTGATTGTTTTGAAGGTTTAAAAAGAGTCCCAACGAGGGCAACGAATGTATAAGGGTGCTTTACTCAATTGATGTACGTATGGATTGTGATAAGAGTTGTATGAGCCTCAATAAAAAAATTTTAAAAAAATAAAGAGTTCCCAGGCTGTGCAAACTCCCACAGCTCCGCCACTGACCGTGCTCAGGGGCACAATTCTGCTCAGACACAGGGCGGGGAGGCAGAACCAGCTGGAAGACAAAACCCCGCGGGGCCAATATGACAGAGTTCAAGCTGCTGAAATGTCCAACAGGCAGAGGCATCCCAAAGTGATTCTATTAATTTACATCTTCCCAACTTGACAACCAAAATGCTTACGCATCATCCAAGTTGACCCCCTTCAAACTGGGACGGGGCTTCAAAAATGGAATTTCCTCACAATTTTTAAGTCCTTCCATATGAATTCAGTTTCACAGACATAGTTCCACCACTCGTGCTGTCAGTGTGTCGTGCTGTGGTGGTTTGTGCGTTGCTGGGCTGTGTCCCGGGCATTTCAAATACCAGCAATCACACAAAGGGAACAGGTTCCAGCGGAGCTTCTGGACTGAGAGCAGACAACGAAGAAGGAAGAGGCAGTCCACCTCTGAGGGAGAGGGGAAACCGTGACGGAGGAAGAGCTGCCTCCTCACAACAGAGTCAACCTCAAGGATGTGGACGGAGCAACGCGTGGCTCAGCGAGAAGAGTCAAGGGCACACGTCCAGTAATAATCAGAACATGGACTGTACAAACATAGGAAAACTGGAAGTGGTGAAAAGGGAACAAGGGCAGGATACAAGATTCATGTCCCAGGCCTTATGAACCAAAGAGAACTGGTATTGGCCATTCTGAATTGGGCGAGCATGTGGGGCATCGCATCCACTGTCAAAAACCAAGAGATATCCCAAAGTACAATGTTATGAGTGACAGGAACATATCCACAGGTCTACAAGGAAGGCCAGTTAACATATCCATAACTATCACTCACATTTACACACCAACTACTAACGCAGTGTGATAGTAAGGTTTTTGGTGCCAACTAGGCCTCCATAGGAACATGTGGGCGGAATTTAATCGGGTTGCAGGGTGATTGAAGGGAAACCGAGATAAATACTTTATACGGGTTGCTGCTTGAGCTAGTTCTTTGCCTCAACCGTGACCTTGAGGCTGGCGGGTCCTGTCGCTGGGCATCACTTGAGCTCAAGATCCCATCAGGTCTGCTTCACGAAGTTCCTGAGCTACTGACTGCTGCTGTCCCCCCTGCTGCCTGCGGCCCACTCTGCCTGTCATGCCACTTGCTTCCTGGACCTTGGACCGGACAGCCCACTTAGTTGAAAGACCTTCAGTATATTAACTGTTTCATGAAAGTGAGTTAAAATGAGCCCTCTGTGCTGCTGTGTGGACTAATTAGCTGTTATATTCCTTCTCGCTGTCTGTCTGTCTGTCTATCCATCCATCCATCCATCCCCTGGTTTTGTTTCTAGAGAATCTATCTATCTATCTATCTATCTATCTATCTATCTATCCATCCATCCATCCATCCACCCACCCACCCACCCACCCACCCATCCATCCATCCATCCATCCATCCATCCATCCATCCATCCATCCACCCATCCCCTGGTTTTGTTTCTAGAGAATTCTGCCTAACACAATAAAGAAGGAGAAATCCAAAACATATGATCAAGAACTGTTGATAGTAACTGGTGACTGGAATGAAAAAATTAGAAAGAAAGACGAAACTACGACCTTGGTGTTAGAAAGACCAAACCACTTATTTACTCACCGCAAATACCTTTTTCAACAACACAAATGGGGGTTATACATGCAGACCTCACTGGACAAAAACAGAAAAAACCCGATTGACCTTGTCTGTGAAAAGAGGAAATGATGAAGAAGCTCAGTATCATCAGTCAGAACAATGTTGGGTTAAATATAAATCAGACCATCAACTGCAAATTCAAATGGAAGCTGAAGAAAGTGAAAACAGCCCAAGGAAGCCGCAATATGACCTTGAGCATATCCCACCGGAACCTGGAGCCCATCTTCAGAACAGATTCGGCACACTGAACACTAAGGGTCAAAAAACCGATGAATTACCCCAGTTCTATCTTACAAATCCGGCTACACCAGGATGTGTACCGGAACAGCTAGAGCTGGTAACACAGGGCATGTAGGGCAGATGAACCCCTCAGGGCCAGTAACGGGAGTAGTGGTATCAGGAAGGGAAGGGGAAGGTGGAGTAGAAAACGGGAACCGATCACAATGATCTACATATAACCCCCTCCCACGGGGATGGACAACAGAAAAGTGGGTGAAGAGAGACAGTGGTCAGTGTAAGACATGAAAAAAATTATTAATCATCAGGGGTTCATGAGGGAGGGAGGGTGGGGAGCGGGGGAAATGAGCCGATACCAAGGCCTCACATGGAAAGAAAATGTTTTGATGATGGAAACATGCACAAATGTGCTTGACACAATAGATGGATGAATGGAGTGTGATAAGAGCTGTAGGAGCCCCCAATAAAATGATAAAAAAACAAAAACCGTATGAACCGTAGGATGGCACCAAGAACATACGTATATACTTGTGTATAAGCCCAGCTTTCCAGCACATTTAGGTGCCTCGGCTGATATTCGGGTTGGCATATACTCGAGTATATATGAATACATGAAGAAAGCAAAAGGTCATTAAAAAACCAGATTGGTAAGGTCCAAATAGCTATCAGAAGAAACCCTGAGACTTGCTCCAGAACACAGAACCGTTAAAGCAACTGAAAGCAAGGAAGAAGTAAAAGAGGGGAACAGGGAATTTCAGAGGGCAGCTCGGGATGATAAAGCGAGAGTATTATAACAAAACATGCAGAGACCTGGAGTTAGAAAACCCAAAGGGAAAAACACATTTAGGATTTCTCAAGCTGAAAGAACGGAAGAAAACAAATCAAGCCGTGAGTTGAAACGTTCAGGGATTCTACAGGTGACACATTAAGTGTGATGCAGGAAGCATGAAACAATGGAAGAAGAGTCTTACTCCCATAGAGAGCTCCAGTCTCGGAAACCCACAGCGGCAGTTCTGCCCTGCCCTGTAATCACCATGAATCAGACCGACTCGGGGCAGTAGGTCTGGTTTGGTGAATTACACTAGAAAGAAATGGCTGATTTCAACCATTTCCAGAGGAGGTGTTGTTCGGGGCTTATCTAGTTGGCCGACTCACAGCAACTCTTGTACAACAGAGACAGCACTGCCAAGTCCGGTGCCAGCCTCACAACTGCTCTCATGTTTGGCCCATCGATACAGGCACCATGTCCATTCATCCGCTTCGTTTTCGCCGCCCCACTATATTACCAAGCATGATGTCCTTCTCCAGGGACTGGTCTCTCCTGACCACACGGCCAACATACTTGAGACAAAGTCTTGTCATCCTGACTCTGAGGAGCATTCTGGTTGTACTTCTTCCAAGACAGATGTTTGCCCTTTGGCAGTCCCTGCTCCTTTCAATGTTCTCCTCCAGCACCATACTTCCAGTGCATCGATTCTTCTTCAGTCTTCCTTATTCATGATTCACCTTTCACATGCACATGAGGCAGTGGAAAATACCATGGCTTGGTCCTCAAAGTAATACCCTGGTTTTTCAATACTTTAAAGAGGTCTTGGGTAGATTTATCCAACGCAATGCAACATTTGATCTCATACCTCCTTCTTCCAGGAGCATTGATTGTGGATCCACGCGAGACAACATCTTTGACAACCTCAATCTTGTCTCCATTGATCATGATGTTACCTGCTGGCTCAGTTGTGAGGACTTCAGTTTTCTTTTTATTGAGTTGTAATCCATACTAAAGGCTGTAGTCCTTCAGGAGGGAGTGCATCATTAAAACGTGATGGTACTGAAGGAAGATGCTCAAGGTGCACCGAAGGTACCGGATTTAAACAAGGGCGTAAGAATATCGCGATGTTTCGGAAAGTGAGTGCAGCACTGGAGGGGCTCATTCCTCTCTGCCAAGAAACTGATCAACTAACTACTTGCCCACGAACTAGAAGAGATCCATCTTGGTAACCGTTCATAGAAAGGTGAGCTGAGTGGATGTGGAAATTAGCAACACTATGAATGTCACCTGCAAGTGAAGCTTTGCTGAAGACAACTCAAAAAATGATTGCAGCAGTGCATCACAGGGAGCTGCCAGACATGTCAGCTGGAGTCAGACGACGTGGAACAAGCGACATCACTGGTGACAACAGATGAATCTTGCCGGAAAGCAGGGACCACCCTAAAGATGCTCACTTGTGCTTTACTGACTATGTGAAGGCATTCCCCTGTGTGGATCACAACGGACGAGGAAGAACGTCGGGAAGAAGGGGCATCCCAGACCACTCGTCGTGCTGATGCAGAGCAGTCAAAGGATGCTGCAGGGACGCGCGTCAAGAAGGGCTGGTGTCACGGTTGCATCTTTCACCACACTTATTCAATGGGTGCCCGAGAAGATGAGAAGCTGGGCCACAGGAAGAAAAACGTGGTTTGAGAAAGACTGCTGAACAAGGGATGATATGCACATGACAGAACCGTGCGTGCTGCGAGCGAGAGGGCTTGAAGCACTTGCTGCTGAAACTACCACTACAGCCTGCAGGAGGGCCACGCCTCAACACAGAACAAAGGACCTCACGTCCCGACCAAAACAGGCGACACGAGAGGAAAGGCTAAGGCTGTCGAGGAGTTCACTTATTTGGCACCAGCTGAAGTCCATAAAAGCAGCGGTCGGGGCGCAAATGACGTGTTGGACTGGATAACCTGGCTGCCACAGTCCCCTTTAAAGTGGTCAGGAGCATGGTGGTCACTTTGGGGCTCAGATGCAGGGTATTTCTCAGTCACGTGAAAGTTGGAAAAGGGAAATGAAAGGCAGGTGATGAATGGATGCACCTGAACCGTGGTGCTGGTGAAGAGTCCTGGAAGTGCCCTGGACTGCCAAAAAGGGCTAATCAATCTGTCCAGGAAGAAATCCAGCCAGCGTGCTCCTTCGAAGTGAGGGCGGGGAGACTTCGTCTCATGCTCTTTGGACATGTTGTCAGGAGAGCCCAGTGCCTGGGGAAGGACATCTTGCCTGATGAAGTACAGGGCGGGAGAAAGTGGGAGACTGGACTGGAACAACAGGCTCAAACTGGCCACGGCTGTGAGAATGGTACAGGGCTTCATTCAGGAAGACTGGTAGCTACTCACAAGGAACTCTGATCCAAGAGTCTATACCAGGACACAGAACATACTTTCAAAATCTCCTGGAATTCAATTTCTGGAGCCATGGAGGCGGGATGAACCTCTGATACGACTGCAGAGATGATCTTTAACCCTGGAACCAAAAACATCCTCTGGAGTTTTCCTACAAATTAACGAAAGTTGGGCTTAACAAGTAACAAATGGCTGGCGTCCTTGGGCACTGAGCATTTTTGAGATCTGTCTGTGGGAGCTCATGTAGATGGCTAACAGCAACCGGAGAGCTCCACAGGAAACAAGTGGAGCAGTGAATGTGTCAGTGCTGGAGGGACGATGTCCAAAAGGAGGGTGAGGATGGAGGCAGGCACAGGAATGGATTACTATCATTAAATTGTACACATAACAATTGTTCAGCTGTGTTCGTGTTCTCTCTCTCTCTCTCTCTCTCTATATATATATATATATATATGTATACACACACACACACACATATATATACATACATACATACACACACATATCAACATTATGCAAACTAAAATACTTAAGTTTTAAAATCAGGCTTCCCTTTGCATTCTTACTGGACATTGTCAAGCGATCTCTTGCACTACTGCCTCTGAAACAGCAGTCTCCCAGCACTGGCTGCGGGCGGGCTAGGACAAGGAGGCCGGCCTCTAAGGCAGATCCTTTCCCATAGCGGAACCGTTTGGAGCTGCCTCCCACCGGAGGAGCCGCCCTCCGACCGACCGCCGCCGGGGCGCTGGACTCCATCCTCACGTGGGGTCGCGGCTACTTCCCTTCCGCTGGGGCCTCGTGCCCGGCGGGCTGCCCGCTGCCGGGGCACCCACAGCGGGGGCGGGGAGTCACGGGTGACAGCTGAGTTGCGGCTAGGGGCGGGGCAAAGGCCAGGTGGGGACGGGGGCAGATCCCACCTAGAGGAGGCGGGCTGCGGGTCGAGAGGTAAGGGAGGCCGGGAAAAGGGAAAGCCAGGAGCATCCGGAGGGAAGCTCAAGGCCACCAAGCACGGGACGGGACCAAACGACGACTAGGGGTTCTCGGCCAGGGGGCGCGGCCCACGCCGCGAAGCGCCAAGTGGGGAATTTCGGGAGTGCGGACGCTGAGCACCAAGAGAACTGGCGGAGCTCGGGTTAGAGCGGTTGGCGTCCGCAGGGGGGCTGGTAATTCGTACCTGGATAAGCGCCTTCACCTCCAGGTCGAATTTGACGATCTCTTGGTTACAGATCCGTACGTGGACGTCTTGAGGAGCCGCCATGTTGGGACGCCTACTACGGGCAGCGGCGGTGCCCAAAGTTCACATGCTTTTTTTTTTTTTTCCAATCCCGTTCCGCCTTCTTTCCCTCCCCGCAGCGCCCCCTGGAGGTCGGCTTGAGCAAGGGTGGCGGGAGCGGGAGGCCGGCGCGGGAACCGCGCGCATGCTCCTGACCGCCCTTGGGCGGGTGGGCCCCGAAGTGGAGCGGGCAAGGTCAGCCTCGCCTATTGGTTTGCCCCAATAAAACCAGACAGGACATGGAAGACCCTCGGAGGGTGGCCTTTCCCCATCTCCTGCCCATGTACTTCCCCGTTCTAATACCGTTTTAAATATAAGAAAAACCAACCGACCAAACAAAAAACAACGAAGAAACTTAAAAATACTACGTAACTGGAATATCTTTGGGAAATGAAACTTAACAAAATTTTATATTTCTCTTATTTTCGTATTTTTAAAGTTTCTAGAGTGAGTATAAATTGAAGTAAAAGGAAAAAATAGTTTTTTGGGTTTGTTTTTTTTAATGGAATTCAAAGAGTCATTTTCTCTTGTCCCTTCACTACACTGTTGGGGGACTCTTTCTAGAATGCAGAGCTTGATCACATTGCCTCCCTGCTCACAGCCGTGATTCCCTAGTGGTTCCCTTTGTGCACTAGATGAACCAACACTATGACCGTCACTGGAAGAGTTTTGATGGCTTCAGTAAAATCATGTAAAAGCAGGACCCCAAGAAATGGCGGTGCTGTTTGGTTTCAGTTGACCACGTTTCTTGGCTGGTCTTTGATTCCGCAAGAACTTCCTGGATCTGTAGCCTTGGCCTTCCCCATTCTACTGTTTTGTGCAGCTCACTTCAACAAACCTCAGTTGTGGACCGAAGTGTCTGCTTCTCTCTCCATCCTTACAATCGCCCGTGAAACACCTAAACTCAAGTGTGGTGAGGTGAATTGTGTTCCCCAAAATGATATGCTCTAGTTCTAACTTGTGAACCAGATGTTTGTAAGCAGAGTTTTTGAGGATGGTAGCATGAGGTCACACAAAAGCGGGGTGGCTCATAATCCAATGATTGGTGTCTTTATAAAAGCCACCTGATTTATGGCCCTGTTACTGCAGCCCTAGGAAACAAATATACCTAGTCTTGCAGATCAGAAGACAAAGTAGACTAACCTGCCCCAAGTTTACCCAATTGAAAGTAGGGATCCTTAGCTGAAGTTCACATCTCTCCAACCACAAATGTTCATTAACCCTTGGGTGTTGTACCGACAAAGCTATGTGACTTTCTCCTCCATTTAATTTCTATGGTTGGCACACCCCTCCCAAAAGCCATTATCTCATGCCTGTACCTAAGAGACAAGGTAACACACAAGCTTTGATATCCACTGACTGGAATCCTGCTCTCTTCGAATCTTGCTCCACAACTCACTTTGGAATTCGGTCTCAATCTCATTAGGGCCTATAACTTACTTCACAGGTATACTTTGAGTATTATTTAACACTCATACATGAAAGGCACCAAGCTCGCTACTGAACAGATGGCAGGAGCTCCATATGCATTTGCTGCTCAGAATAGATTACTGATTTCCGAGCACGTGTGTGGCGGGCACTGTACCTACCCCCTCTGTGCCTCATGGGTTTCACCCCATTTAACCCTCACAGCAGCCCTAGGCCAGTGGGTCTCCACCTTCCTCAGGCCGCAACCCTTTCATACTGTTCCTCATGTGGCGGTGACCCCCAACCGTAACATTCTTGTTGTTGCTAATTGAGAACTGTCATTTTGCTACTGTTAAAGCAGTGATTATTCACAAAACATTATGTAATTATATACTGTAAAAATATTTCTAATTACAAATAATGAAATGTTGTCTTGAAGCATGGTGTAACATAGGTAAGTTTTCACGCCGGGTACTCATCTGTGGGCTGATCTGCATGTGGGCGGACCCTCCTAGAGATGGATAGAGGAGTGGTGTCTCGGGTTCCTAAGACCATCTCCTATGAAAGGGTCGTTCGGCCCCCAAATGGGCTGAGACCCGCAGGTTGAGAATCTCTGCCCTAGGAGGTAGAAAGAGCAGCATTTGAATAGACTCAGAGAGAAACAATTTCTCTAAGACCACAAACCAACGGAATCACTAGGTCAAAGGGCAGATGCATCTTTTTAAAATTCTGATACATGCTTCCAACTTGCTCTCCATAGGGGTTATTATCAATCTATGGTTCCACAAGCAATACATGTCTGCTTTTACACCTATGGTATATTCAACAGGTTAATAGTTGGAGTTTTGCCAATCTGGTGAGGTGAAAGGACAATGCTTTAGTTTGCATTTCTCTTACCATAAATTCGGCTAAAGGTCGCTTCCTGTATTTATTTTGGTCTTTTTAAAAACTGGGTTGGTCTTTTTCATGTTTCCAGGTCTTTATTAGGAAAATTAGCCCTCAAGAGTTACATTTTATTTCCTGTCTACAGAATTTTGACTTGGTTTATGAGACTCTATGGCCATGAATATTTTATATTCCTCATAGAACGTTCAGTTTTCACTTATGGCTTCATTTGGGGTCCAATTAGAAATGCCTTCCCGGCCCACAAGAATCTTAAGGACTCCTCCCATGTTTCCTTCTAGGGTTATTTTATACATCTTTACCCATTTTCAAATATGTGCTGGCTCACATGAACCCATCTTCTCCTCACTGGTTCTAAATGATACCATTTTCCACAAATTCTCATACTTGAATCTATTTCTAGACTTTCTATTATGTTCTACTCATTCATGCACTAAAATGACACCATTTTGTTGCTTGTGAGCACTAAGCTCATTCTTTTCCCTCATTCAGCATCTACATTTTATTACCCCCACCCCTTATGAATTTTAGTTTTGTCTTGCTTTTGATCTTTTATTGGAATGGCATTCAATATTTAACTGAAAGGCCGACAGCTTTATCATGACTGCTTCTGTTCAAGAGCTCTTTTCTTTGTTCAGGGCTTCCGTGTGTCCTTTAGAAGATTTTAATCTGGAGTTCCTGGAGGTCTCCTGAGAAGAGTACGTGTTAAGCGAACGAGTGCTGGCTGAAGGACGCCATCTCCTTGTGGTGGTGGTGGTAGATGTCACAAAGGTTCCTGACTAAAGGCCCTGCCAGTAGGGATAAGTTGAAGTCTTGCTACAAAGTCATAAGACACTTATCAAAAACAAAACTATCAAAATGTGGCTGGAATCCTGGTAGCATAGTGGTTACGAATTGAGCTGGTAACCATGAGGTCTGCAGTTCAAAACCGCCAGTTGAGGGAGAAATATAAGGCTTTTTATGACCACATAGAGTTACAATCTCCCAACTCACAAGAGCAGTTCTACCCTGACCTATGAGTCACAAGTGACTCAATGGCAGGGAGTTTAGCTTTAGCTTTTTTAATGTTTTAAATCAAAGTATGAAACAATTGTTTCTTGACATTGCCTCCATCTAGGTCTATACACTTCTGAAGGTAGTGGTTTCATCTCACTAGCCCCCCGTAGTAGTTTGGGCATTCTCAAGAAATGTAAACATGTTGCTTTTCAATGTGACTTTAAGTTTCAGGAAGAAAAGGAAGTCTGAAGCGGCAGGATCAAAGCTGCAGGATGGATGGCGTGAGGTTTCCCAATGAAAGTGTAGCTGGACAGTCATTGTTGCCCTTGAAGGAGAGGTGCATTGTCTTGATGGAGGAAAATTTTTTCCTTTTTCCTCACCGAAGCAGTTATCAATTTTCTTAAAATGTATTAGACTGTGTTTGCTCTATGTCCATCAAGAAAAATCTATCAAAATGAGCCCTTATATAATAATTTAAAAAAACCAGTTGCTGTTAGATAACCTTCTGAGTCGAGTTCTCTTGCCTTGAATTTTAACTGGCTCAACAGATGTCCTTGGAAGGCACTGTGTATTGATTGGACTTGTTCCGTTAGGCACGCTCCTAAGACAAAGGCAAATGTATGACAGAAAGAAGTCTGCACCATCCCAATTGCAGACATGTTTACATGTGTTTTGTTTAGAATAAACTCATACATGCATTACCTAGGATCCTAGAAGCAATACACTTTTTACTTAACCTCACATATGCCCGGCCTAGCTTGGACTCTTATTCAGAATTACTAAACACAAATATATATAAAGGTGTTTATCAGGAGAAATCACTCACCCAAAGAACTAACAGGAGAAATGAGTATAGACAATGCTCTATACTATGAAGAATGCAAATGTTGTATCAAGTACTCCTACATAACTACACTTCACTGAAGTATTTAAAAATTAGCCCAAAGTGTTGTTTGTTTTTAAGAAAGGGGGAGTCCTGTGTCCACTATCAAGAGAGGGGGCAGCATGGTCAACAGTGTGCTGCCCTTCTGGTGGGAGCTCTTTGCCATGGGTTATCTTGACGAGGACTGCATGGCTGCCTTGGGAAACAATGGAAAAGGCGTAGAGAGGGGTAAGACAAAAGCACAAGACAGTTCCAAATCTTTTCATCTTTTTTTATTTTAAATTACAAAGGATGTTGCATACACTGATGAATCTGTATCTGACTAGAAGTGTCGAGGGGTTGGAAGGTGACAGAAAACAAAGGCAACCTTTGGATTGCCTTTTCTTCTGAAAAGAAAAACTGCACAACTGTTAACCAACATTTAATAGAATAATTTTTTAAACAGTTCATGCGTCAACAAGATAAAAATTCTCTCCAGACAAGAGACAAGACTGAATCCAATAAAAAGTTTCTTAGCTCCAGTTGGGGGAGAAAAAGAAAAAACAACAGAAACAAACAATTCTACAGGAATATTTATGAGAGTATTACAAACAGGATCCCACACAACTATGCAAGAGGTTGCCGCGTCACACAAACAAATGCTTTCAATTCTTGTCCTCCCGCCCTTCTCTCATGACTTTCTATGTGCTGTCAGCCCTAGCTTCAGTGTTAACCACAAATACTAGGCTGTAGGGAAAATCCCAGGGAGAGAAGGTAAAATAAGCAGGCAGTGACATACAGTATAATAAAAATGTGGTGGAAAGGCAGATACAGTGGAAAGAGAGGTTTACTTCTGTTATTTGGGTCTGAAAAGAAAAAGGGCGAAGGGCAAGACACAGTAGTCAGTCCCGCTTCCCATCCACCCGGAATTTAATAAACTACACTGGTATGTTTACATTGTTAGGAAGAGGCAAACCTAGTTCATCTGAACTTGGCACAAAAAACATCCCCTCCTCTGATGTTCTTTCCTAGTCAGTTGCCAAGTCTCCCATTCTAAAATGCCATTTGGAAGCAGCTATAAAGGTTCTAGACCCTCCTAACTACCCCAAACCTCCCTTTTCCACACAAAAGTGACACTTTGGCATAATTCAGTTCCTAGGTGTAATGTCTACATTTCGGTCTGTTTACTAAGCAAGAGGATTATGTTTCAACACATAATCCCCACTTGCCCGAGAAGTGTGTAACTGTCAGTAGTATATTTTCAGCATCTATTCCCCTACATGCTTATTCCTTAAAACGAAACAATCATTCATACAATTGACATTCACTGTTACATCCCAAAGTATGAGTTTAAAAACTGGAGTCATTTTCTCATAATGCCCTTATTAAGATTACAGAGATTAAAAAGAGCCCACATGGATTCGGCACTGTTGTGAGACCACAGGGATGAGCAAGACTGCAGTTGTGTGCGGAGTTGTGGAAAGGGCTGCAGTCCCAGGAGAAACGGTGTTCCACAATAGACTTTGCCAGAAAGATGGAAACCTTTTCCTTTAACACTGAAAGCATAATCCAACACATTCTCAAAATTCAAGTTTCAAGATTTGGAGAGATGCTAATATCCTGTTGCATAATTAACTAGAAAATACTTGAACAGAATTTCAGGAAGACTACAAGGAAAAAAGGAAACAATGGTTCTGTTAATTCCTGCTGAAAGGCAACCTGAATTAATTTCCTAGAAAGTTAACTAAATCTTAGCAGGTGAAATATTTTTGAATGTATGGAATAAAGAAAAGCACATCCATTCTTGACATTTTGGTGAATAAACTAACAGCTTTATTAATGAAGGCAAACATCAGGTAATTGTATATTATTTATATATATAAAAAGAAATCCAAACTAACAGCATTGTATTTCAAAAGTAGTATACTTTTGTTTCTTTTAAGGAGACTTGTCATCTGTTTTGTAAAACAAAATGGGTACTCTTCTCCTAAAAAGTTCTGGAAAAATGAAAGCGTCACTGTCAAGCCAATGAACCGGACACACCTTTCTTTAAATGCAGACTATTGCCAAAAAGCAAATCAAGTCAAGCATCAGAAAGAAGATGTATGATAAAGTCATGGAAGTCAGAAAAAAGGGATGTAGTGAAATTGCTGCTCATTCTCCCCCCACCCCCCCATAATCAAAGACCATTCAAAACTGGTCTTTCGTACAAATATAAAATAACTATAAAGAGAAGGGACTTTGAAACTATGTCCATCTGAAATCCTTCATGATGCGTTTGTGATAGCTCTGATTCTCTTACCAAAAAGGTCAAAGTTGAAGATTTAGGGAGTGGAAGGGAATGAAGACGTTTAGTTTTCAATGTACAAGTAAGGCACAATATAAAGCCACATCATAATCTGTCATGAAGGATATAGGAAAGGACAAGAATCATACATGGTACAATAGAACAAGCAATCCTATCGACTGGAAAAGTGTGGCACCCAGTTCAAAACTCAGACGAGATCTTAACAAGAGCAACTGGACAGCATGCTTTCACATGGAGACATACTCTATAAAGAATCCAGTGTATCTGAAACTAGGGACCCCCCCCTTTTTGTTTTTAAAGCATAGTAGTACTAAAGTCAACGTTTATCACTGCTTTTGGAACAATGGGTTTATTTGAGGTGAATTCACAATGCCTTCACTTAAAGTAAGATTCTGGACTTCATTATGAGCCATCTGTAGACTATGTATGAACACAGAAAACCATTAGAGAACACTTCTCTTAATGATCTTCACCCCAAAATACATGCCACAAGTTTAAACAACAGAACATGTACAATTGTTGGGGTTTTTATGTTACCCTTAAAAGATCTGTTTGTGTGATACACTAAACATATATATTTTAATGACAATAGAGGAAGCAGATTATTACTGGCATTAAAGTACAACCATTCTAGACGGTTTAAATGCCACAGAGTCCCCTGGTTAAAATGTAAAGCTGCACAGCTTGCCTAGGTCATCTTTATAGTAAAGTTAAAACAGCAAAAGGATTTAACTTTTACTCTACATTTTACTGCCAGGTTTTTATTTAGATCAAGTATCGCTGCAGCATTCTGACCAGCCCAGATTTAGCAGCAAATGGCAGGAATCATATAAAATGCAATTTTTTTAACAAAGTGCTTTTCTAAGATATACATACATATATAAATAGGTACAAAATAAAGTGTCAACATTAAAAAGCTCAACTATTTAAAAGCTTTTAACTATTTAACTTAAGTAGTACATATAAAACACTGAAATGCAAGAATATGGAATCTACTAAACAGATTCAAAGTCTTTTTTTTTTTTTTGAAATGCAAGACCAAAAAAACATTCTGGTTTGCAGACAAGAAAAAAGTATCAAAAACCAGAATTCCTAACAGAGCAGCTAGAAAGGGGCACTTTTATAAACCTCACCAGCTGGATGTCTATCACAAAACAATCTTCTCCTGATTACAAAACTGCCATATTTTAGAATAATTTTCAATTTACTAGACACACACTCTGTCAAAACTTCACATATTTCCAAGTTGCAAAACTGTGCTTTGAGCTTCTCCCATCTAAAAAGGAAAAACCTTAAATAATGAATTTACAATCTATCAAACCATTAAATCTGAGCTTATCATCTGTTTAGTGTGAATGTACTAACCAGGGACATTTCCACCAAACACAGGAAACTCTTGCACATCACAGTTCAGCTAAGGTGTTAAGACAATCCTTCTCGGCATGTACGCAACATTGCTCAGTTGTTACTGTGTGTTTTAGAATTAAGCCTAGTTCCTAAACTATAGCTTCATATGCTGTAGTTTACAGAGGAGGCAGGGGGAAGGAGGGAGAAAGAAAAAGGAAACACATTCTATCTAGTCAAAATATAATCGAAACATAAAGTCTCCAAGGGGTACATTAGAGAATTAATACTTTCCAAACGGCCCAAAATTTTTGTTTGCTTTTTTTTCTTGCTAGTTAGGGCATTTTGTTGTTGTTGTTTGCTTTGTTGTTGTTTACGAATAGCTTTCAAAGCTGGGGGGAAAAACAAAACACCAACAACTAGGTTTGAAGATAAAACAGCAAGAGAGACAGGATGAAGAAAGGACGTGGGAAAGGTTTATGATGCTGCCTTGACAGAAGACATTTCTCACCAAGAGGTAAAGCTTTCACACAGAACACTGACTAATGAAGCTGTCTTATGTGAGCAAAAAAGAGCACCTAAAAACTAAACGTGTTGAATCTTTTTCAGTTCTAGAAACAATAGAAGTAAGTCACAGGTAAGTTTGAAGAAGCTAGTTTGAAAATATCTGTACAAAAATATAAAAATCTATAAATTTTTTTGTTTTTGTCTTAAGCTTGTGTTGATCTTTGAAAATATTACATGCACAATAATACATCAACTGGAAAAGTGGCAACTAAAGAATTAGATCTTTTTAGCTTTTTTCTTTCTTTATATATATATATACATAATACAATAAAAATAATCTGTATTTTGGTTGTTTCGTGGAAGTATACTACAATAAGCTAAATAAACATTTTCAGTTTTCAAAGTCAAAAACTACTTTACCAATAGCTTACTAAAATGAAATATATTAAATTTCCTACAATAAGTGCAGAAATAAAAAGATTTACAGACAATGTAAATGGCCACCAACTTATCTACCTATGGAAGCAAACTAGAGGAACAGCAAAATAATATTTTTATGTATGGATGCTCCTTCTGTAGATAATTGGACCCAAACAAATAAAATTCACAGTTCAGTAAGATCCCTAACCCTGACCTTTAATTTTTTTCTTTTTCATACATTCATACAGTATCATGTAAGCTGTGCAAAACTTTACTTAGACTGGCAGTTTGCCATATCAGTTGCATTTGTCTTTGGTACAAAAAATAAAACAATCGCAATAATGTGCAAGTATTTGTCTTCTTCCGGTTAAGTACCGAAATTGAGTTTTCTAGAGCCATCTTATTTTTTTGTTTGTTTTTTTGTTTTTTATACAATACACAGACTCTGTGGCATATATCTACATTTCAACATAGTCCTATATACATTCAAAAAATTTGAAAAAGAGTTGGAACAAAAAAACATTTAAACCCCATAATTTTTCCATCTATATATCGTGTTTTTCCTCATTAGGGTTTTTGTCATCATACAAAATATTACCAGTTTTATAGTTTCCCCAAAATACAAGGCACAAAGAATATGCTTTTTTTCTTACTTGCACAGACATTTATGTGTGTGTATATATGTGTGTGTGTATATATATATATATATATATATACATATATATATATATATATAAATACACATATATATGGTATTGAGCTCTGAGAATGAACATCTTATATGGCACACGGGCACAAGTCCTGGGCGTGCCATGTATAAATGAAATTAATGGTTGTGGAAAATTAGAACATAAAGTAGTAATTCTAAAAACAATCTAAACTGTTTTAAAAATGCTTCCTCAATTTTGTGTGGTTCAGAGCATAAAGTTGCCACAATTATTTGGCATGTACATTCATAGCTTCACCCCTCCAAAATGTTTTGAGTCAACAGATTTTTGAAATCTGCATGCTAAACATTTACTTACACATAGGCCTTTACATTCAGATGCCAGTGGCAGTTTTCACCATGGTTTATGCTCTGAAAATGCAATAATCAAGTATTTTGGATCATGCTTCACTTATGCTACTTAGTTCTTAAAACAATGTAACCTAATTGTAAATGTTTACATAACGCTAAACTGACATGCAAACAGAATGAAAATTTACAATGAAGAATGTGACGAACACAGACATTTCTGACCCGTGGTCCAGGGAGCCTGATCACACTTTTGCCGTTGGTATCCTTAGTCCTACAAGGCCTCCTGTGGGATTGCCTTCAGCAGTCTTCTCTAACACCTGGTTAACAAAGTCAGAGGTTTGTCCAGCAACTGGGAGGCCTAAAGAGAATGAAAGGCATGTTTAATACTGAAATGAAGGGGGCAGGATGGGAAGGGAGGCAGCTAGAAATATCGGAGGGCCAGGTGTAGCTTTTAACTTCACATGGGCCCTGTCTTCATTCTAGTCAAGTACATGGCATACTGTTTGCATTGAAGTTCAGAAGACAGTTGCATACTCATCAGGCTGGAACCAATAATTTTAAGTTTGGAAGAGCAAACCATAATCAATCATGAGGAGTAGTTAATTGACAGTAGTTAATTGTAGTAGGGACGTAAGAGCCCTCAATAACATGTCAATAAATAAATAAAGTGCACTAGAGGGATGACATATGATAGCAGTTCAAATCACAGTTCAAACCCAATCCCAACACAGTAGTCCCTTTCACCATGGCTCTCGCCCATTCACTCAGCTGGAATACTGATCCAAAAGATGCATGCAGTCATTTTTACAATTACTGGGAAAAGTTCAGGTTCCCTCTCTTCATTTGAAAGTGAGTTAGTGACTAGCAAAAGCTGGAAGCGAGAGGGAAGAAGGGTGTTAGAACTTTTATCTCCATTACTGACTGAGGAAAGAGGACACACAAACACACCCTCAAAAAAATAATAAAAAGGAAAGAAAAGGTAAAAAGATCTTAGTGTAACTGGCAAGGTTAATGTACTTCAACACATGTTGGAACCTTAATATAAAAGAAATCTGTTAAGATGTCCATAGAATATTTAAAACTTCAATCATCTTTATAAGGAAGCTAAGACAATCTCAATCAATTGCAAAACAATAAATAAGTTTCTAAGACTGGAATAAATAATCCCTAACTTCTGAGAAATTGTAAATCTGGGTTAAATAATTCTCGATCAAAAATTAAATCAAACCTCTTCTTCAACAAACGATGCTGGAAAAATTTGATCTCCATCTTCAGAAAAATTAACTAGGACCCATACCTGGCCCCAGGCACAAAAACGAACTCAAAATGGATTAGCGACCTAACTGTAAGCCTCAAATCTAGAAGGATCATCAAAGAGAAAACGGGTAAATGTAAGGGCTCTATTGCAGGGCATTCACAGACTATTAAAAATAAAGGAGTACACAGAGGAGACAAAATACGTGACTAATTAAAAATAAAACACTTAGACATATCGAAAGACTTAATCAAAAGGGTAAAATGAGAGCCCACAGATTAGGAAATAAAAACTTTAGCAATGACACAAAAACTAAGAGACTAATTACAAAAATCTATAGAATTCTGTAACACCTCAATAAGAAAAAAATAATCCAATTAAAAGGTTGGCAAAGGACATGACTAGAGAATTCACAAAGGACTACACGCAAATGGCTAATGAACACGTGAGTTAAGTGCTCATGATCTCTGGTAGATGCAAATCGAACAGTCCAATTAAAAAAAAGAAAACAAATGATGGAGAGGGTGTGGAGACTGGAACACATACATTGCTGGTGGGCTTCTACATATGTGCAACTTTTGGAAAGTGATATTGCTACCTAAAACAACTGGGTATAAAAATACCATATAACCCAGTAACAGCTTTTGCTGGGCATAGACCCTAAAGAAACAGAGACGTCCCACTCTGCCATGTCCAATGCAGAACAGTCCACAATAGCAAGAAGCTGTAAACAGCCCAAATGCCCTTCAGAAGAATGGATAAAGAAACTTGGGTACATACACATAATGGAACACCAAGCATCCCTAATAAACAGTGACAAAACCGTTAACATCGCATGACATGGATGGACCTGGAAACCACTATGCTGAGTGAAGTTTGTCAATAACAAAAGGGTAAATATTGTATGAGTCCGCTACTATAAAAATAAACATCAACATTAAGCAGGCAGGACTTTTTTTTTTAATTTTAAACAAAGGGGACAGGTTTCTGCTCACAGATCATGCAATCTAATCCAGCCTCTCAAGTAACGAGATAGACAGCCTACCTAGTGTTCATGAACCATGTACCACTTCCTTTACATGCACATCTTAACCACTTTAACAGAGGAGACCTCGCCAAGATGGGAGATGAGGAAGACCACCATTCAGTTGCTGGCCATACAACACTGTGCTAAAGATCACCTCAAATGAACAAACACTCCCACTTAAGAGTGAAAATATGAACCTCACTGGAAATTCAAGTCAAGATGAGGCAGAAGGGCAAGCATGTTTTGGAGGTGATTACACTTGTTGATGGGTAAACCAGGTGGTGCAACCGCCCATCAGGGAAAAACATTTAACAATACTTACAGAGAACCCAAGAAGAGAATATGCCAAGTACTATGCTCCTAATTGGACACTTTTGACCTAGTTTTTTTTAAATCATTTTATTGGGGGTTCGTACAACTCTTATTACAATCCATACATCCATACATTGTGTCGAGCACATTTGTACGTTTGTTGCCATCATTTTCAAGACATTTTCTTTCTACTTGAGCCCTCGTTATCAGCTCACCACCCCCTGTCCTTCCTCCCTCATGAACCCTTGATAATTTATAAATTGTTTTTTTTTCATGTCTTACACTGAACAGTGTCCCCCCTTCACCTACTTTTCTGTTGTTGTTCCCCTGGGAGGGGGTTACATGTAGATCATTGTGATCAGTACTCCTTTCTTCCCCCACCTTACACTTACCCTCCTGGTATGGCTACTCCCAATATTGGTCCAGAGGGGTTTGTGTCCTGGATTACCTGTGTTTCCAGCTCTTATCTGTATCCATGTACATGTTCTGTTGACCTAGTTTTTATCTAGCCTTTGGTGACCCAGGCCATATGATATAGACTACTGGAACTTCAGATTAAGGAACTAATATATCCCTTTGACTTCTTATCCTAGTGTGAGAAGCAGATGACTGCGATCCCAAGTTTATGGAACTGGTTATCATTAGACTTTGCTTCAGATCTCTTACCTTGAGGGTGCTCAGTGAATAGTGGCTCAAGATAAAAATATACTTATTTTAATTTTAATGATGGCCCATTAAATATATTTGATATTTTAATGCCCTCCTTGCTTTCTTATGACATGTGTGAATTTGGTAGACATGTGTTCTGCCTTTGTGAATGAGTGCTATTGAAAGTTTTGCCTTATCACCAACACCATTGTTTGCAGAAGTAGTCTCCAGTCACTTAGTTTAATCTGTACAAGTCAACAACTCGTACTGTGGGCTGATGCCAGACTACACTTAGTTTTTTTCTCCAATGTTTTAAATTCTGTATGATTGGATAAATGATACTATCAATAGAATTACCTTATGCTCCAGGGAGATGATTATAATGCTATCATAAAATGAAAATGACAACTCTAAAGTGAACCAGAAACACATATATATACATACATACACACACAGAGACACACGGATTGGGGGCTCACACTTAATTGTAGCCCCAATCTTAATTAATTCCTATGACACAGACTTACTCAATACTCACTCTCATGAAGAGATTGCTGAAGAAACGCGTGCTATAGCAAAGTATGGTGAAGAAACAGATGGTGCCTGGCTATCAGAAAGACTAGTGTCTGGGGTCTTATAGGCTTGTCTTCAAATAAGCAGCTAAATGAGGCATCAACTAAGTCTACATGAACGAAGCACACCAACCTGTGTGATCTGAGGATTGCAAATAATGTAATCTAAATCCAAAGGTATTTGGATTATAATTAAGTGATAAAATCCGAAGCTCTGAGGTATCAAGAGTTTTTAAATTGTGAACAGCTACTTTGCAGAATGCCTTGGATGACAGTGGAAGCCCCCAAATCCACTGGCAGGGTCCCTCAGAGGATTAAGTCCCCAGGTGAATCCCCTCTGAATATAGTTGAGGAATGTGATTAGTTTTGCTATCTGACAAAGACCACTGTAAAGTCAATTATGGTAGATGTACTTAGGTTAAAATGTAATACCTTGTTGTATGATTTCCCTTTTAACCCATTTTAAAGTTGTTTCAGTTTTTATTATTTTCTGTTTTCTTTTTGATTGAAGTTTTTGTTTTATCTAGTCCTTTTTTGTGTGTTTTTATATCATTTTCTGTATATGGAATCCTGGATAGGTAAATCTATAGAGACAGCAACTGGATTAATAATTACCCAGGGGCATGGCAAGGAAAGATGGGGAGAAATAAGCAGCTAACAATGAATATGAGTAGAAAATATTCTGACATGGATCATGGTAATGATTGCAAAAATCTTCTTACTATAATTGATTAAATTGTATGATAGGTGAAATATATGCCAATAAAACTATTTTTATAACTAGGAAGCATTTGATAAATATTTACCAAATGCTACTTTATAAACATTTCAAATAAATTTAAACTGTAAACTAAAAAAAAACAAACAATCAAACCTAAATTCTAAAGTATCATAAAACAATGATATATGACATATTCAAACTTATGAAATACAGCAGAAATAATGCTTGGAAGAAATTTCAAAAGTTTTAAATTACATTAATAAATATGAAAATAAAAATATTTGAATTACATAACCAACTCAAGAAATTACAAGAAATGACAAATCCAAGAGTTCTTTGGGAGTAAGGGATAAAAAATCTATTAAGTGGCCTATTCAAGAAAAAAAGGGAGAGTCCCAATAAAACTGTTTAGATAAAAAAGTTTAAAACGCGCATGCAGAATGATGCCACACTAATGAAATTCAGAAAGCAAATAATTCTTGATTTAAGTACTTATAATTTATGTTTTCACTTTTACTGAGCTGAATGTATTTTAAACTGAGATAAGTTTGTTGTAAAAATTTTAATGAAGATTTAGATTAATCAATATATATTTACAACACCTAACTCACAATTTTAATTTTGCCCATTTTAAAATTGCTACTTCTTTGAAATATAAATTAGGTCAAAAAAAGAGAAAAAAAAAAGGGAGAACATAATAGATACAAAATAAATGATAGAGCACGAAGTACAGATAAAAAGGTGTGGGAAACTAAGATTAAGAGAAATATGATTCAGACTTATTCCCCGACTAGTACAAAGGGAATCTAGAAAGCTAGGAATCCCTGGTAGGAAAGCCACCACTTTGGAAAGTTAGAGATATAGTCCAAATACATTTCCTGCATTAACTACCTTTTCCACTTTCTCCCCTTAAAGCTATGCTGCCTTAAAGTGAGCACATGGTTGATTCTGTCTCCCTATAGAAGCAGACATTTCTATTTGCTCTCTTTCCACCTCAGCATCCAACCCCTTTCATACCATCTCCCAATAGTAGATGGGTATAGGGGGGCTTTATTCCCCGACCCTGGATTCAAATTGCTTGGCATAAGCCAGAATTTTTGACTTGGCTACTGTAATATTTGTCTCCCCCAAATATATGCCAAACCCGAGACGCTGCTTGCTACACATGCTCAATGACTGCACGCTAGGTGGTCAACAAAAGTAGGTCAGCAGCCCAAAGTCCATCTTTAGGCAACTGGACATCCCCTTACGGAAGAGTTGAGGGAAGGAGACGAGCCAGTCAGGGGCAGTGTAGCAACGATGAAACATACAACTTTCCTCTAGTTCCTAAATGCTTCCTCCCCACCTTCATGATCCCAATTCTACCTTAGAAATCTGGCTAGACCAGAGGATGTACACTGGTACAGATAGGAACTGGAAACACAGGGACTCCAGGGTGGATGATCCCTTCGGGACTAGTGGTGAGAGTGACTATATTGGGAGGGAGGGAAGGAGGGGGAACCAATTATTAAGGATCTACATATAACCTTCTCCCTGGAGGCGGAAAACAGAAAAGTTGGTGAAGACAGATGTCAGTCAGACAGTGTAAGATATGACAAAACAATAATTTATAAATAATCAAGGGTTCATGAGGGAGGGGGAGCAGGGAGGAATGGGGGAAAAAAAGGAGCTGATACCAGGGGCTTAGGTGGAGAGCAAATGTTTTGAGAATGATGAGGGTAACGAATGTACAGATGTGCTTTATACAACTGATGTATGTGTATGGATTGTGATAAGTATTGTATGAGCCCCCAATAAAATGATCTAAAAAAAAAAGAAGAAAGGTTGGAGACAATAACATTATCTGTCTCATAGAGTTGTGATCAGGATTAAATAAAATCATGGCTATAAAACCTTAAAAAAAAAGTCAATCAGAGGTTATTCTCCCTAAGGGTTATCAGCCATCTAGAGCAACCAGACTGTATAGTCTGACCCACTCCCTTCTGCTAAGATTATTCCATTGAAGGAGAGCCTGAGGCAAGGTCGAGACCACTCAAGGAAGACAGGTTAGGCTACCATATTGGGTAAGACCATCTTGCCACATATGTATCCCTATTCCCTTTTACTCTTGCATGTACACCCCTAGGTCATCCCCCTCCTGTTGCTTGTATTGCCTATGTTACAATCCCTTCCTTTGAGGTAGGTCGTTATCTGTAATCAGAAGGCTTGCATGTCCCAAAGACATATAAGCTTTGGATAGAAATAAAACCTCATGCTTGGCTCCTGCATCCACGTATACCACCAAGAGGAGCTGAGGTGAGCATGCTACCGTGAAATGTGTCTGACTTCTTAGTTTTACTCATCTCTCTCCCATCTCTATTTCTCTATGGCCTCACTATAATCTTTATATATCTTAATTGTATGATTGCACCTATGAAACCCGTGATTAGTTGTGAGGGGCTGGTTTCCCCCACAAAAGGAAATTTAAAAATATACCTACTCTGCTCAGCTCTAATAAATTTGAGGGTCTAGATAAAGAGAATAATTTGTCTAGAAACAGGTTAAGTTATAAAAGACCGAATCCAGAAATAATAAAGCTTTCAAAGAGTTCATCATAAACACAAAACAAAACAAACTACACCAGGCCAAACAATTCTAAGAATAGTTTACCAAGTCTTTAGGAAACGCCAAAGTATTCAGACTGCTCTGGATGAACTTCTGCCGAGGTAGCATAGATTTATCTCCATATAAAAACAGGAACTAGGTAGCAAAACCATAAAACCACAGAAAATATTTACCAATAACAAGGTTTTTCCCACAAACTCCCAAACTCAAGAAGGTGGATAGAAACTGCCCTGAGGCATCGGACCTGCCAGGATCGATACTGTCAGCAGTTGAGCCGAAGGACACAAAAGGATGCAAAGGGCCTGAGAATTGTGTCTCAAAGGGACCACGGGTAACTTAAAAAGGAGAGCAGGCTGATCTGCAACTGAAACCAGCTGGGAGAGATTCTGACTAAAATTTTTTTTTAATATATAGAGACAATTTCCCTAAACCTTTTATTAGACAGTACAAAAGACAAAACAAAGAGGGAAACCACAGCTTAAGTTCATAATGGTGTCCCAAGAATTCATGACCAAATGGCTAAGGGTAGACCAGAGAAAACAGAAAAAGTCAGCACAAGACCAAGGTTAGCAGCTGATAAATTCGTCTTTGTCACCGGAGGAACTGCAGAGCAGGGAGGGAATGGACCATGATTGGAAGATGTGACAACTGTAGATTAGAAAAGCCTCCAGGATTGGGCCTGGAGTTCTCTGACCTTGAAACTCATTTGTTGATGTTAGATGTGAAGTGGCTAGAGCAGTCCAGCTCCTGTGAACTTAGAAACTAACTGGCCAGGGATCCTGTGCAGAACAGAAATGAGCACTGATTCTGGAGCTGAGCAAGACAGAGTCAAAAGATATGAAAGAAAAGAGAAGGCCCAGAAATATCAGAAAGCAGGCTGCCATATTTTAAAACACTAACTTTTAAACATTAGCACTACAAGTCTGTGACATAAAAGCTTTCTTTTAGAAAATAAGTCTTTTAAAAGAAATTCAAAAAAACTAATTTTATATAAATAAGTGACAGGAAATTATCAAGATCAAAATCTCATATAGCTATTCTAAGGAAAAAAAGAGGGGGCCCATGCCTACATGTGTTGAATGGGGCGGTGATGGTTCTATGGCAGAATTCTCGACTTCTATAAGAACAGAGTTTGATGCCCAGTCAGTTTCTCATTTGTAAAGGCAGGATAATAATGATGAAACCTCTCTCCTTCCAAGAACCACGAATTAACTAACCCAAAACACTCTCAGTGTACTTGTGCATCACAGTTCCCACCAAAGCCCAAGCCCACTGCTGTGGGGGAATCTGACACATAGCATCACAGGGGAGTGGAACTGTGGAACTGTCAGATTGGGAACAGCTGGGTAGGGTTTCCTGGGCTGTAAATCTTTATAGAGGCAGAGCGACACAGCTCAAACCACTGACCGTTGGATAAGAGTCAATTGCTATAATCACCAAGCCACTAGAGCATAGTAAAGAATAAATGTTAGCTGTTTATCCCTCCTAGCCCCAGAAGAATACTTTGATTCTGGCTTTTAATCTGGATAGCACTCTGTTGCTAACCCATGGTTGGCAATTCGAACCCACAAGCCTCTCACACAGAAGGAAGTTGTGGCATTCTGTTCCTTACACTTCACAGCCTTGGGAACCTAAGTGACATTTCTACTCTGTCCTGTAGAGTTGTCGAGTTAGAAATGACTCAATGGCAACGGGTTTGCTTTAGGGGGGGTGGGGAGGTTGAAATCCCTCTTTAATAACCCCTCCTTTGGCCTCCAAACATGAAGAGTTGTTCAGTTTCGTGGAATTGTTGAGTCAGACTTCGAGATGCATTGTTAATTTTATGATGATTCCATGTTGCCCTTCAAAAGCACTAGCATACCTTTCACTCAGTATGCACACACACAAGAAGGTCAAGACGCACCTGTTACTTTCACAGACCCCGAGAGACACATTAACTGCACAGAAGCATGCAATGTGTATTCATCTTCAATAAAAGAAAAGATCATCATTTTTGGTTAATATAAGTTTTTCTAAACAAAAGAAAAACATTTTCTATATAAACCAAAGCAAATGATTCTTCCCCATCTCACTGACTCTAAGCACCTTGATTTCTTCATTATCACAATTATTTCTGTTTTCCTGTGTGTTCTGTGTCTTCCCTTTTTTTACTACAAATTTGTAAGAACAGGGGGCAAATCTCTGTGATTTATCCCTCTATCCCCAACATGAGGCACAGGGCAGCACTGAAAGAAAGTTCTGTGGAATAACGAAGTTTATAGGTCTTTAATGAGGTATCAAGTTTATGCCCACATTAACCATATCTACCCTCCTATTAGCTTCAGGATGCCTGTTTCTTCAGTCCTCTCCTTGCCATGGAATCTGCCCAGGGATAGGAAACCAGACAACTAATTCTGTTAGAATCCTGTGAAAGGTATCATCACATTAAATGAATAGGTAAGATCCTTCACTAAAAATAAACTGCATACTTGATAACTCAAAAGACCTTCTCCTGCCCTCCCTGCCACCTCTAACTACCACCACCAATGAAAGTTAAAAAAAGTTTGTCTTTCCCAACTGTCAAAATAATTCAGTGATGAAGTCTAAAGAACACTGTGGTAACAAATACATATTTATGAATGCCAAATCTCAAAAGCCAAGACTAAAGGAGACACTACCAAAAGAGCACTTAAGTTTTGATTAACTAAAAGAACTTTCAATACTCCCTTGAGTCATCTACCTTACATTGCAGATTATCTGTTATGAATTTATCCTACACTCTTCTTACCAAGAGTATCTTTAATGAGGATTTCGAGCTTCTGTCCCATGTTGGGTCCTCTCTCTTCTCTAGGATTCTGTACTCGGTTTACAATTTCTTGCTTGATGGAGTTGATTACAAACAATAAATTATCTGCAAAAGAAAACGAAACACTTGGTATATGTCACTAACATAGACAAATTTGGCTTGAAACACACAAAACTGTCAAAACGCAAACAAAAAAACCCCGAAGAGAGAATGCTTGAGAAAACATTAAGCAGTGAGTTATAAGCCTTCACCTTGTAAACAGTTATCAACGTCTACTATCCTGTAAACAGCATGCCATACTCATCGTCACAGTTTTAGATATACGATAGTGTCTGGCATCCTGAACTGTAAGAGAGAGACCTTTGTTGTTAGGTGTTGCTGAGTCAGCTGACCCAGGCTGGTCCTATGAACGAGATTAACCATTGCCTAATTCTACATCATCCTCACAATTGTGATGCTTGAGTCCACTGTTGGAGCCACTGTGCCAATCCATCTCTTTAAGGGTCGGTCTTCCTTTTTCTTTTGACCCTCTATATGCTACCAAACATGATGTCCTTAGTAACTGTTTTTAATTATATAAAGCCATACCCTTCCAAGACAATAGCTTAAAAATAAAATTGTAAGACATGCCAAAATAATAACAACTTATAAATTATCAAGGGTTCATAAGGGAGGGGGTATGGGGAGGGAGGGGGAAAAATGAGGAGCTGATACCAAAGGCTCAAGTGGAAAGAAAGTGTTTTGAGAATGATGATGGCAACAAATGTACAAATGTGCTTGACATCATAGATGTATGTACGGATTGTGATAAGAGTTGTATGCGCCCCCAATAAAATGATTTTTTTTAAAAAGGAAAACATTTACAACTATGGAGTGGGCAAAAATGTCTTAGAACAAAGAAATAATATTAAAAAATTGACAAATTGAACTTCACTTAAGTATTTTAACATGGGCAGCAATGGTCTCAAACAAAACACTGTGAGGATGGTGTGGGACCAGGCAATGTTTCTTTCTGTCACACGGAGGGTTGCTATAAGTCAGAACCAGCCAGATGGGACCTAACAAAGACAACAAAGCATCTTAAAACTTTTGTTCCTTGAAAATTGCCAATGAAGCAACAAAGCCCACATGGAAGAAGCACACCAGCCTGTGTGATCATGAGGTGTCAATCGGATCAGGTATCAGGCATCTAAGACCCAGAATAAAACCATACCCAAGGTGAATGGAGGGGGAGCATGGAGTGGAGACCTAATGCCCATCTGTAGACAATTGGGCATCCCCTCACAGAGGGGTCACAGGGAAGAGATGAGCCAGTCAGGGTGCAGTATAGCACCGATGAAACACACAACTTTCCTCTGCTTCTCTGGTGCTTCCTTCCCCCCACTACCATGACCTCAATTCTACCTTACAATTTGGATTAGATCAGATCATGCACAGTGCTACAGATAAGAGTCTACAAGACAGGCAATCCAGAATAGATTAACCCCTCGGGGCCAAAAAGGAAAGTAGAAATACCAGTAGGATTAGGGGAGGGTGGGGGGAGAAAGGGGGAACCGATTACAAGGATCAACCTAGAAGCCCCTCCCAAGGGGACAACAGAAAAGAGGGTGAGGGGTGACGGAGGACCATCTAAGAAATGGAAAAAATAATCTATAACTTAATCAAGGATTCATGAGGGAAGGCGGGCAGGGGAAAGAGGGGGAAGAAATAGAGAGCTGATATCAGGGGCTCAACTGGGAAGAGAATGATTTGAAAATGATGATGGCGGCATATGTGCAAATGTGCTTGGCACACTGGATGAATGTATGGATTGTGATAAGAGATGTAAGAGGCCCCAATAAAGTATTTTTTTTAAAAAGTTGCCAATGAGACAACAAAGAGGTGAGAGTCAAAATGGGATAAAATATTTGCAGCACATTTATCAAACAGGATTAAAAAAAGAACAGTTATAACGCAGTAAAAAGACAAACTGATTTAAAAAAAGACAATTATTTTAATACACACCTGGCAAAAGAAATAAAAAGGCTAATTAGTAAGCAGAAAACAAGATCAGTACCATTAATTAATCAGAGAAATGCAAGTTAGGACCACTACAAGCCCATCAGATAAGCTAAAATTAACAATATGGGCCCAACACCAAGTGCTCACAAGAACATGGAGGTGGGGGAGACAGGGAGACCTATCATAATGATTGACCTAAAGCTCCCTCCTTCCAGGGTGATGGACAACAGAAAAGTGGGTGAAGGGAGACACTGGTCATGTAAGACATGAAATAATAATAATTTATAAATTATCAAAGGTTCATGAGAGGGGGTCGGGGAGGGAGGGGAATAAATGAGGAGCTGATACCAAGGGCTTAAGTTGAAAGCAAATGTTTTGAGAATGATGATGGCAACAAATGTACAAATGTGCTTGACACAATGGATGGATGGATGGATTGTGATAAGGGTTGTATGACCTCCCAATAAAATGACTTTTAAAAATTTATAAATTACAAGAGTTCTTGAGCAATGGATGGATGTATGGATTATAATGAGTTGTGTGAGCCCGAAAGAAAATTATTTTTTTTAATATATGGAGCACCAAAAATCCTATTATATTTGCTTTTGAGAATATAAAATGGTACAGTCACTTTGGAATGAGTTTGGTAGTTTCTTATATTGGGAAACATACACCTAATTCTATGATGTAAACATTCTACTCTTAGATATTTATCCAAGAGAAGTGAAAGTACACATAGCCCCAAACACTTCTACATAGCAGTTTGTTATAACCTCAAACTCAATTCAACTCAAGTGTTATCATCAGGTATGTTGATATACATATTGTACTACATGTAAGCAATTAAGATGCCTATATGTGTTCCGAAGAAGAGCTCAGCAGTAAAAAGGCTCTAACTACAATAGGCTCAAGCTTAGGAGCAATTGTGAGAATGGCACAGGACAGGGCACAGTGTTTCCTTCTGCATTAGGGTCACTATGCTTTGGAACCAACTCAATGGCATCAAACAATAAACAACTACTGATAAATTAATTGACCAACTGGACTTAACTATTATTTTAATGATGCCGAGAAAAAGTTGCCAGCTAAAACTGTAGAATTCCATTTATACAAAGCCAAGATAATACAAGCTAATCCAGTGTCAGAAAACAGATGGAAGATACCTAGGCATAGTAGAGAAAGAGATGGCTTACAAAGGGGGATGAGTAAACTTGAGGAGAGGGGCGTGGATGATAAAAAATGTTCATTAATCTTAATTGGTTACACTTGTGGACACTCATTTCCAACTTGATAAATTATATAGTTCAAATATGTAACATTCCAATTATTCCTCCATAAATAGGGAGGGAGAGCACATTTACAATTTTAAGGCACAGAATTCCTATGGCCTGAAATGAATCTCTGCTGCTTTAAATCCTGTGACTTGCTCTTCCTTATTTGATAACACTGCAAGGAGGCCAATTTAGACTGATGTTGAAGAGGGAAGCGAGAAATTCTATTGGAAGGAAAACTACGTGTAAAGGCAATATAGGAAAAATGTCTGATGAAATATGGAAAGTAAAACTGATTCCCTAAAACAGTGGTTCTCAACCTTCCTAGTGCCACGACCCTTTCACACAGTTCCTGTTGTGGTGACCCCAAACCAAAAAATTATTTTCGTTACTACTTCATAACTGTAATTTTGCTACTGTTATGAATCATCGTGTAAATATCTGATATGCAGGATGTATTGTCACTGTTACAAATTGAACATAATTAAAGCATAGTGATTAATCACAAAATATGTAATTATATATTGTGAAATATTTATTTCTAATACAAATAAATGAAATTTTGTCTTGAAGCATGGTGTAGCATAGCTAACAATCTTGACGCCGGGTACTCTTATGTAGGTGGACCCTTCTGGAGACGGATAGAGGAGCGGTGTCTCTGGTTCCCGAGACCATCAGAAATAATGTGCTTTCCGATGGTCTTAGGTGAACCATGTGAAAGGGTCGTTCAACACACAGGTTGAGAACCGCTAACCTAAAATCACAAGAAATGTATACTTCTCCATAAATGACTGAAAAACACTGTTTATTTAAAATTTATAAAGGAAGTTTACATGGAGGCTGAATTGTGTTTCCTTAAAAAAAAATGTGCGATAAATCCTAACCTTTATCCAATGGTTAGAATCTCTTCCAGGAATGGGTTGTCTTTCATATATCCATGAGGCATAATTAGTACAGGGTGTGTTTTGAGCCCATCTCTTTTGAGATATGAAAGAGATTAAACAAACAAGAGAGCAAGCAGAGATGGGCAAGACTGATGCAAAAGCTCATGGAGATTTCCAAGGGACCAAGAAACAAGAGAAAGAGACAAGGACCTTCCCCGGGAGTTAGCAGAGATAAAGCCTTTCCTGGAGTCAGTGTCCTGAATTCAGACTTTTGGTGTGTTAAACAGAAAACAAATTAAATTTGTTAAAGGTGCCTGCTAGAAAGCAAACAAGGAGGTTTGCCCATTTTCAAGAGATTGGAAATAAAAGGTCTCATTTAAAAAATATTTTAAAATATCAAACAAAACACAATGAAGTAGCTTCTCTTAAATAAACTTTAGCATTCTAGAATCCCTGGGTATGGGGAGGGAATGACTGCCACTACATTCATTCCCTAGTTCAGAAAATGGCAGCACCTGGCTCTCAGAAATCACAGCCAAGCATGAGATCCACAAAATGTTTCTACTTGCTCTGGTTCTATGTCCATCCAAGAATCCCACCATTTTAAATTTCCAATCTAGCTTTCTTAGGGACAAACATGTCAGTCAGGGTGAATGTCCAATCTGCCTAATCGTTTTACTTCTTGTTCTGAGGTCCTATCACTGCACACATACAACAGCTCTTTTGGGTTTTAGCAGAAGAAAAGATTTTGGTGAGAAGTGATGGGATGGTTAGTATAGAGGGCCCTCGATGCTAAGTTTTGTTTCTCCTGATGATAATTCTTGAACAATGCTAGCTTATGATAAATTAAGGGTAACTGTAGGGTAGATTTTTTCATAAAGCTAAATTCATTAGTATGAGATTTTATCCTTCCCACTTTTCAGATACTAAAATGTAACTTCTTATACAGATATATGTACCTCACTAGGTGAAATATAAAGTTGGTAACCATGTTCCCAAGTCCCCCATATTGTTTTCAAATGCTGATTTGTGAATCATAAATCCTAGAAATCACTCAATTTGAGGTATGATTTCACATTCAGAAATTCGTGTACATTGGTCTCAGTTGTTCTTCCTCAGGGTAACACAAGGGGGTTTCAAAAAGTTCATGGAAAAACTCCATTATCTTTTACTCCTATTTTTCTATCAATTTCTTGAAGTCCCCACATATATTTACCTCAGAAACGATCACAGAGCATATACGTGTACATACACTTACATATTTATAAATGTACACAATGATGATTAAGTGTATTAACTAATAAACAAAATGCAGGCAGATGTGCTAAGTGTTCCAAAGAAATGGGAGACCCAGGAGACAGCCAGTGGTCCATCACTTCTCCTTACAGCATGGATCACTGGCTTCTACAGTGATATATGGATGCCCATGACACAGCAAGCATTATACCTATGAACTCACAGAGCTCAAGGTCAAAATGCTTAATAGTAAGAAAAACAATAGGAAAATCTATTAATTTTCATTCTAATACCAGATTTTTTAACCTAATTCATTGATTATACTTAAGTAGCTTAATTATAGCTCTTGAAAGCCCACTGAAAACCTTAGCTAATTTCACAAATTATAAGCTTCACAGTTGCAAATTCTTTTTTCATCCATGAATGGAAGTAATAAAGATAAGTGCTAAAGAAAAGTTCTTTTTCAGTCACTGGACAAGGTTTACTGAACACCTCCGAGCTAGACAGCATCCTAAACTTCTGAAAGTGTCCATAAGCAAATAATAATTGATCATTCTACCTATATACTCTGTTCAACTGGTCAAACAAAATACAACTCTGCCCAAGAGCTACACATGGAAGAGGACTATTATAGTTCCAAAAAAAAAAAAACCTCATTTGAGACCAAGCTTAAGAAATAGTAATAGAGAAAAAGCAAAGGGAAGAGATGGCTCATACACAGAAGATCAAAACCAAGCTTCCCAACTAATTGGAGGATGCCTTAGATAGGATCATTGTACATGTGCCAGGTTGAAGATCAGGAGTCAATAGATCTATAATTTCCCAATAGATTCTAGGGTGGTTGCGTAAGAAAAATAGGGGAAGTATGTTAAAATATTTGGATTCTTGGGTCCTACTTGCACAAAATCCGATTCAGAAGACTTGACTAGAAGCAATCATATTTGGAAAGCACAGATCTAAACAATCTACTCAAAAGTCAAAGTAGTATTACTCACTTCAAAAGTGATGAAAGACATTTTACGCTCAGTGAATAAAATTGGGTAGCTCAGAGGGTTTCAAAACATTCACTTTAAAATTCCATTATTTTTTCTATTTTACCATGAAACTTTTTGAAGCCTCCTCTACAATTTTAAGATGCAAGTAAGAAATCACTGAGGTTACAAGATGATCAGCTGTTTACAATGGAGGTGACATTTGGCTTGAGGAGCAATAGGCACACACATTCATAGAAAAGAGAAAAGGAGTCCCTTGGGGCGGGGGGGGGGGTGCCTATGGTTGGTTAAGTACTCAACTACTAGTTGGAAAGGTTGGCAGTTCAAACCCACCTAGAAGACCTCAGAAGAAAAGCCTGGTGATTAGCTTATGAAAGGTCAGTTGTGAAAACCCTATGGGGCAGTTCTATTCAGGACACAAGAGGTGGCCATGAAGTGGAATTAACTTGATGGTAACAAACAGTAACAACATGATAAATGGAAGGTGTGACTATGCAGTTGATGGAATGGATGAGTTTAAAAACAAGGTTGGCCCAGGCAGGATGGAAGGAGAGAAAACAATGAAATCAAAGAGATGGAGAGTAGTCAGAAAATCAAAGGTTTAATCAAATTCTTAAAAGTTTAGATTTACCATATTCTGTGTTGAGGCCCCATAATTTCACTTTATTAGCTTCATACTGAGCTTTTTTCTTTAACCGACAAGCCCTGTGAAAGGAAGGAGCAATTAGTTCACTTCTTTTAAAAAAACATTTACAACAGTGTTTTGATTCTAACATTTTCTAGTAAGACCCCCCAAATCACTGCCTATCTCTGTTATATGCCTTAAGTGGCAAAATCCTAAAGTTTAGCGGTGCAGTTGCTCTGCTTCCATAAGAATGATGCTTTTGCTAGTGACCCTTGAGCTAATAATCTGGCTAAATGACACCTCAGTGGGCAGAGTAGAACTGCTTCATGAGGTTTCAGAATAGATGGCCAGGCCTATTTTTCCAGGAGATTCTGGATAGGTTCTATCTGCCAACATTTTGGATAGTAATCAAATCTACTGCTTAACCTTTGGGCCAGCCAGCCAAGAAAACCCTGTGGAGCGGTTCTACTCTGTGACACATGGGTCATCAGGAACTGGCACTGGTCGCAACAGGTTTGGCTTTGTTTTTACCAATGCTTACACCAAGGAAGACTGTTACAAAAAGAACCCACATGATACCATCATTTTCCCAGACTGATTTTTTAAAAACTTAAACATATATTCAGAAATAAAGCTGCCACCGGTTCACACTCATTCAAATGGCTAAAAAATGCAAAACCTGGCATACTAAAAATTGTAAGAGCAGCAGCAATTAGGACCCTCTAGTGGTACTTGTGTAATTAAGAAACAGTATCTACAATATACTCCTATGTGTTTATTCAAGAAAAGACACCTATTGTTTACTCGAGAGAAATGGCAATGTTCTGTTCACCTGTAAGCAAATGTTTATGGCAGCTGTATAGTCCTAACTGTCCAAAATCAGAATCACCCAAATGTTCCTCAACCGGTAAAAGGATCCACTAGTGGCTCTACAACCCTACAAAGACACACTTCATAGCAATCAAAAGGTACAAACTCGCATTAAGTGCAACAATAGGGATAAATCTTAAATGCATTATGTTAAGTGATGGAAATCAGATTTCAAAAGGCTGTTATCTTGTATGATTCCATTCATATGATAACCTGGAAACAGCAAGACTATGAGGATAGAATACAGATCAGAGATTGTGAGGTTGCTAGAGGTGGGGAATGGTGTTTATTACAAATAAGCATGAAGATATTTTAAAAAGTGATGACAATAATCAGGATCTTAATTGTGGTGAGAGTTACTTGATTGGCTATCTTTGACAAGAAGAATGAATTTTACTGTATGTTAATTATACTTAAGATTAACATGACAAACTGAATTAAAAAATAAAGCTATGATAAAAATTTTCACTATACTAATACAGAACACCTAAGTCTTCACTTAAAAAATAAATAGGTCTCTCTATAAAGCATAAATACTAGATTTCCAAAGGAAAACGTTTAAATACTCATTGTAGTAGTTATCAAAGAAAAAAAGTAATAAATGGTCTAGTGCAGTGGCTCTCAACCTTCGTAAAGCTGAGACCTTTTAATACAGTTCATGTGGTGGTGACCCCCCCCAACCATAAAATTATTCATTGCTACTTCTTAACTGTAATTTTGCTACTGTTTTGAATCGGTGTCCTGTGAAAGGGTCATGTGACCCACCAAGGGGTCACGACCCACAGGTTGAGAACCACTGGTCTAGGGCCATCTGTTCTTTTAAAACCCTCATTTAAAATCTGACCTCACCCTCCTGGACCACATTCACACGCGCAAACATTTTCATTTACCTGGAAGCCAGCTTATTTTTTTCCTTCCTTGACCTTGGCCGGGCTGTTAAGGGAAGCTCACTGACTGGAGTCAAATCACTAATCACCTTATTTAGTTTCCGCAGCTCATTGCCTATCTGAAGCAGTTTCTTAGGGTTTGGAGTCAGATCTTCTACATCAGTTCTCCGTGACTTCTTAACTGCATATTTTCCTAGATATAATTTAAAAGATGTGTTAGTGAGCTGATTTTTTTTTTTTAAAGCAAGAGAGATATTTTCCACAGCCATCTTTTCTGTCACTCCCTCCCTCAGCTTCTCTTTTTCAGAAGCCTCGGCATGTTAGCAACCATCCCAGAGTTAGCCTGCAGTCCTTCACAATCTGTGGGCCTTTCCCAAGTTTTCTCCACCACCAGGTTTTTAGCCTTGTTTTGGCCGATTAAGTGCAAGGCAGAGCTAAGCACTTCAAATCTTAGGACTGGCGAACAAGTTAAATGCACACAAAAATTAGTGTCACTGTGTAATATTGGAGATTCACCAAAACTACAATATTTGATGCTATGAATGAAAAGTTGTCATACACACACATTTTATGTTGAACTCACAAGTTGAATAGCAAGTAAAGATCACTTTGCTGGAAACCCCTTCTTTGGTTGCTTTGATCAATAACATCACAGAAGATTCAAAAGGATTCCTGCCCTCCCTTCTCACTCAACACAACAGGGGTGGCTTTGTCCTCTGAACTCCTACAGCATACTCCACAAACTCTCTAAAAGCCTTCACGTGCACTTAAGATTTATTTACTCTACCTTTAAAAAACCTGGGGTGCTATTGGTGGTCATGTTTCCTGCTACACAGAGGGAGCTGATTTGGAACAATGGAGTGAATATGCAGCAGGCAAAGACTGAGAGACAAGAGAGAGAGAGTCCCTCAACTGTCCTAGCTACCACCTGTGCCTTCTGCTTCTCCTTCTTACCTAAGTTACCCCAAAATTTTCACCTTAGGTTTCTTTCTTGTGGTTATACTAGCTGGACACGAGTTTCAGCTGTTTATATTCACAAGGGTTTACAGAGGGGCCCACAAGATAACCTCAGTCACTGTTTATTAATCAAGTGAAGGTAACTTGAGACCATAGGCATTTGGCCCATGTGTGCCTACCACCTTGAGAACTTCTTGGTCAGCAGTTCAAATCCTCCAGCTACTGCACACAAGAAAGATGAGACTATTTGCTCCCTTAACAATTTACAGTATCAGAAGCCCTGGATAGGGCTGCTATGCGTCAGAGTAGAATTGTTGGCGGTGGTTATTTAGAAAAATCAATCTGAAGGCAAAAACTAGGTCTTTATTCACTGAGAGAGAGCAGAGCACCAAGCTAAGTGCCACAGAAAAGGTAAATAAAGGCATAAATACACATCACATGTAATTCCTACCTTTAAAATTGCTTGTTAGCATATTAAATCTGATCACTATACTATTTATGGAATGCCTAACTTGCAAGTGTCTTCCTGCCCCACTTTGGTTAAGAATTTTGGATTCATGTGAAATAATATTGGTACAAAAGAAATTCTACTTAATTATAGCTTCCCTTGTTCACAATTAAACCAATGGCCTACCTAAGATTTTAAGGGTCTCCCAACACCTATTCTTCATCTCTGCTCTCTCCATTCTTTTTCGCCATAAGTAACTCATCTCCTTTCCCCTGCCTTTTCTCCCTGTCACCATTTGGATTTCACCCTCTCACTTCCTTTTCAGTCTAGAGACTGGACAAGAACTGAAGAGTGAGAGGCTTCAGTTCATTCTCTTTCTCCCCAGCTCTTGAGAGTATAGCATCTGAGATGAATAAAGAATCCGCAGATCCTGGATGTCTTGGTCAAGGTAAGTTGAGAAAGAGACACTAGAAACTAAAACCTTCTCTTTTGTCTAGGTTATGCCTCTAGACACTTGAAAAGACTGTTTGTAAATGACAACCAATCATGGAAAATAGTTGCTCTCCTGTTGCCCCTCTAGTGGAACCCCTCAGCATACTGAGGAAGAATATGGTTTACTACCTCTACAATGAGCAACTTTCAAAACCTGACAGCAATCCCCTCTTACCATGGTGTAAGCCATTTTTCTGATACATATTACTTGGTAAGGTATCTCGATTCCATTCAGATGGCCTCAGCATTCTCTCTTGCTGTGATGGTGTAAGTTGTTCACTATATTCCCAGAAGTACCTTCTTTTACCTCTCTTTCGAGAGGACATTGAAGTCATCTCCTTTAAATCTTCCACAGAATCATTCTCAAAGCCTTAAAAAAGAAAAGCCCCAGTTTTTAAGTTCTATGAATTTCAATAAACCAACCAAGAAGAAATAAAATTTAAAGTCCCTTCAATAAATCAGGTTTACAAAATAGCTTTAAATATGGAAATCTCTAACTCATAAACTATTTAAATAATGGAGGTTTATAAACATAGACTGACAATACTTGGTTATCTTTTTTGCGTTTACTTAGAATGCTTGAGGTTTGATTTTTATAAATTAGTAGATATATAGATAGATAAAGGCATTTTCATGTAAGATTTCAAGAACAATGAAACAAAGCTACAGGACAGTCAAAGGTAATGATATATAGATATCAAGACTGTGACTTTTGACTATCTTATCACATTCGGTTAGGTATATGAAACAGCCCGATTTTCAGAAAGCTGCCTGCACTTGTGAGCTAAAGTTCCAAGGTTTATCAGGAAGCAGTATTTTTCTCTCCTCCATCCTACCCTTATTGGAAAAAAGCACAGATGGTGATAAGTTTTCACACAAGATACCATGCAAAAATGTTATTTGCTTATTGTAGCTTATATTTTACTAGAAATAATTCACATGCACTTCACTTTTAAATAAGTATTTCCCTTACTAATAGGAAATTTAGAAAAGACTTAATATTGAGTTGTTAGAATTATTGGTCAAACCCACTATCACAAATGACTTATAAATCTAAAACACCCTCAAAATGATGGTCATCTTAACTGCAATCTGAATGATTCGTGAGGAGTAAGGATGGATACAAGCCCAAACCTAAAGAGCACAAGGGGTGAGAGGTGAGGTGGGAGATGGTTGGGTGCCACTAGCCAGTAAATTGGGCATATTCTCGCCAAAAAACATGATTCCTCTGGAACTAACACTGTGAAAGGGAAGGTAATGACATCTGAATTTGGGGAGTAAGGGAAGAATCTGAAATGTACCAAATTTTTTGCAGAGTAAGAATCAATCAGTAATATGATTCGATTTATATGCCCCTCTGGCTTCATGAGATAGAAGACTCGTGTTTGCGGTGGCTGGAGGTAAAGGAGGTAGACTACAAAGGTGCATCAGGAAGTTTGAGAGGCAGGTGCAGAAAGGATTTTAACATTGACAGTGGTGGGGTATATGTGACTGTATGCACTTGTCAAGAACTCATAAAACTGACCGCTAACAAGGGTGAATTTTACCATGTGAAAATGATACCTTAATAACATGATTGATTTGGAAGAAGAAAAGAATCCTGAGAATTGAATGCTTTCTGGGAAGCAGTTAAGCCATCCTTCATAGCAACATGGGCACTGACGGTGCACGTGTAGTACAATATAGCAAGCCGTGTGGCAGTGAACCTTCAATTCTTAAAAAATGACAAGGTACACTGGAGTTGCCTTAAGAAAAGGTCCTTCACTCCACTGGGCCAAGTAAAAAGCAGGGTTTCAGAAACTACCCTGTTTGAACTGGGCACACCTCAATGTTGGCAGATACACCGACTAAAACACCCCCACCTTCCTGACAATGTCGATTTGGTAATTCCTCTTTTTCAAGTCTACCAACCCAAACTATAGGGGGAAAATTACATTTAACCCATCTTCCTAGATCTTACTGATGGGCTTCCTTGGCTGGCTTAATAAACTTTGCTTCTCTTCGCGTGCACCGCATTTCTAGTAAAACACTCTCCCTTTCATCAAATGTACCCACATATTTCACTTGAGACTTCTCTAATAAAGTAGTGAAGAGGTTAGTTATTAACCCCATTTTAGACAAAGAAACATACTCATGTCGAGTTTAAGTGACTTGACAAAGCTACGATGGATTCGGACGTCATGGCTCAAGGAATCTTGTGATTCTACCTACAAGTGGGCTTCCACGTTCCCTGTGCCTGCTGGGCTAAGTGGGTTTGTTTGCTTGTCAAAAAGCCATCTTCTGTCCCACCCAAATTAACTATCAGCTTTATTCACTTATACATTCAGGCTTTTTTCCACCAACAAAGTTTCCAGGGGCCATCAATTTCCTTTAACCTAATTAGTAACAATTTCTAACAGCACACATCATAAATTATCATCACAACAATGATTTGTTAGCTAAAGACATCCACTTTTCAATAATGAAACTGCCACAATCAAGTAGAAAAAAAGATGCCCATATCACTCGTCTAATATTGAAGGTAATCAAATATTTCTCTCTAAGTATGTTCTGGAGAATATTCTCATAGATAAGCAGCTTTCACCGCAAATGAGTTCTATGGCCAAATAAGTTTTAAGAGACTCTCATCCTGCATTCCTCTCTCTTCAAGTCACAGTAGACATAAACCCATTTAAAGGCTCTGGGAAATCCTAACAGTAAATACACCCAGTAAGCTATCAGCTCTAAGGCATGGAGCATGATTTCTTCATCTTCATAGCTTAATATGCACAGTGGCTGACTGAAAATTAGGCACTAAATTAAAAAACAACAACAATGGTTATCACTTTGTCAATGAATTGTTTTCCATGGAGTCATTTTCTTTTCTTCTAATGAAGCACTATGCTGAGCTAATGCATGCCTTCCTAGCACGACTATTTTAAGTAAGTTAAAAAACCCTATGTGCTGCTTAAAATTCCAATTATACAGCTTTGGTTGGTGCAGATCACTGCAATTAATCTGGTAGAGTTGATTGTCAAAATGTTTAAGTGAGCATTACAAATGAAACTCTCATTCTGGAAGCCCAGAATCATGTAATTCCATGACTTGTATCCTGTCCACAGAATGGGCTCTATTGAAACCTGGGAGCGAGTCCAGAGCATGAACTGAAACTCCATTCTACACCTTTCCTGGAACTGTGTAAGCTCAGGCACTGTTGTAGCCATCTGCCAAGAAACAGCATCAAGGGAGCTAGTCATCACAAAAGGCCCTTTGTAAACTTCCCACTAAAAATTAAACTAATCAACCCACCCTAAAACTAGCATGCTGAACGAAAATATAACTAACCTCACTTTTCTGCTTCAAAGAATTTCTTCCTGCCTCACACCAATAACTCACTTTTGCACTACCAATATCACTTGTTTAGCTTCTTCTTCCTTCCCAGAGGTGAGGAAGATTCCTTAGCAAATGTGAGTGAAGGTCAAATAATAACACAAACTGGTGCAGACTTTGTGATTAATACATGTTATTCAATAACATCAGTAATACTCCTCCAAGAAATACTAATTCAAAGGATTTCCCGACAAGTCAACTGTAAATAAGAGAATTAAATGTTATCTGAACATTCAGCATTGTTAGATGGGCTAAGAAGACAACTTGAAACTATTCATATAACCTTGCTCACAAAGACAATGTTCTACAGTCTACGTTAGTGAATAGCAATTGGGGTCTTAAAACTCAAGAAGAGCCATCTAAAGGGCATTTTTGGTCTTGCCCCATCCCCCAAAAAAGAAGTGATGAGAACTGAAAGTCACATGCAAACAGCCCAATGGACTAATCTGCCACTCAAACATTAGTCTCCATAACCCTTGGCCAGAACAACTATATGGTGACTGGCTACCATTAGCAGCTGCTCTGAAAAGGACCGCATGAGAAGGTCCTGGACAGAGTAGGAGTGGAAGGAAAATGTGGAGCCGGACACCTGGTCTCAGAAAAGAGATTAGGCTTACTGGTCAGATAGAAGCTAGTGAACAGTGAAACACTTCCCTCCTCAAGATTATGGCCCTTAGTCATGCTTCAGAGTCTGGAACTGAACTCACATGTTACAATAACCTACCATTTAAGACAAAGTTCTGAGTGTTAAGAAAGGAAGGAAAATGGAAACAAGAGACACAGGGAGGAAGTGGGCTGAGTGATGCGACATGGAGGAGACGGCAATGGATGAGTTGAAACAAAATGTGTATGAATTATGGACTATAAAACTGAGATCTACTTTGCAAACTTTCACCTAGTTCACAAAAAGTTTTAATTAAAATGCATTTTTGAAAGGGTACAATTGCCAGTTTAAAACAACTCCCACTCATCCATCACCACACAGTAATGTTTGTAATGTTTTACAATGCACTGAATGAAATAAAAATAAGTCAAACCAATAATCTATGAGTGCATAATTTTAAATTTTTGAATAAATACAGAAGAGGGGGCTGGGGAAAGCGAGAACTTGATGCTGATGAGGATTGCAAATGCATTTCTTTTACAAAGCTATTGCCTGTTTGCGCCATCAACAAGCTCACAGAGGTTCTTCCTTGGGGAAAGGAAAGATTTCACAATAGGGCAATTCCAACTAAAACAACGGCTTCTTCCTCATTGCCATCATTCATTGGCATCAGGATGGTGCCAAGTCGACGTCGGACAGGGCAAGATATGACAAAATAATAATTTATAAATTATCAAGGGCTCATGAGGGAGGGGGAGCGGGGAGGGAGGGGGAAAAGAGGACCTGATGCAAAGGGCTTACGTGGAGAGCAAATGCTTTGAAAATGATTAGGGCAAAGAATGTGCACATGTGCTTTACACAATTGATGTATGTATGGATTGTGATAAGAGTTGTATGAGCCCCTAATAAAACATTAAAAAAAAAGACAATGCCAAGTCATAGTGACCATACAGGACAGAGTACAACTGCCCCTAGGGGTTTTCGAGGCTGTCTATCTTTAACAGGAGCAGAAACCCTCATCTTTTTCCTGAGTGGCTGGTGGTTTTGAATTTGCCAGTTAACAGTCCAACTCACAATCCATTATGCCACCAAAGCTCTTCTGAATAAGGATTAAATGACTAAGGAAATGGAAAATGAAAGTGGATTTACTGAAAGAACTCTTCAGGTACTTACCTCTTAATATATTCATCCAGGTAAATCAAGTCAAAAGATGAAGAATGAATTTAAAGTGGGAAAAAGTCCAAGAAAACTAAAACTACAACCAGAACTTCTTGCCTGCTTTGGTGATGGTAGGGTCTACCAACGCTGATTTTTGTGAGGGGGTTTCAAAAACTTCATAGAACAATTCCATTATCTGTCAATTCTATTTTGCTACAAATATTTTGAAGCCCCTCATATATTCCTTTACACGCCCACTGGTCAAGACAGACATTTCCTTCCCTGTATTTTCCATTTCCCTTAGTTATTATACTCATCCTCTCTCTCTCCCTTTTTTTTCAATCATGTAATTGGGGGCTCGAACAACTTTTAAAAAAAATTTAATCACTTTATTGGGGGCTTGTACATCTCTTATCACAATCCATACATATATCTATCCCACTCACCAAGGCTGACTTGGCCACTGCCAATGCTGAGTGTCCCATTTGCCAGCAGCAGAAACCAACATTAAGTCCAAGACATGGGACAATTCCTCGGGGAGATCAACCAGCAACTTGGTGGCAGGTTGATTACATAGGACCACTTCCATCATGGAGGGGACAGCGCTTTGTTCTTACTGGAATAGACACCTACTCTGGGTATGGATTTGCCTTCCCTGCATGCAATGGTTCTGCCAAAGCTACTATTCATGGATTTACAGAATGCCTCATCCACTGGCATGGCATCCCACATAGCATTGCTTCAGATCAAGGAACTCACTTTACAGCAAATACAGTGCGGCAATGGGCCCATTCCCATGGAATCCACTGGTCGTATCATGTTCCTCATCATCCTGAAGCTGCCGGCTTGATAGAACGATGGAATGGGCTCCCAAAGACACAATTATGGCGCCAACTAGGTGGCAACAACTTGCGGGGCTGGGGCAATGTTCTCCAGGAAGCTGTCTACGCTCTAAACCAGCAGCCAATATATGGTGCTGTGTCTCCAATAGCCAGAATTCATGGGTCCAGGAACCAAGGGGTGGAAGCTGGAGTGGCACCACTCACTATTACTCCTAGTGATCCCCTTGCAGCATTTTTGCTTCCTGTCCCAGCAACCCTGTTCCTCAGGCCTGGAGGTACTGGTCCTGAAGGAAGGAACTCTCCCACCTGGAAACACAGCACAGATTCCACTGAACTGGCAGCTGAGAATGCCCCCTGGGCACTTTGGGCTTCTCATGCCTTTGGATCAACAAGTCAGGAAGACTGTCACTGTACTAAGTGATGTGATTGATCCTGATTACCAAGGAGAAATTGGACTGGTACTACATAATGGAGGTAAAGAATATGTCTGGAATCCAGGAGATCCCATAGGCCGACTCTTAGTGTTACCATGCCCTGTTATTAAAGTAAATGGTAAGTTACAGCAACCCAATCCTAACAGGACTTATAATTACCCAGAACCCTCAGGAATGAAGGTCTGGGTTACCCCGCCAGGCCAAAAACCACAGCCAGCTGAAGTGCTTGCTGAAGGCAAAGGTAATACAGAATGGGTAGTAGAAGGTAGTTCTACTTATCAATTACAACCACGTGATCAATTGCAAAAGCGAGGTTTGTAATTGCCAATGTATTTTCTTTGTATGTGATTATTGCATATATTTCCTTTGTTCAGGTATGATATATCAGATACAATTTGACTCAGTGTGTTTTCATTTATATGTATGATAGATGATTGATGATAAGTATAAGTGTGATTTCATTAATGTCTGGAAATTATATAAGTATATATGGCTAAAGAATTGTGTACAGGTGCCAGGTTGGCAAGGGGTGGATTGCGATAGTTTATTGTGCCAGCCTGGCCGATAAACACAAGTAGGATTAACTGAAGGGCGGAGAGATAAATGGCTCGGTGAACCTCGCCTTGCTAGCACTGTGCCTCAATTTAAAGGGTACACTACCTGTGGGACGCCTAGCCTGTGGACTGTGTCGCTGTAAGTTAAGGTCCCTTTAAGACCACTCGATTGGAATGTTCATCTCTGGAATTGGGGCCTGCCAGTTGGTGACAGCTGGTGACCTGCCTTGGTGTTTGTTGTCTGGGTATATATAGCCCAGCTCTCTCTACAGAAAAGGGACTGGCAGCTCTCAAGACTTAAATGACTGCTAGTGTCTCACAGATTTATAACTTATAATTTAACTGTTAATTTCATATATTATCTATCTATCTGTATATAATTTAACGGTTCAGTTCTTGTGTTATATATATTTATATATATATAATATATATATTATATATATATTATATATATAATTACTAGCAATCTGGTTTTGTCTCTCTAGAGAACCCTGTCTAACACATTTATTGTGTCAAGCACATTTGTACATTTGTTGCCCTCATCATTCTCAAAATATTTGCTTTCTAATTGAGCCCTTGGTATCAGCTCACTTTTTACCCCTCCCTCCCCGCTCCCTAATCCTCATGAACCCTTGATAATTTGTTATTATGTTGTCCTATCTTACACTGTCCAACGTTTCCTTTCACCCACTTTTTTGTTGTCCATCCCCCAGGGTGGAGGTTCTATGTAGATCCTTGTAATCGGTTCCCCCTTTCCACCCCACCCTCCCCCCACTCTCCCAGTATTGCCACTCTCAGCACTGGTCCTGAAGGGATCATCTGTCCTGGATTCCCTGTGTTCCCAGTTCCTATCTGTACCAGTATATCTCCTCTGGTCTAGCCATATTTGTAAGGTAGAATTGGGATCGTGATAGTGTGGGGGAGGGAGGAAGCATTTAGGAACTAGAGGAAAGTTGCATGTTTCATTGTTGCTACCTGCACCCTGACTGGCTTGTCTCCTCCCCGTGACCTTTTTGTGCAACTCTTATCACAATCCATACATCCATCCATTGTGTAATCCTCTCTTTGTATCAACACTTCCCTACCCTTCTACACTAACTCTAAACATGGGGTCTCAAAGCAGTATGCTGATTGGTTAAGGCTTGGAGGACCCTATGATTCTAAGGAGGGAATTACGTATCTTACCACAAGGTACATGACAATTTTCCTTGAAGCAGCTCAAGTAAATCAGATCTTATTAATTTGCTGAGGCAGAGTTTTTCTTGTTGATAAATAAAAAAGATAATAGTTCTATCTAAACTACTAGAAGTTCTAAAGTGGACCAAAGAAAAGTTATAACCTCTTTTCTTCCAATTAAGCTTAAAATACCTTCTGCTTACTTGAAACTCCACCTAAGTCAAACAACTTGGTTGTGTCAGATACATAAACTTGACCTTTGAGAGGAGAGAAAGTCTACCAAAAAGAAAAGTCTTTGGGCCATAATAGTGCCTCACTGGCTACAATATAGCTACTGTGCCTTAAAAAATGTTTCAGGAAATTAAACACTAATGTTTATACTGCCTGAAATCCCAGCGATCCTCATTATAATAAAAGGGCTCTCTTTGACAACTTACAAGGTTTCTTTTTAATAACTTTTAGTTTTTTATACAGAATTATTAGCACAGCACTATTTGAGGTAGTTAGTTTACTGTGCCAACCTGGCTGATAAACACATGTGGGGTTCATTGAAGGGTGGAGGGATAAATGGCTCCGTGAACCTCGTCTTTCTAGTTCTCAGGTCTCTTGCTTTGTGATGGTAGGACCAGGGTGCAGCTGCCTTAGCCAGTTCCCTGCTTCAGCTGGCAAGGCTCACTTCCTGCAAAACTTCCCTGAGGAGAAGCCACATGGACCTACCCCAATGCAGCCCTGGGTGCTGGAGCAGCCGTGTGGAGACCCCTGCCAGTGCTGAGATGCTTACACATTCACTGATTTTGCTTTCCTCCTGCAGTCAGTATCACAGTGTGCGTTTTGTGAGATGGAGGGGGACTTTGTGGATTGGTGTCAGACATACGGGCTAATGTTGAACTTGTGGTTTGGGCAGCACTTGGTTGGGATGCTTTCTTGATATGCACTTAACCTTTACATAAAACTCTCTTATACATATGAGTTTCTGTTGATTTGTTTCTTTAAAGTACCCAGACTAATATGCTATTTTTGAAGGAAATAATGTTTGCTAAAATCTGAAGATGTTCCCTTCTCTGTGAATTTTCAACTGTACCACTTGGCAATGCCAATTTTATAAACAAATGATACAAGTTAATAGTAGCAAGAGTCCAAGCAGGTAGATGAGTGACTCAGTTCCCCACCAGTTTCACTTTGTCTCACTCTTACTTATACAGGCAGTCCCTGGGTTATGAACAAAATCTATTTCTAAGCAGCTCTTTAACTTGAATTTGTAGTTAAGTTGGAACAGGTGCATATAACTCTTATGTAGCCTTACTTTATTTTAGTGCATCATTTACCAAACGTCTACCACCCCTTTCTGGGAAGGAAAAAAAATAACTCAAAATCATGCCTGGCAATTAAAAACTTTTGTACTATAACCCATCATCCAGGATTAAGTGTAGGTATCTGCTTTTGCAGACCCCCCTTTGATTGTCCTAGCACCTTCCAGGTGGCAATTTTGTGAAATACTGATTTGGGAAATACTGATTTGGTGCAAGAAAGAAGTCTCTTGGGCTGCTAACTCAACCCTTCTAATTACTCTCTACAAGAAAAGATGTGGGTTTCTGCTCCTGTAAAGATTTAAAGCAACAGAAACACAAAAGAGAAGCTCTACTCTGTCCTACTGGGTCACTATGAGTCCAACTCTATTCAGTGGCAGTGGTTTCAGCTCAAGAAATGATCCCTGGTGGCATGGTGGGTTAAGTATTGGACTGTAGTTCAACCCCTTTAGCCACTTCACAGGAGAAAAAGGTTGCCTGCTTTCATGAAGAGTTATAGCCTCTGAAATACTACTCTGGCCTAAAGGATGGCTATGAGTCAGAACTGACTGGATAGCAGTGGGTTTGGTTAGGGAAACACATGTCTGGAAACCTTTTCAATGATTTAAAAGCTACTCAAGCAACAAATAAAGGTGATTGTGAGAAAAATTTGTTGCCAGGAGGGGTTGGTTCAATTGTTTCAAAGCCATAACAAGTACAGGGTCTTAGAATATGTGGTAAAAAATAAAGCAGTCTCATTTGTCTTAAAATTTAGCAATTTAGTAGTTTTCTTGAGTGGTAAAATACTGTGCAAATGAAAAAGGCAGTGGAAACAAAGAAAATGCTCTCCCTTACATTATCCATTAAGTAGGCTTTGTTAGTCAGAGGCATGAGAAATATAAACCATCACCACTTGGCTCACCATTCTAGGTACTCATAACTGTACTAGAGGAAGGCAGGCATCTACAGAAATGATTTCTCAACCAATAAATTCTGGGATGAATCTGATAGTGATGTGCTGGCAAACAGCTGTTCAAAGAGTGACTGATCTGATCACTTAACATAAAACAAGCTAAGAATAACCCTCAAAGAAGCCACACATAAACCATCATACAAGCAAAAGTGATTCGGGTAGAAATGCTTGTATGGGGGAAGCCATTAAGTACTCAAGCCAAGATTTAATTTAATCTCCAAACTAAGAGACACCCACCCCACCCCCCACAACAAAACAAAACAAAAAACATCCAAAGCAAGGCTTCCTATTTTTAAATATTAATAAATAGAAAGGCCAGTAGAGCCTCCAAATATTACCAACCTGGTTCAGAGAAAGTGTCACTGATATCATCATCTTTGTCATCTTCATAATCTTCCTCCTCCTCCTCTTCTTCCTCATTTTCGGACAGTTCATGCTCACTGCCAAACCCTTCATCATGGTCCTCGTCATCAATATCCTCCTCATCCTCCTCGTCCTCTTCAGGGCTGCATTTAGTTGGCTGCTCACCCAGATGGTCAGAGACAAAGAGAGAATAATTGTGCTCCTCTTTTTTCTGGGAAGAATCTGAAACCGATGTGCTGGCAGAAAGGCTGCTGCTCTCTCCTGCAGCGATGGGCCCAGGCCCTTCCTGGGGCAAGGGGCTGAGTAAGAGCTCCTGGGTTTCTTTGAAAGGCAGAGCAGGAATGGCTGGGCCCTGCAGAGTTTCCAGCCCCCTCTTCTCTTGTCTCTTTGCCACTGCGCCACAGTAGCAGGTGTTTTCCTTAGCTGCATCTGCATGAACCTGGCTCAGCAAGGGCCGGGTGTGCTGCACTGGATTGATCTTTACCTTGGCCTTTTTTACATAGTCTTTACATTCAACATGAAAGTTCACCTTTTCATTATGATACACGTTGGTCTTCACCATGATTTGTGTGCTTGAAGTGGGTTTACTTGCTTTTTGGACACAGTCTGACAAGGGGCCCTCAGCCTGAAGAGTCTTCGAGGAACACACAGGGGCAGCTGCTCTGCTTGCGATCTTTTTAGCAGGGAATGAAGAGGGCAAGGGACTTTGTTTGACACTGAAAAGTGAATCGGGGTAATAAAGGGAGTCAGAAACAGACTGAGAATCCTCACTGTTAAGCTGGGCCAAAGTTGGGGTTTTACTGATGACCTCTTCATCTTGGTAAGGGCTGGAAAAGTCATCGAGACCCAAGTAATCCACTTCTTTTGTTCCCCAAATGTCACAGCTGGTGAGTTTGGTGTACTTGGTCAAGTCTTCACAGTACGTGTCCCACTGTTCCCAGTTGGAGGCTAGAGCACCCTCATCATCCAGGACATCTGTGAATGACTCTAGATTGTCAGTGTCTTTGCAATCCTCTAGAGAAAGAAAACTGTCCCTAGGGTTCTGTTGGTAGTTCATTTCTCTGTCCTGGGAAAGGATTTAAAACAAAACAGAGCAAATCACAACATATTTTAAGAAGGGAATACTCACCTCCAGCCTTATTTTTTTTCTTCAGAGTTTTAAAGTTTTTAATTTATATATCAGTACTTACTCTTTGTTAAATCATTTTATTGGAGGCTCTTACAACACTTATCACAATCCATACATACGACCATTGTGTCAGCACATTTGTACATATGTTGCCATCATTTTCAAAATATTTTCTACTTGAGCCCTTCGTATCAGCTCCTCATTTTTCCCTCCCTCCCTCATGAACCCTTAACAATTTATAAATTATGCTTTTTATGTCCAACCTTATTTCTATATATCAAGTTGATAAACCAATACTCGTCTCCTGGTTTGTTTTATTTTAAGATAAAGGTTAATTAAATATCTTACAGGAGGCTCTGGTGATATAGTGGGTTACACATTAGGCTGCTAACTATAGGATCAACAGTTTGAATCCACCAGCCACTCTGAAGGGAAGAAATGAGGCTTTCTGCTCTTGTGAAGACTTACAGGAACAGAAACATGGGGCAGTTCTATTGTGCCATATAGAAAGGGCTTATACACAATAGGAAGTAATTTTGGTTTTGAGTTTTATCTTATAATTCCACATGTGTTATTCATATAATAAAGAGGAAAAATGTGTTCCTTGAGAGTTTTGGCACTAGAATTTTCAAAGTTTTCATTCTGTAAAGTTTACGTATGGTTCAAATAGGAAAAACCCTTGAGATTTATTATTAAAGACACTTCAAAAAAAGTTTTCATTTCTTGATTTTCTACTTATACTGTGTGTCTCCTTAGAAACAAGTTTCCATTATGAAGCAAATACTGAATATCTTACTGCCATTACAGGAAAGAAAAAAAATCTGTCTTAACTGGAAACTTTCGTATAGAAGTAAAGAGTAATTCAAAAAATTGGAACTCAGTCACAGAAGAAGAGTATCTTTTGCAACCTTGCAACCATGCTTGAGTATGGAAATTAAATAACTTATCTACTTTTGAGGGGATTTTAAAATGCCACTAAAACTGTGTAGCCATTAAAAGGTATGCAGGAGAACTCTAATATACTTAGATAGAAGGATGCCCACCACATGTTTTTATGTTAAAAAGGTCAAGCTACATACTCTACCTGTAAAAATGCCCCACTTGACTGAAATGTTTATCCATGTTTTTGTTTATGTTTTTTAATATGAGGGGCTACCCCCCAAAAACTGGAAAAAAGCTCTGCTGGGCTGAGCTTTCACAGCACACATTTTCCCACTAGGCGAGCATCCAGCAACTCTCTCTGAGTCAGTGCATCCAGTGGCGTCCCCTGGGAAGGTTCCCTCCAGTCACAGTGAATGTTTTCATGAAAGCAGTTTTATTTGAACCTCATTTTTTGTGATGACCAATTTAAGAAAACAGTGTGCGGCTGTGAAATTTTGTTTTCCGCAGGAACTGTTGTGATGTTGAACAGTTTACAGGGACAGCACTATGGGAAAGAAAGACTCCAGTGCATGAGTGGTTTTCTCCTTTCATAAAAGGTGAAATCTCAATCGATGACAAGCCTCATTCTGAACATCTGTCAACTTCCCGGGCTAAAATGTCAACAAAACTTTTGCATTTGTGTTCAAAGATCAATGACAGACCATTGAAGAGATGTAGAAGTTATCTGGAATATCAACGAATTTTAACAGAAGATTTGAATGACAAAAAAGGCCTGATTTGCAGCGGGAGGAGGACTGGTTTTGCCATCACAACAATGCACCTGCTCATGCAGCCATCTCGGTGCTCCAGTTTTTGGCTAAAAACCCAGTATACCTCTCTTGCCTCACACACCTTACTCACCTGACCTCACTCCTTGCGACTTGACTTCTTTTTGTTTCCTCGAATGAAGAGGGACATGAAAGGACAGTGAATTGACGAGGTAGAAAAGATGAAGAAAAAAAACGAGGAAGGTGTTGTCAGCCATCCAAACAGATGAGTTTGAAAAATGTTTCCAAGAATGGAATCACAGATTTGACAAATGTATTAAGTGTAAAGAAGAGTACTTTAAAGGTGATACGGTTGTTTTGTAAAAACATTTAAATACATAGCTTTGAAAAAAAATTCTTTTTTGGGGGTGGGTACCTCCTCATACATTCAAAGTAGAGCTCTGGAGGAGCCTTGGTGGCACTGTGGGCTAAGCTTCAGGCTGCTAACTGAAAAGAAGAGCTCTGGTGGCAAAGTGGGCTGCTAACTGCAAGGTAAGCAGTTCAAAACCACTAGCTGCTCCACAGGGCAAAGATAAGGCTTTCTACACATTCATGTAGAGTTATGTCTCAGAAACCCACAGGGGCAATTCTATGCTGTACTAGGGTCAGGGTCACGATGAGTCAGAATTGACTTGATAGCAGTGAGTACAACATATTAAAAAACAACAATCCTACTGTGTAATTTTTACCCTAAATCAATTAAAGTAAAACCCAAGGAAATATTACTTACCAGTTCATACATGAAATCTGGATCTGAACTGTTGGCTAAGAGATCTGTGCTCATCAGAGTCTGTTCTGAAAAGGTGTGGCTTCGAAAGGCATCCCCGAAAGGCGGATCCATTCCGCTTACACTGGGCTACAACAGAATCATTGAGACTTTAAAGTTAGACTATGTCAAGACCACTTTTTACTTCATGTGAGCGCTGCCTCCAACTCCATAAAGCAACTTATTATTATCAGAGAACAGTTCTGTATTTTTCTATTAATACCTTTAAGAGCTTTAACAGGCTTTAAAACTTGGACTTACATTAGGAAAATAACAAAGACACATTTAAAGTAGAAGTAGAAATACAGAGTAGAAAACTTAATAACCTCCAACTTCTAGAAACAAAAATTATTTAGCCACCAATGTCAAGATACAGCACCTAATGAGTACTTTTATTTAGCTATAGATCACATTTCTTCAAATATTTATTAAACACTGTTTTAACTCTTTGAGGTGGAGAATTAATGTTATCTTCTAGTGCTGGCATAGGTAACAAATCAGTGCCATTCGGGAACTACAGAGTGTTCATTTGGAAATGATTATGGTAGCAACTGTACAATTTTACTTGATGTGAATGAAATATGGAATATGTTATATGTATTGAATCTCAATTAATTAAAAAAAAGAGACTGGGGGGGTGGAGTTCACTGTTCTACTTCTCAAAACAAAGTGGAAGACCATTTGGGTGTTTCTAGTTCAAAAAATGCCCCCAGAAACATGCTGGAGAAAGGATTAGAAAACCCCCAAATCTCTTGGGTGAGTCCAATTAACTTGGGCATGAGCTCAGTAACCTTAACTATGAAGAAGATAAAATCTGCAATAAATAAAATCCAAGAAAAAAGACTCAGCTCCAGAGTTAATGCTCCTTTTTGGCTTCTCTTCCCCATTATTTTCATTTCAACAGCTATACAACTTACTCCCGCGTCTAGCCAAGAGGCACACTCCAGAAGGGGCTCAAATTAACAGGAAGGTCTCACTCTACAACCTAATTGGGATGAAGGAAGAGCGTATCAAAGAGTACAACTTCGGACTTCCTGTTCTGCCAGTTTCTGCAGAAAGTGAAGATTTATTCACATACTTACATTTTCTTTTCTTTTTGCTGACACTCTTCATCTACAGATCGTCTATGTGCCAGATTAACGTCTTGCTCACTTTCTCATGACTTCCTTCCAGCTTTCCTTGATCCTTGAGACCCAACCTTTCTAGCCTATCTTTTTTTTTTTCCCCATTTATTTTCCCAAACCCTGTTCTTACTAGAGAAATTTGGGTTGAGGTACTAAGAGTTTTTATAGCTTTGAATTCAAGTATTCAATGAATGGTAAATAAACTGTCAGGGTGTGGGGGTAGGATTCTAAAAGGGACTATACAGTTCATTTGGCATAGGAGCTGGGCTGAAGCCAGCCTCTGGTTTTTCTAATGTGAGCTAGCAAATCTTTCTTCACCTCTGCCTTCTAAGGCACCAAACAGTCAGTTCCTGCAGCCTAGGGACTTCCTGTGCCGCCCAAGAGTTAGCTCGGTATAACCCCACATATAGTCCCTGCCCTTTAATTTCTAGGTCTCTCCTCAACCTTGAAAACAAAAAGAGGTGAGAAGAGTTAGGCCCTGAAGAGCAGAGATAGGGAGTATGGGGGTGCAAGGTAGAGAGTAGCTGTTACTTCTCTCTTCTCTGATTGCCTGAAACCAAAACGGACCCATTTTAAATAGTCAGTCTTAAACCAAAACCAACCCATTCAAAATAGTCACAAGACAGACACAATCGTTCTTAGACATGATCTGTGGTATATGGCCACAGAGAACTAATAGAGAGGTAAGACACATACATTCAAATTTCTTGCCATTTCCTCTTAACTACTTCTAAGTTCAGCTAGTGGAGAAGTTGGAGAAGAGAAAGATGACAAAGGAGATCAAAACAAGACTTCTGTGTTAGATTACTTTTCAGGGGACTTGATTTAGGCAGATCTGTACACTCTCTTTTCTTTCCCCATGCTCCATTGTCAAGCTCATTAAACTTCAAAGCTACCGTAAAGGAAGAAATAAGAGGCAACAGAAATAGGAAGGTCATTTACTCAAAACTAGCTGAGATGAAATAAAATGTCCTGAAAATGTAGTATGTCAGGTGGTGCAAAAAGTCAAAGAACTTGCAGACCAATGGCACTGACCTTCTGTTACAGGGAAATAAAAATTTTTGCGTAGGCTTACTTGGACTTACCTGAGGCATTTCCAAGCCCAGATCCTGTGAGTCCAATTGCAAGCTTCTTTTGTTTCCCGTTTGTAAATTCCTTTCCAGCTTTACTTTTAAGTTCAGGATCAAAGATGATTTTCACAATAAAAGTTAGATTTTTCCAGAATGCCTTCAATTCAACTGCTTAAATCTCTGCTGCTTCCTTAATAATTCTGTGTGACTCTATCAAAGAACAACAAAAAGTAACTTCACTGAGCTCCATTAAAAACAAGTTGACCTTTCAAAAACTGCATTACCAACCAATGAACACTTTAAACTGGTAAGTCTAGTGACTGCAATATCAAGAATTAGGACAGTTTTAAGTTTCTACTATTTTGAAATTCACCTTTCCTCCACTTGTTTGTTTCTAAAAGAGTCGATCAACAACCACCAGGCTTAACAACAGTTTAAAAAGATACCCAGACAAAATTAGCATAGGCTAATTTCTTGTGATCTGAAAGATGCATTATACTTAAGTCTTACAGTAAAGTTCCCATTCCTGTCTCTTCTGTAGAAGGGAACATAATGTCTGGACATGAAATTTTATTTATTTTATAATCATCACTACTAAATTAACCTTAATTTTATATCTCTCATAAATGTATAAGAGTTAAAAAATGTACAAGAGTATGAATATCAGGGGTTGGGGAGGGGAATAAAGGATAATAGCGGTGGAACTGAACCTATTCACATTAAATAAAATCATTCTTAATGGTATGTACAAACATTCCTTTACTTATAAGTCAAAGCTGTTCTTGAACTAAGAATTAGTCCAGTACATTTTTTAACATCTATTTATTGAGGGGTGAGAAGACTATACTGCAGAGCAGTTTCAAGGGTTAAATCAAACAGTGGTTGTAAATCACTAGATATAATAACTTGGCATAAAGGAGGCACAATTTGTTCCCTTTCTCCTCTCTGTGAAGGTCTTCATCAAAACTCAAACTTACTGTCATAGAGTAGATACCGACTCATAACGATATTACAGCACAGGGTAGAACCGCCCTTGTGGGTTTCCAAGACAGTACGTCTTTATAGCAGTAGAAAGTCTTGTCTTTCTAATCCTGTGGGGCAAGCTGGTGGTTTCCAATTTCTGACCTTGTGGTTAGCAGTCCAACGCATAACCACTAAGCTACCAAGCCTCCCCACAGGCCTTCAACAGGAGGAACTAAACAATTAGACCCACTTCATTTTCTTTTCCTAGACCACGTATTCTCAAAGTGCAGTTTCAGGACCACAGAAGCAATATCAACCTGGACTTTGTTCAAAAGGCAAAATCTTGGGCTCTTGCCCAGACCTACGAAAGCAGAAATACTTCAATCTTTTCTAACACTTCCAATACTATTCTGGGGGTAGAGCCCAGCAATATGTGTTTTAAAGCTCTCTGAGCGATTTTACTCTTTAATAGTGTTTAAGATCCACTGTCCTACACTGAACTCCTCCGATTCAGTCTAAATGCAGTGTCATTTTAAAAAATGGATGGAAATGGCCAATTTAAACTGACCAGCCTTCTCTGGCAAACACAATTCACTAGACTGGAGGGTTAGAGTGGTACATTATTTCAATTTCAAAGGCCTCTTGCTGAACAAATAAGAGATAGTCAACAAGGGGCTCAATGATTGTTATGGTTAATTAGGTCAATCAATCAACTGACTATAATTTGGGTTTCCTGGTTCTTTGCTAGGTTCTCTCCCTTGTTGAGCTGTCATTCAAGGCTCACAGACTAAACCCAGGGAACACTGTCATGTGCCTAGCCTGGGCCTAGAAGTAATTCACTATATGCCTCACTCCAGTGCCTAAAGGGCCTGATTTTTAGCTCCAGCCAAAGGACAGTTCTTGTGTAGCATTTCATAAAGCCTCAAGCCTTGTATGCAGCCTCAGCCCCAACTCTTGCTCTGACTTCTGTGAGAAATAAAGCCAGTTACTTTTTCTAGGCCTATTACTTAGGGCCCCAAATGGCATCTGGTTCAAGTCATGCACTCAACAAAATAGATCAGTGGTCTGGGAGAAGAGCCTGATGTCCTCTACAACCTGAGAAATACTGTCTAACAATAAGAGTTGAAGACTTAGGAAGAGATTAAGTTCAGGCTGACATAAAGACACCATCAGTCAACAGTGTGGGTTAGCAGGAAAACACTGGCCAGAAAAAAATTAAGTCCTAGTCAGAGGTAACACCAGTTAAAAAACATTGGTTAAGTTAATCTTTCTAAGGCTCCTTTTTCTTCCATCTCTGAAAAAGAATACAACACTATTCTCTCACGCCTACAGTTTTCCATAAGCCTTTATTTTTAAAATTGTTTCAACACGTAGAATAAAAGTCGACCTCAGTTAATACAGTTAACAAAAGGAGGACTTGTTTGGGGAGTAGCCCTGGGTTCTAGTTTTGATCCCATAATTAAAACAAAACAACCTTAATGGACTGTGGTGATTACTGAACAACTCTTTTTAATAAGTTTAAACCACTGAGTTGTATATGTGACTTATATGTCAATAAAACTGTTATAATTAAAATACACAGAAACAAAAAAAGTCTAAATTGAAACCAGTCACTTAATTTGTACCTAATTCCCATATCTGAGGAATAAGGGAGTAACTATTTTCCTTTAGGTGTGTAACAGGGATGATATGAGAATTAAATGAGATATTAAGATGTAATAAGATAGATTTGAAAAGGTGGTTATTTATAGGTATATTCTGCCAATGCTTTCTTTGCTTCACAGCTGAGTCTGTTCAGAAACTAAACATCAGTGGCAGTTGTTGGAAACAGGTTCTGTTTTAAAGGTACATATTTTCAAATAGGAAGCTATTGATAAGATAAAGAATTGAGCTCACTCACTTGGGTAATGAAGGCCCTGAGATGCTTCTCAGTCACTCAGGTACGATATAGGATAGAAGGTGCAGGAAGAGGAGGAGAAAATCTATCAAAAAAATTGATTCTCCCCAAAATCAATCCCAACCCACCCCCGCTGCCATTACAACCCTATATAGGGTTTCAGATTCTATAAATCTTCACAGGAGCAGCCAGCCTCATCTTCCTCCCTGGAATCATGTTGGGTTTGAACTACCATCAACATTGTAGTTAGCAGCCCAATAGTTATCCCATAGCGCCACTAGGGCTCCTTAAATCCATCCCAGACAGTAATGAATCCATCCCATCTCGAAAACTGACAACCTAAATTGACAACAAGGACCCCTCATCTCCAAAGTTTTGATCAGGTTCTCAGAAATATTCAGTACCAAAGCATTTATTATGAAACAACCATGCAGAAGAAGCTTCTCCAAAAATATAAAGAAGGGAGGAGAGGGGAATCTACAGAAATCACTGTTACAAAGAATCTTCCATTGCTCCCAAACTACATCCTAAAAACAAGGAACCATCTACAAATGGCTAATAAGCACTCACACTTAGATGGTCAGGTAACTGAGGAAAGCCTAATAACTTTTAAGGGTGCCTTCATACTTCTTCAGGTTCAATAATTATCAATATCTTATTCAAAGCCCTGATATTAAAATATATCAAAACAATAATCTGATTTCCCACTCAATAGATATGATCTGAGGAAGATTTGTTTACTCAAAAACAAAGAGTTGTGACAATGGAATAATATAACATAAACATTAAACAACTGTTAAACTTCCTTTTCCATTAGAGCTTCTTACAGAAAGTTTAATGTGTTGATGTACATTGTAAATCACCAAGGGGTGAATACAGCATATCCCATCTCCAAAATCCTCATGCACCTTGTACCCTTAAGCTTCTTTGAAAAAACTGGAGACTAAATTAATTCCTTTCATTCACAGCACTGGCTCAGTTCCCAATAAAGTTTTGTGGGTTTTTAAAAGAAAGGACTATAGTCCATCGGAAGTATCTACTAAGATTTTGTGTATCTAGCCTCATTCCAAAATATTCAACATTAGTTCATAAGTACAGGGGGAAAAAAACAAAACTTCCTATAACAAATAAACTCTCTGAAACAGCAGCAGAGCAAATCATTAAAATATGGTCCTTGACAGCACTGAAGTGACAGCCCAGGGAGAGGGACATGTATGATCAGAGCGCACGGGAGCAAATGAAGGGGGAGGAAGAGAGAGTGGCGCAGAACCTAGCCCACCAAACCTCCGGGACAATTATCCCCACTCAGAGCAACAAATGCACAGAGAGGACCACATGGCTGGCCCCATAGCCCTACAGCGGACACTGGAGAAACAGTGTGGGAATTGCGTCCGATCTGACCCCACCACATCAAGGCAAAACACTAATGGTGTGCAACAGAACAGCAAGGGGAGCAAAGCAATAAAGTGCCGAGGGAGTACCAAAAATAGACTTTGGGGCCAGGGCGTGGTACCCCATCAGACTCAACTGGAAAACACTCCTAAAGGTCAACAAACATATAGGGAGCTGCGTGTCTCCCCACCCTGGATTTTAGCCATGAATCTACTCTCGCCATACAAACTGCCCAGAGGTTTTTCTGCCCTTTGTTCCTTTCCCGCCCGAGGGTGGCTGCCCTGACCCTTGCTAGGATTGGTGATCTTTCACTAGCAGCTGCTATGCTCATTGGTCAATACATGTCTGATGGCATCTCCCACCAGGCTCACCAGGAATGCTTCATTAGCATACTTACCTGTTTGATCAGTTGCCCGCCATCCCTTCATTGTTTGAAGATGCACGACTATTGGCTACCTCAGCTGTACCCTATTTTACATGTGACGTATTGGTGCCAGCCCCTCGCTGGCTATTTAAACCTCTGCTCTCAACTCAATAAATGAGGCTTGATCAGATTCCTTTCTTGCCTCCATTTCTTGCGCCCTTGCCCATCTTCATTCCCAGTCCCTCTTTCAGGTCCACGTTGTAGATGTCCTGCGGTCCAGGACACAAACAGACCATGAACTATTTACAGGCTTTTCATTTTTTTTGGTCATTGTTCTTTTTTGTTGTTCTCATTGTTTTCGTTTGTCGCTTTGCTTTGCTCTGTCTTGTTTTTTTGTGCATATTATTATCTCTGCAGGTCTATCTAGATAAGATAGGTGGGATAGAAAGGAAGTGGGGTTAACAAACCCAAGGACAAGGGAACAACAAGTGATCCAAATTGGTGGTGAGGAGGGTGTAGGAGGCCTGGTAGGGTGTGATTAAGGGTAATGTAACCAAGAAGAATTACTGAAACCCAAATGAAGGCTGGGCATGATAGCGGGACAAGAGGAAAGTAAAAGGAAATAGAGGAAAGAACTAGGTGACAAAGGATATTTATAGAGGTCTAAATAAAGGTACGTACATATGTAAATATATTTATATATGGGGATAGTGAAATAGATCTATGTGCATATATTTCTAGGTTTAGTATTAAGGTAGCAGGTAGATAGTGGGCCTCCACTCAAGTACTCCCTCAATGTAAGAATACTTTGTTCTATTAAGCTGGCATTCTATGATGCTCACCTTCCTGACACAATCACTGAAGACAAAGCAGGTGAATAAGCAAATGTGTTTGAAGAAAGCTGATGGTGCCCGGCTATCAACAGATATAGCATCTGGGGTTTTAAAGGCTTGAAGGTAAACAAGCAGCCGGCCAGCTAGCTCAGAAGCTACAAAGCCCACATGGAAGAAGCACATCAGCCTGTGCTATAGTGAGGTGTCCAAGGGATCAGGTATCAGGCATCATCATAACAAAAATTCATATCATTGTGAATGAGGGGGAGTGCAGAGTGGAGACCCAAAGCCCATCTGTAGTCAATTGGACATCCCCTTACGGAAGGGTCATGGGAGGAGACTAGTCAGGGTGCAATGCAGCAATAATGAAACATACAACTTTCCTCTAGTTCTTAAATGCTTCCTCTTCCCCGCCCCCCACTATCATGATCCCAAGTCTACCTTACAAATCTGGCTCGACAAGAGGATGTGTACACTGGTACAGATAGGAACTGGAAACACAGGGAATCTAGGGCGGATGATCCCTTCAGGACCAGTGGTAAGAGAGGCAATATCGGGCAGGTGGAGGATGGGTGGGGTAGAAAGGGGGAACTGATTACAAGGATCTACATATAACCTTCTCCCTGGGGAACACACAACAGAAAAGTGGGTGAAAGGAGACATCGAACAGTGTAAGATAATGACATAATAATAATTTATAAATTATCAACGGTTCATGAGGGAGAGGAGAGCGGGGAGAGAGGGGGAAAAATGAGCTGATACCAAGCACTCAATTAGAACGCAAATGTTTTGAGAATGATAAGGGCAACAAATGTACAAATGTGCTTGGCACAATAGATGTATATATGGATTGTGATGAGTTGTAAGGGCCCCGAATAAAATGATTTTTTTAATTAAAAAAAAACATGGTCCTTGAAGATACCCGTTTCAATCTCTCACAGTCCTTTCCACCACGTAACACCTTAGATTTTTGTTTGCCAGTAATTATACATTTAGGCTCAACATTCAAACTTATGCTAAGAAATCTCTAGATGGCTAAAAATGATTAAGCACTTGGCTACTAACTGAAAGACTGGTGTTTCAAATCCACCTAAATCTACTTTAGAAGAAACGCCTGGAACACTGCTTGTGAACGATTACAGTAATTAAAAACCCTACAGAGCACTGTTCCTCTTTATCATGCGAAAGAAATTACTCCAAAATAACTGATCTGGTGTTTGTGTTTTGGTACGCTAGGCAAGACAATAAGAAAAATAAGATACTAGGCATAATCCAAAGGCTTCTTACAAAAACTTACCAACACTAATCAGACGTGTAAAAGCCAAACTGATGACCTGTGTGTCCTAGTCATATTCAAGAGCTCTCATATACTGCCTTTTCTAAATGTATAAGTTACAGCAGATTCCTGTAAGTCCATATATATATATATATATATTTAAAGTGAACATCAAAATATAAACTTCTCTATAATGGAAATCTTAAATAAGCAGTTATCTGATGACTTCCTGTCCCCTGGCTTCCCCAAACCAAACCCATTGACATCGAGTCCATTTCAACTCTTGGTGACAAAATAGAAGGCAAAATAGAACTGCTTCTGAGAATGTCAATTTTCACAGAAACAGCCAGTCTCATCAATCTCCTGAGGATTAGTACATGGCTAATACTGGGAGGTACACAGACTGTTAGCAACCCTTCTCAGTAACTTAGGGAATTGGCTCCTTACAATGGTAAGCAGCACTTTTGGGTCACCAAGCATTTTTAAGAAGAGATGTCAAAAAATTTTGAGCTAAAAAATGCCAATAAAATGGAAAGATTAGTGGCACACCTTGAAGAAAAATCAGTGTCACAGAACTGTACATATGTAAATTATTGGAATGCTGTGCTTGCTGGTTATATATGCACATGTGTATGTTTATAGATAGTTGCTGCAGAGTTGACTTCAACTCAGGGCAACCTGATTTTCAACAAACCAAAACACTCTCCAGGCCTGTGTCATCCTCACAGTCACTGGCATGTTCGAGTCCATTATCGTGGATATTGTGCCAATCCCTCTCACCAAGGGTCTCCCTTCGCCCTTGGTGGCCCTCTTTTCACCAAGCATGATGCCTCCTACAGTGAATGATCCCTCCTGATGATAGATCTAACGCAAGTGAGCCAGACAATGTTCTGTTTGGACCCATAATGTTTTCTTTTTCTTACTGAGTTATTTATTTATTTTTAATCATTTTATTAGGGGCTCATACATTTCTTATCACAATCCATACATACATCAGTTGTATAAAGCACATTTGTACATTCATTGCCCTCATTGTTCTCAAAATATTTGCTCTCCACTTAAGCCCCTGGCATCAGCTCATTTTTCTCTTTAAAAAAGAAAATCATATTAGGGGCTCATGTAACTCCTATCACAATCCATACATACATCAACTATGTAAAGCACATTTGTACATTTGTTGCCCTCATTCTCAAAACATTTGGTCTTCACCCAAGCCCCTGGCATCAGCTCATTTTTCCCCTCCCTCCCAACTCCCCCCTCCCTCATGGACCCTTGATAATTTATTATTATTTTATCATATCTTGCTTGTCCCATGTCTCCCTTCCCGCACTTTTTTATTGTATGTCCCCCAGGGAGGTGGTCACATGTAGATCCTTGAAATTGGTTCTCCCTGTCCAACCCGCCCTCCCTATCCCCTCCCAGTATTGCCACTCAACCACTGGTCCTGAGGGGATCATCCGCCCTGGCTTCCCTGTGTTTCCAGTTCCCATCTGTACCAGTGTACCTCCTCTGGTCTAGTCAGACTTGCAAGGTAGGATTCGGATCATGACAGTGGGAGGGCGGGGAGGAAGCATTTAGGAACTAGAGGAAAGTTGTATTTTTCATCATTGCTACATCGCACCCTGTCTCGTCTCCTCCCCAAGACCGTTCTGTATAGGGATGTCCAGTGGCCTACAAATGGGCTTTCAGTCTCCACTCCGCACTCCCCGCTCATTCACTATGGTTAAGATTTTTTGTTCTGATGATGCCTGATACCTGATCCCTTGACACCTTGTGATCGCACAGGCTGGTGTGTGTCTTCCATGTGGGCTTTATTGCTTCTGAGCTAGACGGCCGCTTGTTTCCCTTCAAGCCTTTAAGACCCCAGATGCTATATCTTTTTATAACCGGGCACCATCAGCTTTCTTCGCCACATTTGTTTATGTACCCATTTGTCTTCAGCGGTCCTATCACGGAGGTGAGCACACAATGATATGATTTTTTTTGTTCTTTGATAATTGATCCCTTCAGCACCTCGTGGTCACACAGGCTGGTGTGCTTTTTCCACATGGGTTTTGTTGCTTCTGAGCCAGATGGCCGCTTGTTTACCTTCAAGCCTTTAAGACCCCAGACACTGTATCTTTTGATAGCCGGGCACCATCAGCTTTCTTCACCACATTTAGTTGTTCACCCACTTTGTCTTCAGCGGTTGCGTCGGGAAGGTGAGCATCACAGAATGCCAATTTAATAGAAGAAAGTATTCTTGCATTGAGGGAGTACTTGAGTGGAGGTCCAATGTCCCTCTGCTACCTTAATACTAACCCTATAAATATATGCACATCCTCATATATAAATATATTTGAATATATACATGTCTTTATCTAGACCTCTATAAATGCCCTTTGCCTCCCAACTCTTTCCTCTATTTCCTTTGACTTCCCTCCTGTCCCACTGGGGGGAAAGGTAGTGGTGTTAGTAAACTCGGGGACAAGGGAACAACAAGCAATCTAAATTGGTGGTGAGGAGGGTGTGGGAGGCCTGGTTAGGCATGATCAAGGGTAATGTAACTACGAGGAATTGCTGAGACCCATAATGTTTTCACTGGCTGATTTTCAAAGAGTATCACTAGGCTTTTCTTCCTAGTCTGTCTTAATCTGGAAGCTGTTAAAATCTGTCTACCCTTGGGTGACCCTGCTGCTATTTGAACTAATAATGGCATCAGCCATCAGAGCAACATACAGGCTATCTCACTGTGACAAACTAAAGCAGCTGTTCTCAACCTGGGGGTCGCCACCCCTTTGGGGGTTTAACAACCCCTTCACAGGGCCGCCCGATTCATAATAGTAGCAAAATGACAGTTATGAAGTAGCAACGAAGATAATTTTATGGTTGAGGGGTCACCACAACATGAGGAACTGTATTAAAGGGTGGCAGCATTAGGAAGGTTGAGAACCACCGAACTTAAAGACTGACAGGCAGGTAGGGCAAAACATATCTGTACTGTTACTTAATTCTGGTCTTACCAGGGCTCTGAACCAGTTCATTCCAGTTCAACCCCTTGCTGAGAATTTTGCCTAGATACTGAATCCAAATTTAAAATTTACCAAGACCTCTTTTTCTACTCAGGTATCCAAAGGAGCTTCAAAAGATTGATAAAAATTGATAATCTTTTCATGACATTTTCCCTCGACTTTTTGAAGCCCCTTCATATTGAGTAAGAATCTACCCCAAGATCTTAGTGAACTGAAGATTCTGAATGAGTATTATCTGGGATTGGAATGCAAATTCTTGGCAAATGAAATGAACCAGTACAAACCCCTAGATGTTCCCTAATCTTTGCTGGTTCATAGTCATCCTTCCTTCCATGTGAATAGAGTTCTTGATGCTTTATCTATAATACAGTACCAGATCCACAATGCTAAGGGGTGGGGACCATCCTGAGGCTTCATTCCTCAGTAAAATTAATATAAGAAGAAAACACTAATTTGGTCATTTAAGTCTATACAATATGCATAATTCAAAGAATGTGCTTGTTCGTCAAGAAAAACAGCTTCTCGCAGTTTGCCCAAACTCCTTAGCCAAGTATGATCCATTTACCACAAGTTCCATCTTTAACTGCTATCAAGTCGATGATGACTCTTAGTAATGCCCCATGAGGTTCCAAGACAGTAATTTAAAAAAAAAAATTTTTATTAGCACCTAATCCACATATCATACAATTCAATAGTTCAATCATATCAAGAATTGTACAATCATTACCACAATCAACTATAAAACATTTCCCTCCCTACCTCCCCCATGGTTAAATCGCCTTTAAAAGTGAGTTATGTAATCACAATCAGTTCTAGTGCTCCCTCCCTGCTTCCCACCTTCATTGTTTCCTGCCAAAATCCCCTAACCCTCCCCATTTCCACCCTCCCCCATGCCAACATCCCCTATAAACCCTTGCATCAGTTATTATCACTATGGATTCACTCATTCTGTCCTTCACAAACTGGGGAACCCAATAGAAACAATACAAAACAAAATTGAAATAAAGTGGTAAAGCATAAAATAATAGTACAAAGATAAAAACACAAATAATGAGTAAGAAACAAAAGACCACCCTCAATATTTAAAAAGCCAGGGAAGAAATTTTTGTCATAGAACATGAGTTACTTGCACCTAGAACAAATTCAGGTTGGGTCAATTAGGGAGGTCAACAGACCAAATGATTGTAGCTCTTTACAGGAATAGAATGCCCTGTCTTTCTTCTGAGGAGCAGCTGATAGTTTTGAACTGCTGACCTTGCTGATGGCAGTTCTATCAGTAAGCACTATGTTATCTGGGCTCCTCAAGTTCCACCTAACCTTCTATATTGTATGTGCTTTTGACCGTGTCAACCATTCAGACCTTTCTGAAAATTACTTTGCAAAACTGTCTTTCAGATTCATACTAAGTCAATCCATTCCTGGTTCCAGGAATCAGAAATCCCTATACCTCTGAAACACTGAGGAAGTAGAGGCTGCCTAGGCAGAGGAGTGGTGGTGGTAGTGTGTGTGTTTAGGGGAAATGTTGGGGCCAAGTTCTCCCCTTTATTTTGTAATATAAATCTTGTAAATAAACTTTAAGATGTCATTTTTCACCCACCCATAATCAAGTTTCTGAAAAACAGGAAACTAAAACAATCCTTGAACTAACTACATGCTTTTCTTTCTTGTTGTGTTTTGTTATGTTGTCAGTGGCTTGTTGTTGTTTTGTTGTATATTGTTGCTTGGTTTTGCTCTGTCTTGTTTTTGTGCATGTTATTATCTCCGCAGGTCTGTCTAAAATGGTGGTGAGGAGGGGGTGGGAGGCCTGGTAGGGCATGATCAAAGGTAATGTAACGAAGAGATTGCTGAAACCCAGGTGGGGACAGAGCATGATAGTGGGACAGGAGGAAAGTCAAGAAAAATAGAGGAAAGAGCTGGGAGGCAAAGGGCATTTATAGAGGTCTAAATAAAGACATGTACATATGCAAATATATGAGGATGGGGAATAGATCTATGTGCCTATACTTATAGGTTTAGTATTAAGGTAGCAGAAGGACATTGGGCCTCCACTCAAATACTCCCTCAATGCAAGAATAATTTCTTCTATTAAATTCCCAACACAACTCCTGAAGACAAAGCGGGTGAATAAGAAAATGTGGTGAAGAAAGCTGATGGTGCCCCGCTATCAAAATATATAGCATGTGGGGTCTTAAAGGCTTGAAGATAAACATGTGGCCGGCCATTTAGCTGAAAAGCAACAAAGCCCACATGGAACACACCAGCCTGTGTGACCACGAGGTGCTGAGGGGATCAGTTATCAGGCATCAAAGAACAAAAAATCGTATCATTGGGTGCACACCTCCATGATACGATCGCTGAGGACAAACGGGTGCATAAGCAAATGTGGCAAAGAAAGCTGATGGTGCCTGGCTATCAAAAGGTATAGTCTGGGGTCTTAAAGGCTTGAAGGTAAGCAAGCGGCCATCTAGCTCAGAAGCAACAAAGCCCACATGGAAGAAACACACCAACCTGTGCGATCACAAAGTGTCGAAGGGATCAGGTATAAGGCATCAGAACAAAAAATCTTACCATAATGAATGAAGGGGGAAATGCAGAGTGGAGACCCAGAGCCCATTTGTCAGCAACTGGAGATCCCCTTGCAGAGGGGTCTAGGGGAGGAGATGAGTCAGTCAGGGTGCAATGTAGCACCAATGAAGAATACAGCTTTCCTCTAGTTCCTATATGCTTCCCCCCCCTTTCTCCCCTACTATCATGATCCAAATTCTTCCTCGCAAGTCCGGCTAGACCAGAGGATGTACACTGGTGCAGATAGGAGACAGAGGCACAGGGAATCCAGGGCAGATGATACCTTCAGGGCCAAGAATGTGAGCGGCGATACTGGGAGAGTGGAGGGTGAGTGGGTTGGAAAGAGGGAACCGGTTACAAGGATCTACATGTGACCTCCTCCCTGGGGGATGGACAACAGAAAAAGGGGTGAAGGGAGACATCAGACAGGGCAAGATATGACAAAATAATAATTTATAAATTATCAAGGGCTCATGAGGGAGGGGAGAGTGGGGAGGGAGGGGGAAAAAAAGAGGACCTGATGCCAAGGGCTTAAGTGGAAAGCAAATGCTTTGAAAATGATGAGAGCAATGTGCTTTACACAATTGATGTATGGATTGTGATGAGTTATATTAGCCCCTAATAAAACGTTTTAAAAAACAGGCAATTAGATGCCAAACTCAATGGTTATAAATTTATATCATTATTCATACACCACATCCTGCTGCTATTAGTCTTTAAAGATAGAAAATATGCCTTCACCCACAAACTGAATGTGAGAAGATGATGTCCTAGCCTAAGCAGTACTGATCATGACCTAGTAAACACAGTCTTTTCTGCTTCTACCTTGCTAACTTTTTATCCCTGGCTCAGTCTAATGTCTTTTTTCTCCCTCGTCAAAGAGTTTTTTAAATAGCAAGGTTGAATTCCATTTGCCAACAACATACCGTATATACTTGCTATAAGCCAACTTGCTATAAGTCAACCAAGGTGCCTAATTTTACCACAAAAACTGCATTTAAAATGTACTGAAAAAACCAGCGTATGCATGGGTATACATGGTAGTTAAAACCACATTTTACATGGAATCCTGAATAGCTAAATTACTAAATCTCAAAAAGGATAATTTCTTGAGCTGCAGTCTTGAAGGTACACAAGATCTCTCAGAATTTGGCTTAATTTCTTTTCAAAGGCTTCTACTCAACTCTGATATCTGGGCTACAAAGACAACTAAAGCCCTTGAGAACTGAAATGAAAGGCCACTCAGTAGAGCCCTGGGTCAATGTGAGTTGAATGGATAGGGTGACTCTCTGTTTCTGCAATCAGCTATCAATATTGGCACGGAGCACAAGAATAAGAGCACGAAACCTTCTTAACATAACCCAAGAATGCAATTCTTAAATAGTTGTTCCGTTAAAAAAATAATTCAATTCTAACTCCAGCCCCCTTGGATGCCAACTGGAGACAACATATTCACACTTGATATTTGTGCAGCTGTTTACAGATTACAAAGAACAAGACTCTGCCCTATTATTTGATAAAACAATGTGAGGATTTTCATAAAAAGAACTTGGTGAAGTAATCAGGGTAATTATTAGCAATAACAATACTTCTACACCCTGTCTAGCCCCTTTAACATTATTTTTTAAAGTTCAGGGAAGTACAAAAGATTTGTCCAAGGTCATTTAATATGTGAATGTTTTCATGAAAACCCGTCAGCACAGAGACCATTTCCACTCTCAGTGCCTCGATTATCTCTAGAAACTACTACGTCCATTGAGTCCATTCAGACTTAACAGGACTGAGTAGAACTGCCCCAGTTTCCAAGGCTTGAATCTTTAAATATCATTCTCCCTAAGAGCAAAAATGGCTGGTTCAACCAGCCAATCTTTCAGTTAACAGTCAAACACTTAACCACTGTACCACCAAGAGCCCCTTATCTCTAGAGGACCCCAAATCTCCCATCTGGTCTAGACATGCAGCTGCATGAAACGAACTGAGATTCATGTAGTTCTATGTCTACATCGTATCACTTGAGACATAGCATGCCAGCTCCCCACAGCCACTTTCTGTGAATAGAGCCATCATTCTCAGATATCAGGTGTGAAACACTGTTCTCAGTGCTTACATTTTATTTCCCTCCTCCCCAATCATTTTGTTGTCGTGCCCATTCTTTTTAACAAACATACCCTGACCACTTACCTGGTACAGAGCATATACACATATTTGAGTTTTCCTTTCCTACTTTCTAAATCCTTGACTTTCATCTTCTTATATTTACGAGTCCAATATTTGCCCTACAGATCTGTCTCCAGCTTCTTTCCAGTTTTTATCTCACTGCCATCCAGTCTATGCTGACTCACAATGACCGTACAGGACAGGGTCCAATGCATAACCCACTAAGCTACCACAGCTCCTCCAGTTCATATGGCCCACCATAAAATTATACCACGAAACCACTACATTCAGTAAGCACTGTGGCTCATCCATTTTCAACCACTCCCAAACACCTCCTGGATCATGTCTAAAATACTCAAACACAATCAAACTATCTTTCCAACAATCTTCTACTGCTATAACATAATACTAATATTCTTTTTTTAATACTAATATTCTATAAACAAAACACTTAAAAAATTCCTCCTGCCATGAAGTTGATTCTGACTCAGAGCTAGTCTATAGGGCAAACAAAGTAGCACTCCCTGTGGGTTTCCAAAACTGTTCATCTTTACAGGAGTAGATAGCTTCATCTCTCTCCAGGTAGTTGGTGGGACTAAACCACTGACCTTGTGGTTAACAGTTCAATGCATAGTTCACTATGCCATCAGGCCTCCCAAATGTAACTCCACTCACTGTTATCGAGTCAATGCTGACTCACAGAGACCCACTGTGGGTTTCTGAGAATAAAACTGTTTACAGGAGTAGAAAGTCCAGTTTTCTCTTAAGGAGCAGCTGGTAGCTTTGAACAGACCATGCGGATTGTAGCCCCACGCAGAACCACTACACCACCAGGGCTCCTAAAACCTAACACACCACTAAGGATCTCCAACAGTGAACCTTTGCTCACAATATTTTTGTCTTTTCCACCTTGTCTCCAACACTAGATTGTAAAAATCTTGGCGAAGAATCATACTCGGGTAGTGCTAAAAGCAATGCCTTTCCCAGAGCAGGAGTCCTGAAGAACGAATGGGAAACTCTAAAATGACAGGTCTCGCTGGATAGAGTCAAAGGTGGGGGCACTTTTCACATAGAAAGAGAACATTACATAGCAGTCAGTCATTGAATATTTATTTATTGAGCAGCTCTTCCTTGTTCCAAAGTATCTTGAATAGCTTAATTTGAGTCTTGAGCACCTGTAGTATTATGTTGTAAAAATATTTTAAATTGTATTGTACTCTTGACCACACCCCCACCAGGAGGAGTGCAGTGTAAATTGCAGTTTTAAAGACCTGAGATAATTCTTGTTTAGGGAGGAAAGAGGTAGAGGAATGAGTAGAATTTAGAATTACTTAAAACCACTGAACATTATTTTTCTTATCTATTTTTATTCTTGCATACCCACACATTTTCTTCTGCTTGTGAAAGATATGAGTTCTAAAGAATCACTTTGTCCTCTGAGCTATTCGGCAGAAAGAAATCCAAAGAACCGCACAAGGGAACAGCAACCCCTTCACAATATAAGGTAGTAGCAGAAAGGCAGACAGTGGTGAAGGAGAGAACACAATTGAGCACAGATCAAGCAGATCCTGATTCAGATGTGAAAACCCAAATTCTCAGCAGGGGGTCGAATCAAACTAAAACAGTTCAAAGCCCTGCTACGGGAACAGCCTCAGTGCTCTGCTAACTGGACTCTGGGCAGTTCTTCAATAGTGATTTCTGTCTCCTCTCTTTTTCCGCTTTGACACATTTTCAAATGTGGCTTGACCATATACTAGGACAATTCCCTTCAAATCCCTTCCTGTTATGTGAATGGGCCATTTAGGTGGCACAAGACTGCAGACCGACTGGTGGAGAGGTTATGGGAACAGACTACTAAAAGGCTTTGGATCCACCTGTTCTGCACTGTTATCTCTTTGAACACTGCAAAAGATGCCTGTTTGGTGCTAATACTCCTAACAGGCTTGTCTAGATTCAAGACAGATAGGTTTGCTTTTTAACGGAATGTTTGAGATTTCATTCCAGAGTCCCACTCGCCTTCCGTTGTGTGTAGCTGCAAGAATTCCCCCTCCTTAGAGGAATATTGCGGTTTATATGTAAAGTGTCTATACATGGCACAAAATTGATGCTCAATAAATATGACTACTTTTATTCTCAGTTCCTTCCTTGGTAATAATTATGTTCTTGAGATGTGGCTACGAAGGAATAAACCCAAACTCACCTCAGAATTCTAGATTATCTAAAATTCCACATTTGATTATGACAAAAACCTAGCCACCTGGAATTAGCAAGCATAAGGGCTACTCAGGTAGCCTTTGCCCTCGGCTTTATGAGAGTGAATGTCAACTATGCAGGTTTAGTCAGGTAAGGAATCTTTGAATTCACAAAGCAATTAATAAAGCTGCAAACTAGTCATCTAACTATCCACAATAAAGAACTGACAGTGAAATTACAAAGGGAAAGGGCCTCTTCAGGGAGATTATTGCTCTTACATGCAAATTATCACCTTGTTATAGTTACTCTAGTTTCACCAAAGATTCTGGGCAACTTACAGTATTGGTCTTACATAAAAGTCACTTTTATATCCAATAACACACACACACAGTTTATTTTTGTTTCAAAGGGACTCATAATAAATCAACCAAGGAGTCCAACTCTGGATAGAATCAGCAGTTAGCAGACAAGAAATACAAAGAAAAAACAGAACTTGATTTAATTCTCTGTCAGGAATTCAGGATTCTTGATATCTCCCCAATCAAGAGGAAAGACTAAAATCCATTTGTAGTGATTTGTTGGTTTTAACTTATGAGTTTGTACAACTAGTAAAACAAAGGTAATCCAGATCTAATGAGTTCTCTCCTCTAGTTCAGGACATTTTAAAGCTAGATAAGTTAACTGTAGGTTTAAAGCAGTGGTCCCATGATGGCCTGCAGCCACAATCAATGCCCACAGATGGGTTCTGTTCAACCCACACATTGTGCTTCACAGTCTTTTTATTTTTTTAATTGCCAGTGATTCCTGGTTTCAGATCAAACTTTGGGGAAAAATGAAATCAGATATGGCAACATTTTATCTGGTAAGAGAACCAACTGAACTAAACAAAACAAATTTAACAGGCATATGCTCTTCAACTGTTCTAATCCCACTTTACAGATGGGGAATCTGAACTCAGTGATGCTCAAAACCACCGAGTTAGCAAATACTTGGCTGGAAATTTAGCTAGCTTGAGGGCTTTCACTCTTAACCACTCTTCCACTCCACCTCCAAAAATAACAAACAGCTGCCATTGAGAGAAGTTTCACTTAAGGCAACCCCAGGTGTGTCAAAGTAAACTGCACTCTTCTGTGTTTTCAGTAGTTGATTTCTTACAAGGAGATCACCAGACCTTTCTTTTAAGGTGCTTCTGGGTTGCCTCCGAGCTCCAACCTTTTGGTTAGGAATGGAGGGCATTAATGTTTTGCACCACCAAGGAACACTAGCTTCCAAATGGGTAGTTAACGTTCAGAAAAACCAAACCCATTGCCATCAGTCAATTCCAACTCGTACTGACCCTATAAGACAAAGCAGAACTGCCCCAAAAGTTGCCATTATTTTTCTCCCATGGAGCAGCTGATGGAGTCAAACCTCTATTCTTTTGATTAGTGTGGCTAACCACTGTGGAGCTGTTAAAGAAAGATATTGTGCATGTATGTTCACAATAAATGGGAATCAACTATTGATATACGAAACATCACAGGTAAATTTTAAAAACACTATGTTAAGTCAAACTCAAAAGACTGCATGATTCCATTTATGTGAAATTCTAAAAAAGCAAAAGCTGTCATAGAACAACTCAGTAAGTGAGGCTGAGGGGTGGAAATAGATTGCAATGGGGCAGGAGGAAACTTTACAGGATGCAAAAATTCTATGTCTCTGTTGTGCTAGTTAGATGTCGGCATAATTTGTTCAAGCTCAAACTACACATTTGAGCTGGACAGATTTCACTTTATGTAAATTAAACCTCAATAAAACTGATATTTAAAAAGACATTTTAAAAATACTATAAAACTACAGAGAAAAACCACAAGTCTACCAGAGAATGTTTGGGAAAGCTTCAGAAGAATAAAGACTTGAACTGAATCTAATACAGAGCAATTTTAAGGCACTTCAGAAATTCTACTTCTGAAGTAGATACATACTCATATTCTGCACCGTAGACCACAAGCAGTGACATATTTGAAAACACGGGAAAATGCTCCATTAACAGAAATTTAGACAGATGGATAATTAGTACTTGGCTAGGTATCAAAGACTAGTTGGGCTTAGATTTCCAGAGAAGTAATAAACACATGGGTTTACTACATTATTTCACATGCAAAAAAAAAGCTGATAGTATGAAAGACTGTTGGTTGTTGTTGTTGAAGAAAGCAAAGGAAGTGGGAAAGTGAAGGTCAAAGGGAGTATGAGACGGAAAGGAATCAGATAGGTGTAATAAAGGCAAGAGCACTTCCCTTGGTGCCAACAGACTAGAAGAGAAGAAGGAAAAGGTTAGGCACGATCATGACAAAGGGCTATTAAAAAGAGCTAGGGAGGAAAAAGACCATACATCCAAACGCAGAGCAACAGAGAAGAGATTGGGAGAGACCTGACAGCATGAGCTGGCCCAGGGGAATCAAAGGACAAGATGATCACACAAAAGTTCAAACTGCCTAAATTTCACAAATCAGTCTCTCCTCTGCCTCCTCTCCCATGCTCCCTTCACACTGCCTTAGTCTGCGTCTTCTCATACCTTCCCTGAACCCCACACACTTTGCTTATGTTTCATACCTCCTTGATCTAGACTAGAACACTTTGACTAGTTTTCCAAATCCAGTTCAAATGCCACTTTTCTGTAAAGCTTCTCCAGCATTTACACATGGAGCTCACGGCACCCTTCGAGACTCACAAGACAGTTTGTTTTGAAATAATGTGATAATGCTGACCTGCAATGTCTGTCTCCTCGACTAGTCTATGGGCAGCACCATAGATTTCATACTAAGGACAAAAAACCATAGTAAAAACAGTACAGGTCTATTTTGTTTCATACCACATAAGCAGAATAGTACAAGCTATGCTCTTGGAAGAAATTCTACAGTGAGCCAATTCCTAAACTACAGACTATTTTCAAAAAGAGTATATCCACCCTACCCCTAATTCCTTCTCATACCACCCATGACCTTTTGTAAGTTTTACTTCTGTTAACGCTTCAGATTTTTCGGCAAAGGAAAAGCCTGCATTAGAAAAGAATGCAGTTCCATCAAGAATAAAGTGGCAATTAAAGAGGGAACTTCCTCTATGAAATAATACCTGAAAACATCTAAAGAAAATTCATTATGCTGAGGAAAATAAATGCACAGCAAGCAAATGAAGAAAACTGGCAGACAAGAAACTTTACAGGAGTAGAAAGCCAAGCCTTTGTCCCATGAGCAGCAGCTGGTGGTTTCAAACTGCTGCCTTTGTATTTAGTAGCCCAACACCCTTACCAACTATGCCACAAGAGCTCAAACTCACTAATATCCCAAATTAAGTAATTATGGATTGGGTCCACAATCAATACCATGGAAGCAGCAATGGACATAACCTGCCTCAGATTTGCTATGAATGACCTCTCTAAAATGTTAAAAAAGATGTCACACTTTGATGTGTAAAGTGCACTTAACTTACACCATATTTTCAATCGCTTCTTACACAGGTGAAAGCTGGACAATGAATAATAAGGAAGACTGGAGAAAAATTGATGCATTTGCCTTATGGTGTTTGAAGAATACTGAACATGCCAGAAGAACTAATACATTTGGAAGAAATACAGCTGTATACTCCTTTAAAACAAGGATAGTGCGACTTCATCTCATGTACTTTGGATATGTTATCCGGAGGGATTCTGCCCCTAGAGAAGGATGTCATGCTTCGGGGTGAGCCAGTGGAAAAGATGACCCTCGAGGCAATGGAATGAATGATACACTGGCTGGCTTGAGACTAGTGTCTCAAGCATAAGAGTGATAGTGAGGGTGGCAAAGGGCCAGACAGTGCTTTGGTCTGTTGTGAATAGGGTTGCTATTAGTTGTAACTGACTTAAGGGCATCTAACAAGCACACATATGACTTTGCAAAAAAAGTTATACAAAAGGCAGAATGATGGGATGATCTGCATTGTCCTGGTTAGCAAGAATGGTAAGCTGGAAAGTCATTTAGGGAGCAGAGTTCCAATACAGATTTTGGAAGAAAGGTCACAACTGGTAAAGACATACAAGGGTTAGCAATGGAACAGAGCTATAAGTATCCCGCAGTCGGTCCCCAGCATTAAATCTCTTCTCCTAATCTAGCATAGTCCACCAGGGTGAATCTGACTTATTAGCAAGAACGTTGCTGTTATTAGGAGCCATGGTAGCGTGCAGGGTTGTGATGGTCTAACTGAAAGATTAGCAGTCAGAAACCACTAGCTGCTCCAATGGAGAAAGATGTAGCTTTTTATCCCATGTAAAGAGTTACAGTCTTGAAAACCCAAAGAGGCTGTCCTACACTGCCCTACAGGGGCACTATGAGTCAGAATCAACTTGACCGCGGGGGTGGGGTGGGGTGGGTGGGTGGTGTGTGTGTGTGTGTGTGTTTAGGTGCTGTTGACTCATAGTGACTGTGTGGGTGGGGGATGGAGTGGGGGGTGGTTAGGTGCTGTCTACTCATAGTGACTATGTATTTTACAGTGTTTCCTCCCAAAAGGGGTCCTACAATGCAGATGAACAATTAAAACAAACCTTTAAGAAATAAGCAACTCTATTCACCTTTGCCAGATACCCAAAGGGCAAGGGTGGCAAGAGCTACTGACAATCCAAAGGATGAAGTATAACTTTTCTTTTGTACATGATGGGACTTTATGTGAAAACAAACTAAGAATATAATCCAAGGGACTTTTGGACATCATCAAAATAGCTTCTCTACAAGCTGCTTTAATTTAGAATGTAAGCTTTTTGGTTTGAGCATATGATTGCTCTTTGAGGAAACTCACCTGCCAACTAAGAAACACCCAACATCTCTATTAATGGCAGACTTTAATATCTTTCAGATAAGCTGTCCTTAGCAAGTCACTCCTCTGCTGAAAACACTTTCAAACAGTAAAAGGTGTTAGGTATAGTGTTAGGCACTGAGGCTATAAAAATGAGGCAGACTCTGACCTAAGGAAGCTCACATTCTGAGGGTGTGTGTGGGGGTGGGGTGGGGGGGTGGGGTGAGGGCTACTAAAGATGAACTGAGTGCACACGAAGCAAAGAGGAATGAGAAAGTAAAGATTTTAAAGATGGTCCCATGGAGCCTGAACGACTAGCATATTCAAAGTACCAAGAGCTTGAGAACACATCTTAAAAATTCCCAATATCCTTCTGAGAGTTGGAAAGCAGCATTAATCCCCATCTCTACAAATTAATAAATGGAGCAGTCACTGGGTTACTTTTCAGTTCAAAGAGGTCAACACATTTTTAAAACGTATGCTTCCACTTGAAATAATGGAGGAAAGGGCAAGTTTTATCTTTTTCAGCCCTTTTTGGAAACAACACAAAACACCTCTTCTCTTTAGGTAATCCTACAAACACTCAACCAATGGCACAAGCAACCTGACTCCTAAATTCACTTTATATCTGCATATAAGAGCTAAGTATGTTGAACAATCACTTGGCTAGCTTTTCTCAAAGCAGCTGTCAGTTGTTAGGATCTGCCCAATCAACTTTTAAACAGTAATAGAACCATAGTTTGAGTATATTACGGCTTTGCAGGTGCCCTAAAACCAAACAGTACTTACTACCATCAAGACCATGCTGACTCAAGAGACCCTATAGGACAGGGTAGAATTGCCCCACTGAGTTTTCAAGACTGTCTTTACTGGAGTAGAAAGCCCCATCTTTCCATCTCCAAAGCAGGCGGTGGCTTCAAAGTGCTGATCTTGAGGTCAGCAGCACAATGTTTAATCACTATGCCACCAGGGCTTCTTCAGGTACCATAGCCAATGTTTTTCAATGAAAATTCATCTCAAATAAAATTTACTTTAAATTAATATGAAGTAATATATTGATACTGAAGTCTTTCGGTGGTACAGTTAAAGCACAGAAAGGCTGGAAGTTTGAGTCTACTCAGAGTTGCAGCAGAAGAAAAGGCTGGCAATACACTTCCAGAAAATAAGTCTTTTGAAAACACTTGGAGACCCCGCCTCCCGCCTCCCGCCTCCCGCCTCCCACCGGCTCCCGAGAGGTTGAGATGGCAGATGAGTTCGCCAAGGCTCTGTCACCCGACCTGGCGGCAACACAATCTTCGGAAAGATCATCCTCAAAGAAATCCCAGCCAAAATCAGTTTTGAGGATGACCGGTGCCTTGCTTTTCATGACATTTCCCCACAAGCACCAACACATTTTCTGGTGATAGGTACATTTCCCAGATTTCTGTTGCAGATGATGAGGATGAAAGTCTCCTTGGACATTTAATGATTGTTGGCAAGAAGTGTGCAGCTGACCTGGGCCTGAACAAGGGTTATCGAATGGTGGTGAATGAAAGTTCGGATGGGGGACAGTCTATCACGTCCATCTATATGTTCTCGGTGGTTGGCAGATGAATTGGCCTCCTGGTTAAGCATGCTTTCAGGAATACGTATCGTTTCTCTAGGCAATGATCAGGTCAGCTAGTGCAAATGTACTAGACAGTACCCTTAAATTTGCTTGTGCATGGAGAGATTAAGGAAATAATGGGGGGAGACTCCCCTCATATGTAATAAAAGACATTGTTGAATGGTTAAAAAAACAACACTTTGAGCACAGTTCTCTTATATGCATGAGGTTGCCATGGTGGGATTCCACCCTACCAGTATACCAAAGTTGGCTTGAAACAGCTTTTCAGGAAAACATCTATATGTAAATGAAGTAAATAGAATACAATGTTGCCTGATGCTCTTGGACTAAAAATTTTTCACGAGTCCATTCTGCAGGTACTTCACTATTGCTTGAAATGAAGCAGGTATTTATATACTACAATATCTTCACAAATAATTGTAGTGCTGGCAAAGAATATTGACAATACCATGAACTGCCAGAAGCCAACAGGCAAATCTGTGTTGTAAGAAGTATAGCCAGAGAGCTCCTTAGAAGTAAGATTGATGGGTGAAGGGAGATGTCGGACAGTGCAAGATATGACAAAACAATAATTTATAAATTATCTAGGGTTCATGAGGGAGGGGGAGCAGGGAGGGAAGGGGGAAAATGAGAAGCTGATGCCAGGGGCATCATAAGTGAAGAGCAAATGTTTTGAGAATGATGAGAAAGTAAAAATGTGCTTTACACAACTGATGTATAGATTGTGATGAGTTGTATGAGCCCCTAATAAAATGATTTTTTTAAAAAGTAAGACTGATAAGACTTCAGCTCGTGTACTTTGAACAAGCTACCAGGAGAGTAGCTTGTTCCTTAAAAAGGATCTATCAAGAATGAGACATTTCCATATCCTGTTGAGTTCGTTATTGCGACTTCTAATTCAGTATAGACCAGTGATGATTTTCTTAATTATCACTGGCCCACAATTTACTAGTCACCTTGCCTTTTTCTAGTTTCTGAATTTTTCTGATGATGTATCTAAAGAAATTGAGTTGAGATCTCATCTTCCATGCTTCTAAAGAGGATTCTGTTTGTATTTCTTCTAAGAATGAGCTGTGATCCAATCAAAATAGATGGTAGAGAAGTATAAAATAGTGGGCCATATGACATTAAGAAACAACGATTAATGTTAACAGAAGGCATTGAATAAAACAAAATCCCATCTTCTATTTTGTGAAGTCAATATAATGCCTCAAATGGAAAACTCTAACCATATAAGATTATCATTTGGAATTCCAGTGGCAAATAGCCAAAGATCTGGCTGGGGGGTGGGGGGAGGGACCTACAATAATTTTAATCTAGGAAGAAGGAAATGTCTCAGTGTGCAACAAAACTGTACTTTTTAAGAAGCCTTGTATAATTATTTAACCCTGTTCAACCATGCTAATGTTTCAACCACACTTATGTTTTATAAGAGTAAAAATTAAAATAAAGGTGTTTTCTAAGACTCTTAAAAAAAGATCTATCATGCTTGGTGAAATAGAAGGGCAGCAAAAATGAGGAAGACACTCAGGTGCGATGGACTGACACTGTGGCTGTAACAATGGGCATAGCAACAATGGTGAGGATGGCATAGGACTGGGCAGTGCTTCCTTCTGTTATGCACTAGGTTAGAACCTACTAACTGTACCTAACAAGTACTTTTCAAGTGACTTCAGAATAAATTATGGTCCTAAGTCGAACTCAGCCTCAGTCTGTTCTTGTAAATAATATTTAAATGGAATACAGCCTCAAACATAGTTGATTATTTCTATGCTCCCATTAGAGTTGGTTAGTTATGACACATATTCCACGAAAGCCCAAACCCACTGTGTTTAAGTCAATTCGAACTCAAAGCAACTCCATTACAGAGTAGAATCACTACAAGGGGCTTTCTTACTGCAATCTTTATAGAAAAGCAGTCCTAGTCACACAGTAGGTTAAACACTGGGCTCCCAATCACAGGTAGGTTCAAACCCACCAGCTGCTCCTTGAGGTGTGAGGCTGTCTGCTCCTTAGAGATGTATGGTCTCAAGCAGTTCTACTCTGCCCTATAAAGTTGCTGAGTTTGAATCAACTTGACAGCAGTGGGTTAATCTTTGTGGAAACCTAACACCAGACCTTACTTCTGTGGTGCCATTTGGGTGGGTTTGCACTGCCAATCTCTAATTTAGCAGTCAAATGCAAACTGTTTCCAACACACAAGGATTCTTATATGACCCACAAAGTCTAAGGATTTCCTATTTGATTTGACCCATTAAGAAAAAATCTGCTGATATAAAATTTAAAACAATTCAAAAAAAATTAAAATAATTCAGAACCAATGATATGACAATTATAATTGGACTAACAGCTTAGCTACCCTGCAATGAGCTATTGAATATGATGGAAGAGCCAAGGAATTCCTTCCCCAAACATCCAAGTACAAATTCACATGGAAATAAACCTGTGCTGTAAATAAACCAGGGTGCAGTAAAGCATTGATGAAACACACAATACTCCTCTGGTTCCTTGAGGCTTCCTCACCCCCCACTATCATGACCCCAGTACTGCCTTTCACTGCGGGCCAGACTTGAGCATGTGCACAGGCACAGGTAAGAGATAAGAGCTCACAACACATGAAATCCAGGAACAGAAATGGGAGTAGGTACACCAGAAAGGTGGGAGGAAAGTGGGGAGAGGAGGGGAAGAAGGGGAACCAATCACAATGATGGACACATAACCATCCTTCCAGGGGGACCAACAATAGAAACCGTGGGGGAAGGGAGACAGCAGTTAGTATAAAATATGAAAATAATTATTTATAATTTATCAAGGCACACAGAAGGACGGTGGGGGGTGAGGGAAAAAAGAGCTGATACCAAGGGCTCAACAGAAAGTAAATGTCTAGAAAATGATGATGGCAACATTTGTACAAATATGCTTGATATAACTGATGTATGGATTGTTATAAGCTGTAAGAGCCCCTGATAAAATGATCTTTTAATAAAAAGAAACTTCCGCTAATTCATTACAAATCATGTAACTGCCAGTCTTCATCAAAATACTTTAAAAAGAAAATGTGACTTTAGCTCTTAATCTTTTAGAACCTGTGCAACACAGTCCTTTTATTGTGCTTGTATATAGTTAACCACAACAGACATGTGGTTTAATACTTACTCCTCTTCCATACGCAAGCACATGAGAATCACACACAACCCATCAGTAAACTAAGACACTGTCCTTGCACAAGTTTGCTTTTACCTGCCTTGTAGACTGGCAATGGGATAAGTGGCATCTTCCCAAAACCTTCTTCTGGATGTATTTAACCTCTTCTATGCCTCCCCTAAAACTCATTGCGCTGAAGCGATTTTAACTCACAATGAATTAGAATAACTCAGAATAAACTGTCCCAGCAGGTTTATAGTAACCGACTGCCACATCTTTCTCCCAAGGAACAGCTAGTGGGTTCCAACCAGACCTTTCAATGAGATACGTGCTTAACCACCAAACTAAGAAAAACAAACTCACTACTATCGAGTTCTACAGGGTAGAACTGTCCCTGTGGGTTTCTGAGACTGTAACTCGTCCCAGTCAGAGTAGAAAGCTTCATCTTTCTCCCTAGGAGCAGCGGGTGGTTTCTAACTGCTAACTTTGCAGTTAGTCGGCCAAGGCACCAGCCACTGCGCCACCAGAGCTCTTTAAAGCTGCTATGCCAGTCATATAAAAGAACCAGAGCCAAATAAGTTGTCAGATCTGTTTTCCAGTCGTAGGATAACAGAATATTCTATTAAATTAGCAATGATAACTGAATTTATCAACCAATACAAAAATGTAAATGGCCATGAATAAGTATTAATTATGTCTTTGTTAGGACACAGGGATCAGAAAGTAACAATACTGTAAAACCTAGTAAGAAGTTAATATTTTTATGTCCTATCATAGTCCTACTTAAATCTATTTAGTGATTTAATCATTGATTATACTTTTTACATCTTAACAGAACTGAGTCAACTGGTCAAATGCAAAAATCAATGTAGCATTTGCCAAGTTTCATTTCTCTCCAGTTAACACAATAGGAGAGAATGCCAATTCTTCAAGACAGTCAATTCAACAGCCTTTGAAAAATATACCAGAGGTTATGTCCCCACCCTAAATACTTAACCCAAGATGCAAAAACAGCCTGATAACTTTGGCAATGCCAATGTTGTCACAGGTTGTAAGCTGATGTCAACCTAACTCGACAGCAAGCATTTAACAAGGCCAACCTGTGGTCAAAATAACCACAACTCTACCGTTAAATTAAACCAGTGGTTTTCTAATTACTCAGATTATCACGCCTCTTCATCGTATGTGTTTCTCCTATTTTGCATTAAAAGGCAACGGAAAGTTTTAAAATACAATCAAGTTATAACCAGTTAACTACAGACCACAAGGTTTTACACAGAAGCCTTTCAACAAAAATTAAGTCAAGACCTTGATCTAATTTCTCACCTGCAAGACATGTTATAAAGTACCTTCAAACCTAAGTAATTTTCTTAGGGCTCAGTTTCCTCATGAAGTTGCTTTTTGTGAACTAGTAATAGAGACGGGCAAATTGCTAAGTCAAGCGGGAGCAGAAGATTTAGAAGGCATCCTGGCGAAAATCTGGAAAACCCCACCCAGGCCTCAACTTTCACATCTTTCTCGGTTCGGGTTTTCTCTTTGCAAAATCCAGAAAAGCAGAACTCCCCTGCACTGCCTACCTCTCTATCTGAGGCCTGATGCAGAAATTCAGACCGCTAGTTTCCAAGTACCTCCTTTGGGTTCAAGTCCGCACAGAAACAGCAGAAAGGTTTGTTTTCTTGGGTTAAAGGAAGGCAATTACTGGGGCTGGCGGTCGAATTGGTCAGAGGAGGAAGCGTAGGGCCAAGCAAGAGGGAGAATGCAGAGACTGAGCTCCATCCAGTCCCTCGGAACCACCCCCGGCGGCGGCTGGTCTGCCCTCTCGGTACTTCCCTGCCTCCTGGGCTCGGGCGACGAGAGTGGTGGGTCGGGGTCGGGTTTCCCAGTGCTACTTCCTGGTCCGATGGGACTGGCCTTCGGACACCCAAAACGCCCCCGGCCCGGCTCTCTCGCCCTTTGCCCCGTCTCCTCCCCTCTCAGTGACCCACCACCACGGGTCCCCTCCCATCTAACATGGCTGCCCCGCCCGGCCCACTCCCGGGGCAGCCAAACCCCGGAGCCGCGAGGCCCCGCCTCCTCCGCGCCCATTGGCGTAGCAGCCTCCGTCCGCCTGCCCCATTGGACAACACACTCTGCCACTCAAAGTTGAGGGCGCCGCCTCCGAGCCGCTTCAAGCTACCTTGAGAAAGCATATAAACAAATCCCGAGAGGGAGGCCCGTCTCTCGTCTCTGGGGTGCGGAGGGGGGAGCAGGTCCCCCTGAGACTCCCTGCCTGGATGCCAACCTCACTCCATCCCAGTCCGTGCCTCCGGCCGGCCTGGCTCCCAAGCTCGGCGGCCCCGGCCCTTCCTCACACGCCCCTCTCTCTCCTCCTCCCCCGCCAGCCCGCCTCCCCTCCCCTCGCCGGCCCCTCCCACCCGCTCGCTTCTCTGACAGGCCGGTTGCCGGCAGCCGCGGCCCCGGGCTCGGAGGCAGCGGGGAAGGGCCCGGCAGCCTGGTCGGGCTAACGCCCGGCACTGCCCACTCCCGGCCCAGCCCGCGGTTCCTTCTCGGGCCGCCCCGAGCTTTTATGTAACCGTCCCGGGTCGGGGAGGGGGAGCGGCGGGGGGAGGGGAGCGGATGCCCCCGTGACCGGCGGGCGGTGGTCTGCGGCCCGCGCGCCCCCACTCTGGGCCCTGGGCCCGGCCCCCACCGGCCCAGGGCCCGGGCACTGCTCCTAGGCCAGCGACTCTCCTCCGTCCCCCGCCAGGCTCGCCCCCCAGCCCTGGCCCCGCCGCCTCTGGGCGGCGGGCGGCGGCGCTCACCTGTGGGTGTGGAGGAGGCTCAGGGACTAGGTCCGGTTTCGCTGCAGGGGCCTCGGCCCCTCTCCATGCTGCCTCGGGTTTGTTTTGTTTATGTCCTTCCTGACGGGTTCCCGGAAATCGCGTGACTCGCCCCCCTCACGTGGGCCGCGGCAAGGAGGAGGGAGGGAGGCGGGGGCCCGCCAGCCGCTGGCCAATCGCGAGGCGCTTTTCAGTCGGGCCAATCAGGAGCTCGGCCTGACTGGGCACCCCTGTCACGTGACGCCTGAGAGGCGGGTCGCCGCGAAAAACTAGGAAGAGTGGGTGGAGAGGGCGCTCGGTGCCAGCCGCCCGAGCGTGGGCGTGGGCCGTCCGACGCCGAGCCCCTTTTACGTTTGCAGCTGTTCCGTTTAGAGATGTTCACCTCCAGCATTTTATCTGATTTCGAAACTACATGATGAGGCCTGAAGTGGCCTTATGCCACCAGTATAGTTTAAATTCATTGAAACCTGAAGGGGTTAAAGAAATCCAGTGAGCTAACTTACTGGGGGGGGGGGGGGGAGGCTCAGTAACGACATTCTAGGTCACTAGTCTTCCCTATCTGAATCTCTTGATTTCCAGAGACTTCAGTTGTTCATTCATTCATTCAGTTTTTATTGAGGACGTATACCCCGGTACGAATGTCAATTAGATTGCGTGCAAGAGAACAGCTGTACACGGCAGTGTTAGCACCTAGACTTGCTCAATTAACACATGGTCCTGAGGTTTTCTTGTGTCTTCCTGATCCTATTCATAACAACAGGGACCCTTTATAGAACGTGTATTGTGTGGGAGTACATCTCATGTAAACACATGCAATATAATCTTATTCTCATTTTTCAGATGGGGAAATTACAGAAGGGCTAAATTGCTTCCCTAAGGTTACATAGCCAGTAACTGGTCCAGCTGGTACTGGAACCCAAGTTTCTGGGTTCATTATCAAAACTTATGCTTCCAGGCTGCTTAATACTCCCAACAGGAAAATAATTTACCCTCAGAACTGGAAGATGAATTTCTATTTTAGTAAACATAGGGTGATATGGGATTAGGGACTGATCTACACAAACAGTAGTATGTGAATTTCAAGCTCCTTTGTTGGAATCAGGAAGACTTATTGGCCATATGCTTCAGGAGGTCAGGGACTGGGAATATTGCTCCAACTTGGGCTCCTCTCCCTAGAAATTCTGGTTCATTAGGTTGCAAATAGCCCCTGGGAATTTGTAGTTGCACCAGATCCCGGGTGATTGCAATGATCTCTGAGTTTGGAGACCTAGGCTCCAGACTAGGTTAGCCATCCATCATCTAATACTATTTGTGTCCACCAGTACCCCATAGTAGAAAGAAAACCTCACATCTGTGCCCCACACAGCAAGGCCTCCACAGCCACAGAAGCAATCGATTACAAAAGAAGTGACAGGATTGTCCTAGTTTTCTTTTTTAAGTCTAACACACACGCCAAATCTTATTTTTCATGCCAACTGAAGTTTAAACTTAGAACTCCAATAGAAAAATCCACTTGAGAAGTGGAGCCAGTTTGTTCTGACTTGCTCCTAGATGATTGATGCATTAAGCCTCAGTGGAATACCTCACAGGCCGCCCTCTGACAATAATACTACATCTGGAAAGGTTCCAGAAAATGGTCAGGGGTTTTACTTTAACATTGCCCTGGCACACAGGAATGTTCATCTCTTTGACTGGGCGACCGTTCCTTGGTGTCAAGTGCAGCCAGGTTCACCACCTAGAACAAGGCTTTGCCCCCTGAAGGCACTTCTTACTGGTGAATAAGATACTGGATTCCTGCCTTTGTATCTTCTGCTGTCTTGGAAAGGGTAGAGTTTTGGCTAAAGGAGACCTTTCCATCAAGGTTTGTTAACAATGACATCCTCTGAAATGAATGAAATCACTAATGGATTTTTGTTTCTCTAGGTTTTATCCTGCCAGCATCGGCCACAGAGTTGGCAGGAAATTGGGACTCCGGAATAATCCAGGAGGCTCTTCTTGTTTCAGCCATAAGGTTGTAACCAACTGGCAACACGACTTCCAAAGTATTCAAGCTTCCTGCTAGGAGTTATTTATATTCCAGAATAATTGCTACACAAACATGAGGCAATGCCCACCCCTCATCTTTTTCTCCAACAAAGCAACATATATGCAAGACTCCAGTGAATTTTTAAAAATAATTTATTTTTTATTTGGTCAATACATTCATGGCACAATATTCAAAACATACATGAAAGGGTATTCTGTGATATTGACTCTCTTGCACACCTGGTTCCCTTCTCATTCAATTCCTTCTCAGAGGCAACCCCTGCTGTGTGTGTCCTTCCAGAGCTATTTTTCATATCTGTAGAGAGCTTACTCATTTTAAACCGAGGCATTTGGCGCACTGTTCTTGAGGCTAAGATCTAGTTTGAGCTCAGCAAAAAAGAGGAAGCCCACCAAGGAGATGGAGTGGCTGCAGCAATGGCTCCAAGTATAACAATTTCGCAGGTGGCACAGGAGCAGCAGTGGTTTACTCTGTGTACTTATGCGTCTGTCAGAACCGATGTGACAGCACCTGCTACTATCTCCCCACCCCTGCCACCCCCTGACCCAGGTGAGGAGTTTGGCCTCTCTGGGTTCATTTCTCCCCCATGAGGAATCTGGAACAAGAACTGTGTGTGCTCTTTGCTCCTTTCAGCTTTAACATTGAGCCTGCATCCTGAACACTGCAGTCAAAGGCCCTAACTTTCCCCAAAGAGTAAAGTTTATCTTTTAAGTCGCTGATGGAGCCAGGATTGCGCCCTCTCCAGTGTAAGTGCTGCCCTTTTCAGTATAAGTGCTTTCCCCTGGACCTCTCTGATTCTGTGAGCCGTTACGAGCTCACAGCTTCAGAAGTGAGATTAATTAAAACAAAGCTGGAAGACCTCCAGGAAAAGCTGTGCCCTTTTGACACTTTTCAAAGCTAATTTTCTTCCTGAGATGACTGGAGCATTTCTGAGGGTGCATCTAAGACAGATGCTAATTGATGGTTGGCAATTGGCACCCATCCCTCATTCATTCCTCCTAAAAAATATTCCTTGGAGGAAGAAGGCCAGTTCTTCCACTGCCTTGGCCTCTCAGTAGCACGCAGTGTCCTGTAACAGCTCTGAACTTCAGCTTCTTTCTTCTCCCACATGCCTTTCCTTAGCCTTCCCTGTCGCATACCCAGCACCAGAACTGCCAGAGGTAGGGGTAACTGCTTATGGTATCAATGCATTAACTCATATCCAAACCCTATTCATCCCCCCTGGTTCAAGCATCGTCCTCCTGTGGAGTACATATGCCCATCAGACCCACAGTGACCCTACAAGACAGAGTAGCGCTGCTGCATCATTTCTAATTTGTATAATCTTTCCAGGAGCCCTGGTGGTGTAGTGGTTACCCATGGGGCTGCTAGCTGTAAGGTTGAGTTCAAAACCACAGCCACTCCACAGGAGAAAAAATGGAGCCTCCTACTGCCTTAAAAAGTTCCTCTCAGAAACTCAGCAGCAGTTCTACCCTGCCCTCTAGTGTTGTCAAGAATCGCCATCAATTCAATGGCAGTGGGTTTGGTTTGGGGTTGATCATCTTCACGGAGCATCCCTGGTGGCACAGGAGGTTAAGCACTTAGCTGCTAACCAAAAGGTCAGCAATTTAAACGCACCAGATTCGCTGTGGGAGAAAAGATGTCCCTGGGGGCTACGGCCTTGGAAAACTCTGCTATGGGCCCCTGGGTCAGAATCCACTGAGGCTGCGGAACGCTGAGGGTGGTAGATTCCAGTCAGAAGCCAAGCGCTTCGCCGCTGTGCCACCAGAGCTCCACATCAACTTCTGCCTGCCTTAATCTCTTAACCCAGCAGTGTTGAATTTACTACTTTGTTTTCTTGGGATCATGTGTGCAAGTATTATTTCCTCCATTAAATGGTGTGGCATAAACTTGAATCTATCCTCGAAGTTACAGAGAATGCAAAGCACTTCCTCAGACCTCATACTCAACCCTCGGTTTCCTGGTAGGCAGGGCCGAGGCCGGGAAAGGAAGGGAGAGAAGTAAAGAAATGGACATTTGCTACATGCCTAACATGGACACTGATGTGGACACAGAAAACTGAGAGTTCAGCAAGAGGATTCCTAAGAGGGGAAGACCTAGCCTGGCTGTGAAGAACCGGGTCTTGGGGGTTCCACACCTGCGCTCCAACACCTCTTACTAGCTCACTAATCTGTCTATGCCTCCATTTCTTTCCTCGCCAGCCTCACAGCTTATTTGTAAAAATTAAATGCAGAGCCTGATGCATAATAGGCACTTAACAGCACTGGTCCCCCACCTGGCCCCATTGCAGGGGAGTCACACCTCCCAGGGGAGAATCTGACGGAAGCATCTACAAAAACAGGAGGCAGCAGCCGAGAAGGGAGGGACGGAACCCCAGCATGGACAAGGCAGAGAGGGACTCCAGCTGCTTGTTTCCGTTATCTTCCAAGGCAGCATTCTTGTAAGAATTGTTTAGTCTCTTTCATTAAGCTGGGGGAGGATTCTAGGACATGGCATAGTTCCTGTGGGCACCCCTCCTCCCCCCACCCCCCTGCAGTGCTGGGCTGACCGCACACTGTTCATATCAGCAGCTACAACTGATAGCGAATCGGGAAGCCAGGGAGGGCGAACAATCTAGCATTTGTTGGAGGAAAAGCCTCCCAGAGGACAGGTACCATAAGGCATTCTGCTGGCACGTCCAGGAGGAGGAGAATGAAAACAGCGAGTGAGAAACAGTGATGACAAACAGGAACCAAGACCTGTGGCCATAATACTTTGTTGAGCTACAAACGGAGGCATACTCCAAAGACCCCGTCTGGTGCCAAGTAGTTCAGACAGGTTGCTAGCAAAATAAGAAGGAAAAGTCTTAAGAGAATGTGGGTGGGGGGAGTTAGGGGATCCAGTGTGTCCAAGTTTCCCCTTACACACATACAAACCACACACACGCAGAAATTCATGAGGTCATAAATTTCCTCATGCCCACTCGTTTAGAGTTTTCATCTTATTTTTCCAAGAGGGTTGTGAAATGTACAACAAATGGGTGCCACAGTCTATGCTGCATTACCCCCCAGAGACAACAAAACAGAATGAGTGAACAGATCTGAACCCCTAGGGTCAACTCTATTGTTTGGAGGGCATTCCAGGAGGAAGGGCCAAGAACCCTCTGGGTATCTAACTCCCAAAGCTCTACTCCCCTAGATTCCTGCAGGACACCTGCCTCTCTGCATAGACTCTGACTGAGGACACCTCCTCCCTGTCAGTCTGGGCTGCTACAGCCAGAGGGACTCTGTCCTTGTGCCCAGAACACCAGTCGACCCCATACTAGGGGGACAGGGTATGCCCATGTATCCAACTACTCTTCCCAGCCCAGCAGAGAAGAAAACAGCTTTAGGGGAATGGGAGTACTGGTGGGAACTAAAGTCAAGAGTAGGACAAAACAGGGGTTGTTCTCCCCGCTTCCTCATTATTAATGTAATGATCGGCTTAGGGCAAGGGGTTGCTATGAAGTCTACTGCGAGTCATGGTGACCTGAGGTGTGTCTGAGTCGAACTTTGCAGTGGCTGGTTTTGGAGCAGTCTATTGCCAGGCTTCTTGTCTCCCTAGGTGCCTCTAGGTCAGCAGTTCTTAACCTGTGGGTCTCGAACGACCCTTTCACAGGGATCGCTAGATTAATAACAGTAGCAAAATTACATTTATGAAGGAGCAACAAAAATAACTTTATGGTGGGGGTGGTCACCACACATGAGTATGAAAAGGTCGGGCATGAGGACGGTTGAGAACCACTGCTCTAGGTGGACTCGAACCTCCAACCATTTGTACTGCCCAGGGGCTCCAATGGTGAGTTTAGGCTCCTGTAAACGCCAATGGAAGCAGGACCACGAGGTTGGTTTTCTTCCCCCTCTCAGGCTGGGAACCAAGGAGAGGAGTACTGGAAAGGCCACAAGTATGCAATGCTGCTCTGTGCACCCCATCAGCCAATTCAACAAGAGGCTGGTGACTCGGTAATCAAGTGCTTGGCTGGCTGGGGGTTAAAAAAAGGCTTGGTGATCTCATGAAAATTATGGGGAACCCTAAGAAACCTATGGAGTAGTTTTCCTGACATATAGGGTCGCTGTTGGGACAAGGTGGGGGAGGGAACCTGCATCCTCAGAACAGATGGAAACTCATTTGGAGGCCAGATGGAACCTCAGGTCCCTGACCATTCCCAGTTGACTTAAGGTGCCCCCAAAGGCCTCTGGCCTCATCAATAGGCTATCATTGGCTTCTTAATGGGAGGGATTATAAAATTAAAGAACCAGACACCTGTAGGAGGGGACTGAGAGGTCAGACCTGTTTGTCCTCAGTTGCCAAGTTAGGGGACAATCGAATGAAGTGCTGCCTGTTCGTGCGCCATGCCTGCGATGGGCTGAGGATCAGTCTGCTGTGATGCAGTTTTCAGAAGATGATTGCCAGGCCTTTCTTCTTGGCTTCTTAGTCTAAAAGCTCCAATGACACCTGTTCAGCATCATGGCATCGAAAACCTCCACTGACAAATGGTAGCAGTGGGCACATTGGTTGAGAATTGAACCTAGGTCTCCTGTATGGAAGGCAAACATTATACCCTGAGCCATGACTGTCCTGAAGGGTGCTTAGTAAGCTGGCCAGGAGGTCGACAAGGGCGGTGCTGGCAGTTCTTCCATGGCCACCTACAATGACCCTCCTGTACTTGTCCTCTTTCCTCCGCACACCCCCTCTTCAGCACCAGGTGCTTCTCAGGTAGCCAGCCTGCGCCCCCTTCTCTTCTCACTCTATACACTCTCCGCCTGATCCCCCGACACACAACTCTAGAAGCTCTGTGGGTACCCAGCACCTTCCCCTCCAGCAGGTCCTCCTGCTTCCCCTCTAGGCCCACAGGCTAGACTACAGGGATCCTAAGGGCACCCGCACACAAGTTATCTAAAACAGTACTCATCGCTGTATCCCCAACGCTGCAGCGTCTATGCCCCCAACTCAGTGAAAGGCTTCATCACCTACCAGCCAGGAACCAGGTGTCATCTGTGATCCTTCCCTGTCCCTTTCCAAACTCTTCCAATCAATCATAGACACTTATGTGTACTAGCTAATAAATATCGCCCTGGTTTATCCTCTCCTCTGGCTCTTTACTTCTATGTTAGTCCGGTTGACTAGAGAAACAAATTCAGAGACACTCATACGTGCTTAGAAAAAAGCTTTATATTAAAGAGCAATTGTATATTGAGAGAACATCCCAGCCCATAAGTCTGACACTAGTCCCAAAATCACTCTTTAAACTCACGTAGTCACGTCCAATGATGCAAAATGCAGGAGAATCACAGGCCAATGGGCGCTAAGTCATGTGGATCCAAAGATAGGGGATGCATCTCCAGGGATCTGGCTGCCATTGGTGTGGCTCCATGCGGCTTGTCAACAGGAAGAGGAAGGCAGAGAGAGATTGGAAGTTCCTAGAATTCTCATGAGAAGGCCAGGCCCACAAGGAGGCATCATCAGCTGTGCCCTGATTGACAGCTAGACTCCACCCCTTCACTCTTACTATCCTCAAGTTGACATTAGATTTTGTAACTACTACAACTTCCATTACTGTAATCAAGGACACAGTTCCTTGAATCACAGCAACAGCTCCATACCAGTCTGTCTAGATGAGCAGTTCTCAACCTGTGGGTCGCGACCCCTTTGGGGGGGTCAAATGACTCTTTCACAGGGGTCGCCCAATTCATAACAGTAGCAAAATTACAGTTATGAAGTAGCAACAAAAAGAATTTCGTGGTTGGGGGTCACCACATGAGGAACTATTAAAGGGTCAAGGCATGGGAAGGTTGAGAACCACTGGCCTAGCTCTTGCTCACCTTTTGGATTTATGGCTATTTCCTTCAGGAAGCCTCGCTCCCATCATTAGGTTAGTTTGTGGTGCTCTGACCCAGCAACCCCTGCTTCCTCTGCCACAACACCTTGCTACGGTGTGGCCACAGGTCAGCAGCCCAGGCATCACCAGAAGCTTTGTGGGCAATGCGGAATCCGCTTTTTAACACTCAAACATCAATGCTTGAGAAGCATGGGTGCAATAGAAATCAAGACTGTCTTCCCTGATGAATGCTAAGCCCCATAGGGCTGGGGGGCTGCCTCCCTGTGGCTTACCACCATTTCCAGCAGCTAGCCAGCATCACGACCGGGAGCTGGAGCTGAAAAATGTGTGCTGAAGGTTGGTGAAAAGCTTTTGTGGCGTGAAAAAAATCACCACTTTATTTCTTAACTCGTGCTTCCTCAAATACGACGCTTATTTTTTTACAAAACATCTGCTCAGCTGGTTCTGTTTATGTGTGTCAACCCACAGTAGTACCACACTCTGGTCAGTGTAAAGAAACTATGGAAACCATGCCGAACGCTGATGGCGACTTAAATAGACTCCTGAGTGGATTCCTGTGGGCGGCAGGATCAGTAGCAGAGCATTCTCTCCTGCTCGGGAGTTGTGGGGGTGCAGGGAGAGGGAGTGGGAGCTGGGGAAAAGGGCGTCAATACCTTTCACAAGGATGGGACTCTGAAACAGTGCAGCAGTCTGAATGAGACTTGCCGGAGCAATTGGGAGAAGAAAGTAGAAAAACAGTACGGCTTCTGTAAGCCAGGTGGGACCTGAGAACATTTATGCCCCAGGCTTCGCAACTTTCCAGAGCGGGCAGAATCACAACCATTGCTCCATTTTCACAGCACCAGTCTCGCTGGCAGCACCCCTGCCAAGACAGGCAACTGGAGGGATCCAAGTGGGCTGGCCTGCACTCTGTCCTGGACAACAGAAACAGTCCGTCAGAATGTGGGTGTGAGCTCTAGAATGTCCTAATCTTGGTGTTCTAATAAACCTAGCCAACTGCCATTTTCCCTGGCTGCGAATTTCTTTAGCAGGGGGAGAAGGGCTGTGAGTCCCAGAGGAGCATGAAGGTTACGTGCTCGGCTGCTAATGGATAGGTTAGTTGTTCAAATTCACCGAGGCATCTTGAAAGAAAGGCCCAGTGGCCTGCTTCTGAGAAGGCAGCCATGGGGTGCCCTGTGGAACACAGCTCTGCTGGCACACTCGGGGGCACCATGAACTGATGCCACACGCCAGCATCTGGTTTGTTTGGGTGTGCATTAAATATTTGACAGTTAGTGGTGATCTAACATTATTCTGACAACGGTCCCTCCAAAACAGTACTAAATATATATAATCTCCAAGTAACATGATCTTAGTGAGAAATTTGGAAAACAAAGCTTTTAAAAAATCAAAAACTATCTGCAATAGCATCACTAAAAGCTAACCGCTATCAACATTTTTTGCTTAATGTTCATGCCTGTATGTAAGCACATTTCTATGTATGTTTTATTGTATTTTTTTTTCATTTTATTGGGGGCTCATACAACTCATCACAATCCATACATACATCAACTGTTGTCAAGCACATTTGTACCTTCATTGCCCTCATCATTCTCAAAATATTTGCTCTCTACTTAAGCCTTTGGTATCAGCTCATTTTCCCCCTCCCTCTCCACTTCCCCCTCCTTCATGAACCCTTGATAATTTATAAATTATTATTTTGTCATGTCTTACACTGTCCAACATCTCCCTTCACCCACTTTTCTGTTGTCAGTCCCCCAGGGAGGTTATATGTAGATTCTTATAATCGGTTCCCCCTTTTGACCCACCTTCCCTCCATCCTCCAGTATTGCCACTTTTACTGTAATAAGTTTTAAATCCTCTTTTCCCCAACTTAATCTATTTTTCATTAAAGTATCACATTTGCATTGGAGAAAATGCTGAAAAGGGAAAAATAAATGAATCATGGGTCATTACTACCCAGAGCTAAGTAAAATTAATGGTTTGCTCCATCTTTTCTATCTCATCTCTAGACATGCATGTAGAGAAAAGGAATTATTAAATGCTAAATACTATTCCCTCACTTGGGTGCAGCATGACTGGTTTTAGTGTCTCTTTATATTGGAATCCTGGTGGCGTAGTAGTTATACACGGGGCTTCTAACTGCAAAGTCAGCAGCTTGAAACCATCAACCACAGAGGAGGCTTTCTAGCCCCATGAAGAGTTTCAGTCTCAGAGACCCACAGAGGAAGTTCTAGCCCGTCCTATAGGGTCGCTAAGAGTCAGCATCAACTTGAAGGCAGCGAGTTTGGGTTTGTTTTGCGTTTTATATTGAGTCACTATTAGTTAGACGTGGCTTGATGACAATGGGTTTGGGTTCTTGGGTTTTACATTGGACATAAGCATTTTCAATTGTGTTGTGATAAACATGAAAATACCAATTGAAAATTCTGAATTTTCTCAGTGAGAGAAGTTTTTAAATACAAGAGCAGTAGCTTCTGTCTACCATTTCCCTTCTCCATGAGATCTGCCACAGATGAGAGAGCATTTTCAGAGTGAGGTAGGGATTGAGATAATTTTAAAATGCCTTGTTCTGCAATGTTTAAAAATAAAATTTATCTGTAGTTGATAAATGAACAACAGACTATTTGAATTTGTGCAAGATGAAACCCAGGGCAAAATCATCCAAGAGTCTGAAAGACAATTTAGTTTCTTAACTCTCCATTTTCCCCAGGATGGCAAAACCATTTCTATTTGATTCTTTCTACCTCCCACTGCTAAAAGCGTGCTAGAGAAAATGAGCAGGTGCCACCTATGAAACAGCAGCGAAGAAAGAGACTGCTTCTCTTGGGAGAGATCCAGCTCCTTGTTCTGGGCCTGGTGTGTGACTTGTGTTTACCTTTCTGTAATCCACTAAGGACAAATGACACATGGCTAATCAAATAGAAAGCCATATGTAGAAATTGAAAGAAACATTTCGGGTTGGCAGTCCCTCTGGGGCGTGTTTAAGGAAAGTACTATCTGTGGCCCGGGAGAGTTAGTCATTTATTTGGTAAATACCCTTTGTGTATTATTATAATTTACAAGTCATACTCAGCACTACCATCTCATTTTGATAATAACAACTTGGTACAGTAAATAGCTCCACATAATAGATGAGCAAACTTAGGCTCAAAAATTAAATGGCTTCCCATTGTTACCCAGCTAGCAAATAGTAGAATAAGACTGCCAATCCATGACTTCTGCTGGTCAGTTTCTCTTCCCAGAAGGCCACACCATGTTTGGCTGGAGAGGCTTTAGAGGAGAGGGAAATTTTTAATCTTCTTGGAAAGCCATAGGATGGGGTTCTTTCCATCTGGGCCCAGGCAACCCCCACACAAGGAAAGGGCTAGAGAGAACAGGATTCACAAACACCCATCTCAGATGCAGAACCACAATGCAAGAAAAACAGTTCTGTTATTGAGTGAAAAAAGGAGAGAAAATATGAGCTTACATGCTTTGGCAGGTAATCTCCCCCAAGAACTTCAAAATGGAGAAAGCCGAGGCTCGGCGGCTAAGGGGCATGCTGGACCAGTTTCCTTCACCAAACCTGAGTCAATTTCTTTATGCTCTCACTCCAGCCGACAGTGACAAAGCTAGGGGTGGCAGACTCTTAGCACTTGGCCGTAAGAGCTTGCAGTCATTCTTCCAGAAAGGGCTTTGATTTGGGAAGGAGCTTGGGCCTCATCAGGAGTGAGTTGCAGCAGAGTTGGAGAGAGCCCTGTAAGTTCAGGCTTCATTAGGTCCTATTGCTTTCCCAGACGACTGTAATGAGCAGAACTTCTCTGAGAGGTGATCAAAATCTTTCTGGCCATAGCACCAGGGACTTCCGGGTTTTCAGGAACCAACTTCTGCCAAGTAACAGCTAGTCCAAGTCCAAGTCGATATGCAACCTAAGCCAGTTTATTTCCCAATGTCTAATCGAATTGAAATAAGCGACAGGTTAAAGCCCAATTCAGGGATCAGTCAGGGATGTACCATTTGGCTTGACTCTGGGATCAAACTGGAAACATGCTCAGGCCACGAGCATCAAAGCTACCCTCTGCAGAGGCCACCTGTGCTGAACTGAGGTGGGCCCCTCTTGGCTAGTGCTGTACACGGAACTCAATGCAGGCAAGCAACACTCAGGGGAAGAGCCACTACACACAGTGGGCATAATGAGGCTCAGCTTCCAAAACGCTGCCTAGTTGTGGTCTCCTGGGGAGCAGATCCATCCCCACAGTCCAGGGCGGACACGGAAAGGTCTCAGCCAGACCCCAGTGATAAGGGTCTGCAGGGCCAGCCTTCTTGGCCCTAGCTCCACAGCTGCACCACAGTGGCGCTTCCCTGTAGCCAAGGCTCACAGGCTGTGGCACCTGATATGCACTCGCAGGAACCCCGGCGTCTGAACCATGCCTTTGCTTCCTTGGGCGGCAGATCTGCATGAAGCTCACAAATGTTGCTTTGCTGGGCAGCGTGGGGGTCTGGAATGGTGGGACCCCTCTCCCGCTTGAGACATGGGAAGTGTTCTCTGGAGACCAGGAAACTTGGATCCACTCCAGTCTGCTTCTCAGAAGTTTTGTCAAACTGGAGAAGTAATTTTCCCTTTCTGGGCTCAGATTCTGTCTCTGAAAATTAACAGGGCTCACCCTTCAACTTCTGAGTCCTCGGTGTTGTAGGGATTCCATGAGATGTGCTCAAGAGTCCCTTTCGCTGGAAATTCAAAGCATGGAGCTGCCTGATTCTATGAACCACTTTAAATTCAAAAGGAAAGGAAAGCACACAGAGAAGGAAATGAAAGGAGGACAGTCACTTCTCCTTGAAACTCGCTTTGGTCTTAAGAATAGCAAAGGAATGAGTTCAGACAGTTTGGGAGGGTTAGAAAAGTACTAACTGAAAAACAGGAAACCCATTCTTGGCTGGCTGTCAAAAAGCCATGAGCCGGTGTGGATTCAGATTCATTTTCAATTTCTTTGAACTAATTAAGCCCCAAATTAGTGAATTACTGAGATACCTGCTATCAGAACTCAAAATAACAATTCCCTCATCCCCAGGGCTTAGTAATCACTCTGGATTTTTAGGCCATCAGAACAGGGAGGTGCTGGTCCCAAGCCAGCAGCATCCACTGGGTTTCAGCCTCTACCTGCTCACACTGCCTTCCCTCTTTCTGCGGATGCTAACCCACCACGGCTTGTGCTATTCAGTCCTGTGTACACCTACCTCATCTCTCCAAGTACGCTCTTCAACTTGCATGGGCCCCAATGGACACATTTTTTATTCTTCTGGTGACTTTCGTACAATAGGCGCTCAAATGATTAAGCCAAATACTTACCAGTATCTTTGGGTGTGTTAAACCAATGACCGGGGTTATACATCCAACCTAAGTTTAGCTTACAAAACCATCTTTTAAACGGATTATTATAAATGAGCTTTATAAACACCAAAACCAGATTTCCGTAGAGGACAGAAAAATCATTTATTCCAGAAGATGGCAGAAATAAGAAATTCATTCCCAAAACAGAGTTTGGGGTGGTTCTATCACAGTGTGGGCAGATCTTCCCTCTGAGCATGGTTTCCTGTTGCCCCAGTGGAGTTGCTTCTGCCTCAAAGCCATTTCTGGGTGGGTCTTGAACTCTTTGCTGCCCTTATTGTTATGAATGGGCAGAGGGCCATCTTCAAATCCACAGGTTCCAAAGAGAGGGCAAGGTCTTTGCCCCAAGAAGAGCACCTATTTCAGAAAAGTGCATACATAATTTGCGAAATCGGCACAGTGTAGGTGAAGTAGGCACAAAATTCATCGAAGTGTTAAAAAGGTGGCAGGAAGAAAATACTGCGCTTCCGAATAAGACCTTCAAGGTGAGGTGAATGTCTTTTGTAAGGCAGCTGATGCTCAAATAGGCAGATCAAGGAAGGTAGTCTGGGTTCGGAGGTGATTTTGCATCAAGAGGAATTCTCTTTGTGACCTGAAAAATAAAGCCATTCTAGTAACTGCCCCTGATCTTCCTTGGGAGGGGGAGATGTCAACATCAAAGAAGTCAATCAGCTCAATCATGTACAATATGGAGGTTTCCAACAAAGACTTGAGTGGAAGGCAGGCTCAACAAATGTACACATTTGGGTAGGTTTTGCTGGGCTGTGTCAAAAAAAAAAAAAAAAGACCAATTACCCAGGACATTGCTACACTGAGGATCACACATACTGGGTTGACTGGGTGATAGGAAGTACCAAGTAGTAATAACTTTACTTGGGTTTCAAGAATTGTTAAAGTTCTCTTCCCCTCTGGTGGCAACTCTTCTCCTGTGTCAGATTCCCAAAGGGCAAGCTCCTTGTCTTATTCTTGGTGCTCCTGGCTCCTCCTCATTTGCTATTCTTGCTACTACAAACGTAGGTGACAAACAAGGAGCCCTTTTTCTAGAAGCATAAAGAAACACCACCCTTGTAAAGCTAGCAAATATTTAAAACAGGCTGCTCCGCACTTGAAGCTGCTAGCGGTGGTCTCATCTGGGTTAGGATAAGGCCATAGGGGGAGGGGGAAGGAAGGGGAAGCAGGGAAAGTCACTTTACAAATTCCTTTATCTAGAGTGAATGTTTAACTTTGATATACATTTATAGAAACCTTAATACGTCTATATAAAGCTACATATGCTACTTTTGAAATTGGGAGGGCGGACAGCGAGGAAAGAAGAATTAAATAAATATGAAGGGGCTTCAAAAAGTTTGTGGGAAAATGGAATTGAAAGAGAATGGTTTCTTTGTAAAGCAATTTATGTGCAAGGCCTGAGCTGATGTAAAAGAAAATAATACTGGCTGTGGTCACCCAGTGTGCCTGGGCATCAAGCAGCAGGCTACGGGCAGAGTGCTAGGGAGTGTTGGACGGGAGGAGAGGTTAGTTAAAATCAGATGAGATCTGGAGTACAGTGGCCACATCTGGCAAGACCAAAGGCCCAGCAGCCTGTAGAGACTGATGGTCCCTTTAGGTTTTTCAACCAGTGGAGGAACCACCAGGAGAACCCACAGCTCAGTATGGTAAAGCCAAAGGGGTCCTAGACACCAAGTCTAAAGTGCCCGGATTTGGTGTGAAGTCTTACTGGGGCACTCCACAATAGAATGCCCCAGACTACTAGAAGCTTACTAAGGCAGACACTGCAAACAAATAACTCTAATTCAAGATGTAATTAGAGGGCCAATTTTACAGCAGGCTAGAAAAATAACCACATCAGTGTAGGGAGGAGCAATTACCAGAGCCACTTCTTTCTTGTGGTCTGAAAGCCTCAAAAATCCCTCTTCTTTTAATTCTCATTTCCTGTTTCCCTGTGCAGACAGGCACGAAGTCCCTCCCTCAGCACAGCTTTGGGCTCCCAGCTGATCCTGAACTTCATTTGAGAATACTCAAGTGTGAATACAGATGTTCTCTGTGTTAATTTTCTACTCAGAGAGTACTGATTAAACCTCCTCATTCTATAGGCCTGTTTTTCTTAGGTCAAATGAACAATTACAAAAGGACAACCATTAGAAGCAACAAAGGTCACATGGAAGAAGCACACCAGCCTGTGTGATCACGAGGTGTTGAAGGGATCAGGTATCAGGCATCAAAGAACAAAAAATCCAATCAATATGAATGAGGGGGAGTGCAGATTGAAGAACCAAGACCCTCCTGTAGGCAACTGGACATCCCCTTACAGAAGGGTCACAGGGAGCCAGTCAGGGTGCAGTGTAGCAATGATGAAACATACAACTTTCCTCTAGTTCTTAAATGCCCTCCTCCACCCTATCATGATCCCAATTCTACCTTACAAATCTGGCTAGACTAGAGGATGTACAGATAGGAACTGGAAACACAGGGAATCCAGGGCAGATGATCCCTTCAGAACCAGTGTTGACAGTGGCAATACCAGGAGGGTGGAGTGGAAAGAGGGAACTGATTAAAGGGATTTATATATAACCTCCTCCCTGGGGGGTGGACAACAGAAAAGTGGGTGAATGGAGACGTTGGACAGTGTAAGATATGGCAAAATAATATATAAATTATCAAGGATTCATGAGGGAGGGGAACAGGGAAGGAGAAAAAATGAGAAGCTGATACCAAGGGCGCAAGTAGAAAAAAAATTTTTGAGAATGATGATGGCAACAAATGTACAAATGTTCTTGACACAATGGATGTATGTATGGATTGTGATAAGAGTTGTAAGAGCCCCCAATAAAATGATTTTTTTAAAGGGAAAATCACAACTTCATGTTTGAAAAAATTACATGGGACTGGGGATAACCTTCACTTAAGCTCAAATGTGAATGATCATTGGGTTAAGTATGACAGGGCTGTGTGGCTTGCTTTGGAAGTGCATTGAAGGCAGCAAATACTCTAACTGGATCTGTTACAAAATGACTATTGAGAAGCTGAAGGTAGAGATCTCAATGAAAGGGCTCATGTTCTCATTTTGTTAAAAAAGAAAATCACTCAAACCAATAACCAAACCCACTACCATGGAGTCAATGCTGATTCATAGTGACCTTGTAGACTAGGGTAAAACTGCCCCTTTGAGTGTCATCAACTGTCAGTCCCCAGCTCCAGAGATGAATATTCCAATCGTGTGGGCTTAAAGGGACCTCAACTTACAGGGACACAGTCCACAGGCTAGGCATCCCACAGGTAGTGTACCCCTTTAAACTGAGGCACAGAACAAGCAAGCCATTTATCCTTCTGCCCTTCAGTTAATCCTACTTGTGTTTATCGGCCAGGCTGGCACAATAAACTATAGCAAAGACTAACCATTTACAGAAGTAGCAAGCTCCGTCTTTGTCCTGAGGAGCTGGCTGGTGGTTGACCTTGTGGTTAGCAACCCAACTTGTCACCACTATGCCACCAGGGATCCGTGTAAGAGATACACTAGGATGTAGACAAAACTGAGAATGGAGATGACGTAAAAATACTAAGACCAGAACCAGGAAACCTGTTCAAGGAAAGTTAAGTGATTATATTTTTTAAAGACATATAGGCTTAATTTCACTTTTGCCTTTTGCAGTGGATCACTTTTGTATGGCCTTTTCCACAAAGGTCTTATAACTTTGCTCAAACCACTGGGGGGGACTGTGAAAATGCGGTACCTGTGGCGCAGGCCAGGGATTGGACAGCTTTCGAATACGGCAAAGACAGTCATGGGGCTCTTGTGTGTGATGAAGAGATGTATGGAACCTTACTAAGAGACTGTTACTAAGAGACTGTTTCGTTTTTCCATCCCATTAGGCTTAGAATGGGCCGTCTGAGGTGTCCAGAGGGGACCTCCCTACCAAGAAGAAAGAGTGAGGCGGGAAGGGTGTCCTTTGAACCTACTATCTCTCTGCCAAGACCTTCCGAGGCCCACGTGAGAGAGACTGAAGACTGGAGATGACAAGAAACAATGACAGAGAAAGAGTAGCAGCAGGACCAGAAGCCCCACAGGAAATGGTACGGTAAGCTTCCCGGCCCATCAAGTAAGAAAGCTGAGCACCTTCAGGTATAAGACAGGTAGGTGCTGGTGGAGTGGCATGTTTTTGGTCATTGGCCAGAGGAGCCAGGCTCACGAACTCACAGAGCTCTAGAAAACTGAGCAGCTTTGGGCTGAAGCTCACTCACAGAGTGGGGTGCCTCTGGGCACTTGTCAGTGCAGCTCAAGAGCTTTGTAACGCCTGCCTGAAGGGGGCAACGGTGGGGCCAAGGCACCGGGAGACACTTGTCTGTAGGGCACAGCTAAGAAACTGTCCTGACCAAAGAATGCAAAGGGAATGTGGATTTAGCAATTTAAAGCAGCGTACCAAAGGAATGTGACAAAAAAATTGGGAAGCCAAGTGCTTTTAGGGATGGAAAATTTCAGCTGAAATAGAGTGACCAGGAAAAGAAGTTCAAAAGTTTGCAAGTTGGGCATGGAAAGAGATGACACCCAAGGTGCAAGAGACTGGGGGAGCTGAGGTCAGAAAGCACAAGGAGTATTCATTCACCGGGTAGTGTGTGTATTAACCGCTTATTAAGTTCATGACTATGGGAGACTGTAGAAAGCAGGGGAAGCTAGTGGGTAAGTATGAACATGGCTTGGCTGCGACCAATAAGGAGAAAAGCATAGAGACTCTGAAAGCCTACCAGGTGAGGTAAGGAGCTTGATCACGTCAGGAAGCGGGATGGTGCCTATGGATTAGTCAGGCTTATCTTTTGTGACTTACAGGATTTGGGGCGACTTTAGCAAAAGCCAACAAAAGCTGCATGCTTACAATATTTTACACAGCAATTAAGGAGCATGTACTCCCGAAAGCCAGTGAGCAAGAGTCCTCCAGTGACAAAGAGGCCTGCTGTGACCCCTGGGCAACAGCTCGAGGCTTCCGGAAAGAGCGGTCCTCTGTTGCAGGAAGACACGCAGGGTTGTATTCTGCAGAGATGGGCACACCAGATCGGGAGTCGGTGTGCTAATTCTGAGCAATGGGGATCTGGGCCAGAAATTAGGGTGCGAAGGAGTGGAAAGGAAAGATCAACTGGACGGAAGGAGGGGGGAAAAAGCTACCACTGGATTCTAATCCTAATAAAGAGGACATCAGTAATGGAAACTGACACACATCTGAGGCTGAAGTGGCAGGAGCTGTGTGTTCAGGCTGAGGCATAGTTATAATCTCTAGCCACAAACTCCTGTACCATCTCACTTTCCTCACTAGTGCCTTCATCCCACCTCCCACACCCCCAGCTGACCACAGGTGCCTTCAGAGCTTACAGCCTTCTTTACCTGCCCCTCTCGGGAACACACCAGGCGCACCCAGACATGTTTGCGATGCACCGGAGCTCCCCCAGAGGAGAAGCCTATTTATTACCAATACCTTTTCATCACTCTCCTGTCCCAGACTTTATAATAAAATAGGATTTCCACTCCTAAGACGCCTGTAGACTGGAGAGCTGGACCATGCATAATAGACTTGGGGTGACTTTATGTGTGTCCGAGTAGCACTGTGCTCTTCTGGAACTTCACCAGGGCCTTTTCCCCCAAGAGCCTCTGGGTAGATTCAACCTGCTCAAAGTGCTTGGCAAGAGTGGTCATTCAGGGGGGAGCGGGGAAGGGAAAAAAAAGAGGACCTGATGCAAAGGGCTTAAGTGGAGAGCAAATGCTTTGAGAATGATTGGGGCAGGGAATGTATGGATGTGCTTTATACAATTGATATATGTATATGTATGGATTGTGATAAGAGTTGTATGAGTCCCTAATAAAATGTAAAAAAAGAAAAAGAAAAGAAAATGATTTAGGGCAAAGAATGTACAGATGTGCTTTATACAACTGATGTATGTATATGTATGGATTGTGATAAGAGTTGTATAAGCCCCTAATAAAACATTTAAAAAAAAAAAAGAGTGGTCATTCGAACCCACCAAGAGGGGCCCTGCTCAAAGGGTCTGGTAGTTTGCTTCCCCAAAGGCCAGAGCTCTTAGAAAGTCTGTGTGTGGCTCTTCTATGAAACACAGGTGGTTCCTCGAGTTGGGATCACCCCAATAGCAACAGTGCTGTTTGGAGGAGGGCAGCGCATGACAAGGGTGTAGTCCACCAGTTAGCTTGCAGGACACCGAACTGGAAACCAAATCCACTCTAAGCAGACTGTCCTAGCACCACAGCCCTCCAGGCTGTAGGCGAATGAGACACGGACGTCCAACTCAGGAGGTGACACTGAAGAGCTGGGGAAGAAGTCAAGGCTGGGTACTGGGCAAGACTGCCAGCCAATGGAATATACAAAGGGGCTTCAAAAAGTTCGTGGGGAAATTCCATTATCTTCAAATTCCATAAAGATTTTCCATAAACTTTTTGAAGCCCCCATCACAGAATGAGCTACAAATTAGCCTATCATTATTAACTGTGGTTTAGATTTTCAATGCATGAAAACAACAAAAAACACAGTGATTAAAGTAATGAAATTTAAGTAACAGAGAACCACTCAAACCAATTCAATCCCATCTACACAAAATTGTCTTAAACCTTCTTGATGGCAGTTCATTTTTCCCTGGCTGGATTAGACCACCTACTTTCTACAGCCCCAAGTACAAAATCACACACCTGGGAAAGCTGGTGGGATTTCTCAATTTACAGAGCGCCCCCCTCCCCACACTCCAAAAGTGCACCCTCCTTATCCCGTGAAGACAAGCCCAGACCAGCATTGCTGCATCATCTCACCTCCGAGTGAAAGAGCAAAGTCCTGAGGGCGCTGGACTGAGCCCCAGCTTCTCTTTCTCACCAAGATAGGTAAAGTCCAGCCCTAAAGGAGTCCTGCCTGCTCTACTGCTAGACAGGTCTGCAGTGAGAGCAGCCAAGTCCCCAAGTGACAGTACAACTGTAATCGCTACTTTGACGGCACAACAGGTATGACACGACGTGCATAATTAGGGTTCTCCTGGTGGTGGCCTCCAATGTCCTCAGACTTGCTGGCATTTTCCTTTTAGAGCAGTGTTCTCAACCTTCCTAATGCCAGGACCCTTTAATACAGTTCCTCATGCTGTGGTGCGCCCCCCCCCCCCCAACCATGAAATTATTTTCGTTGCTACTTTGCAACTGTCATTTTGCTACTGTTATGACTCTGGCGACCCCTGTGAATGGGCTGTTTAACCCCCCGAAAGGGGTCACGACCCACAGGTTGAGAACCACTGTTTTAGAAGACCCTTTCATAGGAGGCTTTCCAGCAGTCTGACAGAGCTGTGGAGCTGGGTGCAAACAGCAGGAGCTGGTCAGGAAATCAGGTTACCAGACACAGGAGACTGGAAAGAAGGGGCCAATAAAAGCTCTTCTGAGCTGAGCAGCCAGAGCTGCCCAGGAGGAAATCAGGCTCAAGGACCCTACCCGGAGGCCTGAGACTGCTGCTTTGCACCCCAAACAACATTCTTGCTACCATTCCCTACTCCTGAAAGAAGACAGGAGAGCCTAATGAAAACAACAGTTTAAAGAAAGACACGAATCCGATAAAAACCTATCCAAATCCCTATGGACAAAGACAGAACTCTAGAGCTATGGACCTATCGAACCAGTAAAGGTGCATGCTGTGGAGCAGTCGCTCTCATCTTGCTGGTGAGAATAAACAGACAGCACAATCCCCATGGGAAGGGCACACAGGCAATAAAGGGAAGAATGGGAATTCCAAGACCTGACCTGTGTGTGATTAGGTAGAAGCTGAACCTATACCAAGAGGCAGCTGCTAGAACAGAACCAGGAAAACTACACAATTTGCAGTCAGGAAAGGTGGGTGGCAGGGTTGTGACCTTTCATACATACACGTACATATTCACCATACATTTTCAATGTGTGCGTCCACAAATAAATTAAGAAGCTGGACCATATGAAGAAGAGAAAGACGTCAGGACTGGAGGAAGGTTCATGAGCAACCTGGGATATGCGAACGACACAAACCTGCTTTCAGAAAGCGATGAAGTCTTAAAGGGTTTACTAATGAAGGTTACCAATGCGTAACATGACATAAAATAAAACTCCTTCCCACCAGGCCAAAACAACGTCATAAGAAGGTAACGCTGATGTCGCCAAGGATTTCATTTTACTTGAATCCTCAGTCAATGCCCATGAAAGCATCAGTCAAGAAGTTCCAACAGCATCCTGCAATGGGCCAACGTGTCTCAGACAGACCTCTTTTTTTTTTTTTTTTTTGACAGACCTCTTTAAAGTGCTGACAGCACATGTCACTTACAGGACGGTGCGCCTGACCCGCATCTTCAATCACCTCATATGCATGTGAAATTAGACCGCAGATAAGGAATGCCAAAGAAGCATTGATCTCTTTTAATCATGGTGTTAATGAATATGGAATATACCGTAGACTGACAGAAAAACAAGCAAACGCCAATGAAATAAACATTTCAAGTGACATTAGAAAATAAAATAGCATTTCGTGCTTTATTTGTTATAAGAACAAATAAAGTTGTAAAACGATCTTAGCTGAATTCAATACACTTAATACTTAGGAGTTATGTGGCATTCTGAAATGTTTATTTATTCGTTTTAAGATAATGGAAGTGTTTATGTTACTGTTGTAATGAATCAAGATTTCTTGCATATGTGAAGTTCAAGTAAGAAAAAAGCACAGAAGTTAAAAATCCTATGATATTAAATTTGAATTAGACATACTAATATGAACTCATGATTTTGTTTTTCTTTTGCAAAATAAGTATTTCCTCGCTCCGTCCACTGAAGAAGCTTAGAAGCAATCTCCCAGCAGCAATGATCGCACCGCGCTATCACAGCCGGATTTTTAAAATAGCGTTCTCACTGACAGGAACCAGGGTCAACTGGGCTGGTGGCCTCTCTAGTGAAACAAGCTTTCTTTTGGTGAGAAAAGCGGTAGAGAAACAAAGTAACTGGCTCCAAGTCAGGGTAGGAGACACACAGGAGCGGTCTGGGAAGTAAGGAAACTACCAAAGGCTAAGAAGGTCAACTTGGACAAAGATGCCACAAAGGGGAATGGTGGAACAGCTGAATATAAAAAAGGGATAATAAATTAAACTGAGTAAAAATACTGAGAAAAGATGAATGTTCTGGAAGAGTACCAATATCTCACTCTGCAACAACACAAAGAGAGAAAGGTGTACCTTGAGGTATTTCAACACTTCTGGTTGATGAGGGAAGGGAAGGTTCCTCTTTCTAGGGGCATTTCAGCTAATCAAATGGTAAAGTAACAAGAGAATTAGAAGAATGGAACATGGCACTTTCTACGGACATGGTAAGTTCAGGTTACGATCACCAGTAGGCAACGTCGGCAGATGGCAGGTGAGAAGCTCTGCACCTGGGAGGATGAGGCTGTCATTACTACAATGCACTGACCAGCCCCCAGTCATAGAAGCAAAGCATCCTGCATCTACGAAGTAAGGGGAGACCAAGTGCCTGGCACTGCCCCGGAAGTACCTCTGCCAAAAAATGGTGAACCTGGATCAAATCAAGCACCGAGAGCTAACTCCCAATTAGTGACATGATGAGAACAGAGGAACAAATTAGCATACCGAAGGGAAAAAAAAGGAGGAACAAATTAAAGACGGGTTGCACCGTCGCAAAGCCAGTAAAGAAATCTTTCCACTCAGGATCAAGTGAAAGCTGCAATTTTAAGACCAATTTCCCCAAAGCACTGGTCTCCCACGAGCCAGAGTAGGCAGGAACATTCTCCATTGTAACCTGGCCGCCACTTAGAGCTGTTGGATCTTACCATGCTAATTCTCAATAATCAAACTTAATTTTGTAAATCAGACTATTTTCAATGGCAGAGTACAGCAGCCTTGAAAGGAATGTTATGGACAACCCTTGGCCTACGTGGCTAAATCATTTCTCCTCTCTGGATCGTGTCTACTTTCAGCAGACTTGTGTTACAATGGCTGTATGGTGCAGAGAAGAAGTGCAGGCACACTCTAGCTGGCTGACAGACAAAACTGCAAAGTCAAGATCGCAGTCACCTCAAAGACAGGCACTGTAGACCGGGTTGTCGTCGTCGTCTTCAGGGCCAATGGTAGTTGAGATACCAGATGGTCTCGTTTTTCAGCTGTGGTCCAAAGAGAGGGTTGAGCTGGGCCAGAATGGCAATCAGCCAACTAAAGGAATGATGGGGGAGAACAGCAACAACACAAAGTGGTGAGATCACATTGGAACACAACCCATAAAATAAAGTCAACTCTATCCGTTCAAGTCAAACCCCTTCAGTACACTTAAAAGTTCACCAAACACATGGTACTGATGGAAGCATGTCTTGTATAACAACACGTCCTAGAGAACGCACCCTGACTGCATTTTGATTCCTATCCACAAATATCCAAACTCAGTGATGCTTCATCATGGTTATCTTCTTCCTCATTATGTACCTTAATCTCTTTCCCAAGTTTGAAGATATTCTGATTTTTATATGCCTACACTTCCAAGCATGTTTACATAATCTTAATTTAATATCATTTTAACTTCCAGGCTCCGGAAATACGACTATTACTATAGTCATTCTCCAAATGCTACGGCCTGCAACCCAACCGACAGGCTCATTTTTACTAGTGCATCAGACTTTAATTTTAAGCCCATCATCCTTCAATTACTGTCTCAAAAACGTGAGTGCCCTTTTTCTAATCACTATCACCACTAAGTCACATATCTGTTGGGCCCCAAGAGAGTTGAACCAAAGAAATATTTAATGTCTTCCGCTTACTTTAAAACCTAAGTAGTTAAGTAACTGTGTAATGGACTAATTATGGAAGAAGTACAATGGTGTCACTAAGGTTAAAAGTGAAAACGCAGTCAAAATTATCTTTTAAATTATTGCATGTTGCTATTGGTTAGCTGCCATCAGATCCATTCCGATTCACAGTGATCAATGGGTTACAGAGTACAACCTCTCCATGTCGTTTTCTTGGCTGTAATCCAACTGAAGCAGGCAGGCCACTGTGGTAGCAATGAGTGAGTTTGAACTGCCCACCTTTGGGTTCGCTGTGCAGCACAAACCACTTGCACCATCTGTTGGTGCTGTGAGGTGCTGCCAAGCTGGTTCTGACTCATAATAATCCTTATATACAACAGAACAAAGCACTGCCTAGTCCTGTGCCATCCTTATAATTACTGGTACGCTTGAACTCCTTGTTGAAGCCACTGTGTCAATCCATTTCATTGAAGATTTTCTTTTCTCTGGCCCTCTGCTTTTCCAAGCATGATGCTCTTCTCCTGGCACTGGCCCCTCTTGGTAGCATGCTTAAAGGAATGCGACAAGGTTTCGTTATCTTGTTTATAAGGTTATATGGGGTGGAAGCTTTTGAAACTCTCGAGTTCTTCCCACAGAGAGCGTTCCTTCTTCGGGCAGTCTACGGTATATTCAATATTCTTCAACACCAGAATTACATTTTTGTGTACCGCTCAAAAGTTACAGAGAGATTTATACAAGATGTACTAATTCACAGGGAGCCCTGGTGAAGCAGTAGTGTAGTGCTCAACTGCTAACCAAAAGGTTGGTGACTCAAATCCACTGGCCGTGCAGCAGGAGCAAGATGTGGCAATCTGCTTCCAAAGTGATTTACAGTCTTAGAAGCCCTGGAAGGCAGTTCTACTCTGTCCTGTCAGGTCACTATGAACCGGAATCACATAGGAGGCAATGAACTTAGGTTTCTAGTTACTCATATGCTCATTGAAATGGAAGACTTGCTGAGCTAGGCCCAATAAGAACAAAAAGAAACACTGTAAGCCAATATCTGGCCATCCAGACCATTCCATGTTTACTTATGAAACAAATATTTAATGAGTACCTAGTAGCTTCCAGACCCCAAGAGCACAGAGGAGAAGACGCAGCATCCTTACTCCCATAGAGCTTCCATAATCAAAGACTGTCTGGTAGTAGGGCGTACTAGGAAGGGAAAGAAAGATGGGGGAAGGAGCAGGGAGTGATGGTGGGGAGCAAGCACTACTGTAATAGTCACAGACCTGAATGAAACATAGTCTACACCACCTGCAGGGCAGATGAACTGCTCAGACCTCCTCTCCAAAGCATATGAAGTGACAGAACTGCTCTCAATGTGGCTGGTGGGCAGGGGGGACGCTAAACTAGGTACAGCGTCCACCTACTGATCTGGGAGAATGGGTTTTAGTAAAATAATCCGACACTGCTCTCCTCTCTGCATGGAAGATAGAGACGTGCCTCTGAAGGAAAAGGAGACAGTGCCCTAATAGTCTCTGGATTTCAAATTCTCGGACAAGACTGTAAAATCAGAGGCCTATGCAGACCCAGACGGGCGATTCTCTGGTTGGATCTCTCTGCTTTCATTAACTTTCATCATAAGAATCATGCTTCCAATCAAAGGGTCAGAAAGCTGGTTCTGTTCCCGATGGCCTGGTCACCGGACAGTCAGCCAGCAACACAGCAGAAGCTTGCACCTTCCGAGAAAAGGCACCTGCCCAGGCCACCCCCGCAGAGGGGGAGGGAGGGGGGAAGGAATTTTTGTAGCAGGAAACATGACCCCTGAGGAAATCAGGCCAAAACAGATAGCACCTGCTGACTCACTTTATAAACAAAAAGGCACTTCAGATGAGATTCCCTGATTAGTACTTAGAAATAAGGTATTAAACACACACACAGAGAATGACAGAACTTGTAGTTGAGGTTTAACATCTAGCTGATACTATAAAAAAAAGAAGAGCAGGCTAGCTCAGGCAGACAAACTGAGATGCTCAGTGACTGCAGTGAACACAAATGGTGCAGAGCTAAGAGTCATGGAAAATTCCACACAAACCTAGGATTTCCCCAACCCCAGTAAGCAACGGAGGCCGCTGACAGCAAAAACAGCCACCCGCATTATCGGAGGCACAGAGATAGATAATTTACCAATGTTTAGAAATACTTTTAAAAAAAAAGTATAACCTAAGCCCGCTCCTGTCTCCTTTCATCACCAAAAAACAGTCCCCCAGCACTTTGCTTCACTCTTTGTAAGTTGTCATTCTCAACCCTGGCTGCACAGGAGCATCACACAACAGCTTTTTAAAAAACAACAACAAATGTTGCTACACGTCAAACCAACCTTTTACTTCAGTTCAGGGAACGGAGGCAGAGAAAGGCTAAATGATCTGTCTATGGTCCTAATACTAATTAAACAGCAGGCAGTGGTGGCACCGGAGTAAGCATTGGGCTGCTGACCACAAGGCCGGAGGGTCAAACCCAACAACAGGTACTCAGGAGAAAGAGGAGGCTGTTTGCTCCTGCAGAGATTTACAGCCTCAGAAACCCCGTATAAGATCGACTTGACAGCAGTGGGTTTGGGTGCTTTAGACCCAAAACTGAGGAGTCCTGGTGGCACAGTGGTTACGCATTGGGTACTAACGGCAAGATTAGCAGTTCAAAAGCACCTAGAAAGAGCTAGTCTGGAAACTCACAGGGGCAATCCTCCCCTGCCTGATAGGGTCACTATGAGTCAGCATCGACTTAATGGCAGTGAGTTTGGTTTGGGGGAGATTAGAGACGAGGAGTTCCTACTACAGAAAGCGACCTTCTGAGACAGGCGAGCATCTTAGGACTCGCAGGGAGCTTCATCTCAAAGGCTTGGGGGTTGCGGAACCAAGCTGACCTATCAGCTGACCCTGCTTATGGCCACCGTAAGCCTTCGTAAGTAAGACGAGGACCGAGTATCAGTAGGAAGCAAACCCACTTTGCTTGCTCAGGGCCATATCCAGAAGTGTTTCCCAATTTAATTTTACGAACTATTTTTTATTGTTTTAGGGCAAGCCAAAAATTCTACTTAAGGAGGCCCCAACAAACCACAGCTCGAGACAATTCATTAGGCAACAACCCAGGCATGCTCATTTGGAATTTTATGAAGGAATTTTCCTCCTCTTGTCAGCTGAGCTCTTTGCCTGACCTTCCAACTACTGACTGACTTAAAATTTCCCTTTGCAGCTGATAAACACGATGGAAAACTGGAGGGGAAGAAAATCCACTCTGCACTGATGGAAGTGGGTGGAGGAAGAGATCATATTCCAATGAATCTATTACTTCATGTGTACAAGAAAAGGGAACTGAATGTACCCTTCCCATTTGCCCAAATGGTTCCACATGTCTCCGCAGCCTGAACTCCAGTCTAGAATGGAAACATCTGAGAGGATTTCAACCTCAGTCGTGGTGCCAGGGCACCTCTCAGAACCACCTCAGCCATGGCACTGGGGCACGTCTCAGAGAACCGCAAGGCTGGAAAGGCCCAAGGTCAAGTCCGTGCTCTCAAGTCCATTTGGACTCAGGAACTGGCTCAGAAGTTTCCCATGCTGTACTTTTTGCAGGAGCAGCTTGTCAGGTCTCTTCTCACTTGGCATGGTTGGTGTGTTGCAAACACTCCCCTCTGGGCTAGAAGCCACGTGCTTAACTACTGTGCCACCAATGTTCCCTAGAGCCAGGGCAGGAAGGGAACCCAGAACTCCTGAGTCCCATCACCCCAGGCTGGTTCTGTATGGTACGAAGCTCCCTCGAGGGTCCTAGTCTATGCAAGGGCCAAACTTCAAGCCAGGCACTGGGGGTGCAAAGATGAACTGACAAAAGAACCATCCTTGAGGGGCGGTCAGATGGCAAGAAACTGTTAGGTAGAAAGGGACAGGACAGGGGTTGTCTCTCTCCATGCCTGAAAGCCCCCTACAGGAGGCTGGAAGAGTATCAGGCAAGCCCTTAGGCAGCCATATAAAGAGTAACTGGGCAGCCCAAACTAGGCCCAGGTGGGTTTAATTCAACCAATGGAGTCAACCAATACTTTCAACCACACCTCCCAGCCAGACGCTGCAAATACCTTGACCTCAAGACTGTCCCCCAGGCCTCTTCTTCTTCGCCCCTGCCCTGTGTCCACTCGGCCGTGCTTTGACATGCCAAGGTCTCCCTGGCACTCAGTCTCACAAGGTTGCCTGTAAAACCTGAAATTTCTTCTTGTCCTTTATAAAAACCCATTTGAATAACAAACCAAGCTTCAGCATGAATTCTTTCTCGTGCGAAGCCAAGAACCTAGGTATTTCCCACCCAAGAAATCTAATAAAACCAGGGCAGTATGGAGTGTGCTTTGGGGGGTTGAGGGGCTCTGGAACAGTGCTTTCCTGCTACAAACACTCCCTGGCCACCTACCACGAGCTCAGCTCAGCTCTTGGCTATTAGAATTCTCCAAGCATGAAACATGCCCTCCCCACAGCAAAGGCCCAAACCCAGCTTTCTCAAGCCTTGCTTTGTCCTTTTTGTTCCACATCCAGATAGGGAACAGGGAACAAAGGCTACTTCCCGTGACGCACAGATCAAGCGATAGCTGCTCAGCTGCTTTGGAGGTTGGAATGGGGAAGTCCAGCTAGCACCTCTCTTCTGAGCCACTGTCCCTCCCACTGAGGCCGCGGGGAGGCAGGAGCCTCAGAGAGAGCAGACAGGCTGAGCGTGATTTGTCCTGTCTCCACAGAGATGACCTCTGGCAATGCCGCGCAGTCTATCTCAGCAGCACAAACACTCGAGGGCTGCAGCGTTAGTAGATACTACCAGACAATCGGGGATTCGCTATCTGAGGAGGCCAGATTTTTGTTCTCGCTAGATCACACCACAGTGGAGTGACTCCATATGGGACCTAATCATGCTGAGCCTTGGTTACCTCTTCTGTAAAATGCCAGTAATAATTTCCATCTCAGTGTTAAAAATAGAGACAATATCGTGTAAAGGGTTCTGTGGGGCATCTACAAAGTAGATGTTCAAACCACACTAGCTATTCTTCTTTCTCTGTGAAGACAGTTAAAACCTCATTCAAGCACAGAAGGACATACAAGCTAGGGATGATAAAGGGGTTTGTCTTGTAGCACTGAGTCACTCCCATCTCTGCTACCTCTCACCCCCACTCACTCCTACAGCAGTAGGCAAGCGTCTCAGAGGTCGTCCCAAGGTCTGACCTGGTGTACACATCCTGTATAACCACAGACTGTAAGTAAGCATGGTGGAAGTGTCACTACCATGACAAGACTGTCATCTGGCTTTCAGCAAGGGCAATCACCCTGAGAACCTGACCTAATCACTGAGCCTTTAATAGGGACGGACTCTTCCTTAACTGTGTGTCACTTTGGAATTTATTTTCTCTCCACTCCAAACGCACCCTGTAAAATGGACTGTGTGATGAGTTCCTTGGACTGTTTCTCCTTTAAAGTAAGCACGATGTTATGCTTTCTCAGTAGAGGGCGCTCTCGGGCTGGAGGCCAGAAGGCGTGAGCGCCTTCCCTGTAGCCTGTCCAGACTTGGGCCCAGAGTTTGCCACCTTGCCCCCTGGGCCCGCAATCACCTTGCTGCAGCTCTGTCAACACGGGAGCAGTCAACCTGCAGGGGCTGCATGTTTTGCAGGCCTCTTGACCCTTTTCCACAGAATACAGCCCACTGCTTGCCCAGCAATTCCAAACAAACTTTGGCCAGGCCCAGGGAATTCCACTATCCGGTGAGCTGAACTTCATCTTCTCCAACAAAGTATGAACCCCATCCCAAGTTTGTCCTTCCTGAAGGGCTCTCCATCAGCCTCAGGGTACCACAGGTCACTGCTATAACCTACTATCAAGTTGACTCCAACTCAGGGCAACTTCATGGGCAACAGACACACAGTTTGGTCATGTGCTACACTCACAATTGCCATCATGGTAGCCATTGTGCCAATGCATGTCACTATGGGTCTCCCATGCCCTTGCTAGCCCTCTACCTCACCAGACACGGTGTCCTGCTCCACCAATTGGTCCCTCCTGATGACAGGGCCAAAGCAAGTGAGTTCAACAATGTTGGGGTATCAGAGGGAATTTCCTTCTATTTTACAGCTATTCATTTACCATAGTTAATAACAAGTCTTCATGATAAACCATCTTTGTTTAACTTACTGACAGTTTCCATCTCCTTTGAGCTCCACATTGCTACAGGCTAAGAAAGATCCAACGTAAAGGAGACTCTGTTGCTGGCTCTGAAGGAAATGCAAGGCGCCTCTAGGAGTGGAGCGCAGCCCCTTGCTATCTGATAGTCAACAAGGAAATGGGAACCGCAGTCCTACAGCCGCAGCAGCTGAATTCTGCTACAGCCATGTGAGCTTACAAGAGGAAGCCACGCTCCGGATGAGAAAGCACAAACCATTTCCCACTAACCTATGCCACCCCATTTCCCCATGGCTCTTTCACTACTCCACTAAGAAAAAGAGCTGCTTTTGCCAGCTTGAATTTAAGTTTAGCCTAGCTTGAATTCCTTCTCATCCTCCCATACTCACTCTCTATGCCAAACCTTCCTGCTCACAGTCCACAACAATCCTCTTATTTGCTAAATGATAAAGAAAAAGATTATACTCAGTAAAATTAAAATGTCTATATAGCAAGCACAGATAAGTCAGGTACCTAATATTTCTCTCCCACTTATCAACAACCAAAAATGTTCAGATAAAGTATGAGCATTGTACATGTCTCCACAAGCTGAAAAGGCTATAAGCAATTCTCAGGTCAAAAAGAATTCGGTGAAGGCAGGTACTCAGAGAGGAAACTGAAGTGCCCGCAGGGTGTGTTCCACACACAAACATCAGCATGCAGCAAACCAGATGGACGTGAGCCTCCACTTTCAGACCTCACTGGGCACAAGAATAGGACACCAAGTCCAGGGCCCATCCAGGGCAGAAATCTGTGTACACACACACACACACACACACACACACAGACACACACACACAGACACACACACAAATCAGATAAAACCATTCATAAGGGAAACACTAGAAAAATCAACAGTCTCAAATCCAGGCTCTAAGACAAAAGAAGAAAACAAAGTCACTGAGAACTAGCCTCCTGAAAGTCTGCACCTCAAATACATACTACATAGAGGGTCTCAAAAAAACAGATACCAAGAATGCCATTAATCCCAGCCTGATGATGGCCCTAGACACATGGAAAAGGCAGCGAATCCCTTCTGAAGAACCCTCAAACGTACAAAAAAGCGAAAATACAGGGCAGGGGAAATAGGTCAGAGTAAAACATGACTAAACAGCTACAGAAACAAGGGACCATGTGACGGCCAACAAAACCAGACAGCAGACTCCGATCTGCACAGCCTTCAGATAGCAGAATCACAGGGTACAGACTCCAGCTGAACTAAAGGAGCCCTGTGGCACCCTGGGTAGGTGTTGCACTGCTAACCACAAGCGTGCCACCAGCCAGATCTTGGGAGCCGGATGAGATAGTCAGGACAATCTCATAAAGATGTACAGTCTTGGACACTCTATCGAGGGTCACTATGAGGTGGAGTTAACTCAATGGAAGTGAGTCTGCAGGGTAGGTTTGTGTTTGTTTGTTTAAACTAAATTATGCCCATTATGTTTTCACAAATTAAGTTTTTTAATTTGCATAAAACAAGATCAAGAGACTGATCAAGCAAAGATGTAAATGACACAAAAAATCATTTCTATAGAAATGAAAACTAAACACCTACACACCAACAGGCAAGGCATGAGGTTCTGGTCACAGCAGCGTAGCTTGTCCCAGGCGTACTTCACCATTCCATTAATTGTCAAAAACTATTTGCTGTTCGGACTAGAGTATTCACCAGGAGCTCTGATGGTGAAATAGGCTCCAGGTTGAGCCACCAACCACAAGTTGGTGGTTCAAACCCACCAGCTGCTCTGTGGGAGAAAGATGAGGGTTCTACTCCCATAAAGAGTTACAAACCCCAGGAGCCCTGCTGGTGTAAAGGTTACATATTGGGCTGCTAGCTGCAAGAGGTACAAACCCACAGGGTCTTTAAGAGTTGCAATTGACTTGGTGGCAGTAAGAATTTGAAAGAATCCTAAAGCAGACAGAAACTAAGGGGTATTTGACCTTAAAAGACCATAAAGCCAAAAACCTGTTGTGGTCCAGTCAATTCCAACTCATGGAGAACCCTTAAGGACAGAGCAGAACTGCCACACACAATTTCCAATACTGTTGTAGGATAATCTTCATGGAAGTGGATGGCTCCATCCTTCTCCCTCGGTGTGGTTAGTGCATTCGAACTACTGACCTTTCAATTAGCAACCAAGCATGAAGCCACTGCACCATCAGTGCTAGTATATTTACATAGCCTTTCCCCCCGAGGACACTACCCAGTCCACAGAACAGACAGGGCAGCTGGAACTCAGGCAGAAAGTTGCAGTCTTAATTGACTTGGGGCAAAGGCAGTTTCCAGAAGAGCTGGAAATTTGGGAGGGAAATCTCAGAAAGGAGGGTGTCACCAAGGGAAAGCCCTAAAACCATGTGCATCAATCCCCCTTAATTTCCTGACTGACCCCCGAACCAAGCACACCCCAGGAGAGCTCAAAGAACCTGGTGGAGACCACACCTGCAGGCTGAAAAGGTTCCACCGAGATTTCAGATGCTGTTGAGCACAAGAGCTGGAAGTTAGGGGTATTGGCTAGTCACCTCAGACTTTCTGATGAAACCCCTGAAAGGCCACCTGTTAACTAAGAATGCACTCTGCTCTAGAGACAAACTGAAAATGAGTCTCCACAAGCTTACAGTGATCAGCTAGCTAGTTACTGAACTATTCAAGAACAAGATGTAACCCTTTCCAGAGGGACCAGATGGAAGCCAGTCTCTGACATCTACAATCTCTAGCATTCAATAAAAAAGGCAAAGGGAAAGAAACAAGAAAGATGATTGTCAGTAAAGAAAAAAAGATATCAGCAACAACAGATCCTAAGTGTCAGAGTCAAGAAGCAAGAACTTTACTCTTTTCCATCTTCCCTGTTCCTCTGCTGCTGCAGCCACGAAGGTCAGTTTCAGCAGGGACAAGATTGACCCCGGACATGGATCATGGAAAAGCTTTCCAATTTCTTAATGCAAAATGCCAGTCAGCATTCCTTTCCAAGAGGAACCCTGGGCAGGGAAACTGGACTGTTTGCTACAGAAGGAAGCCCAGAAAGGGGCAATCAGAAGACATTCACAAGGAAAGAACCCGTCACGCAGTCACATTCCAGAGTGCTGGCGCTGGCCGTCTCTTGCTGATATAATAATGGCCAAGAGGAACCAGAAACCTGAAGTTAGAAAGGCCCCACAAGAACAGGCTATCACGCAGCAGCCAAGGACACACAAAAGGCAGCCGTGGCTGCTGTGGAGGTTCCTGCCCAGGCACCACCCAAACAAAGAACTGAGAAGCTGGGAACATTTCAGCTGCCGGGGTTGGTAGAAAACATAAAGTTGGCAGATAAGTTTTTCAAATAAAGTTGCAACTGTAACTCAAAAAAGAAGAAAATGTTCTAAAACTGATTGTAGTAGTGATTGTACTACACTTCTTGAAACGACCAAACCATTGAATTGTGTGATGTCTTGATTGTGCCCTAATAAAATGGTTTATATTTTTAAAAATGTTTAAAGTTATAACAGGTTAATAAATAGAGAATCTCAGAAGCTAAGTCCAATGGATTGTAGATGGCAGAAGAAACAGATGAGTCTGAAGACAGTTCACAAAAATTATCTAATGTGAAGAAATGAAGGGAATTAACATTGGAAAAAATATAAAAAATTAGCCAAGAAGAGAGAACAAAAAGCATGAAAAATAATAGGAGAAGAATAGGTGGAAAGTTCCATAAAGTTGGCAGAAGCCCAATTGGATAAATGCATAGAAAATGAAACCTACCCAATCACAGTCAACCTACTGAAACCAGAGAGGACATCCTGAGCTAGCCAGAGGACGCATTCACAGTGAGGACTGTTCAAACAACAGCCGAGGCCTCAGCGGGGAGACAAAGGAAGGGGCAAGCAAAAACCTCATCAACCCAGAATTCCATACATATATTTTGAAAAATGAAAGTGTAATAAAAACATTTCCAGAGAAAGGAATACTGAATTTCTTGCCAGCAGTCCTGCCCTACAACACACACTAAAGAAAGTTCTCCAGACAGGATATACCAGATAGAAACTCAGATCTACCAGAGGGCATGAAGAGCTATAAAAATGACAAATATGTAGACAAACATAAAGACTTTTTACTCTTAATTTCTTCTCTTTTTCTCAACAGCTTTATTGTAATATGACTGATACAAAACCATCCCCACAATCAAGATAATCGTGAACGTATATGTCGCCTCCTAAAGTTTCCTATCGTCCTTTGGTAATCCCGCCCTTTTCCCATCCTCGTGAAACCACTGGTCTGCTCTCAGTCACCACAGTAAGTTCACATTTGCTAAAGTTGTAAATGAAAAGAACCATATAGTACATGCTCACTTTTATTCAACATGAACCATTTAGCTTTCCTCATTTCAATTACTGTGGGATTTATTCATATTGCATACATCAACAGTTTGTTCAATTTTGTTGACATACTCTTAATTTCTTAATAAGACATGGAGTCTTTATAAGCAGTGTTGCCCAACGTGAATGACACCACTTGCTAGGGCGAGCGAGAACGGTCCAGGGGCTGCAAAGGCAGATCCCCCTACACTTCACCAAAGATGACGGACTAGAGCACAGGAGTTTTCATTGGCAGGGGGCGCTGAGTTTTTGTTTGTTTTTTGTTCCCAAATAAGTTTGGGAAGCTCTAGTTGAGAGCTTAGTGTTTGAACAGTAGTGTTTAAGACTAAGCTATTGGTTTTTAAACATAAGTAGATGTACAGTATATGACAGTCTGAGCACAAAGGATGGAGAGGGGAAGTCACGGAAATTACCCTACTACATGGTTGTTACATTTTACCTAATGTTTCTATAATCTCTGAATAGACTATGAACATGAAGAATGCATACTGTAATCTAGAGCAAGACTGAAAAAAGGGGACAAGAAGATACGCAGCTAAAAGCTCTTAGAAGAATCAAAACAGAACAGTAAAAACGAACACAAAAAAACCTGACTCACAAATATATCCTTAACAAGAGGTATCCCAGTAACCCAAACTCTGTTATGGAGTTGATTCCAATCTCAAAAGAAGAACAGCCAAAATGACTACCATCGTGCCAGTTCCCACTCAGGGCAACTCTCTCCATGGTCCCGAGTGTGTTCCGCTTTCCAGGAGCAGGCCGTCTCACCGTCCTGCCGTGGATAGCTGGGGAGTTTGAGCCCCAACGCTGCAAGAACAGTTCAATGCTTAGCAAAGGGGGGAATTGAGCGGGGCGCTCCACAGACAGAACGAACAAAAAATAATGAGCAAAATGGAGCCAAAGCTAGCTATATTAATAATTACATTCATTGTACTAGTGGTTGCCAAAAGTTTGTGGAAAAATATATTTGAAAGGTTACAGAATTTTCAAATGAACTCAGACAAAAAATCGAGACCCATCTGTGTGCTGTCTGCAAAAAGATACAATCTAAATATAATACACAAACTGAAAATAAAAGATTGGAAAAAATGATAGACCATGCAAATGACATCCATAAGAAAAGTGTATGACAAGAAATTCAGGACAGATAAACTCCTGAGGACCAATCATGAGAGTAGCGATACCAGGAGGGTAAGGGGAAGGTGGGGGAGAAAGGGGGAACCAATCACAATGATGGACCTATAACTGAGATAGTGGTCGATGTAAGACATGAAAAAAATAATGATTTATAAATTATCAACAGTCCATGAGGGAGGAGGGAGGGGAAGAGTTGGGGGAACTGAGCTGACGCCAGGACTCAAGTAGGGAGAAAATGTTTTGAAAATGATGATGGCAACATATGTACAAATGTGTTTGACACAATCTATGTATGTATGGAGTGTGATAAGAGCTGTAAGAGCGCTCAATAAAACGATTAAAAAATAAGAATAAAATTTAAAAGTATATGATTATTAATATAAGTAAAAGTAAAATTGAGGAGTAGGACCAGACATAAAGGGTATTTTACAATGATATACTTGTTAATTCATCATGAAGACATAATCATAAAACAAATAACAAAAAAAAGAGAGAGAGAAAGAAGAATTAAGAGAGAAAAATCCACAACTATACCTGGTGATTACTCAACAATAGAACTGAACAAATGTATAATTAATAAGGACACACTATTTAAACCACCTTGCCCTGACATTTACAGAATGCCACTCCCAGCAATCGCACACTACAAAATTTTTCAAATGCATAGCAAATGGTCAAGATAGAACACACATGGGGTCATTAAATAGCCCTCAATCTCCAAAGACTAAAATCGTATAGAGTATATTTCTGACCTCAATGAATTAAATGAAAAAATTAATATCTAGAAAAGCAACAAATACTTTGCAATTAAATATCATACTTCTGAAAACCAAGGGGTCAAAGAAATTCTGAAGGAAATTAGAAACCCCTTAAAATCAGTGAAGATGCAAATATATCACATCAGAACTTGTAAGGTACTGCTAGAGCAATGCTGAGAGGCCATCTGCATTGCATTCAATGCTTACATTAGAAAAGAAAACAGGTGTAAAACTAATGAATTGCTTTTTCACTTTAAGAAACCAGAAAACGAACAACTCAAACACAATGAAGTAGAAAAAAAAACAGAGAAAAGTAACAAAGCTAAAAACTTAGTTTTTATAAACGATCCATTAAGTTGATAATGTTCTAAAAAACTAATGAAGGGGGAAAGAGGATGATCATATATTATCAGGATCAGGCATAAAAGAGGACGCATGTCTACAAATCTCACAAATAAAGGAGGTGTTCTAGAAAATTCTCAGGGGATGAATTCCAAGGGAAGAAGGGGATGAATTCCAGGTGTGTCAAAAAGTATTGCTATAAAATCATAGAAACTTTTACCTAAAAAAATTAAAATATGAAGCTACCATTTATCTACATATCCCACGTAGGTCTATACATTTCTGAAGATGTTTCTGTCTCTCTAATCTTTCCCCCAAACAGTTCTGCATTCTTCAATTGACACGATGTCAAAATGGTAGTTTTGGCATTGAGAGACTCAAATCAAACGTTCTTTAAGTTTGGGGAACAAAACGGTCTGAAGGGGTAAGATCAGGGCCCTAGGGTAGGCATGATAAGGCTTCCCAGGAAAATTCCAGTAGATCATCCCTGACTACCCTTGAAGAATGAGTACTGTCATGATGGAAAACAATTCCTTGGTGTCAAATTTTCTGGCCTTTCTCTCATCAGTGCATTTTTTTTTTCTTTCAGGGGATAGCACGAATGCAGTCCCCCACTACCACAAATTATGCCGCTGAGTTTCCCACATTGGGGGAAATCGCAGGGGTCAGCACACCCAGAGTGCAATGGGTGAGCCTCGCCCTGGGAAAACCACCTTTGTGATCATGGTATCGCCCCTGCCAGGTAAGTATTCATCAGTACATTTTATCAATTTTCTTAAAACGCCTTCATAAAACACAAAAAACGCCTTCATAATGTGCCCTTGTCATCATCCGGTGTCCTTTGAGGTTGTCCCTTTGAAGTCTCCAAAAGAGTCACCATAACCTTCTTGATTTAAGGGGCCCACCAGACCTCTCAGTAGACTACTGCTTTGACTGGTCCCCCCGCCCCCCCGAAGACACCCTAATGAGACTCCAGCAAGCACACTACTGAGAGAGCTTGTCTGTACTGACATGTCTATAAACACATTTTGGTTGGGATAAACCCATGGAACATTAGTAGGACTACTTTTTGGCTAATCCTAGAGTAACAAACTGTGAAACAAACTACAATAAATTCAGTAGTTAAAATCTACCAGTCGCTCAGCAGAAAGATGAGGCTATCTGTTCCCATAAGAACTGACAGCCGCCTCAGAAGCCCACAGAGCAGTTCCATTCTGATCTGTGGATTTCCCAGACTGTAACTCTTTATGGGAGTAGAAAGCCTTTCCCCCCCGCAGAGCAGCTGGTAGTTTCGAACTGCTGAACTTGCTGTTCACCATCCAACAAATAATTCCTACGGCACCAGCCTTCACATTAAGGGTGAGTCAATGAAATGTTGAAACAGTATGGCTTGAGAATAAAGTTATAAAAATCCAAATGGCCCTTGGCAGAAAAAAGTTCCCCACCCCTGACCCTATAAGCTAGAGCAGAATTGCCCCACAGGGTTTCCAAGGCTGTCAATCTTGATAGAAGCAGACTGCCACATCTCTCTGGTAGAACAGATACTGGGTTCAAACTGCCTACCTTTACGCAGGCAGTCAAATGCTTAACCACTACCCCATGAGGATTCCTTCCGTTGTTGTTAGATGCCATCAAGTCAACTCTGACCCCTAGCAACACCACGTGTAACAGAACAACACACTACCCCCCAGTGCCATGCCATGCACAGGCTCTGCTGGGTCTGAGTCCATCAGTGCAGACAGCCACCGTGTCAATTCAGTTCAAGGAGGGTGTCCCTCTTTTCACACTGCCTCGCTCTACTTTACGAACCATGACGTCCTTCTCCAACCTCCAAATAATAGAAGTCGAAATTAAACATGTGCTCAGGAACTGAAATACTCCCTTGGCGGAAGGCTGAACACCATACTGTGAGAAGCAGCAGATGACTGCTCTCCCAAGATTATGGAATTGGTGGTGGCTGGCCTTTGGCTCGGTTCTCTTGCTTTGAGGGTGCTCGATGTATGGTGGCCCAGGACTACCACCTATTTATTATTTTCATGCTCTCTTTGCTTTTTATGATATGTGTTAGTCTGGCAGGTATGGTTCTGCCTTTGAGTGAGTGTTATTAAAAGCTTGCCTACCTCCCCCCAAAACTCAAAACAAAACCAACACGTGTTACACTTGTGTCAAAGGAGCGAAGTGGGTTACAAGTTGGGCTGCTAACCATGAGGCCTCCAGTTTGAACCCACAGCCAGCCCCTCCGCAGGAGAAGAGGTGAGGCTGTCTGCTTCCAGAAAAAGCTAGAGCCTCCGAAACCCGAGAGTGCAGTTCTACTTTGTTCTATAGGGCATCATGAGTTGGCATCACCTTGGTGGCAGTGAATTAGTACAGCGCTTGTGTCAAAATGATTTAGGGGTCAACTAGAATAGGCTCCTATTAACCAAAGAGGGGACCATGGAAACATCGACAAGGATATTAATTACACTGGACTGAATTTAGAGGTGAAGTATGCTTAAATGCATGCAATGATGATACTAAAACAAAACAAAAACAACGGCCATCACTGGCAATGCTAGGAAATTGTCTTGAAAAGTAGTAAACGGGAAAGCGAAGCACTTCTCCTAGTTCTCCTGTATGAGCCACTCTTCTGTTATTCAGTCAAGCACAGAGTGAATCGAGTATATTTCGATGTATAGAAGTAGTCTAGCTAAGGAATGCAGACGAAATCACAGAAACAGAAATATCATCAAGAGCTGCCAATAACACATTATTCAACACTACGTATGAAAGTGACTTGTCAGAGCATGGAACCAGAATCTGCTCTAACCTCTCGGCATGCCCAAAGGAAACACAGGAGGAGGAGCATGTTAACGACATCACCATGGCACGCATGCTGACAGAGAGCACACTGGAACACTATGGGTGAACAATCCATTTTTTCCCCAAAAAAATATGCAAGGAACAAAATCATCAGAGAAAAATCTATGTGATCTTTATTTGGATTTTGATTCAAATAAACTGTAAAATAAATTATGAGACAACTAGGGAAAATTCAGTATGATCCAATAGTTGATAGTATTAAAGAATAAACTTTTTACGTGTGATAATGGTATGGTGGCCATGCTTTTAAAAAGGGATGATGGGGGATTGGAGAGGCGCTGATACCAAGGACTCAATAGAAAATAAATGTCTAGAAATTAAAAATGGCAACATAGGTACAAATGTGCTTGATACAATTGATTGTTACAAGAGCTGTAAGAGCCCTCAATAAAATGTCTAAAATATAAAATCAAAAGGGATGATAGCTTGTGGATACACATTAAAATATTTACATTTACGTAGGTCTGGGATTTGCATCTAAGTAATCTAGGTGGAGGGAGGACCTGTGAAGATGAAACAAGAAAATCCAAAACAAAAGGATTAAAAAAGAAAAGCAAAAGACAGCTGCTGTAAAGGCATACAGAAGCGACCATATCAGTCTGCTTGGCTGGACTCTGCAGTGGAGTGGGCTGGCTCTGGGAGGTGGCCCTGTTCTGTGCCAAAACTTGCTTGAAAACCCGATCTCTGCATGGGTGTGCTCAGCCAATGCCTGGACAAGTGGGCCAGGGGGCCATGGACTGGGCAGGCGCTGGGTGACAAGGAGGTACTGGAAGGCTGCTAGGGTGAGGGAGTGGGGCTCTTTGAGGACCATGGCATGGAATTCTGTGGGAATGAGTGGATAGGGGCACCTGACTGGGAAATGGAAACAGAAGGCAGCAATAGGAGTGATTTGTTTACTGTGTCCTTTTAACTAAAGAGGGTTTGTTTGTTTTGTTCTAACCTTGCTTTATGAGGAGACTTCAAAAAGTTTGTGGGAAAATCCCATTATCTTTTCATTCGATTTTTCCACAATCTTTTGGAAGCCCTTTGGATCTCCAGTGCCTAGATCTAGGGCATCATGTAGTGGTTAGCAGCAGTTGAGTTAGCTGCCGCCCTCACCCCCACATAACCCCACAAGCCAACCCCCTGCACAGCACACAGGGCCACTGTGATCCACAGGGTTTCGTGGGCTGATTTTGTGGGAGATGACCACCAGACCTTGAAAGCTTCCTCGTCTGTCTTAGTCTAAAACCTCTTCAGCATGATGGGAACACACAGGCCTCTAACTGACCGACTGGCTGGGAGTGGAGCCCAGGCCTCCTTCGTGGAAGGTGAGGGTGCTCCTGGAGCCACCACGTCCCCAGATCCAGTACACAGGAGGTTCTAAATAAATGTCTATCGAGGGAATGAACACTAATGAGGCCTAATTATATACACACTACAAATGTTTGGTGAGCAAACTGTGCTTGCAAGGAACATCCAGTTCCTGGAGCTCGAATAATTTATTTTGTAAAAAAAAAGAGTGATAATACTGCTTTCATGTTTTTATTATAAGCTTTCACACAACTATTTCACAGAACTATCCTATGAGGTAAGCAGGCCAAATGTTATTTAGTCTAGAAGAACCAAGGTCTCCCGAACCCCAGTCAATGTTTCTGCTGCATCACGCTGCTGCAGGGAAGGTTCACAATTAATTAGTCAAAGACCAGAGAAATGACACACTTCCCAAGAAGCAACTGGAGCTTCACATTACAGCACTGAATTTCTAATTTACCCTGAAGATAGGCGTTGTGTGATGCTAGGGAAGCTACAGCATAATTTGATATTAAAAATTAACCTCTGACCAAGAGAAATGATAGAATAATAATAGGATTGCTGGGTGTTTATGAGACAATCATGAGCTTGTGCCTAAGAGAGGAGAAATCAGGTTTATAGCATTCAGACTTTCCTGTGCTGAACTGTTAACAGAAACAGGATTTTACTGGCAGGGATCTGGATTTATTCAGAGTTCAACTTAAGTTCCGCCCCACAGAATTAAACCTTAAACTAGAACAGACCAGAAGAAGGAGGGGGAAAACTGGCCCAAACAGAAGGCGATTTAAAAGCCCATGAATGTATTTCAAAACACGGCTTTGTTCAGGAAGGACCCGGTTTCTCTGGGTGTGCCGTGTTTCCAAAGAGGTCATTTTAAGAAAGCGCACTGCTGCCAAACAGGGAAGCTTTCTCCGAGCTTCAAATTCAGTACAGAATCCCATCCCTTTACAGATACGGTATGCAAAATACTGGAGGCGTCAAAGCAATCTGCATTTTTCAGGCAGATGTCTGGCTTTAAATGGGGCATATGGGGCAGGTTTTCACAGAAACTAACCAAAAACCAATTTCATACAGCTAATACTACCCAGCAGCTCCCCAGGAAATGGCCTCTGGACGCACCTAACTGGTAACACTGTGCACCACCTCTGTTACAACAGCAGCAACAGGGCTGAGCATTGTCACCCCAGCTTGCACGGCCCTCTGGGACAGAGGGAAAACGGTCCCCATCTAGACAGCAGCAGTAAGGGCTCCAAAAAACCTCAAAGTGAAAGAATTTCCAACCAAGTGTTATTTTTGTCCAGAGTGTACTTCAAAATGAAAATAACAGGCAGTGCGACTGATCAGAAAGGTTGTTTGTTTCGAGAACCAGAAAGTCAACAAAAGACTTTTGCTCCATCTTGGATTGATTTCAGGTTACTCCTCTGTACAATCATGTCCACACGTTTAGGACACCCCACCACCAGTGTTGTTAACACCACAGAGATCTTCAAAGCAGTGAAAACAAAGGTCTTTGGAATTACAGAACTTCACCTTGGCAGCCAGATTGATAAAGGGGTCCCTTGTTTGGGTCCCTGGTTGGTAGTTCAAATCCACCAAAAGGTTCCACGCAAGAAAAGCCTGGCAATCTGCTTCTATAAAGATTACAACCAGAGAAACCCCAGTAGAGCACAGTTGACGCTCTATAAACATGAGGTAACCATGTAACTCGATGGCAACAGATTTGGTTTGGTTTGGAGTTTCTAAGAGGTTGGCAATAGGATAGGTCACTGTTAGATTTCCTTTACAAAAGTAATTAATTCTTGGTAAACATATACCTTCAGTCTTCAGGACTGAAACACAGCTAGTCTAAGAATTGCCTCAACATATCATTTGCCACGTTTTCATCATAGAAGCTGAGCTATTACCTGGGAAAGTCTCTTTACTTTCTTTACCCAGAAAAAAAGATTAAGTTAGCAGAATTTGGAAAATCGTGTCATTTGGGATTTAGTAAGGAGCCCTGGTGGTGTGCTGGTTATGCATTTGGCTGCTAACCTCAAAAGTCAACAGTCTGAGACCCCCCCAGTTGCTCCCATAGAGAGTTGCAGTCTGGGAAACTCGCAGGGCAGGTCTACCCTGTCCTACAGGGAGGCTCTGAGTCGGCATTGACTTTCACGGCAGTAGGGAGGCAGCCAAACAGCAACATTTAGCACCGCTCTTCTTTGTGTTCTAGTTCTGCTTTAACCCCTAAAGCTGCACTGAAGCAAGAGACTGAATGATGGTCTAGATGGCCAAAATGCATGCAAACAATGCTCTGTCAGGGGTAGGTGCTAATCTACACCAAGAACTGGAGTTTGGCTCCTTTCGGCAAACTTCTTTGAGAAGCCACTGTGGGACATTCACAGAGCCAGGGTCACAGAGGGCTTTGCCTGGCCTTTTACCACTGCTTCCTCCTAACCAAGGGCACTTCGTGACGGTTCCACCAACACCAACACTTCCATACTACAAAGACCTCAGTAGACTAGAATACTCTTTTTTTAAACAGTTTATTAGCACTTTATCCACATCTCACACAATTTAATAATTCAATCATATCAAGAAGAGATGTACAATTGTCATCATATTCAATTCTAGAACATTTTCTTACTTGTAGTCATTGTTATCCATATAATTTTTTCCAACTGTGGCAAATATATACACAACAGAACATTTTCCAATTCCACTTCTACTTGTATAGTTCACTGTCAATGATTATACCCTTCATGTTGTCCAACCACTACTGTTATTCTTTTCCAAGAATGCTCTGTCTAAGAAAAGGAGAATGACTGGTTCTAAACTCTAAAGAGAAATCCCTCAAAGGATGAATGAATGTTATGGTACAAGAAACACATCTCAATTAACAGAAAAAGAAAGGCTCCCCAGGTCCCTTTGAGGACACTGGGGTAGCTGTGGATGGACGGACATCCAGTTCTTCCCTGAGGCTTAACTTTTCCATCCTCTTTCAGGAAGGGGAAGATGCAGTTAAGTCAACTGCATCCTGCCACTCCTGGTACTCGTGAGGACAAAAAATAATTCTCACACTGTATGTTTGCAAAAGGAATCATCTTCAATATCCTAAAATAGTTTTCATTCAACAATTTATAGAAATGATACAATCTATTCAAATACAGTAGTTGCTAATTATTATACTTTAATATACTTTACCATGAGAAACAGGGTCCAATGAAACAAAACTCCTGCTCTGCCCACTTGACTTTTAATCACATACATTACAAACAACAAGGCTCATCAACTTATAAAAAAAACAACTTGCAAGAGACAACATACTTACAAGAGGTAGCAGCAAACCGAACAAGTCACCAACATGGTAATGATGACTCTAAAAAAGAACAACAAAAGGTCTACATTATTAGGCAATCAACTAGGCAGTCCCTGCAGAATGGTTTACATTCCCTTCCCAAGCTATCAAACTGACATAGACTGTGCACAGAAAATGGATTTGCCCCAACCAGTGGAGAGGTCTGTGGGGCCAGGCCCAATCCCAACTACATGGACAGCGGCCCCTCCCCCCCAAAAGAATTTATTTCAGAGAACAGCACTGAAGCTGCAGCTCAAGGAGAGGGACATGACTGATCAGAGCACTCTGGAGCAAATGAAGGGGGAGGAAGAGAGAGTGGAGCACATCCTGGCCCACCAAGCCTTGAGGACGATATTCCCGCTCAGAGCAGTCAATCCAGAGAGAAGACCATAAGGCCAGCCCCACTATGCGAAACGACATTCCTCACTGACCCATAACCCTACAAGGGACAACACTGGAGACAGTGTGGGAATTCCACCCGATCTGATCCCACCACACTGAAGCAAAACACTAAAGGAGTGGAACAGAACAGCAAGGGGAACAGAGCAACAAAGTCCCCAGAGAATACCAAAAATAGACTTTGGGGCCAGGGCCTGGCGCACCATCAGATTCAACTGGAAAACACTCCTAAAGGCCAACAAACAGTCCTTGAACTAGCTACAAGCTTTTCCTGTTTGTTGTGGTTGTCATTGGCTTTTTGTTGTTTTGTTTTCTTTTGTTGCTTGGTTTTGCTCTGTCTTATTTTTTGTGCATGTTATTATCTCCACAGGTCTGTCTAAATAAGAGAGGCTGCATGAACAATCTGGAGGAGGAAACAACGGGGCCAACAGTTCCAGAGGGACATGGAAGAGGGGGGTGAGGGTAAGGAAGTGGTGTTAATAAACCCAGGGACAAGGGAACAACAAGTGATCCAAATTGGTGGTGAGGAGGGTGTAGGAGGCCTGGTAGGGCATGATCAAGGGTAATTTAACCAAGAGGAATTACTGAAACCCAAATGAAGGCTAAGGATGATAGTGGGACAAGAGGAAAGTCAAAGGAAATAGAGGAAAGAGCTAGGAGACAAAGGGCATTTATAGAGGTCTAAATAAAGGCATGTACATATGTAAATATATTTATATATGAGGATGGGGAAATAGACCTATGTACAAATATTTATAGGTTTAGTATCAAGGTAGCAGATGGACATTGGACCTCCACTCAAGTACTCCCTCAATGTAAGACTACTTTGTTCTATTAAACTGGCATTTCATGATGCTCACCTTTCCAACAGGACCACTGAAGACAAAGTAGGTGCATAAGCAAATGTGGCAAAGGAAGCTGATGGTGCCCGGCTATCAAAAGATATAGCATCTAGGATCTTAAAGACTTGAATGTAAACAAGCGGCCATCTAGCTCAGAAGTAACAAAGCCCACATGGAAGACGCACACCAGCCTGTGTGATCACGAAATGTCAAAGGGATCAGGTATCAGGCATCAAAGAACAAAAAGTCCTATCACTGTGTGCTCACCTCCCTGATAAGACCCCTGAAGACAAATGGGTGCATAAGCAAAAGTGGTGAAGAAAACTGATGGTGCTCGGCTATCAAAAGATATAGCATCTGGCGTCTTAAAGGCTTGAAGATAAACAAGCGGCCATCTAGCTGAGAAGCAACAAAGCCCACATGGAAGAAGCACACCAGCCTGTGTGATCACGAGGTGTCCAAGGGATCAGGTACCAGGTATCAAAGAACAAAATACATATCCTTGTGAACGAGGGGGAGTACGGATTGAGTACCCAAAGCCCATCTGTAGGCAACTGGATATCCCCTTATGGAAGGGTTTGGGGATTAGACCAGTCATTCAGGGTGCAGTGTAGCAACAATGAAAGATACAACTTTCCTCTAATGCTTCCTCCCGCCCCCTCCCACCCAAATGTCATGAACCCAATTCTAGCTTACAAATCTTGCTAGACCAGAGGATGTACACTGGTACAGATAGGAAGTGGAAACACAGGGAATCCAGGATGGATGATCCCTTGAGGACCAGTGGTGAGAGGGGCAATATCAGGAGGGTGGGGTGGAAAGGGGGAACCTATTACAGGGATTTACATATAACCTCCTCCCTGGGGAATGGACAACAGAAAAGTGGGTGAAGGGAGACGTCAGACCGTGTAAGATACGACAAAATAATAATTTATTAATTATCAAGGGTTCATGAGGGAGGGGAACAGGGAGGGAAAAGAAAAAAATGAGGACCTGATGTCAGGGGCTTAAGTGGAGAGAATGATGAGGACAACGAATGTATAAATGTGCTTTACACAATTGATGTATGTATGGATTGTGATAAGAGTTGTATATATAAGCTCCCAATAAAATGATTTTTGAAAATGAAATAAAATAAAATCAAAAAAGAAAATGGATTTTTTTCCTGTTCCCATGCCCAGTAGACTGCAGTGCACCCTGGGATGTAAGTAATTAAGGATCTGTAGGTGGAGAGAGATGTACTGATGCCACAGCTGAGATGTCAAACCCAAAGCTATGCGAGTCCATACAGGAAAGGTCACAGTGACCATTAGTTTGACATTCAAGCCACTTCCTCTACTTGGAGCAACAGGGCATTTCTGAAAATATCACTCTGTAGCCTGTACCTCTGACCGGCTCCAGGTCTATCTCTGAAAATCCAGCTGAATCTCTGACCAGCTGAATGTCAACATGTCCAAACTGAATTCATGAAATTCTCTTCCTCGAAGTGCTCCTAAATCTTCTACTCTCCAGAAGCAGCTCTGCCACTTCCACCCACCCAACTCACCGGTGAACCTGTCATCCTTGTTGCTCATCCTCTTTTGCACCCTCACACTCTGCACCAAAGGATGGACTCGTCCTTGAAGCACCGCTCCCCCTTATGGACTGACTTGCATGCCACCCCCAACATATGTCCTAACCCTATGGGACTTTGTCAAGCAATAAGGTCTTTGAGGAAGTCAGCGGTGAAGTTAACAGTTAGTCATACTGAAGAGCATCAACTATGCAGGGATGCAGAGACTGAGCTAGGCTGCAGGTGTGAGCCAAGGAAAGGCTTAGACTACCAGAAACTGGGAGAGACGAGATCTCATCTTTCCCCTAGTCTTTGGCAAGAAATGTGGTCCCTCCTACATCCTGAATTCAAACTTCTGAACTTTCAGCTTTCTGAACCATGAGCCAATTAAGCCACCACTTTGTGGTACAGCAACCCTAGGAATCTAAACACGCCCTTATCAATGTCTTCCTTTCTGTCAAGGTCACTGGCTGGATAACTACTGACAGATTCAAAACTGTCTTCCTTCCCTTCCCTTCTTTCTAAAACACTCATCACATTACCTTTTCACGGTTCCCTGTCCATCCTCCATAGGAAAAATTTCCTAAGAGGGGTCTCCATCCACCAGGGGCTGAGCAAGTCTATCTCCAAGAATGTAGGAAGCAAATAGCAAAGCTCATTTTTGTACTCATTTTCAGCCCCTCCTTTAGAAGCTGGCTCTAGGTGTATGGTGTTGGCACAGGCATTCCTACAACAGCTGTTCACTGAGTGTCTAGGATGTGCCGGGCTCTGGGGTAACAGAAATGAGCCAAACTACTGAAGTGGCCACATCTGACCTCACCACCACACCGCCCAAGGCTTGTTCCTACAAGGCCGAGGACAGACATGCCTCTACCCCACAACTTTCTTTACCCCATTCTGACACCAACTGTCCCTCCTGCGACACCCTACTTGTTTGCCAGGTCTAATCATTCACTGCAATGGCCACACAGAAATCACAGACAATGCTCATGACTATGGGGTTTATAGATAAACAAATGATGTGTATATGTATACAGACACGTTTATGAATATGTAGACACAAGGAAGTTTCAAAAATGTTCTTGCATATATTACTACAATAATCATTTTTTTAAGGAATGCAAAAAAAAAATCCTAGTAGGATCTCTCTCCTGGATTGAAATGGCCCAAAGGATGAAGGGCACAGGGAAAAACCAAGGGGAGACATGCAATAATCCAAACAGGTCCTTCTGGACTGGACTGGAACTCCCCTCACCTCACCATTAGTCTTCAACCCATCAACAGCAGTGAGCAGTAACACCAGGGAGGGAAGAGGACTTCAGAAAACAATCAATCCTTAGGACAACCACCCATTCGAGACCAAAAGGGCGACATCTGCACAGGGATAAAGTTCAGGAGACAAGAAGGGACAGGAAGAATGATGAACAAACACAGGGAGTGGAGTGAGCCCTGCTATACTGGGATTGCAGTCAATGCCACCAATCAAAATGTGCACGAACTGCTGATGAACAAACCAATTTGCTCTGCAAACTTTCACCTAAATCACAAGGAAAAGGTATGGGGCCCAAAAAAAAGCAAGTGGCCCAGGCTGGTCAGATTCTGGATCTATTTTGAAAGCAAAGTCATCAAAACACAGAATCTATAGATTACATTTGTAGCATATAAGCAAATATATATGAGGGTTTATGCTAAATTTTTTATAATTGTGTAATTAAAAGGCCTGGCAACCTATGTGATGACCAAGCATCATGTCTAGTTCCTCACATTTGTGATTAGTGTACACACACACCACCACCACCACCACCACCACCACCACCACCACCACCACCACCACCACCACCCCCTCTCAATGTCTTCTACTTTTAAACATCAACCCTCCAGTCTGGAAGGGAGGCCCTCACACACAGTGCTTGTTATTTCCAGTTCCAATTTCAGCTCATTTCCTCCATGCTCCCTTCATGTCCCTTCCATTGCTCCCTGACGTCCTCCAAGCCCACCCGAGGAGCTGAAACCGCTAAGGCACCTCTGGATCACCTGCTTCATAGTATAGCCGGAGACCAAAAGCTCCTTAACAACTCAGCTCCAAGAGGCCTTAGTACGGTAGCCAGGGATGGAATGTCATGACAGCATCTGGTTTTCAATTGGATCAACAACTTCTAATTGTATATAGAATATCTCTACCCAAGTAACGCATGAGTGGTAGAAAGTTTTAGTTTGTCATGCAGGTTGTAAGTATATGTGCGTTAATTATGCGGATACATTATTTGGGAAAAACATGGTATACTATATAGAGAGGAGGTGGGGCAGAGTAAAGCACACACAAACACACACACATATTCCAGATGGCACAAATAGCTAATCCATCCCCTGTGTCCTCCCACAGGTGCCGTAGAGGAAAATCTCACAATCTACTTCCCCAAATCACCTGTGAAAACCCTGCAGGGCACAGTTCTGTGCTGACACACTGGGGTTCACTATGAGTTACAACTCACTCCATAGCAACTAGTTTTGGTGTACAGATATATAGATATGGACCTATATATGGAATCCTGGTGGTGCAGTGGATTAAGTGTTGGACTCCCAACTGCAAGATCAGAAGTTCCCACTCACCAGCCACTCCAAAGGAAAATGACAAGGCTGTCTACTCTCGTGAAAATTTAGTCTCAGCGGTGATGTCCCCTCCCTAGATGACAGCGCAGCAGAGGACAGCCCTGAAGGTACAGTTCGGGGTGAGCAACTGGTCTGACCTGCCCACGTGGGAGGCAAACCAAGAGGGGAGTGCAACAGACCAGTGATGGGAGAGAAGCCACGAATCCCCCAAGGAATCCGAATCGATAGTAGACTTCTGACTCGGGGGCAGTACTTAGCACCCCATCTGAACTGGTTGGGGGGTTACTCACAAGGGAGTCACACTGAAACTCTATGGCATAACTAGAGTGGGGTGGGGTGCACTGGACTGCTCCATCCCTGACCTGGAGAACAGCAGCATAGACTTCCAGGATCCTTGCCTTTTGAATATGAACACTGCTCTGTATCATGATTTGTTCAGACTAGTGACCTTGTGTTTTTTTTAATCTTTTATCTTATTACAATTTTTTAAAAGTTTATCTATACAAGATATGCAGGTTAGGCAATCTTATGGTTTGTTCTAATAATGTGATACTATATGATAATCCACCTTTCCAACATGATTGCTGAAGACAAAATGGGTACATAAGCAAATGTGGTGAAAAAAACTGATGGTGCCCAGCTATCAAAAGATACAGCGAATGAACGGCATTTAACCACACACCCTCATCCAGGGGAAAACAACTGAAACCAGATGGGAAGGGAGACAGCAGTCAGTGTGAGATATGAAAATAATAACAATCTATAATCTATCAAGGGGCCACGAGGATGGGGAAGAGGAGGGTAAGAAAAATAAAAAAGAGGATCTGATCCCAAGTAAATGTCCGGGGAGGAGACGAGCCAGTCATGGGGCAGTGTGGCAACGATGAAACATACAACTTTCCTCTAGTTCTTAAATGCTTCCTCCCCCCACTATCATGATCCCAATTCAACCTTACAAATCAGGCTAACCCAGAGGATGTACCCTGGTACAGATAGGAACTGGGGAATCCAGGACAGATGATCCCTTCAGGACCAGTGGTGAGAGTGGTGATACCGGTAGGGTGGAAGTAAGGTGGGGTAGAAAGGGGGAACCGATTACAAGGATCTACATATAACATCCTCCCTGAGGGACGGACAACAGAAAAGTGGGTGAAGGGAGACGTCAGCCAGTGTAAGATAATGACAACGTAATAATAATAGATAAATTATCAAGGGTTCATGACGGAAGTGGGAGTGGGGAGGGAGGGGAAAAATGAGGAGCTGATGCCAGGGGCTTAAGTGGAGAACAAATGTTTTGAGAATGATGAGGGAAATGAATGTACAAATGTGCTTTAGACAATTGATGTATGTGTGGATTGTGATAAGAGTTGTATGAGCCCCCAATAAAACAATTTAAAAAAAGCAGGAGCTAGTATCAGGCATCAAAGAACAAAAAATCCTTCATTGTGAATGAGGGGGTTGTAGAGTGGAGACCCAAAGCCCATCTGTAGGCAACTGGACATCCCCTTACAGAAGGGTCTTCGGGAGGAGACGAGCCAGCCAGGGTACAGTATAGCACTGATGAAACATACAACTTCCCCTACTTCTTTAAAGCTTCTTCCCCCTCCCCCCCCCACTATCATGACCCCAATTCTACCTTACAAATCCAGCTAGACCAGAAGATGTACACTGGTACACTAAGAGCTGAAAACACAGGGAATCCAGGACAGATAGACCCCTCAGGACCAATAATGAGAGTATAGATATCAGGAGGGGAAGGGGAAGGTGAGAGAGGAAGGGGGAACTGATCACAATGATCTACATATAAGCCCCTCCCTGGGGGACAGACAGCAGAAAAGTGGGTGAAGGGAGACATTGGACAGTGTGAGACATGAAAAAATAATAATTTATAAATTATCAAGGGTTCGTGAAGGAGAGAGGGTGGGAGGAGGGGGGAATGAGGAGCTGATACCAAGGGCTCAAGTAGAATCAAAATGTTTTGAGAATGATGATGGAAACAAATGTACAAATGTGCTTGACACAATGGATGGATGGATGGATTGTGATGAGTTGTGAGAGCCCCCAATAAAATGATTTTTTTTTTAAAAAACAGGAGCTAACTGAATTCCTGGAACACTGATCCTTTCCCCTCACCTAATGGTAAGGAAGCCACTGTGGAAAATACTTGAAGTTATTAAAGACTCTAAGATTTCTAAAGGGGCCCTGATAGTACTGTGGGATAAGTGTTAAACTGTTAACTGCAAGGTTGCAGGTTCTAACCCACCAGCCACTCCAGGAGAAAGAAGAGGCTGCCTGCCTTAGTATAAAGATTTACAGTCTCAGAAACCTTCAGAAGTCGTTCAACTCTGTTCCATATAGGATCACCATGAGTCAGAATTGCCTGGCAGGTTGTGGGTTTGGTTGAGTCTAGTGGATTCCTAAAATGAAGGAAAACACGAAAAATAGGGACAGTCAGGGAAGCTGGCTCCAGGCAAACTTGACTTATCCATCCTTTTACAGGTGTAGGAAAGAAAGGAGTCAAGGACTTGCTTTAGGATCTTCGCAGAGTTTTCCCTTCTCCTCACCGGCCTCACCAGGGGCTGCTAAATCCTCAAGCTCCAGCATCCTAGGGGGCACAGCTCTGCCAAGGAAGAGGGGGGCCATCCAGGTCCTTTCTCCTCTTTCCTTAGCTCCTCCGGATGTTTGTCATCCCTCAATTCAGAAATGTTCTCCTGACCTAAATAATCACCATCACTTTCCTTGTGGTTGTAAAGCTCCTTCATGCATCTAAATTGTTTAGATTATGCAGTCTTTTCGGGTGGTCCGGGGGCACTAGTACAATTCAGTAGGCATGGTTTCATTGTGCAATGAGAAAATGGGAGCAAGGAAAAGCAAGCTCTGTGGTCCACGGTCACAGGAATCCTCCACCAGTAGTGTTTCTGACAGTGTAACCCAAGAACTCCTAGGGGACACTGGCTTCAAAGCCTGCTCCATTCTGTCAAGAGTAGGAAATACAAGGACAGGGGGAGGCTGTGAATCTGGATAATCTCTCTGGATAATGTATCACTAGCAGGTCACATACCTGCCTCTAGACATTCAAGCTAGAAAGTAAGCAGCCCAGGTACTCCAGGTGGGGATCAGGGTGGGGGTGTTACCCTGGATAACCACAATGGCATCAGGGACCACAAGCAGGCCCCAACGAGGGTGAGTGGAAGAGTGCATCTTTAAGAATAGAGTGGTCAGTACTACCACCACGTAAACTCTTGAGGGGGCTTCAAAAAGGTCATGGAAAAATGGAGTTAGAACTCTCTAAAGATGCCTCGTAAAGGTTTTCTGTGTAGAAAGCTGCAAAGGCAGTGGGGTAACAATGGAGCTGAAGGTACTCCAGTAGGAGAAACGAATCTTAGACACTAAATTTAATAAATTGTTTTAATAACACCAAAGTTAGGTACTCTACATCAAACAGTAACACCAAGACCAGCTGCAAGCTGGAGGGATGACTGCGTAACACCTCTAACCAGGGTGCGTTGGGGGCTCAGAAGGGAAGACTTGATGCGTGCAAACCACAGAAATTCAACTCCCACTTTTCCTTTGGAAAACAGCGAAATATTTTCAGGCTGGAGAGAAGTTACATTGCCAAGCAAGTTTATTTCGGAGAGTAAACGGGCACCCAAGTCACAAAACACTACCGCAACGGTAACATGGTCTTTCCTTTAATACAGGCGACAGAATTGGCCATTCAACAGGTATGTAAGGAGAGATGACGTTTCTGGCCCAAGGTGACCAGCCTAAGTTCCTCCACATGATCTTCAGCTGAGAAAAAAATGACTCAACAGCAAATGAGGAACCAGAGGGAGGATGTTCCCAAGATCCTCTGGGGATTAGGTCTTCTTTCATTGCCCAATTAAAAATGAAAAATAAGCTCATAAAAAAAGATAAGGCTCTAAGTGAACAAAGAAGTCTGAGGGGTGTTTTCGGTCCCGTTAGCAACCATTCCAAGAAGCTCTTCCCTGCCACCAGCGCGGACGCGCCCCCCAGGAGTGTGACGCAGGGGTTTCTGAACAATGCGTCCCGCGCACGCCGCGGGCGAGTCACGCTGTGGTCACAGGCCGCGGCTCCCTCGGGGCGCCCACTAGGTGCACTGCCCGCCTCAAGCCTCGTCCAGCACGCTTGTCCGGCACGCCGCTGCGACAACACGTGACGAAGCGGAGGCGGCGGTGCTTATTTCCCCCACCGACCCCCGCAAACGCGCAGCGCACCAAGGGTCGTTTGGCTGGAGAACGGGGTCACCGGGGCGGCGATCGACCAGGGTCGAACTCCAACTTCCCTTCGAGTCAGAATAAACCCACTGCCACCTGCGCGTTCCTCACACCGGGCCCCGTGCGGGCGACTCCCCTCACCTCGTTTCCGGGGAGCGACCCGAGTCACGGCGGCCCTCCCGCGAAGGCCCCGGCAGACACGCAGGGGCTGCAGCCCGCGGCCAGGCCTGCGTGGGACCCCCGCCCGACACCTGAGAGCCCCTCGGGGTGCCGGGGCCCGACGCGCCCGCCCCGCGCGCCCCCGCCCCGGCGGGTCGCGCGCACTTACCCTCGGTTAGGGCCCTTGGGGATAAACCAGGGCACCACGAAGCCCACGAAGCCCCAGAACACGCTCATCACAATGAGAGGCACCGTGAGCCCGCTGTACGCCATGGCTGTCGCCCGAGTGGCCAGACCCGGCCAGCCGCCGCGCTTGGGTCCCACCCGGAAGTGTCAACACCGGACCGCGTGACCGGCGCGCGGAAGACCCGCCCCGCGCCCACGTGACCAGGCGCCGGGACTCCGCCCCTCGGAGCCGCCCCCAACCCCGCCCGCACCTGGGCGGGTCTTCGTCCGCGCTCGCTGGAAGGCCGCCGCACCCAGCGCGCTGAGTGTCCTGTCACCAGGGACTCGGCCACAAATTTTCCATGAGAGCTCCCTCTTTAGAAACAGAGCTGTACAATTCTCCTCGCAAGTCCGGATAGGGCAGAGGATGGACACTGGTGCAGACAGGAGCTGGAGGCACAGGGAATCCAGGGTGGATGATCCCTTCAGGACCAGGGGGTGAGGGGCGATGCTGGGAGAGTAGAGGGTGAGTGGGTTGGAAAGGGAGAACCGATTACAAGGATCTACATGTGACCTCCTCCCTGGGGGACGGACAACAGAGAAGGGGGTGAAGGGAGACGCCCGACAGGGCAAGATATGACAAAATAATAATTTATAAATTATCAAGGGCTCATGAGGGAAGGGGGAGAGGGGGGAAATGAGGAGCTGATGCCAAGGGCTTGGGTGGAGAGCAAATGTTTTGAGAATGATGAGGGCAATGAATGTACAGATGTGCTTTACACAATTGATGTATGTATGGATTGTGATGAGTGGTATGAGGCCCCAATAAAATGATTTTAAAGAGAGAGCGCGCGACTTATAGTTATTTACAGCTTTGTTACTATTGTTGGGTGCCGTTGACTTGGACATGTCATTTACAGGTGCAGATCTGGACGTCTTTCTCCCGCGGATTGCATTGGGATGGGAGCGCGACTCTGGGTAGCACTGATCCATCGCACAACCAGAGCTCGCTCTTGAAGCTCGCTTGTTGCGTGCCCTGATTCCAGGCTCACTCATAGTGATCCTGTGCACAACAGAAGGAATTATTCTGCCTAACCTCTAAATTGTCACGTTCGAGCTCCTTGTGGAAGCCGCTTGTCAATCCATGCCATCGTTGTCTTCCGTTTGTCTCTGCCCTTCTATGTACCACGCGTGATGTCCTCCAGTTTGCAGCTTTAACTACCTGTTAAACTGCAACGGGCATATAGAGACTTCAACGACGGTAGGCTGCTCCTCAGACGTCTTCCTCTGAGCTCTAAAACACACGAGCTCCGTTTGAACTCCCTACCGCATGAGGTTTATTTCTACTTTGCACTTGTGAAGAAACTGAGGCTCAGAAAGAAGTTTAAGGATGTTGCCTAAAGTCACACAGATAGAGCTGTGGGGTTAGTTGTGTCTTTGGCTCCTCTTGTCCCCGTCCCCACCCCACCCCCACACACAAATATGAGGAGGTTTCAAAAAGGTCATGGGAAGATGGACTTAACCTCTTAAGGCCAGGTCAGCAATTTGAAACTAGCAGCCTCTCCAATGGAGAAAGATGAGGCATTCTACTCCGCTAAAGAGGATGGCCCAGGAGCGGACAGCGTTCCATTCTCTTGTACTTGATGGCACCTACAAATAGTCTATATGTGGGCTAGTACTGTTGGTCAATAGCTCCCTCTATCAGTCAATCTGTCAAAATCATGTTATCACACACAGAATATGACAAGGCTAGGAACTAGGAGTCCGAGGGTGATGCACTCCAGACACTAACAGTCTATTTTAAGAAACAAATTGAAGAACGATGGTTCTCAAAGTGAGGCCCATGACTGCTGGAAGGTCCTGCAGTGACTCGTAGTAGCAGGTTTTTGAGATCTTCTTTCTAATTGGGAATCGTGAATTGTTTGGTTTCTTCTTTTTTTAACGTGTGTGTGTGTGAATTTGGTGAGAGTTTACAGACCAGATAATTTCACATTCAACAATTCATACACATTCTGACTCATCAATTGCAATCCCTCAATGTACCATCACTGATCCCACTTCTTCCCTGTTTCCATCCCTCCCTCTTTCCTAACCTGCTGAACTAAGTCTTGGGCAAATAAATGCTGCCTTTTTTCTCAAATGGTTGATTATTCTAACAGGGAGGTGAGTTCAATGTCAGATCTAAAGGGTAAGGACCTTTGTTGGTCTGGGAAGACTAGAGAAACAAATCCATAGAGACTCATGTATGTATAAGAAAGAGGTTTATGTAGAAAGCAAATATTTTGAGAATGATGATGGCAACAAATGTGCTTGACACAATGGATGTATGTATGGATTGTGGTAAGAGTGGTACAAGCTACCAATAAAATGATTTTTTTAATTTGATATGGTAATGATTGTACAATTTTCCTGATATGAACTACTAAAGTGTGTTACATAAATTATGTGCCAATAAAACTATTTAGAAAAAGAAAAAAAGGAAGAGCTTTAGATACAAAAGCAACTGAAAATTGAGAAAACATCCCAGCCCAGTCCAGATCAAGTCCATAAGTCCAATATTAGCCCAAATGTCCCATACCAGTCTATAAAGCCCTCTTCAGACTCACAAAACACATGCAATGATGCCCAATGCAGGAAGATTACAGGCCAGTGAGTTCAAAATCTTGTGGATCCAGTGGCGTTAGAGGCATCTCAGCTGTGATAGGTTTATTGTGCCAACCTGGCCAATGAACATGTGGGATTAATTGAAGGGCAGAGATAAATGGCTTGGTGAGCCTCGCCTTTCTTCTCTCTTGCTCTTTGATGATGGGACCAGTGTGTGGCTGCTTTAGCCTCTCTACCTCAGTTTGCAAGCTACACTACCTTTGGGACACCTAACCCGTGGACTGTGTTGCTATAGTTTGAGGTTCCTTCAAGACCTCCTTCCCCACGCTACTGGAGTCTACATCACTTGAGCTGGGGACTGTTGAACCTATTGAATCTGGCTGTTGGTGACCTGGCTTGCTGTTTGCTGCCTGTGGCCAGATTGCCTGAATTGCTCTACAGAGGGCTCAGCTGCTTCCTTGACTTGCACCTGGCAGCCCTTGAGACTGGAAGGACTGCCAGTGTATTAGCTGTCTCACGGAAGTGAGTGCACTAAGCCATTTATATTGCTCTATAGACGAATAAGCTGTTTCTTAAGTTGTATATTTACCTATCTATATAAATATATATAAAATCATAAGTGTCCTGGTTTTGTTTCTAACGTATCAGTGCTGGCAGGGTTCTCCACATGGTTTGTTTCAGCTCCCAGGGCACAGGGCTCTGTCACCATAGCACCATGTCTTGTAGTAGAGCGTCTCTCGGGGAGTGAATAGAGTGTGTGGCTCCTGCCTCCAAGGAGGAAATACAGGAATTTCCAGATCCTCAGGGGAAGGCCATCCCCACACAGAGGCCTCATTGGCTCTGACCCAATTGACAGACTAGACTCCACCCTACATTCTTAATCCTCTCAAGTCCCAAATTGACACCAGATGATGTAAATACCACAGGGCCCTATAGTCTTGGGAGTTTCGTCATTCTCTATCTGACCAATAAGCATGCTCTCGTTTATGATGCTGCATTTTCTTCTACATTTTCCTCATTCTACCCAGGAGTTTCTAATGTGATCCTTTTCAGAACAGTTGGTAGTCTTAGTGGGAGACCATCGGTTGGTTTCAGGTGGAGGAGACAGCTGTTTGCAGGGGTCATTATTAGCCTATGGACGGTATGTTTCCACGTCTTTCTAGTTTCTTCCCGCTTCTTTCCTCTGACTAGGAAGAGACCAATAGCTGCATAGATGGCTGCTCATGAATTTTTCAGACACCAGTCACTACTCTCACCAAATTAGAATGTAGAACATTGCCTCTGCGCACTAGGTTCTGCCAGCTGACCTTGATGTCCCCTGAGACTATGACGCTGATCCTGATGGCCCCAATCCATTAATTCTTGCTGAATTTATTCACCGCAGACAGTATAATTGAAAAATTGAATGCTGAAGCATGATGCGAATCCATTTATTTTCTCATAAGCCATACATTAAAGAATTCTGCAAAACTGTGAAACAACAGTCCTCCTCTCACTCTGGAGTCTCTGGGTGCTGCAAGCGCATTAGGGCACCACAGACTCCATGGAAGAAAGGAAGGCCTAGTGATCCACTTCCAAACCATCAGCCATCCGCCCTGTAACATAAACTTCCCTTTGGCACACATGGGACCACGCGTCAGTTGATTCAACAGCAATGGGGAACTTTTCATCAAATTTACAAACAAGTAGTTATTTTTCCACATCCCCAAATGCAGATAAAACAACGTGATTTGAATCATTATTGTAAGTGGGCAATAAAGACAGTTTTGTTGGGCAAATCTGCTCCAAGAGACCTCTTTAAAGTATTAAAAGGCAACCATGTCATTTTGAGGACCCAAGCTATATTTCCAAATGATCCATACCATGGGAAGACAGTTGGACAATGAATAAAGATGGGAAGAAATAATTCCGTTGCATGATGGTGTTGGTAAAGACTATTGAACCACTGGCTGCCGAAAGAGCGCACAGATCTGTCCTGGCAGAAGTATAGCTAGAATGCTCCTTGGACGGAGGGCCGAGGATTTGCCTCCTGTACTTTGGACATGTTATTAGGAGGGACCTGGAGCAGGACATCATACTTGGTAAAGAGGGTCAGTAAAGAAGACCTTCAGCGTCATGGATTGACAGCGGCTACAACCATGGGCACAGACACAGCAAGGTGGTGAGGTTGACGCAGGACTGGGTAGCATTTCCTCCTGTTGTCCACTGGGTCACTACAAGTTGGAACCAACTCAAAGGCACCTAATGACAATGACAGCACTGACTAGATGCATGAGGAGGTCCAAAACTTAAGTTAGCAGAGTTTTCGTATTGTAGGTGTGCTGATATATGTAAACTGGGCTTCCAAAAATTTTTTGTTATAACAAAGTATAGGATTCTTTTTATAAAACATTAACTCATTTCTGTTGAAACACTGCACAAAGATTGTGTCCACAGTCGTTTTGGTATCACTCCCTGAGTGTCACTGGAGTGGTCCACATCCCAGCCCCAAGCACCTCGTAACTTTACTGCATTCAGAAGTAGTTATCTGAAGCACCAAATCTTGGACCCTTCAAATCCCTCTGCCCTCGAGGCAATTCCAACACTTTCTGAATGGAAAAAAAACTGCTCCCTAAGATTTCTGAGACTAAGTTTTATGCAACTGACTGTCTCATCTTTGCTCGAATCGGAGCAAATGACTCCTAGGAGATACTGTAATTTGAGTGTACAGGTGAGTGTAATGACTGGACCCAAACACATCCAAATATGCCCTACGAAGCTCTAAGTGTAGCCTCGTATGGCCTCTTTTTCTGCAACTTTGGAACCCTAAAACACGCATTGGCCAAAAAAAAGACAAATCTCAAACTAGAAAACACACTATACAACTTAGTATTTGATAATTCATTATTCTCACTAGACATTATGGGGGCTTTACAAAGCTCATGGAAAAATGCCATTAAAAAGATTTTCCTCCTAGGGGAACAAACAATGGATAAGTGGATGAGGGGCGACGGAGGATGATGTAAGATATGAAAACAATTATCAAGGGTTCATGAGGGAGGGTGGGGGAGGGGGAAGAAATGGGGAGCTGATATCAGGGGCTCAAGTGGGAAGAGAATGCTTTGAAAATGATGGTGGCAGCATATGTGCAAATGTCCTTGACCCACTGGATGAATGTATGGATTGTGATGAGATGTAACAGCCCCCAATAAAGGTATTTAAATGAAAAAAGGATTTTCCTACAAATTTTTTCAAGTTATGTTTAAAATTACCTTAATGATTTTTGAACGTTTTATTGTGAACTGAGAAAATGATGACAGCAGGCCCCCAATAGCTCAGTTTGCTTCATGCCATTGATTACAATCCTCACACATACAACATGGCTTTGCCCTCTCCCTCCGAGTCCTCCTTCCATGCCTCTTCCCTAACCGTCTGAACTCTGTCCGTGGATACATAATGCCCGTCGGATCTCAAATGCTTAGCCAGTGAGCATGCCTCTCCTCGTAGTTCTCCTACAGACCTAGGAGTTGGCTGGAAATTGAGCCTTGGGGTTTTGTTTATTTTAAGACCTCAACTGTGACTAAGGGCCATAGGCCCCGGGGTTCTCCCACTCTATCCAACCTGGTCTTATTGATTTTGAATTCTCACATTTTCTTCTTTCTATTCAGGGCCTTCTAATGTGATCCCTTCCAGAGCGGCTAATAGCGGTAACCAGCATCTGAGCTGTGTGGTGGGCAGTTAGTTACTACACACAGTAAAACCTGGCAAAGATACAATTGGTGTTAAGAAAGAAACCTACCAGGAATGGAAAATTCAAATGTTTTCCATTAAAAACAAGCAAAAGAAAAGTGGCAGGAGCAGAAACCTTAGGGGACCTGAAACAAGTATGGCAGCCCCTGGGCTCAAAGGAGCCATGGTGGCACACTGGGTTCCTTCCATGTGAAGCAGCCGACAGCTTGAAACCACCAGCAGCCGGCTCCAAGCAAACCTCAGCTTCCATTCCTAGTTACTGAGAAACTCACAAGGGCAGTTCTACCCTGTTCTGCAGGGTCACTTAAGTGAGAATGCACTTGATGGCAGCAAGGTTTTTATGTTTGTTTTTGTGGCTCAAACCCTAGCTCCATCTGATTCTGATTAAGCTAAACTCATTTTTTCATCAAAATGAGAAATAGCCACTCATTAAGGTAAGCCGTTACTGGAGAACCTTAAGAGGCTTGAGTTTGATGTATTGTAACCAACAGATTAAGAGACTTGAGTTTGATGTATTTGTAACCAACAGATTTTTATTTTTCAAAGGGACAGGGTCAGATTTGACAGAGTTCTAATTAAACTTAGAAAAATGAGTGTTAGACCTGGGGTTGAAAGCTGAGATGGCAGGTGGGGGGCAGGCATATGGAGCATTCTCAAAACACACACACACACACACTAAAAATGCCCCACCCAAACTCTGCCACTGAGTAGATTCTGACCCCTAGTGACACTGAAAGACAGCGTAGAACTGCTCTTGCTGCTTCTGAGGCTGGAGTCTTTGAGGAGGCAGGCTCACCATTCTCTTGCTCAAACTGACCTTGGGCTTAGCAGCCCAGCAAGTAAACCACTCCACTGGCAGAGCCCCTTCAGTGAACTCTCAGCTGCACGGGACTGATGCCATGCAGGACATGAGCCTTGTGCAGTCTAGTGAAGCACATTCTCTAAAGTGTCTCCATATGGACGTTTTCCATGTTGGAAAGTGCATTAACCAGGATGAGCTGGATCAGTCACATGGAAATGGTATCTGCACAGTCAAGACTCTGAGGAGGGAGCAGAGGATACTGGATTAGGTCAGCGGGCAGGGGGAGCACAGGGCAGCACCAGATCCAGGCTGAGTGGGCCAGCTGCCCCGTCTTCCCACCCCATCATGCAGGTCCAAGCTGGACCAGAAATACCATTTTGGTGTCCAACAGATTACACAGATTGACAAGGGAACTTGATAGATGGATTTTATTTACAAACACTGAAAACACCACTTGCAGTGAGGAAACATTCCAAATTTTTACTCATAAAATTAACTGAAATGGCAAAGGCAGAGTTACAAAGCCACACACCCATCGCTGAACAAGAGGGAAACGAAACGTTCCAGACGCATCTTGAGGAAAGTTCCCAAGAAACACGCATCCGGCCAGACATCTACCACGCAGCTGTGTTCCACGGCAGCCTGTGTTCATTCCTGCATTTTCTCAATGAGCTCTTCCTTGTATTTGCCTTTCTCTTTCCCAACCTGTCGAGATTTGGCTTTGCGTTCAAGAATTTTTTTCCGATCTTTGTCTAACTTCAGCCTGGTGATGACCACCTGTGAGAAGTGAGAAACCCCCCCCCCCAATCTTTAATCGTGTTTAAGTGGAAAGCACTTAGAACCACGGTCCCCCTTTACACTGGCGCTTGCCTGAGCAACAGAGGTTTCAGCGCCTTCTGCTCCCTGGTCTCCCCCCCAATTCTTGAGGCTTTAGGAAGTGTGGGTTGTGAACATTTGGTCTGGACAAAAGTTACCACTACTGGTGTGTTTCTGATTGTCCATCATTTACTTGCCATCAGGGCTTTAAAATTCTTGGCATTCCCACCAACTACCGGGCAATAAAAAGATCAGTATGACCCCAACTAACCTTCCCTCCAGAATCTGGGAAGAAGTCACTGCAAGGGGAGACTCTGTGACACAATCCACAACCAGGGAGGGCAAAGGGCAGTGTCTCTTACGTGGCTGGGGTAAGGGTCTGGAGCCCTTCCTGTCACCAACACCAAGGGGAAGAATAGAGATCCTCAACTCTCACTCAACCAGCCTGGCCCAGCACGGGCAGGTCTGACTGCCATCACCTGTGCACGGGGCCACCCAGCCCTGGAAAGCTCTAACAGTAACATTGTACAACCCTGCCGCTGCCACCGCGTAGTGTTGGACGGTACCTTGCTCGGGTGAATGCCCACATGGACAGTGGTGCCATTGGCTTTCTCGCGCTGCACCCGCTCGATGTAGATGACGTACTTTTTTCGGTACACCTGGACCACCTTGCCGATTTGCTGGCCTTTGTAGTGCCCTCGAACCACCTAAGGGAAAAACAACAGGGACTGAGCCCTTCATTTCTCATGCCTGATCCTTACAATGAGAGAGCAAATGATCAGGAGCAGCAGCCCCCAAACACAATCTTTTGCACGAAAGCAGATGAATCCCAGTATTCCAGTCAGGTGCCTCCCTTGCTTTGTGTTGTTCAACCACAGTAGACACTCTGCAGCTGAACTCCTCTCCTAGCTGAAGAACAAACACATTGCCCAGATTAGGATGGGCTTTTTAGAACGAGCTGCAAAAGTTAACAGAGCGCAAAATCCAAGAGGGACTGCTATGCAGGCATCTAAACTCATGCTTTCATTGCGGAAAGTGCCCCCAATATGCACTTAAGTGAAAAAGTGAAGGCATGAGATTGGAGGATGTTCACTGGTACAGATAGGAACTGGCAACACAGGGAATCCAGGACAGATGACCCCTTCAGGACCAGTGGTGAGAGTGGCGATACTGGAAGGGTATAGGGAGGGTGGAATAGAAAAGGGGAACTGATGACAAGGATGTACATATAACCTCTTCCCTGGGGGACGGACAACAGAAAAGTGGGTGAAGGGAGACGTCGGACAGTGTAAGACATGACAAAATAATTTATAAATTATCAAGGGTTCATGAGGGAGGGGAAGTGGGGAAGGAGGGGAAAATGATGAGCTGAATTCAGGGGCTTATGTGGAGAGCAAATGTTTTGAGAATGAGGGAAACGAATGTACAGATGTGCTTTATACAATGGATGGATGTATGGATTGTGATAAGAGTTGTATGAGCCCCCAGTACAATGATTGTTTTTAAAAGTGAGGGCATGAAACTATACCTAGAATACACTGACATGTTATTTGTAAAATGTATATGCACACTGAAGTACACATGGAGAAGCTGTTGAGCCGGTGTATGTTTTGTCATGGGTACTGTTACAATAAAAACAAGAAGACAACCCCATGGATACAAGGGACAGAGAGCCACAGGACAGACAAATGTCCAAGTGTTCCAAGCATGGTCGAGGAAATACAAGTGTCCCATGTAATCATTTTTCTTCTAGCCTCCTGTTTGAAAAGATTTTCTACAATACACAAATACTTTGTAATTAGATAAACAGACTAAAATGAAGAGTACGCAGTTCTTCCCATACTAAAGAATCTGCTTAAGCATGGACTCTGTTGAAAACTATGGTGAGGGGTGAGCAGGGTGGGGGGGAGGGGATAAAGGGGGAGCCCATAGCAGTTCAAGAAAGAAAATGTTTTGAAAATTATGGCGGTACTAATTGTACAATTATGCTTGATCTAACTGAATTAAGGACTGTTGTATCTGTAAGCGATCCCGATAAAATGTTGTTTTTTTTTAAAAGGAAGAAAGTAAAATAGGGTAAGGGTTCCACGGAAGTCAAGAGTCCACCAAAGGCCAGGCCACCGTGGGTACTGCGGATCAGTCAGCGGAGGAGACACCCCGTGGGAGAACGGAGGCCTCTCAAGGAGAATCCTAACACATGCACCATGGGGACTCAACGTATTTTTCCAGGCAAGTTTCAGGTTCATAAGACAGTTGTGGCTCAGGCAAAACCCACCCTATTCATGAGCAAGGTTCTCACCACAGCTAGCCGTCATCACAGCTAGACCAACGCCAGGGAAGCCAGCCCAGTGGACAGCGGTGTCAAGAGAAGACACCAGACACCAGGTCTAGCGAGGAAGGAGACAAACCCAACTGGGCAACAAGGGGAGGGAGTGGGGGCCAGGACAATATGCAAAGCCTGGCCCAGGCAGCTGCAGGAATGGCTGTGTCTTTTCTGAGAACTAGAACAAAGAAATATTTCGAAAGGAAATTGTTGCATTTGGAGCATAGATAATTTGCAACAACAGAGATGTTGGAGTTGAGAATTCCACACACTGCTGGGAAACCAACTGGACCAGCAAAGGAGAATTGAGTTATCTACAGAGATAATCAAAGTTTTGATTTTGCTTGGGGATTTTCAGAAATCAGAGAAAAGCTATTGCTCTGGGGGAGCTTGCAGGAGACTGAAGTGGGGACAGGGAGCAGAGGGGCATAGAATGTGGTGGGATGGTCTACCAGAAGGATAAAGCATCTAATATACTTCACAGCATGGTCACTGGGGAGCATGGCTATTACAAGAGAAACGGCAGCAAAGGAACCCAAGAGGTAAACAAACCAGGAACCCCAAGTGTCACCAAACCAATGAGAGGCAATTTCAAGAAGGTGGTGTCCCGTTTGCCAGGAGATCACCAGGTGTGCACTGGCAACCCATCACCAAAAAGATGACAGGTTCAAGATGGCCGTATTGTTAAAGCGGGACACTTGTTCATGGCTGGTTTAGATTGTATGCTAAGTGCTCAAACATCCATTCATTAGGTGAATCTAGCCCCTGCTTACCTTCTCTCCCCACATGGGCTGCAAGCTTACTTCCCCTCCTGACTTGTAACTCCTTGGTCATCTTCACCACCAAATCCAACACCATCACATGTCCAGCCTCCACAAACTCAATCCCAAAACACTAGCATCCCTACAAGCACCCTCCCCTGCGATGCCCAAATTAAGTAGATTTTTGCTTGGCTAGTGCATTTCTTTCTTCCAAAATGACTCCTACAGAAGAACTGAGTATTCATGCTCGTAAACAGAGCAGGCATGGTCTGCTTGGCCCTGCACCTTAGCTCAGCTCTACTGCATTAAATGAAAACTTTCCTCCACTACCACCAGTCCATTCTGACTCAGCAAGCCTACTAGGTTTCCAAAACTCAATCTTCATGGGAGTGGGTAAGCCTCCTCTTCGTCCTGTGGAACAGCTGGTGAGATTTAACAGCTGACCTCCCTATTAGCCTAAGCCACAGCGACACTACAGCTCCTGAGTCTTAACAGGTATTCCCACCGTGGACAATACCACTCCACTGGGGTAAGGGCTCTTAATACTAAAGTTTTCAATCTGCCCCAACACTCCCAGCTCGGGAAAATTCTTCTTTTGGAAAAGAGGACGTTAGCCCAAACGAGCTTGGCACACACACATTTCTGGCTCTGGGCAAGACAAGTGCATCTGTTGGCTCCTAATTAGATCCTACTCACACCCAGGGCACACACGTGGCAAGGCAGAGGCGGCGCCCGCGGGCCACAGGCGAGGGCCGTACCTGGACCTCGTCGTCCTTGCGGATGGGCATGGAGCGCACGTTATACTTCTGCCGCAGCTCCTTGGAGAGTGGGGACGACATGATCTTCCTGCGCACGTGCGAGGGCGCATTGAAGTGGCGTTTGCGGTTCTTGCTGCGGTCCGAGGTCACGAACGGGTTGAACTTCATGGTGACCGTCTGCAGAGACGGGCGAGGGAGGAAGCGATAAGGCTCTCAGGGCAGTACCGGGGCTTGCTCCTCGCCCGGGACCCCCGAGCGGCGGTGGCCCCGGGACAAGGCGCCCGAAACGTGCGCGATCCGGCTGTTAAGCGAGGGGCCGGGAGGCCGCGTGTCCACCCAGACTCGGGAAAGAAGGCCGCAGCGGGGCCCGGAGGCGGACTTCGGGCGGCTGCGCAGCTGGAGAGGCGCAGAGGCCTCTGCGGTCGGTCGCGTGCGGCCTGAGCACGCGGGGAGGGGTCCCACGGGGAAGCCAGGGCTTCCGAACCCGAGAAAACCGCGGCCAGCACTCACCGGGCGTCCGGCGACCTCGCCGCTCCACGCGCAGGGCCGGAAGCGCGCTGCCCGGCCGCGAAGGCGTGCGGGCGCCCAGCTTCCGGCGAGCGGGTGGCGGGAGCGCCCCTGGCGACTCGGGGCGGCATTGCAGCGCCTGCTTCCCGGGCGGGGCGTCCGCAGACGCGCAGCGCGCGGGGGAAACCACACTGCCCGCGCGTTAAAATCATTTGATTGGGAGCTCTTACAGACATGATAACAGTCCATCATTCAGTTAGATCAAGCATGATGTACAACTGCTGCCACCATCAGTTTCAAGACATTTTTTTTCTTCTTGAACTCTTAGGTATCAGTTCCCCTTTATCCCTCCCTACCCCCGCCCTGCCCCCAAGAATTATCTATCTATCTATCTATCTATCTATCTATCTATCTATCTATCTATCTATCTATCTATCTATCTATCTATCTATCTATCTATCTATCTATCTATCATCTATCTATCTATCATCTATCTATCTATCATCTATCTATCTATCTATCTATCTATCATCTATCTATCATCTATCTATCTATCATCTATCTATCTATCATCTATCTATCTATCTATCTATCTATCATCTATCTAATTTATTTATTTGTGAAGCTGTAACTCTAGACTGGAGTAGAAAGACCTGCAGGGAGGCTGGTGGTTTGGACTGACTCCCCTTGAGGGATCGCAGCCCAAAGGTAACCACTAGAGGTGCTTAAATGTTATTTTTGTTGTTGTTAGGAATATACATAGCAGAGCGGACACTAACTCCTCATTTCCACGCGTACAGTTCAGTGACGCTGATGGCATTCTTTAAGCTGTGTAGCCATTGTCACCTCATTGTTTAGTTATTTCTCTCCAGAAACATAAATTCACTGCTCCCTAAATTTCCCACTTACTCTTTCCAGTTGTGGCTGTCCATTTGATCCCAGGTAGATAGTTGTTAAAGAATGCAATGCTTACGGCAGACATTCTTTATTCGGCTATTATTTGATTTTAAGGAGACTTCAGGCTTTTAGGCTTACAGATTATCTCAGAGGAATGGTTTCAGGAGTTCACCTCACTTCCTTGGCCCCACAAGGTTTTGAAATTCTACATTTCCTCCCTTTTGATCAGGAATCTTCCATAGAATCTCGGAGCAAACTGTTGAGTAGTTCTTTTGGTCTTGTGGCAAGAGGTGGTTATTCAAGGAGGCAGTTTGTCACACATCCCATTTCTTCCTCATTTTTCTGACCCACAGGCGCTCTGGAGACACCGTGGTCAAGGACTTGGTTGCTCACTGAGAGAGTCCACCCACCAGCTGCTCCACGGCAGGCAAATGTGCTTCCGTAGAGATTCCAGTCTTGGAAATCCTGTGCCGGCTGGTTTACTCTGGCTTATAGAGTCAGTAGGAGTCTAACTTGAAGGCAATTAACTAGGATGTTTCATGAAACTGTTGCCCTAAAACTGCCAAAACTAGGAACCAAATCCTGTGAGGTGTTTTCTTGGTTGTACAGAAGCAATCTCAGCAGGTACTTTTTTCTTTCTTTCTTTCTTTCTTTTGGCCATTGTAAATATACTCTTATCTATCACACAGATTTTGCCAATTCACCTGTTTAGAGTCATACAATTTATTGACTAAATTGCATTAATCGGCAGTGTAACCCCTATGCAATCAATGGGAGTTTTCCATCCCTGAAAACTGCATTCCAGTGTTCCATCCCACCTGCCCATGGTAACCATTAATAAATGCTGGTCTGTGCGCATTTGGCTTGTTCTTGGCCTTTTAGGTAAGAAATGCCATACAGTATCTGTCCTGCTGTGATCGTCGTATTTCATTCAGCATAATGTCTTTGAGCTCCATCATGTTGTAGCATGTTTCAAACTTTCATTTCACTTTGGGGCTGAGTAGTATTTTGATACATATGGACCACGTTTTGTTTATCCATTATTTGTTGATGGACAGTAGAGGTTTCCTGATGTTCTTATAATGGTACACAACCAGTGGGCTCTCTTCCACGCCAAACTCCTTCTTTGCCTCCATTACCATTGGCAGGGAAGACCACTGCGGCCACCTTGGTATGCTGGAGCACTTTACTGACACCTTGTGTTGCTGCAAATACCATCTGTGGGCAGCCTTCTTAAAAACCACCGAGCAAAGCAAACGTGGTGAAGAAAGCTGATGGTGCCCGACTATCAAAAGATATAGCGTCTGGGGTCTTAAAGGCTTGAAGTTAAACAGCCAGTCATCTAGCTCAGAAGCAACAAGCCCACACAGAGGAAGATCCCAGCCTGTGGGATCATGAGGTGTCACGGGATCAGGTAACAGGCATCAGAAGGCTACAAACAAACACAAAATATTGTTGAGAACGAGAGAGGTGGGAGCAGAGACCCAAACCCACCTGTAGACAATGGGACATCCCCTCACAGAAGGGTCACAAGGAAGGGATGAGTCAACCAGGGTGCAGTAAAGCACCGAAGAGACACGCAATATTCCTCTGGTTCCTCGAGGCTTCCTCACCCCCCTACTATCGTGACCCCAATCTTGCCGTTCACTGTGGGCTAGACCAGAGCATGTACACAGGTACAGATAAGAGCTCAAGACACATGGAATCCAGGACAGATAAGCCCCTCAGGAACAGAAATGTAGTGATGCCAGGAGGGTAGGGGGAAGGTTGGAAGAGGAGGGAGGAAGAAACCTTGGAGGAAGGGAGACAGCAGTCGGTGTAATATATGAAAATAATAATAATTTATCATTTATCAAGGGGTCATGAGGTTGGGAGTGGGGGAGGGTCAAAAGGGGAGCTGATACCAAGGGCTCAAATAGCATATAACTATTTAGAAAATGAATGATGAGGGCAACGAATGTACAAAAGTGCTTTATGTAAGTAATGTATATATGGATTGTGGTAAGAGTTGTATGAGCCTCTGATAAAATGATTTAAAAAAGAAAATAGATAAATAAATAATAAAATAAAATTTTAGAAAAAAGAAAAAATATTTAGAAAATGATGGCAACATATCTACAAATATATTGAATACAATTGATGTATGGATTGTTATAAGAGCTGTAAGAGCCCCCAATAAAATGATCTTAAAAGAAAAAAATTATTTTAAAAAGAAAACAAACCACTGAGCGGCCTGTTCACAATGCCAATTTTCAGAACTAGATGATAGATCAAGGATAAGGAATCTGAATTGTAAGCAAGCACCTTCTTCCTGGCCCCCAAGGGGCTGAGGCAGGAGGATCCTTTCCAATCAACCAGCTGGTTCGCAACACATCGCTACCCGCCCCCCCTCCCCCCCTGTCTGGAAGCGAAGCTCTGGGGCTGTAACCTCAGACCAGGGTCCCAGACTATTCCCAGATCTAAGGGCGGGCCCGTGCCTGGGAGCCACTCAAAGGGGGTGGCACTGAGCAGTTTCTGTTAACCATCTGTTGCCACTGTGCTGGATCAGTCTACACGTTAATATGAACAGGTTCCTATGCGAGAACCTCCACGGGTCAGAGCAGGCAGTATGATGTCTCAACTGGGGGGAAAAGGGCTTTGAGTCCATCACAGACCCATTGTCATCAGTGAAAGCCAGGAAGGTGCGGTTGTAATTTCCACGTAGGGTCGTGCATTTAGTCAAAGATAACTGCGGTTGACGTGTCCATCTCTGAGCGGGCATTATGATCGAGGTATGTGAAAGGTGTCCATTTCAGTGTTTGCCCTCGGGCTATGTTCTGTGGCTGTGCCCTTGTCTCTTCCCAGGGCTGGGTGACTGAGGCCACGTGCCGGACCTCAGCTCCCTCATCTGCAAACGGGCATGGTCTTAGAACAGCCACTCGGAGACGGCAGGAGTAGGTCTGTAGCTTGCGTGGAGCAGCCCTGGGCACAGGGCGCTCAGCATTAACTTGAGGTGGCCATTGTTCCTAGCAGGTGCAGAGGCCTAGGCATGGGGCTCGCTCCAGGGCCAGCCCTCACCTTCACAGCTTCGCCTGGTCACGAACTATCAGTTCTCTGTGTTTGATGAAAACACATGCTGTGGGCCAAGTGCCTGGAATTCCTCGTGAGCTCTTTGCCTTTTAAAAGATTCTTCAAGAGCTTTCTAGAAGAGCTTTCGAGAAGGCTTGACTGTCCCGGTTCTTCAGGCCCACCAGTCCTACCACGCCCATCCCAGACCCTCCTCATGGCACCCTACTGCCTGTGCCTGAGTCCAGTCTCAGGAGCTGGCCGGGAGTAGCTGCCTCCGCCTAACCCCTTGGGTCAGCAGTCTCCCAGCCTGGCTCTGTGTGGGAGGCACCTGTGAACTGCGAGGCCTCTGCCTGGGCCGTCAGCAGCTGGAGGTGGGTGGACGGAATGGGCTCTGAGCTTGTGTGGGGAATATTCATTACCTCTAGCTTCTGTACCCAACCATCCACCTGTCCTGTTCATGCCTTTTAAGGCCCACGGTGTACCAGTGGTCCGGCAGATTTTGTGTTGCCTGTGAGCAGATGGGGACAGGGGTGGGGATCCAGAATGGAGTTCTGATTAGCATCCCATCTCCAGACTCAGACAGGCCCTGTGCAACCCACCACTTCCCAGTGATCTCTGGAACGTGGTGATGAAATTACTGGACACGTTGGGCTGCGAACTGCAATGCCAGCAGTTTGAAACCGCCAACCGCTCTGCGGGAGAAAGGTGAGGCTTCTGTTCCTATAAATAGTCTGGGAGTGCACAGGGGCAGCTCTACACACCGTGAGTTTGAGTTTGGGTGAGTTTGCACTTCCCAATAGCCAGCTCTTTCTCCCAGAGCCTTCTATAGGTACAGAATCCGTGCCCCACCAGGCCTCTGCCACACCGCGGTTCAAGCGCTCAGCTGCCAACTGCTCCCGGAGAAAATGAGACCATCTGCATCTGTCAAGTCTTACAGCCTTAGAAACTCTCAGGGGCAGTTCTACTCTGTCCTAGGGGGTGGCTCCGGATTGGAGGGGACTCAATGGCAGTGGCTATAGTGGCGTGACTTACTCTAGAGATTGTCCAGGGCATCTTTGTCCCCCACAATGGGCCCTAGTTTAGGTTTTATCCCACACCACTGTGAACCTCTCTTGACTCAGCTTCCATCGCAATGACTTTGTCTGTTTCCCCATCTGTGTTCGAGGTCAAGCTACTGAGACAACCACCATGGGAAGGCCCCTGGCTGTGCCGGGCCCAAGCTCTGAGAGTATGGAAGCCGGAAGGGAGAGGCAAGTGTGGAAGCCACTTTCCATCAGCCCCGTGGGCAGGCTGTTCCTGACAGGAGCAGATGCTGTCGTGGGGACATGCAGAAGGCCCCTCCCTTCATGGGGCTGGTACTTTGAGTCCCTCAGCCTCATGCCTGCCCCAGTACGGAGTTCACTCATTTGCTCACCACTGGTGGCTTCTCACGCATCTGTCCTCTTTCCCTTTACAAGGCACATAGTTCAGCTGCTCACCGACTCAGCCATTCACCCATTCGCTCACTGATGTAGAGAGGGCAAACCAACCCCTGGCTGGGACACATGGAGAAGCAGGCCTCACAAAGGGGAACTGTGCCACGGGGCTCTTTATAGAAGATCACCAGGCTTCTCTTCCTCAGACCTCCGGGTGGGTTTGAACTACCAACCTTTGGGTTAGCACTTAGCAACAGAGTGCCAACTGCCTGTGCCACTCAGGGGGCTTTCCTTGTGAACTGGCTCCTCCCGAACTTGACCCCCGAACTTAGAGCCATCTTCACAGTAGTTGGTTAACCATGTTGAACTTTTTTCATTGTGAACTGGGTGAAGACTCAGTCACGCATTGCTTTACAGTCAACATTTCGTACACATTGTCTTATTCCATTCATTGCATCCCCCACGATGTAACATGACGTATCCAATTTCCTGTGCTACCTATTGCCAGTTCTCCTTCTGCATGTGGTCTTTGAGCAAATGCTACCCATTTGCTTTCCGTGGGTCGATTAAGGTATGCATCCCTCACTAGTGTTCTTGTTCCCACCACACATCTATTGTTCAGCTGAAAACTGAGCCACAAAAATGAGGTACATTCCAGACCTGAAGCTAGAAGGGCCAGTGCCTCAGGGGCTCCACCAGTCTCTATCCTACCAGCAAGCCTGGCCTCGTCTCCTCTTTAACTTCTTATTGTGAATTAGGTGGGGGGGGGGGGTTATGTAGTAGAGCAAGCCTGGTCTCTTTCCCAATTTGGAGCTTTGTTCCACATTTTTCTCCCACTCTATCTAGGACCTTCCATCATAACCCCTTTCAGAGCGGTAGACGTGGCAGCGCGGCACCATCTAGTTCCTCTTGGCCCAAGAGTTGTGTAGACTATTTGCATGGGTCATTAGTCCATTGGACTGATTGTTCCTACGTATCTTTTTATTTTCACCCCTTTTCTTTCTTGGTGATGAGGAGAGACCAACAGCTGCCACTTTGTGTTTTGAGGACCCAGCGATGTTCTGCTGTACACAAGGTCGCCACGAATCAGCGCTGCTCCAGGGCTGTTGACATCAGTGCTGGGCTGGGTCAAAGCTATCTGTGGGAGGTGAGATCCGGTGCCCAGTCTCAAGGGAGTGCAGAGCCTCTGGTGAAGACAAACGATGTGACAGTGGACATAGCAATCCAAGAGAGTCAAAGTGTACCCAGAAGCCACCTGGGCAGGGGGGCATTATCCTCCCTCCGTGTGGCTTGGGACCACAACCACAGACACAATGACTGGCATCACCAGGTGAGATGACAGGAACCCGAGGTGCTGTCAGTCTGATGACAATGTAGTAAGATTAGCCAATAGCTTGCCTCATGCCGACACACCCTTGGAAAGATGCATGGCACTGGTGTAAAAATCCCCAGACTTGGCTCTGTGTGCGGTACAGAGGAAATGCCCAGGGATGATTTCTACTTCACTGAAGCAGAGGGTGGTGTGGTGGGCAAGGACGTGGGTCCAGCGTGGCTATCCTGCAGCTCTGGACCACTCACTTTGCTCACCGGAAAAATGGGACCGATGCCCATGGAGCACTCAGTGTGAACATCGCTTGGTGTCGGGTTTCTAAACATTTGTGTTTACGTAGGTCCTTGATGCTTACAAGGGGACACAAGAACAACAACAACAGGTAAAAAACACAAAAAGAATGAAAGTATACTACCCCATGATCTCTCATTTCCAGTGTTCCCTGTGGACACAGTTCCCAGGATCCTGGGAGGCAGAATGTGATCATCCGTCATAACCCTGGAGTGGGGTGGAGCTGGGTTTCACCCCCAGCTTTCCTCTCGTGACCCTGGGCAAGTCACTATGTCTGAGTTTCCACCTTTTGAAAGAGGGGATGAGCCCCCACCTCCTAGAACTGTCCATGGAATTGGGAGCGCCCTGAAAGGCAGTCTCTGGGTGCCGACTGGTGGTGAGGGCCCGCCCTTGGTAAGCAAACACTGCAAGAGTTAAGACCAATTTATTTTGACCAGGATAAAGTGCATGACTTCATCACAACGTCATGGGCAGGAGACAACTGGCCGGGAGGGAACGCGTCTTCCAGGAATGTTCTCCACAACACACGCCGCTCCCGAATTCCTGGACCACCCCAGTCATCTGCCCCAGCAGTGAATGAACATCCAGAATTAAAAATTCACTTCCTAAAAAGGAAACAATGAAGTGATACGAACATGGGAAAATATGACGGGAGAATGCGATGCTCTCCTCCACTAGCCAGGAGGCTGGCAGTTGGAATCCACCCAGAAAGGCCCGAGCATGTGCTTCGAAAGGCCATGCCCGGGAATATTCTCTGGAGCAGTTTTGTCCAGGAGCTAGAATTGATGCCCCAACTATTTGGTCCTCCCTTAAGAACAGATTAGGATCACCTGTCATATATATATGACCTGTCATATATACATATATATGTATGTATATATATAACATATATATATATGACAAGTGTATACGCACACTCATATCTTTGTTTGGGGCAAGAATCCAAATCAATGTGACCTACAAGGAGCCCTGGCAGCTTCGTTGGGCTGCTAACCACAAGATCAGCAGTTCGAAACCACCTGTCGCTCTGAGGGAGAAAGCTGAGGCTTTCTACTCCTGTAAAAAGTGAGTCTCAGAAACCCACTGGGGCAGTTCTACCCTGTCCTACAGGGTCACTGTGAGTGGAATCTACTCCGTGGCAGGGTGGTTGTAGTCGTTCTTTGTGGTATAGTCACATAAAACCAGCGACCACCACCCTTCGTGAGGCCCCCCTTCCGCACGCTCCATGGTAGCCATGCACCCCAAGTGATTGTGGGCACACTAGCTCTTCTGGCACTGAGCACCTCCACAATCTCACCTCATTGGCAGCACCTCCCAGGACAAGCCCTTTCTGCCAGAACCACCAGCCTCTGGGCTCTCTGGAATCCCTGCCTAGGAAGGAGCCCTCTTCCTCGACAAGACCTTTCCCACCTGCACCGGTGGCGCCTGTATCTGCTAGATGCTTGAAAAAGTCTGGCTGAAGGCAGAATTCCTGAAAAGGCCTCCAAACCAAACCCTTCCGACCTGGCGCCCCCACGTGTGTCAGTGTGGAACTGCGCCCTGCAGCCGGCTCAGCTGTGAGCTTTTGGAAGCAGTAGATGGGGAGGCCTTTCTTGCTGGGTTGAAGCCCCAGCCCTTTGCGGAGTGACAAGGCAGCCGTGTGGTTGTCAGTTGAAGGCACACTCACCAGCGACTCTGGACCGGGAGCTAGGACTCTTATTGAGGAACCTGCTGGGAGTTCCGCTTCCTTTTCCTTGCCTGAGCCATCGCCTTGCAAAAATCCACCTTGAAGGTCCAGGTTTGGGTCTCTTTAAAGTGCAGTGAGAACTTGGACATTGTGGCGATGCAGATGCTCCTGCCTTCTTCCCAGTTTTATTCCCAGGGAATCAGTGCTATTTTGAGGCGGGGGTGGCAGCCTTCGTGGGACTTTTCCAGAGCATTCATTCGTGGTTTTTCCAGACAGGCTCAATGTGCGATCCTGTCTCACTGGCTTGGGTCAGGGTGGGTTCAGTTGCATATCGTGATAAAAAGCACAACTGACACACATGGGTTTGGGCACACACGTAACTGACTGCGTCTAGGCATCCTACACAGGAGCTCAGTTGGCACAGTGGGTACAAGTTGGGCTGCTAATCACAAGGTCAGCAGTTTGAAACCACCAGTTGCTCTGCGAGAGAAAGACGAGACTTCCTACTCTTGTCAATGAGGAGCTACCGTCTTGGAAACCCACAGGAAGAATTACACCCTGTCTCACAGGGTTGCTGTGCGCTGGTGTGACTCGATGGGAGTGAGTCTGGACACATCCTGTGAGCCTGGCTGCTGGTTGGAACCCCGTCTGTTTGTGGAAAGAATCTTTTTGCTGTGACCTGGGGGAAATGCCAGGAGGGCTGAGTCACCATCGACCCGACTGTAACAGCACAGGCAGACTACTCTTGTCCACTGGCTTTGGTGCCACCATAACTCAGGCAGGATGGGATGTTCAGGAAGAGAATCTTGTAGGTGCTGTCACATGGAGTCTGACCGATGGTGACCCCATTCCATGATCTTTTGGCAGAGCACCAGTTTTTCCTACAACCCACCTTTGGGTGCTTGTGAACCAAATCCACCACCCGCTTTGCAGCCAGCCCAGAGCTTAAGCGCTCATGAAGGGCATCTTGCAGATGGGCTCCCTCCTGTTCGTCTGATTGGTTTGTCTCTGCTCTTGCGATGCAGATGGGTCTGTGGACGTGACAGCAGGGTGCAAGTAGCCTGGTGAGCCCCCTTCTCCTCCTGCTGCTGCTGGGCTTCCTCTGCGGGCAGAGTTGAAGGCTTCTTACAGAATGGCCTCCTCTCGTGTTTTGTGTTGGAATCCTAACTCCCAGCCCTGTGGAGAGGAGCCCACTTGTGAAGATGGTTTCTTTGTTGTTCTGTACTGAGGCCTTATCAGTGTAGGGTGTGTCTTAAACCTAGTGACTTTGCAGGTGTAAAAGAGCAGATTAGACAGAGAAAAGACAGGGGCTCCCATGTGATGACCTGAGATGCCACTTGGAGATTGCCAAGGACCCGAGGGCCCCTGGGACTAAAGAGTCTGTCATGAGGCTCCCCAAACTGCACCCCATCCCAGGTGCCACAACAGAACCATCCTCTTCATGGACACAGGTTGCCCGGCCTTTCTTCCACGGCACCACGATGTGGGTCTGCACCCTGACTTTCATGTCACGAGACCAATGCAAACGTGGCCTCACCACGCAGGATCTTCCTGATGGTCCTCCTGGGTCACTACTTTCATAGGCCCCAACTTCTCTCTTTTTCACCTTATTCCATTCAGACTGTGAGTCCAGTCTCTGGGCCAGCCACCCCGCCACAAACCATGGTAGCAAGAAACACACAGCCAGGTTTCTGAAAATCACCCTTTTAATCTATTGGAATTCAATGAGTATGGGAAAGTCCTAAGACATTGTTTTTTTTTATTCCCTGGAGACTTGGTTTATAAGAATAAAGGTCAGAGGTGTCTCTTCCATAGGAAACTGGCATCCCCTATGTCCTCAAAGTGTTTGTTTTTCAAATTTTTAAAAACCACACATAAAAGTGGAATTTCAACTCATGTGCATGCCATCCATTCCCCCGCCCCCAGCCCTCCCGCCCCACCCCTTGCAGGCGCACATACTCACACAAGAAAGGCGATGCCTTCTATAACTGGGGACAAAATGTAGAAATGAAAAAAAAAGAAAAAAGAAACCACCTAGTGGCCGCAGACATCAAAAATAACCAGATACAACCGACACCCACAACATCAATCAACTCTTCGGCAGAAGGGAAGCGCCCAACTGGAATCGGGGCCAAACATTACACATGGCAGGGGCGCGAGCTATCCACAGAGGCCATTAAAAAACTGGACACTGCACACTCCCCTTCATTACAAAAGTATGCAAACCATCTTGATATAAATGGGAAATGGGTGGCCAGCTCTGGCCCAGGGCCAGGAGAGCAGAGCTGAAATTCCCTGGTGGAATTCCAGCCAGACCACTGCCTCTCCTTTTCAGGGCTACAGGGGAGGGTGGGAGGGGCATGGCATGGTGAAGACCCACCCCAAGGGTCAGTGAGGCTGCCCTGAGCCTGGGAGGGCATCTGTGTAGAGCGCGGGGGCCACACCTGGGGTGCAGGGAGGTCGAATGCTGGTGTGAAGGTGGTGCAGGGCTGTCCGATTTGCTCCCGCCACCTAAGGCCTGGGACCTGTGGCTGATGGAAGAGACAGAACTAGCTGAGGGTCTCAAGAAAGAGGCTTCCTGTCTGCATGTGAGCACGTACCAATTGTGTCTAGTTCTCAAAGATGCCTTCCAAGTCCCCCTCCCTGCCCCCCGCCCCTCCCAACTCGCTGCACCGCTGCAGCCGCCACTAGGGAGATGGGGTGGGGCCCCTCTGCTAAGCGATGCTGTCACCACCCAGCCAAGAGACTGAGGCACATTGGTGGGGGTTTTAGGGGTGGGGGTGGGGACAGGAAGGACAAGGGGAAGCCCTGACCGGCCCAGCGGGCAGACCTGCATCTCCAAAGCTCCTGCTAGACAACTGGGCACCTGCCTTTTGGAAGGAAAGGAGAGGGGTGGGGAGGGGCTGACAGCCTCAGGGGTGGGCTGGGCAGGAAGGGAAGGAGCAGAAAGGGGGTTCCTTCAATGGCGCCAGTTCTGAGGGCATCACCTGGGAAGTACCATCCTCTGTGGACGGCGCCAGGTGGGCAGTACCTGTGGGCAGCCTGCTCCAAGGCTCAGTGCCCAGGGCCAGTTGGCTGTGGGGGTGGGGGTGGGGCTACATTAGTGTGTCCAAAGGGCAGGGCTGCAAGATTGTCAAAGCCTAGCTGAGAGCTGGTCCAGTGGGGTGTGGGGGGAGGCTGGGCTGTTCCACCAAGAGGAAAGAGCTGCAGTCCTCCTGGGGGGTGGTCCCCAATAGCCCTGAGTACCCCCCTCTGCCCGCCCCCTGTTGCCTGACTCTGGTCTGGGGGCTCCCTTCAGGGCAACAGAACTGCAGGTAGTGAAAATTTTCTTAATTCAAACAAGGGGAGAAGAGGTAGCTACAAAAACATGAACCACCCCTCCCATCCCCACCTCCCTCCCACCACCTCAGGATGCAGCCTACTTCAGGGCCAAACTGAGGGCAGGGGACCCAGGGCTGGGGGCACTGGACAGGCAAACCCCGTGCCCTCCGCTGCAAGGCCCGGTGGCCTCAGTGCATCTTTCCCAGCTGGGTCTTCTTCCAGGCCTCCGATGCTGTGAAGATGCAGGAGTCCAGGATGCCTGCCACAGTGAAGGTTCCTCCGATGATGGCACAGATCTGGAGCGGGCATGGGAGATCAAAGGTCAGCCAGCACAGGGGAGGGAGCCAAGCCCATCCAAATCACCAGCTTGGGGGTGCACCTCAGTGCAGGCCCTTCCTGCTTACCCTGTGACCACCATGGGGTGATCTGGGGCATTCAGAGGGCTCAAAAGCACACACGCAGGAGGGATTTAATGGTTGTCACATGATCCAGCCCTGCTGGGGCTGTGGTTACAGGCTTGGCTGCTGACAGAAAGGTCAGTGGTTCAAACCCACCAGCTGCTCCCTGGGAGAAAGAAGAGGCTATCTGCTCCCACTGAGATTTATAGCCTTGGAAATCCTAGGAAGCAGTTCTGCCCTGTTCTATAGGGTGGCTGCGAGTTGGAATCAACTTAACGGAAGTGGGTTTGTTGTTTGTTTGTTTGAAAAGTGACCACTTTGAGCCAGGAGAATTACTGTCATAGGTTTTTGCTGTGTGTGTGTGTGTGTGTGTGTGTGTGTGTGTGAACGCGGTTGTTGATCCATCATGTACATTATGGAAACCAAGATGACATGACTCTGGGTGGCCTCCTGTATTTTCAGAGCTGCTCCAAGGGAGTAAGACGAGGCTGTCTGAACAGATAGTATAAAATATGAAACTAAAACTAAATGGTAAACTTTCAAGGATTCACAAGGGTGGGAAGGTGGGGGAGGGAGAGGTAAAAAGAGGAGCTGACACCAAGGGCTCAAGTAGCAAGAAAATGTTTTGAAATGATGATGGCAATGGATGGACCAATGTGTGTGGTACAATTGACGTATAGATTGTTACAAGAGCTGCAAGATCCCCCAATAAAATGATTTATTAAAATTTTTTTAAAAAGAAAATCGTAAAAAAGAGAAAAAAGAAGATTGAGGCTGTCTGCTACTTATAGCAGGGTGGCTGTAAACTGGGACCGACTCGAAGGCAAAGGGCACTGTGCTTTTAAATGATGTGTGCTCCTCACAGTGTAAAGATGCATACTTCTGTATTAAAATTGGATGTCATACAGTAATATTGAATGAAAAAGCAGCAGCATCAACTTCAACTCATTCAATTCCCATTATGAACTGTGTGGATGAGAGGGAACGTTGACCCATTTCATGAGTGAGCACGCTGAGCCTGAGTTAATGGGCCTAAGATCAGACTGTAAGGAATAGAGCTACAATGGGAACTCAGGTTATGTCTTGACCTTGGCTTCTGGAGCAAAGCCCGAGTCTCCATTGATCAGATAGTTACCACCCCATTCCAGAAGGAAACACGGAGGTTCTGAGAGTTGGCACCACTGGTCTGAGGTCAAACCGCCTAGAAGCGGCAGCCCTGGGGCTTGAACCTGGGCCTGACAGATCCGGGCACAGTGCTGCCTGTGACCTAGATCTGGGGTGGGCCAAACAGACAGCACTGGCCTGGACAGGCTAGAACTATAAATAACCCTTTCACTCTTAGCAGCTTTGAGTCTATCATCAGCAGGAGTGGAGAGGAGAAAGATGGACAGACCAGAGGACAGTCAAAGGGAAAGCACACCTGGGTGTTTGGGGAGAAGGAGCAGGGCGCCTGACAAACTTCATGGATAAGTCCAAGTCCCAGACCTTGGGCTTAATCTAGGTGCAGGGCCTGCATAGTGAGAACGCACACACGGAATTCATGAAGTCAGGCCAGGCACACAGGCAATAATCAATTCACCACACCAATAAATTACAACTAAGTCAAGAGCTACAAAGGCGAGGAGGCCGAAGGAGCTATGAGTACTCACACTAGGGCAGGTTTCTGGGCTCTGCAGGGACATAACTCTCGGTTGGGGGGCTGTCTGGTACAGTGTGGGTTGCTGAGCCCTAGCCCTGGCCTCTTCCCACCAGATGCCGGCAGTACCCCTCCCTTGCTTTGACTACCGAACAAGCCTGCAGACCCTGGAGGGTCAGACTGTCCCCAGTGAGAACCATGATGTTAGGGGGGTGAGAGGGAACCTCACCTGTCTGTCTGCCCGCCTGAACTTCCTGCCACATCACAGTTCAGTAACCACCACCTCCAGGCTGACAGCACCCCCACATACCTTTGTGCTGGGCTCGGTCAGTGCTCTGTGCTTCTTACTCTGAGTTGATGCCAACTCAGGGCAACCCACTGTGTGTCCAAGCAGGACTATGTTTCATAGGGTTTCCTTTTTAATATCGCATTTATTCTATCTTCTTGTTGAGAATATTCACAGAAAATGCGCACAGATTCAACAGTCTCCATGTATGTGCACAGTTCAGGAACATGGATTACGTTCTTCAATTCTTCAAATGGGTCTACTATTCCCACCCTCCCTTTCTAAGCAGTGCCTCCCTTATGAATATCAGGGCACAGCCTCTTCCAGTCTTGCCAGTTTCTGTTGCTAACTGGGTCCCCCGTAAATAGTTATTGAAAGAGCTGAATGCTCCAGGCAGGCCTTTTTCACTAGTCATGCTAGAGCCCTGGTGGACAAGTCGTTATGCAGTGGGCTGCTAACTGTAAGGTCCACAGTTCAAAACCACTAGCTGCTTTGTAGGAGAAAAACGAGGCTTTCTATTCCTGTAGAGTGACATAGTGTCCCCGGGTGGACTAGAACCCCCAACCTTTCAGGTAGCAGCTGCACACGGTAACAGTATGGACCACCCAGGTCTTCCTAGGATACTGTTCCTACGATCCCGTGCTTGTACCTATTTCACAGCCCAGGAAACTGAGACCCATAGATGCTGAGTCAGCTGTCCAATGCCAAGTGGTTGGCTGGGCTTCAGCACTTCAGAATCTGTGCTTTCAAGGGACACGCTCTTGCTTCCCAGGCACAGTATACCTGCTGCAGTGAGCTAACTGGGTCCTGAAGCTTTCCAAACATCACCTGAGACTCGGCAAACACATTTTATATTTCACCCAAGATTTTCTGACTCAAAAAAGAATCAAAAGGGAGATGATGGAATACAAAAGACTTCACAGGAGGTTTGCAAGGAAACCTTTGACCTATTATGCCTATGTTATGCTGTAAGAACCAACTGTAACAGAAGAGGGGGAGATGGGAAAAAAGGAGGGGGTGTCAACAAACCCAGGGGCAAGGGAAGAATAAATGATCAAAAATTGATGGCGAGGAGGGTACAGGATGCTTGGAGGGATGGGCTTGATCAAGGACAATGTAGCCAAGAGGAAGTACCAAAACCCAAATGAAGTCTGGACATGACAGTGGGACAGGAGGAAAGTAAAAAGAAATAGAGGAAAGAACTGGGAGGCAAAGGACATTTATAGAGGTCTAAATACAGGCATGTATATATGTAAATATATTTATATATGACAATGAGGAAATAGATCTATATGCATTTATTTACTTATAAAGTATTACGGCAGCAGATGGGACATTGGGCTTCCACTCAAGTACTCCCTGAACACAAGAACAATTTGTTCTACTAACTTGGCACTCTGTGATGTTCACCTTCCCTGAAAAATCGCCAAAGACAAATGGGTGCATAAGCAAATGTGGTGAAGAAAGCTGATGGTGCCCGGCTATCAAAAGAAATAGCACCTGGGGTCTTAAAGGCTTGAAGATAAATAAGGAGCCATCTAGCTGAGAAACAACAAAGTCCACATGGAAGAAGCACACCAGGTTGTGTGATCATGAGGTGTCGATGGGATCAGGTGCCAGGCATCTAAGACCCAGAACAAACAAACAAACAAACAAAAATGCTATGAATGGGAATGAGGGGGAGGGAAGAGTGGAGACCCAAAGCCCATCAGTAGGCAGTTGGACACCCCCTGTCAGAAGGGCCACAAGGAAGAGGAGACCCATTCAGCACTGACCAAACACACCATCTTCCTCTAGTTCTTTAAAGCCCCTCTCACTACCATGACCCCAATTCTATCTCACAAATCCGGCTAGACCAGAACATGGACACTGGTACAGACAAGAGCTCGAAACACAGGGAATCCAGGACAGACAAACCCCTTAGGACCAGTAAGAGGAGCAGCGATACTAGGAGGGTAAGGTGTGGAGGGTAAGGGGAAACCCATCACAATGACCGATGCATGGCCCCCCTCCAAGGGGGGCAGATAGCAGAAAAAGTGGGTGAAATGAGACAGTGGTTGGTGTAGGATATGAAAAAAAATTATCAAGGGGACATGGGAAAGAGAGGGTGAGAGAGGGAGGGGGAAAATGGAGGCTCTGATGCCAGGGGCTTGAGTGGAAAGAAAATGTTTTGAAAAAGATGATAACAACATATGTACAGATGTGTTTGACATGATGGATATATGTGTGGATTGTGATACGAGCTGGATCTGTAAGAGCCTCCCAGCCCCACCCAAATAACCAAGTGTACCCATCCAACCACCCTCCCTGCCTAGGACCAGCAGGAAACCCCCACCCCGCGAGCCGGCGCTGCTTCACTGATATCCCCATGAGACCAGAGGGGAAACAAACCTGCCCCGGGTCACAGAGCGAGCGTGTGGGCAACCGAGAAACCAGTGTGTACACTGCCTGTCCCCTCACCCTTTCCCTGCACCACAGGAAGGGACATTTAGTTGACCAGGAGGTCCCTAGGTGGGCTCAACAATGAATGTTCTCAACTGCTACCCCTGAGATGGGAGGCCTGGAGGTGCACCCAGGGGCAGAAGAAAGGTCTGGCACACTGCACCCCCGAATCACCACTGGAGACGGTGAGGAGTGTCACTGTGGTCACAGTCGGCTGCATGACCACTGGTGTTCTGGAGTCCCTGAGTGGTACAAGGTGTTAATGTGCCCATCTGGGTGCAGAAAGACGGGAGCCCACCTAGAGGTGCCTTGGAAGAAAGGCCCGGTGATCTCCTTCCACAGATGCACCCACGGGGCCATCACGCGTCCGGATCAGTGTGACTGAAACAGCTGCTTGAGTGAGGACAGGCCTAGAAGGAGTTGACAGTTAAGGCAGCCCAGGGGGCCCGAGGGGCTGCTAGCAGGCCTGGAGGGGCAGACACCCCTGGGCATGCAGCTGCCCACGGGTGCCAAATGGTGGGAGGCCAGGAGACACCGTGAAGGAGAGAGGGAAGTGTGAATCGAGCTGGGGTTATTTTTAAAATGATATTTCTGAGAGATGAGCTAAGCGGAGGCCTGTGGGGCCCAAGACAGCGCAGGTCTGGGCAGGGGAGGGCTTTGAGTGGGGCAGCTGGCGTCCCAGCAACCACAGCCTGAGGAGTCGGCGCAGCCCCCCAAGGAGTGGGGAGGACAGGGGCGCGGGGGGGGGGTTATTATTAAGTGTTTTAAGTGGGCAAGGCCTCTCCCTGCCAGCCCCCGAGCATGACGCAGGGCACTTTGCAGGGCCGATGACGGCAGGGGAGCTGGCTCTATTTCGGTAGAGTGGATCAGATGATGGGAGATGTTATACCACAGAGTGCTTTTAGACCTTGCATCAGAGGGCAGGAAAAGATGACTGAAGTGCGGTAGAGCAAAAATAAGAAATCACCACACACACACACACACGCGCACACATCTGAATTCATCTACACACTATTTGGAACCTGAGAACCTGTGACTCACATACACCTGGCACCGGTCTGAAGCCTTCTTTCATGGGGTTGGCCCACAGCAGAGAGGACAACACAAGCATTGAGGGACAGAGAGAACATCGGCCTGGGGTGGGGGTGGGAAGGCGGAGGCCTTCAGAACATGGACGCTGCTGAACCATTGGCCCCAAGTCCCAACGTGAGTTTCCGTCCGTCTCACTCACAGCTGAGGGGCGGCCCTGCGGTGGGCTCCCCTGTGTTAGGATCTAGTGATGTTTTCAGACTGGCCCACCACAAGTGGGGCATGGACTGAAGCGGATGCACCCTGGTCCACTGAGGACTGGGGAAGAGTCGTTCTAGAACACTCCAGGAAGCCCTTTGAAAGCTAAGAAAAATGCTGCCAGGGCCCCCTCTGAGTTCATCTTGAACCTGAGAGGGATTCCCTACATGCTCACGGCACAGGCAAGGCAGGGGTGGGTGGGGAGGGCTCCCAGTGCTGCATTGCCCCCTGGATTTGACGTGTGGGAGACCACTGTGTTGCCCTGCCACCCCGCCTCAGAGGGCGACCACACCCTGCTCATGCAGGAAAGCCTGCGAACCCAGCATCGCCTGGCCCGGGGAAACAAACGCAGCCGCGTGCACAGCTTGGGTTCACCACTTACACTGGTGCTGGGGCAGAGGTGGCCTTGTCACCGAGACCATTTCTTGCCTGAATGACCCAGTCCCACTTCACACGGCTGAGGGGGTATGAGTGGGGCTCAAGGGCAGACTGGAGGAAGGGAATGAAGCTAAGGCAAGCCAGATCCCTGGCCGGCCGGCCACCCCTCATGAGAGCCCAGGGGTGCTGTAACTAGCTCATGTACTTCGCTGCCAACCCCACGGATGGCGGTTTGAGTCCATTCGGAGATGTCTCCGAAGAAAAGTCTGTCCATTTGCCACTGACTACCTGGCGGTTGGAAAGCTATCAATCACGGTTCTGCTGGGACACGTGGACTTGCCACGCGTTGAAAAGGCACGACAGTGCCTGTTTCTTGGTTGCTCTTCATGCAGAAGACTTTCTTGCTGGACAGTGTCCAGGTGGTCTCCGGCACAGGTGAGGGCCAGGGGGCCGCTGGGACCCTTCTTCCTGGGGCAGCGGAAGAGCTCGGTGCTGCGAGGTTGGCGGGCAGGCTCCGGTCTGCTGCATGGCCGGCACTGACTAGCTCCGGCCTTGAAGAACTGGCTTGCTGCACTTAGCACAGGATAGCTGGCCTAGTCTTTGGGCTGATCTGTAGGCTTCCACCCTGTTGCTCAGATCTGCAAGCTCCTTCCTCTCAGAGACCCACACTCCCCAGGAAACCCAGCTCCAAAGGAGAGTGCTCCCCAGGCCTTGGGGTCTCAGTGTCCACCCTCCCTTTTCCATACTAGGTAGGTAGGGTGCGTGGGAATGTGTTTGGGGATGGGCATCTGTTCTGTACTGCAAGGGCCTCTCTCCCAGGCATGGGGGACTGGCAGACTGCTTCTGTGAACAGGACCAACATGCCCCCAAGGGCCCCCGGGAGTCACCCAGCAACCCATTCCACAGAGGGGGCAGCTGAAACCCACACAGGACAGTGCCTTGGGTGAGCACCAAGGAAGGTCTATGATGAAAAACAGCCCTCTCGGCCAGAGGAGGGGAAACGTCTGGTCTGCGGGTCTGCGGGCCAGCAAGGCCCTCGACATCCTCCATGCCAGCTAACACCCACCTCACCCAGGTGGAGCGGATCCAGCCAACACATCAGGGGCCAGTGAATTACATGTGGGCCCAAATCCAGCAGGTGAGATTGTAAGTGGATCATTTCATGTGGTCTGAGAATGAGATTGTAAATATCCAAATGGCCCTGGGAGGAAAGAAGGTTCCACAGCGTGCTCGAGGGTCACCGAGGTTGTTTCTGCTCTTTGGCCAGTCGGGGAGCCCCTAGTACCCCTTCAAGGCTGTCTGAACCCTGTTGTTGAATTCTTTTTCCTGACCGCCCAAGGCTGTGACAGCAGAAGTAACCGGTGCCCAAGAAGTGCTCAGTCCGTGGTGGTCTCACAAGTCAAGGAGCGAGTGAATGAGTGAGAACGTGTGCTCATGAAGGGAGGAGTCCCCCAGGAAGGGAGGAGTCCACACTCACACTCCTGGCATTGGCCAGCAGCTGCATGGCTGTGGAGAAGGGAGCTCAGGATGGGGCAGGAGGGAGGTCTGTGTGGTCTTGGGCCGAGACAGTGAGGGCTCTGGAGTCCAGCACAGCCTGGTCTGACAGCTCCCCGTGTCTCAAGATGGTGTGGGGACTGAACAAGAATGCCATGTCACACACAGACCTCAAATGCCTGTGCCCATGGCCTGCCAGCAAGGCCATGCTCTTGTGTCGCCCAGCTAGTCAGGGCCCAAGGCGGGGATGAGCTGGAGGGCTTGGGGCAGCAGTCCTCTGGAAGGGGTAGGGAGCAGGGCTGCTGGGCTGGGGAGGGCCACCACGTGGCCAGCAGTCATGGCTGCAGAAATTAAAACACAACAATGGGATCTGCAGGCCCAGGGGGTCTGAGAGGGGCAGGGGCCTCCGCTTCTTCAGAGGCCATCACAAAGGCCGTTGCTCTTCCTCAGCGATTTCCTCCCCCAGGTTATTGGCCTTCTGCCGAGGCCCGCAGGTCAGCTCGTCTCCTTTTCAAAAATGTGTGTGGGCATGTTTTGGGGAGTTAATTCTTCAAGATGCAGAGAGGACACGAGTGGAACTCCGTGTAGCCATGCCGTCCTCCCATTGGCTCTTAGCCCCTTGCCAGTTCATCCTGCCCCCCTTACTGTTCCTCAGCACCCACACTCAAGGGGTGGGAAGGTGGGGGCTGGGATGCCAGCTGGTTTCTCTGGGCCTCAGTTTCTCTCATCTGTAAAAAGGGGCCCACGGTGGGGACTGAGATGACCCCACCGGCCTGCCTGCCGGACCCTAAGTGCCCAGGAAGCGTTGATCTTCTTTCCAGCATCGCTTTAAGAGCTTGTGGAAAAGGCACAGTACAAGGAAATAAATAATGCATGCGAGCCCCATCCGAGGCCCGCGGCAGACAGGCTGGAGCCGGCGATGAGAGCACCAGCCGGGGTGGTGCCACGGTGGGGGCGGGGCACAGGCTTGGAAGGAATGCTGGTGCCTGGCCCCTGGGAAGGTTTGTCCGCGAGGGGAAGGGTGGTGTCGGGATCAGAACCCCCAGCTCCTAGAGCCGGGGTGAGCAGAGTCCACTCCAATCATTTACCGTGGCCATAAGCCACAAGCACCCGTTCTCCGCACCACTGAAAAACCAAACCAAGCACCAGCTGAACCGAGCACCTGCTAAGGGCCAGGCCTATGATGGTGGCCTTTTCTTCCTCCACTTCTGGGGAGATGAGGCGGAGGTGGGTAAAAGTGGCGAGCCCATTTCACAGCTAGGGAAACAGAGGCTCAGAGAGGGGAATGAACTTGTTCAAGATCGCATGTCGACCACATGTGCCCGGCTGACCAGAATTCAGGGCTGTGTGGCTCTTTCGAAGGGCCTGCTTGTTCTGAAGTCCCCGGCTGGTGCAAGCTAAAAAGCTCAGATGTTAATCAAAGACTGGTGGCTGAGTCTAAGCAGAGGTGCCTCAGAAGAAAGGCCTGGTGATCTATTTCCGAAGACACAGCAGCTCGAAAACCCTATGGCGCACAGGTCTGCTCAGACACACGTGGGCAGTCCTGCGTTGGGATTGACTTGCTGGCAACTGGTTATTGCTTTTCTGTCGGGACACCCTGGCTCACCCACACCGGAAGGTCCCTCTCAGCCCGTCTTCTCTAGATCCCTGGACAGGAGCTGGCCCCGCCAGTACAGGTTTCAGTGGAGCACCCACATCGAGACCCACTAGGAAAAGAGGCCTGGCAACCTGTTTCTAAAAACTGGCCCAGGAGAACCCTGTGGCCCACCACGGCCTGACCCACAGCCGGTCATGGGAAGGCCACAGGGCCGGGCAGTGTTCCCTCCTGTTGTCCATGGGGGCCACCATCAGGGGGATGCTGGCTCCAATAGCGGCTAATAACCATGTTTCCTCACACCTTCCCCCTCCCCATGGTGGCACCTACTACCTTTTGTCTCGGGCAAAAGTTTGCAGCTGTCCAAACAAATGAGCAAAAAAGGTCATAGGATATGGGCGGGGAAACCCGCAAACTGTTACCAACCAGCCTCGAACAGACGGTTGGCACTTCTTTTTAATGTGTGTGTGTGCGTGTGTGTGGTTATGATTTTATAATGCAGGTTTGCCTGCGTGCTTCCTGATGTGATGGAAGTCTATAGATCAAATGATCCTGGTGTTTTACTGTCATGGGTTGAACTGTGTGCCCCCAAGTACGAGTCAAAGTGGCTGGGCAGTTACATGAGGTGATCAGTTGTACGAGTCAGGGTCTGAGCCAATGGAAGGGCGGATCCCTGGAGTGTGGGCCTGCATCCTTTTTCTTAGAGGAGCTAAAAGGAGAATGAAAGAAGAGCTGGGAGCGGAGAGCAGCCTTTGGATGCTGAGAACCTCCTAGACCCAGGGGAGATTGATGTCAAGACACCAGGGGAGCTGCAAAGAGGTCCCACAAACCTTGAGGGGACAAGGGCCTTTCCTCAGAGTGGACAGAGAAAGTCAGCCGTCCCCGAGAGCTGGTGCCGTGAATTCAGACCGCTAGCCTCCCAAACTCTGCGAGCGGGCCCTTAGGCTGGAGGTCTGTCTGAGAGAACAGCACTACGTGACTAAGACCTCCAGGGCCCCATGACTTCTGGCCTCTGTTGCTGGAGCACCCTTCAAAGTCCTTCTTTGGGGAGATGGAGGCTCCCGAGGTAGGGCTGGGGTCAAGTGCCTGCCACGGGATGCATTTGTTAGCTGTGTGGTCCTGGGTGGGTCACTGCCCTCTCTACACCTCATTGTCTCACATAAAACAAGGCCAATGCTACTGACCTCGGAGGCTGCTGGGAGGGGTAAAGGTGCTCGCTGTCAACGTACCCAGTACATTTTAGGGCTTAAGAACTGTCCATATTTTCACCTATTCCAGCAGCTGTCCCTCATCCAAGCCAGGCCCTATGCTGGAAACTGGGGACAAGGTGACCCAGGCCTGGGAGCTCAGGTTGACAGTCTCAAGCTTAGGGGATGATTTCACTGGTAAGGGGAGAGGTGAGGGTGAGGGGCTCTATTCGATTCCCAGCCAGTGCACCTTATGGACAGCCACCACCCACCGGCCAGTGGAGGCTTTCGTGTCGCTATGATGCTGACCACCTTACAGCAGAGTTTCCAGATGAAGGCAGACTAGGAAGAAAAGTCTGGCCACCTGAAAATTAGCCAAGGAAAACACTCTGGACCACAATGGTACCAGGCAGCTTTTAGTTCTGTTGGGTGTGGGGTTGGGGCCACGGGCTGGGGGCTCCCTGGTGAACAACTAACAATGACAGTAACGCAGGCAGGCGGGGGCAGGGTCTGACTCCTTAGGGTGAGCCTTGACTGAGGACCCTGACCATCACCTTGAGCTACACAACTCCTCCAGAGACCGCTCAGCGGAGATCCCAGGGGAGCATGCCATCGCCGTCGGGTGAATTCTGGAGGGTGAGGCGGAGGACCTCTCACAGGCACACTGGCCCAATTTGGTACTTTGTGACTTCAGGCCATTTCCCCAAAATAAAACAAGTCACACAAGGTAGGAGACCCGACACCTCCAAAGCCGTCCAATCTGTCACCACTGCTCACTTGGAGACAATCTCCAAACAACAGTTTCGGCAAGTGGTGGGTCAGGGGACAAATGTATGCGTGGGGGTGGGGTGGGGCGCCCTTAAGGGGACCACCTGCCTGTTGCTGAACACAACCTGCTTGGTTCACTGGTGAGGAATGTCCAAGGGCAGTGCAGAGCAGGGCCTCAGCGAGGTGCCTGGCAGGACCTCCTGGAGGAGCAGCTACTTGGGCCAGGAAGAAACAAGACCTTCCCAGACAGCTGGACCCTGGGGGGAGACAACCCAGAGGGAGCCACGCACCCCAGACTTTGAAATACAGCTGGAGGCCCCACATGCCTCTCCCACCAGGCTCCCCCTCCCCAGCCCACTCAGCCACACCCACTCCTCATTCCAGGCCCACCTGCAGCTGCCTCCCAGTCCCTGAAGACACCATATGACGGCATCCTAGCCTATTTTCAGAGGCCTGTGTGTGTGTGTATGGGGGGTGGAGGGAGAGGGTGTCCAGGGCTTTACACACAAGTGTTTGGTTTTGCAGAGAGGAAGACAAGCCACAGCAGGTGTGACCACTTCCACCCCAACTCCACCTACCGTCTGAGAGCTCCCAGGGAGGGGTGTCTGTGCTACGTGGACGTCTGCCCAGGACAGCATCTTCCCCACATCTGCTGCCCTGTGACAGGGGCTTTAGAAGGTCCACAATGATGCCATCTGCCTAGAACAGCTGACCCCTCTGTTGACAGGGCCTTCAGATAACCATGCACAGGGGATTTCTGCAGCAATGCAAACAGTTAATGTCTCAGCAGCTAACAGATAGGTCAGCAGTTCGTGTCCACCCAGGGGGGCCTTGGAAGAAAGGCCTGGCAATTTCCTGAACAACCAGCCACTAACAATCCTATTCTCCTCTGACCCCCAGGGGTCAGCCATGCATCAAAGCATGGCACCTGGTTTGCATGATGGAGGGCAGGTTCCCCGCAGCCCTGGGTCCCATGGGCCCACACACCAGAGGCTGGCAGAGCTGGAAGAAGGGCTGGTGGCCAAAGGCCGGAGGAGTCAAGAAAGCACAGAGCCCCTGGGTGATATGGGACAGGTCTTTCCTCTGTGGCCTCTGGGAACCCCCACGCTCTTGGGGGGGGAGGGACTCTTCATCTTAGCACCCACAATCCACTTTGCTCAACCCTCTGTCCCTCAGGACCCGTCTCAGGGCTTCCTTCTTGGACCACTCCTGCCAGAGAGGACACGGCCCCCCTCGTCCATCCCCTGCAGGTGTGTGCTCCTGGAGGGTACGCCTGTGTCTGGCTCAGCTAGCGCTGCGTCGGGCACACAGCCTGGCACGTGGTGAGGGCTAGCCAATGCTTGACAAATACTTCAAGTACTTCATTACTCAGCCACTTGTAGTGGGATTTAACAGCCCAAGCCTCAGCTGCCTCGCTTACAGGGGGCAAATGGGAAGGGGTGTGTGAATGATTGTCCTCAACCCTACAGTGCAGTGGGTGGGGGGGGGGGATTTTCCTGCCACAGACTATGGGAGGCAAGGAGGTGCCTCCGTGTTTCTTCTTACTGCTGAGTGTGCCCCTGACTCAGGGCCACCCCGTGTACCATGGAGCAAGCTACTGTGATCCATGAGGTTGGCACTGGCTGAGTGTGAGAGACTGCCAGGCTGTTTTTTCTTTCCTTTATTTTTAGCCAGGCTGTTCTTACTCATCTTTTCCACCTGGGCCCTCCACTGAAACCTGCTCCACACCGTGCAGACCTGACAGACGGGTGGCTACACACGAGATGCATTGGTCAGGAATCGAACACAGAGGGCTCCCACACACACAGTGCTGTTCTTGGTGGGGGTTGGGCTGGGGTGGGCCTTGGGTAGCATCACTCCCTCACTCAGTCCCCAATTTAGGGGCCACAGGGCCTTGTGCATCTCCCTCCAAAGTGGTGTGCCAACTTTCCTATGTGCCAGTAGCATGCCTGAGTGCCCATACCCATGGGTTTCTGGTTCCTGATAGCTGGAGAGGCCGGAACTGGGGGTATCTTGTTTTGAATCTCCTTCCTCCCCTTGCTGGCGACCTTGGGCGTCTCTGAACTGCCCATGAGCTTTCTCCTCCTCTGCCCATGGTTGGGCCTTTGCTTTCTTTTCTAGAAAACTGCTCAACCTTTTTGGGTGGCTTTATGTATAGGCGTTCTTTGTGCCTAAACTCAGAAGTTCATTCCTTTCTGGTTGCCTGGTGGTGTCTCTGTGCCCAGTCTCTGCTGGACAGCTTACTGTTCCCATCCTCGTCTGTCAAGAGGAAGCCTCCAGAGGCCTCTGTGCTCAAAAGGACCTACATTGGCTCATAAACAAGCACCTCACTAGGGACACCCTTCGCACCCACATGTGCATAAGGCGGTGCCCTTTCCTGGTCTACTGGAGCCCCAGGCCCTGTGAGGTGGGCAGCGTAGGGATGATCACCCCTACACCACAGGTTAGAAATGGAAGCCTTGTCCTGGCACCTGACCTCTGCCCTTCCAGCACCCTCTGCTCCCCTTTCTAGTGACTGATCCTGAGAGACCCCCACCCTCACAATCGCTATCCGTGTGGACTGGGTAGGGCTGGTTCTTGAGGGGGCATAAGACTTAGTCCTCCCGGCCACGTGGGACACTCCATGCTCCTGACCACAGAGAGCCTGGGACTGACCAGAGCCATGAGAGCACTAGCCAGGACTGGGATTAAACAGGTGCCTTCTGCCAGTGAGTTCTATCTGAGAATGAAAGAACCAGAACCACCCTTGACAACGTCCCTGCCTGGGTCCAACCACGCCTGCGGCTTGTTGGGTAGTGTTGAATAGACTCCAACTGACAGTGGCTGTCCGGGACAGCATAGGACCGGTCGTCGGGTTTTGTAGGTTGTAACCTTATTTCCTGAAGCAGACTGTTAGGTTTTCTCTCCCACAGAGGCACTGGTGGGTTTAGACTGCTGACCTTTTAGGATTTAAGCACTGTATACCACCAGGGCCCCTGGCCCGAGGCCTGCCTCCCCCTTCAACAGCTCCTGCGGGCTGTGGGTCTCTCCTGTACAAGAACCCCGCCCAAGGCCTACCAAATCACATTGGGAAAGAAGAACCTTGACCCTGACTCATGACCGACAGGTGAAGAGGTACAGAGGCACAAAGCTCTATCCATCCACCAGCGGGTCTTGGTCTCCAAGGGCGTGAGGAGCCACCCACCCTGGCTCACCGCCTGGCCCACGAGGGAGGGCACTCTGACCCAAGGGTGTTCAGAAGGGGAGGCCGGAGAGGTTAGGGCAGTGGTTCTCAACCTTCCTCACGCCGCGACCCTTTCATACAGTTCCTCATGTCGCAGAGACCCCCAACCCTAACATTATTTCCGTTGCTACTTCATCACTGTCATTTTGCTACTGCTATGAATCGGGTGACCCCTGTGAAAGGGTCTTTCGATCCCCAAAGGGCTCCTAACCCACGGGTTGAGAACGACCGGCTTAGACGGATAGGAACCATGAAAAGGAAATGGGCACCAGCCGGCGCTGTGCAGGGACAAGCAGACTCAGTAGCGAGCACTGTCAACAAGAACGAAGGGAACCAGCGGGAACGAAAGGAGCCACACAACAGAGAGAGTGGGCCGGCGGGCAGCGCAGACGGCAACAAACCCTGACAACACGGCAGCTACGAATGGAAATTAGATATCGGAAAGAAAAGGAAAAAGAGTTAAAATGTTTATACTGCAAAAGAGAAACCCTGGCTATAAGGACAATTTCTATCCAGATAAAAAAACAAGCCTGAGAAAAGAGGGTGCACGACCGATGGTGCCTGGCAGCGCCCCGCTGACACGAGGGATGACCTGGCCTGCGCACGGGACAGCATCTCTGAGTCATCCGTGGGGAAGCGACGGTGCCCATTTCTGAGCAGCCCCGGGCCCTGGCAGCCCCGCCCCAGCCCCAGCCCGTCGCCCGCGGGCCTGGCCTCGCCGCCCTCACCGTGGTGATGAATCGGTACAGGGGCTGCCGTCTCTCCGTGTACTTGACGGTGATGGGGCTGAGGTCGTAGCGGAACCAGATGGCGGGGATGATGCGGCCCGTGTGGCTGTAGGCCACGTACTCCTGGGGTGCGGGGATGGGAGGAAGACAAAAGAGGGGTGTGAGAATCAGGAGGCACCCTGTCTCACGGGGAGGGGTATGGCGGACCACGAGGCCCCCCACCTCCCGCCCCCAGTGACCCTAGGAACCCCCCCCACATGTCCACGGAGGGGGTGGGCCCTCATTGGTCCAGCTTCTTATCAATGCCCTCTGAACGGGCACCACCCTCTGAACGGGCACCCCCACTGCCTGGAAAGTGACCCTAAAAACTATGGGCAGCCCTGTTGGAGTGAGGACATTCCTTCTATCCCCTGTAAGTCGTGCAGTGGATGCAACTCACAGAGACCCTGCAGGACAGCAGGGAACTGCTCCTGTGGGTGTCCCAGACCCTAACTCTTCTTTCTCCCGCAGGGTAGCTGCTTGAACTGTTGACCTCGGGGTTAGCAGTTCAATGCAACCAATTCATCAGCAGAGCTCCCAGGCCATCCAAACTTCATTCATTCAGCGCCTATCACGGGAGCTTTCCTGTGTTCGCCCTGTGGTAGCTGCCGGGGGCCTGGCAGGTGACCATGCCTGGTCTCCCGTGGCAGGGGTCACGGGGTGGAGGAGGCAGCAAACACAACTTGGCAAGAGTGTACATGCGGAGACAAGAAGTGCCGAGGGCCTGAAACAAAGCCTGCCTCTCCTCAGCAGTGGGCAGCAGACTCTCCGAGGGGTGTGTGCATGAGCACGTGTGCAGGAGCATGTGCACACATGTGTCAGATGCATACCAAGGCCAGCGTGGGGAGTGAACGTCTTAAAAACACAATCCCCCCAAAAGCAGAACCGGAGAGCCAGAGGCAGCACTCCCACTACCCTGTGACACTGGAGCAAGTCACATAAGCCCTCTGTGCCTCAGTTGGCCCAGCGCGCACTCAGGACGCCAAGGAGCTGGATTTACAGTGTGCCTTGGGCCAGTTCTCCCCCCACCCCTCCCAGCACCATGGTTAGAGGACTGGGATGAGGGCCCACAGAACCTCTGTCTGCAGGGCGGACTCCTCTGGGCTGTTCTCCCTGGACCAGCTGGACCAGCGAGCTACCCCACCCCCCTGTATCTGATGACTTGGAGAGCTGACTGTTGGCTGGAGCGGCGCCGGCCTGGCGTACGCAGTTACATCCCGGTGAAGGATGGGGCCAGAGGCACAGAGGAAGCTGAGCAAGCTGTTCTGGCTGCTGGGCTCTTGCCAACGCTGTGGGGAAGGAGCCTTGGGCAAAGAAGATCAGCTTTCTCCAGGGATTGCTGATGGGGCAGGCCGACTGTCTGGGTGATAGCCCAGAGCTTAGGGACAGAGACAAATAAGGAGAAACAGCAGCCGTGGGTACCAGTCAGTTTGAAAACAGTGCCTCGTTTGACTACAGTTTTATGAGGTGGGTCAGATTCCCATCTAAAAATAAGTAAACTGAGGCCCAGGTTGATTATGTGACTTGTCCCGTGTGGCTCAGAGCCCATCTTCTTCCTGCTTACCCATCAGTCACTGTCTCCCAGCCACCACATGCTGGCAGCCCTTGAGGCTGCAAAAAACAGTGAATAAGCGAGGGAATGCTCCCCTGAAGAGTCCCATGGGACATTAACCCAAGTGGCTCCCGGGAGAGGGGCATAAAACCCCAAGGAGAGTGGTCCCGACACTGGCCAACTCAATGGCCTCTTGCTCAGAATGAGCAGGGCAGGGTGATCAAGCATCTGCGAACTGTCAACCCAACCCACTGCCACCCAGCCGGTTCCAACTCAGAACTCAGTCTCACAGCCCTTGAGTCGATGTGGAGTCCTGGCAACTGCACAGGACAGGGTAGAACTGCCCTGTAGGTTCCTGAGATTGGAACTCTACATCTTTCTCCCACCATAACTCACAGTAGAAAGTTAAAAATAGAGTCTAGGCTCTGGAGTTCCCCCAAATGGTTTCCCATCCCCACTGGCTACTTTGTAGCTCTCCACCCGCCTCTGTCCCTTGGTGGCCTAGTGTGTAAAATGAGGACAGTGCAGCCTCCATCCATCTGAGGCTTGTCCCCACAATTCTAAACGTTGCTGGACAAAGAGCTGAGCATAAGGCCTAGCCCATAGTAAGGACTCAATAAACGATGGGGCTGCCTCTTGCTTTCTAATTAAGAAGAAAAAGAGAGTTCTGTGGCAGTGGTGGACAGTGACATCTGTCAGGGGCGAGTGGGGACTGGAGATTCATGTCCCACAGGCAGCGTATCTTCCAGGATGTCAGACTCTGTGGGGATACCCCATTCCACTGGCTCTGGCCATACTCTGCTGTCCAGGGGGCGCTGCCAGCTCCTTCCAGAGGCTGAGTGGGAGTTCCTGGGTATTCCCATTAACAGCCATGCAATCGAAGGCTATCCAGGTGGGATGGTGGGATTTCCAGGTCCTCGGAGTTTCTATACAGTACTTGCACCTGAGTGCTGGGGCAGCTCCAAGGGACTTGAGGAAACAGGTTCCAAGTGTGGGGGACGGAGACCAGGTGCAGGGTGTGGAGACACAACCCTTAGATGCTTGGGATACTTTCTGTCTCTCGGTTAGATTTCCCCCACCGGCACCTCTGACTCTGAGACCACTTGAGGGCAGGAGGCTGGGCCTTCCATCTTTCCCCAGGGGCAGCCTGGCCACAGCAGCCAGGGAAGGAAATGCAGTTAGCCACTTGTCACCCTGCTCTCTGCCAGCAGAGGGCGTGCTCGCACACAGCTGGGCCCACCCATGGCCCCACATACCTTGTTAGCCACGGTGTACTGGTAAGAGTACCACTGCTTGCTGCTCTTGTCTTCGTACACCGTGGGCACGATCTTCAGGATGTAGTCGTGGGAGGCGAGGGCTGTGGGAAGAATATGCAAGATGAAGGTGGGGTGCTTTCTGGGGACCCCCTCTCCACTTTTCACATGGTCTCCCCTCTGGTATTGGGAATGGCCAGGGTCCTCCCTCCTAAACCAGGTAGGATTTAGCATTCTGGACATAGCCGAACGTCTGAACCCCTTACAGAATGGGTGCTGAGAGAAGACAATCTCTGGGAGGTCATGGCAGAGCCCCGTCACGGCACAGGGAAGATAACAGGTTTCCTTGTACCAGGGGCAAGGGGCGACTCTCCTCATAAAACATCAAGCAAGACCCCCAAGGAGCTATTCAGTGAGCCTCTAGGGAGGAGAGCATGCTTTGAGGATGATGACTTTTAATTATGCATCCTCTGGAGTTGTTGGGGAAAATTTTTTTTACTTTACAAACAAACTGGGTTTTAAGTTTTCACAAGAATGAGTCAACTTACCAGAAAACCTGTATCTACAAAGAACTAAGGTCTTTCTCCATTTTTCATTCATGAGAGTTACATTCTCCCTCTATTGTCTACTAACTAGTGCTGCAAAATGGGTTCCAACTCAGAGAGACCCTGCAGGGCAGGGTAGAATGGCCCCGTGGCTTTCAGGACTGGACAGCAGCAGACCGCCACATCTTTCTCTCCATGGAGGGCCTGGGGTTCAAACCGCTGAGCTTTCGGTTAGCACTCAGATGCTTCCTCCACTGCCCCAAACCAAACTCACTGCTGTTGAATCGATGCTGACTCACAGTGACCCTAGAGGGCAGCGTAGAAATGCCCCTGTGGATTTCTGAGACTGTGCCTCTTTACGGGAGTAGAAAGTCTCCTCTTTTGAACTGCTGGCTTTGTTGTTCACAGTCCAACGCGCAACCACGTAACCATGACGCACCTTCCACTGCAATTGCCTTATCTCCTCCCCCACCCCCACTGGCATTGGAGGCCACTGAAGGTTCATCTGTGGTCCCCAGAGCCCCACACAGAGCCTGGTACGGAGTGGATAGTGGCAGATGCTTATTGAATGAATGGACGGATGGGAGGATGAGTGGACAGAGGCATGAATGGGGGATGAATCAGCTTCTGATAAGCATGAAGTCACTGGAGTGAAACACTAGGCTGACAGAATGCTGGCTGGTAGCTGCCGATATCACCCAGGGACGCTGGGAATGCTCGTGAGCCTTCTGGGATACTAGGAGCAGCTCAAGCACCCCTCTCCCCGCTTTCTAAACTCAGTCTGGAGACCATGGAGCAAAAGGCAGCAAAGGTTGAAGCCCGTGGGCTCGAGTCTGACTAGTGAGAGACGAGCCTGCCTGGGTCCTTGGACCCCTCTCCTGTGAGGCCAGGAACAGAGCAGACACCCACTGCCGAAGGCTCGCTGGAGCCTCCCTGCCTCTTCCTGCTCACAGGCCAGGGTTTGGGAGAGAGCGTTGAGCATCTGGAGCCAAAGTGAATCCACAAAGACCCCAGTACTCCTCCGCTCCACCTGAGTTCAGGAGGGCCAGAATCTCACAGATGTCCCGACTTCACCTGAAGTCCTGCTCACATCCTATTGAAACCGGAGCCCAGAGTACCCCAAATGCCACGGCTCCAGGTTGGAAATAGACTGGTGGGTGGTGGTGGGGTGGGAGCAGGGTGGGATTGAAGTGAGCGGCTTCCAGCTTATCTATTGAAAAGTATGGTTAGTGTTCGCATGTACAGACAGCTGGATGCTCATGTTGACGTGGGTCATTCTGTGCTGTCTTCTAAGAACTGAGCACGCCATGCACATCTTTGGGGTCAAAGCCAGAACGTGAGCTCCTCAGACAGCACTGGTCTCAGCGTGCGGCACGCAGTAGGTGCTTTGTATGTGTGTCCTGCCAGGCTCAGAGCCGGGACAGGCGGCAGCTGCAGACCCCCCAGGTGGCCACGTACAATGTGGACTCTGGCTTGGACTTGGATGTCCACTCCCGACAATGCTGACTTAATGAATCGGATTTTCCTTAACTGCACACTCAGTTCATTCCTCCGCTTACTCTCCGAGGACTTTAAGACCTCATCCTTAAGGCCTATGATCCACTTCGATACAACTTGCTAGTGGCCACGAGCAAGGCAACACCCATGGGCCCCATGTGGGTACCTCGTGAGCTGGCCTCTCCTGGTGGCCGTGGCTCCAGCATGATGCAGGCAGGCCTCCTGTTTGACTAGGCTAACTTTCAGACACATGTCAAAGAGAGGACTGGAGAGCAACCCCCAGCTTCAACCGTGACAATACGTGGCCTGCCCGCTTTCATCTCTGCCTCCCCTTGCCGCCCGTTTTACTTTAGAGCAGACGCCAGACCGCTCACTGATCCGCCATGTGTACTGTAGTATGTCTCCCTACAAGTCAGAATGCTGACGTGAACAAAACACACAGTCATCGTCCTAGCTTCAACCACAAAATGATCTGTCATTCCTTGATGGCTTTAACTATTGAGACACGTGTCACATTTCCACGTATTTTATGTCATATAGATGGATATGTGTGCATGTTTGTATACACCCCATTATATGAGGGGGTACCCAAAAAAACGATGGTCATTTATTTTTTTGATGTGAGGGAGATAGTGCATTTGTAGTTCATTCCACCAGGTCAGACTTAATCAAGTTTCCTATTTAGAGGTTCTGAAAAGATTGTGTAGCAGTGTGTGGCCAAAAAAGGGTCGGATCTGTGGCAGATGGGGGACTGGCTTGGCCACCACAATGCACCTGCTCACACAGCCATCTCAGTGCGCCAGTTTTTGGCAAAAACCAGCCTGCCTCTCTTTTGCCCCACATACCTGATGCACCTGACCTCGTTCCATGAGACTTCTTTTTGTTTCCGCGAATGAATAGGGACATGACATGACAGTGATTTGACTAGACGGAGCAGAGGTGAAGAAAAAACAAGGGAGGTGCTGTCAGCCATCCAAACAGATGAGTTTGAGCAATGTTTCCAAGAATGGAATCGCAGAGTTGACAAATGTAGCAAGTGTCATGGAGATGACTTTGAAGGTGAGAAGGTTGTTTAGTTAAAAAAAAAACAAGGAAAGAAAGACATAGCTTTGAAAGGAAAAGAAAATTCTTATTTCTTGAGTAGCCTCTCATATATATACTGTTGTTAGTTACTGTCAAGTTGATTCCGACTCATGGTGCCCCCAGGCTTGCAGTGAAGAAATATGCTTCATCGTGTCTTCAGGACAGTGATCTCTTAGAAGCAGACAGCCAGTCCTTACTTCTGAGGTGCCTTGGTTGGATTGATCCACCAACATTGGTCAGTAGCCCAGCATTTAACCATTTGTGCCACTGTGATAGGTTTATTGTGCCAATAGGAACATGTGGGATTAATCGGGTCACAGTTTGATTAGAGAGTAAAGAGAAAACTGGCTCTGCAAGGCCCACCCCCTTCTCTCTTGCTCTCTGGTGATCAGAGAGTGCTGGAGCATGCTGCTGCTTTAGCTAGTTCTTTGCCTCCACCTGTGAGCTACACTACCTGTGGGTCAAGCCGACCCAGGGATTGTGTCACTAGAGCTTGAGGCGCCTTGAAGACCTGTTTCCCAGCACTGCTGGTATGTACACCCGTTGAGCCTGAGGCTGGAGGATCCTGTTAGCTTGTATTGCTTGCATTCGATATTCCATCAGGCCTGCTTCACTAAGCTCCCAAGCTACTGACTGTTGCTGACCCACCCTGCTGCTTGCTGCCTGTGGGCAGGCTCTGCTTGCCTGGCCCCAGGGAAGGCTCCGCTGTCTTCTTCCTTGACCTTGGACCAGGCAGCCCACATGAAGGGCTGCCAGTGTATTAACTGTTCCACAGAAGTGAATTGAACCTTCTGTACAGCTGTGTGGACTAATTAGCTGTTATAATCCTTCGTGCTGTATAAACCTATATACCGTATATACTCCAATATAAGCCAACCCAAATATCAGCCGAGGCACCTAATTTTACCACAAAAACTGCATTAAAAATGTGCTGAAAATTTTGGCTTATATAGGAGTATATACAGTGTATACATATTCATAAGTGTCCTGGGTTTGTTTCTCTTGAGAACCCTGCCTAATACAGCCACCTAGGGACTTCTTTATACACGTTATTGTTGCTAGGCTCCCTCGGGCTGGCTGTGACCCACAGCGACCCCGTGCACAACAGAACAAAACACCGCAGGGTCCTGGGCTGTCCTCACAATGCTCCCGTGCCTGTCCCCATTGCGGCAGCCATGTGTCCGTCCATCTCCTTGAGGCCTTCCTCTTGTTCACTGCCCCTCCACTTGAGCAAACACGAGGTCCTTCTCCGGGGGCTGGTCTCTCCTGACAGCATCTCTAAAGTATGGAAGATGAAGTCTTGTCATCTTTGCCTCTAAGGAGCACTCTTGTTGTACTCACTTCTTCCACGACAGATCCGTTCGTCCTTCAGCAGCCACGGTACTTTCAGCATTCTTCTCCAGCTCCACTGTTCAAATGCATCCGTTCTCCTATGGACTTCCTTACACAGCGTCATCTTCCACCTGCACATGATGCACTGCAGACACCATGGGTGGGTCAGGCGCACCTCAGTCCTCAAGGTGCCCTCCTTGCTCTGCAGTGCTCTGAAGAGACCTTGTGCAGCAGGTTCATCTAATGCAATACACCTTTTGATCTCTTGACTGCTGCTTCCAGAATGTTGACATGAGTATACACACACACACACACACACACACAAATGAAACAAAACAAAAAGCCCCCAAACATTGCTACCTCAAGTCACTCCCCACGTAACAGAATGGAACTGCTCCACCGAGTTTCCTTGGGCATAGTAGGGTATACCTGATAACAACAAAGTCAACAGTTTGAAACCACCAGCTGCTCCTTGGGGGAAAGATGAGGCTTACTACTCCCATAAAGATTTACAACCTCAGAAACCCACACGGGCAGTTCTACCTGTCCTATAGGGTCGCAGGAGTCAGAATTGATGGCAGTGACTTTTTTTAAGTTTAAGCTTTACCGAAGCAGGTTGCCAGGCCTTTCTGCTCCAGTGTTGCTGGGTGGGTCTGAACTGCCAACTTTCAAGCTGTTGAGCACAAACTACTACTGCCCCCAGGGGACCCTCACATACACATACATAAAAACCGGTTGCTGTTCAGGCAGCTTCAACTCATGGTGACTGCATGTGTGTCCCAGAATTGTGCTCCGTGGGGTTCTCTTAGCAGTGGATTGGCAGGGCTTCCTCCCAAGGCACCTCTGGTGATCTAGAACCTCCAATCTTTGGAGTAGTATTGGAGTGTGTTATCATTTGCACTGCTCAGGGGATGAGTCAGTCTCTGTCTGTCTGTCTACACACACACACACACACACACACACACACACACGGGGATAGATCCTGCTTGTTTTCATACCACTCTAGGACACAGTCATGTCACTCTAGGACACAGTCCATGTTGGAAGGGTTCACCTTAGCTTCTGTCCTGACGTAGCTCAAGGTGACAGCGACGAGGGGAATGACTAACATGCAAGAACTGCGTCCAAAAAAAGCTCATGGAAAATTCCGTTATCTTTTCATTCCATGTTCCCAGGAACTTTGTGAAGCCCTGGTGTGGCAAGTGCTCCCTGTGCCCAGGCTGGGCCCTCAAGCCTCACCTGCTCTTGTTAGGCCTCACAGGAAGGCTGCGGGCTTCTCTTCACGCTATGGGGGCAGAGGCTTCCCTAGGAGTCCAGGGCTGGGCCTGCAATGTGGGGCCCCAGAGGCCGCTCCTCAGCATCCCAGCGCACCCACCATTTGCTGGGGCTCCTCACTGCTTCTCCACCAGTATGCACTCGCGACACAGCGCTGGCTGTGCTTAGGCGCCAGGGGAGACAGCCGAGAAACGGACAGCGGAGAGCGCCAGGCCCGTGCCGAGGGCAGAGGGACGTGGTTTGGAGAAAACCAGGTCTGCTAGCAGGAGTGGGGTTACTTCTGCAAGGGCATCCCTGAGGTGGTGACATATGAGCTGAGATCTGAGTGACAAGCAGCAGCTTGCAGGGGAGATCTGAGAGCCGAGAGAACCACAAAGACCAAGGTCCAAGGGGCTACCGAGCTGCGGTGCTGTGGGCATGACACCAACCCTCCCCCGGGCTCGCTGTGGCCTGACTGTGCACATTACGCCTTCCCCTAAGCTGGCCTGCGATGGGATTTGGCCCCAGCCCCGAGTAGGCCGGGGTGTCTGCCTAGATCCTCGGTCTGCTCTCACATGCTGGGCCCTTCCAGCTTCCTCCTCCGGCTCTCAGGTCGCCGAGGGCCCAGGCCAATAGCAAGTACAGGTGCGGCAGCACCTGTCCAGACACACAAAGACAAGGAGGACGTCGCCACCTCTATTTGACCAGCCACTCCTAGGATGCCAGGGAGGAGGTGAGTTTACTATAGCCCAGAGTGTGGCTGTCAGTGGTGCCAATGGGTCACAGGCACCACCCGAAGGAACCCAGTTCCACTCAGACACACCTGGGGCGCCCGGTTGCTGCCATTGGAGTGGGTGCGGACCCAGACCTTCAGCATCGGGGGGCAGGCCCGGGGTGGGAAAATGCCTTTATGAAAGCTTGGCCGGGCTGCGAGCCGGCTATTGAGCGGCAATGAGAAAGTCTGGAGACAGCGGCTGGGAAACGGTGTCAGGCACGCCGGCCAGGACAGACGGCTATGAATGCTTCAAAGAACCACTTCTGTTGTCGGCAAGCACTCGACAGGACGGAGAAGTGAAAAGTGCAGTGTTTTGGAGGGCACGCCAGGAATGCATGTGCCAGGTGTGTGTACACACGCAGATGTGTGTGCACAGGTGTAGGTATGTCTGTGTGTGGGTACACTCTACCGGAGGCGCTCGGGTATTGAGGTGGGAGAGACCGCAGCGGCAGCCGCTCATGGGTGAGAGGGATTCAGGGAGGGGAAGAAGGTGCGGTGCGCGAAGTGGTCAGACCTGAATGAGGCTGAGCCCTGGTCAAGCCACCTACACACCTGTGTGCACGGGCTCTGCCATCACTCCCGAGGGCCCTCAGGTGACAATCTCAATGAACCAAGACTAGGTGGTGGTCATGGTAGCCACTGGGAAGATACCAGCTGGTCTGGACTGAGCCCTGAAGGTGTGCGAAGGGCTTTGGCCTCCTTCACCTGGGATCGAGTCACTTTGCTTCCCTGATCTTGGGGGGGGGGGCAAACCCAACGCCTCCCAGGCGGGCTGTGGGAGGAACTGAGACAACGTGGGGGTGAGTGGTTGGCCTCGCCCCCTCAGGCCCTGTCCACCAGTTCCCTGCCGCTCTCCTGGGACTCAGGGCAGGGGAACTTACGGTTGGAATTGAGTCTGTCAGCTCCCCCGAGAGCGTTGAAAGCCCCCTGGACGTTCTGGACCTGTGAGGGAGACCGAGAGGAGCGTGTCAGCAGAGGCCTGGCCGTGGTGGACTGGGAGGTGCAGCCTGGCCAGGGGAGACCTGGGGGCTTTGTCAACAGGGACCCCGTGGCGCCTCTCAGAGAGAAGGTGTGGGGAACCAGAAGCAGCTCAGGCTGGCACACAGCAGACGCTGGTCTGCTCCCTCACTAAGTGCCCGCCCTGGCCGGGGCTGCTGATGAAGCTGGGGAGTTGGCTCTGACTTGAGGTGACCTTACAGACAAAAGAACCAAATGTCGCCCAGCCGGCCCCAGCTTCCAGCAGCGTCCCGAACACTGCTCTGTCATGATCCATCGGGTTTCCACGCGCTGACATTTGGCAACAAACCTCCAGGACCTCCTTCCACCTGTCTTAATCTGGAAGCTCTGGGCAGCCTGTCTGTCACGGTGACCCTGCTGGTGTTTGAAATACTGAGCTTCCAGCATCAGCGCACCAGAAGCACCATGACAGAACGACAAAGTCATCAGGAGACCAGACCCTAGAAAGGGACAGCGTGCCCGGCACTTTTGAAGGGATGCCTGGCACAGCGCCTGCAACAGGTGTTGTTTGGCCCCTTTTACAGAATGAATGTGACCCACCGCTGAGCCAGGCCCGGAACCCACGTCTGTTTGAATCCTTTTCCATAAGCCACAGAGGAACTCAGGTGCAGTTGCATCTGGGGCCCGGCCCTCTACGAGGTCACTCAAGGCCAGCGCAGGGGCATCTTGAACTGCTGGCCTTGCCCCTCACTTGAGCAGCAACTCAGGAGCCCGCTTCTCAGCCCCGAAGATGTGTCCTGGGGGGCTGCTGCAGCTCGGGGCCCGAAGTCCTCCTTCCTCCTCTTTCCTAAGTTTCCCGGCACATCCACAGCAGGAAGGGCAGCCACAGGAAAGCGCCACGCTGAACAGGGGTTACTGAGCTGGTGGAGTCCCATGTAATACACACGATCAATGTGCTTGGGGGCTGCCTGGAAAGCCGGAGGTTTGAATCCACTCAGAGGAACCTCAGAAGAGAGGCCTGGAGATCTACTTCTGAAAGATCACAGCCAGGAGAGACCCCATGGAGCAGAGTTCTACACATGGCGGCTCAATGGCAACTGGCTTGCTGGGAGGACAGACTGGGGAGAGAGGGCCTGGGGGGCTTCCTGGGGGAGGTGGCACCAGCGCCAAGAACTAAAGGAAAGCCAGACTAGAAAGAGAAGCCTGGTGACGGACTTCTGATGAATCTCTATGGCTGACAATAGTCTGATCTGCAACTTATTACTGAGTGGCCCAGGACCAGGCAGTGTGGGGTCTCTATGAGGTGGGGACATCCAGCAGCAGCTAACAGCAACCGCCAATGACCAAGCACATGGACACTGCCCTCCCTGTTATACCTGCACACAGCAGGACAGCTGTTTCCCCTCTCTGCAGCCCTTCCTCACTTTTCCCATCCACCTGCGTCAGGTGGCTCTCCATCACCTGGCCAGAGGTGGCAGCCAGGCTCTCCCATCCTGAATCTGTGATAGTTCCTCACTCCCCACAAGCCCTGGCTCTCCCTCCACCTGGCAGATGGACATGCCTTAGTGTAGCAGGTACAGAATCTCCTGTCAACTTGAGAAAGGGTGGAGTCTAACCTGTCAATCAGGCCATAGTCAATGAGGCCTCTGTGTGGGCATGGCATTCTCCTGAGGATTCTGTGAACTTCCTCCATGGAGGTGGGAAACACACTCTCCCTGTGAGATATTCCTGTTGACAAGACACACGGAGCGACACTAGAGCCCTGGAGCTGGAGGAGCCACATGGAGACCCCTGCCAGCGCTGAGATGCTTCCACTGCCACTGGATCCACAGACTTTCCACCCACTGACCTGTGATCTTCCTGCATTCAGTGTCATTGCATGCGTTGCATGAGTCTGAAGAGGACTTTTTAGACTGGTATGGGACATATGGGCTGATAGCTGGACTTGACTGGGACTGGGCTGGGCTTGTTTGTTACTGTACAATTACTTTGATATAAAGTTCTCTCTTACGCACATGTGAGTCCCCTGGATTTGTTTCTCTAGTCCACCCAGACTCACAGACTGAACATCACTCTGGGGCCATGGGTGTGTGCAGATCCATTTTTCTGAAAGCAATGTTGAGGTGTGGAAATGACCAGTTGGTTGCATCACAGAATGGGCCCTAGGAGAGGCCCTGCTGTGGGGGACCCATTCCTTTGTCCTGCTCCTGGCCAAATCCATGCCACACTACAGAGCTTGACTGGACATCCCTTCTCTGGGGGTCACTCCCTGGCCTCCCAGGATGGGGGGTGTCCCTCCATCCCAACATGATATGCTTCAGTGATCCCTAATGCCCCTCATTCTTCCACTACCACCAGCTGTCACCAAGTGAACCCCAGTTCATGGTGACCCTCCACCCCCCATCGGAGTAAAACTGTATGTACCCTGGGGCATTTTCAGGGGCTTATTTTTAAGAAATAGACTAGCCAGCCTTCCTTTTGTGTGGACTTGAACTTTCCACCTTTCGGTATTAACCTTTTCACCACCCAGGAAGTGTGGTGGCTGGTGGTGTCATGTTTATTTACACTTGATGCCTTCTTCACTTAAACTGTTTAGTCATCACGCTAAGCCCCGGGCCTGGCTCAGGGCAGATCCTACTGGAGGACCTGAAGAATACACTACTGTATGACACACAGTCCAGAGTGTGACCTGGGCCCAGACACACCTGGGTTTCTTACACGCTGTGTTGCCTCGGGCAAGTTCAGGTTACCCAGCTGTTCTGAGCCAGTTCCCTAGGGTGGGGAAGTAGCGTCACCCACAAGCCGCTCTCAGTGAGAGAGTCCCGAGTGGGGAAGGGTGTGGTGAGGGGCAGAGAGCTCAGATTCCAGCTGTGCCACTAATGAGCTGCACGACCTCGGGTTCAGGGTCAGGCTGATATGGGGACGTGGTCAGCTGGTGGGGACAAAGGTAGCGAGGGGGCTGCTCGATGCTTGATGTCCCCCATGGCCTGCTTGCGTTTTGTCGCCTCCGCTGAGCGAGTCCCTGGAGGCCCAGCAACGGGCTTGATCGGGCAGGGCTGCCAGGGGGTGACCAGATGACACCCCATAAAGGCAACCGTGACTTTGACCATGCGCTCTGTGCCAGCCACAGGTCCATGAGTTTCATGGGGACTGCTGGCTTCACTCTCATGACGGCCCTGTGTGGAGTACTGCTATGGCCCCCGTTTTATAGCGGGTTTACTGAGGCCCAGGGAGGATGCGTCACGTATGAGGCCATGCAACCAGTAAGTGGTGGGGCCAGGATGTAAACCCATGAAGGCAGGCCAGGAATATGGGCTTCCAACCACCACAGAACCATCATCAAGATGGCAGGGGTGGTGACACACCCTGAGACTCGGTGAGACTCGGTCTGCAGGGAGCAAGTCTGGGGACCGAGTGGGTTGTACCTCACTATGAGTGTGGACAGAGTCTAGCCTTGTCGTTCCTAAGCCCAGTCTCCATGAGGGGAACCACCAGGGCCACCAAGGGGGATGGGAAACACAAGGAAGGATATGCATGAGGGACAGCGTACACTCAGGTGTGTATGGGGGGAGGCAGTGTTCAGGTTAACACCCCTGCTCTGTGGCAGGCAAGTGGGGTGGCTGGCTTGTGCGCCTCCATCTTCTCTTCTGGAACACGGGGCAGTATGGCACCTGGCTCTTGGGCTGCCTGTGGAGCCAGTCCTTGGCCCGAGGAGGGGGCTCACCCATCAGGTATCCGGTGGAGCCACGTGGCTCAAGTGGGTGAACTTTCCTAGGCAGCGTGGGTCGGCGTGCTATGCCTCACCGGGTGGTGGGTTGTAAGGGCTACTGTGGGTGTGTTCCTGAAATGTGCATGTGCAACGAGGGTGCACGCACAGGCAACTTGGAGTATAGGTGGTCTGAGCAGATGTGTGAACAGGTGTGCAGGTGTGCGGTCATGTACCTGCGTGCGTGCGTGTGTGAGATTCAGAGAGAGGGCTCCCGCCGAGCACTTCAGTCAGGGATCAGGAATTGAATCATGCCTGGTTTGAGGTCAGGACCCCGGGCCCCGATCGATCCCCGCAGGGCCAGGTCACAGCAAGGGGGCCTCTGTGAAGCAAAGCCCACCTTTGGATGGCTGGAGGGTGGGGGGGGCACCAGCGCCCCACCTGCCTGCTCACTGCACAGCCACGGCCCTGCTGGGTTCTCTGTTGCGCACTCAGGGCTGTGAAGGCCACGGGGTGTCTTTGTGAACAGGAGAGCAACATAAGACGAGGGAGACCTCCATTCTCCATGTCTTCCCTATTTCACGGCCCTGAGCACTGAGCTGGGAGGGCAACGGGCTGGACCTGGGGCTCAGCAGGCTACCTGCTGGGGAGCCCTAGGTGATTGGCTCCAGGCTGCAGTGAGAGCTGCTGCACAGCCACAGGGAACGCTCTGGCCGCTAGTCCCTCCTCATTCACTGTAAGTCCCTGTCCCAGGGCCACGGGGCTCAGCCCAGACCCGAGGCCGGTGCCTGATGACGTGCAGCTCCTGCCTTCGAAGGCAATGCCAGCGTAGTTGTGAGATGCAGCAGAGGGGACAAGTGTCCCCTCCTGAAGACTCACCCTGGGCCCAGAGGGGGCAGAGGGCACTGTGACACTGCCCTGTTAGGTGCCCCCGCCCCAACCTCTGCCCAGCGTGTTCCCTGCTCACCTGCAACGTGTCCCCGAAGGAGAGCTTGTGGATGACATGCGTCATGTCCGGGTTCTGTGGCTGGGCAGTGGCACTGTGTGTCGACACGTGGAAGTTGCCCGGGACCTGGGGAGAAAGGCAGACATCAGACTTTTGGGAGGCTGTCTCAGAAGACGGTGTGCAGGCTGGCTGCGGGTCCTGGCTTGGACATTTCCTAGCTGCGTGGCTTTGGGGAAGTCGCTGGCCCTCTGAGTCTCAGCTTCCTCATCTGTAGAATGGGGCGACAGTACTAGCTCCCCCCGAGGGGCCTGCAGCTACCCAGTGAGGATGTATGTAGAGAGTGCACCTGGAGGCTGGGCAGCTGCTCACCAGCAACCACTATGGCTTCTGGGCAGTTGGCCCAGCAGTGGGGAAGGGGGTGATCTCTGGGCTGCAGATCAACAGGGTCTTCCCTGAGCCCCAAATCAAAAACACCCCCCTAACCAACCAACTGCCTCATCATTCTCAACTGCGGGCTCCCGGAAGGCAGGGCGGTGAAAGCTCTTCTTCCCTGGTAGCAGCGAGCCGAGAGGGCGAGGAGTGAGTGGCACCGAGGACCACAGAGCGCCCAGTGCCCCTCAGACTCCCCATCACCCTTCTGCCAGCACAAGGCCCTTCCATCCAGCCGGCTGCTCAGACCAAAATCCCCAGGCACCAGTCTGGGCTCTATCTCCTACCTGACACCCATGTCCTGCCACTACCAGCGTGTGGCCTCTCCTCAAGACTCCACTGCTACCTGGGCCTAGGCCTTCTCTTGATTGGACACTGGCATCAGTCTCCTCAATGGGCTTCCAGTCTCTGCCCTTGTCTCCCACCCCAGGCTTCCCTTCTATAGCACCCAGAGGGGGCCCTTGGACCCCAAAGTTTGGTCTCATCACTCCCCTGCTCAGCCCCTTCCAAGGCTCTGGTCTCTCGGGGCCCTCACACTGGATACGGAGCTGGCTGTGCTCTGGCCATCAGACCCTCCTGATCTGCTTAACTTTTCCCCCTCAGGTCCTGTTCTCCACTCTCTCCCCCCACTAGCTGTCAGCCTCCGCTAGTAGGGATTTGTGTCTGCTTTGTTCCCTGCAGGAGCCATGGTGGTACAGTGAGTTAAGGGTTGGACTGTTAACTGAAAAGTCAGCAGTTCAAACCCAACAGCTGCTCCACATGACAAAGATGAGGCTCTCTACTTCCATAAAGAGTTCGTCTCAGAAGCCCACGGGGTGGGTGCCCCCAGCCGGATCGCGTTGCTGAGTCAGAGTGGACGTGGTTTTTGTAGGGAAGCTAGGAGGCAGAAGGGACTTGAAGGCAGGTGTTGCTGGGTCACCGGTGGTGTTCCCCAACCCAGCCCAAGGGACACAGCAGCTACTCCGAAGGGCTCACGGTAGGAAGGAATGAAACCTTAGAACGGACTTTCCCAGGTAGGCCGCTGTTCCTGCGCATTTTACAGAAGAGGAACGGAGGCTCACGGCCATGAAGAAGCTGCAGTGCTCGCTCGCCGAGCCCAGGTCTGAAGGCATGGTCTCCACGCTCGTGAATCAGCCCTCCCCCTGATGGCTCGAGGCCATTCACTGAGGAATGATGGTCCCTGGGGTCAATAGTTCAGGAGGTGCCAGGTGTGGGGTCAGGACCAGACAAGAGTCTGGCCCTGGATGTGCCCAGGCCTGCTGTCACAGACAAGAGCCTGAGTCGGGGTAGGGAGAGCAACCCCCTGCCAGACAGGGGGTGGTGCTAATTTTCCCAGAAAGGATGCACTCTAAAGAGGGGGACAGGCATGAGCGCGGCGGCCAGACACTGCCGGGTACTGGGTGCTTCCAAGGTTTTGTTACTGCTGAGACCCTGAAAATAAGAGGGGCCTTGGGGGTGGGGGCTGGTGTGGGTGGCAGGAAATGAGGCACAGATGGAGGTGAGAGAATGTAACAGCACCACTGAGTCACAGGGGGCGGGCACACTCTGCCACGTGTGGATTCTTGGGGGCTATTTACCCCCCAGCCAGGCTTCACCAGGAACCTAGTTCACTAAGACTCAGGGTTCGGCCTGGCAGGAAGCATATATAGCCCAGAGCCTAGCATGTGGCCGTCAACCAAAGGCCACTTACTTTTTCACACCCAGGGTGAGGGTGAGGGTGAGGGCCTGCCTACAGGGACACTTCAGTCTGAGCTTCAGGCTGACCGGTGGTACTGAGCAGAGCATGGCCTGGTCTCGGCCTCAGGAGCTCACTGCCAAGGGTGCGCTGGCTTAGCACTGTGGCTGGGACCTGGTCTGGTCAGGACAGAGGAGGGGACTGTCCACCCGGCCTGGGGTGGAGGAGGAAGGGCTGCTGTGGAAGACATCCCATGAAGTTCAGAATCTGCTCTGGGGCCTCTGAGGGCCACCATGGGGGGGTCAAGTCTGGTCTCCCTCCTAGCTGGACCGAGTTCCCAACCTCAGACCAAACTCACTGCTATTGAGTCCGACTCATGGAGACCTGTAGGATCCAGTATCCTATAGGACAGAGCAGCACTGGCCCTGTGGGTTTCTGAGACTATGCTCTGCAAGAGAGGAGAAAACCTCATCTTTCACCCAGGGGGGCTGGTGGTTTCAAACGGTTGACCTTGTGTTTAACAGCCCAATGTATAACCACTATGCCACCAGGGCTCCTTCTGGGGAGCCTTCTCTAAAACCAAAACCCCCTCCCTTTGGGTCTGACTCACGGCAACCCTCGAGGACAGGAGTAGAAAGCCTCGCCTCTCTCCCTTGGAGTGGCTGGTGGTTTCGAACTGCTGATCTTGTGGTGAGCAGCTCAACATGTATCACGATGCCACTGGGGCTCGTTAGGCAGGTTAATAACCACTCTGTGCCTCAGTGTCTCCATCAGCAGATGGGGATAATAACCAGAAGGGGACTGGGAGGATTACAGGAGGCGACCTGTGCAGAGGGGCAGCAGTACTGGGTGGGATGGGCGGAAGAAACACAGGCTTATTGGCAGGGTACCTTCCAGCAGGGGGATGGCACATACAGAGGCAGCGTGGTGGGCAGAGAGGTGTGTGTGTGTGTGTGTGTGTGTGTGTGTGTGTGTGTGTGTACACATCAGTTCTAATCACACAAGCAGTACCCGGGCAGATTCTCTAATCAACATTCCCACGGTCCAGTTAGAACGAAGGTCCCCATTGATGTCCACGCCTGGAAGTGAAGAAGCTGGTAGCCATCCGTGTGTGTCCTTCTGGGGCCTGGGCCTCACACTCCCAGAGTTCAGTGAGTCAAGGTGCTGGCCCCCGGGCACTTGCCCCTCGCCCCTCGGGGCTGTGACTCAGTACCCCACTCCCTGCTCCCCGCTGAATCCATCAAGGTGGCTGACTCATGTTAGCACACCCTGGGCTGAACAAAGACAAGACAATGTTCGCAGGGCCTGTGACTTAGGAACCTACGTCAGTGACTCTGAGAGGCTTGAAAAACAGAGCTGGAGTCAAGCCCACACCCTTGCCCCATCTTGCTGCCCCTGCCTCTCAGGATCTGGGTGTTCTCCATGTGGCCCCACCAGGTGGGGCAGGTCAGAACATGCAAATGCGTAGGGAGCAGCGGCAAGCTGAGGCTGGGAGACCCAGGAAGGAATGGGGACTGCTAATGAGTGTTACTACAGCATGTGGGCACAGTGGGCTTCTGTAGCACCCCCCAAAAACAAAACAAAACTGGGAGCTTCCTGAAGTCACAAACCCCAAACAAGGTAGAGCAGGATATCTCCACTCCCCCTTTTATCAAATGAATTGTCTCTCCCTCACCCCACCCCACCCCCGCCAAATAAGTAGTGGGATCCCAGCCCCTCAGCCTGGTGAATGCAAGCCCTCCTGGGCAGGGATTGTTTTCGTTGTTGGGTCAGTGAGAGCCACGGGACTGAAGAAGGCTGGGCATGGAGGTACAGAGGGGCCCTGCTTTCGGACTGCTTCTAGACCTCCAGACAAGAATCGCCGCTTCTCTGAAGCACCCCACTGTGGTAACACTGGGCCTGCAACACTAGGCCCTAAGCCCTAAGATGCCGAGGGTGGGGGCCCAGGGTGGCTTAGCCACGGCTTGGAGTCCACAGATACAACCTGCTATTTCACCTGAAACGGAAGCTTCCCCCAAAGCTGCCAGCAGAGCGGGGCGTAGGGGTTCACTGTGTCAGCCTCCCTGGGACTGCTGGGAGGATACGTGTGCCAACACACACAGCAGCTGGCTGGGCCCTCATCCATGGGAGCTACAGGAGGGCTGGGGTGCCCCTTTCAGAGTCTGTCTACCCCCACTAGACCAGAGAAGTGCCCTTTCTTGGGTGTCATGCATGTGTGTGAAGAAAGTGTATGTGCACCGGCATGTGGTGGGTGCCAGGGGGTGAGGTAAGTGAAGTGGGACAAAGGGGCGAGGAAGGGGCACTGACTGTCCCTGCTCAGTGACTCACCATTGCAAGCTCTGTATCATGCCCATGAGTGCCAGCCACCAGTTTACCCAGCACCAGCTGGCTTGTCTCTGGGTACTCATCCTGTCTCCTGGGCGCTGGACACCGGATTGCCAAATAAATTCGGTGCCTCATTGTTTACCCCCTAGTGCAGTGATTCTCAACCTGTGGGTTGAGACCCCTTTAGGGGTCAAACGACCCTTTCGCAGGGGTCACCCAATTCATAACAGTAGCCAAATGACAGTTATGAAGTAGCAACGAAAATAATGTTATGGTTGGGGGGTCACCACATGAGGAACTATATGAAAGGGTCGGAGCATGAGGAAGGTAGAGAGCCACTGCCCTAGGGTGTCCGTTTTTTGACACCTGGACCTCACACCTCCCTGGCATGAGGCCCAGCTCAACCTACGCCTCAGATCACCCATTCCCAGCTCTGAACGTCCCACATTACAGACGGTGAGGGCCTCCCAGGCCAGAGACCTGCCTGCTTCTCTGGGCTCTCCTTCCCAGAGCCCACCACGGAGCCAGGCACGGCGCAGGCGCGCGGTGGTGCGGATACACAAGGGAATGCCGAGGGCAGTGGAGGATCAGCGCTGAATCCTCACCTTGCACGCAGCAGCCTGGGTCCACTTCCCGGCCAGTGCACCCCCTGTCTGTTTCGCAGACCAGGAAGACGGCGACCTCCTCCCCCAGATCAGCCTGTCAAACCCCATGGAGCACAAAGATCCAATCTACTGCTGACCGGGCGGAAGGTGCAGGCCAGCTGGGGCAAAACGAGGGGGCTTCAAGGAGTGAGTGTGACAGATGCCTCTGTCTTCATCATTGTTCCCTAAGAGCTTTTGGAGGCGCCTCATGCGTTTTCCTCTTTGGCATGGGCTTGCCATGAGCTGGGGCCCAACGTGACAGCAGCAAACAGCATGAGGAGGAAACCAGTAAACAGACAGGTGTTTAGAAGAGAGAAAAAACCAACCATATGCTCAGTGTGATAAAGGTCAAAAGGGGCCGGGTGGAGGAAGGTTCTCCAGGGACAGTGGTTCCCCAGGTTGATAAAGGGGTACTGGGGGCTGAGTAAAGAGACCATGCCCTCCACAAACTCTACCCTTAACCTGGGCCTCCCCATTGGCTGGATCCCGCTGCCTCCTGCCCGGACCGTGCTCCCCCACTCATCAGTGCAAAAGGCCTCAGAAGGACGTGGGCTGGTGGAGGCCACGAGCCTGGGAAGGTCCTAGAGTCTTGAGGAAGGCTGCTGTCTCAGGGCTCAGCCCGTGAGGCGGAAGGGAGACCATGTTCTGTGGACAAGCGGAGGAGAAGGGTCCCGGGGCCTTTTGCTGCCACCTCCCCTCCCTTGTTCTCAACCGTGGACCGGACAGCCTGCAGCCCGAGTGATGGTTCTCTCTAGACCTCCAATTCTCCAGTTTTCTGTGCTGTGGACCCTTTCCTAGACCTAGACTTTAAAAGCTTAAAAACCTTTGAAAGTGAGAAAACAAAACACACAGGATAACAATGGAGGGAAATCTTTTTGTTTTTTTAAAAATTCTATTTATACCATAATTGGAAAGAAAACATGTTTGCATCGACAACAATAATGAGATCTCGTGGCAGGCTGAGAGCTACTGTGCATGCAAAGCAGTGATGCATGTAAACAGCATCTCAAAACTATCTGCAACTACGTGAGCGTGGTCGAAAGACGCAGCCATTCCTAGTGGGAACAGTGTCACAGGCACTGCTAGTAAACACTCTGGCTCGTGGCTCCCTGACAGAGAAGGACATGCTGAATCTGAGGTAGAGGGTAAGAAAGACGTGACGTCCTGGCCCGCCATCTGTGATGGCTAGCTGCATATGTCAGTCTGGCCGGACAGTGCAGGGGCGAGTGTCTGTCGGCGTGTGCCTGCATGTTGCAGTGAAAGTATCGTTTAGCCGTGGGGAGCAACAGATGAGCAGTAGAGCAGGTGAGCCTCCAAAATAGGATGGGCCTCACCCAGTCAGCTGAAAGCCTTCAGAACAAAAACGGGGGCGTCCTAAAGAGGAGCGGCCCCTCAAGACTAAGACGATGGCTCACCAAGCCCTGGGGTGACAGCCCTGCTCAGAGTGGCCAGTGCACAGAGGGCTGACTCCATCATGAGACACGACGCTCCTTCACGGACCCATAGCGCTATGGGGTACAGCACTGGAGACACCCGTGTGGAAAGTGTGCCCGGTCTGCTCCAGGGACAGTGGGGTGAAACGTGAAGGGAGTGCAACTGGGCAGCAAGGGGAGCAAAGTAAACAAGTCCCCAAGGAATCCTGAAAATAGACTTCTGACTCAGGGACAGGACTTGGCACCTCATCAGACTTGATCGGAAAACATAGGTAAGGGTCAGCAGACAGACCTGGAGCTGTCTATCGGGTGGTTGCTTTTCCCCCTTTCATATGTCTATCTATACTAGATAGGCAGGGGGCGGGGAGCCAACACATTCAGGGATACGGGAACAAGAAGAGATCTAAAATTGATGGTGAGGAGGCCGTATAATGCCTGGTGGGGTTTGATCAAGTGCAATGTATCCGAGAAGGATTATTGAGGGCCGAATGGAGGGTGAGCATGATAATGGGGCAGGAGGAAGGTGAAAGGAAATAGAGGAAAGAAGTGGAGGCAAAAGCTATTTATAGAGGTGTAGCTAGAGGCGTGTATATATAAATATATTTATTTATAATGAAAGGGGTAGAGGTTAGTGTACATATATTTATATGTTAAGTATTAAGATAGCAGACGAACTCTGAGCCTCTATTCAAGGCCTCCCTAAACACAAGAAAACTGTTCTAATCACCTGCACTCTTTGATACTCACTTTTCCGACATGATCACTGAAGGCAAAATGGGTACGTAAGCAAATGTTGTGAAGAAAGCAGATGGTGCCTGGCTATCAAAAGATATTTTGTCTGGGGCCTTAAAGGCTTGAAGTTTAACTAGTGGCCATCTAGCAGGGAAGCAAATAAGCCCACATGGAAGAATCACACCAACCTGTGTGATCATGAGGTGTTGACGGAATCAGACATTAGGTATCAAAAGATCTAAAACAGTTATCTCCATGTGCATGAGGGGGGTTGGAGTGGAGACCTAAAGCCCATCTGTACACAATTGGACATCTCCCCACAGAAGAGAGTTACAAGGAAGGGGTGATTCAACCAGGGTGCAGTATAGCACTGACAAAATACACAACCTCTAGTACCTGAATGCTTCCATGTTTCCTCCCCCCTCCACATCTTTATATATATGCAATATATATGGTTTCAAAAGTTTGTGGAAAATTAATTTTCTTTCAATTCCATTTTCCCATGAATTCTTTTAAGCTTCCTAGAATATACATAAGGAGCCTTGGTGTTGTAGTGGTTACATGTTGGGGCATGATTTTCAAGGTCAGCAGTTCAAAACCACTACGTGCTCCTCAGGAGAAAGATAGGGCTTCTTACTCTTGTCAATAGTTACAGTCTTGGAAATCCACAGGGCCAGTTCTACCCTGTCCTATAGGTGGCTATGAGTCAGCATTGATTTGATGGCAATGAGTTTTTGGCTTTTTTAGTATATATATATATGTGTGTGTGTGTGTGTATTACGTATAATATATATACTAAATATATATATTTATATGTATATCAGCACTAAGATATCTATATATATTGTGTGTATATCTATCTATAATATCTATCTATCTACCATCTATCTATCTATTGAGCCCTGGTAGAGCTATGGGCTAGGGGTTGGGTTGATAACTTCAAGGTCAGTGGCTCAAATCCACTAGCCACTCTAAGGCGGATAGATGAAGCTGTCTGCTCTTGTAAAGACTTAGAGTCTCATCTGTTTCTGCTTTTTGGGAGGAGCGACCTTAGCACACCATCCAAGTTCATGGAGCCCTTGAATGCTACTGGCACCTGGCACTCCTTAGAGTGTCTGTGGTCCCCAGGTTCAGATCATTGCCCTCGACACCCTCTTCCTACAACGTCCCCTGAGACCAGCATCAGCTCTCCTCACACTTTAGGGGCACCAGAACCCCCGGAGGCCTTGCGAATTGTTTTTCTGAAGTGGGGACTGAGAATGTGCATTTCTGAGAGGTTCTCAGGAGTCCAGGTGGTTCGACAGCTATGGGCTCAGCTGCTAAATGAAGGTTGGTGGTTCGAACTCATCAGTCACTCTGCAAGAGAGAAGACCTGGTGATCAGCTCCTGTAAAGGTTTCTGCTAATAAAACCTTATGGGGCAGTCTTATCCAGTCCTGTGAGGTTGTGATAAATTAGCACCGACTGGATGACAAAAACAACAAAATCCAAATGTCGCCAGGATATGGTAAAGCTGTTGGACCCAGGCCCCTGTTTGTATGACTGACCTGTGCTGCCCGAGACCTGGCTTCTGGGTTGTAGACTATTGCTGATCATGAAATGAAGGCCTAGCATGGCTAAAGCCTCCAACTTCTCAAGCAAAGCGAGGCCTGTGGTCTTGTTTGGAATGTAAGAGCTCCTGGTCTCTGCTTCTGGCCTTGCCATGTTTAAGAGGGGTGGGGGATCTACGTAACGCAAGTCTCTGGGCTGGGGCGGTCTGTGAGCCTGCCACTTCCACGTCGATGCCGGAGGTGGGAGGAAAGGCACTCTGGAAGGCTGGAGGAGGGACATCGAAATCCAGGCAAAGCCAGTAGCTGTGTGTGGATGAGACTGGGAAAGGGAGACGGGAGGCATGGCGTGGCTGGGTGACCTGGGGCAGGATGCCTAACCTCTCTGGGTCTCTGTGTCTTTCTCTGACAAATGGGCTCACAGGGCTGTTATGGGGATCCACTCTGAAAATACCAAAAGTAAGAGTTTAGAGCAGGGGCAGGCACGTACTGGGTGCTCTTCAATGGCCCTCCCAAGGACTTACCCTGTGCTCAGTGTGTCTGAGAGTCAGGAAGAGGGGGACAAACCTCAGAAAGCTGTGCAGTGACAGAACAGCAGGGACAGCAGGGACACTTGCAGGGCTCCCTGGAGCTAACCAGGTGCTTCCAAACCCACTGCAGTTTGCTCCTCATCCCAGCCGAATTGTGTTTCCATCTGTTTATGACCAGCCTCCCTCCTCTGGAAAGTAAGCTCCACAGGAGCAAAAAGGCCACCTAGTAAATGCAATCGACTCAGAGCCTGAAACCCAGCCTGGAGCATGCTCGTGTTGCTGCTAACTTCCATTGGGTCGAACGCTGCCTGATGGTTAACCCACACGGAACACCGTGAAAGTCTGCCCAGCCCGCGTCGACCACGGCCAGTAGACTAGATCACTGAAATCTATTAGGTTTGCATTGCCCGATTTTCAGAAGTTGGTGGCCAGGTCTTTGTTTCAACTTTCTCTTAGTCTGGACGCTCTGCTGAAAATGTGTGCAGCAGTTCAGCAACACACAAGCTTCCAATGGCGGATGGGCAGTGGCTGCACTTGGGGGCACTGGTCAGGAATCGAACCCTAGTCTCCTTCAGGGAAGGCAAAGCTTCTACCACAACCTGCAATCCTGGAATATAGAAAGTTCTTAATGAAATGACTTTGGAGGAGTGGAAGCAGAGGAGCTAGCTCATTTCGCCCTCATGCAAATTCTGTGAAGTGGGTAGAAGTATATCACATGCTCAACCTGCAGATGTCAGAATGGAGGCGACAAGGGAGCAGGCTCAGGCGATGTGTGGGTAACACTTGGTCAGGACGGCCTGGCCTCCAGATACAGAGGCCTCTGCCACAGAGGGGAAGAGGTGTACCCCCTTCTGAGTCAGATGCCAGGGGCTCAAAACTCCTTTCCAGAAGCTGCATGCCTGGGGGCTCTGCCATCCAGTTTCTGGGGTGGGAGGGCCCAGGGGGCCCAGGCAGTGTTTCCATACCTTGTTGATGCTGAACTGCCCCTCGAAGCGGCATCCTGCCCCATTGTTCAGTGGGATCTTCATGGAGTTGTCGATGTGACCCACCTCATGCCTGCCCATCTCATCTTGAATGTCAAGGCCGACCACTGTGGAGCCCAAAACAGGAAAGTCACACACACATGGAGAAGACCCAAGGGGAGCTGGCCCCATTCCACGCAGTTGTGCGGGGGAAGGCAATGGGGTACTGAGTGGGGGGTGTTTTCAGTCCCTGCCCCCTGGGAGTTCCCAGACCGTGACCCAAAGCCACAGAGAGGAAGGCATGCAGCAGAGAAGTTGGGGCTTCGTGAAGACGTATCAGTCCTGTGACTTTCCCGTTTCTGCCTGCAGTTGGAAAGGAAGGGGTGGGAAAGGCGTTGGGGGAAGCCAGCAGCTGCTGGGGGCCAGGAATGAGGGCACCAGGGAGCAGGGGTGGCACTGGGTGAACCACAGGGTCGACGGGAGGCCTGGAGGGGAGGGTGAAGAGCACACGCGAGGGATCACACTGGTGGTCTGAATCGAAGCTCTGCCTTCAACCCGCTATGTGGCTTTGGCTGAGTCACGTAAGCTCCCCCTGCCTCAGCTTCTTGCTCTGTAACAGGGGTGCGACACTTCCCCGGAGCATGGAGATGAGAAACGTGCTTCCTGGATGCTGGCAGTGACTGCCATCTCTCAGACGGGCTCACTCAGGCATCGCTCATTCACCCCGCCTTCCCTGGCCCTGCGCCGGCTCCTGCAGGTCCTCTGCTCAGCACTGGGGGGGTCGAAGGGGGAAAACAGCCCTCGCCCGAGGGAGCCCAGGCACTTTCCTCGGTTCTTCAGAACACGACATGGGAGATCTGGGGCCTGGAGTCCTGATCCCAACTGCCACGCGTCTCTTAGTCTCTCCCTGTGACTCGGTTCTCCAATCTGTAACCCAGGGCCAACGGCCTTCCCCGAGATGCGCAAGGAAGGGCCTCACACACTCCGAGGTGCAGCTGCGTCCTTGCTGGGCCCATTAGAGAGCAGCTGGAAGCAATGTGGACGTGAGGCCACCTCAAAAGGGGCCGGAGAGTCCCCCTGGCGATGTGATGGGGGACACGGAAGCTTAGGTTTAAAGAAATGCTAGCAGGTCCCCACTTGACTCAGCAATCCCACCTCCATGCAGACTCATGTCCAGGCACGTGCCCGGGGCTGCTCTGGGCGGCCTGACAGCTGGAAGCTACCCAGGGTCTGTCAACAGCAGTGCCCGGCAGTACACTGCCCCCATGGAATGTGGTACGGCAGGCACAGAGAACAAGCTCATCCATGAGCGGGGTGGGGCGGCCGCTGAGAGCAGGGTGATTGATGCCTGGGAACTGGCTTGGGAGTTGCCTCGATCCGTTGTCTGGCTCCTGAGCAAGTTACTTAACTGCTCTGTGCCTCCGCTTCCACATCTCTTACAGACTGGCTTCATGTATGAGTGTGTGGACGTGTCTGTTCTCTGTGGGAGAGACAGCAGCATGAGCCCGTCCTACCTCCTGCAGTGTGCCTAGTGATTTTGAACTGCTGATCTTGTGGTTAGCAGTCCAATGTGTAACCCACTATGCCAGCAGGGCTCCTTTCGTAATGGTATAAAACCAAACCAGACTCATTGCCATCAAGTCAATCCCGACGCCTTGGAACCTGACAGGAAAGGCTAGAACTGCCTCTGTGGGTTTATGAGACCTTATAGTACGAGGTCGAACTGGCCCTGCCAGCTTAAGAGACTAGCTTTTTACTAGATTAGAAAGCCTCATCTTTCTCCCTCAGAGTGGCTGATGGTTTCGAACTGATGACCTTGCAGTTAGCAACCCAATGGGAGAACATTACATTGCCAGAGCTCCTCTTAGTAGGTATACAGTATGTGTACAAACCAGGAAATGTGTGTCTTACTAGGTTCCTCTCTTTCTACAATGTTTTGGCTACTTGTAGTCTTTTGCCTTTCTCTGTATAAAGTTGATATTTGGATTTTCTATTTCTGTAAACAAAGCTGTTGGAATTTTGGTGGGGATTTCATTGAATCTATAGATTGCATCGGGTAGTGTTGATATTGTAAAAATATTAAATCTAATCCGTGAACATGGGACATCTTTCCATTTATTTAAAAATCTTTAAGTTCCTTCAGGAATTTTATAATTTTAATTGTATATTCCTGGTTAGATTTAGTCCTAGGTATTTTATTCTTTTAAAAAAATCATTTTATTGGGGCTCATACAACTCTTATCACAATCCATACATATATCAATTGTGTCCCAGCGGTCACTTTAAAGATGAGATAACTAAATAACAGACTAGTATGAGTGATGTTATAAATATCCAAACTGCCCTTGGCAGAAAAAAGGCTCCCCACCCATTTTAGATGTCATTGTAAATGAAATTAGTTCCTTGATTTCCCTTTCAGAATTCTCGTGGTAGGTATATAGAAATCCAGCTGATTTCCGTTTGCTGGCCTTGTCCCCTGCAACTTTGCCCAATTCCTTACGAGTGCGCTAAGTTCTAAACGTTTTCTCATGGACTCTTTGGGTTTTCTGCAGGTGAGCATATCACTCTGAACTAAAGAACACGGCGACCTCTTTCCCAATCCGACGCCTTGTATTTCTTCTTACTGCTCTGGTGGGAACTTTCGAGAACACGCTGAACAGAACTGGTGAAGAAGGGCACCCTTGTCTTCCTCCCGGTTTCAAGAGGAAAGCTCTCAGACTTTCTCCATTCAGTGTAACCTTGCCTGTTGACTGTTCATATTTCCCACAAATCATACTGAGGAATTTCCCTTCTGTCCTAGTCTTCCTGAGGGTTTTTAATCAAGCATGGGGATTGGATTTTATTAAATATTTTTTCCCAACTAAAGACGGTCACATAGTTCTTTCTTTTGTTCTATTGATGTGGTAGATAATGGCGATTGACTTTGTAATTCCGAACCAGCCCTGCACCTCTCATCTTGATGTCACCCAAAGGACTCAGCAGAGAGCCTGTCCCAAAGTCAAAGCTGACTAGACGGCAACTGTAGCTGTTATTGGACTGATACTGCTTTATAATCTAAGAATAGTCTGGGCAATGAATGTACAAGTGTGCCTTACACAATGGATGGATGGATTGTGATAATAGTTGTATGAACCCCCAATAAAATGATTTAAAAAAAAGAATATTCCAAAAGAGTCACTGAACAAAAAAACTAAACAAATGGGAATCCAGGACAGGTAAGCCCCTTAGGACCTATACCAGGAGTGGAAGGGGCGGGGAGGAGAAAAGGGGAACCGATCACAGTGATCTACATATAACCCCCTCCCAGGGGGTGGACAACAGAAGAGTGGGTGAAGGAAGACATCGGTTAGTGTAAGACATGAAAAACAACTATAATTTATAAATTATCAAGGGTTCATGAGGGAAGGAAGGTGGGAGAGGGAGGTGAAAAAATGAGAAGCTGATACCAAGAGCTCAAGTAGAAAGCAAATGTTTTGAGAATGATGATGGCAACAAATGTACACATGTGCTTGATGCACAATGGATGGATGGATGGATTGTGATAAGAGTTGCATGAGCTCCCTAAAAAATGATTTAAAAAACAACTAAACAAGTAGGGTTCCTTGTAATGGGTCCCCACTATGTAAAAAGAAAACACTAAATATGACATGTTTACACACACACACACACACACACACACACACACACAGCCAGAAAGGCTAATGGGGTCTTCCTGAGGAGGAGAGTGCTGTAGAGAACATGAAGGGAACCGGGTTGATGTTTACCTTTTCTTTGTAGATTTCTGTATTTTTAATGTGTTTGTATTTTTAAAAATAAACTGGATTCCTGTATCACTTGTGTAATAAAAATATTTATTTTTAAAAGCGTACGATGCGCTTGTACATGCAGTATGATTGCAGCCATGTTCAAAAATGCACCGACGGAAGGCCAACCAGGGGGAGTGACGTCAAAGCCGCCAACCAACACCAGTGTGGGGAGGAGGGATCGTCACAGGCAAGGTAATTAGCAAGTATTTTATAATAAAATCTAAAATTCTTTTAAGGCAAAGCCAAGGTGCTGTGGACCAGCACAGCCAGGGGTCCAGGTGGGAAGCAGGGCAGGGTGGGGTGGGGTGACACAGCCAGGAGCCTGAGGCCTGACTGGCCCTTGCTGGGCCGTTGCCCAGAGTTGGGCCAGAGCCTGGAACCACATCCCTCCCCCTGCCCTGCCCCACTGTTCCCAGTCCTCTGTCCTGACTAAGAATTTCCTGCTTCCAGAGACACAACCAACTCCTGAATGAGAAGCTGCCAGATGAAGTATTTTTCTAAGAGCAAAAGAAAATATGAACATAAAACCAAGCTATTTCAACAGGTTCCCTGGCGCAGGGCCCACAGTGGATTCAATCTCATGACGTACTTCCCCCAGAACTCCAGAGCAAGGACAAAGTCTTATCTTAGCTGGAGACTCACCCAGTGTTCTGCCCTTCTGTACTGAGGGACGGGGGGTAGGGGTGGGGTGGGGGTGCGCATGGTGATGGAAGCAAGGAAGTCCCGCAGCTGGTGACAGCCAGGCTGGGGCAGAGAGAGACAGAGCCCTTGTTCTCCTCTCACCAGGCCCGTCCAAACACCTCGGACAGAGAGGCCACTCTATAGATGAGGAAACCGAGGCCTGAAGAGTCACTTTAGCCAAAGTCCTAGTTTTATCGAGCAAAGCGGCTGGAATGGGGCTCCAAATCCAATTTCAAATGAATTGCTTGTATGCAAATAATGCGTCTCCTGGTCAAAACAAACAAACAACCAGGGTGGGATGTCAAAAGGAGGTTTCCTCCTCTCCCTGTAACAGATGCTCCTGGGGCCCCTTGGTGGGGCAGCTTCAGCAGGTGTGGGTTAGCTGTTAGCAATGCCAGCCCCATCCCTTCTCCAGGTGACTGCTCTTAGCTGATTGGATGTCTCCTGGCCTGGAAATGCTTGGGAGGGTATGTGATGCCCACCACCGTGTCCACCTCCCATGCACACACCTGCAGCCATTAGTCAACAATAGGGGCAGTAACAGTCTGGCCCCTTGCTCCTGGTGCCATTTACAGCCAGAGCTCTGGGCGGGGTCAGGCTGAGATAAGACTCAGCTTAGTTCCTATCCTGCCTTCCTCCCAGCCCAGGCTCTTCCTTAGGGACTGTGACTGAAGGTGCCCCGCTGTGACCGCCAACTCTCCAGAGGCCACCCGGTGGACCATTTTCTCCTCTACAGCAGGAGGAGAGCACGGTCAGCTGTCTGCGGCCTGCCTGTTTCAGGAGCGTCCCCAGCTGCTGCTTCCTGTCTGCACACAGATCCGCCTGCAGGAGGCATCTTGCGGGAGCGGGGGCTGTTGGGGATACTCACATTCGCAGTGCAAGTTAGGTAAGCTGATGTTCAGGGTGACGTCAATTTTGCCCCCGCTGTTCTTGTCCGGGTCATCCACGTAGAGCTCGTTCACGCTGAGGGAGGGACAAACAGATGCCTTCGCTGAGATGGGCCAGGGCTGCTGCAGAGGTGGGGCAAGGCACCTTCACTGGGTGGCTATCGTGTGGGCAACGGCAGCACCAGCTCAGGCACAGGGAGGGGCAGGTCCCTTCTCGGTTGCTGTGCCCCGTCAGGCAGTCACGTTCAAATCCTGGCCCATGACACCTACCATGTGAATTTGAGCATGCACTTGGGCACCTACTATGTGAACTTCACCTTGGTGACTCCTATCTGTTCCCCGTGGACAAAGCGACCCACTGTTGGAGGCTCATGAACATGACTCCCTCCTCTTTTGAGATCCCTTTCCATCCAGCTGGGAAGCCGAGACTTCTCGTACCCTAACAGAACCCCAGACATGACTGTGTCGCCATGTTCGTTTCCTGTTACGACTCTATCACACGCACAGTAGGGGCAAAATAAATTCACATAGCATCTTCCCGTTCCAGAGACCAGGGCTCTTACAAAAGGGCTGCACAGCTCCCTCTGGAAAAATCCACTCCTCGGCCTTTGTCATCTTCTCCAGGCACCGGTACCCTTTGGCTCAGGGTCCCCTCCTAGTTTCAAAGCCGGCAGTGTGATATCTCCACTCCCAGTGCCCACTGCAGCCTCGTCTGAGGACCCTTGAGATTACATTGGGCTCCCTGGCCCCCTTGACTCATCTTTCCAGCTCAAGGTCTTAAATGAACCACACCTGTAAAGTCCTTTTTGCCATCTTCTACAACAGCAGTTCTCAACCTGGGAGTCGCGAACTCTTTGGGGGTCGAACAACCCTTTCACAGGGGTTACCCAATTCATCACAGTAGCAAAATGACAGATATGAAATAGCAACGACAATAATTTTATGGTTGAGGGGTCACCACAACATGAGGAACTATATGAAAGGGTCGCGGCATTAGGAAGGTTGAGAACCACTAGTTTGTAACATATTTATAGGTTCTGGGGACAAGGATGGGGCCAAGGATAGGTGACTCTATAGATAGCTATGTCGCCTTGTTGCCAGGACAGAAGATGGAACAGAACAATGCTGGTATCTGCTAGCACAGTTCTTCAACAAAGGGCCTGCAAGACGGTCCGTTCCAACCCACCAGTCGCTCCAAGGGAGCAAGGTGAGGCTGGGTGCTACTGTACAGAGTCACCCTCCTGTACACCTACATATCGAAACAGATTCCGGGGCTACTGAGTGATCCCATCTCTGTCAGAGTAAAACTGCTCCCAAGAGTTTTCAGTGGCCCACTGTTCAGAAATATACCACCAGGCCTTTCTTCCAAGGCACTGCTGGGTAGACTCGAACCTCCACCCTCCGGTTTGCAGCTGACATTCCACCACCCAGGGAGCCCGAGCTCAGGGCCAGTGCCACGAGATGCCTGGCTGAGAGGCCTCCACCGAGGGCAGTGGCCGGCCCAGGGCTACTGTGAACATTGGTGAGGCTCTGTCCACAGGCTGTGATATAAGGGAGGCTTGCCAAGCTTAAATAGGCAGTGTTCAAGAAGGCTTTCTTTGTAAGTGGCCACAGATTCAGAACAGAGCAGGTCATCCAGGACAAGGAATTTCAAATTTACACAGGACCCGCCTTTGTGAGCATGGCACCTGGTGTGATATAAGGGGTGCGCCGTCGAGACAAAACCGGGCGGGCTCAGAGACCGAAGGGCTGTTTGACTGAGTGCACAGAGCTCCCCTGAAGAGAGCTCCCCTGAAGCACCTCATCTTCAGGCTGCTCCCCCTGGGCGCTAACCTAGAGGAGTCCTCATCTGGGAGTGCTGGGAGGCCAGCTGAGTTATCCCATCTGCTCCACTGTTACGTCTTGATCCCCATTTTACATGTGAAGTGGAGGCTCGAAGAGGCTGAGTGCCACCAAAGTCCCACCGCAGAAAATGGTAGAACCCAGGGTCTGAGTCAGGCCTGAGCCCCACGTCTCCATGGTCCCATGCTGCCTCCATTCCTCATCAGCTCCTCAGCTCCACGGTCATGGGAGAAAAGGTGGTGGGCTCACCCTCAAGACTCCGGTGTGTGTGTGTTCACCAAAACCAAAACACGGACTATTGCTGCAGACTCATCTCTAACTCACGGGGGACCCCACCTGTCAGAGTTGGATGTCAATGGGTGTGACCATTTGGAAGACCTTTCTTCTGAGGCACTTCTGGATGGATTTGAACCACCATCCTTTAGGCCTGCAGCCAAATGTTTAACCATGTGCCACCTGGGGACTGGGAAGGCGTGGGACATGAGAGCAAATGAGCTAATGGGAGAGACAGGCAGGTTATAGGAGCTGAAACTTGAGAAGGGGATTGCGCTACTGCCAACAGCTCCTCCTTAGCCTTCAGCACCGAATTTCTACCATGGCCTGAATTTGTAAGTCCAGAGGGTGGTGGAGTAAGGCTCCAGCTTCTCTGCTCAGCCCAGTGAGCCGGTTCTTTGAAGCCTCTCACCATTTCCACCTCGGCAGGTGGGGACCTTTGTGTATCACTGAGGGACTGTGGGATGATGTCACCCCTGCCAAGCCTCTGGAGGTGATCTCAGTGAAGAGCAAGGTGAACCCAGGTGTGGTTCCTGCAGCTGAGCTCACCGTACAGGCCCCAAGAGGCCTCTCGTAGCCCATCAATCCCTGTCTTCCAAACCAGAAAAGGTGGCGTGGCCAGACCCTCGGGGCTGCCAGCTGCCCAGCACACAGGGCCCTCGCTGTAGGAAAGAGTGGCTGTGCCGGCCAGGCTGGTTATGTAAGGGACGGGCTGGCTGCTTGCGGCTCCTTCCTGGAGGGTGTGGGGAAAACACGTTCAGCTCCAGTGCTGCCCGATGAGGTCAATCCGGCCCAAAGCTCCAGGCGGCTGGCTTCCTGCCACCTGGCCCTGCCTCATGCCCGCCCACAGCCCCCACGCGCAGGTGTGGGCGAGCCAAGGCTGACTGGCTTTATGGCTGATTTTGTAAAGCCAATGGCCAGTCTGTTAGACATCGGCCCACATGGAAGACAGGGTACACAATTTTTGTGGGTGAACTAGTGTTTGGGGCCCTCTGGGCAAGGTGGGGACCCATGGGACAGTGGCAGACAGAGGTGGCTGTCTGTGTTCTGCTTAGGGGCTGGGGCACCTGGGACAGAAGGATTGCTTCGTCACTTTGAGCCCGTTTCCTTGACTGTGAGAACTTTATGAAACCTCAAAGGGCAACACCAGTCTATGATACTGCTTCAAAAAGTGGCCGGGGATCCTGACTGGGACTGTGCACAAAGGACCCTTCTAGAAGGATGGAAGTGACTTCTGTCTGAATGTGAATGGCGGTGTGCTGGTGCGTGTATGTTAAGGCTTATCGCGTCTTACCCCTCACAGACGCGGGCTGTGTGCACACGGCACAGCAGAGCCTGCTAAAGCTGGAGCTCACCAGAGAGAAACCCACCGATCTGTCCACCGATGGAGAGTGCCAGAGAAGTGCTAAGACTTCACTCTGTCAAAGGCAGAGAACCTCTGAGACCCGGAAAAACAAGTCCGAGGGGAAATGAAGACCCGTGGAATTTTCCTGTGCGCCCTTTGAAGCCCCTCATATATAACCCACTGCCACGGAATCTATTCTGACCTGTAGTGGATGCCTCGTTAGAGAAAAGAAGATGAATGAGAGGGAGAAAGAGCAGGATGGGAGGCAGAAGGGGAACCAAGGGCTGAGGACCTTAGCTTCTCCCAGCTGTCTTTGGGAATTAGGCAGCAAGGTGGCCCATACAGGCAGGCAAACAGAGGTGGGTCTGTTTCTTCCTTTGAAGGCTTAGAACAGGCCCTTCATGGTCAAGGCATGGATTCAAAATCAGGCTCTGCTGCCTACTAAGGTTTTTGCCTCTGTCAGCCTCAGTTTCCACATAAGTGAAATGGGGATAATCAGTAACTGTCGTAGGCTCGCCGAGAAGGTTAATGAGATCCGAGGAATCTTGGCAGAGTGCTTGGAAAACAGGAGGTGCTCAGTGAGCTCCCTCTACTTCTGTCATGCCACCAGTGTCCATGTTTACTGAGCAGAGAAAGACTGTAGGCACGAATGGTACCCGCTTCACAGCACGGCAGGGAAGACCGCAATGTCAGGCACAGCGCGGGCCTTAGTATATTCTAGCTTGCTGCTGTCAGCCACTCTCACATTGGCCTGGAAGTCATGGGGACCCTATACACAAATGCTGCCCATTACAGATTGCAGACAGGACCTCTGAGATCATTATTTGGTTGGCTTTTACAAGTACACCACCAGGCCTGTCTTCCTAGTGTATCTTAGTCTAGAAGCTTTGTGGTAATCTGTTTAGCATCGTGGCAACATATAAACCTCTCTTGACAGATGGGTGGTGCCTGCCCATGAGAGGGGTACTGCCCAGGGATTGAGCCCAGGTCTCCTATATGGCACAGTGAAAAGTCTACCACGTATCCTCAGGCTTCCAGAAAAGCTGGCATTGCTTAAGGCTGATTAGAGGAGATGGCCCAGAATGTGGCCCGCAGCCTGGCTCCCTTGAGAGGATAGTGCTCCCTGAGTGGACGACCAAGCCCGTGCATGGCAGAGGGAGGGAAGAGGGAGGAAGGGGCCTAGGTGCGCAGGCTGATGCGGGCCAGTGAGTCCCTGTTCTGAGAACTCTAGGATGCCTCAGCGGGATGGGGTGTGAACTGGTGGAGGAGTGAGGCACATTCCAAGGGTCAGGCAGCCGGCCCAGCGGTGGCCATGTCAGGGTGGGGGTAGGGGGCCAGGGAGAGGCAGGGGGGGCTGGAGGGGTGTGGGGGGAGCACAGGCATAGAGGTAGGATGTAATGGATTCTAGGCTGAGGCGTGAGTCTGATGACGTCTGTGGAAAACAATTTTATTTACTTTTAGAAGAGTGCATGAATAGCTGAGATTCCTGCCCAGAACCACTGACCTCCACCATGCTGAATACTTTGATTTAATGGAAACTTACATAGCAGCGGGGGCCCGCAGGGTTGTGGGAAGGGCATCTTGTAGGTTATGCACATGTGTCTCGGCCCCTTGATTTCTAAATGCTGACAGTTGCAGGAGAAAGTAAGTACATCGATTCTCTATCAGGTGGATATCAAAAAAATTTCCTCGGCATCCCCTTGGGTCCTGCCTGCCCACTGCTGGCTCAAGCCCCCCAGCACCTCTGCCTACAGTCATTGCCTGGCCCCTAGGGTCACCTCCACTCCAATCCATCTTCGAACGAGCTCTTCATGAGGCTCTCCCTACACACAGGCAGGCGTTCAGGCCTCTAGCTACAAGGATTGTCTCAGCCCCTGATCTCAGCTCCCCAGGCTGCTGGGCGGGACCCTCTGTACTCAGAAGGTGGCTCAGCAACTGGTCTTGGGTCAGCCAGTGGCCTCCCCAAGCTGGGTCTGCTTGGGAAGCAAGAGTTTCCTTCTGAGTCTGAGGACACCGCTTGAGGTGACCTTCAAGTCCCTGCCCTGAAGCGCTGGTTTGCCTGCTTGGCCATTTATTCCAGAAGGGTCCCCAGCTGTCCTCCAGGAGAGTCTGACCAGGAGGCCGTGGTGGGTCGGTGACAGAATTCTCCCCTCCCATGCTGGAGACTTGGGTTCGATTCCTGGCCATACACCACCTCACCCCACCTCTACCCACTGGCTGTCAGTGGAGGTTCTCCAGACGAAGCTGGACTAGGAAGAAAGGCCTGGTGAGCTACTTCAGAAAAGCAGCCAATGGAATGCTCGTGGAGCACGAGGGTCTGACCCTCGACCGACACTGGGGATGGCGAGGGACTGGACAGTGTGGTGTTCACTGTATGTGAGGTCACTGGGTATTGGGGCTGACTTGTTGGCAGCTAACGGCCCGTGCTCCCAGGTTTCTGAAATGCTCTGGGCTGGAAAGGAGGATGTGCTGAGTCTGGGCTCTGGTGCCAGGCAGACCCGGTGTGACTCTGCTTCCACCACTAACTAACCTTGTGTGACTCTAGTCACCAGCTTTGGCCTCCGAGTGCCTCAGTTCTCCCCACTGTAAAGGGGATCAACGCTCATTGCTCATTCCAGGTTGGTTTGTTTTGATGATTTCCTGAGAGGAGCCTTATCAAGCATTATGCCTGGTGGCTGGCACATAATCCAGTTAAATCCAAACTGTGAAGTGTAATAAATTGTATTACCCTACACGCACCCAAGGGGAGTCCTAGTTACTTCATTTTATTGTTCTGTCTCTAAGGTTAATTATGACCAAGAGTAGCAGGAGCCAGGCTGTCGACGGCCGGAACCTCGTGTGGTCCCGTTCTCTAAGGAGGGGATGTGCCCTTGAACCTCAGTGCCCCCACACCCTGTGGTCACTTCCCTTGGGTAATTACTGACCTGTCCAAAGCCCACGCAAACATGCCTCCCGTCCCACGGTGCCCAGCCAGAATAAGCATCTTATGGCACCGATAACCACAGGCTGAGGTTGAAGTGCTGTTGCTCCTACCAGGGTGACCTCATTTCCTTGTATTACAATCTCAGGGGGGCTGACGTGTAGTGGTCACAAAATGGCCTCGGCAGGCCAGCTCCCCAGGAGAGAGAGCCTGGCCTTTGGCTCTTCTTAAACCTGCAGCGGTTCTTGGAAGAGTGAGGGTGGGGGAATCAGAGATGCTTCTGATGATGGAACGCTTCCCCGCCAGGAGTGTCTGGAGTTTGTGGCTCTGGGAAGCCTCCCCCGTTTAGGCACTCTCACGCCAAGTGCCCATGGGGTTAGTAGCAGTCAAAATGTAACCAAATCTGCCACCAGAGCTCCCTAAATGGGGAATAAATATGAAGGGCTGGCTGCATAGACTTGCTGATACTCAGACAGGACCAGCAGTCTGGTAGATGGCTTTCTGGTAAACAACCCAGTTTAACTTCATGAAATAGCCCTCGTGTTGCGTTCCCTAATCTACCCTCTCCTGCCCCAGAGCACGCATCACGACTGGACAGTCTAGTCTTGGTTCCTTGTTGACGGTCTGCTTCCACCACGGCATTGTCAGCCCCTCTAAGCAATGACACGCAGCCTTTCACAGAGTAGATCTGGCCGGTGCTCTCTTAAACAGCCCGGAAGGGCTGCGGGCTAGGTGTGGGGCCGCCAAGTGGAAGGCTGGTGGCTCAAACCCATCAGCTGCTCTTTGGGAGCAACAAGAGGCTGCCTGCTCCAGTCAGGTCTTCAGTCTCAGAAACCCTACACAGGGGTGCTAGGAGTCAGAATTGACTCCCGGCAGTGGTTCGGTTTGGATTGGTCCCTGCTCCCTGGAACTCCTGGCTGATTCCCACCCTAAGACACGGCCGTGCACAGGCATGGCCCACCTTGGTTCCAGCCACTCTGTCTTCTAAGCTCTCCTGCTTGCTTCCTTTGTCCCAACTCAACCAAACTTCTGTTTTGCATGTACACACACACACATGCGCACACACACCAGTTCAGGCCTGCCCTAGGGCCTTTGCATGTGCTATTCTTCTGCCTGCACCTTGTAAAGCCTCCTGTGCAGTGGCTGGGGTGTGACTGGGGCTCAGGCAGCACTCCCTGCCTGCTGTCACATGTCTGTGCCTCCCACTGGGCTCAGACCATGAATGGGCTCTGGGGATGGACGAGTCCTAACGGTGTGACTGTGGGCAGTGTGAGCCAGAGAGAGCAGCACCTTCCCCAGGCCGTATGGGGATTGAGCAGTCACGTTTGTACAGCAACCAGGGGCATCCTGGGGGAAGTGTCTGGTTTTGTTTCCTGTTACCTTGAGGCTGTGAGGAGTCCAAAGAACGTGAGGGATTCCGTGAGTTAAAGAGAAAATTCCAGTGGGCAGTAGGGGAGGGTTGGCCAGGGCCCACCCCCAAGGTGACATGCTGGACTGTGAACACAGGAATGAAGAGGCTCTGAAGCCTGGAGCCACTGGCCGGGGCAGGGAGCTCCTGGCTCTGATTCCCTCTCCACATGGGGCTGGGGTTGAATAATCCCAAGGGCCTTCACCCTGTGTCACACAGGGCCCAGTGCATTCACGCGTGTATCCAGACAACAAATGATTCTAGGCATCAGGGCTGACCCACCCTAAGTCAAGTGCTGTCAGGACCCTCCCCCTCCCCCACAGATTCCTAGCTGAGCATGGGCCTGGGAAAGAGGGGACGGTTTTGTTGAGGGGCTGGGCTCTGCTGCCAGCAGCCTTGCCCCCCTGTGCCTGCTTCTCAGAACTCCACTGGCTCTACTGGCCAATGACCTTGTGATGATTCAGAGGGGGAGAGCCCCCTGGCCACACAAAGCCCCAGGACAGGTGAGCAGATGATGTCCGACCCTTACCAGCCCTCCTAGCCCTCGGGCCTGGACTTTCAAAGAGCCTTTCAAGAAACAGAAGCGGCCCGATGCCACGGGTGTGGGAGCCAACACTGGTGGTTCTGAGGGCTCTCTCCTTTTACTCAGGTTCCCACTCTTGTCTGGAGTCCCCAGAGAGCCCCAGAATGGCCCACCAGGGGGCCTGACTTACACTTCCGTTGCTATGAATCCGGTGAGCTCCGAGAGGAAGAGGAAGAGGATGAAGAGGCAGCAGCAGACAGAGACTGGAAGAAACAATGCAGATGTAAGATATAAGGGGGGGCTGGACATTGAAACCAGGAGGTCAGCCCCCTCCCTAGCCTTCCCCTCTGGAGAAAGTCGCTGAGAGGGAGACTGACAGAGGCCATCGTACTTGAAGCTTTTCCCCGGAAAGGTAGGCCACCTTTACCACTGACTCCGGGGCCCCTCCTGACTGCCCTCCTCTCTACACAGGCAGACACGTGAGCTTGTGGCCCTGGCTCTCTCTGCCCGGGGAATCACATCCCGACTCTTTGGAGCTCAGCCCACTGGCCTCCCAACACACCCTATCCCAGCTTCTCTGAGCCATATGCAATTCCCATCATGTGCCTGGTGTCTGCGTATGTTTTCCTGTGGTTCCGGTGCCCGGGATGCCCTTTCCCACTGCCCCGCACTGGGTCATTCTTTCTTCTTGGTGAACTCCTACTCGTGCCCCCAGGCTGAGGCCCAACTCAAATGTCCCTTCTTTGGAAAGCTCCTTCCACCCTAAATATAAAGCAGTCACTCTTTCCCACATTTTGCTGGCTGTCTGAGGTGACCTCTCCCACTAGAGCGGTATTGGAAGGCTAAAACGTCCTCACTCCTGAGGCTGGGCACCGGGAGGTACTGACAGGCCCATGGAAAGCAAGTAGAAAGGGCCCGATGCATGAATCACAGAGCTCACAGGGCTTATTACTGAGGAGTGTCACAGAATAGGGTTCAGTAAGTGCCCTGCTCACTTGCTGTGCAAGCCTGGGCAAGTTGCCTAGCCTCTCTGTACAAGGGCAACAATCAGTACTGCCTTATCGGCTGCTCTGAAGATTTAAATAGCGGAGTGTGACGTGCAGGTCTTGTGCATAAATATAGAGCCTGGCAGGTGATACTCACTCAAGAATTAGCTCAGTATTAGGGCTGTCATTAGGGAGACCTTGAAGGGTTTGGGGACCTGATAAATTGGTTGGCCCTTACTTTCTTACAAAGAAAAAAAGAATTTCCAGTCCCACCAGCTGGTCTGGCTACATGCCCAACAGCCCGCACCTGGATGGGCAGAGCCATCCTCACGGATGCTGTATATTTTCCTTAAAGCTTGCTTAGAGCAGAGTTGGCCGAGCACCTGCTGTGTGCCCTACTGTGAGGTCATCCCCGGCAATCCCATCTTTCACAGCCCCAGCTCCTGTGGGGGAGGAACTCCACGCTCCACAGGCTCACTTCCACACACCAGGGGCCGTGACGTCAGCTCCTGGCCACCCCGTGTATGTCAAAGGAGAACTGTGCTCCCCGGGGATTTTAACAGCTGGTCTTGCATAAATAGACCGCCATGCCTTTCTTCCAAAGTGCCTCTGGGCGGACTAGAACCTCTAATCTTTAGGTGATGTAGTCACCTAAGGATTCTGCTACACATGCTCAAGGTGTGGAATGGGAGGTTCAGGGCGAGGCAGAGGCCAGTCCAGGGGTACCCTCTACTGGAGGCAGGCAAGACAGGGGTGGTGTGTTCTACAAAACTCCGGACCTCAGGACCAAATGAAGGGCAGGTCATGCTGAGCCCTCATTCTGCCCTTCCAATTGCACTGACATGGAGGCAGGGGGAGAGGGGCAATAGAATTAGCTCCAAATTCGTCAGAACTCTGAGAAACCGCATAGGACAGAATTCAGAGTCTGCGGTGTGTGTTTCAATTGGTAGTGCATGTCAATGACAAAAGTCAGTAACAAAAAACGACCCAGGCATATGAAAACATACTGTGAGGATCTGCCTCTCCTGACTGCTGGCTCCCTGCCCAGAGACCCCCGTGCCTGCAGCCTTGTAATCATGCGAGGGGGCTCCAAACACTTGGTAGAAACCTCCTCTTCGCTTCTAATTCCATCTTCCCAGGAACCTCTTGAAGCCCCTTCGTCAGTGGGAGCCCCATGCTCTTGACCCCACAGCAGCATCAGCACCATGCTTCTCTTGGCTCCGTGGCAGGTCTTGTGGACTGGCTGAGGGCTACATGAGAGGGGAGGGGTCTTATTTCTTTCTTTAAAACGATGCGGCTTTAATTCCAAATGTGTTCTCCAGTTCCTGAATCAATCCCTGGAGAAGCTAAACTATAAATCCAAACCTCCTGCCTCCAGCCCTTCCCCCTTTTCACTTTCAAATGACAGTCAGGAAGCAAGGGTCCCCCCAAACAGGCACAACCTCCTTCACCTGGCTTCTTCTACCTTTTCTGGATCAAGCAAAAAAGAGCCAAACCCACTGCTGCGAGGTATTCTGCCTCACAGAGACCCTACAGGACAGAGGAGAACTAATCTTTATGGGAGCAGAAAGCCTCATCTTACTCCCTTCGGTTAGCCAGTGGGGTCACCCAAATTATGACCTACTATGCCACCAGGGCACCTGAATAGTCCCCCCAAGTCCCCCAAACCCCAAGCTCAGTACCATGGAATCAATTCTGACTCATGGCTACTCTACAATAGGGCAGAGTAGAAAGGCCTCTGTGAGTTTCCCAGACTGCTACTCTTTACAGGAGTAGAAAGCCTCAACTTTCTCCCAAGGAGCTCTGGTGGTTTGGAACTGCTGACCTGGTGGGTAGCAGCCCAACACGGAACCACTACGCTACCAGAGCTCCTGAACAGAACCAGAGGGCCCACATTTCAGAATCATTTTCACCACCCGCCAGCCCGACTTGGCCTTGGACACTCAATGACGAATAGACACAAAATAGGGAAGCGCTCTGAAGGTCAGTGCCGAATTCCTCGCACTATCCAAAGTTCTAACTCGGTCTGAGCCAGAGACGGTAGACGGGCAATGGGAAAGGCTTCCTCCGAAATCTCAGTGCTTTGCACAAGGTTGGACAAAAGCCAGGGCAGAGCAGGAGGCCCGGATGATGAGGACAGTCAGCGCGGCCCAAACCCAGTGCCCAGCAGCACTGGTCGCACTCAGCTGTGCCTGCCTTCCCTCCCTCTCCCCGGACAGACCCTCGAGACCACAGAGCCCCGGGTGTAAAGCCACGTCTAACTCAGTTGCTGCTGCTGCTGATTGCCACGGAGTGGAATCTGACTCCCGGCAACAGACAGAGCCGCCCTGGGCTCTAGTGGCCTTGGAGGCTGTGACCTTTCAGAAAGAGAGCACCAGGCTTGTGCCGTCCCTCTTCCTTTTTTTTCCTTTCCTCTCTGAGCCAGTTTTCTCTCATGTAGGGCGAGGACTTCTTCCTCCTGCCTCACAGATGGTGAAAAGGCCCAAACAAGGCTAGTCATGATGGTTCTGAGTTGTGGTCCTATCATCTCCTATCTGGCTTTAGACAAAGAGAATGCCGGCCCGGGGGAGCAAAGCCCAGGACGGGCCTCTCCCTGGTGGAGCCTAGAAGTCTGCTATCGATGATGCACTTGTTTGGCCCTCTCATCACCCTTTATTAGTTTTAATCCTACGGAGGAATGACATCGCTGGCGATCCCTTAGGGAAATGGTTGTTCATACTTCAGGGGTTAGATCAGCCGGCAGGCCGGCCCTGTTCCGAGGCCCCTCTGACTGGCTTTCTACCACCAACTTTTTGGCCAGTGGCAGAGCACTTCGCGACTGGCCTCACCCAGGGACTTGGCCTCCCTCCGAGAAGCTATCAAACAGCTTATTTGGCTAGCTGGCTGAATGAAAAACATGAAAGGCCAGTAGGAAGTGTCTTCGTCAGAAAGACTGTCTATACTGAAGGCTTGAAGCTGGCTTCTTCAATCCAGGCTTAGACAAGACTCCAGCGTTCTCTGAACAGACATTTGCTACCGACTCAGGCCCTGGACAGCGGAAATGAGACCCCAGAGAATGTCTGCTCGTGGGGACTCCCCAGCAGCTAGCACACAAAGTCCCAGGCTTGGGACCCAAGGCTCCCAAAGGGCAAGGAATTTGTCCAAGGCCTCTCAGCCGTGTGAGAGAAGCCAAATCCAAGCCCAGCCTGTGAGGCTCCGTGCCCTTTCCCTTTCCTTTTGCTATTAATAGCACACATCCCTACGTAATGCACTGTGTTTATGCGTCTGCCGCCCTGCTCCCTTCTCTGTGCTCAAGGACAAAGCCCATTCATCAGCGTGGTCCCAGCACTTGGCAAGGGGCCTAGCCCCAGAACCTGGTTAATAAATATTTGTTCACTAGATGGCAGCTAGGGCTGGCTTCCTGTGTCCCGGCTTCCTCTTGTGTACAGAAATACATAGCTCATGCTGCAGTTGGGGCCGCAACTCAATGTCCTTTGGCCATTCAGCGGGGCCTTTACAATTTTAAACACACACACACACACACACACACACACACCCCGAACCAAACCTACTGCCATCGAGTTATGCTGACTCATAGCGACCTCTGTGGGTTTCTGAGACGGTCACTGTTTACGGAAGTAGACAGCCTTTTGGCCTGAGAAGCTCCTGGTGGTTTTGAACTGCGGACCATGAGGATCACAGCCCAACTCATAATCCTTACCAGCGTGTGTGCACGCGCACACACACACACACACACACACACACACACACACACACACACACCCCTCTTGAATGTGTCTAGGTAACTTCTAGGAAAGTTACCTTATAGAACTACCTGCGAACCCACTGTTCTTGAGTTGGTTCTGAGCCACGGCGGAAACATAAGGTTTTGAGACGTGATGGAAGCAGACAGCCTGGCTGCTGGGTGTGAAGCGCTGGCCTTTTGGGCGGCAGCCCCATGCTTAAGCCTAGTACAGCACCGGGGCTCCGTAACTAACTGTTCCCCATCGCCATTGAGTCAGTTCTGACCATCGTCACCCCGTGGACAGAGTAGAACGGTTCTTTTGTGTTTCTGAGGAACGTTTAAAGTTCACTGAAGGGCCAACGTTTTGTTACATATACTTTTCACCACCGCCAACACGCTGCCATCCAGTCTGTTCTCACTCCTGGCAGCCCGTCTGGGGCTTCAGCGGCTCTACAGCTTCATGGGGACAGACAGCCTCATTGTCCTCCTGAGGAGGGCTGGCTGGGTCTGAACCGCCGCCCTGTGGTTAGCAGGGCAGTGCTCAAACCCACCTGTGCCATCACGCTGCTCGCTGGCTCGCTCGCGCACTCTTTTACAGCCACAATACATTTTTAACCAGAGTAAATTTTTTACCACGCCAAATAAATTTTTGAAAAAGGGAAGGTGGAGATATTCATGTGCTGATCTGGAAAGGGCCCAGGGGATATTAACTGAGAAAGGGGGGAGGAAGACTGCCCCATGGTGCATCATAGGAAAAGCTGTATTAAAAAAGATCCCAGCAGGATACACACCTGATCGCTAAAGCATCCCTGACCAGGGAGAGGCTGCTGGCGGAGAAGAGGAAATGGTGAGCTCATGCGAGCTGGTTGCAGGAAAGCAGGGAGGAGCCTCACTTGGACTTTCTGGGCGGGGTTCATAAGATGGTCAAACACACATTGCTGTGGGCTGCCATCACGTGGGCTCCCACCTCGGGGCAGCCCCATATTCAAAGGGACAAGGGGATTGGACTGTTGTGATCCTCACAGTTTCCATGGGCTGATTTTCAGAAGTCAATCACCAGGCCTTTCTTCCTCATCCATCTCTGTCTGAAAGCGATGCCCAAAACCTGTGCAGCATCCCAGGAACAGGCAAGCCTCCACTGACTGTGGAACCCAGGCCAACAAGCCCTTTTCCCATCGTGTCTCCTTAATGCCCTTTCTTGGGAACCAAAGCACAAAGAGGCATGGCTTCTCAGGCTCTCGGGCCACAGGTGTCAGGAGGATGGCAAGGAGAGGACCTGGCACCCCACAGGCATGATCTCCTTTGCTCCCCAGGTTAGGCGACTGAGGCTCAGAGGGGAGGAGTGATTTGCCCAAGGCTACACAGCTGCTAATCTGAAAACCTCTAAGAAATGCTCCCTGCTACTTGGGTGAACTGTTCCATTCCCCAGGGCTGTGCACATCCAGGGGTGCTCAAGAAGGCGCGCTCGCTGTCAGCAGGCTGAGCTGGAGGGGGCACTGAGAGGGACCAGCCTGGAAGACCCCTGAGGCCATCGTCCAAGCTGTGAGTGGTCTGCCCTAGGAGGTAGCCCTGAACCTGCTGTATAAGTAGGGGAGGCCCACTGAGTCCTAATGCCCACTTCACCTTCTGGGAGCCGTGGCACTTCAGGTAAGTCACCTTCTTTCTCAGAGCCCATTTTCTCACCTGGAAAATGAGGCCACAGCCGCCCTGCTTGCAGGGTGGTCTAGTTTGTCAATAAATTAGTTTATCATGGAAGATAACAGGCGCAAACGGAACGCCAGCAGCTTCTCATCTAAACCACGAAAGGTGTTGTTGAGTGGATTCCCACTCTTGACAGTCCCCCGATTCTGTCAGAGTCAAACTGGGCTCCACCAGGTTTTCCATGGCTGCATTTTTGGTAGTAGGTGACCAGGCCTATCTTTTAAGACACTCCTGAGTGGACACAAATGGCCCAGGCCATTTGTTTATTGTTGGTACCACCTAGGGACTCCACATGTGACTGCGGTGTATTTGTCAAAACCGAGACATAAACATTGGGACAATGTCGATAAAGCGAAGCTACAGACTTTATATGGATGTCACCAGTCTTCTCACTTATATCCTTACTTCAATTCCAGATTCCATAGCTGCCTCCGGGCTGTGCCAGCCCCCCTCCTCCCCCATCTGTCCTTGTTTTCTGAGACCATGCCACTTCTGAAGCATGCTGGCCAGTTCCCTGTAAGCAGGTCCCTCACCTGGGCTTGCCCGGTGTTTTCTCCTGGATGGGCTGGGGTCTGGGTCTCTGAGACACTACTACAAAGGGAGAGGGTACTTGCTCCATCACATCAGGGGCATGTGACGGCCCTCTGACTGACTACGGGACAGGCTGACCTTCTCTCCAGGTTTGTCCCCAGCAAAGTTACTCACTCTCCTTTCCTTTCCGATGAGTCATGACACCCAACTCACGCTCAAGGAGAGAGGAATGAGGCTCAAGGGGGAAGTGTTTACATCTGCCACTTGGAACCCTTCTGTGCGGAAGATCTGCCCCCTCGCCTCCGTTTCAGTGCATATGGACTTGATCATTCAAAAAAAAATTCTTCGGGTTGAAAAGCAATAATATTTATTCTGCTAAATTGTTCCAGCTCTGGCTGCTGGGCTCTTGTTCAGGCCGGCTCGACAGCTTGCTGACACACAGCCACGCGTTCCCCTCTCTTTGCCTCTCTTGAGCACTCCCTTCTTTTCTGGCACGAGGGGTTCCGGGCTCGTTCTGTCTCATTCCTGGCCCGGCCCTCGGACCAGTGCCTTCTCTCCAGAGCCCGGGCTCCTTTGACTGGAGAATGGTATTTAGAAACCCAAACCTGGGTGAGCTCATCGTCATTATTTTTAACGGATGAAGACATAGCTAAACAGATTCAAAATATATTTAGAAGAGATACAAAAACATATTTAAAGAGATTCTGGGAGTTCAAGAGGTTTGACGAGGGCAAAGTACATTCCATCCTTGTGTTCATTTCCTAGGGCTGTCCTAACAACACGCCACGGGCTGGGTGGCGACCACAGCCGGAGCGCACGGCCTCACAGTTCTGGAGGTCAGGGGCCTCCAACCAAGGCGTTGGCTGGGCCGAGGCTGCTGCAGGTGGTGGGGGAGAGCCTCCATGACTGCTTTCTGGCCATTCTTGGCATTCCTTGGTGGGTGGCTAGATCATTCCTCTGTCTCCCTGTTCACATGGCCGTCTTCATGCTGTTTCTTCTCTCCTAAGGTCACCGATTGTGTGAGTAGCGCTCACCCAAGGAGCCCGGGTGGCATCGTGGTTACGCGTGGGGCTGCTAACCACAAGGTCAGCAGTTTGAAACTGCCAGCTGCTCCATGGGAGAAAGATGAGGCTTTCTACTCCCGTAAAGAGTTACAATCTTAGAAATTCATAGAGGCAGTTCTATCCTGCCCTATGGGGTTGCTATGAACAGGAAATGACTAGATGGCCATGAAGTGTTTATTGCTTTTTGAGTATCCACCCTCCTCTAATTTGAGCGCAGTCACTGAAAACATCTTCAAAGACCCTCTTTCCAAACAAAGGTCCTATTCACAGGGACCGAGTTAGGGCTTTAATACACCTCCCACCCTGAGCCCCACTTTCCAACCCCAGGTCCTAAGAACCATGTCTTACATCTCCTTCTAGACAGTCGGTGCCTACTGCTTGCCGGTTATGGTGAGGATCAAGGTTCAGTGAGAGAGTAGATGAAGGTCTTGGAAAGATGCACAAGAGACCTTAACTACACAGGAGCCCCATTGCACCCCCATCTTTCCTGCAGGCCTGACGTTCCCCCTGCCGGGAGCAGGCACAGTGTGCGGCGGGAAGGGGTGGGTGGGGCAGTGACCAATGCAGGGCAGTACTCACTAATGGCGCCGGTGTATGTTGGCTGAGTGAGGTCCTTGGGCACCTTCCTGTAGATGTCAAACCTGCGGGAGGAAAAGGGACATGGGGTGAGGTGGCACCAACGGTGGGTTCAGGGGTCAGGGGGTCAGGTGCTAGCTGGCAAGCCATCCTTCCACACAGGACCAGCTCCTTCCACTCCTCCAGGTCCCCTTTCCCACTCAGCCTTACAGGTCATCCTCTCTAGTGTAAGGGTGCCCCCTCCTGCCCCGACTATCCTCCAGACACAGCTTTGTCCAATCTCCTTTGTCATCCATATTACCACCTCCCCAGTGACCTCCTCCACCTGTTTCTGGGCACAGTCTTGGTGGCCCTCCCTCCCTCTCTGCTCCCAGCAGATGGTAAGTTCCAGGAGGGTAGGGACTTTGTCGCCTGGTGAAGGCCCGGCGCACAGTAGGCGCACAATAAGCGCTGTGGAATAACCTGCCCACACCAGCCTCTGACCCTAAAGGAAGCAGCATACCCCTGAAGTTATATAATGCACTGCATTCTTGCCTGCCGTCACTCTCCACCCCCTCTTCCCTTTCCTGCCGCTCCCCGGCTCCCCTGCTGGGTTCTTGGAGATTTTCCTCCTGAACTCTGAGTATCTGCAAAGTATGACATCAACAGAAAATCGTGCCTGAAGCCCACAGTCTCCAGGTCAGCTCATGACCACACAACTGCTCTGGCTTCTACCAAATGCGCCTCCCTCCCCGATCGGTGCTTCCTGGATGCCATCCGGCTCCCTTCAAGGCAGGGCGGGCTATGGGGTGCCAGGGGAGAAGCTGGGGTTGGGATTAGACTGACCCGGATTTAATTCTGGTCTTGTCTTATTGCCACCCAGTGTTCAATTTGGGGGTTTAGGTTCAGAGAACTCTGGTCTCCAGCCTCGGCTGAGTCCCTTTCTTGCTGTGTGACTTCACCCCTCTGATCCTGTTTCCTCAACTGCAAAACCAGAGCGGCCACTACACCCAGGGAGAAAGATCTGGCAAACTTGTCCTGGACTGCTGTCTGCCTCAGAAACCCTAGTTGTGCCCTGACATACAAGTCTCTGTGAGGCAAAGCCGCTCGAGGACCCCCAGTGCCCCTGTGAGGCGGTCCAGCCGTGGCCTCCGCCTGGTCCTCTGGCCTCACGGGGACCCATGCACAACAGGACAGCGCGGCTGTCACATGCGCGGCTGATCCATGCACAACAGGACAGCGCGGCTGTGTGCCACTGTGTCCACGGGCTGACGGGCAGTAGGTCTCCAGACCTTTCTTTGTAGCCGTCTCCGGCTAAACGCGCTGCCAAAACCCGTCTAGCAGCATCGTAGCAACACACAAGCCTCCGCTGCGAGATGCGGGGTGGCCGTGCCAGGCGTCGAGCCAAGTCGCCCACGTGGAAGGAGAACATTCTCCCGAGGCCGCTGCCCTCACTGTGCGCAGCAGCAGCAGCAGCAGCGAGAGGAACGTCAGTCAGGGACGGACCGGACCCGAGGACGCCCACGGGCGGCGGCTATGCACGCACACATGCACACGGGACTACACACGCACGCGGGCACTCGGCACGCACACACGCGGCCACTCTGGTTCCCTCGCGCCTGCGCGGTGGCGCGAGCGAGTGACCAGCCCGCGGGGGCTCACACGGTGGGTGGTTTGCGGCTCCGAGCTCTGGGCAGGGCGGCACCTGGCAGAAGAGGCCCGGGGTGACGACGGGGGTGACGACGGGCTGCACGTAGGAAACCCAGCACACGGGCTTGGAAATCTTACGCAAGTCCCGCTATTAGTCCCCTGCGCACGCCTAATTACAGGTGTAGGCGCCCTGTTTCCTCACACGGCGGGGAGAGGAAAGTCCCTGTGGGCGGCCAAGTTAAGAGGTACCACCTTCCTGTCTGGCTGCTACCTGGAGAGCAGTGCACTAGAAATGGGGGTGTGGCAGGGTGTGGTTGTTGGGGGCCGGGGGGCGGGGGTAGGAAGTCCCCACATATCATCTGTCCACACCAACTTAACTCCTTGGTTGTCGCAGTCCGGGCTCCTGGAATGCAGAGAGCCACTCTCACGGTAAGAGCACGAGCTGCAAAGTCAGAATACCGACCCACCACTGTGGGACCCTGGGCACATGCCCTGACGTCACCTTGAGGTGCCTCGGTTTCTCTGTCTGTCAAATGACAGCAACTACCACCGCGGCTCTCACAGCACAGAGGGGAGGGCACTTCGGATGGTTGTCTGAAACAAAAACGCTCCCTGCCATCACGTCGGTCCCAGTGCCCCTGTGGGTTTCTGAGGTTCTTTATAGGACTCGACAGCCTCATCTTATTCCCATTGGGTGGATGGTGGTTTCAAACTGCCAACCTTACGGGTATCAGCCCAACATGTAAGCTCTATGACACGGGCTCAGGAGATGCTATAAACTCACGGTTAGAACTGTGACTCCTCATCTGCCCAACATTGAGCACCCACTATACACCCACTGCCCACACACCCACTGCCCACCTACTAGTTTGTTGCACTGTGATGGCTTGTGTGTTGTTGTTCTGCTGAAAGCCATGCTGTCAGTATTTCAAATACCAGCAGGATCGCCCATGGCAGACAGAGCTCAGCAGAACTTCCAGACGAAGGCAGACTAGGAAGAAAGGTCTGGTAATCTGCTTCCTAAAATCAGTCAATGAAAATCCTATGGATCGCAAGAGAACACTGCCCCATACGGTGCTGGAAAATGAGCCCTCGGGTGGAAGTGCTTCGGAATGCACATTCATTGGCTGCAATGACAGCGCGGACACACAGGCGACCGTGGACATAGTGGAGGATGGGCAGTGTTTTCTTCTGTTGCGCGTGGGGCTGCCCAACTGAATGACCACTCACACCACCACCAACCACACGCCAAGCCCTCCTCTAGGCACTATGGCCGCGGAGAAACAAACGTGCAATCCCGGTTCCAGGGAGGCAGTAGTTTAATAGCCCGGACAGACTGACACGGGAGAACAACAGCACAGGGTGAGCTATCGGGTTAGCTGGAGACAGCGGAGGGTACTGAAAGTGGTCTTGGGGTGGGCTGTGAACCTCCCTGCAGTGAGAGGGTAGGACAGAGCAGGACAGAGGCACCAGGTTCCTGAGGAAGGGGGAGTGGAGGGCAAGAGCAGAGGCTGAGCCTGGCTGGTTACTTAAACTTCCACACGGCCAGGGGAGGAGGGTGGAAGGAGAGGAAGCTGGAGAGGGGGGTGCAGGCAGAGAGAGGACCCGTAGTCCCTGCTCTGAGCATGGACTGAATTCCACAGCCAACTCCAATGGGTGCCAGGCAGGCAACCTACAGTGGGAGGCAGTCAGAAGCCAGCACACTTGGGTGTGGGAATGAGGGAGAAAATGAAAGGTGGGGGTGAGGAGATGGGGGTAGGGGTGGGGAGAGCTCCAGCTGACGCCTGCCTGGTGGAGGGGTGGGAGATCTGGATGCCCAGATCTGGTTTTCCAAGAAGCCATGTTTTGAAATTTACACTAACGTTCCTAATTCTCAAGCGTTGGGGCAACACGATGCCAAGACAAGTGAGCTGAGGCTGCAGGTTGACATCGCCTAAGGGCTGCTGGTTTGTGGCTGGCCATGGATTGAACTGTGCCCTCTCAAAATATGTGTCAACTGGGCCAGGCCGTGATGCTCAGTACTGTGTAATCATCCTCTCTCCACTTTGTGATCTCATTATCTTGTGTTGTAAATCCTTGCCTTCCTGATGTAAATGAGACAAGATTAGAGGCAGTATAGGATTAAGTTGTACTTTGAGTCAATTCTTTTGCTATATTAAAGAGACTAAACAAGCACACAGAGATCAGAGGGACCTACTACCACCCAAAAAGAAGAGCCAGGAGTGGAATCTAGTCTTTGGATCCAGAGTTGCTGTGCTCAGAACCTCCTAGATCAGTGGTTCTCAACCTTCCTAATGCCACGACCCTTTAATACAGTTCCTCATGCTGTGGTGGCCCCCAACCATGGGAAATATGTGTTTTCCGGTGGTCTTAGGCAACCCCTTTGAAAGGGTGGTGACCCACAGGTTGAGAACTGCTGTCTTAGCCCCTTCCCCCAGAGCTGACAGAGGAAGTCTTTCCCTGAGGACCCTGAATTTGGACTTCTAGCCTCCTGAATGGTTAACTGAATCAGTTTCTGTCCCAGCCATCGACCGGTGATATTTCTGTTATAGCAGCACTTGATGACGAACACACCAGCTGAGCTGAGAAGCCTTGCAGGTCTAGAGAAAGGAACGAGGGACCTCGCTTCTGGGGCCACTCTGGGTTGGCGTGGAGACACACCGGCTCTCCTACGGAGACAAGCAGAAGGTGGGGTCTACAGGAGGAAGGCATCTAGTCCTACCTCTGCCCAACTCATCCTTCACCTGTAGAAAATGTCAGTCCCTTTCTGGACCTCAGTTTCCCTGTGTGTAAAGCAAGGGGGTCTTGAGGGCCCTTCCACCTGAAATGGCAGTTTCGAGACACCCCAGGCAGCTAACAACTCATACCCAGGTCACCACTGGGGGTTCAGGGCAGACACTGGGCTTCACGGGCTTAAAAGTGTTGGAACCTTCATGTCAGATCAACACTATGAACTATGTGAGAAGTCCATTAAGGGTGAAGGGGGCATCTCTGGCACAGGGGGCTATGGCAGAGATGAACTCTTGGTTACCTGCCAAGGGATTGATCTAATGAACCTGTCTGAGTATGATGAGCCCAGGGTTCCTCCGCTGGGAGGGTCACGATCAAGAGGGAGGGAGCTAGGGTGAAGCCTGTGGTGTGGGGATGGAGTTGGAGGCATCTGTGTAAACTCATGGTTTTCAGTGTCAGATGACAGAAATGTGTGTGCATATACACATACCCAGTATACATGCCTGCATGTCCCAGCTTTGCCCACTGACAGAGGGAGCCCAAGAGCAGGGGCAGTCCAATAGTGACGAATATCCCATAGCACCCAGGCTTTGGCGTCTAAGTATTATTCTTTACTAAAAGCAATCAGAAGTTCTTGGAGAAATATCGGATTCCAAGGCGGGGGCAGGAAAACATAACACAATAAAGCCTGTGTCCTCATGTGTCAGAATGACAGAAAGTGGTTAGTGAATGATAGGAACATATCAGGAGGATAAGAAGCCAGCTTCAAGGGGCTCCCCTGGGTCAAATCAGAAATAATGTGCACTATCATGGTAAATAATGATCTCACTGCCATCGAGTCGATGCCGACTTATAGCAATGCGCTGGACTGGAAACCACCCGCAGCTCCTCGGGAGAAAGACGAGACCTTCTACTCCCATAACAGTTAGCAGTCTCAGAAACCCAGAGGGGTCGAAACGAGCCAGCATGGACTCGATGGCAGTGAGTGAGTAAGAGGGCGGGGTAGAGCTGCCCCTGTGACTTTAAGACTGTCACTGTGAACCGAAGCAGAAAACCTGTCGTTCTCCCGCTGAATGGCTGGTGGTTTCAAACAGCTGGCCTTGTGGCTCACAGCCCACCGTGTGACCTACGCCAGCAGGGCTCCTGAATCATGATGGAGATAGAGGCTATCCCCCTGGGTAAGCCGGGAACTGGGAACGCATGCAGGCACAGAGGTGAGGAAGGTGTAAGAGGATGCTCACAGACGTTCAGAAGCTGTCCCCACGTGGCATCACCACGGTGAGGTGATGCCAAGTCAACTCTGGTGGCAACCCCACCCACGACAGAACGAAATGCCACCCGGTCCGACACCGTTTTCATGGTGGCTGGCAGGTCAGATGACTGAGCCACAAGATTTTCACAGGCAGGTTGTCAGCAGGTTGCCAGACTTTTCTTCCTAGTCTGTCTAGGAAGAAACCTCTTCAGCATCTCCTCCACAGGAAGGTGAGGAGTCCACCCCTGAGCCGCCACTGTCTTCAGGAAATAGTGCGTGGTTACACAGGGCCAAGGGTTGGCTCCATGGTGCAGGAAGCTGGCAGTGCTGATCCAGGAGCAGACCACCAGGGTGAGACATGCGGGCCTCCTGACATACCATCTGAGACGGACCCCCTCGTCCCTGCTGTGATCTTACCACAATGCATGACCCGGACACCAGACAGGTCCAAATGAGGGCCACTGCAGAATGACTGGCTAGTCTTGGCCCACGACCGCCGAGGACAGGCTGAACACCATCAGAGACAGAAGTCATGACAGCCGCACACCAGTGAGGGATCCCGGCCTGGGTCCGTGGACAGAAAGAGGCCAGCAGTGGGACCAGGATCCAAACGGAGAATGGGTCTGTAGGTGAGTTGATACCAGTACTGAATCAATGTTAGTCTCCTCGCTTACATCATCACATTATGGTTATGTAACATAGTTTGGGGAAAGGGCATAAGGGAATCTTTGTACTAGTTTTTGACTTTTTTGGAATTATTTCAAAATGAAATGTTAACCTCATTTCTAAAAAAATTAAATGACACTTTTTTTAAAAGAAGATTTGGCTTAAAGACCGCACGCAGCCTGCTCTCGTCACCCACACCTGGTTCTGTAGGCTTCTGGCTGAGCTGCCGGTCTAACACCCAGTTACTGGCTGTGCTGGGTGCCCATGAGGCAGAGAGTGCTTCTGTTGGGGCGGCTCCAGAGGTTTCAGAGGGGAGGTCAGAGTTGGAACAAGCCACAGGAAGCAATCCGAGGAGGTAGGCATTCCAGACTGAGGGAATGACGTGACATCCAATGGGCACCTCACATACATACACATGACTGTCTGTATACACTGATCCTCACAAATCCACAGAGAGTGAGGGACATGGGCACACACATCCAAAGCCAGTGCTGATGGCTGTTGAGTTGATGGCAACCCAGCAACCCATTATATGCCAGAGCAGAACTACACTCCGCAGGGTTTCAAGGTCTGCTTTTTCGGGAACTTTCTTCCCAGGCACCTTGGGGAAGTCCACCCCAGCCCATGGGGGATTGAGCTGAACAAATAAGCCACGGGATGAACTGCCCACTTTCAGGTTAGCAGCTAGTTTGTTAAGCGCATAAACAGACATCAAATGCCAGGACGTTAGTCCTGGCAACGGTGATATCTTCATTTTTTAGCAAGAGAGCAGAGCCTCGGACAGAAAGAAGTTAGCTTAGAGTCCTCAAGCCAGTGAGTGGCTGAGATGGAATCCGAATCCTCCCTGCCTGACTCCACAGGCCACCGCCCTTTCACGTCCTTCCACCGGTGTGTCAGTTTTGTGCTCACTTATTGGTAAGTTGGATTAAAGTGGCCCATTTCCCCATTTTTTAAGGTTACTACCCCAAAGCGGGTGGGATTCTCCCTAGGGATAGTTAGGCACCAATTCACAATTCATTCATCCATTCAACACATATCTGAGCTCACTGTAACACTTTAATAATGGAGCTCTAGATGGTGGGGGAGGAGGGAATTGAAAGTAGCCAGGGCAGCCATGACCCCTGTCCTCCTGAAACTGCCCTTCTAGCACGAGTTTAAGCTTCTTGGAAAGATTCACCTAAAAAGAACAATCCCTAATCGTGACCCCACTCCCATGCCACAAACCTAAGCTGAGGAGTAGTGATGGGGTACTGGGAGAGCTGCAGAAGACCCGGGTTCAGAGCCGACCGATGAGTCAGCAGTGAAGGTCACTGAGAAAATGGGCCACTGGGAGATGGGTGAGCCTGAAGGCATGTGACAGATCAGGAAGGGAGCCGTCATCCCGGGCTGACATTAGTCAGTCTCACCCTGGCTGTGGTGACGTGGACCAGCTGTGGTCCCCGCCTGCTGAAAGCATGTGGAGGAAAGGGTAAGGAAAGTGGGGGGTGGGAAAGCTACACTTACCGTGCAACAGGGCACGCAAGGCCCTAGACCGGCATGTTCTCATCAATCCTCCTGACCAACCTGAGGGTTAGTTGGGGTTGTGACGCCACTTGACCTCTCAGCAGCCACTTTAAGTGTCGTGGGTGGGGCCCACACCCAGACCTAATCATGTTCTTTCAGCTTCCCTCAAAGACATGGGGCCAAATGGAACTCAGTTTGGGTAGAAAGGGTTTCTTAGCCCGCCTAAAAGAGGGAGAGGTGCTTCATCTCAGAGAGATGGAATATCTATGGGCGTCAATGGTGATGCACTGCGCTACGAACCACAAGGTCGGTAGTTCGAAACCACCAGCTGTTCCACTGGAGAGAAATGAGGCTCTCAAATCCCCAGAGTTACAGGGTCAGAAACCCACAGGGGCAGTTCTACTGTCCCAAAGACACAATGAGTTGGAATCCATCGGACGGCAGTAGGCTGGGTTTCTGTTACTGCTCCCTGTCCTCCCGCTGGGCTGTGAGGTTCCCAAGAGCAGGACATGGCCTTCCCACTGCCCGACCCTGCCAGCCGAGCCCAAGCCCATGGGGAATTGAGCTGATCGAACAAGTCACTGGATGAATGTGCACCAAGAGTAGGCTCTAGCTGTCTTTATAAATAGGGAGCCCTGGTGAGACTGAGCCAAGTACTGGATCGCTAATCGCAGGGTCTACAGTTTAAACCCACCAGCCGCTCCTGGGGGGGGGCAAGACGAGGCCGTGGGGGAAGCCCGTGGGGCTCTGTTCTGGCCTGTCGAGTCATCAGGAGTCGGAATGAACTGGGCAGCAGGGGGTTCGGCTTGGCCCAGCCTCCTCAGCGAGAACAGGATGATACGGATGGTAATAAGCACCTGGAATTCCCTGTACTCTTCTCTTCTTACTTTTGTGGATTTTTACAAAACTCCGTTTATAAGAGGGTGAAATAGAGAGCCATCGGTGAGATTTAAGAAAGCGGGCCAAGATCCCAGGGGAGTGGACACAGTGGCTGGAACAGGATGGCAAGAGGTATCACCTGTGGGGATGGGACACACAGAGCCCCCTGGGGAGTCTCCCCACCCCCAAGGCTGTCCCCACAGAGCTGAGGGTCCCTGACAATCACTGTGTCCAACCCCTTCATTATGCCGATGGGGTAACGGGAGTCTAAAGAAGAGCGATGCGTCTGGCTCAAGGTATCATTACGTGCAGGGGATTGCACAAGAGAACGAAACAAAAAACAAGGCAATCAAAAGCTTGTGAAACTTTCTGGTGCCTCTTGAAAACGTACATACCAGTGGTTCTCCGTGGAGCCGATCTGGGGCCCTGGGAACGCTTGGCGAAACCCAGAGATATTTTTAGCTTTTCACAATTCTCTGTGTGTGTGCTGACCACAGGGGCGCTGACCAGCCAGTGGGTAGAGGCCAAGCTACTGCTAAGCCCCTCTAAGGCACAGGACAGTCCCCAGCCCTGGAGTTCTGGGACACAGGGGCGGGGACATGCCTGCTGCAGAACACTCTGAAAAGAAGAATCTGGCCCAGGGGCCTAAGGAAGCCTGCTGTTTGCGAAGCACAGCTCCCCGTGCCCAAGCCAGTGTGCCCAGGTGTCCCTCCTGCCAGGGAGGCTGCAAACGCCACACAGTTGCTGAGATCTAGAGCGAAGCCAAAGCCCTCTCCCTTTTGCTCTGTGCCTGGGTAGGCACCTCACCCGTGGAAAAAAACTGGGCAAGGGAACAGGTTCTGTTCACCGGGGTTTGCTCTGACTCACTGGGATGGTGCAGCCAAGACGCAGGTCACCATTTTCATCAAGAAGCCCTTGCCTATCATACCCTTTATCTCGGCATGAAACAAACCCAGGGGAAGCGGTGTCGATGCCACACGGACGTTAGTGGGGCAGTAGGACTGACAGCACAGAGCCACAGTACAGGCTGCACCTGGTCTCCATAGCAGCAAGGGGCGGCTGCGTCATCCAACCCAAGATGAGCCCGCCGGAGCCTGTCCCTGCTCTCGAGCTTGGGAGCCTGCCGCTGCTGGAGACCTCTGACTAATGGGTTTCACCGGTCATTTCTTTTCATAGCCCGCTGGGCCTCGCTTCGCCCCTGCTCCGGAGACAAATCTCCGCTCGCTCGCTCGCCCTGTGGTTTGCCATTTGTGGGCGGCGACCAGGCAGCCACCATGATGTCACTCTTTCCAAGGTTCAATGAAATTAGACGCCATGTAGGAGCAAGTCATGGGAAGCGGTAGGTCATTCGTCCCCAAAATAGCTGCCCCGGATTGGAGCTGGAGCTTTGGCCCCATCAGCCCTGCCCCACCAGCCTGTCTGAGCCCTGGTGCAGAGCGAGGGAGGGAGTGAAACGCACCTTTGTTTTCTTTCCCTTCCTCCCTCCCCGACTGAGGGCCGCTAGCACAGGGACCGTATTCATGTGCGTGTGTGCGTGCCAGCGCGCAGGTCTGTGTGTGCCTGTGGGCATGTGTGCACCTATCCGTGAGAACGCGTGTGAGCAGATGTACGCGCATGTGTGGGAGCGTGTGTGTTGCAGTGCCCTGAGGCAGAGGACTGCACCAGAGCGGGACATGGGTAGGAAGAAGCGTCTGCCCGGCATCAGTTCTAATGAGCCCTGGAAACACCTGGAGTGGACATTCAGCCCCTACTGTGCGCTCATGCCACTCCTCTGCCCCGGACCCCAAACTCACCGCCATGGAGCCAATGCCCCCTCAAGCAGGGGGGGTGGGGAACTTCCCCCGTGGGCCTCGGAGACCGTCGCTCTTTACAGGGAGGGAAAGCCCCGTCTCTCTCCCCAGGAGCCACTGCGGGGTTCAAACTGCTGACCTTGAGGCTGGCAGCACAACGCTCAACCACTGTGCCACCAGGGTGCCTCTGTCAAAAGGAAGGGGGCTGAAATCCGCCTGTGTCTCCTGTGGGCCGTCATGGTAACTGCTACAGCAATCATCTCAGCAACTCGGACTGCCGATTCCAGGGCTGAGAGAGTGTGCACTCTGACGCCCTGTTGCAGGGATCCTTCCTCCTATCACACTTTCCAGGACGTGTACTCACGGTCTGGCACCAGGCTACTTGTGTCTGCCCTCGGTGCCACCCTGGACAGCAAGAGGGGCTGGAGCTGGAGGAGCACAGGGGGCCTGGGAATGTGGGCGTCTGGGTGAGGGGTCCTGTATGCGCTGCCGTGCTATGCTGAAGCCATTAGCATATGTGCATCACGCCCTGTGGCCTCCTCAAATCCCAGTCCCACATTGGGGGGGGTGGTGGATTGTGTCCACACAGCATCAACTACCTGTCAGTTTGTGAGACTTGGGTGGCGTGCGTGTGGTTCTGATACTGAAAGCGATGCTTCTGGTATTTCAAATGCCAGTGGGGTCACTCATGGGGGACAGGTTTCCATGCAGCTTCCAGATGAAGGCAGACTAGGAAGAACGGCCTGGTGATCTCCTTAAGACAATGAGCCAGTGAAGCCCTTAGGGGTCACCACAGAGTCACATCAGCTGACTCCTCTGCCCTGGACCCAACTTCAGGAGGGCCCGATTAAGGGAGGCGGGACACAGAGGGGGGAGGGAGGTCCCCAGAGCAGGGGACAACCATGGACTTGAGCACGCGGGAAATGGTGAGAGTGATGCATGACCAGGAAATGCTCTGGTCTGCTGTGCATGGGGCGGCCATACATCAGGGCTGCCTTCATGGCCTCGGAGCTGCGGCTTCCACCCCAATAGTCTCCATGTGTGACCTCTCACCCCAGAAGATCCCCCTGGACCAAAAAGTCCTGGCCTCCCTCTGCCCTACTTCCCACAGAAGCCAAAGGCCAAGTCTGGTCAAAGCCTAAGTCTGACTGCTGCGTTTCCAGAAGGCTGGATAGACCCACACCCCCATGCTCTTTCCCTCCACCTCCCTGAGCTCTGTGGACACGTTGCTGGAATAGTCCCAAGAGGGTGGCAGGGGTCTGGACTCCTGCTGGGCTGGGACAGGCCTGAGGGCTGTACAGGACCAGAAGTGGCCCTCTGCCCAAAATGACGGCATGTACTGTAGCACCAGCTGGACTAGCAGAAGACTGGAGCCATCAAATATCCATCCCAAGGGGAGCACTGCACGAACCACAGAAGGCACATCAGGGGGCAGGCATGCAGCTGCAGCGAGGAGGGTCTGTGTACACAGGCATAGAGAATCTCCAGGCCGCAGACACGGCCAAGGGGGGTCATGACGCCTGGTAAGCCGAATGTGTGTGCGAAGGGACAGGAATATCTTTACACCTGTGCTTCAGAGAGAAACCGTGGAAGGTGATATCGAAATGCATCCAGATGGTTCCTTGTACTTCTCTTCGATGGCATCACATATTAAACATTAAAGACCTACCTTTCCTATTTAAAACAAAACGCTGCTGAGGGACATTAAAGAGGCTGTAACGACATGGAGAGTGAGGCTGTGTCCGAGTCTGAAGGCTCGGTACCGTGGCGCTTCCCCAGGGGCTCCGCAGAGTCCATGCAATGCCAGTCCGCACGCTCGTTTCTGAAGAACTCGGCTCAGAGACACGGGGACCTGTCGGACACAAGGAACTGGGAACAATGCAAACAACATTGGGAAAGAAGAACCAAGCTGGCTGTACCCCAAGGCTTCCAAAGGAAACAGGGAAACGCTTAGTGACTTTGGGTTAGGAAAAATGTTTCGGCACGATCTGGGAGAAACCTATCCAAATTACACGTCTGATAAAAGATTTATCCACTATCAAGACTTCTCAAAGCTTAACCATAAAGAGACAAATAACCCACTTTACGTTTAAAAAGAAAAAGTCTAGGGGGTACGTTTTTGACCGGATAGAGCACCAAAGATTTACTAAAGACAGATACTCAAAGATGTGACCATCGAAGCCATTAAGAAAACATAAATTATGAGGAGCCAGCCCCAATCCCAATTACGTGGATAGTCCCACCTCCCCCCAGAAGAATGCACTTCAGAGGACAGCACTGAAGTTACAGCTCAGGGAGAGGGACATGTCTGATCAGAGCACACTGGAGCAAATGAAGGGGGAGGAAGAGAGAGTGGAGCACATCCTGGCCACCAAGCCCTGAGGATGATATTCCTGCTCAGAGCAGCCAATGCACAGAGAGGACCATAGGGCTGGCCCTGCTATGAGATACAACACCACTCACTGACCCATAGTGCTATGGGGGAACAACACTGGAGACACAGTGTGGGAATTGTGTCTGATCTGATCCCACCACACTGAGGCGAAACACTAAGGGCGTATAAGAGAACAGGAAGGGGAACAGAGCGACAAAGTCCCCAAGGAATATCAAAAGTAGACTCTGGGGTCAGGGTGTGGCACCCCATCAGACTCAACCAGAAAACACTCCTAAAGGTCACAAACATTTACTATTTACGGGCTTTTTTTGGCTTTGGTTTTTGTTTTCTTTTGTTACTTGGTTTTGTTTTGTACATATTATTATCTCTGCAGGTCTATCTAGATAAGATAGGATTGATAAACAATCTGGAGGAGAAAACAATGGAACATGGGAGGGAAGTGGGAGAAAGGAAGTGGTGTTAACAAATCCAGGGACAAGGGAACAACAAGTGATCCAAAGGAGGCCTGGTAGGGTTTGATCAAGGGCAATGTAGCCAAGAGGAATTACTGAAACTCAAATGAAGAGAAAAGAACTAGGAGGCAAAGGGCATTTATAGAGGTCTAAATACAGGCACGTACATATGTAAATATATTTGTATATGATGGAGAAATAGATCTATGTGCATATATTTATAGATTGAATATTAAGGTAGCAGATGGCCATTGGGACATCAGTTAAATACTCCCTCAATGCAAGAACACTTTGTTCTATTAAATTGGCATTCCATGATGCTCACCATCCCAACACGATCATTGAAGACAAAGGGGTGGATAAGCAAATGTGGTGAAGAAAGCTGATGGTGCCTGACTATCAAAAGATATAGTGTCTGGGGTTTTAAAGGCTTGAAGGTAAACAAGCGGCCATCTAGCTCGGAAGCAACAAAGCCCACATGGAAGAACACACCAGCCTGTGGGATCATGCCATGTTGAAGGGATCAGGTATCAGGCATCAAAGAACAAAAAATCATATCATGTGAATGAGGGTGAATGCAGATTGGGAACCCTAACCCTAACCATCTGTAGGCAACTGGACATCCCCTTACAGAAGGGTCACAGGGAGGAGATGAGCCAGTCAGGGTGCAGTGTAGCAACAATGAAACTTACAACTTTCTTCTAGTTCTTAAATGCTTCCACCACCCCACCACCCCACCCCCTACTATCATGATGCCAATTCTACCTTACAAATCTGGCTAGACCAGAGGATGTACACTGGTACAGATAGGAACTGGGGAATCCAGGACAGATGATCCCTTCAGGACCAGTGGTGAGAGTGGCGATACCAGGAGGGTGGAGGGAAGGGGAAGTAGAAAGGAGGAACCAATTACAAGGATCTACATATAACCTCCTCCCTGGGGGACAGACAACAGAAAAGTGGGTGAAGGGAGACGTCGGACAATGTAAGACATGACAAAATAATAATTTATAAATTATCAAGGGTTCATGGGTGGGAGGAAGAGAGGAGGGAAAATGAGGAGTTGATACCAAGCCCTCAAGTAGAAAGCAAATGTTTTGAGAATGATGATGGCAACAAATGTACAAATGTGCTTGACACATGAATGGATACATGGATTGTTATAAGAATTGCACGAGCCCCCAGTAAAATGATTAAAAAGAAGAAGAAAATAAAAATGAAAACCACCATGTACAGTAGAGTGGTTAAGATGATGAAAACAGGTCATACCAATATGGAAGAGGATCTGGAGTCCCTGAGCCTCCTCGCTCGCTCCTGCGGGTAGGAATGTAAATCAGGACAGCTGTTCTGGGGAAGATGGGTAGTTTCTTAAAAAGCTAACACATACTCCTACTACCGTATGATCCAGCCATTCCACAACTAGGAGCTTACCCAGAAGGAAGGATGCATCTGCCCATGCGATGGTGCTAGATACGTGTATCTTGTGTCATACGTATATACGTGTGTCACAGCCAGGAGCCAGTGATGCTGATGTCCACCGAGAGGCAAATAGATCAACAAATGATGGCCTATCCATACTAAGGGAGACTAACCCAACCACAAACCCACTCCCGACAAGTTGATTCTGACACACAGGGACCTACAGGATAGTGCTTCCGAGACTAAATCTTTATGGGGGCAGACAGCCTCATCTTCTCCCATGGAGCAGCTGGTGGGTCTGAACCACTGACCTGGAAGTTAGTGGCGCAACACATAGCCGGCAAGGCTACCAGAGCTCCTGTGACTGGAACACTACTTGGTAACAGAAAGCAAAGAACTACTCATGCACACACACGGATGGGTCTCGAGAACCACGCTGAATGCAAGAAGAGAACCTACTCGGTGATTCCATTTCCATGAAATGCCACAAAGTCCCACCCAGTCTAGAACGACTGGGACACCAGGGAGCGGGGGCATGAGGAATGCTGGGAGTGGGGATTCGCTTGCTATCTTGGTTGTGATGACAGTGTCAGTGATTACGTTAGCCAGAACCTCTCCAATGACACGTCCACACGTTGTGAATTTAGGGTATTTCAATTATACCCCAAGGACCTATACTTCTACTCCCATAAAGAGCTACAGTCTTGGAAACTCACAGGGGTGGGGTGGTGGTGGGTTCTACCCTGTCCTAAAGGGTTGCTAGGGGCACCGTGAGTCAGCATAAGCTCAGTGGCAGTGAGTTTGTTTATGGGGAGGAGAGAGGGGGGAGCCTTAATCTATTGAAAAAAATTTTTAGGGGACAGCCATGAATTGAAACACATCATTGACATAAAGTAATACTGAAAAAGATACAGAAAAGCTCAAAGCTTCCCTGGTCTCTCTTGGAGGTACTAGATCCTCACTGGCGCCCTGGCGGTGGGTGGTTACACGTTGGGCTGCGGTCTACACGGTCAGCAGTTGGAACCCACCAGCAGGCCCAAGGCTTTCAACTCCTGTGAACAGTTTCCGTCTTGGAAACCCAAAGCGGGGCCGCTATACCTCGGTGGCTTCGACTTGCTGGCAAGTGAGTCTGGGTTTTGGGAGGTGACCATTTATACACTATTCAGAAAAGTTGTCTATAAAGAGAAAATCCTTTCTGCCTCTTTTTTGCTTTGTTTGTTTGGATACAAAATGCATTTCTGAGGAACCAAATAGTTGATAAGGGCCACATTTTCTTAATAGGATACTTCCAAAGGATTAATGCAGGAGGGATGGTAGAATGCTTATCATTGCGTATCCCATGAGCTAGGCTGATGAACTGTGGAGTGGGCCAAGCTCCTGACACCTGAACCCCCTGGTCAGTCCGAGCAGCTCAGAGAAGCCAGCGGAGCCCCACGCAGACTTGGTGAGGTGGAGCAACAGGAAGTGCGATGACGGGCTCTTCCCAAACGAACTGATCTGAATCTAACCAAGGCTCCAGAAGGAACTCCCGGTTTACGGGGTGTGTCAGGAATAAAGGCACGGGGTACACGATTCAGTCATCTAAATCCAGATGGAGGAGAAGTCTACCGGGAAAACAAACCCGCTTTCCATCCATGCACTAACCAGGCCTGATTATGCTCGGCTTCTGCGATCGCCCCACCAGGCGCATCCAGGGTGGAGGAGCCAAACACCAAAGCACTTTGAATAAATTAGGGGCTGGAGGAAGATCAGGGAAGCGAGGCCCTTATCGAATGAGGGGGAAATTAAGGAAGATGTGAGACAAAAACAAAGGCTAAGCACCAACCACACGCCGTCATGGAGTCTCCTGACTCACAGTGATCCTGTGGAGGGTCTCCACGGCTACCAATGTTTACAGGACCAGACAGACTTACCTTTCTCCAGCGGAGTGGCTCGTGAGTTTGAACCACTGTCCTCACGGGTTAGAGCCCAATGTTTATCCCACAGCCCCATAAACGTGGTTACATCCTGATCCAGGGCACCCCAGCTTTCCGCACAGCTGGAGGCAGCTGCTAGCAAGAGTATGTAAGCTGCTGAGGGTAGGGGAGGCATTTGCTTGTATGACAAAAGGGTCATGCTCCCTCACCTCACATTCCTGCCTTGAATGCAGATGTCATGTCTGGAGCTGGGACAGCTCTACTGGGACCAGGAGGGAGAAAACAGAGCTAATGGCAGAAAGGACAACAGGACAGCCTTGAGCCATGGGATGTCCACCAGCAGCTGCTGCCTCCAGTCCCGTTACAGCAACGCAAACGACAGCCATCTTTATTTGTTTAAGCCACGCCCACCAGTTTTTCTGTTCCTTGCAGCTAAAAGCACTCCTCATTGAGAAAGTAGAAGGTGCAGAGGAAGCGTGGGAAGAGCTTGGCTTCTTGCTACGCATCAGCTAGGGAACTTGGGCAAATTGCCTCTCTGAATCTCAGTACCCTCTTCAGTAAGATGAGGATACTACCATCCATCATCCAGAAGGGCTGAAGAGATCAAGTGCGTGGAAGTTTTGTCCATTGAGCTGGTTCTGAACCTGAGGTTACCAAGCTTCAGTACCTACCTGGACCCAAGAGACACTCAGTTCCCTGCGCTTGCCTAGCACCCAGCCTCTGCCTCCTGGCTCATCTACAACTCTGTTGAACTTAACCCATCTGGAACATTTGCAGAATGTCTCGTCACTGGGACAGCTTCCTCCACAGCAGATGCCTTCTTTGGGACATAAGCAAGATCCTTCCTGACTAGTCAACCTTTCAGTCTCTTCAAACTCCCACTGTCTCCCCCTCAGTTTCCCACCTCCATGGTCTCAGCACACAACTTCAGCTCTATCTTCACTGAAAACGCTTCACAGGGAGGAAACCGGAGTTGCCAACTCCTCCTCTCACCAACATTCTTATATCTTCTCCCATCTTCCCAATCTACTTGCTTTCCTGTTCAATGGGGATTCCCTCACAAGGATTCTTAATGGTCTCCCCCAGGCCTGAGCTGTGCAGCTCTGGGCCCATTACTTGATCCGCATACCTCAGTGATCCCACCTGAAGAATGAGGAGATGAATCCTTAGCTTAAAGGGTGGCGGGGCCCATCATACATGCACAGTCAACACGAGTCCCCCTCACTGGACCTCTGCAGAGTCACCTGCACAGCTTCTTTCATTTCCCTAGACTGTGAGCTCCCTCGAAGCAGAAAGTATGTCGCCTGTCCACAGGGCCCAGGAGCTGGCACACAGTAGGCATCTTGTGACCCCTCATGGAGAATAAATAAATAAGAATAAATAAGTGATCCCACTCTGCTGCTTTGGGGTGTACTCCGTAAGTTATCCCCTGACCCCTGTGTTTCCAGCCTCTCCTACCTGTGGGTTTGGCCTACAAACAGAAAGGCATCTTTCTCCTTAAAAACAAAATACATAAGCTACCCTCTCTGACTCCCACTTGCTCTTATAGCCCCAGCTGCTTCTCCATCTCCCTGCTTCCCTTCTCTTTTAAACTTCTCTCAAAAGGAATCAACAACCATCTCCCATGTCATCTCTTGTTTGATCCTTACCCCTAGCAGTCTAGTTTCTGCTCCCTCTACCTCTTTCTTCCTGCTCCTAGCTACGATCACACAGTCGCCAAGGGCTACATGCCACTGATTCTCAGTTCTGCCTCAGCGCTGAATCTTGTCATGGCCCCTCAGACTCTCCTTCTCGAATCTCATTCTTCTCACACACCTGCAGAAAGGCAAACTGAGACAGAGGAGTGGTTTGTGCCAGAGACCCTCGTTTTGAAACTTTTGATTCTTCTCAAATTACAATCGGTGTCCTTCTGGGCCCCCAGGTGGCTAAGAAGTGATCAGATGGGCCATGTTGGCCACTGGGGCCACAATGATGACAAGGAGTACAAACATGCTCACCAGCAAGAGGATGGTTAAGACTGCATTGTCCACAGCACCACCACTCCCCGCCCCCCAAAATACAAGGGGTATCGAAAGGTCTGTGGAAACATTCTATTGTCATTTAATTCCATTTCCATGTTTTTTTGGATGACCCTTTGGGTATGTTAGAATCCTAACTCCTATACCCATAACAGAGGAGCCCTGGTGGCCTAGTAGTTACTTGTTGGGCTGCTAACCTCAAGGTCAGCAGTTTGAAGCCACCAGCTGCTCTGTGGGAGAGATGAAGCTTTCTACTCCCATAAAGATTTGCCAACTCAGAAGCCCACAGGGGCAGCTCTACCCCGTCCTAGAGGGTCGCTGTGCGTCTGAGTTAACTGCATGGCAGCGGGTGTGCGTGTGATGCCTGGGAAGGTGCCCTGGCGGCCAGTGAGCCATGCAGTGGACTGACAGTGCAAGCTGAGCACTTGAGGCCCACCAGCCAGTCCGCAGAAGTAAGATCAGGCTCTGCACAGCCTGGGAGACCTGTGGGGCTGAATGCTTATGATGAGCTCATGGCTACAGATGTAATGGAAACAAGGTGTGTCCTAAACCTGATCACTTCTGAGACGAAAAGACCAGAGGAGCCAGAGAAAGGATCCCATGGGGGGGGGGGGGGGAAGCTAGCTCCCTTGTGGAGACTGGTGAGAAACCGAGGGGCTGGGATCTACAGCGGCTGGAGGAAAGCAGGATCCTTCCCAAGGCCAACCCCAAGAGCGGTGTTCCCCTGGGTCAGATGTTATCCATCCCAATTTCCTGCCCCCTGACATCTGAGAAAAGAGAGGGCTGCCCCTGAAAGCCGCGCACGCGCAGTAAGCCCCTCACAGCAGCACCAGGAAACCACGACAGAACTTCACGACCTTCTCCAGACAGGTTTCTGAGCGGCCCGGGGCGAGGACTAGGAGGCCCTCGAGGGCACCGGCAACGCCCACGTGTCACCGGTGAGACTCGGTTCTCAGAGACATGCCAGGTGTGAGCAAGAGTCGCTGTAGCCACAGGAACCAGCGATCACGGACACGCGCCCCTGTTTCTTAGAGGACTCTTACCCTGCTCAGAGGACTGCCATGCCGACCAGCCCTCCTCAATAGTGGGCACTGGGCCGCCAGCCAACCTGGCCTGGCCTGCGGGGGGGCAACCAAGGCCATGCACCAGGGGCACAGAGGTTCGTGAATAGCCAAGCCTGTCCCTACCGCAGGCCGTTCCTTTGTACTGGCTGCCCCTGCGCTCTGGAAGGTTCTGCCCCGAGATCTTCAGGGCTTTGCTCTCCCTTCACGCAGGTTGCCTCCTCGGAGAGCTCTGCCCTGACGTCAGCTGCAAGGTGTCCCTCTCTCCCCACCTGGCTCTCATTTTCTCCACAGCACTGCCCCCGGACACTGGGGTGGGGTGAGTTCCCAGCTTGACCTGCCATTAGAATGGAAGTCCTCAGAGAGCAGAGACTTCGCCGGCCTTTGTCCACCTCCGTGCCCTAGGCCCTGAACGGTGCCCGGCACATAGGAGGGCTACGATCAGTGTCTCATGGATGGAGGCAGAGTCTCTCAAAGTGGGAGCACTGTCTCAGAACCAGCTGAGAAGGGGGTTCAAGACGCTGGTGCTGACTGGACAACGCAGGGCCGGGGTGCAGAAGGCAGAGTCTGCACGGTGAGGCATGCAGGTCAGGAAATTCCCACGTACACCTGTACGCTGAGGGCTGAGAACCGCTCAGATGCCAGAGACCAGTTTACTGCCAATGTCACACTTGTCTACCGAGACTTCTGTGGCTAGTGCCATCCAGACGGAGCCTGGTCCCACAGAGAGGACGTGATGCCATGCTCTATCGCACCGAGTCCTCCCCACCACCCAAGAGGAGCCTTCCACAAATGTGGAAACAGGGACTCAGAGAGGCTAAGCCACTTGCCTACGCTCACACAGCCAGCAGCCTGACCCAAGCTGGGAAGCTGTACCAGGGCGCTCTGTGATGCTCTGGGGTCCCGGCTGGCAGCACTGACCCAACTGCCCGAGCTCACCACTGCCCTCCAGTGCGTATGCAGGCGTGGACACTTAGGAGTGAATGAAGAGCTGACTCCCGGGGGCTCGGAACCCCGAAGCTGGGCTGTTCTTATAGGCCTGGCGGAGCATAGCTGGAGAGGGATCTCACCCCCTCCCACACCAGTCGCAGGATGAGCTCACGCTCTCACAGGAAGAGGAAAGGCCGGGTCGGGCCCAGGCCAGCCAAGCCAAAGGCGCCCGTCCGGAGCTTGGCCGGGAGTCTGGCTTCCTGAGCGCGGCTCGTCAAGGCCACAGGGAGCACTGGGCAGGGGCTGGGCCAGCGCACTGGAAGCAGGGGTGGCCATCGGGCACCATGCCGGGATACACCACCACCCCGTGTGCAGCCACTATAAATGGAAAGGTATTCTTGGAGGGGATGGACATTAGCAGGGTGTTGGTTTTTTTTTCAGAAGTGACCCATCATCAGATAAAAATACAGACCGCATTTAAACGCTGAGCAGCAGAAGCTATTCTGGGGATTGGAGTCTCATTCCCATAGGCCCTTGCCAGAGCCCGGCCCTCCTGCCCGCCTCCCTGCCTGCCGCAGGGCTGTGGAAGGAGTCATCCAGGGAGCCGCGTGTTGGGAGTGAAGGACAGCCAGACCAAGCGAGCTGCCGGAGGTGCCTTTCTGGGGGGCTCTCAGGTGCCCCAACACCTGCTCATGTTCAACCCTGCGCTCCAAGACAACCTTAAAACAGAGATGGCATACAACCAAAAGTCTGTGGCAAATATCTATGTACCAACGTATTTGCCACTCAAACATTGTTTCCCGAGTGTAATTCAATGGCATTCATTGCTCCACCAGGCCGTGCAGTCATCCGCAGCGCTTGTCCCCAGTGATCCTGGCACCCTGCACCGGGAATCCCAAGCACAGACTCCCCCTTCCAAGACTACCTCTTCGACAACATCCTCAGCTACCCAGAGCTGTCCGGACTGAATGCCAGCTGTAAAGATGTGAGTGCTTGGCCGGGCAGTGGTGGTCCCACGGCAGCGTTCTGGGTCTCCAGCTTGATTGCTGGCCGCATGCGCGGTCAGTCAGCAGTTATCTGTCAGCAGCAAGTGCCGTGTTGCTGTGAACAGGTTTCAGCGGGGCTTCTAGAGGAAGGAAGAGTGGGAAGAAAGGCTTGGTGATCTGAAAATCGGCAGCCAACTGCAGTCATGGGGCAGGACGGGGTGGCCATGAGCCAGGGGCCGAGTGAGCCACAAGAGCAGGACACAAGCACAAGCCAAAACCTCAGCCACCACCAGTGCGTCGGTTCTCATGCACAGCGACCGATCGAGGATCTCCGAGTCTGTGAATCTTCACAGGAGAGACGGCTTCATCTTTCTCCTGAGGAGTGGCTGGTGGGTTTCAGCCTCCGACCATGAGGCTAGCAGCCACCCAGCACCTAACCCACAGTGCCACCAGAGGCAAGGAGAGTTCGTGGAGATGAGCAGGGGTGGGTGGGTGTGGCTATGGAGAGATGTCTTCACTGGGCACTCATCATGGGTCCGTTTCTTAAACAATGTCACCCCTCGAATCCTTACAACTCCCCCAAGATGAAACGACTTGGTTCTTCCCCAATTCTATCGAGATGAATAGAGTGAGAAAAGACCACCGGGACAGCGACTCTTGGGCAAAGATCTTGGGAAGGCAGGGCAGAAAGTGTCCCTGGCAGAGGGACAGTGCCTGCCAAGGCTCAGGTCCCAGGGAGCCCAAGGTTGCTCAACCCGGGGCAAAGCTGGGACTTGCACCCTCCTCTCTCTGAGCACTAAGTGACTGTACCGGCCTGGGGAGCCAGCCAAGGTCTGGCTCACAAGTCAAAAGTGAGATTTCCCCCCCAGAAACCCACACCAGAGAGCCTAAGGAAAGGGCTCACATCTTCTCCGGCTGGTGGCTGTGCAGGCTTGGGCACGTCTCTGTGCATGCCACTGTTCCGTACTGTCAGCAGGTCCGGAAACCCAAACCACTTGCTGTCCAGTTGATTCTGGCTCCTGGTGACCCAGGTGTGTCTCGGCAGAACTGTGTGCCCAGGGGGCTTTCACTGGCTCATTTTTCAGGGAGAAGATCGCCAGTCCTTTCTTCCAAGGTGCTTCTAGGTGGACCCAAGCCTCTGGGATTTTGGCTAGCCGCCGAGTGCTGGGGGGTTTGTACTCCTCGAGGACTAGGAAGCAGTGCGTTTTTATAAATGAAAAGTACACACAGACAGCCTGAGTTAGGTCTGTCAGAGGACACCTCCGTCTGTGGTGGCCAGTCCTGTCTGCTGTCTGTCCCTTCTCCCTACTGGTCCTCATGGCTCCAAAGAGACTCCTGTCACACCCCCTCCTGCCTCTGCAGAAGCAGTGTCCTCTGCCCGGGTCGCCCTTTCCTCGCTGTCTTCGCTGGCTCTCATCGATCCTTTCCAGTATTGGTGCCCAGGAGAAGCTGAGAACTGTTGAAAACGATGCAAAACCGAAACGCCCCACAAGCACCCCTGCAACTCACTGCCTGCCAGTCCATTCTGACTCCCGGTGACCTTACAGGTAGAGCGGGATGGCCCTGGGGGTTCCTGGGGCTGTGAAGCTGTACGGCAGCAGAGGACCTCACCTCGCTCCTGCAAAACTGCTGCTGGTTCAGACTGCTGCTCTGGCATTGGCCGCCCAGGTCGTAACCTCTACGCCACGAGGGCTCCTTTGGGGACTGTTCTAGATGCTGGGGATTCCTCGCCTTCACTTAGCTGACATATCCTAGGGGTAGAAATAAATGCACGGATAGATGGGAAATGCTACGGAGCAAACTGAAACTGGCTGAGGAGAGAGTGGGTGATATAGGGCTTGCTTGAGAAGGGGTTTGGGGAGGGGGGCACAGGGAAATCAGAAAAGGTGACATTAAAAGGATACCGGAATAAAGTGAAGTAGCAGACACACCAATATCGAAACAGCATTCCACCTAGAAGAGACCGCAAGTGTAAAGGCCCTGAGGCAAGGAGCATGCTGGCAGGCTCCCGGAGTAGCAAGGATGCTGACCGAGGAGGTAAGGTTTGAGGTCCTGGACAATTCTTTGGAAACCCAGCTCAGGCCCCAGAAGCTGCCTCCAATTAGTCCCACCCTGGCCAAGGGCCCTCCTTCGGAGCTGCCCCAGCCCCACACTCCTCCCTGTTGTGAGCTGGTACTTGGTGTCGTCACTGGGCACTGAGCTCATCAATGAACTTTACAGCCCTTCCTGGCTCCCAACTACTATGGAGTCTTTCCTTGGAATTGGGGACTTCCTCAAGGGCAGGAACTGGTTTTGGGGTGCCCCATGGTTGGCACCTCCATCCCAAGCACTAGGAATTCTCTTTGAGCAACAAGAGGGCCCTGAGTCCTCGAAGACTTAAGTCTTCCGGAGCCAAGAGTCCCCTTCACAGAAAAGTGCAGGTGAATGCTCTCGGCACCATTCAGCTTCCTCACCGCCTGCCAGCACTGACGTGTCCCAGATGACACCCGTGGGAGGCAGGCAGGAAGGTAGTGATGAAGAGACGGAGGGGGAGGGGACTCCCCCACTCCATATTTCCAACATCTGCCTCCACCTGTGCTTTCGTCAGCAGCTCCGGGCATGTCTGAGCCCTTGCTCTATGAAAAGCCTGTGTGAGGAAATTCAAATGCAAAACTAAGGTACCAGGGAGTGATTATTCAGACACTGCAAACACCCTTCCCTCGGAAAAAGACTTCTACCTGAAGCATCGAAAGCCCCTGAAGGGTTAAGAGTACCAGGTCTTGGCCACCAGCTGCTCACACCACCGAATGACAGGGAGGCAGGTCCTGGAAAGGAGGGGCCTGGGCAGGGCCTGCGGCAAACAAGGTGTATGTAGCCCAGCACCAGTGGGCGGAGCTCACCCAGTTTGGTCCATGGCTGGACAAGGGGTTCCAGGAAGCCAAACACCTGGGATCACATATGAAATCACTAACCTAAAAGTGTGAGCGCTATTAGGTTTGTTCTCTTTTTAAATTATTTTTTAAATATTAAAACAATATGTGAATCAAAGACTACGGTTCTATTGATCCACTGTGGCCAGGGATAGGTATCAAGTCACCAAACAACCACCCTCAAAGGGCACCCCTGAATTGAGAAGCAGCACTGGGTCATGGTCATGGGGGGTGAGGAAGCCTCAAGGAATCAGAGGAATATAGTGTGTTTCATTGATGCTTTACTGCACCTTGGTGACTCATCCCCTCCCTGTGGCCCCTCTGTGGGGGGATTGTTCCACTGTCTACAGATGGGCTTTGGATCTCTGCTCCAGCCCCCCTCATTCTCAACAATGTTTTGTTTGTTATGTGTCTGCTGACGCCTATTATCTGGTCCCTATGACTCCTCATGATCGCACCAGTGGTGTGCTTCTTCCATGTGGGCTTGTTGCTTCTCTGCTGAATGGCGGCTTATGTAACTTCAAGCCTTTAGGACCCAGACGCTATATCTTTTGATAGCCAGACACCATCAGCTTTCTTCACCACATTTGCTTATGCACCCATTTTGTCTTCAGCGATTATGTTGGGAGGGTGAACATCTCAGACTGCCGACTAGTTAGAACAAAGTGGTCTTGTGTTGACGAAGGGCATGAGCAGAGGCCCGAAGTCTATCCCCTACCTCACCCCCCACGACCATGACCCCAGTGCTGCTTCTTGATTCAGACTAGACCGGAACATGTACACAGGTATAGAAAGGGATGGGAGCTCACGACACACAGAATCCAGGAACAGGAGTGGGAATAGTGGTACCAGAAGGGTAGGGGTAAGAGGGGGAGAGCAAGGGAGAAAGGGGGAACTGATCTCAATGATGGACATATAATTATACACCCCTCTACAGGGGGAGGAACAACAGAAAACATGGGGGAAGGGAGACAGCAGTCGGTGTGAGAGATGAAAACAATAGCAATGTGCAGTCTGTCACGGGGTTATGAGGGAGGGGAGACAGGGGAGGGGGGAAAGAGGAGCTGATACCAAGGGCTCAAGAAAGTAAATGTCTAGAAAAGAATGAAGGCAACATATGTACACGTTCGCCTGATGCAAGCAAGCGATGTATGGATTGTAACAAGAGTTGTAAGAGTCCCCAATAAAATGATCTTTTAATATAAATAAATAATAAGTTAAAGGGCACCCCGTGTGCGTCAGAGCAGAACTACACCCCACGGGGTTTTCAGGAAGGACATCGCCCTCCAACGGGCCTCAGGGTGGCTTGAATGTCACTCTTTTGTTGGGCCCTCAGCCCTATGTTAACTGTAAGTACCACCCAGGGGCCCCACCTGACCTGCCATCCTGATCACGAGGCCCTTTTTGTAACAGAACAAAGAGACCTAAAAGCCATAGTGCCAGAGGGATGCTGACGCCACACACAGTGTTTCATGTGGTCAAGAAGCTGTGTCTCAGGGGCTAGCCTGAGTCGAGCCCATGCGTGCTGGAAAGCCTGGGCTCGGTGTGGGAGTGTGGACATGGATTGGCAATGGCTGCAAGGCAGTGGGATGCGGACACCAGCCACATTCGCTCCGGGGTTACTGGAGGCCGATTTAGATTCTTTGAAAACCGGAGGTGCAGAAAGTAGATGCAAACTGCCCAACGCCACAAGTGGACACTGGAATCCCACGGGGGACCCGTCCCACGGTACCCAGATACCTCTAGAGCTTCAAGCGGTTGGAGTTGCCACCTAGGCAGCCACCTCAAACAAGGCAACAGGAACACTGGCTTTGCAGTGATTCATTTTCCAACACTCAGACAAAGCAGCTCCTAAACAGCCTGCCTTCCGCACACCCTGGGTCCAGCGAGGGGCTCGAGCTGCCAAGGAGCCTGGCGCTAGAGGGAGCCTGGACCTCCCACAGGGCCCTGAGCGCCCCGCCCTCCCCCATGCGGGGTGAGTCATGGCTCCGACTTCACTGTGCCGGCTGCAGAGCCTTCCGTTTTATTTGGCTCCTGAGCAAAATGTACTTTTCCAAAGGACACGGATTCAACAAAGCCTGACTTCTGCAATGCCCTGGCAGCAGTGAGACCAGCCACCTGAGCACAGGCTGTCCTGGGGCGTGGGGATCCAGGACCGGGGTTATCACCTCCTCCCCAGGGGACAGGGCCCCCAGTACACTAGGAACCCCCCAGCCCCCAGCCTGGTCTCCTGACTACTGACTACACCCACCACACACTCCTGGATCGGATGTCAAGCCACTGCTAACAGCTGACCCGGAAGGATTCCTGGTAAACAGGAGCTGCCGAGGCAACATCAGCTGGGAGACCCCCTCCCACAGCGGAGCCCTGCCCTGTTCCCAGCTCAAGGGGCAGGTGTGGCCAGAGCACAGACCAGGGGGTCAGCGAGTGGTGGCTCAAACACCAAGAAGTGTGCGAGCACTTTCAGTGGCCACGCGTGGCATTCTGTAGCTGGGGGCGCTGTGGCCTCCCACAACCTCTCTGAGCCCCCAGGGAATCTCACCTGAAAATCAGGAGACAGATACCACCTACCTCCAGGGAGTGGGGTAACACAGCCCAGAGCCAGGCTCTGCGATAGCCACTGCTAGCCTTACCTGGGCTGCGGGGGACGGGCCATCTGTGGGCTCTCCGTGTGCTTTCTTCCCTCTAGGGGGGGCAAGGGTGAGGGAAGGCAACGGGGCTTTGGGCTCACACAGGCTAGAGGCTGTGACCCTGCTTAAGGCTGAGCCTTAGTTTACTCATCTGTAAATGGTGGGGAGAACGTCTCCCTCCTCCCAGGAGAAATGATGGGCGCTCTCGTCCCGTGGGGTGCTCATCTCAGAAACTCACAGAAACAGTTCTGCCCTGCCCTGTAGGGTTGCTCTGGAGGGACTGACATCGACTCTATGGCAGTGAGTGATGATGCTGAAAGACAAATGAGATCGACCCTCATCTGCAGCCAGAGCCCTTGCTGGCCAGTCGTTACTGCCGTCACGTTGGCTCCAGCCCCACGTGCCACAGAGGGACACGTTGTCCACCCCTGCGCCATCCTCATGGTGGCCGGGGCGCTCAAGTCCTCTGCTCTGGCCACTGTGCATGCTGAGTGCCTTCCAACCTAGGGGACTCATCTTCCAACACGAAGCTCGACTGTGTTTGGTTGCGATCCATAGGGCTCACATTGGCTAATTTAGATCACCAGGCCTTTATTCCTAGTCTGTCTTAGTCTGGACGCTCTGCTAAAACCAGTGCACCATTCGAAATACCAGCTGCACAGCATTACTTACGGTGCATGCCACCACAGTACAAGCTGATAGATAGGTGGGGGTAGCGTCCAGTATGCGCTCAGTAAGGGTAAATTCCTCCGTGCCAGGGCCCTCCCCTTCCTGAGGGCAGGATGCAGAGGAGGGAAGCAGTGGGAGGCTGGCAACATTGGGGTGGGGTGCGGTTCTAGCTCTGGTGCAGAACATCAGGTGGAGAAGCCCCTCCGTGGGCTAGTGCCAGGGGCAGGAGGGGTGTTTTCAAGCAGATGGGAGCTGGGGAGAGACAATGCCATCCACCCAGGCCCAAGCCAGTGGCCAGGGGTGGAGGTGGTAGCACCTCTGAAGCTGGCCGAGGCCAGGCTGGCTGCACTCTCAGTGTCAAATGGCACAGAGCGCAGAACCCCAAAGGTGTCGCCCAAGGGCCACTCTCTCAGCTTCCCAGAGGCCGCAGAAGGGACCAGACGGCACTGTGCAAACAGCTGCGTGTGCCTCCCAGCTGGTCCCGTGGAAGTGCTGGCGCTGAGCAGTGACACCTGTGTAGGCCCACAGCCGGCCCTTGACCTGTCGCCCACACAGGCCCAAGTGCAGCACCCTCCCCTGTGCCCAGAGTGGTCTGTGACAGGCCTGTGGGGTTCCAGTTGCAGGGACCCCAGGAGCAAGGGGCTGCTATCACCCTTGCTGTCCAGATGGGAAGACAAGGTGCCTCCAGTCGGTCCTTGTGTGGTGCAAAAGATGAATGCCTTCAGCTATTCCATGAAAGGCTGGAAGTTCATATCCACGTGGAGGCCCGGCCATCTACTCTCCCAACCCAGCTGTTATTCTGACACACACAGATGTCGCTACGCATCAGCAGTGATCCAGGCAACTGTTCGTGTTTGTTTTCTTCTGCTCTTTGTCTTTGCTTTTGTTTTAAGGTGGCACTGTGAGGAAGCATTGGAGTTAGGGTTCAAACCCTGGGCTACCTGCCTCCAGTCTGAGCAGAAGCCTGGTGTTTGCAGACCCGGCACAGAGACGTCCACCCCCATGGTTCCCCACCTGCACTCCCACCCTCCCATCCGTTCATCCTCTCATTTGCAATGGTCCGCATCTAAGGTTAGCATCCCCTCTTTGCAGCAGAGACAGCAGGGGCCCACCAGAATCAGCCTTTGCCCCGCAGGATCTGGAGTCTCAGAACCCTCAACTGCACAAGCGTGCTGAGGAGCGGCCCCCCTGGAAGGAAGGCCTAAGTCACTACCATCCCTGGTCAGGAGGGGCTGGAGAATTCAAGGGTCCAAGCTCTGCCTCGGCTAGCTGTGTGCTTGGGGATGTACTTCCTGCCCGGTGCCTCCGTTTCCTAGTCTGTCACCTACCTCACTGGGCTCCCTGAGGTCCATAAGTTAGTGCATATAAAGTGCTCGGCACAGGGGCTGGGCCCCTGGGTAAGTGTTTGGCACCCAGGCCACGAAAGCAGAGAACCACGGGCATCTCTGTCCCCACAAATCCCTCTGACTCAGCAAAGTGAATGCACCAACAGCCCAAGAAATCAGGTCCGAACGAGGCTGCATTGACCTTCCCATGTGTGCAAGGTGGCACAGAAACTCGGGCAGCTGCAGGGGCCCGGGGACCCACTGGGTTACAGCTGCCTTCTGGGAGTGCCTTCCCCACACCCACCTCCACTACTGGGGCCTCGACCCTCTGTGCATCTGCCTGGTTCTCCCAGACTGTCCTTGGGGATGCAGCTCCCCTCCCTGGGCTTCAATAGCACAGAAACTCAGGAAGACTCAGCAGCAAAAAAAATCATCTGTCCAACTCAAAACCTCACTGCCAACAAATCCATCCTGACTCAGAGCAACCCTCTGGGTCAGAGAACTGCCCCTGTGCGCTTCCCAGGCTGTCCATTCTTATGGAAGCAGACAGGCTCATCTTTCTCCCTCAAAGCAACTGGTGGATGCGAACTGCTAACCTTGCAGTTAGCAGCCCAACAAGTAACCCACTATGCCACCAGGCCCCTCGAAGGACATCCAAAGTGGTGTGTAGCTATATATGTACTGGTGAGTATCTACACAGATGCATGGGTAGCATACATGTACCGTGCATTTCCCCCTACTACCTGTCTGTTTGCTGTACCGCGACGGCTTGTGTGCTGCCATCATGCTTGAAACTATGCCCCAACACTTCAAATACCAGCAGGTTACTCAAGGTGGCAGGTTTTAAGAGTGCTTCCTGGAGCTCTTACAGAACCCAGCCAATGACTCCCGATGGGATACAGCAGAAAGACGGCTGGCTCGATTCACTTGGACGCGCCATCAGGAAGGATACATCGCCGGAGGAACCATGTTCGGTGAAATAGCTGGTCAATGAGGATGACGGGAGCCCTTGGCGAGGTGGACTGGCCCAGGAGGTACCACTGCGGACTGGACCGTGCTGGGACTTAGGAGGGCTGTGGGGATGATGCAGGTGTGGGCAGCGTTTTGTTCTTTTGGGAAGAAGGTCTCGAGTTGGAATCAACTTTACGGGAGCTCTCTACTTATCCATCCGTCTACCTATCCACTCATCCACCCGCCCCCGCCTCACTCGCTCTGTCTGAAATGAAGGACTCACCGGTGGGCAGCACGGGTCTACAGCCCACAGGGAAGGATGAGCACCAGCTGTGGGTGCACAGTGACACTGGGCGGGAGCATCCAAGGCAGACACGAGAAAGCAAAGAGGCATATGGAGGCTCCAGGTTTCCTTACCACAGGCACTGGGAACCTGTTCTTTCTACACCAGAAAGGGAGAGTGCTGACCGAACTGGTGGACACGCACACACACACATGCACCCGCCTCCCTCCCACCCTGACTACTAATAACGTCTGGTCTGTGTGCACCTGCCTAGTGTGGGCATGTCCTGTACGTGGGAGCAGAGGACACGTGTCCTACGTGACTGGCTCAGCATGATGTTCCCACGGGCCATCCATGTGTGCACTGACCTGGATTTCATTCTGCTTGATGACTGAGTGTGCTTTCAAGCTGCTCATGTGGAGATTTTTTGCCTAACCAAAGAGTCCTGCACACAGTGAGAGCGCTTCCGTACACCTTCCACTCAGCCCCTCCACTGTCACCGCTTACAGACCACGCAGAGCTCCGCAAAGCTCAGGGTGGGACCTCTTTCCAATGCAACTCCAGGCTGTTTGCATTTCACAGTGATGTCAACACTGCCCTCGGTAGTGTCGTGGTTACACACTGGGCTGCAAACCATAATAAAGGTCAGCGTTTCTAAACCACTAGCTATCCCACGGGAGAAAAATGAGGCCTTCTATCCCCATGAAGTCTCAGAAACCCACAGGGGCAGTTCTACCCTGTCCTACAGGGCTGCTAGGTGTCTGACTTGAATCGGTGGCAGTGAATGAGTAGAGTGGAGTGGGATGGAATGGAGTGAGCAAGCCCTTTTGGCATAATGGCTGTGTTGGACTGTTAACCACAGAGTAGGTAGTTCAAAACCACCAGCAGCTCTGTGGGAGAAAGAGGATGCTTTCTACTCCTGTGAAGAGTTACAGTCTCAGAGACCCACAGGGTGTGCTCCACTCTGTCCTAAAGGGTCACAATGAGTTTGAATCGACTTGATGGCAGTGTTGGGCTTTGACCACCTTTCCAGTGTAGGAGCTCATCCGAAACCCCGCCCGGCTCTAGTTGTCATGCCTCCTTTTCCTGCTCCACCTGGGACAGGCTCTGAATCCTTCTCCGCCTTCCGGGACGCTGACACTTTTGAAGAGCCATTTGCCACGTCCCTGTGTGCGGGCTGGCCTGATGTTTCCTGGTGGTTAGGTGAAGAAGGTATGCACCCTGGGGAGCACCCCACTGAGGGAGGGACCCTGTTCGGGGCAGCTTTCGGGGCATGTGAAGTCACTAGGCCCTACGACAGGTGACGCCGGATTCCACCCTTGTTCAGATGGCTGCTGCCGGATTCTCCACCGGGAAGCTAAGAGTTGCAGTGAAGAAACATGTAGCGGGAGATATTCTGAGGCTTTAGAGAGCTCCTGGTGACACAGCGGATACTCACTCGGCTGCTGAGAGTGGGTGACTCAAACCCACCCAGTGGCACTTCAGGATGAACGCACTGCGGACCGGCTCCCGTACAGATTCCAAAAACTGCCCGACTCACTGCCTTCCAGTCGATTCTGGCTCACAGCTGCCCGCAGGGCAGAGGGACTGCCCCTGACGGTTTCTGAGACAGCAACTCTTACGGGAGTAGAAAGCCTCATCTTTCTCCCAAAGAATGGCTGGTGGGTTCACACTGCTCACCTCAAGATTAGCAGCTCAGGTCCGCTACAGGGGAAGCTTTACTTTGTCACATGGGGAATTGGTTTGATGACCACAGCGCTAGTGTCGAGACTAAAGACATTATCCCACTGCGGCTTATTAGTGTCTGGTTCCCTACTTGTACCAGCCAGCATTGGATTCTAACGGGAGCAATTCCCACTGTTCGAGTGGCAATTTCTCTGTTTCTAGGGTTCTTTCTACATCTACTGGTTGGAATACCTGTGCTTTTAAAAAACAAAAACCTTAAAATAAAAGTCCTTGGCAGGCGTGTAACAACTTTCCAGCAGGCAAAGTTGGCCTTGGGAGGGATCGTCTCTTTCTACACACTCGTGTGGAGAGCGGAACTAACAATCCCCGGCATGCAAGGACCTGGTTGTACTTTTCCCCTTTTCTTCTTTCTTTCCCTCCCTCCCTGGCTCCACCCCACCTGCCGCCCCAATGACAACAACACTGGGCTAGAAGGACCACCACATACAGGCTCCCAAACTTATGTGGCTTACTGCCCCTTTTCAGAACGAAAAATAAAATTACTCAGTGCCCACCCAACAGTGAAACGCTTGTGCTCCCTCACCCAGGATCAAATGTAGGTGTCTGCTCTGGCAGAGCCCCAGGTCACCCCAGGTGCCCTGCGGGTGCAGTGGTGATGCGCTGGGCTGTGATCCAAAAGGTCAGTGGTTCGGAACCACCAGTGGCTACGTGGGAGAAAGACGGGGCTTCCTCCCATAAGCAGTTACAGTCTTGGACACTCACAGGGGCAGTTCCACCCTGTCCTATCGAGTCACTGTGTCAGCATCCACCCAATGGCAATGAGTTGGGTTTGGGTTTGGGTCAGGCCAGCATCCTCCAGGGGGCGGTATCTCCCACTTTGGAAGATCAGTTGCCCTGAGACAGTGGTTCTCAACCTTCCTCATGCCACACAACCCTTTCAGACAGTTCCTCATGTGGTGGTGACACCCCAACCATAACATGATATTCGTTGCTACTTCACAACTGTCATTTTGCTACTGTTTTGAATTGGGCGATCCCTGTGAAAGGGTCATTCAACCCCCCAAAGAGGTCACAACCCACAGGTTGAGAGCCGCTGCCCTAAGACAACCTTCCAACCTGAAACACGAGACACCCTTGGAGGCCACCCTTCGGCCCAGGAAACAATCAATGACTCCCGTGAAGGATGTGCTCCTGAGAACCTGCCACTCACGAGACCGAAATGCAACCTGTGTCCACCACCAACGGCGAGAAGGCAGGGAGAGGCAAGGCCACAGGAAGACTGGAAACAGAACCCGGGGAGGAAACAGGGAGGGGACCGTGTGCAAACTTTCACCTCCACCCCATGCCATCGAGTCCGTGCCAACCCCCAGCGACCCTATAGGAAACCCTGCGGGTTTCCAAGGCTGTAACTCTGTATGGGAGTAGGAAGCCTCGTCTTCCTCACCATGAGCAAGCGGCTGGCATTGCAGCTCGCAGGCCACTGCGTAACCACTGTGCCAGCAGGCACTACTCTCACCTACAGCACAATGGGATGCTTCAGACACGAAATACGAACAAAAACGCAGAAACCACCGAGTCTGCCGCGGGCCGGCAATTCGGGTCTGGGTCTGGGCGCTGGCTTCGCTGACCAGTGCTGAGGTGCTGCTGCGAATCAGGCAGTCCACACGCCCATGCAACTTCCCAAGAGCTTTACTGGAGAGTTCCCGGGTCACAGTGGGGGCACTGCTGGCCCATGTCCTTGAGGACTGGCTGTGCTCAAGGAGGGGGTCAGAAAAGCCAGGGGAGAGTTGGCAAGCTTATCTTGAAGGAGGAAAGAGCAATGAGAACACAGAGCGAGTGAGGTAAAGGAGCGGGGTCCTCAGAGCAGGCAGAGCCTGGGAGCGCATTCATCAGCCAAGGGAGTGCTGAGTTGGGAGTGTGGTGACCTACCTCAGGGGCAGCAGCAGCAGCCGCCAGGGTGGCAGGAGTAGGGGAGCAGGCCAGTGGGGGAACAGATCACGCAGGGCCCGGCAGGCCAGGCAAGGACTCTGGACCGTTCGCCATGGTGGATTTGAAGCACAGCATAGAGTGCCCAGGAGGGCGGATGGCGGTTCACCCAGGGTGACCCCAGAGGTCAGCGGCAGAGGCCAGGCCGCCTTATGTCCCTTGAACTGGGTCCTTTCTGAGTGACCCCTCCTCCACACGGCATGGGCCAGCCCGCAGGCAGAACTCCAGATGCACTGCAAGGCCGGCCCTGGCTCAGGGAGATGTGTTTGTGCTCACAGAGAAACACGGGTGTGACGAATGCCCGGATTTACTCCTCACCCAGCCCCACTCCAGAAACCCTACTGGGGCTCTCCTGCTCAGGAAGGCCCTGGGCCCCACTTCCTCGGGGTGAGCTCCACGCTAGCCGAGGGCTACTCCCTGTCTGGCACCCACTGCCCTGGACTCTGCCCCCAGTCTCGGCGAGGTCTCTCTCCCCGTCCTTGGCTGCAATGCTCGGGGCACACACTGGGAGGCCAGGAAGGCCAAGTGCAAACCCCAGCCTGCCTGTCGCCAGAGGACTGTGGTCAGTTAGCTGTGCTCACTGTGTCTCAGCTTCCTTGTCTTTAAAGTCAGCCAACGGAGCAGATATGACCCACCACATAAGAACCCCGGTGGAGCGGTGGTTCAGCGCGTGGCTGCTAAACTGGTCGAGGGTTCGAGCCCACCAGAGGCTTTGAGGAATCTGACATGAAGGCGTAAAGATTTACAGCGTTGAGAACCCTGTCATACTGCAGGGACTCGATGAGTGGGATTGACTAGAAGGCAGGGATTGGTTTGGATCCTCCTCATGGGGCGGCAGGGGGGTGGGGGGAAGAGGGGGGATTGATGGCACAGCGATAGAATTCTCACTTCCCAGGCAAGAGACCTAAGTTGATTTCTGTCCAGGGCACCTCATGTCCAAGCTACCACCAGTCTGCCTGCCAGCGCTACTGGGTGGCTGACTAGGTTTCAGTAGAGTCTCTAGATTAAGATAGACCAGTAAGAAAGACCTGGCAATCGGCTTCCAAAAGTCAGCCAATGACCACCCTACAGGGATCACCATGGGGACGTTGGGGGAAGGACACTGTCCATGGGGTTCTCCCAGTTGGGAGAGCAGGGAGCAGAAACACACACAGGAGATGGGAGCTCAGGCCACCTGAGAAGGCTGTTCCATCACCATCACCACCCTCACCAAGGCCTTTCCAAGTCTCCCCTGGCAGCCCCGCCTCCCCCCACCCTCTGCTCCCCACCTCACATACCTGAGGGTAGGGGTGGGCCCTGCCCCCTCCGTGGCCCAGCGCCTGGTCATAAGCACAGGGTGTTTGTTGAAAGGATGAATAAGTAATGAACAAACATGTAGGAGGAGCCCAGGATGGTGAAATGTGCGTCAGAGGTAAGATTAAAAGCTTGTAATTATTCAGGACAAATACCTTAGACAAAAGCTGTCCTGGCAGAGCCGGTAATTCAGAAGAAGCCTGCTGGCACAGCAGGACTTAAAGGCAAGGCACGCAGTCGGCAGGGTGGGGGTGGGGGTGGGGGGAGTAAAAGCGCTCATCCAGCCCGGAAATAATCCAGAATCCCCAAGAGCTGACTTTGGAGTTTGTTTGCAAGTCCAGGAGCCACAGCTCCCTAGGTGTGTTGTCTTGGTCCCGCCACCTGGCAAGGCCAGCTGGGCAGCTATCCCCTGCCCCAGGAAGCTGGAGTCCCAAAGGGGCTTGACCCAGGATTCTTACTGAAGTGGCTGAGGGGTGGCTCGCAGCCCCGGGCAGCTCACAGCTCAGTTCTAACCTCCGGAATTGAGTCGTGAAAGCAGCGACATCCGGGCGGGCAGGCAGGTGTAGTCCATGATGTGATTTACATGAACGCTGCTCTTGTATCTGGCCTGTGACAAGCACGGGATGCCCAGTGCTTACAACAGTAGGTGCTCCGTGTGTTTGTCGAGTTAGTGAGTGAGCGAGTGGGTAGGTTACAGCCTTTAAGGGGCATCACCCCCAAGCTTTCCCCACAGGGAGACTGAGAACCAGGTCCCCTAGCAGTAAGCTCAGAGGCTGGCGGGCCCTTGACCTCTAGTAAACTCTCCTGCCTCCTGTCCCCCCCACCCCCAACCCAGTCAGGAAGAAAACTGAAGGGCGGTGGTAGTGGCTAATTGGGGGTTGCAGGGGTACTGGAATGTGCCCTTTTCAGAGGGCTGGGAAGGGTGATAAGGAGGTGGAGGGGTGGGGAGGAGCCAGGGGCCTTGGGGTGGAGGAGGGTCCAGCCTCATTCACACAGCAGGAAGGTTCTGGCCCAAGCGGAAGGATTAGGAATGAGGCTGGCTATGAGGCTGGGCCTGGGAACAAGGTTCCTGACTGACCGGCCAGCCGGCCTGGGACATGGGCCCCTCTTGGGAGCATGCACAGCCAAGGCTGAATGCCATCAAAACAGGAAAATCATAGAGGAAAAATGAGCATGTAAGGGGACTGGTATTTGCAGGGAGTGGCCCTGCCTCAACCCAAGAACCAGGAGGACAATGGGGGGAGGACCCTTGGGGCATGGGTGTACAGGGGTCCGAGTGGCCCAGGAAGACCCCCTGCTGCCCACTCAGGCCTGGGAGGTCCCAGGCAGCAAGGAAGGAATCAGGCCTGGCACAGGACGGTGGCCCTATCATCTTCTGACATTCACTACTCAGGGCGTCCCAACCCCATGCAGACATTTCCCGACCCCCCCTCCAAAAAAAATCCTATTCTGACCTACTGCTCTCTGATTACTGTCCTTCCCATGAGTCTCAAGGGCTTCAGTGCCACCCCCATGCCCTCCCTGGTGGGAAACTGGGCCTAAAACACCCAGCAGGCTGGGGTCCAGGGGTGTTGGGCAAACACTTCCCAGGCTCCTGACCGTGCCTTCTCTCTTTGGACCCCAGGGCAGTCCCAGGCATGCCTTCAGGGTGCTATGGGGAAGGCCCTGGGTATTCATGGGCAGGGAGCCGGCTGGCACACAGCTGGTCGACCTGTGCGGTGGCATCAACTCTGACTCGGTTTCAGTGGCTGGGCTGTCAGCAGCAGGCCACCTGGCCTTTTATCAAGAGTGGGCTTGCACATCCAGCTGTCCAGGAAGCAGCGCTCGCGTTAACTGTGAGCACTGCCCGCGACCCCGCCTGGCACCCAGCCCTGCTCCTACTGCCTTAGAAGCTGCCCCAGGCCAGCGGGCAGTGCAGCACAGGCTCCTAACCCCACCTTGAGCTTAGGGGCTCAGGCTGGTGCCTGTGACCTGCTTCTGCAGCACCTCGGGGGTCTGGCCCCTAGTGAATCACTTCCCTAGTTTACGCTCAGAAAAGACAGCCTGGTATGGGAGATAGGTGTCATCCCTCTCCCCACCCATCCACGCTCTTCATTCCAGAGTGAGCTTTTCTTGACCATCTGCTCAGACCAAAGGCTCTCTGCCCACACAGAGGCACCTCAGAAGAAAGGCCTGGAGATCTATCACTGCTGGATATCCACGTGCCCCCCCCCAACACACACACACCTCCATACACACACGGAGGGAGGACAGCTCTACTCTGACATACCCGTGGTGGCCATGAGGCAGGGGTGACACCACAGCAGCCAGCTGGTGGTTCTTAGGCTACAGGACAAATTCCTTGTCATGCACCCACTCCCCGTCAGTGGCCTAGTGGCCCCTAAGTACCTTCCAGCAGACATTCGCCATCACCCCAGTGAGCTTCCCTGGGCTCTCCAGATCCGTCTGCATGTCCCCTGTGGTTTCCCTTCGAGCCTTCAGACCCCATCAAAAAACCTAAGCCAGTGCTGCCCGGTGGATTTGGACCCAGAGTGTAGTGGTGGGCAGGGCAGTGCAGAACTGCCCCTTGGGGTCTCCAAGACTGGAATCCTGAAAGGAGCAGTCCCATCTTTCTCCTGTGGAGCTTCTGGGCAGTTCGAACCACCAACCTCGCGATGCGCAGCTGAGCACTTAACCACTGTGCCATCGGAGCTGCTCACGGCAACAGACACATAGGCCTGTAATTGGGCAGTTGATTTAATTGCTGAAACTAAAGACTTCACGTGGGCAGTGGGCCCCAGAGACCGGCCTGAACATCTATCGATGGATGTGTGAATGAGTAACTGGATGAATGAGTGAATGACTGAACAAACAGCCCAAGGAGATGGGAAGTGAAAGGGCAAGATCCAGCCCAGCCAAGTCCAGTGCCCACTGCCTCACCTGCATCAGCCAGCTCACTTAACGGAAAACAGCTTACAGATGTCCCCATAGCATCATGGCTATGTTCTCTACTGTCCTATTTTAATGAACTTCAACATGTTCCTAACAAGAGCCACTAGCAACCCTGACCCCCCAAACTACTTTTCCAAAAAATTAAAAAATTCCCAGCTGTGAAGTTTTCAGGACCCCAGCCTCTGGTCACGATGGCCAGACTGCTTTCCAAATGTGAGCAGGGAGTGTTGTACATTTTAAATGCATGGTTTAATTCCCTGTACAGCCTGGAAGGAGTGACCTAACTTACAGACAGGGATGAGGGCAGTGGGCCTCAGTGACAGAGAGCCTCAGTTTCCATGGAGCTGGCATGGGACTGGGCGGTGCTTCTGCTGTTGTGCACGGGCCCAGGCCTAGACAACAGACACCGACCCTAAGAGGCACACAGTGAGGAGATGGCGTGGGTCCACCTCCAGTCTCCTCGGGGATCTGAGTCAGGGGCAGTCACCCCACAGGGTGACCCTGTCTTTGGGGAAAGCACTAATCCCTGCCCAGGAGTTTTCAGCTCCCGGTCTTCCACACCCAAAGAAGTGGTCACACTCACTTGATCCCTCTCTCTCCTGGGTGCCATTCCTGCTCAAGAACCTGCTTTGGCTCCCCATTGCCTGATAGAATGCCCAAACCAGATTCTTCCAGCTCTTCTACAGACTTGGCCCGGCTCACCCAGCTGTCAAACCTCCTACCTGCCATACGTCATGATCCCCACCCCCCAATGCTCACTGAACTGCAGACCCTCAGCCGGACTGCCACCCTTCCTTTCCCTGACTCCAATCCCACTCCTCTCTCACATGTCCTTCCTCCGGGAAGCCCTCCTGACTACCCTCGCCGGCCTGTGCACACACGATCATGGATTTGCTCTTCTCCAGGATGGCCTAGGGGATCTCACCTCTCTCCCCATCCCTCCAATAGGGCTCTGCGCCTACTCCTAGTTCCCAGGGCTGCCTCCTAGCCCTCCACGGCGTCGCTAGCCTGGCTGTGAACCCTCCTCTCTCTCCCAGCACAGCCCTCACGGAAAGGGCACAGGACACACTTGGAAAGCACGCACGTGTCTTTCCTCAGGGTCCGAGTGCTGTCTAGCTCCCTCCTGCTGACCGGCCACGAACTAAGCCACTGGTCCATCGTCCCATCTTAATTTAATGGGAGGAGACTTACAATTTAATAAGTGATGTGATTAATTAATTGAAGGTCAAACTTTTCAAAAACATGAAAGTCGATGTGGAAAATGTGAATCAAAGAGGCCTCTTGGCAAAAAGTCTGGACATCAGAAGAGCCAGCAAATGTGAGCTGGCCAGGGGCCCAGGCTGTGCTGGCAGTGAGCAGTGCAGGAGCCTGCTCCCCCTGCCCCTCAACTCCCACCTTGCTTGCTGGGGGGATGGGGGAGGCGTAAAGAGCACACACCCCCACCTCTACCATGACCCCAATTGTATCTTACAAATCTGGCTAGATCAGGGCATGTATACTGGTACAGACAAGAGCTCACAACACAGGGACTCCAGAACAGATAAACCCTTCAGGACCAATAAGGGGAGCAGTGATAAGAGGGTAAGAGAAGGTGGGGGAGGAAGGGGAAGCTGATCACAATGATCGACGACGTATGGCCCCATCCCAGGGGGATGGACAGCAGAAAAGTGGGTGAAATGAGACAGCAGTCGGTGTAAAACACGAAGAAAAAAGAAGAATTTATACATTATCAAGGGGACGTGGGGGAGGACAGAGTAGGGGGCACATCTGAGCGGTCACCTCGGCACCCTAGGCCAGCAGAGGGTGACGGAGCACATGAACAAAGTGCCTGTGACACAGAGGCCATCTCAGCAGACGCATGCTGGGTGGGAGCTGGGGTCCGCCCAAGCCACCACCAGTGACATGGGGGGTATGTCGAGGTCCAGGTATGGGAAGCAGGTAGGCTTGTGTTCTCCCCGCCCTCACCGCCCTTCTGTGAACCAGGAGTCATCCTCACCCGTCCTGCCTGGCGGTGCTTCCTGGTACCCTAGGAAATGCCAGTCAGGGGAGGTGGTAGGCGGCACAAGGACCTGTAATATCCCATCCCACGGCTGCTCCCGCCCAAGGTCACCACCTCCACCAGCCACCGTGGGAACAGAGGCCCAGGTATTTCTGAATGAGCTCGTTCCCAGAGCCACATGGCCCTTGTGAATGCCTGTGGACAAGATACAGAGTCGGTGGTTTCATCTCTACAATGGGGGCCTGACCCCCCAGATCCGTGAGGTCCTCTCTCACTGGGGGGCAGCGCACACAGGCACATCTACAGATAGTCTCTGCCCCTGAGATGGCTTTTGTAACAACGTCCCAAGGCTTGATAATTTGTTGTAGTTGTAAACGGCTGTGGAACCAGCCCTCCACTTCTGTGGACTCCGGCACAACGGGGTGAGACCCGGCCCTGGTCTTCACTGTCCCACAAGCGGAGCGGACACAGATCACAGGGTGATGATCCACAGGGTTTTCAGTGGTTGACTGTGGATGCAGTCACCAGGTCTTTCTTCCTAGTCTACCTTAAGTCAGGAAGCTCTACCGAGACCTCTTCAGCATCATAACGACACAGACGCCTCCGTGGATGGACAGAGGGGAGGTGCGCTGGCTGGGAACCGAACCTGTGGCTACTGCCTGGAAGGCGATCATTCTGCCACGGAGCCACCACTGCCCTCGGAAAAAGCAGAGCAACGAGCCGAGACTGACTGACTTCCAACATGCCTGAGGCAACAAGATCCGTAGCTCGCGATGTACCCTGCTCCAGTGACCTCAGAGATGTCCCGCTCCAGTCCCCATCTCATAGCTGAAGAGACAGAAGGCAGTCCAGCAGGGGAAGAGGCTGCTTCACTGGCTGGGCCAGCGGCAGGGCCAGAGTACAAACTGAACCGTGAGACCCAAGTCCCTGCTTGCATGTCCCACTCTCCTGGCCATTCCCAACAACACCGCCCCCCACACACACCCCACACCCCAGGGCTGCTTCAGTCACGGAGGTCCAGCCCAAATTCCTCCAGCACAGCCTTCACGTGGGCCCCAGGAACCAGGATTCTAGCCACAAACCACCACCAACCAGGTAGGCAGACAGGCCTCCATTTTCCCATCTGTCACCTGGGGTGACCCCTGCCTGACAAGGCGGACACAGGGGTCAGTGCGAGAAATGTTGCGTGTTGACAACAGCCGAAAGGAGCCTGGCAGAGGCACCATGAAGGCACCCTCTCCAGGCAGGGCCAGCCAGCCCCTTGGGAGTTTGGGGAGGATCTCCACATTTCAACAGGCGCAGGCTCCTCTCTTGGCTTCTACTGGAGGCTGGGGCGGGTCCAGGAGCTGTGCACATGTCGCCGGGGCTGCTGCCACTCAGAGCACACCCAGCGGCGTCCCGTGGCTTCTGGGTGCTATTTCCCCAGATAGTAAGGACTCAGGACAACTTGCTCAGCCTGCTGAGACTGTGCTAGTGGGTGCAGAGTTCGCACCCCACGCGCCTACATGGGGACCCTGAGTGGCATTGGCTGGGGGCACTGATGGCTCCCTTGTGGGCCGGCCGCAAAGATGGGAACACTCACTTTCACAGCGGCACACGTTCATACTCACGCTCTTGTACACAGCAAGTAACACTTCTCTGACAAGCAGGGCACCCCTCTCCAGAGGCGCCCACCCTGGCCAAACCCATGTGCCCTGTGTCCTCTGGGGGTTACCCATTCCAGTAAGAAGTCCAAGTGTTGAATCTGTCTCGGGGAGTCTCCGGATCCCAACACAGAGAATACGTGTGCAAGCCACGTCAGGCTCACCTCCACGTGTACTAAGTGCCTCTCTCTGCATGCACTTGCATGGTACAACATGTGACCCATGCCACTGAACAACGTGGGTGCAAGTGGCTGAAGGGAATGGAACGCAAGCCGCCCAGTGACCCTTCATCAGAAATACCATAAAATGTTACCTGAAAAACCGACCAGCCAGTGGCACTCAGCTCCACCCTACGCCTGGGCCCTCGGGCTCAGAATTGGCTGTGGCCACAGGGGTGCCTGCAAAGAGCAGGACAGAGCCAGTCTCTGCTTTCATGGCCCTGACAGCTTAGAGTGGCCCCATTCCAGAGACCAAGCCCTAACCACTAGTCTGTATGGTCCCCCAAAGACCACTGGTCCTTTTTCAGAAAGAGAACACCCTGCCCGAGCCCCCAGCCCACAGTGGCATCATGCTCATAAGACCCTGGGTCAGAAGACACTGGTCAGCAGAAACCAGGTCCCCAGGCTCATCAGCTGACATCTGGGATGACTATGCCCAAGTTCTGGACAGTTCAAAGCCACCTCTGGCCTCAATTCCCCTTCTCTCTACCCCCTCCCCGGGGTCGGCGGGGGGCGCTGGGGTGGAGGACTGTAAAGTGCTGGGCTCAAAGTGGGGGCACGAGAAACGCAGCACTGCCTTCGGGGTCACACGGCGATAATGGGCCTGGCCCGGGCAGTTCCCATCGGCTGGGCCACTCGCTCTCGTCCCTGCTCTGGATCTTCAGACGCGGCTCACCCGGCAGGAGCCCTAACAGCCCAAGTCAAGAAGCGCCTGAGCAAACCTAGGGGGGATGGTGCCCTGTTAGCAGCAGACGTCCAGCAGCGCTGACCATGCGTCAAGCTCCTGGATGGCGCAGACACTTAAGTGCTCCCCTGCTAGGTGAGAGGGTGATGGCCCCTTGGGAGAAAGGTCTGCCGATGCTTCCAAACAGTCGCGGCCATGGAGCACAGTTCTCCTCTGCACACCATGAGGCAGTCAGTCCCCACGAGTGGGCATGGAAACGACGGCCGTTAATGACACTGGTGTGCTTGGGCAGACGCACTAACCACCCCAGCACTCCCCTTTAAAGTCCCTGGGCACTGCCTATGGGCTAGCACGCTCAGCTGCTAACTGAAAGGTGGAGTCCTCCCAGAGCTCTTGGAGGAAAGGCCTGGCAGTCAGCTCCCAGAGCCCTCTGGGGCTGTCCTGCTCTGAAACACAGACGCATGCGGTCACCCTGTGTCGTACCAATGTGCCCACACTGGTAACTGGCTAGTCTCATTACACACATGAGGAAACTGAGGCACGGGACAGTTTAGCAAGTTCCAAGGACACAGAGTCAAGGACACAGGACACAGAGCCAAGGACACTGGACACAGAGCCAAGGACACTGGATCAAGTGCACCCTGAGGGCCTGTCTTGGGACCCCAACAGGACAGCCTGTAAGGGTGCCTGGTAGATTCAGGTTTCATCCTGAGAGGGACCTCATGCTTCAGGGAGGTCCACAGGCCACGGGCAGCCCCCGGGCAACCATCCCCACTGCCTGGTCCAGACCCAGTCCACTCAGGTTGCAGGGGTCCAATGTCCCAGGGCTCTGCCCAGCCCAACTTCTGTTTGTGCCTGTTTCCCTCAGGCTCCCTGACCCCGCCGGCTGGCACCTGGCGAACCAGGCTGCAGGTGTCAGACAGACTGGGTGTGAAGAATAAGGGGCAGTGGGTGGAGGGGGCCAGAGAGCATGTGCCCGTCCGCAGGGAGTGCCCCTCTTCAAAGGCTCTGGGCAGCCAGGTGACCATGGTGGTCGAAGCCCTTTACCCACAGCAGGTAGATAGACATTCAGATTTTCACGTGAAGTCTCCCACCTCGAAAATGCTGGTAGTAAGTTCTGCTGGTTTTAAACACAAGAGCCAAATGACCACATCTGTGATCTGTGGGTAGAACTCAGCGCCCCAAGCTATCAGTTTGCAATCTCTGTGTTGGAAGATCGGGTCTGCCAGACGTTTCACAAACGAGCAAAGAAGAAAAGGAAGCCCTGACATTGAATTAGAACCTAAAACACGAAACCCACCGCCATCGACTCAGTTCTGACTCAAGGTCCGAGTTTCGAAGCAGGAGTGCACTCAACAGCGTTCTCGGCAGTTGTCATCATCGGAAGCAGAACGCCAGGCCTTTCTTCCACGGCACTGCTGCGTAGATCTGAACGGCCAACTCTGCCCTTAGGAGTTGAGGACGACCCATTTGCGCCACCCCAGGAACGAGGACCTACTACGTGCTTAGCCCCTCACAGCAACCTCGGGGTCACTCTCACTTGCTCGTCAGAAAGCAGGCTCGGCGAGGCGAAGGGGGTTGTTGGGCACACAGCAAGTGGCAGGATTGGGACCCGGGCCCGGCAGGCCCCAAAGCCCTGTGCCTTCTCCACCTTCCGCCACAGTGCACCACCACCACCCCCGCCCTCCCCAGCGCCTCCTGCAGGACTGTCCCAGAGGCAGCAGTGGCTGTAGGACAAGAGGAGAGACCAGGAGTGTGGGGCAGGCAGAGGCCCAAGTGCAGTGCCGACAGTGCGGCCCCAGTGAGCGAGCCCTGAGGGGGGCAGGGTGGGGCGGGGCAGGGAGAGGCAGGAGGGTGAACCTTCTCCTGCCTCCTTTGACTCAAGGCTCACTCAGCTCTGACAAACTAGCTGCCCTCGAGTGCGGCCCACTTTCGCTGCAGCTGGGCCAACTGACGGTGTGCTGGGGAAAGCCGTGTGGGCCTGCAAGCTGGGGCCAACTCTCGCCGTCTGGTTTGCTGGGTAAATCCGGGCAGCACCCTTCAGCTCTCAGATCCCCCAACACCAGAATGAAGCGGCTGACTTCCCCAATCCCAGGAGCCCTCCCAGACTGGCTCTAATCAGCCTGGCAGCTCCACACACACCAACACGAGGACCAATCGCCACCTTGCTTTCAAAAGCTGTAAGAGGGCGAAGCAGAAGCCCCATCTCATGGCTTTGAGATGAGACCTGAAGGAGGTAATCCCCTTACTGCAGGTGGTGCGCTCCTGTTACCCCCAGGGGATGGATGCTCAGTGAGTGTACTTCCATTGCTACCACCACCCCTAGTGGCGGGCACCCTCGGTGTCTTCCCCCACTCCCTCCCAGGACACCTGGGTGCTAAGAACGGGTCAGCTTTTGTCACTGGACCGTGCAGAGTCAAAAGCCATAGCTGGCATCTGAAAACATCTGAGGACCGAGAGAGCGCTCGTCAAGATAGAAAGGACTCCCCTGGGAAACGAGGAGAAAACAGTGGGGTCAAACAAGAAAACCCGTGTCGTGTCCAGTGGCTCCTTCTCAGCTGGGTGAGCCCAGATCTGTCACTCAACCCCTCTGAGCCTTAGTGATCTCATCTACAGAGAAAGCTAGCCTCCCCAGACCACAGTCATCTTCCCAGAGTTGTCTACAGCCCTCTCAGAGGCTTTTGTGATGACCACAAGGCATTCACCTCAAGTGCCCGGGCACTAGCGGAAAGGCTAGGGGCTGTGTGCCCTCAGAGGTATCTTGGAAGAAAGGCCTGGAGATCCACCTCCAAGGAAATCAGGTACTGGAAACCCACAGTCCTCCTCTGACAGGCACGGGGTGGCCATGAGTCAGTGCCCGCTTGACAGCCACTGGGTTTTGTTTTTGTTTTATCAAGTTAATTAAGATCAGCGGTACTCGGATGGCGTCATCTGTGAATCACAGCGGGGAAACCCGTACCCAGGGTTTCCCTAACTTACCTGATCCTGATTCTCACTGCGTACATGTGTGGGAAATGCAGATTACCAAAATGAACCAGAACCTCGGGGGGGCGGTTAGACCTGCCAGCTAAGAGAGTTGCTCAAGTGAAAACTGAGCAATGGGGGGTTCTAGGACCAAGAAGTCTGCTAGAAAGCATGGGCTTGGGGCCAGAAGGTCTACGTTTGGGGCTTGGTTCTGTTCCCTTCCGCGTGGCGTGACTCTGGGTCAAGCTTCCAACCTCTCCAAGCTTCCGTCTGCTTCTTCAAGATGGGGCCGGTTGAGCCTGCAGCCTGTGCGGAGGGTGTGCTACCCCAGCTGCCCCCATCCTCCCAGGTCCCCTCCCTCAGACTGGGGGCTCATAGCACATTTCCAGCCAGCGGAAGGCAAGGCCCTGGGCAGGAGCTGACTTCCCAACCCCCCGAGGACAGCAGGAAGAAGCCCTTGCCATGCCCACTGCCAGAGGCACCATGTCTTTCGGCGGCACTTACACTCCTAGAGAAACGCGGAAACGGTTTCCAGAGACAGCAACAAAGCACCAGACCCCTCTCCACGGTGTGAGCGTGCCAAGTTTGGGATTCAGAGGGGGTTCGTGAGTGTGGTGTGGAGAGTGCGTGTGCATGTGTGCGTGCGTGCATAGGCCTCCTAGCCTCAGACTGGAGGCCTGACTGGCTCCCGCCCTCCTGCGCATCTGCCGTGTGCAGACGCTGGGTTCAGAGAGCGTCAGCGATGAGCAAACAGATAACGGCCCTATCTTGGGGTGCAGACGTGAAATGACTAACCACACCAGCACCTCCTTGCAGTGGTGCTAAGTGATCTCCGGGGTGATCTCCGGGGTGAGAAAAGGCGACCCTGAGGAAGAGCTGGGGGGGCTGCCTGGCATGGTGCCCAAGTGCTCTGCAGACTGGGGAGCCCTTAACTCCTGTCCTTCGGTGCGGTGGTTACACGCTGGGCTGCTAATGTCAAGGCCAGCAGTTTGAAACCACCAGCTACTCCTTGGGAGAAAGAGGAGCTCTCTATTCCTGCAGTCTCGGAAACTCCCAGGAACAATTCACTCTGCTCTGTCCTCTCGGGTCACTCTGAGGTGGCGAGGGCTCGAGGGCAGTGAGTTTGGTTTTTGTGTGCCAGCTGTCCCCAAGCCAGCATTTCCCAACACTCAGGCCCGTATCACCGTGGACACCAGGGCTGCTCACGGCACAGAGACCGGCCTGTCGGTGCCACTCAACAGCAGGGTTCTGCGAATTCCGAGAGATCCTTTAGAGAGGAAAGTTTCCAGGTGGTGAAACAGGCCGGTGGCTGAGCGGATGCTTATTCGTGGTGACCTGTGCTCAGTTGGTTCTCCGTGGCTGATCTTCAGAAGTGGACTGCAGGCTTCTCCTCCGACGTCCCTCTGGTGGACTTCGACCTCCATCCGACTGGTTAGCGGTGCACCTCGCAGCCACTGGCACCACCCAGCGCCTTCTAATCCACGGAACAGGCTTTTAACATCTCCTCGCTCTGCTGCTGCTGGGCCCATGGAGGGGGTTCTGACTCAGAGACCCAAAGTACAAGAGAACAGAACACTGCCCAGCCCTGCGCCAGCCTCCTTGGTGCTGTGGCAGTTGAGGCCCCTGCTGCAGCCACTCTGCGAACCCATCTCACCGAAAGTCTCCTTCTTCATAGACCCTCTGCTTTATCAAGCATGGCGTCCTTCACCAGGGACTGGTCGCTGACAGCATGTCCGAAGTACACGAGATTCAGACTCACCATCCTGCTTCCAGGGAACATTTCGGCCGTACCTCTTCCAAGACAGCACTTCCCAATTCCTTTCTTTTTTATTTTTCTTTTTTAACAGACTTGGAAACTTTGCCAGGCACCACTAGCAAACCAGAACTGAATCACGCTGTGATGATTCGCAAGGTGATTCTGTGTTTACGGGAAGTGACACGGCTTTTCCATTCGCAAAGATGCTACCAAGTTATATTCTAAAATAAAAATAGTAAGTCCAAAAGACCGAGTAAAGAACAATATTAAGCAAAGAATACACCATTTAGGAATAAGCCAGATATTACAAAGATGTGCCAGATGGGGGACAGCTGGGGCACTTCTGCCTTCGGTCAGCATGGCGGCGTCCCACACTCCTGAAAGCACGTCTGGTCTTTTCCTCGGGGCACATGCTCCACTACGCTCACCCCCACACCCTCCGCTGCGGTTCAGGATGGGGAGTGGGCGCCGAAGGGAAGACACCGCCCTGAGACCTGGTCCATGAAGCTTCCTCTAGAGCCTCCTCTGACCCCCAGGCCTCTTCTCCGGCTTGAGCACAGGGTGTCAGAGCACAGGGTACCACAGCCCACGCTCTTTGGGGACATCCCGGCGCAGACTAAGGTGCTGCTCAAAGCACTGAGGTTTTCAGGTCATTGCCACTTAGACTAATGGAAAGGAGGCCACCCTCGTTCCCACGTCCTGCCCAGTGTGCAGACACCCGCCCCGGCAGCACCGCCTTCCAGAAGGGGCACAGGGAAGCACTGAATGGTGGCCAGCCAGGGACAGTCTGCAACTCGTCGGGAGATGCCCTTCGGTAGACCTCGCTTCAAGGTGCACAGTGGACACGATGGAACAGAAAGCTACCCGGTCCTGCACCGTCCCCACGATCAATCGCAGACTGGACCAGTGTGAGCCTTAGAGTTTTCATCAGCTAAGTTTTGGAAGTAGATTGCCAGGCCTTTCTTCCTACCCATCTTAGCCTGGACGCTCTGTTGAAGCCTGTCCACCAGGCTCTTGAAATGCCAGTGGCAAGCTTCCAGCATCACATCACACAAAAGCCACCACCGTGCGGCAAACGGACAGTCAGATGGGAGCCATCTACCATCCCCTCCCCCCAAAACCACGTTAAACTCGATGCCATCAAGTCAATTCTGCTCATTGCAACTCTACACGCCGGTCTAGAATTGCCCCTTTGGGTTTCTGAGGCTGGGGGTTTTTATGGGATCAGTAAGTCTCATCTTTCTCCCACAGAGAAGCTGGTGGTTTTGAACCACTGAACTCAGCAGCCCAATGCGGAACCACTACACCACCGTGGCTCCTTTCCCTTCAACCACATGGGGGCTAAAAGACCCCAGGACACATCTCATACTCATCCTTCAAAACACTGCCCTGTGCTGACGCAAAACCGCTCTCCCCCACCCTCCCACCCCCAGTGCTTCCCACACTCCCCTGGTAAATGGCTCTCACAGGCCTCCATGCAGACAGACGCAGGGTGAAATGGGACAACTGTGGACTATGGGGTCAGATGGGACCATCATCCAGCTCCGAGCCTTCCCCCTGGGTCACACCCGGATCATCCTGCCCACCTGCCCTGCAGGTTTGCAACCAAGATGAAGTGAGATCCTGACTATAAACCTCGTGCCATCAACCAGGGGCAGGGTGGGGAGGACCATGGGGCCTCCCAGTCTCCCTCCCCGCCTTTTAGAACAGTCAGGGGCTGCAGCCAGGGGTGCTCATAGGCAGAGAAGGAAGGGACCCAGGGGATCCCACGGCTGGGTTTCCAGAAGCCTGCTCCCCCCAGGAAGGTGTGTTGATGCTGAGGGAGGTGGGGCGAGAGAGCTGCTCCAATGAGCAGCACTCAGTGAAGCGGCACTGCGTGAACTTACGGCGTGACCAGGTGCCAACCTGATACTATTAATCAAGAGGAACGGGGTGGAGCTTACCCTGTCAATGAGGTCGCAGCTTGATGACCTCATTTGGAGGCTCTACAGAGATAAATAGCTCGCTGGAAGCGGAACCCGCTTACTCCCTGCAAGACATTCCGGTTGACAAAACACATGGCGCTATGCTGATCGAGCCAGGCTCCTGAAGCTGGAGGAGCCACTTGGAGACCCACACCAGCATTATGATAATTTGCTTACATCACCACTGGATCCACAAGACTTCCTACCCACTGGCCTGTCATCTTCCTGCATTCAGCATCATTGCAGGTACTGTGTAAGTCTGAAGAGGAATTTATGGACTGGTATCAGATATACAGCATACTATCGGATTTAAGGACTTGATCTGGACTGGGCTGGGATGTTTTCTCAATATGCAATTACTCTTTGATATAAAGTTCTCTGATATACATGTAGGTGTGTTTATTTGTTTCTCTAGTCAACCCTGACTAACACAACCAGTGAGACATGTGGGCATCACAGACTACCCTGGGACACTTCCCCTTTGCACTTGTTATTCCAAAAGCCTACAAGCCCACCATCGTGGGGCTGTGCAGACACTGAATACACTCAGCAGCGAGCCGGAAGGTGGGGGGTTCCAGTCCAACAGACACACCGTGACAGAGAAGCGTGGCAATCTACTTCCCAAAAAGTGGCCACTGGAAACCTTACGGAGCAGAGTTCTACTCAGAGCTACAGGGTCGAATTGAATCAGAGCTGACTGGCAAAGCCAGCTTGGGTTGCAGGTTACAGGTGTATCAAGGCCAGGTGGCAGGAGAGGCTGAGAAACTGCCCCACCCCACCCCCATCAGCGAGGGCTGAGGAGACATCTAGGGGCAGGGTGGGATCCTGAGCTGGATTATGGGACAGAAGAGGACCTGTTGGGAAAGCTGATAAACTCCAAAGTGAGTCAGTACCAGTGATGGCCAGTGTCCAGCGAGAGAAAGGCATGGCAGTGTAGCAAGGTGCAGCGGAGCCTTGGTGCACAGTGGGTAAGTGCTAAGCTGCCAGCCTAAAGGAGGCTGGTTTGAATCCACTGGGCTTCTCCATGGGAGAAATATGTGGCTGTCTGCTTCTGAGCAGATGAGCGCACTGGAGACCCCGTGGGGTAGTTCAGCTCTGTGCATCAGGGGTCCTATGAGTCGGAAGGATCCCCACTGCGGGTTTTGTTTTACCCCAAGGCACATGTGATGGGGAAATGGCACCACAGGGGTACCCAGCGACTCCGTTCTCTCTTCACAAGGTTTCAGTAAATCTACAAATAAAAGTCAATTTAATTTTTTTTTAATGCGAAGCACAAGCGCAACAAGCAAACAAAACAAGCCCCTAGTTACAACGGAGTCGATTCTAACTCCTGGGGAGCCTGGAACCGTGCATTCTACAGGGTTTTCAATGACTGATTTTTTTTCCAGAAGTAGATCACCAGGCCTTTCTGCAGAGGTACCTCTGGATAGATGTGACCCTTCATCTGTCTGGTTCACCGCCGAGCACGTTCACTGCCCATGCTGTGAAGTCATCGGTTTCAGAGCGGCAACCCGAGCGAGCGCGGTGCCCAACACACGGCAGGCCCTCAGTACTCACGTGGGGGCATGAACACACGACTCCACGGTCCCGCCCCACTCTGTGGACCAGGGGAGGGCTCGGGGATGGTCAGACCCTATGGCTCTACTTCCCCGTGGGGCTCATTGCTGATATGCCGCCCATAGAGGCTCACATGGCAGGGAGTGTCACTCAGCCCGGCCTCTTCTCCAGAGTGCCCCCCTAGCCCCCCATAGGCTTCCATAGCAGCACGATGTAATTCAGCAGTGGTTTTGACCACGGGGGAGGGGGTGGGGTGGTCTGTGAGAGGGCCCTTCCTGAAGCGTGAACCCATGGTTAAACTGGCGAGTGCTGGAGTCTCGCTGCACCACTGCTGTGTGGCAAGCAACAGCCTCCCCCACCCCCCCCCTGCCATCTGAGGGCTGAAGGAACCCAAGATGAGCCTTCAGTCTGGCCCATGATCAACGAGGGTCTCATGGTTCCTGCTATCCAGCACAGCCCGGTGGGAGCACCAGAGTGGGACATCAAGGGGCTGAAGTTATGAAAGGGTGTGAAAAGAGTAAGTCCCCCACAGGGGCTTTAGCCAGCCCTGGGATGTCCAATGTGTGGGGGGGGGGCGCGAAATTCAACATGGGATAGGTCACCATGGGAAAGGGGCTCAGTGAAGCAGGGATCTGTGTGAGACACGGGTTCTGTGTGGGAAGGGGGCTCAGCATGGGGATCGACTTCATGGCACAGGGAGTCAGCATGCACAGGGGCCCAGTGAAGGGTGGGGTGGGGGCCAGGTTCCAGGATGGGAAGGGGCTCAGCATGGGGCAAAGGGGACAGACATGTCTACTAAAGCCAGTCAACCTATAGGTCCCCAGTCTTGTCCCCCACATCCAGCAGGTGCTGGCTAGCTGGCCTGTGTGACACAGAGGCTGCCCACTGGGCATCACCATGGACCCTCAGCAGGACTCGGCTTGGCCCAGCCAGATTGTTTTTCAAAAGTGAAATCAGTACAGCTTCATCACCTTGAAAACCAAGGAGCTCCCCAAGGCAACAGTCAGAGGGAGAGGCAGTATGCGTGAGCCCCATCCAGGTGCAGCATCGTCTCCGGCCCCAAACAGGCCCAAACCACCCACCCCAAACCTGCCTGGCTCCCAGGGGCACCTGTGTGACCATTTTCTCTCATTGTGGGGCTTGGTGCGTGGCAGCTCTCTCTGAGGGTGTCACTGAGAGAGGGAATGGGCTCCAGGGCCTAACCACCCAGGTATTCTCACCTGAGTGTGTTTCTGACCCTGCACACCCAGGGGCCCTGGCTCTACCACAACCATTCACCCTACAGCCCTCTGCCAATACCCACTAGGGCACCCAGAGGAGCTGATATGCCTCAGATCCCATGCCACCCCGTCTCATCCTCACATAAACACTGCCGGACAAGGGTTCGAGGTCCAACCTGCAGTTGAGGCAAACCAAGGATCGCAGAGGCACCGTGACTCATCCAAGTCTCACAGCCGGAGAATGGGGAGGGAGACGTGCCTGGTTGGGTCACCTCCACCTGGGAACATCCAGTGTGTCCAGGATGAGAGGCCCAGGTACGTCACCAGGTGGCACTTTCTTCTGAAGAAGCAGACACACATTCTCCACACCATGAAGGTATTCTTGGACCCACCCAAACAGGGCCCGCCCAAACAGGGGAGATGCCAGCAGGGACACTGTGGTTGGATTCTGTGTGTCAGTGGCTCCTTTGTGAAAGAGGGACATCAAAACGGGCAGAGGAGAGACCTGAGCTGGGCAGGAACCCCAAACAGTAAAGAGCCAGGGCTGAGGACAACAGACGGGAGGACATGACCATGCTGGGCTCCACTAGCTGTGCCCAGGCTGTTCCCAGCTGAGCCTGGGTCTCCTGTTTTTTTTAAAAAAATGAATTAATGGAGTGACTATAGACTATGAAGTGGGAGGCCTGGTGGGTTATGTGGTGGGCTGCTAACAACAAGGTCAGCAGTTTGAAACCACAGCCAGCCACTCGCTGAAAGCTGAGGCTATCCATTCCCGTCAAGCATCACAGCCTCAGAAAACCACAGGGGCCGTTCTGCACTGTCCAGTAGGGTTGCTATGAGTCAGAATTGACTCGGTGGCGGTGACTTTTATACAGTGGGAATTTTAGTTGTTTATTTGTCAGAGAGGCAATTGGTGAGAGCAACTTGGGTCCTAACCCCCCCACTTTGAATTTTCCCAGTTTTTGCCCTGTAGGGATTATCCATCATGCGTGTGGGTGCATCGGCTCCCGCATCATCTCATCTCCATCTGCAGGAGTTGTCATTCAAAGGATTGTTTTTCATTCTCTCCCCATTCGGCAAACATCTTGTGAAACACTCCAGACTCTTGACACAGGCCCTCAGCCATTACTTAATCACTGTTCAAAAATAATCGGGTGGTCTATCTTGATGAGTCGCTTCATTAAGTTCAAGTAACTCGTTAGTTCACGGGGGGGGGGGGGGGGCGGGTGAGTGGCGGACTGCTGTGTATAGGACTCGTGGTGGCACGTGGAGACAGGAACTTTACAGAAGAGGAGCCTGGCAGGGTAGTGATTACATGTTGGGCTGCCAACGGCAAGGTATGCAGTTCAAAACCACCTACCGCTCCTCGGGGCAAAGCAGGGTTTTCAACTACTGTCTGGGAAACTCACAGGGCAGACAGTTCTACCCTGTCCTCTAGGGGCGCTATGGGTCAGCACTCCCTTGATGGCACTGAGTTTGGTTTGATGCCCAAAGAAGTCAATTCCACTGTGTGGGGCTTTCAATAAGAACATCAGTGAATCGTAGTGCCTACCAACGCGAGGCTGAGAAGTGTCTCCTCCAAATTCACAGCCACCTGGACTTTCAGGTGGGACCCGCTTTGGAACCATGGTCTATGTAGATGTCCTTAGTTAAGAGGAGAGACCACTGGATTAGGGCAATCCCTAACTCCAGTGACCAGTGTCCTTCTGAGAAGGCCATGTGAAAAATGCGCAGACACGCCCTGAGAGGAGAAGGCCGTGTGAAGGCAGTGAGGCATCTAGAAGCCAAGAAAGGCCGGCACCCACCAGTAACTGGAGGCGACCATGAAGAGAGAAACACACGCAAGCACGGCCCTGCCCACCTCTTGATGTCAGACACCTGCCTCCATGTGTGTCAGAAAACAGACTAAACCACCCTGTCGTTACAGCAGCCCTGGGAGAGGAACACAGCCCTGCACAGGCTCATAGGACTTCTCAGCCCCAGTGTTCCTGGCACAGTACTACACACATGCACGCACACACGCACGCATGCACGTCAGAGACTCGAGGATCAAGCATTACTGAGACACTGAGCACTGCCGCCTCTGCTCCTCCACAGAATCCAGATCACTGTTCACCACCCAAGGAGCCCTAGTGGAGATGCTGGGTAAGCGTGGGGCTGCTAACCAAGAGGTCCGCAGTTTGAGCCCACCAACCACTCCTTGGGAGGAAGATGAGGCTGTATGCCCCCCAAAAGATGTACAGTCTTGGAGGTCCTACTTAGGATCACTCTGTGTTGGAATAGACTCAATGGCAGTGGGTTTGGGTTTGGGTTCGAGGACTTGAAAAAGACAAGGTCATGTTCTACAAGGGTGGCCACAATGCCAGGCCTCAGTGCTTTGGGAACCTGGACTCTATCTAAGAAGCCCTGGGGACACTGTAGGGGAAGCACCGGACTGCTAACCACAAGGTAGGCAGTTCAAACTCGCCAGCCACTCCAAGGGAATCGGCAAGGCTGTCTGCGCCTGTAAAGATTTACAGCCTCAGAAACCCGAAACAGGATCACTGTGAGACGGAACTAACTCACCGACAGTAGGTCTGGTCTGGTTTGAGGCGACAGTCGGTCTGGTTTGCGTTGGGTCTAATGAACAGGCAGGTCTCTCATCTTGAATAGTTTCATTTATCCTATTGCTTCCTGTTCAGCTGTGCTGTCGGGGCAGGTTCTGGGAGGAAAGCCAGTGTGAGGGGACGGGAGTGGGGGGTGGGACACCGTCGGATGTGTGCCGTGGTCCCAGCAGACCCTGGATGCACAAGCTGTGTGCGACTCAGCACCCCGAGGGTCAATTTCCTCGACGTCAGAGGCTCTCTGCTATACAGCAATGGCACAGCGGTGACTGAACAGAAGGTTATGGCCCCACAGTTACAAGGCTAGAGGTTCAGATGCAAAGTTCTGGCTCTCTCAAGGAGGGTCTTTGCCTTTCTCCAGCTTCTGCTCCTTGAGTCTTTAATGAGCTTCCTATAGCTGGGCTTCTACCACTTGTTTGCCTATTGGATTAAGCTGGTCTTTTCTACCTCAAAGGAGATTGATTTATGATACATTGTACACTAATCCTGCCATTAACAACGGAACCCTGTTCCCAAATGGAATTATACCCAAGGTATCTACCCCAAAGCCAAACCCACTGCCACCCAGTAGATTCCAACTCATTTGGGGCCTACCTAGAGAGCACCCAGGGCTGAACAGCGTTACAGGCGCAGACAGCCTCACCTTTCTTCCATGGAGCAGCTGATGGATTTGAACTACTACTAGGGCTTCTTATCCACTTCGAAAACTCACTGCCATCGTGTCATTTCCAACTCATAGCAAGCGCATATGAAGAGTAGAACTGGCCCTGTGGGCTACAGTGACTTAAACCTTTGTGGGAGCAGATAACCTGATGCTTTCCCATTGGGGTCGCCGGTGGGTTGCAGCCACTGACCTAGTAGCGCCAGGGCTCCTTGTCCTGCTTCTGCGAGGTTTAGGATTTATCCCATTATCTTTCTGTTGCCAGGAACAAAGGGCCAGGATTGCTCGTTACTGTTTCAACCAAAGGGTGATCCAAGAAACTCTAAGCGTATTCCGTGAGCGTGAGAGAAGGAAACGGTGAGGTTTGCTACCTCCACGCTGCTTCAGACATCCAGTGAAAGTCAAGCTGGCTATCAACCCCAAACTCCGTGACAAAAACCAGGTGTTGCAATGGTCACAGGAAACAATTATCTGTGTCTCTCCAGGAGTTACCAGACCACCATCCCCTGAAGCGCCATGCTGCTGCTTATCTACATGGGCGATGCTCCATGCATGGCTGCCTATCTTAAGGGCCTTGCTTACCAACTTCCCTAACTGATTAGAACATCCTTAAGGGATGACGCTTAAATGGATTGTTCAGGGGAGGGGGCTGTTACATGTTGGACACCCCACAAACTCATTCTTAAATGAGATTTCTAGCATTGCCTCCTTGGCTTCCTCTATTATTTTCACTCCTTTTTCCTATTAACATTTTTGGAGCCCCCTTATATTTTGGAAGGCCACAATCCAACCCTTCTGGTTCTGGGCAGGACGAAAGAGCCTGGCCCTGGCGTTCCCTGGCCTCCTCCAAGGGCCCTGACTTGGGAAAAGCGTGCTTAGCAGTGTGGGAGGTTTGTCCTCAGCCTGCGATTCTCCCACACAGACAACCAATGTAATTAAGTTAATGGACCTAGATGTTAAAGTTGACAGCAGACAATTAGGCTAATTACCACTTCTTTAAGGATCAATTAGGCTTGTGTGTCTCAAACTGTGTTTTCAGAAGTGGTAATAGGTGCCCGGGAACAAAAGGTGCTGCAGACAAGCTTGGTCAACGGCAGGCTGGACTGAGGGGCAGGGATGGAGGCTGGACTGAGGGGCAGGGATGCCTTTCAGGCAACGTCTCCGAGCCTGAGCCTCGATAGGCCAACAAGCACTGAGCCTCGCTGGGAGACGGCACAGGTGGGGGAGCAGCGAATGGAAGCTGCTGAATGGGACATACAGCCGTACCTCCGTGGCCGGACAGCCCCAAGCTCAAACGTTCTACGGCCCAAACAGCAACGTTGGAAACAAAACTGCTCAGTGTTCGTAATTTTGCTCCATCGTCACCCGAAAACTGGACTTGTAAAGAAACTTGTATGGCCGAGAGTGAGTCCCATGTCTCGTCACAGACACACAGGGGCGGCGCTTCTGTCTAAGTGCTGATCTTGCTCGGACAACACGCGGTGCTGGTGCTAGACAGTCCTCGCTGCGCTTGATTTGAGTAAAGCATCGTGACCCTGGCTCCAAAGAACGGTAGTGAGTCCAGCAGAGGAGCTCAGAGGGGCACTGTGAGGACCACCAGTGTGAAAGAAAGGGCCAAGGTCTGAATCGGTCACCACTGGTCTCATTGGCCACGGAATGCAACAGGTCGAAGTCCACATGATCAACGTTTTTTGCTTTTTTTTGGGGGGGGGGGCTGTGGTTAAAGCAACTGACGTAGCAAAAGGTGTGGAATTTGAAAAGCGACCCTCACTTTGGGTCAATCAGAAACAACTCGGTGGCAATGGGGAATTCAGGACAGTGATGGGCGAGAGGCTACAAGCCTCCATTGTGATTTAAAATCCTGGGAACATGAATGTATAAGTGTCATTTGGGGGCCTTAAAAGCAATAAGTTGGTTTTCCACGATTTCTCAAGGGAAAAAAGACTCCTCAGTTCTCGAACCTTTCCGTGTTTGAACGTGACCTTGGAACGAATTGAGATCAACCACCGAGGGTCGCTGTATTGTGAAAATAGATTACCACTCAGAGCTGAGGGTCTGAGTTTGCTGGCTCGAGGACCTCATGGTGAAGAGCAGGGGCATAAACAGGAAGTCGGCTGAGACCCCTTGCTGCTCCATGGGTGGCGCAAAGGGTTAAAGCTGGCACTTAGAATTCATGCAGGAGACGCAGGAGACCTGGCCATCTGCTTCGACAAGGTGACAGCTTTGCAGAACCTTCTGGCCCACACGTGGGAGCACAGTGAGTCAGGATCCACTCAGAGGAAACTACCGGACCCCTTTGTGGCCACTCTACTGGGGCAGTGGCAAAGACCCCAGAGGAGGGAGTGGCCCTGTCGGAATGACATCTGGGCCAGCAGGAAGGACAGGTGTGATCAGAATTCTGTTCCTCAGATTCCCTTACAAGATCCCCGCCACCCTCCAGCATTCCTGGTGACCCTGGCATGGCCGCAGCCTGCTAGCCACACTGCTACCCTCATGAGTGCCAGCAGGGGAGCTCAGTTGTGCCGGCGCCTGGAGGAGGAGCATGGGGAGCTTTACAACACTGCTTCCGGGCCGCCTCCTCAGCTCCTGAGGATCAGGTGTGGAGAGGAGCTTGGTTCAAGCAGGAAGCTTGAGGGCCACGAGGATGTCTCCCCCAGGGCTCCCTTACACCCTGTCTGCCTGTGAAATAGCCAGCCAGCAGCTCTCCAGCACCAGATGAAAACCACCTAGCAGCAAAAGAACCCCCTAAAACAAGCCCACGGCCACCGCGTCCAGGCCGACGCAGAGCCCCTTCAAAATAAGATATCACAGACGGCTCACAGACGGAACAGGGAACTCAACAAGCCCTGTCTAAACCTAGGCTCAGGATCAGAGTTCAGGAATCCAAACCGACTGGCAAGGAGGGATTTTCCGGCTTATCCTTGCTAAGCTCTGGACACCCCATGCTCCACCACCCGTGGCCAAGCCCAGGCTGGCCTGGACACCCCAAGTCAAGATACTGACTCAACTTTGAGACCTTCGAGGGGTGGGGAGTGTGTCTGATAGTGAAAAGTGAGCTCAGAAGTAGGTGTCACATCCCAGGAGGCTAGCAAAACACAAATAGGCTGATGACTTGAAGCTTCTTAATGAGCACTGATGGGGAGGGTTAGTGATGAGGAAGCCAGTGAAGCCAATTAGAAAAGGTTTCCCTTCTCTCTGGAGTCTTTTGCTTTTAAATCATTCCATTGGGGCTCATACATCTCTTATCACAATCCACACATACATCAATTGTGTAAAGCACACTCAGACATTCGTCGCCCTCATCATTCTCAAAATTCGCTTTCCGCTTGGGGTCCTGGAATCAGCTCCTCATTTTCCTTTTCCCCTCCCTGCCTGCCACCCCCTCCTTCATGAACCCTTAATAATTTATAAATTATTATTTTATCTTATCTTACACTGCCCGGCGTCTCCCTTCACCCACTTTTCTGTTGCCCATCCCCCAGAGAGGAGGTTACATGTAGATCCTTGTGATCGTGCTAGCTCCTGTGGCTGCCAAGGGAAAGGGTAGGGTTTGTGTCCACCCCGAGGTACCTTCAAGGAAGAGCCTGTGATCTGCACTTCCAAAGAATCCGCCAGGGACAGCCCTCTGCGGGATTCTGACCCACATGGCTCCTTCACCCTCCCTGAGCTTCGGGCTAGGAACCGCATAAGCTTTGCAGACAAACCTAGGGGAATGGGGCGGTCCCCAGTGCCTACCCATTCGCCCCATAGTAGTGCACCTTCTAAGACCTGAACCTCAATCTCACTACCACTGAGTCACTTCTGACCCTATAGGGCAGGGTACAATACCCCTCTGGGTTTCCAAGAATGTAACTCTAAAGGAATAGAAAGCCTCATCTTTCTCCCTTGGACTGGCTGGTGGTTTCAAACTACTGATCTTAAGGTAAGAAGCCCAACATGTAACCACTGTACAACTGGGATTTCTTATAAAGTCATAAGTGATGAATAAACATGAAACCCTGGCTTGATTTTCATATTGTTTCCTGCTTTGGTCTAATCCTTAATTCCCTTTTGGCTTGATTCTTAAACTTTTTGATATTTTTATAAACATGCTATAAAATTCTTGCCAGCCTCCCCAAGTGTTGGGGTTTTTTTTAGGACAAGTCCCTGCCATCGAGTGGGTTGACCCTCGGTGGTCTCTGAGGCTATCAATCGCTATGGGAGCAGATAGCCTCATCTTTCTCCTGAAGAGCAGCTGGTGGGTTTGAACCGCAGCCCAGCGCCTGACCCGCAGCACCACCAGGGCTCCTTTTCTCAGAAAGGCAGGGTAGGAAGACTCAGAAAAGCCCGCATGTGTGTTGCCGTCTGTTATACTGGGCAGGAGCCCCCAGGGTGGCGGGGGTTCAGCTGTGGGTAGGGAAGGAAGGGACTACCAGGGTGGACAGCGGCCCTACCAACCCCTGTAGGGCCTCACAGGCCCCAAGGACTCAGACTTGAGCCTCAGAGCAAAGGGGTCCCCCTGGAGATGAAAGGGAAGACTTCAAAACGCCAGGGCATCTTTGGCAGGTTCATGCATGAGTCTCTAGGAGGCCTGGGGAAGCCTGGAGCAGGAAGGACATGGGGCAGGCCAGAGGGGGTACGTGTGGCAAAGTTACTGTGCAGCCGCCCAGAACCCCCAAGCTCAGGGGTCCGGGCTTGGGTCAGTGCTCTGCTGCCGCCACCTAGAGATCCTTAATGTCTACAGACTCTTAGGCTGCTCCTACACTGCAGGCACACCCCACTCAGGTGGCAAATGGCTGCCTCCCACTCTTTAACACGAAAAACTAGGGTTCCGTGGGGGTAAGTCGGCTATCACAGGGTGAGCCAGGCAGCGGCAACTCCAGGTCTCGGGGTTTCAACTCAAAGGCTGCTCTTGTTGATGGGAGCTGGCCCCCTCGGCCACTCTGAAACAGCATCCAGGAACTGCCTGGTACTGTTATCTCTCTCCACCCCACCCTAGGTATGGCTCCTCTCTTCCCCAGTCTCAAGAGAGAAAGGCAGCAGGTGCTGCTGGCCACAAGCCAGCCGGAACTGGGCAAGGGTGATGCCAATACCCACGGACCTAGGTCACAAGGCCAGTTCCACCACTGCAACATCCGGCTATTAGTGGAGCAGTGTAAGAACAGAGCAAACACAGGAGCCACTGGGCGGCCCAGGAGCCCCCTCTGCACTTGGCTTCTGGCCCAGACCCGACGAAGCACGTTCAAGGAAGAAGGGGGTTGATGAAAATCTGTTCACAAAAGTGAGAGTTGGCATATGCCATCACACCATACCTGTGGCCTCCTGGACAAAGGTAGAGCGCTATTTCCAAAGGGGCGCTTGCCCCTGGTGCTGTTCTAGCCCCTGGGCGGTCTGCTGCTAACAGAAAGATGAGGGTGGTCTGAATCCATCCCTGATGCACCTCAGAAGAAAGGCCTGGTGGTCTGCTAAAAAAAAAACCAGCATTGAGAGCTACGGAGCCTGATTCTACCCTGAAATGCACAGGGTGGGCTTGAGTCGCACGTAGACTCAACAGCAACTGGTACTAATTCTCATCTCAGGAGGACTACAGAAAATAAAACAGCAAAACCCACGCCCTTGGGCAGCTCAGTTTCTAAGAGAGGGGAGAGTCAAAGTAAGCACACAGTCATTAGGTAAATTACACAGTATGGGAGGAGGTGATGGGTGCTTCCCTGAACGAACACAATTCATGAACCTGATTTACAGAGCACCTTCTCTCAGCAGCTTTGCCCACTGTCTTGTTTCATCATCTCAAGGAGCTTACTTGGGTGGGTCCTGCTGCTATCAGTGCCAGTTTACAGGTGGGAAGCTAAGCAAGTTGCCCACAAGCCTAAAAGACTGAACCACTTGCTGACAAGTTGTGTGTCAGAGCAGAACGGTGCCCCACGGGGTTTCCAGGGGCTGGTGTGTCAGTGGAAACAGGCTGTCAGAACTTTTCTTCCTCGTGCCTCTGGGTGGACTTGAATCTCCAGCCCTTCCCGCTAGCAGCCCAGTGGGTTGAGTGCTGCACCACAGGACAGAGAAAGAGCTGGCAGGACATTATATGCCTCTCCCTTCCCCCGACACCCCCAGACTTTGTTTTAAGGAGAGTGACACAAGCAAAAACCAGTCCCCAGAGAAGAACATCACACTTGGTAAGGTAGAGGGGCAACGCATAAGAGGGAGCCCCTTGTAAGATGGATTGACACGGGCTGCAGCGATGGCTTCACCCCTCAGAACAATTGCGAGGATGGCGCCAGACCAGGCGGTGCTTTGTTCTGTTGTATATAGGGTTGCTTTGGGTCAGAACCGACTGCACAGCATCTAACAACAGGTAACAAGCAGAACCTCGCCCCCACCTGAAAGAGGCTCAATCACATTCCACCACCACCACCACCACCACCACCACCACCACCACCACCACCACCACCACCACCACCACCTCCACCACCACCACCACCACCACCATCCTGCCCTGCATTCTGCAATGGCCTGGCAGGGCTGTGGGGCTCCTACAGCTAACGCTTTGGCACAAACAGTCCAGAGCTTAACTCTCAGCTCCAGTCTGTAGGGCCCTGTGCTAGTGGGTTTCTCTTAGTGAGTCTGCAGGTCCTTTGATTGAAGTGAATACCATGTGTTCTCTAAGGCTTGGAACAGATGTCCTGCCTGCACCCTGCAGTGTGTGTACAGAGGTGGGTGCTTCCTGGGCAGGTTCCGGCATGCCCCACCCCTGGGACCCCACTGTGCCTTCCACCCTTCTTCTCTCCTGGAGTCCTGAGAGGACAGGGTCACAGTCTCCACTGGAACCCAGGGACCCAGCAGAGGGCTGCACATAGAGAAGAGATTGGGTACAACAGAAGGAAGAGGTTTGTGGCAGGGTGGCAGGACTTTTGGGTAAATAGGAGGTGTTGGTTGTATTCTCACATCTGTGGTAAGTCCAGGACCTCAATGTGTTAAAGAATGTGTTAAAGCACCCTATAGAGTGTGGAAGACAGTGGCATTGCCCGCTAGGACCCAAGCTGACACAGGGAACCCGAGGGCAGCGGCCTCTGAGCCAGGACATGTCCCCCCGAAACACTGCTGAGCAGGAAGCTGGCATCGCTTGCCCTGTGGGATCCGTGTGCTAGGGCAGGCCGGAGTGCCACACCAGCCAGTTCCAGGCCCAAGGTTAACATCCTACCTAGGCGTAAATCCCACATGCGCACACAAAGGGGTGAGCCTAGGGTCGTGCCGGTGCCATGGCTTTACCTCAGACACATCTGGGGTTGGGGGGGAGACAGAGAAGCAGGCATCTATCCTCCTGGCATGGAGAAGCCCCTCTTTTGTGAATGCCCTCACTTCTAAGCTTTGAATTTGGCCACGCTCTGCAGTGGGTGCTTCCTGAGCACAGGGTGTTCATGGGTGGGCACCTTAGTTTTAGCCTCAGGTGCAGGTGGTGAAACCAAGATCCTTAGAGGCTGCACACACCTGTCCATCTGAGCAGCACAGGCAGGTCTGAACTCAAAGCCCTTAGCCCTACCGTCTGGGCTAGGTGGAGCTGCTTCGTGGAGAAGGCAGGGCCAGAAGTGCCACTGCAGGTCTGCCTCACGCTATGCCCCCCGCCCCCACCCCATGCGCAGTGGGGGTGCCTCAGGCCAGGGCCCCTGCCCAAGCTCCAGGCTTCCAGGGAGAGTTGGAGGAGACCCCTCACTGGGCACACTTCCAGCAGCCTGGACTTACCCCACAAAGGACCCATTGTGGTGCCTGCAGACAACCAAGGCCAGACCTGGGCCTGCCCCTCTGCAGAACCCCCTCCCAACTCCCGGGACCCCCCAGACCCACAACACAGGGCTAGGCTTGAAGGCGACAGGCCTCCTCCACGGAAGCCTCCTGGTCAGCCCAGATGGGCGCAGCCTAGCCAGTGAAACCTAAACCCTCCCAGCTGCTCTCAGGCCAGGGGTGCTGCCTGCCCCCACCTCCCCCTATTAAGCCCCCCCCCACCCCACCATTCCCGGACTCACTGGAAATCCCCTGAACCCACTTGTCAGCTGGGGTGGGATCCACTAGCTGGGGCTGTGTAGCAGGGGAGGGGGAGGGGTGGCTGGTATGCGCCCACCTAATGGGGTAGAGATTCTGCAGTTGTCCAGTTTAGGGGGAGGGGATGGAAGTTTGTCCAGGCAGGCTGGGAAGGAGCCTGGTGGAGGAAAGGGGGTGGGTCTGCCTCCGAGGTTGGTGGTTTTGTCTGCCACTGCAGGGAGGGGGCCCTTGGTCACTCTGGCTGGCTTTGTGTGCGGCAGGGGGCCCACCCGGGGTCCAGGGGCATGCAACGAGCGGCAGAGGGCCCCTTGACGTGCAGGACAGTTGGGGCCCACGATGATGTGCTGGGGGTGGGTGGGGAGCACTCCCACGGCTGCGGAGGGGCTCCCCGGTAGCGGACGTGGCCACACTCACCTCCTAAAGTCAAAGGGCATCGTGCCGCCGCCTTCGCTGCTGTCACCGCAGGGATGGAGCGCTGCAGGCCAGGCGGGCCGGGCGCCGCGTGGGTCCGAGCCCGCTGCCACAGCCGCGCCGCCGCCCCGCCCCCGCGGGCCGCCCCAACACTCGCCACTCGCCTCCCGCCGCCGGGAAGTGACGCTCTGCGAAGCCCATTGGGTACCGCCCGCCGCCCCTGGCCGCCCCTTCCGCTGCCAGGTTTAAGGGGCCCAGGGCGGAAGGGGGGGTGCAGCGGGTCCTGGAGGCCCGGGGTCGGGTCTGGGCTAGCCGAGGAAAGGTGCGTCCTGCAGACCGAGGCCGGGGTCCTTTGTTCCTTCCCCCGGCCCCCCTTCTCTGGGTGCCGCAGGCACATCCCGCTGCCTCTCCAAGTCCCCAGGGTTTTTTTGGTTTGGGCTCTGACATTGCTCCGTGGAACTGGGACGATTACGTGGATGGTCCAGGGATTGGCAGCGCGCTGCCTGGTAGCATGGGGAAAGGTAGAAAGCAGGCCAGAAGGCCCCAGAGCTGGAAAGTAAATCCACAGCAGCACTCCTGTACCTCTCTGGGAAAGTCACTGGGCCTGGGCCTCTTCAGGGGGAGGATGAGGACATCTACTTCCTCATTGCATATTTTCCCGGGGGGGGGGGGGCGAATGAGAAACTTGCGAGGACCGTGCACGGCAGAGAGCCGTGAGAGTGGGGATGGGAACTAGCTGTCTGTCAGCCTCCGCTTCCATCTCCCAGGAGAGGTTCATCCCAGTGAGGTCTTCCTTGACCATCGGAGACGCATTGACGGCCCCAGGCCCACTTGGATTTTATACTGTGGCTTGGCCCCAGGGCAATTGCCCAATAGCTCACCTCTCTGAGCCTCGGTTTCCTCTTCTGAAACAGGGAGGTGGTGGCTGGGAGGCTTAGGGAGTTAGCAACTGCAGGAACACAAGACCCGTAGTAGGGAAACTCAGAGACTGATACCTGTAGAAAAACCCAGGCTTCAGGCAAGCTTGGAGGCTGCAGACACACCATCCTGAGCTTCCCTGGGCCTCCCTGGGGTTCTCCAATGACCACACTCCTTCCCAGGTTTGCTGACACCTCACTTGAAAAATCCCAAGGGAAGGGAGTGGAGACTTGTGTTCAAAAGTGGAACTCGTGGGCAGTTTCCTCCTCTGGGAATATAAGGAACTTCTAGACCCTGTCCGTCTGGGATGGTGTGGCCAGTGGCTTCTCCATCTCTTTTCTCTCGTTAGTCCATCCCCCCCCCCCCCCATTCAGCGAATGTGTACCCAGTACTCATCGGGGAGGAAAGGAAATTTCAGCCGGAACTGGAGACTTAGGGACAGCAGGAAGGGTGCAGGGACCTTGGGTGGCCACTGGAACCAAATGGCTGTATGTCGGCCTCACGCTCTCAGGAAGTCATGAGGTGGTGGTTGACTTTTGAGCACATGTCCCCACCTTCTCGAAATGTGATTCACAACCCAGCAGCTTGGGCTCCACCAAGCACATTTCTGTCCAGTCCAGCTTCCATGTTTTCACAGGATCTCTGAGGGATTCCTGTCACACGTATGTCTAAGAGGCCCTATGGGAAAGGACCTGGCTCGGGAGGGTGGGGTGGGGTGGACATTCACTGTTCCTTTTGCCTGGCATGCTCTTTTCTGTCCTCCACTCTGCTGTATGGGCTGAGACCATCCATATCTCCCAACACCCATCCTCCCCACCTTCAGAGTTAACCCAGACTCTGGATCCAAAGCGTGTGTGTTCATGTGCCAGCCCGTCCACTGGCTAGCTGATTTCAGCTCTCTGTGCCTCGGTTACCTGTCAACCAGGCGTATGACATAAGTTATTTCAAGGACTTAGGACCGTGCTGGCACAGAGTGATTCCACATAGGATGGGCCATTATGGCTAATATTTCTTCATGGTGATGGAACTCACTATTGTGGGCTGGGCATACAGGGGCCCAGAATAAGCATTGTATTTCCCAGCTTCCCTTGCAGCTACACATGGTAGATGGCTGAGTTCTGGCCATTGAGATGAAGTGTCTCATAGTGGCTTCAGAGGTGAGTGGTGTATGGTCCTTTGCCCTCTGTGTCACTTCCTCCCTCTGTGAATGTCATCCTAGGAGGCCATGAAGTGAAGACCAGGAAAAGTAACAACATAGAAGAGACCTGGGTCCCTGTCACCAAGCATCCCCTGTCCTCAGATATTATCCAGACTTCTACACACAATAGGAATAATCATCTATCTTCTTTAAGCTACGGTTGTTTCCTTTTTGATGCATCTTGAATTAAGGAGAGTGTTGGTTCAAAGGTAGAACTTATGCCTCACATCCAGGAGACTCAGGTTCAATTTCAAACTAAAACACCTCCAGCACAACCACCACTTGTCTGTCAGCCAACACGTATATGTTGCTATGATATATAACAGGTTTCAGGGAGCTTCCCTAAGACAGAAGAGGAAGAAAGGCCGAGTGACCGTCTTCTAAAAATCAGCCGACGAGAGCCCTGTGGATCACAGTAAGACTTTTCCCAGCTGATCACAGGGATGGCGTGGAAGCAGCAGCTTCTGATCCGTTATGCATGCAGTCCCCATGACTCTGACTCTACAGCCACTAACAACGATACCTGAACCTACCTGCCCATGCTTGACCCACTCCAACAGGGGGTCGGCCAGATCGCTCACTGTGCTATGCTTGCTACTTATCAGCCTGTGGTTATGCTGTTGTCAGTTGCCTAGCTGTGACCTCCAAACCTTCATTAGAAGCTTTTGGAGGGAAGGAAGGGCCAGGTAACTGCTGTCTCACCATTATATCCCCAAATGCCACACAATGGGCATTCAGGGACTGTGTGCTGAAAGGTACAGGAAGGCCTTCTCACAGCAGGGTGATGCTAGTAGGGAGGCACACACCAGCAAGGGTCTGTGTGGCATCTGTTGAGGGCTGTAAGCAGAATGGTGGCGTCACAGCTGGGCCTTCTACCCGGCAGATATGGGAGACGCCTGCAAAGTATGTCGGAAGACTCTGGATACCTTTGAGCAGGGGAATGGCTTGATACAAATTGAGGTTTAGGATTGTTAATCTTGTGAGCCCCTGTGCTGACCAGCCTCGAAAATGACCCCTCATGAGCCTCGTTGCCTGGTATTCCCACGCCCTGTGTAATTGCCTCCCACAATAAACAGGGTTGACTTGTGTGTGTAACCAACAGGATATTACAGACATGACAGGGTATGATTCCGGAGGTCAGGTCAAAGCTCTCTTGAACCACTCGATCTGGAGGAAGCCAGCTGCCTTAGGAAGCCTTACAGAGGCCTATGTGGTGAGGGACTGACACCTCCTGCTAACAGCTGTGCGAGGGAGCCATCTGGAAGTGGCTCCTCAGCCTCACTCAGGCTTCCATGACTGTAGCTTAACTATAGTAGATCACATCCAGACCCTGTCCCCACTTATTTTCTCTACCAGCACCTTCTCCTGGCCTTCCCCCACTTCACCCTCTGTGCTAGGCTGGGTTCTCTCGAGAAACAGAACCGATGATGCTTACATATGTCTGTACAGAAAGAAAGTTACATCACTAAAATGGCTCACACAATTGTAGAAGCAGGTAAGTCTAGTCCGCTTTCAAGTCCATGGGTCAGATGCTAAGACGGGTGTGTTAGTCTCGGTACATTAGAGAAACTAATCTACAGAAACACATATGTATAAAGGAGAGTTTTATTTAAAAGGTAAGTGCCCATCAAGAAAACATCCCAACCCAGTGCTGCCCAAGCCCACAAGTCCAACATTAGCCCATATGTCCAACATCAATCTACAAAGTCCTCTTCCATCTCACAAAACACACACAATGATGTGACTGCAGGAGGAAAGCCGAATCAGTGAACGTGGAAGCATCTCAGCGCTGGCAGGGTCCTCCACATGGCTGCTCCAGCACCCAGGGCTGCATTGGGGTAGGTCCATGTGCTTTCTCCTCAGGAATGTCTTGTAGGAAGTGAGCCTTGCCAGCTGAAGCAGGGAACTGACTAAGGCAGCTGCACACTGGTCTGACCATCATAAAGCAAGAGACCCGAGAACTAGAAAGACAAGGCTCACCGAGCCGTTGATCTCTCCGCCCTTCAATTAACCCCACATGTATTTATCGACCAGGTTGGCACAATAAACTAACTACCTCAACAGGCTTCTCCTGTCTCTCATAGCTAGGATTAGCAGGAATACCACAGGCTATTGAAGTGGATGAATCCTAGGCCAGACGGCAGGCCACGGATGGCTCCCAGGATTGGTAGGCAATGTGGCAGGCTGTTGACTTGAGTCCAAAGATCCAGAGATGGCAAGCCAGATGCAGGATTGAGACTCAGCAAGAAGCAAGCAAGCTTTCCAGAGTGACTATTGACACAGGAAATAGGCCACACCTGTGACCTGAGTAAGGGTGATAATGTTCCACTCTAACTTTCTCGAAGAAGATCCAATCTTGGAGGTGATTACATTATATTAGGTCACATCATGGCCTCAACTTCCAAGCCACTGAGAATCCTGGCTCAGCCAAGTTGACACAAAACTGGACTATCGCACTCCCAACTGATCTTGTGAAAAGGAAATCACTTCAGAGTTAGATGACTCCTTAGCTGAGCAACCTGGACAAATGGCTGAACGGCTTGGGCATCTGAGCATGAAATGGAGGACAAGAATAGTTTATAATGACAGGTTGGTAATCAAAAGGTTGGCAGTTTGAACCCACCCAGAAGTTCTGCCAAAGAAAGTCCTGGCAATCTGCTTCTGTAAAAATTACATCGAATGAGGGAGGGGTGAGTGGGGAGGGAGGGGAAAAAAAAGAGGACCTGATGTAAAGGGCTTAAGTGGAGAGCAAATGCTTTGAGAATGATTGGGGCAGGGAATGTATGGATGTGCTTTATACAATTGATGTATGTATATGTATGGATTGTGATAAGAGTTGTATGAGCCCCTAATAAAATGTTTTTAAAAATTACATCGAAGAAAGCATTACTTAACAGTTATTCTCTATAATATATAGCATGGGAAAGAAGGGGAGGGCAACTTGACAACTATTAACAACTGCAATCATAGTCTCTAAAGTAGTTCCAATTCGTCCAGCCTCCTGCTATCCATACCCTTGTGTAATCCCTTCCCTGTGGGCATAGGCTTCTACCGACCAGAATGTGACAGAAGTTACGGGCTGCCACTTCTGAGACGAGGTGAGAAAAAGCTGCGGCATTTGTCTTGGCCAAGGCTGCGGACCAATTCATTCCTCTTCTATCCCTTGCTCAGGGTTTGCCTTTCACGCCCTCCAAATGTACTGAATCAGAACCTAACAAAATTCCCAGATGATTCTTATAGAGCCCTCAGGTAATCTTACGGATTAACAGGGATCTTGTTAAAGTGTAAATTCTAATTCAGTACATCTGGGATGGAAAGGTAAAAACTCAGCTCTGTGGCAGGGGGTGGGAATTGGGGGATTGCTCTGAGAGGTAGTCCATTAATACAGTCCTTCTAGCCATAATCCCTTTTGTGATATGATGTAAATTCTAGCTTGTAAATCTATCATTATGATATAGTCCCGTATTGGAGGAAGTTCTCTACGGTGCAAATGGACAGGATTAAGGTGGGCTGTATTCTGGATTTCCACTTAACCAGAGGTGCGGATCCTGGCACCACACTTTGTGACCTTGGGAGGATGGTCTACTGAAAAACTAAAGCCACACCTCCATGTTGGAGAGCCATCTGTGAAGCAGGGAGCGAGGAGACATCCTGGGACCATCAAGGAAGGGAGAAGAGTCACTGGTGGCATATGTTCAAGATCCCTCCCTACTTGAAGTGGTGAAGTGTGGAGAGGCCATGCCGCATGGGGATCAGAGACCAAGCCAAGGAGACCAGGAGACAGAACGGAGGAGCAGGGCTGAGACTGAGACTGTGAAGCAGAGAAGATGGAGACTGTGTGGTTGAGAGGCTGGGTTGCTGGCTGACGAGGAGCACTTCTGTGGACAAAAGATGATCTCCTTAATGTTTTCTAATCCTGGCCAGTGGTGACCTGTTAGCTTCCCCAATAAACCAATGTAATTTGAGCATGGTCCATGAGTTCTGTGTGGCATGGCCAGGGTCTACCGAACATACAGGAAAAGGAGAATGTCGTGGGAAGAACCACTGCTGTCCGACTAGGTAACTGAAGATGGGGGGTGGAGGCACGCCTGGCCTCTGCCTTGGGCACATGTGGGTATGGACTCTTCTCCCTAGCGCAGTAAGGGGAGGTTCAGCTATGGTGTCCACCCTGTTTGAGCAGCTGTGAGTTGGAAGTCCCGATCATGGACACTCTCTTTCCTGCTGTCCCTTGTTTTCTTGCCCCGAGGAAGCCAGCGGCCATGAGGTGCAGTAGTCTGTGGAGAAGGCCTCATGAGTGGGCTTGCAAATGAATCTGCTGAGGTTTGATACCAACTCTGTGAGTGAGCTAGGAAGGGGTCTAATTAAGGCCACAGCTGAGCCTGGAGATGACTGAATCCCTGACCCACAGATTTTCTGCATGCTCATCACCGACCTTGAGCCAGGAGCATCCAGCTAAGCTGCACCTACCTGGACTCCTTTGAGGTCTTAGACGTTTGCTATTTTGTGCCACTAAGTTTGGGATAATTTATCATGGAGCAATAGATAACTAATATTTTATCTTAAAAGCTTTCTGTAAAGATTAAGTAGCTAAGGAGCATTCGGCTTGTACTTTAAAAAAAATCATTTTATTGGGGGCTCCTACAGCTCTTATCACATTCCATCCATCCATCCATTGTGTCAAGCACATTTGTGCATATGTTGCCATCATCATTTTCCAAACATTTTTTCTACTTAAGCCCTTGATATAGCTCCTCATGTCCCTCCTTCCCCACCCTCCCTCCCTCCCTCATGAACCCTTGATAATTTTTTTTAATTCCCTATGTCTTTCACCAACCACTGTCTCCCTTCACCCACTTTTCTGTTGTTCATCCTCCTAGAAAGGGGTTACATGTAGATCAATGTGATTAGCACTTCTTTTTTTAAAAAAAATCATTGTATTAGGGGCTCATAAACTCTTATCACAATCCATACATACATCAGTTTTGTAAAGCACATTTGTACATTCATTGCCCTCATCATTCTCAAAACATTTGCTCTCCACTTAAGCCCCTGGCATCAGCTCCTCATTTTTCCCCTCCCTCCTCGCTCCCCCCTCCCTCATTAACCCTTGGTAATTTATAAATTATTATTTTGTCATATCTTGCTCTGTCCAATGTCTCCCTTCACCCATTTTTCTGTTGTCCATCCCCCAGGGAGGAGGTCACATGTAGATCCTTGTAATGAGTTCCCCCTTTCCAACCCACCCTCCATCTTCCCAATTGCCACTCACACTACTGGTCCTGAAGGGATCATCCAGCCTGGATTCCCTGTGTTTCTAGCTCCTATCTGTACCAGTGTACATCCTCTGGTCTAGCCAGACTTGCAAGGTAGAATTGGGATAATGATAGTGGGGGGTGGGGGTGGATAAAGCAGTTAGGAACTAAAGGAAAGTTGTATTTTTCATTTTTGCTGTATTGCACCCTAACTGCCTTGTCTCCTCCCCGAGATACCCTTTTGTAAGGGGATCTCCAGTGGCCTACAAATGGACTTTGGGTCTCCACTCTGCACTCCCCACCTCATTCACTATGGTAACATTTTTTGTTCTGATGATGCCTGATACCTGATCCCTTTAACACCTCGTGTGCTGGTGTGCTTCTTCCATGTGGGCTTTGTTGCTTCTGAGCTAGATGGCTGCTTGTTTACCTTCAAGCCTTTAAGACCCCAGATGCTATATCTTTTGATAGCAGGGCACCATCAGCTTTCTTCACCACATTTGCTTATTCACCCGCTTTGTCTTCAGCAGTTGTGTCGGGAAGGTGAGCATCATAGAATGCCAATGTAATAGAAGAAAATATTCTTGCATTGAAGGAGTACTTGAGTGGAGGCCCAATGTCCATCTGCTACCTTAATACTAAACCTATAATTATATGCCCATAGATCTATTTCCCCATCTTCACATATAAATATATTTGCATATGTACATGCCTTTATCTAGACCTCTATAAATGCCCTTTGCCTCCCAGCTCTTTCCTCTATTTCCTTTGACTTCCCTCCTTTCCCACTATCATGTTCAGCCTTCATTCAGGTTTTAGCAATTCCTCTCAGTTACATTACCCTTGATCATGTTCTACCAGGCCTCCTACACCCTCCTCACCACTGATTTGGATCACTTGTTGTTCCCTTGTCTCGGTTTGTTAACACCACTACCTTTCTCCCCACCTCCTCTTTTCCCATGTCCCCCTGGAATTGTCGGTCCCATTGTTTTCTCCTCCAGATTGTTCATCCAGCCTATCTTATTTAGACAGACCTGCAGAGATAATAACATGCACAAAAACAAGACAGAGCAAATCCAAGCAACAGTATACAACAAAACAACAAACTAATGACAAAAAAGGACAAAACAAAACACAACAAGAAAGAAAAGCTTGTAGTTATTTCAAGTATTGTTTGTTGGCCTTTAGGAGTGTTTTCCAATCCAGTCTGTTCGGATACTACCCCCTGGCCCCAACGTCCACCTTCAGCATTCCCTGGGGACCTCGCCACTCCATTCCCTTGTTGTTCTGTTACACCCCCTTAGTGTTTTGCCTCGGTGTGGTGGGATCTGATCGGGTGCAATTTCCACACTGTGTCTCTGGTGTTGTCCCTGTAGGGCTCTGAGGGGTGTCTTGTCTCATAGTGGGACCAGCCATGTGGTCCTCTCTGTGGACTGGCTGCTTTAATTGGAAACATTGTCCTCACGGCCTGGTGGGCCAGGATGTGCTCCACTCTCTTCTCCTTCCCCTTCATTTGTACTCTGATCAGATATGTCCCTCTCCTGGAGCTACAGATTCAATGCCATCCTTTGAAATAAATTCTTCTGGGGGTAGGGGTAGGTGTTCACGTAGTAGTTGGGATTGGGGCTGGCCCCCCAGTGATCGGCACTTCTAAGAATGATTTTTTCCACTTATCTGACTTTGTTGTAATCGATTACTGACAAATCAGCTGTGATTCATAGTGACTGTATAAAAAATTCCAGTCTTGTGTTAACAAAAGCATTTTGGTCATGTCCTTGCTCGATGGGACTTACAATCTAGCAGGTGTATCCATTTTCATGCCATTTCTGAGGTTCCTCTGTGCCACTGTCACACCAATAAACATGTATGGCAACAAAAAAACCCAAGATTAAGTAGCATGTCGTGTTCCCCTGAGTGATTCAACTCCTCGTGACGTGGTGGCGCAGAGTACAACTGCCCCTTGGGGTTTCCAAGGCTGTAATCTTTTTGGAATCAGATCACCACGTCTTCTTTCCAGCAGACGGTTCAAATGGCCAGCCTTTCCACTAGCAGTTGAGTGCTTAACCGTTACACCACCAGGGCTCCATGCCTGGCACATACTAGATGCCAAATAAATGCTGGTTGAATGAATGAGTGTTCTCTCATGTAGAAAGCTCCCCGATTTCAAATGTTCATTTCCCTCCACCTGCTTCTACCAAACAGTTCAACGAAAGTTATTGCTTTGAACCTTTTGCTTGTGAATTAAATGAAGGCTTACAGAGCAGCTGATCCGTTCCCATTCAATAATTTCACACACATTTTTGTTTCAACTCATCCGTTGAAACCATGTACCATCTGTTACTCTTCCCGTACCATCAATGATCCCATTTCTTCCTTCTTTTTCCAGTTCCCAACACTCCTTTCCTGACCCTCTGAACTTTGTCCTTGCGCAAACACTGCCCTTTGAGCGCGTGGCTGCTTCTTTCGCCAGGGCGTGAGCTCCCTTCCAGACCTGAAGGGTGTCTGAGAGCCATCATCTTGGCAGTTCCTCCAATTTCTACCTGACTAGTAAGTGGGGTCCCTTTCAAGATTTGGGATCTTGTTCCACGTATTTCTCCCACTACCCAGAGCCTTCTAACGTGAACCTTTCCAAGCGGCTGGTTGTGGTAGCCAGGCAACATCTAGAGACTGATGTTTGTGTGGGCCACTAGCCCATTGGATTAAATATTTACAAAGGACTATTTTTATCATTCTTCTTTCCCTGGGATATAGAAAGACGGACAGTTGCAAATTAGAAGGCTGCTCACAACGTAAGATGTTCAACAGTTTCTTTGTGAACTACCTTGTGCCAGTTGATTGTGGTGTTCCTCTAGACTACCTAGGGTCCTGGTCCCCAGGTCCATGATTCATTCCCTCAGAAGGTTTGGTTATGGCTAAAGAGTTTTCGTAGCTTTTCCCACAGTATGCTTCACCATATCCATGAACATATTTGCAACAAAGGAAAATACCCTCTGAATATATATATATATATATTATACCATATATATATATATACCATGAATATATATATATTCATGGATATACATGGATCGTCCATGCTTCCTCCCACACCTCCCAGCCTGTGTGTCTAATCAAGCATCTACTGGGAGAGCACTACGATCACAGGACTGCTTCTGTGACGGTATTTGCCTCGGTTGCCTTTGATTCTTGCAAACTTCTCAGTGTCTTACTCTGCTTCCATCATTTTTTTTTTTTTTTTTTGCTGACCTCCTACTTCCTGTGTGCTGCCTTCACCCAAACGAACATTTCACCTACCCTCTGGCCAGTGACTCTCCCTCCCACCACTGGTCGCCATCAAATAATACATCTTTGCATGTGAAAACATTTCCTTGACTTTGTATAATGGTGACCTCCTACAAGAGTTGTCCTACATTTACTCAGCATCATGTCTTCCAGGCTCATCCATGTTGTAAGATGTTTTGCAGGTTCACTGTTTTTCTTGAATGCTGCATAGTATTCCATTGTGTGTAGGGACCAAAATTTATTGATCCATTCTTCCACTGGTGGGCATTTAGGTTGATTCCATCTTTCTGCAATTGTGAAAAGTGTAACAGACACAGGAGTGCAGATATCTAGTCTTGTGATTCTTAGTCCTTTAGGATCTATCTTTGTCTCCTAGTGCTCGCTACTCTTCTGTTGGGTTCTCTAGCTTATTGCAGTGACCACACAGAGCTCACAGACAATGCTCACAATTATGGGTTTAATTATGGAAATCAACAGGTTACAATTCAGGAGATAAAAGCTCAGGATACAGTTCAGTCAGGACTTGTTAAAAAGTTCTCTTAGGGCTGCTAATAAATGCCCAAACAGCATGTGACTCCACTGTAATCTTGAACCCAAAGGCACTCAGCTCCAGCTCCCTGCCTGGGCTTGCAAACCCAGTTCCTTCAGCTAAGTGCCTAGAGGCATGCCATTCCACAAGCCAGCCTCTTGCCCAAGGCGCTCCGCTTTACCTGTGAGCCGGGAAGTCCACTGCTCTGGCTAATGCTCCAGCTCCTGGTTCTGCTGCTGCGCCTGCTCTGTCAATCCTCTGCTGTCACATCTGTCTCCTGGATCAAGGAGGGTGACTGCTCACGGATCGTGGGGTCCAGAGGATGCACTGCCCTTCTGCTTCTGGCTGGTAGTGAGATCTCCTCCTCCCTCCACTTCTGAGATGGCTCATTTTATATGCAACAGGATGGCAAGTACGTTGAATCCTGTTAACAAGCACCCACAATTGAATGCTATCAGTATCTTCCCCCACCTTACTGACCAGAGCCATGGAGAAAGGGTGAACATTACAGACACTATGTTCGAAGAACTATACTAAATAACTCACTGCTCTGCAATGTCAAGTAGAGGGATTGTTGAGTCCTATGGTACTTCTAGTCGCCACTTTTTGGAAACATACCGTATAGATTATCTCAGTGGTTATACCATTATTGCAGGCCCACTGTGTGTGAGCATTCCAGTCTCTCCAGGGCATTGCTGGCATTTGTTGTTATCTGTTTTTTGTTCGTGTTTTGTTTCTCTCTCTCTCTCTCTCTCTCTCGCTCTCGCTCTTTTTATTTAGCTTTGCATTTAATACTGGGTCTTCACTGCTGTTTTGATTTACATCTCTCAAGTAGCTAATGATCCTGAGCATTTCTTCACGTTTCTTGAACACCTAAATGTCTTTTTTATTTTAATATCTATTCATGTCCTCTGCTCATGTTTTAATTGAGTTATTTGTATTTTTCTTGTTCAGGTGTTGAAATTTCCTATAAATTTAGAGATTAGTCCCTTCTCTGAGATGTCATTACATAAAAATTAAAACCCACACTGTGGGTTCTTGTTTTACACTTTTAGTAAGCTAAGGTGAGTGCTTTTGTGCTGAGGTTGGCTTGTTGAGTAGGGTGCTTCGGGGCACTTAGGGAGCTTGGGCTTGCTAACCCACAGCAGTGGAGCTGAGTGCTTTGGGGCTGAGGATTACTGAAGTGGGGTGCCTCTGGGCATTTAATTCTGGGAGCTGGGTTTCCTGACCCATGGAGCTTGAACTGAATGCTTTCAGGTTGAGATTTGCCCGTAGAGTGGCATCTATTAGCAGACATGAAACTTTGTAGCATATCCTGGTAAACAACTGTCCCCAGCATTTCTCACTGGCAGTACAACTTATTAACTCCCTTAATAAATCCTTAAATCATGAATTTTGTCTGTGAGTTCTATGTAGCTATCACAGTGAACATTAGAACCCAGAGCAATCAAGTAAAGAAGTAAAATAGAGAACATTAATCAGGCCATTATAAATGGATTTACCACTGGGTTCTCAATTCTGTTTCATTGATCTATATGTCTATTATACCAGTGCCAGGATTTTTTTTCTTTCTATTATTAAAAGATCACTTTATTGGAAGAGAAACAGGAAATTCTGACTACTGTGACTGTGTAGTAGGTTTTGAGATCAGGAACTGAGAGGCCTTCTTCTTATTTAGTAATTCTTCCTTAGTTGTGCTTTGCTTATCTAGGCCTTCTTTCCTTCCCATGTAAAGTTGGTGTGAAGATTTTTCCTTCTCTTTAAAGAATGATGTTAGAATCTGAACTGTTATTGTATTATATTTGTAGATTGCTTGGGGTAGTATTGACATTTTCACAATGCTAAGTCTTTCTATCCACGAGCATGGTGTCATCTTCCATTAATGTAGATCTCTTTTCGTTTCTTGTAGTGGTGTTTTATAGCTTTCTCCCTACAGGTCTTTTGTTTCTCAAATTATATTTATTCCAAAGTATCTCATCGTTTGAGTGGCTATTGCAAATAGTATTGTTTTCGCAGTTTCCTTCTCAAAGCTCCCTTTGCTAGTATACAGCAGTGGTTCTCCACCTTCCTCACGCCGCAACCCTTTCATACAGTTCCTCATGCTGTGGTGACCTCCAACCATAAAATTATTTTTGTTGCTACTTCATCACTGTAATTTTGCTACTGCGATGAATCAGGCGACCTCCACAGGTTGAGAACCGCTGGTATAAAGGAATCTGGTGGATTTTCATATGCCAATCTTACGCCTTGGCAATTTGCTGAATCTGAAAACTGTTTTAAGCAAAAGAATGCCAGGTCAGATTTCTTTTCTGTAATTGAAAACTGGTTTGGATTCCATGGGTGCGGTTGGCTCAGCTGTGCTCTGGATGAAGAGATTAAAATATAATAGTCCTCTGTCAGCCCAGGGAGTGTAATTGAGGACTCGTTCCAGGTAGGCCTCTGAAAAAGCAACTCCTCCTTCTCCCTCGAAGAAAGCCCCCCAGCCTCCTATTGTTACGAGTTGCCGTTGAGCCAACTTTGACTCAAGGTGTCTTCTTGTGTCAGAACAACTGAATTCCGCAGGATTTCCCAGGCTATGACCCTCTGATGCAGATCGCCAGGTCTGCTTCCGAGGTGTCTTTGGGTAGGTTCAAACCACAAACCTTTCAGCGCATAATCTAGCACCTAACCATTTGTGCCACCCAGAAACTCCTTAGAATCTCTTAGAAGATATTCATCCACTCACTCATTGTACAAATAAACATTCAACAACTCTTTTTTAAAAAAATAATTTTACTGGGGATCTAACAGCTCTTATCACAATCCATCCATCCATTGTGTCAAGCATATTTGTACATATGTTGCCATCATCATTTTCAAAACATCTTCTTTCTACTTGAGCCCTTGGTATCAGCTCATTTCCCCTCTCCCTCACTCTCCCTCTGCTCATGAACCCTTGATAATTTATCAATTATTATTTTTTCCATGTCTTACACTGACCGCTGTCTCCCTTCCCTGACTCTTCTGTGGTTCCTCCCCCTGGGCGGGGGTTATATGTAGATCATTGTGATCAGTTACCCCTTTCTTCCCTACCTTCCCCTTCCCCTCCTGGTATGGCTACTCTCATTATTGTTCCTTAGGGGTTTATTTGTCCTGGATTCCCTGGGTTTTAAGATCTTATCTGGATCAGTGTACATGCTCCGGTCAAGGCAGATTTGTAAGGTAGAATTAGGGTCATGATAGCGGGGGTGGGGTGGGGTGGAGAACGCATGAAAGAACTAGGGGAAAATTGTTTGTTACATTGGTGCTATACTGCACTGGCTTGTCTCTTCCTTGTGACCCTTCTGTGAGGGGATGTCCAATTGTCTACAAATGGGTTTGGAGTTAAACAATTCCTTATGACAAGTATTTTGGATATAGAAATGAATATGGCATGCCCCTGCTTTCAAAACGTAGAGAGGGGTAAGCTAATGTATGGTGACATTACAAAACACCAGGGAGAGGAATGCCAACTTATTGTTCTGATGTTTGTGTGACAAGTGGATGCTGAGGAAACACCAAAAGTTCTTGGAGTCCAGGCCAGAGGATGGGGTGTCCTCTAAATCCACTCATGGGAACGAGTTGGTCTAAATGTTTTCTGTTAAAGATGACAGATGTACTCAGATCAATTAAACTAGATTGGGAAAAAATAAAGTTCAGTGGTAGATTTCAGTTTCGGGCTTAAACCCAGGTGCTTAAAGAATTGCACCAGGAACCAGTCTCTTCCAGTTCTTTATCTCATCTTCCTTCTGGCACCGCCTGGTCTCTGGTAGCTGCAGGCTGTCATCCTCCCACCCCACCCCCACCGCAAACAAGTCCAGCAGATAGCGATCACTTCTTTCTGGGTACCTCCAGAGAAGGCCCTCAGGGTTTGGCTTCAGTCAGGGGACTAAAGCATGGTTCCAGGGAAAAGGCAGTGTGATGAAGGTGTGACTCAGGTGGGTCTAATGAAGTCAGGGCACTGTTGCCTCATGCATATGGAGAGGAGACTGGAAAGCACATCATTAGGATGTGCTACAGGGGATCAGCGAAGACATCCCGAAGGAGGAGAAAGAGCCGGAGAAGAAGTAGGAATTAGTCAGGAGAGAAAGGCATTCTGAGTGCATTAGATGCCTACCCCAAACCACACTCACTGATGTTGACTCACAGCCACCCTCGAGGACAGGGCACACCTGCCCCCATGAGCTTCTGAGACTGTACCTAGTTAAGGGAGTAGGAAGCCCTCTCTTTCTCCTGAGGAGGGGCTGGTGGTTTTGAACTGCTGACCTTAAACCTAGGACTGTGTAATAAATTGCCCCAAATTTTAGAACAACATTATCTTGCAGCTTCTGAAAATCAGAAATCAGCAGCAGCTGGGTGGGGTGACTTGGACTATATTTTCCATGAGGCTGCAGACAATTCGTGGATCACAGCTGTCGTCTTTGAACACTTGCCTGAAGGTGGGAGATTCACTTCCAAGCTCACCCACATGGCTATTGACAGGAGGCTGCAGATCTTTCCCATGTGAACCCATCACTCCCCCTTCGTTCAGCTCACTGGAGACAAGCCCAGCCTACACTCAAAGAGAGGAGAACCCTACGGGGTGTGTATACCAGGAGGCACGGATCATCTTGGAGGCTGCCTATCTTCTAGGTTAGGAGACAAAGCATGGAGGTGGGAACAAACATGATTAGAGAACATGAGCTACCTCAGCTGTGGATAAAGTCACTCCAATAGTTAGTAGCTGAGATTGTACTGTGAAGGACTTTGAGTATCATGTGTAAAATCTGACCTTGCTTCTACATGCAATCAGGGGCATTTTAAGTTGGGATATATTACAGTATCTAGATGACTCAACTTCATGGTTGTGGAAGGAGGGTCTGGAGGCAGTTAAGATGCTTCTTGTCATTCTTCTCAGACGCGTTCTAGGGGCCAGGAAGTTTAAACACAAAAGCTTTCCAGGATCTGAGAATTCCTCAAATTCCTTACACTTGCCCCACCTAGTTAATGGCAATTCCACCCATCTAGCTGCCTGTACCCAAAAGTTTTCCATTGTCCTTACACATCTGCAGGTTCACTATCGTGACCATGGGTGTTGAGCTCACTAGATCTGGAAAATGACCAACTACTCTATTTCCAAATATTACCTCTGCCCTATTCTCGCTCTTATCTTGATTTTGGCCTCTCATCATTCTGGGTGACTTTTCAAACCTATTTTCCAGGTCATTAATTCTCTTTGGCATTGTTTAATCTGCTGTTAAACTCAGTGATTTAATTATTTCTTTTATTGTATAAGAAATATATCCCCAACTATTTTCCATTTCAGTATTTTTAACGTGTATAATTTACTGACATTAGTATGTTCAGCGTGTTTTGTAATTTCTATTTTTTCCATTACCCTTAACAGAAGACCAGTGTCCCTTAAGCAAAAACAAACAGACACAAAATTCTTTCATCATTCTACCTTCCTCTGATTACCACTAATCAAGTTTGGCCTTCATGTATTTGTCTAGTATAGACATTTCAGATAAGTGGGATCATAAATATTTATCCTTTTGTATCTGATTTATCTTACCAGGATAAAGTTCACCCATATCATCTCATGTAGCAGAATCGTGTTTTCTTTATAGCTGAGTAATATTCCATTGTATGTACATATCACATTTTATTGATCCATTTGTTGATTAGTCATTGGATTCTTAATTTTCACTATATTTTTCAGTTATGAAATTTGCATTTAGTTCCTTGTCAGATGTGCTATGTCACTTTGCTGATGATTTCTGTTGGTCCCACTAAAGACTTCTGGGAGTCAGGTTCTCACTGTCAGAGACCACCCCATTCATTGGCACTGAGTTAATTACAGCTCAGTGACACTGTATAGGGTTTCTGAGGCTGTAGATCTTTACCGGAGCAAATAGTCTCATCTTTCTCCCTAGGAACAACCTGGTGGGTTTGAACCACTGAACTTGCGATGGTTAGCAATCCAACACTTACCCAACTGTTGAAGAAGGGACATAAAAATACAGAAAGAGGAAAGACTAGGAAGTACTATGAGGTTCTGCATTTGAACTGGAATTGGAGTAGATACATATATGTCTATTCCTCAGTTGTCTAAAAGCAGAAAATACCAGGAAAAGTTTATTAACTATACAAAGGCACTTAACTGGATCATAACACATTATGGATATCATTGTGAAGAATGGGAATTCTAGAGCACTTAATTATGCTCATGCAGAACCTGTTCATAGACCAAGAAGCAGTCATTCGACAGAACCAAGAGATGCTGAATGATTTAAAACCAGGAAAGGTGTGAGCCAGATTATGTCCTTTCATAATAATTATTCTGTCTTGATGCTGAGAAGCTGGATTACATGAGGAAGAAGATGGCATGAGGATCAGAGGAAGGCTCAATAACAACCAATGATATGCACATGGCACGACCTTGCTTGCTGACAATGATGAGGACTTCAAGAAGTTTGTAGTGAAGATCAAAGGCCATGGCTTTCAGTATGGATTAAACCTCAATGTGGATAAAACAAAAACCCTCACAACTGGACCATTGAGTAACTTTGTGATAAACAGAAAAGTCTGAAGTTATCAAGGAATTCATTTCACTTGAATCCACCATAAATGGATGACCACGGAAGCAGAAGTCAAGACATCAAATGAGGTATTGATTTTGCCACATATGTTGGAAAAAGATCTCTTTACCTTGAGAATTAAGGTGCACGTGTGCTAAGGCATGGTACTTCAGTCACCTCATATGCATGCAAAAACCGGACGATGAGAAAGGAAGACTGAAGAAGAGTCGGTGCATTTGAATTAGTGGCATTGACACTGATATGGAATATACTGTGCACTTCGGTAGAGTGAATCCATCTGTCTTTGAAGAAGTACAGCCAGTATGTTATTGAGACATGAGGGTGATGAGACTTGCTCTTACATACTTCAAACTTGTCATCAGAAGGGACGAGTCCCTGGAGAAAGATATCATGCTTGGAAGAGTCCGTGAAAAGATGACCCTCAATGGGATGGAGTGTTACAGTGACTACGACAAAATGTTCAGACATAGCAATGATCATGAGGCTGGTGTGGAACTGGCAGTGTTTTGTTCTGTTGTACATTGTGTCAGGACTGATTCAATGCCATCAAACAATAACAACAACAATAAATTCCTCATTTATTGCTATCTTGTTAGCTGACACTTCACAATTACAACCATAGTAAAACATCTGTTCAATAATTTTGTGCATTATTAATGTCTCTCTTAGGTGCGAGGGAAGACTGCTGTCTGTGACGCTGGTGTCAGTGTCACTTGGTTGGGCCTGGATTCTCAGTGTTTAGAGAGTTGTGTAAGAGATGCTTTGGCAGCTATGGGATGATGTAATCTGGCAGCTATATAATGATATAGTTATCTTCCATTTTACAATCTGTTGTCATCACCCTTTATTTTCACCTACAGCCAATTTTTGCACAATGACTTAACAATGTTGATAAGTGAGGAGTGGGTGTGTATGAATAAATATGAGGAGAAGGCACCTGGTAGTGCAGTTGTTAAGTGGTTGGCTGGTAACCAAAAGGTCAGAAGTTCAAACACACCAGCTGCTCTGTGGGAGAAAGATGAGGCATTCTGCTTCTGTAAAGATTTACAGCCATGGAAGCCGTATGAGACAGTTATATTCTGTCCTATAATGTCACCGTGAGCCGGAGTCAAGCCAACAACGGTGGGATCGTATGTAAAGATAGATATATAGAAAGGTGTGTGATTTTTGCCACAATGAGTACAAGGAAGATGTTCTAGGACTGAATGTGGTGATAATTGTACAGCCCTTCTTTTGGGGGCTTTGTTTTATTTTATTGGGGCTCCTCCAACTCTTAACACAATCCATACATATATCTGTTATGTCAAACACATTTGTACATATGTTGTCATCATCTTTTTCAAAACATTTTCTTTCTACTTGAGCCCCTGGCATCAGCTCTCCCTCGCACAGCCTATCTTCCCTCTCCCTCCCACAGCCTATCTTCCCCATGTCCCCTTCATAATTTATAAATTATTCTCTTTTTTCCCTCTCTTTTACACCAAGACGGACAGCAGAAAAGTGGGTGAAAGGAGACAGCGGTCGATGCAAGACATGTACAGCCCTTCTTGATATAATTGACATATTAAATTATATGACATGTGGATAAAGTGTTAATAAAACTGTTTTAAAAGAAAAGAAATGTGTGTGTACATGCACACACATGAATATGTGAACATTTGGCTCCTAGCGCCAACATCTGGAAAGACTGGACACGGTAGAAGCACCTAGTATCCAGATCTTCTTTTCTAACGACCGTTCTCCATTCAGCGGAACCAGGCCTCCCTGGAGAAGCTGCACGTGCTTGGGCTAGGGAAGAGAAAGCTCGCGAGGAGCCAGGAATATGTTGTTGGGTCAGAAAGGAAGGACTAGACCCCCACATGGGGGCATCGGTCAGAAGAACGCAAGCGTTAGATTGGATGGACTCCTACTGGACAAATCTAGGACCATTTATAAGCATAAAACTTAATAGTAAGGGATTATGACACATTCAACAAGAATCTGTGCTGACATTAGTAAATTAGTGAGGAGAAAGACCAGCTCTTCCTTATAGTAGACTAATATACCAAAAAAAAATGGCTTTAGGTGAAAACAGAGGATGATGACAACAGATCATAAAATAAAGGAGGACAATATCGTTATATAACTGCCAGGCTAGATCATCCCACAGCTGCCGAAGCATCGCTTACATAACTGCCAAGTGACTGAGAATCATGATGAGCTGGATCTTGCTCATCCCAGACTGCATCCTACAGAGTAACACACAGGGACAGGGATTAGTAAGTGCTCCTTGAGCAGTCACCGCGGCCATCAAGTCAGGCAGCGATCATCAGAGAGTGCTTAAGCTAGCGAGTACACATCTGACGAGAATATAGTGCACAATAGTCTCCAAGTACTTCCCCCCACCTGTCTGCCCCAAGGCAGAGGCAAGTGGGGCCCCCAACAATCTATAGTTCAGGGGACCCTGCTCTTCAGCTGGCCACCTTGGAAATGTTCTCCGTGCTCTTCTGGAGCCTGGCTTTGGCTGGGGTCTACAGTTCCATTCAAATGGGAACCCTTGGAATTGGTAGCCCAAGGAGGCCCAGGACTTGTACCTCTGGGGCCAGCCCGGAGCGGGGTGGCTTGGCCAGTGGCTGGCTCCTGCGGACACATCTCTTTTGCAGAATGGTGGAAGACTGGACCACCCGAACGGGACTGACACGCTGATTTGAGGGGACTTGACGTATTTGGTTGCTGCAAACTGTTAATGTGCTTGACTGCTAGCTGAGATATTGGAGGTTTGAGCCCACTCAAAGGCACCTCAGAAGAAAGGCCTGGTGATCGACTTTGGGATTTAAAAACAGCCACTTGAAAATCCTATGGAACACAGCTCGACTCTGACACACATGAAGTCGCCTTGAGTCGAGATGGACTCCCGGACGCTGAGTTACAACAAATGGTGTTTTGAAATTGTTAATATAGATGGAGGCCTTGAAAACTGTTTGCCTGAGGCCTTGTAAACGGAAGGGTAGTCTGGTTCTCTTTCTCTCACACACACGTAAGTTCATTAACTTTAAGTGTTTAAATGACAACCATCGGTGTTGCCAACAATTACCCAGATCAGCAGCGCGTGTGTTCTGATACGAGGTACTGAGGAGACCCAGAGTCCCTTCTGTGATGGTTCTTCTGGAAGGGAGACATCGAACGACCTAGACGTCAGGGCCACGTAATCTCCAAAAGGTCAAGGCCACGAAAGAGAAGGAAAGATTGAGTAAGAGGGTCAAGGAGGCACCATGAGTAAATGCAGCGCATGGTCCTGAGCTGAATTCAGCGTCCTGACGGCTAAGGGAAAGGGAAGATTTATGATGATGATGATTATTCTTAGTTTGTTTGTCTTGGCATAAAAGACATTCGTGGGCCCATCTGTGAATTCGATGGTAGTATTCTGATCAATGAGTGAAGGAAAAACTAAAGTCGACAGTTTCATTCCATTTACATCAACCATCAATGTCCCTGGAAGCGACAGTCCAGAAATCAAATTCTGTCTGATGCTAGGCACATCTGCTGCGGAAGGCCTCCTTAAAGTTTTAGAACGCAAACCGTCACCTTGGTGACTAAGGCGCAGCTGACCCAAGCCACAGTGTAAAAACTGTTATTCAAATGATTATGGATTGAACTCTTACCTTTGTAGTTCGTCGCTACCAGAGCACACCTTCCTCTGCATCAGTTTTGATGTCATCTAGGATGTCAGGAGGATGGGACTCTCATGTTGTAGCCCCTAGATGAGCCATCCCCGGGATCTCTTACATAGTCTCAGAGAAGCTCTCTGGCTGAGGATGGGTGTCGTATCTGATGCACAATGCTAGTAATCTCATCAGGAGTGCTCTTACCTCCGTGCTGAATATGCCCCTGTTTTGCTCTGTCTCTGGGGGGATCCTTGAGGACCTCGATGACCCGAGCAGAGAGAGAAGGCCCCAACTCAGGCTGGGCCCGCCCTTCGAGTTACTTTATCCACACCACCATCCTTTGTACTTTATTTTGAGGAGGATTCAGAGTGCCAGTCTTGGGAGTGAGAGTCGATCTGGCAAGGACTTCCTGACTGGTGGACCTTAGGTATCACGTGACTTTGACCTTGCTGGGGTCGCACAATGGTGGCTGGTGTTGGATGAGCCCAGACGCAGGACGACTGAAAAACAAACAGTACTGAGCTCTCCTTCAAGCCAAAGGCTGAATGATCCAACCCAGACCCATTGCCATCGGGTCTATGCCAATTCACAGCGATCCTGCCGGACAGGGTCAAACTGGCCCCTGTAATGCTTTACGGGAGTAGAAAAGCTCACTTTCTCCTGTGGAGCCGCTGACGGAGTCCACATTGCTGCCTGTGTGGTGATCAGCCCAATGTGTAATCCCTATGCCACCAGGGCACCTGAGTGACCTAAGCCATTTCAGTGGTCTCGTGTGCATGTTAAGGTGGGTAATGGAAAGAGAAGACAGAGGAGAACCGATGCATTCAAATGGGTGTTTGTGGAGGACATTGAGTAAACCCTGGGCTGCTCAAAGAAGAAACACAACCAGACTGTTCCTTAGAAGCAAGAGTGGCCAGACTTCGATTTATCTAATTTGGCCGCCTCACCAGGAAAGACCTGTCACTAGAAAAGGACATCATATTGGTAGAGTCCCCGTGAACCTGAGGGAAACCCTCACTGAGATGGATTGAAACATGAGCATGAGGGTGACGTTTCTTTCTGCTGTACAGACGGTAGCCAGGAGCCCCAGCCGACTCCACGGCACCAACAAAAACTGTATTCATGTTCTTGTCCACACAGGGAAAGACATTGTACCAGGACTCTGTACGAGAAGATCCTTGCACAAGGAAGAGACGAGCCAGTCAGGGTGCAGTGCAGCACCGATGAAACATGCCACTTTCCTCTAGTTCTTAAATGCTTCCCCACACACACTATCATGACTCCAATTCTACCTTACAAACCCGGCTAGATCGGAGCATGTACAGTGGTACAGAAAAGAGCTCACAACACAGGGAATCCAGGACAGATAAGCCCCTCAGGACCAATAATGAGAGAAGCAATACCAGGAGGGTAAGGGGGAAGGTGGGGGGAGAAAGGGGGAACTGATCACAGTGATCTATATATAAACCCCTCCCAGGGGATGGACAACAGAAAAGTGGGTGAAGGGAGACATTGGTCAGTATAAGACATGAAAAAATAATTTATAAAATTTCAAGGGTTCATGAGGGAGGGAGGGGAGGAAGGAGAGAAAAAAAATGAGGAGCTGGTACCAAGGGCTCAAGTAGAAGGAAAATGTTTTGAAAATGATGAGGGCAACAAATGTGCAAAGGTGCTTGACACAATGGATTTGTGTATGGATTGTGATAAGAGCTGTACAAGTCCCCAGTAAAATGATTTAAAAAGAGAGAGAAGACCATTGTTTGTATGAAAACAACACGGAAGTGTTTCTGGGTAAAGGAGGCATCATCATTGCACATACAAAGCAGATGCGATCAAATATTCATAATTGGAGAACCGGGAAGAAGCTAGCCAGGATTCCATCTAAAAGTCTCCCGGGGTGGTGGGGGGGAAGGGGGGGGAAGGAAGGAATCAAACTAAAGAGTAAAAGTATCAGAGGGCAGAGGGCGGCTGAGAGGGACGACAACATGGCAGACTAGCGGGGGCAGCTGCCATTCGGCCCCGCCCCTTGCAAAGGTGACCTTGGTATTCCGGCCTTCAGAGAACTTGGGTTTTGTGGGAGCTCCCTGGATTGTGAAAGGTTAGCCACGAATATTAAAAGCTTGCTTGTATAGCCGAAAGAATACTAATAACAAAAATGCCCTTCTGCCGTGAAGGGGGACTTAGAGGATACACGTACACCATTCCAATGATCTCTTCCCGAACAGCAAACCCCCTTGAAAAATTCATTATGTCTTGGATTTCTGTGGGCCAGGGATTTGTTAGGATTCAGCTGAGAGTTGCTGACTGAGGGTCTCTCGTGTGACTGCAGGCCATGCCTAGAGCTGAAAGGGTGGGCGCTGGCCAACCTCTTCCTGAGCTTTGACTGCCTCTGAGTCTTCCCGGACGGACGGATGGACCAGCTTGGGCTTCCGCAGAGCGTGGAAGGCAGCCTGCGGGCAATAAGACTATGTGCGGTGGCAGGAGACGTCAAGTCTTCCAGAAAGCCAGGAAGACGCAGCACTGCCTTCTGGACGTCGTAGCGCAGCACCTCATCATGCTCCACGGATCGAACCAGTCACAAGTCCTCTCATGGTCAAGGGACAATGGCAAAGGCCAGACTTGTGTTTACGATGCCACACATGCCCTCCCTCCCCAGCCCTGAGCGCCTGCTCAGTGCCGGGCACTGTCTCAGGTAGGGGTGATGCGGGGGCGCCCTTCCCACTGGGCTCTGTGCCGGTGTCTCCTGCTCCCTGACAGAGGACACGGGTAGCAGTGCTTTGTGTGCTAGACACAATGGATGGATGGATGGATTGCCATAAGAGCTGTAAGTGCCCCCAATAAAATGATTTTTTTTTTAAAGAGGGAAAGTTAAAAATCGCCCTGCTGAGGTAAGGCCTTGAAGAGTGGTGAGAAGTAGCTGATTTTTCGTGCTTGTAAATCCTCATCCTATTGGAGGAGACATGGTACCACCCTTTTGTAGGATCTGCGTCTGGCAAGGTGCTAGTAGGCATTCGTTGCTCCGGTCCTGTTAGCTGAATAAATAAGTATGTATGTGGATAGGGAATGTATGTCTCCCTTTGTCCCTGCAACAACCTCAGTGTCCCACACAGAGGGAAGATGTGTGTGTGTGTGTGCACAATGCTCCCGTTTTATTTTATGCGCCCCCCACAGGTGTGCAGGAACCTGCTTGGTCATCAGCTCCTGGGGGCCCAACTTTTCACTGGTTTCCACGCACATGAGAAAATCTCGGTTGCCTGGACTCCTCCCCGGAATCCCACCTGCTTTGTCCTGCCTCGTCCTCAGTTTCGGAGCCCAGAGAAGGCTGAGGTGACTGAGGTGCTGCCGGGTCACCTCGGCCTCCTGGCGGCCCATTCTCGAGAGGGGAACGCTGCTGCTCCCTGGCCATCTTGGCGTCAGGTGGTTGGCGTGCTCAAGTCACTCTGGTGGCCACTGTGTCTCTGAGTGCCCCCCCACTCGCCTTCCAGCCCTCTGCCAGTTGACATTCGGCTGTGCTCCATAGGTTCTTCATTGGCTGTTTTCAGTAGATCAGCAAGCCTTTGCTTTTAGTCTGTCTTAGTCTGAAAACTTCATAGAAACCCGCTCCCCGTGGATGGCCCTGTGGCCCCTCTCCCAGCTACCTACATTACATAAGTATGTATGGAGAGTGGGGCACGTTTCTGCTCCAGTGCCAACTGGGGACAAGCTGGGACACCACCACACCCTGACAGGTGGGAGGGGGCAGATGAGGCTAAGAGGGTCCAATTTCTCTTCTAAGTTTCAGCTCAGCAACTTGTTGGAGACCCGCTGGTCCGACCTTTACCTCCACGACACGGAAACCAGGCAGTAGGCACCTGCTCTGTGAGGCTCAGGAGGTGATGGTGAGGACCAACTTTAGACTGCGCTGGACCTGTGTGCCACCCTGCACTCTCGTTCTCCCCGGCCATTGTTGAGCCAGCCTGGGTCCCATGTTGCTCCTTGCTAAGTGTGGGTGAGTCATGCCCAGGCCATACTGTTCAGTGACTTGCGGTAGCATCGAATCGTGAGGGTGCTCAAGAAGATGGAGGCTTGCCCGCACGCTCCAACGCTGAGGGCAGCCCGAGGGAGAGGGACTTGCATTTGGTCCACACAAGGAGGGGTCACTTGGTGCCAACACCTAGTGGGCATCTGGTCTGCACGGAGCGTGGCCATTTCAAGCTCTCCATCATGGGCTCTCTCACCCAGCAAGTGTTCGCTTTGGCCTCCCAAGCTAGCTCTCACTGGCTGCGGTGACTCAGTGCTACCTGCCTGCCATCTCCATCCCTTTCTGACCCTGAGTTCACTTGGACCCCTTTCTCTGCCGCACCTGGGCAGGCTCGCGTCTTCGGGCCAGCCTCCTTTCCAGAGAGGCTGGAGAGGGTCTGGCCACCAGCCCACGGTGGGCTCCGCAGCCCCATGCCTGCCTGGCCGCAGGGAGCCTGAAGGTGAGCAGTGCACGTGTGCAGGTGCTGCTGTGTGCTGGCACTGGTGACGCCCAGGCGCAGGTGAGTCTGGCCTCCTGGCTGATGACAGCCTCTGGGTTGGGGGGTGGAGGCAGTGGCGGGCTGGGTGTCAGAGGAGACATCAAAGAACTTTCTTCTTTGAGGGGAAAAAAAAGCAGGAGGGACAGGGGAGAGATTGCGGCCATGAACTGGGACTATTCCAAGCCCCAGGCCACTTTACCTCCATGAGCCTCAAGTGGGCACGAAAATGTCTCCTCCCAGAGGCTAGCAAGGGTTAGTGAAGTCATTCTCTCATTAACTCCCAAGCGGATGCTCCCACAGCCAGCAGGACAGAGACCCTTCCCTTCAAGTCCAAGCGCTTAGTCATCTGTGTAAACAATCCCACTGGTTGCTGTGACGTCAACTCTGACTCATGACACCCTTGGGTGGCAGAGTGAACTTGTGCTTCAGTGACTAGTTTTTTCAGAAGTCGGTCACTAGACTTTTCTTCTAAGGTATCTCCAGGTAGACGTGAACCTCCAACCTTTTGGCTAGCAGTCAAACATGCTAAACATCTGTACCAACTGGGAACTCCATACACAAGATCAGCATAAATCAAACCAAGTTCACTGCCACAGAGTCAGTTCTGACTCATAGAGATCCTATCGGACAGGGCAGAGCTGCCCCTAGGGGTTTCTGAGACTGTCCCTCTTCACAGAAGTAGAAAGCCAAGTCTTTCTCCCTTGGAGAGGCTAGTGGTTTCGAACTGCTGAGCTTGTGGTTAGCAGCCCAACGCAGAATCACTATGCCACCAGGCTCCCTTAGTATAAATAAACCCAACAATAATCCATTCCACGTGTCTCCAGACATATCCACATTTCTCATGGGAAAAGGCCCAGGGAAACGTGGCTGAGGGTACCGCGGAGAGCATAGGATCAGAGAGGAGGCCCAGCATGCCAGAGAAAGCTTTGGGGTCAGAGCTCAGGATCCTGAGCCTAGCTCAGTCCATTCCTGTCGGGGGCACTGTTGGAATGCCCCATTTCCCATGCTGGCCTCAGTTTCCTCCTCTGCCAAATGGAAATAGTGCCCACTTCAGGAGCCGATGGGAGGCGACGTTTCTATTCTCTCATTACATCACTGCCCACTATCTGGGCAAATCACAGCACCTCATAGTGCTGACTGAGAGGATAGGATGGAACCACACCCAGGGCCTCATAGCTGAGAGTCTATTCCAGCTGTTAATACTTGCCTTTCCTTTTTTACAAAACAATTAAAATAAGAAAAAATACACATGTACTTTGCAGACCCTTGACTTTTAATTCAAGAAATACTCATCAAGCTCAGCTGGAAGAATTCAGGTGGGATATACAAAGACATCGACTCAGCCCTCATCTCCAGAAGAGCAATATCGTTCATCTTTAGAATGATCAAAGCCAGTGCTCCGCTCCTGGGCCTCTCCGATCCCGTGCTCATCAGTCCTCTGACCTGACCGAAATCCAAGTCACCAGGATAGAATTAATTTGGGCAGATCCTGTGGTGGTGGTGGTGGTGGTGGTTGTTTTGAGTATGGACTAATTATTTACTGTATATACTCGTGTATAAGCTGAGTTTTTCAGCACGTTTTTAATGCAGTTTTTTGTGGTAAAATTGGTTGCCTCAGATGATCTTCTGGTGGGCTTATACTTGAGTATATATGGTAAATGGAAAAGTACCATGAGAGGTCATCCGATAAGAAACAGGGTTGCTAATGGCAAGTGAAGTGACCCTGGCATTCCTAGGAAAGGCGGCCACACTGATGGCTTCCTTCATTGGACCGGCTCCCCACACACCAGGCCGACTCTGGAACGCCTTCCTTTCTGAATTATAATTTGTGTGAAAGTTTACAGAGCAAATGAGTTCCCATGCGTGATTTATGTAGGTTGTGCTTGGTGCCACTAGTGGCCATCCTCTCCCTGACCAGCACTTTCTCTGTTTCTCCCCCGGGCTCTCTGTCTCCATCCTTCTTGCCTGTCCCGTCCAGCCTCGTCTCAGCTTTGTTTTTTGACCACTGCTGCCCTTTACCCTCATAGGGCGATTGTGCCAAGGAGCACGTTGCTCCCTGTTGTTATGCACTTTACAGGCAGACCCGTGTCTTTTTTGCCTGAAAGGAGATCCCTGGGGTTGGGTCTAAGGGCCATAGTCTCGGGGGTTCTTCCAGTCTCTGTTAGACCAGTCAATCTGGCAGGCGCTCTGCCCTTGCCATGGGACATGGTGAAGTCCAGAATCGCTCTGCTTTCCCAGAGAGGAGCCTGAAGGCAGACGGAGGGGTGGGGGCTTCCCCAAGTTGTCGAAGATCCATCAGAAGGCAGGAGGGATGTCAGCTTCCTCGGGGTTCACGCTAAGGACTGAGTCTAGTCCCTTGATGATCTCTAAGGGCACAAAGCCTTGGGGTCAGCGGACCTCCCAGAGAGACTTTAACCCACTTCGGAGAGATGGGCTGACCCTGTCAGAGAAGGGCTTCCACAAATATTTAGTGAGTGACAAACCCATCCAGAAATAACTCAGACTTCAGACTGGGGTTGCAGTTAGGGTGAGTTAGGAAATGGAACTGAAAATACACGGAGTCGTCCTGGGTCAGAAAGGAAAAAGGGGAGAACATATGCTGAGCACCTACGCGCTCACGGCCGTTGTTTTAAATCCACCAGTCAGGGAGGGATCCTTTTGCATTGTAGAAACTGAAAACTTTACAAAACCCAAGCCAATCAAGTCGCCTCTAACACACAGCAACCCCACGGGGGCCAGAGGGGAGCCGTGTTCCGTCGTTTTCAATGGCTAACTTTTGGGAAGTACAGGCAGAGTCTAAGCCCCTTGTCCTCTGCGCAAGGCCTTCTGAACGTGGCTCCCGTTGGCTTTCCCAGCAGCCCCTGGCCAGGCCCTGCCCCTTCCTTACATTCCCTTTGTCCTTCTTGCCAGGAAAGCCCTCTCCTCAACTCCGCCCTCTTTGCCTGTTGTTGTTGGCGATTGATCAACACAGACTTAATGAGAAGAACCCCCACAGATGACATCACACTTGTAAAAATGGCCTGCTGGAGGGCGGCATCTGACTTCATGAACGGGAGAGAGAATCTCCATCAGCGTGAGCCCAGAGCTAATTCCCACGAAGCGGAGGTCAGACAGGTCTCCCGCTCCAAACGTTACCAACCATCCCTCTCACGACACTCTCTTCTTCTCGACTGGGTTTGATCATTCATTGAAAACCCCTTCTCACTCTCAAGCTTACATGACTCACAGCAGTCCGACAGGTCAGGGTAGAACTGCCCGTGAATTTCCAAGACTCTAACTACCGTATTTATGGGAGCAGAAAGTCCTGTCTTTCTTCCACTGAACAGCTGGTGCTTTGGACTGCTGACCTTTCGGATCGCAGCCCAAAGTTGCAGCCACTATAGCCCCAGGGCCACAGAAGACTCACAGACCAATGAGCATTTATAGGGTTTATTAGGGAAGTAACAGGCTATAATTTAGGTTCAGGAATGTCCAGGATACAATTCTTCAATAGGGACACCTTCTTCTCAGCCATGCTTCTAGGAAGGCCTGTCTTACTGTTGGCCCCTAAGCCTGGGCCGCTGTTACAAAGTTCTTTGAATTCCGATAAGTGCCCAGAAGCACTCCACTCCTCCACTATGCCTTGGGATGCAGGTACTCAGTTCTAGGTCTGTGAGCCAGTAAATCTAGTTTCACGAAGTGCCCAGAGGTACCCCGTTCTTCCAACAAACCTGCCAGACAGCACTTAACTTTCTTCTCTGTCGACCCAGGGTGCCCACTATACCATCTCCGCTAGTCTCCTGGTTCTGCTGCCTCTGTTGCGGCCGTTGCTTTCCCCTCTCTGGTGTTGATAGCTCTCTTTCTGATTCCTGGATCGAGAATGCTCTCAGATCCCAGGTCAAAAGGACCTACTCCATTCCCGTCTCTTCCTCTGGGTAGTCATGGGGCCCCCTGTTCTACCTTTCAAATGGTCATCAACACCAGAGATGGCAAAGCAACAGCCGCAGCAGAGGCCATGGACCGAGCTGGGATGTGTCCTTAATGTACAATTACTCCTTTATACAAAGCTCTTTCCTATTCACATATGCGTGTCTATGAATTTCCTTCTCCAGTCTACCCAGACTCGCACACTGGGGATTGGCCAGTTTACTGATCCACTAGGTTGATAGCTCTCTTTCTGGCAGTGAGCATGTTTCCATTTGAGATCATTCTCAGGCTAACCTCCAAAGACAAATAAAGATTGAATTTAGAATAAACGGCAATAATCCTGAAAAAAAATTAAAAGACAGACAAAGGAAGGTGGTGTGAAGGCTGCAGCAGGGTGGAGTGGTGGAGCCTGGTGACCTTGGCCTGTGTGACGGGTGATGGGCTGTCTTGGGGACTCAAGATGACCAACAAAGACCTTTCCAAAAAGGTTCAACTGAGTGAAACACACGTCAAAGCTAGGGTACGTGATGAACGGATCCTAAGCTGGGAGCAGTATGAAGCGGGTGCCCAGAGCGTGTGCTCTGGCGGGCACGTACACAGACCTTAATTAATTTACTTCGTGAGGGCTTAAGGGAGTCTGAAGAAAAACAAAAGCAACCGTA